>NC_135623.1:23214957-25714957 GCF_053574225.1 Canis aureus
CACTTTCCATGGAAGGGGCCTGAGTCTAGCCCTGCCCCTTGTCCTCACAGAATAAAGCCACATACCAGCATAGAGACATGCCAGCCCTGTGAGCAGAGGGCCTCTGGGTAACCTGCCCCTTACCCTAACCAGATGGGGCTGGCTCTGCACCTCTAGGAGGAGGGGACAGGGGTTCCCAATCTGCTGGGACTGCCCAGTCGGTAGGGCTCAGGAGCCTCTAGACCTGCAGAGCAGGTCCTGGGGGATCCTCAGCAAAACCCTCCAGGGTGTCTCTAGTCTCTGTAAGCCTTCCAAGAGTTTTCTGAAAACTCCCAGGGGACCGCTTCAGAGCCCCCAGAGAGGCCCAGGCTACTGGCCAGAGCAGCCAGACAGTGATTCCAACTTGGGGGTGTCACTGGGGCCACCGCCAACCAATGCAATGGGGCTGTCATTGATGGCGCCCTGTCCCATCCGCAGGCACCTCGTCCAGCTCCAGCTCCTCAGGCGTGCTCCATCTCGGGGCCAGCACACTCCCACCCACGCGGTCGATGGGTACCACCACGATGTAGAACCACCTGGGTGGGCAGAGCAGGAATGAGGGCTGTCATCGCCCACACTGGCGTCACCAGCCCTGGCCCTCTCCCGCACGGCCTCATCCGCACACCTGATGAGTGAGGCATCCTGCACGTGGGGCATGGAGAGGGTGAAGCGACCATCCTCTATGAAGGCGGAGGCGGGCATCGGCTTGTGTGGCAGGAGGTCTGGGGCCGTGCGGATGGACACGAGGTGCTGCAGGCCCCCCGCGCTGCTGCCACGGTTCATCAGCACGAACGAGTACTCCGTGTTCGGCTGCAGGTCTGCGATCAGTTTCCGCATGGAGTGCCCGTCCACCTCCACACTCTGCCCGTTGTACAGGATCTGTGGGGCAGGGGGCGGGGACAGGCGGTGTGTTTAGGGGGGGCCTCCCCGTCATGGGCCTATGGGCCAGAGCGTGTGTGGCCACCTAACCAGGAAACTGCGTCACAAACGCCCCCACGCAGGATGGCCCATGGCAGGCCTGAGTGCATGCTAGGCTTGGCTGGCCATGGCCCTCACCCACCTTGAAGGGTACAGCCGACTTGTAGGAGTCTGGGACCTCCCAGCTGAGCAGCACAGACGTCTTCATAGCGGCCGCCACACGGAAGTTCTTGGCAAACACTGTGGAATACAATGGGGGGGGGGGTTATCAGCTCTGGCTGTGTAACGAGGCTGGGGTGATGGGTTCCCTGCCAGGAAGAGACGCCGGTCAGGGCTGGTGGTCAGGAATGGCTGCAGAGGCCAGGTACCCCGCTCCTAGCCAGCTTCAAATCACACAGCTCAGCTCTCAGCCCAAACTCCTCTTCACAGTGAGTACCGAGCCGGGCAGATGCCACAGGACCCGTGGTCAGGATCTCCAGAGGTGCTGGTCAGTGACCAGTTGTCAGTGGGATTTGGTCATGAGAGGCATGTGATCCCACACCAGAGCACGGTGGAGCATGTTCACTGGAAGTCAGTGGGTCATGGCCCCAAGAGATTAGCGTCCCACACCCAAGAATGGTGATGCGGTCAGAAGAGATCAGTGGGTCAAGGTCACGAGAGATTGGAGTCACACAGCAGAGGTCAGTAGGTCAAGGAGAGCAGAGGTCAAGGGTTGTACACCGAGAATGTGGCACCTGTTTGCTAGAGGTTAGTGGTCATGGTTATGAGATTGGAGGGTCACACAGCAGAGGCTGGTGGATCACAGTCGCCAGAGGTCAGTGGGTGAAGGAGAGCAGAGATCCCCAGGCGCGGCCATGTGCCGGCAGCACACACCTTGCTCCATGGGCATGGTCCGGGACTGGATGCTGGGGCTGAGTGGGCCGGCGCCCTTGCTGGTACGTGCGCGGACCTTGATGTCGTAAGTGGTGTCCGGCTTGAGGCCGGAGAGCATGAGGTGGGTGTCGGCGGTGACGTTCTGTAGCTCCTGCTGGCTGTTGATGTCACGGTACACCACGGAGTAGTTGGTGATGCGCCCGTTCCTCTCCGCCAGCACCGGGGGGTTCCAGGTCAGCTCCGTGGTAGAGGTGGTCAGCCCTATCACGCGCAGGTTTTGGGGGAAGCCGCTGGGCGCATCCTCGGGAGTCGTGATCTCCTTCTCGAACTCTTCTCCCGGGCCAGCCCGGTTCTTGGCGGCAAGCCGGAAAATGTAGGTGGCTCCCTTGTGTAGGCCGGTGACTGTAAAGTGCTGGTCGTCCTTGCCAAAATCTAGGATGTTGGGCTTTGCCTCATCGGCACGGTGGTACTGCAGCCGGTAGCCCAGCAGCTCCCCTGGCAGCTCCTTGGGGGGGTGCCACTGCAGCAGTGCGGTGTTCATGGCCGTGGTGCTGACCATCATGGTGGGCCGGCCTGGGACTGAACAACCACGCACTGGCTCTGGTGCTGCCCGCCTCGCTGCCCCCGCCCTCGGCTGTCCCGGACCGCCCCCACTCACCTGCCCCGGTCGTTGTGACAACTTTGGGCTTGCTGCGGGCACCATCCCCTTTGGTGGTGTAGGCGGCGACGGTAATGGAATAGGTGGTCTCTGGGGTCAGGCCGCTGATTATGGTTTCCTAAGGAGGAGGAGGGGCCCATTCCCATCACAGAGGAGCAAGGAGGCCAGACTGTGCCAGCCCCTCAGGACCTTAGCCGGCAGGGAGTGGCTGGGGCACACAGGGCCAGAGGTCCTGGGGGGCAGGGTGGCGGTGCTGTGCAATGCTGGATTCTGCTGGACGCGGAGGGCGGGCAGGTGGGATGTGTGCCCAGGAGGTCCCCCGCCCATCCCGGGAGCTGCACGCCTGCACCAGACAGCTCACTCTTCCTCTCAGGTAAAAACAAAGGGCTACACTGTTCCTCTACTCCATTGCACTGTGCCTACATGACACACAGGGCATAGAGCTTTGCACGCACGTAGCACCTTGTGTGGTTCCTGGCACGCACATGCAGGCAGCCTACAGCTCCTCCTGTGTAAGCAGGCAGAGGGCCACTGCATTGCACGGGTGTGCGCACACACACACACACACACACACCCATCTACACCCACAGCCACAAGCAAGGTGGAGTGGGCCCAGGTCCCACCCTGCAGGACCAAGTCAGGACCCCATGCGACCTCACGTAGGAAAGGGCTCTGTGAACACCGTGTGCTCACAATACCTTGTGAGACAAGAAGAAAGCAGAGGAAGACAGAAAACCCCCACCGTGGGGAACACACTTCCCCACTTTCCCGGGTGATGCCCAAGGAGTCGGCCAGGGCACTGTCTCCTAGCCTTGGCAGGCCCTGCCTATGCCCATCTCCAGCCAAGGCATTATTTCCAGAACATGCGGACAAACATCACAGAAGGCCAAGCCACGCCACATGGAGGGCAGAGTGGGAAGGGAGGGAACCACCGAGCAGTGGGAACAGAGCTGTCACCGCCAACCCTGGTGTCCCTCCAGCTCTGAGTCTCAGGTGGGGCCACTGCAGCCACCACCCACCCCTCGCAGACACCCTCCTGCCCCAGCTGGAGGGTGTCCAGGGCTGGGGCTCCAGAATGCACCAATGCCGGAACCGGCTCCCCTGATTTCCCTCCCAGCCTGGGCCCAGGAGCAGGTGATTTTTCACTCCAGGGATCAATAAGGCCTAATGATCAGGATCGGATTTAACTCCATCCCTGTCTGGCCAGAGCAGGGGCCAGGCCCTGGTCGATCACAAACACTGGCCTGAAATTGCCGCTCGACAGGCGAGAAGTAAGGATTAGAGGAAATGCCAATCGCTGCTCAGCTCGCCGCCTGAGTCTAAACGCCAATTTTCTCCGGATGTGGCTGGTGCCCTGCGGATCTTGGCGGCTCAGGCTGGGGGAGAAGGCGGGGGAGGGGAGTGTCCCACGAGCCCAGCCTGACCCAGGTCTCGCCCGCGCTCGCACACCTGTTACTTACATAGTCCTCGGACTCCTCTGGCCGCCACTGACCGCGGGAGGGAGAGAAAGGGAGACAGGATGTGAAGGACTCTGGCTAGAGCGGGCCTGGCCCGGGGAGGGCAGAGGGAGGCTGCGGGCCTCTGAAGGGCCTGCCCTTGGCGGGTAGCACCCCAGGACCACTCCCCATCCACAGATGCGCCAGGGTTGAGGAGAGGAGGGAGCCGGGGAGGGCACACAGGCTGAAGGGGGAGGGCGCCAGGACACAGAGGGACCAGGGAGCGCTGCCTACAGATGCTTTGAGGGAGAGGCCGCCAGACTTAGGGGAAGACCCCCAACTCCTCTGGGAGAGTCTGGCCTAAATGCCTGTAGTCACGGTGACTATTCAATCTCCTTTCACTTTCCCAAGTCTCCCACTTGGGAGACGGAGAGTACAGCTGGCCCGGGCAGGAGGGTATCCCCAGAACGGTGACGAGCTGCACGGGCCAGGAGGTCGGGGGCAGGCTGGCCAGCATGATGATGAAAGGGTGAGTGCCAAGCTTGGAGTCTGGGCCCTTCCCCACAGGCACAAGGGAAGCAGTCAGACCCGTGTTCCTCCTGGGGGTGCCCGAGATCTCATTTTGGTAGGAAGGCATACTTGAGGGCCGGCAAAGTTGCTATTTCTTCGTACGTTCTTCTTTAGGCAACAGTGCACGCAGATGCGCTAGTTAGGCAGAGGCAGTGAGGTGTCCCTTCTGGGGTCCTGCAGCACCAGAGAGCTGAAGCTGGCCAGCATCCAGCACAGCAAAGGGAGGTGGCTCAGGACACCTCCGGGCTAGAGGTACCATGGGGTCCTCTGGCCCAACCACCCTCGTTGAAATGCTGGTGTGGCCTTTGTCCACGGACCCCGGTTTCTCCTGTTCTGGGAAGCCGTTGGAAAGGCCTTGAAAGGGGCATGGGACAGGATATGGCAGGAGGCCATCGATGGGTCCCTGCGGGCCATGTCCACTTTCCAGGGTGTGGCTGGGCCCACCTCTGCTCTAGGTTCCCCATCGGGGGGATGGGGGGAACCTCTCGCTGTCCAAGCCAGGCCTGGGCATGATGAAGGTCCTCACAGAGCACCTCTCCCGTGTTGGAGGCAAAGGGAGTGAGGAGGAGGAAAGACAAAGCGGGTGAAGCAAAATGGAAGGACAGAGGATGGAAGGGAGTGGCGGAAGGGAGAAGATGAGGTGGACACAGCCAAAGAGAGGAGACACAGAGGGAGGGAAGGAGGGAGGGAGGGAAGGAGGGAGGGAGGGAAGGAAAACATGCTGTGAGAACAGACCTGAGATGGAGTGTACAACTCCAATACATAAAAGGTGACAGGTCTGGCCACACACTTGAGGAGGGTGTGACCCCCATGGTACTTCCAGAACTGAGGAGACCCCTGGCCTAAGCAGGTGGGGCAGCTGCTGGGTAAAGGAGGACAGGCCGTGGTGTCCTTGACAAGGCGGTCAGGGGACAGCTGGGCCCTGTGGCCAGGCTGGGGACCAGGCCCCATCTGCTCTCCTCCAGGCTTGGAGCAGAATGACCCAATCCCAGGGAGTCACAGGGCAGGCCCTCCATCTTCAGCTGGATTTCCTGGAGCCTGGAGCTCATGTCTGCCCCCCTGTTGTGGGATGTCTGAGGTCACAAGGACGGTGTCCCTCCTCCCATAGCCCAGCTCCCTTCTGACCACTTAGAACCAGAAGGGGCACCTGAAAGGGTAACCCCACTGGCACAGCTGTGTCGCTAGCCCCCTAGGATGGGAGGGGCTGGAGGGAGCCCATTCCCAGGATGTTTCTGGGCGGGTGTGTCGTGGAGGCTCCAGGAGGAGTTCTCGACCTGCCCCAGGAATGCAGGCGGGTGCGCATGTCCGCCTCCTCCACCCCCGTACCCCCTCAGCACTGGGCAGGCTGAGGAGAGGAAGACAGGACCCTCTGGCCAGAGAGGAATGTTGCCTCAGAGGGCTAAGCCCAGCCGGAGGCATGAAGGGGGTCTTTTTATGTGGGTGAGCACAGCACGTAGAATAGGGGATCTGTCCCCAGCACCCCTGGGCCCAGCCCACGTAGGGCTGGAAAGCTGGATGGGGAAGGCGTGTGGTCTCCGAAGGGAATCTGGGCTCCTTCTCCCCCTCCGCCAGGGCCAGCTCAGTGCTGCCCTGTGGGTCCCCTCCCAAGGCCCTGGTTTTGGCTGGGGACACCTTGAAGGCAGACCACACCAGGTGTTAGGACTCTTCAGCAGAGTATTTGGGGAGGAAACTCGCCACAGCACTCACAGCCCTTTCCAGGAGTTCAGAGACGGTTCTTGTCCAAGCTCAGCCACCTACTTCCTGGGAGATTCTAGGCCATTCATGTAGTCTACCAGTATCCCAGATTCTTGCCCTGATTCACAAACCAGTGCTCGGAACACCCCAGGGACCTCACCCCAAGCTCACAGGCAAAAATCATTATCCCCTGGAGAACAGATGCACACAGAGGAACACATGAGGCTGGCGGCCAGGCCTAGATCTTGAGCGTAAACACCAGGGGCTGAGCCATCCTCCTGTGCGGGGCCAGGCACAGAGCAACACCCTGGCTCAGCCGTTCACAAAAGTGCCATGGCCAAAGGCCAAGCGGGGACCGGCGACTGCGGGAGCACTCTCCCTGCCCTGGCTGGGATGGGACGGGAACAGCTGCCCAGCCCGGCACCGCTGAGGAGGAAGGCGGATCACAGATCCCAGCCTAACCGACAGTGAACGTGCTCTCTGCAAATCACAAAGGAGGGTCCGGGGGGAGCTGAAGCCCAGGCGGGGCGGGGGCGGGGTGGGGTGTACACTGGGAGCCGGGGTCTGGGCTCCTTGCTGCCTGTGTTGGTATCTGCTAGTCACAGAGGGGACTGCCAGGCTGGGACAGTCACCAGGGCAGATGGGGCTGGCGGGGCCTGGGCTGGCATGCCTCAGGTAGACCCAAGACAAAAGAGGGGGTGTCCCTGGCACCTAGCCCTGACTTCCTGGTCTGATACCTCCCCAGCCTGACGCAGCAGGGTATCTGGGTGTCTCCGTCCTCTGAGGGGAGGCAGGGGACGCGGGCTCCAAAGAGGTAGAGCAGCAGGCTGGTCTTGTTCACCCTTCCACCCACCACCTCCCAGTGGCACACCTGGGCCTCAGCCAGCATGACGTCCTGGATGATGGGTGGGCCACGGGGCTCGCCATTCTCTAGCCGCACATAGGTGACCTGGTAGCCGCGAATCTGGCCGTGCTGCTTGCTGGGGACGGGCAGCTTCCAAGAGACACGCACAGCAGTGGAATTCAGTGGTTCCACCTCCACCTTCCGTGGCGGTCCACTGGGCACTGGGGACCAGGAGGAGGGGAGAGTCAGGCCTGGTGGTATGGACCTGGAGTTGCGGGGGAGCACACACTCCAGGGCCTTGCCTTTGCACTCCCTGCCCCCGGAAAGGCCCTGATACGGCTTCTACAGACCGTCTGTCCCGGGTGCCTAGCACAGGGAAGCCCAGCCGACCCTGGCCCTGAGCTACCTCACTTGGTGGGGAGAGTGGTGGTGAGGCACCAGGCCTTCGGCCACCCCGGAGTCAAGCACGACCTGTTCCATCTCCTCCCGGGCCCCCACATCGTGCCGATGTCTGGCCAAGACCGAGTCTAGTTGATTGTGCTCTGAGCGTCTCCTGCACCAGTCTCCCCAGTCTCAACCTCCAGGACCTTCGGGAGGGGCCGCTGCTTCTGCCTTGGAGCTAGCCCCAAAGCCTGGGATTCGGGCACAGGCTATCCCCCTCTGCTACATTCCCCCAGCGTGGGCTACCAAGCCTGTACCAGGCGAAGGCCCTGGGGTGCTGTGGGGGTATCTGGGAGGGGTGCCTCCCTCCCCCGCCCCTCCCCTTGGTGCCAAGGCCTACCGTCCTCGTCTGTGCGCACGAGCACCGGGCTGCTCTCTGGGCCGGGGCCCACGTCAGTGTGCGCCCGCACCCACACCCGGTACTCCGTCCACTTCTCCAGGCCCACCAGGTCCCAGCTGGAGTGCTCGCGACTGATGCTCTCCACCACATGCCGCCCTCGGTCCTCGCCGTCCACTGCCTCGTAGGCCACCGAGTACTGGGTGATGACGCCGTTGCGGCTGGCAGCTGGCGGCGGGACCCAACTTACCCGAACCGTGGTGGAGCCCGTGCTCACACAGGTCACCTTCTGGGGAGGGGCTGAGGGGGCTGGGGAAGACAAATGGGGGGAAGCAGGCAGATGGAGGGTGGGGGTCACGGGCACAGTGACTAGTCACAGAGGATGGGAAACTCACCCAGGCAGGCTACTCCCTGAGTGCAGAGTGGCTATCCCAGGGCCCGTCCTAGGCAGGCTGCCACCGCCGCCAGACAGCCCAGCTCCCTCTGGACCACAGGCTATACACACATACACACACACACACACACAAGGTCTCTCCCACACGTATGCCATCTCGCATTAAACCTTGCATCAAACCCTGCCAGCTACACACAAGCATGGGTCATGATTCCCTGGCCCCTGGGTCTCTGGGCCCCTGGCCCCTGGTCACACACACAGCCACGCAAGGAGAACCTCTAGCTGCTGTGCCCACAGCTCCTGTCAGGACGAGCAGCCTTAGTGGCTCTTCAGGCACAAGAGAGCCATGGCCTGTGCCTACGTGGACAGGGTGCCTGTGCTGGAGCCACTAGGAACCTGAGACTGGAGGCTGTACGGGAAGGAGGCCCATGGCCTTGGGTAATCTAGAGAAAATGTACTCTATGGAGATGCTCTTCCTCAGTGAGTCCCCTGGGGTCAGGAAGCAGATGTGGGCCCCCTTCCCTCGCCCCCAGGGGCATATCCAGGCCTCAGTCCCACCAAGGAACCTGGTGCTGTTACGTGGCTTCCTCACCATCTGGAGTTGCAGCCCCACACTGTGCCAGGGTGACTTGGGCACCTCCCTCCCCAGCCCCTGAGGCCCTCATCTCCACGGCTTTCTCCTTCCCTGCACCGCAGTGGGCACACCCTGGGTATCGCCACGCTCAGGATGGTCCTACTCCCTGCACGTGGCCTCCCACACCCCCTCGCAGACCCTCACCTTGTGCCAGCTCAGCTGCTCAAGGTGCCCAGCAGCACCCTGGCTCCTCGCCCCCCTGCGACCTCCGCCCGTTCGCCTACCATCCTTACCGCCCTCAATATTGGGCTTTGACCTTGAGGTCTGCACCTCACCATCTACCCCCAACTCCCTCACTTACTTCTCTTTCCACGCCCCTGCCCGGCCGGTGCCAAGCCCTGGATGGGTCCAACCCTCTGCCCTCTCCAAGGCGGTCAGTCCTGAGGCAGGTGGAAAAGCGTTGCCTGCCCTGGAAGGTTGGCATCCTGTGTGCAAAGTCCCCAGTGGCCTCACCTGGGCCCTGTGTGCTGTCTGCAGCCTCTCTTCTCTGCCCAGCTCATTCTGCTGCTGTACACAGAACGTTTTCAACCTCCTCCACGCTCCGCTAACCTCCAGCTCTCAGCACACAACTGTCTCCCACTTTGCAGAGAAAACTGAAGCCTCCCACCAGCAGCTCCCTCCATCTCTTGCTACCAAACCCACCGAACAACTGCAATCTCGCTTAGCCGCCCTTGCTTCCCACGAGGAGGGAGCTGTGCTCTCCCGTCCAAGGTGGATCTCTCTCATCCATGCTGTCCCCTCCCCCTACCTCCTGAGCCTCCAAAATCCTTGTCTTTCCTGAATTTTCGACTTCTCCGACTTCTCAAAATGGACTCATTCCTCACCACGTTTAAACTGCTCAAGGGCAGCCCCGGTGGCCCAGCGGTTTAGCGCCGCCTTCAGCCCAGGGCCTGATCCTGCAGACTCGGGATCAAGTCCCAAGTCAGGCTCCCTGCAGGGAGCCTGCTTCTCCCTCTGCCTGTGTCTCTGCTTCTCTCTCTGTGTCTCTCATGAATGAATAAAAAAAAAAAAAAAAAAAAGTTCAAAAATTTCCTATCTTTAAAGACAAAAGCCCATCCTTGGGCCTGCAGCACTCAGCCTCTACCTATAGCAGTCCCCTCCCTCCGGCTAGGCCTCACAACCCTCGCCCCAGGTCCTCCATCCAGCAGACGCTCCTGCCTCCTGCGTTCCTCTGGCCCTGACTGCTCAGCAGCAGCATCGGCTCTGTTCCTTCTGCTCTCTTCTTCCAGCCTCCGAGACACTCCCCTCTCTGGGATTTCCCACTACCTCTGGTCTTTGTCCTCAGAGTCCCTCACCCCTAGCCCAGCATCGCCACCTGCACGGCTGGCACAAGGCCCCGGGCTGAGGTGCCTGCTTTGGCCCTACTTCCTGCCCTCTTCCCAGGTCTGCACACCAGAAGCACAGACTTCGCCTGATGCTCTCCTTTCCCTCAGCATCCAAAAGCCAAGCCGTCACCGAGTCCCAGGCAGCTGGCACCCCAGACGGCTATCTGATCCACCACCATCACCACATCTGAGCTGCCGTCTTTTGCTTAGACTCCTGCACAGCCTCCCAACTGGTGTCCGGCATCCCGCTGGGCTGTCCCATGCATGCTTGCCCAGCAGCTGGGTCAGCCCTCCTACCTGTCTTGTCCTCTTAACCCGTGGCCAGCTGCCATGGCCTGCTGCTCATCCCAAACCACAACTAAGTGCCTTCCCGCTTCAGGGTCTTTGCACCTGCTGCCCCTCTGCGTGAGGCCTACATCACCCAAGGAAGCCCCCCTGGCCCCCTCAGACCAGATGAAGCTCCAATCCCAGTACCTCTCCACTGTTTGTCTCCTCCACAGCACTTCAGACAAATGTAATTAAAAGCTCATTTGGATAATTGCAGGTTGAACATCTATCTGCCCCACTAGACTAGGATTCCCTGCAGGTACAGACCACGTCGGGGTCATGCTGCCAGCCCTGCTCCGTGCATGGGCACAGTGGGAGCGCAGCAGGTGCCTGTAAGTCAGATCCGTGAACGTGGGGTCGCATCTACACAGTCTGGGGGCACATGGACCGCCTCACAGACACTGCCGTGATTAAGGCTGTCACATGTGCTGTAACTGCCTCAATGTCATGATCCCGTCCAGCCACATATCCATGGCCCCTGTTAGCACACAGAGCCTCACAGCCACCCAATCCCGGGGCACACCAGACACTCATACGGGTGCGGCCCTGCCAGGTGGCCACACAGGGTCACACGCAGGTCCACAGCACTAGTCTCACGTACACAGGAATACGATAACCACACAGCAGGCAGCCCCACACGTGGAAGGCCGCGTGGTCCTAAGGCAGGCATGTGGACAGTCTGCCACCCGGGTTCGTTCTCACAGACGTGTCCCTACGTGCCGTAGGCTCAGTGTGATGACACAGCTCCCATGTTCCTCTCGTGGTGCGGGGCATGAGGCAGGGAATGCAGGTGACAGGGGAGATGAGATGTGGGGATATGGAGCAGGAGGACAGCTGCCAGAGCAGGGACATGTCTGAGACATGGCAAGCGTGGCTGTCCCAGCGCTGAGCATGGCCCAGTCAGCTAGTGTGACCAGCGCAGACGGGTGGGGGCGGGGGAGGGGGATGAGTCACAGACACAGAACTTACCTGGTGAGGGGCTGGGGGAGGGAGGGACAGAAGTCAGGTGGGGAACGGCATGGGCAGCAACTGCCTGGACACAGACTAGTGGGAACTTACCTGCCCCTGTGAGTCCAGACCCAGAGCCCAGACAAGAGCCCATCCGGGGCCCAGCAGACCTGACCACCCCCCCGGTTGAGGGAGAAGGGCGTGTGTGTCTCTGCCCCGGCCCAGCTACAGGAGGCGTAGCCTCAGAAGACACTTACTGGACTGTGCTGTGCGGGCCTCAACGGTGGGGGTGAACACGCCCACCCCCATCTCGGAACGGGCGGCCAGCTGGAAGTGGTACAGTGTGTCAGGCTTCAGGTCCTCCAGGGTGTAGGAGGAGGTGGGGTCGAAGGTCACCTTGTGCTGGAAGAGCAGGGAGCACTCACTGACTGCTCTGACCTCACAGGGTGCTCCCCAACCTGGGCTGCAGCTGGCCCCTGTGGACCCACTGTGGCCTAGGGCCGCCTCCACATCACACGGCCACTGCACAGACTCCGTGGCCATGAGCATCTGAGACAACAGCTCTGTGAGTGCCAGGTAAGCCGCAGAGCCGGAGAGACCCAAGGGCAGACCGAGGGACTGTCGCCCAGCAGTGGGGACAAAGACTATAGAACCACGCTGGCCACGTGAGCCCCAGGGCCACCCCTGGGGGCCATGTCCGTACAACCACAGGATCCAGAAAGTCTGCCCGGGGGAGCCCCGCACAGAGCCTACGGGATCCAGGGGAGCCCTCCTCCCTGCTCTTGTCCCCGCTGAGCACCCACCTGCTGGCCTTCATCCTCTGCTGCCCAATACACCAGCTCGTACTTGATGATCCGCTCCTGCGGGGGCAGCAGCCACGAGAGCTGGATCCTGGTGTCCGACTCTGCTTCAGCCTGGAAGTCCGCCGGCTGCGCAGGCACTGCAACACCCCCACACCCCCACGCCAGGCGCCGTGAGCCTTGCCAGTTCCCCACGAGGGCCGGTGGCACCCGGAGAAAGGAGGCATGGGAAGACAGCCCCGGGACCCTGTCCCGCATCCCAGGTGACCGTGCACGGTGGGGTACAGGCCCTCAGCCTCCCCCAGCCCCCAAGGCCCCGCCGCAGTGGCCAGGCCGGCGTGCTGCCCGCACCCACCTCCCTGCTGTGTCTTGACCTGGATGGTGGGGCTGGGAGGGCCGTCGCCCACGGCGGTGAAGGCCAGCACGCGCAGGCTGTAGGTGATTCCGGGCAGCAGGCTGCCCACGGTGGTGAGGAGGCCCGCGTCCGTGTTGTGCTTGTGCCAGGCGCTCAGGGGGCGGCGGGCGTCGGGAGTGTAGTAGACGCGGTACCCTCGCACCAGGCCGTTGGGCTCCTCGGGCGGCTCCCACTGCACCAGCATGGTGCTCGCGCTCAGCATGCGTGCCTGCACGCGGCGCGGGGGGCTGGAGGGCGCCTGCTCCCCCGTGCGCGCCCGCACCGCCTCGCTGGGTGGTCCCCGGCCGATGCTGTTCACCGCCAGCACGCGGAAGGCGTACTCGGAGAAGGGGCTGAGGCCGCCAATGCTGTAGCGGGTGGTGGCCACGCCGTCCACCTCCTGGAAGGGGCCCTCCGTCCCCGCCGCGCGGTACTGGATGCCGTAGTAGGACACAGGCTCTGAGTTCCCAGAGTCCCAGGTCAGGGTGACGCTGGTGGCAGTTGTCTCAGTCACCAGGAGGTCGATTGGAGGTTTTGGCAGAGCTGGGAGACAAAGCGGGAGGCTCAGAGCTGCCCGAGGTCAGGACCCCAGAGGCCAATCCTGCTCCGGGTGCTAACTACCCATGGTACAGCTGGCCCTCACGGGCCTCCTTGAAAAATGGCCTGGGGAGCTCGAGGTGACCTCAAAGGGCACCTAGCGGGGGATGGCGACACCTGTCAGAGCCCTCAGGGGCCTTCGGTCATCTAGGGTCTACCCACATCACTTCCAGAACTCACTGGCTCCTCACTTAACAACAGCCCCAGAGGTGGCGTGGCCTGGCCGGGTCCCTGCAGATGGAAAGCGCGCCGGCTGGGAGGCAGAGGTCTGCCTTTGGGGCTTGCCTGCGCTTCCTCACGTGTAACTGGGGTTGGTGTCGGGGAGAGATGTGCCTAAGACAGCCTGGACGGGGCTGCTGGCCCTACACACCTGTGGCTTGGCTCAAATTGAAGGTGGAGCAGTCCCAGATCCCAGGCCAAACATTACACAATTATCAAGTGCCTACTAAGTGCTAGGCGCGGTGCTGGGCTGAGGACACAAGGTCACACTGTTGGTCACATCTCTGCTCTGGTGGACTTTACATTCTAGGGTGAGTGGAAAGCACCGAGTCCGTAACGATGACTCTGGCGCATGCGAGGACAGCAGAGAGCGGGAGGCTGAGCTGGGGAAAATCCACGAAGGCCTCAGAGAGCTGAGGCCCAGACAGTGAGAGGACCAGCACGGCGAGGGCTGGGTGAGGGCCGGAAGGAACCCAGCAGAGCCAGGAGGGCCAGGCAAGGGGAGTGAGGATCCTGCTCTTTACCCTGAAAGCAATGGGAAGTCACTGGAAGGCAGTTTCTTAAAACAGTGGGGAGATCTTGCTTTGTATCTTCAAAAGATCATTCTAGTTGCAGAATGGAGGATGGGTCTGAGGAAGGAGGATGGAAGCACGGAGCCTGGAGGAGTGTGCATGCCCATCCTGGGGCCCTGGTGGAGAGCCCACTCTCTGTGGCCACTCTTTCACTGCAGCCTTGACATGAGGCTGATGAAGCTGAGGGTCTGGCACCAGGACGTGGCTCGGGGGCCTTTCTGCGGCATCAGACCCCGCGGGTTCAAGTCCCCGTCCTGTCACTGACTCCTGCATGACCTTGCACCTCAGTTCTCTCATTTGTAAGAAGAGAATGAGAACGTCTACCTCCCAGCGTAACAGAGACTGAACAATCTGTGCTAACCAGTACAGCATCTGCCCCCAGGAGCTCAGTACCCGTTAGCTATTATTACTAACATCACGAATAACAGAAACCTCTCTCTCCACCGAGGGCTGGCAGGACCCCAGGAAGCACCTGGGAGAGGGCAACGACCCCTCAACCTCATCCAACCCCACAACAGCCATGCTCACCTGCTACGGGTGCTGGGACCTCCCGTCACCCTCTGCACCAAGGCAGGCCTTAGGCCACAGCAGGCATGCACGTGGCACTCACCTTTCACTGTGACCTGGGCCGTGGCCTCGATCATGCCTAGAGAGGAGATGGCCACGCAGGTGTAGTTGGCAGAGCGCACGACATTGCTGAGCTCCAGCACGTTGCGGCCAACTGGCATCTCATCCTCCTTGGTGAGCTCCTCGGCCCCCATCATCCACTTCACGTAGGGCATGGGTGCCCCCACCGCAACACAAGTCAGGTTCACGCTGCCACCCGGCATGACCTCCTGGCTGCTGGGAGGGATGGAGAAACGAGGAGCCACACGGCGCACTGCAGGAGGAGGGAGAGAGGCACTCACAGGCCGGGCAAAATACTCGGGAGGATTGAAGGGCAGGGGCCCCTCATCCAGGAAGCCCCTCTTGTCAGAGCCAAACCCACCTGAGAGACAGGTGGGGCAGTACCAGGGCCCCGGCTTACCACCTCCCACCCCACTTTTGGCTACAAGTAGCCCCCACACTCAAGAGAATGGAACACAAGAGATTCCACAACCAAGCTCCCCCGTTTTACAGCCTAGGAAACTGAGGCCTAGAAATGTGCTGTCTGCCCAGGGTCACACAGGGATTCAGCGCAAGGTCCAGGCCCCAGGTCTATACCGCGGGCCTCCTCAGGGCCACATTCCAGGTCGCCATCTGGTGCCTGCCCCTACTTGCTCCTGACCCCCACTACGGGCCTCCAGAGGGGCTCACTGGGGCACGAGTGAAGTCCAGGCACCGTAGGGTGGAGGACCTCAGAGCATCTGGGGCAGGGCACAGGGCTGGTCCAGGAGTGACGTGGCCACCTTCTCTAGAGTCACGGCCTCCACCTCTGGGCCGTGACCTGAGGGAAGAGATGAGGGCAGGGGCATAATCGCCTGCCAGGATCTCAGCCATGCTTAAGGCACAACCTGGGAACTCCAGGGGAAGGGCTGCCCCTCAGAAGGGGGTGGGCAGGGGCAAGGGATCAGGGCAGGCCAGGCCAGGGACGTGGTCCGCGGGCAGGATGGGCATGACGATGGCAGTAACATGATGAGTGCGCCGAACAGACGGCTTTCTGAGCCAATGAACAAGGGTCTCAAGGGAGAGGGTGGCTGTGCCTGGCCACGACCTCCGGCCTTGGGCTTCCCAGGCCAGAAACTGTTCTGAGCTTCCCAGGCCAAGGTGCAGCCTGGAACCCCCCGAAGTTGCAAGCTTGGTACAAACATTTGGAACATGCAGAGGGAGGGAAGTCAGGCAAGACCTAGCCATGGGCAGGCATGCTTGGCGTGCTGACGGGTCATGCAGCTGGTGGGCAGGGGCTGAAGTGTGTCCTTCGTGGGCACCCCTACCGACAGGGCTGGAGGAGGCAGGCAGTGAGGCAGAGTGACCAAACGGCCTCACTGAGAGTGTGTGGGTCTCCCAGGACCCTTGCTGGGGCGCCCGGCATGCAAAGGACCCATGCTGTCCCATCAGGAGCACCTCCGCTATGGGTTCCAGACTCTGCTGCTCGTGTAGCCCCAAACCACAAAATCAGAGCTGGAAGTAGTAACTACAGACACCATCTTGTCCAACCCCTGACCTCACTGCCACAGGGGTCAAGCTGTGGCCCAGAGCCTAGACACCCAAGGAATCACCTGTTAACGGATGGCCCGAAGGCATCTTTCCAACCCAGTAATTTTTCTCCAAACCCAGAGGTTCCCCAGGTTGGGGGTAGAGTTACTTAAAGAAAAAGAAATGCCTTGGAGTGAACCAACCCCAGAGGCTACTGCCCCACCAGAGCCTCAGCCCCTCCATCTCTCCCTGCACTGACGCACTGGGCGGCTCTCTCCCAGAACCGGCCCCCCACAAACAAGCAAGTCTGCTCACATCATTTCTCTGTTAAAAACCCCTGCTCGGTTCCCTGAGGGATTCCTCACTCAGCCTCACTCCGAAGCCTCCACACAGCACCCCCAAGCAAGCCACGTGTGACTGGCACCGTGGGCTGAGTTCCCTCTGTGCCACAGGCTCACTGGGGGCTTCGGTGCATCTCATGGACATCTCGTGTTCTACCTTCTAGAACTGGCCTTGTTTTCTTTAGAGGAACCACCTCTCCCCACCCTAGTCTTGCTAAGTGGAACATGTGACCCAGATCTGGCTAACGAGATGTAGCCTGTGGACTTTTGCAAAGACCATTAGAACAACAACTTTCTCTCTGTACTGCAGGGGCCGACCTGAGAGGAACTGAGGCCCACCTTTCCTAACACATGGGAGCACATGCTAGAGAATAAAGGAGTCTATTGTGGAGGGTAGAGTTAAGAGACAAACAGAAAAGCCTGATCAAACTGCTTAAATATCTGGATCTAGCCCTGCCTGACACCAAATCTACTTCTACATATTTTAGTTGGGTAAGACAAGAATCTCCTTGTTTTGCTCAAGCTGATTAAGTGTTTCTGTCATTTGTCCCAAAGCTGGGAGTCCCCCATGGAACGATGACAACATGTAGACACTTCCGCATGGCAGGCAATAGGTGGGTCCTGGGCACGGCTGGTAGGAGGGCCCCATGCCAGAGCACCGTTCAGCACTCCCTCAAATGGCACAAGAGTGAGACCAGGAGGTATGGACAGACGTGTCACCCAGCCTGGTGCTACGTGCCCTCCCCGAGCTCTGGAGCTGGGCCTGGGGAACAGGCGGGTCTATCTGCTGGCCAGGGGTCCAGCTCAGCCCTGGCTGGAGCAGAAAGGCAGAGGGGCGCAGCCTTAAGTCATCAGGTCTTTATTCTTAGCCAGGGGCGGCCCATCTCCTCTTGGTTCACAGGCATCAGAACAGCCTCAGGGAAGGGAAACCGCTCTTGAGCTCCTGCTACATGAGGCAGGCTTCCTTGCTGTAGATCCCATCACCTCTCGATGGCGGACAAGGGAATGGATGTAAGACTGATACTTTTTAAGTGACGTGCCTGGGTTTATGTATTATCAGGAGGTCATCAGTGGGATCAAAAGCTCTCGGCCTTTTAAAGCCTGGCTGATAGGGTGGAAAAAAGATCCTGAGGAGGCTCCAGGGAGAAGCTTCTGGAGCTTCTGGGTAGTCAAGGCTGGTGGAAGGTATTCTCCAGTTGGCAGGATGGGGCTTGGAGGAGCCTGCGTCAGGAGAGGTCATGGCCGCAGGTGTGACCCTGGCAGAAATCTTGGGGCCGGGCAGCCCTGGTGGTTCAGCGGTTTAGCGCCGCCTTCAGCCCAGGGTGTGATCCTGGAGACCCGGGATGGAGTCCCATGTCAGGCTCCTTGCATGGAGCCTGCTTCTCCCTCTGCCTGTGTCTCTGCCTCTCTCTCTCTCCTCTCTATGTTTCTCATGAATAAATAAATAAAATCTTAAAAGAAATCTTGGGGCCTGATTAGTCCCTGGGAAGAAAAACAAAGCGCCCCACAGAAAGGAAGTAGGTCCTTGGCCAATACACCTCGGGTCCCAACCTAAGCAGTCCAGAAAGCGGATAGGACCGTACTCCAAGTGGGGGCGGGCAAAGCCTTCTGTTCCACCACCAAGTAATGGAGGTCTTTCAGAACAAACATTGGGAATAGTTTTGCTTTTAGTTTTAGTTTTCCCCTCCTCCATGCAGGTAGAAGGGAGAAGTCCAGGGGCTAAGGATGAGTTTGAGAGGTCAGATGTGACCCTTTGAATCATCCCTAGGACCAGGCAAGGGCTTCCAGCCCAGAGACTGCTGGGGGCGCCCCCACTGATGCTCTCACCAGAACACTGGGCTCCGGGCACATATAAAAGGAGTTCTGAAAAAAAAAAAAAAAAAAAGGAGTTCTGGGATGCGATTCCCCACAGCTCAGGCTCATCCTCCCTGCAGTGTGACAGAGGTTAGGGTATGTCCACAGAGGGAAGGTGGGGGCAAGAGAGGGAAGACACCCCCTCCTGGGATCCTGAGCGCCAGTGGGGCCCTGTGTCCTGCACCTGCCTGGACAGCCACCCCCATCCTAAGAGCCAGGAGCGGCTGGAGCCTCCCTGCAGCAGCCCCACCAGCACTCCTCCCGCTGGCCCAGACATGAGGCCACCAAGAGGGAGCAGGACTCGCCCTGGACTCAGTCTATTGACAGAAGCAACAGCAGGGAAGAAAAAAACCAGAGCCGGAGAAAAAACGCACTTAGGGTCTAATCTTGGGCTCCTCCAACAATGCCGGTCTATTACTGTTCCCCGTGCATCCTTACTGCTGACATTTTATAGACAATTTCCAAAACAGGGCTCTGCCATTTCTGGATTATATTTCAGCTGTAACTTTTAAGTCTAATTATTTGCGCTGACAACCCCATATAATAGGGCGGTGTGGCGCCCGGAGGCATCAGCATTCAGCAGAGTGACAGCATAATCGCAGGGGGAGGCAGCCCCGCAATCTGCATTCGCTCGCAGAAATTTCTCTGATGAAAATAACACAACATTAAGGAGGGGATAAGGGGCAGGATCCACTGTATCAAGATAAAATAACTCTTTAATAAATAACCTTGTGGCTGCCGCAGAGCGGTAATTAAATGCCGGCGCACTCGGCACACAGTTTTAAGTAAAGCTGGAAAAATGTAAGATGTAATTATCAGCGCCAAACAAATTACCAGCCCGGCAAATCCCCCTGGAATATTTAGAAACTCATTTCTGCCTTCCCGTTAAATATTTGTATACGCGCTTTATTTTTGGTGGGACCAGAGAGGGGGAGGAGGAGAAGGGACAAGGGACCGGGAAGGTGGCGGGGAGGGGTGTAGGGGGAGGTGGCTGAGGGCTGGGCTGTCTCTGCTGATGACTGCTTTCTGAACGCCCCAGCAATCTGCCAGGTCAGCGAAATGGTGAAACTGAAATGCCCCAGAGCTCAAGAGTGCCTATGGATGGATGCTCAGGGCTGATATCTGAGCTCAGGCCGCAGCCCTCCTCCCCATTGGCTCCCTTCTCCCTCATGGAGGAAACCCAAGCCAAGGAGACATGATGCCAGAGGGGGAGCCGGTGGCCCGAGCCTGCTCCCTGGGACTCAGCCCAAAGCCCAGTGGACAAGTGTCTCGTCTGACCGCTTGGACCATCTGCCCCAAGAACGACCACTAGCCCCTGCTGCCAGCCCCAAGGCTGGGGTAGAGGTCTGACCTGGGTGGGGCTGAGAACTGAGCCCCATGTGAGAATGCTCTGGGGTGAGCTAGAGCAGGGGCTCCTGGGAGCCCTCCCCAATCTGTGGCCGGGCTGGGGCCTCTCCGGGGGTCCCACGTGGACCTCACTAACTCTCCGTCAACCGTTCCTCAGCTGTGAGCTCCGTGAACCTGAGTGCTCAGCACCCAGCACAGGCCTGAGGAAACGGAGCAGGCTGGGAGGGCCTGGGCGGAGGGGCCTAGGGCAGGTGGCAAGATCTTCATTTGGCTCAGGTCGGGGAGGAAAAAGACAAGAGTGTGGATTTCCTCCGTGCCTAACGTGATGCCACCAACCCGTGCCATGGACACCAAGCCTCATGAGGCAGACCAGGGCTGGCTGCCCACTGAGCTCCGCGGGGACCTCAAGGTCACGGCAGACCTGAGGGACTTTTGTCCTGTGCTGCAGGACCTTGAGGCGTGAGCTCATTCTAGATTATTAGTCTATTCCCTTCGTCTTCACAAGTGGCTGCAGCTGAGCTCGGGCTAAGGTGGAGTTTAGGCGATGAGGTTGTGGAAGTTCCCAGAGGCACACGTAATGCACTACAGCTCTCACAGCTCCCCCAACCACTCCTGGGCCCCACCCGGAACAGACAGCTGGCCCGACCCAGGCATAACGGGGGGCACAGTTTTGTGTCATGCACCATGCCTGCCTGACCACCCCTGCAGGGGAGCCCAGCTAAGGGGACATGCAGACACTGGCACATCAGGGACTCAAGCAGCAGAAACATGCAGGGCAGGGGGCCTGCCCACCCACCCCTAGTCCTGCCAGCCTGCCAGCCCAAACAACGGAGAGCAGAGCCCGACTGGCGGGCAGGCCTGGCTGGAGCGAGCCCGAGGGAGCTGACCGAGCCCGCTGGTCCCTACTGACGGGAGCATCCCATCGACGGGCGAACTGTAGATGGATAAGAAGTGAAAAGGACCAACCTTCTCGCTGATCTGAGAGATGAGAGTTTGGGTTGATGGTAGAGTGCGATGAGGATGAGGAGGGAATAAAAAAAAGACAAGGAGAAACACAGAGAGAGTAAAAACAGGCCAACCTTCATCTGCC
Source organism: Canis aureus (assembly GCF_053574225.1). Lineage (NCBI taxonomy): Eukaryota > Metazoa > Chordata > Mammalia > Carnivora > Canidae > Canis > Canis aureus. The sequence goes on from NC_135623.1 coordinate 23,235,705, forward strand.
CACACAGCACGGACACGAGACAAGACTCTTGTGTCCCACGCACACGCACGTGCACGCAGGTGCGCGCGGACCACGCCGCTCATGAAAGACTCAGGACTCATGGAGGACACGGTGGACAGGGCTAGGTCCCGCTGGCAGGTGCCAGGATGCCAAGGGCAGGACAGGGAAGGGTGGAAGGGGAGCACAGGCGGGCCCCCATGCCTCACGCACACCCCATGGCTCGACAGACCCAGTGAGCTGGGCTCAAGTCGGGGCCCCCCAAGCCCACAAACCCACCAAGGCACAGGGGCCACTAGATTCCCACCACCTTGAGGAAGCCCCACACTGCAGGGCAGCAGGGTGAGGAGCCGGTCTGGGTACCTATGGGGAGAAAGGCTGTGGGGACGCTGCCCCGTTTAGAGACAGCTACGGCCAGTGGCCAGCTCCCTGCAGAGAAGGGGAAGGTCGGGGGCAGGCAGGGCACGGCACGCCTTGGCCCCTGGCAGCTCTGCGTCCTGAGAGCTGGAGAAAAGAGACGCTGTGGATAGAAGTAGAGGGTGAGTCACTCGGAGGGAGATGGATAGTGACACAGAGAGGATGGTCCACCCAGCCTGCCTGGGCCTGCTGGACCGCGGGTGGAGCTGCGGGCAACTGTGAGCAAAGGCAGATGTAACCGGATGACGCATTCCCTGACAGCTATCCTGACGGCAGCAGCGGTCAGTGGTCGCCAAGCGCTTCTTGTGTGCCTGCCACCGTGCCGGGAGTGTCAGCGGCAGCCGCAGGGGCTCAGAGAGACAGCGGGGCCCTGAGAGTCTGGGTGACATAGGATGTGAAGCACTGAAGACAAATCCAAGGAGGAGACGTAGCCTTGAGCCCAGTGGACACAGTGGACACAGCGGGAGAAGAGGGAGGTGAAGGGAGCTGAATATTGGCAGGAGGCTGTCCATCTAGAGCAGCGGTTCCCAACGTCCAGGGTGGGGAGGGGTCCCCCCAGGTGACACTGGGCAAGGTCTGGAGATATTGTGTGTTCTCGGGACTAGGGGTGCTGCTGGCATTTAGGGGGCCACACGGGCTGCTACACATCATACGACGCCCAGGAGAGCCCCATGTCACAAAGAGTCATCTGACCCCCAGTGTCAATGGTGCCGAGGCTGAGAATCCTGGGCTGGAAGCCACCCGGACCCGGATGCTGAGGCTCCTGACAGCTGGGGCCCACTGGTCTGGAGGGGAACAGGTGCCTGCTCTGGAAGGAGGTCTCAGAGCCGCTCTGCTGGCAGCAGGCAGGCAGGCACTGGGGGATTGCTCTACGGGCGGCCCACTCACAAGCAGGGTTCAGGACAGAGCTGGTGGCCGGCACGGGAGAGGCTGATGGGCCCTCAGCACTGCTGGGAGCAGAACGCAAGGGCTTTTTGCCAGGACTGAGATGAAAAGCGGTGGGGACACCAGAGGCAAAAAGCCCTAGGAAGAGGCTTCCTGGTGTCTCCAGGTCTCCTCAGCAGGGCCTGTCCTGGGGCTACAGGGCAAATTGCTCTTGACAAAACAGGGCAGGTACAGATGCAGGTGGGACCAGGCTGTAAGGCAGGTCCTGGGCACAGAGACTTAGGACTGGCCCGCAGACATCGGGTCCACAGGAACGTGTGTGAGAGGGAAAGACCAGCAAAGCCGAGCTGGGACAGCCTGCCTTAGGGTCCCTGGCAAGTGGGTCAAGAACCAAAGAAACCCCCACACTGATCTCACTGCCCAGAAGGCCTGTGCGTATGCGTGGTGTCGGGACCCCGCCTGATCCACCACGTGGGGCTGGAGGTACGAGCTCCCTGGTTAGTACCCGAGCTGCCACCTGTGGCGGCTGGGCTCAGCTCACCTCCAGAGAGACCCACCGCCTCGCCTCAGGGCCAAGGCCAGCGTGACGGGGACTTCAGAGAATGCTACCCAGCCAAGATAATAACGCAGGCTCCGTCACCTACGTCTGGGCCTCCTCCTGCCTCAGTATGGCCCCCTGCAGCTCTGCCCCAGGAAATGTGTCCATTAGACCATGCCCAGGCAGTTTGCTTGGGTTTCTCAGTGGCCCTGCTGGGCTGCTCCTCTCCCTGGTGCAGCCACATACAGCGAAAGGCTTTCGAGGCATCTCCACTCTTTTGACCCTATGATCTTTTGGGAAAAGTGTTCAGTCAGGACCGCGTAGCATTTGGAATGGTCCAGGTGGCAGGAGGCAGGTCTCTGAGCAGGGCTGTTCTAGCGTTCCTCCCTAGGAGGGGACTCGTCCAAGCCCTGTGTGCCCGTCAGACGCTCTGTCTGAAGCCGTGTGGGGGGAGGCAGCGCGCTTCACCACCGTACGCATCTCAGCCATCTGGGTGGCTCTCAGGCCCCTGGCCTCTCTGCCCTGATGTTGTTCCTTAAGACAGCCCCTGGGGCCACTTAGGCAAGCCTTGAGGGGCAGGACACCTGACCGAGGGGCCAGTGGGGACCTCTTACTCCACACCCCCAACTCCAGTGAAGTGTCGTCTGTCATCTCTGAGACACAACGTGCCCGTCACCCTATGGGCTGGTAGCCTTGGCCTCTTGGGAACCTGACACGGAGCAGCTCCTCGATAACTATATGGTTGACCATGTGGCTCCAAAGAGTAGGACAGGCCACTAACACTGCCTGGGTGGAGGGGCAGAGGATCCCCTCGAGAAGCTACACCAAGCACTTAGCATGATGAAGTCATCGCTGCAAGGAAGCCATGGCCACTTTCCTTTCCAAATCCCCCGAGTGGAGACAGTTTCACTTGTAACGACGCCCATCTGTGCAGAAGGGCTAAGTGACGGGGTGTGGGGGCAGGAGGGGCTCCGAGGGTGCACTGTGCACACCAGACCCAGCACTTTCTCTGGAAGGAGCAGGTGACCAGCTTTGGTCACCCTGGGGCTGGGAGCACAGCAGACACTGGACACTCCCCAACAGTCTCCAGGTTTCTCTCTGCTGGGAACCTGGGCTGATGAAGATGCAGGATCCACTAAGTCTCAGCAAGGAACACCTGAAACACAGCACGTGCTCACCTGCAGGGGCTCACAGCTGCCTCACACTGACCTTCTATACAAGGGTCCTGGCTGGTGACAGGGTGCGGCTGGCTCCTCCTCCAGGAAGACCCTGGACAGCCCTGGCCAGAGGGCAGGCTCATTTGGCCTGGAGCCCCCCTTGCTGGGCTGGGCAGGAAGGACTCGAGGAATGCCAGGGAAGTATGCCCGATGTTTACACGCAAATGTGTGCCTGCTGGTGCACGTGCACAAACACACACATACACACACACCACAGTGAAAAATCTGCTTGGAAGGCTCTAGACTCCCGTGGGGCTCTGGGCCCTTGAGGCAGAACCTATAAGAGATACAAATACTCCCAAGAGTGGCTGTGTCCCAAAGGGCCTGCGGAGAAGGAAGGAAAAGTAGCAGCGGCCATCAGGAGTGTGCCCAGTGGGAGCTGCTGTGGCTGTTCCTGCTGCTGCAGAAAGAGGCGGGAAAAGGAGAAACGGGACCCATGGCAGCCCCCACTGTCCCCAGCAAGGGGTCCAGACAGCATGGCCAGCAGGGCCAGTTCAGCTCCGTGGAGACAGGGCTGGGCACTGCCCGCGTCCTTACCTCGTACATATAGGTTGGCAGGGGCCGAGTAGCGTGTGCCTGCGGAGTTGGTCGCCACACACTCGTACTTGCCTTGGTCCGACTCCTCACTGCTCTCAATCTGCAAGGCACCTGCGGGGACACGGTGACAGAGGTCAGGTCTGGATCATGGGGAGGGGGCTCGACGGCATTTGGGCTTGTGTTGACCAGACGCTGTAGATAATCAGGGCCGCACCAGTGTTGCTTCCAGGAAGCTCTCCCTGATGAGCCCACCGGCCTCCTGGCAGGGAGCAAGCCTTGGGCTCTGAAGCACAGTCCCGCTTGCCCTGCCCTGGAGTCTAGTGGAGCCTGTCGGCTGGGCCAGGGGCGCCATCCCATCCCCCAGCTCCATGGAGTGCCAGTGAGCATCCCTGTTAGTGCTCCCAGACCTCCTGGCCCTGCCAGGCGACGTGGAGCCAGGCGTGGGTGGGAGCCACCTGAATACCTGCTGGCCCGGGAGTTGCAAGCATGCAACGGCCCTCATCGCCCACCAGAACTCCACAGGAAGGAAGGGGCTTGCTCTGGGGGCCTGGTGCCCAGCAGCCTCGGCTCAGAGCACCCATCCTCTCCCTCCACCCCACCCCCACCCCGCCGGCCCCACCCATTCCGGCTCCTCTCCTCAGCCTGGTCCTGCTAAAGTGCTTCGACCCACCACGGCTGCTGCATAATTCAGGAGGCTAATGGAGGCTGTAGCTCCCACTCGGGCCAGTGCCCTGAGGAGCTGCTCTGGCCGCAGACGGACAGATAGGAGCCAGGAGTGGGGGGGCAGGGCAGCTGTAAAGGCCCCTCCACAGGGCCAGTCCTGGCAGGTCCGGGTAGGGGAGCCCACGGCTCTGGAGGTGGGCCGTGAAACCACTCGGCTTGGCCACCCCCTGGCCCCGGGAGTCAACACTTGGAGACACTGTTCTCGAGAGCACACCAGGCAAGCCGTCCGTGACAGTGACACCCCAAGGCACAGGCAATACACCCTCCCGGGAACAAGCCGACAGACAGTCAAACCCACACAGGACAGTCCAACGGACACTTAATAACCCCACAGCACAAGCCTGACAGAGAACCGCCGCCTGCACAGAACAGCCAGAGCGACCCTAAAGGCCCCGTCCTGGGGCTCAGGCTGGCTGATGGCACCATACCCACAAAGGACAGAGACAGAACTGCTGAACCCCACCTGTGTGGACTGCATAAGGAGCGGAGGAAGAGTTCCAAGCCACACTCTCATGGCCCAGGCCCCAGGGGAGGACTGCCCTGGGTGCAGGGCTGCAGCCCCCCACTGCCCGCCCTCCCTCTTCTGCCGCCCAGACCCAGGGCAGCAGGAGGGGCCCTGAACACTCAGGGGGCTGGGGCCCGGGGGCTGGAGGTAGGGGAAGGGGCTGCCAAGGCTTAATGTCGAGGCCGGCCTGCTCTGCGGTTCTGGCCTCAGCCCTCCCCACTGGACATCAGGGAGCACGAGGGCCCAGGGCACGTGCCAAATACCCATCTCCTGCAAGAACAGTTCTGACGGGCACCCAACAGGTCATGTGTATGGGATGGATGGACACTGTTACAGAAAATGTTCCCTCAAGCAGGCAGGGTCAGGCCCCTGGCTGGTTGGGGGTGGGGGGTGCTGCACTAGGTCAGCTCAGCTGGGGAGTGGGGGGAGACCTGGGGGCCTGGCTCCACAGGCAGGGACAAGAACTAGTGCCTGGGTGAGACCCCTGCTCGGGGAGGAGGCTCCCCTGTGTGGAGACCTAGGACTGGCTGGGGACCCAACACAGAGCCCGGGCCTGGATACACACAGAAACCCCCAAATCTGGAACCAACACCAAGACCCGGTGGCAGGGGCATGAAGAACTATAAGTAGTCCTGGCCTGGGAGGGTCATGGACAAGATGCCCCACAGGGAGGCAGCTGCTCCTCTCAGCCCTATCTTCTGTCCTGAGACCACCCTGGCCCTGGACTGAGGGTCCAGATGTGCCCAAGGAAGCCAAAAGACTTGTGAAGAAATGATATGAATCAAATCAGTCCAGAAGCGACCATTTTACAGTGGGCCTGCTCCGAGCCAGACACTGCCCAGCCCCTCATCCCCTCCTCTAAACCTCAGGAGTCCATGAGGTGGGCCCTGGCCCCAATTTAAAGAGGAGGACGCAGACTTCTGAGAGATCAGACCGATTTTCTGAAAGTCACACAGGTGATTCAAACTTGCACCCGGATCTTTCGGTCCAGAGTGTGGTTCTGGAGCTCCAGGCTGCAGGGCTCTGGGGCATGAGAGCAGCCAGGGCTGGCAGGCGATCTGAGCTAGTCATGGTGGACCCTGGTTGTTCCCTGTGCCCCAGCAGCATCTGTGCTGGGCTACGGGGATTTACAGGATGGTCCTCACTCTGCTCTAGGGCCAGGATGTTAAAGGGAAGTCAAGCCATCATGGAGGACCCCAAGAAAAAGGAGCTTCCTGGGAAGAAAGGGGGGCCTGGTCATGCTGCCCCACCTCCCGGGAAGGCTCTCCACCTGTGGTCGGGCTTGGGGCTCAGCACTTGGCTTCAGTGTGGGGAGGACAGGGTCCCTTCTGTGGGGTTGGCCTGGAAGGCCTGGGAAGCAGGGCTTGCCATCCCCCAGGCAGGGCTCAGCTGAGTATATCTACAGTCCAGACTTGCAATGGATGAGTCCACAGGAGGGAATGACTGAGAGTGGAGGTGTGTGGTGGCCGGTGGTGCTTGGGGGACCGGAGCTGGAGATGAGGAGGCTGGAGAGGTCAGGATGGGGATGGGGTAGGTGACGGACTGGACGGGATGGAGTGGTGGTGACGGCAGTGGCGTGGCGTGGCGTGGCGTGGCGAGATGCACGGACAGCATTCTTACCTCTGATTGGTGAACCACCTGGCGAGGTAATTTGAATGCAAATAAGATCAGAGAGAAGCATTAGTACAAAAGGAAGGAAAAGCCACAAAAAGCCAAACCAGATAAAATAAAACACGGAGAAATCAAGGCCTGAGTTAGGCCAACGCAGGTGGTAAGTGCGCAGGCGCCAGGCTGAGTGTGGGTGAAGCTGTGTCCCCCAGGTCACTGGCACTGCTCAGAGGGGGCGGAGAGGGGAGTGGGGCTGGGGTCATCGGGGCTGGAGGGGACGGGAATCAGGAAAGTGGGGTTAGGGCTCCTGCAGACCAAGCTGGCTGAAGCCAATAAGGGGAAAGTGAATAAAAGAGGTAGCAACCCCACTCCTAGGGGCACCCAAATGTCACAGGTGGGCAAGATTCAAAATAAAGCACTTACCAAAACAAACCAAGGAGGTTAAGCACACAGAACGGGCTAATGGGAGGGCTTGCTGTAGGCCACCACCAGGCCAGGTCTCCCTCAAGCAGACACACCAGCCCGGCCCGGCCCCATCGTGGGACCTGGGGTGAACTTACAACCCAGTGGCAGATGCCCTGTAGAGCCCACTCATCCCACTCATAAAAAAGTTTGTGACTACTGAGCTTCCCCTGAACCCAACTGGTGAGAGCCAGAGGCCAGGGCCTCCTCCTTGCCCTTTTAGTGCTTCAAGCCCAGAGGGGCAGACATGCACTCTCCAAATGCCCAATGCAGGGCTGTTACGAGGTCTGCACAGGCTGCCTTCCCACACGTGCCTCCTCTGAGGCTGCGCTCGGGGCCCTGCTTCTGCTACTGCCTCATCCAGGAGGTGAGGAGCCTATGAGTGGGCCTGGCCCCAGTGCCATCTACCCTGCCCCCCCTGCCCCCGCCCTCTCTGCCCATTGCAGTGGGGAGGGAAGTGTGCCAAGAGACAAACACCGATCACTCTCTCATCGAACTTGATGACACCTGCCTAGGAGGAATTATCCGTGTCTACGTCGGAATGATGAAACAAGCTAAGGGCCAAGTGGCTTCCCCAGAGCCCAAGGTCACGTGGCCTGTGAGGCGGCAGGAACTAACCAGGTCTGGTGCACAGCCTTCCCACTGGATTAAGACTGCCTCCTGCAGACACAGGGGCTGGACGGGAGGCAGAGGCAGCTGCTGGGACCTGGGCTGGGCATGTGAGGGGCTGCAGAAACCCTGGGAAGAACCATTATCACAGCGATCCCCCAGGCATGGTCCAGGCACCCTGAGTGTCTCTGAAACTCTTTCAGAGGGTCAAGGTCAAAGCTATTTTCCTGATACTAAGAAGTTATTTGCCCTTTTCACTCTGGCTCTCTTATGAATAAACGGTGGAGTCGTCCGGAAGCTCCACGAAGTGTGATACTGCAACAGACCAAACGTAGAAGCAGCCCTGAGAATCCGGCAGTCTTCTATCCAGCCCCCATTTAAAGAGATTTGCGAAAATGTAAAACAATGCCACTCTCTTCACAAAATGTTTTTGTTTTACAAAACATAATTATTTTTCATTAGAAATGTTATTTAACGTGTAATGGGTTTTAAAATTATATTAAGATTTAAATATTTAAAACCTTTTCGGTCTCAACATCTAATACGGTAAATAGTGATGAATAAAACCTACACAAACAAAAGCTCTCTGAGGTCCTCTAATATTTACAATCAGAGGTCCCAAGACCAAAAAGTCAACAACCGCTGATCTGCTTCTGCAGGGCAGGCCCGGCCTGGGAGAGGGCGGCAGTGGAATGGGCCAAGGCTGGCACCCCTAGCTCCCGGTCTCTGCTCCCCCAAAACCTAACCTGCTGGTAATGAGTCTCTGGACCTCTCAGAAGAGTCATTCCTCCACCAAACAAAAAATTTGCCTTATCATTTCACAAGGTGGGTGTGGGAGACTGGAGGGACCCAGGAGTCAGCGGCGCTCCTGAGAGGTGCCAGTGTGCTCAGGCCAAAGGCAAATCATGACCACGCACTGTCAGCGTGCCCTCCTGGCAGCCCCAGCTGGTGGGAGGGGTGAGTCGGGGGACAGGCTCTTTCAGTCAGAGCCGGGCCAGCCAGCAGAGTAGGGGACTGCAGGCCTCAGGCCCACTCTGGAGTCTGCTCTGCACCCGGCTCTGGGTCCCATCTGCCAGGGCCGGTGGGCCTCCACCCACAGTCAGCTGCTGGCATCTCTGCTCAGGACCTGTAGTCTCAGCCCGGGTGTCAGAGGGTGTGGAAGGAGACTGTGGTCTGGGTGAGCACGTGCATGTGGTGGATCAGGTTGTCCTCGACGGTGATGCATTCAGGGCCCTGGGATGGAGCAGAGCCTGGGAGGGCTCCTCGGCACCCTGTCCGGGCTGGGCAGAGCCTGTGGGCCACTAGCTCCTTTCAGGACCCAGAAGGGGCTCTGAGCCCCACCTGGAGGTCAGCCTCCACCTGCTGCTCTGGTGACATCGTCTGCTCCTGACTTGACTTCCACTCTCCCTGAGTTTATCTTCATTCCTCACGGGTCCACACTGGGCCTCAACTGCAAATTCCCAAGAGGCTCTTGTGGCACTTCAGTGAGGAAAACACCTGCAGAACAGAGCTCAGGCCTGGATAGCGCTCACACCAGCCGCCCTCCTCTCCAGCTGCTGTTCCAGGGGCCACACCCTGTGGCCCGTGCTGGAGCTTAGCCTGCAGGTGCCTGATAAGTTCTGGGGACCTGTCAGGGAGGGCTTGAGATCTGGAGAGGATGGGACCGTTGCAGCTCTGCAGTGCTCGCAGGGTCCAAGCGTACCCCAGGCCCCAGGTTTGGCATTTGTGACACTAGAAGGCCTCTGGGTGACTGCCTGGGGGAGTTCCCGGCCCTGGATCTCCATGTGGGACCGCGGGTGAGTCCCTTTAACTCAACTGTAAAGTGAGCATGATAATCACAACCTGTTCTACTTCTCAGGGTTGCAGAAAAAACAAGTGCAACAAAAGGCAGGGAAATACCTTGTGATCCGTCGGTGATGCATAAACTGTGAAAGTCCCTGTAAAGATGAGTGCTTGGGGGCCTGATTCCACTCCATGAAGGGATGTCCCTGTCAAATGTGTGGGGATCAGCCCCAGCACCCTTCTACATGGTAATAGGACAGGGCCAGCAGCTCCTGGAGTCAGGGCCTGGTGCCAGGGCCAGGCAGAAGGGGGGTGCAGGGAGTCCTGCTACTATACAGGTGGGATGATTAAGTCCCTTCAGGTGCCATCCCAGGAACTGGACCTGAGGTCCATAACCCCCAGGTTACAGCTTCCAGGTGGCAGCAAAGGTTAAACAAGGTCTTCCTTGGACCTAAGAGGCAGGGGGAGTGGACCTTTGTCTGCAGGGACAGGGCCCAAAGGTCTCGTTCATGAAATAATTTATTAGCAATGGCTCAGAGATACCTGTCCTGTAGCTGGTCTTGGGTTGGGAGCTGGGGGGGGAAGGGGACCTCGCAGTGGGGAGCCAGACCCAAGCCCTCCCTGCAAGGTGCGCCCTCGCTTAAGTGAGCCACGCTGGAGCCAGGCAGTAACAACACGGCGTGGGGTGTGTCCTGAAGGAGGAGGCCTTAGTTGGGCAGAGAAAGGAGAGGCTTCCTGATTTGGTGGCTTAGAGCAGATGGCAAGGATGGGTCAGGGTGGCTCTGTGCAAGTGGCAAGTGGCCAGAGATAACAAGAGCCCCATTCCTGAAGCCCTCCCCATACGCGCCAGGCGGGGAACTAAAACTTCCATTGCTGTTGTCTTGCTTAATCCTTCCTGTCACTCCTTTTTAAAGGTGGGGAAACAGAAGCTTAAAGAAGTTAAAGAACTTCACTGAGGCCACAGAGCTTGCAGGTGCGGAGCTAAGACCCAAGGGGGTTAAGCCGGAGGTGTGAGCTGGGAAGATCAGGAGCGGTTCTGTGTGGCTTGCTCAGGAGCAGGTGCCTGGCCACGTGGGCAATGAGATGCAACTGAGGTTGTTGGAGCACAGAGGGACACGGGCAGAAAACTGGCAGCTGCTGGGGTCTGGATTCCCGGGGAGGGCCCGCAGGCAGGGAGCACAGCGCTTGGTGACTGGGACATGGCCGGGAGGCAGCGGGAGGACAAAGTGGGTCGACAAAGCGGGTCCAGCATGACAGCCGTGTGGGTGACCAGTGGACGTGACATGTCCTGATGGGAGGAGTCGGCGTGCATCCCCTGCCACTAGCAGGGAGATGGTCGGTGGGAGAAGGCCACAGTTGTCTGGGAAGAAGTCACCACTCACGGCCAGTCAGGGTGACACCTGAAGGCAGCTAGGTTTTTTTTTGTCTTTTTGTTTTTTTAATCTAAAGCTTGGGCAAGCTGTGTGGTGCTGGAGACAGAACGAGGGGTGTGGGAGCAGAGGGGGCCTGAAGCTACAGGAGCAGGTGAGCTGGCCCACGGGAAGGCCCTGTCCGTGGGGACAGCGCAGGGGCCAAGGGCTCCCCGGCTGGAGGGAGGAGCCGAGGAAGAGGCGGCCTCAGGGAAGCCAGGAGGGAGAGGGAAGCCAGGGAGAAGGGGAGGGGGAGCAGCCAGTGGAGTAACGGGGCAGGAGCCGACTCATCGGGCAGTGAATGGGTGGCACAGGGCCTGGCACACAGTAAGCACCACATAAATACTTGATGAACAAGCGCGAGAGACAGCGAGCCTTCCCAGAATTGCTGCCACGGACAGTCAGTGCCATTCTGGGGCGGAGGCCAGGCCTGTGGGGAGGACCATCTGGCTGTTTGGGGAGCCTGCTTGGGGGGCTGTGGGGAAATGCAGAGGAGCCGAAGCATGCCGGCCGCTGGGCAGTGCTGGGCAGTGGCTGCAAATGCTGCCGGACCATTTCCTGCCTTGATTATGGCTGTTTTAATTAACTGCATTACAGCTGCCTCCATCTTGTTGAGTTTTAATTAAATTAAATGAGCTAACACTTTGTAGGCTGTCTCAGGCGGCCATGGCTAGGGCCTGAATCCTGCCCCTGCTGGGCAGCTCACCACTCCCTCCTCCCCTGGTGGGAGGGAGCGGGGAGGGGCTGGCACCCCAGGGAGCGGCACGGGCACCTCTAAAGCCTGCAGGACCCCAAAAGGGCAGAGTCACGTACTCCTTTGTAATGTGGACCTCACGGCTGCCGGGCAGCAGGGGCTCTGGTGGCGCTGGCCATCTTGCCTGTGCCCACCGTCCCGCAGCTAGCGGAAAGTTTCTGGACCAAGGTCTATCAGTCCAGGGTTGGCTGGCGGGCAAACGCAGAATGCAGCTAAGCCGATTCTGAGCCTCCTTTCCCGCCTGCACCGTTCCCACAAAAACTGAATCAATTATCCTGGCGGGAGTCTCGGAGGCAGATCGATCAATGGGGCGACACCTCCTGCCTGGTCATGACGGCATCCTTGCTGCCAGGGCTCCGAGCTGGCTCGACTCAGATATCTGGAGGAGACAGGTGGCCTTGGTGGCCAAGGGATGGCAGCAAGTCCTCCTGGCTCTAAGCCCCTGAGGTCCAGCCTTTTGAAGCCTGATGAATCAGGCATCTCTGGCCTCTATTCCTGGCTAAGCCCTGCTGTCTGGAGAAGTAAAGAGAAGCATCATGTAGGCCTCCTCTCGGGCCAGGCTGTAGGCAAGATGGAGGATAGACACCCACAGAGCACCTTTGCAGAACCCAACACCACACTGGGCACATCACTCATGCTGCAAGGAGCCGCGCTGGACCAAAGTTTAGGCTCTGACCGTTCCAGGAAGGTAAAAGAATCACCGGCAACGAACCCATGCTGTCAAGCTCTCTTCCCTGGGCCAGGGGGGCCTGTACCAAGATCTGACCCGCCCACCGGATGTCCTCTGCTCAGCCCCAGGAGGGAAGGCACTGCTGGGTGTCAGGTGGACACCTTTCCTGGAGTCTGTGTGGCCCCTTGACCCTTACCCTCTGCTCACCTGAACGCAGCTGCTTGATGCGGCCATTGCTTGTGGCAGGGTCCACAGGGAGGAAGTCCTTGAACCAAGAGATCTCAGGGTCTGGATTCCCGCCTGCTGCGCACAGCATGGTGGCTGTGCGCGCCTTCTCCACCACCTTCAGCTGAGGCCCCATGTCGATGGAGGGGAACCCAGGGGGCAGCTGTTCTTCTGCAGACAAAAAACAGAAGTGCAAGTTAGGGCCGGCACTGCCTGCCTGCTGGCACCTTCCAGCATGGGCAGCTTCTCCTGACTCCTGGGTTGGCTGGGACCCTTAAGATCCTCGTCTCCCAGTTCCTGACTTCTAAGGATGCTCCATGTGAGGAACCAGAATCCCAAGTCCTGCTCCCCAGGCCTACTCCCCAGTCCTACACAGTGGGGCCCACCCTGCCCTGTCAGGGAGTTTCCAGATCTGAGAAACAATGCCTCAGACTGGAGACGTCAGCACTTATCTCTCTGGGCTCTGGGAGAAACAAGGATTGATGCTCTGCTGGCCACAGCAGAAAGTGCTACACGGATGCTGGGCTGCGAGGGGCCCACAGCTCGTACGGCAGCCCCTAGAGCCACAGCTCAGCCCAAAGGCTCCCGGGGCTGTCTGGTACCCACTCCTTTTTCTGAACATGCGGTGTCCCCTCCACCGTTTGCATCTAGCCTTTAGCTCCACAGCATAGGAGAACCCCATATCACAGCCCAGATACAGGACCCGATTGGGCACCCCCTGCCCTACCAGTGAGCCCCCACAACCCCTGGTCCTGACCCATTCTCTACTAGAGTCTTTTTTTTTTTTTTTTTAAGATTTTATTTGTTTATTCATGAGAGACCACAGAAACAGAGAGAGAGAGAGATGCAGAGACACAGGCAGAGGGAGAAGCAGGCTCCACGCAGGGAGCCTGACGCGGGACTCAATTCCAGGTCTCCAGGATCACACCTTGGGCTGCAGGCGGCGCTAAACCGCTGCGCCACCAGGGCTGCCCCTCTACTAGAGTCTTGACCCTGACCTTCTCGTAGTCCCTGGGAGGGCCACAGTCAGGCCTAGGGACCATGTTGGAGCACGTGGAGGCCAAGGAGATTAAAAAAGCTCTATGAGGACACCAACATTTGATGAAGGGAGGCATAACTCTTCCCTGGCTGCCTTTTCCCACCTTGCTGGGGGTTGGAGGCTCATGCAGGAGTTGGTCCCAAGGGACCAACAGCCACGGATGTCAGCATACCCTCACTCCCGCTGCAGAGACTCAGACACACAGCCCTGGAAGCTGGCGGAGCAAGGCCGGCCTCTCCCCACCCTTGGAAGCACCAGGGACTGGGAGCACAGGCTCTGGACTGGTGCGAGCCAAGTGGGGCTCCCACCTCTACCATTAACTAGCTCTGTGACCTGGGTGCCTTACTAGTCTTCTCTGTGCCTCCACTATCTGTAAACAGGGTTCAAGTGCCCGGCTTGTAAAGCCATCATGAGGACCACATCTAAGGATGCACAAGGTGCTAGGGAGTGTCTGACAGAGAACCTGCACCAGGGAGTACTGGCTGACATCACCATCATCAGTGGCTAAGCCACCAGGGTGGACGGGTACCGAGACTAGGGCCTGGGGCTGGTGGGGTTTGCAAACCCCAGAGCAAAGCCCAGAGTGCGTCTGAGCACTCAGCAGAGAGCCTCTCCCATGGTGTGGACGCCTGACACGCCCTATGGAGGACAGAGAACAGTGTCTGTCTTCCGATGGGGGAGCGAGGCTCCGTGGTGGCAGAAACCAGGACATAGCCCCTCCTCGGGCCCAGCACAACACGGGTGTGTGGGGACACTCGCTGAGGTTGGACGCCTGTGCCAGGGAAAAGGCACATGACATCCTCAGAAGTGATTCTAGAAAATAAAGGCTGGCAGTGCTGATCTTCCCTATAGACTCTCAGAGACCCAGGGGGACTGACTGAGGAGGCAGGCGGGAGAGGAAGTTGGAGGAGCCCCAGTAGGCGGGGGTAAAACATCCCTCTATCAGCTGCCAGACCTGGGGTGGGGGTCGGGGGGTGGGTTCCTGCCAAGGCTCTGGCTGCCAGGGACATCCCAAAGGTACTGTGGTGGCCCCATTAGGACAGGGGGTCTTGGGCTGGGGAGCAGCAGGACTTGGAGCACGGCTTTGCTTCCCCCGCCTCTCCCAGTGGCTGGCGCTATGCTTACTTCCCCACCTGCAGCCCTATAAATTCCAGATGTGAACCCAGCATCTCCTTGACTGTAAATATGATCCCACAGTGTCCTGACTCCCAGCTCTGATTTTCCAAGGAAAATGTTAAACAGTGGCAGGGAAGCAGGACTTGGGATGTACCACGCAGGAAGCAGCTTCCTTTGGGCCTGAGGCCCAGTGCTCCCCCCCCCACCCCCGCCGGGCCCTCCTCAGCAGCTGGGGGACACTCAGGACAGTTAGAGCCACCCTAGCTCACCAAGGTGACAGTCCTCAATCCTCCCTGCTCAGCCGTCCTGAGCACATGGGGGATGCAGGGACGACAGAGTCGGCCCAAGTCCAGGCCCGGGGGCCAACCAGCCCCAGCTCCCTGGCAAGGTAGAGCAAGGAGAAAGGAAGAAGTATGAACACCTGCGGCCCCGTGTCCCGGCATCCACTCTGAATTCCTAACACGGGGAAGGTCTGGGGGATTTACGCCAAATTAAGGACAATTAATTTTCTTCCCTCAATTATCGTGCCCTCAATGGCTCCGTCCTTGGCTCAGATCATGCCTCAGGCGCTGCCGCCAGAGCCTAAAACCGGCATGTGTGAAGAGCTGTCCATAAAACAGCGGGACCCAAACGCCGGTCCCTTGTGCCAACTAGGCTTCTAGGCAGAACTCAGGCGGCCGCGGTCCCGCACCTCCAGCGGGGGGAGCGTGTCTCGCAGGAGGACTCCGGCCCCTCAGGGGCAACCCGCTGCTGTCTCTTCCCTCTCTGCTCCCCAGGAGGCTTCCGGCACATTCAAACGGAGCCAAGGTCAGCAGCTGCTTACTGATGCCCCCTGTGTGTCTGGCCAAGCTGGGCACAGGGCACGCTGGACCCATTCGCTCATCCGGCACTGCCCCCCTGCCCTGCACCCACACCACCGCCTGAACCACTGAGGCTCAGGGTAAATCCCTCACTCTGACCTCACATGATCACTGCAAACCCATCAACAATCAGGAAACTGAGGCCCAGATAGGAAGCGTAGAAGGTTACGGTTTTGGAGTATTTACCGTGCTCCATGTAGAGAGGTAATAACGTGCTTTAAAAAATGATTTATTCTTAGCAAAACCCTACGGAGGGTGGAGGAGGAGCGATGGGGTGCTTGCAGACCTGGCCAAGGTCATGCAAGCTGAATGAGGTGGGGCTAGGGTGACCCGGGGGCGGGCCCCATCCTGGCAGGGCCGGGCCTAGGACTCCCAGTGGGGGCGGCCCTGGGGACAGTGCCACCATCCTGCCCCCTACCACGCCCTCCGCCGGCTTCGGGGCCCGCCGCTCCTGGAAGCCCCCCAGCACGAGTGGCCACACGACCCCGGCTGTCCCCCCCACGGGGCCACCCGCGGGCGCACACCCACATCCCCGCACCCCCGGGCGTGCTCAGCGGGGCCCCTCAGAACCTGTCCTGCGGGCTGCGGGGAGGAAGGCCCCTCCCCCTCCCGGCCACCGGTAACCATGGCAACAGCGGAGAGGCGGGCTCCGGAGGAAGGCTGCGCGCGCCCATGTCCCAGCCCGTGTCCCAGCGGGCGCGCGCCGGGGTCGGTCGGCCAGCTGCCACCCCTCCGCCCCGACCCCCACCTGCCGGGACCCTGCTCCCCCATCCCAACTCCCAGCCCTCCGCTCCCCTCCCGGCCTCCTTTCTGCTCAAGCGCGCTCAGCCTCGGGCCCGCCCGGCACACCTGCTTCTCAGCCCCGCGTTCGCAGTGTGTGTGCCCGCAGGGCGGAGGCCCCTCCATTCTCTGATACAGGGGTCCCTGGGAGGGAAAGAGAAGCCCACGGGGCCTTTAAGGGACTGCAGAGCCCCGGTCTCTACAGCTGCCTGTGGCTCCTGCCAGCACGCACAGGTAGGGCGCACGCACATTCCCAAGGGGCGGCCCCCACGGATCCCTGCGAACCCGTGGTGGGTGTGCACCTGGATGTTAACGGTTCCTGCAGCAAACCACACTGGTCTTTGGATGCTGCAACAGATCTAAACTCCTCCCCTGTTGTCCCCGCTGGGCAGAGGCAGATGACAGGGTGTTTGTGTGGGGGTGGAGGGTGTTGGGAGACTAAGGCTCAGAGAGGGCCAGAAACTTGGCTGGGGCCCCACAGCAGTGGTGGAGCTGCTTCTGCTCCATGACTCACTTGCTATCTTGGTGACTTCCTGGAGGAGGATACAGATGCAGGAGTACTAAACCCTTGAGCATGAGAGGCAGGGAGAACTTTGGTGGTGGGGGTGGGGTGGGGTTGGGGGGGAGACATCTGAGTGAAGGCTATAGGAGAGTAGGGGGCCAGTAGGAAGGTAAGTCTGGTTGCAGCTAAGGCAAATGTTGGGGTCTTGATAGATGAGGCTGGGGTAGGGGTGGACAAGGGGATGAGCTTAAGCTGGCTGCAACGGCTGGGGGGAGGGAGGCTGGTGAGGCCCCTACAAAGCACACACAGGTTTCTTTGTCCAGCTCAGCCTGGGATGCCTGAGGCTGAGTCTGGGCCAGAGGGAGGAGGCTGCACCAGGGAAGCCGACAGATGGAGACGCCTTGCAGGGTCCTGGGGCGGGCAGCACCGTCTGTCAGCACGACCTTCTCACCCGTGTTTACCCAGCTTCATGGCGTCTCTGTGCCTATGCAGGCACACACCGGCACACACGTACACAGGCTCCCTGGGGTGGCACCATCTGTAAGCCTGACCTCCTCCCCTGTGCCTGAGTGTTGGGCCTGGCCTCACCCTGTCTCGGAACACAGACACAGAAACATGCACAGCCAGGGACCTGCGGAGATATACATGGAGGAGACAGGTGCAAAAATAGAAGCCTACATGCGTGTGGGGGGGGGCACCTGTGGTGCCAAGCACCTGTGGAAGCAGACTCACACAAGCAGCTCCAGAGGCGGTGCACACGGGTACTCCACACACATGTGGAGATGTGCAGCCAGAGATACACGTATGCCGAGGCATGTGTGCCCAGAGACATGGCAAATGTGCCAACAGGTAGACACACATGAAGGAAGCTCACCGGTAGCCCGGCTGCTGGTTCCCGCAGGCCCTGTGCACCTAAAGAAGCCGAGGCACCTCAAGCCTTGGCCCTGAGGTGGCTCCATCCTGAGCAGGGCTGGGGACAAGACACCAGCTACCCATTCGGAGGTCCCCCCAGCCCTGTAGGCTCCTGCTCTCCCAGAGAGCACCCCCACCCTGCTTCCAGGCAGTAAGGGGGGGCTGAGGGAGCCTGGGGCCCGTCTTCCTTCACAGCTTTCAGTCTCGATTTTCAGCTTTTTCTAAGAGAAAACTCCCACCTCTTCCAGCACTCAGATTTCATCAAACTTGGCATTTTAAAAGCCTGTTTTGTTTTTGAATCTGAGCTGTTTGGGGCCTGTCGGCAGCGAGAGCCCGAGAGTGGCAGTGAGAGCTGAGAGCAGTGGTGGCCTCCCCTCCCCCAGGGCTTCCCTGGCATCTCACACTGCCCTACTCCACCTGGTTGGTGAGGCCTCCTCGCCACATACCCCCCAAGTGAATCCCGGGGCTATCCCCAGACAGACACCGTACTCGCACTCTGGCTTTTGAACCCTGCCCCAGGCTGGACTCTCCTCCTGGGGTTCCCCCACCTTGGCCCTACTCCAGGAAGATTCTTTTTATCCATTTACCCCCCCACCCCGAGGTTCAGGCCCAGTCACTCCAGACCACTGACAGTCTCCCACTCACTCCTCAGACCTGTCACCCCAGCTGGCCAGTTCACCAAGGCCAACCATGACTCCACGGGGCTAAGTCCAAAGGACACTTGCCAGTGCGCATCTTGCCTGACCTCTTGACAAGCGCCCCGCCCCATGGACCACTCCCTCCTCCTTCACATACCTCTCTTCTCTCCACTTCCACAGCCTGGCTCTGGGTTTCCCTCTTCCCTTTCAGGCCCCTCCTCACCAGATTCCTATGGAACACCGCCACCCCCCTCCCTGCCGCCCTCCAACATGAAGAACTAGCCAGCTGGGGCTCCATCCGGGCCCTCTTCCTCCCTTCTTGGCTCTAGCTCTCTGAGATGTGCCATTTCTCAGCCTTCAAAACTCCATTTCCAGATGTCCCTTGGAGTGCCAGGCGAATCCGAACAAGGCCTCCTGGATACCTCTCCCTGGATGCGCGCACATGCCTGATACAACAGATTTCTAGCTGAACTTGTCAATCTGCCCCTTCAGACTAGGTCCTAAACCTCAGAAAATGGCACCACCATCTACCTGGCCCCAGAGCCATAACCTAGAGTCTCTCACTTCCCCAGTTCAAGTAGCCAGGCAGCTCGCCACTCTTTCTCCACTGCTCCGTAACCCATTCCCCCTTCCTTCCCTGCCGGCTGCCTGAGTTTGGGCCATTGCCACCACTTGCCTGGGCTGCGGGGCTGCCCCAACCTCTCACTGGTCTCCTGCCACCCTACTCTGCACCCTCAGGGACCGTTCTGAAGCGTACATTTGATCATGTCATTCCTCTGATTAAAATCCTCTCTCTCCTGGCAACCAGAGGGAGGCATCTTACCAAGGATGAAGAATGTGCACACACGGGGGCATTTAAAACCTCCAACTTGGTTAGCTGTTCCCAGAGCCGCTGGCTCCACTCCGTGGTCATGAGGTTGGGGGAGAGAGGAGTCAGCGAGGGGGCCAAGCCCACAGCAGGGCCAGGCACAGTGGAGGTACCTACTGTCTGGCTAACAGAAGACACAAGCGTACTGCCTACGGCCCAGGAGGACCATTCAGAAGGGAATCCACTTGGGCCCTTGGAAAAGGATCAAAACTAGAGAAAATGAGGGAGTCTAGGTACCAAGAAACCCAGGGTCTGGAGTTGAAGACCCTCCTGGCAATGCCCATCTATAATACCTCTCTCAGCCCCAGGCCTCAGGGCCAGAACTCTCCAGGAAAAGGTTGAAGAGCCTCATGTTTGTATGGTCCCAAATGCTGCAGTGGCCGTGAAGGGGGGTGGAAGGACAGGTCGCAGAGACCACAGGCTCTGGACCGGAAGCATGCAGGTCCATGGCTCAGCTGTGAGGGGAGGGGCAGGAGCTGGCCTGGGTTGTAGCCCTTCTGCAGCTGCAACTCAGGGAGGAGACAGGCCCAGCTTCTGCAAAACCAACCTGTTAACCAGACACATACGTAGGCAACAGGGAGAGGGCACGACCTGCCCCTTGGGAAGTCATCCTCTGCCTGTGGTAGCCCTTTATCCAAAGGCCCCCAACACCAGTCAGGCCTGGGGCAGTGGCAGAAAGGAGGGTAGAGTAAGGAGTGCCAACTCCTGGGGAAAACACCCCCCATCCTGAAAGCAAGTTCCCTTACTGACTCTGCTCCAGGCCTAGCCCAGCCCAGGGCCTCAGCACAGGGTCATATGTGGCTCATCAGTCCTCCGGTCCCTGAGGCTGTTTCTAAAGGGACGGAGAATGGGGGTGAGGAGGTAGGGGGTGTCTCAAGAGGTCCTTCATCACCCTCCAGGTCTCTAAGCCAGCCAGGGTCAGAACCACTGCAAAAAGTCGGGGGTCCAGGCCCAGTACTGATTGCCCCGCTACCCCTGTGAGTATACTGTATGCTTAACAGTTGGCACCCCAAGAGCCTGCCACCAAGTAGGCAAGACTTGACGCACTCCATGTGGGCACCTGGATTCCTGGCCCACGTGGCATCCAAGGATAGTACGCTCCATGTCAGTCGGCAGACACCGAGGCCAAGTGCAAACAAGTAAGAGGAGGGACATGGGGGGGTCCCGAGGTCTCGTGTATCCTCCCTCTGGCTGGCTGCAGAGGAACCACGCTGGGGGTGCCACTGTACTTGAGAACAGGTCAGCCTGACCACTCTGCCCCACATTCATCTGCCCAGCTGTCGTGCTGACCAACGGCTCTGAGCAGGGAACCCATGGGTCCCCGAGACAATGAGCCCAGACACAGCCTCTCTGACCACCCCCCCCAGTGTCAGACTGACCCCCACACATTCAGCTCAGGCCGCTTGCCACACAAGCACCACACACCTCACACACACTGATGTGCGTGCACACGCAGACACAGCACGATGCACACCACCTGCTGTATATACCACACCTCCCCAGTGCTTGATGGGTACACACACACACACACACACACACACACACACGTGCGCACACACAATCTGCTGCACACCCCCTGCTGAGCACAAAGGCACACACCCGCCACATACACCACGCCACGCACACACTACCCTACCCAAGGCACACAGGGCAGCCACAGCACACAGCACACACGGGGCGCCTCTCGGCCCTGTCCATGATACCACCTGCACCCTGAGCCCTGAGAACCAGGCCCCCCTAGGGCAGGGTGGGAAACAGCTCATTGGTGCTCCTGGGCTCCCCCCAGCCTCCCCCTCCCGCCTCACCTGCCTCAGCCCTCCCAGAACCCACCCAGGTCACCTGGGCCCTGCCCACACCTCTGCTGCTGGCCTCCCTGGGGCTCTCCTGACCACTGTCCTGCCCGGCCTGGAACCCGGTGGCTCAGGCAAGTCCTGCGCCCGGAATGAGCCCCAAGACCCTTGCTCCCCCACCCCGGGGAGGGAAAGGCCAGGAAGCAAAGCCTGCCTCCCCTCCCCCTCCCTCGAGAGAGAGAAAATGTCAGCTTCTCTGTCTCAGCAGCGGGCGGGTTGGAGGGGGAGTGATTCAGCCTCTGCCTCAAGAGTGCGGAGTGAGAAGAGCTTTTCCTGCCATTACCGGGGAGGGAGAGGCTGGCGCGCTAATGGCTTCAATTACCTCTCAGACAGGAACACCGGGCGGAGAGCCCTGCTCGGCCAGGCCGGCTCGCCCAGCCCCTGGAGCCGGGCACCGCTCCCTGTCCCCAGCCCCCCGGCCCTGGCCCGGGGCGGGGGGGGGGGGGGGGGGGGGCAGGGGGCCGCGGTGGAGCCCTGGGGGCCGCCGGGGCACGCGAGGCCACACCGGGCCACACCCAGACACGCGAGGAGCGGCTGCAGCGTCAGGGGAGCCGGTGCAAAGGCCGGGGCGAGGGCGTGGCGGGCCTCGAGGCTGCGGGGCGCTGCGGGGTGCTCCCCAGCCTGTGTCAGGGCCCGTCTGGGGAGGCTGGGCCTGCCGGGGAAAACACGGGCAGGGGGCACGGGACCAGACTTGTAGGCCTGGGCTCCCCTCTGGCGGCGACACCGACTCCTCCCTGAGCCCTGTCGCCGCAGGCGGCCCTCAGCCGCTCCCGAGGAGCCCAGCGCACAGGAAACATGTGCACGGACAGGTGCTTTGGGGCGTACGTGCAGTGTGTGACACCTGTAAGGCTCACTTATTCCCAACACCCAAACCAGATTCAAGCGCTCCCCGGGCCTCCTTAGAGCCTGTGGAGGCCTCCCAGGAATGGCCTGGCCCTCCTCTGGCTCCAGCCCACAGCCCCAGACTACCCTCTCCCTTGCTCCCCTCCAACACCTTTTCGGGGTGGGGGGGAAGGGGCACAGTCTGGGCTGCTGCCTCCCAGCACCTTTGAGGCCTCCCGCTCCACTCCTCTCTGCCAAGCCAGGAGCCTGGTCAAGGTTACACAGACCAACATGGTAAGTCAGCATTTCGTCTTCCGGCTGCTGCGTTTCAGGAGGAGGAGGCGGGGGGGGTTCACCGAGGCCCACGGGGACAGGAGCACGAGCAGGGCAGGGACCTGCCCCACACTCACCCCAACCTTACTGGACACCTCCCACAGACCAGAAGTGCAAACACACCCAGAATGCCCCGGATGGAGGGACCCCGTCCAAGTCTGAATCCCACCCCACCCCTCTCACCTCAGGACCTGGAAGACCATCCTCATCTTCCTGAATCCTTTAGAAGATAAAGCTGCCCAGGGCGGCGGGAAAAGAGTGTGCCCACAATGGAACTGGGGTGCAGGGACTGGCGGGGGGGTTGCTTTTCTTTCTACACTAACATGGAGGTCCTCTTCCCTCAAGAGAAGAGGATGATCCAATGTCCTCTGGGGTGGACACCAACGGCGGGGCGACAGGCAGAGCTAAACTATTTGTCCCTGGTTATGGCTACAGAAATTCACGCAGGGCCTGTCATCTGGGTCCCTGCTCCACAGGTAAGTCCCCCCGTGGGAACAGACCAGGAGGCTGCACCACCTCCACGATACCATGGGAGCCAGCTACGGCCAGCTTCCAGCCCGGCAGCAGCCACCGTTCCCCCTGGAATCCCGTGAAGTCCTCTACATCATATTCAGTTCTCCAACCCAGCTCAGGTCGTAGGTTTATGGATGGAGCAAATGAAGCCTGATCAGAGGCACAGTTACTTGTCCAGGTCCCAGGGGAAGACAGGAAGGGGTCGCAGAGCCCCTGCTCTTCACCACTGTCCTCCACTGTCCGTCTAAACTGGACACCCCCCGCCACACACACACAGGAGATGCTGGGGCACAAGGGAGTTACCGAATAGATGTGTTCGAACACATAAAGCCATAGCATAAAAATGGCCAATGTGAAAAGATGTTCAACTGCTCTTGTAATCAAAGAAATGCAAATTAAATTGAGATGCCATTTTTTGCCTATTAACTTGGCAAAGATTTTTTTTTTTTTAATGATAATTCCCACTGCTGGTGAGGATGTGCAGAAAAGAGGCCCTCTCATGCCCTGCTTGGTGGGAGTGTAAACTGACACAATCTTCTGGAAATACTGAAAGGCTTAAAAATTCATGTGTCCTTTGATCCAGCAATTCTACTTCCACAAATCTAGAATAAGGAAATAATCAGGAAGGTGAATACATATTCTCTGCAAGGAAGTGCAGAGCGCTTTATTTATAAAAGCAAGAAAATGGGAACAATATACGTGTCCAACAATAAAGGAACGGCTAAATAAGTTAAGGTGCTTCATGTGAACCTACAGCCATTAGAGATAATGATATAGAATATTTAATGGTGAGGAAGATGTTCATGATACGCTATTTTAAAAAGCACTCTACAAATGAGGGGCACCCAGCTGGCTTAGTCGATGGAGCATACATGCAACTCTTGATCTCAGGGTTTTGAGTTTGAGCCCCACATTGGGTGTAGAGATTACTCAAAAATAAAATCTTGAAAAAAGAAAAGCAGTCTAAAAAAAAAAAAAGAAAGAAAAGCAGTCTATAAACCATTGGGGAGGATGTGATCCCATTTTTCTTATACAACTGACCCTTGAACAACATGGGTTTGAACTGCACAGTTCCACTTAATGTGGACTTATTTTTTTTAAGATTTTATTTATTTACTCATAAGAGACACACAGAGAAAGGCAGAGGGAGAAGCAGGATCCCTGTAGGGAGCCCGATGCGGGACTCGATCCCAGGACCTAGGGATCATGCCCTGAGCCAAAGGCAGACACTCAACCGCTGAGCCACCCAGGCGTCCCCTGTGGGCTTCTTTCGATAAATACAATACTATACAAATGTATTTTCTCTCATGATTTTATTTTTCTAAAGTTTATTTTTTTTTTAGTAATTTCTGTAGTCAACATGGAGCTTGAACTCACGACCACAAGGTCAAGAGTCACAAGCTCTCCTGACTGAGCCAGCCAGGTGCCCCCCTCTCATGATTATCTTAGTAAGATTTTTTTTTTCTCTAGCATACTTTATCATAAGAATACAGTATATCGCACATGCACAAGACATGTGTTAATCAACTTTTTTTTTTTAAGTTTTATTTACGAGAGAGAGGGAGAGAACGCATGTGTGCATGCTAGAGCACAAGCTGGTGGGGAGGCAGAGAGAGAAGCAGGCTCCCCTACTGAGCAGGGAGCCCAAAGAGGGTCCCTCAATCTCAGGATCCTGAGTTTATGACCTGAGCCAAAAGCAGACCCTTAACCAGCCGAGCCACCCAGGCGCCTCTGATTGACTTTATGGTATAGGTAAGGCTTCCAGTAAACAGTAGACTATTAGTAGTTAGGTTTTCAGAGAGTCAAAAAGTTATATGCAGATTGTGGACTGCTTGGCAGTGAGGGGTGGCGGAGTCAGCATACCTAATCCCTGCGCTGTTCCAGGGTCAATTGCATACATAATGCCTGTCCAGAAAATGCACCTTAAGGAAAGAACTAAGTGTCATTGGTAGAGGCAAGACAACAGGTGATTTTTACTTTTTCCTATGCACTTTTATACTTCTCAAATTTTCAACAGTGAATAGGTATTGTTATCGTAAATTTTTTCTAAAAGGCAACGATCAAGACTATATTTTGAAAATACACAGACACATTCAGGCTGAGGAATCCGTTGTGGCTGG
This sequence comes from Canis aureus, assembly GCF_053574225.1. Classification (NCBI taxonomy): domain Eukaryota; kingdom Metazoa; phylum Chordata; class Mammalia; order Carnivora; family Canidae; genus Canis; species Canis aureus. The sequence goes on from NC_135623.1 coordinate 23,260,396, forward strand.
GGGCCAATTGTGTCACTCCCTACCCTGTGGTTTCCTACTTCCCCAGGAAAACGTTCATTTCTCAGCCTCCTCCTGTGACATCTGTCCCCCAGCCTCTCCAAATCTCCCCCGGCGTCTCTCCGTCTCTCCGTGCCCTCAAACTCCACCCGCCCCCCCCAAACCCAACTGAGTAACTTCCAGTTCCCTGAGAGCATCCTTCTCTCCTGCTTGTGGGCCTTGGCATGTGGCTGCTGCTGTTCTTTATGCCTAGGTCCCCACCCCAACTCTTACTTACCCTTCTGGCTCAGCTCAGACAATAGTTTCCTCTCCTCTGTGCTCCTCTAGCCCCCTGGCTGCCCCTGTAAAACTTCCTGGAGACTGTCTCAAGGGCTGGGCCCAGGTCAATGGCCCTCTGGACTTGAGAGAAGCATTAGGGAGTGTTTGTGCATGAATACAGGAGCCAGGAGGTGAGCGGACACTGAAATCCACACAGAGCCCTAGCCCCCAGCCTAGGGCTCCTGTTCATAAGGGCTACAGGGAACACACCTCTCCGAAGCTCCCCACCAGGCTCCACAGGAAAATCAGATCCGCTGCCATGAGCCACGTAACCCAAACGATAGATAACTGCAGCCCCACACCTGAAGTCAGACCTCAGACCCTACCCGAGCAATGCCACGGCTCAGCAGGAGGATACAGACGCCAGGCACACAGCTAAACAATCCAGGCCGGATCCAATGACCATCTCCGTCCACACCTGACCTTTGCCGACGCCAAGATGGCCAGTTCTCCTTTCTGCCAAACATACAGCAGCCCGCGGCAGGGACAAGGGCTGGCTGACTGGCTCTTCCCACAAGTCAGTCTACCCACCCGCCCCGCCACGTTCCTCCCCAGTGCATACCTTCGAGAACTGAGAGCTTGGCACTCGTGTTAATCTCTCCCAGACTGTTCGTGGCTGTGCACTCGTAGATGGCTTCATCTCGTTGCACCCGCAATGGCTGGATCCGCAGCACAGACCCTGCCCCATCATCAAACTCAATGACCTGCCAGAGGACAGACACAGGGTCACAGCCTGCCTGGGGTCAGACATCCTCCCACCCCCAAAAGGGCCCTGAGGAGGGAGACCAAGGAGAGAGGATGTAGGGCCAGACCCTGGAACAGGATAGGCAGACCGTGAGCCCTGCCTGCCTCTTCCTACCCAAGGTTATACCTCAAAGCGCTGGGAGCTGACTTTCTTCCCCTTCTTCATCCATGTGATGCGTGGCTTGGGCTCCCCTGTGGCTTGGCACACGAAGGAGGCCACTCCTCCCGACAGCCCAGTCTGGTCCTCGGGGACCTTAATGAAGGCAGGTTTGCCTGGAAAAATGGAGACACCCAGTCACCATGGCACAGTCACTACAGACATGGCCAATGCTCCATAGGTGGCAGTCACGGCGGGGGGGGGGGGTGGCAAGAAGATATATAAAGAAAAGATTAGGGATGCCTGTGTGGCTCAGTCGGCCAAGCATCTCTTGGTTTCCGCTCCAGTCATGATCTCGGGGGTGTGAAATCAAGCCCCGCTGTGTTGGGCTCTGTGTTCAGCGTGGAGTCTGTTTGAGATTCTCTCCCTCTGCCCCTTCCCCCTCTCACTCTCTAAAATAAATAAGTAAATCTTTCAAAAAAAGAAATAAAGAATATTAATAGTGCCATCTAACCCTCCTAAAGTGTTTACTATGTGCCAGACACTATTCAAAGAACTGCAGCATATGAAGTGGGTACTACATCTGCTTATAAAGAGGCACAGAGAAGTGAAGCGGTTTATCCAACATGATACAGCTGGTTAGTGGCAGAGCGGAGATTTGAACCTAGAGTTCTGAGTTTGGAGTCTGCGCTTTAACCGCTATGCTCTGTCTCCCATCCCCCCATCAATTCCAAGCTGGAGGACAAAGGCTGGAAGAGCCCCAGCATCTCTCCCAGACTTGTCCCTCCCCCACAGCTCTCCATCTGGGTGATGGTCCCTCCATCTACCCCAAGGCTCAAGCCAGAAAGCGTGACTCCTCCTCTCTCTCAGCCCCCACACACCAGCAGTCCCGAAAGGCCTAGACATTCCACCTCTTAAGTGTCTCTGGACGGTTTCCCAGGTGAATGCTTTCCTGTAAATCTGCACCCCCACTCGCCCCCACTGACTTGGTTATTGCCTTCTGATACAGCTAGCCTGTACATCTCCCCAAGGTGTCCGCTGGGAGGTGGGGAGGGGAAGGAGGCCTCAGACACCATACTTCTATGCCCACATCACCTGGGTACGTACACCAGGGCTGACCTGGAGCACCTGTCCCTACGAATCCCACCTCCCGGGGTCACACCAGAGAAGCCTGCTTCCATTAAGACGCAGCAACGCCTCGTTAATCCTGACAGAGGATCCAATTCCTATTAATCAGGCCAATGAACAGCTCTAGGGAGGCTAATACCGTGAGAAATGACCTTTCGGACCACCTGGTCAGGGCCGATAAGCCCAGGCCCAACCCAATCCTCATGGCAGAAACATGCACATGCCATGATGACAATCCCTCCCTATGCACCCACTCTGCACCAGGACCTTTGTCTCATTTAGTCTTTCATCATCGTTATTCCCAGTTTACAGGCTCAGAGAGGTCAAGTCACTTGCCCAAAGTCACACAGCCATCTAACGGCACATCCGAGACTTGAATTCAAGCCTGACTCCAAGACACTTGGTACAGAACGGAGGGGCCTTGTGTAGAATAGGGTCAGGGGCGTGCGGGGTGAGGAAGTGGAGGGAAGAGTGCTGTGACTGTTAACAGACATTGGCTGTGACAAGAAGGCACAGAACAGATGGCACCTGGAGGGGTCCAGGGAGGTTTATATCTTGGGTTCTTTTTTGGTTTCCTAAGACATGAAAGACAATGTTTACATACTGATGGGAAGGAGGCAGCAGAGAGGGAGAGGGTGCCAATCCAGGATCCAGTGGGCAGAGATGGGCACAGTCCCCGAGGAGGGGAGGGTCTGGGGGACCACCAACGTCAGCAGTTACAGTGAGTAGGAGGGCTCAGCTTTGCAGGGAGAGGGAAGGGTACCACCTTACTGAGCACCCTGGGGACTCATATAATTGGGGGTTTTATATAATTTCTGAGCAAGCCACCCATCATCTCTGAGCCCCTGCTTTCTCATCTGCTAAATGGTGCTAGTGACTCAAGGGTCTGTGCAGACGAAATGTGATGCTATTAACTGTGGGCACAGGCTTGGCACCTGGTGGGCCTTGCCGGAGGGCAGTCATCACTCTCCTTCATATAATTAGTCTTCAAACCATGCCATGGGTAGGATTAGCATCTTCATCTGAGAGATGGGGAAATGGCGGCTCAGAAGGCTAAGTAACGGACAAGTCACAGCGATATAGGGGTGGAGCTCGGCTCTGGCTGGAGTTCTAAATCCTTTTTTTTGTTGTTGTTTTTTTTAATTTTTATTTATTTATGATAGTCACACAGAGAGAGAGAGAGAGAGAGAGAGGCAGAGACACAGGCAGAGGGAGAAGCAGGCTCCATGCACCGGGAGCCCGATGTGGGATTCGATCCCGGGTCTACAGGATCGCGCCCTGGGCCAAAGGCAGGCGCCAAACCGCTGCGCCACCCAGGGATCCCTGGAGTTCTAAATCCTAAGGCTCGTTGTCCAGCACCAGCACCCAAGGCTCCAGCGAGGAGGGAAATGTGGCCCCCACCTGACTGCTCTTGGAGTGCTCAGAGTGGGTGAGGGCAGGTGGGCCAGAATGGCCTGGGGATAGATAACAAGCTTCTAGAAGCTTCAGTTTGCTTCACATTTCCTCCACCTGAGCTCTGAAGGAGGCTCCAGATTCTCCCAGCCCGTGGTTGTCAGCGGGAAATGCCCCTGTTGGCTGGTCCTTTCAGATGGGTCTCCCGGACAGGACTCTGCACAATGGGGCTCTACTGGGTGCACCCCTCCTCCACACCTGAGGACCCGCACACAACAGCTCCATGATCTCCTCCTCACCCCCTTAGTCCAGATACTGCCTTCCCTTGACTAGACACTACCTGTGTCCCTGCCTCCAGTCTGGCTCCCTCCAGTCCAGTTTCTATTCAGCAGCCAGAGTGAACTGCCTCTCTCCTCTGATCAAAACCCTGCGAGGGCCTCCCATTGCTATGAAAACAAAATTTCAACTCCTTTCCTGGTGGACAGAGCCCTGGCAGCTCTGACCCCAGCCACCCCCTACCCCCAGGCCTCGCTTCCTTTCCCCGGGATAAGCAATGTTCCCTGTGGCCTCAGGGCCTTTGCATAAGCTGTTCCTGCTGCCACAAACCTCTTGGACATCCTCTTTACTCATTAACTCCTATTTACCTTCCTGATCCCAACTTAAACATCATTTCCTTAGGAAACCTTCCTTGGTCTCCCTGTCATAGTGCCCTGCTCCATTAGCTCAGCTTTCTGGTAAACGCCCTCTGCCTCCCTCCTACCTTTGTGGGGTTATTGCTTTTTCTAGTTTGGGGGGAATATTTGGCTCACAGCAGCTTCCCCACCTAGAACAATACCCCGGGGCAAAACAGACACCATGCCTGCCTTGCTTCCTGCCCTGTCCCAGGTGCCCGACCCAGTTCCTGGCACACAGGGGTGTAGAACAAATGAGGGGGTGACCTGACAAGGGAATGCCTGGGGGGGATGGAGAATGCAGCCCCTTACACACCGGGGGTGGGGTGGGGGGATGCCCGGTGCCCCAGGGAAAGCAGCCCAGGGTAGAAACCCTCTTTGGCTCTTGCCTCAACGTGTCCACAGCAGAAACCAGAGGCTGGAAACCTGCTGAACCGGAATGCCGGGGGAGCGCGCCTGGGGGCGGGGCCTCCCGCCAAACAAAGAACCAGAAGCCGGAGAGGAGAGCCAGGTCCGGGTCACGAGAGAGCGGGCGAGAAGGGAAAGGCCTGAGTACTGTGTGGAGGCTGGCCAGCGCCCAAGACCTGGGGCCACCGAGGAGCCGGAACCCCGTGGAGGCTGGCCCGCAGCCAGTGCCCCGCCCAGCCCACCCACCCACCACCCACGGGCAGTGGTCCCCCAGCCCCCCAGCTCCGTGCACCGCCAGGGGGCCGCCCCTGCACTCACTCAGGCCTCACCCACCCCCACTCCCACCCAGGGTCCCTTCGCCCAGCGCTGGAGCCAAACCCCGCTTGGCCTCGTCCCAAAGCCCTGCCAAGCCCTTGCCCCTTTTGTTCCCCAGGCCCACTTCTGGGGAGCACAAATCTGACCAGGTCGCTCCCCAGCTACAAACTGTGCGGGCTCCCATGTCCCTCTGACGCCCTCCGCACACTTGCTCAGGCCCAGAGCACCCCTGCGGGCCAAGCACTGTGCTAGAACACCGCTGGGCCCTGGTGGATTTGCCACCCCCTCCCCAGACCTGCCCTGACAGGCCAGGCCAGAGGGCCCCTCCTGCCTTTGTGTGTGCCCTGCCCCCTCCCGCCCCCGCCCCCCCAAAGCCTGTGGGAACCTGCCCTGCCTCCAGCAGCCCTTGGGTGTCCCACCCCAGGGCCGATCCCAGCTACGCTGACCGACGACGCACCACAATGTACCACGACACACCGTCAGAACCAGGCAGCCTGACCACTCTGCCTGGTGCAGACCTAGAGCTGGTGTCGAGGGAGGGACTGACTTTCAGCACCCCTGCTGACCCCCCTTCCTTGCGGCAGGGCAGGGTGACTGTGGGCCTCACAGCTCTTTGGACAGCAGCTCCCAGGTGTGCCCTGGGGCACTCTGCACCCAAGCAGGCCACTAAGCCTAGGCACAGTGGGAGTGAGCCAGCTTGGGGAGAAGGTGGGCACATGGGGGGAGTGTATGTGTACACACACACGTACACAGAAGCGGAGAGCAGACACGCAGCCATGAGGGAGTGAGGGACAGCAAGGCAGGGAAGGGAGCTCCTGGAGAGGTGGATTTTCCAGGCCCTCAACCACCTACTGTGCTGGGGACTTATCAACTCTGGCTCCGGTGACCACTCTTGGTGCCCTCCAGTGGGGAGCCTGCTCGGAGACAACCCTGGGTTCCCAGGGAATACACGGGGTGCCCCAGGTCATGGCCTCGGATGCAGGGACCACATACTAGTTGCCAGGTGCCTTGAACACGTGACCTCAGTTAACCTTTCCAGGTAGGAGTGATTACCCTCTTTAGGCAAGAGGAAAACAGGCCTAGAGAGGGAAAGCAATCTGCCGGAAGTGCCCCAGAGGGCAGAGTCTAGGGAGGCCACCAGGTCCTACCCCCCCGGGTGGCCCTGCCTACCCATGAGGCTGGCAGGTCAGGGGTGTGACATGACACACACATCATCCGCTACACAGGCCCTTGCCCCCACCCCCGCCCCTGCAGCTATTATGCATCCTGCTCTGGCCTCCGATGAGTCCAAGTAACGGCCAAAACCAGGGCCCCAGCTCAAAATTGATCACCTGTGCCGCATCCCTGCCTCTGTTGCAGGCTGTCTGGGGACAAAAGGTCTTCACTGAGCTCTGTCATGAGCTCCACGGAGAAGCCCAGGGCTGTTCCTCCCCCCACCCTGAATCTCACCCCACCAAGCAACACTCCCCATCAGCAAATACTCAGTCACCCTTCAGGGTTCCCTTCTTCCGGGAAGCCTCCCAATGGCTCTACTAGGGACTTAGGTCACTACCTCTGTGCTGGTGCCACCCCCAACAGAAGCCCCGCTGTGGGTTCCGGGTCTCAAAGGCAGGCCTGTGCGGCCATGTAGCACCTGACTCGCACGTTAAAGCAGGAGAAACCTCTTCCTGCTTGGAACCATCTCTAGCCTACTCAAAGCACAAAGGCTGGGCTCAGGGAGCTGCCCAAGCCCCGCGTGCCTGGGTCTCCACTGGAGCTGACTCGGCATTAACTCGGGGGCCTCTGGGCTAACTCTTGGCAGCTGCTTCTCCACTCCCCTTCCCTCTGCTCCCCTCAGAGGCCAGGGCTCCCATTCATTTGTCTCGTTAAGAGGCCTATAGAAACACATTTGTCTGCTCCGCGCTTCACTGCCCCGGTCGTCAATTCTCCGGGGCACCTGCCCTACCTTTTGCAGCAGCTCCATTCACGTTTGCCCACTCACCCTGGCTAGAAGTCTCCCAAGCCCAGCCTAAGCCTGGTCACAGTGGGAGGAGTACAGATCCAAAAGGGTGTGTAGTGTAAGGCAGGCCTGTGAGACAGACCCTGCCTCCTGGGGCCAGGTCCCCACAGCTCCCAGCCCAGGCCCCTTTCCCACAGCTCTCTGCGTGGGAGCAGAGCCCCACTCACCCTATTTCAGCATCTCCAGCTGGTTCCTACCTTCCAGACCCTGGTCTCTGGGTTCTGGGTCTTGAGGGACCAGCATGGAGGTTCTGGGACTCTGCTCCAAAAATCGTTCCACTCTGCCCCCCAAGTAGCACATGACCCAGACTCCTGGAGGAAGTGTATGGGAACTGGCCAGGTGAGGGGATGAGAAGAGCATTCCAAGCAGAGGGATCCGAAGGAACAGGGGCCTGGGGAGCACACGAGGGGCAGAGAAGTCAGCATGGCGGGAGTACGGGGTGGGGGAGGGGGGCAGAGTGAAGGAGGAGGTTGGCAGAGCCTGGAAAATGCAGGGCCTTGAGAAGCACTGAGACCCCTAGGCTTGATCCTGAAGGCAACAGGGGAGGAGAGTGAGGGATCTCAAACTGAGGGGTGACACAGTCAGGCTCTCACGCTGGAAGGAGGATTGGATCGCGAGGGCACGGAGGCAGGAAGCCATCAGAAGGCAGTTGCGTGTGAAAGCCCAAGCGAGAGCTGAGGGTGGCTTGGGGGGAGGCAGCGGAGGGGAAGGTGGATGCATTCCAAAGATATTTAAAAGGGAGAAGCAAAAGAAGTTGGTGATGGATTAGATGTGGGGTATGAGACAGGGAGGAGGCCCCAGGTTCTGACTTGGGTGGCGGGGTGGGTGGTAATGCCAATTCGCTAGGAGAGAGAAGGCAGGAAGGAGAGCAGGTCTGGGGGGATGAGGGTACGCGTTAGGGCATGTCTCAGTCTGCGCAGGAGGGGGAGGCGGTCTCCCAGGATGCGCTGTCTGAAAGCCCAGCTGGGCGCTCCTCCCTCTGCCCTCAAGCTCCTGTCCAAAGGCCGTAAGAGTGTCCAGGGTGAGGTCGGGGAGCAAGGACAGTACTTCAGCGTCCAAGGGCTACTGACCACACCTGACTGTTGACAAGCCTTTGCCTCCCTGCCAACGTCAGAGTCACACCCAGTGACTTCTACTCCAACCTGCCCCTGCAGGCTCAAGCTCTCTCCAGCAGCCCCGGCCAGGCCTGGAGATCAACCCCCCCCACCCCCACCCTGGCCCTGCTCCTGCTTGCCCAGCCCTCCGTTGGCCTGCACCTCAAAGCTCCCACCACCCCTCACTGCACCGCCCCCCCCAGGAGGAACGCCCTCCCCTTCCTGGGCCCTACTAGCCCCACCAGGGCCCAGCCTCAGAGGACAAAGGGCGGGGTGCCCGAGTCCCACCCCTCTCCAGGATCTGGTCCTGAATAATTAATGAGCCATTAGGAGAAAGGGCCTGGGTGGGGCAAGGAGACAGATGAGTGCCCAGATACTTAGAGTGGGGGGTGAGGGAAGCCCTATGGCCCACTGTCACCCAGGCTGACCTCCAGGTTGGCCCTTGGCCACCTCTGGGCTCCGGACAGGCTGGGAACAGCCCCTGCCCCCAGGGACCTTGGCTCCGACCTCACCCCTCCCAGTCAGCGTGCAGATTGGCTAAATCTGCCCTGTGCTCCGCCTCCCACCAGTAACCAAGCAGTGGTAACCATGGTGACGGGGCGGGCTGCGGCCAGTCTCCTAGTGCCAGGCAGGGGGAAGGGCAGCAGGAAAGGGATGAAAGTTCGGAGTTGGATTTGGGCAGGGGACAATCCCACTTCCCCCAATACACATATCCCCACACGCACACACACACACACATCCACACACACACAGAGCCCCCCACCCCACCCCCTCCCACTCCGCAGGCTGAAGGGCTGGGGGAAGGGGGATTACCCTTTGCCTTAAAGGTGGTGGAGAAGGGGAAGGAGGGGCTCAGTGTCCCCACATCTGAATCCCAAGGGTCTGGCCTAGGGAAAGGGCTGTGGTGGCTCTGGTTTCCTCTCACTCCCTGGACCTGCGGACACATCTGGCACTCCATTCACACACCCGTACACATTCCCCCGTGTGCCACCCCCTATTCCCACTCAACCCTGACATGGCTCACCCTGGGTCCTCGGCACAGATCTGCAGTGGCAGACACGCTACACGCCTGAGCGTGTCACCCGATGACCACATGAATCCTGGTCAGGTCTCACCCCAGTTCCATACAACGGGTTACAGTTAGACACACTCCACCCTGCAGCGCCTTAAGGGCCATGCAGGCATTCCCCAGGATGCTCCTAGGAAGCATGGGGCTGGACCACTTCTTGGAGGGCGGGTTCTCTAACTGAAGCAGGGGTGTCTCTCTAGGGCAGTGGGTCTGGGTAGGTATTGGACTATCCCACCCCTCATGGTAGCTGGTCGCGTCCCCCAGCCTAGAATCCTACGACCACCACCTTTGGACCCGAGAGGTCCTGCACCCTGAGGGGCCAGACTTACTGTCACCATGGGCACCTGCCACCAAGCCAAGCATCACGAGCGCAGGCACAAGGGGCACCATCGTCTTCCGTGGGGCTGGCGCAGGGGCCATTCGGGGCTCTAGCACCACGGCCAGCCACCACCACAGCCACAGTCAACCTGTGATGGAGAGAAGGGCAGAGCCAGTCAGTTGGTGTGCAACAGTGTCCCTATCACCCCCCCATGCTGCCTCCTGGACCCTGCTCACCCCCCAGAGCCCGCTCATCCTTACCGACCATCCAGAGCCTAGTTCAACAGACAGTGTTAACAGTGTCCCTATCGCACCCCCCACCCACCGCCTCCTCGACTTCAGACTGGGTCATGGCCACCCAGACCCAGAGCCCTGTGACGACCCAGGCTCCTCTCCAACGCCAAGGATAACCTGACAGACACTGTCGGGCGAGAGACAGCACAAGAGGCCTTCAGGTCATTCTGTAAACCTGAGTAGGAGGGCAGGGGGTCACTGGGACCAGAAGATCTGTACAGGGCTGTTCTGTCCCAGACTGTGGGTTCCCAACTTGCCTCATAAGGGGACAGGAATAGGAAACAGGGCTGGACACAGACACACAGACTAAACAAGCCAGAGACAGGGAGCCTGAGAAGGTAGCAGACCCATGCAGGCCTGGGACTCTGGTGTCCCCGGGGCATCCCACGGTCTCTGGTCTCCTCAGCGGGGAGCCCGGAGGCAGTGGGCCAGGCCCCGCATGCTGAGTACAGGCCCCAGAGCACAGACTTGTTAGCAGCAGACAGAATCCAGGTATCTGAGGCTTGGAGCCAAAGCCACAACCCGTCCGGGCTCGCCAGGACGTGCTCTTGACAAGTCGTAGCTGCCCTGCCCGGCCACCCTCGTCCTACCCAATTCCCATGGCTCCTTCCCACTCCAAAAGGAAACCACACGGAGTCCCTAGTGGCCAGGAATGGGGGTGCCAGACCCGCAGATTCCACCCACGCCTCCTCCGCCCTTGCCCTGGTGGCCCATGGCAGATCAAGCTTCTGGGAGCAGCTCTCTCAGAACAGCCTTCCAGACTGAGGCGGGCACCTGTACGCAGGGAAGGCTGTGCTGAGATTGCTCACAGGGCTCCTCTGCCAGGTGCGTCCTTCCCAGTCTGCCTGGCACCTGCGAGAAGCCTTTGGCACGGCCACAACACGCACCACAGTTGCACTGCTCTCGCTCTACAGCCCCGATGGTGAGCTTCCAAGGGGCTCTCTCCTACGGCCCCCCACCCAGGGGGCGTCAGGGGATCCACAACGGTGCACACTAGCTCCGCCCACGCCTTACTCTGAGCAGGTGGCTGGTACATGAGAAGCCCCTCAATGATGCTCTGAGAGCACAACAGGGGATGCAGCAGGGAGGGAGTGATGATGAACACACCCCGGGCCCAGGCGGTGGTACCCACGGGCTCTGGTGGGAGAGCCCTGATAAGACCCAGGTACCCGCTGACCCACGACAGTAAGAGAATGGCAAGGAAGTGATGGGGCTCAGAGATGGCTCTGCTCCTTTCTGGAACTTGAACTAAGGTCCTAAAATCGGAGGGTGCTAGGTAAGCAAAGTCGCTAAGGCAAAACAGGCAGGGCCGTGAAGTGGGGCAGGGGCTACACACAAAGGGAGATGCCCTCTGGCCTGAGATCTTGCTTAAAGTCCTAGATGGGAGCTGAGAAACAAAAGCAAGAGAGCTGAAGGGGCATGGAGGGCATCGGGGCCCATTCACACCAAGCCTGCGGTTCCACTCGACAGTCACAAAGTTCAGGTGGCTGCGACCAGGACAGAGGGCGTCCCCACCATGATGCCAGGTATCGCCAGCCTGCGATGGAGGCCCCCGTATCACGAAGGCCCGGTCTGAGCGTGGCCATCGCTGGGGTGGAGCCAGGGAATCAACAACAGAATCCTCTTAGCAGACATCAGGCGGCGAACTGCCTGGCCAGCAGGGGCACGGCCCCCTGACACAACCATCCTGTCGCCCCCCATACAGAGACCACGGGTTTACAGCGCAGGGGCATGCTGCACTGACAGGCAGGGGCACAGGGGCTGAGGCCAGGCATCGTGGGGTACGACAACACCATATTCGCAGAGCTTTCGCTCCCAGGTACAAGCATTCTGGGTGTGCACACCATCCCCAGTGTAGACACCGCAGGTAACACTTCTGTAACACACATCATGGCAGGTCTCCCTGGCACGAAATAAAGGGGATAAAGCTACAAAGAAGAGATGTCACAGAGGTACAAGCACACGGCACAACAGCATGGGACGTGACTCCCCAGGATGATGATCACGGAAGCATAGCCCCGCGTCGGCCTACGTACAGGAATCACAGAACCGTAACTCCCAGGTGGAGACATTGTGGTGGGGCATAGCTGTCCGGGCCAGACATGGCGTGAGTGGGGACAGAGGGTCCAGTTGCCCAACAGACATTACAGGGGCCTAACTTCCCATTACGTTATTGTAGAGGTGTACCCCCCCAGACACAGATGTCATGGGGTGTCCATCCCTGGTACCGATATCAAAGGGGTGTGAGTCCCCAGGACAGCCACCATGGATGGGGCCTAACTCCAGAACAGATGTCACATGGTACAGTCTAGGATAAGATTCTGGGCCGTGGGTGTCAGAGGAGAATTTGGGCCTATGTATCTGACTCTGGGATACCAGCAAGCTGTGCAGACACGGCAAGGTGGAGAAGGTGAAAACAAAGACGTTCCCTCTCTCTGCAAAGAGCTTCTCCCAGAGGCCCATGGACTCAGGGACGAGGCTACCCAGAGGCGGAGACACAGGGGACACACAGACATGGACACGTTCTCAGGGAACTCCTCCGGCAACCACACTGCTGTCCAAGCCAGGGCTTCTCCGTCACCAGCTCCTGGCGAGAGCGAGCTGCCCCCAGCTCCGGGACCCCCCTCCTCCAAGTCCTGGGTCCCTGGGCCTCACTGTATCCCCACCCCAGAGTGCCTGGGGTCACCTGTGGGGAGAAGGTGGGAGAGGAGCAGGGACTGGGGGACTGATGCTGACCTTACTGGGGTCGCCGAGAACCTTCTGAATCCAGCACGACCGTGTTAAGGGCTGAGCATCCACTTGCCCCAGCATGGCTGGGTGAGCCTAGGGTCCCGACAGCTGAGATGAGAGCAAGGCCTGAGCTCCGGGCGTTAACAAAGGCTTGTCTCTGAAATGCACTGGGCCACTGGTTCTACCTCCCTGACGTACTTGGGCAGGAAAACAATGCTGTGCGTCCATACTGGGCGACGTTACAGGGACATAAGTGGGCACGGTTTTCCTACACTCAGAATGGTTTTGATATATCCTTTTTCTTTGCTACGTCAGTGTGAAGCCGCCAAATGCCCTTTCTTGGGAAGAACTGTCCTTTCTTCTCAAATTGTGTTTTGGTGTTAAAATGTCCTTTCTTGTATGCAATACGGTGACAGCAGAGAGCAGTATTTTCTATAATGTCCTTACTTGGTAAAATAAAAAATTGCCATTCCTGTGTCTGAACCCCAAGTACTTTTGCAAAGTGTACTGGTTTGCGAAATCGAAGAGTCTGGGAATCACTGCTTTGAGGAAAAAGGAAGGAAGCACACGAAGCCACAAGATGCAAATAAGAACGTCATAGAAGTGTAGGTAACAGGGAGGCCACGTCACCTCCGTGCAGCCCGACCTAAGCACCCCGGCCAGCCTCAGTGGGTCCCTCCCACCCGAGACACCGTGCTATGCCAGGGATGGGGGGGATCCCTGGCTGGAGAACAGCTGGGATCATTCTGAGTCCTCTTCATGAATATGCAAACACAGATTGATTTGTTTCCCTTGGGCACGTGTTATTATTCACAAATATTAATTAGTCTCCAAATACCACCTGTTCCTACAGCTCCCCCACCACCAGACCGGGACCCTGGCTCCCTGGAGGCTGGGGCCCCAAAATGGACATCAATGAGAGGAGGGTACCCGGGGCCCCCCCGAGGGGCTGGCCTAGAGAAGTGACCAGTGCCTGGGCGACAGGGGCCTGGGAGCCAGGCATGCGGGGAGTGCCGGAGCCGTTCACGCTCTCACCCACGGGCAGCTCTCACCCACGAACCCTTTTGTCATGTCCTGGACAGTTCACCGCGTGGCACTGCAGCAGCGGCCGCGGAGGCGGAAACAGGCCTTGTTACACTTGGGAAGGAAAACCAACATGTTTCCAACTCTCACCAAACCGACCGCCGGATTATGACAGGAATAAATCAGTCTCAGCCACGACCCTGGCCCCGGGGAAGGAGGCAGCCGGCAGCAGGCAGCTTCCCTCTTTCAGCCGGGTGGCCAGAGTCTGTGGGCACAGCCTGCAGCGGCCCACCCACCCTCCTACAGCGGGGCCCCCTACCCTCTCACAGCCCTCGGCTCCTTGGGCCCCCCTGGGAATGGAGGGGATCTGAGGAAGAGCATCCCAGAGTCTCTCCAGGTGGCACAAGGGCCAGCAGGGGTGAAGCTGGCAAAGACCAAGGGGACCAGAGGAGGCACCTGCTTACAGCTACGGACCCTGAGCCCCCAGCGTTCCAGGTTCCTTCCTCCGGCGGCGGAGCCTCCCTGGGGTTAGTGCTCAGCAGCACCTCCAGGCCTCTGTACTTGCTGTTCTCTCTACTGGGGGGAATGCCCTTCTCTGCCCTCAGCCACCTACTCACCCCTTAGAACTCAGCTCAGGTGACCCATCCCTGTAAATCCCCCGGGGGACCCTCCCCAGTTTAGTGAAGGCAGTAAGAGGTGGTGTTGGCCAGTGGTTCTCAATCCAGGGTGATCCTGCATCTGCCCCCCCAACCCCATGGGAGTCAGGCAATGTCTGCAGACACTTTTCATTGTCAAGAGTGGAGGAGGCGGGGTGGGGGGCCAGGTGCTGCTGGCATCCAGTGGGAAGAAACAAGGGATGCTGCTGGATATCTTACAGGAATAGGCCAGCCCCCCACAACAAAGGATTGTCTGGTCCAAAAAGTCAACAGTACTGAGGTTGAGAAACCCTGACATAGACAGCAAGATGCTTTGCTGATGCAGGCTAGGGCTGACCCCAGAGCCCAGTCCCCCAGGAGCACCTCGGACTCTCTACCCGAAGGCACCCCAGCCTGGCTCTTGTATCAGCTGTACGTGGGCCTCAGGACCTCAGGGCATCTTCCCCTCCCCGTCAAAGTCAGCCTCGCCTCCAGGAGCCAGGCCCTACACACATCTCCCACGGCCCTTCGCACATGCCTCAGCAAGCGGCCTCCCTAGAAGACACAGCTCCATTTTCAGGTATGTTTTTTGCTGAGAATGGGCTCCCAGGTGATGGGACCCAACATCTGAGGATGGACAGGTGAAGGGACACATGGTAGCCCCACATCCACCCTCCCCAGCTGACCCTTCCCACCAGTGACGCAGCCTTCCTGCCACACCCTCTATGCTACCCCAATGTCCACCTCGCCACACACAGGACCTGGCCCCTAGCAGACACCCAATGCATGCTCATCCCCTTGCCTGCCTAGGCTGGGCCCATTCATGACCCTCCTCATCAGTTGATCAGACAGGAGTATTCAGTGGGCCTGACTGGGCCCTGAACCACAGGGTAGGGAGAGGAACCAGAGAGCCATGGGCTGGGCCTTCCAGGACCTACGGAAGATGACCCAACCAGAACTTACCCTTCCCTGTCCCGCCCCTCGTCCAGGTCCCCATCTTAGTGATGAGTGCTACCGCTGACCTGGGCTCCCAAGCCAGCCAAACTGTCCCTTTTCTGTACCCCACACACCCAACAGGTCAGTAAGTCCAAATCTGTGTGCCTTCTGCACCAACCACCGATGTTGGTGAGGCCTCGGATCTGTATACCTCTTCGGGGGGCCTCCTGCCTCAGGCTTCTCCCCGTCCACCCTGCACACAAACCAACGCCCCCACGGCCTTACAGAAAAGTGAAGGCGATCACGGCCCTCAAGCGAATCTGACTGCCTGATTCCATAGTAGACACAGTTTCAGGACTGAGCAGATGGGCAGATGGAAAGATGGATCCACGGATGATACTTCTCTGCCTAAGAACCTTCAGTGACTCCATATCACCCTCAGGAAAAAGTCTAGAGTCTTTAGCCAGATGTCCAAAGCTCATCAGCTCTATCTCCAACTTCACCCTTTCCAGCCCTGCCTCACTCCACCTGCTCTGTGCTTCTGGTAGAAAGACAGGAGGAGAAGCGGACGTGAAAGAGACACAGTAGGAGGTACCTGGATCTCGGGAGTCCCCTGCTCTTCCTACCACAACGTACGGTTGATGGGAACAGACTTTTCCTCAGAAACATGGAGAATGGAGAAGCAGACAAATCCCAGTGTGAAGTCCCAGAAGCCTATTTCACACCTACAGCAGCTGACGATCTGTATCTCGCTCCCCACCCACCTCCATCAAGCATTCTGGCCAGACACCCGGCACCATCCTTGACACCTCCCCTCCTCCCTCATGTCCCACATTCAGCCCTTCACCCTGTCCTGTCTCCTCTGCGCCCCAAAACAGCATTCACATCTCTTCTCTCCACCTCTATCCCCACCTCCCTGCTCCTTCGCCGTTGCTCAGCCATATGCACACTGGACCATGTCATGCATCCAGTGGTGACCCTTCCGTGGCTCACCACCAGCCTGCATCCCAATCCGAGTGCTCAGCCTGGCTCACGGGATCCCTCTGTGCCCCTGACCCCTGCCACCTCCTGGGGCACACTCACCAGGTCTCTGCTGGCTCACGTCAGTCACTCTTGGACAACCAGCTCTGAGGGCAGGGCATGGGGGTCTCCGCTCCTTCCTGGAGAGAGAGTAAAGGATGAGAAAACACCAAGAATTTCATCACAGCAGAGTATACCCGACACAGAAAGACATTCAAAACCTGCTCTTTGGGGATCCCTGGGTGGCTCAGCATTAAGCACCTGCCTTTGGCCCATGGCGTGATCCTGGAGACCCAGGATCGAGTCCTGCGTCAGGCTCCCTGCATGGAGCCTGCTTCTCCCTCTGCCTGTGTCTCTGCCTCTCTCATGAATAAATAAAATCTTAAAAAAAAAAAAAAAAACAAAACCCTGCTCTTTAAGGGGGGGAAAAACTATTCGTACAGGACAATCGCCATTCAGTAAAAATGCCCATCTCTTTACTCGCTCACTCACTCATTCTTCTCAGGACTCCTGAGCATCTATGTGTAGGGCTTTCATCCAGGTACCAGCCGTGAGCAACATGCATGGACTGAGCCCCCCACTTAAGTCGGCAAACTGGTGTCTGCGCTCCTCCACCACCCCTCCAGTCACCCCTCCAGCCACCACCCCTCCAGCCACCACCCCTCCAGTCACCATCCCTCCCGGTCAACCCTCCTGCTACCATCCCTCTAGTCACCCCTCCAGTCACTCCTCCAGCCACCATCCCTCCAGTCACCTCTTCAGCCACCACCCCTCCAGCACATCCCTCCAGCCACCACCCCTCCAGCAGAGCTGAGGCCCCGCCCACCTCTGCAGCCCCACCTGCCCAAGCTCTGGCCTGCCAGCCAACCACAAGAACTTCCTCTTCTGCTCCTCAAATGTGCCACATTTTGTGCAGTCTCCAGCCTTGTCAGTGCCTGAAATGTGCTGCCCATGCTCTTATGCCATGTACCCTTAGATCTCAGAGCCAATGGCACTTTCTCAGGGAGGCTTTCCATGACATCCCAGACTACGCGGATTATTTTATCTTTAAGAGAGATTAGATAGATAGATTTACTTAGTTAGTTCTTGAGACACACAGAGACACAGGCAGAGGGAGAAGCAGGCTCTATGCGGGTAGCCCAATGGACCAGGATCACGACCTGAGTCAAAAGCAGACGCTCAACCACTGAGCCACCCAGGCGTCCCCTTTAAAAAAAATTTATTTAAAGATTTATTTATTGGGCAGCCCCGGTGGTGCAGCAGTTTGGCACCGCCTGCAGCCTGGGGTGTGATCCTGGGGACCCGGGATCGAGTCCCACATCGGGCTCCCTGCATGGAGCCTGCTTCTCCCTCTGCCTGTGTCTCTGCCTCTGTGTCTATGAATAAATAAAATATTTTAAAAAGATTTATTTATTTATGAATAAATAAATAAATCTTATTCATGAGAGAGAGAGAGAGAGCGAGAGAGGGAGAGGGAGAGACACAGGCAGGAGAAGCAGGCTCCACACAGGGAGCCCGACATGGGACTCGATCCTGGGACCCCAGGATCACACCCTGGGCTGAAGGCAGGTGCTAAACCGCTGAGCCACCCAGGCTGCCTGTTTTTTGTTTTTTTTTTTTAATTTTTAAAAAAGATTGTGTTTATTTGACAGAAAGAAACGCAGAGAGTGCACAACAGAGGCAGCGGCAGAGGGAGAGGGAGAAGCAAGCTCCCTGCTGTGCAGGGAGCCTGATGTGGGGCTTGATCCCAGGACCTGAACCAAAGGCAGATGTTTCACCTACTGAGCCACCCAGGCGCCCCGCTAATTATTTTCCCGTACAACTGCTGAGTGGTCCCTGAGTCATGACCATGCGCCTGGTGTGTGCCCGGCTCAGGTGCGTGTCGCCAGCACCCAGCAGAGAGCAGGTGCATAGTAGGTGCTCCATCAGGATGTGCCGAATGGGTGAATGAACACATGAATGAGTTCAGAGAAAACACCCCAGCTCGGAAGAACCACACCGGCATACGTGCAGCCTTCAAAGAAGCTTCAGCAGCAATATTTATTTTTGACTTTCTGCTTCTCTATAATTTTTAAAATGAAGGTGTGCCCCTGGATGCCTCCTCCGCCGGCACACACATCCACTCAGCCCCACTCTTCCCTCCAGAATCATCACGGAGCCCCCCACCAGCGTGGGCGCCGTCCCGGGGGGGGGGTGACAGGCCCACACAGTCTCGTCACCACCACATCCCAGCTCAGCGACGCGGGCCCTGGGGCCCCTCAGCGCAGGCCGCACGTCGCGGGGGGCTCCTCCCCAAACGGACCCCCGGGCCGGGGGTCAGGAGCGCCCTCGCCCACCCGCACCAGCCTCCCGCACCCGGGATCGTGCCCCCTCGAGACCGACGGCCTTTGCCAACACGCGGCGTCCTCACTGACGGAAGGCCCCCAGGGGCCCGAGGCGGGCCTCGCCAACCCACCGCCATCCCGGGCGGACCCGCAGCTCACCCTCTCTCTGGCCCCACAGGCCCCTGCCCCTGCCCGACCCAAGCCCTGGCCCTCAGGACGGCCGCGCGCCTCCCCGCCCAGGTCCAGGAGATTCCACAACGTTCCCTGTGGCCGCTGCTCCCCGCACGCGGGCTGCTGGGCGGGTCCGGCCAGACAAACCAGCTTCCATGTCCCAGCCTCAAAGGCCGGTTTGTCGGGGACGCCCGCTGGGGCCTCCCGGGGCCGCCTGTGAGGCTGTTGGCTCTCCCGTTGCTCAGGGACCCTGGGGCAGGGGACAGAGTCTGAGGCAGGAATGGGAGGGTCCCCTAAGCCAGCTGGCACTAACGCCACTCCCAAGGCCACGCCAGGAGCAGTGCTCTAAGATGACCAGGAGTCACACCTGGAAAGAGGTATTTGTCCAAAATGGCCTGGCGGTGGGTCAGAGAACGGACAAGACGGGCACAGACAAAACTTGGCACTTGGAGAGGCGTTGAAGTACACAGAACACCACCAGGGCAGCATTCTGGAACGGCCAGGACAGTACCCGGGACCACAGCAGCCCAGCACCAAACTGGCCCCGAAACGACCTAGACAGGCAGTCACCCCTTACATTCACCAGCAGCAGCTCCCAGAAACACTCTAGACTCATCCTGGGACAAACCCAGGGCACCAGACGCACCCAGAAAACCAACTAGAAAACTACTCGGAAAGGACCCGACTGGTTCTGAACCCAAGTCTGGAATCGCTGGCTGGCACCCAGGAAGGCCTCAGAAGTGAGGGTGGGCAGCAATGACTGGGATCAGGTAAGAGGCCCTGGCTCCAGCCCGGGGTTGGCCCCCAGCAGGGCTCTCGGTCACACGCCGCACCTGGAACCCTGCCCAGCAGCGGGACAGGGAGTGAGCCCGAAATCTAGAAGAGCAGAGAGAGACCCGGCAAGCCTCCCACGCGGGTCCTCTGGCTACACCGGGTACAGTCCCCAGAGGCAGCAGCTGAACCACCACTGAGGAGCAAAAGCCACTGTTCTCAGATCTGGAAGTTAGGGACACACAGAGACCAGAGCATCTGGACCTCAGACCAGTGCAGGGCCTCATTAGACGCCCAGGACCCCGGTGGGGTGGGGCAAGAGGGTCCTGAGCACGCTGAGGCCTCTAGTCTCACACCAGCCCCCCGGAAGTTCAAATACACCTGAGCAACACTCCCAGGCCCACAGATGAAGACGAGGGTGGGCAGCTGGGGGCCACGCAGGCTCCTTGCTGAGCTCCCCCAACCTGCTCACCTCAGTTTGGAATTGCAATTAGTTTAGATGGGTGGGTGCCCTAACCTTAAGTTTCAAAGGCGCCTCGTCGCCCCCCCAGGATTCTGATGGGGGTGGGTGTGCACCAGTCCCGTCCATGAGGATTACGACGCTATCTCTAATGCTATTGAGATATCGTGCTGACTAGAGGCCAGGCCCTGTTCTAAGCACGTTCTGCATGTTCCACCTTAATCCCCGTCACAACCCCATGAGGCATGGATTGTCTTATTCCCGTCCATCCCACAAAGGAGCAAACGGAGTCAGAGACCTTAAGCAACTTGCTCAAGGTCACACTGCTGCAAGTGGAATGGCACCAGAGCAGCGAGGAACCAGAGCCTGCACTAACCACTGCAGGGCACAGCCCCACACTCTCTCGACCTCTCTCCGCCCCTCCTCTGGCCTGGATTTCTCTCCCAAACTCCAGATCCTCACTCCAGCCCCTCCTGGAACTCAAGTGTCCTAAGTACCTCAACAACAAGTCCAACCAGAAGCTCGAGCTCCTTATCTGGCCCCTAAATCTATCTCTCCTCCCTGTTCCCAGCTCAGTGAGGCCTTCAGTTGAGGCCCCACGCGGTCACCCCAGGAGCCTGGACCCCTTCCTCTTCCTCTCTTCCACCCCCGCCTCCCATAATCACTCTGTCCTGATAAATTAAATGGGCCTTCTAAGTGGCTCCACGCTACTGCCCTATCCAAGACACCGCCACCTCTTGCCTGATTCATCCGCACTCCCCTCACTGGGCATCCTGGGTCCGTCCGCTTCCCAGAGCCACAGATCCTCTTCCGGAAATGTAAATCTGATCATAGCTCATTCCACCCCCGCCCAAGCTTTAAATCTTTGGTGTCTCCCTTCTATATTCTCAGAGTAAAATCACAGTTACTTACAGAGCATTAAGGATCCTCTGTGATCTGCGCTACCTTACAACACCTCAACCTCGGAGTCTTCACTCACAGTCTTTTTTTTTTTTCCCTGCCTGGAGAGCCCTTTGTTCAACCAGAAAACTCCTGTTCATTCCTCAAAACCCACTTCAGAGAGCCCCCTCTCAGTCCCTTCTGGAACTCATCTCACTGTGACCCTCGAACTCTCCCTTGCCTCATGTGGAGGCAGCTTCCCCGGCCTTGTGACTTCAGCTCTGGACCGCGGCTGCTTTAGATGAGCTGATGCTGAGCTCAACCTCAGTGGTTCCTGAGGGGAGGGCTGCCTCTTCCACACAGCTGCTAGTCCCCGAGGAAGCAGGGCAGCCTGGCTGAAAGTGCCTAGCCCAGTGTCTGGTACACAGTCGGGAATCAATAAGAGGTTAGTGAATTGCTCTGCGTTCCCATGATGCAGTCTGTTCCCCCAGGGACCAAGAGCTTCTCAAGGGCAGGGCCCTGGCTGCAAGCTTGGCCCAAGCACATAACAGTGTCAAGTCACACGAGAAGGGCCTGCCACTGCTGATGATGCACTGCCACATGGCTCCCTGAGATTCTCACAGCAGCCTTGGGGCCCGATCGGGGTTGGACTGGCGGTCCCATTTCACAGGGGATAAAGGTGAGGTGCAGGAAGGGACAGGCTGGAGAGTGGAGAAGCTGTGACACATGTCACAGTCGCTATCAAACAGGCCTGGGTCCCACTTCCCCCTGACAGAGGGCCCTGAACTCCTGAGGGAAGAGTGGAGAGACCACAAATTGCCAGGGCCAGTATTTTGCTGCATATCAACCCAATTCCCAAGAAAAGCTTTTCAGCCACCCCCCACCAACTGCTTCACTGGCCCCCAACTCAATGCCCTGGACATCACCCCCATGCTGATGGGATGAACAAGGCTGAACAGAGAGGAGGTCAGAAGTCGCAGGGCGCACAAGGGGGAGGGGGTGGGAAGAATACTATTCAAACAATTTCCTTGTTAAAGGAAAGAAAAAGGGAAGAGGAAGAGCAGCTGGAAAAGAAAACAAAACTACAGACACATTTCCAATAATAAGGGGGAAACTGAGCCAGCCAAGATGTGCAAGAAGGCGGGTGCCGGAGAGCACGCTAGACTGTGAGTGCACACACACCCCTCCCCAGGATGTGCAAAGGGGTGCTGTGAGGGCACAAGCAAGCACACAGCGTGGTGCATGGGCGTGCAAGCAGATTCCTGAGCTCTGGCTGCTGTGCAGGCCCCAGTCTGCAAGTGTGAGGGCAAGAAGGCAAGTGGGTGTGCAGTGTGTGTGGGGTGAGCTGAGTGTGGGAATGGAGGGGTGTGTGCGTGTATGCGAGTGTGTGGCCTATGCCCGGGGCTGCGGATGTTGGGGGCTGTGCTTGGGAAGTTACACCTGCTCCTTCTCGAAGCCCTAGGCTCATTCATACAATCAGTGAAAAACAGGGATTTTCTTGCTCCCTGAAGCAAGAGTTAATAAGGCGCCAAGCACAGAATTTTCTGAGATTTTCTCTCAGGACCCTCCTCTGGATCCCATCAGATCTCTGATGCCTCCCAAAGGATCCCTTGGCAGAGCCCCTTCCCTTCCCAGGGGATCTCTCACTACCGAGGATCCCCCAGAAGGATTCCCCTGGATCCTTCTCTAGGCCTTCCACCCCAATGCACTTCCCTGGATTTTCTGGCCAGATTCCGCACCAGGTCACTCTGGATCCCTGCCCTTGTCTCTTCAGGAACCAAACTGGAGCCTTCATGGACACTCAGCAGTCCAGTCTCCCAGGCTCTGCCGGGTGGCCCTCAAGGGAATCCAGAGAATCTCCTCCCTTCCAGCTCACAGCTCAGGTACAGTGCTCCCACCCCCCAACCTGTTTCAAGGTGGGGGCCCTGCACGGTGCCAGGTGGGGGGTGGGGGGTGGGGGGTGTTGAAATGGGGAGAAAGGCTAGCCCCTCCCCCATCCTGGGGTGGAAGAACCAGAGAGGCGGCATTCCAGAGAAATGAGGAGGGGGCCTGAGGAGGGCTGGCAGAGATTCTGGTCAGTGGGAGACAGAGACACGGAAAAACCAATAGGACACACGTGAGAGAGACCCGGGGAGACAGACTCAGAGATGGGGGGAGGAGGAGCAGAGAGAGGGAACATAGAGACCCCCCGGAGGGGGAACACAGAGACCTGGGAGGGGGAACACGGAGACCCGGGAGGGGGAACATAGAGACCCGGGAGGGGGAGCCCAGAGACCCGGGAGGGGGAGCCCAGAGACCCGGGGAGGGAGAGCCCAGAGACCCGGGGAGGGAGAGCCCAGAGACCCGGGGAGGGAGAGCCCAGAGACCCGGGGAGGGAGAGCCCAGAGACCCGGGGAGGGAGAGCCCAGAGACCCGGGGAGGGAGAACCCAGAGACCCGGGGAGGGAGAGCCCAGAGACCCGGGGAGGGAGAGCCCAGAGACCCGGGGAGGGAGAGCCCAGAGACCCGGGGAGGGAGAGCCCAGAGACCCGGGGAGGGAGGGCCCAGAGACCCGGGGAGGGAGCCACAGACAGCGGGAAAAACCCCGGGGCTGCAGGGGGGAGACCAGGAAGCAGTGACACAGGGAGACAGAGACACAGAGACACTGAAGGGCACTGAGACGGAGACGCGGAGGAAAACAAAAAAGCTGAGCCTGAGACGGGGGCAGGGCGACGGGGCCGGGGCACCAGGACGGGACGGGACGGGGCGCGGGGCGGCGACTGAGTGAACTTTCCGGAGCGGGTCCGAGCGGACACGTCCTCACGGGACAGGTCGCTCCGGGGCCCTCGGGTCTCGCAAGCCCGCCGGGGCCCCTCCCCTCCCTCCCCCCCCCCCCTTACCCCCCCGGCCGAGGCGGGCGGGGGCCCCCGAACTCGCGGCCGGCGCACCCCGGGCCCGCACGTGCTCCGGGGCGGCGAGCGAGACGGGGGCGCGTCGGCTGCGGCTCCCCCGCCGGCGGGGAGGGGGCGCCGTGCGGCGGGGGCGGGGGCGGGGGCGGGGGCGGGGGCGCGGCCTGGCCCCGCCCGGGGCTGGGGCGGGGGGCGGCGGGGGGCCGTGGAGGGCCGCCCCCGGAGCGCGGCCACCCGCGGGGGGAGGCGAGGCGGGCCCGCGCACGGGAGCACGGACGCGAAGGGAAACTTTGCACCAGGGGGCGCGGGCTGCGGCTCAGGTGCGGCGGGGGGCGGGGGCGGGGGCGGGGGGCGGCGGGCGGCGGCGGCCCGGGCGGGGGGCGCGTCTGCCGCGGGGGCGGCGCGGGGAGGAGCCGCCAGGCAGGGGGGGGCCGCCGGGGCTGCGGGCGCGGCAGGTGGGGGCGCGGCCCGGCCTAAGCAGCGGCGCCGCCGACCGCGCTCGGAGGACGCGGGGAGGGGGCGGCGGGAGCCGGGGTGCGGAGGGGCCCGGGGGGGGGGGGGCGGGGGTCACTCACCGCCCATCCAGGGGCCGTCGGTCCGCATGTCCCCCCCCAGCCGCCGGGGCCGCTGCTCCCGCCGCCGCCGCCGGGTCGCTCTCCCGCCACCGCCGCCGGAGCCCGAGCCCGAGCCCGAGCCCGAGCCGGAGCCGGAGCCGGAGCCGGAGCCGCCGCCTCTGCCGCCGCCGTGCCGCCGCCGCCGCTCCCGCCGCTCCCGCGCCAGCTCCAGCCGCGCGCCCCGCTCGCGCCCGCGCCCGCGCCCCTGCCCCCGCCGTGCGCGCGCCCGCCGCCGCCCCTCCCCTCGTGCGCTCGGGCCCGCGGAGCCGCGAGCCGCCAGGCCGGCGAGGCCACAGCCCGGCCCCAGCCCGGCCCCAGCGCGGCCGACCCGCGCTCCCCGCCGCGGCCCGCGTGCCAGCGGGGGCTCCCGCCCCGACCGTGCGCCGGGGCCTCCTCTGGGACCCCGCTTCCTCCTCCCACACCTCTGCGCCTGACGGGGAGCCCAGGCCCACTCCCACACAATATTGCCTCCGAACCCCCAAGTCTGCCCCCACCTTGGCACCCCCATATCCACCCCAAGTACCAGCTCTGACTCCAAACCCCTTTGTCATCTCTACCTGCCTAAGCTTAGTAGTGACACCAGCACCAGCTCTGGTCAGCAAATGGACCCCAGCACTAATGCCCAGCCCCAGATCCCTCTGTGAACCCTAAAGCCCAACAGCCAGCTACCTTGCTATGAACCCCAGTACTCTCTTCTGAACCCCAAGACTTACGTAAAACTCCAATACTGCACTCCCAGTCCCAGGCCAACACCACTACTTTCTGACTTGGGATTCCCAATTCCAGAATTGGATTGGGTCATCAGATACTGACCTGAAACCCCACAAATCCTTGGGGGCAACATAAGACCCTAACTTGCCCCAACTCTGATAATAATCTTAGAACGCAAGGCTAATGGGACTAGCTTTGCGGAAACACCACATAAATTTTCATCCCGCGGCTCGCCCTCCTCTTATCTGACCTGATGTCAACACGAACGAGAGGCTAGCCAACACCCTAATACTTATACCAATTCCAACTGTGAGCCTGAATCAAGTCTTTCACTGGTTCCCGAGCTCAAGACTTGATAAATGTCTCCCAAACCTGATTTTTAAAATTAAATAAATAAATAAATAAATAAATAACAAAAACAAAATCCCACAGTACTGAGTTTCTGACTTCTCATACCAAACCCAAATGCTGACCTTACAAATTTCTGGGCTAAACCTATACTTACCTGAAGATTCATTCCAAGCCCTCACTCAGAGGGGAGACTCGGTGAGCTCCAAAGCAAGCGCCACACACGGGGACACGAAAGCACTCCCCTCCCCTCTGCTCCAGACCCACCCTCCCAGTCCATGTCACCACTGTTTAAGAATCAGACACACAGCCCTCTCCTTCCTGGGACAGATGAGAACCCGCCCCTACTACCCTCGGGCAGTTGACCCCCGTGGGGTCTCTGCTCTAGGGTCTCCCTGATACCCTCGTGAGCCTGGAAGTCAGGTGAGAAATAGAAGATTGTTGAGGCACCTGGACGCAGGGATCACAGCGTTCCTGGGCCGGGCACGGGGGGAGGGGGGCTCTAGGGATCTGGGCTGAGGGTCAAGGTCTGGTTATCACCTAATTCACTGCCTGCTTTTGCGCAGGACGCGGATTCAGAAGCAGTGCGTGTGCGCCCCCTGGTGTGCGAGGACGGGATGGACCGCAAATGTGGGCAACAATTAGGTCTCAATGACAAATGGCTCAAAAATGAGTATTCCCAGTCGGTGGTTTTTTACCCATTGGTCATTTTGGTGTACTGTGGGGGAGGTGTTGTAAGTTTTATGTATCTTTAGACCTGTTGCCTGGTTTTCTGAGTTCGGAGCCGGTTTAGTTTCTTGTTTCTGTTTTCCGATTTAAAAAACATATACTTTTTAGCCAATTATGTCTGTTCTTGGCCGACTTCCCCTTGGCTTCAGTGGCCTGTACCGTCCTCACTGGCTACCCCTTCTCAAGCTCTTTTGCCATCCCCTGCTCCTCCCAGGGTCTACCCTAGGCCTCCCGTTCCCCCCTCTGCTCCTTGCCCCAGGACCATCCAGCCCACTGTGTGCCCATGACCTCTGCCCCGTCTCCAGTCTGGGCTCCCTTCTGAGCTCTGTTCCAGCTAACCAGGAACCTTCTCTGTACCACTCCCTGGAGGTTCCTTGGGTAAACCGAATTCCCGCTCTCTCCCGCCCCACATCTGCTGGCCATCAGGAGTCCTCGCCCCGAGTCATGGCATCCTCATTCTTTCTGCCACAGGGCCACAAACACGGACACCACAAAAACCCTGCACCCCATTCAATCAGTCACCAGTCCTGCAAACCTTGAAAGAGAGAGAGAGACTGGAGACCACGGGCTCCTTGAGAGACATAAAGGGTAGGAGGTAGGGGCAGCTGGATAGCTCAGTGGTTGAACCTTTGCCTTTGGGTCCTGATCCTGGGGTCCTGGGATCGAGTCCCACCTCAGGCTCCTCGCAGGCAGCCTGCTTCTCCCTCTGCCTGTGTCTCTGCCTCTCTCTCTCTCTATGTCTATCATGAATAAATAAATAAATCTTAAAAAAAAAAACTAAAAAAAAAAAGGTAGGAGTTAGGGGTGCAGAAAAATGAGGAGAGGGGAGGAGGTGAGGGGGAGAGACAGAGTTTCTGATTTTGGGGGTTTTGGTCCATATAAAACCAATTTGGTCCTAAAATCTCTTGCATGTAGTCATTAAATAACACCACTTAAGATTTGCTCTTCCTGAAATGGTACCTGGGAACCTGTTTACAGCCATTGCTTCCAATGGAAAGCCATTCTTTTCTTTCTTTCTTTCTTTCTTTCTTCTTTCTTTCTTTCTTTCTTTCTTTTTCTTTCTTTCTTTTTTTTAAGGTTTTATTTATTTATTCATGAGAGACACACACACACACAAAGGCAGAGACCAGAGGCAGAAGCAGGCTCTATCCAGGGAGCCCGATGTGGGACTCGATCCCAGGACCCCGGGATCGCACCCTGAGCCAAAGGCAGATGCTCAACCACTGAGCCCACCCAGGGATGCCCAGAAAGCCATTCTTAATCCCTGGCTGGGTCAAGGGCTGGCCTGTTGAAGTGCTAAGCACTAGGTATCACCACCCCGCAGACTGTGGGTTCCCCGAGGGCAGGAGGGATGACATTGTGTTGTCCACTGCCATAGCCCCGTAGCCAACACGGTGCTCCTTATGTATTTGTAAGGGAGTGAAAAGGTAAATGTTCCTCTTCTGTGCCCGGGGACCCATCAGATGTAAATGACGAGGGAGGGAAAAGCTCCCTGACTGAGCCTCAGAGCTCTTCCACTCCTGGGGCCTCCACAGGCACAGCCGATGCCGAGGAGGGGCTGGTGATGTCTGCTGCCCCCCATGCCTGCTAGCCTGCACCTCACTAGAGCTAAAGCCCTGGCGGGCCAGCTCCCTCTGTGCAGCACAGCCTGGTCTGTGACCACAATGTAGGAGGTTGGGTAGGCAAGGCCCTTACACTCCTGCGGTTGGAGCCAGCAGCCCCCACTCACTGCTGTGCTAACCAGGCTCTTGTTCGGGCCCCCAACCCCCAACCCCGAGGACTCAGTGGTCTTGGAAACTCAGCCCATCGGGCCCCAGTCCCCTGAGCGCCCAGCTTCCGGTACCACACATGGTCAAGTGTTGGCCGAGGCAGCACGAGGGTGCCTATGTGCAGCCTGCCCGGGGCCTCACATGAAACTGGACACAAGGCCAAGGCAGAGAAGCCAGAGGCCCAGGCCCCAGGGCCACTCAGACCAGAGCCTCAGGTGGCTGGGCCTGCGAGTGCATGACAGCTGTGGAAGGAGAAGAGCCAAGGCTCTGTGAGCACGGGGTCCGTGTGGGACTGACCTGCCTCCCTGCCCCTGGGCCTGGAGGGGAGGGACGTCCTTGTGCTCATCTGTGAAGGCCGAGTGGTACCACGTGGTCGTTCTGTGTCTGCTGTGTTCCAGCCCCAGGGTGCCGGGTGAGGGGAGAGCCAGATGTCAGCTCCCACTCACTGTTCGCCCTTTGTCCAGGCCCTGCTCCCACTCACTGTTCGCCCTTTGTCCAGGCCCTGGGCCCACTGGACACTCGCCTCAAACTCAGGTCGTAAATAATCTCTTCGTAGGTCTAAATCAAATTAACTTCAGCTTGAGTCCCTGCCCAGCAGACCAGCGAGGATTCCATATCCCACAACCCTCCTTCACCCCCCTCCAATTGCCGAGACCTCCGGGCCTGCACAGCACCCCCAAAACAATCTGGGCTCCGCAGCTTTGCAGGGGAAGGCTGAGGTCTGTTCCAGGCCACGGCTGTTGTGGCGGACACAGCCGTCGCTGCCCTGGGGCTTCCTCCGCTTGGCCTCATCTGCGGGGCCTCACTTGTCCAGCCTGGGCTTTGGTAAGGGGACCCCCCACCTGAAACTCCTTCCATCCAGGCTCTTTTTTTTTTTTTTTTACGATAGTCACACAGAGAGAGAGAGGCAGAGACACAGGCAGAGGGAGAAGCAGGCTCCATGCACTGGGAACCCGATGTGGGATTCGATCCCGGGTCTCCAGGATCGCGCCCTGGGCCAAAGGCAGGCGCTAAACCGCTGCGCCACCCAGGGATCCCTCCATCCAGGCTCTTGAAGGGGGCCTCTCCCCTAGATGCACCAAGTTGCAGCCTTGAGTTCTTGGCATTTTTGGTGATACACAGCTATTTTTCTGGAGGTTGTCAGCATGGGAGGGGGCATGCCTGACCCCTGGCCCCCATCTTCCGTGTTGGCCAATCAGCTCTCCGAGATACGTGTTCTCCTTTTTAGCCCCCTCGGAAGGAGTTGAGACTGCAAAGCAGTGTGTTTACCTTCTCAGGTGTGGGGCGGGAGAAGAAAGGCCCAGGCCTCAAACACAAAAGCCGGGTTGATGCCCTTCATTCCTTCCTGATGAGTCACTCTAAGGGGGGAAAATGAGCCAGGGGTCAATTTCTCAACAGAGGGCTCTGCTGGGGACTTGGCCTAAAGCTTCTCTGAGGAAACAGAAGCCCCAAAGGAGGACTCCATCATCCCCCCACTACCAAATCCACCGACCCACCCTGGCTCCTCCTGTTGGTCTCCATCCTGGTTCCCAGGAGGACGTGCCCCACACAGCAGGTGCTGATCCCCACCCGTGTGCAGGATGCTTCGGCTTCTCTGTGACGTGGTTGCTCTCCCCACTCCATCACCCCCTCCCTTTTTTTTACTCTGTCATTCCCACCGGCTTGCAGTCATGTTAGGTCATTCCCATCCTAAGAAAAATCCCTTGCCTTGCCCCCACACCCCCCTCAGAGTGGGAGAGATTGAGCGTTTCTCTGCTCTCCTTCACAGCAAACCCAAGAGCCTGTCTGTACATGAAACTTCCACTCTTCCATCCCGTGCTCACACTCAACCCCCTACGACCTCGCTCTCCGACCAACACTCCACGGCAATGGCTCTTGACATAATGACTATTCACCTCCGTTTTGCCAAACCCAGTGGCCCTGCCTCTGTTTGCAGCTGAGGGGACTTCCCAGTGGCTTTTGCTGCTTCCCGCCATCTGCCTGGGTCACTTGGGGACAAGTGCAGATAGGCCAGCTCCTTGACGTCATCACAGTGCCCATCTTCCACAGGCCACTTAGGCCATCCAGTTCGTTCGTTCTTTCTTTCTTTCTTTCTTTCTTTCTTTCTTTCTTTCTTTCTTTCTTTCTTCTTTCTTTCTTTCTTTCTTTCTTTCTTTCTTTCTTTCTTTCTTTCTTTCTTCTTTTCTTTCTTAGGATTTTATTTGAAAATAAATACCCAACGTGGGGCTCAAACTCACAACCCTGAGATGAAGAGTCTCATGCTCCACCGACTGAGCCAGGCAGGCTCCCCAGGCCACCCATTCTTACTGGGCCTTGTCCCCATCCCTGACCGCACCTCCAACTGCTCCCACCTTGCTCATGGGACTTTGAGACGGCTGTTTAGTCTCATCAGACCCCCACCCTGTTGACCCCTTGGTGTTTTTCTCACACACCAGCTCTCTCCTTGTGTCACTTCTCTTCTTGGCCAACTTAGAAGCCAGGGCCCCACACTTCAATGACACTTGCCAATACCTCAAACTCTTTGCCTCTCTGCCTTTATTTTTTTTTATTTTTTATTTTTTTTAAAGATTTATTTATTTATTTATTTATTAGAGACAGAGAGAGGGACAGGCAGAGGGAGAAGCAGGCTCCATGCAGGGAGCCCGATGTGGGACTCAATCCCTGGACTCCAGGATCATGCCCTGGGCCAAAGGCAGGCTCCAAACCGCTGAGCCACCCAGGGATCCCCGCCTCTCTGCCTTTATATCACATGTGTCAGGCACACGCGCAGCTCCAAGGAGCCCTCCTATCTGCCTTTTTTTTTTTTAAGTAATCTCTACTCGAACTCATAACCCCATGATCAAGAGTCACATGTTCTATCAACTGAGCCAGGCAGGCACTCCTCTATCTGCCTTCTTGTGCTGTGCTCAAGCAGCCAAGTGACTCGACAGGTCAGCTTGATGTTCCCATAAATCATAGCCCCTGACGGCATATGGGCCCTCAACACATTTCTCCACCTGCTCCCAGCAATGGCTGTTTTCAGCCTTCCTTGTCCTCTTAAAGTCTCCCACCAGCCCATTTCCTCCTCGATGGCAGAGGTGACCTCGCTGCTCCTTTACAGAGAGGATTAAAGTCACCAGACTGGAGCTCCCCCAGTCTCCCCCTGGCACAGCCCACGTCTCCCTACATCTGCCCTCTCCCCTACTGCCTTGGAGAAACTGCCCCTCCTCCTGTCTCAGGCCAGTGCTCCTGCCTGTCTTTGATTCCCTAGGTCACTCACTCAGTGTCATCTCCTCTTCCTCTGAGCACCCTCCCAGCTGGATCCTTCCTATCCACCTGCCCCCTGCAACCTCCACCTAGCTCGCTTCCTCACTGCTGGCCATTATGGGTTCCTAGTCGCTCCAACATTCAGTCACATGTAGCTTTCACCTCCCACAGCTCCCCCAGAACATGATGCTTGAGATATGACCTCCATGTCTCAAACTAGATGGCCTTTTTTTCCCTCTTTCAGTATCCATCTTATTAGATCTCTTGATTACTACATTCTTTTTTTTTAATTTTTTTAAAATTTATTTATGATAGGCACACAGTGAGAGAGAGAGAGAGGCAGAGACATAGGCAGAGGGAGAAGCAGGCTCCATGCACCGGGAGCCCGATGTGGGATTCGATCCCGGGTCTCCAGGATCGCACCCTGGGCCAAAGGCAGGCGCTAAACCGCTGCGCCACCCAGGGATCCCTGATTACTACATTCTCAAATTCTCAAAACACTGGCTTCTAAAAAAAACAAAAACAAAAACAAAACAAAACAAAACAAAACAACCACTGGCTTCTTTGACTCCCTGGACATTGTACTCTCCTGGTTTCTCTTAACTCCTTGGTCTCCTCCTCAGGCTTCTTTGCAGGGTCCCCCTCCTCCACCAAATGTTCATCTTCCTCAAGGTTGATTCCCAGACCTCCCCACCCCCTTGCTGTGGACTCTCCCCAGTGATCTCACCCATGCCCATAGCTTTGATTATCATGCATCTGCTGATGATTCACACCTGTGTGTCTCCAGCCTGGGGGAGCCTCCCATCTAAGCAGCCAGCAGGTGCCTGGCTAACTGCCTAGTCAACATCTCCAACTTGATGTCTCAAAGGCACCCAACCGCAGCACGTCCAAGACCTAACTCGCTCTCTCACCTCCCCAGCGTTCTCTGTCTCAATGAATGGCACCATTGTCCACCTAACAGGCAAGCTGGAGTCCTAGGAGCCATCACCAAATCCTGCCAGTTTTACCTCCAAAGCATCTCTCTAACCTACTCTCTTCTCTTCATCTCTACTGGTATCTCACTGATCCCAGCTACCATTGTGTCTTATCTGGATTCCTACGGCGGCTCCTAAACGATCTCACTGCACCTGCTCAGCCCTTCTTCAGTCTTCTCACGTCACTCTCCTTTTATGACTTTCTGATAGCCTCCTATTGCTCCCGGGATTAAAAAGCCCACTCCTTACCCTCCCCTTGCCTCCTGCCCAGCCTCATCCAGCATCACTCTCCCCCTTGCTTGGCTCCCCTCCCTTGCTGTGCTGGCTTCCTTTCACTTCCTCAAACACACATGAACACCCCACTCCCAACCACCTGAACATTTTTTTCTAGGTGATTTCCCCACACCCCACCTGTTTTTACCTTTAGCTCATCTTCACTTTTGGCTCAAGCATCACTGGCTTGGGGCAGCCGTCTCGGACCCTTGGTCTAGGTCAGGGTTGTTTGTTAGACATTCTTACACAGCTCTGTTTCTTCCACCAAGAATGATGCATCCATACCTCTCTGGGACCACAGCTGTGTGCAGAAGGTGGGTGGAGTCTATGGGCATCTCTGGCATTACGGGCAGTGGGATTCAGAGGTGTGGTGAGAGCTTCTGGCTAGGGGCATGGAGCTGCATGGGTGAAGATCAGGAACACCTCCAGGTGTCCCCCACACGCCACCAATACAACCAACGCCACAGGCTGTACTGGCCCCAGTCAGGACAGACCAGATACTGGGGGCAGCCTAGCATCCAGGGGTTTCCGCACCTGGTCTGAATGACAGCCACGGCACTTACTAGCTGCATGGCCTTGGATAAATTACTTCTCTAAGCCTCAGTTTCTTCTTCTGTAAAAAGGGGATGCTACTTACTTTGCAGCATTGTAAAAATGACGTGAGATTGTGTTTATAAAGCGCTTCACCAGAGCTTCACATCACAGGTCCTTGAAAATAGAAGCTATTTGATGATTATTGGAATTAGCATAATCAAGCCTCTAATAGCACCAGTTTGGAGGACTATTTAAAAGCTAATCCCACTGGGCCCCATATCCTGGTAATCCTCAGCCACTGTCTGAATGAGAGCTGGCTTCATCCTCCATCAACCTTCTGCATTTCCTCTCCCCTGATCCAACCTCCCACTGCTTCCTCCTCAACCTTCCCTGTAGCCCTCCAGAAGCCCTCAGCCTCTTCAGAGGTCCTTTCTCTAATTCCTGCCTAACTGAGGACCCACCACCGGTCTCCAGGGGAGCTGCCATTCTCCACAACCACAGAGTGAGGAGGCAGGGGCAGAGCCTTCCTAGCTCTCAAAAGCCACTCCCAGATCATTATTTCTTCAGCCTCATGGAAAAATTCCTGCTCATTTAAGGCTCATGCCATCTGGCTCTTGCAATTCATTCATTCAACCAAGATTTATTGAGTGCTTTTTCCTCTTTCTCTCCCTTATCTTCTTTCACCAAGGATTTCGGTGACTTAGAAAAAACAAAACATGTAATATAAGGTGCCTGGTACTTAGTAGGACTTCTATATTTGTGAATAGATGAATGCCCTTAAAAATATTACATAGATAGATGTTTACCTCTCCCCAATACCCACCTTCAGAGGTGGGTTTCATCTAACATAAGCAGAGAAGTGGAAGGCTTAGCTTAGATCTCCCTTGAGTTGTTTCGACTGGGAGTTGGCCTGCCGTATTTAAATGTTCTTCTAAGTTCTCGTGGGGATCACATCTCATAATGCTAGTCATCACCTGGAGCTTGGGATGTAGATACCTTAAGAAAACTTCGCACCTTCCTCATGAACCTCAGCAATGAGATGAGGGTAGAGCAGGACCCCATCCCCTTCACCACCACACCTTTTCATTTTCCCCAAGACTATATTATGAGGCTGGGCTGCCCAGTGTGACTTGCTTTAATGAAGGGCAGGACAGCTTAAAAGAGTAATTACAATGCAGAAAGAGAAAACTAGGGACGCCTGGGTGGCTCAAGTGGTTGAGAGTCTGCCTTTGGCTCAGGGCGTGATCCTGGGTTCCTGGGATCCAGTACCGCATCAGGCTCCTCCCAGGGAGTGGGCTTCTCCCTCTGCCTATGTCTCTGCCTCTCTCGGTGTGTCTCATAAACAAATATATAAAATCTTTTAAAAAAGAAAGAGAAAATTATAGCTGGACAACAAGTAAGACTTTCCTAGAGACCAAAGTAAAAAGTTTCTCAGGATTCAAATGTTAACTTTGCTCTCCTGTCCTCCGTTGTACATCTTCTCTC
Organism: Canis aureus; assembly: GCF_053574225.1. Lineage (NCBI taxonomy): Eukaryota > Metazoa > Chordata > Mammalia > Carnivora > Canidae > Canis > Canis aureus. The sequence goes on from NC_135623.1 coordinate 23,294,759, forward strand.
TGGACTTCATCCTTTCTCAGCTTCCCCTTGTAACTCATTTGCAGAAAATCCCTTCTGTCTTCACCAGTAGTGGGGGGTGGGGGGCATCTATCTCCCTGGCTCCCTTCCCTTCCCCTCTTCACTTCCCCAAGCCAGGATAACTGGGGAGTCACATCTGCAGCTTCGTTAAGTTGGTCAGTAACGTGTACATTGGCACCTCCTCCCGAAGACCATATTTGTAGGGAAGGGCATTGGCATTCTACATCCCATCTTTCAAGGTGGGTTCCTTTTCTTCGAGGGCTTTCTTTTTGATATTCTATATCCATATTGGTTTCCTTAAATGTTGAACTTGCTAAACAAATACGTTCATATCCATAGCTCAAAGACAGACGTGACTTCTTAGGTCTAGCACATTCTAAAGCCATATTGAGAATGGAAATAATTCCTTAACTGCCTCATAATTAGCAGTGTGTCTTCCCTTCTCCCTGGGAAAGAGTAAATCCGATTATTGTGGCAAGGGTAGAATGTCTGCTCCTTTCTTGATCCCCTTTGGGATTTGTACGAATAAGAATATGGCCATAGTCCCTTTAATGACTTCTCAATGATTTTCACAAGAGAGGCTTTGATGGCTTGATTTTAGGAAGCCTCAATTACATTCTCTCCAAGAGCTAATATCAATTTGGGGAAAGAGAAAGAGGATGACCTATTCTTCCAGTTAAATGAAATTAAGAGTAACTGTATGAAGAAACTGAGAAAAAAAAAAAAAAAACAAAATACTCATCAAGGCATTGCGATATTGGCATAAAGATAGATACACAAATAGATGGAACAGAAATGAGAGTTCCAAAATAAATCCCTACAGTTATGGTCAGTTGATTTTTGACAGAGGTGCCAAGGCAATTTGATGGGGAAAGGATAGTCTTTGCAACAAATAGTTCTGGGACAATTGGATATCCACATGCAAAAATATTAATTTACACTCCTATCTCATGCCATATTCAAAAATTAATTCAAAATGGGCCATAGAGCTAAATCCAGTCTTAGAAGAAACATGGGAGTGAATCTTCACATGCCTTTGGGTTAGGAAAAGTTCTTAGGTATGACACCGAAAGTACAAACAGGGCAGCCTGGGTGGTTCAGCAGTTTAGCGCCTCCTTCAGTTCAGGGCGTGATCCTGGGGACCCAGGATCGAGTCCCACACCGGGCTCCCTGCATGGAGCTTGCTTCTCCCTCTGCCTGTGTCTCTGCCTCTCTCTCTGTGTGTGTGTCTCTCATGAATAAATAAATAAAACCTTTTAAAAAATAAAAAATTTTTATTTCTTTAAAAAAAACAAAAACACAAAAGCACAAGCAATAGAAGAAAAAAATGATACATAGGACTTCACAAAAATTAAAAACTTTTCAATTCAAAAAATACCATTACGAAAGTGAAAGCCAGGTTCGACTAGGAGAAAATATTTGTAAGCCTTATGTCTGATAAAAAGCATTTGTATCCAGAATATGCTGCTCAATGATAAGAAGACAAATAACTATATTTAAAAATGGGGCAAAAGAAAACGAATAGACATTTTGCCAAAGAAGGCATGTGAATGGCCAACAAGCATGTGAAAAGATGCTCACTGTTAGTTGTTAAGGAAATGCAGATTAAGACCACAATGAGAACCCACAACACACCCACTAGAATGGCTATAATAAAAAAGACAGGCTATAGCAGGTGTTGATGAGGATGTGGAGAAATGGGAGCCTTCGTACGTTGCTTGTGGGAATGAGAAAACAGTGTGGCACTTGGCACCAGTTTGGCAGATTCTTAACATAAATTTACCATGTGACCCAGCAATTCCACTGGTAGCCATGTACCCAGGAGAAATGCAAACATGCGTCTGCAGAAGGACTTCTACCGGAAAGCCCATAGTAGCGGCATTCCCAACAGCCACAAAAAGTAGAAATAACTTAAATGTTTATCAAGTGGTGGATGGATAAACAAAATGAAGTGTATCTGTACAGTAGAATACTATTTGCCAATAAAAAGGAATGAAGTACTGATAGATTTTACAGATGAACTTCAGAAACATTATGCTCAGTGAAAGAAGCCAAACACAAAAAAATCACATATGATATGATTCCATTTATATAAAATGCCCAGAAAAAGCACATCTACAGAAACGGAAAGTAGATTAGTGGTTGCCTATGGGAATATGGAGTGACTAGAAATGAGCACAAGGATTCTTTTTGGGGTGATGGAAATGTGTGTGGGATAGTTGCACAACTCTGTAAATGTACTAAAAATCATTGAAGGATACGCTAAAAAATCAAGCAGACAAGTGAAAAAGGCAACAGGGTAGGGAAGGGACAAGTGGAAGTGAGGGCCACATCAGTATCCCTGGCGGGTTCCAAATTTGGCCCAACTTCTTGAAAGCCCAGGGAGAAAGGAAACTCGACAGAGTATGCAATTCATAGCATCTTTAGGATTAAAAACAAAACAAAACTACCTAGTTGTTTAAGAGCGACTTTGCCTCTTCAGGTCCTTAGACCTGAGAAAAATATTTCCTAGCAAGAGGACAGCAGATGAGCCAGTGAGCACCCCGAGTGCCAACCTAAAGTCAATTTAATTTTCAGTTTTCTTTGATGGCTTCCTATGATGTCTCTCATTGTCACTGGTGGAACTAGGCTAGAGTCGTGTTGCCGAGTAAGGTAGTGACCGGTTGCCTGTGGCTATTTTAATTAAATTATTATTTTTTTAAATTTATTTTTTAAGATTTTATTTATTTATTCCTGAGAGACACACAGAGAGAGGCAGAGACACAGGCAGAGGGAGAAGCAGACTCTACGCAGGGAGCCCGATGTGGGACTTGATCCCATGACCCCGGGATCACGCCCTGAGCCAAAGGTAGATGCTCAATCACTGAGCCACCCAGGTGTCCCTATTTTAATTAAAATTAAATAAAATTAGAAATGAATTTTTCTGTTACCCTAGCCACATTCCAAGTGCTCAGTAGGCCCCTGGGCTCGTAGCTACCACATTGGATGGTGCCTCACCTCTACAGAACGTTTCCATCATTGCCTAAAGTTCTATTGGGTAGCGCTAGGCTAGAGGGTCGTTTAGTAAAAGTAAAGTAAGCTTAGAACTTGGGATGTTGGGGAAAGAGTAATTCTGTCCCAACCTTGGCAAGGGCAGAACTTTTTTCTTACATTTTAATAAAACTTTATTAAAGGTGTGAGCTTAAAATTTAATGTAAATATTCAAGAAACTATGTTTCTTATGTAGAGAAGATGAAACTGTGAGGCAGAAAAAGTATTTCATTTGGTTTCAAATTATTTTTTTTAAAGATTTTATTTATTTATTTATTTGAGAAAGAGAGAGTGAGTGAGTGGGAGCAGGAGTGGTGGGGGGGCAGAGGGAAAAGCAGACTCCCTGCTGAGCAGGGAGGATGGCTGTGATAATGGGGCGGGGTGTGGGGAGGTGTGGGGTGGGGTGGGGGTGTTTGGATCCCAGGATCCCGGGATCATGACCTGAGCTGAAGGCTGACCCTTAACCAACAGGAGCCACTCAGGCACCCCATGTGGTTTTGATTTAATGGCAACAAGTGGAACCCGTTTTTCTTTTTTTTTTAAGATTTTATTTATTTATTAATGAGAGACACACAGAGAGAGGAGAGAGAGGCAGAGACACAGGCAGAGGGAGAAGCAGGCTCCAGCAGGGAGCCCGACATGGGATTCGATCCTGGGTCTCCAGGATCACACCCTGGGCTGAAGGAGGCACTAAACCGCTGAGCCACCCAGGCTGCCCTCGAACCCATTTTTTAAAAAGCTTTATTTATTTTGGGGGGAGGGAAAGGCAGAGGGAGAGTGACTCCGGAAGCAGACTCCCTGCCTAGTGCGGAGCTCAGGTGGGGCTCCAATTCCAGGTTCTGATCTGAAGTCAAGAGTTAGCAACTTGGGGGATCCCTGGGTGGCTCAGTGGTTTAGCGCCGCCTTCAGCCCAGGGTGTGATCCTGGAGTCCCGAGATCGAGTCCCATGTCTGGCTCCTGCATTGAGCCTGCTTCTCCCTCTGCCTGTGTCTCTCATGAATAAATAAATAAAATCTTAAAAAAAAAAAAAGAAAAGAAAAGTCAGCAGCTTAACCAACTGGGCCACCCCGGCTCCCCCGAGCAGAACCCTGGGCCCGGGGGTGGTGCAGGCCCCTTCCTCTGTATATCTGCCTCTTTCTCGCCCCGCAACCTAACCAGGCAAGAGTCAGTTCTCTGATGTCATTCTACCCAGTTTATTCACACAATGAACCATCTTATTACGAGTGCCAGATAATTACTGTTCACCCCATTAGTATTTACAGGCAACACACACGTTGAACAAAGGATGGAACGTTTCGATCTACTTTCATAACTTCACACATCGAGAAGGGGGTGGGCGCAAAGATGGGTTGGGGATAGGAGTGGAAGCATTGTTTGAAACAATAGGACAAAGTTGGACGCAGCTGTGTTTCATGGAGTGGTGGGGTACACAGAGGCCCACCAGGTGCACACTGCGGTAAACATTTGGTTAGTTTAGCCGCTTAGCTAATGACTGGGCTTTTGTTTTTGCAAAGCACCCTTTGGCTGGCTTCTCTTCCACTGAGTGGAATATTCAGGCTGGCAGGATTGTGATACACAGAGCCGGGAGGGCCAGGGCCAGCCTGGCTGGCAGGGGCTGGAGCACCAAGGGCTGGGGAAGAGAGGGAGAGTGGGCTCGGCCTGGGGAGGGGTGCTCCAGGAGCATGCCTCTGACGGGGCTCTCTGTGCAGAGGGCCATGCAGCCTGCTCTCCCAGAAGCTTCTGGTCACACCGGACTTAGGTTTGTATCTGGGGGGTATTTTGTGGAGTGTGAGTTCAAGCAGTGGTGCAGGGAGATTCCCTGGTGGGGGTCTCGTCTGAGATTTTTTTTTTTTTTTTTTTACCTACCGGGTGATGGTCCTAGGCTACATCTTGGATGAAACCTTCCTGCTCCGGAGTACAACCTCATGCTGACTGCCAAGCTTGCAGATTTACAGCACAAAGAAATGAGGATTGATCAGGCTTGAGCTGTAATGAGATTTGGAATCCCATCTCAAAGTCGGGGGGAAATTGTGGAAATCACTCTAAGACAGAAACGACAACGGTGGTGGTACAAGGTTCCCTGTAGGCCTGTGTCGCCCGCCTTCCTGAAGCATGGGACATGCAAAGACCAGAGCGACAAAAGGGACATGGGGCCATGTGACTCCTGACTGAAGAGTCAACAGCTCTTTCTGCAAAATGGCACACAGGCCAGATGCCAAGAGGGGATGGGTGCTGGTAGCATGAAAGTCGATCTTTTTTTCTTGTAGATCCTCTAACCAGTGGCCCCAGCCCCAACCCTGCCCCTCCTCCCCTGGTGTGCAACCAGACGGGACCAAACAACCGATAGCTTGTACCAGAGTCCAAGGAGGCGGGCTCCTGCCGGAGGGAAGGAAAGGGATTATAGGACACAAATAGGTGGAGCTGAAGAAGAGAGCAGGAGAGTTCGAGAATTTTTTTTCCTCCCAGTGTAGATTGGGGTAGGCATTGTAGGTGCAGAGAGAGCCTCCCCCCAAAACCCCTTGCATACTGAGGTGCTGTTAGGGGTCAGCAATTCCTGAGAAACAGTTCTCTGGATGCTCTTGTGCAGTTTGGAAGAAAAGCTCAAGACAGAAGTCAACAATAATTTTGTACATTTTTTTTTCTGCGCTTCAGAGACGTGGGTTTCTGGCTAGCGGTACAGTTACTTACAGTAAATGGTGCTTCCCCCGGCCTTCCACGTGCAGAGAGTAGTGTTGGAGGGAACACCACCCAGAAGTATTGACCAAAGCAGGTGTCAGCCGGGACCAGACCCAACCATCCCACTGAGCTGAGGGAGCCATGTGGCCCGTTGTGGCATCTGAGGAGCGGTACGAACGTACTGAGGAACAGGGGACATCCAGCGTGAGAGGGACAGAGAGGAGAGTCCAGGTGGAGGCCACGGTCACGCCTGGCTCCAGAGCTGCTGGAGGGTGTCATTGCTGAGAACAGGTGGTCCGACCACAAAGCCACGGACAACGTGGAGGGGAGGCCGCCGGTGCAGGGAGCCGAGCGATCACATTCGATCCGAACAAACCTCAAGCGACAGCTGCAAACAGTCATCGCTAAAGAGACACATGACGACCTACTGCCATTCTCCAAGGCCTATCCGTCTTTGGCTATGCCAAAAAAAAAAACAAACAAAATAAAAAACAAAAACAAAAAACCCCAAACAATTGGAGAATGAGTGCTTCTGTGATGGGAATCACTGACTCTGTATTTTTCAAGTTGCTAGTGCTTTCACAAACATCTGTCACTGTCCCAGGGATGTAGTATGCCTTTTATTTTGTTTAGTAGAGAAGGAGAACCTAGGAACTCACATTAGGCCCTTCCTTTTTTTTTTTTTTTTTTAATTTTATTTATCCATTCAAGAGAGACACAGAGAGAGGTAGAGACACAGGCAGAGGGAGAAGCAGGATCCCTGCGGGGAGTCTGATGAGGGACTCGATCCCAGGACCCCAGGATCACGCCCTGAGCTGAAGGCAGATGCTCAACTGCTGAGCCATCCAGGATCCCAACATTAGATCCTTCTTACAAGGAAAGCTCTTAATCCATACAGGTCAGGGATGTGGGTGGGGAGTTGGGGCTGCTAGTGCGGTTGTTCCAGCTGCACTCTTGGGAGCTAGGGGACCGGTGGCAGGATAAGGCTGGGGCCTTCTGGGGCTTCCTGTAAGATGGACTCGGGTTCAGATTTCCACTTGCCCCAAACCCATCCACTCCCACCCTAACCAGTGGGCCTGAGGGGCATCCTAGAGCCCCAGGAGTCAATGTTAGGTTAGTATCAGTGCCCAAGAATCTCCACCCTATCCCATGTAGGCCCAGGCCCCAAAAGAGGGTAGTGTATTCAGGACCCCAGGGATCAGCTAGTCTGTGCTCCTCTGCCTCTGCTGACCTATCCAGCCTAGGCCTCCCTCACCACTCCCTCCTGGAAGGTGTATTAGTTAGGATTCTTTCCACTGCAGGTGGCAAAGAAAAGACAATTAGTGTAGCTGGGGGAATGGTGAGTCAATATATCCGTGCCTCTGGGCTCCCAGCTGGTTGAGTCAGTAGAGCATGCAACTCTTGATCTTGGGGTCATGAGTTCGAGCCCTGCGTTGGGTGGAGAGATGATTACTCAAAATAAATAAATACACTTAACAAGGAAAAGAAAAAGGACAATTGGTTTGTGGAAGTGAAAAGCCTGCTGAGGAATAACTGACGTACACCACTGTGTAACTTTAAGGCGTGCATCACGATGGGTTGGTTTACGTACATTGTGAAACGACTAACCCAATAGGTTCAGCTGACTTCCATCTCCTTGTACAGAGAAAGTTTTTTTTTTAAGAAAGTTTTTTAAAAAGAAAGAAAGAAAAAAGACCAAAAGGAAGAAAATGTGCTCCTCGTGGTAAGAACTCACAGCTTTCCTACGGACATCTGTGTTAGCCATCATAGTGTGCTTTTAGTGGGACTTTGCCCTAATCAGTACTTAGGTTTCTTGCACAACTTGTGTGAGGGGGAAAGACCCACAACTGCTTTTCCTAAATGCCTAGAAACCCTACCACTCCTGTACTGCTGGTCAGCTTGAGGAAAACAAGACCGCTGGAGTCATACTCGGCAGGTTAAATATTACAAGGCTGATGGAAAGTTCAATATCCTCTAACAAACTTACGATGAGTAAATACAATTTTCTACAATAAACCAGCATCACAGTCTCAAGGTGAAGGGTTATAAAACAATAAACCATTGTAGTTAGAGTAGAATATTATCGGAGAGCTTCTTGCATACAAACCACTCAATATCATCGCGATGAGATACAAAATAAGAATAAATGTAATTTGAAGTAAGATCTCGACTCCATATGGCTAATACTCTCCCCTCTCTCTTTCTGTTCCTTGTACCTTTCAACTTACTCTTGATCTTTGCCACACAAAAAATTATATCCAGCCAATGCTTTGCATCCTTAGAAGCCTTCATGCCAGTAACTTCTCATTCTCTTGAGATTCCTTATTTACTATTACTGAAACCTCTGGTTTCTTTTCTTTTCTTTTTAAAGATTTTATTTATTTATTCAATGTAAATAATATTTTTTTATTTTGTGTTTGTTTATTTATTTATTTATTTATTTATTTATTTATTTATTTATTTATTTATTCTGAGAGAGAGGCAGAGGGAGAAGCAGGCTCCCTGCAGGGAGCCCAGTGTGGGACTTGATCCTACGACCCCAGGATCACGACCTAAGCCAAAGGCAGATGCTCAACCACTGAGCCACCCAGGTGCCCCAAAAATCTCTGGTTTCAACAGCAATTCTAGACAAAGGTGAAATAAGAGATTGCGGGCTTGTAATATTTTATTTCCTTAAAGGATAGATGCTCCCAAATGCCTGGGGCCAGGGGCTCAAATTATGGTCATCAGAGTTATTTCTTTGTTTGCCTCTATCTGTTTGGCTCTCAGCTCTATTTAATCTCTGGTTGGATTGGCCTGTTGGCCTCATTCTCTTCTGTGGTACAATTTCTCTTCCATGTGCACAGTGAAATGACCACAGGCAACTCCAGCTGGTGCTCTCTGGGAATGAGACAGCGTTTTCTTCGTAGGCCTGATAGAAAACTCCCAGGCAAGAATCAGGTTGGCCCAGCTTTGGGGGCTCCCATCCCTGAACTAGTAATCACTGAGGCTAGAGGAATGGAGTGGCCTGCAGGCCCGTGCTGGATACCCCCCCTTTGGGCTCTGGAGGTGGGGACCGAGTGGAGGTCAGTGGCATGTCAACCACATGAAATGAAGGAGGGATGGTTCTCCAAAGGGAAGGAAGGATGCTCCACAAACAACGTGCTCTAGGGCAAGAGGATGAAAGGTAGTTATGTTAGGTCAGTGGGGGTGATAAAATGATGCCATTTGCTCATCCAAGCCCATCTGGCAGGGAGGCCTAGACCATAGAGTTAACAGGCTATAGGATTTTCAATGCTGAAGCGGGTTATTGAGACTATATTTAAGGACCACGAATAGGGAGCCCCCTTCCAGCGTGGGTTGCTACTCACCTCCCTCACTAGGGCTGAATCGGATTATTAGAAGGAAGGTCGGATGGAGGCTCTAGGAGCCTGTAGGTCCAGCGTTGTTATCATATACTCTGCAAGTGCAGCCGCTGTGCTACAGAGGTCACATCCTCGGGTCGCTGAGACCATCTTTAATGAGGGAGTGTAGGCCAGCTGGAATGGCAGAGGGGTCTGGAGAAGAGGCTGGGCCGACAGCCTGGGGCAACCCTCGGAAGCTGTACTTGCAACCTTGAATTACGTGACCCAAATCCACCTCCCAGCCCCAGGAGGAGGTGCGGAGCAAGCAAGGAGCTTTCCCGGGACGTGAGCAGTTGTTGTGGAGGGGAAGAAGTGGGTCCTTTTGGCAGGAACCACACAGAGCCCCTCTTATGGCCTGAACGTCCTCCTCCAGGGGTGACACGGGCCGCCCTGATTAGTGGGTTTTGCACAGGATTCTGCCTGCCTCATAAATGAGCTTGGAAGCAGTTGGTACTGGTTCAAAAAGTGTGCCCTGCAGCACCGAGGTCCACGCATGATGATTTCGGGCCTTGGGGAGAGAACAGATGCGGGGGCTAATTAGGACACGGTTCCTCTGGCCCAGGATGGCAGAGGACGTCCAGATAAAATGGGACACCTGCGTCCAGAGCATTACGGGGACAACACTGCTCACCACGCAGCCTATCTGGAGATGACTCAGAGCGCCAGGCTTGGAGGAATGGTGTGCCTCGATTGCCGTCTCCTGGAACCAGACAGTCCGCATCAGGGTGGCGCGGCTTCTCCTGGGCCTGCGTATCCCACCGGGGATCAAGAAGCTTCTGTGGCAGGGGTGTGGCAGGAGAGGCTCTCGGTTGGTGTTTTCCCATTTTTAAGCATCCTTGCCAAGAAGTTGGGAGATTCTGAGAATGGTTTTGCGTGCCGACTTGTCACGGCAAGGCTAGGACTGCCCCCCCCAAAGGTGGACCCCGAGCCAAGGGATTTCAAAGAACTTTACGAAACGTGTGTGGAACGCTCCGTTCAGATCCAAGGCGGCCGTGGCGCCGGTTGTCCAGCCACCTTGATCCCTACGGGGCCCTGGGGCTCTGCTCTATGGAGAGAGTTGTCCTGGAGCCACGGCCACTATCGGTCTTACCCTGAGCCTGACGACAAGGGGACGCGCAGAGACAGCCTCCCGCCGTATGCCGCCAAGCTCCAGGTGGCTGATGGTTCGCCACCGTGGCAGGTTGATAGAACACTGCACGGAAAACTCGATCAGAGCCTGTAGAGCAGACATCTGTTGTTTTGGCCTGCTCAGAGGCCATCTAGCCTCCTGGTGACCACACTCCGACGGTCACTTGGGGAACCACGCCTTGGCCCTTCTGTCTCTGTAGCTCAGGGGCCAGTGGTGAGGGAAGCTGATGACACCTTCAAGCAAGAAGAGAGGTGGATTCCCGACGATATTATTTAAGCAAGGGCTTGGCAAAGTTTTCTACCAAGGGTCAGTAGCAAATATGTTCAGCTTTGCAAGCTCTCCGGGCTCTGTTGCAACTACCTAGCTCTGTGGCTATACACTGGAAGCAGCCGAGACGGTGTGTAGACCAATAAACCTGGCTGTGTCCCAGTAAAAGCTTACTTATGGGGCTACTGGGTGGCTCAGTCGGTGAGGGATCCTCCTTTGACTCAGGTCGTGGTCCTGGGGTCCTGGGATGGAGCCCTACATCGGGCTCCCTGCTTCTCCCTCTCCCTCTGCTGCTCCCCCTGCTTGTGCTCTCTCACTCTCTCTCTGTCAGGTAAATAAATAAAATTAAAAAAAATTATTTATGGGCAGCCCAGGGGGCTCAGTGGTTTAGCGCTGCCTTCGGCCCAGGACCTGATCCCCCGGATCAAGTCCCACGTCGGGCTCCCTGCATGGAGCCTGCTGCTCCCTCTGCCTGTGTCTCTGCCTCTCCCTCTCTGTGTCTCTCATGAATAAATAAATAAATAAATAAATTAATTAATTAATTAAAAAAAATTTAAAAAATTTTAGGCTAGACGCGGCCTAGGGTGTGTATGTAGTTACCAACCTTTGGTTTGAGTACCTGGAACCTGCTGATCCTGATGCTAACTGCCCTATGACTTTCCAGGTAATGAACCAGTACGTTCCTCCTCCACGCAGAGCAATTTGAGCTGGTGTTCTCGTCAACACAACGGAGAAGTTTCTTACTAAGTCACCCTGGACAGAGCCGCGGTTGCAGACTGGAGATTGGATTCCGTGATGCAGCTGGTGGCCCCAGGTAGGCAAGAGATAGTTTAGCACTAAAGGAAACCCCTCCTGTGAGGGAGGACTGCTCCGGGTCCCTGCCAGGTTATAACAATGCAGCCAGAGGCCGCGCTCTTAAGATTGTGCATCTAACTGAGCTTTTAGCCAAGAGAGACCTGGAGGGATGACAGACACATGTGAGGACACTGACCGTAACCCCCATGCACAGCTGAAGAGGAAATGCCCCAGAGAAGCCAAGGACGAGCCAGTCCTCCCTTTGAGAGGACTAGGTGGGGAGACAGATGGTGAGGCGGGGGATGGTGGGGGGAGTGCTGGTGACCCTTGGGAATGGGAGTCCAGTAATGCCCCGATCCCAGGCCAGGGCGAGACCCTCGTGACTGTCCATGGGCACAAGGCAAGCCCTCTCTACAACACTCAGCCTGGACACCAGAGGATGAGGAGGAAGAAAAGAGCACTGTGGAGGGAAGGTGGTGGGAGGAAGGGAGGGGCAAGTTTCAGCCCCCATGGCACGAAGGGGAAGCCACCGGCCACTCGGCTGATGCATTAGAGGATGGTTTGGTCCAAGACAGACCCCACTTGTCTCTCTGTGGGGCGTGGGGTATGCCTCAGGCTGCCCTGGCTGCCCTTCATGTAGAAGGGATCTGTGTCCCCCTCTTTAGGAGGAAATAAGAAACTCCAGCCTCGAGGGACTGACAATTCCTTAAGGGGTTGCAGCTTTTCCTGGGAGTGGGACAAGCTACACCTGGACTAATTTGGGGTCCGGTCCTGCTTCACCTGCTGGCTGAGCAGATGCCAGAGGACAGGTACTGTGCCTCCAGGATGGGAGATGAGTTAGCGAGTGGCTAGAACATGCCAGAGAAGTGTGGCAGCTGGACAGAGGCCGCAGCGGCACGGTCAGTGCTCTGCCCATATTCCTCGGGATGGTGTTGTGCACACCAGCTCCACGAGGGCTTTCACACCCAGCAGCCTGCACTCCATCTCAGCCGGAGACCGGGCTCAGACAAGGGCCTGAGAATTGGCCCGGGGCAGGGGCAGCCTTTACCAGTGACTGCGGGCATCCCCTGTTCCCCGTCAGGACAATCCTGGGGGTGCCCACACCACCCTCGACGCCCACGGTGGGGTCAAGCCACAGTTGCCCTCTGTGGGACTTGGCTCAACATTCCACCTTGTCCTTGTCCCTGACTCCTTTCTTGCCCCACCGGCTTTCCCCGGGGACACTTAGATCACCAGCATACCCATCCTCCTTTTAGGGTTTGCTTCTGAGGAACCAGGCCAAGTGTCCGTGGTCCCATTAGCTGACAGCTGTGACCGCGCCTCACAAAGGTGCCTTCCCAGTGCTGACTTAGTAGCCCCACATCACCCAGGGGGATGATCCCTCACATGTGCATGGTCTCTGGGGACATTTGGGGTGAGCTGCTTGACAAGGCACACAGAACCTGGGCTTTGAGAATCTGGAATGGCTGAAACCAGTCAGTGTGGGGACGTTTCAGCCAGGCTTCCCTGAACAATTGAAGATCCTCCAGAATCTGGAGGGGCCACCCACATTCTAGCTCTTACTGAGGAGCAAGAGAGGGGGTTAGGATCGGGGCTGGCCTCAGAGGGGTCGGCTTTGGGGGAGCTGGTGGTGATGTAGGTTAAGGTCTTGGTAAGTGAAACCTGGGGAAGGGGGAGGTAAGCCCCTCATCTGAGGGCCCCTCAGGCCTGGACCTGGCTAGCTAGCACTCCCGACTTTGTCTTTGGGGTGGTCCTTTGGGATTTGGGGGTCTCTCGGACCCCCTAGGCCTCAGCAGAAGTGTGGCAGTCTCAGGTACTACTCTCCACAGTCCGGGGCTCTGTGGTATAAAAGCCTCCACTCTCTCCTGCCCTGGGAATGTGTAGGGAGTGAGGCGATGAAGGCGTGGTAAGCAGAACGTGTCCGGGGGAGGACAGGGTGGCAAACACTGCCTTTCTCCCTGAAGGGGCCTGAAGCAGGCACAGCAACCACCCTGGTTGCTCCTTGGGGAGTGAGGGGGTGAGAGACATGGAGTGGTAGGCCTGGAAGACGGGGCCCTGGGGGCCCCAGCAGCAGGTGCAGCGTGCTGGCCCCGTGCCTGGGGAGTCCCAGGACTTGTGGGTTTGCTTCCAAGCAGGTCTCCCGGTCCTTAGCTCCCAGGTCACCCCTGAGGGTGACCCCAGCTGGGGTCCAAGGAGAGGCCCTGGAGAGGAGCTGACAAGCTAGGCCGGGCACTGGAGAACAGATCACCAAGCAAAGCTTCAGGGATGAAGACCAGGCTGGGGAGCAGAGGGAGGAGGGGGCAGCGGGCTGGGCTTGAGCCCCAAGAGACTCTAGGACACAAGCAAATAGTGCACTGACCGCACTTTGCTAAAGACCACAAGCATCTGCCGAGCAGGAGAGGCTGGCGAGCTGGACCAAGGCCTCCCGGGGGATGCTGGGTGAGTGACCGCGGTGGCCTCTGTGTGGCTAATGGTGCCGGAGTTTTGCACGCTGATTTTGAGACAGAATGGGTAAGGAGGCTGGAGCCACCAGGGAGAGAGAGCAAGGAAGAGAGGCTGCAGAGACGGGAGGCACGTGCTGCAGGCCGACCTCGGCTGAAGGAGCAGGTGGGGAGCATTAGGACTCCTCTGGCACCTCACAAACCCTCAGGAAAATCCAAATTTTCCACTGCTGCCTTTGGAGTTGGAATTCTGTTTATCTGGGATGCATAGAGACACACAGGAACTGGCCTCCAGGCTGTCAGAGGAAGGGCTTCTGTTTGGTCCGCTCACATGCAGGCGACATGATAAGCCAGTGAAATCCAGAGAAGGTTCAAGTGGAGGCGTGAGAGAGGCCCCTGTGCTCAGAATCCCAATGAAGACCTCCTGTTTCTGCTCCTCTATTTTCAGGAAAACATGACCCTGTGCAGCCCAGGAGAGGTGGTTAGCACGGGAGAATGGCTTTAGGACTCAGAGAAGGCTCCCAGCTCTCCCCCAGCAGGATGGAGATGGTGGGCTTTGCTGCTTTGGAGACCAGCCCTGGCTGGCCAGGCCCTGCCACCAGACCGCCCCGGTGGGTCAGGGAACATTTCAAAGGACAAAGACCTGGGGAAAGGGGGATCGGGGAGCCCATGTGCTTGCCCTGAATTTGATCCTAGGCCCATGAAGTATGAGACTTTCAGAGCCATAGGGGCTGCAGGAGAAAAACCAGGGACTTGATGAGACCTCAGGAGACACAGGTGATACAGACCCCTGAGGGGTGGAGGCGGGGCCCTCTCTCCAGGGCTGTGTGAGCCCGTCCATGCCAGGACTCTTCTCTCCAGGGCCGGCCCTTTGAGGAGCAGGGGAGTCTAGGTATGATGCTTGTGAGAGGGAGAAGGTGCAAAATCTGAATTTCAGCCGCTGTTGGGTCCCCGGCAGCAGCGAAGAGTGGTAAGCCTGGCCCAAGGCAGGTTACGTCCTGCCATGGGGCTGTGAGTACGCAAAGGAAGATAGCTCCGAGCAGAAAGAGATTCCTTCTTGTTGCTGACATCTGCCAAGCTTCTGGCCCTGTCGTTCTCGATGCTATCACACCCAGCACGCATTTCTCACAAATGTTTCCTAACGTCTCCTTTACTATCCTGAAATAAATGCATAGGTGACATTACCTATGATACTATAGTTTCAATGTCCAAACTGTCCAAATGTCAAAAATGCCTAAAGAAGGCCCCACGAGTGATAAAAAGGAGAGACATAGGGAGAATGATGCAGGATGATAAGGTTGTGGGTCAGTACGTGAGGGCTCAGGCCTGACTGCCCTGAAGACACGATGAAGGAGTCAGGTGCTCATGCATGAACATGGAATCACCGTGAACACCGTGGCTACGGATGTAGCGTGTGGCATGAACACGTCTTTAGGGGCTTTGTTCTCAGTGGTTTTCCAAGGCGGCAAGCAGGTGTTGGAAAAGTTCTAAGCAGAACAAAGGCCAACCCTCTCTCCAACTATGCTGTGTTTGTTCCGTCCCTGGAGGGGTTGTCCATGAGGACAGCGGCATCACTCGGGATCCCGGCAGAACTTCAGGGTATGGGGAGAGGGAGCCCCCATCCGGTCTTCAAAAGATGAGGAAGAGCGTGTAGACGACTCCTCAAGAGATGCATAGAAAACGCCTGGTGGTGGCTTTGCTTGTGTTCATGCTGGAGGGGAGTCCTCGGATTCGGGGGTCAGGTGCACTGGAAGCTGGAGCTCTGCAAACTCAGGACAGTCCCACGCAGTGAAGAATCCAGCTACCCTCGGCCCAACCTGGGAGCCCCTGGACTTCTGTGTAAGTGGATGGCCTGTTTATACTGCTCTGAGCCTAGATCCTCACTCTGTGTCCCCTGAACACAGAGCATGCGGCCCCGCATGGAGCCTCCACGCTGATGCAGCGAATGCCGAGGGCTCTGCACACGCATGCAGGAGGCTTCGGCCTGGGCCTGGCTTTTGTTTTTTTGTTTTCGTTTTTTAAAGATTTTATTTATTTATTCATGAGAGACACAGAGAGAGAGAGGCAGAGACATAGGCAGAGGGAGAAGCAGGCTCCATGCAGGGAGCCTGATGTGGGACTCGATCCTGGGACCCTGGGATCACACCCTGAGCTGAAGGCAGACGCTCAACCACTGGGCCACCCAGGTGCCCTGAATACCTGTAGAATTAAGCTCCATAAAGACGGGACCTTTGTCTTTTTTATTCACTGACACACCATCAGGGTTGAGGACAGAGCCTGGCACGCAGTGGACACTCCGTACGTAAATGTTTACTGAAAAAAAAAAAAAAACTGAACAAAGGACAAAGTTCTGGACTTAGCAGAGAGGAGGCATGAGAGTCAGGGAGAGTTTCCTCTGGAAGCAACACTTAAGCTGACGGCCGTCCAGAGAACACAGGGGAGTTGGCCAGGTGGCAGGGGCAGAGGGACAGGATCTGTGAAGGTGGGGCTGGAGGCAGTAGGCCGGCAGGACCAGGAGGAGCCGAGGGAGCAGAGGGAGGTCAGTGGGTCCTGACATGAGCACGGGGGACACTCACCCCAGGCTGCAAGGGGCCACACTTGGTATTTGGATCCCATTCTGAGAGCAGTGGAGAGCTAGTGTTCAGAGGGGTGAACAGAGCAGTCAGGGGCCACCGCCTCAAGGGTCATAAATGAAGGCAAAGGATGAGAAAGGCATGAGGGGTGGAGAGAAAGTGGAGAGACAAGTTCGAAGGATGCGGCCTTTGCCCTGGAGAGGGCTGCCGGAGAGCAGGGCTCAGCCAACAGATACTTACAATCATTTGGAGCAAATGAACGGAAGTAATAGTCACAGATCCAATGGAAATGACTTCCTGTGCTGAGAATTGATGAGGTAAATAAGTCCATGAATTCCAAGGAAAATTAACAATGAATGAGAAGATATGGGCATATCCTGGCAATGAAAAAATGACTCTAAGACGAGAGAAAGGTATACGGATCCATACGTTAAGTCAGGTGATGGAAGAGAGGCTTCGCCTCAGCATTTCTGAACACTGGAGGGCAGGGAGCAATGGTTAGAGCTGTGAGAAGGAAAGATCGTGACTCAAGAGTTCTGTGCCCAACGAACTGTCATTCACGTCATGCCCAAACAGAAACATATTCCAGACTTACAGAAAGGGTGTAGAAAAGAACGGACCACTCCTGTGTTCTCTGTAAGTCAACAAGTTGAAGATGCACTTCGGTTGCTCAGGAGATGAATTAAAATAAAAAAACCTGAAAGTGGGAACATTATAATACTATAGATGATGTGGTCGTGAGAGTTAAAACCGACTAAATATGTCATAAGAATTGAACAACAACAGTAAAGATATAGATGGTTGAAATGTAAGTTGGATTTATAAACCCCAGGACATTTTTAAGGACTGAGAAGCCCTGAGTGGGGAGAGGGCGAGGCAGACAGAGGCACGCAGAGGTCGTCATCGGAGGTCGAGGAAGGGAGTTAGGAGACACTGACTGTTCTCAACTTGTCTAATCAGAGAAATAGAGGTTTAAGAATATATCTGGGGGCGCCTGGGGGGCTCAGTCAGGTAAGCAAATGACTCTTGATTTCGGCTCAGGTCATGATCTCACGATCCTGGGATGGAGCCCAGCCTTGGGCTCTGTGCTCTGTGGGGAGTCTGCTTAAGATTCTCCCTCCCTCTCCCTCTGCCCTCCCCACCCTTTATTCATGCTCTCTCTCAAGAAAGAAAGAAAGAAAGAAAGAAAGAAAGAAAGAAAGAAAAAAGAAAAGAAAAGAAAAGAAAAGAAAAGAAAAGAAAAGAAAAGAAAAGAATTAAGAATATATCTGGTGGGCAGCCCCGGTGGCGCAGTGGTTTAGCACCTGCCTACAGCCCGGGGTGTGATCCTGGAGTCCCGGAATCGAGTCCCACATCGGGCTCCCTGCATGGAGCCTGTTTCTCCCTCTGCCTGTGACTCTCTCTCTCTCTCTGAATTAAAAAATAAAAAAATAAAAAAAAAAATAAAAAAAAGAATATATTTGGTAATATAAAAGTCAATCACTAATAAAATTAAAAATAGGATTACAACCTTTTAAACCATAGGAAGTGACAAAAGAAAACAGAACATTCTAAGGCTTTTTTAAAAAAAGTAACTTCCACACCCAACCTGGGGCTCAAACTCACGACCCCAAGATCAACAGTTGCTTGTTCTACCGGCTGAGCTAGCCAGTCGCCCCCAGAACATTCTATATAGCAAAAAAGCAGGAAGTAAAGGATTCCTCCGTAAAAGAGATGGAATGTGAAAAAAGATTTTAAAAAATAATCTGGTGCTAAGATTTCAAATGATTTCAATAAAATAGGGGATATGAGGGGTCAGGAGTGGAGTTCAGGTGTGTTATGGTCTTACCTTGCTTGGAGGAAAGTCATTAACTGGTTTGATTCTTGACACCGATGGAGAAATTTGTTTCAGTATTTAACAAAATAGGAAGTACAACAGTCGGAAAAAAACAGAATGCAAAACATCCAGACCACAAAATAATCAAAGATGTGCTATCGAGCCTCAAAAGGCAGGGAGGGGGGAAAAAGGAAATCAGAAAGCATGATCAATAGAAAATAGAAAATAAAACAGTGGGCATAAATCCAAATACATTAGTAATTACAGTAAACTTATTTGCAAATGATACGCTGCTCTCCCTAGGAAAGGCGTGATAATCAACTGTAAAACCATTAAAATCAAGAAAAATGTTCAGAAGGGATGCCAACACACCAAAATCAATAGCTTTTCTATTTGTCTGTAGTAATCTATTAACAATGATAACTTCAAAATACCTAGGAATACACTTAAGACGAAGTGTACAAGATAAGCAAATGACAAACTATCCAATAGAAAAATAAGCAAAGGTCTCGAACAGACAGTTCACCAAAAAGGGAAAACGGTCAATAAACATAAAACCATGTTCAAGCTCACTAGTAATCAGAGATATGGAAATGGAAACAATATTAATATCAAAAGTGAAAAATGATTCTTAGTATTTAGTGATGGGGATGGGGGGGCATGCTTGTGCAGGAGTAAGAATCCAGAAAGCCGTTTTGGAGGGCAATTTGGGAATGTTTTACATTTAAATGCATGTGTCTTTTGACCCAGCAATCCTGCTTTCAAGCATCTACTCTACAGAAATATCTGCACTCATGCCAAGATACTCTTGCAGAATTATTTATAATAATAGAAAAGGAGGGAAACAAACACCCCAAAGTAGAGGAACAATCAATTAAATTACAATATATCCATATGTAAGAGAGTGCCAACAGCTGTCCCTCTTCTCTGCTTAGGTGGATTTGATATTTCACCTTGAAACAGGTCTCCTCCATTCAGAGAGGGATAGCCTTGGTGGTATCCATTATTTATGGGAGTGCGGGTTAGATAGGCACCCCTCGCCCTGAGGGAATGGAGGGATGAAGCCTTCTGCGGCTTCATAAAAGCAGGATTCTTACAGAATGCCCTTGGTGCAGAGACTTGGTCTGAGAGGGGAAGGTAGACTGATTTGCATTGGGAGCCCAGGGCCTGTGAGAAGGGAGGAATGGCAGTGACAGCCCCCCTTCTCTGATGTTTGACACTAATGAGACTTGACCTGGTCAGATGGAACACTTGGGTGTTGACATAGGGTCTGCTGGTAGGAAGAACACCGTGGTTTCCAAGGGACCATGAAGGAAGGTGGGATCCGGGCTCCAAATGGGTATCCCAGAGATGACAGGGAAAGCTGTCCTTTACACCAGAGTACCCCGGCATGGCATTGTTTTGGAGAAACTATAGCTGGGTTACAGCTCTATTAAGATAGACCCAGGCCAACTAGTCCATCAACGGAGTAGAAAGGCATTCACTGGATTGTAGGGGCCGGGTTCAACAGGAACACTGGGTGGTTATCAACTGAAGAAAAAACATACTAGTGGTTCAAGGGGTCAAAATGCCCCCTTCCATGGAGTGTCATGGAGAGATAGACAAGTGTGGTGGCCTCCAAGGCCAGTGTCACTTGGTCCTCTGTAGCCATCAGACTCAGTGTTCTATCGATTACGGCCACTTCTCTCACTCTGCTTCAGACACAGCAGCCTTTTTTTTTTTTTTTTCACAGCAGCCTCTTTACTGTTCCCCAAACATGCTAGCACGTTCCTGCTTAGTCTTTGCTCTTGCTCCATCTCTGCCTGGAAAGTCCTTTTCTCCTCCAGCTTCGCTTCTTACACATCTGCTTGAATATCACATTGTGAGTGAGGCCTTCCTTGTTCACGCTTTGAAAAACTGCAAACCCCTTACCCTCCCAGTGGGCTAGGTCTTTATTGCCTTTCTCACTGGATCTTAGCCAAAAGGCCGAGAAGTGAATTTATGGCCTTTCACATTTAATTTTTCTCTGCAGCACTTAGCACCTGATATATTTTATGTATCGCCAATTTCCAAGCCACCTCCTCCCACCCTTGGTGGAATGTAAGCTTCGTGAAGCCAAGTGTTGTGTATGTTTGGTTCACTGATTTGCTTCCTAGGACCTGGAACAGTGCCTGACACAACAGTAGATGCTCTATGAATATGTGATGAGATAATAAATACGTACCCGTAGAAAAACCCTAAAATGGGTGGTAAGTGAACAAAAAGCAGATTGTCAAGTAATGTGCATAGTATTACACCATTCATGTAAAAATAACATGTGTGTGTGCTGATAGAGGAGAAATGCCAAACTATTATTGGAGAGGGGGATGGGAGGTGAATAACTAAATAAATAGCTGAAGTGATGCATTTTTTAATTACTTAAAAATTAACTTTTCCTTTGTATACTTCTGTATCATTTGGCAATTGTGTGACATATGAGTATTTATCACTTGTAAATCAAAATAGACAAAAATACTTCTTTTAAAGATTTTATTAATTAATTTATTTAAAAATATTTTATTTATTTATTCATGAGAGACAGAGACAGAGAGAGAGAAAGAGAGAGAGAGGCAGAGACACAGGCAGAGGGAGAAGCAGGCTCCATGCCGGGAGCCTCATGTGGGACTTGATCCTGGGACTCCAGGATCATGCCCTGGGCTGAAAGCAGGCGTTAAACTGCTGAGCCACCCAGGGATCCCAAGACTTTATTTTTTTAAAGTAATCCCTATGCCCAACATGGGGTTCAAAGTCACAACCCTAAGATTCAGAGTCACATGTTTTACCACCTGAGCCAACCAAGTGTCCTGATAATAACTTTTTATAACTAATAATAAGAGGCTAACAGTGCAGGAACAAGGGTCCTAATTTTTGGTACTGGCAGTGTGGTTTAGAGAAGATTAGTCCTCTTGCAGATAAAAATGATAAAGTCTGGTCAAAATATTTTTTGGAAATGACTGGAAGGCAATGACTGGGAGAATGACTAAAAGCAGGCAAAAAACTTGAGGCGATTCAGTTCTTGCGAGAAATGCAACTGTGTGGGTGAGAGCCACATTTATATGGTTTCTCCTCTGAGGGTACTTCCCAGTTGTTGCAAAACATAAGGATAGAGAAAAAACAGAAAGCTGTGGCCTCAGTAGTCACAGGACAGGGTTTGGGACTGTCAGAGCAGCAGGGCATCGAGGAGGGAAAACCAGAAAGAAAGGAGTTACAGAAGGGGCAGCACTAAATCTATATATAAATTTTTCTAAGACCCTTGGCTGATCCCTAAGCTACAAGAGTGGAGGGACTCCAAAGAGATTAAGGAAGAAAAACAGCTGGAAGCCTAAAAGAGCTGAGCAGAGACTTCACTAGTTGCCCACTTCAGGGGAAGCAGTTCTTAAAAACAAGACAATAGGCCCCAAATGGAGTCACTTATGCAAAGCCCTCCATCGCCAAACTGAGACTTAATGACAGTTTCAGTCTCTCCTGGAAATGAAATATTAAACCAGTCAATCAGGATTCACTTATTAGTGAGGTAATCTGCCTGAGAGACCCCTGCCCTCCCCTAAAGGAAGGTGACTTGGCCACAGTCCACCTGCTACTTGCTATTATGATTTTCTCGTCCCACTCCCTTTTGCTGGTAGAGGTGAAAAGCCAATAGAATCCAAAGAAGATATACGAGTGGCCAATAAGCACATGAAAAGATCTCAGCATCATTCACCACCAGGGAAATGCAAATCAAACGCACAATGAGATACCATTTCACAGTCACTGGGAAGGCTATAATAAAAAAGACATGTAATAACAAGTATTTGTGTGGATGTTGGAAATTGGAACACTTGTACGTTGCCAGCGGAATTTAAAATGGGTCACTTTGGAAAACAATCTAGCAGTTGGTTCATCAAATGTTTAAACCCAGAGTTACCATATGACCCCCAACACTTAAACTGCTAGGTGGACGTTCAAGAAAAATGAAAACACATGTTTACACAAAAACTTATACACAGATGTTCATAGTGACATCATTCATTGTAGCCAAAGACTAGAAACAACTCAGTGTCCATCCACTGGTGAATGGATAAGTAAAATTGATACATCCATACAATGGAATATTACTCGACAATAAAAAGAAATGAAATACTGATGCATGCTGCATGACATGAATGAATCTTGAAAACATTATGGAGCTGGACCTGAAAGACCACAGATAAAATATTTCATTTATACAAAATGTCCAGAATAAACAATTCTATGGAGACAAAGTAGATTAGTGGTTGACAGACTAGAATTTTTTTATTTTATTTATTTTATTTTTATTTTATTTTTTTTTAATTTTATTTATTTATGATAGTCACATAGAGAGAGAGAGAGAGAGGCAGAGACATAGGCAGAGGGAGAAGCAGGCTCCATGCACCGGGAGCCTGACGTGGGATTCGATCCCGGGTCTCCAGGATCGCGCCCTGGGCCAAAGGCAGGCGCCAAACCGCTGCGCCACCCAGGGACAGACTAGAATTTTTTTTAAAGGTTTTATTTATTTATTCATGAGAGACACACAGAGACAGGCAGAGACCCAGGTAGAGGGAGAAGCAGGCTCCCTACAGGGAGCCCGATGTGGGACTCGATCCCAGGACTCCGGGATCATGCTCTGAGCCTAAGGCACATGTTAAACTGTTGAGCCACCCCGGTGTCGCTAGAATTTTTTTTCAGAGCAGGATTTGATTCCCATTTCTCTTAATCTTTCTTGAGCTTTGCTCTGGATGCAACTAAATTACTTTCAAACAGTTTGATCCTTTCAGGTGTTAGGTGAGTCTGTAGCAGTGCTCGGTCTAAGACTAATTATTTTCCACTCCTGGGGGCCATTCTACAAAATGCCTGAGTACTGTGCCTAATATCTGATGAATTTAGAGTTTTCTAGTGTGGACTTGTATGGGTGCCAGGCACTATTCCCTCTAATCCTTTTGGATGATTCTTTCTCTAGTCTCAGGATGTGTCCTCACATACATGCACTGACTAGGACTCTTGAATACTGGAGTGGGATCCTCTGTAAATCTTCAGGGTTTCTCTCCGTGCAGCTCTTCCCACTCTCATATTCTATTCTATGAACTCTAGCTACCTCATCTCCAGACTCTCAGTTCCATCTTCTCAAATCATGGCATCTCTAGATTCTGCCCAAGTTCCCCCTATTTATGCCTTGACCTGGAAACTCTCCCAAGGCATCAGGTTTGGACAGTCATAGGATTTATTTTTATTTTTTTTTAAATATTTTATTATTTATTAATTTGAGAGAGAGTGGGAGAGAGTGCAAGTGGGATGAGGGACAGTGTGGGAAGGAGAGGGAGAGAAGAATCCCAAAGCAGACTCCATGCCAAGCACAGAGCCTGATGCTGGGCTTGATCCCAAGACCCTGAGATTGAAACCAAGAGTCAGATACTCAACCAACTAAACCACCCAGACGTCCTGACAATCGTAGAATTTAAATGATCTGTTTCCCATCTCTTAGGGATCACGTCTTCTTTCCTTGATGTTCACTGTCTTGAAAATTTCTGTCCCATATATTTTGTCTGTTTTTGTTTGTTTCCAGTGAGAGGATAATCTGGTCTCTGCTACTCTATCTTGGCTGGAAGTGTAAGAAATCATTTATTAAAAAAAAAAAAGAAAGAAAGAATTTATTACTGTTTAATATTAGAAAAGGTAGACTTTTTTTTTGGCACATAAGTAATGAACCACTGAATTCTACTCCAGAAACTAATATTGCATTGTATGTTAAATAAGTAAAATTTAAATAATAAAAAAAATAAAGTCTAGACGAGGGGAAAAAAACGGAAAAAGCAGACTTTAAGACAAGAATATTATTGGAGATAAAGCTGTCATTTCATTTTTTTAAAAAGATTTTATTTATTTATTCATGATAGACAGAGAGACCGAGAGAGGCAGAGACACAGGCAGAGGGAGAAGCAGGCTCCCTGCAGGGAGCCCGATGCGGGACTGAATCCCGGGACTCCAGGATTGCGCCCTGGGCCAAAGGCAGGCGCCAAACCGCTGAGCCACCCAGGGACCCCCAAAGCTATCATTTCTTAGTGATAAAAGGGTCAACCTTTCAAGAAAGAGGGTGAAATCGTCAATGACCATGGATTTGACTAGTTGTCTTGATAGTTGTCAATTTTGCTTTATGTATTTTAGGCTGTTATTAGCTGCTGTTATGGGTTGAATGTTTGTGTTCCTCCACCTGTGAATTTATATGGGGAAGCCTTAGTCCACAAAGTGATGGTTTTGGGAGGAAAGGCCTTTGGTAGGTAACTAGGTTTTAGATGAGGTCATGAGAGTGGGACCCTCATGATGAAATTAGTGTCCTTATAAGAAGAGGAAGAGATCAGAGCTCTTCCTCTGTCTGGGATGTGACAATACGGTGACAAGCTTGGTTGTCTGCAAGCTTGGAGGAGGGCTTGCACTCTGAACTGAGTCTGCTAGCACTTTGATGCTGGACTTCCCAGCTTTCAGAAACTATGTGAAATAAATGTCTGTTGTTTAAGCTACCCAGTTGTGGTATCTTGTTATGGCAGCCCGAGCCGACTGATACAGGTATGTATACATTTTTCAAATTGTTATCTCTTCTTGGCAATTGGGAAAGGAGGTGCACTAAAGATCATAAGGATACAGAATATTTGAACTAACATTTTCAACCAATTTGACCTAATTGACATTTATAAGTTTTTATAAATAGAACACTGATTTCAAAACTTCAGGATATGGGATCCCTGGGTGGCGCAGCGGTTTAGTGCCTGCCTTTGGCCCAGGGCGCGATCCTGGAGGCCCAGGATCGAATCCCACGTCGGGCTCCCGGTGCATGGAGCCTGCTTCTCCCTCTGCCTGTGTCTCTGCCTCTCTCTCTCTCTCTGTGACTATCATAAGTAAATAAATAAAAATTAAAAAACAAAACAAAACAAAAACTTCAGGATAAAACAACAACAACAACAACAACAAAAACTTCAGGATACATCTCTTCAAGTGCAGGAGGAACATTTACCAAAAAAAAAAAAAAAAAAAGAGGAGGAGCATTTACCAAAGTAGACTATTTTCTTCCTTCCTTCCTTTCTTTCTTTCTTTCTTTCTTTCTTTCTTTCTTTCTTTCTTTCTTTCTTTCTTTCTTTCTTTCTTCTTTCCTTTTTTTTTTTTTAAGATTTTATTTATTTATTTGAGAGAGAGAGAGAGACGGAGAGAGAAAACAAGCAGGGGGAGGGACAGAGAGATGGAGAGACAGAAGCAGTCGCCTCACTGAGCAAGGAGCCTGATGTGGGGCTTGATCCCCAGACCCCTGGGTCGTGACCCGAGCCAAGGCCAGGTGCTTAACCAACTGAGCCACCCAGGTGCCCCCAAAGTAGACTATTTTCTAGGCAATAAGACAAGTCTCAGTGAATTTCAAAGGACTTAACCATACAGAGTATGTTCCCTGATCACCGTGGAAGGAAGTTAAAAACAAACAAAAATAAATTTAAAAACCAGAAAATACCCATTTAGATATTAGAGGACACACTTTTAACCTCTATGTTAATAAGAAATCACAGGGATATTACTATACAATCTGGAAGTGGGTGATGATTAAATTATACCATATCAAAATTTGGGGAATGCAGCTAAAGCAGCACTTAGAAGTAAATTTATCTTTAAATACTAATGTTATAAAACAAGATCATCTAAAAATCAATTATCTAAGTCTCTGCTTTAAAATGCTGGAAAAAGAAGAGCAAATTAAACTCAAATAATAAAGGAGAAAGGAAATAATAGTCGCAACAAATGAAAGAGAGGCAGACAAAACAGAAAAAAATCAACAAACTTCAAATCTGTAAAAAAGACAAATGACTGATACACGTAATACATGTTTGGATCTTTAAAGTATGTTAAGTGAAAGAAGCCAGACCAAAAGAGTACATACAGGTTTTT
This sequence comes from Canis aureus, assembly GCF_053574225.1. Classification (NCBI taxonomy): domain Eukaryota; kingdom Metazoa; phylum Chordata; class Mammalia; order Carnivora; family Canidae; genus Canis; species Canis aureus. The sequence goes on from NC_135623.1 coordinate 23,320,822, forward strand.
ATTTAATTAATTATTTTATTTATTTGTTTGTTTAGGGTTCTAGATAGCCACCCCCTTTTAAAAAAGATTTTATTTTTGTATTCATGAGACACACAGAGAGAGGCAGAGACACAGGCAGAGGGAGAAGCAGGCTCCATGCAGGGAGCCCGATGTGGGACTCAATCCCAGGACCCCGGGATCACACCCTGAACCAAAGGCAGATGCTCAACCACTGAGCCACCCAGATGTCTCTAGACAGCCCATTGATCAAATTGGGCCTCATACCAGTTTCTCTGTGTGACCTTGAGCTAAGAGTGTTTTTTACATGTTTAGAAGATTGCAAAGAAGAAGGAGGAGGAAGAAAAGTAGTAATGACCAGTAGGCTGCAGAGCATGAAATGTCTTCTATCTGTCTCTTTTTAAAGATCTTTCATTTTTAAGTAATCTCTGCACCCAACGTGGGGCTCAAACTCACAACCCCAAGATCAAGAGTCACATGTTCCACCAATTGAGGCCAGCCAGGCGCGCTACTATTTGTCTCCTTACAGAAGAGTTCTCGGATATATGATCCCCACAAATGGCTATGACAACAGATGTGAGAGTAGTGGCTTCACCTGGATGGGGGGTGTGGGAGAGGTGACTGGATCAGGGCCGGGGGAACTTTCCTGTGTAATGGACATGTTTACTATTTTGATTGTAATGATACTTGAATGTATATTCTTGTCAAAATCCATTAAAATCTGAGCATTTTACTGTACATAGATTTTACCTTAATAGAAGAACCAAGAGGGGGTCCCCCCACTTCAGTCATGAATTGTAGTCACTGAGTAAAATAAAAACAGATTTTTTTTTTTTTTTTTTTTTAGGATTTTATTTATGAGAGACCTAGAGAGAGAGGCAGAGACACAGGCAGAGTGAGAAGCAGGCTCCCTGTCGGGAGCCCGATGTGGGACTTGATCCCAGGACCTGGGATCACAACCTGAACCAAAGGCTCAACCACTGAGCCATCCAGGAGTCTCAAATATAGATCCTTAGAAAGCATGTTTAACTCCCCCCGCCCAATATCTTTTCTTCTAAGTGGGGATTCATATCTGGAACATAGAGCTTTGTATTTGAGGTCTTCTTTGATGTTTTAGCTTGACTGAGGGCAATGAAATAAAAAACAGTGTTTACAGGGCTTCAGAAATTGTTTCCTTAAGATTGTGCTTCCCAAGTAACAATTTAACATGATTGAAAATATAAATGTATGCTGTGAACTGATGTCCTCTAATGTCTGTCTGCCTATATGTGAATGGGGCTGAGCAGTGTACTCACTCCTCCACTATGTTAAAATTTATGAAAAACACACTGTAAATTATTTTGCGACATATTCTGTTTTCTATCCATTAGAATGAATTTGCCTGATAGAAAATTGACTTGGTCTTTAAACTGATATTAAATTCTGTTCTAGTATGACTTTTGGTTTCGAGAATCCAATGTTACGAATTCTTCCTTCTTTCATATTTATAATTTTCTTTAGGACGAAATGATGTTGACCTGTGTTTGCTTTGTCTGTATATCAGAAGACCTAGCTCCCTCTTCCCTGATCAAGAAATAAAATTGGGTTATTAGAAAAAACTTCAGGGGATCCCTGGGTGGCTCAGTGGTTCAGTGCCTTCCTTTGGCCCAGGGTGTGATCCTGGAGACCCGGGATCGAATCCCACGTCAGGCTCCCGGCATGGAGCCTGCTTCTCCCTCTGCCTGTGTCTCTGCCTCTCTCTCTCTGTGTGTCTCTCATGAACGAATGAATGGAATCTTAATAAAATAAAATAAAAAATAAATAAATAAAATAAAATAAAATAAAATAAAATAAAATAAAATAAAAGTTGATTTAAAGGATACCACTTCTGGGGTGCCTGGTAAGGAGTTTGGACCAGAATCCTCCACATGAGGCTGGGATTCTCCACAGGCCAACAGGGATATGATTGAACTGAAAAATGTTACCAACAGGAAAAGACCGTGAGGATGCCCTGTCTACAAACCAGGGGCTGCTCACTTGGAAGTGATGTCTCATAACGGTGTGTCAAAAAAACTCTCAAGTCTAAACTTAGAAGTGAGTCTAGGTTTGTGGTACCTCCAACTAGTTGGCAGAAGCAAACATGGAAGATTTCTCCATGGAGGAACACGTTCTCACTGAGGCCTCACTTCCCACAGATACATTTCCAAAGAACTAGAGTTCATACACATTTCTTTATTTCTTTATTTATTTCAGATTTTATATTTACGTAATCTCAACACCCAAAATGGGGCTCAAATGCATGACCCCAACATCAAGAGACATGTGCTCTGTTGGGTCAGCCAGGAGCCAGCCCTTTTTTATTTTTATTGATTGAGAGGAGACAAGTGAGCTCGAGGGAGTGTGGGGTGGGGAGGGACAGGGAGAGAAGGACAAGCAGACTCCGTGCTGAGTGTGGAACTTAACTCCGGGCTGGATCCCACCACCCTGAGATCATAACCTGAGCAGAAATCAAGAGTGGGACACTCAACCAACTGAGCCACTCAGGGGCTTCGAGAAACACAAAAGACATCAAAAGTTTGACAAAGGCCCAACAGATCATCAGGAAGGATTAGGCAGGTTTGAAAAGAAACAAAATAGAAATTCTAGAAAGTGGACGTAAAGTGGGAGAGAATAGAGACCAGAAATGGACCACATATACGTGGTCAATTTGTTTTTTTATAAAGATACAAATGCAAATATGGAGAAAGGATGGTATTTTCAATAAACAGCTGCTGGAACAATTGAATATCCATATGTAGAACTTTGACACACACCTCACACTTTATACAAAAATTAACTCGAGGGGATCCCTGGGTGGTTTAGCGCCTGCCTTCGGCCCAGGGCATGATCCTGCAATCCCGGGATCGAGTCCCACGTTGGGCTCCCTGCGTGGAGCCTGCTTCTCCCTCTGCCTGTGTCTCTGCCTCTCTCTCTGTGTGTCTCTCATGAATGAATAAATAAAAATCTTTTTAAAAAAATTAACTCGAAATGGTTCAGAGGCTAAATGTAAAACCTACAGCTATAAAACCTCTTGGAGAAAACATAAAAGAAAATTACTGTGTCCTTTTTAGCATGTGATGCCAAAAGCATGATTCATTTAAAGAAGGTAAAGAAGAGCTTTAATTAAGAAAATAAATTAAAAAAAAAGAAAAGAAATTAGACTTCGTCAAAAGTAAACATTTCTGCTCTGTGGAAGGAAGGCCCCACTGAAGAAAAAAGACAAGTTGCAGACTGGGAAGAAATATTTGCCAAAAATGTATCTGACAAAGGATATGTATCTAAAATACATTTAAAAAAAAACCACACCACTCTCTCAAAACTCGGTAATAAAAAAAGAGCTCAGTTTAAAAATAGGCCAACTTTTGTAACAGACATTTCACTCAAAAAGATATTTGGGTAGGAAATAAGCCAATGAAAAGATGCTCTACAGCAGTAGATCTTAGGGAAGGGCTGTGTGGCACCCCCACACGGTTATTGGCCATTGGGTCGGTGCCAGGGGGTGAGAGCTGACCAGGCCACGCAGGGCCTGTCACACGGTGCAGCAGCCACTCCGGGAGGTGGCGTGGCAGGGTGAAGCATACACTTAAGATGTCATTCAGCAATCACACGCCTAGGCATTTTTCTGAGAAAAATGAGACCTTATGTTTGCACTGAAATCTATACACAAATGTTTATAGCTGCTTTATTCATAATTATGGAAAACTGGAAATGCAAATATCCATCAACTGGCAAACAAGTAAACTGCGATAATGTCCACGCGATGTGAGACCGCTGCATGCAACAGGACCTAGCAGCAAGAATGAACTGGACACACGGTAGCCAGAATGAGCCGCAAACAGTAGTGTCGGGGATGGGAAGCCAATCGCAAAAGAGAACACACAATACACTTTTACCTGTCGCAGGGTAACAACACAGGCCGAACCAAACAGCATATAGTATATTATATATATAATAGTACATATGAATATATAAATGTAATAAAACTATGAAGAAATGCAATGAAATGATCAACACCAATTTGGGATAGTGGTCCCCTCTGGGTTCAGGGAGGAGGACACGTTTGCCTTTGAAGAGGGGCACATAGGGGATCCCTGGGTGGCTCAGCGGCTGAGCATCTGCCTTTGGCCTGGGGTGTGATCCTGGAGACCCGGGATGGAGTCCCACGTCAGGCTCCCTGTGTGGGGCCTGCTTCTCCCTCTGCCTCTGACTCTCTCTCTCTCATAAATAAATAAATAAAAATTAAAAAAAGGAGAGGGGCACATAAAAAAAAAAACCTCAGAGTTTCTCTTCCTTTTTTTTTTTTTAAAGATTATTTATTTATTTACGAGAACCACAGAAAGAGAGGCAGAGACACATATCGCCCCGGTTCACTCCACTGATGGCAGCTCGGCTAAGTGATGTGGGTAGTGGGACGTGCTGAGCACTCTCCATGCAAGATATATGTATGCCTTTGGCGGAGGGCCCTGCCACGTAGGTGTAATTTCCGAGGCCTCCGTGGTCTGGGGCCTCCTAGAGTGAGAGGCAAATTGCCACCTCTTGAATTTCACACGCTGGGGTCGGAGGGAGGTCACCTGGCACAGCTCCATCCTAGAGGGAGCAGAGCTTTGCTCTTATGGGTTAAAGATTATGCTGAGTGAAATAAGTCAGTCAGAGAAGGACAAACATTATATGGTCTCATTCATTTGGGGAATATAAAAAATAGTGAAAGGGAATAAAGGGGAAGGGAGAAAAAATGAGTGGGAAATATCAGAACGGGAGACAGAACATGAGAGACTCCTAACTCTGGGAAACGAACTAGGGGAGGTGGAAGGGGAGGTGGACGGGGGTGGGGGTGACTGGGTGACGGGCACTGAGGGGGGCACTTGACGGGATGATCACTGGGTGTTATTCTATATGTTGGCAAATTGAACACCAATAAAAATAAATTTATATATAAAAAATAATAATAAAAAGCAAAAAAAAAAACTAAGATGGAGCCTGGTTTCTTTTTGTCTTCTCTGCCTGAAATGCCTCTGCCAGCATCATGTGCAGACTTACAGAACGCCGTATCCCTGACTGGGGTATCAGACACGTCATCTCCAATGAGGGACACGTCTCACAGCACAAGGAGTGTGGCAACTGGTGCGTGCCCATGAGAATCATTGGTATCACCATGCGGCTTGCTGCCTGGGGTCAAGGCGCTGGAGAGAATGATGAAGTGGGTTACTAAAGCCTCAGTTATGCGCCAGCAGGAACCAAACAGCTTCCAAGGAGCACAGGCTTGAGGGTGCCTGGCTGGCTCAGTTGGAAGAGCATGCGACTCTTAATCTCAGAGCCGTGAGTTTGAGCTCCACGGTGGGTATAGAGATTACTAAAGAATAAATAAGCAAATACACTTAAAAAAAAAAAAAGAAAAAAAAAAAGAGCCTATGCTGTAAACCAGACGTCAGTATACGAGCCATCTCCCCCAGAGCCAGGATGCATGCTTCAGAGCAGACCTTTCTGCTTTCCATCCCCAGAACCGTAGGCCCAGCGCACCCGAAGGTTCTAGTGTGTTCAGTAGCAATACTCCTACCAGGAACCACAGTCACAGTGCTAATGATCTTGAGGCTGAAATTTATCGTGATTGTTTTAGGCTCCCCATGTCCCTCTGTAGCCAGGACAGGGGTTCTCTGGCTGGGGTAACTGTTCCTGGTCACCAGGGAAAAATTGTGTGGCCCCCGTGGGGGCGAGGAGGACTTTGTGTAGGGTACGTCTCTTCTTCTCCTGCTACAAAGCTCTGGTCAGTGGAAGATGGACAACCCACGATGGTCAATGACTCAGCTCCTCCAAAAGGAGGGTATGAATTATTCCACCAGGTCGGGAAACTCATCCAGCTGCGGTGCTAGAAGAGGGCAGAGGGAACTTGGATCAAGTGTTGGAAGCACACTGCTGGGGTATGACCTAGGCGCTGTCACCAGCTATGGTGATGAGGACTGTAACCACTCCACTTAGGTGACTTTACTGCTCATCCCCTGTTTGGTTTCCATTGCTTCTTTTTTTTTTTTTTTTAAAAAGATTTTATTTATTTATTCATAGAGATGCAGAGAGAGAGGCGGAGACACAGGCAGAGGGAGAAGCAGGCATCAGAGAGCCTGACGTGGGACTCGATCCAGGGTCTCCAGGATCACACCCTGGGCTGCAGGTGGTGCTAAACCGCTGTACCACCGGCCTGCCCAGTTTCCATTGCTTCTTGACACATTATCACGAATATAACAGCTGAAAACAACACCCATTCGTTAGCTTACATGCTGGAGGTCAGAAGTCCAGGCATGGTGGACATGGCTGCGGCCTCAGTTCAGAAAGCTCCTGTGGGTGTTGAGCTGCGTTCTCATCTGGAGCTCTGGGGCCTCTTTCAGGAGCACGTGGTTGTGGCCGAATTCAGTTCCCTGTGACTGTAGCCTTGAGACCTCCCGTAGATCCCTTCTCCGGGAAGAGCCCTCACCCTTTCAAGAGCTCACCTGATTAGGCCAGGATCACCCAGGGCAATCTCCCTTTCCTAACGGTTTGGGACCATAATTACATCTGCAAACTCTCTTTAGAGTGGTACCGAGTGTCTGATTGAATTTGGGAGGGAACGCGTGCACACGCCCGGGAGCAGGAATTTGAGAGGCTGCTTCAGGATCCTGCTGGCTCACTTCCCCCAGCTTTCCTCTGATTCCTTATCCAAAGAATATCAGTGGTGGTAATGCTTTGAGCCTTCAGGGGGGATTATGCTGGATTAGGATCGCCATGTGGTGAAACAGTAGCCAGTGAGACTTGGTGCGTCCTGTGGATTGGGACACGAGTTCTTCACTCAGATGGATAACAGTGTATCCCAAGGGAGGAAAGACGTGAGCTGTGCCGGATGCACCATGTTTGTCCCTCCAGAGCTTGATTCCTTCCCAATCTCTGCCCAAGTAGGCAGACCTAGCCTGGTCTCATCATCCGGGTCCCTTTGTCCTCTGTGTCTGTTTGCTTTGGCTTATCTGGTTTAGCCAGAGATGGGAAGGAGGGAGGAGAGTGAGGTCCGGGCGTCTGGTGCTTGGACATGCTCCCTGCAGGCCACTTCAGGCTGTGGGGTCCTTCAGCTGTGGGTGGAGGGCGGCTGTCTCCACACAAGCCTCCCCCGCAAGGGCCCATCCCCTTGACCTTTCTGGGCCCGGGCAGGGCGGTGGGCTTGCTGCCACGGCCTAGGCTGCTGTGCCAGCCCCGTATCCCCCCACGCCCTGCCCACACCTTCATAAAGACTGCCTTTTAAAAAATCTCCCAAATTATCCTAATTTGAATGTGCCATCTGTTTTCTGTTTGGACTCTGACTGATACAAGAACCTATCAAGAGATAGACACAGGAGTGTGACAGATGGAGATACAAATATTACTTTTATGACAGCCACCAGTGATACTGGGCAATATGGCTTGGGTCTGCGGGGCAGGCAGGTTCGCTGGTAGCCCACCCTGGGGTCAGCCCAGGAGTCCCGGTCCTATGACCCTGGTGACTCCCGCAGAGCACCAAGTAGTGCTTGCCTACCTTTTTTTTTTTTTTTAAGATTTATTTATTTATTCATGAGAGACACACAGAGAGGCAGAGACACAGGCAGAGAGAGAAGCAGGCTCCATGCAGGGAGCCCGATGTGGGACTCGATCCCGGGTCTCCAAGATCACGCCCTGGGCTGAAGGCAGGCGCTCAATGGCTGAGCCACCCAGGCGTCCCTAAGCAGTGGTTTCTCACCAAGATCAGGGAGGAGGGCCTGAGCTGAGCACTTTAGCACCCCCTTTCCACCGACCTGGGGGTTTCGCCTGGACGACTGAGGGCAGCCCTCCTTTCCACATAGCAACAGGAAGCTCCACGGAAAGGCCCTCAGAACAGCAAATGTTGCTTTAAAGAAAGGGAAAGATAAGCAAAACAGCCAAAGACGTAATGTCTGCGATTTCTATAAAGAGTACCTACACACTGACTCGTTAGAACACTAAGAATCCCAAGGAGAAGCAGACAAAGGCTACTGCTCAGCAAGTCACAGAAGCGGGAAGAGTAATGGCACATAAACCTCTGGAATGATGTCCAATCTCAGTAATAATCAAGGACTTGATATTTATTTATTTACCAGATTTTATTCATTTATTTATTTGAGAGAGCATGCATAGTGGGGTGAGGGGGGGTGGGGAGAAGCAGGCTCCCTGATGAGCAGGGACCGCCCAGACCAAGGGCTCTATCCCAGGACCATGGGGATCATGGATCACGACCCAAGCCCAAGGTAGTTGCTCAACTAACCAACCGAGCCACCCAGGTGTACCTCAAGGACTTGATTTTTAACCCCTTCAGGTTGGCAAGAATCTTAAAAATGTTATGATTCAGTGGTGATGAAGATGTAGGGAAACAGGTACTCCGACAGACTGATAGAAAGAATGCAAATTGATAACGTCCTTTAAAGAGAAATTTGGCTGTGGATTAGAGCTTTCAGGGTGCATGTCCTACAATCTAGCAAGTCCACTTATGGGATAGATGCTGGAGAAATACTCGTATTTGTACACACACAAAACATATACAAAGATGCTTATTGTTTGTAATAGTGATGATTTGGAGGCAATCCTTATCCATTAATAGGGGGACGATAAAAATCTTTGTATTTTGGGTCACCTCACTAGTTCAGTCTGAAAATACGACTAGATCTAGGGGTTGTGCGTTTGAGCCCCATGGTGGGGGTAGAGATTATTTAATAACAAAATTTTGGGGGGATGCCTGGGTGGCTCAGTGGTGGAGCGTCTGCCTTTGGCTCAGGGCGTGATCCTGGAGTTCGGGATTGAGTCTCACATCGGGCTCCCTGCGTGGAGCCTGCTTCTCCCTCTGCCTGTGTCTCTGCCTCTCTCTCTCTTTCTGTGTCTCTCATGAATAAATAAATAAAATCTTAAAAAACTACATATTTTGGAATAAAATGCAGTTAAAAGAATGGCCTAAGAAAGGGGAAGAGAACAGTAAGGGAGACTGATATATTTTCCTAAAAATATATTTCCTACATATGTCTGATAGATATTATAAAATAAACAAGCTGCTAAAAGTATATACATAACACCACGAGTAGAATTCAGATGTGTAAAAATTAAACAAGGGAAGGATAGGATTTTGTAGTCAGGGTTGCCGAGATTTTTCAAAATTGCAAACATAAAAAACAGCGTTTTGAATATTCACACCTGTACCCTTTGAGTCACACATACACTGGTTGTATTTAACCAAGTTTAAAGTTTGCATGTGGATGGGTGTGTAGTTCATTAACACTCCATTAGCTAAGACTGCCAAGGGCTTTGTGTGTTACTAATAGCACGCATCTGTAAGGGAAGGAAGGGCTCAAGAAGAGTGTCTGGATGTGATCCAACCACCAGTAATAGAATAAAAACAGAAGGGCCAGTTATAGGAATCTCCTTTGCAAGACAAGGGCGTATAACATGAAACAGCAAATATGATAATACTCTTCTAAGAATATTATATGATCATTCATGCAAACAAATTTCATAAAATGATTCCATGCTGTTTGGTATAATGATGTTATTCAATATACTGTGTGTGCAAGATGATTCTGTTTAAATTTCTGCTGAAATTTTAGTGGGAGAGTCCTAATGTAGATGCACCATGGATATTTCTCTAGGACGTGCTTGGATACAAGAGAAGACTATGAAAGAAAACTTTACTGAAGACTTAGCTTCCTTTCTGATACAGTTCAAAATGAATCCATGTGATATGGACTATTGCTGGCATACTGAGTAAAGCAGGGAAGATCACTTCTGAAGTCTTAGCAATGCAGCTTCAATGGCTCAAAAAAAAAAAAAAATAGAGTAACACTTGAATGTTGATATTCTTACATCCAGGCACCTGTAATTGAACACATGGCTGGATGTCAAAATATAGAACATGATATATCGAATCCGATTTGAGCACTGCTGTAGAGAAGTGGTATAAAGACCAGTGGCTGAAAAAAGAAAGTTAGGTAGAAAAGATGATACTCTTCTATTAGAACAAGGGTAGGAGAGTTTAATGAAGTTTGGGTGAAATGGAAAACATCAGTATAAATTCATGACTTGGAAAGATAAAGACTCTGCTACGGGCTATATGAAATTATATAAATTCAGAAAATGACATCAATACATAGCCCCAGTGCCCAGGATTCAGGTCTTTAAATGGAAGCATTTACATTTTACCAAGAAAACCAAGTGTTTCCCGAAAGGCGCACCATGCTGGATCTCGGGATGACAAAAGCAAGTTAGTTCTAGGACATCTGGTTTTTAAGGAGCAAAGATGAAGTAAGAGGGCCAGTGCTTTATTCTCTCTGGCTGACTGTCCCCATGAGCTATGGTTCTGTTAGGAAGGAAAAGAGAGGGAACAGATGTTGGGTAGGTGACCTACAATGTCTGTAACAGGTTATATGGTTGGTCCAGCTTGGGTCAGGTGCCCACTCATTGACCAATCACTGGGACTTGGACGAGAGAATCATATGAGAAAATGGCAGCACCCATTTACACCTTAAGGTGAAGGAGTGGTAGAAGTGACATTGCTTCCTCAAACCAGGGAGCTTATCCCAGAAGAAGAAAGAGATCCTTTATTAGTAACCTACTGCTGCCAAAAAATTACCTCAAAACTTTGTGGCTTAAAACAACAAACATTTACTATCAAAGAGTTTCTGTAGGTCAGGAATTCAGGGGTGGCTTAGCTGGTATCTCTGATTCTAACCTGATAAGGCTGCAATTAAGATGTTCGAGGTACAGTCTTGAGGCTTAATGGCAGCAGATCTGCTTCTAAGCTCACTCACGTGACTGTTGGCAGGCCTCAGGTCCTTGCTGGCTGTTAGCCAGAGATATCAGTCCCTTGACGTGTGTCTTTCCATAAGGCAGCTCACAATATGGCAGTTGGTTTTCCTCAGAGCAAGTGAGTAAAAGAGTGAGAGAGGGGCACCTAAGACAGAAGCCACAGCCTTTTTGTTACCTAATTTCTGAGGTTCTATTCTATTTGTTAGAAGGAAGTTGCCAGATCCAGCCTGCATTTGAGGGGAGAGGGTGTGAAGACCAGGAGGTGGACATCACTGGGGGACCAGTCGACAGGCTGCCTACCATAGCTTCTAGGCAGGCAATATAAGAAAAGACCCCTACACGGCACAGCGACACCCTAAATCCAAAACGTGGTGATTATGAGTCTGTTACAAATAGGCTGTCTGTAGAGAAATCCCTTTTTTTTTTCTGTAGAGAAATCCTTGCAGTTATGATGACACTACTAGAAGGACGTTAATGCAAAGTGGGCTAACAGGTGCCGATAATGCTTACAAGGTTTTAAAGACTCATTTTTATTAAATACGAAAGATATAAAATGGTATTTCTAAAATATATGCAAGATATAAAGGGTAGTGATAAAATGGAGGTGCACACATACATGAGCATCTCAGCCAGTGTAAGAGAAAGGGGATGGCCACTACTTTTGAAGCCTCCGACGCCCCTCTTTTCCCTCCCCATCTGGAGCTCACCACCATTCTGAATTTTGCCATCATTATTCACTTGCTCTTCACAGTCCTACTACAGATGCTCCCATCCTTACACAAGATATTGTCTGGTTTTCCCTGCTTTGGACTTTATATAAATGGGGCCACACTCTATGTGTTTCTCTGTGATTTGCTTCTTTCACTCAAGATTATGTTTCTGAGATTTATCCAGTTGATGTGTTCACACTAATGTTTCCAATTTGACCCAAACTTTACTAAGCTCTTCATGTATCACTTGAATACAAGAGCAAACTCAATTCTATTATTTGAGCCACCAGCTTTCTCTTCACTTTTCTATACAACACTGGATGACTAGCCTGCCACTCATCTCCATACGTAGTAGTTGGGGTTAGATTCCTATTTTTGCTACATAAACAGTGCTGCTATGAACATCCCTGGACTCCTGGTACACCTGTGCAGACTTTCTGAAGGGATATACCTGGGAAAGGAACTGCAGGATCAAACGTATATGGGTGTTCAGCCTTAAGAGATACTGCAAGATTGTTTCCCAAAGTGATTGTAGGGATTCACACACTTCTCCTGGCAGTGAATAAATGTTCTAGCTGTTTCAAATCCAATCCACTATTAGATAATGTCTGACTTAAAATTTTTTGCCAGTCTGGAAGGTATAAAATGAATTTCATTGAGGTTTTGATTTGCATTTCACATGAGATGTGCGTGTGTGTGCATGTGTGTGTATATATATATATATATATATATTTTTTTTTTTTTATCACACTGGCAAGTGCAATCCAGTGATCAAATAAGACTCTAAACTCTGCAGTCAAGTCTTAGCCATCATCCATGTAACTATTTATAAATTATTGTTATCTTAACTCATTGTTATGTCAAATTCTTTGGTTAAAAGTTAAATGCAAAAAATCAAGATTTGCAATAATAATTTAGTATAAGGACTATGTTGCAAAGTAGTATATGGTAGGAAGTCAAACAGTGAATAATAAAGAAAATAATTTTCGGGGCACCTGGCTGGCTCCGTTGGCGGAGCATGTGACTCTTGATCTTGGGGTGGTGAGTCTGAGCCCCACAGTGGGTAAAGAGTTCACTTAAAATCTTGAAAAAAAAAAGAAATAATTTTCGTGGGCATTGTATTCCTTTGGGATTTATTGATATATTATGTGAAGGTGTTGAAGAGAATTAGGGGGGGATGAGTCATGCACCTCTAATTTATGTGTACACATCATCTCTGCTGTCCTAAAGGGTATACACACAAAGGGGTGGGCCCTAGCACGTAGTGGTGCTTTTAAAGTCTTAAGTAGAATTTACACTCTCAGAGATTTACAGTGAGGTGATAAAGAGGAATTACTTTCCTTAGGTGTTATTCTGCATGGTCAACATTGGACTATAAACATGCTGAAGTTGGGATCGATTAAAATGTTAAACTTACTGAGGTCAGGTCCTGACTGGACTGTACCCAAGTAACACGTTTCAGGACAAGTCAAAGTTCCAAGTAGAACACGAGCTACAAATGGGCGAGAAGTCAGGTGATCGGTAATAGCTGGTGGCAGTCTGTTCTTAGAGCTGAAGAAATGGAATGTGCTAACCACTCCGATGAACAATGGTGCGGGGCGGGGGGAGGGGGGGACCCCAGGGGTCTGAGGGAGCCTGCCTTGGGGGAGAGGGCCAAGCAGTTACAGAACAGACAATGGAGATTGGGTGCTCCTAACGTTGCACTTGGAGCTTCCTTCTGTCAAAGCTAGCGCAGAAAACAGACCAACGTGACTTCCACTCACGTGTTGGTGGATTTTTGAAAAGCAATTTTGCAGAGCATCAAGACCTTAAATGTGTTCCTATTTGTTATGTAATTTCGGCCTTAGGAACTGGCCCAGTCATTCGGGTTACCGAGGATGAAATACACTCACTCCAATTCTCTCAAGAAACATTATTAAGAGGCTACAGACACAGAAATCCAGGAAGGTCTAGACATCCCAGCCTGGGAAGTGCAGACCCAGGCAGCTGTGGGTTTCACAGAGGTTTCTCCACGTGCCACCCTTACCCCTAGTACCTGGTTACCCCCGGGTCTGCGCCAGCCTTCCTCTACCATCCGACTCCGGCTTACTTCGCTCCCACAGCCACAGCCATCCGGCAAGACCACCTCTTAGTTGACTTTCTCAGCACTTCCTTGGTTGAACTGTGAGAACGAGAATCTGATTGGCCAGATCATCTTTCCAAACGAGGCAAAGTAATGGGTGGGCTGCCCTAGGATCAGATGTCCTCCTGCGGCCCAATCAGCTGGGGGAAGAGGGAACAGCCCGCTCCTAGCCGCTGGGCCAGAGAGGGATGGGGGGCAGTTTTCCGCATAAAGGACTTGGGCTGGCAAATGCCGTACTGGACATCTCCAAGGAACCTAGGGAAAAAATTCAGAGGTGAAGCCAAGAGGTGCATTAAAGTGTTTTCACAGCGCGCGCACACGAATTTTGAAAAGCCCTAGAGACCACCAACGGTGAGCAGTAGGATAAATCCTAGGCTGCCTGGGTATGGGACTTTGAAGGGTACTGAAGAACACGGGGAAATGCCCACAAGAGAGCATCACATGAAAGAGCAAACCATACAGCTGCATGTACAGTGTGATAAGAATTCTAAGAAAACAGACCTGCTTATGTTTATTTTTTAATCTGTAAGGGAAAGCTAACGGTTAGTGGTGCGATGACTGTAGTGAGTTAAATGTTCTTGATTTCGTCTCTTAGCTTTCAAACGTCGCAACACGAACTGATACTATTTTTACAGTGAGGGGGAAATACTAAGTGTTAAAGCTCACGTTCCTCAACTGGGTCTCTAGGGGCTGGTCAGCTGGCGCGGGCCCTTCCCTCCCGGCTCTCCGCCCAGGGGGCCCGGGGCCACGTCTGCCCTCCCGCGGTCGGAGCGGGCGGGGGCGGCGCCTCTCCCCGCGTTTCCCCTGCTTCAGCCTCGAAGAATGTCACTTTTCTGGACCAGCCGCAGTCTTCACCCCACACTTTTCTAACCAAAAAAGTCTGGCTTTTGGCGCCCTACCTCGGGTCGGGCTCCCCAGATGCACTTTTCCCCGGGATCCGCGCAACCCTGTCCAGCCTGCCTCCGCCCGGGATCCGCGCTCCCCGCCCCCGCCCGGTCCGCAGCGCCCTTTCGGGGATCCGCGCTCCCCGCCCGCCCCGCTGCACCCTCCCCTCCCGGGATCCGCGCTCCCCGCCCGCCCCGCTGCACCCTCCCCTCCGGGGATCCGCGCTCCCCGCCCGCCCCGCTGCACCCTCCCCTCCCGGGATCCGCGCTCCCCGCCCGCCCCGCTGCACCCTCCCCTCCCGGGATCCGCGCTCCCCGCCCGCCCCGCTGCACCCTCCCCTCCCGGGATCCGCGCTCCCCGCCCGCCCCGCTGCACCCTCCCCTCCCGGGATCCGCGCTCCCCGCCCGCCCCGCTGCACCCTCCCCTCCCGGGATCCGCGCTCCCCGCCCGCCCCGCTGCACCCTCCCCTCCCGGGATCCGCGCTCCCCGCCCGCCCCGCTGCACCCTCCCCTCCCGGGATCTGCGCTCCCCGCCCGCCCCGCCTACTTCCGCTCCCCGAGCGGCCCGGACTCTGCCCTGCTGCAGGGCCCCCGCCGGCCATGGCTCCGCTCCGTTTCTCGGCCAACGTGTCGTGGCTGTTCCCCGAGCTCCCCGGGCTCCCCGCGCGGCTGCGGGCGGCCGGCAGCTCGGGCTTCGAGGCGGCCGAGGTGGCCTGGCCGTACGCGGAGCCGCCCGAGGCAGTGGCTCGCGCCGCGCGGGAAGCGGGGCTGCGGCTGGTGCTCATCAACACGCCCCCCGGTGCGCCGCGGGGCTAGGGCGGGGGCGGTGGTGAGGCCGGGGCGGCGGGCCGGGGCTGAGGCCCGTTCTCTCTCCGCAGGGGACCGAGAGAAAGGGGAGATGGGGCTGGGGGCCGTCCCGGGGAGGCAGGCGGCCTTCCGCGAGGGGCTGGAGCAGGCAGTGCTGTACGCCCGGGCCCTGGGCTGCCCCAGGTACCCTCCCGTCCTCCCTCCTCCTCCAACACCCTGCCCCGCGGTTGGGGTCTGGGAGAGAGCACCCAGGTTGCAGAGGGTCCGGAGTCAGTGCCCAGGCCCTTCACTCCTCTAGCCCCGAGCCTTTGTAAATCGCCTTTTGTGTCTTATTGGCCCGTGTCCTCAATTTGCTCCTCTTTCACGCTGGGACCCCATGCCCGGAGCTGGCCTGCCAGGGAGAGAGCAAAGCCAACCATCGAGTGGTCCACTTGAGTAAGGGTCAGTTTATGGTAGCTGTGGGAGCCAGCAGACACCTGTCGGGGAGCAGAGCCGGATACAGGTAGTGATGTTAAACTGGGTCTCAAAGGAATGAACAGGTGAGGGGCACTGGGGCAAGGATGCAGTGGCCAGAGACCGGCGCGCATGCTCAGCAGAGTTCCCGAGGCTCAGACATTGCCTTTGGACTTGGGTGTGGCCAGGAGGGAGGAGGTGATGGCAGGAGGAGGCGCGGGGCTGATCAAATAAATGTCAAATCCCGCTGAAATGGGCTGAGCTGGAACTGGCAACGGGGGTCCTCACTGGTGAGTGGTGGGGGCAGAAAGCAGATGGGAAGGACGGAAGGAACAGATGCCGGAGGTGGAGACAGGCAGCGCGGAATATTTAAGGGAACGGGTCAAAGTACTTGTTAGCAAGTGAGGCCGACACACGTTTATAGCCCAAGGAGAGGGCGACTGGGAAGGAGAGGTGGAGAGGACAGTGAGGGGTCTCTGACGCAGGAGGATGGTGTGACCCTCAAAGGTGTCTGGAAAAGGGTTTGGCCTCAGGCTGACACAGGAGGATCAGTCAGGCCACTGAGCATGGCGGCCAGGTGACCAGCTATTGGGGTGCGGGCGGGTAGAGGTGGGAGCACAGCTGGAAGGGGCGCACCCAAGGAGCCAAGGAGCAAGGGCCCTGTTTTCAGGATGGACTCCCCAGCCCCCTCCAGTGCCATCTTCCCCCAGGATTCACCTGATGGCTGGCCGAGTACCCCAGGGGGCTGACAGAGCAGCAGTCAGGAGTGAAATGGAGACCGTGTTTCTGGAGAACCTGAGGCACGCTGCTGGGGTTTTGGCTCAGGTGAGGCCAAGGCCATAGAGCCACACACATATGCACGTGAACGCCTGTGTGTGCAGAGGGAGGGGGGCGCTGGCCCAGCTCAGAGGGAATGGTGAGGCGCTTCAGTGGCTGGCTGACAGCGGAGCTCTGCTCACTGGTCCACCGTGGTGCTAGGAGAACCTCGTGGGACTGCTGGAGCCCATCAACACCCGCATCACAGACCCCCAGTACTTCCTGGACACGCCCCAGCAGGGTAGGACTTGCAGCCCCGTGCCCCCTCCAGGCCCCTTTGATTCTTGGGTTCCCCCTGGGGTTCACGGCCCCCTCCCCGGGCTCTCTCCCAGCGGCAGCCATCTTACAGAAGGTCGGAAGACCCAACCTCCAGCTGCAGATGGTAAGTGGAACAAAGGGAGTGCTGCTCAGGAGGCCCGTGTGCTCCATGTCTGGGGAGGACGGGCCGCAGGGTGTGATCCAGTATTCTCTACCCAGGACTTGTTCCACTGGCAGATCATGGATGGGAACCTGACAGGAAACATCCGGGAGTTCCTGCCCCTCGTGGGTGAGAGGGGTCTCTGATCTCCTTCTGGTCTGCTGTGCTACTCCTGTCCTCCCCCCAAAATGTGTCCATCGGGCCTCAGCTGGAGCCTGGGTCCCACACCTGCCACATCTGTCTGTCTCCAGGGCACGTGCAGGTGGCACAGGTCCCGGGCCGAGGGGAGCCTGACAGCCCTGGAGAGCTGAACTTCCCCTATCTATTCCAACTGCTGGAGGACGAAGGCTACAAGGGCTTTGTGGGCTGCGAGTACCGGCCTCTAGGTGAGGGGGTGCTGGGGCTCCGGGCCTGGCCCTGGGGAGGGAGCTCTGGAGGGACAGCTGCTCTACTGCTCTTCTCCTGGGGTGAATGCCACCGCCTCCCCCTCTCCTCAGGAGACACCGCAGAGGGCTTGAACTGGCTTCGTTCCTACTGGGAGAGGCGGGGCCGCCCACAGGCTGGCCAGTGAGGTCCTGCCCCACGCGCACTTGTAGGACAGTGCACCCAGCATCCTCAATCTCTAGAATTAAAGAGCTGCTGCTGAACGTCTCTCCACGCGTGTGTTATTGGGTGGGCGGGGGCGCAGTGTCTAACCCTGCAGGCTCCGGCTCAGGTACCCCAGTCTCTGGCACCAGTGCTGCAGTGCACGTGGGGGGGTTTGAGCCCACCTCCTCATTTACACACCAGAAACCAGAGGTCCGAGAGCAAAGGGACTTGCCTGTGGTCACAGGGGCTTCAGAGGCAGCGCTGGGGTTGGAACCAAGGTGTCGTATCGCAACAGCAGCATCCCGCAATGATGTTCCAGTGGGAAATGAAGACCAGGGGGCTCACAATGGGGGCGGAGGGGCTGACAGCAATCCAAGACTTGGAGGCAGCATTCAGGCAGAGGGGCTCTCAGGGGTGAGTGCTCGCCACCTGGTGTGAACTCCTGGGACTTCACCAGGTGAGCAGGAAGGTGGAGTCCCTTTCTGGAAGGGTCCAGGGGCCTGAGGGGAGATGGGTACCTCAGAGAGCTGACCTGACCCTCTGGAGCCCCAGGCCGGCCAGCAGTGGCAAGTGCTCAGGAGGACAGCTCCCACTGAGGGGCTGGGGCTGCAGACCCCGGAGATCTAGTCACAAAGCTTTGGCTGTCTGTCCTTCAGTGTCCGGGCCTGGAAGGGCTGGTCAGTCCTGCTTCAAGTGGGCCATCTTACAGACCCCCATGGCTTGAGGAACGGACATTCACTGGTCTGGCCCTCAGAGGAGGCGGGTCCAGAGGGTGAAGCAAGCTGTGTTGATGACGGACTCGAGGTGGTGGTAGGTGGAGACCAGCTGGGCCGGAGGGCTCTCGCTGTCCTGGGGCTGTACCGGGAAGGGCTCTCGGAAAACCACTGTCAGAGACTGTGGGGAACATGGCAGGGGTGCGGTGGTGAGAGGAGGGAGGGTAGGCACAGGGAGCAGGGCTCCCAGCCTCAGCAGGTTCTGGAGGAGCCTCCCACGAGGCAGACAGAAAGCCCTTCCCTGCTGTCCTCACCGTCTTTCCCAAGTGGGAATCCAGAAACACCAGCACGAAACAGTCCGTGAACTTCTGATTCAATACAACCTGCAGTGAAACACAAAGTGACATGGGGAGTGAGGTCACCTGAGGCAGCCTCCACCTTCCTTCCTTGAGGCCATGCTGGAAGCGCGACCAGTGTGAGGAAGGCCTGCTTCCATAGCCACACCTGAGCCCGTCTGCAAGCCACTGGCCCGGGCCCCTGCCTCTAAACTGAACCTCAGTCCACATCCTGGCTGGCTCCCCGTCAGCCCGACCAGCCTCAGCAGAGGAAGGGGGAGGCGCCTGACTGGAAGGCTTCACAGCTGGTCCACCGAGAGGCCCTGCACAAAGCTGGCACGCCAAAGCCCATCAGTGACAGAGAGCTCTCTACCCTTGGCACAACCCCTTGCCTCCTGTCGGGGGTCTTGTCTCTGACCCCCTGCGACTGTCCCTTTGCTTGGCTCTGTGATCTCTTCCAGGTGATTCTTTCTGCTCCCAGGCTTCAGTGACCACCTGTTCTTGTAGATGCTACCCAGGTCTCTCTCTCCTGGGCCCAGGTCCCCAGCGTGCATATACCTTCTAGAATGTGGTCCCAGGAGGGCCCCATGGGCCTCCGATTCAACTTGTCACCCTTCTCTCAAAGCCGCCCCTGCTTCAGCACGCCCACCACCCACAGGAGCACCCCCATCTGCTCCCACTGCCCTGCACAGCCGCAGCCTCACCAGCTCACCTCAGCGTCCCAGGATGCCCCTTTGCACCCTGAAACTAGCCTACTCACGAGCAGGTGTCGCGGGACCCCACCCCACGGACCAGCTCCTACTTTTTTTGAAGTCGTCTTCCGAACATCTCCCCACAACCACTGTTCTCATCAGGTCCACCTCTTCGAGTCTCTTAATCCCCAGGCCCTGGCCACTGGAGCCCCTCCCTCTCCACCTGGCTCAGGCAGTGATCTCAGCCTCTCATGTGCACCTGGGGAATGGGCTAGAAGGCACGTGCTGAGGCAGCAGATTGGGGCTGGGGCCTGAGAATCTGCATCTTGGCAAGCTCCCAAGTGCTTGCCGTTGCTGCTGGTATAAACACCACACCTGGGGTAACAAAGCTCTAAAGCCCCAAAGCCTAGGGGCTTCTGGGCCCTAAGACCAACCACTGATGAGCTTCCCAGAGCTTGGCCCTCAGGATCTCTAGTCAAAGGCTTGTGTCTGAGTTTTTAAGGTCAGAGATCTAGGTCGTTCTCACAGATCTTGTGTCGAGGGTCAGTGCTCAGTGCGTGAAGAGGAGTACCTGGATCCTGTTCTATCTAGGCCTCCCGCCAAAGCAGTCCTTGTTTAGAGGGGCTGGGGTTCCTTTTGGGGGACACCTGTTGTCTACCCTTTGAGAGGTGGCTCAGAGACTTACCAGGTATTGAGTTCCCAAGTCTGGGCTCTGGAAATGGCGACAGCTCTGAGGAAAGCGGCTTAGGAGAACCTTGATCAGGCTCTGGTACCAGGAGACCGTCATAGACAGGAAGCAGTCCTAGGGGAAGTCAGGGGCTGGATCTGCTGTCCCAGAGCCACCTGAGACCTCCGCACCCTCTACCCCGGCTGCTGCTAGGATCCCTAGAATCCAAACCAGCCCCTTCTAGAACCCACAGCTGCTTACCAGCTGGGGGTCAATGTCCCCAATGGATTTGGCATGGACTGCCTCCAGGAGCTCCTCCAGCTCAGCCAGGGCCAGGCGCCCCCCTAGCCGTAGCCGGTCAGGCCCCGGAGGCTCCAGCAAGAAGAGGCGCTTCCAGAGGGTGTCCCGCCGGCAGTGCCCACCGGCCAGCCGGACCAGCTGGGCCAGCCGTGCCCGTGCCACGCCCACCTCTGCAGCCAGTGGGGGAAACAGCGGAGCCGGTCCAGAGGGCAGGCCAAGCCCGGAGGCCTCCCCAGGACTAGCAGCTGAGCTCCCAGGAGCTTCTGGCTCAGGGGGCAGTGTGGGTGGCTTCCGGAACCGTCGCACGTCAGCCGTGAGTCTGGGGAAGAGTTCCCGTTGGCTGGTGAGCACCACGAAGAACTGCAGCCTGGGGCAGGGAGAGGGTGGGAATGTGCTGACCAGGGCAGGGGACACACAGAACAAGGGCACAGGGGACGCTGGGCAACGAGCGCATTGAAGGTGGGGGATCTGCTGACCGCAGGACATGCCGCTCGGCTTCTCCTTGCTCTTCAAAGGGCACGGCACAATGACACACCAGCAGAGACACATCAAAGTCATCCTGGTGACGAAGTCCCTCGGAGTCCAGGTAGGAGCCAGAGCTGCACAGTGGGGATGGGGAGATGCCAACCCTGAGGTTCTAGTGAGGGCAACCCCAGCCCTCTGGCTCCCGAAAATGCCAGTCTCCCTACTGCCCGGACAGCCTTGACCTGGGCTCCACCCGAGCAGGTGCTGATGCTCCCCTGCCCCTTCACCTGTGCCACGCTGATACCAGGGCATATTCATTATGTTCTGGGCCTCCTGGCCGGGCCATCCGCAATGGCTTCATGTGGTAGGAGCTGGCATGGTCAGCTACGTAGTTGTACAGCTGGTGGGCAGCAATGAGTGGTGTGGAAAGCTCCAGTGTTCCTGAGGGGCAAGTTGTCGGAAATGCTGAGGCTAGGACAGACAGACTAATAATTGCTGGGATGGGGGACAGAAGCCCCTAAGGCTCCAACAGGTGGATTGGCTCTACTTTTCTGGGGGCTCCTAGGTCCTGGAGGACATCAGGATGGGCCCAATGTGGCTCAGGACAGATAGAGCACAGGGTACACATGGCAAATGATCTAAACTTTGATATGAAACAGTATGAAGAACGTAAGCGGAAGACAACCCAGAGACAAGGGGACACGGTCCAAGTGACATGAGGTGAGTAACAGTATGGGACAGGAGGGGCAGGGTCTGGCCTAGGAAGTGGTCCCATTGGCCCTGGTTTGGAGATCCCTTGGGGTCTGTCCCATTTCTGGTTCACCAGCTTGCCCTTGGGCACCAACCTTGATAAATGTGATTGCGGCCAAAGTGGGGCCCGTCGGGGTGGTGGGCCAGGAAGTGCCGCAGGAAGGTGGTCAGGTGGTAGCCGTGCCGCAGCACCAGGTGGGCGCCCAGCACGTGCTGGTGCACGAGGCGCAGGTGGAAGTCATAGCTGAACGAGTGCACGTGCATCAGGTCGCGCACCTTGTCGCATTCCTCAGTGAACAGCATGGACAGCTGGGGAGTGGGCAGCAGGGGACCGGGTCAGGAGGTGGCAGGCTGCCCAGCACACTCCCCCCACTCTCCCTTCCATGGGAAGCGAAATTCAAGATTGCCTCTGTTGCTGTGGGCCCAGGGGAGCCCCTCTGCTGGGATGACTTCTACAGGAAGCCCTCCTCGGTATATTCCCTTCTTCACCCAGTACTATGATTTGGTTTACGTTGCAACGATGACTATTTTGATAGAAGGGCCTTTTCACTGGATCCCAGATTCTGCTGCAGTCTGGCCCAGATTCACTGATGCAAAAAATACTCATTTAGTGCCCACCAGGTACTGTTCGAGGCGCTGGGGATACACTGGGAAGTGAGCAAACCCTGCCCTTGAGAGCTTACATCCTAGCGGTGGGCAGTAAGACAACCAATGCCAGGCCGCAGAGATGAGTACGTAGCATGTTAGAAGACGGTGGTATGGGAAACCTAGTGAGGCACTGTGGTTTTACAAAGGTGGCCAGGCAGGTGATGTACTAGTAGGAAGTCTTTCCTGGCTCCTCTCATCTCTCCAGCCTGACCTTCCCACCGAACTACCTGCTCTTCCCAGTACATCGTCTGTTCTCTTCACATTTTTGTACCTGCTTGTTCTCTCTGCCTGGAATGTTGCTCTCTGTTCCCCAAATCTAGCTCCTACGTGGTTGTAAAGCGTCTTCTGGGACGTCCTGCCAAGGCGAGGCCAGGGTGGGCCTCCTCTAACTGATCTGTGAATGAATGCATGAACCACAGACGGAGGAAGAAAGGAAGACAGAGATGGAGCTGGTGCTTCTCCTGGTGGATGTCACCGTCACTGAGAACGTGTTAGCAGCTGGATCTGTGCTGCCGGGCTAGCAGAATCTACACGCCTGTGCCCTCGGAAGCATGGTGCACATGAGTTCCGAGGAAAGGACAGAGCTGGCTCTGGGAGATGGGACAGCCCAGGGGTCAGGGTAGCTGTGTGGTCCTGGCTGAGTCACATCTCGGCTTCACCTCCCTCAACCACACACAGATAAAGCAGAGGTCTTCATAAACTAGAGAACACGGGATAAGCTGAACTGCCCACGGATTATGATTATTAGAAGTGCTAGAGCGGCGCCTGGGCAAGGGGCTCGGGATGCTCACAGAGGAGGGGAAGAGGAAGAGAGGAAGACCGGGGCCAGTGGGGGGTTGGGGGGAGGGCTAATTCAGGCTCAGAGACATGGCTGACTTCACTGTCAGGGAAGATGCATGAAGACGTGTCACCTGAGGGTTCCTGGCCCACAGCCCCAGTCCCGCCACCGACGGGCATGTGCCCAGAGCACGCACTTTACCTCTGTGCACGTTGGTCTCCTTATGTGTACAGCAGGAGGAAAACTCTCCTCTCCGCTGAGTATACACACTCTGTGCTTAATAACAATAGCAATGGTACCGAATTTAGAAATCCAAGTAGGGTCAGAGAGAGCCAAGCTGGATGGAAATCAGGGGCAGGAAACCACAAGGACTTCAAGAGGCTCGAGAGTCTCACAGTGGGTCCTTCCCGCCAGCACAAGAGTAAAGTGTGAAAGCATACCTGCCCGTCCAGAGCTCCCTTCGGAGCACTCTGGCCCAGGTAGGTTCCTGCACGTAGAGTCACCATGCCTTTCTGGGTCACCTTATCCCGTGAGGACTGGACTAGGTATCCATACTCAAGTCAAAGGCAACCATCCACGGGTTGGATGTGAGCTCTCCAGATATGAGGAGGCCCAGGCAGACCAGGCCCAGTCAGACCCTCATTTCAAGAGCTAAGTGAGAGGCAAAAAGAAGGCACAGGCCCCCACATGACCTGCCTGGTGACTGATGGAGCTGAAGGAACTCAAGTACCAAGGGCTTTACGTTCCTGACCTCACTCAGTCCTGACTCATTCTGAGCACTCCTGGGTGCTGGGCTCTTGTGAGTACAGAGGCCCTGCCCTGAGGCCGACAGACAGGGACGTAAATAACCACTAAGTGTCAGGGGTGTGCTGGGTGGCTGGCGACTCTGGTCCTCATTCTAAGTGTTTGTGGCGATGCTGACAAAGCCTGGCTGTCTTCAGCTCTAAGACCAGGACTTCCTGCAGCACAGATTACCTACCATGTTCAAAAGTCCTCACTGACCAGCTATGGGTATGGATTGACCACGCTACCGGGCTCCTGTCAGTGCCATAATGACCAAAGGACCAGACCAGCCTCCAGTGCTGAGGTTGAATACAGCTCTGGCCCACTGAGAGAGTGAGGCTGATGGGTAGATGACTAGTCATGGCACCAGAATGACCACTGACCTATCCAGCCCATAGCAACAAATCACCCCAGCCCAGACCACCCGTGCTTTCCTCTTTCTGGCCACAGCACACTGGGGAAGCCCTATGCCTGAGATCCCCTTATTTTCTCTGTCCCCACCACATACCTGAGAGTTGACAGCTTGCCCCATGGGGATTCGGGAACATTCTAGGGCAAACTGTTTGACACAGAAGTAACAGCCCTGGAGAGAGGTGAAGATGAGGTCAGGAGGGCAACAGACCGGTGGACCTACCTCTCCCCACTCACTGTTCCTCATGCTCACCTGAAAAGCCAGCTCCATGAGGATGATGCCCCCGGGTAGTGCCCGCTGCAGGTGGTAGGTGGTGACCGGAGAGCCAGTGCTCTAAAGAAAGGATAAAGATAAGGGTTCAGGGGCAAAGTTTGGGGGTTCACCAGCCTCGAACCAGTAGGGGAGTCCTTGGGTCGATGATTCTGGCTCAGAGACACTTGGGTCTGGGGCATCATTGATTGCACTATCAGGGAAGGTACGCAATGATACACTACCTTGGGGCTCCCATCACTCTTGGTTTTAGGACAGGAAAAGGAGCCACGACCCTCCGTTCCAAGGATAGCCATGGCTCTCAGCCGGCTGGTGCTGCAGAAAAAGAAGAGGGAAGAGGATGAAGCAGCCCAGCGGGCGAGGCGGTACAGCCAGCAGACCCACAATTGATTTCATTGGCAAGGCGTCTTGCAGAAGTGGAAATGGGGCCAGAGAAGGGAAGGACCTGCTTGGGGTACTGTGTTAGGTAAGTGGCTGGGACTAGAGTCTAGGTATAGAGTCTAGGCAGCGGGGCTCTCTCCTGAGTGCTCCGTGGAGAGGTGGAGAGCAGGCCCTTCTCCCTGCAGGTTAGGGCATAAGAGGCTGCTGAGACTACGGGGAGACATGGTGATGGGATGGAGATGTCCCCATACTGGGGGCTGTGGGATGGGAGGAAGAAGAGGCTGATGCATGTCTAAGATTTCAGAAGAAAAAATTCAAGGACATGCTCAATGCCCTTGTTACCTACTTTTCTCTGAGCAGGAAAAGAGGTTCTCTTTTGACTGAGGAATGGCAGTGTCAGGGTCCCATGGGCCTACTCAACTCAGGCAGATGGAGAAGAGAAGCAGGGAAGGAACCATGAGCAAGGAAAACAGCAAGGGCCAATAGGAGGTGCTCATTACCCCAGAGCTCTAAACCGCCAGAGCTCTCGCTGGCAGGCTGGGGTGGGGTGTGTCAAAGCCTCAGGGGAAAAGAAATGTTAAGTCCTCAAAGAAATTGGAACAAGACTTAAGCAATGACTGGTGATGCTTCACGAATGGTGAGAAAGGAAGGCTTGACTAAAAATTTGGTTCTAGAAATATGTTTTTCATCCCAGTGTTTTTTTTGTAAAATTGCTTTATTTTACTTTTTAAAGTAGGCTCCGCAACCAGCATGGAGCCCCACGTGGGGCTTGAACTCATGAGATCAAGACCTGAGCTGAGATCAAGAGTTGGACACCGAACAAACTGAGCCACCCAGGTGCCCCCAGAATCTTTGGTTTTAAAAAGGAACCCAGAGTTTTGGGAAGAGCTTCAAACTGAATGGAAAGTATGGAAACTAAAGTCTCTCAGAGATGCTGCTTTAGGGAGACCTGTCAAGGCAGCAAGCAGAACTCCTGCTCAGGTCCTGTTGCCCAGAATGAGAGGGGTGGGGTCCCAGAGGAGCAGGCCTGGGAGCTGGAGAGCTGGTTTCAGAAAACACTAAGGAGTTGGAATTGACTTTCTGGGCCAAATGGTGTCCTGAGTAAGGAAGTACAACTTACACACAAAGGTTAACTGTGTGCAACATGAACAGGTACGTTCCCACAGCCACTGGGAAGGGGCTGAGAACAGAATCTGGAGGCCCAGAGGTTGTGAGGAGCACAAAGCAGGGGCCACAGAAACGGGTGAGATTTGACACAGGACAGGAAAGGTGGTTGTGGATGTGTCACTGTGCTCCAGGAACCTGAAAAGTGGTGACAGAGAAGCTACTTACTTCCCTAGACTCAGACCTGTCACTACTGCCCAAGAACGGGCGGGAGGATGGTGATACAGGTAGGCCACAGGGGTCGCTGGTGAGAGAGACAACTCAGTGAGGACAGGGCTTTCTGGGCCACGAGCCATGTGAAATACCCAGAGAGGCCCGTGCGGCGACTGGGCCAGGCATCACTAAGCCCCAGATCCAGAGGCCTGGCAGTTTCTAGTGCATGAATGCACGCCAGCACGTCGGCATACAAGACATCCATGGGCCTGAGCCTGTGAGGATGTAACGGCTGTGCGTACAAATGTGTAGGTCATCCTCTGAGATTCAGAGGGTGTGCCTGAACCCACAAGAAGGTTCTCCAGACCCTCGTGTATGCGTTCGGCCTGGTGAGATGGACAGGCACGAGGTCCACGTTGTTTAAATGTGGCCCAAGGCAAAGGAAAGAGGGTGTGTGGGGCCTCATCTGCAGTGAAGGACCGGGGGTTGGGGGGGGATGGAGGGGGCTCACCTGCGGGCAGGTGAGGGAGGCCGCAGTGGCACCAGCACAAAGCCCATGCTCTGCAGATACTGCACGTACTGCTGCAGGAAAGCCAGGCTCAGCTCCTTCAGCCAAGGTTCCTCACGGGCACCTGGTGGAGGCGCATCTGAGGATTCGCAGCTTGCGGGGGCCTCCCGGCTCCCAGCCCCTGCCTCGGGGCGATGGCGCCGCTGTGGGGGTGGAGATCAGGAAGGCTCCAGCCGCTGGCACCCACATCACAGGGTGGAGAAATGGAAGGCACGAGGTAAAGGGAGGTCCCACGGGAGAAACCCAGGAATCTGGAGCCTCACCTGGCCGTCCAGGGGTCCGGAGGTCTCTGGGGGCCCATGCAGCCAGGCAGCTGGGTCGAAGAGCAGGGCCGTTGCGCAGTAATGCACCAGGCGGGATGACTGCTTTAGGGTCTCCAGCTCCGTGGCCTGGGGAGATGAGGCAGTGAGGACTGGGAGGGTAGCCAGGAAAGGGTCACGGGTGCTCACGCAGGACACGGGCTTGGGCCACTCACACTGATAGGCATGCTGGCTGGGGCGGAACGCTGCTGCCAGGTCACAAACAGGTTCTCCATCTTCATCTGGCGCTCCAGCTCTGGGGGTTGCAGGCATTAGTCATGGCCCCCAGGAACTGTCCCCCTCCCTCTCACACTCCATAGATGCCCCTGCCCGGCCCAGGACCTCACCCCTGCGCTCTGCCATCTTGATCTCCAGGAACTGCTGGCCGTGGTAGGTGACAGGATCAGGGGGTCTGGGCACAGGACCGAGTGAGGAGCTGGGGCGGGCAGCTGTGATATCCCTCAAAGCCTCATCGAAGGGGAACGTGTCCAGGGGAAGGGGGCCCCCACCCCGAGAGGACGCACTCAGCCGGCCCTGCTCGCGGCTCAGCGGTGGGCTTGCACTCCGGATGAGGGTCTCCGCTTCCATGGTTGGCAGGAGGAACGGGTTTGGCTCCTGAGCGGACAGAGTGCCACGATGGGTTCATGGCCGTTGCCTCCAGAGCCTCTCTCACCTCCCCCGACTCCTCTGCCTGCAGCCCGTCCCCTCTCCCCTACTGCCATACTGGCACTTCCCGGAACTGATCCCTGCAGAACCAGAACTAGAGGGGGGTGCCCGAGGCACGGGCACCTTTTCATCCCGCACCGGGAAGTCCAACTGGCCGTAATGATGGAAGAGCCCGAGCTTCTGGCTGAGGAGGCAGAAGGTGAGGTGGGCGCGCGAGTTCTGCCACTGTACGAGGCGGACGAGCGCTCGGCCTAGGGCTGCTCCCAGGTCCGGAGCCCAGTTGTAGGTCAGCAGCTGCAGCTGGGAGTCGGGGTCGGGGTCAGCGAGGTCACTGAACCGCCTCGCCCGCCCAGCCCCTAGCCCCATGTCTACCTTCTTGTCCACGACCTCCAGCAGCAAGAACCTCTGCCGGGGAGCGCTTCGTCCGGAGCTCCCGTCACCCCCTGGCTCAAAGCGCTGCACGGCTTTGGCAGCTACAGGGGAGAGCAGCTCGATAGGGGTCTGGAGGCAGAGCCCCTTGAGCCCACCCTGCCTCTGCAGGACTCGAAACTCACCCCCTCTAGGCCATGCCCTCACCCTGCTGGGTCGGTCTCCTCCACTGCAAGAAGTTCCTGCCCAGAAGGAGCAGATGCCGCTCGGCTGCTGGGCGTGGAGTCGGGCCCAGTTGTCCAAGGGAGCAAGGACTGAAGATCTCTGGTTCTGAACTCCTAGAAAGCAGACCATCTATGTGTGGCCCCATTCCCTGGCCACCACTGCCCAGGCCTAGCCCCTGCCTGTCCTAGCTCAGGCTCCACGAGACCCCCAAACTCACAAATGCTGCTCAAAGATGCGGACGCTGGTGTCTCCGGCCATTGAGGTGACCAGAGTAGTAAATTCAGAGAGGACAGATGGGAGGAGGAATCGGGACACCATGTGGGTGGAGCTCCTTGACACTGAGGCACAACCTGGAGCCAGGGCAGAGAAGTCAGGCTGGGGCCATAGCACGGGGACCAGGCCACGAGGGTGAGTGCGTGGGAGGGGGCCCTCACCGATCTGAACCATAAACTCCATCCAGCGCTGAGTCACACGAGCAAACACCGGCTGCAAGGTCCCCACCTCACCCTCTTCTAGCTGTGTGGTCCGGCGTCTGAAGACACAGCAGGTGTAAGACCCTCGCCTCCACATGTGACACGTGTGTGTTCACACAAACCCCAAACCCAGCTGTGACTTCACATCCTCCTCCACCCTGACGCACCACCACACAACACACCTTTGTCTCTGGGCTCCAGAATCTGGGCCTGGTGCCCGCTCAGTTCCACCTGGAGTCCGAACACTTTCTGTTTTGTGACGCCTCCGGCCCCGGGTGTCTTCTGGCCGGTCCAGGACAATGTCATCAGTTGTTTTGGGAGAACCCAAGTCCCCACATTCTGTTTTACTCTAGGGGCAAGGCAGTGAATGAGGAAGTGCTGTTGGGAAGGGTGATAGCGTGGAGGATGGGGGCATTGTGGAATGGTAAGGAGAGCCTAGGGGCTCAGAGGTGCCGGCCGCAGCCTTGGGCAGGCCACTTGGCTTTTCCGAGCCCCAGCACCTGCACTGGTAAGAGCCCTACTTCTCCTGTGGGTGGCTGTGAGGGCCCCACGAGAGAAAGGGAAGTGAAGGCTTTTGCTAAGCTGGGCTCTCTTCATCCGAGAGAACCTGCCACACTCGGCAACCCCCCAAGGGACAGGCCATCTGGGACAGTCTGCAGGGGAATGGAGGGGAGCTAGGAGGCAGGCAAGAAGGTAGACACCAAGTCCACCACCTCTTCCCATCCCCTTGTTACCAGCATATCCCAGAAGCTACGCCGGCCAGCTTTGCTGGGGGGAGTCACAGGCTCGCCAGGGCCAGGGCTAGGGCCAGGCCCAGGAGGAAAGGTGCTAGCTCGGCCCGCAGGGCTCTTGGTTTCCAACGACCCGCTCCTGAGACTTCCTGTGGACATCAGACATTACAGACTCCCGTCACTAACCATCAGTCCGTGTGTCAGACAGCCTAGCCCCGAGACAGGTGAGAGTGACTTGCCACTTTGCTCCTTATCCCGCCTATCAGTGAATGGCAGCGTACACAACTGACAGCTACCATGTACGTATGAAGGAGCTTCCTGAGGAGGAATCTCTCTCTTGAAGTGGGTGACCAGCTGCATGTATGTACTTCTGCTGGCATGTGGCCTTGCTGACGTGGAGAATAAAAGGATAACTGTGAGTGTGTACTTTGGAGAGAGCCTTTGCAATGCCTTCCCGAACCCCCATCCTTGGCAACCTCACCAGAGACGCTGTCTTGCCCTGGGCCTGGGATGTTCTCCGGATCCCATGTACCTGGAGATGTGTCCTCTGTGCACAGTGAGGCTGGCAGCAGCCGCAGCTCCATGATGGCATCAGCCAGGGCTTGGCGGGCTGCTCCTCGGAGCTTCTCCTCCAGCTGCACGATACTGATGTTGCCCTTCTCCCACACATCCAGTCGGAGCCATGGGGCCCCATTCTGAGCTGGAACAAAGAATGGGTGTAACATGAGGGTGCCTCTGGTTCCCACCCAGAGTGTTAACTGAATACCCCCTCCATTGACCAAGCTGCCCCACCTGAAGAACTGTCCGACACGAATGGGCAGCGAGTGACCTGGGTCAGTTGCTCAAATTCCTCCTCCTGCAGTGGGTCAAGGGGCCCCGGAGAGGAAGGGGGCCATGATGCCAGTGAGATGGGGCTGCCCCCTTCATCCACGAAGGCTAGAGTGATGCAGGCGACCCCTGGGTAGAAATCCACAGGAAGACCCAGGTCTGAGACTTCTAGATGGCCCTGAGCTGCAAGGCTGGGAAAGGCCCTGTTGGCCATAAGGCAGGAAAAGGCTCTCCCACAGTCGGCAGGGGCCCAGGCTGGCGCCCTGCAGCGTACCTTTGCCACCGGTGCCCTGCCCACCAGGCTTGTTATACAAGTAGATGTCCAAGTCAGGGAGGCCACCTTGCGGTGGGAGCGGGTGCTGGGGAGAGAAGCACCACAGAGCACTAAGCCCCAGTGGGTAGACAGAAACCATCAGGGGATGGTGTCCACTGTGGGGAACGGCAGACAGGTATTCCTAGGAGCACAGGAAGATGCAGGCAGGCAATAAAGGTGTAGGAGGTGGGGGGAGGCATGGGTGTGTGTATACAGGTCCTTAGGCAGGGGGACACCACCTGCGGCACCCGCAGAGAACGGTCACACAGTGAGGGGGGTGTGGGGGCATCGGGGCACGCAGTGTGAGAGGGATTGAAACCTCACCTGGAAGTGGTTCCGGCTGTTGCTGTCCGTGTACTTGGGAGAGTGCAGGAAGATGAGCAGGTTCTGGCGCAGGTACCAGGCCAGGGCAGGAAGCCAGGGCCTGCAGGCGACAGGGAGGGCCAGGTGCAGCACTTCTGAGGGGAGGCTTCCGGGGGGCTGGATGAACTGTAGGGAGTGTGAAGGAAGGGGGGTCAGAGCTATATGGAGAGGGTGAAGCAGACACTGTCCCCGCACCCGAGCCTTGGAGGGAGGCTGAGGTTGGGAGAGAGCTGACCTCCACATCAGCGGGTGTCAGCTTGCAGTTCCGAACAAGCATGACAGTGATGACGTCCAGTGTAGCCTCGTCCAGGCGCCGACGCAGGACCCGTACTAGCTCATCTGTAATCTCAGGACCTTGACGCAGCCACAGAGTCACTGGCAGAGGATCCAGCAACCCCCAGACCAGCCCTTGACCCCCACACCTGAACAGTCCCCCACACACTGCAGGCGGCTGGCACCATGTTCTAGCTCTGCCAAGTTCTAGTTCACTATGTAACTGTGGACAGGGGAGTGTCACCTGTCAAAGCCTCAGTGTCCTCATCCATATGATGGGAATAATACCAACGTCTACCTCATACGTAATGGTCTGAGCCCAAGGCCAAGTACACATTAAGTCAGCCATAAGTATGAGTTGCAACATCCAGTTGCCGACTGGGTCCCTCGTGCTCACCATCTCCCAATCTGAACCCAGCACCTTCACCCCAAACCTGCCCTCGGTTTCCACCCACTGGATCCACCATCCTCCCAGTCAGCCAGGCTAGACAGCTAGTGTTGGCTTTAATGGGTCCTCTCTCCAAGCTGCATTTCAATGAGCTGCAGTGCCTACCCTCTAAACATCACGGGGGTCTATTCTGCCTGGTTCCTGCTTGAGGGAAACCGGGAGCACAGCATGAGCTAGAGCGGGCAGGTGCCAGAAGTCTCAGGAGAATTCTGGAACCTCCTCTGGTTACTCCCCTGCCCCCTCCTCGTGGCGCTTACCTGCCTGTCCTACGCCGTGCACCAGCAGCTGGATATGCCTGTCCACTTGGCCCACAGGACGAGCAGCATCTGAACTGCGGCTAGAAGCCATGTCCAGGGGAGAACGAGGACCCTGCAGAGAAACATGGGTCAGGGCCCGGCTCCAGGGGGCCAAGTATGAGGGGAGCACAGAGGCCTTGGGGGGTGGGGAGGGGGTGATACGTGCCGATGTTTCCTCAGAGTAGATGGGCTCCTGGCTTCGTGACAGAGCCAGGGAGGGGGGCAGCGCGTCACCCTCCCATGATCGCTCGCTGCATGACGTCTCCAGGAGCCTGGGAGAGAGTGGCACAGTCTTTGGACATACGTCCTCTGCCCCTATCCTTGACCCCTGCTTTACCCCCTCTTCCCAGGGCCCACCCACATACCGCAGGTAGTACACAGCCTTCGTAGCTCGTTCCTGATAGACAAACATGTTCTTCCGGTTCACCACAGAGAAGGCATTGAGCACGGAGCGCAGGGCCTGGATGGCTGTGGAGGGACACGGGCTCAGGACGCCCCTTTCTCCAGATTCCCTCCCACTCTACCTGCCCTCTCTTGCCCGTCACACACCCCGAGAGACTCCCATGCTGGGACCCATTTTCAGGCGTGAATGGACGCGAATCACGGTTCCCCACACAACGTCACAGGAGAAATGGCCAGGGACAAACTGCATTGTGGCTGCTAGGTACCCTCGGGGTGCACAGCTCTCATCAGCAGCGTAATCTGGGGAGAAGGGAGACAGGGGGTCAGAAGCGGGACACAGCCTTCTGCTCTCGCTACTTCTCACTTATGAAACTGGTCTACTTGTCCTCACTCCTCAGGACTCCTTGGCCCTGTCTGTTACTCTGCAGGGGAAGAATGACCATTCTGGGTAAGGCGGCAGGACCGTGCTCTTAGGAAGCCAGGTCACAGTACGAAGGCTCTCAGGGAGATGTGGAGAAGGAGCTAAGAAGAAGTGGCAGGTAAGACATGAGAAAATCCTTAAGATAACGTCGAGACGTTGCCTGTGTCATAATACATAACATAAACCCCCAGCTGTGTACTCACAGGGAGTAGCAATAGGATAGGAGAATAGGAGTTAGAACTGATAGGAGTGCTGATACACACCCGCAGAGTCAGGGAAAACACTGTGCACCGGAGGACAGCTACCCCAAAGAACCTACAGGGCAGTAGGGCAGAAAGCAAGAGCTCAGGGACACAGTCCAGCACCCTGTCTGACCCTTTCCAGGTTGCCAGGTTGCCAGGTTGATGAGCCTCCTGATGGCAGAGGGGGCCACCTGGTTTCCAAGAGAAGCCACTGCTGGATGTGAGCAGTGTTTAGAGCGCACAGGGGGCTGCAGTTTGGAACAGAATGCTGGTTGTCCAGCAAAAACACGTGGACAGACTCTAATGAGGAAGGGCTGTCTCAGGGCTTCGACCAGTCTCCCATCGCATGCTGTCAGAAGGCATTTGAAGCAAAGGTGTGTGGCTGTCCTAGCACATGCTCCATGTGCGGAAGACACCATCAAAACCCTGGGAAGCCTGCTAATTAGGGGAATGGTGCTTTGATATAGAGCACATCTCAGGATGTGCTGAGAGACGCAGTGTCCGGAACTGTTAGGAACATTCACCTACAGACTTGGTGAGAATATTAAATATAGAAGTAGTCTGATTTTACTTTTAAACCGGATGGGAGAATTGCAAAGGAATGACATCATCATTTGGCTTTCCCCCCTGAGCTGGGGTGAGGGGTCATCAGGAGTAACAGAAGAGACAGGAGTGTCAAGACTTCATTAGCATCTCGAGTAGATTGTTAGGCTTCCTAACCATGACCAGAAGTCTCAGGAAGCCCAAAGGGGTCCTGTGCCTGCCCGTCAGGAGGGACAGCAGATTGGAAGGCAAATCCTCCTACTGGAAGGGCAGCAGCAGCCCATGAGGGAGGCTTCTGGGTGGGGTCTCACCATCGGTAGGCAGCGGTGCCCGCTGACGGGAGTGGAAGGGGGTCTCGCTGCGCCACAGATCTTCTTCGCTCTCGGCCACCAGAAGAGAGTTACACACGTGACTGTCATGGAGGTCCTGCAGAAGCAGCCGCTGGAAGGAGGAGCTGAGTATCAGGGAACTGAAACATTCCTCAATTCCTCATACATTGGTGGCAGTGGTCAGGGGTGATCAGAGGCCAGAGAGGATGCCCATTATCTTGGGGAGGGGGCGGGGTCAGCGATCAAGAAAGTATCAGTAATCACTGGGGAATCAGAGATGTGTCCCAAAGTCACTGGGCTCAGGGCTCTGAACCCCAGGTTATGAACACTCGTCCCTCCTCTTTGCCAGAATCTGTTACCCAGCCTTCAGACCTCAGTTTAAAAATTCAATTTTCCCCGACACTGCAGAAGATCAGACCCCGTCATTTGCTCTTGTAGCAAGCAGTCTCTACTCTTCCTTTGTATGATTCTTCACAATTGTAATGGAAATAATTTGTGTAATTTAGTTGTTCAATGTCTATCTCCCCCATGCGACATAAGCTTCCAGAGAGTCAGGGTTTCCCTGTCTTGTTCACCATTATATCCCTAATGCTAGCACGGAGCCACAAGATGGAACAGCTAGCTCTAGTCAGGGTCTGGGAGAGTAACCTGCCTTACTGGGCGAGGGGAGGGAGCATTCCCCAGCTTGTAGAGCCCAGGGAGTAACAGTATCTCAGTAGGAAATGTCCAAGGCAGATTAAGAGCCTCTGAAGGTCAAGTCCTGGAAACTCCTGCCTCATCTGAGCAGTGTCCCATGCCAGAAAGCCCTGTCCCCAGGGACACCTGGGTGGCTCAGTGGTTGAGCATCTGCCTTTGGCTCTTGTCGTGATCCCGGGGTCCTGGGATCAAGTCCCACACTGGGCTCCCTGCAAGGAGCCTGCTTCTCCCTCTGCCTGTGTCTCTGCCTTTTTCTCTGTGTCTCTCATGAATAAATAAAATCTTTAAAAAAGAAAGCTCTGTCCCTAGCTATCCCTTACCTGGTTGACCTCCCTGCAGATCTCCCCAACTTGTCTCACCAGGAGCTGCTGCAGGTGACGGCACTCGGTGCCTGGACCCCCATCCTCCCGAATCAGGCTCCTATAGGGGAGGGATGGATCAGACACAATTGTTGTTGTTGTTGGGGTCTTGAGAGCCGGGGCCAAGAGAAACCATGAAAAGGGAGCAGGATTGGCCAAAGGGAAGCAAACATGGTGGGAAATGGGAAAAGCAGAACTCTTCGTAGCAATTATAGAAACACAGATCCCATGCTTGCTTTATCAGCTTCCTCGTGGGCAGCACGCTGAAGCTTCCTTCACGTAGCTCATCTGCTCTCCATTCTCAGATCTTGTGCAGAATGGTGGTCTTCCCTTCTCAAACCCACCCCATCCCAAGATGGGAGTCATATTTAAAGAGGCTCTGCTGGGCAGCCTGGGTGGCTCAGTGGTTTAGTGCCAACTTCGACCCAGGGTGTGATCCTGGAGACCCAGGATCGAGGCCCACGTGGGGCTCCCTGCATGGAGCCTGCTTCTCCCTCTGCCTGTGTCTCTGCCTCTCTGTGTCTCTTATGAATAATAAATAAATAAAACATTTGAAAAATAAAATAAAATAAAGAGGCTCTGCTGGGAATCCTGGCTCTGCCCTTTCCTCTGCTCTGACCTTGGGCAAGTACTGAACTTACCTGTGCTTGAGTATCCTCCCCCTGCCATAAGGAGAGTAATACTGTCTAGCACTGCTGCATAGATGAAAGGAGCTGATCCAGGTGGAGCACTCAGAACAGTGTCTGCCACACAGTAAGCGCTTGTTAAGTATCACCTGTTATTCCCATGTCAACCTCTGAAGCTGCTCTGAACTACGGCAGCTCTTAATGCCTGGCCAGGAGCCAAAATCCTACCAGCTTTTAACTCCATTAGGAAAGCAGAGAGTGACCTGCTTTGCTGCAGGCTGCAGGAAGTAGTCAGGACCACCCAGCCCCAGAATGCAGTCAGATCCCTGCCCAAAGCCTAGTCCCAAGTCTTACTTTTGAACAACTCCGGAGAGGAGTATTGTGGGACCAGGGAAAAGCAGCAGACATCAGAGTCAGGTGCAGGGCGCTACTTACCGTGCATGAGCATATACTTCTACGCGGTCCTGCAGTACCCGAACGATGAGCCAGAAGTCAGGCAGGCAGGGCCCAGGGAGGCCTGAGAGTGAAGGCTGGGGAGGTGCTGGCCCAGGTGGGGTCCGCAACGTGAAGGGAGCCTTCTCCCCCAGGGTCTCATTGGGACCCTCACTGTCTGAACCACTGCTGCCACCATCGTAACCTGTGTCAAACGTGCTTAAGTTCAGTCCCATCCTTTGGCTCATCTGATTCTGTGAGCATCATCAGGTTTGCTGGGCCTGGCCCCTTCACGTCAGTCCATTCTGAGGCCCCCTGCCTGGTCCTGCCGCACAGCCCTGAGTCTGCCTCCCATCAGCCTAGAGGCCTCCCCCATTGTCCCAGCTTACCTAGGTGGTCAGAGTCCACACTGCCCTGACTGGACATAAGGCTCAGCCCCCGGCTGGGCCCAGGCTGGCTCCCTGGGAAGAGAAGGGAAAGGCCTGGAACCTCTATTGATCTGGCTGAGGACCGCCCTCTGAAAATGGAAGCAGGGCCAGGGACCTACAAGTCCCTGGTCCTAGCCCCCAGACTTTTTACCCGAGTCCTCTCTTACCTCCCTGTGGCAGGCTGAGGAGGGGGGTGCCCTCAGAACCCTCTGGGGAGCCAGGGGCTTGGGGGCTGGCTGTCAGGGCCTGAGGGGAAGAAAGTTAGAAGTGAATATAGGCTCCACACACCTACCTCTACCCCCTCCATTCCCAAGGCATCCCGGGAAAGGCTCACCTCCCCTTCGATGCCTTCAGCCCTGTCCTCGTGGCTGTGCCAAGCCCAGGCAGTCGAAGGGGGCTCCCTTTGGGACCCACCTGGCTGTTGGCCAACTGCTACAAAGAAGAAGCCACTTTCGGAATCCTCAAGAAGAACATGGCCAGGGAGGTGAAGGCGGCGGAACTCCTGGGGAGCAGGAGCCAAGGTCACAGTTTAGGCAAGAGCAGCCTTCCCTGTATGTGGCACCCCACACTTCCTCATCAGATCCTCAAAACTACCTGGTGAAGCAGACTCTGGCACCCCCATTACTGAGGTGTGCAAAGGTTCAGTGGCTTGCCTAAAGTTTAACAGGCATAGTGGCAAGGAGGGGAGCAGGGTCTCTTCCCACTGAGTTGGGCTGCCAGGCACGGGGTGAGGGACAATGTGGTGAGGCGGCCGTCCAGAGGGTAATGCTATGGAATCAAACCAGGACTTCTACTTCTGTATCTGAAGTCCAGGGAAGAATGGGCTCCAGGATGACCAGGGGGGTTTCTGAGGGCAGCATACCTCCTTGAATTGTGTAAGGGAACGTTCTGGTCCAAACACAAAACTCAGTGGTAGGGTTTGGCGAAGGCAGGTAGAGCGTCCAGGAGAGCTATGGATGTGGGCAGCTGCACGGTGCAGAGTAGGGCCCTGGGGGATGCCCCCTCTTCGGAGGGCTCCCACCATCTCATCCTCCAGCAACCAGCGGATCTACAGTCAGAGAACAATCCAGCAAGTAGTGAAGGGTACCTTCCTTGCCAGTTGGGGCATCCCCTCACTTGCAGACCAGAAGACACTTGGCCTCACAGATTGAGGGCGGCCTTACTTTGATCTTAGAATAAAGGAGCCCTTTAACCTTACTCACACGATGGAAAGGGTATCAGTTACAGTGTTGAGGGGTCGCCACTTAGGTTGGAGGAGGGAAGGCCCTCACCTCACTCATGGTGGTCTCAATAGCCAATCTGTGGGGTGTGGCCAAATTGGACAGTCCAGGGTGCCTAGGTGGAAGAAAAGTTTAGATGTTGGTTTCCAAAAAACAAAACTGACAGGGAGCAAGGAACCCTGAGAGACAGAAAGGGAAGTACCTGTCTTCTTCTGGGGGTGGCAGTGGGGGTCCTAGGCCATCATCCGACCTTAAAGATGATGGCTGCCCTGGAGATCGTGGGAATGAAGCACTGCTTTCAGAGGTGGATCTGAATAGGGTGGGAGCAAAGGTCAAAGAGCAGCAGCTACTCTCTTCCTTGGGCCTCTTCAGAACTCCTTTCTTGGAATCCTCAAGGGGTCCTGAGTCCCCAAGTGTCTCTAGATTCTTTAATGGGCCCCTACCCCCATCAAGGCCCTAGATCCACCCACCAAACTTGCTGCCACACCTGTGGTGCTGAGGGTCCGAGGTTGGGGGAAGCTCCACCTCCAGAGGCAAGGTTAACACGAAGACGTCCAGGGTAACACTGAGGTCCCTCAGGGGCACTCGGCCTCCAAGGGGGGGGCCCTCCAGACTGGAAAGCACCTGGCCTGGGAGAGGGGAAAAGTCAAGAGGGCTGCCGGAGCCCAGGGACAAGCACAGACTTCAAGTCCTCAGCGCTCATGAGTTACAGCCATGGGCTCTCCCCCTGCCAGGTGTGCTCTCCAGCCTGCCAGGCAGGCAGGCTGTCCTGGCACCTGGGGCCCTCCCTCGGGTACCCTGGACTCACCCAGGCAGGTGGGCAGGCTGCACACGGGTACTGAGCTGTGCTGCCCATGCAGCCGCACAGAGCACGTGAGGTGCAGGAAGAGAGGCGGCAGGTCACGCACCAGGCTCTCAGGCCCCGTCGGTGAGTCGCCCCCCAGTATACTGAAGGAGTCTTCATCAGGGTTCACGGTGTCTGCATCTGACAGCGAGGCGGAGTCAAGCCCCACGGGCCCCAGGTCTGCCTCACGGCTCTCTCGGTATTCTACTTCCAGCTCTGGGTCACTCTCAGTGACCACGCAGCAGGCTGACGTGTCTCCTAGACAAGGAGCATGTCATGTGGTGGCTGGGAGAGGCTGGCGGTGGAGGGCCCCGAAGCAGCTTCCGTGGCCTGAAGCAGCCTTCCCACCTCTACCCACTTGCCCACACACCTTCTTCTCCTAGGAGTTCAGCCTCTGAAAACTCCAGATCACTGACTTTTCTGTCTACTATGTCCCGGGGGCCCTCATCCTGAGCAAAAGAAAGAGAGAGCTTTATCTGAGGCAGGACAAGAGTCACATCCAGGCCTCAGGGAGCCAAGAGTCAAGAGGATCTAGACTCAGGGGGCTCAGTGAGGCTATGGCTCAGGGGGTACCAGGGAGGAAGGGAGGAAGGGAGGAAGGGAAGAAGCCACTCGCCTCTCGCCGGCTGGATGGAGGGCAATAGAAGAAGTAGTGCGGATTGGAGGGCACCATGCGGAAGTGGAGACCACTGATCTCCAGGAACTTCTCCTGTTTGGGAGTTATTATGTCAGCCGGCCCTTGGCAGGACACTGCCCCCTACCCTAGAGTAGACGCCTACACAGCCCCCCCACCCCCACCCCTAAGAGAGGACAGCACAGGCAGGCCTCCACCCTCCTCTGCCCTCAGCACGCGTCCCACCTGGATGAGGCTATGAAGGGCATCATGGGCCTCTCCTCTGAGCTGGCAAATGTCTGTCAGAGAGATCTCCAGGCTAGGGTCTGGGTTGCCAGGGACACGGCTGCTCTGAGACTCAGGCTCGCTGAGGTCCTCGGTCTCTATGCTGAGAAGGCAGGATGGGGGTGAGGGGTGTCGAGGCACTAAGGACCGCCAAGTCCTGGAGGAGCCTGCTTCCCTACTGGGAGTGGCACACACCCATCTTCGGCTCTAGCAAGGGTGCCTGGCACAATGGCACGGGTGGTGCGAGGGGCAAGGGGAACCGACCCACCCATTTTGGCTCGAACCCCCACGTTTCTTAACGACCGGACATTTCTGTGACATGAAGCAATGAGTAAGGAGGACTCCCAGTTTTCTGACTTGGGCTGCAGGGTGGAGGGTGATCTCATTCACCCATGGGAGAACGCAGATAGAGAAGTTAGTTTTGGTGAGAAGAAAATGCATGGATTTCAGGGCATGAAAGGTGGGGGGTGTGTCTAGAGCTCTAGATGGGGAAAAGGGCTGGAGTTCGGGGCCTGGGCATCGTCAGCACACTCCTCCCTCCGCTTCTTCTGCTTCCTCGAGGCTAATACACTGTGGGAGGCAGACACACAGATGTCTGCTCACTTGCCTTTCTCCCTCCCTCCATCAGGGTCCTGCTGGACCTCTTAGGTGAGCCGGGGACTCAGCAGTGAGGGACATGCTCTTGGGAAATGCACAAGTGGTTCCAGAGGTTACTACTATTGCACAAATGTCCTCAGAACAAGCTTCCTACTTTCACTGATGGCAGCTGGCAACTCTACATACCTCTCACCCAGCTCAACACTCCAGGCCAGAACAGAAGACAGAGACTATAGGTGGGAGAAAGAAGCCTGGGAAGCAGCAAGAAGCTGGCGACAAAGCAACTGCCTCCGTGGTGTGTGGGCACCACCTTGCACAGCCCTCACCCTGGCTCAGAAGCTCTCTTTCCAGGGACTTTGTGCAGCCTCACACACCACTCAGGGCCAATCCTAACCTGGACTCGGAAGCCAGAATGGCTCGTTCTCGAGGCTCAGGGGCCTCCTCGATGCTGCTGCTGAAGGGCCCAGGGCTGAGAGGCCCAGGGCTTGGGGGTGCCTGGGGCAGACTCCGAGTGTGGCCACACAGTGCAAGCAGGAAAGGGGTGATGTCTACTTCTTGCAGCAGCTCCTCACAGGCATCGACTGCTATCAGCAAGTCCTGTGAGCTGACACTCTGTGCTTGCTGCAAACTCCGGAACAGCCCTGGAAAGTGGAAGGGGCCATGACAGTTGAGCTCTGGCATGGCCTCTCCAGTGCCCATGCCCATAATCCCGAGAAGCCTCGCTCCTCCCTGATGCTCTCTCGCATGGCCTCCTGCTCACCACGGACATAGCATCGCTGAGCATGCTCCTGCAGCAAGGCACAATGGTTGGCTGCCTCCTTGTACCTGGGCTCCATCCAGACTGAGGATGGGGAGGGCTGGTCGAGGAACGGAGTCCTAGCAATAGGAGGGAGGCGCAAGCTTGGCCAACTCTCCTAAAGGACATCTCAGACTCCCCATCCACCCACGCTCCCACGGACTGTCCATATGTCTCTACTGAATGTATTCATGGCCCAGCAAGTTCAACTGATTTGCTGAAGGAAGCTAAACCAGGAGTAGGCAGGACATGGACTGAGTCCTTGCCTTGATCATCAGCCTGTCTGTCCGTACCCATGAGTATGTTCATGAGCCCTGGCTGGGGGCCGTGGCTGGGGGAGGACCGAGGTCAACACTGAGGGTACTCACCGAAAGATGAGGTCTCGGGGTGCCTGAGGGGGCTGCAGGCCAACCATTTGCTCCCTCAGTGCTTCCAGGGCACAGCTATAGATGTAAACAGGACACCGGGTCCGGGGGCCATCGGCACCCTCTGTCTGTGGAGCCTGACGCCCAGCATAAGCCTGTAAGTCCCGACGGAAAGGTGGGCTTAGGTCCCCTGGGTCCTGGGCAGTGTCTGTGGGAAGAGATGTCACATGGTCTCCAAGCTTTCTCTTTGCTCCCATTCCTGCTCCTGCTTAACTGACCAAAGAGGGAGCAGCCTTACCGCCGGCTGGCGTAACACTGAGCATGGGGACTTGGGCCTTTGGAGCCCTCATTCCAGGTCCTCCCAGATCTTTCGGGCTGGCGGCCCCACTCCAATCCCCAAACTTTGGCTTTGTCTCCTCTTGAGAGGGTCCCTCCAGGCCACAGGCAGCCAGATGTTGGACGTCTGAAGGAGAGAAGAGAGATAGAAGTCAGAGCTGCCTGGTGGGCCAGTGAGGGTGCCCAGGGGTTTGTATCTGGGGCTGGTGATGAAGGTAAGCAGGTGGTACCTGGGAAGGTAGCTGGGAGGAAAGTCAGAAACACATGCTGGGGAGTCACAAGCCTTGCATAGCAGCGCCACTGTGGGGGCTGGGCACAGATGAGAGGCTTGAGAGTCTCAGGAGGGCCTCCAGCCTGTAAGAGAGAAACAGAGTGATCTGCAAGGGACCACCCAACCCCTGCTCCCTTCCTCTACCCTGGAGTGCTGCCCTCGGTACAGCTTGTGAGATCCAGGACAAAGGGGAGTGATAGTATCCTGTCGCTGGCAGGAGGCGCTTAGTATCCTCGGCGATACAAAATCGGGGCATGAATACGTGCTAACAGAAGGAGGTCAGTGGGAAAACCGGCTCAAGGAGACAATCAGTGCTGACCAGGGGAGGAAGTGCTGAGTCTCCAGTGGCTTGGGTGCTGCTGACTGCTTGATCCTTTAGGATCCCGTGGCCCCCTGCCGGTGGCTCCTCTGGACCTACAATAGGGGTAGAGGTGGGTGGACGAGGGCAGGGCTAGCAGAGGCAGGGCACTGAGGTGAAGAGACAGGGAGGCCCAAACCCAAAGACAGAACTCCCCCACCCCTCATGGGGTGGGGCAAAGGGGGCTGGGCCAGAGTGTGCTCTTTAGGAAAGAGGTGAGAGCTCACCTGGACTGTGGCAGGTCCGTCGTAGCACCTCACTCAA
The DNA here is from genome assembly GCF_053574225.1 of Canis aureus. NCBI lineage: Eukaryota > Metazoa > Chordata > Mammalia > Carnivora > Canidae > Canis > Canis aureus. Next base: position 23,363,219 of record NC_135623.1, read on the forward strand.
GAAGGTGGCTTGCTCAGCCGTGGTCAGCGGGATCTCCCGGTCACTCAGCTCCTGCCCCAGGCAGCTGTGCAGCAGGCACAGCACCATGTCGTTGGCGGGACAGGGCCCCTCGGCGAGAGGGACGCCCTCTGGCTCTGCCCGACACACACTCCACTCAGCACCAAGAGCCTCCTGTGGCCTAGCACCCTGGCTCAGCCCTGACCACGGCAGCCCTCGGGTGGCCTCCAAGCCTCCTCTTGCCCCAGCACTCATCTGCTTGTTTGCAGACTCATCTGCTCTCTATCATTCCCATGCCCGCTGGCCCTCTAGGTGTGGGTCAGTAAGTATGAAGTTCACCCACCTCTGGAAAGCAGAAGGAAGAACATCTGGAGCTGTTGACACTGAGACAACAGTCCCATTAAGTCAAAATGGAAAGGGATCTCGTGGACACAGGTATCTCCCTGTTCCAATCCTAAGGAAGATAAGACCCATAGTGAGACCCAGATGCCCCAACTAGGGCTGCCGCCCACCCCCTACACCACGGTCCACCCCAGGGGTCCCTTCTCCACTGACCATCAGAGACCCTTGGCTCTGGGGGCAGAGGACTCCATTCCTTGCTCTGGCACAGCTGTATCAGGTATTCGAAGCTCAGCATGGAGCCTATGCAGGCTGCATCCCGAGGGTGGAGCTGGGGCACAAACAGCAGAGGTCAGGGGTCAGCCTGTCCCTAGGCCACAGTATTCTGGGGTCCAGCTCTCAAGGAAGCGCACACGGTCACAGACAGGCAGACCACAGAGACAGAGGGGCCAGGAAGGCCGCGGGCTGTGGTACTCTAGAGGGGACGGCACCTCACCCGCTAAGGCGTGGGGGTACTTCGAGGCCACTCACAGCTCGAGGGATCTCAGAGTAAGTCAGGTCCTGGAGGTGCTTCCAGCTCTCGGGGCCGGGTCCCACCCGCCCATACTGAGGCTCCACCCACACCTCGGTGACCAGGTTGAGCTCTGAGTCTCCTTCCAGGGCCTCCACCTCCACATCATTGTCATCATCTGTTGAGAAGCTAAAGGAGGAGGAGGAGGCCTGAGCCTGGCAGGGAGGAGAGTCTGATCCACAACCAATGGCAGGGGATCAGCCCATGGAGGGGGCACAGGACAAACATAATTCCCATGTGACTTTCCGGACAGGCATCTGCCTGACGAAGCACCCCTACCCCGACTCTCTAACAGCCCAGAGACAGAACTCCAGGGGCAGTAGGAGAAGTGGGAATATGGAGATAGGCAGCTCCCAGAGAGAGCCTGGGTCTCACCTGTCCTTGGTGGACGTAGAGTGTGGGGGGAAGAGGATATACTGCACAACGCACGTGTGCCTCTCTTCACCTGCAGCCTGCCCCAGGGGCTCGCTCTAGGGGCAAAACGGGAGATGGTGGGCAAACCTCGGCCAAGTCAGAGATCCAGCCTGGCCCAGCTCTAACCCCCAGAACCCTAGGCCCTGTCACATTGTCCTGGGATGGGCCTCAGTCTTCAGGTCCTCTGGTCACAGGGTCCCCATGAGGCCAAGTTTATAGCAGTCCCGACGCAGCTTGGAGGCAAGTGTCCCTCTGATGATGGACCCTGGTGGGGAAGTGTCATGAGGGATGGCACATACCTGAATTGGAAGCTCCAGGACCATGTTGATGATTCCTTCCCCACTGCAGGCGAAGTGGAAGCCTTCAGAGAGTCGGACTCTAAAGCCCCATAAAGGTGGGGGTGGGGAGAGGATAAGACTGGGGAAAGACACTCAGAGTCTATCCTACTGCCCCCCATCCCCGTATGTGGCCACTTCTGGCAGCCACCCAGGCAGACCTGTCTGCTGGCAGCCCTCCTCAGATCATGGGTGCCTTGGGTACAACAAATTCTAGTTGCACAGGCCGACTGTGGAGTGTGGGAGTGAAGGCAGGGCAGGGCAGGGACAGGAGCTGCTCTGAGCTAAATATTGTGTGTAACGGCGATGGCACAGGGGCTGAGAGAGGGCAGGGTCTCACTTCACTTTCTGCCTGTGGCTCAACCCAGAATCTACACTTGCTCTCTCCCCATCCCGAGCTGCCCGGTCATGCTGAGGTGACGTACTCAGTGAGGATGGACAGAAGCTGTGCAATGGCACTGAGTGGCAGTGCGGGAGCCAGGCCTGATGGGACGCTCCAGAGCCAGCGCTGATGGTAGAGGTAGCGGGACAGAGATGCTAGGCTGGAAGAGGCTGAGCGGCCGGACACCAATGGCAGTGGCCCCGGTGGCTCCAGTGTCAGTAAGAAGGGCGCCCGGTAGTCCAAGGGTAGCTTCTCATACCTGGGCAACAGAGGCCACACCTCGACCTCCACTCAAGACCCAGCTAAGCCCCAGCCCTCCTGTACGGTCCAGCCTCTACACCAACCTGATGAGTAGCTTGTCGAGGGGCTTATGTAGGACCACAAGGCAGGGCCGGTCAGATAGGGCCTGCTGTGGGCCCAGCATGGGGGGGGACTTGGAGGGAGAGCTGCCCCCACCAATGCCCCCCAGCCCTTTTCGTTTGACCTTGGGTGTTGGCTCCTTGCTTTGTACCCGGTGAGGGAAACGCAGCCGAAGGATCTCTTCCCGTAAGCCAGACACAATCTGGAGGAGAAAAGTGATCAGATCCTCCTAACCCTGTCTCTTATAGGTCTGGGAGAAGGGGCCCCCAGACAAAGTGGGAGAGCCCTCTACTCTAAGCCTTTCTTGGTCTGGGGTCTCCCATCTCTACTGGCCCTGGCCCTGTATGAGTTGAGGAGAAAGACTGAGTCTACTCTCCAGGGTTCCCAGGTCTGGGAGGCAGTCAGGGCTCAGCTCACCTTGTGTCGGGCCTGGGCTGGTGTGCCAATGGGAAAACCCAGGCGAAGGACCATGCACGGGGCCTTGGAAATGATGCGGACCATGTAGAAGGAAGAGGGTGGCTGGTCTGGGGCACTAGGAGAAACGGGGGTCAGTGAGCAGACTCTAGACTGGGAGTCAGTGGGTTGAGGAGAAGGAGTGGTGAGGTCTGGGGTTAGAAGAAGAGGCATGGGGTGTGGTGACGGGGGGGCGGGGAGCGAGGGGACATGACTTTGCCCACCTGGAGAGCAGCTTCACATATGAGTAGCCCTCAACCAGCACGAAGCTGCTCCAGTCCCGAAGCAGAGAAGTCAGCGAGGAGTGTGAGATCCTGCATTGCACGGTGCTGTAGCGCCCATTACTGCCGGGGGTGTGCAAGTGCTTGGGGATCGGTCTGCAAGATGGGTGCGTGCCTAGGTCAGATCTTATAGGCTTGGGGGCAAAGAACAGACTGCTCCCTGTCTCTTCCAGGTCCTGTCTGAGGAGGTGGGGGTGGGTAACCCAGAAGGCTAGGGAAGGGTTATAGTTTATCCTTGGCTGAAGGTGGGTGAGAGTTCATCAGTTGCTCCCCTTCCCCATCACTCCTTGTCCACTTGGCCTGCAGAGGGTACTCACGTGTCGTGCTCCAGGATTAGCACCAGGCGATGCATGTGCAGCCAGCGCTGCCATGAGTTGGCATCCATGGACAGCACTGGCTTCCAGTAGGCTGCAAACTGGGCGTGGGATGAGTCGGACCCACTGTGCTGAAGGGAGAGCACCTGGGGACAGGAAGGACCGCCCTATAGGAGCATTCACAAAGAAACATGGCACAAGAGCCACACAGCAAACAGGACTATGGGGTCCAGGGCTCAGAGAGGGCAATGGTTTATGGCTAAAGGAACTCAGAGCTCAGCCTGGGAGAGAAGCAAAACACAGAGGCCTCTAGGATGAAGGTCAGATTGGGATGAGCCCAGAGACAGACTGTGTAGCCCTTTAGAGCTAAATTCAGACCAAGGATGCGGTTTGCCACATCTCCATCACTGACTGAAGAGGAAAGCAGTTGAATGATGGCAGGAACTCAGGGTGAGGCGGCTTCATGCCAGCATAAGCCCCCGCCTGGCAGCATCAGGCCGATGTCTGTGGCCAAGTGTGAAATTATTAGCACAAAGGAAGCTACGGTCTTTGCAAAATACACAGTCCACGGTAGTTGGTGCTGGTGGGAAATGGGTGAAGATGCCGGGGGAGGCCAGAATACACCATGTGGAGAAGGGGCTCACGGGCATCTAGATGTTCTCCAAGTCTTTACCTCAGACCCCCGCGGTCTGCTGAGGACAGCCTCTCTCTATAGATCTTTCTCTGCCAGGAACTTGGAAGGAGGGAGGAGAATGCTCTCAAGGCTAAAGCTTAGGATTCTGGTTTAAGTGCCTCAGACTTGAGAGGGAAAGAAAAAGAAGGTGGCTCTGGGCTCTAGAAGCTGTGCCAATCCAAGTCTGGGTGGACATGGCATTAATGGGATAATGAGCATCAGAGCCACTTACCGGGGTGGTGGAGCCAGGAGGGATATAGAAGAGTGGCACTCCACTCTTGGTGCTATCAGGAAGCGTGAAATGTTCTGGGACTGAAGAGAAGGACTGAAGGTGGGCTAGCATCTGGTCCGTCTGGTTAATGCTGCAGAATAAGGGCCGACCCTGAGCCACACCTGACTCCGGTGGGCACAGAGGAAGGGAGCCTCAGGAGGACGGGTGACCCTGGACACAAGCCTGGTGCTCAGGGGGACTCTCACCAGCTCCCAGTTCCACACCTCTGTCCCTCCACACAACAAACGGGGCATCATTCACTGAGTGGTGACCTCATTCACCTCTGCAGTGTGTTCCAGAACCGTCGGATAACGTGGGTACGATACAGTGAGCGAATGGGTTGCCTTAGTGCACAGGACACATCGTGCAGAATGTCATAGCCACCTTCCATTGTCACTTCCACCCTTGTTCCTCGAGGGCCCTCAGGCTCCAGGGGCCAGGGTGCCACAGCCACATATTCAATGCGCATGTTGTGTTTCCATAACAGCACGAGCTTTACCTCCAGCTGAGACCCTCCTATGGGGGAAGTGGGAGGCCAGTTGGGGGAAGAAGACGCAGGACTCCAGCCGGGGACCAAGTTCTACCCGAAACCCCCACCCACCTCCTGGAACTCTAGCTTAACTAAAGGTTCCAAGCATGGTTCCAGAGATTTCAGGCCTAGAGCCTGCCAACTGCCACAAATGGGAGTTTGCAGGAGTGATGCGAGAACAGAGCCAAATTCAGGACACCACACCACCCTCATTTGACTCACCTCTGGCAAAGGAGAGGGAACCGGGAAGCTAAATCCTAAGAGAACTAAGTCCTGAAGGCAGATCATAACCCACTTGTCTCCAATGACAAGCAGAATCTCCTGTGTGATCCCTAGGTGCCTGCTGCTCCATCTGGCAGGTCTGAGACTTGCGTGACACGGCAGGGCCTAGAGACCCTTTTACCTTTGGCCAGTGTGACCTCTCGGACACTGTATCCCTCCCGAAGCCGTACGGACACAGTGCTGACCAAGTCAGCGGGCACCTCCTTCTCAGTGTGCTTTTTCCGGCGCAGAGCCAGGGCAGGGTTGCTGCTTGCGGACACCAGGTGCTCATTAAACAGGCGGTGCTGGGAGCCTAGAAGACCAGCAGGGTGGGAGAGGGGTGGGTGGCTATCAGAGAGCTACAGGGAGGGGCTATGTGGCCATCCCCGGGGAGAGAGCCGAGCCAGAACAGTTGGCCCCAGGCCTGTGCTCAGGTCCCCCAGGGCATTACCTCCGGGTCTGTGCTATGCACCCTTGCCCCCCGCCCCTTGCCCCAGTCTGCCCCTCACCGCAGTAATACTCAGGGTTCAGGGCTTCCCCACTGCGCAGAAAGGAGTAGAGGAGAAATGCCCGGTGATAGACAGTCAGACCCGGGCTGCCTGGTTCCGGCTCAGGACACGTGGACAGATAAGAGCCAAATGTGGCCATTGCGATGAACTTCATCAATTCCACGTTGGGCACGTGGCCAAAACTGCAGTCATAAGAGTAAACTCCTCCCACCTAGAGAAAATGAACAATTAGAGGCCTAGCTCCAAAAGAGGCAGCCAAGAAGGAAGTACAAAAAGAGTGGAAGAGACTAGGCTGGTGGCTGCTCCCACCCCCGGAGACCACAGAGCTGGGAGTGGGTCAATGTTCTCCCGGGACAGACTGCTGCTCTGCAGCTGTCCTTTCCTGGGCCCCTGTCTGAAGCCCATGCCATGTCGCTACACCCTTCTTTAGAACATCAAACGCTAGACTGCATCACTCACTAAAGATTTTGAGAACTGCTTTTTGTTACTATTGGAGAGACTTCAATGTCTCTAACAAAGTGCTTCTCAAACCTTAGGATATATATAAAACACCTGGAGATTTTGTTAAGATGCATTATGTGTGGGGTGGGCCCAAGATTTTCCATTTCTAACAAGCTCCCTGGTGATGCCAATGCTGCTGGTCCATGGACCATAATTTGAATACTAGGCCCATAGATCAGTTTGCCAAAGGTTATGTGGCAAACTACACACAACCTTTGGGCCAAATCTAGCACATAATGTTTTTGTAAATAAAGTTTTATTGGAACACAGCCATGCCCATTCATCTTGTCTGTGAGTGCTCTGACGCTACAAGAGCAGAGCTGAATAGTTGTGCCAACTGTATATAGGCCAACAAAGCTTAAAATATTTACTAGCTGGTCCTTCACAGAAAAACTTGAGTTGTTTCAATTCCTTGATCTCTCAGTTCCTGAACCCTCATCTCCAGGAACTCTCTGTATTCCACTGCCGCCTGTTGCCTACATGCTGGCCCTTGGCTTCGTTTGGAACCACTTCATTTTTGCAATTTCAATTGCCACATCCTACTGATTACACGCCATTGTATCCCTCTGGATTCTTTCCATTCTCCTTCTCCTGCTGCTCTTTGACCTCATTAAGACTGCAAGCCCTTGAACCTCTGCTCTCTAAGTCTATCCCTGGCCCTCTTGACCTCACTCTGCTTCGACCTCCAAACCCCAACAAGGATCACCACTTCTCTACTGGATCCCAAATGGAGAGAGGTACACATGTGACACCCAACCCAGCAAGTCCTTTGGGGCTGTCCTCAACACTTCTCCCCCACTCTGGCTGCCCCTCCTCATAGTACTCACCCTCACCTTTTCCTTCAGAGAGGGACCCGAGGCCCCTAAACGAATTTATCCCTATCATCACTTTATCCTTCTCCTTTCAAAGGAAGAAGTGCTACTCTCTAGCAAAGAGTAGCAGAGTTCCTTGATCTACTTCTTTGAGCCAGTGTTCTCTCGTCCACGGAAACACTTTACTCCATCAGGCTTCCTTTTTCTTTCCCTATTTTCAAACTCCGCTTCCTCATGGATCCTTAGAAACATGCTTAAAGTCTCTAGCTTGGAAAACAAACCGGCAGAACAAAGCACCTGCCTCTTCCACCCTGCACTTCCCTCTGGCTTCCCTTCTCTCCTGCTCCCCACTCAATTGAAACAAGCCCAGTCCTCATGTCCACTTGTCTCTGCTTCCTTCTCTTCCATCCACTCTTCCACCCTCTGCAATCCTCTCCCTTGCCATCTCTTTGCTGAAATGGCCTAGAAAAGATCCTCATGACCCCTTAATCATCAAATTCAAAGGGTATGTCTCATTCTTCATTTTACCTGATCTCTCTGCTGCATCTCACAGTTAACCGCTCCTTTCTTCCCCAAACTTGGGACTTCCCTGCTATCAGAATCCTCTGGTTCTTGTCTGATTATTTCCCTTCATTCTTTGCTGGGCCCGCTTCTTACGAAAGACCTTTAAACACTGGTATTCCCCAAGGCTCTTCAGGGGCCCTCCTCTCTGCCCAATTACCATCTGTAGGCTGACAAATCCTAACTCTCTCAACTCGTGCTGTCTCCTGAGTATCAGATCTGCATATCCAACTGCTAGCTGCTATGAATAGCAGCTGCCTATGACATAATTATGCACTCTGCTGAGCACTTTAAATGCATTGTCTCACCCAACGAGGTAGGCACTGTTATAATCTTCATTTACAAATGAATCTGACCAAGAATCAAACGATGTGCCCAGTGTCCCACAGCTCATAAGTGGAGCCAGGATTCGGGCCAAGCATGCCTAACTCCAAAGGTGATGCTTTCAACTGCTATCCTGTTGACCCACAGACACCTCAAATGCAACATGCACAAACCTGGGCTCATCATCTTGTCCTCACTCTACCTCAGCTGCTTCTTTTCCTATTTGCTCTGCCAGTCAGCTATCCAGTTACCACTGAGGTCACAAACTTGGAGACACCCTCGACCTCTCTTGCTCACCCCTCATAGTCTGCTAATCATAAGTCATGTTGACCCTACCTCTCCATTTTCTCAATTCTATCCCCTGGTCTCTTAACCATTATTCCCAGCCCTGTTCCTCTCTTACCTTGAGCACTCCATTTAATAATCCCCCTGCCTCTACTCCTGCCTTCATGCAGCAGCAAGAGTGACCTTTATAAAACATAAATGCAACTAGTGACTTTCCTTGTGCTTACCTGCATCACCCACAGAATTATCCTGAAGTTCTTAACATATCAGAACCAGCTTTTCATGTTCTGGCCAATGCCTACCCTCCAGCCTTGTTTCCCAGAGTGCTTTGCTTCCTACCCTTCCTATTCCATCAATCCAAATTGGCTGCATTATCCTATTCCTTCCTTTGCTCAAGCTAGTTTGAGTTGGGTTTTCCAATCTTTGCAATCAAAACAGTGATAACTAACCTAATGCAGGAGATGAGGCTGGAAATGACCATGAGATTTCAAATTCAGCACTCTTATTATTACAACATGCTGTCTCCCCATACCCTAAGGATGAAGATGAGAGTCCTCTCCCACCACTGTTGCGTACCCTGTTCTAGACAACTATTCCCCCCAATAACACACATGTAACTATGTTATTGGCTTTCTGTAGGAAATCATCACCTGTAAGAAAGTAACCAGTCCCCGCCCCCCCAAAAAGAAAGTAACCAGCCATGTCCAACTTTGTGATATATCATACTTCCCTCTCCTCCTTCCTAGAAAGTCCTCACCTGCACAAAGGAACAAGCCACGGTGCCACTGCGAAGCTGGTTCAGCAACGTCTCACAGACGGCAACATCAGGGACACTGGTCACCCCATCTGTGATCACAATGATACCTGGAGCAGGAAACATCGGACAGACCTGGGGACACTGACCAGATCAAAGTCACAGGGGGGCATTCAACTGATGGGGCCCATAAGGCCTTAGTGCCCACCAACCAATATGTTTTATATCCGCAAACACCCTTTCTTCTTCCCGTCCATCCTGCTTTTCCCTCCTGAGTGCTGGATCCCGGTGTCCTTTTTTTTTTTTTTTCATTCTTGATTGTGTTGCTAATTTGACTCCGCTTTCAGCTCTGTAAGTGTTCATTCTAGTTAGTGGCCAATCAATTGTAGGTAGAAGGGGGTGGATCGCATGTAAAGCTATCCCCTCCAAGTGAAGCATTTGTATTTATTTTTTATTTTTTTTTTAAGTTTTATTTATTTATGATAGTCACACAGAGAGAAAGAGAGAGAGAGAGAGAGAGAGGCAGAGACACAGGCAGAGGGAGAAGCAGGCTCCATGCACCGGGAGCCCGACATGGGATTCGATCCCGAGTCTCCAGGATCGCGCCCTGGGCCAAAGGCAGGCGCTAAACCGCTGCGCCACCCCGGGATCCCTGGATCCCGGTGTCCTAAGTGATGTCCTTAGAGCTCTACTCCTTCCCACTAGGGTCCCAGATGGCTGTCAGAGCTGAGGGTACTTGAGAGACACACTTGTGCACATTGACCTTCCTCAAACAAGGAGACAGATCAGATCCTCTTCCCTGGGACCCACTGGTACCCGGGAACCTCAATCTGTACTGATAATGCCCCCTTCCTACACCCTCCTATTTCCCCAACCTCACCACCATTCCTTATACTGACCTGCGCTAGAGTTTGAAGGGAGCAACTGCAGTGCCAAGATGCCCTGACGAATCATACTGACCAGCCCCAAGTCAGCTGTCACCATGGAGACTCCCACCTTCCGGCCCGGGGGCTCCCCTGAGTCTGGGGACTGGTCCTCTGCCTGGCCCAAATCACAGAGGAGACCGAATTCAACAGATGGTACGACTGTCCCTTCCACAGCAACGCTGGAATCTATAGCCCCGCACTGCCTGGGCCAACAGGCCTACCCTGTGAAGACCCCAATGCCCTGCTGTGCAGCCGAGTCCTGACTATGCTTGCTCGCCCAGGTGTGCTCAGATGCTGACCCGTAGATGGACAGGCAGCCTGGCAACGCATGGTGCACCAGATTACAGGGGAGCAGGCTTCCTCACCTTTTGTCAATAAGACCCCTTTCCTGTAGTTTCCCATTGCTATTAGAAAATATTTTATACATCAATCAAATTAAGTCTTCAGACATGTAGGACTTCAGATATGTGGGCTACTTCTAGGATACCCAAAGGAATGAGCAAGTGCATTCAACTGAGTCCAAGCAGCTTTATCCCTGACTGTACAAAGTCCTAGAGAACAAAGCCACCCACAATCACCTTCTCAGATCCAGTGAAGGACATCTAGGACTGAAATCACACAGGCAAACAGCTTTCACATTTTCTCCTGGCAAGAGTGCATGTCTTGGGGAATGTAGCTGACCCTTTCCCTCCTCTAGCAGGGAAGGAACCTGTTGTGTGCACTCACCAGCAATTCTATCCTTGGCTCACTCTGGCTCTTAGACCCTTTTTCTGCCCTCTCTTCCCTCCATATTGGGGCTTATCCCTCTTCTCTCCCTTCTGTCTCTTAATAGTTTCTTTAAATGGCCTCCACCTGCTTTCTCTCCCACATACCTGACTCTGGGGGTCATACTGCTGCTGCAGCATGGTGGCCACCTTATCCTCAAACAGACAGAGCTGTTCGTATACCTGCTGCAGGAATGCCTCTCGCTGAGAAGGGTCCAAAAGGCAGCCCTGCACCAGCACCTGAAAAGCACAACGGAAAGACCAAGATATGAAGGTTGGGGGGACACTGGCAAGCCCCCATCTGGCCTCCCTATTTATTCTCCACAGCTCCCTCTATGCGATCCTGACTTCTCACCCAGGATCTAAAGTTGGCTAAATTCACAGCCAGCTCCTCTCTTATCAGATCATCTCCTCCATCAGGGTATCAGGCTATTAATGACCTTAAACTGGGTTCACAACCTCCCTCTGCTTACAGTCCTGCACACTGGGTTTCCCCAAGCTCCCGCATGGGGGTGCCATAAGATTTTCCATCTCAGGTCACCAGACTGCCCCACCTCAGCCTGGCAAAGCCTTTCTCATTCTGACTCATACTCTTATTCTTGTTGATTTCTAAACACTGCACAGGTAGGTTTTCTCTTAGGTTCAAAATCATCTTCCCAGTTGAGCGTTCCTTTCTTCCTTTTAACCTCAGCAGGTAACTCCTACTTGTCTCTCTCTTTTTTAAAAAAAGATTTTATTTATTTATTTATTCATGAGAGAGAGAGAGAGAGAGAGAGAGAGAGGCAGAGACACAGGCAGAGGGAGAAGCAGGCTCCATGCAGGGAGCCCGATGTGAGACTCGATCCTGGGTCTCCAGGATCACACCCTGGGCTGAAGATGGTGTTAAACCACTGAGCCACCAGGGCTGCCCCTTACTTGTCTCTTCACAGAGAAAGGAAACCAGTCAACAGGAACTCCTGGCTTACTTTCACCCCAATGGTGTACTACTCTCCAACCCATAGAAAATACCTACAATGTTTGCTCCGTGTTTACATTATCTGGGTTTTTGGTTTTCTTTCAAGGCTCTGAAGAAAAGATTCCTTGCTTTTTCTTCCCCCCAAAGCTAATCTCTCCAACTCATCTTGGATCTCTTGTCTAATACCTTCATTCTCTCTCCATGGGATTCCTTTCCTCCTCCTTTCAACATAAATAAGTACGCCCATCCTAGAAGTTTCACACAGGCCTGGTGGCCCCTGTGATCTCTTCTCTCTCTCAGACTCCTACCACCTTCTCATATGCCTGCTGTTCCCCTGCCCCTGCCCTCCCGGGCAATAACTACATCTTCACTCCCTACTTGGGACTGGGAAGGGGATGGTCCCAGCCAGAAGAGGGGAGAGGGGGACTCTAAGAAGAAAACCAGAATCAGAGCAATAGTAGGAACTGGGGCTCTAAAGTGGGAAAGCTGTTCACAGCTGTACCATTTATACGAGTAAAAAGTGGATCAACCCAAGAGCCCAACAGTGGAGTCTGGCTAAATATGTAATGATAAAATGCGATAAAATATTAAGCTGGGCAGCAATTAAAAATCATATTTTCAAAGAAAAATTACTGACAAGGAAAAATGCCCAGATTATACACTGAAAAAGCAGGATGTCAAACTACATGTCTGGAATTCGCCTGATGTTTCTCCTCTCTTTGGACGGTGGGGTGGTAGTGAAGAAGGATAAACAAGTACTCAAAGACAAGAAGGAAATTCCATAAAATGTTCATAGTACTGGTTCATTCTGGGTGAGTTTTGTTTTTCTTTGTATTTTATGTATTTTTCAAATTTCTTTGAACGGACATACGCTATACACGTGATCTAACTTTTTTTTTTTAACTTTTGTTTTGTTTTAAGGAAAAGCAGGATACATCTTGGGGAGCTTTAGAGATAGGGAAGAAGCTAGCCCAGGGCTGAGGCCCCTGGGGGTGAGGTAATCTGAGTAAGCCTGTTCCTTCTCCACAGGGGCTGCCCTGGTTCAGGGCCCACCTCTTCTCTGGGGCTGCATTCATCTTCTTGCCTGCTCTCCCCAACAGGATGCGCCCTCCAATCTATCTTTCCAAAGCACAAATCTGATCCTGTTACCATCCATTGAAAAACCTCCCATTAAAAAAAAAAAAAAAAAAAAAAAAAAAAAACCTCCCGTTTTTAATAGTTTTAATAATAGTGAACAGTTCTAATAGCTAACGTTTGCATGTTTTCTACATGGCAGGCACTGTTCTAAGTGATATATATGAACTCGATCACCATATGATATTGGTACTGTTAATACCCTTATTTTGGGGAAAAGACAAAGATGTACAGAGTGGTTAAGTAACTTTTACAAGGGGATGCAGCCAGCAAGCAAATACAGGGGTGTGTGAATCCACGACTAGCACTTGTCATCACCACACTAAACTCCTCTATAGAACAAAGGGTAAGTTCTTAGCCATGACATTTAAGGCCTCTCTTATTCTGCCTCCACTTATCTCTATTTTTTTATTTTTATTTTTTAAAAGATTTTTATTTATTTATTCATGAGAGACACAGAGAGAGAGAGAGAGAAGCAGAGAGGGAGCCCGATGTGGGACTTGATCCCGGGTCTCCAGGATCAGGCCCTGGGCTGAAGGCAGGCACTAAACTGCTGAGCCACCGGGGCTGCCCTCTCTTTTTTTATTAAAAAATTTTTTTTTCTTTTAGATTATTTAATCAGAAAACATTCCCAGAAAGTTCCAATCACAGTGATCATTATTGTTATCCTTACTACATACTAGCAAATTACTTTCCAAAAGGCTATACTGTTCGAATAATATAGAAGCATACCGTATAAGTGTAACCTTGCTTGGTTCTCTCTGCCTAATTTTTAAAAATCCTATTTTTAGGGTGCCTAGGTGGCTCAGTGGTTGAGTGTCTTGGCTCAGGTTGTGATCCCTGAGTCCTGGGATCGAGTCCCACATCAGGCTTCCTCTGCCTGTGTCTCTGCCTCTCTCTGTCTCTCATGAATAAACAAAGTCTTAAAAAAAAAAAGATCTTATTTCTAAGTAATCTTTACACCCAATGTGGAGCTCAAACTCACAGCCCCAAGATCGAGTCACATGTTCTGTCAACTAAGCCAGTCAGTTGCCCCTCCATTTATCTGTCTCCTCTTTACTACCAGTCCCCATCCCCACATTCAAACGTTACTTTGTCAAATAGAATTACATGTAGTTCACTAGGACACCTGTGATTGGGAAGCACAGTTCCAGAGCTCTGTGGCTTTGCTTTTGGGCCTCTCTGTCTGGAAAGTCCATTTCCCATCTGTCCGGAAAGTCCATCTTCTTTGAAGGGTTAACTTCAGTCCTTCCTTCAAGACTCACTTCAAATGCCTCTTTGTGCAAAAGTCTTTCCTGTTGCAGCCCCAGGCTTGGCTGGGTGCTCCCTCTTGGTGCTCCACGGCACCCGAGTCATTACTTATCAGTGTCCTTATCACATTCAACTGAAACTACCTCCTTCAATATCTGTCTCCCCCACTAAACTCTCAACTCCTCCCATGAGGACAGGGACAGTGTCTGATTCATCTGTGACTCTGGGACATAGCCCAGGCCTTGCACAGATCAGGTTTCAGAAAGCATCTGCCAAGATGAACCAAGTGTTGAGTGATTACCTACCACCCATGTCTTCCCTATCTTGGCTGTTAGTGCCTGCGAAGCCAGGCTTCTCTCTGGGGATGTAGCCTACAACCAACAGTCCTAACAGCTGTGCTAGGAGAGCACTTAAAACACAACAGAGGGCTGGGATCCAGACCTGCACCAATTGCCTTGTAGATTACAGACCTTCAGGTGTTGTTCCTCGCATCCCTTTCTCACAGCCTGTTTGACAGCTAAGGTGACAACATGGCCATTAAAGATTGTTTCCGGGTAAGCCCCTACCAATGAGTTGAGGGTGGTTAAAAGGTTAAAAGCAGATGAGGGGAAATTGGGCCACCGCTTATCTAAGCCCAAAACAGATATCCCAGTAACAGACTTGGCCATTGTCCAAAAGGAGTGTCTCGTGATAGCCTGCTTGGGTGGTGGATAAGCCCTGTAATTATCTGTATGGTCAGCATAACACTTGGCAGTTCACAAGGCCCTCAGAGAAAATGACCCTCCTCTGTCCTTGGAAGAAATTATATTTCTGGGTATTTGTTATATTTCAAAATCATAAAATTCTTCTAAAAGATCATCTCCCAGAGGTAGGGCCATGAGTCAGAATACAAGCAAACCTTCTAATCAAATTAGGAGAGTGGTGGTGGCATAAAACAGACATTCAGGGGCCGGAACCACAGACTTACAGGAATGAGAGAGGCATTTGTCCAATCAAGGCCAAATGACCTAAAGTTCATGAGAAGGCTCTTGAAGAACAGAGGAACAGATTCTTCTTGAGAGGAGAGAGACTCAGAGATGACTAGTAAATAGGTTCAAGAAGCCAGCAGAGCTAGGGACTCTGGGCATAGACCGCAGAGATGAGACAAGGGCTTGATCAATGGACTCTCAGAAATGAGGTCTGGGGGTATGGACTTCAGGAGAGGAAGCAATACCTGGTGGGCCTGCAGGCCAATGATTGAGGAGTAGGCCTGGATAGTTATGTAGATCTCAGGCTGGAAGTCGATGCACGATCCGGGCACGCGGAAGGGTCGAAGCAGCCCACCCAGGCAGCGGGAGAGGGCATGGAAAACTTCATCAAACAATATCTCTCCTGTGGAATCATCCTGAGGGCAATGCAGAGAAAGATCTCTCAAGTGTGACCAAAGCAGCCCTGAGCAGAGGGCAGGAAGGAGCAAGCAGCTTCCATGGTTCAGTGGAACTCTTATCTGAAGGTTGGTCACACCCCCACACACACATAATACAGTGCCACGGATGGAAGGGGACCTCTTTAAACACTCACCATGTACAAGCCTATTTCCTTCCTCCAATGGTAGGCTGGGATCACTTTCCACTTCTCTCATGCCTCTCCCTCTCTCCCTCTCCCTCTTCTCCCTCCTTCCCTCCCACTGTCTCCCCTCAATCCCTTACCACAATGCCAGTGGACGGGCTAAGGTCGAGTTCAATGACAAATCGATACTGCCAAGCCAGGAAGGTGACCCGGGTGGAAGGTACAAGGAGAAATGGCCGTGGGACCACTGGTTCATCTGGCTGCCACCCAGGGGGCAGGACACTGAGGACTTCCAACTCCTGCTCAGACTGGAGCTGACAATTAGGATAGAGACCAGAAAAGTGTCAGGGAAGAGTCACCCCTTTATTTCCAGGACCTGAACTTCTATATCCAATGGCAAACCACTGGCTCCAGCTCCCACAGCCCAACCATATATTCTTCCTGTATAGAAAATTAAACATTTCCCCTGTGAAACCATCTTGCTGGCAAAGTCACTTGCCCATTCTAGAATCAGACCCCCCCCCCCCCCCCAGGATAAATCTCCCCTCCCGTTTCTAGGACTCTCTTTAAAAAATCAGATCCTTCTGGGCCAGCCTAGCGTATCCTGTATGTTTCTGGGCCTCACCAGCATCTCCTGGGGTGTGGCCTGCACAGTTTGATGCAGGTGATTGAGGAACCAGGCCAGGCGGACATTTCGGGAGATTCGATAATCCTTTTTCATCAACAGGAACACCTGCCCAGCTTCTTCTACCTGGACACAAAGAGACATTAAAAAAAAAAAAAATGTAAAAATTCACTAAGTTCCTAGCATTCGTAGATCAACACGGAAATAACTTGTCTAAGGAGTTCATAATACCTAAGTGAGAGACAAGGCAGCAGAGGCAAAAAGTTAACTCTCACCTCAGTGCAAAGTGCTCCCAAGGACTTGATTCTCTGCTCCCATTCCCCTTATGCGGACTTCTATGTTGATGAAGTGACCTTTCACATTAGGTGTCTCTCCTATAAGCTACGAACTTGTTGAGGGCAGGAACTGTATCTTGTTCTAGTCTTGTGTCCCTATGCACGGCAAATTGCTTACAACAGAGCAGATAATCAATAATGCCAATGCTTCCTCCAAAGAAGCCTTGACAACAATGGCCACTAAAGGACTCTTTGCTGGGTGACTAGCAAGCCTGCTGAGTGCCTCCAGATTCAACTTCTGTGGATCACAACCCACTTTTCCCACCCTCCACACTTCATTGCGGTCAGCACTCTAGATCCTTCCCACCACTGCCTCACAGGCAGTTGACTCAACAGTGTCCTGACAAGCATCAGTTCCCTTATCCGCATCCTTGTCCTTCCTCCACTCACAAGCCTTGCCAAGTCTTGACTCAGGATGGATTTGACATTCTCTTTTATCCACACATATACCATGCCAGCTGCACTTTGACACAAAGAAATCTTGCCAGGAGTGCCACCTCCAGCAGGCCTTTAGCAATCCTTTTACTTCTCCCCGGTGAGCAACCTCTCCTATTCCCCTAGAAGTTTCCTGATCTCTCAACTCCTGGGATCCCAACAGATAAACTCACCTACTGTTTCATGCAGAAAACCTGGGTCCACTGGTCTGAACTCCCTCAATGTTTCTTCCTGAACAAGGTTATCTGAAATCCCTTTATTCCCTTACTCTAGCCTCCAGTGAAAAGATTACTCTCCTCCCATTTAGGCAAATTGCAAACTGCTCCTCCAGGGTCCCTGAAGGGTGAGGGGGAAATGCCAGGCTGCAAGCACTGGAGAGGGGTAGAAGAGAAATGAAGAGGCCAATGACCACCTATTAAGAAATGTAGTATTGAAAGTTTTCTCCCCTAAATGGGGGAAATGTGGAAGAGAAACTGAAAAAGCCCTGGAAAAGCACTAAGGAAGGGTGCCTGGGAGCAAAGAGGAGCATGGAGAACAGAGATGTGATGACTAAAGGTGAAGAAAGTCTTTCTTTTCCAAGACAGGAGGCACGTGGCAAAAGATGCAGAAACAGACCCTGGGATGTGGCACAGTGAAAGAAGAAGGCAAGAAGGTTAATGTTCTTTGAACATCTATAATATATCCAACAGTGCCCTGGACAGACTAAATACAAGAACTTCGGACTCAGATAGCCTGGCATGAATCCCAACTCAGCCTCTTAGTAGCCTGTGAGGTCAGGGAAAGCATTCTTAACCTTCCTAAGCCTCAGTGCTCTCATCTGTAAAATGGATATAATTCTTAAAAAAAAACTTTTTTTTAAAAGATTTTATTTAGGGACACCTGGGTGGCTCAGCAGTTGAGTGTCTGCCTTTGGCTCAGGGCATGATCCCAGGATCTGGGATCAAGTTCCACATTGGGCTCCCTGCATGGAGCCTGCTTCTCCCTCTGCCTATGTCTCTGCGGCTCTCTCTCTCTCTCATGAATAAATAAATAAATATTTTTTAAAAAATAAAGATTTTATTTATTGGAGAATGAGTGAGCACAAGGGGTGTGTGTGTGTCCTATAAATGGATATAATCCTAATCTTGATCTAGTGTTGTTAAGTAGGTAAAGTGAAATCAGGCATATGAAGTGTTCTGCACAATGCCTGACACTTATAAAGAATATTATAAAAATCAACTATTAGAGGTTATTACCAGGCACAATACAAGGCTCTTCACACAAGTACACTCATTCAGTCTGCACATAAAACACTGAACAGGGGATCCCTGGGTGGCGCAGCGGTTTGGCGCCTGCCTTTGGCCCAGGGCGCGATCCTGGAGACCCAGGATCAAATCCCACGTCGGGCTCCCGGTGCATGGAGCCTGCTTCTCCCTCTGCCTGTGTCTCTGCCTCTCTCTCTCTCTCTCTCTCTCTGTGTGTGTGTGTGACTATCAAAAAAAAAAAAAAAAAAAAAAAAAACACTGAACAGAAAAATTCCGAGGTCCAAAATACTGAAAAAATTTAACATAATTAAAAAAAAAATTTAACATAATTAGTAGGTAGAGGATCAGAAGTCAAACCCAGGCCTCATAAGCCACAGAGCCCAATGACTGAGAGTGACAAATGGATAGAACTAGGGACTTAATTAAGAGCAGAAAAGAGGCACCTGGATGGCCCAGTGGTTGAGCATCTGCCTTCTGGCTCAGGTCGTGACCCCCAGGGTCCTAGGATTGAGTTCCACATTGGGGTCCCTGCAGGGAGCCTGCTTCTCCCTCTGCCTATGTCTGTCTCTCTGTGTGTGTCTCTCATGAATAAATAAATATAATCTTAAAAAAAAAAAAAAGATGAGCAGAAAAGATTTGGGGCACCTGGGTGGCTCAGTTGGTTGAACCTCTGCCTTGGGCTCAGGTCATGATCTTGGGATCCTGGGATTGAGACCTACATTGGGCTCTGGACTCAGTGGGGAGTCTGCTTCTTCCTCTCCCTCTGCTCTCTCCCCCGCCCACTCATTCTCTCTCAAACAAATCTAGAAAGAAAGAAAGAAAGAAAGAAAGAAAGAAAGAAAGAAAGAAAGAAAGAAAGAACATGACAGATCTCTAGGAGGCAGAAAGGATGCTCTGGCATCATCAGAAAGATAAGATACTTGAAACACTGATATGATATGATTCAGTATTATTTTGTGTTAGGTCTCTAAGATAACCTAAAATCACCCTACTCTCTATTATTACACTTCTTTCCCTACACTGGGCTCAGGTAGGTACTGGGCAGGATTTTGGATTTTATCCCGAGTTAGGACAAGCTACTGAACTTTTTTTTCAGCAGAGCAGTAACATTATATCTGTGTAAAAAAAAAAAAATTCCCTCTGGCTACCATGTGATTCAGAAAGATCCCCTAACAACCAGGGGAAATGACAGTGGCCTAGACCAGAGCTACTCAAAGCAGCCATTCTGGGAACTGTTTGAGACTGGTCCCCCATGAGACACCAGTTGTGCCAGAATGTAAAGCCAGCACTGACTTTCATTGAGAAAGTCTGGTTTTATACACACACACACACACACACACACACACACACACAGGTAAAGACAGTTGAACTAGACTTCAAGACAAGTGAGCTTAGCTACCATTTTAAGGAATCTTTAGAATAAGACAAAAACTGGTGATTAATTAGAAAGTAACAGAAAGGTGTCAGGATGGCTAAGATAGCACTGGAAACCAGTTAGTTGTGGAATGATTTCCGAGTTAGCTAGAAAAATCAGATATAGGTATTTACCATCACTTCTAACCACCATTCCCCCAAAAGGTCCCATCAGATTGCATATCCTTATCGCCAAGATGCTAAAAACAGAACAGGGATCTACTTTGCAAAGAAGGAAACTGCAGCAGTTACTTGCCCTCTTCCTGGCCCTTGGTCTCAGGGTGGGATGCTCTCATGAGCCAGTCAAGTTCTCCCTCAGGACAAGTGGTGTGGGTGTAAGATGGGTGCCCACTCTTATCTAATTGCTGATGCTGGGCCCCTGCCAAGGTTTTTTATTTGTTTGTTTGTTTGAGAATTTATTTATGAGAGAGAGAGAGAGAGAGAGAGAGAGAGAAAGAGGAGGGAGGAGCAAAGGGAGGAGAAGCAGCCTTCCCACTGAGCAGGGAGCCAGACACGGGGCTAGAACCCAGGACCCTGGGATCATGACCTGAAGGCAGACATTTAATGGTCTGGGCCACTCAAGCACCCCTGGGGCTTGGAATATTTTTTTTTCTTTGTTTCTTTTTTTTTTTTTTATGATAGTCACACACAGAGAGAGAGAGAGAGAGAGAGGCAGAGACATAGGCAGAGGGAGAAGCAGGCTCCATGCACCGGGAATGGGGCTTGGAATATTATGAGAATAAGAAGGATACTTGAATTCAGCATCCTGTTCATCATTCTATTCTTTGAGCCTAAGCAGTACCCAGGACATCAGATGCTCTATATGATTTTGCTGAATAAGTGAATTCACCATATTGTTCTAAGCAAAGCAAAGTGATGTTTAAAACTAATAATCAGGGGATGCCTGGGTGGCCCAGTTGGTTAAGCATCCAACCGGGTTGATCTCAACTCAGGTCTTGATCTCAGGGTCATGAGTTCTAGTCCCACACTGGGCTCCACACTGGGCGTGGAGCCTACTTAAAAAAAAAAATTAAAACTAATAATCAGTACAACTCTTCTCAAGGTGAGATAACCTTTTTTTTTTTTTTTTTTTTTTTTATGATAGTCACAGAGAGAGAGAGAGGCAGAGACATAGGCAGAGGGAGAAGGAGGCTCCATGCACTGGGAGCCCAACGTGGGATTCAAACCCGGGTCTCCAGGATCGTGCCCTGGGCCAAAGGCAGGCGCCAAACCGCTGCGCCACCCAGGGATCCCAGGTGAGATCATCTTAACACTAATCTCGGTTACTATTTTCCTCTTTGGTACCTAGTAAAGACTTTGTTTTCCAAATGCCAGCCTGTTTCAGCTATGCAAGGAAACAACAAAGGGAGTTTGGGCCCAAACTGAGCCAGGTTAAATCAGCACCGTGGGAACAACTGGGAACACTTGGGTCACTCCATCTTCTAGGACTAAAATCTTGGCAATTCTGGGTTTAATGAATGAATCTTTCTATGATCCCCTAAACTAAATCAGGTACCTCATGTCAAGCATTCATAAAACAATCTACAATTCTTCTTCATAGCCCCTACTACAGTTTATAATGAAGAATTTCTGTATTTCGTAATGTTTGTTTCACCTACAAGTCTAGAAGCTCCAGGGAGGTAGAAGCTGTGTCTATATATTGTTCTTTGCTGTATCCTTGGCAACTAGCACAGTGCCAAGACACACTAGGTATTCAAATATTTGTTGAATGAAATGTATAAATAAGGGAAATTGCTCTCATAAGCTTAATTTATTCTCTTCTCTGTTTCAAGCTCTGTTCTGAATTTCTTACCAGTGATTCCAAATTTTTCATTTTTGTCAACATCTGCTCTTTGTTATTCAAGTGTTCCTTCCTCATGTACTTTACAGAAAAAACTAGCCTATTTTATTGTGTGGATTTTTCCTTTGCTTCCGTATAAGTTTTTACCAGATTTTCACTAATATGTGCTTTTCTAATATTCTTTTTCTACTATTCTTGGAATCTGGGGAGGGAATGCTGGTGTGGGTTCAACAGATTTGTTTTGAAAGACAGTGTGTTTCTATAGTGGAGCCGCTGGGCTTGAGCTTTAGTTTCCTCCTCTATAAATATAATCACCTTCTCCAACAGCATATTAGTGTAAAAAGTAATAACAAGTACTTCAACCATCAGGTTCTCCTTTAAGTCTGGAAGGAGTCCGGACAGCCATTCACCAGTTTTGCTCTTCCCCAGTTATCTGCGCCAAAATATGTTCTTGATATAATCTTCACCCAACCTTGAGATCTGTTCTCTTGAAAACATCTAACCCACTTTTGGTTTTACTTCCTCAGGCCCCACAGGGAAAGCCTGACCCTCTGCCAAAGGAGAATCTAGCAAACATCTGAGGGGAGTCTGGAGTCTACTTCTCCATTGTAAACATCTCCCAAGCTGTTGGGAGCTTTTTTTAAAAAATTTTTAAAAAAAATTTTTTTTTAAAAATATCTTATTTATTTATTCATGAGACAGAGAGAGAGGCAGAGACACAGGCAGAGGAAGAAGCAGGCTCCATGCAGGGAGCCCGATGTGGGACTTGATCTTGGGACTCCAGGATTATATCCTGGGCCAAAGGCAGGCGCTCAACAGCAGAGCCACCCAGGCGTCCAATCCCAAATTCTTTAGGTATATCTCAAATGGCATGGTTTTTAGTTTCCTCATTATTTTATATCTTAGATCATATGCCTATGAGCTTTGGTTGGTCTCTTTTTCAACTTAAAATGTGGGGGCCAGAATGGAATACAATATCCAGGTGCAGTCACAGATTCAGTCTCCTAAGTTCTATTTGGAAGATTGACTGTACTGTTGGTGCAGGGAAACTTCATGACTTTTTCACTTATGCTGTTAAGACACATCCTCCATTCTGTCCTCATGCAGCTGGCTTTTTGGGACACATACAATTATTCAATTAGTCTTGTTACATTGGATAAATTCAGTCTGTTTTTCTATTGTGAAGCTCGGAGTGCTGTTTTGCCTTCTAGCAAATCTCTTTCCAGCTTAATTTCCCTGCTAATTCGATCAGGATGCCATCAATTCCTCATCGCAGTCCAAAGAGGACAGAGACAAGGAGAGTATGTACTCATTCATTGGTCGACAAATTTATGGAGAGCCAGCTACATGATAGCACTGGGCTGGATCCTAAGGATACCTTGGAAAGCAAAAACTGGCATTCTCTGCTCTCAAAAAATTTACCCCATAATGGAGAAAAAATTTAATCAAATAATTTCTCTAATTACTATATTATTACAAACTGAGTAAGTGCACCAAAGGAGAATGCAGTTCTGTGGCAGCATATAATAAAGTAACCTAACCTAGACTAGGGTCTCGGGAGAAAGTGGCCCTGAAGGTTGAGCAGGGTTTGCTAGGTAAGGAGGGAAAGGGGGGACAAACCAGGTGGGACACAGATGGGTGCTGTGCTATTAGACAACATTTAGATTAGTGGTTATTAGGCCGCCTATTTCCACTACAGTACTCTTCCATTTCTCCACCTTGTCTTGAAAGTTGTTTTGAATGATGGAATGACTGTCCAAGGCCAAGCTGAAACCCACCTAGTTCATCAACCAGTTCTTACAGAATCCATCCTCTTAAAACCAGGGACATCTCCTCAATTTGAGCTTTCTTGCAACATTCTGCCTCATCCATGACCTCTTCAAAGTCAACAGCTAGGTGTTCAAATCATCTCGAAGATGCAAGATGTAATTGATCAGATCCAGAAAACTTAATAATTAATTTAAGCAGATAGAAGAGTAGTTTTTGAGGTGTGACCCAAGGACCAGGTGCATCAGAATGGCCTCAGGTGCTTATTAAAATGCAGATTCCTGGGCACCACCCAAACCAACTGAATTTGAATTGATAGGACTCCAGAACCGAAATTTAACAGGGGGATTCCTCTACTTTAACATCTGACAATCCCTGAATTAGCGGTGTTCTCCCTGCATCCAGACTCCCATGGAGCTTTGATTCCCTGATATTTAATACCCGAGTCCGAAGCGCATTCCTCTTGGAGTAGTCTGGCAGAGAAAGCGTGGTTCTGGAGTCAGAGATTTCAATTCAAATCTGGTTCTACTACTATCTGTGTGAGCTCGGACAAGTTACTTAATTTTTCTAGGCCTCAGTTTCTTCATTGATAACATGTAGGTAAGAATATCTACTTCATAAAGATGTTGTTGCAATTCAATAAGAATCTGAATAATGGTAGAAGCAGCCTATCATTCTTTGGAACATTTATTGAGACCTACATACCATGTATGTATAACAAGATGAATAATAATTAGGCACTGTGCTGCATACCATGTATATCAGCATGAAGAAAACATCGCCCTTCTCAATTTATTGGGTTTTGTTTGCTCTTTGCACCTGTCCCTTTGCGGTTAAAGTATCATCTTTGAAACCTTTTCTAACCCTCATGCTGTTTTCTGTTCATAGAATCCCATGAAACAATTTAGACAATTTTCCCCCTTGAATTGTCTGAAGACTCCTTACTACTGTGCTTATGCCAAAGTCCTGAACCTCTAGCGTGGGCTCAACCTGAATCTGCTCATCTCTCCCCAATCTCCCACTGCATCAGCACACCTGGGATCTTTTAAACACTGGTTCTGTTGCCACTTGCTAGTACAAGGCCTTGCTGAAGTTACTTAAACTCTCTGTGCCTTTGTTTCCTCATCTGTGACATTGGGAAAATAACAGTGCCTATTTCATGGAGGTTTTACAAGGATTAGGCAATACTCGGTAAACACTCCAGAAGTGTTAGCTATTCCCACTGCCACACTGGCCACTGCTTCCTCTGTCCTCTGAAGGCTCTAAGCTCCTTCTCTCTCAGGATTTTCACAATCGCCTCTGCCTCTGCTCATGGCCAACCTCTACTCAGTTTTCAGGCTGAAATGTCATTTCTCTGAGAAGGCATTCTCAACCCAGCCCTCCCTTCTCACACTTCCTAACAGAGTCAGTTAAGAATCCCTTTCAAACATTAATTCAGTCTGTAGTTTTCCTTTGCAGCCCTCATTATAATTCAGTGTTTGTTTACTCCATTAAAATAGGGGACATGTCTGTCTTACACTGCTCCACATCCACCCTGATACTTAGCATGATTCTGAGTCCATAGTAGCACTCATAAAATATTTTAGGTATTTGATGAATGAATGATTTCTGACTATGCCCAATTTTTTTTCTCTTGGGATTTTAACAACCTCTAAAAGTCAGTCACTTTTCTGACCAGGGGCAGAACTCTTCACACCCCTTACCTTCTGAGTTAAAATTTTCAGAAATTCAGATCAAGAACTTGACACATGCTTAGCTTTTGGCTGAATGAGACTCCAACTTTGTCTTGACTCCAAGTTACTACAGATCTGCACCGATCAATATGGAAGCTATTACCAAACGGGGCTACTGAGAACCTGGAATGTTGCTAGTTCAATAGTCCAAAATGAGAAGTGCTATTAAGTATAAAATACATGCTGGATTTTTAAAATCTAGTACAAAAAAGAATGATAAATATCTCATAATTTTAAATATCGCATGTTGAAACGGTAATATTTTGTAAATGTAGAGTTAAATAAAATACACTACTAAAACTGGTTTCATTTGTTTCTTTTTACCATCTTAAATGGGGTTACTAGAAAATTTACGTATGTGATTTGCATTAGATTTCTACTGGACAGTGCTGTTTTATTTATTTATTTATTTGAGGTGGGGGAGCAAGAATGGGGGGGGGGGGAACGACAGTGCTGTTTTAGACTACCTGCCTAAAAGGTATACTGTATTTTCCCAGAACATCCCCCCAATTCCTCTCATCTTAATCCTTAAAGAGATGTATTCCAAATTCTTTCAGGCTTTCTCAATATTGATATTTACGATGCATAGGCTATTCCGCTATCCCTGAATATGTCTGATTCTTTTGTTTTTTTCTAAAGATTTATTTTTTTATTTGAGGGAGGAAGGGGAAGAAGGAGACTCTCAAGCAGATTTCCCCATTGAGCCCAGAGCCCAACATGGGACTCGGGTCTCTCCACCGGGAGATCATGACCTAAGCTGAAACCAAGAGCTCAATTGACTGAGCCACCAGGTTTCCCTATCTGATTCTTTAAAATAGGGCAACATTTCTTAATCTCGGGTCTCATCACACCAAATCCCCACAAACTGGAGATTTACCATCCTGTGGTTATGTTGTTATACTATAATCACGAAGTTTAAGAACATAAGACCTGGAGCCAGGCCCCCTGTTTGGGATTCCTAGCTCTAC
Source organism: Canis aureus (assembly GCF_053574225.1). Lineage (NCBI taxonomy): Eukaryota > Metazoa > Chordata > Mammalia > Carnivora > Canidae > Canis > Canis aureus. The sequence continues at coordinate 23,389,044 of NC_135623.1, forward strand.
TACTTACTAGCTGTGTTACTATGTTGCTTGGTGAGCTCTGTGCCTCAATTTCCCCCAAATGAAAGATGGAGATGATAAAAAGCATCTAGGGATGAGAGCACTAACTGATATTTGCAGTGTCGAGAATGGTGCCTGGCATGCAGTAAGCATTCACTAAGTAATAACTACTATTTATGTCACTATACACATCCTTCACCCTTCCCACCTACTCCTATATTCTCTTAGAATACTGGGCACTTCCTTTAGTGATGTTCTTTCCAAATCTGATTTTATGCTCAGATCTTCTAATTTCAAAACTCTGCTACTCCCCAGCTCAGCAGCACTTGGGTAAGGTACTTAACCTTCACTTTTGGGTTTCCTTATCTGCAAATGAGAAATGGATATTGCCACCTCCCTGGCACAAGTTTGAGTAACATCATGTACGTACAAGTTCCTTTCATTAGCACCTAATGGGTGCTCATATGCATTTTCTGGTTTAATGCAGAAGGTCCTCACAACACACCGTAAGGCAGGTATCTTAATGAAGAAGGAAACAGGATCGGGATAGTCAAGACTTGCCCAAAGTTGCACAGACAGCTAAATGGCGACACCAATACTGGGACGAAACTTCACTCTGAGCCAAATGTTTTTTCTTTTCTTTTTTTTCCCACGAAACCAAAGCTGCTCCCTAAGTGCATAAGCGCTACAACTAAGTTAACTCACGCTGTTCACGGCATTCCAATGCCTGCAGAAATGCAAAAACCATCAACGCACTAGTGCCATGTTGCCCACGGAAACTGCGGTAGAAAAATCAAACCTCAGGTTTTGTTAACATCGATATTAAAGACCGAAGAATCCGAGAGCCCTGGAGCCGGGGACGTGTCTGAAATTTCAATAAACAAAACAAAGCGACGGGTTTCTGCTCTAGCCGCCCCCACGACGACACTGCGGGCCGCGGGGAGGAGGCTCAGTCAGTGGTCGGGCCTTTGGGGCAGGGCCGGTACCTGCGCAGGCTACGCGGCCCGGCCGCCCCCAAACCGGGAGGAGGCCTCCTCCTCGGGGCCCGGGGTCCAGCGCCCTGCGTTGCGCCCGCCCGCCCCTCACCTCCGGCTCCGGGCGCTCCGAGGCCATCACACAGCCCTCCCGCGCCGGCCCGGGCCAGAGAAGATGCTCCACTCTTGACCCTTGACCCGGCTCCCGGAGACCCGCCGGAACCGGAAGTGAGTGGGCGGGCCGCGCTCTCCCTGAGTTTTCTGATTGGGGGACGAGGCTTCTCAGAGTGGATCGCCGACTAGGAAACCGGAAGCGGAAGCCGCCGCCGCCGCCGCCATCGCCGCCTTCGCCATCGCCGCCGCCGCTATCGCCGCCATCGCCGCCATCGCCGCCATCGCCATGCAGGTGAGAGTGGGCTTGGGGCTGTTAACCGCTAGCTAGCTTCAGGTGACAGGACTGAGAATGGGCTGGCCGAGGAGAGAGTGAGGAGTCGGGGCCGACTGGAGGGGCAGAGCGCGTAGCTGACGGGTAAGGGCCCGCGGGGGCGCGGACGACTGGAGCGGTGGGGGTGGGGCCCACCTGGCAAGAGATGGGAGGTTGGGGCCTTGTCGTGGGGAAGGAGGCTGCGTGGACTAGCTGGCGTGCACGGAGGGATCAGGCTACGGTAACTGGGACGGTTGATATGCAATGCAAGGAAGGCAGCTCAAGAAAATGCAAGTTGGCTCCGGCCCCTGCCCAAGCTGTTGGATGTAGACGTGAGGGATCTGGATGGAATTGCAGAGGAGCCCGAGGGATTGGGGGAAGGGGAGGGAGGCCCAGAGCCGAGCTACTTAAAATCTGAGGCTCTGTGAGTGGAGCCCCGGATCCAGGCCCTCCTCATGCCCCTTGGTGAGTTTGCAAGACAGCTCTGCATCATTTCTCCCAGCCTGAGCCTGTTAGTTGTTGAGGATGAAGAAATGGAGTAAAACTGGAGACCACAGACGGGAGGAAACTGCAGACACCCCAGCATTTTAAAATTGTGTCTCTGGCGCCTAGGAGCATGTGCGTTTTGTCTTTGTTTTTCACCTGCCACTTACTTTCTTGCACCTGGTTGGCTGTCAGTAAATGTCTTCAGGCTGAGTGAGCTTGTGGAAGGGACGCAGGAATACGGGCACAGAGATAAAGCGAAGGGCACAGAGATAAAGCGAATGCCGAGTAATCCAGCAAGAAGAAGCTTGAAAACTTCAAATGCTGACGCAGATGAGGAGTGGGGGAGGGGCCGTGGGGTACAAGTTTCAGGGAAACCTTAGTTTCCTTCGTTTCCACAAGCATGAGTATGTTTTCCAGAGATTATGTGACTGGCAAGAACTTCCAGGCTCACAAGGCAAGTTCTAGGACAAGAGAAAGACAAAATACTGCAGAGGCACACAAAAGTTAATAAATCCCAGGGATTATGTCTGAAAAAAATGCCTCAGTGAGAGTGTTTCTATTTTTTTTTAAATTTTATTTATTTATTCATGACAGACACAGAGAGGGAGAGACACAGGCAGAGGGAGAAGCAGGCTCCATGCAGGGAGCCCGACGTGGGACTCAATCCTGAGGCCCCAGGATCACGGCCCCTGGGCCAAAGGCAGCACTAAACCGCTGAGCCACGCGGGCTTCCCTGAGAGAGTGTCTAATACAGAGGAAAGCCAGACATGAATTAGCAGACAATGAGGGAAAGGAGGAATTGAGGTCAGGCAAATGGATTGAAAGGTCTAAGAATTGATGCTGTCTGTAACCCAAATACCAAAGATAGAGAACAGCCTGGCTTTCCTGCACCAGTGAGATCCTGGGTTACTTGACTAGTTTTGCATACTGTCATCCCGGCTTTTCAGCCTTCCCTGTATACGACATAGCCACACCTATCTGGGTAACCAACCTGTTCCTATTGGTGCAGAGGGAGGAGAAGCAGCTGGAGGCATCATTAGATGCACTGCTGAGTCAAGTGGCTGATCTGAAGAACTCACTGGGGAGTTTCATATACAAGTTGGAGAACGAGTATGACCGGCTGACCTGGTAAGGGTTGCCAGGGCAAGCTGAGGAGGGCTCCATGGGGTGGGGGTTGAGGGGGCAGGCCTCCTGATTGATAGGACATCTCCAGGGATGTCACAATTTATCACTTTGCAAACATTTTTTTTCTTTTAAATTTCCAAGTTTGTTTTTTTGTTTTTTGTTTTTAGATTTCATTTATTTATTCATGAGAGACACAGAATGAGAGAGAGGCAGAGACACATGCAGAGGCAGAAGCAGGCTCCCTGCAGGGAGCCCGACGTGGAACTCGATCTCGGGTCTCCAGGATTACGCCCTGGGCTGAAGGCGGTGCTAAACCACCGAGCTACCCGTGCTGTCCTGCAAACATCTTTTAATTTGAAAAGATCTATGTTTCCCAACATTTAACAAGTGAAGTTTGTCTTAGGGCCACTGTGGCACGGAAATAGAGAAATGCCCAGTTTTCCAACCCAAGTTTTTTCTAGCTTTTGATTGTCACCCTTGACTTCTCTGGGAGGAGGTACTCCGTCAGTGGGTCCTCCCACTATAGTAAGAGTACAGCGTTCATCTCGGGTCTCTTACGATAGATATTGCTGAGTCTTTTAGGTCCAACCTACTCTGGAAGTGTGGATCCTGTTTTCAGGCCTGAAAGATCTCTTTTTGCTCAGTTTATAAATTTTTAATGATAAGCATAGCCATGGTTCTTACTTTGCCACTGGTCTTTTACCCCATTCAAATAATGAGCTGCCTTATTTCTCCATCCATGTTAGAAACTAAAAGCGTGTCCCGTTTTCATAACCCCACAATCCCTGGGATCCAGTCTGGTTCCTGCTCAGTCCAGCTGTAGTGCTCTGAGTCTTTTTCGAGTGAGCCTGGGTATTCCTAGTCTGAAAGACCCCTTCGAGGCTACTTTACTGAGAACATTGTGACACCTTCTTACCACTACCAGGCCGTCTGTCCTGGACAGCTTCGCCTTGCTCTCTGGACAGTTGAACACTTTGAACAAGGTCTTGAAGCATGAAAAGACACCGCTGTTCCGCAACCAGGTTATCATCCCCCTGGTGCTGTCTCCAGACCGTGATGAAGATCTCATGGTAAGAAGAGAAGAAGGGCATAACATGGGAAATTAAATTCTTAGATGAGGGCTTAGGGCACAATTGTTGCTTGGTAATTTTAGAAGTTCTGAATGTGTAGTGTGTGGTAATAGAAAGCAAGGGCTGCTTTATTGAGGCCTTTTTTTCCTTCTGGAATTGGGGAGCTACTTCCAAGTAGTGCCAAATAAACCTGAGGCCTCTGTGCCCAAGGCAAAGACCTTTCTCCTCCAATACCTATCTTGAGGAAAAAGTGTGTTCTTTTGTGATTTTTGTCTGTTTTGGTATTTTATTAAAATGTAGCAAAGAGAAACTTGCCTCTAGGTCTGGTAGAAATAGAGGTGTGAGCAGATAGAAATGAAGCAGGGAGTAAGAGCAACAGTGTCCTAGGAAGCCAGATACTCTAAGTGTCAGGCTGTGTTTTCCCCAAAAATGTACCATTTGCCAGTGGAAGGAGCTGTGTAGCAAGCCAGATTGAATTGTCTTGGATTGCATGGGAGGATCAGTAACATCTGTGTGTTACAGCGGCAGACTGAAGGACGAGTGCCTGTTTTCAGCCACGAGGTGGTCCCTGACCACCTGAGAACCAAGCCCGACCCTGAGGTCGAAGAGCAAGAGAAGCAGCTCACAACAGATGCTGCTCGCATCGGTGCCGACGCAGCTCAGGTTGGACCAAGTCACTGCCCTGCTGCTCCCCCCTCCCCTGGGGCCCTTCATGAGAAGCTGGGCAGTACTGTTGGTGTCTGGTAGGGGTGCGCGGTTGATTATATAAAAGTTGCCCCTGGAAGAGCACAAGGAACAGCCCTCATCACAAGTATTTCCTGTCTGCTCTGATCTCTGCACAAATGTATGTGTGTTACAGAAGCAGATCCAGAGCTTGAATAAAATGTGCTCAAACCTTCTGGAGAAAATCAGCAAAGAGGAACGGGAATCTGAGAGTGGAGGTATGGAAGGATTGGTGGCAAAAATGGAAGAGGGAAAGGAGGAGAAGATGACTGGACTAAGACTGGTGGTTTGGGTGGTGGTGAAGTGAGGATAGAAGACAACTGCTTAGGAGAGGGATGTGTCCATTCTGTTTGCCGTTTATACTGAAGGCCAGCCCTGGAGCAGGCAGAGGAAAGGGGCAAAATGAGAAGGGATAATTCTGAGATAGTTGTGGGGGTCTCTTGGGGTCTCTTTCTCTGGGCTCCTGGTGAGTGTGGATGCTGCTGAAGCCCTGAGGCTCCTGGGGCTGGTCTTCCTGCTGCCAGGTTTAGTCCAGGGTCAGAGGCGCATCGCAAGCTCCTCACTTCCCCTTTTTCTTCAGGTCTCCGGCCAAACAAGCAGACCTTTAACCCCGCAGACACCAATGCCTTAGTAGCAGCTGTGGCCTTTGGGAAGGGGCTGTCTAATTGGAGGCCTTCCGGTAGTAGTGGTCCTGGCCAGCCCGGCCAGCCAGGAGCTGGGCCGATCCTTGCTGGAGCCTCAGGATTACAGCAAGTACAGATGGCAGGAGCTCCGAGCCAACAGCAGCCACTGCTCAGTGGGGTGCAGATGGCCCAGGCAGGTCAAACAGGTAAGGTGGCGGAGGATGACATGGTAGCAGACTCAAAGCAAGGAAATAGGGATAAGCTGGATTGTCTGGGCCCCCAGTATCCCAGAGTTGGAGATTTTCTCCTATCCTCCTTGGACTGTGACCCAGAAATCAATTTTTAAGAGTAAAAAAACTCTTTTGAGACTCTGTAGCAGGTACCAGCGAAAGGAAGAACTTCGAGCAGCAGGAACTGCACCTCTCAGCCCCATCTTAGAGCTCTGTGTCAACTACCTTCTTGTCCCATTTACTCTGGACACTGAGTGTGCTGTTGGGGTCTTAGACCAGTGGGTGGGCCTCAGTTAAGACCATTCAGTAGGGATGCTGGGATTGAAAGACAAGCAAGCTACGTGTACTCTTTTCTTTGTATTCAATCTCTCTGATCTACTGTTAATAGTTATGAGAACAGTCTGGAGGAGTTGAGATGTGCGTAGCTAGAAGAGGTGTTTTGTGTTTTGTTTTGTTTTTTTTGTTTTTATCCAAAGCCCTCCAGGAAATGGAGCAGTTACAGTAAGAGAGAACAGTCTTTCGCCTGTGACAGTAAATGGGGTCTAGCTGTCTTTTCCGGAAGTAGCTGAGCACGAGACTTGCTGGGGTGTGTTCTGACCCCTCCTACTATCAGTCCTTTTTTTCCAGATACCTTCCGGGAGAGGGCTGGTCAGGACCCACACCTCTAATCTTTGCTATCCGGGGTCAGAGGCCACAGAGGTTCTGAGCCGAAAGAGCGAAAGGGTGGCAGAAGGGAGCCTGGGAGACCACCTCTCTGATTTATCATGAAAGTCTTACAGTGCTTCAGGTGTCTTTCTTCATGTTCCTTTTAGGGAAAATGCCAAGTGGAATAAAAACCAACATCAAGTCTGCTTCAATGCATCCCTACCAGCGGTGAGTGTGGCCGGCAACTTTTCCCAAAGCTGGACTAGATGGGTACAATAAAGAGAACATGGGCTTTCAGCGCCAGACAGGTTCCAGCTGCACCACAGACGAGCTGAGTGACCTTGGGCAAGTGACCTGATTTTTCCGAGCCTGTTTTCTTTGTAAGTGGTGATACCTACCTCATAGGGTTGTTGTGAGGACTGAAATGAGAAAATGAATGTAAAACAGTACAGCCTATGAAATAATGAGCATTCAATAAATGATAGTTTCTACAGCCACTTCTCCCACTGCCCTCCTCAGTCCTGGATCCAGAACCCAGCGGGATCTGATACTCCTTCGTGTCAGCGGTGAGCTGACGGACACAAGATCATGGACCACTCTGTTCTGTTTGAAAGCCTGTCCATATTTTATGGTGCCGGAAACTGTCACAGCCTGTGTATGTCTTTAGAGGCATGCCGGCTCCACAGGCCCCCCCTGCCCAGGTTCCATCAGGGCCATCTCTCCAGGCTGCCGGCAACGGGGCTTCGGGGCTGGGTCAGAGGGTCCACCCACAGCTCTGGTGAAGCGTGGGCCTGCCCTCCCCTCTCCTTCACCCTATCTTATACACATGCAAGAAGATGCTGAAGGTCTAGTAGGTGTGGGGTTCCCAGGAAGTGGCTCTACCAGGTAGGACTGTGTGAGAAAGGGGCTTTGTTAGCACGTGAAGCCCCTTCTCCCTGGACTCATTTTTCTTATTTTAGAGGGAGAGGGGAATCACGCTTCACACCGTCTTTCTTCTGGGTTTCATTGCTCTCATAATAGCTCCTGGTTCCTGGACTCGGGCCAGGATGGCTTTCCTCCAGTCCACTAAAACTGTGGCTCAAATGAGAGCCAGATTGCTGGTGGGTGGGGACAGCCCTCAGGACCTCCGCATGCTTTACATAAAGCTGAAGAGCAGAGTGAGTTGGGTCTGCAACCTAAGCCCCCTTTCTTGGTGCTCCTTTGCAGGCAGGGGCAGGGTTTGAGTCCGGAGAAGACCAAAGGGTTTCTCTGAAGTCCTTTAAATTGATGGCCACGGGGTCCATGTTAGCCGACAGTGATTTACGAGGGAGCTCTCTAGGGGTCAGAGGCCCTGTGTCAGAACTTTCAGAGTTGCTGCAAGGTGGTTCCAATTTGTTCCCCATAAAATGTCTTCTGGGATCCCTGGGTGGCGCAGCGGTTTAGCGTCTGCCTTTGGCCCAGGGCGCGATCCTGGAGACCCAGGATCGAATCCCACGTCAGGCTCCTGGTGCATGTAGCCTGCTTCTCCCTCTGCCTCTCTCTCTCTCTCTCTCTCTCTCTCTCTCTCTGTGTGACTATCATAAATAAAAAAAACAAGTTTAAAAAAAAAAAAAAAAAAAAGAATCCCCAGAAAATGTCTTCTTAGCTTTGATTAGCTTTGATCTAAAAATCCCAAGAGGTATGCAGAGAGCCTGCCCATACCTTCCAGCTGCCTTTTTCTGTTCTCTTCTGTCACACACCAGTCCTTTGGCTTTTGTTTGGTGCCGGTCAGAATTGTGCCAGGCTGTGGCAGCAAAGGACTGGAAAAGTGGTCCGCGATGTGTCAGATCCACTCTTGCTCCATCAAGACAAGAAACGGTATCCGTAGAGTTCACTGGTCCTAGCACACCGCCACACGAGGAGTCCTGTTATCAGCTCTGAGGCCATGCCAGACCTTTCCTCCATGTCAGCAGTACTGCTCTATTGCTCTGTCAGCCCACTCAGGTGTTCCTTCTGTTCTTATCTTTTCCGTCTCTGCTGGAAGTGTCAGAGCTAAACGTCATACTGGGTAGGGTTCAAGCTGTGCTGCTCTAAAACCCCTGAAGCAGCTTTGTGCTAGGTCCTTAATTCCCTCAGAAGATTCTCTCCTCTTGCGAGGCACCAACCCCAAGTTTCTTTGTTGTCCCAGGCTCATACCACCTTCATTGCCACCATAATATTTGAAACGGGTTCCTTGTCCTTCCAGAGTGGAAATGCCGTCCTGCCCCAACAGGAGCATGTGCAGGACCTCACCCACCTCTTGGGCCCCATTCTTTACTCTGGAGGCGCTCACATCTATATTCTTTACTCTGGAAACACATGTTCTCATTTCCAACCCCCCACCCGCACCCCCACCCCCTCTGGAGTGCATACACCTATGTAGCATTGCCAGTTTTGGGACTCAGACAACCCAGTAAATGCCTCAACGGAAAGCATCTCCCTTCCCTCACACACTCATTCCCCCCATTTCCGCGGGAGCGAGTATATATGGAGCTTCCTTTGAAGAAGAGGACATGGTGGGCTTACTTGTTCAGATTTAAAATTTGTAAACAGTGTCGCTTCCCTTTGATGGTGTTCCTCTGTTTCCGACTCCCCTGTTTTGCTTGGGGACTGTGCTTTCTCCTACTCTCGGGGCCCCTGGAGAATGAGATGAGGCCATTGTCTCCTGGGATTATGTCAGGGTGGAGAAAGAAGCGCTGCGAAACCATGAGCTCTTACTTAGTGTGGCCTTCATCCTGCTGATGGCAGAGGCTTACTTAATCCGTATCAGCATGACAGCCATTGCCTAGGACAGCATCTCCGGCTCTGGCCTGTGGCTGGAATTCCGTCATTGAAGCTCCCTTTTACTCACTGCCCCAGTCACCCCGTTCTCTACCCCTTCTGAGGTCGTCTGCTGCTCCACCTACCTAGCTAGCCTTACATAACCTTGTACTTTTGTGAAATGGCCAAAATAGATGGGCTGTAGCTGAGTGCTCCTTCCAGCTCCACGATGGGCTCTGGCCTGAGGACTGAGCTGGAGGGGTGGATTGCCCACGTCCTGTCCTGCTGTCAGGGAGGAAGCTGCACTCTGCAGGAATGCCCTAGTGCAAGGCTGGTCCCACTTCCCACCCCATGCTCACCTCCCCCAGGCAGCTGGGAACAACCTCTCCCTTTGTCTGAGCTTCTTGTACAGAATAATCCTCCTTACGGACAATGTATTCTCTGTGCCCCGTGGACACAGGAGCCGTGTGAGCTGATCCCAGCACCAGGCGGGACGGAGGCTGAATCCTTCCAAACGCCCACCCTGGGTCAACGCCTGATTACTGTCCAGAGAAATTACTAAGAGCTGTACGTTTTCTTCCATCTTCCAGATGTGGGGGGATCGCTTATTGAAGTTTAGTGGTGGGCCAGGAATAGGGCCAGGGGCTGTGGTCTGTTTTTGGTTTAGTCCTGAGAGTTATTCATGCCAACCTGTGGAGGCTCTGATGTGGCTCTGGCCTGATGGCCTCAAACACACAGGAGTAACACTTGGAAAGCATTTGCTGCTCTGCGGACGGGGCTTTCTAGTTGAAGCAGAAGGCAAACTCTCCAGCCCATCTGACAAGGCCGTGGCACCCCATCACTTCAACGTGTGTGTCCCACAGAACAATCTCCCTCTTTTCTTCTCTTCTTCCCTTTAACTTCTCCCTTGTTCTTGTGCCTCTTAGGGTCACAGGCAGATCTGGATCTCTGTTATGGTCTCTGGATGAGTTTACATGGCCGCTTCCCCAAGTGCTTTGTGGACAAGGCACCTGACTTCCCTGGGTCTCCGTCTTGTCAACTGGCTGATCCCAGGGATCCTTCCTAGCTTTAAAGTCTCTGGCAGTGATTCACAAGCCTATTTATTCCCATGCATTTTGCTTGTTTCCCTCATTGCGTGACTATGTTATATAAAATAGGCCAGAATTTTCCTAGATCAGCCCTCAAACCTGTACAAACTATTACTGAAGTTCCCTCTCTGTCACCTGCAAGTTATCATACCCATATCCTGCCAGAGTACTTCCCTATGATTGTTTTCTAGCTTGCACTAGTTCTGTAGTGAAAACTCATCAAAGACGTGGTAAGTTACCCCAGAGATGCATGTAGTATGTATGTCAGAAGTTACCTTCCACCTCTCTGGCATCCCTCTATCCCGTGGGCAAGATCTGTGACCAGAGAGACTTGCAATGAAAGCAGTAAATGACATTTTCCATGGGATGATAACCTGTCCTACTGAACGATCAGAGGCCTGGGCCGCTCCGCTCCCTGCTTGCCCTCTGCCACTCCACTGCCTTCTCTGGTTCTCACCCATATTTCCCATCTGTGGTTTTCTCTTGCCCACACCCCTGCTTGTATACCACCTCTGTTCTTTCTACTACTTTCTCTGGGCTGCTTCCATTTTCATGGAAGTGTCGTTTTAGTGTCTCTTCCATGGTACTCCTTGACCCCACATCCCTGCTCACTGACTCACAGCCACACTCGTGAAATACAGGGGCCACACATTACCTCTTCTTTCACACCTGCCATTCCTTTTACCATTCTTCTGGAACTACTCTGTCAAACATCACTAGTTTGTTTAAGAATTTTTGTATTTATTGGAGATAGCACAAGCAGGGGGAGTGGGGAGGGGCAGAGGGAGAGGGAGAAGCAGACTCCCGCCGGGCAGGGAGCCCAGGACCCCAGCGTTATGACCTGAGCCGAAGGCAGACGTTTAACTTACTGCACTACCCAGGCACCCCTCAAACATCACTGTTGACCTACTGGCTAAATCCAGAATTTTTTTAGTGCTCATCTGACTTGATCTCCATGGCATTTGATAGTGCTCACCGCTTCCTTCTCATCTCTTTCTCCCCCCTTGGCCTCTACATCTCTGACCGTTCCTGTTCTGTAGCTCTTGGCCTCTCTGCCTGCTGTCTCTGTGACCACCACTTTTATTTTCAGCTCAGAGCTCTCTGCCCCTAGGATCCATAGGTACCTCAGATTCTGAACGTTCAAGTCCAATCATCCTTCCCTCTAAGCCTGTTTTTTTTTTTTTTTTTTTTTTTTTCCAGTTTCTTGGGTGTGCCCTGAGCTAGGTCTATGGAAGCCACCCTAAATCCTTCCCTCTCTGGGTCCCAGCCCCTGTTACCGAGGCAGGTACCAAATCTTGTCTCTGTGACTTTCTAATATCTCTCCATCCTGCCCTACAGTTTAAGCCCTAGGCCTCTTTCCCTAAGAGTGGTGTTCAGACTCCCTCTCCCACTCCAACGCATCTTTGATATGGCTGCCAGGTCTTTCTAAACTGATCAGATCACATTGCTCCCTTGATTAAAATCCTCTGGTAGTTAGTTCCCTCCCCATGTTTCTCAAATGGGAGTCCAAGTACCTGGCAGGGTGGTGGGGCAGTGTGCCACACATACTAAAAGTCCTAGGATCAAATCACCCTAGAACACTCATTTTCTTGAGGGTAATTTAGAGAACAAAAAATGATCACATATGCATTCTTAAGAGAAAATAGAGTTCAAGGAATTCCTACTAGTCCAAAGGGGTTCAGAGTAAGCCACCAGATTCCCTGGGGAATACTTCTTTCTGTCTTTTTTGCCATTACATGTACTTTATTGAAAAAGTGAAAAACAGCTCAAATTTCCTGGGAAGGCAAGTAAAAGATTCTGTGTGATCTGGCCCCCTGACTTCTCCTGACTTAGTTTCTCTGTTGTCCTGCCACCCACTTTATTCCCAAGCCAGAGAAGCTGCTTAAAGTTTCCTGAAAGTCACAAACTGTTTCTGGTCTCCATTCCTTTAGTCCCATGGTTCCCTCTGCAAGGAACATTTCGCCCCATCGTTCTGTCTGCAGATACCCAGTCATCTTTAAAAGTTGAGCCATGAGCTCTGTGAAGCTCGCTGACACCCCAGTGTGGGCACAACTTGGTGCCACTCAAAATAAGGACACTTACTTCCTCTTTTATGCTCTTTATTGTTCTCCAAGTTCAAGCACTCTGAGCTGTCAGGGCTTGAATCGCAGTCCATCTACATGAGAGCAGTGTGATCTTTGGCATGAAATGTGTGTGTCTGGCACACTGTATAGCACTCAGCGGGGCATAAACACTCTAAGTGCTAGCTGCTGCTATTACCAGTAGTGGTGTGATTTAGTTGATGTTGGAGAGAGAGTACCGTGTAGCGTTTAGTTTAAAAGAGCAGGTTCAGACTGCCTAGGTTCAAATCCTAGCTGCGCCACTTACTAGCTGTGTGGCTTGGGCTAATTAGTTTACCTCTGTTCCTCAGTTTCCTTATACCTGCGGATGATGGTATTAGTGGCTGTATTGTAGGATTGCTGTGATGTTTAACTAGGTTAATACATAGGAAGTGCTCAGAATAGTGCTTAACGATAGATGTTCAATAAACGTTCGCTGTCCTCAGGTAGTGTCTAGAACTGCCGTCAGCAATTGTTGCTTAAACCAACGATCGATCAGTCCCTTTATGAGGACAGAACTTCTTCCTCCCTCTGCACCTCGTCTATGGGGATGTCATGCTCAGCAGCCTCCTGAGAGATCCTTTGCGTGCATCTCAGCCCCCATGGTATCACCTCAGCACCGAGTGCAGAGCATTTTTACACTGGTTTATCTGGCGTGAGAAGTCATTTTTGCATCTAGTTTTGTACATTTTCTTTCTCCCATTTAGTTGACACCCACCCTCTTCCAATAAAGCCCAGTTTGGTCTCTTCAATTGTGTCATTTTGCTTTGAGACCAAACGACAGGCTCCCTCACCCAAAGTATTCTTTATCCTCCCTCCTAAACCGTATCTCCTGTCCCAACCAGGTAAAGACTCAGTTCCATAGTCGGGCTCCATCTTGTCCCTAAAGGGGGCCCTACACCATGCAGAGGTCTCTTTCTGTGTGCACTTGTGATGAGTTCCCTTCTCATTTGTCCACGCATATTAGGCCTGCCCTCGTGTCCGTGGGCTGCTGTTGTAATTCCCCAGGTGTGGCAGACCAGAGCTCGTGCTTGCCTCTTCACATTCCCCACCTGCCCCGTAGGCCTCGTTGTGTCATGGCAGCTCCCCTATTCTTGCCCTTAAGCTGTGAGCCCTCTCACCTGGAGCCAGGACCTGGGAGTCTGGTGCCGTCTCACACCTCCACTGCTTGCACAGGCTCTGCCCTCTTTATCCTGCTCCGAGCCCCCCGCCTCGTTGATCTAGTGAATAACTCATCCTTCCAGGGTTACCTGCCTTTGCCATCTCCTTCCCTGTATGTTCCACCATTCTTAAATTATATCTGATCTGGACACATTCATTGTGTGACCTTAGAAGAGTTGTCTCACTTCCAAGAACCTCAGTTTCCACCTCTGTGAAACGTGGCGATAGCCCAGTCCTCAACTGAACACGTTCAGTCCTCCACTGAACATACTTAAAATGAAAGCTAAACCTTTAAGTGGCTCATAATTTTCTACAGGGTAAAGTCCAAGCTTCTTGGAACGGCATGAAAGGTCCTTGAGGTCAAGAGTCAGCCCTCAAATACTAACTACTGTTCTCTTCCCTTACTCTCTCCTGAGCAATTTCATTGTTATTGCATCATGGTGTGTTGGACTGCTTTGGTTACAACACAGTACAGTTAAACTAGCCCTAGCCAAACACAAAGAAAGGGGGACCCCGGTGTGTTTGGGTTATGGGGATGGGGGGTTGAAGGGTAACTGGCTGCAGGTGGGCTCCAGGGCTCCAATGGCCAAGGCCCCCGACTCTGTATTTCTCCACTCTGCGGCAGCAGGGCTCGTCTCGTATACGAACTCCTATTGTTCTTGCTTGGATTCTGTGTCACTAGGAGCCTGGACTGAGGGAAATGGGGAGACCACCGTGGTTATCAGGCTAGCGGAGTGGGGGCAGGAGTTCCTAAAGGAAATGAAAGCAAGGGGTGGGAAAGTGTCTGAGCCCCCATAGCCCACTTTGTGGGATTTCAGGGAATCCTCGGACTTTTTTTTTTTTTCCTCAAGCCCTCAAGTCCTTTTTTTCCTCAAGTCCATTCTTTAAGCCTACAGAACCGTGTTTAAGATTGCCTGTGGAATGTGCCATCTTACTTCAAACTCCAGATGTCCCCGAAGGCATTAGTTTCCTCCACTCCGCTCCCACCTGAGTTATCCAGCATGACCACCTTCCTGTCAATCCTGTGTCCTCTCTGCTCTGTCCTGCCTTCCTGCTTACTCCCATTGCTCTAAGGCAGGCCTTCCGTGGGTCACACCTCCCAGCTGGATCCCCTTCCTCTCCTTTCCTGCTGGTTATACATCATACTGTCCCCAGGTTTGTCTTTGTAACAGATAATGGGGGTCATACCAACATCTTTCTTAAAAATTCTTAGGGACACCCCCAATACAAACAAAACTCCTCATTCTTTCATTCAGACTACTTCAGGATTTGGGGCCAGCCTACGTTTTCACCTTCTTGCACATGAAGGCCCCTTATTCTGCGTACCCTTTGGCCAAGCAGAATCAGATGTACCAGTTCCCTACACCTGTGCTGTGCTTGTCTCCTTCCATCCCTTTGTCCACACTTTTTCCTCAGCCTGGAACACCTGTGTTCCTGCTGCCTTACTTGCCACGTGACCTTGAGAGAATTCATCACCTTTTTTTTAAAAAAAGACTTTATTTATTCATGACAGAGACAGAGACACAGGCAGAGGGAGAAGCAGGCTCCCTGCTGGCAGCCCGATGTAGAATTCAATCCCAGGACCCCAGGATCACAACCTGAGCTGAAGGCAGACACTCAACCACTGAGCCACCCAGGCGTCCCTCCATCACCGTTTCTGATTCCACTCTTTACGTCCACGAAGCAGTGCTAATAGTAGTTAACCGTACAGAACCGAACCTGAGGAGTGTGTGGAAAGCAGCTGGCCCCTTTCTTGCCAGAGAAAGTATTGAACAATAAGCTACGCTTTCTCTTTTTCCCCTTTTGGCCCTTCTCAACACACCCTCTGGATCTGGCTCTCTTTCCCTCATCTTGATGACCTCCCCTGGTTAGTCCCGAACCCAAAATCTTCCCTTTTCTCTCTCCACAACTTTTTCTGCAGGGCCTCTCAGAGCCCTCTGCCCATACCGGAGTTTCTTTAGTTCTGTTCAGTGAACACTGACTGCTGCCCACAGCATGTAGGCATTGGCTGCCCACGGACAGACATGATGGGTGTTTGCACACAGTCTCTCCCTCCTGCCCTCTGGATATCTTTCCAGCTCGGGTTCCTTCAGCAAAGGTCTCAGCTTCAGGCGGAGGACACCCTCTAGCTGGCAAAGGCCCAGGGATATGCAGAGTGATTAACTGACAGACCCTTCATCCTCTCTTCACTCCCCTGTCCTCACAGACTCAGCCCTCCCCCCAACTCCTGTGTGATGACTGGGTAGAAAGTGCCCTTAGTCCTTTACAGGATGGGGAAGGGAGAAGCCTGACACAGCCCCTGGAGACTGCTTCCATCTCTACCTGCCACTCTGGTGTCCGCTAGCCTAGACCCTCAGTTCCTGTCATTTGTAGCCAACTCCCCGCGTCTCCCATGCCGCAGCCCCTCCACTGCTCCCCATTTGCCCACCTGCTCATGCAGGCCTGCCTTTTCCCACTTGTTCCTCATTGCTATGCCTGCTTCTTTGATCCCATTTCCTTTAAATGTTTCTGCTGAAACATGTCAAGCCTCTGATCATTATGGGAATGGAGTTGTTGGCCTTCACATGGATGGTGGTTTTCAGACCAAACCCTTGCAGAAAGTACATCAGTGATTTATCTTCCGGGGAATGAGGATAGAGCAGGGCCCCTGAGAGAGTAGTGAACAAGTTGGGCGTCAGGGTGGGACCCTAGGGGAGAGTCACCTCCCTTTCAGCTGGTCAGGAAGGTTCCATGAAGGAGGGGGAATTTTAGCTGTTGGACTGGGCATTCTTCCCTTAACCCCCACTCTCCAGCTTATCAGGACTGAGTTCCTGGACCCCTTCAGTCTCTCTAGTTGATCAACCTGTCCCTTCCACCCAGCTTCTCTGCAGGCCCCAAATGACCTCCTCTCCCAGTCACCTGACAGATTTACCCTTTCCCATACAAGTCAGTCTGAGAGGTCTCCTTAGTCAGAAGCCAATCCCTCCCTCTGTATGCTGGATCCCATTGTCTCCTTCCGCACAGCCCGTAAACATGTTCAAGCCTCTTCCCGTTAAAAACAGCCATTAGAGTCCATCTGAAGGTGAGAGCCAGACATCGATATTTTAAAAGCTCCCCAGGTGATTGCATGCAGCCATGGCTGAAAAACATAAACAGAACAAAATCCAAACTTTTTACCGTGGCATGTAAGGCTCTGTATAAACTGATTCCTGCCTGTGTCTCCTGCCCTGACCTCTCTGCCCTCTGAGCTGGAGCTGCACTGAACTACCTAGAGCTCCCCAAACCCACCACATCTCTTGCTTCTGTGCCTTCACACATGTGCCTGCCTCTGCCCCTGTGTTTCCCTGCTTTCTAGAAAGTGCCCTTCAATGTTCACCTTAGGTGTCCTTTCTACAGAGCCGTCAAGAACCCACCCCCACCCTGGGGTAAGGTGCTCCTCCTCAGCGCTTTCATAACCCTCTGTTTATCTCTGTGGGAACACTCGCCACCTGCTACTATGATTGGTCATCTAGACGTCTGTCTTCTCCTCTAGACTGCAAGTGTTTTGCAGGAAACCGAGGGCCCTGGAGATGCCATTTGTAGGACTTGGGGCCACGTGACATCTATCAGATGTTGGAAGACGGTGTCTCCTGGGAACTGAGCGAAGGGAGTCTTGGCGCCTGTTCATTCATGTAGTCAACATTGACCACCATGGCCCAAGTGAATAAATGGGTAGTTGAAGTCTGCCTCTACTGTACTTGACCCGTGGGACTGCACACACATCATCTCCAGTAGTCTGCTTCGTTCGTGTCTGACTTGTCTCTAGATGGATGCTGAATCCAGAACCTCTTGGCAGTACTCTCGGGGCACTGTGCGTA
This sequence comes from Canis aureus, assembly GCF_053574225.1. Taxonomy (NCBI): domain Eukaryota; kingdom Metazoa; phylum Chordata; class Mammalia; order Carnivora; family Canidae; genus Canis; species Canis aureus. The sequence continues at coordinate 23,406,282 of NC_135623.1, forward strand.
CACAGTAAGCACTTAGGAAATATTTGTTAAACCGATGTTCATGAATCCACACACAAGACTGGTACATTGGTTATCACGAGTGGTGTACGGGCTGCTTCCCACCGTGTCTGTGAAGTGTCGAGCACAGAAGCAGTGCTAAGCACTGTGTGCGGGCTAGCTCCTCCACTCTTGACGATGAGGGAGGCACAGTTCCTGTTTTATAGAGATTCAGCGACTTGCAGAAGGTCATGCAGGTCCTCAGTAGAAGACTTAAAACTCAGGCCTCTGGAGGCAGGGGTGACCCCAAAGCCACCAAAGTATACTTGGACCACATTAGGCTTTCAACAAATATTTATTGACTCAAGGGAGACTGCCACTCCCGGGGGGAGTAAAAAGCCTTCTGAATTCTCACTGTCCTCCCCACCTGACTCTGGGTCCCACGACCTCTCTTGGCTTTCTCACAGTCTCACTTATTCTAATATTCACTCCACAAATATTACGAAGGATCAAATGAACCAGATAGTGGGCCCGGTGCAAGAGATATGGAGACCACTAACACAGGACTGAGTGGAACTTAGTGGAGGAGGTTGCAGATTATTGCTTTGCTGTAGGATTGCGGGAGCGGAGGGAGGTGATTTACTACCTGGGAGAGCTGTACCTTGTATTGAGCCAGGGGACAAGGCTTAGAGGGGTGGAGGTGTGTGAAAGATGCAGACATCCTTGGGCAACAGGATGTGGCCCAGGAGAATAACGCAGGCTCAAGGCGAGATCAGGGAAGGGTTAGTGTTATAAAACGCCATGAAATTTGAGCCTTTGAATTCTTCCGCCCTTTCCTTTCAAGGGTAGCTACTGATGGGCTGGATCATAGCTCTACCTTGGCTCTGGCCTCTTACCTCTAAGATTGAACTCCCACATGGCTCCAGCCCACCATTTATGAACATATGTTTTTCCCAAACCACTGTCTCTTCTGAATTCCCTTCCCGTCCACATTTACACCATCCAGTCTGACAAGCAGTTATTGGGTCACTTATATGCACAGCACCACCCCAGGAGCTCCTGGAGATAGAGATTTCATTCCGCTAAAACGGGGTCCTCACCCCAGTTCAGTCTCGTGGGTGAGTGTGTGGAGCTGAGAGGGGAGAGCGCAGGAAGCCGGGTAGACAGCTAAGTATATGTAGAGAGAACGAGTCCACCTGTGTTGGGGACGTCTCTGGTTCCGCCACTCTCATCCCATCAGTCTCCAAACCTCCGTAGGTCAGGCTGTTAGCTCTCACCTGGCCTGCCTCAATAACCTCATCACCCTGGCTGCCAGAGTGAAGTGACTCAGCTGGGTGGTAAACCCCATGCTGGGACAGCATCTGCCTCACTCACCGATGTGTCACTAGCACTTACCACACTCTTGCACACGGTAGGTGGTCAATAAATATTTGATGACACACGCCTGACTGTGTAGCCTCCTCGGAAACCTTCGCTGTTTCTCCTGTGCTTCCAGAATAAAACCGAACTGCCCGGCTTGGCCTTCAAGCCCTCCCTCCCGCATTCAGCCACAGTTGGCTCCACTTGCCTTTTTTTCCTTTCACTGCCTTCAAGGCCAGTTTAGCCAGTGACTCACTGTTCCTGCCTCGGGCCACTCGGACTCTCCCACTGCGGAGCCCTCCTAGCAGTTCCTAATGCTAGGGCTCAGCAGGGAAGGCTTCCCGGCCCAGCTGCTCCCCCAGCCCAGCCCCGGCACACACGTGCTGCCTCCGCCCCCCACCCCCTGGAGGGGGCGCCCCGGAGGGCAGGGCCCATCGGGGCGCGTGGGGCGCGTTGGTGGACTGTCCCCGGAGGGCCCGGCGCGAGCAAGGTGCACCTCGGGCGGGCGGGGGGCGGGCCGCGGGATGCCGAGGGAAGGGGTGGGGAGCCCCGCTGGGCGTGCTTCCTGCCCCGGAATCTGGCGGCCCGCCCCTGCGCCCGCCCCTCGGGCCGAGCCGAGTCGGGGCCAATCAGCAGGCGCCCCCCGCCCGGCCCGCCCCGTCCCCCTCTGGTGACAGAAAGTCGGCCCAGCAGATGAGGAAGTGGCAGGCAGGCCGGCCCTGGGGACTTCTGTGTTGCCCTGCTCCCTCCGAGCCCGCCGCTGCTGCCCGCCCGGCCCCCGCTGGTGAGTGCGGCCCTTCCACGCGCGGGCCGTCCACGTGCCCGGGCGCCCTGCCCGCCCTGCCCTGCCCTGCCCGTGGGCGAGGCGGTTCCAGGGACCGTGGGTGGGAGGTCCCAGCTCTCCGGGGCGGGCCTGGCCGGCCGCCTCCCTCCGCTCCCGGCCCCTATTTGCTCAAACCTAGGCCTTCTCTCACCACCTCCCGACCCTCCCTCTGCGCCTCCTACCCTCCTTCTCCCCCTCCCTCTCCTCGCTCGGGCTCTTCTCCTCCTCTTTCCCCTCCCCCGGCCCCTGCCTGTCTCCTTTTCCCCTTCCATCCGTCTTCAAGGGAGCACCCGCCTGGTTCCCCTCCTGGGACACACCCGGCGCTCCTCAAGCTTGGGGACAGGTCATTTCCAGAGCCTCGAGCCGCTCCTGACCTCCAGGGTGCATGAGTGTCTGTGGAGGGCGAACTCGAGGAGGTGGTTGAGAGAGCGGGAGAGATAACCAGCTGGCAGGCTCCCGGGTCGGGGAGGAGGAACTGTGTGTGCGTGTGCGAGCACAGGCCTGTGCCAGGTAGGCCCCGCCACGGAAGAGGCGACCCGTGAGATCGGATGGTGAATGAATGAATGGGGATTGTCATCCGTGGGAGAGATCTGCGTGCATGACCGAAGGCAGGTGTGTCTCAATGTGGTGTGGGTGATTTTATGTTCACTCACTTCTAAGTGCGGTGTTTGAGTTTATGTCTGTGACCACACCGATCTGTGACTCACGTACGTGTGAGTAAATCTGCATGTAGGCCCGAGGGTGTGAGCATGAACACTTGCACATGGTAACGCAGGACCAGCGAAGGAGGCCGTGTGAGTGTTTGGGGCATGATGCCCGCGTGAGTGGAATCAGGAGTGGGTCTGAGCATCAGAAACTGTGCGTGTCAGAGTCCACGGAGGCTTGTTTGGGTGGTGTGTCAGAGGACGGTGTGTGGGCTCCGCGTGACCGTGAACACCTGTGTGCTCCTGCTCACCGCGGGTCAGCCTGTCGGTGGTGGTGGAGAGAGCTGTGTGGGAGGGAGGGCTCAGAGACCGACCGTGGCGGGGTGTGGTTGGGGGTCAACCCAGAGGCTGGGGGAGCACCTGAGATGTGTGCCCAGCTGAGTGTGCGAGGGGCACGCCGATGGCCTGGGTGGATGTGTCAGGAGGTGAAACGGACATTCTTCACTAAGCGCCTGCACGGCTTGTTCTCTTGATAGAGGGAACCGGGCACACCTGGGTCAGGCGGCTCGCCGAGCATCTCCTGCCCTGGCCGTGAGGGGAGTGCCTTGTCCCTCTGGGACAGCCTCGGCATCCCTGGCCCTCCTGGGTCTGGGCCCAGGCTTTCGTGTCCCAGTGTGCCCTCCCCCGACATTCCTTCGGGTTCTGAGGGGGAGAGGGCCTAGTTCATTAGGACCCTCCCTAAGGGAGGGGAAGATTCCTGAGACCTCCTCCACTCACCCACCTCCTCACATGCCACTGGCTTCCCTGCCCCTCCCAGGGAGAGAAGGGCGACCGTACCCATTCCGAAGCAGGGCAAACCGAGAATTTATGGCTAGATCAGGAGAGGATGCTGGGTATGGGTTTTCAACAGCTCTCTTTGGGCCAAGGCTAGGGCTGGGCTGGAGGTTTCTGGCTCAAAACTAAGCTAGAGCCTTAGCTCATCTGGCCGTCCGGGGTGGGTGGGTGGGTGGTGAGTCCCATGCTTTCCTCTTGGCTTTCCCAATCCTGGTGGGTCCTGCTCCTCCAGGCCCTGACCTGTGGCCTGGACCCACCCTCCACCCCATGCGCAGTGCAGCGGGGGCGGGTGGAGGGCGGGGCGCTCCCAGATCTAGTCAGACAGGTGGAGCCGCCGGGGCAGGAGTCTCAAAGGGCCAGGCTCCGGAGAGGAAGGGCTGGAGGGGAGTGCCGGAGAGGAGGGGAGCAGGGAGCGGAGAGCGGAGACGGAGTCGCGGGAGGTGAGGGACCAGGAGGGCCAAGGAGAGGAGGGAGTATGGGGGGGGGGGATCGTCCCGGGAGCCGAGCATCCCGAAAGTGGATTGGGAGGATCCCCGGGGAGAAAAAAGACCCAGAGCTGGAGAAGTGGGAGACTGGCGGGCAAGGCACAGGCAGTCACTCTGGAGAGGAAAGGTGAGCTTCTCCGGAGAGCGCGGCAGCGGAGAGCTCCTGTGGAGGGAGAGGGGGAGTGAGGTCGGTGGGAAGAATCTCGGTGGCGGAGCCGAGAGGGAGGGAGGGGAGGTGTGGAGGGGCGGGAAGCTGCCTCCTACCCCCGTCCCCCAGCAATTCCTTCCCTCACCCTTCTGGCCTTTCTGCACGGAGGTGTCAGGAGTTGTCTGGTCTGGTCTGTGTCCTGTCGGGGGATCAGGGGTGGGATGGAGGCACCCAGCCCTGATACCCACCGCCCTCACCTCCCCAGAGTTCCATAGCCAGGATGGAGGCGGTCGTGAACTTGTACCAGGAGATGATGAAGTATGCAGGTAAGCTGCTGTCCTCCCTCCTGCCCCAGGATCCCTGGATCTGGGGCTGTCTCCTAGTGGAGAGTCCCTAGGGACTCCCTGACCCTCTGTGACCCGACCCCACCCCTGTCCACCTGGTGGGGCCCCTTCGGACCCCGTGACTCCTCCTGACTCCTGGACCCTTATTCACAGATCCTCGGCTCCAGGGCTACCCTCTGATGGGGTCCCCCCTGCTAATGACCTCCATCCTCCTGACCTACGTGTACTTCGTTCTCTCACTTGGGCCTCGCATCATGGCCAATCGGAAGCCCTTCCAGCTCCGGGGCTTCATGATTGTCTACAACTTCTCACTGGTGGCGCTCTCCCTCTACATTGTCTATGAGGTGGGCCCCTGGGATGCCCAGGTTTTAATTCCTGCTGGCAAGATGAGGGGCAGGCTTTGAGGTCAGGTCAGAGCATGACATCTCCTTTCCAGAGAGGCTCAGATCCATTGCTTTAGCTAGATAGCTGGAGGGACTGGGCGGGGTGGGCCTCTGGTGGTCTAATCCACACCCCTTCCTAGTTCTTGATGTCTGGCTGGTTGAGTACCTACACCTGGCGCTGCGATCCTGTAGACTATTCCAACAGCCCGGAGGCACTAAGGGTAAGCAGGGGCGGCCGGGGTGGGGGGGGGCGGGGGGTACTGGTGCTAGGTTATAAGCACCCTGGGGATAGCAGTTTGGGTGTGACCTGGGCTCATGGGCCAGTTCTGAGACGTTTCTGGAGTAGTGTGGGGGTCCTAAGGCTGTCTGACCTCTTGCAGATGGTTCGAGTGGCCTGGCTCTTCCTCTTCTCCAAGTTCATCGAGCTGATGGACACGGTGAGTGGTTACAGGAGATACGAGGACCTGGTGGGGAGAAAGCAGAGACCCTGGCTCTGAAACCCATTTCCCTACTCTTCTTAGGTGATCTTTATTCTCCGGAAAAAAGATGGACAGGTGACCTTCCTCCATGTCTTCCACCACTCCGTGCTTCCCTGGAGCTGGTGGTGGGGGGTAAAGATTGCCCCGGGTGAGTGCTGAAGGCCACGGTGGAGGGGAGAGGGGCAGGCACTGAGGACCAGCTGCTGGCCTCTCCTGACCCTGCTCCTTGTCCCGACAGGAGGAATGGGCTCTTTCCACGCCATGATCAACTCCTCGGTGCATGTCGTCATGTACCTGTACTACGGGTTGTCCGCCCTGGGCCCTGTGGCTCAGCCCTACCTGTGGTGGAAAAAGCACATGACAGCCATCCAGCTGGTGAGGGGCTGAGCTGGAGCCACCCTCCCCCCTTTATTCATCCTGCCTCCCCTTTGACCCCAGGCCTCCGCATTCAGCCTTTCCCTATCCTGCCCCTGTTCATCTGACCCTGGCCTTCTCCCTTCTAGATCCAGTTCGTGCTGGTGTCGCTGCACATCTCCCAGTACTACTTCATGCCTAGCTGTGACTACCAGTACCCAGTCATCATCCACCTCATCTGGATGTACGGCACCATCTTCTTTGTGCTCTTCTCCAACTTCTGGTATCACTCCTATACCAAAGGCAAACGGCTGCCCCGTGTACTTCAAAACGGAGCTCCAGGTACCGCCAAAGTCAAGGCCAACTGAGAAACGTGGCCTAGCTAGGTGCCCACCTAAGTGCCTCAGGACTGCACCTTGGGCAGCATCTGACGTCCTCCCCGCCTACACCGGTGACCTGTGACCAGGGCCCTGTGTGGTCCGGACTGAGCAGGGGGCAGGCCCTCCCCTCCCCACAGCTGGCACACAGGGACCACGGCTTCCGTCGCTCACCCGCTTCTCCCAGCCAGCTCCGAGGACACGGCCGCACCACCCTCTGCCACTCCAGAGCCGGGGGCTCAAGGGTTGGACACTCATCTTCCCCTCCCGGCCTTAAACTTGGGAGGGGAGCACTCAGGACTGGCCCCCACCAGGGTCTTGTGGCCTTTTTCCTCACACTGAAGAGGTCAGCAATAATCTGTCACTCTGGACCCATGACCCCTCCTCCTTCTCTAGCCCACACTGAAGCAGAAGCTTCTTGACCAAAGGTCAGAGTGGGTGGGGGGCCTGGGACTACAGCCTGTGGAGGCTGTTCACTCACTTAGGTCTTCATTAAAAGTGACAGAGGAAACCACCCAGGCTGCGTGTGTACATGTGTGAATGAAGAGGTGCCAGCCCTGTCTGCAAACAGGAGGGATGGTTCTGGCTCTGAGGACAGTGGACAGGAGCTCTGGGGAAGGCTGCTTGGACAGAGCTCATGCGAGGAGAAGAGAGGGAGACATGACTTTATTAGAAAAATAAAAAAGAAACAAAAACAAAAAACTGGGATAATGAGTTGGTCCTCAACGGATGCCTTGGTGGATGAGGCTGCTCTTGGCCGCGCTGGCCTTCTCCCGTTCCCGCCGCCGCGCAGGATCCAACTCAAAGCAGCGCCATAGCCGCAGGGTCTCATCTGCGGCCGCTGAGGCCACAGTGGCCCCGTCCGGGCTCATGGTCAGGCTGAGTACCCGGGCAGTGTGACCTGAGGCACGAGGAGGGAACAAATGAGTGCATGGGAGTATAGACACACCTCCAGCCGCCAGTGTGGAGGGCCACATTCCTTTTGTTTTTTAGAACACCTCTGAGACCATTCACATACCACAGAATTCTTCCCTTTAGAGTACACAATTGGTTGGTTTTTAGTATATTCACAAAGTTGTGCAACCCCATCACGACACTAATTGCACAATGTTTTCATCACTCCCTAAATAAAGTCTCTCCTCACCTCTCCCCTCCCCCCCAGCCCCCAGCAACCATCAATCTGTTTTCTTTCTTTGCATTTGCCTCTTTGGACATTTCATGTGATCAGCCACATGCAACATGTAGCCTTCTGTGTCTGGCTTGTCGCTTAGCACCTACCTTTAAGCTCAGCCACCTTGGCCATGGTTGGGTATTTCCAAATAACCAACTGGTTCTGGGCAAAGCCATGGCCAGAGATGAGCTCCTTGTAGTGGGGAGACCAGAGGATGGAGCACACCTGTGGAGAGGGGTTGAGGTGAGGGCACAACATAGAGCAACACTATCCAAATGAGACCTAAGTCCACTGGAGTATCAGGGGCCCCGCCAGGTGCCAGACTCGGACCCGAACCACCACAGTTCTTGAAATGGGCCTCCGCTGGGAAGAAGAGTGACCTCGAGGGGAGGGGACACATGTGAATGATCCTGAGGTAAAAATGCTATGTTTCGGGGGAGGGGGCGTCCTGCAGGACAGGGTGTGCCTTTGAGCCCAGGAAAAAAAAAAAAAGAAAAAGAAATGCTATGTTTCGGTGACTAGATGAAGAGACGATGAAAGATTCTAGGAAGTCTTGCAGATTCCTGAGTAGGTTCTAGCCCTCTCAAACAATGTAAGAGGAACACATTTCAGAGAGACAAGAAGCGACAAACTTAATTTAGGACATATTAGGGCGTTGCCACCTACAGGACTGAGGTTGGAGTTAAGCCGCACATATCAGTATGGTCCTGACCTCTTGAGCGAGAGTGAAGTCACAATTCTGGAAATCATCAGGGTATAGAATCGGCGAAGCCACTAGTGGGGACAGTTGCCCAAGGAAGACTAAACAGAGTAAGACTGCTTCTGGGAGGGAGAGGCTAGGTAAAAGACTACCTGGGATTGAGCATCCACGGCACTCAGGCAGGCCCCAGAGCAGACATTCCAGATGCGAATGTGTCGGTCACTGGTGCCCCCTCCAGTTGCCAGGACATTGGACTGCCACGGACACCAAGCTACAGCCTAGGTAGGATAAACGTGGAATCAGCAGGTACAGGGGCTAGACAAGGAGCTACTGGGGTCACAGGGTAATTCTGTCCAAAACTACCATCCCGTCTCCCAGGTTCCGGGTGAGGGTCTGCAGAGGACCCAACCCAGCCCCACTCTCACCTTGACTGCCCCTTGGTGCTGGGTGAATGTCTGCAGGGGCACCCAGCCACCCTCTCCAGGAGCACTAGGCCACACATTGACCAAGTTGTCGTTGCCACCGCTGGCCAAATGTCGTCCATCTGGGGCCCAGCGCAGTCCACACACCTCCTGGCTGTGGCCACTCAGTGTGGCCACATGGTGTTCTGCGACCCGAACATCATGGTGATGGATGTGGCCAGAACGTGAGCCACTGAGGGAAGGGAACGGAACGAGGGTCAGCGGCAGTGCCACACACTGCCAGCAGGACTGAGTTGCTTCAGTTCACAGGTGCATCTCTGGGGAGAGCTGGCAAAAATCAGACAGGTTTTGCAACAGACCAGCTAAAACCACACACCTGGACAAGATATAGCTGTTCCAGCACAGGGAGCTCACTCGGGCAGAATGACCGGTCATGTTTCGAAGCCGCTTCTGCTGCTGCACGTCCCACAGCTGGAGAGAGAAGGCTGCTAGGATCAGACACTGCGACGTGCCACTGGTGCCCACAGGGGCACTGCTGGTGTCCCACCCCGCTCCTGCCAGACAAGCCCCCTGGGTCTGTGCACCACAGGCCTGCGGCAGAGGGACGGGTCTCACCTGCACCTCAGCACTGCTGGTGCCCACAGCCAGGTAGTTGCCCTCCTTGATCCAGGCCACAGAAGATATGTACTCCCCAGGCTGCTCCATCTGCAGCAGCTGCAAGATGTCACCGGAGCTAGCACTCCACAAGTACACACTGTTGTCCAACGCCACAGCCAGCACATTCCCAGAGCTCCAGTCCACAAGGTTCAGGTCTGACAGAGCAGGGAAGGGGGACGGGGAGGGGGAGCATGAGCTTCCCCGTGTGCCCGGTGCCCAGGCCCTCTCCCTCCATCCAATGAATGGGCAAGGGGAAGGCTGCACTCACAGTAGTCATTCCGGATTTCAGGGGCGTCCAGGATTCGGTCTGGCAGGGAGGGAATGTAACGGCAGGTCTTCCGGGTGGAGCCAGGCGTGGCCTTCTGGCTGTACAGCACTTTCAGTCTGTTCTGGTAACCTGTGGCAACCCAGCGGGCCCACACAGTGGGACAACGGGCTCCTCCCACGGCCCCTAGCCTGGAAGGTCAGATCAACACCTGCCCTCACCACAGTCTTAGGTGGGAGGAGCAGACTAAGGGTCGTGCTGACACCTCCCTCCCGGAAACAAGAACTTCAGGTCTTACCCTCTGGGGCATTCTGTGGTTTTCCACTGAGCCGCAGGATCTTGGCTTCCTCCACGTCAAAACCGTTCAGGTTCAGAGCCCAGGCTTTCTGATGTTCCTGGCACACAGGGTGGGCGTGAGGCAGGATGCATGGTCCAGGGTGCACGGGCTGGTGTTGGGCTCCAAACCCCTCTGGATCACGTACCTTCTTGGTGGGCGTGTGGCTCTCTTCAGGCTGGTTTTCCTTGCTCAGGAGGAAACTGGCCACCTCCATCTGGGAAGCACTGCGATGGGGGATGTAGCGGTCCCCGCCGGGTTTGCTGGGAGTGGTCTGAGCCTTGGAGCTGGACTTGCCTGGCGCGGGGAGAGGGAGGCCGAGAGTGGGAGCAGGCTCCTGGGGCGCTGTCGGCCGGCCCGCCTCCCTCCCCCGCGGCCCGCCGCACCCCACTGACCCGGAGTCCGGCCGGGGGTCCTGCCGGCGCTGTGGGACCGGTTGGCCGCCCGCATGGGCGAAGGCGCCGGGCCTGCGGCCTCCCTGGCCTTGCGCTGCCAGCGCGCGGGGGGCGCATTGGGGATGGGCGCGTCCAGCTGCAGCAGCGAGTGCAGGTCGCTCTCGAACACGAACTGCGCCATGGACGCGGTGCCCGCCGAGTCCTGGGGGAAGACGCGACCGCGCTCAGCCCGGGCCACCCCGGCCGCGCCCCGCCCGCGCCCCGCGACGGCCTCCCACCTGCAGCTCCCAGCGGGCTCCAATCGCCGACCGGCCTCCGCCGCGCCGGCCTGCGCTCCTTAAACTCTCCGCTCCGAGCACTCATTGGCTCCTTCAAAACCCAACCGTCGCAACCGTCGCCTTCGCCCATTGGCCTTTGACGGCACGGGAGGCGGGGCTTCCGGTGCGAGCCGCAGATCTCACGAGAATCCAGCCGCGGAGCGTGATTCGAAGGGCGAGAGGGTTAAGGCTGGTCCCCGGAGGCCCGGAGTCTGAAGGCGAGAGGGGCGGGGCCTAGGGGCCTGGGGGCGGGGCCGGGGCGGGGCCTGCGCCCTCCGGAGCCGCTTCCATTCATTCCTTCCCCGCGTCGGCCCTTCGCCTTGAGGCCGGCCCGTGGGTGGTATTGATGCTACGGAAGTGCCGGAACTCGGTGGAGGGCCCCACAGCCCCGAGCCGTTCAGAGGAGGGAGAGGCGGCAGGTGGGCAGGGGCGGGGAAGTGGTTGGGCAGCTCAGGAGCGGAAAGAAGCCAGAGCTATTAGCTTGTTAGCTTGGTGCCTGCGGGAGCACTGCTAGGAAGGAGCAGCACGCGTGAAACGTGGTTTTGTGGGGCGCCCGGGTGGCTCAGTCGGTGGGGTTGAGCGGCTGCCTTGGGCTCAGGTCATGACCCCAGGGTCCTGGGATGGAGCCCCTCCGTCCCCCCCGCCCCCCCGCATCGGGCTGCCTGCTCAGTGGGGAATCTGCCTCTCCCTCCCCTTCTACCTCTCTCCTGCTTGTCCTCTCTCTGTGTCCAATAAATAAATAAAATTTTTTTTAAAAATTGTTTTGTTGTTGTTTTGCAAATGGGGGAAAATGAGGGTGGGAAAGGCATGAATTCCTTAAGGTCAAGAAGAAAGATCAGGACCCAGACCTGCCTTTCTGGAGATATAAGATTGGGACTGCCTTCTGAGGGCCATTGTGGCTTACCTCCATCCATGGGGCTTTAGAGGTGGCAAGAATTGTAAAGATGCACTAGTCTAATCTGAGCACGGTGCATCCTCCCCATCCTGGCAACATACCCATATTTTACAGATGAGAAAGCCAAGGCCCAGGGGAAGGGATTGCCTGAGCCACACAGTTGGTGGGAAGCCAGGTCTGACTCCCATTCAATCCAGCGCTCTCATAAGGACCTGAATGAATTGTGTGAATATGCTTAGAGGTGAAGCAGCAGTAATAAAGATAATAATGGGTACCATTTATTGGCCATCCACTAACTACCGTGTTTAAAAAGTTTACATACATTATTGACTTTAATCCTTGGTCCCATAAGGCAGATACTCTATTCCCTTTTTATGGAAAAAGAAACTGGGTTAGAAAAAGGTTAGAAACATGTCCAAAGGCACACAGCCAAAAATAAATAGCGGAGCCAAACTATCCGGCTAACACCTTCACTCCTAATCATATGCTGTTTACTGTCCCAGAGAGAGGCTGGAAAAATCATGTTTCTAATAATTACCTTAGATCACTCATGATGACAGAGAAAAATATGGGGCTCTTATCCCAAACTTAATATTGTTATTAATTTTGATTTTGAAGTATTCATGTTTTTTCTTTTTAATTTCCAATTACATGGACGAATTGCGGCTGGAGACAGGGAGACCCTGAACCTCAGAGAATGTAGAAGTTGTTTAGAGTCAAGCTGGTGAAGCTTGGAATTCAATGTGAAGCTAAGGAATTGGGATTTTATCTGCTAGACATTGTGGAATCAGTAAGTTTCTGCATAGAGAGGAGCCAAACAAAACATATCTAAATGCAAGACGTAGCCAACAAACCTCTGGAGTAAGGGTAACTATAGAGAAAAAGAAGGATAGGGGGAAAACCTCAGGGATTTCATACATCTTAAAATAAAGGAATGAAAGGAGTCAGTGGAAATTATACTGACATGGACCGTAAAGAGGGAGGCATTCTAAGATATGCAAAATGGTTAAGAAGAATGATGACAGAAAAGGTCAGGTCTGGCCATTGACGATAAATCATCAGCAACATTGGAGAGAGCTGGATCAGAAGAGTGTGTGCTCAAGGAAAGGGCTGGAGAAAGAAGGCTGGGGATGGGGAACGTGTAGAGGCAGCAAGCATGGGATACTTGCGTGAGAAATTTGAGATTGAGACAGGGACAGTGCATGGGAGCTTGAGGGAACCAGTACCAAGAGCCTATACATGTCTGAAGGTGGAGGCAAAAGAGCCGAGGGAAATGGAAGAAGCCAGGCAAGGGCCAGCTGAGAGAGCAAGGTGCTTGGGTTACCTTACTCAGGAAGAAATGGGATAGAAAACACAGGGAGCTTTCCAGTTAGGAAAGAAAGATCACTGCTTCTCATGTGGAGGGGATGGAGAACAAGAGAAGGATAATTAGAGCCAAAGAGCTGGTTAGATGGGAGGACTCCTACTAGAACTCAAGTCTAGGAAAGCAAAGGGCATGAAAGGAATAAAATACAGGTGACATCCAAGTGGTGGAACAGCCCAGTTGGGATGATAATAAAAATAGCTCAATAAACATCGAGTGTTTACTATGTGCTTGGTATTATGTTAACATTTTTAATCCTAAGGTAGGAAAACACTAGACGAGGAAGAGATCAGGTTCTGAAGAGTGAAGCTAAAGATTTAGGGGTATGGAGTGGGATGGATAGGAAGATCAATCAGCAGACAGGTTGGGTTTAAGGAGAGATACTGGAGGCAGAGATATTAGTTAGCAGGCTGTAGCAATAGCTCAGTGGAGATGGAGGAGATGGACTTAGGAAGTAAAAGTGGTCACGATATGATGGCTAAGTGTGAGTGTAAAGGTGAGAAGTTCAGTGCTGTGGATCTCAATCCTAGTCTTGAGTCCCTAGGACCAGAGTTGGAACCTTGACCATGGCTAGGGGAAGGAAAATGAGTATACTGGATGTCATCCATTTGTCCCATTCAGACATATTCTTATATCCGTCTCTACCATGCCCTGTGCCTTGTGAGGGTGATTTATATGGCCTATATCAATGGATTCCCTTGGGCTTTGGTTCCCGTTTGGGTTCTACTAATTGGAGGATACTATGGATTAAACTTTGTCCACCCCACTCCCTCTAAGTTCATATGTTGAATTACTAAGCCCCAATACCCCAGAGTGGAACCTTATTTGGAAATAAGATCACTGCAGATGTAATTAGTGAAGATGAGGTCATTTGGGTGAGGTCATTTTGGTCATTCAATCCAGGGAGACTGGTGTCCTTATGCAATGGGGAAGCATGGACACAGATACACACAAGGAGAATGTCACCATGTGAAGATAAATGCAGAGATGGGGGTGATGCTTCTACAAGCCAAGGAATGCCACGTTTGCCAGGGAACCCCTAGAAGCTAGGGGAGAGGCATGAACACAGCTCTCAGAAGGAGCCAACCCTAATGATGCCTTGAACTTCTAGCCTCCAGAACTGTGAGACAGTACATTTCTGTTCTTGAAGCCACCAACTTTGTGGTAGTCTGTTCGGCAGTTTTAGCAAACTAATACAGGGGAGAACAATGGGTGGAGGGAGAGTGAGCCAGAGCTATTTATTCCCCTGGCTCTCTCTCTGCCATGGCGTCACAGGTTGGCTCTCTACCAAAGGTCACACTCCAGTCAGGCAGCCCTCTCTTAGAGTGGCTCTCTCCAGATCTAGTAACCACACTCCCCCCTTGCCCCTTGCCCCCTACGGGTGGTACAGTTCCCAGCTGTTGTTAGCCCTGGGGTACGGCACTATTCCTTGACGGTTTTCCTAAGTCCTGCCTCATCTTTATAAATACACCCTTTATTAGACTCTCATCAAGATGCTCAGTTTGAGTGTGCCATCTATTTCTGCCAAGACCCTGATTAACATAGTGGGTATGCTTAGTAGCCCATAAAAAAAAAATACCATTTATTTTCGAGTTTGAATGAATTGGGAGAATCCATAACCAGAATGGCCTAAGCACATTTTTAATAAAGATTTTATTTATTTATCTGAAAGAGAGAGAGAGAGAGAGAGAGAACATGGCGGGGGGATGGGGGAGTGAGGAGCAGAGGGAGAAGGAGAAGCAGACTGCCCGCTGAGCAGGAAGCCTGATCCCAGGACCCTGAGATCATGACCTGAGCCAGAGGCAGACACTTAACTGACTGAGCCACCCAGGTGCCCCTGGCCTAAGCACATTTACTGCTGCGAATGAATGGCTTAGAGAATGAGGGAGCTTAGCATGGGATCAAGGTGGCACTGTCCAGAAAGATTTCCTTCACTTAAGAAACATTTATAAAAAAAAGAAAAGAAAAAAGAAACATTTATGGAAGGCCTACTCTCCTGCACCAAGCACTGCTCTAGGTGCTGGGGGGAAAGAGACAAATAAATCATGGCGCTGTGGCCCTCAAGGAGCTCACATCTAATAGTAGGAGGCAGACACATAAACAATTCCTTGCAGAAAGCATCACAGGTATGGTAGTAGAAGTCAAGGCTGGAGATAAGAACTTTGGAATGGCCAGCTTACAGGAAAGGCAATGGACTCTTGAGGAGCTATGATAATTAAGGGGTGGGAGAGATGCCAGGATAAGAGAACAGGAAGGAATAATTACAATAGTTCAGATATAAACATACTATGTCCTAGGCACTGTGCTCTACTTAGATCAGCTCATTGTCCTCTTCACAACTCTGCGGGGCTCTGTCATTATCTCTGTGTTATAGATGAGAAAATCAAGGCTCAAAGGCTTTAAATTACATGCCCAAGGTTACACAGCTAGCAAGTAGGTAAAAGAGGAATTGAACCTAGCTCTGACTCAAGAGTTTGTGCTTTTAACTACTCGTATACTCAGAGCCAGGAGAGATGGTGATATTATGGAAGCCAAGGTAGGAGAGAATTTAAAGGAGAAATGAGCCGTCACCATGACATGCCCAGAGAGACCAAATAAATTGAGGATTGACAAGACCCTACCAGACATGGCAATTACAGGGTTTAGAGTGAACTGGGCCTGAGTAGTTTCCTTAGCAAAGCAGAAG
Source organism: Canis aureus (assembly GCF_053574225.1). Lineage (NCBI taxonomy): Eukaryota > Metazoa > Chordata > Mammalia > Carnivora > Canidae > Canis > Canis aureus. The sequence goes on from NC_135623.1 coordinate 23,421,693, forward strand.
AACTAACCGAAATGGTCTGAAGAGCAAATGGGAAGTGAGGATGTGGAGATGTCTTCTCAAGGAGTCGAGCATTAGGGAGGAGAGAGAAAACAGGCGAGTTAGAGGAGCTTAGTCAAATACATGAACCCGGCTTTATGTCAGCAGCAGTACCAAACGTTGTCAGTGTCAGGGAGCCCAACTATGAGGACAGACAGAGGGGGATGGACGTGAGGTCTGAGATGTTTGTGTTGTGGGGTTGGGGTGGGTAGGGAGGTTGAAAAAAGAAGTCTGGTGGGTTTGGATCTGTCCAGGGTATGGGGAGAGAGGGGCCTGCCATCAGCTTAGAGGTAAGTAGGAATGGTTGGCGATGTGAGTGGTGCAGTAGGACCCCGACTCCGCCATGGGTGGGCACACACACAGAGGCATGGTCCCCAGGCAAGAAGGGGGCAAGCCTCGGTAGTCCATCTGGGCCTGGGAGGAACACAGGGCCACTGGAGTCTTCTCTGAGGACTTGGGTAGAATTTCAAGGGGGCTGGGTTCTACTTCCTCAAAGGCATCTGAGACTGCAGCCTTGGGCTGGGAGAGATGGTGGGGAAAGGAGTCTGGATTAGAGCAGGTGTGGTGGGGGCAAGACCTGGACTGTGCAGGAAGGAGGGTTAGCTGGGGGCAGGGCCCAGGGATGGTATGCTGGTGGGGCAAGGACCTTGGAAAAGTGGGCAGTGGGGCAAGGATCCAACTCTAGGCAGGGCTGGGAGTGGGGAGTAGCAAAGGGAACACACTCACCGGACTCAGCGCTGCAGCATCCCTAAGGTACTGGCCTAGGACCCGGTGCAGGTCTGGAAGTGAGGGCCACAGGGCGTGCTTCAGGCTCCTTGGGGAGAAGGAAGAGGAGACTGAGTCACAGGGGTGAATTGAGAGGGAAGGGGAGACCACTGAGCTGGGGGTGAGTGAGGCCGAGGTCAGGGAGTAAGGCTTGAAGAAGCAAGAGTCAAGGCAATAAGTGAGATAAGATAGAGGGGCGCTGGTGAGAGGGAGGGGAAGGGGGGGTCAGTGGTGGGAACATGCAAAAAATAGCCCTGCTTCAGGGCCTTTGCACTTGCAAAGGAGCACTCTGCTCCTCTTGATTTGTCATCCCATGTCATTTAGGTCTTTGCTCAACTGCCATCCTGAGGGAGAAGCCTTCCCTGACTGCCATGTCTAAAACAGTACCACCTCCCTTCCCTGTCACTATTTCCTGCTCTGCTTTATTTTTCTTTTTCAGCACTTATTGACTCGTATGCTTATTGTATACACATTAGATTATCATACATGTTTGTGTTTGTCTGTCTCACTCCACGAGCATATAAACTCCATGAGAACACAGAGTTTGTTTGCTGAGTCCTATATCTCTAGGGGATAGATAGCACACTTGTCTGGCTCATAGTAGGTGCTCAAGAAATTAGTTGAATGGGTGAATGAAGAGAACCGGGGGGGGGGTGCTTATTACTAAGTTACTGGGGTAGGTGGTCTCTCTGGGAAGAGGATAGATTAAGGTAAATTGGGGAACCTGCATTGGAAAGACTCGCTGAATAACATTTCAGGTTTCTTTTGCGACCTCACTCACACTTTCCAGGGGAGGAGTGATTTATCTGGCAAGTTGGGGACAGGAAGCTGAGTTTGCCTGATTCAGCAGCATCCCCCAACTGTTTTTGTTGGATCTGACTACCTGCACAGAGGCGACAATCCGGTCTGCTCATACAGATGAGTGAATTAAAAATTCAAAGAAAGACACATTCAAGGAGAGATGAGAGCATAGAGGAGGGACATCTGACCTAGTCTAGGGTTACCGAGAGAGGCTGCCTGAAGGAGCTCCCTTCTGAGATGAGTCTTCAAGAACCAAAAGATGTTACCAGTAGAAGGACTGAGGTGGTGTGGATTCCATCATCATATTTGTTTGTTATATTTTGCTTTTCTATCCTTCTGTTTATAACTTCCCATGACATTTCTCTTCAGCTTTTGTCTTCCCACATAAGCAAGTCATTAGCAACATTTATTTAAGGGTGTGCTATTTGGCAGGCACTGGGCTGAAGATCTAAAGATGACCAAGTAAGGTATAGAGAAGATACATAAAGAAATAAACACTGTAAAATGCTACTGGTACTGTGACAGATGTCTGTACTGGGGCACAAAGAGGGTAGCCAACAGGGGAAGGTTTAGGAAAGGTTTCTAGGAGCTGGTGGAGAAAGTTATTTAAAGATAAAGGGGTATTAGTCATCCAGGGAGCATGTCCCTGGCAGTGAGAAGCAAAACCATTTGACTTATGGAGGAAATCACCAACAGTTTGGCAAGGCTGATGCACAGGGTGGGAGGACGTAGAAAGGCTGGCAAGGGTCAGATTTTACAGAGCCTTGCTTGTCATTCCAGAGCCTGGATTCTATCCTAGGGAGCAAGTAATGAGGCTTAAGGAGGGGAGTGACAAGTTCATGTGGATTTGAGATTATTTGGGTGGCTGTGGGAGGCTAGATTGGAGGCAGAAGAGGGTCTGTTTCTGTAGCCTGACAGTGTCTGTAGGGCTGGAAAAAGAGGACCACTGTTTGAGCGAGGTTTAGGAGGTGGGATGACCAGCCAGGCCAGACTGGATAAAGGGGAGGGAGGTGCCTAGTGTTCGGGTTTGCGTGATGCGTGGGCAGCAGCCCTGTTACTGAGATGGGGAGTCAGGAGGTGGGGTTGCTGGAGGTGTCCCGTATAGCGGCACGTTAGAGAGTAAGGAGGCGTGCGACCCCCAGGGGAGGCGTGCACGAAGTGGCTGAAGCCACAGGTGTGGACATGTGGTCCTCGGTCCTTGGCAGAGTGTAACCCTGGGATGCTCGTTTAGAGGCCTCCCACCCCTGTCCCCTGAGTGACCGGGGCGGTACCTGTAGAGCGCAGGGAACTGCCACCTCAGCAGCAGCAGGCCCAGGAGGGCGCTGACGCCCAGCACCACGAGCAGAGCGGTCACCAAGGTGATCCAGGCTAAGGGACAAAACCAGTCAGATCTCTGCGGCCCTGGGCCGGAGCCCCGCCCCGGCCCCTCAGGCCCCGCCCCCGGCATCACAGGCCCCGCCCCGGCCCCTCCGACTCCGCCCCAGCCCAGCCCAGGCCCGCAGGTCCCGCCCCCAGCCCCAGGCCCCGCCCCTCGCGCAGCCGCAGAGCGCCCGGCGCCCCGCGCGGCCCTCACCGGTCTCGGAGGTGGTGTCCACCCTCACCGGGTCTGACCAGGCGCTCCAGGGGCCTTGGTAGGTGGGGCCGTGGAGCCTGGCGCGCAGCTGTAAGCGGTAGCGGGAGCGCGGGCGCAGCTCCAGGGTGTCTCCCCGGGCCCCGAGAGGCGGCTCCAGCACCTGCGCGGGGGTGGGGGGTGGGGGGCGGGGAGCGAGGCGATGGGCAGGCTCGGGCGGCGGGGCCTCGGCAGCCTGGCATCTTTGGGCCAAAGCCCTACCGCCCTGAATCTCCGGGGATCCCCGCCCCGCAAAGGGCCTCCCAGGCAAAGTACATGCATCCCGGCGGAAACTTGCGAGACGGAGCCGCCTCGCCCTCCCGAGCCCCGAGAGGAACGCGCCCGACACACCGACCTCACCTGCACCGAGAACTAACTACTCCTCCTGACACAAGTGCACCCAGCACTGACCAGGTCCCGCGGGCATCCCGCCAGAAGTGCTCCCTAGGATCCGGGTCAGGCGACGGGAAACCCCGGGCACATTTAGATGCTCAGGGCCACATAGACTGTTCACATGCATCACATACAAGTAACATGCATCCAGCGGCGGATGCCAGGTGCTCAGGATACAGGGACAGATTCGTGTGGACAAGCAGGGAGACGAGCAAACATAACTGCGGGGGATGTCAAGCCCTGTGCTAGGCATCGGGACAGAGGATAAATGAAACATGGTTTCTCACAAGTCTAATGAGGAAGACATGCAAACCCGTAAATAATTACGAGTAATTAGTGCAATAATGGTGATGCAAGTAAGGGAGAATGGGAGCATGAAGAGGCATGTCATGCTGCCTGAGTTGCTTGCTTGGGGGTTACAGAGTAGTTCAGGAACCCGCTAAGCAGGTGGATGGGCAGGCTGGGTGCTCAAAGATGAGCTAGGACAGTGGGGGTAGGGATCTGAGGACTGTTAGTACAATAACCTCAACTTCCGTGTTAATAAATGGAGGGAAGGGACAAGGGAAAAGAAGGAAGAGCCAAGGGTGATTCCAGGGTAAGTGGTAGTGCCACTGTCAGGGAACAAGTAAGTTTGAGGAAGACATACTATATGGTTCCATTTTATTAAGTTCAACAACAGTCAAAACTTATCAATGATACAGTGAGACTAGTGGTTACCTTGGGGTATGTGTGTGGCCGAAAGGGGCAGGAGGAGCTTCTGGGGTGCTAGAAATAACCTATATCTTGATCTGGGCAATGGTTAAATGGGTGTATACATGTACCAATTGATCAATCGTATATTTAAGATCTATGTATTTTACTGAATGTAACTTATACCCCTATAAAAAGGTAAAATAGAGCAGCCCAGGTGGCTCAGCGGTTTAGCACCGCCTTTGGCCTGGGGTGTGATCCTGGGAACCTGAGATCGAGTCCCATGTTGGGCTTCCTCTGTGGAGCCTGTTTCTCCCTCTGCCTGTGTCTCTCCGTCTCTGTGTCTCTCATGAATAAATAAATAAATAAATAAATAAATAAAATATTTTTTTAAAAAAAGGTAAAATAAACTTAGGGAGGAGCAGGAGTTTAGTTTTGGATATACTGGATTGCAATGTCCCAGGGGCCTTTTGTGCAGAGCTGTCTGGTAAGAAGTTATAATACATGCGGTTAGTGAGAATAAAAGTAGAGAAAGTAATATTTAACTAAGTTATATTGAGTACCTTCTATCTGCCAGGCAGTATGCTAAATATTTATACATTTAATTTTTACTAATAACTCTGGAAGATAGGTAGTTGTATCTCCATTTCACCAATGACAAAAGTGAGACTTCCAAAGTTCAGGTAATTTACTTAGGGCATAGAAGTTCCTTTCCATACGGGTGTTGGAATGGTAAGTTTGTGATGGTTAATGCATAGTCATTAAAACTATAAGCAGTTACATAGGGTGAGCATATATATTTATCTAGAAAAAAGTCTAGAATGGGGCTATAGGAAGCATAACATATTCAGGAAGGGTGGAAAAGGAGGAGCCAGGAAAGAGTGAGGAGGTTCAGCCAGAGAAGTAGTTGAGAATCAGGAGACTGATATCCCAAAGGCAAAGGGAGCAGAAAACTTTAAATGGGAGTAGTCAGCAGTGTCAAATGCCAAGGACAGGTTAAGATCCCAGCTGAATCAGATAAACATAGATATACAAACCCAGACACAGGTACATGGATGCCCTCACTCTTGATAACAGATCCAATGAAACTCAGGAATACCCTGTATAGTGAGATCTGTGGGCATTTTTTCCTTGGTCATACCTTCCAGTCTTGATGGCCTTCTCCTGTGTATCGGAGCTGATAGCAGGTCTCTTGGGCTCCCCAGGATGATGGGTGTTGCCATTCCAATTCCAGCTGCCCACTGGAGACCTCCCTCCATTGCAAGTTTGGAGTGGGGATGAGCACTACGGGGATGCCAGCAGGGACTGGCCTAAGCCCTTTTGTGCATGAGATATCATGCCACCAGGGCCATGGGTCAGAAGTGGTGATCCTGGGGCATGGGGTCCGGGGCGGTAGGGGCAGAAAGTGTGTGGGAGGAGAAGGGAAGCAAGTTCTTACCAGCCTGGTGGATCCAGAAAGGGGAGCCCAGGTAGCTGTGAACAGCACCCTGGGCTGTGGTCACCTCCACAAGGATGTGAATAATGCTGTCGTTTCGTGACTTGAAGTGGCAGCGGGAGAACCGGGAGGGCTGTAATCCTGGATTTTTCTCCTCTTCACACTTCTCCCAAATGGGATCCCTAAGAATCATCCCCATGGAGTCATTGAGCCAGACCTACCTCCATACTAATCCTGATAAATCCCATCCCACGGGATATGGCCTGTAGGGATTATAATCTAAATCTTCCCTTGGATGAACTTCCAAAGCTTTCTGTCTTCCTGCCATGATGTTTTGTTTTCGGAAGTTGACTTTGGTGTCCAGCCTCTTCCCCTTAAGCAAAGAGCTAAATGATTCATGAAAATAGCCTGGGCCCTAGAGTTCAGGTCTTGGCTTATTGGTGTACTACTCTGGTAAATGATTTCTCTCTGCTCCCATTTCCTCATCTGTAAAATGGGTTAATAATCCTTACTTCACAGGATTGTTTCAAAGAGCCTTCATCTTTCTGGTGGAAAGATCATATTTTTCATCTCGTGCAGTAGGCCTGTTAGTCACCTCTCTATGTTCTACTATTAGATGATTACAATAGCCTCCCAACTGGCTCTTCTGCCTTCGTTTTCACCACTCCCTTGTGGAGTTTGTTCTCCACAGAGCCACCTGAATTTGCTTCCAAAACGTTGATTTGAGGATGTCCAGAAGATATCACCAACCTGTCCATTTGTTTGAACCTTTCCCACTACCACATTCAATGAACCACCTCGATCTCTGGCCTGGATTAAGGCAAACGTCTAACTGGTGGCTCTCCTTCTACCTTTACTTCTTCATCATTTCACAGAGAAACATATCTTTTTAAAAGGAAAGTCATATTACATCACTCTTCTGCTTGAAATCCTTCGGTGGCTCCCTGTCCCCCCTTGAATGAAAGCCAAACTCCATGCCAGGGCCCACAGGACTCCATATGATTTAGTTCCTCCCTGCCTGGCCATTCATATCTCCTATAATGCTTCTTCTTCTTTTTTTTTTTTTGTTTAATGCTTCTTTTTTTTAAAAATTTAATTCAAATGGCAACCATATAGTATAACATCCAGTTCATCTCCTATAATTCTTTTTTTTTTTAAGATTTTATTTATTCATCAGAGACAGAGAGAGAGAGGCAGAGACACAGGCAGAGGGAGAAGCAGGCTCCATGCAGGAAACCCGATGCGGGACTCGATTCCGGGACCTGGGATCACCCCCTGAGCCGAAGGCAGACACTCAAGTGCTGAGCCACCCAGGCGTCCCCATCTCCTATAATTAACACCAGTGTGCCACCCTTCATCTACATGGGCTGCCTTGCTGTTCTACAGATGTGCCCCGTACACCGCGTTTGCACTTCACCTTGCCCTGGATTACTCTGACTCTAGATCTCCATGTGACTCATTCTTTTTTTGCCATTTAGGCCTCCACTCCCTGTCTGCTCCTTGGTGAGGCTTTCTCTGACCACACAATCTAAATTAGCACCCATCCCCCATGCTCTCACTTAGTCTCTGTCATATAACCTGTTCCGTGGTCTCTTTACTTCTTTTTCAGCCCTCCCTTCCTCTTCCGCCAACAACAATGGAAGCCCCAACAATATGGAAACTTTTCTGTTTTATTTGGCACTCTACAGTGTGGCACATAGCCACCCTCAATAATTATTTATTGAACAAATGAATCATGTCTCCTTCCTGATTACAATTCCTAAATGGCTAGCTATTACTAAAATTATTTACTAATGAATTTATGTATTTACTTCTTTATTCAACAGATAGTTGATCCATGTGCCAGGCACTGTCCTAGGCCCTATGAATATATAGAGGAATAATCAAGGAGCTCTCATTCCAGTGGGAATGGTAGAAAAACAGACAGATGGTATTTTTCTATGGTGTGTACAGCCTGGTTTGAGGGGTATCAAGGAGGAAAAAAAAAACCCTTTTTTAAAAAAAAGACTATTTATTCATTCATGAGAGACATAGAGAGAGGCAGAGACATAGGCAGAGGGAGAAGCAGATTTCTCAGAGGAAGCCTGATGCAGGACTCAGTCCCAGGATGCTGGGATCACGCCCTGAGCCAAAGGCAGATGCTCAACCACTGAGCCACCCAGGCGTCCCATCAAGGAGGACAATCTAACCCAGATGGGGAGGGTCAGAGAATACTTCCTGGACAAGGCAGTGCTTGGACTGAGTTTTGGACTATAAATAGGATAGGCAAAGGGGATAAACAGGCATCCCAGGCATATGCTTGTGCACAGATAAGAGATATGGTGCTTTGGGGGAAATTCTAAGTGGTACAGAATGCTCTTAGCTTAGAGGGCCTAGTGGTGAGTGGTAAGTGGCAGAGGGCAGACTAGGTCGTGGATAGCCTTATGACTTTTTTTTTTTAAGATTTTATTTATTTATTAGAGAGAGAGAGAGAGAGAGAGAGAGAGGAGAGAGAGAGGCAGAGGGAGAAGCAGGCTTCATCATGCAGGGAACCTGACATGGGACTTGATCCCGGGCCTCCAGGATCACGCCCTGGGCTGAAAGCGGCGCTAAACCGCTAAGCCACCGGGGCTGACCCCTTATGACTTTTTTAAGGAGCTTGAACTTAGTCTTGGAGTAATTATGGATTGTAGTAATGTAGTAATATGTAGCAATTTAAGGATTTTAAACAGAAACTTGTCAAAATTAGCATTGTACTTTGGGAAGGTCACTGTCACCACACTTTGTAGGAAAGAATGTGTGAGGGCAGACTAGAAGCAGGGAAATCCAATAGGACACTTTTATGGTCTCCACGTATGAAGTGATGAGGACCAGAAACAGGGTGGTGGCAAGTAGGGTGGAGGAAAAGAGATGGATTCAGGGGATACTGAAGAGGTAGAGATGACAAGACTGTTTCTGATTGGACCTGGAGGGTGGGGAAAAAGCAGAAGTCCAGGGTGACTTTCATGTTTCAGGCCCAGAAAACTGAGTTGATGGAGGACAAAAGGAAGAGGAGCAGGTTTGGGTAAAAAAAATGGTGATGTCAGTTTTGCTTCCCTTTAATCCATTCATGACACCTCTAGACTGTGGAAATCTGTGCAGTTATTAAAAAGAATCAGTTACATCTTTTTGCAATGGGCTCCAAGACACATTTTTAAGGAAAAAAAGTAAGTTGGCAAACCATATATATAATGTGATCCAATTTATACTGAAAATTAAATGTTATCTATAGATATGTGTAAGTACATAGAAAAACTGCAAGAATACATTAAAACTGTTAATGGCGGTTTCTTCATGATTTATTAATTTAGCAATTTTTGCTGAGTAACTGCTAAGTTCCAGGCACTGTGGTAGGTGAGAATACATTAATGAGTAAAAGCAGACATTGACTTTGCCCTTAGGGATCATGTATAGTCAAGATGAGCTTTTCTCAGGGCGCCTGGGTGGCTCAGTCGGTTAAACGGTTAGACGTCTGCCTTTGGCTCAGGTCATGATCCTGGAGTCCTGGGATCGAGCCCCACTTTGGGCTCCGTGCTCAGCGGGGAGCCTACTGCTCCCTCTGCCCTTCACCCCACCTGTGCTCTCTCTCTCTCGCTCATTCTCTTTCTCTCTCAAATAAATGAGTGAAATCTTAAAAAATTAAAAAAAAGATCATCCTTTTTCAACTGGAGTCCTGAGACAGAATGATATTATCAGTTAAATAATCACATACAGTATAAATGTAAAATTGTAACTATGATAAGTACTTAGGAAGGAGAGGTATGTGGTACAATCAGGTGCTATTGGACCTGATGAAGAAGACCAGGAGCCAGTTCCCTGAGGAGGTGACATTTGAGTTGAGACATGAAGGATAAGTAGAAGTTAGGACAGGAGGGCTGGGTAGACAGCATGTATAAAGACCTGGAGGTGGGAGACAATGTGGCAGGTAGAAGAAATAAAGACTTGTAGAGAAGAAAAGGCAGCATGGTGTAAGAGGAAGCTGAAGGCATTTGTAGGGGCTGAGTCTTTTAAGTACTCTGTGAGGCCACAATAGGGTTCTTCTTCTTCTTTTTTTAAATTCCAAGATCAGTGGGGAGTTGTTGAAGATTTTTAAGCAGAGACTGTTGTGTTCATTTTTACACTTTAAAAGATAACTCTGGCTTCTAAGTGGAGAATAATTTGAAGGATTTAAGAGGTGATCAGTTAATAAGTCTTCTCAGTAGCTCAAGTGAGACATCACGATGGCTCCTACTAGGGGAATGGCAATGATGAACAAAAGTGGACAGATTCTGGAGATATTTAGTAGGTAAAGCCAACAAGATTTGGTTTTAACTTTCTTACACCACACACAAAAATAAATTCAAAATGGATGACAGACAGTACTCCATCAAAATCCTAGAGGAGGACACAGGCAGCAACCTCTTTGACCTTGGCTGTAGCAACTTCTTACTAGACATGTGGCTGTAGGCAGGGAAAGAAAAACAAAAATGAACTATTGGGACTTCATCAAGATGAAAAGCTTCTGCGCAGTGATGGAAACAATCAACAAAACTAAAAGGGAACCTAATTGGGGGGGGTGCTGGGTGGCTCAGTGGTTGAGCATCTGCCTTCACCCCAGAAGGAATCCTGGGATCCTGGGATGAGTTCCACATCCGGCCCCCCACAGGGAGCCTGCTTCTCCATCTGCCTATGTCTCTGCCTCTCTCTCTGTGTCTCATGCATAAATAAATAAAGTCTAAAAAAATAAATAAAAGGCAGCTTCCAAAATGGGAGAAAATATTTGCAAATGACATATCTGATAAAGGGTTAGAATCCAAAATCTATAAAGAACTTAACAAATTCAACACCCAAAGAACAAATAGGCCAATTAAGAAATGGACAGAAGACATAAACATTTTTCCAAAGGAGACATACAGATGGCTAACAGGCATATGAAAAGATGCTCAAAATCACTCATCATCAGGGAAATACAAATCAAAACCACAATGAGAGAAAAAAAAAAAAAACACCACAGTGAGCTACCACCTCACACCTGTCAGAATGGCTAAAATTATCAACACAAGAAACAACAGGTGTTGGTGAGGATGCAGGGGAGAGGGGAACCCTCACACTGTTGACAGGAGTGCAAACTGGTGCAGCCACTCTAGAAAACAGTACGGAGGTTCCTTGAAAAGTTAAAAATAGAACCACCCTATGACCCAGCAATTGCACTACTAGGTATTTACCCAAAGGATACAAAAATACAGATTCGAAGGGGTACATGTACCCGATGTTCATAGCAGCATTATCAATAGTAGCCAAACTATGGAAAGAACTCAAATGTCCATTGACTGATGAATGGATAAAGAAGATGTGGGATATATATATATATATATATATATATATATATATATATATATATAACGCAGCCATCAGAAAGAACAAAATCTTGCCATTGGCAATGACATAGATGGAGCTAGAGTGTATTATGCTAAGTGAAATAAGTAAGTCAGAGAAAGACAAATACCATATGATTTCATTCATGTGGAATTTAAGAAATAAAACAGATGAACATATGGGAAGAAGAAAAGAGAGGGAAACAAACCATATGAATCTCTTAATGAGAGAGTACAAACTAAGGGTTGATGGAGGGAGGTTGGCAGGGGATGAGCTAGATGGGTGATGAGCATCAAGGAGGGTATTGTGATGAACACCGGGTGTTGTAAGTGATGAATCACTAAATTCTACTTCTGAACCCAATAGTACACTATAGGTTAACTATCTAGAATTTAAATAAAAATCTGAAAAACACAAACTTGGTTTTAGATTGGGTGTGGGGGGAGTGACAGATCAGTGAGGTGCTTGGTGGTAATTCTTGAAGGTGAAATCTTAATTGGATTTGCTGGTGGAGGGGTTCAGTATGCATTTGAGTATGGGAAGGCCATTCAAAGTTTAACAAAGGTCACTCTGTCAGCAGCATGAGGGATAAACTGCAGGTGAATGAGAATGTAGGTTGTTGCAGTGGTTCAGGTGCTATGATTAAATCTGGGCTAAACCCAGGCCAATGGGGATGGAGAGAGGCTGAGAAGGTAAAATACCTATTGGAGGATGAGAGCATGGAGGCCAGTTGGTCTGGGGACAAGGGAGGGGAGTGAAGAGGACCAAGAGCTATCTCTCCCCTTCTGCATGATCGTGCCTCTCTCCCGTGACGTCCCAATCAGCAGTTCAGCTCTCACCTGTGTCCGGGGCAGCACCGTGCCCTGCTGTGATAGAAGAAGCCTCGGGAGCTAGCGTGGTCCCGTTGCTGCCACTGACAGGTAACATTCTTCAGGTTCAAGGTAAAGCACTGCAGTCCGATTTCCACTGAGTTAACAGAAGGAAGTCCCATTAGGGCCAACACGTTCCCACTCTCCAGATCATCTTTAGCCACATAACTGGGAATATTTACCCCCCTTCTTTGTTCTCTCCCCAAATATGGTTCACTCTGTCCAGTGGCAAGTTTGAAGTCATCAGGAAGCACCACAGTTCCTAGAGCTTCCATATCCATTCCACACCTCCTAGAGATCTTTTCTATCGCCTCCCCATCTTCCCACTCTTGTGTTGACTCACCTGCATCTCCAGGCAGGTCCACGGTTGCAGGGAGGGACCAGGATCCCCAGGAGCCATGGAGGGAGACCCCATCGGGTTGGCTGCGCAGCTGGAGCCAGTAGGATTTACCCGGCTGGAGCCCCGAGATGAGACAACTTCCACTCCTCACTGTTAGAGATGAAGCCTTGGGAGAAGAATCCCAGCCTCAGAATCTAGGTCTGCCTCAACTGAGACAACCTCCATCTCTTATATTTGAAGCCCCATAGCATACCTGTGGAGAGATGCCCAGTTCCTCACTGGATAGATATGCACACAGACTAGGGGCCAGGTGAGTGGGTTTCAGGTGGTGTTCAGAGCTTTCTAGGGAAATCACCATTAACTCAAAGGCCTGAAACACTCAATTCTGTTGGTGTGAATGACCCAATGTGGGAGATTCCTAAATTGATATGGCTCCCAAGCCCATACTAACTCCCCAAGCACCAGCCCAGTCTGGAATCCCCAAAGTATGGCCTTCCCTTTCTTGGGGCAAAATCTGGGGGAGGATGTAGAAGGTGGGGTAGAAGAAGGCTAGGATACTTCTCTAGTTGGGAAGGTCTGCTCTGGTCCATCCTGTTGGAGCATCATGGGCTGAACACATGGAGGCTGGTGCAGAGCTGGGTCTGGGTTCAGTCTCTGCAGAACTGGACAGCAGGTTTCTTTGGGCAGCAGCTGCATGACTGTGGGACCAATGGAACTCCTGGGATCCTTGGGGCCATAGCGGAGTTCATGCCTCAGGAAATCACTGATTTCGGGAGCTGGGGCCTCCCAGCTGATCTGAAGTTCCCCTGGCTGGCTCCCGCCAGAAGCCTTAATGATATCTGGGGGAGCTGGCAGGCCTGAGGGGCAAGACAGGGTACGTGAGAACTCTCTGAGTGCCACAGTTGATAGTTCAACCCATGGACTGTAGGGAGGGGAGCTGGAAGCTGGCTGGGACAGCCCGTGGATTCTAGATCACAGGCCATTGCTCTTGGAGGCCAGGGCAAGGAGGTTCCTTGGCCTGTTCTCCTTTCCTCATCAGAACAGTGACTCCACTGCAGGTTTGTTAGCCTCAGTGCCCTCATCTCTGTGTCCTTGTCACCTAGCACAGTAGGTGTTCTGTAACCGTTGAATGAGGAAATGAACAGGTTAACGATGGGGGGTGGGGCACAGGTTGTCTCTGGTATGAAATGAAGTCCAGCTCTGGTTGCCAAGAATGATACGGGGGTCCTGAAGGAGCTCTGGCGGTCTGCTAATGAAGGGCATCCGCATTGCCCTCAAAGGGCACAAACCAGGCTGATCCTAGGAGCTGGACTGAGGGCAGCAGAGAGAGGGGCCAGGGTGACAGGAGGGTGGCCCTTACCCACACTGTCCACATAGAGTACCCGCTGGGTCAGAGTCTGGTTCAGAAACACGTTCTTCACCCACAGGTGCAGGGGGAAGAAGAGGCGAACTTCCTCCTGGGCTGGAAACTGACACACGTATCGGGTTCCAAAGGGGAGCACGCTCTGGGAGCTCAGAGGGCAGGCGCGGGGCTTCTCCCTGTGGGCGTAGGAGGAGTCTGCTCTGCCTCCATGGCCACCTTGACAGGCTCCAGCGACCCAGGTCTGGGCCCAAGCCCAACTTCTATTTCCATTACTGCCACTTTTCTACTCAGTGCCTGGGACAGGTGGGGTTGGGGGGTATGGGGGGCTGGGGCTGGGGCTGGCCAAAGCACTCTGTTCAGTGGCTACTGAGGGCATGTGGTCCTCTGATAGGGCCAGAGGCGGGGGAGCTACAGGAGCCGGGGTAAATGCAGGGCGGATCCAGGGGCCTGTGGCACAGCCCAGCACGTACTCTGGGTAAGCATACAGCAGCTGGTATGTTCCATTGGGCGCTGCCTCTTCCTCATCCCAGAAGCAAGTGAGGTCCTCAAATGTTCGAGAGAAACAGTTCAGAGGCTCTGAATCCAAGGCCAGCAAGGAGGCACCTGAGGAACAGCTGGGGAGTTGGGCTCTGGTCCTCCCAGGCGTGTTTATGGACAAGAATAAGGGACTGCTGGGCACCTCCTACCTTGCACCCCTCCCAGGGCTCCCTCTTCCTGGGTATAGGTGATCTCCACCCTCCATACACCTCACCTTGGCTGGTGACTTGTGCCAGGTTTTGGGGGGCCAGGAGGAGGCAGGAGGTGACCACCAAGAGGGCCCAGGAGGGCATCTTCTCCGGCGCTGTATGCCTGCCTTAGCCCATCCTCCCCTCAGGAAGCCGGGCCCCAATCCCCTCCCAGGCCAGCCCCTCAGGTTCCTGTCAGATACAGCCCCACGTCCTGTCCCTGTCCCTGCCCCTGTGGGGCCCGTCCAGACCACACTGGGGCCAGGGGCCAGGGGAGGGGGAGTGGGAGTGGGCAGGAGCGTAGGAGGAATTCAAAAGAGAAGATATAGGCCTTTGAGTGCCGGAGGGAGATGGGGGTTACATTTCTGACCATGTCCCAGAAGGAGACGGAGCCTCTGGGTGCGTCTCTGTCAACTATTCCAGAAGAGTGTAGTATCCACAAGAAGAGCAACATTTACTGAGCATTTACTATGCTGCTCTGTGTCCAGGACTTTATTGCCTCAGCTCATCCTCACACTAGTCATATTTCCATTATGGAGACGAGGAAACTGAGATGCAGAGCAGAGAAGTTGAAAGATTTGCCCAAGATCACAGACCTTTATCACTGACAGGTAAAGCGCAGGAGGTCAAGCTTCAGAACCCAAGTGCTCACCAGCGACGCCTTAGCCGCTGGAAGGTGTAGTCCTTCGAGAAACGAGGGCCTCACAACCATGACAAGATGGTGGCTACTTCCAGTTTAATGAGTTTGATAACTTGGTGTACAAACACGTTCTCCCCGGAACCGGATGTGCACCATCCCGGTGGGTAGCCTCCGGAGCTGCCTCTGGTCCTTTGCTCACTCAAAGTGTGGCCGGTGGATGGGCAGCAGCAGCATTCCCCGGGCATGTGTTAGGAATGCAGAATCGTGGGCCCCACCCCAGACCTACTAAAACAGAATCTGCCCTTGACCAAACCCCCCCAGATGATTCGAACACACGTGTAAGTCTGCAAAGACTGGTCTCAGGGGCTCAGCTGTGCTCATCTTCTTCACATTAGTAGCAATCGAGTGGGGGTGATCCCTTGTCTGAGGCCCAGGCCGCCTCCTGGGAGTGCTGGAACTACAGGTGGCTTTGTGCCCCCAGTCAGGAGCTTTGACTCCTGCAGGGATAGAGAGGAGCACATGCCACATGAACTCCCCCATTTAGCCCCTCTGGCCTCAGCTGGTGCTACCTTTGCTGGCTCTACAGGCTAAGCGGCCTCAACGGCAACCTTGCTCTCCTCCTCCTGAATGAATGCTGCTTACAGAGAGACTGGGGGCCGGGAAGAGGGAGTAAGTGGGAATCCTCCTGCCCTCCAGTGAGGTCTTAGTTTCTCGGGCACCATTTCTCTGCAGACATTCCCGAGGCCAGGCTTGTCCTGATTCCGTCCAGCTCTCAGGTTACAAGGACCAGCTTCCTTTGGCCAATGGGGATGACTTCGGAGGCCTCCCCCAGTCCCCAATCCAGGGCCTCCCAACCTCCCGGTCTAGTGCATCTTTAATGTCCACACACTCCCAATGCTTTGACGCTATGTATACGCTGATGACTTCAAAATTATTATCTCCAGCTGTGGCTTCCCCTGGGCTCCAGATTTAAATCCCCAACTGCCTACTTGGCATCTCCACTTGCACGTCTAATGGTTATCTTATACTTAAGATGGCCAAAATGAGACTCTTGATTCTTGTTCTGACCCCGAAGCTTGTGATTTTGTTTCTTTTTCCTCTAGTCTTACCCACTCTGTAAATGGCACCACCGTCTACTCACTTGATCAAACCCGAAACCTCAGTACTCCTTGATTCCTATCTTTCTCTTACCCTACATTCAATTCACTAGGAAGTCCTATTCGATATTCTTTCAAAATGTACCCCGAATCTAAATACTTTTTTCCACGTCCCACCATCTAGATCAAGTCTGGGCTAATGCAGTAGCTTCCTACCTGCCTGCACTCTTGGGGGTGGGGGTAGGGGATAAGGGGTGAGGGTGGAGAACGTGGCGGGGGCATCTCTCCTCCAGGCCTCCACAGGACAGAATGAGCTGGGTTGTTGTTGGTGGGTTTTTTTTGGGGGGGGGGGATTTTATTTATTTATCCATGAGAGACCCAGAGAGAGGGGCAGAGACACAGGCAGAGGGAGAAGCAGGCTCCTCCAGGGGGAACCTGATGCGAGGCTCCATCACAGGACCCCCCCTCCCCCAAATCACGCCCTGAGCCAAAGGTTGATGCTCAAGTACTGAGCCACCCAGGTGTCCCCAGAGTGAGCTGTTTTAAAATGCAAATCAGACTTCTTTCCTCCTCTGCTTAAAACCCACTAATGATTTCCTACTGAACTTAGAATAACATCCAAATACTTCCCAGGGCACACAGGCCCTGCCTGGGGATACAAGGTCTTGTGTGGGGTGGCCCCTACTTCTTTCAATCTGACCTCCTACCGCTGTCTTCACTCTCAACCAGCCACAGTAACCTCATTGTGTCTCTCATCTCAATCTTTATCAAGGTCAACCTTTCTGCAACATTTGATATTTCTCCTCCTTCCTTGGCTTCTACAATGTATCACATTCTCCTGGTTTCCTCCTGCCTCCTGGAACATTCCCTCCCAGTTTCTTTCTTTCTTTCCTCTTTCTCTGACATGTTCTCGCTTCCCAGGTGTCCTTGCTTTGCCCTTCATATTCCCCAAGTGATCTCATGGCTTCAGTTCCATCCGTAGACCAGTAACTCCCAAGATGGTACCACTCTCTTGAACTTCAAATTTGCATTTCCTTGATTGGAGGTCTCTGTTGTTCCAGAGGCACTTCGCCAAGTCCCCAGATCACTAACCCACACACCCTTGCGGATTTTTCTCTTCCTATGTTCTGCATCGCACCCTAGGTTCCTGGGCATCTAAGCCTGGAACCTGAAAGTTATCCATGAATCTTCATTCTCCGTCTGCTCTTGCATCCAAGCCTGAGAAGAGGTGCCTTCCCCAGGCCTTTGCTTCTTTAGAATATCAAGGGGAACTAGAAGAGACTTAGGGGAAAGGAGGCCTCTCAGGTATGCCCATTCTTTGGCTAAAAAGTCCAGTAGGCCCCTTGAGGTCCAGCCTAGGTCAGCAGGCCTAGGCTTTTCTCAGGATATAAGGTCAAAGCCCTGACTTGGAAAAGCCTGTATTTGATCTCTCTGCAGCTATTGCTTGGGGAATGTAAGGGGATGCTGGATGAAACCTGGCTCAGGGAGTAAGGGTACCGTTAAACTATCTCCGAGGGCAAGAGGGAGCCCTGTTTTGTAGCATTTGCAGCTTTTGGGGTGCAAATACTCCACCACAGCCAATTTTAAGCTGCTAACATGATGTCACTGAACAGTGAGTCAGGAGAAGTGGCTCTCATGAGCCCGTGCCTGTCTCCCCATTTTCCCCAGATCTCCACCCAGTCGGACAGCCTGGAATAGGTAACTCTAGGCCCCTGGATCCTCCATCTCCCCATCACTTACTTCCCCAGCCTTGCCAAACTCCTCTCCAAACGTCCCACTTGTTCAATTGCTCCAGCAGTGTGTCAGAGCACCATATTTCCCCAAGCCTTTGTCAATGTTTTAAGTTTGCTGAGAGTTGACAAATGGTCCAATGTCCTCACTCGGTGCTTTTTCTGAAGCTCAAATTTGCTTTTATTCTTTCCCTGCTTAAAATCCTTTTGTGGCTCCATATGATCCTTTGGACCAAGACTCCTCTCTGGATGCTGGAACAAAAGACCTCTATGCCTTTCATCTTCCCCTTCCTGGGATCTCTTCCCCCCAGGACACTCCCCTCGCTATTCCCAGACCCAATCCCCTTTCTGCCACAGGGCTTTGGTCCCTTGCCTCCCCAGGCACAGAACCCTCCAGCTTCTCAACCTGTTGGAACTTTCTTTGTGATTCAAGATCTGACCCCAACTTTTCTTATCCCCCAACTATATGTAACAGGGGAGAGAGGCTAATTTATTTTTTATTTTTTTTATTTTTTTTAAAGATTTTATTTATTTATTCATGATAGTCACAGAGAGAGAGAGAGAGGCAGAGACACAGGCAGAGGGAGAAGCAGGCTCCATGCACCGGGAGCCCGACGTGGGATTCGATCCCGGGTCTCCAGGATCGCGCCCTGGGCCAAAGGCAGGCGCCAAACCGCTGCGCCACCCAGGGATCCCCGAGAGAGGCTAATTTAAAATTAGAAAGGCAGTGTTACGTTCCTTCCAGAAGCCTTTAGCTCTTTTGTGATTATGAACAACTTGGTGAGCCTTTGGGCATGGCCTCGGTAAGAAGGAGGCAGAGAGTTAAATTTGCAGAATAAGAAATTGGTGGGAATTTTGGGCTCTATTGTGGTAACTCCAGAGAAAAAGGAAGAGGGGTAGTAAAGTGAAAGACAGCAGCTGGAGGAGAAGAAAACCTCACCAGTGAGAACTTCCAGTAGGACTGTAGGAGGAAAGTTGCAACACAGTGATGCGCCCGCCGAATACCCAGACTCAGTTTTCCTCCCTGCTCTGTGCATGCTCAGCCCCAGAACACCCCCCGATGCATTCACTGAAAGTGTCCTCTCACGCAGCCTTAATTCGTGGTGTTTTAGGAACAAAGGGAGAAAAGTGATGATACTTGCAGAGTCAAGAGAGAACAGCAGCCAGAGAATTCAGGTTGAGAGGTGATCCTGAGGGTGTGCACCCTGGGAGAGTCAGGCAGCAACAGAGGAGGGTGTGGACTTCCCGAGGATGTGGAATAGGGGGGACTGGGCTGTTCTAACTGGATATAAATGGAAATGGTGGTCCCAAAGGGCTGCCCTGAGGGCATCTGGGTTGCAAACACCCAATCTTTCCTTACTCTCAGTGCCTACCCCCAAATTTTGTGCCTCTTTGGGGTGCTTTTATATGTAAACAGCTATGCTAGACTTGGCCTGAGCTTGAGGAGACGAGAACTCTCCCAGAGGGGAGCTGTCATCCTAAGTCACTCCTCCTTGGTAAAAACTGGGTGGGAGCAGGCCTGCTGCCTCCTCCTGGAGCCCTGTCCTAGGAGCCCTGTCCTAGCATCGCACCTGCTGTACCATCAAGGGACACTGGCTATTTGTCCATGATGCTAACGCACAGTCTCATTTCTTCACACCAATGACTCTCTCAAGGTGCCCTGTCCTCACTTGAGGGAAGCGAAAATGCAGGCTGAGATGGATAATTGAGTAATCCAAAATCACCAGAAAGGGGCCCAGCTGAGACTTGAATTCAGGTGTGTTTGATCCCAAAGCCTGTTCTTTGAACCTCTACATAGACACCTGTCACCGTTTCATCTGTCCTTGTTCACTTATTTACAGTTATGTGCCTGGCACAGGGCCTGCTGTGAGTCTCTTCCACGGGAGGAGGCTGAGTTCAAAGCAGGCATCAAGAGAGGCGTAGGTCAAGTCAATGGGAAAAGGAGCCCCAGTCCTCGTCCAGCAGTGACCCCCAGCGAGGGAGCTGCATGGGACCCCATCCGGTGAGCCCTTCTGCTCTCCATCCTCTGCAACACAGCCTGGCCCCTGAGCTGCTCTTAGCTGCTGGGTTCTCTTTGACTCCTGAATCCATATTTCCTGCAGAGGAAGCAGGAGGACCAGCCCAGACGGTCAGCAACTGGTTGGCCTGCCCTGCCTTGGAAGAGGGCATGGGGTGAGATAAGAGGATGCATAGACCATGGGAGGAGCCTGGGCTGGCTGAGGGCCAGGCAGGAAATCACCCGTTCCTTGGGGGGCCAACAGGGAATGACTCAGGGCTGACGGGCCCGGAGTTCCGTTTTTGTGGCCTGGACAGGCTGCAGGGAGGCCCCTCTGGATAACGTGGTCACCTTCCCCAGTCATCTCTTCCCCAGCCGGCTGCCTTCCTGGGGCTTGGAGAGCTGTACCTTTGCCACCATTTCTCTGGCAAGGGTCTGGGCTGGTCTCTTGCTCTGTACCCCCTGCCCAATCCAGGCCGTCCTGGGGGCCTAGAGACCATAGCCCTAGAGAGAAGTGGCGAGAACTGCAGCTAGACAGGCTGAGACTGGGTGCTGCTGTGCTGCATAGTCTGTAGCGGGCTCTGACTGCTATGAGGCCACAGTGCAAATGTGGGCATCTTCTGGAGGGTGCCGTGGGGGCCTGCCCTTAGCCCAGGACCTGGCCAGTACGTGACCAGTGCGTTTAAGCTGCATCTGGAAGTTGGGGCCCCTGGGAGGCTCAGTCACTTAAGTGTCTGCCTTCGGCTCAGGACATATCTCTTGGGGTCCTAGGATCAAGCCTGGAGTCGGGCTCCCTGCTCAGTGGGGAGTCTGCTTCTCCTTCTCCCTCTGCCCCCCTCCCCTGCTCGTGCTCACTTGCACTCTCTCTGTCAAATAAATAAAGAGAACCCTTTTTAAAAACCTGGGAGTTTTATTATACCCCAATCTGGCCCTCTCCCCTGTGCCTGAGAAGCAGCATAGCATTGGGGCTTCAAGAAGGACCCTGAAGTCAGCATAGCTAGGTTTGGATCCCAGCTCTGCCATTTACTAGCTGTCAGATTTCCTGGAAGTTTCTCACTCTCTCTAAGCTGGTTTTCCCTCCTGTCAGATGGGGATGACAATAATAATCCCTAATAAGCCCTAAGAGGGCTGTTGAAGATCGAAGGAATTCATACGTAGAAAGTGCCTGGAACAGGGCCTGGCAAGTAAGTTCCATGCAACAATCAGCTGCCGTACTTTCAGTGACTGCTAACACCATCACCCCAGCCCCCTGCACAGAGCTGGCGGTGATCTAGACTCTTCCCTTGCCTTCCACTGCCATGGTCAACCCTCACCCATTCCTCCACCCGCGGAGTTCCTCTGGCTCACCGCGTCCCTCCTGCACCCCCAGAACAGTCATTGACCTCGCTGCATTCAGGCATTCTTTCTCTGAACACTTTTATGTTCAATAAAGGTACAATTCCCATGCCAAACAAGCCACCCATGAAGTTGTGAATTTAGTATTCACAGATAGGTGCAGTCACAGTCGAGTTTAGATCTTTTTTTTATTGCTCCATAAAGAAATCTGAAACTTGTAGCTCTTGCCCTCCTGTCCTCCCACCTTCCTCCCAGCCAGCCCTAAGCAACCACTGAGAACTAAAAATGAGCTCAGCAAGGCTGCAGGACACAAGATCAACACACAAAACACAGTTTCCTTCTACAGGCACGCCATCTACTTTCTATCTCTATAGACTTGTCTCTTCTGGACATTTCATATAAATGAAATACAAGCAAAAGCAATAGGTGGTCTTTTGTTTTTTGGGTTTTTTTTTTTTAAAGATTTTATTTATTTATTTGAGAGATAGAGAGAGAGATAGAGAGAGAGAGAGAGAGAGAGAGAGGCAGAGGGAGAAGCAGGCCCCCTGCAGGGAGCCCGATGTGGGACTTGATCCCAGGATTCCAGGATCATGACCTGGGCCAAAGGTAGGTGCTAAACCACTGAGCCACCCGGGAATCCCAAGAGGTGGTCTTTTGTGATTAGCTTCTTTGGCTTAGCATGGCGTCAAGGTCCATGCATGTTGTAGCACAGATCATCAATACTTTATTCTCTTTTATTCTCTTTTAATGGCTGAATAATACTCTGTTGTGTGGATGGACAGACCACATTTTATTTATCCTTTCATCAGTCGATGGACATTTGATTTTTTTTTTCCAATGGACATTTGAGTTCTTTCCACATTTTGGCACTATGGATAGCATTTCTATAAACATCTGTGTATAAATTTTTGCGTGGACATATTTTTTTATTTCTCTTAGATAGATACCTAGGAGTGGAACTGTTGGGTCTTATGGGAACACAAATGGAAACTTACATTTCATTAAGGAACTGACAGACTGTTTTCCAAACAGGTTACACAATTTCACATTCCTGCCTGCGGTGTATGAGGGTTCTGATTTCTCCTTGTCAACACTTGCTATTATCTGATTTGTTGATTATAGCCAATCCTGTGGGTGTGAATTTGTATCTCTTTGTGGTTTTCATTGGCATTTCCCTGACAATTGATCATATCAAACATCTTTTCATGAGCTTATTGACTATCTGTAGGTCTTCTCTAGAGAACGAGCTATTCGAATTCTTTGCTTGTTTAAAAATTGGATTGTTTTTATTTATTTATTTTATTTATTTATTTATTGGATTGTTTTTATTATTGAGTTGTCTTTTTTTTTTTTGAGTTGTAGTCTTAATATATTCTAGATAAAAGTCTCTGATCAGATACATGATTTGCAAACATTTTCCACATTCTGTAGGTTGTCTTTTCTCCTTTTTTTTTTTTTTTAAGATTTTATTTATTTATTCATGAGAGACACAGAGAGAGAGAGAGGCAGAGACACAGGCAGGGGGAGAAGCAGGCTCCATGCAGGGAGCCTGATGTGGGGCTCCATCCTGGGACTCCAGGATCACGCCTTGGGCTGAAGGCAGGTGCTAAACCTCTGAGCCACCCAGGGATCCCGTCTTTTCTCCTTCTTGATAGTGTCCTTGGATGTATAAATTTTCTCTTCTGATGATGTCTAATTTATCAGTTTTTTTATTTTGCCACTTGTACTTTTGTTGTCCCGAGTCCATTACCAAATCTGAGGTCATGAAGATTTACTATTATGTTTTCTCTTAAGAGTTATAGGCTCTTACATTTAGGCCTTTGATCCATATTGAGTTAATTCTGTGTATAGTGTTTGGCAAGAGGTCCAACTTCATTCTTTTGTGTGTGGCTATTCAGTTAACCCAGCACCATTTGTTGAAGACCATTCTTTCCCCATCGAATGGTCCTGATGTCTTTGTTAAAAATCAGTTGACCTTAGACACATGAGTTTATTTCTGGACTCTTGAATTCTATTCTATTCTATTCTATTCTAATTTGTTTGGTATTTGTTGCTTTGTAGTTAATTTTGAAATTCGAAAGTGTGAGTCCTGGAACTTTGCTATTCTTTTTCAAGATGATTTTGTTTATTCTGGGTCCCTTGCAATTCTATATGGATTTTATTTTATTTTATTTTATTTTATTTTATTTTAATTATTTTTATTGGAGTTCATTTGCCAACATTTAGCATAACACCCAGTGCTCATCCTGCCAAATGCCTCCCTCAGTGCCCATCACCCAGTCACCCCAAGCTCCCGCCCACCTCCCTTTCCACTCCCCCCTTGTTCATTTCCCAGAGTTAGGTGTCTCTCATGTTTTGTCACCCTCACTGATATTTTCACTCATTCTCTCTCCTTTCTCTTTATTCCCTTTCACTAATTTTTATATTCCCCAAATGAATGAGACCACATAATGTTTGTCCTTTTCTGATTGACTTATTTCACTCAGCATAATCCCCTCCAGTTCCATCCACGTCGAAGCAAAGGTGGGTATTTGTCCTTTCTAATGGCTGAGGAATATTCTCTATATGGCTTTTAGAACTGGCTTGTCAATTTCTACTAAGAAGTTGGCCAAGATTCTGATAAGGATTTAATTGAGTCTGTGGATCAATTTGGGAAGTATTATCATCTTAATAATATGAAGTTTTCCAAATCATGAACATAAGAGGCTTGTCAATTTATTTAATCCTGCTTTAATTTTTTTCAATGAAGTCTTATAGTCTTCGGAGTACAAGTTTTGCACTCTTTGTTAAATTTATTCCTAGGGCAGCCCGGGTGGCTCAGCAGTTTAGCGCCGCTTTCAGCCCAGGGTGTGATCCTGGAGAACCAGGATCAAGCCCCACGTCGGGCTCCCTGCATGGAGCCTGCCTCTCCCTCTGCCTGTGTCTCTGCCTCTCTCTCTCTGTATGTCTCTCATGAATAAATAAATAAAATCTTTTAAAAAATTTATTCTTAAGCATTTTACCCACTGCTTTTTTAATAAATGGTATTTTTTTGTTTTGTTTTTTAGACTTATTTATTTACTTGGGTAGGGGGAGGAGCAGAGCGAGAGGGACAAGCAGACTCCGAGCTGCTCAGGCATCCCTGTATTTTACTTTTTAAAATGCTATTGTAAGTGGAATTGTTTTCTTCTTTTCATTTTTGGATTATCCATTGCAAGCGTGTAGAAGAAAACTGTGTTTTGTCTGCTTATCTTGTGTCTTACAACCTTGCTGAACTCATTTACTAGCTCTTATAGTTTTTTAGTGGATTCCTTAGGATTTCTGATATACACAATCATTTATCTACAAGTAGAAATAGTTTTACTCCTTCCTTTCCAGCCTGCATGTTGTTTATTTCTTTTTCTTGCTCAGGTGCCCTGGCTTGAACTTCCAGGACAATATTGAACAGAAGTAGGGAGAGATATCCTTGTTGTTCAGATATCCTTGTTGTGTTGCTGATCTTAGAGGGAAAGCATTCAGGTTTCTCCTATTAAATCGGATGTTAGCTGTGGGGTTTTGTAAATGCTCTATACCAGGTTGATGAAGTTTCCTTTGATACCTAGCTTCTTTGTTTTAAATCATGAAAGGGTGTTGGATTTTGTCAAGTGCTTTTTCTGCATTGAGATGATCATGTAGGTTGTATTTTTTTATTCTATTGATATATTACATTAATAGGTTTTTGAATGTTAAACCAACCTTGCATTCCTGGGCTAAATCCCACTTGGTGTTGGTACATAATCTTTTTACATGTTGCTGGATTCGGTTTGCTAGTACAGTTGACCCTTAAACAATGTGGGGGTTAGGGCACTAAATTTGCATATATCTTTTGGCTCACCAAAAACTTAACTATTAATCACTTATTTTTGACCAGAAGTTTTACTAATAGCAGTTGATTAACATGGGTATTATACACAGTATTATTACAGCGAAGTAGGCTAGAGAAAAGGAAATGTTAGTAAGGAAACCATAAGGAAGAAAAAATACATTTAGAGTACTGTTAATTATTTTAAAAAATCTGCATATGAGTGGACCCCATGCAATTCAAACCCACACTGTTCAAGAGTCAACTGTATTTTCTTGAGAAATTTCATGTCCTCATTCATAAGATCTATCAAACTGAGGTTTTCTTATGATGTCTATGCTCTAAGTTTCAGGGTAATGATACTGGTTTCACAGACTGAATTGAAGACTATTTTCTCCTATTTTTTAGGAGAGTTTGTGAAGAATTAATATATTTATTCTCCCTGGAATGTACAGTTGAATTCACCAGTGAAGCCATCTGGACATGAGTCTTTCTTTGTGAGTAGTTTTAAAATTACTAACTTAAATCTCTTCACTTGTTATCAGTCTCTTCAGATGGCCTATTTTGGGGTTTAGTCCATTTAAGTAGTTCTTTCCTTTCTAGGAATGTGTTCATTTCATCAAAGTGAGTCTACATTTATGGGCATACTCTTCCCCTTCACTCTTGCTCCTCTACGATCCATTCTTCACACAGTAGCCAGAGTGATCTGTTAAAAGATGCAGATCTGATCGTGGCACACTCCTGCATTCAGCTCTCCCAAAGCTACTCTCTGCCCTTAGGATAAAGTCCCATCTCCATAATGCTGCCTCCACGGCCCAGCGCAGGCTGGACCATTATCTCTCTGGACTCACTCCCTGCACAGAGCTGATTTCTCCTTTTGCTCCAGGCACACAGAACTCTTTGCAGCTCCTGAACATACCGCATCACAGGTGCTATTTTCCTCTGCCAGGATCCTATCCTCTGGCAAGCTCCTTTTTCTTCGCAGCTAAATTAAAATGTCACTTTCTCTGGAAGTCTTCCTGACTCTACTTTCTGTCTGTTTCCCAGGTTCCCTCCCTCTCCCACAGTATGCTGTATTTATACAGCTATGTTTCATTGTTTGTTACATACCTGTCACCCCACAGGGGCACTTTTGTTTATATATTCGTCTCCATCAAGGACTTTTTGAAAAATTTAAGTGCTTCATGCCCAACATTGGGCTCCCTGCATGGAGCCTGCTTCTCCCTCTGCCTGTGTCTCTGCCTCTCTCTCTCTCTCTCTCTTTGTCTCTAATGAATAAATAAATAAATCTTTTTAAAAAAAGATTTATTTATTTGAGAGAGAGAGAGAGAGAGAGAGAGCATGAGCAGGGGGAGGGGCAGAGGGAGATGATTCCCAAGCAGATTCCTCACTGAGCGTGGAGCCTGATGTAGGGCTTGATCTCACGATCCTGAGATCATGACCTGAACTGAAATCAAGAGTCGGATGCTTAACCAACTGGGCCACCCAAGTGTTCCCTGAACCCCCAGGACAACTTTGTATTCTGGACCTTGAAATATCCCTGCAGTAGATCTGAAATTTCATTCTAGCGAATCCTACCTCCCCGTCCTGCATAGCCTCCCAATTACTCCAGTGCACTTCTTCTTAAATTCAGCCCCTCACTCCAACCACTCAAGTCTTTTTGGAATACAGGTTCTGATAATGACCACCGCCTCTTCCAAACTCCTTACATTTGTATATTATATCAACTGACACTTACTGAGCATGTACTATATGTACCAGGCCCAATGCGGTCCATGCTGGTGTGATCTCATTTAGTGCTACCAACAGTGAGGTAGCTATTACTAAACCCATTTTGTAGAGGAGAAAACTGAAGCTCAGAGAGGTTAAGTGACTTGCTTAAGGTCACACAGACAGTAAGTGATATAGTAGGAACCTGCACATGGATCCATGTGATTCTAGAATCCATGTTATTACAATGCCATACTGTGTTATGCTTTCTTTGATTTCATCTGATTCACTGAAAACACATGTGAAGCAAGACAAATCTTGTTTCTTAAGGACTGGGGGAAGAGAAATCTGAGGACAGCAGTGGCAAATCCAAAGCATGGGCAAACCTGAAGGCCACACAACCTGAGATTGTGATATGGGCCTAGCTTTCAGGGCACAAGCACCTCCCAGCACACAATAAGACCCTGTGGAAGGTGAAGGAATCCTGCCGTGACTGGCTCAAATTGGAAGTGACCTCTGCCTTCCTCCTCTGGGGCCTATAGGCGGGTCAGTAAGGTGGCTACCAAGCCAGGGAAGGCCACCAAGAGACATAAGCAGAGGTGGGAGCTCAAGACAAGCCAGCATCTGTCTGGTACTGAGGTGTCAGTCTGAGCTGAGGTGGAGCTGATCCTGGCTCGGACTGTTTGGACGAGCAGTTACATAGAGACATCGGGAGGCCTGCTGCTGATGGGGGCTGGAGACAGGGAGGAGACCAGGAGACCAGGGGAAACTGGACTTCTCATAGGACAGAGACGTGGGTGGTGGTGTCTGTGTAAAATGAATCTTCAAGAACATTCCCCAGCACGGAGAGACAACCCCCAGTACAGGGCTTGGGCCTATGGTTGTCTAACTAGGGACCATGTTTTTTTTCTTGGAAAGTCCGAGTTTCTCTTTGGTTTAACTTTTCCTTGGGATTGGCCAGCAAGTAAAAGAAAGACATTGGATGGAGCTTCTCAGAGCATTTATTTTTTTCTGATTATAAAGCCAGACGTGGGGGAGTAGCCGAATGGGAAATGTTAGTGGTGTGGGTGCTGGCTTGGGTGCAGGAGCTGAAGGAAGGGCTGAGTGAGGGCAGTTGCAGAAGAGGAGATATATGTGGAGCGGCTGAACGAGAAGGAGAAATGAGAGGAGTCACTATAAGAGTAGCTGCAGAAGGCATGGGAGCAACTCTAAAGGATGAGGACCCGCATCCCCTAAGCCCACCCCACCCCTGAATCCCCTCTTTTCTTAAGTTAAAAAAAATTCCTTGAGGCAGCTCAGATCAGAGGCTGCAAGGATCAGAAGTCACAGGTCGGAGAGCGGATTTGCTCTGGCCAGCAGAGCCCGGTTCTGGCTTGACAGCAGCTCAGGCCTCCTCGGCTGTGGCGTCGATGCCCGCGTAAGTGAAGTTCTCAAACAGCGACATGTTCACGTAGGCCTGGGAAGCAGAGAAAGCTTTAGTGTGGGCTGGGGATGCGGGTGACTCTAGCCTGGGGCCCCCTGGCTTCCATGCGGTAGGGCCACTTGAAGAGACCTTGATTTAGACTCAAGCAAATGGCCCCATGGGCGAGGGTGGCCCTCCAGAGCCAGAACGGACAACAGTTGGGGGTTCAGCTGAGAGCCCCTTACACATCGTTCAACAAGAGGGTTTTTTTTTATTGCTTTTAAAAATTTTTCATTAAAAGTGTAGTTGACATACAATATTATATTAGTTTCAGGCATACAACACAGCGACTTGACACTCACCATCTGCCACCACACAAAGTTATTACAGTATCAGTGACCATATTCCTTAGGCTGTGCTTTCATTCCTGGGACTTATTCATTGTGTAACTGGAAGTTTCTACCTCTTGTACCTCTTAATCTTCACCGATTTTGTCCAAAATCGGTGGGTCTTAGCAACCACTAGTTTGTTCTCTGGTTTTATGAGTTTCTGTTTTTTGTTTGTTCATTTGTTTTTATTGTTGTTGTTGTTTAATTCCACATATAATTGAGATCGTATGGTATTTATCTCTCTCTGGTGTATTTCACCTCCTTAGCACAGTACCCTCTCGATCCACCCATGTTGCTGTGAATGGCAAGATTTCATTCTTTTTGATGGCTGAGTAATATTCCATCATACACACAACTGACCCTGAACAATATGGATTTGAACTGCATGGGTCTGCTTACACCAGATTTTTTTTTCAATAAATGCCATACAGTACGGTAAATGTATTTGCTCCTCCTTATAACTTTCTTACTAACATTTTCTTTTCTCTAGCTTATTTTAGTCTAAGAATACAGTATATAATACATATACAAAATATGTGTTAGTTGACTGTTTATGTTAGCTGTAAGACTTCCAGTCAATAGTAGGCTATTAGTAATTAAGTTTTGGGGCAGGCACAAGTTATATGCAGGTTTTCGACTACCTGGGGATTGGTGCCTCCAACCTATCCATTGTTCAGAAGTCAACTGTATATACCATATCTTCTTTATCCACTCATCTCCGTTTTTATGGACCCATCAAATGAATTGTTTACTCATGAATTCATTCATTTATTCATCTATTCATAAAGCTATTTTTTAATCATTTACCCATTTATGTAGTTATTTGATCATTTATTCATTCTTGTTTGTGTGTTTGTTTAAAGATTTTAAATAATCTGGGCAGCCCGGGTGGCTCAGCGGTTTAGAGCCACCTTCAGCCCAGGGCCTGATCCTGGAGACCCGGGATCGAGTCCCACATCAGGCTCCCTGCAGGGAGCCTGCTTCTCCCTCTGCCTGTGTCTCTGCCTCTCTCTGTGTGTCTCTCATGAATAAATAAAGAAAATCTTAAAAAAAAAAAACGATTTTAAATAATCTCTACACCCAATATGGGGCTCAAACTCACCACCTGGAGATAAAGAGTCATCTGCTCCACTGACTGGGCCAGCCAGGCCCCCCCACACCGATCATTCCTTAAGACAGCTTGTTGATTCCTACAGCTACTTAGTCATTAATTCATATGAAGAACTCTTTTTGCATTTGCTCATTTTGATATATTTCTTCACTTATATTTACCTGATAATTCATTTATTCACATGATTATTAGATTTGGTTATTTAATTGTGTGTTTACTTATATGTTTATTATATCATCCAACCACTAATTCTATTCCTTCATTCACGCATCCATCCATTCCGTTAGTTGACCATTCATGCATTGTTACTCTGGCTCTGTGCCCAGTGAGGAGCGGTGGCCCGGTGATGAGAGCCAGCTGATGGCGCCAGCAGAGGAAGACAGGTAAGCAGTCTAGGACTGGGACCTGGGGAAGGGAGTTGCTGCCGAGGCCTTGGAAGAGTTAGGAGGACCTAGTGTCCAACCCATGGAGAGCTGGAAAGGAGGGTGGCATCCTGAGGCCCAGCCATCCTGGCAGCTAGCAGTGGGGACAAGGACACGGAAGCTGCCGCTCTCTGGTTCCTGTGAGAGGGGATCCCTGGAGCCTGGTGAGCCCTAGTCTCCATCACCCCCAGTCTCCTCACCTTCCTGGCTTCCAGCATCCGGCCCAGCTGCAGCGCAATCTGGGCAAAGGGGGGTCGCTCGTACGGACGGTCCCGCCAGCACTGACGCATCAGCTCGTACCTGCAGAGGGGGCATTGCTGAGAGGAGGGGTAAGGGCCGATTGGGGTGACAGGGTCACGGGGCTCTAGGCTGAGGAGACTCACACTTCATCATCACAGTTTCGAGGCTGTTCCATGCGGTAGCCCTGAGGCAGCTTCTCATAGAGCTCAGCACAGGTCATGCCACAGTAAGGTGTGCCCCCTGCAAGAAGGGACAGAGCTTTCTGAGCCCAGGGAATGGGGTGGGGGGTAAGGAGAGAGCTGGGGTCTGAGGCTCTGGAACTCACCAAGGCTCACGATCTCCCAGAGGAGGACCCCAAAGGACCAACTGAAATGAGAAAGATGTACTTAGTTACCTTCTAGGCCGAGGGGCCAGCAGTCTAGCGTCTGTGGACCCCAGGGGGCAGCCCCACCCTGCCTCTGCGTGGGGCTACTCTGCAAGTGTCCACCTTGGCCAGCTGCTGTCTGCTCCACGGGAACTCCTTCACAGCCGCCCCCAGGCTCAACATCATCACAGCTAACATTTAAATCACACACCGTGGGCCACGCACTGATCTAACATACACGTTCATGCATTTAACCCTCACACCAGCCTTGTGATACAGGTGCTATTGTTACGCCCATTCTACAGATGGAGACACGGAGGTCCTGACGGATTAGATAGCTTGCCCAAGGTCACCCTGCTAGTAAGTGGTAGACCTGAAATCCAACCCTGACAATTCGACTCCAGAGCCCTTCTTCTTCACTGCCTCTTATATTATAGCAACCTCCATGCAGGGGAGACCAGGGTGGGACTTCTAATAGGGCAGGAAATCTAGAGGGTTTGGGGGCAGAAGCAGGAAGTAGCTGAGTGGTGGTCAGAGGGGCAGTCACTGTGGTGGACAGTGAGCAAGGCAGGCCAGGCCAAAGGGGCAGGGGCTGATGGCCAGAGCCAGTTCCCTGGAAAGAGGAGCAGAAGGGCAGCCAAAATGGTCATCTGGGGGTGAGGAGCATAAAGAAAGGGTTTTGGGGCCATGCTCTGCTTAGGTTCTCAGGTGGGGTTGACCCTGCCCTTCAGAGAAGAAGGTGAGAACATTCCATGAGTGGTCATTCCCGAACCTCTCCAGTGTATCTCCCAGCATCAGATGAACACAGCCCTGAACTTCCCTACCCCAGTCCTACCACCGAAACACCTTCCAAGACAATGCCTCCTTCCAGCTAGCACCCAACCCCCTTCCCACTAAGATGCTGGGCATCGCCAAGGTATACCTGAGACTCTGGGTATACCCAAATCGTGCTTATACTACCTGAGACGTGTCTAAGATGTGTTTAGGTTATGTCTATATGCATCTTGAGGGGACCCATCCCTCCTGTCCCTTCTGAGCCCCACACTCACACATCACTCTTGGTGGTATAGACGCTGTAATTCAGAGACTCAATGGCCATCCAGCGCACGGGGAGACGCCCCTGGGAGAGAGTGGGTTTGAGGGGTCAGGTGAGGGGGAGGGGCCTGTGTCGGGGGCTCCGGGGGCAGGCATTGGAACCTGAGAGGGGGGACTGAGACTTACCATTGTCTTCTTCACATAAACCTCCTCCCCCCGAGAAAGGCCGAAGTCAGCAATCTTGGAGGCCAGGTTCTCTCCGACCAGCACATTCCGGGCAGCCAGGTCTCTGTGGATGAACTGCAGGCATGGTCAGAGTCAGGAAAGACTAGGGATGAAAAGCCCGGGACTCCTGGGCCAGTGACAGGTCTGGCCTCACAGCTGGTCTCTGCGGGCACCCTCCGTCTCTAGGACAGCACCTCAGCCTTCTTCCCAGCCAGCAGGGTGGGGTCGGCGCCTCCTGCCTCAGCAGAGTCACGCTGCTGGCTATCCTTCCCATGATCTGGCCATGGCCAGGCTCAGGGTGCACCTCTCTTCCTGGGGCAAGAGTGGGCTTGTCTCTGGTGACCACACTGCACCCTCCCCTCTTCACCAGCTCCCTCTTCCCTTCCTTCTCCCTTCCTGGATGAAAGTGGAGAAGGCCTTCCTCTTGCCCAAAGTGACCTTTCCCTGAGTCTCAAATCCTCCCCACAAGACCCTCCACTTTCCTCAGGGACCTCTCTCCATCAACCCCTCCCTCCACACTGGCCTCTACTCCTCTGCCTCAAACACACTCAAAACTTCACTAACTTTAAAATGTCTTCCCTCGTGTCACGCTCCCCTCCTGCTACTGTCCTTTCCTTCCTTCCGTTCAGGCAGGGTGTCCTCAGACTTGGGTTCAGGCCTCCACTCCCCACCCCACCCTCCACCCTGTCCTGGTGGATCTCTCCCCTCTACCTCTCATGGGGTCCACTCCTTCACCCTTTGTGGGGTGATGACTCCCAGATTGTGGTCTCTGGACTAGGCCTTTCTCCTGAGTTCTAGGCTGGCATCTCTAACTGTCAATTCAACACCCCAACCAAGGTGTCCCTGGGGTGCTTACAACGCAACACCTCCCTGCAGATGCACCCGCCCGGGGCCAGCAGCTCAGGGTCTTGTCCTCCTCCTGTCTTCTTACCCCCCACATCCAAGACTGCAGGCTGACTCTCCCTCCCGCAGTCGTCCCCGTGGCACACCTGCCCGCGCACGCTCACACACACACCTGCTTCTCACTCAGGTACTGCATGCCGTTGGCGGCATCGCTGGCAAAACGCAGCAGCTGCCGGGAGCTGAGGGTGGAGGCCGTGCCATGCTCTCGGGCGAAAGCTGGGTCCGTCTCCAAGACCCGGCTCTTCCGCAGAAAGTCTAGCAGGTTCCCGTAGGGGGCGTATTCAATAGCGATATACAGGTAACCTGGGAGGGAAGGACCAGGTACGGGGTGGGGGCTCACGCCAGCAGCCGCTGGAGGCAGGCCCCAACCGTAGGAGACAGGGAGCCTCAAACCACTGCAGCGATGGGGCTTGGGAGGACAGGGCAGGTGAGGAGCTGGGGCCTCACCTCGGTTCTCACAAGCCCCCAAGAGGTTGATGATATTGGGGTGATGCCCCAGTTTGCACAGAACTTCCAGTTCTCCTGCGAAGTCACGATGGTCATTTTCAGAGGCGTACTCTGTGGAAAGAATCCAGTATCACTTTCGCCAGAAATAATTCTAGAGAAAAGGCATGCTAGTGAGGGCTGGGGGCCAGTTGCTGGAAGGAGCCAGGGAAGGCCTGGCAGGTGTGGGACAAAGGAGAGGGGTGGGCCTGGGGTCAGGGGTCGCTCCCAGGGGACCTTTCAGCATCTTGATGGCCGCATTCATCTTGAGCCCGTCCTTCTTGATCATGGCCCGGATGACCTGGCCAAAGTTCCCCTCCCCGATGAGGTCCTCAAAGGTGATGTCTTCCCACTCCAGCACGGGATAACTCAGGGGCTCGGGCTGTGGTTTCGGCCGCCGGGTTAGCGTCAAGGTTCCTGAGCTGAACTGCAGGATGGTTTCCTCACCCTGCGGAGGATGGGACAAGTGGGCAGACAGCCCATGCAGTGGACACGGGCCCAGCAAGAGGCACAGGGAAGAGACAGATGGACAGAGACCCCCAGAGAGGACACTCTGGTGGTCGACCAGGAAGAGACATGCAGACAGAGGACACATGCTGACACAGAATCATAGATGAAGCCATCAGGGGGCTGCTGGGTGGACAAATGTCCAAGAAGAGAGTTGAGGCCACAGCCGGGGATCAGGTGTGTGAGGTTCTGGAAGATCAAGGAGTGGGTAAAGCTGCTCGGAGCCACAAGTCGATGGAAAGATGCTATCTCTAACATTTAAAATGGGAAAGGATTGGAATGAGCTGTGATGGGAAGTGGCAAGCTCCCCATTACTGTGCTGATCTCACAGCCGGGCTTTTCTGGCACCAGAAGTACTCAGGCTTCCAGCCCTGGGCGGTGAGCTAGGATACATGCATGGAGCACTAAGCCTGAGCTGCCGGGAGTCAGTTGGAGGGGTTTTCTCCACCGAAGCAGAGATGACTACTGTCTACCCACGGGGCATCCATCAATAGCTCTAAAACCACCCGGGAGCTGAAGATGGAAAGACCACCACAAACAGGCACGTCCACTTCCCCCGACCATGTCGGAGCGGGGCCGCCTGGGCAGGCCTAGGGCAGGAAAAGGAAACAGCTGGACAGGACCCAGGGCACGGCCGGCATGACAACTGGAAGAAGGTTAATGCAGACCTGGGTGGGTGGGGGGTCCCTAAGTGAGCTGAAGCCCAGCCCAACAGGTGAGGGCCAAGGGCACGGGCCACCTGGATTCACACGAGGCACGAACAGCCAGGGGCACTGTATGCAGGTGGGCACATGCACACATGCTCACAGAGGGGCACGAGCACACGGACACACGCAGACACACAGGGGGTGCCCACCAGCGGACGCACACGTGCACTCCTCCACGGGCACGCACACACCTTCAGGAGGGCACAGGAGGCAGTGTTCCTCCCGACGACGGATGTTAGGGTTGTCTCTCTGTGCAAGGCTGCTTTCCCACCTCCTGCCCTCAACATTTGTATGCAACACCCCGCCCCCACCTCAGCGCTGACCTCAGAGGGAGCAGCCTGGAACAAAGGGGCCAATTGAATCTCTGAAGGCGGTTTTTACCAAGGCAGAGACAATAGCCTCGGACACTAGGCTTTCTATCACAAGGATCAGCCCTTGAGAGAGAAGAGAGTTTTTTTGTTTTGTTTTGTTTTGTGTTTTGCTTTTGTTCGAAATGCCAAAGCTTGGCTGTAAATATCCAGAGCCCAGGTGTAGAGGACCAAGGGCAGAGTCTGGGACAGACCAGCAGGGAAGATCCCACAGGAGGCAGGACAGGCAGGGGGAGAGAGGGGTGGGCGGGGGGGGGGGAGGGGGGGGGGTGGCAGGAGGAGGTGATGCTGGTCCTGGAAGGGGGGCCTGCCCTGCTCCTACCCAAGTGGGGGCCTGGGGGCTGGAGGGTGCAGACTGCTACCTAAAGCTCAGACAAGTTTACAGTGAGGCCAGGGAGGGTGGAGGCGGTGCTCCCTCTCCCCTCCCTTGCAGCGACAGGTAACCAGGGCTGCGATGAAGAGTGTGGGGGCCGCAGAACACGCCCTCCGCAGGGTACAGGAAGCACCTCGCAGCTCTTAATTCTCCCTGGGGAGGCCCTGGCCTTTGCAGAGATGAGGCTGGGATGAGAGACTCAACAGTACGAGCGAGGGGCCTGTGGGCAGGAGGCTCCCAGGTCCCAGAGGGTCCGCCAGGACAGAGACCAGCATGAAGCCCAGGTATCCCCCTGCCCAGTGAGGAGAGGGAGGGTCCTGGATTAACCGCAGCGGAATAGGGACCTGACAGAGTTATCTTGAACTGGGAGTATTGAATATCTCACCGCCAACATCGACTGACTTAGGAATTGAATTCAATTCTAGGAAAATAAAGAAAATTTACATTTTGCACCCTTGAGCATTGTTGAGTGTAGTCCTACGCCTGCAACAGAGAGACGCGCACACACGCTGCACACACACGGGGTCAGACACAGGGTGTGCACGCGTGCAACCCGGGCGCGTCCAGGGACTGACCGAGCCAGACTGGTAGGTGAAGGTGCGTCTGCGGTGCAGGCAGCTTCTGCGGATGCACACGAGGGTTAGCAGGGCAGCCAGGATGGTGAGGCAGGTGGCAGACACAGAGCCCACTACAGCCAGGATCAGCTGCCGGTCCAGGCCCTCCTCAGCCGCCTGGACTTCTTGGACCGGGCCCTCACTCTGCAGACCTGCACGCAACGGAGATCACGGGGGCGCCTGGGTCAGGGACAGAGGGGTCAGAGATCCTAGAACCAGTGGGACCAGGGCTGTCAGGCCAATGGTTCGCTGCAGTGACATGATACTCCCAGCACTAAGGCCACGGAAGCAGGGAAGGGTCAGGGTGCCCAGTATCAGGACTCGTGTCACTTGTTGGGAGGGGCCTTGGGTGTCCCAGCTCCAAAGCTGGAGACAGTGTGGAAGGAGAGGGCGCGGGGGGCCGACCCTAGGACCAGGAGCCCCCCGGGGCCCCGCTCTCTCACCATTGCCCAGGGTGGACTCCTCCACCACAGTGCTCCAGTCTCCGGGACCCTGGATACTGGCCCGCACACGGAAGAGGTAGCGTGTGCTGGCGTTAAGGCCACGGACAACCGTGCTGGTCTCCTCGGGCCTGTCCACGTCCATCCACAGCGGGTCTCCCGAGCCCCCCGCCACCTGCACCTCCACGATGTACTTGGATATAGGCCCAGCCGGAGCCTCTGGGCGCAGCCACGTCAGCTGGATCTCTGAGTCTGAGAGGGCCTGGGCACGGAGGTAGCGGGGGGCTGGGGGCCCTGGGGAGACGGGGGCGGGAAGGCAGGGCTCACACAGGAGCAGGGCATGTAGCTCTGGGGTCAGACCCGCTCGAGCTGTGTCCCCTGCTCTGTGGACCCCGGAATGGGAGCCATCCCACCAACCTCCACCTTTCCCCCCTGGGCTGGAGTCCTCTCCCTAGATCCCTTCACGAACCCCAAGCTTCTGCTCCCCTTGCTCTCCGTCTGTGCCAGGGTGTCCCCAGGCCCCTGTGCCCTGTGTTCCCCCAAATCCCATGTCCTCCTGCGCATCACCCCCTCCCCTGACGCTGATCTCACATGAGGCCTGGCCTCCCCATCTCTCCCCATCCCGAGGCTCCTGGGGACCCACCTCCCACTGGCCTCCCATATCAGCCCGTCCCACGTCCTCCCTGTGCTCACGTCTGTCTGCCCTCCTTCCCCCTCATTGCCCACGTGTCCTGCATTCTCTCCGCATCCACCTGCCCTCCTGTAACCTCCCGCGTCCTGCGTCCTCCCGTCACCCTGAGCCCGGGAGCCCCCTCCCGAGCATACACACCGCTGGGGGGCAGAAGCATGCGCGCAGGGGGCGAGGCGGGGCCCAGGAGGGTGCAGTGGTACAGCCGCACGTCCAGCTGGTACTGGGTGCCCGGCGCGAGTCCCGTCAGGAGGGCGGTGCGGGCCTGGGGGGACGACACGTTCTCCCGCCGCTCCTGTCCCCGTGCCCCATCCCATAGGCGCAGCAGGAAACCATCGCCCACCAGTGGCCCGGGCACCGAGGGCAAGGACCAGCTCACTCGCAGCCGGTCAGGGCCCTCCACGTGCCAGCCCTCCAGCCACGGCTGCAGTGAGGGCTCTGGGGTCGGAGGTCGGGAGGCAGACTGTTCAGTTGGCCCCTGGGGCTGGCCAGGACAGTGATCCCCAGGGGGCAAGGGGGGACAACCTCCAGTGGGGAAGGCAGGGGCCCCTGGGGTGGGCAAGGCAGGGTGACCCCTGTGTGCACAGGAGGGTATCCCCTGGGCGGACGCGAAGGGATGACTCCCGCCTCTCACCGGGACAGTCCGTGGTCATGAGGGTGGGAGGCCCCCAGGCCCCCTCCCCGCCCTCCCCCGGCCGGCTCAGCTGCACTCGGACGCTGTATCCTGTCTTCGGTCTCAGGTTCATTAAAGTCACATTCTCACTGGGGTCCACTGGGGGCGGCACACACTACTCAGCCCCCGCCTCTTCCAGAAGCTGCCACCCCCCCTTCACTGTGCCCCTTCCCGGCGTTGTCACCCACACCCCTGCGGGGCCCCAGACCCCCTCTCCCCCAGCTGTCGCCCAGCTCACCCACAATCGCCGACCAGGCCATGGTGCTGTCCTGGGGCCGGTAGTGCAGGCGGACGGAGGCGATGGGTCCGTCCCCGGAGAAGGAGACCAGCGGCGAGACCACGAGCTGGCGGCTGTGCTTGGCCAGGAGCCGAGGAGGGGTCAGGGGCACCGGGGGCACTGCCGGGGGACCCGAGGTCAGGCAGGGCCCAGACGGCCTGCCCCGTCCTCAGAAAAGGCAGAGGACTCTGCTCTGGCCAGCAAAGGGGTCTCGGCGGCTTGGTTTAGACCTCGGGCCCCTCTGGGCTGGGGAGCGACCAAGTTCAACAGGCGACCAGCGGCGCCGGCGACCAGTCAGGCCGGTGTCCGGCCCTCTGGGCAGCTCGGAGCTCAGGGACCTGGCCACGAGGACATGAGTGTGTCCCCAAGGATGTGAGGTCTGGTCTGACATGGCTGGATGGACTCGGGGGAGGGCTGGCTGTCCATGCAGTGCGGGACATGCAGGGGGCGGAAACCCAAGGCAGGGACACAGCCTGCTGTCAGCCTGCCCGCCCCCCAACATCTGTCACTCTTTTTGTTGGGGGAAAAAAAAGGTAGCCAGGGATGAAGCACCTGTTCTATCCCAGCTGCTTCACGTGTACAACCTCTCCGGGTCACAGCTACCTTTCCGACAGGGCTGTCACCCCTTGTGACAAGGCTCGGAGAGCTTTCCTGGCCTGTGGACACGCAGCCAGCAGGAGGTACAAGCGCAGTGCGAACCCGGTGTTTGGCCAGGCCACCTGGAACCGGCCACTTCCACCCCAAACAGCTCTTATCTTCCTGCCTGGCTTCCTCACTCTGTGCTTGTTGTCCCTCCGGCCTTAGCTTTTCTTCCCCGATTATTACATCAGGGCCGTAACTGCCCCCCCAAACGTGTATTGGACTGATGGTTCTAAGGAGAGTGGATGGAAGGGTGAATGGGTTGCGGAGAGGGAGCGCAGGAGGCGGGGGTGTGGGCAGGAGCTGTGGTGTCTGACAGGAAGGAGGGGAGAGGAGAGAGGGGTTGGGGTCCCAGAGCTCATGCTGGGGGGTCAGCTGTGCGGGCAGTGTTCAGATGTAAAGCGCGCCCACACTTCCACACTGACTTCAGAACCAGACCCCCACTTCTGGAGTTTCCACCAAATGGGTCTGGAGCTCAGGACAGTGGTCAAAGCTGCGGCTCGGATCTGAGAATTGCCAGAGAACAGCCAACACTACGGGAGAGGGCACTTTAACAGGTGTCACAATCGGGGTGCCTCAGGAGGTTGGGCTCCTGGCTCCTGGTTCAGCCCAGGTCATGACCTCTGGGGCCCTCTGCCCCACTTGGGGCTCTGTGCTAGGGGCAGGGTCTGCTTGTCCCTCTCCCTCTGCTCCTCCCCCCCCACTCTCTCTGGCTCTCTCTCGAATAAATAAAATTCTTTAGAAAATAAACTAACAATAAATGTCAATGTATATGGAGCACCCGCCCTGCGTCAGTCACCACGCTCGGTGCTTAAGTGCAACTTAAATGCATTAAATGCACCATCTGACTTGCTTCACAGCAACCCTCTCTGGTGGGTGCTTATGTCCTTGCTGCTGTGCGGGGAGAGAAAAAGAAGATGTGAGGTGCTAAGCGGCTTGAAGGCATGGAGGCAGGAACTCGTGGTGAGGATCTGAACCCAAATTGCCTGGGTGGAAGCCTGGGGAGAAGAGACAGGGTGGCTGGAGGCGGAGCCCAGGCCACACTGCTAAGTCCTGCGGGTGGGGCAGCTGCGAAGCTGTGGGAGGGGTGAGAGCAAGTGGGGAGAAGAGCCAGAGGAAGAGGAGAGGGGTCTGGGTTTGTGTGGGGGACGTGGGCCGTCAGGAGCAGAGGGCAAGGGAGCTAGGGCTCCTGGTGCTGAAGAAGGAAGAGGGATGTGGTCATGCTCGGGCCCATCCTGGGCTCGGGCGGCCTCCTCCCTATTCACCTGGAAACCCCCATGCAGCTCCTCTGGGTGGCAGGTCACCCTCTGAGCTCAGGCACCCCAAGCGCTCCCCAGTCCTGGCACAGGGAGCCCTGGGGTGTGACTCGGAGCAGGAAGCAGCACCCCAGAGGCAGAATTAAAGGAACATGGTGTGCAGGGCTTGTGAGGAGGTGGAGAGAGCCAGCACGGCCAGGCAGGAGGCCAGGCAGGGCCAGAGATGTCCTGTTTCTAGGGCACGGGATGTCCTTTGCAGATAGGTCCGAGCTACGCTCCTGCCCTGACCCTGGCCGGCACCGAGCTCTGGTCCGTGACAAGCCCTGGTGCTGGGCAGTCACTTGAGGTGCCCCGGCCCTTCCTGCTTCAATGCCCAGTCTGAGCAGCATCAGCCAGGGCCCACCTTGCCCACCGTCCTCCACGGGCGCAGGACATCACTGACCTTTGACGTTGACCCTGAAACGTCGGCTGTCTTGGCCACCAGACGTGGACACGCGGCACTCCCAGAGCCCGCTGTCCCCAAGGGTCAAGCGGGGCACCTCGAACTCGGCTGTGGTCCTGTCTGGCTCCACAATGGCCTTGGTGGACTGAGAGAGACAGGGGAAGGGGACAGACTGCACACAATGGGCACCCATGTGGCCAACATGGGGACAGAGGGCCAGTGCCAGTTTCTCAACAGTCAGCCTGACCCCATCTGAGCCTGCGGAAAGCCCCGGGGCTCAGGGTCTGGGGGAGCAGATGCAGGGCAGGAGGGGCAGGGTGGGGGCTGACCAGGAGGACCGTGCCGTCGGGCTTCCGGAGCTCCATGCTGCCCCGCACCGGGAAGGGGTTCCCCGCGGCTGCACAGTTGATCCGGGGCATGGTCTCTAAGTTGAACTCCAGTTCCGAGGCCAAGTCCAGGATCTGCGGGATCCGGTCTAGGGAGAGAGAGGACACGTTCTGAAGCCCCCAGCTGCCCTCGTCCCGTGTCCTGAATCCCAGCAGAGGTCCTGCAGCCCCGCGTACCCTGCCTCTGCTGGGCCGCCGGGTCTGCCTCCTGGTCCCCCACCCCAAGGTCCTCTCTTGGCCAATGCGGGCCCCTCACCCGCCTCACAGCCCGAACACTGGGTCAGATCTCGTTCATTTCTGGGCTCTGTTACACACACTCTGGGGTCTCCTGCCTCCACTCTCCCACAATTCCCTCCTCCCCGTCACAGTGCATACCTGCTGGTCTGAGTTCAAAGTCGCCAAGGTTCGCCTCTCCCGGCCACTCCCCCCGGCCTCCCCGTACTCCACCGTCCAGGTATCCGACCAAGTCCTCAGCCCCCCGGGCCTTTGCGCGTGCTCCTTCCCCAGCCATCTCACTGTCATCCTTCATACCCCATCTCAGACCTTGCCCCTTCCCCAAAGCCCTCCCTGAACCTCTCAGAGGGGCCGAGGCCTCCTCTGGGCTCCGTCCCCCTCTCTGGGCTGCTGCCCCTCCCCGTATGGGTGGTGTGGTCTGGGCGATGAGAAGTCCTCCTGGCCTGCAAGCTCCCCGAGTGCAGGACTTCGAGCCAGGAAGGTGTGTCTGGTGAAGGCTGACTTGTCTTGAGAGATCCCAGAGGCCCTTGTGCTCATACCTGACTTCTCACAGTGCATTCCGTGCCACCCGGAGGGACAGACGCAGCCACTGAAGCGGTCACAAGTACCACCGTTCCGACAGTGGCACTGGAGACGGCAATCTGCCCCGAAGTGGCCAGGGGCACAGGCTGGGAAGAGAGAGGGGTTGTGGTTAGAGGGACACAGGTCAGGGGCAATGCGGGCACAGCTGGGGCCCGGGTAATGATGGGCTGGGCAGAGAGGGCGCGGGCCAGGTGAGCAGGGGCCTGTGGAGGACCAGAGTGGAGGCTCCAGGTCCAGCTTGTGGCCGGCTGTCTGGGCAGGTCAGTCCGTACCTTCCTGGCACTGGCTTCCTCTCCAGCCAGATCCACAAGAGCAGCCGTAGGGGTCCGGGAGGCAGAAGGTGAGACCCCGGCAGCCCGACGTGCCTGGGCACTGCTCCTGGCAGCTCTGCCCAAAACGGCCCTCCCTGCAGGCTGGAGACGGGCGCGTGGGTGTAGGGTCCACTGTTGGGCCTCAGGGTTCAGGACCCACTTGGCATTCTTGCCACCCACCAGGCTCCATCCTCTCGGTTCAAGAGGCTTCCCCCAGCCAGTCACCCTCTCCTGCCTCGGTCCTAGCTCCCCGTCCCCCTTACCCTGCTCGCAGCGGGTACCAGTGAATCCAGGGGGACACACACACTCGCCATCCTGGTCATGGCAGACACCTCCGTGCAGGCAGCCGGGGCATTCCTTGGTACAGTCTGGTCCCCAGCGCCCTGCCCCACAGCCTGGAGGAACGTGCTTTCAACAGCTGACCCTCACCCACCTACCACGGCTGCTGACCACGGGGGCAGGCCGGGGTGCCCACCACAAATGCTCTCACAGGGCTCCCAGCCTCCCATACCACCCTCCATCTCTGCCCTCTGCTCCTAACCCCGCACAATGAGCCTGAAGAAGGCGCTGCCTAGGGGGCTGGCTTCCAGGTAGGTGGCACTGTAGATGCCACTCGAAGGTGGCTGCACGTTGGGGAGCTGCAGCAGGAAGTGCCCGTCCTGGGCTTCATGCCAGTCCAGGGTATAGAAGTAGGATCCTGGGGGCAGAAATGGGTCAGAGGTCTCAGCACCAAGTGAGAGCTCGTGCCCAGGTCACATCAATGTGTACAGTACAGTTGCCAGAACTGGGGCAAGGCACCAGCCAGGGGCTGTCCCCAAGCCAGAATGCTGGGGTGCATCCTCTGTTCCACGCCCCACCAACACTCAGGAAGTCACCAGGTCCTGCTCCGTCCCGCCCCTCCTCATCTGCTAAAGCAGGCCAGTTCTTTCCACGCCGCTCCTGGCCACCTCCACCGTGGCCCCAGCCTCCCTCAGCCTTCCAGGCAGTCTCCTCTGCCTCTGTCCCCCTCTTTCCCTGTCCAGCCTCCACTCAGCAGCCAGTAGGACTTGCCCCAACAGAAGCCTCCGCAGCATCCCTGCTCAGACGCCTTAGCACATCGCGTTCACCAGTTTGGCCACCGCTGAGCCCTCTGGCCCTACACCTTTCCACACCCTGCCTGATTCCTAACATGCCTGAGTTCTGGAAATGCTGGTTTCTCTTCTAGAAACACCATGGTATTTCAGCACTTCCTGCCTTTGCTCTTAGCCAATCCTCCTCCTGGAATGTCCTTTCCTCCTCCTGTGTGCGGCTAATTCCCATTCCTCTTTCTCGGCACAGTTCAGGGGTTATCTACCTGGGGACTTCTCCCAGAAGCCTCTTCTTCCAAGACCTGCAGACCCAAATACTAGGGTCCCTGTCCTTGTCCTACCCCCTTTATGCCTCTTTGCCTGGGACTGGACTGTAGGGAGCTCAGGTCTACTTGACTCTCCACACTCCTCATCACTTCAGGGGGCCTGGTGCTCAGGAGGCAAACCCTGAGGCCCAAGGGAAGGATCCTCCCTTCAAGAGCCCAGGGATGCAAGAGGCAGCCAGAAGGCTGTGGGTCTGAGAGTAGAGGCAAGGAATATTTGGGGCCACATAGAATAATGGCTCGCTTCTGTGGGGTGGCCAGAAGGTCCATCCAATAGGGCCAAGGTTGGTGCAGGCCTGGGCTGAGTTACCAGTTCTCTTCTTCCCTGACGGTGCTGCCGCTCCCTGCCAGGGGGGCTATGTGACAGCACCTGCTAACTCCCAGGGGGGAGACAAAGGTGAGGGTTCAACACAGGGCTGACTTGAGGGTAACAGGGAAGGAGGTAGCCAACCACGGGGCTGCTGATCCTCTGGGTGCAGTGGGAGGACAGCTGCAGCCGGAGAAGAGTTGGGTGCAGGTGCTTCCTGACAGGTTGGAGTGGAGTGTGCAGGGAGGGTGGCAGGTGTATCAGAGTGGGGGCTGTGTAGGGGGCCAAAGCTGGGGCGCCCCGGCCGGGGGTGCTGTGTGGTGAGGCGCCAGGCCCATGGGTCCTCTCACCGTTGCTTTTCCAGATCACATCCGTCTGCTTCTCCTTGTGCACACGCGCCGCAAGCACGGCCGTGTCGCCCTTGTTCACCGTGTGCGTGACCTTGTCCGGGAGCAGGTGCGCTGCGGGCGGGGAGCCGGGGCGGGGTGAGATGGGTGGAGGCGATGGGGGGTCAGAGGTCCACGGCGGGCTCCCTTCCAGCCCCCACCCCACCTGCGCCCCACACTCACCTCCGGGGCTGTTGTGCACGTAGAGGACGCGGGTGCGCCCCGGGCCCGCGCCGCCCACGCACGAGAAGACGCCCACGAGGTCGGAGGGCTGCGAGAAGCCCCGCAGCGTGACGCTGTGCGAGCCGTTGCGCAGCAGGTGCGGGGGCTGCCCGGGCGGCGTGCGCACGATGCGGTCGTCCTTCTCCAGCAGCAGCGGCGGCGCCCAGGCCTCGGCGCCCCGGCCCGGCCCGGCCTCCCCGGACACGCAGGTCAGGAAGAAGCGCTGGGGCTCCACGAGCCGCAGGTCGGCCAGCAGCGTCAGGTCCACCGCGGCGCCTGGAGGGGACGCCACCTGCGTGCCACCGGGTCCCCAGGCCGCCGCGCCCTCCCAGGCCTCCTTTCCCTCCCCTCCCTTCCTGTCCCCCCCGCCCAGTCCCTCCGTCCTAAAAACAAAAACAAAGCCCCTCCCCTGGCCTCCTGCCCCCCGCCCCCACCCCCTTCTCCTGCCAGATGGCTTCCCTTCAGGGCCTCGGAAGGAATGATGGGCGCTCCCTGTCTCCGGTTCCTCACCGCCCAAGGCCCTGCTGCCGCTTGGCGTCCCCACCTGTCGCACACTGCGAAGGGGAGCGGGAGCGGCTGTCCAGGACAGCCCCCGAGAACAGGCCCGTCTTGGAGAAAGCCCTCCCTGCCCCTCCAGAAATGTAGACAAGGCTTGCCCTCCTGGGAGTGAAGGGAGAGAGGTGGCCGCTCAGCAGGGTGGTTGTGGGGCAGAAAGGCGGGGAGGCCCTGCTTTTCTTTTCCTGCCCATTAACTGGCAAATAATTA
Source organism: Canis aureus (assembly GCF_053574225.1). NCBI lineage: Eukaryota > Metazoa > Chordata > Mammalia > Carnivora > Canidae > Canis > Canis aureus. Next base: position 23,466,561 of record NC_135623.1, read on the forward strand.
GTTAGCTTAAATGCCACTTAGCTTATGGATGAGTATTCCAAAGCCTAGCAGGAGGAAATCAAGTTAGCATTTGCTGACCCCCCACCATATGCCCGAGCACCTGCTTTTGCGTTGGATCTTCCCGCGGCGCCCCCCCCCCCCCCCCCCCCCCCCCCCCCCCCCCCGCCCAGGGAAGTTGATGTCTTCCCATTTACAGAGGAGGGCAAAAATAATTATTCTACAGGCTTCCTGGAGCAAGCTCATCAACTCCCCCCACCGCCCTGCTTTAACTGTCACCTCTGAGTCAACAGCCCTGGGACGGCCTCTCCGCTTGGGCCTGCGTTTCTATCAGCTTTCCCCAGGCCCGCGCGTCTCTGGTGCTCCCTGGCTCAAGAGGTGGCACTAACCACCTGAGACACAAACTTTGCAGTCCTCTCATGCTCCTCCTTTCGTGATAATTAATGTTTATTGGAGGTCAGTTATACGGCAGGCACTTGATGCGTGTTCTCTCATTTTATCATCCCACCCTGGGTGGTGGGTGTTATTACTCCAATTTTATAGCCGGCGCACGAAGACTTGGAAAGTAACTTGCCCAAGGGCATACAATTAGTAACTGGCAGAGCCAGGTTGTCTGACTCTAAACTCCGTACCTCTAAGAATGTTGCTGGCTGGCCAATCAGTCACAAAATTCTGCAGATTTCTACTTCCTCAAAGCTTCTTCATTGCCCCTTCCATCTCCAAGCCCACCCTTTAGGCCTCGCCCTTACTCACCTGGACCATCTCAGCATCCCATCCTTCCCCAACTCATCCTCCAGAGTGACCATCTAAGACCTTGTGGCTCTCTGGTCTGCAACCTCCCTCAGCTCCCCACTGTCCTCAGGGTACAGAGCATGCTCTTGAGCCCCTCGTTGCTCACGCTCTGCCTCTCCTGCTGAGTTCCCTCCAAGAACCTTCTCTCCCATGCACTTCCACACCTCTGAGACTTGCATCTACTGTTCTGGCTGCCTGGAATGAAGACCACTGCTCTTAGTGAAGTCTTTCTGGATTCCTTTGTCGTCTACTACCCCCAAGCAGAGTAGCTGACTACTCCTAAGTGCTCCTCTGGAGCTACTTGTGTCTTTTATCCTTCACCCCATGTCCCCACCTACCACTCAAAGATAGCCTTTGCATTCTAATCCTCTTTGGCCATGACTGAGGGAATCAGCTGCAGCTTACCAAAAAACTGGGCACTGGGTGCTCTGCATAAATTATCTCATTTAAACCCCATAACAGCCATAGGTGGTCAGCATCACAGGATCTGTTACACAGATCTGGAGGCTGGGTGCCTTTCAACCAATAACCCGTAGCACAGCTCCTAGAATACTCTTGGGCCTGCCTGGGTTTTGGAGGCCTTGAGCCTACTTTTAGCTGATTGGGTGTGTACCTATAGGTGATGGAAGTGATCCTAAGGCTTTCTAGGGGAGAATCAGGGCTTTGGGGCCAGGGGTGGGAGTGGCTTGGGGGAGACTTACCAACATGAGAAGCCAGAAAGAGGATGGGGAGCAGCAAAGGGAGCCCCAGCCAGACCATACTCTGGAGGCTGACCAGGCCAGCCAGGACGAGCTAGGCCTCCGGTCAGTCTGGGACTGGCTGCTGGGCCTGCACTGATTAGTGAGTGTTGGTACTGGGGAGGAAGAGGAAATGAGGTAGCTTGGGTGGGAGGGGTAGCAGGGAAGGGGTGGGGAGGATTTACCCTGCTTGCACGCCCCACTTTCTACCAGTCGAGCCCCACAATGCTGGGGATGGGTGTGGCCTGGATGGCCCTTGGAATGGGATCACTTGAGGTGGGGGAGAGTTGTAAGGATAGACTAGGGACTATTTGACGAGTTTTCTCATCTCCTCTTCTCCCTTTGGTCCTCAGTTTTTCCAGCAGGCAGGAGGCAGGAAAGGAAGGAAGCCAGTGGCTTCCGCCTATTGAGGAGGGAGGGGGGAGGATATTGTTCTGGGGTCTCCCCTCCCCCTGCACATACACACAATGCAATTCCTTAGGTATGTGTCCCAGGACACAGCTACTTGGGTCTCCTAGAGAGCAGTTCGCATACGTAACAAGTGGACAAAACACAAGAACTCACATTCAGGGCAAAAAAAAAAAAAAAAAGAGAGAGAGAGAGACTTTGATTCTATGATTCTATCTTGCATATGTAGGGGTGGACAAGTTTTCCCTTCCAGGTTCTTTGGCCTAATAATTGATAATGAGACAATTAACAGGGGAAAAAGGCTTAATAACACGTATGCCTCCTGTAGACATAGGAGTGAAGGGCTTCAGAGCAAGTCTTCCCGCCATATGCCTCTTTGGCAGGAAGATTATTTCGAGCTAAAAATATTCAAAACCCAGCAGATTCAGAAAAAGCTCTTTACCTCCCTTTCAAATGCCTAAATTTATATTGGAAAGGGTGCCAGTACCAGGAAGAGAGCTACTCGCAGAGATTCCTTTTTACCTAAGAAGCTTAACTGCACAACAGGCCAATCTTTTTTTTAATTGAGTTATAATTAATATATAGCGTTAGGTGAGCTTCAGAGGTGCAGCATAAGGATTCAATAGTTCTATATAGCGCTCACCACGATATGTGTAGACTGTCACCAGAAGTTATTATAATAAACAATGTTATTATAATATTATTGACTATATTCCTTACACTGTACTTTCCATCTCTTTGATTTTTTAATTTTATAACTGAAAGTTTGTACCTCCTAATCCCCTTTATCTCTTACCTGTCCCCTCTGGCAACCACTAGTTTGTTCTCTGCATTTGAGTCTATTTTTTGTTTGTTTTGTTTTTCAGCTTCCACTATAAGTGAAATCAATTGGTACCTGCTTTTGTCTGACTTAATTCACTTAGTACAATGCCCTCTGGGTCCATCCATATTGTTGCAAATGGCAAGATCTCATTTTCTATGGCTAATATTCCATTGTATATATAGGCCACATCGTCCTTATCCATTCACCTATCAATGAACGCTTAGCTTGCTTCCACGTCTTGGCTATTGTAAATAATGCTGCAGTAAAAATAGGGTGCATATATCTTCTCAAATTAGTGGGGTTTTTTTTGGGGGGGGGGTGGTTAATACCGCTAGTACAGCTACTAGGTCATATGTTTCCTCCATACTGTTTTCAATGGTGGCTGCACCAGTTTTCATCCCGAACAACAGTGCATAAGGGTTCCTTTTTCTCCACATCCTCACCAACACTTGTTATTTCCTTCTTTTCTTTTCTTTCTTTCTTTCTTTCTTTCTTTCTTTCTTTCTTTCTTTCTTTTCTTTTCTTTTCTTTCTTTCTTTCTATTTTTCTTTCTTTCTTTTTTTTCTCATTCTGACAAATGTGAGATGATATCTCATTGTGGTTTTGACTTGGGTTTCCCCGATGATGAGTGATGTTGAGCATCTTTTCTTGTCTCTGTTGGCCATCTGTAGGTTTTCTTTGGAAAAATGTCTATTCAGCTCCTCTGCCCATTTTTATTTTTATTTTTTAAAATATTTTATTTATTTGAGAGAGAGCACAAGCAGGGGGAGAGGGAGAAGCAGACCCTCCCAGTGAACAGGGAGCCCGATGAGATGCAGGGCTCATTCCCAGGACCCTGAGATCATGACCCGAGCTGAAGGCAGATTCTTTACTGACTGGGCCACCCAGGGGCTCCTGAAGATGGTATTTAAAGTGATGGCTTGGGAATCCTGGGTGACGCAGCGGTTTAGCGCCTGCCTTTGGCCCAGGGCGCGATCCTGGAGACCCGGAATCGAATCCCACGTCGGGCTCCCGGTGCATGGAGCCTGCTTCTCCCTCTGCCTATGTCTCTGCCTCTCTCTCTCTCTGTGTGACTATCATAAATAAATAAAAATTAAAAAAAATAAATAAAGTGATGGCTTGGGCAGCCTGGGTGGCTCAGCAATAAAGAATCTGCCTTCTCCACAGTGTGATCCTGGAGACCCAGGATCGAGTCCTGCGTCGGGCTCCCTGCATGGGTCTCTGCCTCTCTCTCAATGTGTCTCTCATGAATAAATAAATAAAATCTTTAAAAATAAATAAATAAAGTGATGACTTTGGCCATTTCCGGGAGTTACTCAAGTTTTCCTGGGTCTCTCTTATAGGGGTGGAAAAAATTTTCCCTTCTTCCCTTTTAGGCTCTTTATCTGGTCTAATAATTAAATTGACATAAGCCAGATTAACAGGAGAAAAATAAATTTAATCACATATGTATGGGAGCCCTATAAAATATGAGACCCAAACAACAGCCAGGTGGCTGAAGCTTATATAACAAGGTTGGACTACAAAGGGGAGGTGGGTCATTTGCAGGAAGGCAGAAGAGATGTTTGAAAAACAAAGGTTGCCCCATTATGTGCACATAAAGGAAATCATCAACAAAATAAAAAGAGAACCTACAGAACAGGAGAAGATATTTGCAGGTAATATATTGGATAAGTGGTTAATATCCAAAATATATAAAGGACTTATACAACTCAACACACACTCCTGATTAAGAATGGGCAAGGGGAAAAAAAATTAAAAAAAAAAAAAAAAAAAGAATGGGCAAGGGGGTGTCTGGGTGGCTCGGTGAGCTAAGCATCTGCTTAGGCGGGGAGGGGAGGGCCGAGGGGCAGTCAGTTAGGGAGGTCATCAGGAAAAGGACAGTAAATGTGGGTAAGGTGGTCGTGCAGATTTAAGTTTTTGCTCTCTAGAGATTGAGTCATTCTCTTCTTCCTCTTAAAAGGGGGAGACAGGCTTATCGATGGAGATTTTCCTTATCGCTATAAATGTGACTTACAAAAGGGTGACTTCTATGTGGTTTTCAGGACACACACCCCCTCCCCCGTCTACTGTTTCTTTTCTTTTCTTTTTTTCCTACTGTTCCTTAAAAAGAACCAGCTTAAAAGAATCAATATGCCAAGGAGATCTATTTCAGGGTGGTATATTTTGCTTCCCTTCACCGGGCTTTCTCACTGTACAGCAGGGAAAAGTGAGGCCTACGGCGTTTGAGGGCACTTTGGGGTTGTGGCAAGGCGGGGACTTGAACTCCTGACTTAGTGGCTCCTCAAGGGCACCCATTAAGCAGACCCAAGGAATGTGCAGGGAGTGAGCCTCCTTAGCTTAAGCTGCTACCAGAGGCACCAGCTCATTGTCTGCTTGATGTCATATTTTTTTTTAAAGATTTTATTTATTTATTCATGAGAGAACACAGAGAGAGGGTGAAAGGCAGAGACACAGGCAGAGGGAGAAGCAGGCTCCATGCAGGGAGCCCGACGTGGGACTCGATCTGGGGTCTCCAGGATCATGGCCTGGGCTGAAGGCAGTGCTAAACTGCTGAGCCACCTGGGCTGCCCGATGTCATATTTTTTTAAGATTTATTTATTTTGGAGAGAGAGTGGAGGGTGGGGAGGGGAGGAAGAAGGAGAGAGAGAATCTCGAGCAGACCCCCGCTGAGTGGTGGGGCTCAATCTCACGACCCTTACGTCATGACCTGAGGCGAAATCAAGAGTTGGATGCTCAACCGACTGAGCCACCCAGGTGCCCCGATGTCATTATTTTGGCTGCAAACCCATGCCTATCCCTGGCACTGGGCATGCGCTCAGTCTAGAGGGCTGACAGCAACATGGGAGCAGCCCCATCCCCTTGGAAAAGCCTCCAAAGGCCCATGGCTCTTGCCTCTGCTGTGCCTCCTCATCTCTCACTGCCCTGGCACCACTGCTCCATCTGGTGCCATCACTGGCAGTTCCCAGGACAGAGCATGACCTGCAGGTGCGGAATACCTGCCAGGAGTCTGTCCTTCCAGGGAGTAGAGGGACAAGTGTCGGAGCTGTCAGAGGGCTGGAGCTCGTGGTGAGATCTGTGGCCCCTCTGGCATGGAATGGAATGGTTGGGGTGGGGGTGACATCTGGTGCCAGCTTAGGTAACTTTGTTTGGGAACCCAAACCCTCCCTTTGGGGCCAGGACATCTTCCCAGAGTGTATTCCTGGGTGAAGGCTGGACTTTCCAGCAGGCTCCAATTCACTGTCCTGGGAAAGTGGGACTCTCCAAGACTGATTGTGCTGGTTCAGGCCTGGGGCTTTTCTGAAAATCCCCGAAAAGTCTCAGAAGAGACTTGGACTGCTGGTGTATGAAAAGGGATCAGAGAGGATTCCTCTCCCCCATCCCTTAGGCCCACAGACACCCCATTCCGAGTCTGGTGTGGGAGCGAGGTAATAGACGCCTTCGTTTTCGGCCTACTTTGGTGCTAGGGTTTTGAATCTGGCACGAGAGAGGAGCAGGGGAATGCCAGGGCAGCTTGTCTGGCAGGGTTGGAGGCATAGTTCACTTCTGTAGAACACCTCCCTTGGTTCTGGGAAAACCTAGTGGGCCTGATGTCATTTTGCAAAAGCGCAGAGAACACTTGAGCAGCATCTGTTCTCCTGGAAAGCGACACAGATCCGACCACGAATGTTTGCTCTGAGCGGAGAAGTCTGAGCCTGTGACACTGTGGCACGTGCCAAGACTCGAGACCCATGTGCCCTCCCTGCTTGCAGCTGGGAAGCACACCCACCAGTAATCATCTGTAGGTAAATACAGTGCGGGTCCTGCCGCGTTGGTCCTCAAAGACTTGTATTATGCAACAACGTCCTGTAAGTATAAAAGTGTATTTTCACATGCCCTCAGATGTGTTGCAAAGAATTCAGTACATGTGCTGCCCAAGGGAGCACTGTTGCAAGTTATCTACATGGCCCGGGTTTACAAACAGCGTGTCACAGGTGAAATATCATTACACGAACACATTTTGAGTGGGTTGTACATGGGTCTGCTGTTGCAATAGGAATGCTCAAACCGTCATGCACATCTGAGAGTCTCAGTCACTGGAAAGTCAGAGGCTAAAAAAGATAAAGCTGCAAGTGTGCGGCTTGACACATTGTAGGATCGATCCTTGGAAACACCCTCCCCCACCCAACCCAACTAAGTTGATAATGAAAGAGCTCAACCAAAGAGAATTTTTTTTGGGGGGGACAGGAATAGCAGACTGACCAACTCCATACAAGGCTGACGATTTACTGCGAAGAAAGCTGCCTTCCTGCAAATAGTGGGGATTCCAGCTGTCGACATGTGGGTGAATGCAGGCGGCCTGGGCTACTCAGTTGCCAGAAGTTTTGGGGCAGCCAAAACTCGTGGAACACTGAAGAGATTTTAGTGCCGTGGAGATTTCTATTTTATTTTTTTCAATTTTTTAATTTTTAATTTTTTTTTTAGATTTCGATTTTAAATTCTCCGTGCCACTGTTAGTTTCCAAAGGCAAATTTTAGGGACCCATAATTGGAGTGTTACTGGAAAGAAGCCGTGTTTGGACCAGAAAGGAATGGGTAATGAAATCAACTGTCATTTGCCCATAACGACTGAAAAATGGCCTTATGTTTTCAGAACTGTCAGGACCCACTGGGGCGGCCTCATGCTCCACGGTGGGCTGGGGAGCCAATAGGTCTGCGTTTGCTTGATGGTGTCATCTGTTTCACGTGACACCAAAAATCACTATTTTTCATAGCTGATCTAGATTTGGGGCTGCTGCTTTTGCAGGAGGAGGCTGTCTTGGTATTTTCAGGCTGCCATAGCAAAATACCACTGACTGGGTGATTTACAAACAACATTTATTTCTCACCATTCAGGAGGCTGGAAGTTGGGAGACCAGGTGCCAGCACTGTCAAGGTGAGGGCTCTCTTCCAGGCCACAGGCCCTCACAGGGCAGAAGCACAAAGGGAGCTCTCTCAGGCCTTTCTAAAAAATTAATTTGAGAGTGAGAGTGAGAGAGAGCACAAGGAAGGGTGGGTGTGAGGAGCAGAGGGAGAAAGAGAAGCAGGCTCCCCGCTGAGCTCAGTCCCAGGACCCTGGGATCATGACCTGAGCTGAAGGCAGCTGCTTAACTGAGTGACCCCCTCGGTGCCCCTCAGACCTTCTTCATAAAAATATTAATCTCATTCACGAAGACGCTGCCCCCAAGACCCAATCATCTCCAAAGCCCTACCTCCTTTTTTTTTTTTTTAATTTTTTTATTTATTTATGATAGTCACACAGAGAGAGAGAGAGAGGCAGAGACATAGGCAGAGGGAGAAGCAGGCTCCATGCACCGGGAGCCCGATGTGGGATTCGATACCGGGCCTCCAGGATCACGCCCCGGGCCAAAGGCAGGCGCCAAACCGCTGCACCACCCAGGGATCCCCAAAGCCCTACCTCCTAACATCACATTGGGCATGAAGATTTCAACATGAATTCTGGGAGGACGCGGACATTCAGATCACAGCATAGTCCTTCTCTAGGAACAGGTTAATGAAACCAAGAGGACAGGCTCACAGCTTCACAGGAACCCCCGCCTGCATGCACATGTGTTCCAAGTCCCCCCTGGGTGCCAGACCCTGTGCCACATGCTGGGGATGCAACCGCAAGAAGGACAGACATTGTGCTTTAGAATGTTTAGCCTAAAAGGCAGCAGAGATCCTTTCATGGCAGAAACCCAAAGACTTGAAGCTTCAGGGCATTTGTTCAAAGAATGGGAACCAGCGCACGCACACTTTGGGGCAAGGCCCATGTTTTCCTGAGGTTCGTGATAGAGGCTCGGTGTATGATTTAGTGACACATGTAGTGATGTCTGACCCATACTGAGCTTCCTCTGGAATGATGTTTCTTTTGCAGGGGAGGAGGGTCTAGGTTCCAGAATAACAGCTGCAGAGTGGTAGGGTCTGATTTGGCCATAACAAATGCACGACCCCGATTACCTGCACGTGCTAGTGATTACTGTCTGAGAAAGATGATAACAGAAGTTGTCTCTTTGGGGGATCCTTGGGTGGTTCAGCAGTTTAGCGCCTGCCTTCGGCCCAGGGCATGATCTTGGAGTCCCAGGATCGAGTCCCACATCGGGCTCCCTGCATGGAGTCTGCTTCTCCCTCTGCCTGTGTCTCTGCCTCTCTCTCATGAATAAATAAATAAAATCTTAAAAAAAAATAGTTGTCTTTTCCATTTTGACTGGAGATATAATTGACCTCCCCCCCCCCCGCCCTGCCCCACTGACCACCTCTATGCACACACTCACACGCACACACACGATGCCCAGCTACATGTTTGCACTTCGGTGACAACCATACTCTCATGGCCTCCTGTATGTCTCTGGAGGCTTCAACTTCCTTGCACTACCGGGCCATTATCTCTTATTGGGCCATAAGCTCCTTGCGGGCAGGGACACACAGCTGCAAATAATCATAGTCCCCTCACAGGAATCCAGCACCAATCAGCAGCCTGAATCAGAAATGGAGTCACTCCCGGTGGAGACCATTTGGGCCGATGCCCTGGATGGTGTGAATGTTCGTGGAGGGTCACTGTGGGGTCCACGTTGGGTTGAGGAAGAAATGAAACTAGAGGGAAGGGGAGGGGATGCTTGGGCTTTGAGGAGTTTTTCTTGGAGAAGAGTTGCTTCTCTAGGAATGGGTTATAGGAGCAGCAAGAAATATCGGCTTCAGGGGTGAGAATAGGAGAGGTAGGGGAGTCAGCCATGCAGCTTCTCAGGTCCCACAGATCCCTGTGCGGTCCTACTGCACATGCCCATTAGGCTTCTCTGTCAGCTAGATGCATCCCATGTGGATTCAACACGTGATGTGGTCTCTACGTGTCCACACAGAGCACACTCAGATGTCTCCATGTCTCACAGCAACGTCAGATTGATAGAAACGTTTCCAAATGCTTACATCTCACTTTTTGCCCTTGGCTCTTTGTAACAGTTGTCAGACGAGTGCTGGGCCACCAGCCACATTTTGAGTCACACTAGTATAGTCGGGTAGCAGACAGAGTTGGGGGGGATAGGTGGCTGGAGTCAGAGGCGAGGTCTGAGTTTGTCCTGAGGATTATAGCACAGAGTGGATGGTGTGGCTGTGTGAGTGGCAAGGAAGTGAGGGCCACAGGAAACAAGAAGTCCAACCGGTATATGGAGGGGTCACATATCAGGATGTTCTTCTCTTCCCTTAGTGTTCAGAACACACTGTAGAGAGCAGACATATGAAGACTCTGCACTGGACACTTCCAACACAGGCCTTTCAGATTAGTGTACCCTGTCTCCGTGTTGATCATAACACATCAATACTCTGAAACCATCTCAAGATGGAATTATGTCTTCCTACACAGTGGTCCCAAGTTTTCTTGGGATGGGATGGGATGGACAGACCTCCTCCAAAATGATGGGGGTTTAGTTGGTGCTGTTGGCCTTCTTGGGCAAGTATGACCATCGAGGGTCCCCCTTTACCCCCAAGGTGCTCAGAGGACTCCAGCCCATGAGACACCTGCTCCGTTTGCTTACTTGGGGCCAGGATTGTTTTTCTCCAAGACGGATCATTCCCCATCTTCCATTCTCTTATGTGAATGGAGGTTGGGGGGCTGGGAAGAGGAGGAAGCATGAAGAGATAGGGAACAGCAAACAATGTTGGGTCGGGGGCAGGAAGCTGGGTGGAAGCTCACTATTTTAGGGAAGAAGGCTGGCCGGTCGGCCAGGGCTCTCCTTAGATTGTACTTCGGATGGTGGTTGTTCTGGGGATAATATCCCTTTCCCTCATCCTAGGTTTACATTGAGGGACTACCTGACCTTTCACCTTGACCCCTTGAAAAAAGTCAGGGATGGGGCTGGTGGTGCCTGGTGGGGCTTCCCAGTCTCAGAATATGGGCAATGCTGGCACTACTTATGGCTAAAGCCTGTAGGCTCCTACGATTTTTGCATTCTCTTCAGGTGGAGGAGCAGTGCTTTTTTTTTTTTTTTTAATAGATTTTATTTTTAAGAATGGTTTTAGGGATCCCTGGGTGGCTCAGTGGTTTAGCGCCGCCTTCAGGCCAGGGCCTGATCCTGGAGTCCGGGGATCGAGTCCTGCATCGGGCTCCCTGCATGGAGCCTGCTTCTCCCTCTGCCTGTGTCTCTGCCTCTCTCTCTCTCTGTGTCTCTCATGAATAAATAAATAAAATCTTAAAAAAAAAAGAATGGTTTTAGATGTACAGAAAAATGGGGAAGATAGTACAGAGTTCCCATATATGCGATGCCTGCTTTCCCCTACTATTAACATCTTATGTTAGTATGATATATTTACCGTAAGTAATGAACCAATATCCATTCATTATTATTAATTGAAGTCCACAATTTATTTAGATCTCCTTGGTTTTTTCCTTTGCCTTTTTTTCTGTTCCAGCATCCCATCCATGACATGACATTACATTTAGTTTCCATGCCTCCTTAGGCTCTTCTTGACATGACAATTTTTCTGGTGTGACAGTTTCTCAGAGTTCCTGTTTTTGATGACCTTGACAATTTTAAGGAGTACTGATTAAGTATTTTGTAGGAAGTTCCTCTATAGGAATTTGTCTATAGATGCTTTTCTCATGAATAGGCTGGGGTTACAGGTTTTGGGGAACAAGACCATAGAAGTAAAGTGCTATTCTCATCCCATCATATCATGGCTACATACTATCAACATTTTATCGCTGTAAATATTGGCCCCAGTCACCTAGCTGAGGTGGTATTTGTCTGATTTTCCCACTGTAACGTCACTATTCTTTTCTTGCCTTTCTGCACTGTCCCTCTGAAGTCACTATACATAGCCCACGCTTTAGGAGGGGGGATTTATGCTCCTCCTCCTTGAGTCTTTACATAAATCATTAAAAGTTCTTCTGAAAGGGAGATATGTCTCTCTTCTCCTCCGCTTATTTATCTAGTCGAGCATTTATTTATATCACTATGTACTCATGCGCATTTCTTTATAATCCAATGCTACTTTATTTTATTGCTTGAATTGTTCTGTCTTTGGCCATTGGGAGATCTTTCAGTTGGCTCCTCTGTTTCTTTGACATATCCCCACCAATGTAGGGTTTCGTTGTTGTTTGTTTGTTTGTTTGTTTTGGGGCTTTAGCACTTCTTTACTTCTGGGCACAAACAAGATGCTCCAGGTTCATCTTGTATGTTCCCTTGTCTAGTCCTAGAATCAGCTATTTCTGAGGAGCTGTGCTTTCTTTTATTTGAGAATAACATTAGAAACCAGAAGTTGGGTGCCAGGTATGTTCATTGCTCCTGGGGTATTTCTCCTAGGTCCTCCCAGCAGACAGAGCAAAGAAATGTATGTGTTTGTTTATATCAACTCATCCATAAGTATTTCTATATTTAACAATTTGTATTTATATTAAACTAACATGAGTTCATAGGATGTCTCCAACTCTAATCCATTACTACATGTGTCAAGGGCAGTGCTTTTTATCTTAGAACCATCCTCTCCCTTGCCAAACCCAACATTCATCCCAATTGTTTGATTTTTTAGGAGCATATTTTTCAGAAATGAATCACATCTGATAGTGAGAGCTTGGCCATAATTAGAACTAAATGTACTTTATGAAAATGACAAAAGGTTGACACATGATTATCAGGGAATGCACCTCCAGTATCAGATTTCTAAAAAGGTTACTTGAAAGACTTCTTCTGGTAAGAATAGTCAGGAAAACTCTGAAATAGAAGATTGATGAAGGGTATTCCAGCCCTATCAGATTGTATTTCCCAAATTGCCCATGAGAGTATCTCCCATTCCACATGTTTTTCTTACCATGTGACCTTGACATCTGCCCCCACTGGGAGGTAGGGTCATGTTTCCTCTTCTTGGCTTTGAAAGGAGTTGAGTCATTTGGAGTCAAACAAATACAGAGGATGTGATGATACATGGGTGAGAAGGCCAAGGCAGCTTCTAGTTCCTGGAAGCACTATATGCCTATACCGTCATGCTGAGCTGCCATGTAAATAGTCTCACTTCTCTGAAGCCACCATGCTTCAGGAAGCCTGAACTAGCTCATGTAGAGAGACCACATAAAGAAACCTTGAAGCTACATGATAACAAAGAGACGGTGGGCCAGTCCCCAGCTGCTCCAGCTCTTCCCCTCCAACATTTTTCCAGTTGGTTATTTTTTGATAACCCAATGAGCCAAAACCACCTAGCCAAGACTTTCTTGAAGTTCTGAATCACAGAGACTGGGACATATAATACAAGAATTTTATTTGAAATGACTAACTTTTTAAAAAATATTTTATTTATTTATTTATTCATGAAAGACACACACACACACAGAGGCAGAGACACAGGCAGAGGGAGAAGCAGGCTCCATGCAGGGAGCCCGATGTGGGACTTGATCCCGGGACTCCAGGATCACGCCCTGGGCCAAAGGCAGGCGCTAAACTGCTGAGCCACCCAGGGATTCCCTGAAATGACTAACTTTTGGGATGGTTTACCTCACAGCAATATTTGCCAGAACATAAAACATATTAAATATAAAGTCACAGTACTTAAAACAACGTGGAACTGGCCCAAAATAGATCAAAAGAAGAGAAAATCCAGAAATGGACCCAAATACATACAGGAACTTACCATAGATAAAAAGTGATATTTCAAATCAGTAGGAAAAGTGGTCTTTTTTTTTAATTTATTTTTTATTGGTGTTCAATTTACTAACATACAGAATAACCCCCAGTGCCCGTCACCCATTCACTCCCATCCCCCGCCCTCCTCCCCTTCCACCACCCCTAGCTCTTTTCCCAGAGTTAGCAGTCTTTACGTTCTGTCTCCCTTTCTGATATTTCCCACACATTTCTTCTCCCTTCCCTTATATTCCCTTTCACTATTATTTATATTCCCCAAATGAATGAGAACATATAATGTTTGTCCTTCACCGACTGACTTACTTCACTCAGCATAATACCCTCCAGTTCCATCCACGTTGAAGCAAATGGTGGGTATTTGTCATTTCTAATAGCTGAGTAATATTCCATTGTATACATAAACCACATCTTCTTTATCCATTCATCTTTCGATGGACACCGAGGCTCCTTCCACAGTTTGGCTATTGTGGCCATTGCTGCTATAAACATCGGGGTGCAGGTGTCCCGGCGTTTCATTGCATTTGTATCTTTGGGGTAAATCCCCAACAGTGCAATTGCTGGGTCGTAGGGCAGGTATATTTTTAACTGTTTGAGGAACCTCCACACAGTTTTCCAGAGTGGCTGCACCAGTTCACATTCCCACCAACAGTGTAAGAGGGTTCCCTGGAAAAGTGGTCTTTTTAATAAATCGTGTTGCTACAAATGGTAGTGGTCTGTAAAAAATGAAATTGGATCTGTACATCATATATCAAGGTAAACTCTAGGGGTGCCTGGATGGCTCAGTTGGTTAAGTGTTTGCCTTTGGTTCAGGTCACGATCCCAGGGTCCTGCGACTGAGCCCTGCATCAGTCTTCCTGCTTAGCAGGGAGTCTGCTTCTCCCTCTCTCTCTGCCCCTCTCACCATTAGTGCTCTCTTTCTCTCTCTCTTTCAAATAAATAAAATCTTAAAAAAAGAGAAAAACTCCAAATGAGCCTAAGATTTAAACATTAAAAATCAAGAACCCTGCCCCCCCCAAAAAAACTAGAAAAAAATGTGGGTGAATTCCCTCCTAACTTTGGATTGGGTAGCCCTTCTACTAAGCCTCAAAATCCATAAACCTTAAAAGAAAAAGTTAATCAAATTTACTGTAGGTAAGAAAAAGCTGACAGGCAAAAATAAGAGACAAATGTCAAAAATATTTGTAACTTAGGCACCTGGTGGCTCAGCTGGTTGTGTCCAATTCTTGGTTTCAGCTCAGGTCATGATCTCAGGGTCCTGGGACTGAGACCCTGGTGGTGGGTGGGTCTCTGCTCAATGGGGAGTCTGCTTGTCTCCTTCTTTCTCTGCCCCTCTCTCTGTTCACACTCACTCTTTCTCTCTCTCTTGTTCTGAAATCAATCTTGAAAAAATTTGTAACTCATAGTACAGATTAGAAATCAATAAAAACACATAAAATCCAATAGATAAATGGGCAAAGACTATAAAAAATATGTTAACACACAATTTCACAATTATGAACAGTTTATAGGAAAGTAGATACAAATGGTCCTTTAAAATATGAAAATGTGCTTCCCTTACTTGTAGTAAGAATAATTCAAAGTAAAACTCTTCCTAAGTACCATTTTCATCCATAAACTTGGCAGAAACCCAGTCTTGATGAGGCTGTGGAGAAATAGGTGTGCTCGCATATAATGCATGTTGGTATAGCTCCCACGGAGGGCAATTTGGGAATATCTGTCAAAACTACAAATACATTGGCTCTCCGACTTACATTCTTGGGAACTTAATCCTTGCAGCACTATATGGAATAGCAGAAGATTGGAAAAAAACCCAAGTGTCAGTCAACATGGGACTGGTCAAATAAATTTTGAGGTAGCCATATGACGGAATATTCTGTGACTGCAAAAATTGTTGAAGAAACTCTCTAAATCTAGATAAGACTCTCCAAGACACACTAATTAGTGAAAAAAAAGTAAGATGCAGAACAGCGTGGACAGTATGTTGGCTTTTGGGTATGAAAGGAGAAAATACGTATGTATATTCTTAGTGCTTGTATTTGCATAAAGGGAATGGAAAGATACACCAGAAATTCATAAAAGTAAGTAACTGGGTGAGAGGAGTAAGGTAGTTGGGAGCAGGGGGCTGGGAGTGAGGGCTGTCACTGTCTACCTTTTCTGTTTTTTCTGATCTCTGACCCATATTTGAGAATAAAAGAAAATTCATGTGACCTAAAGGGAATCCAGTTCTTCATATTTATTCCCTTGATTTGAAAAAAAGGCAAAAAGCACTCTACATGAGACAACTTAAGAACATGAGGTCTGGCTGTGGTCTTAAGTACCACTTTGTTTTTTTTCATTTTTTTCATTTTTAATATTTTTTTATTCATGAGAGACACAGAAAGAAAGGCAGAGACACAGGCAGAAGGAGGAGCAGGCTCCACATAAGGAGCTACATGTGGGACTTGATCCTAGGACCCTCAGATTACCCCTTGGGCCAGACAAAGGAGCTCAACCGCTAAACCACCCAGGTGCCCTTAAGTCCTACTTTGGAGGGAGTGATCAAAGCATTGTTTTCTTGACTTTTAGTTTAGGAAAGTAAAAGACCACTTTCTATGGTCACCCCAATGGGTTGGGCCCCCTGTTGTCCAAGTGAGCCTCATGGTTAAGAGGGATAGGAAAGCCCAACCCTCCAAGGCCCACCAGACTCCCCTCCCCTAACTGGTCACTCAGACCACATACTGATTTATGCCTCTTCCCTGGTCTCCCGTGGTCTTCCATGATGTTCCACATGGCTTCTTAAACTGCCCTGAGAGTTTTAGATTGCATGTAAATATGTATGGAAACATCTACAGGTTCCCATGAAAATGCCCACGAAGTCGACTTAAATTTTTTATGTAGATAAGTTCCCAGTCTTCCTACAGAAATGGTGGTGGAGTTGAGACCCATCCAGATGCCTGGGTGGCTCAGTGGTTGAGCATCTGCCTTCGTCCCAGGACGTGATCCTGGGGTCCCGAGATCGAGTCCCACATCGGGCTCCCTTCATGGAGCCTGCTTCTCCTCCTCCTTCCTATGTCTCTGCCTCTCTCTCTCTGTGTCTTTCATGAATAAATAAATAAAATCTTAAAAAAAAAAGGAATCAAGATCCATCTGGGTGAAACTGTTAGGCAAATTACGCACAAAAAACTATTGGAGAAATTTAGGGCTGGGTCGATGGAGGGTGAGGAAAATGAATCTTTTTAAGTTGTTCCTCAAAATTGACATCAAGGCCATAGGAATGTATCAGATCAGCCCTCTGCTAAGTCACAGAGATTCCTCCTAAGGAAACCTGCGAGACAAGGGTAGATTACCTGCGTGTCCATGCAATTATTTTTCATAATAAACAGAGTGAGAATTCCATCTTTGTTTCTTGGATTTCAGTCACGCTGTCATATACAGGCTGTGTAAAGTCAGTATGTGGAGTTGAATGCAGCTCTGTTTCCCCACTGATGTTAAAGGAGATGGGTAGTCCCAATATGCCCCTCCCCGTTACATTCCTATCTTCTCCTAAAGCGTGCCCTTGTGTATTGGCTCCTAGAAAATTTTGAAAAGTATTTAAGATATTTCTTTGTTATGTGCAACCCCCAATGCTGGTGTCTTTATATATTCCATAAGTGCTTTATCTCTCTCTCCTCTTGGTCACAATTGCTTTTTGAAAAACCAAGTGAAATGTTGCCTACAGAACTGATGAGGTTTTCTTTTGGCCGAAATAAGCAACATGTTCACCCAATTCCTAAGTCCCTATCTTTGCCTAAAATTGACTTTACCAGTAAATCACTCTTCGTGTTCATAAACAAAGGGGGAAAAAAAAAAACAAAGAAAGTAATTCTTTTAAGATTCTTTCTTAGGTGAGTCGTTAAGTAACAAGAATCCCTTCACTTACCCTCAGCGGCAACCAAAGCCATATGGTCAATTCAAAAACAGTTTTTGCTCTTCTTCCAGGAAATAAGTATATTTGAGAGGAAGTCTGTCAGCAGATGCTTCTGGAACACCAGGCTGAGGCTGTGTTCCTGGAGTGAGGGAGTGAGTGTGTGTTTTCACCCTGGGCTGAAAAGATGTGCCAGGTGTTTGTGACCAGCTGTGATGAGGACTGCAGATTACTTGGAACCCATTGTATTCTTTCTCCTTGTTGGAAAAAGCAAGCTTCGGAAAACAAGCCCGTATTTAAAGGAAGCCCCAGTTAATCCAACAAGCCTTTGAATGAAGTCCTTTTCACGAACACTGCTTGACAAAGGCCATTTGGCCCAAGAAACCCTATGAGGCCAGAAGCCAGAATGAACACCCCACGGAGGGTTCAAACAGTGCAAAGCTTGGGACTCACTTAAAACATAACAGGTGTTGGGACGCCTGGGTGGCTCAGTGGTTGAGTGTCTGCCTTTGGCCCAGGGTGTGATCCTGGAGACCCAGGATCGAGTCCCACGTCGGGCTCCCTGCATGGAGCCTGCTTCTCCCTCTGCCTGTGCCTCTGCCTCTCTCTCTCTCTCTATGCCTCTCATGAATAAATAAAAATAAAATCTTAAAAAAAACCCTTAACAGGTGTTTATGGACCCCGGTCAGAATGAAGATGACCCAGTAACACAAGCAGGAGCCTTACTCAGAACAGCAGCAAACCTCCATCACCACGACTAACAGTTCCTGAACATTTACAGGTGCCAGAGAAAGGTGCTGATGCCTTCTCGTGGGTCCTCGGCCCTTGAGGTACATTTCATTATTATTATCCGCATTTTACGGGGGAGGAATTGGATGCTTCTTAAAGTCAGCTAAGTGCTGGGGCTCAGCCCTGACCCCAGACCATGTGCTCACTGTGAACCAGGCTGGCTAGACAATCCTACTGGATTGCAAGTGGCTTCCCATCTCCGCCGTATGTACTCTGAAAGCATGAGAGGTTTAACTCTGGAAAAACGAGTTCAGTGCTGTGCTGGGTTCTGAGCGGGTGGGGGGCCTCGCGGAGATGGGCAGGCATGACTTTTCTGGATGTCTGGCTTTGAAGGCCCACTGGGCCCTTGCTTCACCTCTGTCACCCTGAAATCCTAGAACCAATAGCGCACAACACAAATGACTCATTGTCCCTGTGCCTCCGACAACAGCACGCCTCCTGAGAAGACAAAGCACGTTTGATGAGAGAAAGCTGCCACCAGAGACCACAGCCTGGCTGAACGGAGTGGGCGCTTCCCACTTGTTCAATGTCACTTCAAATATTGTTTGAGGGTAAGAGGTAATGACAGCATGAGTCCATTAACTCCCATGATCCCGCGCTGGTCACACAGGGATGACAAGGACGCGGCTGAAGGCGGGGCCCCAACTCCCATTCTTTTCTTTTTCTTTCTTTCTTTTTTTCTTTTTTAAAGATATTATTTAGGGCAGCCCCGGTGGCTCAGTGGTTTAGCGCCGCCTTCAGCCTGGGGCCTGATCCTGGAGACCCAGGATCAAGTCAACTTAGGGTTCCCTGCAGGGACCCTGCTTCTCCCTCTGCCTGCGTCTCTGCCTCTCTCTCTCTGTCTCTCATTAATAGGTAAATAAAATCTTAAAAAAAAAAGATTTTATTTATTTATGAGAAAGACAGAGAGAGCATGAGCCGGGGGAGGGGCAGAGGCAGAGGGACAAGCAGGCTCCCCGCTGAGCTGGAAGGCCCAAGGTGGCCCACCTCCCAGGACCCCGGGATCATGACCCAAGCGAGCGGAAGGCAGACGCTCAACCAACTGAGTCACCCAGGCACCGCTCCCACTCTTTTCTTGCCACACTTTTTCCCTGAAGGTGCCCTGGTGCTTTGCCAGCTCCATTCTGCCGCCACCCAGAGGAAGGGACCCTGGTACAACCATACGAGGGGAGGGCTCCCTGCCCCTGTGGGAGACATGCCTCCTCTCAGCCTTGCATGGCACCTGCCACCAGAGGACTTCCACATAGGAGCTGCCTCCACACCCCGGGGGGCTCAGGTGGACACCAACTTTCCTCCTCTCCCCCTTCTTATCAGAGCCCTATGAGAAAGCAAGAATGTGGGAGAGGTGATTGTTCCCACTGCACGGGGACTGGGGAGGCAGGGCTGGGTGAGCGCAGCATGATGGGGCCGCTCTGTCCCCCTGGGCTGCCACCTCGGCCACTTGCCTGGCTGTGTCATCCCCTCAGGAGAGGGTCTGGTCATCCCCTGCCAGGTCTACTGACTTCTGCTTCCCTGGACCCAGTTACTCCAGAGATAACTGATCATGGGGGGGCTCCAGACCGCTACCTCATGACACTGGGTACCCGCCATCTCTGATTAGATACCCAACATGGCTGGATGGAGCTGCCAGCTTGGGAAGAAGTCATCCCGTGAACCCGGATGTTGGATGGATGTAGCAACCATCTGAGGTAATTATACTGGAGTTTCAGGGTGGTGTGGTTGGGGCTACAAGAAGCTTGGTAAGCTCTCCCTCGGGGCTTCGTGGAATCCTGTGGCCCTGGACAGGCTTGTCCGCCTTGAGGAAGTGAGGAAAACACGGGAAGCTTCCATCTCCAGTGTTTCCCTAGTCTCAGGTCTGGGCCTGGGGAGCTCTGCTGGGACGTATCCTTTTGAGCTTGCGTTGTCGGTGAAGCGTGACTTCTTGGAGATGACCAGGTCAGAGGATTTGTTTCACTGAGCTGCAAAGGCCACTCCCCCCTGGGGCCCCTTCAGGGGTGCTCCCAATGCCAGGGCGTGTCTGGGAGGTCAGCGTGGCAGGCCGGGAGTGGGGACAGGCCAGCCTCCAGGGATGGTGGGGGTTGGATGGAAGAGGAGCAATGTAGGCTGGTCCTCGGGAGGTGCTGACTCCATCCACCTCTGGGAGGCTGGTGGTGACCGAGCTGGATGCAGGCAGCCACCCTCCAGGGCCTTGCAAGAAGAAGGGTCCTCTACCCAATTCAAGGGGCCACCCATTTACAACAGAACATAGCTTCCTGCATACAGAGTGCAAACACCAGGCTTTAACCTGGAAAGAGCAGGTCAGCCCCCGGAATTCCCACAATTCATTGACCTGATACGTTTTTATTGAGCACCTACTGCACACAGAATTGTGAACATATTTGTGACTGTGTTCACAAGCACTGTCCTGTTCTCATCAGCTTCTAACAAGGGAACCTCAGCCACCCCAAGGCTAAGACCCCCGGGACTGCCCCAGGGAAGGGTTGGGTCAAATGAAGAAGGAAGCAAGTGCAGGATGGGAGCAGAACACCCTGTTCTTCGCTTGCTCAGCATCCGTTCTCTGTTCTATTAGCAGCGCCCTCAATTTCCTTTGGGAGATACATTAAAATCTTCGAAGCAACTGCTGTCTATCACTACAAGTGATTCTGAGGGATCTAACCCATTGATGGTAAGTGTTACACACAGAAGAGGAATCTAGTTGGGATATAACCAGAAAGGCGCTGGGCTTAGAGTCCGGAGACCCGGGTTTGAATCCTACCTCTTCCATTTACTAAGAGAGCTATCGGCATGTTTTCTTTAGTCCTCTGGTTAGCAGGTTGAGTTTAACATACTTCAGGGCGTAGTAAGACCATCATCCGTCTGCAGACCCCCATCTAGGACCACTCTCTGGTTCATATCCTAGGCCGTGTCTGTATCAAGACCTGCATCCCCTGGGTAACCTCCATTTCCATGTGCCACCATCTGCTGGCCACATCCTATTTTTTTTTTTTAAGATTCTATGTCTTTATTTCAGAGAGGGCAAGGAAGAGAACACAAAGAGAGACGGAGAAGCAAACTCCCTGCTGAGCAGGGAGCCCAATGTGGGACTCGATCCCAGGACCTCTGGATCATGACCTGAGCCGAAGGCAGACACTCAAATGAGCCACCCAGGTGCCCTGACCGCATCCTATTTTTTCAACCTACTCTCTCTGGCACAACCAGCAATGGCTCCTAAAACGCACCCATCCTACCACTTTTCCAGGGCTCGTCACACCTCCTGCACTTGGCCCTCACTTCCTCTTTGCCCCACCCAGATTGCATGGGCCAGCATGGCAACCACTCCCTAGCCTACAGCTCGGCTCCCTTGGCCCTCTCTAGCTTCCTCAGATTTGCCAGGCAAATCCCCAATCTTGGCCAGACCATGCTCTCTCTCTCAAGCCCTGGGGTGAGGGATTCCCCTCTTCTCAAATCCCAGTACCTCCTCCTGTTCCCCCACTCTTCACTATGAGCTGGTGACATGGCTTCCTGTTTCTCTGGGAAACCAGATGCTCCCATCATTTCACCTGTACACTCCACCTTCGTCAGAGGGACTGTCCTTGCTCCGGTGCAATGCCGACCCTCCACCTGTGCACTTGACCCCACACCCCTTCAGGCCTCAAGAACTCACTCCCATTGTTCCTTCTCTCTGTGTCATTAGTTTCCTCTCTCTCCTGGATTATTCCTATCAGCAGACACAGATGGTCTAAAAGCTCCCAGCCTTAAAAAAAAAAAAAAAAAAGAAATCTTCCCCGGATCCCACACCTTTCTCCAGAGTCTGCCCCATTCTCTGTTCCTTTTACAGCAAAATTCCTTGATGGAGTTGCCCTCTGCTCCCATGCTTGTGCATCGCTCATATGTCACACATCGTGCCCCGTTGGGCATTTGTCCCCACCACACCATGAGACTGCTCTTGCCAGGGATGCCAGTGACCTCCACGTGGCCAATTTCAAAGTCAATTCTCAGTCCATAGCTTAGCTGACCTATCAGCATCGCCAGAGTTCCCCAAGCTCCTGCTCCTGAAATGCTTTCTTCTCTGGCCTTCCAGACACCTCTCCGGGTGTGTCAGCCTCCTTCCAGGCCACTCCTAGCCTCCTTTCCTGCTTCTCCTCCCCTCCCTGACCTCTGTGCCTGGCAAGCTCCAAGGCTCAGCCCTCTTCTCTTTCCACACTTCCCTTTGGGGAATCTCATCTAGATGACTGGCTTTAAAAATCGCCCACTTTTGGGGCGCCTGGGTGGCTCTATCGGTTAGGCGTCTGCCTTCGGCTCAGGTTGTGATCCCAGTGTGTGATCCCTGGGATCGAGTCCCGGGTTGGGCTTCCTCCTCAGTGGGGAGCCTGCTTCTCCCTCTGCCTCTGCTGCTCCCCCTGTTCATTATCTGTCTCTCTCTCTCTCTTTCACATAAATAAATAAAATCTTTAAAAAAAATCATCCACATTTTGCTGATTCTCAAATGTCTATGTCTAGCTCTTACTTTGCTGCATGCAGGCTGAGGGGGACACCCGGATGTCCCACAGGCATCTCACAACTAACATATCCACAACTGAGGTCCTGATCGCCCTGCAAACTCTGCCCCTTCCAGAGTCTTCTTGTATCAGTCAATGACAACTCCATCCTACTGGCTGCTTGCTCAAAACTTTGGGGGTGATTCTTGGTCCCTTTTCTTGTTTTTGCAAACCCCCACATCCAGTCAGAAAATCATGTTGGTTTTACCTTCAGAATATGTCTGGAGCCTGAGCACTTGTCTTTATCTCTACCTGACTATCCTGGTGTCACTTTCCCTCTCTCCTGGATGACAGCAATGGCCTCCCAGCTGGCCTCCCTGCTTCTACTCTGGTCTCCTCTAGTCCAACCTTCACACCGAGTGAAAGAAGGTCAGCCCCTCTTACCGAAGGAGGGAAGAATAGGCCCCCCCGCTCCTGGCCCCGTGAACTCTTCCCATAGGCCCCTCACACTACCCCTCTCACTCTCCCCACTGGCTGCACTCCCTCCAGCTGGCCTCTTCTCTGTTGCTTGAATGAACCAGCTGTGCTCCTGCCTCTTGGTCTTTTCTCTGGCTGTTCCTTCTTTCTGGAATGCTCTTACCCCAGATACTGGTGTGATTGCTATCTTACTCTGAGTCAAGTCTCAGCTCACACATTTCCTCTTCTGTGAGTCCCTTTTTTTTTTTTTTTTTTTAACTATCTGATGTAAAGTAGCGGTCACCTCTACAACTCCTTATCACAGGAAGCTATTATACTTTTCACAGCACTCATCATTATCTGAACTAATCTTATTTATTTCTTTGCTTGTGTATTGTCTGCCTTCCCCACCAGAATGAGAGCTGTACGGTGGTGGGAACTCTGTCCTCAGTGCTAGCACTGAGCTTACCACATGGCTTCCAGGGCTGCCATGGAAGGTCGTAAAGGTTGTTTATTGCACTAGAGCTCCTGGCTGATGGGGCAGGTGCAGACATCCAGCCTGTTCTCTGCTCTCCCCGCGCTGGGGGCATCCAGCAGGTTGCTTTCTGCTGTTTTGCAGTGCATGCTGTATGGGCTGGTTGTGGGCCTTCAATAAATATTCATTGAATAAATGACTGACTGATGGATGTGCAGACCATTACTTGCTTTCTTCTGTGAGTCTTCATCCAAATTACCTTCTCGGGGCCTTATTTTCATCATCTGTTAAAGGGATAATTAACATCTATCTCAGAGTTATGAGGTTTAAATGAAATAGTTCATTAAAAAATCTGGCACAAATATGATTAGAATTGTACGAAATATCCAGAACAGTCAAATGCACGGAGACAGAAAGTAGATTAGTGGTAGCTGGAGGCTGGAGGGATGAGGAAATGAGGAATGACTACTTAATGGGTTGGGGTACCATTCTGGTGTGATGCGAGTGTTCTAGACTAGTTAGAGAGCTGTTTGCACAAGGTTCGGAATGTACTACATGCCGCTGGACTGTGCCCTGAAAACGGCTAATTTTTTTTTTGTGAATCGGATTATGTTATACGAATACCGTAATTAAAAAAGAACCAGCACAGGGCCTGGGACTGGTAGGTCCCAGGTGGGGACTGGTAGGTGTTCAATGAATAGCTTCTGAATCCTGTGATGTCCTTGATTCAAAAATCAAAGCGAGACCCCAGGGCAGCCCCAGTGGCTCAGCGGTTTAGCGCCGTCTTCAGCCCGGGGTGTGATCCTGAAGTCCTCGGATCAAGTCTCACGTCGGGCTCCCTGCATGGAGCCTGCTTCCCCTCTGCCTGTGTCTCTGCCTCTCTCTCTGTGTCTCTCATGAATAAATTTAAAAAATCTTAAAAAATAAAAAAAAGAGTCACTGGAGCTGGGGCCTGAGTGATGAGTTGGCCTGGGAGGAATCAAGCAGGTGGGAGATGGACATGTGGGAGAAGGGGCTGGAGGGAAGGGCTGGGCTCAGAGCCCGGGAGAGGAGAGCATGGTGGGTCCTAGGAATAGAGAATATTCTGGTGCGGCTGGAGCAGTGTGCCAGGTGGGTGCCAGACCAGGCAGGAGAGTTGGGAGGGGGCCATCAGCAGGAGTCCCAGGTATTCCAGGTCCTTGGTTCTGTGGGCCCCACTTCCAAGCCCCGCAGCAGCTCTTGCCCTGGCTGTGCCCTGTGGCTCCCCGTGAAGGCTTGTGCTTCGTGGCTTAGCTCCTAACACGTCTTCCTTTAAGCATTTACTGAGCCTGCCCCACATCAGGTGCTGGGAACTCTGATGTCAAAACCCGGCCCCTGTGAAAAAGCTCCTGCGGAAGGTGGGGCTTGGGGGGTGGGGTGGGGTGTGTGTGTGTGTGTGTGTGTGTGTGTGAGGAGTGGGGGTGGGGGGGTGGGAGAGGTGGGGGGGGAGGGCTAGTCTGGGAGGACCTAATGCCCCGGGAAGGTGACTCTAGAGCTGGGTCTTAAAGGCCAGGAGGCACCAGGCCTGGAGCTGAGGAGTAAGGCGACAGGTTCAGAGCTCAGCTCTGTGGGCTCCCAGGATCCTTGCGACCAGATGAAGCCTAGAAGCCTCTATCCAGGTAGACGCTCAGGGCTCAGGCACACAGCAGACCTCAAGGGCACAGGTAAGCTCCCCCAATGACCTCCACCCCACCCCCCGACCCCCAGCGTAGGCTCGCACACATTTTTGCAGGCAGTTCAGCGTGTCCTTGGCCAGGCGGCTTTGCTGCCAGGGAGGAGCTCCCCACCCCCCTTCTCTGGACTTTGCACCTGTCACGAGAAACTCACTGGCACATCAGGGCTGGGAGCCCGAGCACACGCCTGCTGAAGTGCCTGCCCGCCCCTTCTAGGGCCCGCTGCACCCCTCTCAGATCCCAGCACCGCCCCCCGCGCCCCCTCCCAAGCCACTGGCTTCCCACCCTCCGCCCTGGGGGTGGGGGTGGGACCTGCGCCCAGAGGGTCCCCGCCACAGCTCGGGAAGGAGTGTACTCCCGAGCCCTCCCGCTTGGAGGCGTTGCCGGCCGCCCCGCCCTCCGCCCGCACCTGCGGGTTCGGCCCCGCCCGCCGGCGGCGTCCCCAGGTGAGTCAGTGGCCCGCCCACCTGTCCAGGTCCTGCCCGCTCCAGCCGGAAGCGTCCTCCCTGGACTGTGCACAGTTCCTACAGGTGGGGAGCAGAGGGGGAGACAGGGGGGCCTGAGAGGGGGATCCCGCAGATCCCTGAGGGCTCCTGGGAGCTTTGAAAGGAGCCACAAATCAGGGGTGTATGTCTGGGAGATCAGAGGGTGTGTGTTTGTGGATGGAAGAGACAGATGTGACCTGTGGGGGTAGGGTGCCGGCCTGTGGAGGTGTGTGTGTCCTTGAGAAGAATTCACAGGGAGAGGGCAGGAAGGAAGGAAGTAGGAGTAAAATCTTAGAGAGGTCAGTATGAATACAATTCATTTCCATTGATCAAAATCTTATTTTCTGAGGATCCAGTGCCTAGTGTGGGGCCCAGAGTAGGCCCCCAGTGAGTGATGAGTGACGGAGCTCTCCTTTCTAACGCTCCCCTCTTCACTCTCCAGCTGTCCCCTACTCTGACCCGCAGCAAGCCCCTGAGCGCCCGGCTCTCTGCCAGCACCGGGGGACACATTAATCAGCCTGGTCCTTGGCCCCAGGCAGCTGCCCAGTTAGTCACTGGCTGATTCTGATGGGCAGTTGACTGGGTAGGCCAGGGAAGGGGTCATGGAAGGGGGGTGGTCCTGGGACAACCTCACAAGCAGGTATGGTCTGATTTGGCCATCAGGGATGGGGAACTCAAAGTACAGAGGAGGGGGTGGGTGGCAAACAAGAGAGTGGGTGATGGGGTGTGTGTGTGTGCATGTGAGTGCATGTGTGTGTGTGTGTGTGTGTGTGGAGCGTGGGGGAGGGGACTGTGGACAAGAGGACGAGTGGGTCAGAGGACATGTGCTGGGTTGTGAGGCCTTGAAGAATATGCTGAGGAATCTCTGTGCAGCCCAGAGGGCCTGGGGAGCTCTGAAGAATTTTTAAGAGTGGGGGAGTGATGGGGTCAGATGGGGGCGTTAGGCCCATCACCATGAGGAATGGATGGAAAGTGGGAAAAGACAGGGTTAGGAGGTCATGCAAGACCTCGAGGTACAAGATGAAGGTAGCTTGGACGGGGACAGTGGCAGTGGGGTGCAGAGGAGGGTCAGAGCCATTCTAGAGATATTTAGTTCCAGGAAGAACTGATGGGGCTTGGTGACAGGTTGGAGGGGAGGAAGGAGGGTTTCATTAAGACATCTGTATCAAAGAATGTGGGAGGTACTCCCCTAAATGAGATGCTTCTCTCCTAGGTGCTTTTCTAGCCTGGATGCTCCTCCCCAGGTACTCCTCTGATTCAGGTGCTCCACCTGCAGATAATCTCCAGGCCTAGCTGCTCCTCTAACAGGTACTTCCCTAACCTAGGTGCTCTTCCTCTAGTTACTCCTCAGATTCAGGTGTTGCTCCCCCAGACATTCCTCTGATTCAGGCGCTCCCCCATATGTATTCTCAAGCCTAGATGATCTTCCTCCAGATACTCCCTTAATTCAGGTGCTCCTCCTCTAGCTCCGCCCTAGCCCTAGTAGTTCTTATCCAGATGATTTCCTGATCCAGGTGATCCACAGTTGGCTCCTCCCTGAAGACTGCCTCCCTCTTGAGGGCAGACAGAGGTCAATGGACAAGGGATGTGTCTGAGGAGCTGAGGGTCAAGGTGGGGAAGCAGGAGCTCCTGACTGAGGAGGAGTGGGACCCCTGCCCACCTAGGGACTGGTGCTGTCCTCCACATGTGGTCTCTACTTTGGTTCATTAGCTTGAAGCAATTGCTATTGCCTAACCCCTGGGGCCAGAACTGCCTCTGCCCCACGTCCCAGCCTCTGCTCACAAAGCAGACTGGGTCTGGGCCCTGATATCAGAGACCTGGGTTCAAGTCCCGGGGCTTTGGCTGAATTAGTTCACTGTTCTGGGCCTCAGGGTCCTCATCTACAGAGAGGGGATAATGTTTATCCCCACATCACAGGGTGCCATGAGCACATGCCTGGTGCCTGAATCACACATGGTGCTTAGTAAGTTCCAGTGTTGATGTTTTTCAGGAGCTTGCAGAGCTGGATCCTATAGCATTCCCTTACAAATAGCCAATTTCCAGGTACTCAGCTTATTTCCCTTTTGTGCATGACTGGTTCTGGTCAATTGTTCCGCGCCCTAACGTGGCCGTGAGTCTGCCCTTTAATGTGCTCCTGCGGCTTCCCGGACACCCACGTGCATGTGTATGTTCTAGGACTCTGAGCTCCAGGGCTGCCTGGCATCTAGGGGTTTCCTTGGAGCCCCAGCTCTTCTGGCAGAAGCCGAGGCTCACCGGCGTCTTCAGGCCTCTCGATGAGTGAGCTGAACCAAAGTGAGTGAGTGGGAAGGAGGCCGAGGAGGCGGTTGCGGGGAGGACCCTGTCCCCGCTGGACCTTTTGGTTTCCCCAGGGAACCCATCTGGGGCCCCCAACCCTAATGCTGTCCCTTTCTCCGCAGCCACTGTGGGGCCCTCAGCATCAGCCGTGTCCCCTGCACTGGCCACCGGGGCCCGGGCATGGCCTGTGTTGGTCGGGGTTGTGCTGGGCGCCGTGGTCCTCTCCCTCCTCATAGCGCTTGCTGCCAAATGCTACCTCTGCCGCAAATATCATACCAGCTACCAGCACCACCAGCTGCCCAGGATAGGGAAGGCAGCCTTCCCGGACGTGGGCGAAGAGGATGATGATGGCTTCATCGAGGACAATTACATTCAGCCTGGGGCTGGTGGGCTGGAGACAGAGGGGAACAGGGACAACTTTTCCTTCTGAGCCCTGATTTTGGACACCCCCTTCCCTCCCCATACCTGACAACTTGAGGGTGGAGGATACCACGTGGAGGCCACAAGCCTCGGGGCCAGAGGTGTCTGGGGCTTAAGGGCTAACCAGGGGTAGAGCGATCCTCCCTTCCCTGACGCTAGCACTACGGTGATAAACCTTCTCTTGCTCCATCACCCTCAATGGCTCCCTGCAGTTCTCAGGACAACTACCAAGGGCCTGGCTGGAGAAATAGGGCCTCTGTCAGCCTCTTGGTTCCCTTAGTTGCCTTTCTCAACTTCACTCCCTAGAAAACTCGTTATTTGTTACTCCTTTTCTCCTGCAAGGTGTTTTCCCATGCACTTCTTGCTTACCCTGTCTCCCTGGCTTACACTGCCCTTCTGTTCTCTCAAATCATCCATGACAGAGGGCACTTGGGCAGCTCAGTCGGTTGTGCAGCTGGCTCAGGTCATGATCTCAGGGTCCTGGGGTGGAGCCCACATCAGGTTCCCCCACCGGGGATTCTCTCTCTCTGCCCCATCCCCAGCTTGCTCACACATATGTGTGTGCGCGTGCAAGGTCTCTCTCTCTCTCTCTCTCTCTCTCTCTCTCTCCCCCCCTCAAATAAATAATCTTAAAAAAAAATCCTCTATGACAGTGATGAAATCCCTGGCCAACAGACCCCCTATGACCCGCCTACCTGCCAGCATTTCAGATGTACCAAGATGATGACATTTTAGTAGGTAAAATCCAGTGTGCCAAGTATCTTGTTGAAATTTTTTCAATAAAGTGAGTGATTGAAATGGTTATATTACATTTTTCACAGGTACTAATTAAACCTATTTTTGTCTTAAATGAAAGTAAAAAGGAGTCACTGATTTTTATTTTCCTGAATTGGGACTCGTGCTTAAAAGTGTCCCTTGTCGCTGGAAAAGACACTGCTCACGCAGCCCCTCCTCCGGAGACTTGCTCCCCCTCCCCGCCAACACGCACTGTGAGTTCCTCTGCCTTTCTCTGGCCCCGTTGATTTTAATCTGTATTAGAGTTTGCACGTCCCCCTTGCTGTGCGGGTCCCCACGGCTAGACTGTGAACTCCCTGAAGCCACAGGCCGTGTCTAGTTTTGTGTCCTCATTCTTGTGCATGGCAGATGCTAAATAAATAATTGTCAAGCTTGTACTGCAGACTGAGGAGTGAGTAGATGAAAGGTGAGGGAATGAGTCGAATGTAGGAGACTTTATCAAGCTGATGAGGAGGAGAAGGACAGGCTCATCCTTGCTGGGGAGATTGGGGCAAGGGAGGCAGTTTTGTCCTGTTCTGTGTGTGTGTGTGTGTATGTGTGTGTGTGTGTGTGTGTGATTCAACAATTCCATACGTTACTCAGTGCTCATCATGACAAGTGTACTTTTTTTTTTTAAAGATGTTATTTATTTATTCATGAGAGACACAGAGAGGCAGAGACACAGGCAGAGGGAGAAGCAGGCTCCATGCAGGGAGCCCGACCTGGGCCTCCATCCCAGGACCGTGGGGTCACGCCCTGAGCCAAAGGCAGAGACTCAACCGCTGGAACCATCCCATGACAGGTGTACTCTTAATCCTCATCCTCCATTTCCCCGCATCCTCCTCCCTGGTAACCATCAGCTTGTTCTCTGTAGTTAAGAGTAGGTTTCTTAGTTTCCCCTTTCCCCCCTTTGTTCATTTGTTTCTTAAATTCCATGTATGAGTGAAATCATATGCTACTTATCTTTCTCAGACTGACTTATTTTGCTTAGCATTATACTCTCTAGATCCATCCTTGTCATTGCAAATGGCAAGATTTCATTCTTTTTTTATGGCTGAGTGATATTCCATTATATACATATGGTATGTATGCATATGTACCCCTTCTTTATCCACTCATCTATCAGTGGACACTTGGGCTGACTCCGTAATTTGGCTGTTGTAAATAATGCTGCAATGAACATAGGGGTGCGTGTATCCTTTTGAATTCTTTGGGTAAAAATACTCAGTAGTGTGAATGCTGGCTCATACGCTAGTTCTATTTTTAATTATTTTTCAGAAACCTCCACACTTTTCCACAGAGGCTGCACCAGGTTGCATTCCCACCAATAGTGCACGAGGGTTTCCCTTTCTCCACATCCTCTGTATCCTCTTGTGTTGTTGACTTTACCCATTCTGACAAGTGGGAGGTGATAGCTCATGGCCTTTTGATTTACATTTCCCTGATGATGACTGATGTTGAGCATCTTTACATGTGTCTCTTGGTATGTCTTCTTTGGAGAAATGTCTTTTCCTGTCTTCTGTAAAATTAAAAGACAACCCACTGAGTGGAAGAAGAGGTGTGCAAATGACATATCCAATAAAGGGTTAGCATCCAAAATATATAAAGAAGTTATATAACGAGATACCAAAAAAAACCCAAATAATCCAACCAAGGGAGGCAGATTAAAGAAGGGAGAAATTTAAGCTTTTTTTGGTCTCAAACAATGGGAAGAGAATTAAAGGGACAACGGACTCAGGAAGGCAGGAAGCAGAGGGCTCCAGCAGCTTGAGGACAGGAACAGTATCTCTCATGCTCTGTCACTTGTGGGCATTCATGAGACTCCATGCCTGGGACTCCCGAGTTCTTGGTTCCAAGTTTCAAGTACTCGGCGGTGGGGAGGGGGGGAGAATGTCAGAATGTCATCAGCCCAATTTGGGTCAAGTACCTACCCAGGTCATTCCCAGACAAGAGGGAGTCCTCAGGAGCTGGGTGGCCACCCCACATGTGGCCACTGGCTGCAGTGCTAGCCTTTGAGGAAAGAGCAAGCGGAGAAGAAAGGGGAGGGCAGGACTGATACAGGAAGGAGGTTGAGAGAAAGGCAGGGATCGAGGGGTG
Organism: Canis aureus; assembly: GCF_053574225.1. NCBI lineage: Eukaryota > Metazoa > Chordata > Mammalia > Carnivora > Canidae > Canis > Canis aureus. Next base: position 23,497,782 of record NC_135623.1, read on the forward strand.
CCCCGGGCAGTGATGAAGCTGGAGGGAGGGTCAGATCAGCGAGGGCTTTGGTGCCAAGGCAGCTTGCACTTCAATATGAGAGCAGCTGGGGCTTGTCTGTGGACTTTTTGGGCCAGGGAGTGATGTAATCGTGATAGAAAAGTCACTCTGGATGCTGTGCCAATGGGTTGGAGGGGAGAGCCCCAGAGAGAGGTGATAAGACTTGCCTAGGGTGTGGCAGGGAACAGAGATTCCAGAGACAGGAGGGAGGTGGCATTGGCAGGCTTCCTGCTGTCAGAAGTGGGGAGTAGGAAGGAGGCACCGAAGTGGCCCTGGTATCTGGTTGGGTGGCTGGGTGCACTGACGAGGGGCTGGCTGTGGGTGACCGTGGAGTCCATGCCTGATGTGGGGTTTCCAGGGGCAGAGGCTGGCTTCTGCTCATCTTGAAGCGGAAGCTTGCCAAGCCTCCCTCCTCCTCATTCACTCTGGGCTGGAGATTTAGATGTGTCTGCATCCCAGGATTCAGGTCAGAAGATCCGGTGAGGGGGCACCTGGGTGGCTCAGTCAGTTAAGCGGCCGACTCTTGATGTCAGCTCAGGTCATGATCTTGGAATTGTGAGATTGAGCCCCCTGTCCAGCTCCACACTCAGCCCGAAGTCCGCTTGAGATTCTTTCCCCCTCCCCTTTCCTCTCCCTCTGCTCCTCTCCTTGTATGGCTAAATGTGTGCACACACATGTGTGCTCTCCCTCTCTCTCTCTCATGAGTGAATGAATGAATGAACGAATAAATAAATAAATAAATACTACATACATACATACATAAAATCCTTAAAAAAAAGATCCAGTAAGGACAGCAAAGGACTTGAATCAGAATCTCTGATCCTGTAAAACATGGTAACAGTAACAACATCAACAATTATGACACTGAAGCTCTAGCACTTCTTTATGACAGCCCCGCTGGGTGGGCACCCCCATAGACTGAGAAGTTGAGGCTCCCACAAGTTAACTGCAACTTGCCCACTTCACTCAGCAACCGCACCACAATCTCACCCCAAAGTACCGATCGTTGGTCTTGGTAGCTGGACTTGCTCCCAGCCGGCCTGGGCTGGCACTCCCCTCCCCCGAGGGAGCGGGAGCTGAGACGTTTCAGGGTGCAAGCTGCAGGTTTGGGAGGGTGGGCTGTGAGGGTACAAGTGGCATGCCCCAATCAAGTCCCGGAGGCTGACTTCCACAGCTGCGTGCAGGGAGCTACAGGTCCTGGGGAACACTCCAGAAGGCAGCCCCCCATCCGCGTGCAGAAAGCTGAGTGCCAGGGAGCATGTATTACACCCGAGAAAGCCCCTCTAGAAACCTGAGTGTCCCTAGAAGGGGTGACGTCTCATGTGGGATGTAGCTGGATGTGATGTAAGAACCATCCAGAAGTTGCTGGAACATGTTCTTCCAGTATCTGAGGGTCCAGGTGACATGGCCAAGGACCTGAAATGTGACTATGGAGCACTGGGGGCACATTGGCAAGTGCCTCTCTCTACCTCCTCTTGCTGCCCACGGGGACCTCTGTCTAGGCCCAGACCACCCCACTGTCTCTCCCTCAGCCCCTTCTTTGCTTTGTACCCAACACCGCCTTGCATTTTGGGGTCAGTTGTTGGTCAGGGCCTCCCTCAATTCCTGCTCCAACTTACCCGTGTCCACATTCTTGCTTCTCCCCTGTCCATGTGGCATCGTAAGCCCTGGCCCCCGTCGCGTGCCCTGGAGCCACCCTCCCTGCCTGTCCACTCAGGGCCTTTAAGAACAGCCTCTTCTCTGCCTCCCGTCTTAAGCCTCTCGTTCCCTCAACATTCTCTCAACCCATCACACTTCTCTCATCTTAAAGAGCTCCTCAGTCACAAGGACATGTTGATCGCACCCTCTGAATGTTCATCAGATCTGTCGTGTTTTACTCCGTCCCAACAGCCACCTCTTGGGGCCACCATTGCCTCAAGCCGGAGATGGCATTCATCAACCGACACCTTCCCCCGTCTCTAGTCTTGCCCCTTCTAATTAATTCTCTACGCTGCAGGCAGAATGACCGTTCTAAAGCACAATTCTGACCAGTCCATTCCTTAAAACCCTCCACCAGCTTCCTCTTCACCTTAAGAAACGGGACCACCTGCTCTGAAGCCTCTGAGCCCAGGACTGGCCCAGGGCTCCTCCCTGGCTGCCCCCTTGCCTCTTGCCAGTGAATGTTCCAGTTCTGGCCACATGAATCCACTGTGTTTCCTTGAAGGACCCAAGTTCTCTCATCTCTGGACCCTCCCTTCTTTCTGGGATACTCCTTCTTCTCCACCTTCCTAGCTTGGCCGCTGCTTCTCATCCCCCAGGGGCCTGCGGAAATGGCACCTCTGGGACTGACTGGACATTTCTTCTGATTCTTTTCTCTGATGACCAATTCCTGGCTCTGCACTGTGGCCAGCCTCGGTCTCCAATCCTATTCTGGCCAGAGTACTCCCCTAATTAAAAGCTTTCCATGTTTCTCATTGTCCTGAGGACAAAGTCCAAATTCCTTGGCTGGGCTGACAGGGCCATTCCACAAAGGGGAGGGAAGGGAGAGCTATTTGGCAGGAGCAAGGGGAAGGCTTCCCACCACGGGGCTCTTCCCACCACGGGGCTCTCACTTTCTCGTGGTAGGGAGGCCAAGCCCCCTGCAGAGGGTGGTGTTCTGGGGGTGACGCTGGGGTGTGAAAGGTCGTGGAGAGAACTTGGGAGCCGCTGTGGAAGCAGGAGCCCACCAGGGAGGAACAGTGTAAGCGATGAGTAGCATTGCAGACCAGTCGAGGTGGGTGATGAGGGACCCATGGTGACCCCAGGCTGCCTGGCTGTGCAGCAGGTGCAGTGAAGGCAGGTCTCTCCAATAACCAGTCACTGTGAGGCAGCAGGTACAGTGAAGGCAGACGGGAAGGGATTGGTTGGGACCAAAGGACGGGGAGGGGGCAGGGGGCTAAGGAGCTGAGGACTCTGTCAAGGAGCAGGTGAAATGATGGGTCATGGAAACTTAACCAGAAGGGAGATGAAGACAGGAGGGGCCAGGGGATGGCTGGTTGTAGTGTGGCCCGAGATGGGATTTAGGGAGATGCTCTGAGCCAACAAGCTGGGGGTACCAGGTCCTGGGAAGTCAGCTGTAGTGACTGCAGAAGTAGCGACATTTCTGCCCTGCCCATGCGTCCACCCAGCTCCTACCCAGACCCACGTCCTACTGGGTGTGTAGGTACTACTCCACTGCCCTTTGGAACGGCCCTCTGGGGGCAGGGCCATGGTCTTCACCTGGCGTCCTTCCCAGGGGAGCTCAAGGAAGGCCTTGCCTGTGGTGGCTGCTTATTGGGACATTGGTGCGATGTAACCTGGCCCCCCGCCCTTTCTTTAGACCTGTGCTTCTGTTTTCCTTTAGTTTTTTTTTTTTTTTTTGTAGCATTTTATTTGTTTGTTTTCCTCAAATAAACCTTCTGCTCCTTATTTGGGTTTTTAAAAGTCATCACTAGGCCCAACATGGGACTCAACCTCATGACCCCAAGATCAAGAGTGGCATGCTCCTCCAACTGAGCCAGCCAGGTGCCCTTCCTTTAGTTTTTTTTTTTTTTTTTTTTAAGATTTTATTTATTTATTCACGAGAGACACACAGAGAGAGGCAGAGACACAGGCAGAGGGAGAAGCAGGCTTCCTGCATGGAGCCCAAATGTGGGACTTGATCCCAGGACCCCGGGATCACAACCTGAGCCAAAGGCAGATGCTCAACCACTGAGCCACCCAGGCGTCTCCCTTCCTTTAGTTTTTTTTATTTTTATTTTTTTCCTTTAGTTTTTTTTAAAGGAAATCTCATGAAAGAGTCTAACCCTGTTTCAGCTAAAAAGAAACAGGAATTCTCCCCACATGAACGGATGGAGAGGCAGTCTGTGGTCCTCTGATGAGAATGGCGGCTCCCTCTTGGGAGCCCTGGAAGAGGGAGGATTCAGGGACAGAAAGATTCAGGGCCAGGAGTGGACAGTGGCCTAAGTTCTCGACCTGTCCTTGTTCTGGGTAGGGTATACACATTGCCATCCAACCAAGCTGAGCCCTTCACCCCCCCAGTAAAGCACCCACTATGCGTCAGGCCCACCTTGGGAATAAGGGATGTGCAGAGAAGCGACACCCATGTCCTGCCAGCAGGAGCTAACCACCTGACTAAGGAGACAGGCGCGCAGGGAAGGAAGTGCAGACTGTCGTCTACAGTTGGGGGTATGTATGGACGTAGGAAATGGGCACCTTGTTAGTCTAGGGGGACAGGCGTGTCGTGGGGGGGATACTGTAAGTTTCCCTATAAGGACAGCACTGGGTTGCAACCTGGAGCTTCCCGGGTGTAACCTGAAATTGGCCCTGGCCCTTGGGGGGGCAGGAAGAGACCCAAGACAAAGACGGGGACAGGTTGGGGGCTGGCAGGTGTAAGGGGCACGGGAACTTACTTCTGAGGCTTTTTCTGGTGACTCTCGGGGAGGTGGGGGTGAGTAGATCTCAGCACCTGCCTGTCAGATCTTACACCGAGGCCTTAACTGGGTTCAGTATCCTGTGCCACCCAGATAGTCTCCTCGCGACATCACTGTCTCGAGGCTGTATCCTTGGGGCAGCTTCTAGGAGCCAGGCTGGCAAGTGGGACACACATTTCAAGGACAAGAGAAGGGGTGAAGAGCCTCCCGGTGCCCGGGGTCCATAGCCTGGGTCAATGGGGGTGGGGCACATCCCCCTGCATCCCCTTCCCCCCCACCTACTCTAACACTGTGGCTCAAGTATATGTACGTGGTGGGGTTGAGGAGAGGTGAACTGAGGAAGAAAAGAGTAGAAGTAGGGAGCCCCCCACCCAGGGGAGGCTGCACAAATCACGCATAGCCGGGGAGGGCGCTGGGAGTGGGCGGTGGAGTCCGCAGGTGGTGATGTGTTCCCAGGGCACGAGGTGGGGAGGGAGCGAGGTGCTGGGCGAAGGCCATACCCCCCAGGTGAGATGAGGAGCTGGGTGGGGATGAGGACGAGGGGATCCAGGTTGAATATGCAGGGTCTGAGATGCCACAGTTCCCGGGGGGAGGCTCTGCTGTCCTTGGTGGTCCCGGACATGGCCTCTTGTTTCCACTCACCCTGCTGGCAACACCCTTCCCCCATCCATCAGCTCCCAGGTTTCTCCAGGAGGAGCCCCCAGATCTTGGTCCCTGAAAGCAATTTCCTTCTGTCAGAGCACTTACAGGTGCTCTACGCTCAGTGCCCCTGGACACCTGCCTCTCTGGGGGCCCTGGTGGGGGACGGGGGACACCCCACCTGAGCAGCAGGGAGTGATGAAACCTGGCGGCTCCTGGCGCTCTCCCTCCCGCGGGAGGTGATCGTGATCACTGCCACCCAGGAAGTTCTGCGCTGGAGGTGGGCGATGCCTTCCAGGGCTGACCCCAAGCAGGAAGTGACTGTTCCCACCCAGGGGGCTTTCGGACAACCCTCCCATGCCTGAGTGGGGGGAGGTGCAGGTGTGCAGAGGAGGGTCAGCCAGTGGAGCAACTGCAGACGGTGTGATCCTAGAGGTGGGGTAGGGAGCTGCAGCCTCCAGAGAAACCGGCTGATAAACCCCCAATTCTTAAGGCTTTATCTTAAATCAGCACAGGAGCAAACATGAAGGACTCAGGGTATACGCCCTCCTCCACCCCCCAAATAGAAACCCTCCACCTTCCCGAAGCTGAGCGTCCCCTCACCCCCCTCCCCTCCACAGGACCTAGAGGAGAAGCCACAGGCCAGGCTGGGGGCCGGGCAGGGCACATCTGCCAGCTCGAGTTAGGCACAGTGTTCCCAGTGGAAGGGATGGCTGGGGGGGGGGGCCCAGGAGGGGAAGGAAGGTCTCTCAGTGAGATGGTGAGGGACAATCACAATGACGGTGACCCCTGCTTTTATTTCACACCTGCCAGGTGCCCGCCCCTCCTATACACGATGTCACGTGGTCCTCACCATTGGTCACCACGATCACGACTGTGACTCTTCGGAACCTGAGGCTCCGGGAGGTTAAGTCACTTGCCCAGGGCCCCCAGCTGGGGAGTCGTGGATGGGGGATCCCAGTCCAGTCCTGTCACATTGCGGAGCCTGTGTTCTTTCCACCTGGTCACCAGTTAGGTGACCACTCTCGTGGTCCGTGAAGAGTCACTGGTGTGGTCTCTGGGGGCGGGAAACAGTCACTCCTGGGAAACCCCTCATCGGTGCTACAAGGCAGGGTTGAATTCGAGGGCTGTTGAGAGTGGGTGCCAAGGATCTTCAGGGACCCCGGTGACAGACAGGTAGACTCCAACTGCTCCATGGTCACAAACCCCGAGTTCCAAGGAGACCTGCGCACGCCTTCCTGCGGCATGGATGTGTGGGGACACGTGGGCTCTTCGGCACAGGTCATGCAACCCCACAGGGGGTGGGCAGTCCTGGGGACACGTGCATGTCCACGCGCACTCCCTGCACGCGTCCCGCAAGCGCGCCCCCACTCCCACCCACCCTGTGGGTGCTGGGCAGCTCGTGAAAAGGGGGAGCTTGCCGGCGCCTGGTCAGATGAGGCTGGCGATGCTGGACGTGGTCTCGTGCCGCTGGCCAGCAGACAGCTGTCCCGAGATGCTGAGGACGCTGCCGTCGCTGCGGGCGGAGGGGGCGGCGGCGGGGAGCGGGGGGCAGTGGCCGCTCACGCCCACCTGGTACAGCAGCAGGCCCAGCAGCAAGAGCGAGCCCGAGGCCGCCAGGCCGATGCCCACGGAGAGCATGGCAGCCAGCGGCCGCGCAGGGGCGGGGGCGGCGGCCAGCCCGGCCAGGGTCAGGCCGGTGACCAGCACCACCAGGCCGCTGAGCAGCACCACCAGCGCGTCGGCGCCCCCGCCACTGCGCAGCAGGGCCACGTGCTGGGGCTGGCGGACGCAGTTCATGTCCTGCACGGCCGAGCTCATCAGCTGCTTGACCAGGACCAGCAGGGCCAGCAGGCAGAGCACCGTGCCTGCCGCCAGGCGCCACTCACCCGAGCGGCTGCTGGTGGAGGACAGCAGGGCCACACCGCCCGCCCCGCAGCCCGCCACCAGGAGCACGGCCACGGCGAAGCAGAGTGCCGAGCGGCGCGGCTGCTGGGACCACCAGAGCTCCACTTGCTCGGCCAGCATGTCGGGGGGCAGCCCCTGGCCCGGCGGGGCTGGAGCCTCCCCTTCAGACATGGCAGGGGGCCGGGTGCAGGGCGCAGGGCAGAGCCAGGGGGCCCGGGGTGCGGGTCATGGCCTAGAGCCCCCACCAGCTGCTCGGCAGCCAGAGGCCTGGGGTCCCGGTCCTCTCCCAGCCCAGGGCGCACTCTCCAGCACCTGCAGGGGGATCACGCTGTTACTGCCCAGCCCACTCAACCTGGGGGGCCTCCCTGGGAGCCTCGGGGATGATCCCTGGGGGGATGATCCCTGGGAATCCGCCCCAGTGTCCCCCCTGCACTCCACTCCGTCCCTCCACCCGCCACACCCCCTCCCCAGCACTGCCACTTGGGAATGCCTCTCCAGTGACCCCAGGAGGGTTCCCCCACATGACACGTCCCCCACCCCGCCAGGGGAGCCCCTGACCTCTCTGGTTTCTCTCAGGTGCCTGTCCCATCCCGGCGGCCCGAAGGAGCTGGTGCCACAGTGGATGATGGGACCAAGAGCAGAGATAAAGCCTCATTCAGGATCGGACTCACATGGCCTCAGCTGTCACCGCTGGCTCCTGGGGGAGGGCTGTGGGGAGCGGGGGTGGGGGGGTGGGGGCAGGGGGGACTTACGACTTAACCCTTCTGGAACCAGCAGCCTGACCATGAGCCTTCTCTCTGGGGGCTGCGGCTACTTCTCTGGGGGTGGGGATCTAATCCCTACCTCTCTCCTTCCCCAGCATCTCATAGGATTTCCCACCTGTGGCTGTCGGTGCCCCAATCCCTCTCTCCCTCACACCCAGATCTCCCTCCTAAGCTCCAGACCCATAAGCCAATTGTTCCCAAGTCATCTCTGACGCAACAGGTCCCAACCCAAGCTTGTCACCTTAGCCTGGACCTCCCCCTCCTCCTCTCATGTTTCTTACTTCCTCGTGGAATGCACGTCCCAGGGAGGCCACCTGTAAACAGTCCCTGCTTCCATCCCCATGGCTCCTGCCTCATCACCCCCACCCACGCCCATCTTCCTGCCTCCTGTCTTTCTCCACTCTCCCTCTCACCAACGCCCCCATGCCACCCTCCTCCATGATTTCTCTAAAGTGGGGCGAAGGGAGGAGGGTTCTGTACGGGAACCCCAGCTGCTGTCCTTACCACCCATGGGACTGGGGCAAAGGACCTGACGGTGGTTACTTGTTTCACATTTAACCTTCCTCTACAGGCCAATCAGTGTGACTCAACTGGGCAAAAGAAAGCAGCTGTGGTCCCTGCCCTCAAGGAGCTCTGGCTTGCAGCAGGTGCATATATGTGATAAATGCCGGGTGTGGGTTAGGGGGAAGAGGGGCCTAGGGGAGGGTCAGAGAATCCCCAGATAAGTTCACCTCTTAGAACCTCAGTCTCCTTATTGGAAAAATGAGGACAATAACATTTATCTTGAAGGATGGGAGCGAGTCATCTGACATCTCCGCTTCAAAATTCCAATGGGCATTCTAGGACCTGCATAGATGCCCAAAGAATACCTCCTTGAATAAAAGAATACAATGTTCTCCTAATTCAGGATAGGACTCCTGCTGTATACGTAGGTCCAGGAATGTGATGAACGTGGCCGTGCTGTACAAGGGTTTACCACCCCCACCCCGCCCCAGGAGGAGTCTGTTCTTCACCGCCCCCCCCCCGCCCCCCCGCAGGAACAGCCTAGCACACAGGCTGGGAGGAGCAGGTGCAGATGCCCCTAAGGGAGGTGGGGGCGGGGTCTTGGGAGGGGACCTGGGGTCAGTCCCAGTGTTCCCCAGGTCCGTGACTTCACTGGTCTGAAAGTGCTCGCACAGGTGTGCTGGGGCAGTGGGGCCAGGCTTCGGGTGGGGCGGAGGTTCTTGGGCAGAGCCAGCGGGAGAGAGTGGGGGCGGTGGGGGTCAGGGGACCATGGGGCACTCACAAGAAGCCTGGAAGCGCTGGATCCGATCAGAGCAGACAGGGCCAGGCAGGTGGGGCGCTCCAGCTCCGTTTCCGGGGAGGTGCTTCACCTGCCTAACCTGGTCCAGGTAAACCCTGGGGGTGTGCGTGGGGGGGGAGGGGGATCAACAGGTGTTTCCAAGGCTGGGCTTTGAGCTGATTGGCTGACGTGGCACAGCTCCATCTGCTGGGCTGGAGGCATTCCTGGGAAGGGAGGGGCTTCTGTCCGCCGCTGTTAGGGCTCGAACACAATTCCCAGATCCGGGCAGCAGGAGGAATGTTCTCTATCTGCTCCAGAGCCTGGACCCTAACTCATCCCACCGCTCCAAGCCCAGTTTAGCTTTAGCTCCAGCCTAAACCTAACCCGACCCCAGCTGCACTTTCAAACTCTAACTAGATTTCCCAGCTCCGACTGCAACCTCTACCCCATATCTCAGCCCCAACCCCCAGCCCCATTTCCAAATCCAATTCCTGCCCCGGCTTCAAATCCCAACCGCAAATCTGGCTTGAAACCTCAGCTCCAGATTCTGGAATTAGACCCTAGACCACGACCTTGATCCTTGTTCCTGAATTCAGCCCCCAAATCCCAGTCCCAAATCCCAACACCAGCTGATCCCCCAACCCTGGCCCAGTACCCTCATCCTTGGACTGGAGCTCCCACAGTCCCCTTGCTGGGTCTCCTTTAAAGCCCTGACACCATGGGCTGGCCTCCTGGATGCGGCACCTGCTGGGAGAGGTGGGGCTTCAGCTCCCCCAGAAGAGGGCAAAGGCTTTTCAGGTGTGAAACAGGAGCTTCCTGGCTTAAAACTCTTGCAGAATAAACACTTCAGGATACATGCCACACTCCTTTGCAGGCTCACATAGCCCCTGCCATCTGCACCACGCGCCAGTCATTTGCCACTGGCCCCTGCCCTCCAGCCAGGTGGCATGTCATTCAGTTCTCCGTGCTCTGTCCACTGCTTTGTCCTTCCGGCTGGTTTTTGAACTCCGAGTTCCCATGCACGTTGGTATTTACCACCATCCTGCCTCGGCCTGGCCAACTGAGATTCTTCAACTGTGAGATCATCTTCTCCAGGAAGCCCTCTCTGACTTCCAGGCTGGCCCAGGGGCCTCTGGTGCCCCCACGGCCCCGTGCCTCCCCCACAGCTGCTCTTAAGTGTGCGCCGTAATTGCCACTATTTACTCACTCGTCATCCCCCACTACACGGTGGTCTCAGTGTCCGGTTTGCTAACCACCGTGACTTTCGTAGCTTGCACTTTGCCTAGCACGGAGGAAGTAATGATAAATATTTGTTGAATGAATGAATATGTGAAGTGATAGGGGCAGGCAGCCCGTGAAATAAGGCTGGAAGGACAAGTTTGGCAGGTTGCACGGGGACGTGCATGCAGTGGCAAGGCTTCTGGGCTCCTCTGAGGTGCCCCTGGAAGATTCTGAAGCCTAACAGGGACGTGGCCAGGGCTCTGCTTCTGACAGATGAACCTGGCAGCGCCTACCGCACACACTTTGGATGGATGCAGGGGGGCCCCCACTTGGAGGTGGTTGCAGGCTGTCACCCATTTCCTGGATTGGGTCCCTTGTAATGCCCCCTGCCCTCTCCTTCTGATGTGTATCAAATAGACAAGAAAGACAAAGTCAAAGTTTTCTTCCCAGTACCAGCTCACGAAATACTCATGCTTGACCCTTCTGTGCCTCTCTTCGCTTTGCTCTGTGGAGATGATGCAGGAGCCAGCCACAGCCTTGGAGTCGTGCTGTCAGAGAAGTATAACTTGAGCCGCAGATGTGATTTATAAATCTTAGTAGGGACGCCTGGGTGGCCCAGCGGTTGAGCATCTGCCTCGGGCCCAGGGTGTGATCCTGGGGTCCCGGGATCGAGTCCCATGTCGGGCTCCCTGCACAGAGCCTATTTCTCCCTCTGCCGGTGTCTCTGCCTCTCTTCTGTGTCTCATGAATAAATAAATAAAATCTTAAAAAAGAAAGTCAGACCTTATTCTTATAAAAAAAATAAAACAAAAAATAAAAATCTTCTAGTAGCCCTGTTACAAAGGTTAAAAAAAGAAAAAAAAGGTGAAAATAATCTATGAAAATTTTTATTTAACCCCCTAATATTTTTCATTGATTTTCATTTAGTGAAGGATGACACACGATTACTAAGCTACGTCACTCTTATTTTGTGCTTCTCAGTTCAGACTAGCTATGTGGCAAACGTGCAATTGCCACATGCGGCTCACGGCTCCCTGACGGGGATAGTGCAGATCCAGATGGCTCTTCCCCTCAAGGAAAAGTCATGTCAAGCTGCCTGCTGTGAGGCCGGCTGGCTCTCAGGGAGGACCATGTGGGTATTCCACTTGGGCAAAACTTTATAAAGGCATCCCCTGCCCTGGGGCGCAGAGCGGGGAGGGTCAGGGCTCCAGGTTGTGAACTCCTCCTGCTGACTTGCTGATTTCTAGCAATTATTTACCCTCCTGGTCCCATGGAGGGGTCAGCCCTGCCAGACCTGTGGTCCAGATGTCCTGGATGGAGCTAGGGCAGGGGAACTCATGAAATTTTCCCTCCCTTTCCCCTGAGGGGTTTAAACAGAACTTTTTGGATAGTGGTAACCAAGCCTAAAAGATTCCTCAGCTTAAACATTGATGGAGTGAGTCTTTGTTCTCTGTCTGGGTCTTGTCAAGTAAGGCTGCAGTCCAAGTGGATAGGCAGGCTCCTTGCAGGGCTTTTGAACTCTGTCCCCCAAACTGGGGGCAGCTCAGATGGGCAGTAGTGAAAGCCGGGAGTAGGAGGTGGCAGTGGGCACAGAGTGCAGGATGTGGATCAGATGGCTGTTGGACGGTGGGAGTTCTGAGATGCCCACTCTCCAAAGAGAGGCCCTGTGGCCCCGTCTCCCTGCTGCCACAATCCCACCGCAGGCTACTATCGCCCTGGTCGCTGGGCTGACCCCCTTCTAATGCAGAGCACGTGATGTCACTCCTGCTGCCTCCGGTGTCCCATCTTCCGCAGAGAAACAGCAAAGTCCTCCTGGATGGCTAGGGCCCTCTCTGATTTCATCCAGTTGTCCCTCCCCGACTTGCTCTTGCTGTGACACAGCCTTTGCATAGGCTGTTCCCTCTGTCTTGCATGCTTTTCTCTCCACGTGACTCCCTCCTGCACCTTAGGTCAGGGATGTATGTGCTCGAACATCACCTCAGCGAGAAGCCTTCCCAGCCACCCTGTCTACAATCACAACCTTCTCCTACCTCCGAGCCCCTGGCCCTATTTTATTTCCTTTATTCTCTTAAGTTTCTTGGTAGTAATTACCACCTCGCAGCATGCTATGTATTTCTCTTACCTGTCTGGAATATTGTCTTTCTACTCCCCTAAAATGTAAGCTTCATGACCGAAGATCTGTGTCCCCCTCCAGCTCCTAAAATAGGCTTGGCATATAAGAGGTGCTTGGTGACTGCTTGTGGAGTAGTAAATGGTGGAAAGCCCACTGGTTTTGGAGCTAGACTGACCTTGAAGTGTCAAGCCCCCGCTCCAGCTGTGCAACCTTAGAAAACCTGCTTAAACTCTATGTGTTTCAGCCTCTCCATTTGTAAAATGGGGAATTAGTATTAATAGTTGTGTGTATGAGATTAAATAATATAATTATAATCTTGATTAACTCCAGCAAACAGTTACCATTTCCCTTCTTTGTCTTCCCACCAGGTGTGCTAGAGACATAGTGGTGAGCAAAAAAGGTGCTGTCTCTGCTATCCTGAAGGGCAGCCTGGAGCATAAGAGGCATAGACTACTGTCTGCAGCTCTAGCCAACACACCCCACCCCTTCCCTGACCTCCGTGCTCCTTGAGTGACAACTGCCTCAGAGGGACATGTTTTGGAGCGTCTGCCCTGCTCACAATGACCACCTTCACGGCAGGGATGAACCCCAGCAACCAGGATTACTTTTTGCGACCCATCCCCTGGGTGTGGATAGAGGTGAGCCCCAGACTCAAGCAAGGCCAAAAGTACTTCTCTTTTGTCATTTTAAAGTCGGACTAGAGATTCCATTTCAGCTTTGTGGTGTGTGCTAATAAGATGCTGAGGCATCTTCTGCTCCCCCAACTGGGAATGGAAACTGGTCTGCAGGGAGGATGAAAGAGAGAGAGGGGTGGCTCCAGCCAGGCCTTGGTTCAAGTTTCTCTTGAGGCCTGGTTGTATCTCTGTCCTGAGATTCCTGAGACACCCCCCGTCCCTCCCCCACAACACACACACACACACCCTTGCCCGGCCCAGTGATAAACTTCCCCTTTGGGCTTAAACTGGCTGGAGTTGGGTTTCATTACTTGTAGCTAAAGAAAGGCATCCAGAGTTCTTCTGTTCAGAACTAGACTCTCGTAGTCCCAACTTCAATATATTTACTACATCAGTACACATAGGAAGTGCTAGGCGAGTCCTACACCTGCCACCCCTGCCAAATCCCAGCATGTGACACACACAGGATAATCAATACACACCAATTCTTGTCTGTGATTGGTCAACGTAGGTGATCAGGGAAGGTTAGTTCTTCTGGCTGCCTGGTGCATGGCAGGGTTACTTCCTTGTAAATCTGCCCCCCAGCCCAGCCCAGCTCTGGGGAGTCCTCATCTCAGGTGTGCTCAGAGCATAAGCAGGCCTTGGACCTCCCATGTTCTAGGGGAGCTGCCCCAAGAGACTTCAGGAAGAATGAACCCCATTCCTGGGTCTCACGTCCTTTTCTCTAAACTCTCACTACTCCAAATCCAGAGCAATGATTACAAGGGAGTCCTACCTGGAAGCACAGAGGTACCCAGGCCTCCCAGGGCCCCCAGGCACTTCCTGGGAGCAGCTGTTTGGTCATGCTCTGTGTAAAAAGCAGTGGGGAAAGGTAGATGCTAATGCTAGAACTCCTGTGGGGCAGGGTCTTCAGTGCAGGAGAACAGGCTGGCAGAGGAGGCTCAGCGGGGCAGCTCACGCTGCCTGACCACAGCGGATGCTGACTCCAGAAGAAGGGCAGGGGAGCCAATGGATGGCCGGAGGCCCAGAGAGAAAGCAATCCCCCAAAGCACCAGCTGTCACACCGTAAATGCATGAGTCCCCAGAGCTTAATAATGGACCCCAACCAGAAGCACAAACGTGGAGTCCATATGCCAAGGCCTAGCCACTTGGGTGACACGGGGTCCTGCAGGAGTGGGTGACCGTCAGGCCCACACTATCAATGAGGGATCAACCGGCTGCAGGGACCCTGTGAAGGGGGAGGTTCACTAGCGGGGTGGGAACCTCCCCATGGAGTCAGGAGGGAGGAGTCAGGGAGGTTTCTGCTACAGCAGCCACCCAGGCTGTGCCAGCCACCGGCTTGATGTAGGAACACAGAGGAAAAGGGAGACATCAACTGGTGGAGTTAAGCCCCACTTTGCGGTGCAAGTACCTGAGGTCTGCTTTGATTGCGGAGGCATCCACTTCAAAGACTTTCTCAAAAATCCCACTGCCAGCCAGTAAGGCTTCTCGATTTTAGAGATCTTGGTTGATTTTGGTAACGGACCCGGACCCGTTGAGCCACTGCCCCCACCTTCCTCCCCCTCACCTGTTAGATCCCACTCTTATGTTTTATTTTTTTTTCCACTCTTATGTTTTAAATCCTGAGCCCACAAACTCTAGGCCCCCACACTCAACCCCAGTAGAGCCGTACCCCAAACAGGACTTGCTTCCTCTGCCTCCCCCGCCCCCCACACCTTGCTGAGAGCCCCAGGTGTAATTTCCAGGTCCCCAAGTAATAAACCTTCCTTTCTTTCGAGGTTGCCTGATGGTGGTTGCTGCAGGGTGTCTTGGAATCCTAGTAAGAACCCAAGGGTCAGTCCAGCCACAACACTGATTATTGGTAGGTGGAGACCTGCACAAAATGGTGAGATTTTTGCCAGCAAGAGGCCACCCCCATGCCCCCGTGGGCAGCTGAAAACACACCCTGTCTCCCGCTGGCTCCGGCTGCCAGATGCTGCTGGGACAGGGCTCTCCCCCGGCCAGAGCTCTTGCTCCCACTGCCCTCCCAGAAGCTGGGCCACAGCTAGCCCCTGGCTTGGTTGAGCTTGGCTTGGGAGCTCCATTACTTCTGGTTTAGATTCTCCTGGCGTCGCACTCCCCTCCACCACCTGGCCTGGGGTTCTGGGGTTCTGTTCTGTGCTTCTCCAGGGCAGCCTCACAGGGGCTGGGATGTGGAGGCTGCTGGCGCCCCAAGTTGGGTGCGATCCTGGCCCCGGCAGGAGGAACCTGTGCCAGCTATTTCACCCTTTTGATTTCCTCACCTGTAACCTGAGGCCCATCTTTGTAGGTGAAATGTGAGGTCTTGATTCTAAGGCATTTTTAGGTTGGAAACCCTGTCATTTGAATGTTGCTGCATCCTACCATGGTGAATCCCCTTCTGGCCCCCGAAGAGCTCAGGTTTGCTCTGCGCCTGCCTTCTTCCCCAGGCTTTCTCCCTCTCCCTGTGCTAGGCTAACTCCCTTGGGGCTGAAGTCAGAAGAATTCACATCTCTGCACCTCCACTACCACCATCTGGGGCCCAGAAGCTGTCCTCTTACCTGTGGTTGGCCACAGTGTCCTCCCCACGGCCCCCAGCCTCCACTGTTGGGTGCCTCTACCAATGCTCCACCCAGACACCCAGCAGAACTTTAAAAACAGACACAGCACTTGCACCCACAGAACTGAGAGCCTTGGAGGAGAGGCAGCATCACACCATCAAATGGAAATGTCATAGTGAGGGTTATGAAGGAAACCAAATGGTGCGCATGATCTAGATGGTGGAGGGGGGATTGGGGACCATCTTCCTGAGGAAGTGGCATTTCAGCTACATCCATCTGAAGGATGAAATTGTGGGGACGAGAGCATTCCAGGCAGAGAAAATAGTATGTGGAACGACCCCGAGGCAGGGAGAACTTGACCCTTTATAGGAACTGAAAGGAAGCCAGTGTGGCAAGAGCCTGGGAGCAGAGAGCAGTGACTCTCAGGGGCTTTGCACGGGCCCCTGGACAGTGACAGATCTGCAATGCACCTTCACGACCCTGCAGGGAGGTCTGGTTCCACTAACCTCCCTGACCTCATTTCAAGTCCATTTCTTCTTCAGAGGCAAAGCCCAGAGGCTAGTTGGGAATGAGGGCTGTGTTCCGGCCCACCTGCCCCGCATCATGAAGTAACGGGTTGTTGTCTCTGTGGTTGGATCAGAGGGTGCCTGAGTTTTTTTCCTGCTCCCCGGGCCTGGTGTCCTAGAGGGCACAGGACATGCTGGGTACACACCGGTCTGAGGTGGATGAGCTGGCCCCTGTGACAGGGTGTGGTCCCATCCCAGTGGCCCCCGAGGGAGCAGAGGGGCAGCAGGAAGCAGGGCCCAAGGGCAATGTGATCTCCGTGGTGACAGGCGGCCTTGGGCCTGGACAGGGACAAGCTGCGATGGCTTTGGATGAGCTGGAACCCCCCAGTCCTCAGGGTCCCCTCTTTCCCTACCCCCGTCTCTGGCTCCCTGCTAAACAGAGAGTTGGACATGGTGATGGGCAAACATCTTTATTCTGACCATGTCCCAAGTTCTGCCAGGCAGGAGAAAAAGCTTGGTAGGGCCAGTGCTGTGGGGACCACAGGGACAGCACAGAGTTGGCCTGGGCGCAGAGGTGCCAGGCTCCCAGGGTACCTGCAGATGGCTCCCCAGGGGGGATCAGTTGGTCTGCACCTCAAAATCCACTTCTGACCGGACCAGGGAAGGAAGCCGAATTCCAGCAAGGGGGTGGAAGCCTGGGACCTGCTCCTGCTCTTGGATCTGGTCTCTGAGGCGTTGGATTTCCAGACGTTGCATTTCGATGATTCTCCCAGTTTCCTCTTGCTCATTCAGTCTCATGGTGGGTGCAGCGCTGCACACGTCCTCGCTGGGCACTGGAAGGCACAGAGCAGGACTCCTGTGGGCCTGTTGCTGGGCTGCCGTGAAGCTGTTTGGAAACCAGCTTGTCCCTCTTTTCCCCATCATCCCCAGATTTCTTGAGCACCTACTATGGGACAGACACTCAAGCCCAGACGCTAGGGATAGAGACAGGCCGTATCACCATCTGGTGGAGATGGAGGAAGGAAGAGACACTCCAGAGTGAGAAAGCCTGTCTCCTGAGCCCCCCAGTCTGTCTGTCCCAGGCCTCCCCAGCAGGCCCTGCTCATTCCCCTGCTCCCCATTCCCCAAGCAGGGTGGTGCTCTCCTGCTGACCTAGGTTGGTGTCCAAACCCTGAGGTTTGTGCCTCCAGGAGGCACACCCCTCTCTACCCCTCCTGGGCTGGCCACTCACTCATGCCCCTTGAAGACCTTCCCCCAGCTCCATCCTCCTGTCTCAGGTGCTGCCATCATCCCACTCAATGCCAGTGTCCTCCAGGGTCCACGGCTCATCCCATTCCCTGGCCCCACTGGCTGAACTCTCAACACCCATGTCCTTGGCTTCCATGCCATGCTGGCACCCACTCTGTGGCTTCCCCTCCCTCCCGGCGCCAGGACCCCGCACCTTTACATCTCTGCTGTAGTGGCCCATCCTCCGTCTGCCATCTCTCTCACTGCCTTCTGCTCAAGTTATCTGTTCTTTGACTGAACGTGGATCTCTTATTCCTGGACAATTCTATTTTTTTACCTACCAAGTGGGTTCCTTTTAGATTCACTCCCTATTCTGTGCAGTTAGACCCACAGTGGGGTCTCTTTGTCCATTTTCTTTTTCTTTGGCCATTTTCTTGAGAGCACACTTGATACTCTAGATGCCTTTTCCTCCTGCCCCATGAGCCATGCATGGCCTGAACCTGAGGTTACCCAGTCACCTGGTGGCTCCATTCACACCTGGCCTGTTGTGTGCCACTGAAAAAAGTAACATATGAGATTCAAATTCTTGGTTTACAGCCCTAGGCAGACTTCCTGTCCATAGAGAACTCTCATTCCTCCCTTCTGGCTGTGTTTCTGAACTTCGGCCTGTACTCTAACTGCTCGCCCCAACTCTTTAAAGAAAATTAAGGTCAAATATAACATAAAATTTATCCTTTTACCATTTTAAAGTACAGAGTTTAGTAGTGTTAAGTGCATTTACACCGTTGTGCAATCTCCAGGACTCTGGCAAGAACACTCATGCCACCATTCTGTTTTGTGTCTCTAAGAACGTGACTGCTCTAGAAACTTCACATAAGTAGAATCATACGGTATTTGTCTTTTTGTGTCTGGTTTATTTCGCTTAGTACCGTGTCCCCCGGGTTCATCTGTGTTACCACATGTGTCAGAATCTTTCCTCTTTAGGGCTGGATTGTATTTTATTTCATGGATGTACTACATTTTGTTTATCCATTCATCTGGGGATGAACCATTGGGTTGCTTCTGCCTTTTGGCTACTGTGAATAACGCTGCTATCAACATGGGGGTACAAATATCTCTTGGAGACCCTATTTTCAGTTCTTTTGGGTATACGGCCAGAAGTGGAGTTTCTGGGTCATGTGGCAATCCTACTTTCGAGTTTTTTGAGAAATTGCCCTAGAGCGTGGCTGCAATGTTTTCCATTCCCACCAGCAGTGCACTAAGGTCTCATTTTCTCCAGATCCTGACCCATAATTTTCTGTTTATTTTGAGAGCAGCCATCCTAATTCCTGTGAGGTGGTATCTCATTGTGATTTTGATTTCATTTTCCTGATGATTAGTGATGTTGAGTGTCTTTTCATGTGCTTGTTGGTCATTTGTGTATCTTCTTTGGAGACATGTCTGTTCAAGCCCTTTGTCCATTTTTAAATCTGGTTGTTTCGTTGTTACTGTTGAGCTGTAGGAGTTTGTTACATATTCTAGACATTAACTCCTTATCACGTATATGATTTGCAAATATTTTCTCCCATCCCACAGGCTGCTCTTTTACTCTTGGTTGTGTCCTTTGATGCACGTGAGTTTTCAGTTTTTTGTGTAGTCAATTTTTCCTTTTGTTGCCTCTGCTTTTGGTGTCCCATTTAAGAAATTATTGCCAAATCCATCCTCTCCTCCACTCCTCACAGATGACATTACCACCACTTGGCTGCCAATCTGTGTCTTCAACTCCCAGTCAAGCTTCTCTCAGGAGAAGAGGGGTCTCTTCCCTACCCACTCCCAATCTCTTCCCTGTATATCAGAAGTTAACTCTAGAAAAGACCACATGTTGGAAGCCAAGGAAGAGAGTATTGCAAGGAGGAAGTTGTCAGCAATGCCCAGTGGCCAGCCTTGCCCTAGGCTTCTAATTGGTCTGAAGATGGGACCAGCATTCAGATTGACTGACATCCTACTCTTCCTAAGGGAAGTCTAGACCCTTCTCTTCTTGCCTATGCTCCTCTACTCTTCTTCTTTTTGGCAATTTCTAGGCTTTTGATCTTTTAGTGTTTCTTCTTTCTCTAGCTCTTGACCCTTCATCCTCCTGCTGCTATTGGTTGCCCCTGATAACCATCCTCTCTGTCAAGCTGTGGCCTGGCCCTGGGAAGGTACAGCATTCCCAAGCCTAAAAGCCCATCCACCAGTGTCACATGCCTCTGCCCAGTTTCTGTTTGCTTTTCCACCTGCTCCCTTAGCTACTTCCTCTTTCCTGGTTACCAGCATAGTCTTTGGACTAAACTTAGTGCCCTCCCCATTGGCCTTTACACTTATCCAATTATTGTCTCATTGCCCAGGGAGATCCAACCTGTGTTTATGAGGCCACGGTCCTAAAGGTCCATACTAGACTGAACCTGGAAATATTCCAGCACTCAAAATTTTCCATCTTCTGCCCTGCCGCTGGCCATACCAACCCCTCGGTGCTTCACCAGGTGCTATAAGCATCTTGATGCAGATTGTGGCTTTAAGGTCCCCTCAGCTCTGCAATCCATGGGTGAAGTCAATGGACTGGGATGTCCTGGATGCAGAGTATCCTAACATGCAAGGAATAGGGAAGTCAGATACTGCAGAACTATAAGAAAGCTCAGGGTTGACACAGCTGCTGGCTGGTGGCTGACCTCCAGAAGCAGTTGTCTCCTGAAACATCCCTGGCCTGGGTGACACTGTCCATGAATGTTCTTAAGGGTGCAGCTCTGCTTCCTGAGACCAGTTCACACAGAAGATGGGCCAGTGGGCCCAATGTGGGGCTTTGGCACTTGTTTTCCCCGTCTTTCTCCTTCCTTGGTCTGAGCATCTTGAGGGTATGGGCTAGGCTTTTCCTGTTTCTTCTCTTCACTGCTCCAATTTTTTCTCATCCCTTTGATAATGACCTGCCAGCTCATCAGAGTTTGGTTCTGTCTTATAGGGTCCTCCCTTTGATGGTCCTTCTACCGTGTGCTGTGGTATATAAACCGTCCTGTCCTTTTCTCCATGGCTGTGCCATGTCAGTTCTCTCCTCATGGCCCCTTGGCTGTTGTCTCTCCCTTGTCAGTTCTCTCCTCCATGCCCCAGCCCACCCCCTACCTCCGTGTCCTATTGGTCCGTACTCTGCTCTGATCCTGCCATCTGCCAGAACTGGGCAATCTCTCCACATCCTGCCCACAAGCTTCTTTTGGGAGATTAAGTTCTGTTTTTCTTTTATTTTTTAAAGAGTGTGTTTGTTTGTTTGTTTGTTTGTTTGAGAGAGAGAGAGAGAGAGAGAGAGCACAATTGGGGGAGCTGCAGAGGGAGAGGGAGAAGCAGGACCCTGAGATCATGACCAGAGCCGAAGGTGCTTAACCGACTGAGCCATCCAGGGGCGCCTGAGTTCTGATTTTAAATGATGGGAAATAAGAATATGATTACTAATACATTTGCATTAATTTCTACTGTTTTATTTGCATTTTATGTTTGTGTCACTTTTTCCTTTTCTTTTTTGGTCTTTTCAGAATTTAGAGGGTTTTCCCCTTTACTCGTCTGGAAGGTGTATACACTCTTTCTTTCTTAATAGTTATCCTAAAAAGTTTAACAAGCATATTTAATTTAAAAGAGTGTAAAGTAAATCAATATTTTTACCTTCTGGCTAAACAATACAAGACTTAGAATGCTTTAGCTCTGAGTCCCCTGGTTAAATGCTCAGTATTTTAACTCTGTCTTGGTATTTGAGTCCACACTTTAGACATTTTTTTTTTTTTTTGTATTGGCTTATACAGTTGTTTAGATTCTACATATTTGCTTTTTCCTCACACATTGTTTCTTCTTGCATTAAGACTTTCCCTCTGGAATAATTTTTCTTCCTGATATATATTCTTTAAAATTTCCTTAAATGAGATTTTCTTGGTGAAAAATTCTCCCAGTTTTTGTTTATAAGAAAATTTTTTCATGTGTTTCACTGGTTACATAACTCTAAGCGACAGTTATTACCTCTTAGCACTCAGAAAGACACTATTTCATAATTTCTACATGGTTTATACTGTTGCTCTTGGGAAGTTAGGTATCAGCTGACTTGTTATTCCTCTATGTGCAATCTATCTGTTCCCTGGTTGCTTTTAACATCTCTGTCTTTGGTGTTCTGTAGTTTCGATATAGATTTCTTTTTATTTATCCTACTTGAGATCCACCGGCTTCCTAGACCTGATGATTGTCATCTTTCGTCAATTCTGAAAAACTTTCAGCTATTCTTTATCATAATGTTGCCTCTCCTCATCCTCTTTTTCTCAAGCTTCAGTTAGATATGAGTTAGGTTTTCCCATTCCATCTTCTTTGTCGTTTATTATACCTTTGTCCCTCTGGGCTGCAATCTGGGAAATTTCTTTGTTCTTTTAGTTCACAAAGTCTCCTTTCAGATACATCTAACCTATTGTTCAGTCTGTCCATTGAATCTAATTGCAATTTATGGTTTTCATTTCTAGGAATATTTTGGGTTCTTTTTTCAAATATACTTAGCCAATTTTGGGAGACTCTTATTTTGCCTTGTTTTCAAATTTCTCTTTTATTTCTTTAAACATATTAAATATTGTTATTTAGTAGTAACAAAACAGTAGTAGATAGTAGTAGGTTTCCTCCTGGATTTAGTGATTTTTGATTGTGAGTTCATGTTCCTTAGGATATTATCTATAGGAATTCTTTGACAACATTCTTAAAATGTGTTCTTCGATAGGAAATTTGCATTTGCTTCTGCTTGGGACCCAGAGATACTACTAGTTAAACTAAATCTTCAGCCAAGGTTTCTTTGAGCCACAAATTAAGTGTAAATTCTGGACTTGAACCTGCCTGAGTATGGGCTTTCAGTTAGCAGTTCTCAGGGAGAGATCTTTTCTCTTGTTTGTTTTTTCTTTCCTTCATCCAGAGCTAAGACAGACAGATATTTATCTCACTATCTCCCTCTGTAAGGTAGGTTTTCCTCTCTAGTTAGCTTATAGTTTCCCAATTTATTTTATCTTGATCTGACTCCATTGTTTCCTTCTTCCTTCCTTCTTTCCCTTCCTTTCCCTGTCTACATCTTTACCAACACTTGTAGTTTTTGTTGTTGTTGTTGTTTGATAATAGTCATCATAATGGGCATGAGGTAGTATCTTGCTATCGTTTCAGTGTGCATATTTCTGGGGTGCCTCGGTGGCTCAGTCATTTAAGCATCTGACTTGATTTTGGCTCCAGGTCATGATCTCAGGGTCATGAGACCAAGCTCTGTGCTGGACTCTGCGCTGGGCATTCTCTCTGTCCCTCCCTCTCCCTCTGCTCCTTCTCCTCCTCTTGTGTGCATATGCACACATATGTGCACACTCTCCCTCAAAACAAACAAAAATTGCGTATATCTAATGATTTCTGCTCAGAATTTTTTTCATATGCATATTAGACATTTGTGTATTTTCTTTGGATAAATGTCTATTTAAGTCTTTTGCTCATCAAAAAAAAATTTTTTTTGGTTGCTGTTGAGTTGCAGGAATTTTTTATTCATTCTGGATCTCAGTTCTTTATCAAATATATGATGTGCCAATATTTTCCTCCCATTGTATGGATTGCTTTTTCACTCTTGCTTAAAGTGTCCTTTGATGTATGAAAGTTTTAAATTTTGATGTAGTCCAATTTATTTATTTTTCCTTTTGTTGCCTGTGGTTTTGATGCCATACCTAAGAAATCATTGCCATATCGAATGTCATGAAGCTTTTCTCCTATATTTCTTCTATGAGTTTTATAGTTTTAGCTCTGACATTTAGGTCCTTGATCCATTTTGAGTTAATTTTTGTATATGAGGTATGGTCCAACTTCATTCTTTTGTATATGGGTATCCTGTTTTCCCAGCACCATTTACTGAAAAGATTGTCCTTTCCCCATTGAGTGGTCTTGGCACCCATGTTGAAAATCATTTGAAAAAAAAAAAAAAAGAAAGAAAATTATTTGACCATATATATGCAGGTTTATTTCTGGCCTTTCTACTCAATTCCATTGGTCTGTATATCTCTCTTTATATCAGTACCACACTGTTTCAATTACTATAGCTTTGCATTAAGTTTTGAAATCAGGAAGTGTGAGACCTCCAATTTTGTTCTTCTTTTCCAACGTTGTTTTGACTGGGATACCTTGAGATTCCACATGAATTTGAGGATGTATTTTCTATTTCCACAAAAAATCATTGAGATTTTCATAGGGATTGTACTATTAGTAGATTGTTTTGGGTAGTATTGACATCTTAACAGTATTGTCTTCTAAACATAAGATGTTTTCCATTTATTGGTATCTTAATTTTTTCAGCAATGTTTTATAGTTTTCAATGTACAAGTCTTTTGCCAGCTTGGGTAAATTTATTCCTGAGTATTTCTTCTTTTTGATGTTATTATAAATGCAATTGTTTTCTTAATTTAGTTTTTAAAGTGTTCATTGTTAGTATATAAAAATGTAACTTATTTTTGTCTATTGATTTTGTATCCTGCAATTGGGATTTTTTGGTCTTTTGCATGAAATTTCTCCCTATTTTCAGAAGTTTGAAGGATTTTTCCTTTGTTCTCTGGTCTTTGGATATTCCATGATGATGGACTTGATCCATCTATTTTTAGCCATTGTATTGGTTAGTAGGTAAATCTAACACCTTCTTAAAGTCTTTCCATTGTTTTCAGCCCCACCTTCACCCCTACTTCCTGAGATATGTTCTTCTGCTAATTCCAGAGACTTGGGAAGGTTCTGTAATGTACATTAGGTTTCTTCTAGGTTCCCCACTCCTGCCTTAGGAGTCTATGGAGTCAGTTACCACTTATCTGTTTTCCAGCTTTCAAAATTTTGTGTCTTTTTCGTGTTTTCTTTGATCATATGGTTTATTTATGCCATTTTAGTAGGCTTCTAATTAGCCATCTTTATTTAGAAGTTCTAATTATATGGTTTTAGTAATTGAAAAATATGCAGGTGTGTCTATTAGACCTGTTAGTTAATTGTTATGTGAATGAAAACTTAAATGCTGCTAAAACTAAAATAGTGGTTTGGGGATGACAACCTGTGCTGTTCAGATAAAGAATTCTTTTTTTAAAAAAAATATTTATTTTCAGTGGTTTGGGGATGGCAACCTGATAAAGAATTCTTTTTTTAAAAAAATATTTATTTATTTTCAGTGGTTTGGGGATGG
Organism: Canis aureus; assembly: GCF_053574225.1. Classification (NCBI taxonomy): domain Eukaryota; kingdom Metazoa; phylum Chordata; class Mammalia; order Carnivora; family Canidae; genus Canis; species Canis aureus. The sequence continues at coordinate 23,522,341 of NC_135623.1, forward strand.
CAACCTGTGCTGTTCAGATAAAGAATTCTTTTTTTAGGGATCCCTGGGTGGTACAGCGGTTTAGTGCCTGCCTTTGGCCCAGGGCGCGATCCTGGAGACCCGGGATCGAATCCCACATCGGGCTCCCAGTGCATGGAGCCTGCTTCTCCCTCTACCTATGTCTCTGCCTCTCTCTCTCTCTCTCTCTCTTACTCTGTGTGTGTGTGTGTGACTATCATAAATAAATAAAAATTTAAAAAATTCTTTTTTAAAAAAAAATTTATTTATTTTCTCAGGTTGGGAAGGGGCAAAGGGAGAGAATCTCAAGCAGACTCCCTGCTGAACACGGAGTCCAACACAGGGCTTGATGATCCTGAAATCATGACCTGAGCTGGAATCAAGAGTCAGATGCATAACTGACTGAGCCACCCAGGTGCCCCCATATAAAGACTTCTTAAAAACCAATTGAATTGGTCAATTTTAAACAACTTGAGGATGTATATTTTGAGCTAACTTGTCTTGGTGGCCCCCTGTTCAAAATTAAAAGTCAGACCTAGGTTCTTCATGATCAAACAGACAGTTGGTAATACTTGTCTTCAACTGTTATAAATGAAATCTTCCTTGAGTAAAACTATACCACACAAATGATCTGATGTTAAGTTTGTTTCAAAATAATCCATGGTGATGGGAGAGGAAAGAACTGGGGACTGTGGATACTGATGAAGCAAGAGTGACAGGAACTGATACTTGTTGAAGTCAGGGAATGGATTCATGGGAATTCATTAGGTTTTTCTCTCATTTTTTGTATATGTCTGAAATTTTCAATAATATTAGTAGGAAGAACTTGGCTATATCATACAGTATCCTGAGGAGGTCTCAATGATATTTGCTAGGATATTTGGGCATATTTGAAATATTTTTTAAAGAGAGGCTTTGCAGTTGTTCACAGGCACATCTATGCTTTACTTTCATCTCCAATAAGTCAAGCATCTCAATCTTCATAACACATACTCGGCTCTTATGTCAGTTCTTTAGATGGAATATTGCCTCTTCCGGTACTACTCAGAGAGTTTACTCTTGTTTCAACTTCTCCTCAACTCTAACGAAAAGGGCAGATGAGACAATACAATTATATGTATAAATCTGTAATAGTTTAAGACTCTCAAGAAATTATGAAAATAGTACAGAGTTCCTGCATATACTTCAGTCACTTTCACCCAGTGATAACCTCTTAAGTGACCATAGTACTGATATTGGAAAGACTCAGGCCACAGCCATGGCAGGTTTCCATTCATTGAGGTTTCTAAGCTCTATTCCTGAATGTAAACCCAAGAAAACAATATACTCAAACCACACTGACTTAATTTTCCATGGAAATACCTTATATTCTGTCTTTATTGACCATCCAAATAAGAAATGGATACCTGAAGAATGTTTTTTAATTGTCTGAAGACATACAGTTAAAGGCTGCCCACTGTGTTATTCAACATCCTTTTTCATAAAGATCCGTGTGTTAAGTTTTTTACAAAATATAGTGCCAGGGAAAGGTTTGTTTCCTCGGGAAAAAAAAAAAAAAAAAAAAAAAAAAAAACAACTCCAAGTTTTCCTCTTCCCATAAATGAGGACTATGTAAACTATCATATTTCTGTTTCTCTTTTTGCCCTGGCTGTCAGAAATTCAGAGGAAATTTAGGATAATTGTAGTAATTAACTCATTTAATATCTCTAATGTCATTCTTTCCTCTTTCCATTTGAATATTTCTAATCTTTCTTTTTGTCTTTATTTTAATCGCACTGGTCCACAATCCCTTATCTTCAATTCTAAAGTGCCAAAAGCCCTAAAAATGTGAAGCATTTTAAAATTTATGAAGTTCAGTGTGAATATTCATGTTTCACTACAGAAATACGAATGTGTTTGATTTCGGGGCCCTGCCTCAGACTCCTCTAGGGATGTTATGTAATATGCGGTATATAGTAAGTTCTTTCTAAAACTGGAAAGATTCTGAATTTTAAAGTCAGAGATAACCTCAAGGATTTTGGTCTCACATGCTTGAATGTGGCAAGGGCCTCACAGATCCTTTGGATGGCATGGGGAACAGCATGAAGAGGTTCCCAGAAGGCCATCGGGTAGATGTGGCCTGATACAGGACTCTGGGGAGAGGCAGACTTGGAAGCCAAAGGAAGACTTGTTTGTGGCTCCCATTGGTCCCTTGATCCCAATGCTCATCCCCTTTGGCCACTGGTGACATTACCTGTCTCTGGAACATCTTGTGGTCGGATTTTCTTGGTCAGTTTCAGAGCTGCTTCAAGGTCGTAGACTTGGGAGCGAGTGAACTTCAACTCCCTGCGGAGCTCATTAATCTCCTTGATCAGGGAGACATTTTCCTGTAGAGAAGAAGGAAGAGAGGGTGAGCATGGAGGGGTGAGTGATCCGTAGGCACAGGGCCTGCCCTGGCCTGGGGCTGAGGATGTATGGAACAGACAGGGTTGGGCCTGAACCCAGATTACTCTACCAGAGTATGAGCCCTTATCCTAGCTTGTGGATCAGTCTCTTGAGGTACCAGCTGACTTACCTTCAGGTGGACTCTGGCAATATAAGATACAGACAGTGTGTACCATTCCCAAGCATCTAGAGCCTTTCCAGCATCAACAACAATGCTTTTCTAAGCACTTCATATGAATTGAATGCATTGAAGTATCATAATATACTATGAGGAAATTCTATTATAATTACAATTTTATAGAAGAGGAAACTGAGGCATAGAAAGGTTATATAACTTGCCCAAATTACATAGATAGCAAGTGGCAGAGTCAGGATTCTGACTCTGACAGTCCAGCTCCAGAGCTCTGAGCTCTTAAGTACTGTACTATCCTTTATTCATTTTTCCTATTCATTTGTTGAACCTACATTTATATGGTATCTGCTATGGCCCTGGGATATAGACAGAAATAAGAAATGGTTTTTGCATTCAGCGTACTGTTTAGTGAGGAGCACAGAAAACAAACAAATACTGAACATTTGCTATATCCATTGACAGTTCACTTTTCTTGTGTTTGACAAATATCCATCCATCCATCCATCCATCCATCCATCCATCCATCCATCCATCCAATATTTACTTGAGTACTTACTATGGGCCAGCCACTGTGCTGATCCTAAGGTATAACGAAAGTAAGACCTGGCCTCTGCTCTTGAAGAGTTTAGGATTTAGTGGGGGATCTGGGTGTAATTAAGCATGGCAGCCACCTTGCTGTAATGGAGGAGTGGGGCACAGATGAAAGGCACTTAGCCCTGACTGAATGACCAGGGTGGATTCCTAGGGATTGATCCCTGGCTGAAGTTGCAAGGAGTTACCAAGGAGAGGGTATGGGGATCGCACACAACTGGAACAAGAGAAAGACACAGAAGTAGGACATGGCTAGTGTCAGGGAAGACTTGCTGCAGTTCTGTATCACCAGACACAAAGTGAGAGGCAGGTACAGAGGAATGAGGATGAAGAGTCTGCTGGGGGCCCTATGGTGGGAGCTCTGCACCTGGAACCATGCAGTCGCTTCTCTTTTCCCTTCCCACACCTCAAATCTCTGCCTTCCTTTTCATTGATAGCAAAGTCCTTGAAGGTCAGAGTACCCAAAAAGGCAAATGCAGGCCAAATCTACATAAAACAGACCTGTGCTAGGGACAACCACCACTTGGGACACTCTCTCCATAGTGGGAAGCATGGAGTCAACCCAGAGAACAGGGTGATCCCAAGCACTATTGTCCACGAGCCACAACAACCACTTCTCTGTTACAAGGACATGCCTATAGGGGCTGGGTGGGAGCAGTGCATGAACTGGAGACACTAACATATTCTTTTCCTCCAGAGCCTCTTTCTCTGAGCAGGTCAGATATACCTTCAGATTTTCAGTACATCACCTAATTTCAGTATTCCTCATTAAAAAAAAAAAAAATTCTCTCCTCTTGGGTGAAATGCCCAATTATTGCTGATCCCTTGTTTTCAGGCTGGGCTTTGTGCCTTTTTTTTTCTATAAAGTCAGCAGATTTCTCCATGGGATCTTTTACTCTTTTAACCAGCCCAGGCCTTAGTGATGAATCTCCCACGTTTCCTTTCCAAATGCTCTCCAGCAAAACTCACCGCGTCTCCTCCCCCAAAACCTCTCCACACTGACTTTCAATCATGACATGCTCAATTAAATATGTATGCATTTCGTTCTAAGACCTTGGACTCTGCCCTGCATGTAAGAAGCGCTCAATAAATATTTGTGAAATGGATAGCAAATGAATAACTAATGCAGTAGATATCAAGCTGAAAAGGATGAGATTCTTACTAACAAGGAAATTATAAAAAAGGGGGTAAAGGTCGATGGGGGAGATGAGAGCGAAGGGAGACTTGAGAGGGCCGCAGGGAACTTGGGCAAACTGGCTCTGGCTCAGGGGCTCTCTCCACTCCTCCTCTTCACGGGCATCACTTAACTTCCCTTCTCTTGTCTCATTCAATTCAAATAACAATAATCAGAATGAAGATTAGAGACTGAAGGTACCATTGCCCAGTCCTCTCTGGCCATATCATGAGGACCTTCTTGGTCATCTCCATCCATCCTGTCACTAAATCCCATCAGTTTTGGGTCTGAATTTACCTTTCCTGCTGTGATACATCACCAGCGCTCAGCATCTCTCCTCTCTACTGCCCTAATGACCCCAGGTGGAGCCCTTGCCTTGGTGTCTCCCCAAGCCTCCACACTTGACAATCCTGCTACCATGACTGGGACTTCAGGCTTCTGGTACTTTTTAACTCCACCGCCTGCGTTGGTCACTTCCATGATGCCTGCCACCTAAATGGGCCTCCAGGACATGCCATGGTCCCTATTAGAGTGTGATCGAGACCCATGACTTAATGCAGCCCGGTTCCTGGTTCTGTTCATCCATTTGTTCATCCATCCATTCACTCACTCATGCATAAAAATCATCTAAGGACCAGTTCCTAAGAGCCTACTATGCACTGGTCACTGTGTTGGACATGGGAGGTCCAGCTTGGATCCAGTGCTTAGAGGTGCCATGAGAGTCTGAAGAGAGGCCCACACCCAGTGTGAGAAAGGCTTCCTGGGGTAGTGGGGCACAGGGAAGAATGTTTCAGGCCTGGAACCAAGGGGGAACAAACACAATTTGAGGCAGTCAATGCTTGATGATGATGATGACGATGACAAGAGTAATCATAACTTCAAGAATTGATTGGATCCCTGTATCACATCAGATATTTTACATACAATAACTCATTTAATTCCACGACAACCTTATGACAGAAGAAGGCATTATTAGATTCATTTCCACAGGAGAAAACTGAGGCCAAGGCAGTGCGGTGAGGTAGAGCCAGGATTTGAATCTGGTTGTGTCTGCTCCAAGTGCTTGTTCCTCTAGGACTGTTGCCTCCCAGACTCTACGTTCCACCTCTCATTGACGTCACCCCATTCCAACATCTCACATGGTATTTGGATGGCCATGGAAGCCCCCCAGAAGAACAAGTTTGGCTTCCTCAAGCGTGCTTTCGGGAGTGGTCTATGTTCTGAGAAGTCCAGGGGTCACCCTGAGATCAACTCATGTGCTTTGGGAAGCTGTGTAAGCTTAAAATGTGGACGTGACCGTGTGCTGAGTCTTCTGTTCCTGGTCCCTCCTTGGTCAGGACCATCTATAAAAACCCCTCCAATCCTCCAGCCCTCCACCCAGCTCCTCTGCTGTAGGAAAAATGTGACCTGACCTGGGGGCCATCAAGTGCCAGGTCTTGGGGTATGACTGGCTGGAGGGATGCTGAAGTCCACTTCCATAGAAAATCTTCTAAACAAAGGGGCAACACTGAGCTGTCCAGGACTGCCTTTTGAGGAGAGGCTGGAACCAGGTGGAGACAGAGCCTTCTGCCCAGAAGGGAGAAGGAAGAGAATGCCTCTAGCACCCCCTACTGGCCTTCCCTGTGTTGACACCTTCAAGAATATGGCAGAGGCTGGCAGCATGGAAAATGCAGGCAGCCTGTTTACCCCGTGACCTTGAAAGCCCTGCATCAGTGGCCTCTTTCTGGACCCCACAGTTGGTGGGACCGCCACCTGCCTAACTGCACAGATGAGGCATCTCTCTGCTCCTCTTTCAACCTTCCTCTCACGTCCGACTTGACATGTCATCATTTCCCCTCTGAATTGCCTTTGAGGGCACAGCTTAGCCCCTTTCAAGGCCTTAGGCCCATCCAAGGCCTCCTTGTCTCCCCCTAACGGGCAGCCATCTTCCCATGGGGTTTCCCACCACCAGCCTTTCCCCACCAGCCTTTCCGCCCTGCCAACTGAGGTGATCTCAAAACAGAGAACACCCCTACCTGCTTCCACCTTGGGCGGCACCTGCTTGTAAGATAACCCTTATGCTTCTTGGTGTGGCAAGGAAAGCTCCCTCAAGTGACCCTAAATTCCTTACTTACCAGCAGGACTTTTTTTCCTTGCTTCCCTTCTGGAGCTCTGCAATAAAGGAAGGTCTGTGGACCCAGGAGGGTCCCCAGACACCCCAGAAGCCTCACTCTTCCCTCTCTGCCCATTCTCAGGTGGTCTCTCTGCCTGGAAGCTTCTTTCTCCACTTGCTCTCTGATCACCTCTACTTCCACTTCAAGGCCCAACTCAAATGCCTCTTGCCTTCACTGAAGCCCGCCTCTGCAACGTGCCCACAGCGCTGGACAGACTGTACTGAGCCGTGATTGTATCTGGTTGAAGTTTCCTACCGTGAACTGTTGAGGGTAGGCATGCTGTCACATTCATCTCAGAATCTTCCTTGGCTAGCGTGGAGCCTGGCTTCTAAGAAGCCCTCAAAATTGTCTCCTGAATGAATAAAGTGTGGGTCCTGGTTGTTTGTATTCAAAGCAACTCTTACTTTCGTATCTGCAAGCGTGCTGGAGAACGAGTGGGGAGGCCCTGCGCTCCTCTCTGAATAAATAAATGAGACAGTGACCTCATTTTCTGTGTTTCTGCCCTGGCCTTCCTTGGCCTTTTTGGACTGAAGTGCCAGCACCTTGGCACCTGCAGAGGCAGGTTCTTACCGACACAGCAAGGCACCAGGCCCCCAGGCCACCAGCTAGGGAGTCTGGGAGCAGTTGTGCAATTCCTCCCTCCCATGTCCCCAGCCCACGGGCAGCCCTGGTCTTTGCTGGGATGGCCTTCCAGGCTTTCCCTCTGACTTCTGCCTTGGTTCTCGAGTAGGTCTTTAGGTGAGAGGACCAGAAGGGAGAGAGCATTTTCAGAGCACCTGTTCGTAATGACCAGAGACCAGTACCTCATGCTTTACATTAGTCATCTTATTTAATCCCTGGAGTAACTTGCTGAGGTTGGTACTTCCTTCCCCATTTTACGGATAGGGAAGGAGGCTCCTGGGGAGGCTGAGGACTTTCCCCAAGGTCTCCCAGTAAGGGAGGCGGGGGCAGGATAAACTGGGTTTAGACAGACAGTGCCCACTCTCGTTTCTCCTGCCTGACACCTTGCCTGGTCCTGGCCTGGGCCCTCTCCTTCAGCTTAAGATCAAAGAAGGAAGCAATTTTTATAATTGAAAACGATGGCTTTGAAAGTTTTTCTTCTTCCCTTTTCTCTTCCTTTCTTTTCTTTCCCTTTCTCTCCCTCTCTCCCTCCCTCCCTTCCTTTCTTCTAAACAAAATCTGACACAGAGCCTACTGTAGGCAAGGGGATGGGGACCTAGAACCCTGCCTCCCAGGGCCCCCTCTATGGATCCGCAGACTCCTCCGCAGCACACTGCTTTACAAAGCTGCTGGAGAAAGCAGTCTTGCGGGGACTTCCCCTGGTTTATGGCTCCCTCTGCCAGCCATCAGGGAGTGGCAGGGCTGGGCAGGAGTGCTGCTTCTATCTCTTTGCTCCCTCCACCATCTCACCCTGCCCAGGACAAGGGTGCACATATCCTCTGGGGTCCCAGGGAGCAAAAGAAGACCTGTGCCTGACCTGAGAGGTGTCGTCCTGGGACCTGCACCCTCTGGTAGCCTGTGGTCTTTCCTTTTCTTTCTTCTGCTGGGACTGACATTAGCTTTACCAAATCTGCTTGGCACAGAGAGAGGGACCCCGCCCCTGGAGGGCCCGACAGGCCTGTGCTCTGGTGGCAGGGCACAGACAAAGGCCTAGCAATGTCACCAGCTGTCAGCTGCCTCTGTAGTCACCCTGGTCCCACCGGCCAGTGGGCCGCCTTCCAGAACCCCGGGGGCTCTCCGTGCTGGGGGCCTTGAGACCCTTAGCAGTGGCTCTGTGTATCCGCTGCTGGTGCCAAAAGGGTCCCACCAACCAGATGCACTGCTCTCTCTGGGCTTCTGAGTGCTTCCCTGGCCCAGGAGGAGGCCGTGGTTTGGCGGTGTGGGCTGCTCTGGGGCAGGGGCTGCTTGCGGGATGGCACAAGGCCCGCGGTGCCTGGGTCTGGGCCTGAATCTCTGCTGCCTGTGGGGGGACTGGGACTGGCCCAGCTGGTAACTGGTTTGTTTCAATCCAACTGCAGCCCCTCCCATCCCAGTATTTTAATTATGGCATTAAAGAAATACAAACATAAAAAGGTACGTGCCTTATAAACGTGATTCTGATGATCCCTTTTGATATTAAATCACATTAATTGCCTCAGACGATACTGATACTCAAACAGAAATCTGGCAGAAGGATCCTGACCCGCAGTCCTGATAATGCGCTAAGTGGAGGCGGCAGTAATGGGGTCAGGACTTCCGAACAGCCCCGTGAAGGCTCCTGGGAGGTGGGTGTGGGCAGTTCATCAAACACGAGTGAGGCCAACACGGTTGTGGGTGTGGTTGGCCCTGGACCCAAGAGATAAGGGAAGGCACCTGAGGCACCAGAAAAGGCAGATGAGGCGGGTGGAGCCAGGTGTGGTTGGAGGGAGCTGGGCCATTGGGGATCGTGTGATTCACGGAGCAGAATAAAAAACAGCAAAACAAAGTAAGGTGAGGGGATCCCTGGGTGGCGCAGCAGTTTGGCGCCTGCCTTTGGCCCGGGGTGCGATCCTGGAGACCCAGGATCGAATCCCACATCAGGCTTCCTGCATGGAGCCTGCTTCTCCCTCTGCCTGTGTCTCTGCCTTTCTCTCTCTGTGATGACTATCATTAAAAAAAAAAAAAAAAAAAAAAAGTAAGGTGAAATCACAGTTGGAAACCAAGGAAAAAGAGGAGAGCGTGACTCAGGAGAGATAACATCACGTGGATGGAGGGCCAGAGGGGGCAAGGAGATGGGGAGGCCTTGGATAGAGATGGGCGGGGGGAAGAAACGGTGCCTGTGAAGTCGGGGTCGGGGTGGAAATGAATGGGCATTGGCAGGACAGGGGTGGGGAAGGAAACATCTAGAAAAGCGTGGAAAGGCTCTTGGTCACGGCCCCTGCCAGGTGGAGCTCTGGGAAGCCAGAGGAGGGGAGGCAAAGAGAGAGGGCTGTAGAGAAAGGCAGCGGTCCCCAGACGAGCGGGACACGCGAGGGGTGCGGGCACCTGCATGATGCGGACGTAATCAGTGCGGTGCAGCTCACTCTCCTTGACCACCTTCTTCTTGAGAGTGGCCAGGTTTCTCTCCAGGTGCTCCCGCTGACGGGCGTACTCCTGCTGCAGGTCGGTGTTCAGCCCTGCGATCTCCACCTGAGGGCGGAGGGCTTCTCAGCGAGGGACTCGGGGGGCAGGGGGACCCCCGGGAGAGAAGGTGAGCAAGGGAAGCAGAGCTCACCATGTCTGCCCGCTGCACGTACTTCTCAAACAGAGCTCGGACCTTCTCCTTCAGGAGCCGGGGCTCCTGGATGTACGCCACGCAGTTGTGAAGGTCTGTCTTGAACCGTTTGACCAGCGCCTCCAAGTCCCGCTCCTGCAACCACAGGCATTTGCTCCTGGCACTGCAGGGGCTCTGGGAGGGGTGGAGGGGGTGCAGGCCGAGGCAGATGGCAGCAGTAAGATGAGAGACGCCTCCCCTGGGCCTTGGGGTTGGCTGCCGGGGCCCACAGTGGACACAGAGATCTGGCTGGGCACATAGCCGAGAGCCAGAGACAGGTACCCAAAACCCTGTGCACCTGCCCACAGAGCTTCATCTTTAAAAGGCCACACAGAGAATGTGAAATGGTGCAGCCACTCTGGAAAACTGTGTGGAGGTTCCTCAAAGAGTTAAAAATAGACCTGCCCTACGACCCAGCAATTGCACTGTTGGGGATTTACCCCAAAGATTCAGATGCAATGAAACGCCGGGACACCTGCACCCCGATGTTTCTAGCAGCAATGTCCACAATAGCCAAACTGTGGAAGGAGCCTCGGTGTCCATCGAAAGATGAATGGATAAAGAAGATGTGGTTTATGTATACAATGGAATATTCCTCAGCCATTAGAAAGGACAAATACCCACCTTTGCTTCAACGTGGATGGAACTGGAGGGTATTATGCTGAGTGAAATAAATCAATCGGAGAAGGACAAACATTATATGGTCTCATTCATTTGGGGGATATAAACGATAGTGAAAGGGAATAGAGGGGAAGGGAGTAGAAATGGGTAGGAAATATCACAGAGGGAGACAGAACATGGAAGACTAACTCTAGGAAACGACCTAGGGGTGGTGGAAGGGGAGGAGGGTGGGGGGTGGGGGTGACTGGGTGACGGGCACTGAGGGGGGTACTTGACGGGATGAGCATTGGGTGTTATTCTGTACGTTGGCAAATTGAACACCAATAAAAATAAATTTATTATTAAAAAAAAAAAAAAAGGTCACACAGAAGTTTCCTTCATCGGTTCTGGATTCTTTTCAGGACCACAGGCCTTGAAAGATGAAAGGAAGCGCGAGTGGTCACCCTATTCCTTTCTGAGCCTAGATGGATAGGATAGCTTCTCTCCTGCAGGCCCCTGGGCCAGTGCTTCCCCATCCCCCTTCTGAGCTCACCGGGGTTTATCCTTCCTGACCCTCAGGAGGGTCTGCTGTGAGTGGGGAGTGAAAACCTGATCAAATTGGGCTGACTGGTTTCAGTTGTACACCTGGGCCAGAGACTTACTCTTCATCCTGCTTTCTGATACCCATTCTCCTGTACCCCCGACCTGGAGGGCCCCTCCTTTCTCTTTGCTCCCATAACCCTCTGTTCATATATCATAACCCCTCATCTTGCATTATGATTGGTGTGTCCATACCACAAACCACCTAGCCTGTTGTGGACAGCCACCACTGTTCAGTCTGTGAAGGGCAAGGTCTGTGTCAGTTCACGTGGGTAGCTCTGCAGCTGCCCTAAGACCTAGTACATTGTCGATGCTCGATGTGGGGGATGGAAAAAAATCACTCAACCAACATGGGGGGCCCTGTGCTAGGGGTGGGGGTGCAGCCAGGTGCCGGCCCAGAACCAAAGGACCTAGTTCTCAGTGCTGGCTCTGAGTATACTACGTAGCTATGGGTGCTGGATGACATTCTTAAGATTTCTAATCTCTCTGGCCTTACTTACCTTATTTATTACCTAAAGAGACTGGAATAAACAATTTCTGAGGCTCTCCTTGTTTCAGCATGTTTTTGTTTTGTTTTGTTTTGTTTCTGATAGTCAAAACCTTTTGCCACTGCCTACAAATGGCCTCTCTGAGCATTATCCTTCTCAGGCTCAACAAGCTAATGCTGCAAGCAGCTTTATGGAACTGGCTTCCCATCCCCTTGAGCACTTTACCCAAAGTCCTAATAGTCTCAGATGGATGCAGTCATGTACATTTGCATGGGCACGAAACCAGGCAGGGCTGTGAGCAAGTGGAGAGTGAGTTAAAATGGGAATGTATCTTAGCAATGGGCTGGCGCCTTCTCTTGGAAGCCAGCTGCCCGCTGCAGACAGGTGCCAGATCCTAAATCCAAGATCTACCAGACTCTGAAATCCTCGTACCTTCTGTCTCTCTCTGTGCATCTCCTGATCGGTGGCTCTTAGTTTCTGCCACAATTCCGTGATGTTCAGCTCCAGCTGTGTGTTCTGCTTATGGAAATGTTCCAGTTCTGCTTCCATCTACAGAGATCAAGGGGGGAAAAGTCAAGAATAAGAAAGTAAGGGAATGCAAATTATATTTGAGAATGAAGCCTTTCAGTGGGAAGGTTTCGCTGGCTACCAAGGCTTTTCTTTTCTAGCTCCTACCTATGTCCTCTGCAATGAAACCTTTCTTCTTTCTCCTTTTTGAAAGAGAGAGAGAGAGAGCCAGTGCACACACAGGAGAGTGGGCAGGGGAGGGGCAGAGGGAGAGGAAGAGAATCTCAAGCAGGCTCCACACTGTGGATTCTGATGTGGGGCTTGATCTCACGACCCTATCATGACTGGAGCTGAAATCAAGAGTCAGACACCCAGCCGACTGAGCCACTCAGTCAGCACCCCTGAAACCTTTCTTCTTAACTCCTTGCTATTCCCAAAGCCTCTACCCTTTGGTAGATATATTAAGCCAGACCATGTATTTCTATAAGCAGGCTCTGAATTTTTCCCTTAGTTTCCCTGTTCCTTCAGCCACGCTAATTACCTTCTTTTCTTGAATCTTTATTACTTGGTTACTCTCAAGTACTGGAACCTGTAGCCTGTAGCCTGAGGCAGGGTTCTACAGAGAAGCACCTTCCTTTCCTACTTTGTGAAATCATGTGAGTGGATCATGACCCTTTGGGGCCACAGGCCATCAGAGTCGATCCCAAAGCAAAAAGTTGTAAGGGACCAGCAGGTAGGTGTTCCCAGTCTAAGGAAACTCCACCTCAATCATTCTGTGGAAAAGGTCTTCAAAAGTACAACTGAGGAGAATGTCTCATCCTCAAAGAAAAGGAAAAGATCACTAATGAGCTTCGGAAAGATTTGTTATTTGTATTAACCAGAGACACTGTGAATGACAATGGGAGCTTCTGATTAGGATGAGACCAGACGTATGTGAGCTCTCAGTTGATCTGATTTCTATCAAAAGCAAAGGGATGATGTTTGGTTGATGCACCAAATCTGGTGGACACTAGTATTCCTGTTGATAGAGAGATTTGCTACTTTTTTTGGGGGGGGGGGAATGAGACAGTTCACTAGGTTTTTTTCATGGTTGGATGGAGTAGCTCCTCTAGTCTATCCCAGGCCCTTTGGTCAGATTTCAAAGCTCCTGACCATCTTCTGGGATACCAGGACCCCTAGTGAGCCACACCCATGTTCTGGACATGAAGGGGCAGCTTGTAGAATGTTATAATCATTGGAAGCATTCTGTAGAGATGGAATAGCCCTTCGACCCAATGTCTGACAGGAAGGCAGCACTCAGTAGATATTCGTCTGAATAGAGGAGCACACGGCAAATGTTTAAGGCAAAGGGGAGCCACAAGGAGGAAGGAGAGGAGTGCTTGAAGCAACCTGCCTTCTGGAAGAGGAGTGAAAAGATAAATACGCAATGCTGGTGGAGCTATGTTGATCCACCTCGTGGAGGCTACCTTGTGGGGGGATGTGCACAGCTAAAGAAAGATTGTGTCCCCTGCAGAGTGTGGGCCAGCCATCATAGGCACGGGGATACAGAACTGATGAACAGGTGGTTTCTGTCTTCAGGAGGCCACAAGTCTAGAGGAATAAGAGGGCAGGTCCAGGTAGAAAGGGCCTCCTGCATGCATGGAGGATCCAGAAGTGAGATCCAGAAAAGGGATGCTCAGTCAGGTTTTGCCAGACCAATAGGCATTGGAGGACAAAGTCAAGAAGGAGAACCCCAGGCAGAGAGAACAGGCCATGCACAGAGATGACCAGAGGCGTGGGCTGCCCAGTGCATCTCCGTGGGCTACAGGTGGTCCAGGGGCTGCAGGACGGGTGCATGTGAGGGAGGGGGACTGGGGCCGGAGAGGCCGGCTGAGCTGGGTCAGCAGGACCCAGGGGCAGAGGCTCGAACGGGGAGAAGTTTGGCCTCCATCCTGGCCTGACATTTACATGGATCAGAGGCTTGGCCTTTATCCTGAAAGCTCAGGGAGTCCCTAGCAGGTGCTACCTAAGGCCTGGTGTAGAGGTCCTACCAGAGAGAGCAACACTGGAGGCAGGAGGTGGCACGAGGGTGCCCAGACCAAGGGAACAGTGGCTGGAAGAGAGAAAGGCGCTCCTCCAAGATCATGTCTGAGTGCCTACAGCTGCCTGTACCTCTTTCCCTGCAGTCTTGAAGCCAGAAATGGCAGATAAGGTTAGAAAGGCGTACAGGCAAAGTGTCAAAATATGCTAACAAAAATAACCTATTTCAGAGAAAAATTGTGAAATATGCTGAATTTGAATAGCCGGCTGGACAGCTAGGATACTAGCCAGCATGCAAGAATAAGCATCCTCTTCCTGGTGAGGAAATCCCATCTACTCTTCCATGTGTTACTCCTTACACTCAGTGACTCTCAATGGGGGGGCTAGGGGGGAAGGGATGGGACAGGAAAGAGGCATTTTACCCCTTAGGGGACATTTGGCAACAAGTGGAGACATTTTTGGTTGTCACATCTGGGGGAAGGGGAGGATTGCCACCGGCATCTAATGGGTGAGAGACCAGGGATGTTGCTCAATATCCTACAGTGCATGGGGCAGCTCCCCATAACACAGAATTACCCACCCTAAAATGTTATAATGCTGAGGTTTAGAAACCTCGCACTAGAGGAGTAAAGTGTGAAGAAAAATGACAAGGTTCCGGACACTGTCTCCCTGGGGAGGAGTCCTGTCTCCTCAAGGAGCAGCTGGAGAAGTAAACATGCAGGGAGGCACCTGGTTCCAGGGAGTACGAGACTGTCCTTCATGGAGGTCTCAGCTCCACGGACAAGCCCGCGGGCTTGCAGCTCCCTTCTTGGAGGAAAAGGAACTTCACAGGAGATTGGCGGTGGGTGGGGAAAATGGGCCTCTGACCCCCAGAGGCCCCTGGGAAGGAATCTGGCCCAGATATCAGCCCTGGCAGCACCGGGCATCAGGGGGTCGGGGTAGGAGGAGCCCTGTTTGAATCACTGTTGGGGTGCAGGCCTATCCCCGCTGAGGAGCAGTGCCATGGCTGGTCCAGTTACTGATGGGAGAAGGGAGCAATCCTTCAGGTGTGTTGGGGTGGAAAGTAAGTGACCTGCATGTAAATCTCCCTGACAGACAAGGAGGGGAAATGGGACAGTGATCTCAGGGTCCTGCAGCACACTGACTTCCCAACGAGTGGGGCTCCTTTTTGGACAGCCACATCTGGTCACTGAAGTCACTCACGAATGGCAGGGAGCCCAGAGGAGGCAGCTCTGTGGTCAGCTGGGGACACCCTACCTTTTCCCAGAGGCCAGGGAGAAAGTCACACTCCCTCTGGACGCGCTCTAGCCCTGGACTGATCCTGCCACCCGACTTCCTCCCTGGGTCCCCTAGAGAGGAAAGGCTAGGCTTTTCTCCACCATAGCTCCTGGGTATCCCATTCTACGGAGGCCGTGGATGCTCGGACACACGTTACTTGTGTCCTTGCTCAGCACGATCAGCGAACATGGACACGGGTGGGGAGCCTAACTGTGGGAAGGCCTTTGGGCTGGCGCCGGGGAGGGGGCCTGCAGACCAGGCTGCTAAGGGGTAGCACCGGGATCACGCAGGGCCCCAGTAGGGACTGTGGATTTTATTCCAGGCAGGACGGGACTCCAGTAGGGGTTTGCTGCGGCCTGTATGTGGAGACCAGGCTGGAAGGTGGAGTCAAGTCCAGACGGTAGATGACAGAGGCAGTGGAGAGGATGGAGGGCTGGATTTGAGATGTCTCTGGGATGTCCATCAGATGGGATAGGGCAGTCAGGGGAAGGGGAGAGTCCAGAAGGCTCTACACTTACACCTTAAGTGCCTGGGTTGTGAACCATTTACTGAGAAACAGGAAGCGGGAGGAAGGGGGAGTCAGGAATTCAGGTGTTTTAAAAAGATTTATTTATTTATATTCCCCAAATGAATGAGAACATACAATGTTTGTCCTTCTCTGATTGACTTACTTCACTCAGCATAATACCCTCCAGTTCCATCCACGTTGAGGCAAATGGTGGGTATTTGTCATTTCTAATAGTGAAAGGGAATATAAGGGAAGGGAGAAGAAATGTGTGGGAAATATCAGAAAGGGAGACAGAACATAAAGACTCCTAACTCTGGGAAACGAACTAGGGGTGGTGGAAGGGGAGGAGGGTGGGGGGTGGGGGTGAGTGGGTGACAGGCACTGAGGGGGGCACTTGACGGGATGAGCTCTGGGTGTTATTCTGTATGTTGGCAAATTGAACACCAATAAAAAATAAATTTATTATAAAAAATAAAAAAAATAAAAATAAAAAATAAAAAAGATTTATTTATTTATTTGAGAGAGTTGGGGGCACACAAGTGGGGAGTGGGAGACGGACAAAGAATGGGGGGAAGGGAGAGAAGGAGAGAATCCTTGAGCAGACTTCTGGCTGAGCACAGAGCCCAACCCTGAGATCCTGACCTGAGCCAAAATGAAGAGCCAGGGGCTTAACCGACTGAGCCACGCAGGTGCCCCAGGAATTCGGTTTTCCATCCACCGTGGAGCCCATGGTCAGCTGCCATGTGCTTACGGAGATGCACTGTACCTGGGCCAGAGGGGCCGGAAGGGGACCCTTGTATCCCTCGGGACTCTCAGGAGCCCTCGTCCTGTTGATCTTGCTTTTAATCTCTCCTCTCTCCCTCCAGCCTGTCTGCTTCCCAGAACACACACTTAACGCTGTCGCTCTCCTGCTCAAGAGCCTTCACGACTTCCCATTCCTCCTCAAATTAGGTCCAAGCACTGCAGCTCCGCATCCGCCCCCACCAACATTCCCAGACAGAAAAAAAGGTGCAACGGGAGGGGTGGCGCTCCCCGGCGCACAGATCTGGTGGCCGAGGACACGCTGCCCCCTGCTGGCCTCCCGCGGAGAACCCAGGGCGCCGGCCCTAAGCTGCGGGCAGGGTCCAGGCCCACCCAAGCCAAATCTTAAAGCATTGCGCTCCTGCTGGGCCTCTGCTGTGGCTTCCTCCGCAGAGTGGAGGCCCTTCCTCCGCAGAGTGGAGGCCCACACACCTTGGGAGCAGGCGGGCCTGGGAGGAGAGCCTTCTCTCCTTGCCCCCAGGCCAGTCAGGAATAGTGGGGAGGAGACCTGGGTCCAAGAGGCCAGAGCGTTGTCGCAGATGGCTCTCACCTCCTGAATCTGCTCCTTCATCACCTTGATCTCATTCTCCCGCGGTTCTATTTGCTTCTTTAGCTCCTTTATTTTGTAGTCAAGCACAAACTTGAATTTCTCTAGTTCTTGGTTTTTCTTTTTCAGATCATAGATGCGCTTCTCCTGTGGGCGAGATGAGAGAGAAGTGAGAGCTAGCAGGAGGCCATGGTCTATGGAATCCCCTGCAGGCAAAGGACATAAATCCTGAGAGCTGGCTGAGCCGCCACAGCCGGCTGTCCGGCCGGTGGGGTTACAGAGGCCGGCTCCCGCACTGGGCTGCGGCGTGGACTCCTTGGCTTCTGTGCCAGGACCTTGTTCATCCACTCACTCACTCAAATACAGGTTGTCAATGCCTGTTTTTTCCAAAGCTGGCCTCGACAGCATCTCTCATCCCAGACACTCTTCTACAATGTGACTGTACGCTTCTCCACCAGGAGCCAAGATCTAATTAACCTTCTCTTGCATCCGGCTGGACTTATGGTTGGCTTGTAACCCAAAGAATGCAGCTTGAGTGATGCTGGGGGGCTTCCCAGGCTAGCTCAGAAGAGGCCAAGCAGCTTCCACCTGGTTCTCTTGGGACTTGTGCTCTGAGGGAGGCCATCTGCTCGGCAAGAAGCCCTCTCTGGTGAGACCTTCAGGCTAAGGAGCACGCTGGTCTCTGGTGGACAGTCTCAGTTGAGCCCAGCCTCCCAACCCCTGCCCCCGGCCAAGGGACTGGACATGAGCATGATGAAGCCACCTTGGATACTATCTTCTAGCCCCACTCCCCCACTATTTCAGTCACCCCTGCTCGAGGCCCAGCAAGGTCCCTGCCATGGGGACGAATACGTGCCATCTTGTCCTGGTCCAAATGCCAGACCCACGGAATCTGAGAGCATAATAAAACAATTACTGTTCTGCACCACTACATTTTGGGAGAATTTGTTACAAATCGATTGTAACTGGGATGTAGATCTATCTGTCCATCAAACATTTCTTGAAGGAAGACTTTTTGCTAAGGTCTGAGATTCCAGATAGAAGTAGGACACAGTCCCTGCCCTAATGGAGAAAGTTCTAGCTGGGAAAGCACATGTGTCAATGAGTGTAGCCCTACCCTGCTACAGGTGTTGTAAAGGAGGACAGCCCGGGAGGCACAGCATATACCGTGGGTGCCAAGAACAACTAGTGGGTGTGTAAAGCGGTGGTTCACGGGGAAGTGAGAAATCGGGCTGAAGAATAGGAGGGGGAGGAGGCCAGGGGTCTGCGTGCTGGGGTTAAAGGAGGTTAGAGTTGGCCAACTCTGGCCCTTGGGTCAAATCTGACCTGTTTCCAATAAAGTCTTGTTGGAACATGGCCAAGCCCCCTCATTCGTGTATGGTCTACGGCTGGTTTTACAACATAGGGGCAGAGCTCAGTAGTGTGACAGACAAAATATTTACTATTAGCCCTTTACGGAAAAAACTTTGTTGCCTTGCCACAGGCAACGGAGAGCTACGGGAGAATTTTAAGTGGAAGGATGACACGATTACAGAGCCCGGTGGCGGGGAGCCAGTGCAGGAAGTGGGAAGGAAGGCCGTTGGGCTGAGACTGTTGCAATTTTAGATCAGGACGACTTACCCTCTTTCTTGTCAACCGCCCTTCGAGAATCTGAAGAGAGCTTTGGACCCTCCCTACACCAATGGCCAGACACAAGCACGAACACGCACATACAGAAGTTTCACGCAGGCACCATCACGTGTCCCTTTAGCAGATCCCACCTCACAGGCGAGAACATGAGACTTAGAGAAGTTACGCAAGGTCCTGTGGTCAGTAAATGGCAAAGCCTGTGCTGGAACCCAATTAACCGGTGCTGAAGGCCACGATCTCAGGAGAACACTGCCTGCCTGACCCAGGAATGGTGAGGGGATGGGCCAAAGGGCACACGGCCTGGATTTGCTTGGAAGGAGGATACAAAATTTTGATAGGCCACACAAAATGTGATGTTGGTCTTCTAAGTATTTTGTAAGAAAGGCATCCTGAAAAGGGACACCAGCTTCCTGTGGCTGGCCTAGCAGTTGTAGGCCAACCACAAGGAGTGTGCAATGGGGCAGGTGAGCTGTCCCCGGCCCATGGGCATGGTCTCCCGAGGATGCTTGGAGCACCGAAGAGCAGGGGCCCTGTAGTCAGATGACTCATGCTCTTGCCCCAAGTCTGTCACCCCTTGACGACATGACCTTGGGCAAGATCCCAAACTGCCTGGAATGCCATCTCCTGAGCTCCACAGCTGGGTCCCCTTGTGGCTGCTGGGGTGGCTGAGAGAACTGAGTGTGGTGTGTTTACCGCTAGCGGCCCAGTGCCAAGCGCACAGCAGGTACTTCACAGACCACTCAGCCCCCATCAGGTTCAATGAATGTGTTCCAAGCATCCGGGGACCCTCTCCTGAACTTTGTCCTCCTCCCCTGGGTCCGCCTAGGAGTGGCTGAGGGAGATGAGCCTTCACCTTATCTTGAATGGTCTCGTCTCTTTCCTGGATTTCCCGCTTGAGGCCCAGGATGTCCTTCTCCAGGGACTTAATGACCCCTTGCAGCTTCACCTGCTCCCCCTTCAGGCTCTCGATGTCATTGGTTCGCTCTTCGATCTCCTTCTGCAGGCTGCTGAACTGTGGATACAAGATTACAGAGACCACCAGAGTCTCCGCCTCCCCGTCACCAACCTGTGACCCCGACTCCCCACCCTCATGAGCTGCAAACACATCCAGCACTCAATATTTCTGGGCTTCTAGGAGTGACTTTTTGGAGATTTGGGACAGGTCAGGCATTTCCCAGGCCACGTGAGTGACGTAGCATTCTATCTGGTAAGATCCAGCCCATGTCCCCTCTGCAAGGATGGACTGTCCGGGTCAAGAAGCTCTGGAGACCAGTGCCCCAGGTGGACCCAGACTTTTCCATGACTCCACCGACCTTGAAAGGTGGGGATCTGTGCCCTACCAAGGTCACCGATACTGTAATGGATGAGCCACCTTGCCCAAGTCTGAGAAGGGAAGATGACACTGTTCCCTGGATTGACAGGTGGTGGGACTTCTAGCGGGAAGGCACGTGACTTTGCCTTGAAGTTGGCTTCTCTGAGGCTAAACATGTTGGGGAAACCCAATTCTGCAAGGATCTGTGACCTGAATCTCTGTTCACCCCACCGCCAGTGACTACAAATATGTATCCGCCTCATAAACCAAGCTTCCTACACCGCCAGGCCTCCCACCCACTCGAGAGCCTCATCTCCATCTCTACCAGAGGTTGAACTCTGAAAACCGACTAAATCCTACTTGCCCAGCCATGAGAGCCGGGGGTGTCCACCAGTGTCCTGGCAAACATCACCATCACTGTGAAAAGGATGCAGCAGGGAGAGCCCCGAGGAGGGGAGGGCAGGGTGCCTGGGGGGCAGGGGGAACAGAGCTACTCGCAGCAATTCAGCTCTGGCGGAAGCCCGGGCCCATCATACCTTCTTCCTCATGATGCCAGTTTCTCCTTTGAGCCGCAGGTTCGATTCCTTTTCATCCCGCAGCTTTTTCTTGTACTTGGTTTTGATATCTTGGATTTCTTGGTCCTCGTCATTTTCAATCTGCTTCTTGGTCTCCTCAAACTCCCGCAGCTGCTGCCTGACGTCTTCCTGGGCCTGAAACGGGGAGCCGGGGGTCACTGCACACATGGGAACCAGGGCCCTGCGTCCCCTTACCTCCCACTGTCCTCCCGTCTGTCCTCTGTCTTCCCTTCTCTCCCTACCAGATGGGGCTGCGGCCTCCAGCACCTCAGTGACCACCTTCCCGACACCCCTGACCCTCTCCACCTCTGGTTTCCTCACACTGACACCCATGCTTCCTTTGTCTTTCTGTCACTGAACTGCTGACGGTTGTAATTTTGTATCTGTGGAACTACTTGGTCGTCTTTCCCAATAGACAGAAGTTCCTAGAAGGTAGAAACCTAGTCTATTCTGCCCACTCCCAGGGTCCCAGAGTACACCCTGCAGGGGCACACAGTAGGTACTTGGCCACTACCTGAGTGAAAGAGAGTCTTTAACTCTGATCTCCTGCTCCTTAACCCAATGCCCTGCATGTCCCCCAACACTTTGCATCATACTCTAATTGCCTGTTTGACAGGCTCCCTCATGGGCATGGAAGCTCCTTGATGGCAGGGCCACATCTCTCTGCTCACCAAGAACAATCTGCATAGCAGCTGGTACAGAATGAGTCAGAGCCTGGAGCTGGGACGCAGGAAAAAGGAACTCGGCCTGGGATCCCTGGGTGGCTCAGCGGTTGGGTGTCTGCCTTCAGCCCAGGGCCTGATCCTGGGGTCCTGGGATCGAGTCCCACATCGGGCTCCCTGCATGGAGCCTGTTTCTCCCTCTGCCTGTGTCTCTGCCTTTCTGTGTGTGTCTCTCATGAATAAATAAATAAAATCTTAAAAAAAAAAAGGCATGAACTCAGCTTGGGGGAGGCTGAGAGTTGACTCGGGTGTGATTCCTCTGCTTACAGCCCTCAGGCGGTCAGAGTCCACTGTGTCCCCCTTGTCCTGACCCTGGCATTCTCATAAGCTGCATGTACCCATCCCTGGGGTGAGTGTCAGGGGCTCAGAGAGACAACATGGTTTTAATACTGGGCTCCCGAGAAAGGCTTCTCTCTTCCCCGCCATGTGTCACCAGACCCTTGCTAGACAGAAGCCTTGGCATGGTGTGCTCTGTTTGCAGCCCAGAGTTGCCCGCCAGCCACGGCTCTAGCTCTGGGAGATGTCCCTGGAAAGGAAAGTAGGCCAGCCAGGTTGGTGAGGGGGCCTGCCAGGTGGAAACTTCCTAGGGAAGTTCTGAGTTGAAATCTTTTGACTCAAAGGAAGAAATGGGGAGGTAATCACTGTGAGGGTGCTGGCCTTCCTCTAGCCTCTCTCCTCTTGGGGCAGATTCCTCTCCCGCACCCCCATCCCCCAAGCCCCCCTGAAAGGTAAAGCTTAGATCAGTTGACTGGAGGTCGACAAACATTTCTGGAGCATCTAGGACACGCCCCCCCACCCCTTGCAGGGTTTGAAAGTCACTGATGGGTGACCCTGCCCTTGAGAAGCTCCCCCAGGGGAAGGGAAGTAAAGGCAGGATGCTACCCTATAGGCCACCGACGAGGCAGGGGTCCAGGGACCCTGAGGACACTGGGAAGGCTGCTTAGCCCTGTGGGCGGGGAGAGGGGTTGTAAGGGAGAGGACCTGCGGCCAGGTGAAGGGGAATCATCCAGAGCAGAGGCCCAGAGGTTGTGTGGGACACTTGGCCACTGCATGAGGTTGGATGGGAGGGAGCTGGATGGCAGCAGAGGGCCAGGGCAGGGGTGGAAGGCCGGCAAGGCTGTGCGGGAACATTCCCCGTGGGGCTGTCAGAGCCCAGCCTGCTGGGAGGAGACCTCCGCTCTCTACTTCCTGCTCCTCTGGGCCCAAGGCCTGCTCCCTTCCCGGCTCCCTGAAGACTTGGGGCGTGGGGGTGGGGGTGCGGCCCAGTCCTCCTCCTGGCACAACTGGCGGGGGTGACCCTGTAATGTCCAGGGTGCTCTGACCTTTGTCTCTCCTCTGCCTCGGCACCCCCGCGCTCAGGTCCACCCCGGGCCTGGGCCCACCTCCACCTCCGAGGCCTGCAAACACAGGCCCTGCCCTCAGCACAGGTGACTGCGGTGTTAGACCCCAGGTGGGCCCAGCCCTGTCTGGAGTCCTCCACTGTCTTCCAGGCGTCTGGTCTTCTGCCCCTGTCTGGGCTGGCCCTGGTGGCTGCTCCCCAGAAGCCCTGGTTTGCCTGTGGCAGCCCTCAGGAGAGCCGCTCTGTGCCGGCCTCCCCCGCAGTCCTGCTGAGGAAAAGCACTGGGCGGAGGATGAACACAGCCAGGATTCAGGTTTAAAACCTCAGCTGCGTGCTCAGCTACGCACCTGCCAGGCCTCTTCTCTGCCACCTCCTTCCTCATTCCCTTCAAAACTCATTCCACCCCTTCCTGACTCTGTGCCCTCGCTTACGGTGCCCCATCTGCTGCCGTTTCGTGCAGGAAAGGCGGCCATCTGGCTCTTCTCAGTTTTCTCTTCATCTCGGGAAACTAGATATTTTGGCAACCCAACCTTCCTGAACATTCTCCGACTGTGCTCTGCCTGCATGCCCTTCCCTCCCGCGTTTCCATGTCTCCTGCTCATTCTGGCTCGGACTCCTCCTGGGTCTCATTAGCTCCTGCGAGCCTTCCCTGAGCAATCAGGGAGGTCTGCACCCCCCCTGTTCCCCCATGCATGCGCCTCCAGGGATCCGTCTGTGTGCCTGCCTCCCCCACACAACCGAAAACCAGGTCCCGGTCTCTATTTTTCACGGTCACCCAGCACTCGAGCTGGTAAACCAGTAAGATACAACCTAGGTTTGTAAAATCAGTGAAGGAATGATTTCATCTTGTAAGACACAAGGAGCTGCTAAAGGGTTTCAGGCAACCACCTTCCCTGTTGTTCGAGGCCCTTGTTCCTCTCTAGGCCCTGCCGGCTGCATCTAGAAAGGTCTCTCCAGTCCTTGAGGCTTGAAGGTCCAAGTAGGATAGGACAGCAGATATGAACTTAGTCTGTCCAAAGAATTTCAGTCCCTAAAGCCAAGCACCTCCCAGCCCCCTGGGTCTCCTGGGTCTGGAGGGAAACAAATGGTAAAGAGCAGAACATGAGGCCCAAGGGACACATGCTGAAAGGAGGGACTGGAAGGGAAAGGAGGTGAAGCCAGCTTTCCCACAGCTCCGTGGGCTGGTCACAGGCCAGGCCTGCAGGATGCACCGTGAAAGGGAGGCACAGTTCAGCTTCCAGTGAGTACCTCTTCCAGGAGGGTGGTTTTTTCCTGCAGTTTGGCCTCATAAAACTCAGTCAGCTCTTCCAGGGCCTGGCTCTTGGTCTCATCGTTATCCCGAAGCTGTTTTTCATACTCCTCCTGCATCCTCTGGGACTTGAGCTGCAATTCCTGATACTTCTCATATTCTAGAAGCAACTTTTGGTTGTTGCAACACTCTGGAGAGAAGCAAGGGCCGTTATTTCGCGTGGGACTCAGGGCCGCCCAGGAGCCTTTGGTGTTCTCCCGCCCACCTCCAGCACCAGCCAGGGCAGGTGCCTCCATGATGCCCGCCCAGCTTCCTGCCCGTACCCCATGAGGTGGCCGCCAAACTCCCCCACGTTGTCAGCTAGGCAGAAGGTTTCCAGGAAAGGGCGGAGGGATGTTTGGGGGTTCACGGCCAAGAAAAATGTCCTAAATATGCCAAACCTCTGTTTTACAGAAGAGTAAACCGAGGCTCGGTGAGGTCCAGTGACTCCCTAGAGCACCTAATGTGGTCAGTCTGGGACCCAAGGCAGCCTAGCAGGCTCCAGACCTGCACTTCCTCATATCTCCTGTTGGCATGCAGTAGGTGTTTAATACGTGTTTAATGAATGAGCAAATGCACAGGAGTAAAAAGCCACAGTGAGATCTAGGGCATAAATGCAGCCTGTTTACAGACAAAACCAGGTCACCTGGGACTTCTGTTGGGTCCGGGGGACTCCCAGACTTCTGCCCCCACCCGACGTGTGGCCTCTCCCTGGGGACTCACCCAGGTCCTGCAGCTCCCGGCTCTGTTTGTCCAGCAGGTCCTCAATGTGCTCCCGATGGGACACATCCTGCTTTTCTTTTTCTGTTCTTAAAACCTAAAACACAGAGTGAACTGTTCTCATTCCCACATGTCTGCTGAAAGCACCCCTAGGGCAGGAACACATGTTATGAGTGCCATCCCCCTTCACTCACAAACATTTCTCAAGCCCTTCCTTTGTACCAAGCATTGTTCCATGAGCAACAAGCAAGCTATCACTTTTTATTTACATTATATTCTGCTCTGAGAGTTCTAGACATTCCTTATTTATATCCTTTCTACTAAACGGGTCTTGTCAATGATGAGTTCGGTTTTGGACATGTAGCAGATGGATTTTGGGGGGGAAGAAAGTAAAGATTCATTTGAATTCTCTGTTGTCTGCACATTGCTGTCAACTACATTCTTGGATGTGCTAATGTGTCAGCTTCTAAGGAGTGTTTTCCTTAATCGAGCAGGAAAGCTCTTTGCAGGCAGAGGGGCCGCCCCCAGGAATAACTCTGTGCTTAGCTTATGGAGGGCCCCCGCACCAATGTTTGTTGACTAGAGGAAGGAAATAATAAAACTAAAAGCCAGGGGCTTTTTTTTTTTTTTGAGTCAAACTCTCTGACCCGTGGAGATAATATAAAAGAACAAATACCATCTGAGCCAAAAATAGGAGGTTTGGGATGAAGGGCAGGACCGATTTGTGGAGAATAAGGGGATTATTCTGGGGGAGTCCTGGATCAAATCTAACTACAGGAGGACAAGTTAGACTAATTTTATTTCATTTACCGATGATCCTGAAATCGATATTCTGGTACCTCTTTTCTTTCTATACTTTGTTTTTCTTGTGACCTTTTCATTCTGTTTTTTGTTTGTTTTTAGATTTTATTTATTTATTCATGAGAGACACACAGAGAGAGGCAGAGACACAGGGCAGAGGGAGAAGCAGGCTTCCTGTGGGGAGCCCCATGCAGGACTCGATCGCGGGACCCTGGGATCATGATCTGAGCCAAAGGCAGATGCTCAACTGCTGAGCCACCCAGGCGCCCTGCATTCTGTTTTTAAATACATTTCTCTTGATCCTAAAGATAATATATTCTCATTGTAGAGAATTTGCAAAAATACGGAAAATTTTAAATTATCCATCATCCCCACTTTCCGAGGTAATCACACTGCTAGCTATTTTCTTATGAACTGATCTATGTGTATTTATTTTATTTGATGAATCCCATTCACTAGAGTTTTATATTCTGCTCTGTTCTACGTGGCACTTTGCTGTAAGCATTTCTGATGCTATCAGCTATCCTTAAAAACCACACATTATCATATGGTTCATTGTTTGAGCATAGCTGGAATGGTGTACGCCAGTTCCATCTTGAGTAAACTGGAAACATCTTATTATTTGTGGCTGTTGGCTGAGTCTCTCAAACAGACCTGGTTTTTCGTTTTCAAGGACTCCATCTCCTGGAGGAACTTATCTGTTAGCTCCTTAATCTTCTCAGAGTAGTTCATGTCCTTCAATCGAAGCTGATACTCATTCTCCATTTTCAATTCTTCCACACGAGTCTTCAGTTCCAACATCATCTGAGCCTTTGGGAGAAGGACACTAGAATCAAGAACATTCACAGTGTGGGTGAATTAGAATACTTAAACTGGTGGCCTCGAGCTCTCTGAGCTCTGCAGCTCTGCCCAGCCTCAAACACATGTGTATCCACTAGAATTTGTTATCTCTTCCCCACGAGACACCGGGACTGAAAACTGGGGAGACATACGAGCTTTTTCCTCTGCCTTCACGACATCTGTTCAGTGAGCCCCGCTGTGCACCAGGCATTACGCTAACAACCCTCTCATCCTGAAATATGTGCAAATACCACCTGCTCAGTGAAGTCCACTTGGACCACGCCAGTTAATCCTGCGACCCTTCCTTTCCATTCCCAGCACTCATGACCCTGCTCACACTGCTCTACTTTTTACTATTTTCTTGGATCTAGGCACTTTCTAATGCAACTTATGTATGATTCTGTTTATTGTCTTTTGTCTTCTTCCTCCATTAGAATTTAAACTCAGGGAAGGCTGAGATCTTTGTTGGTTTTGTATACTGATACACAGAAGTGTGCCTAACACATAGGAGGTACTTGAAGAACACGTGTGGAACCATGATTCCTGCCCCCATGGAACTTACGGTCTACTGAAGAAGCCAAATAACATCATTACAAATTGTGAAAAGTGCCCAGAGCCAGTGGTTTCCCAGGACTGTCAATGTGTCCCTCTCAATGCCTCTTAGTCCTTACTCTTCCTGCCTTGCTGGTTCCTATGTCCAGTGACTTCTTCTTTCATTCTGTTGTATCCTCTGTTGCCAAAGTTTTCTAAATACTGTGATACACATACCCTTCATTTCCTGAAAAAGGTAACGCTGATGACAGAGAGGGTGAGAACACAGGTGTTTTCTTCTCACCTATCTATGATCACCCCCCAGCCTCCTCACGTATCCCTATCTCATCTTTTTTGATCTATCTCCTCTACAACCATGGACAACTAGAGAATAAGGGATGTGTTATGCTCACTTCTGCATTCCTGGCCAGTGGACAAGTGTGGACCTGGCACACAGGAAGTACTGAGATGAGGGATGAATACAGGGGGCATAGGCAGAGTTGGGGATGAGAGCAAGGATGTCTGGTCAGGACACTGCGTGTGATGTGGTATGGATGGGAGGCAGAGGGAGAGGAGGCCCAGACGGGGTCAGACCATCAAAGTCCTTGCCAGCCATGATAAGAAATTAGGATTTTCTCCTACAGGGCCTCTGAAGGTCCTTGCCCAACCTGATTAAGCTGACTTCGTCTCACAAAGACCTCTCTGATGGCAGTGTGTAGCTTGGGCTAGATCAAGCACTAAGCAGAGGGATTAGTTGGGGGGTGGGAACAGCACAGTCCAGATGGGGAAGGGGGAGGAGAGTGGAACGGAGAGATTCAAGAGCAAGATTTTAGGGAACATGGTGCCTGACTGGGTATGGGGTGAAGGTAAAGGGCCATGGATGAAGACCATCTCCTGGGAAGAGTGCTCCCTGAAGATTGCATTTGGCCTATCTTGTGTCACGGCTTTATCCTGGGCACCTAGGACAGGACCAGCAACATAGCACTAAATGAACGTTTATCTGATGAGGAGGTCACTCCAGGGTCTGCCTTGGACTGGCGGAATAGATTTATTGATGGGAGTGCTGGTTTCGGGCATGTTGTATTTGTGGCACACAGCTCATCATCCTTCCTCAGTGTGTTCTCAGCCTGGCTGCAGAGGCAGCTTTCCATGATGCAAATCTCCTCAAGCCATTCCCTAATATAAACCTATCAGTAGGTCCTTAGGAACAAATTCTGAATTCTAAAACATGGTGTAAAAGGCCCTCACAATCCCTCTCCAGCTCCAGCTCCAAACACCCTCCCTTCTCCAGCCCCACCTAGCCAGGAGCATCTTCCCCAGAGCACCTCTCTCATCCTTTTGCACACTCATTCCTTGGTGTGGAATAGCCTTTCCCATCTGTTCCTGAAGGCTCCATCCAAAGCTCATTTCCTCTGGCACCACTTGGCTTGTGACCCCAGAGCATCATTCTGTCATAACACCCGTAACACACTTAATTTCCCTTTTTAATTTTACCTGTACCTCCTCCCAGGCTACAAGCTAAAGGCCTCTATATATCTTTCACTTCTGTCATCCTAGACCTTGGTACAGCATCTAGTACATAACAGACCCCTCTGTGACCACTAGTCGGATGGATGGATGGATGGATGGATGGATGGATGGATGGATGAATGAGTAGGTAAATTATGTCCTGAGAGATAGTTACATAGAAAATCATAGAATATAAAGAAAAAAAGAGAACTGGGAATTCTGAGAAATATGACTTTTATTTTAATTTTTTAAAAAGATTTATTTATTTATTTAAGACAGAGAGAGCACGCATGCAAGTGCAGGAATGGTGGGGAGAGGCAGAGGGAGAGAACGTCCAAGCAGACTCCTGCTGAGCGTGGAACCCATCACGGGGCTCAGTCTCATGACCCTGAGATCACGACCTGAGCCGAAACCAAGAGTTGGATGTTAACCCACGAAGCCACCCAGGTGCCCCAGGGAAATGTGACTTTTAGAGGACAGGTGGAGACAGAGCCGGGAAGGATAGAGAGGCCAACAGGGAATAAGAGCACAGTCTCACAATTGCAGAGATGGGGCAGCTCCAGGAAGGGAGCAGAACATACTCTAGCCCTTTCCAACTTGGCAGCACTTCTGACAGGCCAAGTTGGGGGCTGGGTGGGGAGCCAGGCCTTTGGCACAGCCTGGGGTCTCCTAGTTGCTCCCTTCCCCTACCCTCCGTGAGGAATGGGGGAGAAAACAGAGAGAAGGAAGAGGAGGAGATGTACTTGCCTGCCTGAGTAGGTCAGACCCTGACTCTCACAGGCTCTCCCTCATCCTTTCCTCTCATTTCACCTTTCCTGCAGAAAGTTCCTAGCAGGAAACTCTAGCATGGATCTCTGGAAATGCCTGGGTCTTATCCTCCTGCTTTGGGGCCATTTTTGCAATGCTGTTCTGATGGTTTTCTTCATCTCTACCTGATTGTGAGTTTCCTGATCACAGAGCTCAGGGCTGTCTTTTCACACATGCGTCCCCAGTACCTAGCAAACAGCAGGCATTCAATAAATTCACTCTAGATTCTGGATGAACAGCAATGAATGGATAGCTCTGCCATTCTCTGTAAGCCTTGTGCGTTTCCCATCCCTTCGGTGTCTCCCTTAGGGAGCGCGGTGCAGAGCTAGCTGTCCCCTCAAAACTCTCAAAACACATCTTCCTGGAGTGTTTAATGCTTTCGCAGGAGGGAGGGGCCTTTGGGGGAAGTGATTAAGAGAGAGGATTCTAGATTAAATCTGGAGCAAAACTCTAGTCCTGTTATGTCACTTAACTTCTCCAACGCCACTTCTGGAAACATGGGGAGAATAATAGAATCTTTTTCATAGAGATGATGTGACATTTATTTATTTATTTATTTATTTATTTATTTATTCATTCATTCATTCATCATTCATTCATAGAGACACACAGAGAGAAAGAGAGAGACAGAGACACAGGCAGAGGGAGAAGCAGGCTCCATGCAGGGAGCCGGACATGGGACTCGAACCCGGCTCTCTGGGATCACGCCCTGGACTGAGGGTGGCGCTAAACTGCTGAGCCACACAGGCTGCCTGAGATGATGTGACATTTAAATAAGAAAATACTTATAATTAGTATAGCACCTGGTTCAGGGAAAATCTAAAAAAAAATGCTGATTACCATTACTTTTATTGTTTTATTATTAGGAAGACTAGGTTTCAGGAAAGTTTTCTAAATACTTTATTTTCTTTTTTTAAATGAAGAAGGCTCCACTAGCAGTTAAGTTTCACAGATACAACTGGCATATTCAGCTTGTCAGTTCAATTCTGTAAATATTTATTGACTGTCTTTCATGTGTCTAGCAAGGGCTAGAAACTGCTGGTCACACAGAGAATTGCATGTCATGGTTCCTGCCCTCAAAGAGTGGGAAGAGGAAGGCTAGTTCACAGGCTAAAAGTAGAGCAGAGTGTAAGTGAAGATGACCAGGTGGCAGGATGATGGGCAGGGGTGAGGGTGGAAAGAGATCCAGCCACGCAGAGGAGAGCAGCATGGTGGTGTGGGTGGGAAATGTTCAGGGGAGTGTGGGAGTCTGTGTGGGGCACTGTGCAGCCAGGCGTATAGGGCCTTGAATGCTGGTCCTAGGGCTGTGGACAGTCTGGTAAGGAATTTCCATGTCCCTCTTCCTTTGATCTGGTTCTTACCTTCTCTTCCATGTCAGTTTTAGTAACAAGCACCTCCTCGGCAAAGCCTACTTCCCTCTCTCGCTTGATCCCCCGACCATCCTTATCAAAGACCTTCCAGGTAAACAGGCAGCCGTCCTCAGCAACGGTCAGCAGGAATTGGTCATCAAAGGTGAGCGACATCTGAGGAGAAAAAAAGCACAACAAGGAGGCTTTTTGAGGCCTCAGATAACCAGAACTGAGCTGGCTATGTGCAAGGCCTCTGTTCAGGCAACCATGGGTGCAGCCTCATGGGGCAGGAAGACTGGATCCTGGGTAAGAATAAGACAGGGAGCTCTCATAAGCTTCTGTTAATGAATAAAGGAAACAAGACTGTGTTTATATTCTCTGTGCATTTGGAATCTTGAGAGTTAATTATTATCTAGATTATAAAAAGAACTCTCAGAACTCAGCAGTAAAAACCCCAAACAATCCAACTAGAAGATGGTACAGAAATATGGAGGGTATATAGATGACAAAGAGAGTATACAGATGGCAAAGCAGCACATGAAAAGATGTTCAACCTTATTAGCCACTGGGGAATTGCATATTAAAACTATGGTGAGATATTACTGCACACATGTTAGAGAGCAGCTAAAATAAAAAATAGTGACAATACCAAATGCTGGCAATGATGTGGGGAAATTGGATCTTGCATGCATTGCTGGTAGAACTAGAAAACAGCTTGGCAGTTTACTTTAGTTTCCTTAAGAACTAAACATAAATTGAGGCACCTGAGTGGCTCAGTGGTTAAACGTTTGCCTTTGGCTCAGGTCATGATTCTAGGGTCCTGGGAGTCTCATGTCAGGCTCCTTGCTCAGCAGGAAGCCTGCTTCTCTTTCTCCCTCTGCCTGCCTTTCTCCTTGCTTGTGTTCTCTTTGTCAAATAAATAAAATCTTAAAAAAAAAAAGACTAAACATAAACTTATCCTATGATCCAGCAATGATTCCCAGAGAAATTAAGGTCCACACAAAAGCCTGTATATGATTGGTAAAAGCCAATAGAACTACTACCAGTTTTATTTGTAATAGCCAAAAACCGGGGGGGGGGGGGGTGAGCTATCCTACAATAGGTAGATGGTTAAACAAATTATGGTGCATCCATGCCATGGAAAGCTACTCAGCAGTAAGAAGAAATTAAGTATTGATATGTGAAATAACTCAGAGCTCAAGGGGGTATCGAAAAGCCACTGTCAAAAGATCACATGCTGTACGATCCCATTGTTTTGTTTTAAAAAGATTTTATTTATTTATTCATGTAGACACAGTGGGAGAGGCAGAGACACAGGCAGAGGGAGAAGCAGGCTCATGCAGGAAGCCCGATGTGGGACTCAATCCCAGGATCCTGGGATCATGCCCTGAGCCAGACGTTCAACCACTGAGCCACCCAGGTGCCCCCTGTATGATCCCATTTATATAAAATTCTCAAAATGACAAATGATGGAAATAAAGAACCAATGAGTGTTTTCTTAGGACTAGGGTCAGTGGTGGCTGAGGGGGGTGGGTGTCACCAGCAAGGCAAGAGGGGATCCTTGGTGGCCACAGAGCAATGCCAGCTACAGAAATCTATGTATGTGATAAAATGACATGGAAACACACACATTTTGCACCAATGTCAGTTTCCTGGTGTGACACCTACCGTTGCACAGTTACGATAGATGTACCTATTGGGGGAAACTGGGAGGAGGGCACACAGGACCTCTATGCTCTCTTTAAATTTCCTGTGACTCTATAATGATCTCAAAACAAAAAGCAAAGGCAAAAGAATCAATAATGAAAAAGGCCTTCTCGCAGTCAGCAATATGTGTCGAAAACCTTACTAATGGCGTTGCTCTTGCACTCAGGAATTCTTCCTCTGTCTAGCAAGTTAGCCTTTGGGATAATCAGAGATGCCCACGGAATTCTGTAGAGAAGCCCTGGTTAGGGCTTCTCATATGATCATTTAATGCCCAGTTGTAGGAAAAGAAATAAGCTGTGGTCTATCACTTGATGGGATATTTGTATAGCTACTAAAATAATGTTTTCGAGGAATATTTAATTGTACAAAAATGCTTATAATAGCATTAATTTTTAAAAAGCAGACTACAAAAGAATATATACAGTATGGTCTCAATTTATTTAAAATGCACACAAAATCTACACAAAAAAATGTATCAAAATATTAATGATATTATGAAGAGGATTTTTATTTCTTTTTCTTTTTTGGTTTAGAGAGAAAGAGTGTGAGCATATAAGAGTAGGTGGGGAGAGGCAGAGGGAGAGAGAATCTTTTTTTTTTTACATATTTTTTTTAATTGGAGTTCAATTTGCCAACATATAGCATAATACCCAGTGCTCATCCTATAAAGTGCCCCCCTCAGTGCCTGTCACCCAGTCATGCCCACCCCCCGCCCACCTCCCTTTCCACCACCCCTTGTTCGTTTCCCAGAGTTAGGAGTCTGGGAGAGAGAATCTTAAGCAGATTCCACGCGTAGCATGGAGCCCCTCGCAGGGCTCCACCTCACAACCTTGAAACCATGACCTGAGCCGAAATTAAGAGTCAGACATCCAACCACCTGAGCCACACCAGTGCCTCATGAAGATTTTTATTTCTAAAGTAACTATGCATTGCTTTCATAATCAGAAAAATAAATACCTTATGTACAAAACGCTATGAAAAGAAGAGAGGGGAAGAGAGGGAATTTTTTTTTTTTTAATTTACTTTGAGGGCAGTCCGGGTGGCTCAGTGGTTTGGTGCCCCCTTCGGCCCAGGATGTGAAGGGATCCTGGAGACCCAGGATCACATCCCGTATCGGGCTCCCTGCGTGGAGCCTGTTTCTTCCTCTTTCTGTGTCTGTGTCTGTGTCTCTGTCTCTCTCTCTCTCTGTCTCTCATGAATAAATAAATAAAATCTTTTAAAAAATAAATAAATTTACTTTGAGTGTGAGACTCAAGCTCACCATAGGAATGTTCCAGTTAATAATGGAAAATCCTTTCTTTAGTAAGATACTGTCTGAAGGTAAGCCAGTATTGAGTTTGGGACATCATTCAAAATCTTAGCTTTTGATGTTGTTGGGGGGACAATTTCCAGATGTGTACCCATGGTAGTTCCCCAGGGGAGACTTTTTGTACCTCCAGGGAAGGGCAGGGGCTCATCTCTGGGGCTTTGACTTTATTTATTTATTTATTTTTATAAATAAATTTATTTTTTATTGGTGTTCAATTTGTCAACATATAGAATAACACCCAGTGCTCATCCTGTCAAGTGCACTTCCTCTGGGGAGGACAGCTGGGTGCCACAACCAGCACTCAGCAGATCGGAGATCTGGGTGAGATGCTCCTGGCATCTCTTAAATGGCCCATTATTATGCATAATATTATGGTAAGTAACCTCACACAGGGATGTTTAGGTGTATGTCTGATTCTCTCCTAGGGTATATTCCTGGGAGTAGTTAAAATAAAGGATATTAGTAGCCAATAAATGTTCATTGAATGGGTGGTTGGATGAATTAAGAAGGAGAGACGAATAAGGAAAGAAAAGCCACTGAGGGGGTTGGAGGGATGAAGAAGGAGTATGGAGGGCAGATCAGATAGATCTAGGGCAGGGCTAGGTCTGGGCCTGGATCCCTGCGGAGAGCGACCCTTCTCACCTTGGTGATAGGACCTGCGTGGGCCTGGTACTCGTTGAATTCTTTCTGCAAAGGTAGTGGATACTTCATGGCACGGATGGTGCCCACAGAGGTGCCCACAAATATCATGCGCCCGGAATGTGAGATGACGACGGCCGTGTAGATGACATCAAATGCTGATATCTCTCGAAGGACCTGGAACACAGACGGCTCTGTTCAGAGTGAGGGGCTGAGCCATACATACCCTCAGGGTCCCCATGTCATTCCCTACTCTGAGCAACACAAGGACAAGTTCTGTACTGAAAAGATGTTTTTCAATTCCTTAAAGCACCTGGCATAGTGTGGAGCACAGAAAAGGCACAGATTAGTCTATCGTGGCTGCCTGACTAGTGGACAAACTGCAAGGAGTTAGAGCAACCCTAATAAAAGGAAGCCTTCAAGTAGCACCATTTTATAGCTTCCTCGTGTTGTAACTCATTCAGTCCTCATGAACACCCTCTGACTAGTTACTGTCGCCCTTATCTTAAGATGTTGAAATAGCCACAGGGACAGCAAGTAGTCAACCTGCCTTGTAAGTGGCAGTCAGGGCCCAGTGTCACTGCTCTTGACTACTGTGCTACCTTGCATCTCAAACTCAGAATGGGATGTGGGCCCTACAGTTATTGAGTGTTTGCGTGGGTCATGCAGGCTGTGCCAGCCAGTGGGGATACCAAGAAGTGGGGACTGCAGTGGGCCTGCCCCGATGGAGCTCCCTTCGGGTCCAGCACTGGAAAAGCCACCACAGAATTAGGACTAAGCCACTCAGGGGCATAGTGGAGGGAACCCCTACTCTCAGCTGAGTTCCAATCCTGGGAAACCCGTCTCAGACCAGTTGGCTGCCGTGGTTTCTGTACACTTTCCCAGGCACCAGCACCAGGACGGTGACAAGCACCAAAGAGAGGCTGGAGGAGCCAATGGAGGTCAGCTGTCACTGGGCACCTGGAGAAGGACACAGCCACATTTGTAGGGAGAAGTGTCCTTGGTCTTTGGAGCCAAATGGGATAGTTCCTAAATTTCAGAGATTGGGGGTTTCAAGTGAACATGGTGGCAAGCCGAGGTGATGGCAGGAACTATGGTTGTGTTTCTACCCCGGGGTTAGCACGCAGTTTAGGGATGCTGCTGACTTGTGGGCTGGGAAGGTGGTAGAGACCTTACATCAGCCAGCAAAGTGGAAGTGGAAAGGGGCCCCACAGTTTAACCTGGTCAGGTAGGGCCCTGGGCAGGAAATCCCAGGAGTAACAAGGACTGAGCTGACTCAAAAGGCACGGGAGGCCGGATGTTATCCCACGAAGAAGGGGCCCTCTTCTCCCGAGCCCTCTTCCCATCACACTTGCTGCTGTGCACATGGAGGCT
The DNA here is from genome assembly GCF_053574225.1 of Canis aureus. Lineage (NCBI taxonomy): Eukaryota > Metazoa > Chordata > Mammalia > Carnivora > Canidae > Canis > Canis aureus. The sequence continues at coordinate 23,557,883 of NC_135623.1, forward strand.
GTCTCCCACGGATGGGTACAGTGGCTGGGCGGTAGGCCAGGAAGACTCACCGAAGAGTCAGCAATCTCCTTGAGGGTCTGGTCCGACCCAACTGCAAAGATAATTTTGGCATCAGGGGAGACAGTGACACAGTTGTAGCTGCAGGACTTCAGGACGCATTCGGTCTGTCTCTTTCCAGAGGACAGATTCCATTCATACACGGCACTGTCTGTGCCACAAGAGATCAGTTTGCTGTCATCTGCATTCCACACAATTGAACGAACCTACAGGATGGAGACATATCCAGTTAAAAGCACTCATGTGCACATACATGCCTCTCATTTGGGAAAGGAGGATGAACCCCTCATGCATTCCACTAGACTGAGGCCGAATGTCCTTTGCTGGTGCGTGTCCTTCAGCAAGCACAGAACTGACTTTATTTGGAACACAGCATGAAGAGGTCCACCCTCTGGGCATTGTCTACAATGATGGAGATAGTGGTGCAGAGCAAGTAAGAGAAGGCCGACAGGTCCACGATATAAGCAAAATAGCAGAGCATAAGAATTTTATAGAACAAGGGAGAGAGACGGTCAAGAGGGGCCCTTCCACAATCACAGAGACAACTCTGGGGGTCGGAAGGGCTGTGTGCATGTGCTAAGCCATGCCCACTCAAGAGCAATCAGAGTGGGATATGGGGAAAACCTGAAAGCATCTCCTAAGCTGCACGGAGACCCATTAACACAGGGCAGAGGCCTCAATGGCACAAGGGGTTGAAATATTACATCTGACCAAACGCTAACTGAATAATAATCTCCTCTGGGTCACTGGCATCTCCCAGGAAGCCAGGCTTAGAGCTAAAATCACACTTATTCCTGGCAGCTGGAAGACTGTGTGCATGACGAAGGCTGCACTCCCTTGGGTACAATCAGAGAGAGAACCTCCAACCTACTAGTCTCCAGTGAACGAGGAGCAGGAGAAAAAAAAAAAAAAAAGTGAACTCCATGCACCGTGACAGCAGTCTCCCAGCTACACAAATCCAACAGTAAAGGGTAAAAGTCTAACTGGCTAAGGGGGCTGAGCACAATCTGTGACTAATAAGTGGCTCAGGTCAACCCAGGTGCAGCCCCTAGGTACTGAGAAAACAAAATTAAGAAAAAAAAAAAAAGAACAAAGGGAAGAGCAGAGACACCAAGGCTGCACACAGCAGGGGAAAGAAAGATTTCTCAGAATTAGTTCAGCCAGGTCACTAAACAAAGAAACAACTTTCTCGGCTTTCCCCCGTCATATTTGTAATTCCCTTCTCCAGTAGTGAAAGATCTTCCCATCAAATTCAGTATGTTTGCCTATTTTCTCAATCTCTTCATAAGTAACCAACCTCCTGACCCACTGGCCACCTCTTTTGATATTTCCAGGACTTTAACCCTGTCAGGCACATCCTTACCCACCTCCTCAGCTCCCTCTCCACCTCTTAAATGGCATTTTCTGTTTGTTACTATTATGTAAAAACATGCTTGAAAAAATATAGTAACATTATTTCCAACAATTTTCCTAGATTTATTCATTTTAATAGTTTATCTAAAAATTCTTTGAGTTTCCTACATACTCAATAATGTGATCTGTGATGATTTATTTATTCATTTCTGAACTTTATGCCTTTTATTTTGCTATGGTCTGCATGTTTGTCTCTTACCTTCCATCCCATTTCCCCCATGGTTCATATGTTGAAATCCTAACCCCTGAAGATGATGGTTTTAGGAGGCGTGGGGCCTTTGGGAGTGATCAGATCATTGAGGGTAGAGCCCTCATGAATGGGATTAGTGCCCTTATGAAAGAGGCCCTGGAGAGCTAGGTCACCCCTTCCACCCTGTGAAGATATGAGAAATCTGCAGCCAGGAAGAGGGCCCTCGCCTACCCATACTGGCACCTGGATTTTGAACTTCCCACCCTCCAAACTGTGAGGAAAGATTTCTGTTGATTATGAGCCACCTAATCTGTGCTATTTTGTTATAGGAGCCCCATGGACTTTTCTTACCTTATTGCATTGGTTAGGACTCAGTACAAGGCGAACAGAGGGCATTATGCTTTGTTCTGTATCTCAGAAAGAATACTTCCCAATCAATGTGATAGATCATATCAGCAAGAGATAAAACAAGAACCATATGATCCTCTCATTAGATGCAGAGAAAGCATTTGACAAAATACAGCATCCATTCCTGATCGAAACTCTTCAAAGTGTAAGGATAGAGGGAACATTCCTCAGCATCTTAAAAGCCATCAATGAAAAGCCCACAGCAAATATCATTCTCAATGGGGAAACACTGGGAACCTTTCCCCTAAGATCAGGAACAAGACAGGGATGTCCACTCTCACCACTGCTATTCAACATAGTACTGGAAGTCCTAGCCTCAGTAATCAAACAACAAAAAGACATTAAAGGCATTCGAATTGGCAAAGAAAGTGTCAAACTCTCCCTCTTCGCTGATGACATGATACTCTACATAGAAAACCCAAAAGACTCCACCCCAAGATTGCTAGAACTCATACAGCAATTTGGCAGCGTGGCAGGATACAAAATCAATGCCCATAAGTCAGTGGCATTTCTATACAGTAACAATGAGACTGAAGAAAAAGAAATTAAGGAGTCAATCCCATTTACAATTGCACCTAAAAGCATAAGATACCTAGGAATAAACCTAACCAAAGAGGTAAAGGATCTATACCCTAAAAACCACAGAACATTGTAGTTTCTGAAAGAAATTGAGGAAGGCACAAAGAGGTGGAAAAATATTCTGTGCTCGTGGATTGGAAGAATGAATGTTGTGAAAATGTCAATGTTACCCAGGGCAATTTACACGTTCAGTGCAATCCCTATGAAAATACCATGGACTTTCTTCAGAGAGTCGGAACAAATCATCTTAAGATTTGTGTGGAATCAGAAAAGACCCCGAATAGCCAGGGGAATATTAAAAAAGAAAACCATAGCTGGGGGCATCACAATGCCAGATTTCAGGTTGGACTACAAAGCTGTGGTCATCAAGACAGAGTGGTACTGGCACAAAACCAGACAAATAGATCAATGGAACAGAATAGAGAATCCAGAAGTGGACCCTCAACTTTATGGTCAACTAATATTCGACAAAGCAGGAAAGACTATCCACTGGAAAAAAAGTCTCTTCAATAAATGGTGCTGGGAAAATTGGACATCCACATGCAGAAGAATGAAACTGGACAATTCTCTTACACCAGACACAAAGATAAACTCAAAATGGATGAAAGATCTAAATGTGAGACAAGATTCCATCAAAATCCTAGAGGAGAACACAGGCAACACTCTTTTTGAACTGGGCCACAGTAACTTCTTGCAAGATACATCCATGAAGGCAAGAGAAACAAAAGCAAAAATGAATTATTGGGACTTCATCAAGATAAGAAGCTTTTGCACAGCAAAGGATACAGTCAACAAAACTAAAAGACAACCTACAGAATGGGAGAAGATATCTGCAAATGACGTATCAGATAAAGGGCTGGTATCCAACATCCATAAAGAACTTATTAAACTCAACCGCAAGGAAACAAACAATCCAATCATCAAATGGGCTGAAGACATAACAGACATTTCACCAAAGAAGACATATTTGTGGCCAGGAAGCACATGAGAAAATGTTCTGCATCACTTGCCATCAGGGTAATACAAATCAAAACCACAATGAGATATCACTTCACACCAGTGAGAATGGGGAAAATTAACAAGGCAGGAAACAACAAATGTTGGAGAGGATGCGGAGAAAGGGGAACCCTCCTACACTGTTGGTGGGAATGTGAACTGGTGCAGCCACTCTGGAAAACTGTGTGGAGGTTCCTCAAAGAGTTAAAAATAGATCTGCCCTACAACCCAGCAATTGCACTGCTGGGGATTTACCCCAAAGATACAGATGCAGTGAATCGCCGGGACACCTGCACCCAGATGTTTCTAGCAGCAATATCCACAATAGCCAAACTGTGGAAGGAGCCTCAGTGTCCATCGAAAGATGAATGGATAAGGAAGATGTGGTTTATGTATACAATGGAATATTCCTCAGCCATTAGAAACGACAAATACCCACCATTTGCTTTGACGTTGATGGAACTGGAGGGTATTATGCTAAGTGAAATAAATCAATCGGAGAAGGACAAACATTATATGGTCTCATTCATTTGGGGAATATAAAAAATAGTGAAAGGGAATAAAGGGGAAAAGAGAGAAAATGAGTGGGAAATATCAGAGAGGGAGACAGAATATGAGAGACTCCTAACTCTGGGAAACGAACAAGGGTTGGTGAAAAGGGAGGTGGGTGGGGGGTGGGGGTGACTGGGTTATGGGCACTGAGCGGGGGCACTTGATGGGATGAGCACTGGGTGTTATGCTATATGGTGGCAAATTGAACTCCAATAAAAAAAATAAAATTTTTATGTATATGTGAAAAAAAAAATATGGCTTCCATAATTTCATAATCAAGCAGGCTGTTTGCTGTAGGTTTTCTTAAATATGTTGCATAAGATTTTCAACAAATAAAATGAAAAGTTCCATTTTTTTAGTAAATTGTTGCTTTTAAAAATCATGAATGGAAAAAAAAATCATGAATGGATATTAAATATTAACAATTATATTGTATGTGCACTTACACAGATAAAAAGGATGAAAATTCATATGTTTATGTTGAGGTGGTATAGCATATTAACTGATTTCAAATTATAAAACAACCTTGATTCCTGGAATAAATCCAACTTGGCCATGCTGTACTGTTCTTTGTATATGTTGATGGATTGGTTTGGGATTTTTTTTATATTCATGAAAAATAATGGGTAATCATTTCTCTTTCTTGTGATATCTTTGGCAGGTTTGGTATCATGATTATGCTGGCCTCATAGAAAAATATTGGGAAGTACTTGCTCTTTTTTTTTAATAATAAATTTATTTTTTATTGGTGTTCAATTTGCCAACATACAGAATAACACTCAGTGCTTATCCCGTCAAGTGCCCCCCTCAGTGCCCGTCACCCAGTCACCCCCACCCCCACCCCCGCCCTCCTCCCCTTCCACCACCCCTAGTTCGTTTCCCAGAGTTAGGAGTCTTCCATGTTCTGTCTCCCTCTGTGATATTTCCTACCCATTTCTTCTCCCTTCCCTTCTATTCTCTTTCACTATTATTTATATTCCCCAAATGAATGAGACCATATAATGTTTGTCCTTCTCCGATTGACTTATTTCACTCAGCATAATACCCTCCAATTCCATCCACGTTGAAGCAGTATTTGCTCTTTTTTGTTGTTGTTCTTTGTAAGAGTTTCTTCAAGATTAGTGTCATTTTTTCCCCTTACAAGTAGTTGATATAATTCTCCAATGATATGCTCTGGGCCTAGAGTTTTCTTTACAGATTCTTTTACAGATCCAATTTGTCTGGGAATTTGTTGGTTTCATCTATATATCCAATTTACATAAATTTGTTCATAATATCCTATTTTGATCTTTTTAAATTATATATAGGAGCTGTAGTAATATTCCCTTTCTATTCCTCGTACTGGCTATTTACCTTTCCTCTTTTTTTCCTTCCTTGATCAGTCATGTCAGGGGCTTGTCCATTTTGTGTTTTTAAAAAAGCTAAGTTTTAGGGGTGCCTGGCTGGCTCAGTTGGCAGAGCATGCAACTCTTGATCTCTGTGTTGCGAGTTCAAGCCCCACACTGAGGGTAGAGATTACTTAACACACACACACACACACACACACACACACACACACACACACCAAGTTTTGGCTTTAATCATCTTCTATTGTGTTTATTTCCTATTTTGTTAACTTTTGCTCACATTCTTATTATTTCCTTCCTTTTATTTTCTTTGAAATTAAAAAAAATATTCATTCATTCATGAGAGACAGAAAGAGAAGCAGAGACATAGGCAGAGGGAAAAGCAGGCCCCTGCAAGAGAGCCTGATGTGGGACTCAATCCCAGGACCCCTGAGCCGAAGGCATATGCTCAATCATTGAGCTACCCAGGTACGCCTATTTTCTTTGGATTTAACTTGCTGTTACTTTTCTAATTTCTTGAGATGGATGATTATATCACTGATATTCTGTCTTTTTTATATTTATAATATATATAGTTCAGGTTATAAATTTCTTTGTAGGCATAGCTTTATTGCATCCTCCATCTGTATTTTTTTAAATACTGCAGATGTAAATCTAACATATATCTCTGGTTAGAGACCAGGGTTATAAATACTTGCAAAGTTGTGAAACAGATGGTTGCTTTTCTGTACTGGTGAAGGGAGGGCCTCCCATGGAGGTACACATAGTTCTAGAAAGAGCATCAGAATCACCTGGTGTGCTTTCATCTGTATCTCCATAGTCACTTGAAGGCCAGTCACATTGTTGAAACTGAGGAAGCTCAGCAACTCAATAATGCTAGTGTTTTCATAGCACCTGCACTGATGCACCTATTACTTGCTAAACTCAATTGTCAGTTTTTAGTTTTGACAGGACTTCTGACTTTTATTTTTAAATTTTTTGAATTATTTTTTTGAGAGATAAAGAGCATGTGTGTACGTATGCATGTGCACAAGTGGGGAAAAAAGGGAGCAGAGGGAGAGAATCTCAAGCAGATTCTCCCAAGAGCACAGAGCCCAACATGGGGCTTGATCTTATGACCCATGAGATCGTGACCTGAGCCAAAACCAAGGGTCAGATGCTTAGCCAACTGAGCCACCCAGGTGCCCCTCTCTGACCTTTAAAGCCACTGACTACTTTATCCTTTTGGGAATAAGTTCCTTAACTTCTCTGATACAATTCCTTGATTCCAAGTTCAAAGCCTGCCCTCATTTGCAGGCTTTCTCTTATCCAGTCCCTTAAATGTTGGCCACCTGTCTCCTGCCCAAGATTCTTCTCAGATTCCACACAGGCCCTTGGTGATGTAATCGATGTCTCTGATTTCCACTGCTGCCTAACCCCCTGAATCTTCATTTTCAGCCTAGACTTCTTTCCTGATCTCCACACTCATGTATCATACATCTTGGGTACATCAGACATAATATGTACAAAATGGAACTAAATATCATGCTTCCTTCTATCTGTACTACCAAGCCATGGTTTATTTCCTGACTCATCTTTCACTTTCGCTCTTTTTAAAAAAGATTTTATTTATTTATTTGAGAGAGTAAGTGAGAAAGTGGCAGAGAGAGAAGGAGAAGTAGGCTTCCCTGCTGAGCAGGGAGCCTGACGTGGGGCTTGATCCCAGGACCCAGGGATCATGACCTGAGCCAAAGGCAACTGAGCCACCCAGGCACCGCTAGAGAAGTACCTTTCTAATCCAGTTACTTCCTTTCTTAAATCCTTTCAATTGCTTCCCATCACCTACAGACTAAGGTCCAATTTTTGGCATGGTACACACACTCTGATGCAGCCCACCTCTCCAGCCCCTTCCATCACTTCTGGAATGTGTCCCTGGTTCCAGTCATGTATATCCCAAACCACTATCCTATTTTATACTCCCATTCCATCATCTTTAACAGGCCATCCTGCCTACAATGCCTTTCTTTTTCAAGTGCTTTTTCTCTCCAAATTCTTTCACTGACTACTTCTTAGTCTTTCAACCTTTGGCCCCTCCGTTCTCCTGCTGCCTCACCTCCACTCGGTCTAAAAGCTATTGGTCGTGATTCATAAATATCTCTTGTATCCATCTACTTCTCCCTATCTCCCACCTCCACCGTGGTCCAAAATAGTGTAGATATTCACAATACTCTCTTTACTATGTTCACCCTGTCTCTTTCAATACATTCTTCTTTCTGCAGCCAACGTAATCTAAAATGAAAATCTGGTCATATTATTCTCTGCCCTGAAAGTCTTCAGTGGTTTCAAGGAACAAGGAGGATAAACTATCTTTATTTTTTTTTGTCCTTAAAAGGTCTGCAAAGTTCCATGCACGTGGGCCCCTGCCAACCTCAACAAACTCAGCTTGCTCCTGGGTTTCATCCTGATATCTATGTTCCAGCCCCACAGACTTTTCAGTTCCTCTGACAGCCATGCAACCTCTCATCCCAGGGTCTTTGGATTCCTATCTGCAATGATGATCTCTGCCAGCTTTGTCTGGTTAATACTCCCCTACTCCTTTAGGACCCAGCCTTTGTGAACACCCCAATCTAAATTATGCCAACTTTTTCATTATCGACTCTCATGACACCCCATGTTTTTCTTTCATTGCATTTACTGTGATTAGTAATTAGTCTGTGCTTTGTTTTATTGTCTCTTTCCCCAAGTAGACAGTGAACTCCCAAGAAGAAAGGAATCGTTTCTCTTTTGTTCACTCAGTGAGTATAGTGCTGGACTCTGTGACCCTCGTTTCTCTGGACACTGTTTACTCACTTACCTTCCCTGTGTGTCCTTTCAGGTTTGAGATGTTCTCCAGGCTTGTGGTGGAAAAAATGTGAATCACATTTCCATTGACTGCAGCGAATAGGTGACCCCCATTGCTAAAGGAACACTATGAGGAAACAAAGCAAGACAGCAAAAATGAAAGAGAGAAATGAGCAGTCTGCAGGTTACAGTCAAGAGCTCCTTTTCCTAGAGAGTTCAGGCTACAACCAGGTGCAGAAGTGGGAATTGGGGGAAGACACAGAAAGAACCAAGCACTGGCTGACATTTTGCTATTCCTGTAGCTCACTGGCCAAGATGTTGTCACGGCCACGTGCATGGACCATGAATCTGCTTGGATGGTAGAGCACAGCGCTCATTCTGTGTCTGTAGAAGTTTCACAGTGGGGAAGCGATTCCTGAACTAGCTGGTTTCTGTGGTCATCTTAGGGAGAAATGTGATTGGCTGCTTACTGTCTCTCCCTGTTGATGTGTATATTCCCTGGCCCCTCTCAACCTCCAATTTCACCTTCCCAGCTGGGACTCTGAGTCTAAGATAAATTTCCTCTTTGATGCTTCTTGTTCCTCTGCAGTCACGGAAAGGATTAATCCAGGTGGGGTCTCACAAGGTTTGGGGCTCACTGAAATATCTTGATGAGTATGAGGAAAATGAGATAGAGCCATACACTCAAGGAGTTTGGTGAGAGAAGAACTGATCTTTTCCTTTTTTCTTCTTTTAAAGCCACTGAAGTTCTCTAAGGCAGACTGGTCCCAGCTCACCAAAGTGTGTTAGTTCTTGATATTTCAACTCTGGTTTTATTTCTAGCATCTTACCTCTCTGCATCCTCTAACAGAATATTCTTTGAAAGAACGTATATCATCAATGAGTAGATTCATAAGGCGTAGCTTGTCAGCAAACCCTACTACAACGAAGTGTCCAGATGGATGAAGGCTGATTGTATATGCCTCCTCTTGGTATTCCTTAAATAGCTCCAATGTGCTGTGAGGAAGATCGATGACTGAATTAGAAGTCTAGCCTGCTAAATCCCTTGAGGCCTCCACTGTACCTGGCAAATATTTTTATCATAGCATTTGAGATACTTTATTGCTTAAAATGATTGGTTCCTCTTTTTTCTGTATTTTGATTATATGAGGAGAGTGTCCAAGCAGTGAGTAAGGAAAATTGAGGAAGTGATCAATGAGCTGTCTAGTGATGCTGAAGGAATGGCTCCAGTTTGAGTTCCCCAAATCAGAAGGATAGTGGTTTCTTTTCAGCAGCCCAGCAGCTATACGCAAAGACCAAAGATATTCCAGTGTGGGGCCAAACTAGGTTGGAGCTTCTCAGGGAGGCTATGCCAAGGGGATAAAGTACTAGGAAGTTAAGGGCGGCTAGAGGCAGTGATAAGGAGAAAGAGATGGAGTGTTTCCAGAGAGTTCATGTGGCAGAAAGCACATCTAGTGGGAGGGAGGCAATAGGAAAACTGGAAGAACATAGGAGGTTATATAAAAAGGTGAGATACTGGAGTGCTATCTTTATGTCCCTAGTGTCCAGCATGGTGTCTGACATGTGGTAAGCACTTAATAAAACACAAAGCAATTTTCTAGGCCAAGCACAGAGAAATAGGTAAGTTGATTGACTTGGTTTTTTAAAAAAACCTTTTCCAACTGAAAGCTTCTAAGTAATTACATTTTAAAACTCTAATTAAAATAATTCACATGAACAAATCTAACAACTGAAATCTTGCACACTACAGTAGTAAAGCCTTTCATCCTTACTTTGATTCATAATTCCAGATGCGAACGGATCGATCCAGGGAACAGGTGGCAATGAGGGGTTTGCGGATGCACGTAGATAGACCAGTGATGGATGCCGAGTGTAAGGGGTACATCAGATACTCGAAGTGAGCAGGCTCCCCCTGGAGAAATCACACACAGCGAGCTCTGGCACAGTGAGCAGAAGGCAGGCTGTGCACTTCAGCTCTCACTACTACCCAAGAACATTAGTTAGACCAAGTACACAGGAATCAGGCTGTAGCAAGACTGCTTGAACATCATGCATACTTTCTGATGCCACTATTATTTTAAAATATTATCTTGATGGCAATAAAATATTTTATTCTATACATATACCAGATGTGGGCACATTTCAGTGGATTCCATTTTCTGTTATTTAGGAGTAACACTAGACTAAATACCCTTGTGTGTATGTCTGTGTACCTCTCTGATTACTTCCTTAGATCCTGCAGTGTGAGTGTCCAGGACTAAGCTTTTGAATGTGTAGGCATCCATTTCAAAAGACATCCATCTTGAATAAATGTGTTACCAGCTTCTGGCAAAGCCACCAAGGTAGTAGGCTACCCCTACCCATGGAGGTCTTTTTTCAGAATGCCCTTGATAACTTAGATACTGACTGCTTGAGTGATCCCACTTCTCCCTTCCTAGGGTCTCAATCCCACTCTTAGGCGTTTTTTAAAAAAAGATTTTGTTTATTAATGAGAGACACACAGAGAGAGGCAGAGACATAGGCAGATGGAGAAGGAGGCTCCATGGAGGGAGCCTGATACGGGACTTGAACCCGGGACCCCGGGATCACCTCCCCTCCCCCGACCCCGAGCTGAAGGCAGATGCCCAACCACTGAGCCACCCAGGTGTCCCCCACTCTTAGGCTTTAAATTATCCAACAAAGAGTAAACCTACAAAAATTCTAGATGTCTTACCCTCACAGCCTCATAAAGGCAAAACCCCATAACCTCCCACTAACGACTTCACGCTGTGACCCTACGTGTGCTGTGTACCCTCCAGAGCCTGAGTAATAAATTATGCTTCCCAAAGTTCCCTGTTGTTTTTTGCTGAAGTGCTTTCTGCAATCCTAATAAGAAGCAAAAGGTCCAGTCCAGCCACATCACTGGTCCTAGTGGGAGAAATGTCTGGGGGTTTGCTAGAAGTAGCATGGGCCTTGGCAAGTGCCTCAGGCATTCCCAGCCAATAGCATCACTATCAACAGGCTGAGACTGACAAAATGGACACATTTCTAGAAGTGGAATACTGGGGGAAGTGGTAATTCTAAATTCTAAAGGCCTTGATAGGTACCACCAAATTTCTCTTCAGAGAAATGGTGTTGCTCTGCCACCAGCAGCAGTGAGAGCTGGGTGAATGATTTGAAATGAAAATGTATCCTGTTATACATGTTGTGTAGGCTCCACATGTAATCAGGGGCATTAGAGCTGGGATACCTGAATGAGGAGTGATGGCTGAGAAAGTCAATGAGTTGCATATATTTTAGGTCTATTCACAAGTAAGACAAAGGCTGGGATGGAGATTCCCTCAAATCCTGGCCCTTTTCCACTTATCAACTTACCTGCATCTACTCACCCTTCCCTACTACCACAGAGGAAAGGCTCTGTGCTGAGATCGGGGGATGGGCCCAATTATTTCCATCCTTTTTCATCTCTTCAATCTCCCTGTCTCTACTGGTACATTCCTATCAGCTTTTAAGCACACTCAAGGCTCCCTTATCTTAAAAACAACAGCAGTTCTTTCTTCTGTCTTTTTTCTGCACCTCTGCCTGAGAAGCTGTACAATGATGGAGAATCAGACAAGCAGGCTTACCGATTTCACTTAGAATTCATGACCATAAACCTCCAATGGACGCAGTAACTCCACCATGTTTTTCAGTAAGTTCACTTTCTAAATCTCTAAGAGATACCAATTTTATATCATTTATTCTCTTTCCAGGTCTTCCAAACTCTCTTGCTCTGACTCTCATTCCCAAAGCTCATCTGACAAACTTGCCTCATATTTCCTTGATTTTCTATATTTTCTTTATTTTATATCTCAGGGGCAGAGTTGTAGACTGTCATACTCAATTCATGTAGAGTCAATTTTTATTTTATGTTTAGTTCATTCCCTTGTTCTTTAATTTTCACTCTTGTTCCCTTGTTATCAAAGGCACCAATGAATGTGTCTCATTTATATCCTTGGATATTTCTATATAGGGCACTGTGCTTCAGATTGCATTCTGTAGTTTTACTTTTTCTCTCAACCATCTGTGTTGTCATATGTATAATCATCACTTCTAACTTAGGTTTGGTATTCTGTAGTATACATCCAGCTGCTTCACTTCTCTAACACTCCCAGGAATGGACATCCGGGTTTTCTTTAACTCTCCATTACTACGAACATTAAGGTGAACACTTTTGTGCATGTTCTTTGGTGGACTGGCATGATGTAGTTCCTGGTATGAATCCAGGGGCAGACCACTGAATAACAAGATGCATGCATTCTCTACTTGACCAAGAACTACCAGATTGCTCTCTAGAATACCTGTGCCAGTTTACACATCCATCATCATCACATTAGGATTCTCATTTTCCCTTGTTCTCAGAAATCTCTCATGGGATCTGACTTTCTAATTTCTGGTAGTGTGATAAAAATAATTCTTATAAAAAAGCCTCTCACTTGTGACATGCAAGAAATCATTACCTCACCACTCAAGCCATGCTCTCTGGCTGCTGCGGCCACCCTTGCCCTTACCTCTGGAGCACATTAAAGATCCCAAACCATGCTAAGTGAAAAGCGACATAAGTCAATCAGAGAAAGACAACTGTCATATGATCTCACTCATATGTGGAATTTAAGAAACAAAACAGGATCATAAGGGAAGGGAGGGAAAAATAAAACAAGATGAAATCAGAGAGGGAGACAAACCATAAGAGACTCTTAATCAGAGGAAACAGACTGAGGGCTACTGGAGGGGAGGTGGTCAGAGGATGGGGTAACTGGGTGATGCATATTAAGGAGAGTATGTGCTGTAATGAGCACTGGGTGTTATGTAAGACTGATGAGTCACTGACCTCTACCTCTGAAACTAATAATACATTATATGCTAATTGAATTTAAATAATTAAAAAAAGATCCCAAACCATGACTGACTCCAAGCACTTAAATCAATAAAAAAGGAGAAATTGGGACGCCTGGGTGGCTCAGCAGTTTAGAGCATGATCCTAGAGTCCTGGGATTAAGTTCCACATCAGGCTCCCTGCATGGAGCCTGCTTCTCCCTCTGCCTGTCTCTCTGCCTTTCTCTCTCTCTTTTTGTGTCTCTCATGAATAAATAAATAAATAATCTTAAAAAAAAAAAAAAGGAGAAATCTTTGAATTGAAGGCTGCACTCAATAAGGAAAAGAAAGAAAAGAAGGAGGAGACTGTGAAGAAAGTGATTGTTGCCCTGACTGTGGGGAAAGGTGTCAGTCTTCTCTTTCCAGGTGTGGTGAACTATATGCAAAGACAATCTGGAATTAAAGAAGCTCATGTATCTCTATTTGATGAACTACTTCAAGCTGTCAACAGCTTCGTGAAGGACTGTGAAGATCCCTATCCTCTAATTTGGGCCTTGGCAGTCAGAACCATGGGGTACATCTGGGTGGACAATATTACTCAATATCCCTGTGAACCTCTCTGCAAGTCCTTGAAGCATGAAGATCCCTATGTTTGGAAAACAGCAGCAGCAAGTTTGTGTGGCAAAATTCCATGACACAATGCCCAAATGGTAGAAGATCAGGGAAATCTGGATTCTCTATGGGATCTCATACAGATTCAAACCCAATGGTGGTGGCTAATGCTATAGTAGCATTATCTGAAATCAGCGAATCTTACCTAAACAGCAACCTGCTTGATCTGAACCAACAGAACATCATTAAGCTGCTGACAACCCCAGATAAGTGCACTGAATGGGGCCAGATTTTCATCTTGGACTACCTAATTACAACCCTAAAGATGACTGGCACGTTAGAGCATCTGTGGGCATGTAACTCCTTGGCTATCTCCTGCCAGTTCAGCATTGGTGCTTTCAGTTAATGAAGTTTCTAGGGTTGTCACCCAAGGACTCTGACTACTGTAATATGCTACTGAAAAAGTTGGCCCTAAAAAAAAGAAAAAAAAAAGTTGGCCCTTCTACTTGTCACTTTGTTGTCTGAGGAGCCAGAGGTGTAACCCTGAGGCAACTTCAGCCACTTCACCCCACTCAATGTGCTTTTTGTAGGAGAGAGCAAAGCAAAGTTGCCAGATCTTCCTTGCAACATGGAAGGATATTCCCAACGAAAACCTCAGTTTTAGATTAGGGAATGTCATTAAAATACTGACACTAGCAAGTTGCAAAACGATAATGTTACACTATTGCCAAGAGGAATGTAGAAGGGCAGGACATGCTGTACCAATCCCTGAAGCTCACTGATAGCATTTGGATGTTAGCTGAGCTATCCAGCCAGGAAACCAAAGTTACATGCTATTATTGAAGTGCAGAGCTCCTGAAGTCTCAGTACATCTACAACAGCATTTTGAAAAGCTAATAGACTAGACTGGTCCAGTGCCATCCGGCCACCCTGTGACTGGTGCAAGCCAAGAACTCTAAACTGGAAGAAACTGTATTACTATGTAGAATCTGAACCCAAACACACTGAGGCTGCCCACCAAGGTAGTGATGAGTCTAACCTGTGCTAACATTAGGGCACAACCTGTTGGATAATTTTAGCTTCCTGTGAACATTTGTAACCTCTGATTCAATTACTTCCCACCTCTTGCCACCTGCTGCTGCTATTCAATTGTCCTTACTTATGAGTTACTCCATACCGCCAATGGCTCATATTTTGGAGTATAGTTTGATATTCTGTAATTGAAGGCTCATTTCAAAAGCAGAAAAAGACAAAAAATATTAAAGGAAAAGTATCACTGAAAAGAAAAAAAAGATCTCAGACTTGTTTTAATTTGCATTTTTCTGCACCAGGTAACAGAAGTTCTTTGTGAGAGTGACCAGATATTGGATTTAACATACAAAGACTCCACAGCAGCCATTACAGATTAGAGAAGTAAAGAAACTTCTGATAACAATGTCCCATCAAATAGGGAACATCAAAAAGAGACAAAACTTGCTTAAAAAAATAGAAATTCATGGGGCACATGGATGACTCAACTCAACTTAAACGTTTCACTCTTGGTTTTAATTCAGGTGATGATCTCAGTTGTGAGATCAAGCCCCGAGTCAGGCTCCACACTGGAGCCTGCTTAAGATTCTCTCCCTCTCCCTCTGCCCCTTCTTCCCTCCCACCTCTGTTCATGTACACTGTCTGTCTCTCCCATTCTGTCTCTCTCAAAAATAAATAAATAAATAAATAAATAAATAAATAAATAAATAAATATTGGAGGTAAAAAGTACAATAACAGGAGTGAAAAACCCACTAAAGGGACTCAAAAGTAGATCTGAATTAACAGAAGAAAGAATTAGAGAAGTTAATGACATATCAAGAGGATTATGCAATTTGAAAAACAGAAAGAAAAAAGAATGAAGAAAAATGAACAGAACTGCAGATAAATGTGGGGTAACATTAAACATACCAACATATGTACAATGGGAGTACCAGAGGGGAGGAGAGAGAGAAAGGAGCAGAAAAATATTTTAATAAATAATGACTGTAAACTTCCCAAGGTTACTGAAAAATAATGTACACATCCAGGAAGCTGAACGAACTCCAAGAAAGATAAACACAAAGAGATCCACAGACACATAATGGTAAAAATATCAAAAACTGAAGACAAAAAAAAAAAATTGAAAGCACCAAGAGCAAAATGATCGATCAAGTTGAAAGCAAGTGACCCAAGAGAGCAATATGAACTCACCAAAACCCACAAAGAACACCAATAAAGGCATCACGTCATTATAAAAAATAAGATAAACACATATTTCATCCCCACTCTTCTTTTTTTTTTTAAAAAGATTATTTATTTGAGAGAGAAAGAGAGCACAAGTAAACATGCATGCACACAAGTACCAGTCCCACTCTTCTTTAACCTTACTGAAAAAGCTGCTGTATAAAACAATATGTATATTATGCATTGTTGGGTGCATGGAAATGTATTTGCCAATAATAGCACAAAGATGGTAGGTGGGAGCAAATTGTATTGGGCTAAGGAAGTGACTTATTTTTTAAAAAAATATTTTATTTATTTATTCATGAGAGACACACAGAGAGAGGCAGAGACATAGGCAGAGAGAGAAGCAGGCTCCATGCAGGGAGCCTGATGTGGGACTCAATCCTGGGTCTCCAGGATCACACCCTGGGCCAAAGGCAGGCCCTCAACCACTGAGCCACTCAGGGATCCCCTAAGGAAGTGATTTCAGGTAGTGATTCAAATCCACAGGGACAAACAAAAAGAACCAGAAGCAATGAAAATGTTCTAAAATTGTGGTAATGGTTGCACAACTCTCTGAATACACTCAAGACCACTGAATTGCATACTTTAAATATGTGAATTGTATGGCATATGAATAAATACCAGTATATATTCAATAAAACTCTTATTTTAAAATACAGATATAGTGAAATGAAGGCGCATCTGCACCCCAATCTTCCTAGCAGCAATGTCCACAGTAGCCAAACTGTGGAAAGAGCCAAGATGTCCTTCTACAGATGGACGAAGAAGATGTTGTGTACACAATGGAATATTACTCAGCCATCAGAAAGGATGAATATCTAGCATTCACATCAACATGGATGGAACTGGAGGGTATTACACGAAGTGAAATAAGTCAATTGGAGAAAAACAATTATATGGTTTCACTATGTGGAATATAAGAAATAGAGCAGAGGACTGTAAGGGAAAGAGGGGAAACTAAATGGGTCTTAAAAAAATCAGAGAGGAGGTGGGCACTTGATGGGATGAGCACTGGGTGTTATTTTATATGTTTGCAAATTGAACACCAATAAAAAATAAATTTTAATAAAAAAATCAGAGAGGGAGACAAACCATGAGAGACTCTTAACTCTGGGAAGCAAACTGAGGGTTGCTGAAGAGGAGGTGGGGTGGGGGATGAGGTAACTGGGTGACGGGCATTAAGGAAAGCTCATGATGTGATGAGCACTGGGTGTTACAAGCAACTGATGAATTACTGAAAACTACATCTGAAACTAACGATGTACTGTATGTCGACTAACTGAATTTAAACTAAAAAAAAGAACTATCATTTAAAAGAAACCACCATTACTGAGAAAGATATGTTAACATCTCTTACTATGATTGTAGATGGTCTATTTTCCTTGCTGTTCTGTCAAATTTTGCCTCATATATTTGGAGTGCATGCTATCAGATACATACAGTTTTAAGACCGCAATATCTTCTTAATGCAGCGAACCTTTTAGAAGTTCAAAGTGATTCTTTTTAATAGTGGTGTTTTTTTTTTTTTTTTTTTTTTGCTGCAATGTCTGCAGTGTATTCATGCTATCTTTCCTTGTTATTTAAGAACAAAAAAGGAAAAACACACTTCTTGATTTATACATCTTTGTGCACACGAGCATACGTCTTTGTGCAACGTCTATGGTAGGTTGAAGTCTCTTAAGTGCAACTGCAGGGTTAAAGGAGATGTACCATTTAAACCTGACAGACAACTGCAGTGTGTCCCCCAAGGAGGCTGCAGCCAACCGCCATCCCACTGAGGAGAGCAGAGTGCTTCTACAGCGAAATCTTAAGATTGGAGTTTCTTTTGCTCTTATGAAAGGGCTGAATGAGCCATGCTCAGCAAATTTAGAGTAAGACTTGGCCCCCAGGGTAGCCAGTCGTTGCTGGGGAAGACTTACCTTGCTGATCTCTGTCAGGGACATGGTGATGCTGTAGAGTTG
Source organism: Canis aureus (assembly GCF_053574225.1). NCBI lineage: Eukaryota > Metazoa > Chordata > Mammalia > Carnivora > Canidae > Canis > Canis aureus. The sequence goes on from NC_135623.1 coordinate 23,575,907, forward strand.
GTTCTTGCTGGTGCTGGCAATCAGGATTTCCTCTGAGGGACTGAAGCACATGCAGAGGATGTCCTGTTTGTCAGACTGACTTGGCTCGTTGCTCTGCGGGTCCAGAGGAATCTGCCCAAGAGGCAAGGCAGCTCTTAGTGATGTCCCCATGTTGCCAAACGGTGCGTCCCGGGGCTTTCAGAGTTCTTGCGGATACTTTTAGCTTGCAGACTCCCAGACCAGTATGGTTGCAAGGATCCTCCTCAGATGGGGAGAAGGGAGGGCCCTGAGTCCCTGTGTGTCACCTTTCAGTGATCAGCGGCTGACCGAGAGACAGCAGCATGTGTAAAAATGATCACTCTCCACATCTTGGTTTGAGGTTCCCCCTGAAGATGAGTGTTGGTTTAAACCCCATTCCTGCCCATCTGTCAGAATCTCAGTGCGGAAGCCACCTCATCAAGTGCAGCAATGCGCACTTCGGGCCAGCAGAGGGGAAGGTCGCAGTCCCTCTTCCATATGGGGAGGTGACAGGGCAGGGAAAAGAGAAGGGGTCATACAGAAGCCCAGCCTGTCGTCTCTGGGAGGGCCTGGACTTCTCAAGTCGACATGATAATGTTATATCCCCTCCTCCCCACCCCAGTGCTCTTCGTCTGCTGACAACCAGACTTCTTGAAAGGCTGGCCTGCACATACCACCCACTTTCTTCCACCCCCTTGGTTCTTAATTCCTCCTACTACATCACTTATTGAAATGTCCTCATCAACCTTGGAAATTTCCTTATCACCAGAGCCAGAGGCTCCTGCTCAATCCTTGCCTTCTTGACCTTCCTAGATCCTGTAGTGGTGATGGCAGTACCTGCCTCCCAGGGGCCAGGACACCAGGCTCTCAGTTTCTCCCCTTGGCCTGGAGGTCTGTCTTCCTGTACACCTGCTCCTCCATCTTCCCATCGTCAACCCCCCGGCTCTGCAAGGACGGTGAGGGCTCTGGGAGGGAGAAGCGTCCTGCCTCGCCCTGCCTCACCCTGCCCTGGGCCGGGTGGGCCCCCACAGCACCCCAATGTGCTTGCCAGGGAGCTGCCCTCTGCTCCACATTCATCACACTGTGTAAAGTAGGATGGGGAAGCCACAGGCCAAGGACCCTGTCAGTGTCCCAAGGCCTGGCACAGTGCCTAGCGCAGCGCACTGCTCAAAGAGGAAGCACTGCCTTGCTCTTCTCTTCCAGAGACAGTGAGGTCCTTGGGGAAGTGGCCGTGGCTGATTCAGCTATCTCAGCATCCAGCATGGAGCCTGGGCTGTGGTAGGCATGCAACAGCCGTTTGTTAGATGAGAAGTGAACGGTCACCACTTCTCAGCATCTGCCGGGTCCTCATTCGGTCTCAGACTCTACGCTAGGAAACGCGAGATTTTGTCCTCAGTCCTCTTTTTCTCTGTCTCTGTTTTATCTGTCAGTGATTCTGTCTAATACGAGGGTTTCGACGAAAGCAATGTAATCATTGCTTACATACAGTGAATGTAATCACAATGATAAATCCTTAAAATAGTAAAAACAGAGCATCAGCTCTGTGCCAGACACCAGCTAAGGACTGTGTATGTGTGTCTGTGTGTACGTACTGATCTCACTCCCAAAGTCTAACCCACATTTCCAGCTGATTCACTTTACTCCAGTGTCTGGCCAAATGTCAACTTCCTCAAGGAGGCCTACCAGAGCCACTGTCTCTAGAACAGAACCCCCTCTCACTCCCTGTCCTTTTCCTGGCCTTCTCTTCTTCACAGCGTTGATCCCCGGGGGTCAATCAGTTAATATTTGTTTGTTTGCCTGTTGGCTGTGTTCTTTGGACAGAATTTTTAATGTGCCTGCTTCCCTACCACATCCCCAGCCCCCAGCATAGAACCTGGCACCTGGTAAACCCTCAGTGTATATTTGTGAAGTGAATAAGCAAACAAAAGAATGAATTGCTTTGAAAGCAGGCGGTGTAAATTCATAATAATTCCCCTTGGTTCCCATTCGCCTTGCTCTTACCCCCGATTTTCCTACCTCTGGCATCTTTTCCCCAGGCATCCAGTCCCAAAGCTGAGGCATCATCTCTGAGAGCTCCTTATCTCCAGCTGTCCATGTTTACTCAGGGCAAGTTCTACAGGCATAACCTCCACAAAGCTCTTTCCCTTCCCACCTTCCCTGCCATTCACTGCCGTGACAAGACCTCACCACTTCTTGGCCTGAGTGACAAAGCCACTTAACTGATTCCTAAGCATGGCAATAGTACTTGCTCTCACAGGTGGAGCACCAAGCACAGCACACATGATTCACTCAGGTCTGGTTCATCCTTTGATAACCACCAGGGATGGGCTACTTTCTCGGTGAAGAAAGAGAGGTTGTGCTGGATTCAGCAACGCATCTCGAGTCACTCCGCCAATAAGGGCAGAATCAAGCCTGGCTCTTGCAGTGTTTGTAGCCACCGCACATCTAGTGCCTCCAAATACCGCCCCCCCCCCCACTACACACCATAGGCAGATTGCTTTTCTTAAGTGTAATGCTTCTCCGCTCAAAAACAGGCCGTCTGAATCATACACATGCTCCCCAGGCTGGCATTGGAGATCCTTCACCGGCCTCAGCTCCCATCTTGCTCTTTCGAGTGATTTCAGTTTCTGTCCCCCGGGGGGGAGCAGAGTATCTCCCAGATACACCACCTGCTCCTCATCCATGGTGCCTCTGCTTTACCTGTTCCTCCCACCTGCAATTCCTAACCTGTTCCCTCCTGTCAATCGTTACCCTTCCTCTAGGGCCCTACCCTAAAGATAACCACCAAACACCCAGAGCCCACCTGGATCTTCCCCAAGCACAGACGATCTCTCTTCATAGCAGTTTGTATCCCTGATTCCACAAACATTTGCTGAATGCTTCCTATGTGCCAGTATATGCTTGACATTAAATATCAGTATATGTCATAATACAATTTTTTACGGGAGCGCTAAGCCTCAAAGAGAAAATCTAATTTGCCAGAGTTCTCTTCCAGAATTCAAATCCAGATCCTCCCAATTTTAAACCCCACTCTGGCCACCCCGTCCTAAAACTCCCCACAGCACAAATGGCTCAAGTCCTCATTTCCACTCAGCGCAACAGCTCTCTCCTCCCAGCAAACTCCCCGCCAGTGCTCTGCTGCTGGAGAACACGTGCCAGGAGGACCCCAGTTCTGCTTCTTCCTCCCCTCCTTACCCGAATTTCCCTGCTCTCCCGGTAAAAATCCTTCTCTTCCATCTTCTCAAACAGCAAAACTCTCCCTGGCCCAGCAGAACAGGCAAATCCCTTTGAATAGGCTGCGATGGCGAACACCTGGGGTAAGACCAGCTGGCTGTGGCCACTGGCCAATATGACCTGTTCATGGGAAGGGACCGGGGAACTGATGGTTGGAAATTCAATCAGGCTGGAAAGAGAAAATAGCATATAAAGTTTACGGAGACAATCCCAACGAGGTGAGTCCAGCTAGGGATGAGAAAGAAGGGCTGGCTGTCTTTGGGGGTGGGAGAAATCGCCCACTGTGAGCCCCAGAGCCAAAATACTACCCTTGGGCCTTGGACTGGTACACAAACTCCAAGGAGAGATTCACCACCCTGTGCAGTCACTATTATTACTGTGGTTGTTGTGTGCATTGTCATCCTCCTTTTGTTTAAGAAAAAGTGGCTCAGAGAGTTTTCTGAGATATGCAACTGGTAAGTGGGAGGGCTGAGATTTGAATCCAAGGTTCCATTTCCTTCCTTCCTCCCTTTTTTCTTTCCCTCCTTCCTCCCACATTACAAATATTTATTGGAATTACACTGTGTAAACAACTCTGTGAAACAATAGAAGTAAGATTGGCACAGTTTCTGCCCTCAGAAGCTTAGAGTCTAGGGGACAAATGCTAAGGACAGTTAGGGAGCAGGTGGGTGGGATGGGAGCAGCCAGTCAGCGGTAACAGGGTTTCAGAGGACAGTTACAGAAGAGGTATACCCATCTGAGATGAGCAGAGGCTGAGAGCCCTCAGCTGATCTGATGAACAAACATGAGTACGTCGGTATGTGAATGTGTCCAGAGGAGTGGGATAGGAGGAACTACCTGTGATCAAGCCCAGAAGCAAGAGTCCGAGAGACATATGTGGGAGATAGAGGCAGGAGCCAATGCTCCAGACGTAAAGATGGGTCAAAGCAGCAGGGATATGTGGGCCAAGTTCAGGAATCTGGGCTTTATTCTTAGAGCACTGGACCCACTGCAGGATTAGGAACACGGCAAACTGGAGGGCAGAGGGACTCATCAAGAAGCTCCTAATAGAATCATGAGCGGAAAGGAGAGGTCATGGCTGTGGGGTTCGGTGAAAAATGAACTGGAAGTTACCAAGAAAGAATGATCTACCATATGCCATGTGCTGGAGGGCTGAGGCTCCAGGGCCAGGCAGACAGGGCTACGATCTTGGGTGAGTCACTTAACCTATTTGAGCCTCACTGTTCTGTCTATAAAATGGGCATGACGATAATATATACCATATAGGGAAAGACTCAAATGAGAATACATATGAAGTGCTTAACGCAGTATCTAGGACATACGATGGCACATTCTAATATGTGTGAGATATGACTATTATTGACCATAGTAGAGGTAAACTTGACCTGAGCCCCCACTTTGCCCCATAGGCTTTTGTCAGATTTACCTACAACTTCCCTGCACTTCTTTGTGGGTCTGCTGGCTCCTTCCAAATTGTGAGGTCCTTGAGGACCCATGTCCCCAGCACCTAGCAAGGTGCCTTGCACACTGCAAGAACTTGGTGGCCAGTTATTGAATTGAATCAGAAAATTAGGCAGCCACTAGAAAATGTATGTTTGAAAATCTGCAGTTTTGAAGACCGGTCAAGCTGAAGTGCCTAAAAAATGAGATTACATATATAAATAAAAAGAAATGTATCTAGGCTGGGGTCATAGGTGTCAAATTTGTGCGTAAATATAGACGAACATGAGAAAGGCAGAGGGAAGGTGAAAAGAGTCGATTTTAAGGTTGAGGGGTTCTGAGTGACTGTAAAAAAATATGGTTTTTGGTATAATGCTATTGGGATGATGAGCATATTTTCACAAGAGCACCAGTGCAGAGGGATGTTATTACCTCTCCGATTCCTGGATCTTCTCCAGGTTCTTGGTCTCGCTGGTGGGCTCCTTGACCATTATACTTGTCTCCCAGCGTTGGTCTCCAGATTCAAAGAGGAAGAGCCTGCCTGTATCAGTGCCGACAATGATCTTGTCCTCAGACACCCAGGTGTGGGCTAGAAAGTTTTGGGGTTCTCCCCTCTGAAAATTGGTTTGCTTCAGAGTTCCCTCGGCAAAACGGAGCAGCTTAAACATCCCATTTCCAGTGACACAAACCTGAGTGTTATCCTGGGGATTGAAGCTCACCTGTAAAATATGAAAGGATAAAACTAATCTTGATGGAATTACTTCTCATTCTATGAATGAATATTTATTTCAGGTAGCTCAGCATATCCTTTAAACATCACTAAGTCATGATAAATTTTGATATCATATTTGATAAGAGCACAGATTCACTATATTTGTAGGACCCATGCATCGTAAGCTAGGAAACCTACAGAAATCATTTTACAAAGGCCAAAAAGAGGATAAGCAGATCTTGACAAAATGGAATGAAGGCTCAGCTGCAAAAGGAGGGTTTACGTGCCCTGTCCAGGGGGAAAGGGACCACATCAGTGAGAGCTACACAGTCTCATCAACTGGGATGGACAGTAATGGCAGTCAACCTACTAGATGGTGAGCAACTGACCGGCTGTAGTTTCTTCATTTCTGTATTCCTGAGGCTGGATTCATAGTAGGCACCAGGTGTTTACTGAATCTATTGGAGAGGATGTACTCTACTCTGAATAGGGATGCTGGACCCGACCTCACCAAGGTGAAATAATCTTCCAGTTCTCTCTGCTTTTGATCTGAGTCTGTGGCCACCAAGTATGCTCTGATTACTAGTTTCACCTCCCAGGTTCTCGATCACTAGGGAAGAACTACACCAGATAAATGATACGAGCGTTCTGGTTGTCACCTGCTGGGTTATTCACCAGCCTCTCGTGAGAATAAGGGAATCCATTCCTGGGACACTGACTGGCTAATATCTTTGAACATGAGCCCATCTGAGTCCTCGAACTTGTAGAGCTGAGTGCCAGATCCTAGCCTGAGGTGACTGCACCAAGATAAAACCTCCTTGGGACCCACTGCCTAAGCAGTCACCCAGCCTTCCCATAGGTCCTCTTCATTTTGCTCTCAAACCAGGATGGAAAGTTCCATTCCCCACTTAACTGCAATTTCATGGACCTGTTCCTCAAGACCTACCACTTCACATTACATTCCTGAAATCTTCCCACTGCCCAGCAGTGCTGCTAGGAAGAGGCCAGGACCAGCAAGGCGAAGTGAGTTCTCAATCCATCTCGGGGCCCGACCTGGGAAAGCAGTTCTGGGCCAGAGGAAAGAAGACAGGCACTGCGGGTGGGGACTTCTGCCCCTGCCACTCACACTACCTGTGTGATCCTGGGTGAGTGGCTTAATCTCTTGGAGCCTCAGTTCTCTCATCTATAAAAGTAAGATAATAATTATACAGAACACATATGGTTGTTGAGAGACTAAATTTTAAAATGCACATTAAGAAATCAGCACTGTTCCTGGCACATGGAAAGCATTCAATAAAGCTCTTCTTAGGTTTTATAACTTGCACGATACTTGTTATGCTGGGAGGTACCTGGTAGACAGCATTGTTCTGAGAGTCGGTTCTAACAATAGCCATTACTTTCTGTTTTTCCCACAGCCAATAAACAAGGTTTGACTCTGGAGGTGATGTCTGAGCCAACAGGTATTTGGAGTCCGGAGAAAAAGCCATGCTAATAAATCTCTGTACGGGAAAGTCAAAATTATTAAGGACTTTGCGCTTCCGGCAAGGGATGGATGACAGTTCATAAATGGTGATGACGGGTTTCTCTTGCACAATCTCGGAGATAGCGAGGTATCGCCGATTGGGACTGATGGACAAGGCCAGCATGCCCTGACTCTTGTCTGAGCCTGCGAACAGAGGTAAAGGGGATAATGAGGGCAGATCATGCTTTCATCATGACTCAACATGAACCAGGCACAGTGGTGGCAGGTTTGACACATGGGAGGAAGGCACAGAAATGGTTAAATGTCAATCCTGGCAGTTCCGTGGTACCACTGTGTCCGGGGTATTTGGAAAATGATGAGAATGGGTACCTCACTGCGGCTGAGGTGGGAGGAGAAGTCAGGGAATGATGCTAGGAGGACAAGGTGGGTTGGGGTGGGGATGCGCAGATGGCAGGTTGGGGTGGGGGTGGGCAGGTGGGCAGAGCAAAGGTGTGGATGTGAGGAAGGGTACAGGATGGCGGAGAACCGCAAACAGTGGGGTATGGCTGGAGAATCGCATGTGAGCCAGGGGAAACCAAAGCTGGGTCTAGAGGGGAGGGATAGGGAGGCCTTTATGCTCTGCACAGCCGGCACTCAATATTCCTCTACTTTTGAGGCCGAGAGGCCAACTACTGGCATCCTCAGGCTCTCTCGCAGTTAGGTCATTTATGTGACACTCAGGTTATGAGAGCCACAGACATCTGCTGGACTGACCTGAGGGTAAAGCTTGTGCTTTCTCAAAAACCAGAGATGGATGCAGGCTACCCCTAATTTTCCTGGAATATGTTGGTGATAACTGGTGACAGAGCAGTCATCTTGCAAACACGAGGTAACAAGCATGAGAATAAAAGCTGTGGTCTAGAAAGCAGAGGCTGAGGCAGAGATTAAGCGGCAAATGCTTTATTAGGGAGATAAAATCAAGCCCATGTTATGATTTTCATGGGCCCCTTCTTCCATTAGCGGTAAAAATTAATAAAATGCTTTAAAAATGAGTAAAATTATATTTTATGACTGCATTGGTATAAAGAAGGATATAATGCCAACTTGATTTATTATTATTATATTCATTTTCCTGGGTCTCTAAATGCATCACTGGCCCTAGGCTCTATGCTTCCCATGTCTTGTGAATAAACTGGCCCGGTTTCAGCACAGGGTAAGAGAGGGCGAGTGAGGCAGGGGGGATGCGCTAGCAAGTGATGCCACGGGCTCTGTGCTGTGCTCCAAAATGAGCTGCAGCAAGTCTGGCCAGCAGCAGGACCTCTCTGGAAGGGCTGCACGGAGTCAGTGTGCCTCAGCAAAGAACCCAGGTTTGTGGTCACTGGAAGCCTTGCATGAGAGTTTGGATTTTACCATGAAGACAAATGACTGTCACAGAAAAACTTGGAAGGGTTGGATGTGTGTTGTAGAAAGAACCCTCTGGCAATTGTGTGGGAGACAGTTCTGGATGGAGGGACACCAGAGGGGGGAGGGGCAGATTATTTCAAAAACAGGATGGTAGTGACAAGCAATATGAAAGCTGGGATGGGAGATGAGAGAAATCCTAAGTCAGACCGGTGGTGGCCTGGGTGTGGCAGGGAAAGGGAGAAATGTGCTATGACTGACATCTGGTGACGAGGAGAAGGGGTGACAGCTGGGAAAGAACACAGAGAGGGAGTTAGGGGTCATGGTGAGGATAATGTTTACTGATTTTTTGCTGAAAAGCCCATCCATTCATCCAAGGATTTTACTTTTATTCCTGTTCTTAGGGTTGCTAGTTTTTTTTTTTTCCTATTTCATTTTTTTTTTTAACCCTAAAGTCTTTACTTCATCTTGGGTTTGGGATGGTAAAAGGTATGAAACGAAGACTTAAGTTGATTCTCATTTCTCAAATACCTAACTAGTTGTCCCAGCACAGATTCCTAATGCCACCCTTTATGATATATCAAATTCACTTACATACACAAATATAGGTACCTGGGTTTCTGAGATATTTATACCAGCACCACATTATTTTTGTAATCATCGCTTTATCGCGTATTTCCCAATCTGGCGAGGGCCTTCAGGGAAGAGAGGGAACGAAAAGGAAAGCACAAATTCCATTCTGGATATATTGTGTGGGAGCTACACACTGTGGGACATTTAGGCATAGGCCTAGCAGACAGTTTATGTGATTCTAAAGCTCGGGGACAGGTTGGGACTGAAAATGCAGATTTGAGGTAAGAGTCACACTGGGGAGTTGAAACTGAGCAGAAATGAGATTGCCTCCAAGAGGGAAAGGAAAGCTTCTCCCTCCTTCCTTTTGTGCTTTCGCGCCAGGGCGGTACCTGGCATAGCATTGGTCCTCCTCATTTCCGAGTTCTGCTCCATTCATGATGGACTCTTTCTTTCTTGAAATATATTTCCCTCCTGTGTGGACCTCCTCTAATCTTTTTGGTTATTCCTTCAAAGACTCTTGTGCTGGCTCTTCCTCAGTTCCCCAGCACTAAATGTAGGAGTACTCCGGAGTTCACTCTTTAGGCTTCTTCTGTTTTATAAATACATTCACTCCCTAAGGGAATCTCATTTGAATGGCTTTGTATTTCATCTCTGTATGGATGACCCTCAAATTTCTATCACCAGCCTGGACCTCTCTCCCTTGTATCCAGATCCAAAATCAATCAAACTGCTCACTTAAGATCTCCATTGCCTACCTAGTGGGCATCCCAATCTTACTATGCCGGGAACTAGCCTCCTCATGCTCCCCACAAAACCTGCTCCTACTTCAGTCTTTTCTATCACTATCCCTACAGCCTGCCACTACCCCCACTCCAAGCCAACGTCTTCTCTTACCTGGTCTCCTACTTCCTCCCTTGCCCCTCCTTAAATCTATTCTCTATACAGTAGCCAAAGAGCCTGCTGAAACATAAGTTAGATCCTGTTACTCTGCTCAGAAGCCCCCCATGGCTTCCCACTTCATCAGACTACCACAGCCTTTGACCTACAAAACTGTGGTACTGCCCCATCTGGCCTCCCTCTACCCACTCTTCCATTCACTCCACTCCAGCCACACGACCTCCTTGCACACACTAAGCACCCTCCTAACTCAGAGCCTATCACCAAAGGCAAAAGTATAAAGCATAAAAGGAGAATATATTAATAATCTTGGGGTAGGGAAAAAAGGAAAAGGCTGATAAATTTCACTTCAATAAAACTAAGTATTTCTGTTCATCAAGATACCATAAAGAAGGAGAAAACACAAGTCCCAAACTGGAAAGAATTCTATAGAGAATATATAAAGTGTACATAAATCAATAATAAAGTTACAAAAAAAAATAAATAAAAAGAAAAGAAAAATGGATAGAAGACTGGAACAAGGCATTCACACAAGACTAAGTAGGAACAGCTTATAAACGTGAAAACCTATTCATCCTCACTAGTAATGGAAAAATGCACACTAAAACTACATTGAGATACTCTTTCTCAACAATTAGCTTAGCAAAAAATTAAGAAGCTTGACAATGCTAAGGGTTGAAGAGGTTGGAAAGGAATGGTAACTCTCATGCAGTCCCTAGAAGTGTAAATTGGCACTACCACATTACCCAGTAATTTTAGTCCTGGCAGTGTGCCCTGCACAAGTGGATGAGCACATACCAATGAAAGAAACTTTATAGTGGCATGCTTTGTAACAGCAAAAAACTGTTGTTTCCCAAATGTTCATTCACACTAGAATGGATAAATATATTTGAGATGTTCATATGATAGAATACTATATAGCAATAAAATAACTCAGTTTATATGTATTAAGATGTATTACTCTCAAAAGCATGATGTTGAACAAGAGGCAAGTGGCATATGTACAACTATGATTACATTTATATAAAGTTGGTAAGTAGCAAAGACAAAACTATCACTTATATAAGGCCACACATAAGTGTGGTAAAACTGTATAAAGAATAAAGGAGTAATTACAATATCTGGGATGGGGTGTGAATATGCATGTGTGAGAACGAAATCAGGGAGAAACACTGGAATTGGCCATGTTCTATTTCCTACCCTGTGTGGTGGGTTCACAGACCTACATTTTATTATGGTTTTTTAGATATTACATATTTCTAGTGAATGCTCTTTTGTATGCATATGTCATGATGAAACATTTTGAATGCAACAAAGACTGGAAAAAGAGTGATTAAGTTGTGGAAATTGTGTATAACATTAAAAGGATCGGTGTGAATAAATGTTAACACTATACAGATGGTTATTTGTGACTGGTGATAAAATCTCCAGGGTCTTCATCATACATGGATTCAAAAGGTGCTGTAATGAAGTTAATGATCTCTGGAAAAAACTGTATTTAGACAATTCAAAAAATGGTCTTGCTGATGACAAAGACAATGAAAAGAGACTCTAAAATAATTTTTTTCAAATGAGTGGGAAATATGAGAAAGGGAGACAGAACATGAGAGACTCCTAACTCTGGGAAATGAACTAGGGGTGGTAGAAACGGAGGTGGGCAGGGGGTGGGGGTGACTGGGTGACAGGCACTGAGGGGGGTACTTGATGGGATGAGCACTGGGTGTTATTCTATATGTTGGCAAATTGAACACCAATAAAAAATAGATTAAAAAAATAAAATATTTTTTTCACTAAATCACAGTGGAAAAAAAACTACTTTTAAATTAACATTATTTTACAGTGATTTTCACTATGTATGTGTGATTACTCTGTATGCCAAACAATGCAGGTAGACATGTACTCCGTCTACATTTATAAAACTATACCCACATTTAAGTTGGTGAAAAATATCTTCCTTTCAATAACCTTGTTGGGATTAGGAGATTATATATATATATATATATATTTTTTTTTTTAGGGGGTTATATTTGGTACGTACAGTTAATGTGTCAGGATGGAAAGGGTTTTTACCTGGAATGAATTTTTGCCACTTCTGATCCATGTTGTACTTCACACAGTAATTTCCTGAAGGAAATATAATGATCTGTTCATCGAAGAAGAAGATATTGTTGGCCACGTGAGCTCGAAGACCAAAAACGTGCAGCGACTGAGCCACCACGGTCGACATGGTACCAGGCACCGGGGTTCTGCTGAACGTCCAGCGCAGAGGGTGAGCCTGGAGGTACGCGTCGCCCCGCCCCCGGGCCCGCCCCCGGCCCCGCCCCCGCCCCATCGCATCTTGCCCACGGCCCCGCCCACACCCGATCGCGTCCCGCCCATGGCCCCGCCCACACCCGAGGCCCCGCCCCGGAGCCCACCTCCTCTTCCCCCCACTCCTCCCCAGCGCACTCCTCACCCCGTCTCGCCGCGGCCGCGTCTCCTACTTCTCCTCTCTCCTCAGTTCCCGGCTACGGGCGCCCCCTTTCGCTCCTTCCCTCCGGGTCACCAGACTACTGGGGTATCCAGCGGTAGAACCCCCAACAGGTCCCGGGCTCTCTCGGACGCCTGAGCGGTTCCTATAGCAACGGCAAACCGGAAGTGTGGTTCTGCAGCCGGAAGCGGAAGTCCCGGTCTCGGCGGCGGCTGCGAGCCCGCGGCGCAGGTGCGGCTCGGGCCCACGTGGGCCGAGGCAACAGGCGCTGGTTTCCGGCCGCGCGGACCTCGGGCCGCCCGCCTCGCTCCGACATGGACACCCCCCCGCTGTCGGGTTCGGACTCGGAATCTGAGGATTCTCTGGTCACGGACCGAGAGGTGGGTGTCAGCCGAGCGCGCGGGGCCGGGCGCGGGGGGCGGTCCCCGCTCCCCGGTGCCGACTGCCGATTGTGCCCCGCAGTTGCAGGATGCGTTTTCCCGAGGCCTCCTGAAGCCAGGCCTCAACGTCGTGCTAGAGGGGCCGAAGAAGGCTGTGAACGACGTGGTGAGCTCGGGCGCCGGGTCGGGGGGTCCTGGGACACGGGATGCTCTCCAGGCGCTGTTGGGCTCGTCGGGCCGAGGCCTCGTCCCCGGGAAGACTCGGCCTGCGCGCTGCCGGGCGGGCCAGTTCCCCTCCCGCGTCCTTCATGCAGCCTCGGTGTCTGCATTTCCTAGAGTGGCCTGAAGCAGTGTTTGGCTGAGTTCAAGCGGGATCTGGAGTGGGTTGAAAGGCTCGATGTGACCCTGGGTCCCGTGCCGGAAGTCGGTGGACCTCAGTCAACACCCCAGACCAAGGATCAGAAAGCTGTTGATCCAGAAGACGACTTCAAGCGGGAGATGAGCTTGTAGGTTTGTCTTCAAGGGTGGGAGTTTCGGGTGCCTGTACTGGAGTGGGGGCGCGGGTCGTGAGCCTGTACTTCTCGGAAGCTGGCCTCAGCCTGAAGGTAGGAAGGGCTTCTTTATACTCAGGAGAGCTAAGGAGATTGTGCCTGGTGGAGGGAGGAGCCCCTCGGTCCACCAGTTGCAACGAGGGAAGAGCCCCTCGGTCCACCAGTTGCAACCGAGGGAAGAGCCCCTCGGTCCACTAGTTGCAACGAGGGAAGAGCCCCTCGGTCCACCAGTTGCAGTCAGGGAAGAGCCCCTCGGTCCACCAGTTCTAATCGAGGGAAGAGTCCTTTGATCCACCAGTTGTAATCGAAAGCCCAGTGTATTTTTTTTAAGATTTTTTTTTAATAAAAAAAAAGATTATTTTTAAATTTTATTTTGAAGTATTCAGTTTTAAAGGTTTTTTTGGACTTTCAGATATTTAAACAAAAACTTGTCTCTGGAAGGTTCTTACATGAACTTTTCTCAGTGACTGCATAAGAATTCATTATCAGTTCATGGGTACTTTTTTTTTTTTTAAGATTTTATTTATTTATTCATAAGAGGCACACAGAGAGAGGCAGAGACACCGGCAGAGAGAGAAGCAGGCCCCATGCAGGGAACCCAATGTGGGACCCCAGGATCATGACCTGAGCGAAAGGCAGATGCTCTACCTCTGAGCCATCCAGGTGCCCCATTTTCATGGGTATTTTCAATGTGGTCATCCTCTTAAACTGATTTATTTTTAGCAGAACTCCCCTTCTTCTTTAAAGTGTATATGACTAAATTTCTCCTAGATACCAAGTTCATGAGGTTTTATTACATTTTTACTTGTGTGTGTGTGTGCTTGCTGGTGGAGGTCAGATGTTGAGAGTTTTTCTGACCATGGATAACTCCAAGGTTATCCCTGATGGATAGGCAAGTGAGAAGGAATAGAAGGTCTCTCCCTTAGCTTATTCCCAGCTTGTCCTACATCACACTGTCTTGCATCCTCAGCTACCGGCAGGCCCAGGCTGCGGTGCTGGCGGTATTACCCCGCCTCCATCAGCTCAAAGTTCCTACCAAGAGGCCCACTGACTATTTTGCAGAGATGGCCAAGTCTGATCAGCAGATGCAGAAGGTAAGAAACAAAGGTTTTCTCTGGAAAGCTGAGGCTTTATACTTACGTGTGGTCAGCTGGCTTTTTTTTTTTTTTTTTTTTTTGGTCAGCTGGCTTATCTCCAATAATGTTTTAAAAAAGACTAAGCCCAATATTAGGGAAGTGGTTTTCAGAGGACAATTACTGTCTTAACCGTCTACCTCAAACGTGTGCTAGTTACCACCAGTTTGATAAATTTAAAGATGATTTTTTTCCCCTTAATTTAGACATTTAAGGAGAGGAGAAGTTCTATAAGAACTGTGGTTCCTGAGATAAAGATGGCCTTTTGCATTTCCTGGTTGTGTGGTCCTGGCATGTGGTATAGAGAAAATACACTTCTTGTCCTGCCATTGCCAGGGGGTGGTGCTATAACCAACTGATACACGATTCTTTTTCTCTGGGTCTCAGTTTTCTCTAAGATGAGGTAGTAATTAATAGCAGATGTAGTATAATTTAAAGTTGGGTGGAACTTGGTCCTCGTTTAACTATGGGAGGAAGGGAATTGCCAACATTTAATCCAAGATCTATATTCCAATATAGGTCTCAAACTGGGTTTTAGGGAGCTCTTGTCTCCGTGGTACTTGGGGAAGCTAATTTAGAGATGAGCTGGGGCACATCTCTGGACACTCACGCTGACAAGTGTGACTAAAGTGTGTGCGTCTAATGGAGAAGCCTGGGTTCCTGATGCCTGCTTGAGTTTTTAACGTGTATGTGGCATGTTAGAGAAGGGAAGTGAGGCTGCATACTGGTTTGACCTCAGTCAGCAAGGTTGTAGGGTTGGGGAGAAGTTTGTCCTCCTGGTAAAATGGCAAGCAGGCCTATTTGCATAACAGGACAGCCAGCACACCAAGAGGGAGATGGCTTTCAGGTCCTACCCCTAATACTCTTGGTATCTTGGACCAAGTACTCAGCCTTTGGGCTTCTTGTCCTCATGTGTAAAACACGATTTATAAGTTTCCTTTGAGCTCCAGTTTGCAGAACTGGGAAGATCTGTTCCCATTCCAGTGCGCCCTAAGTAGTGGTCAGCCCAGATCCAAATAACATAAGCTGACAACATTTTGTGTTTTAGATTCGACAGAAGCTGCAGGCTAAACAGGCAGCCATGGAGAAGTCTGAAAAGGCGAAGCAACTGCGAGCACTTAGGAAATATGGGAAGAAGGTGAGAAGGAAAGTGTGTGGTGGGCATAGGATGTTGCTGAGTGTTTGTCAGCCCGGGGTGCCGGGGTCCGATCTGGTTCTCTGCCCTGTGTCTGTTCCATCTTGTGTTGATTATTGCACTGCAGAGGGGGGATGTGTGCTTGGATTCGTAAACACCATCTTTCCTTGACACTGGAGTCTTGAGGGGGCAGGGCTGGGTGGGAGGAGGTAGCCTGGTAACTGCAGGTGTGTCATTCATTTGCACATCTGTACAGTGAAGAGTTGGGTTCAAATCAGTGGGGCCAAACCCCACTCTACAGCAAAACCACCTGGGAAAATTTTTCAAAACAGATTTCTAGGCTTCAGGGTGTCAGGGAATCTGCAGGTATTGTCTTCTCTTCCCCGCAAAACTTTTTACATGATTCTGAAATGCATCCTGCTTTGGAGAATCGCTGGCCTAGATGTTTGTTAAGTCTTTGAAGGAACCATATCATTGATTGTCATCCAAGTGAGAGGACAAATGGCACCTGTGTGCTTGAACTGCTGTGGATGTCTGAGTTCTAATTTAAAATCTAGGGAAAGTGTCCTTGGTTTTTCCTCTTTATTTCATGGTTCTTTGGGAAGGACGATGACAGGAATTAAAGTCAGGGTAGTGGGAAGAAGTGAGTGTAAGGAGGATCAACATGAGTGTTCAGACTTTGTCAGCATTTTTGGACATAAACATTCATGATCTGGGGTGCTGTGCTGCTGTCCACATTTGGAGTCATTTCACTGACAAGTCCTCAGCAGAGCAAGAGTAGATTAGCATCCTGTTCTCTGCAGAAGGGCAGCTCTGCATTTATTGGATTGATCTGGTAGTTGATGGTTGAGGTCAACTCAAGGGCCTAAGTGGTTGGTAGTAACGGAACCTAATTGATCAAAGGCGAAGAAAAACTTCCTTTGGGCCTGTTAGCTCACTGCTTCTAATTTGAGGAAACATCATGTCAGTGGTTCTCAGTTGGGGATAATTTTGCTTAGCAGGGAATATTCAGCAATGCCTGGAGATATTTTTGGTGTCACATCTCAATGGGGACTGAGCTACTCAGATCTAGTGGATAGAGGGCAGGGAGGCTGCAAAATGTCCTACAGTGCCCAGGACAGGCCATCCACCCCTCCATAAAGAGTGATCCTGTCCAAGCTATCAGTAGTATTGAGATTGAAAACGCTGCCTTCGAATGGAAGCATCTGTTTTTATCCTTACAACTGTTTTGCTTTTCGTTTTTTGGGGGGATTGTTTCTGTTGATACTTTCATGCCTACTAACAGTAGGGGCTAGATACAGAACCTGAGAATTGATTGTAGATCTAGATGTGACTTGCTATGGTTTTGTAGGCAGAATTGTGTAATCAGGTAAGAGTGTAGACCCCTGGGTGTGAATTCAGCTGTACACTTTCTTGCTGTGTGACTCAGGCAAGTTACTTAGGCTCTCTGTGCTTCAATTTCAGGGAGTGTTAGGAATTTCTGCTTCATGGGGTAGCTGAGAAGATAAACTAAGAATACACTTAGAGCTTTACCATAGTTTTGGCACACAGTAAATGTTCAGTGGCCGCGGTGTTAGCATAGTGTTACCAAGCGGATGTAGACACTTGCAATGATGGTGGTCTGGAGTGGGTGTGACAGCCCTATGTTCATGTCCCAGGTGCAAACAGAGGTTCTTCAGAAGAGGCAGCGAGAGAAAACACATATGATGAATGCCATTAAGAAATATCAGAAAGGTCAGTATATCTCCCTTCTAAGGATATAGGGGAGCAGGGGCCGCTGCTATTTTAACATATCCTGCTTCTAGAGCCTTGATTGATTTGGAACCATTGGACCTAAGGTTTGGGAACAGTGTGGGGAGCAGAATATGCCTCTTAAAATTAATTTAGCGGGATCCCTGGGTGGCGCAGCGGTTTGGCGCCTGCCTTTGGCCCAGGGCGCGATCCTGAAGACCCAGGATCGAATCCCACGTCGGGCTCCCGGTGCATGGAGCCTGCTTCTCCCTCTGCCTGTGTCTCTGCCTCTCTCTCTCTCTGTGTGACTATCATAAAAAAAAAAAAAAAAAAAAAAAAAAAAAATTAAAAAAAATTTTTAAATTAATTTAGCAAGTAACCACCTTTTTTTTTTTTTTTTTTTTTTTTTTTAAGTAACAACCTTCTTTTGAAGCTTCAGTTTTTCTTAAAATGTGTTAATGCTGATCAAAGTACCTTTTCACCCCCAGGCTTTTCTGATAAACTGGATTTTCTTGAGGGGGATCAGAAACCCGTTGCACGGAAAACAAAGGAAGGAGCAAAAAGCCAGCAGATGAAGAAGGGGTATGAAGGATTCTGGTTTGGTTTTGTGGTGGGTACTGGGCAAGCAGTCCAGGGGCAAGTTGGGGAGACCATAGGAGTGGCCTCAGGGTTGAGAGAGCGCAGTGCTACCTGCAGCCAAGGCTAAAGGCCTATGTGATGGATCCTTTTAGCCATATCAGTCTTAGAAGATTAAAGTAGGGTGATCTAGGGAGCACCTGGCTAGCACAGTCAGTAGAGCATTTGACTCTTGATCTTGGGGCTGTGAGTTCAAGCCCCACGTTGGACGTAGAGCTTACTTAAAAAAAAAAAACAAAAAACTAAAGTAGGGTGATTTAAGCATCTGGCACATTTTAAGTGAATATTTAGTAGAAGTAGATTCCTCATCTCACAGCACAATGGTTAAGTGTATAGACCTAGGGTTAGGGTCTAAAGTCCACCATTTTGGGTAGTTTTGAGCAAGTTTCTTGCCTTTTTTTTTTTTTTTTTTTTTTGAGTTCAATTTGCCAACATATAGCATAACACCCAGTGCTCATCCCATCAAGTGCCCTCAGTGCCGGTCACCCAGTCACCCCCACCCCCTGCCCACCTCCCTTTCCACCACCCCTTGTTCGTTTCCCAGAGTTAGGAGTCTCTCATGTTCTGTCTCCCTTTCTGATATTTCCCACTCATTTTCTCTCCTTTCCCCTTTATTCCCTTTCACTATTTTTTATATTCTCCAAGTGAATGAGACCATATAATGTTTGTCCTTCTCCAATTGACTTATTTCACTCAGCATAATACCCTCCAGTTCCAACCACATCGAAGCAAATGGTGGGTATTTGTCGTTTCTAATGGCTGAGTAATATTCCATTGTATACATAGACCACGTCTTCTTTATCCATTCGTCTTTCGATGGACACCAAGGCTCCTTCCACAGTTTGGCTATTGTGAACATTGCTGCTAGAAACATCGGGGTGCAGGTGTCCCGGCATTTCACTGCATCTGTATCTTTGGGGTAAATCCCCAGCAGTTACTTGCCCTTTCTAAATATTAGTTGCCTCATCTGTGAAAATGAGAAAAGTGTATGCCTGCATAGCATTATGCAGACTTAAAAGGGCTAATGGCGGATATTATTATTTTCTTTCTAGTTTACCTTTATGTATCCCTAGACACTGGGGCTGGGAGAAATGATAATTTCAGTAGAATATATTAATGCCATGATAAAGATATGTAAGGAGTAGCGTAGAAGCACATTTTAGAAATAGCTGACCCGTTCTGGGGATCAGGGTGTGAGGATGGCTTCCTGGAGGAGAGCCCCACCTGAGCTTAGTCTGAAGGATGAGCAAGAATTAACCAGGAGAATAGGAGAGACACAGGTTTCAGCAAAAATGAACACAAATGAGCAAAAGCGTAGAGATGAGAACAGGTTTGTGCATGAGGAACAGCAAGGATCTGGTACTGCTGGGAGTTCAGTGTGGGGCAAGGAGAGGTGAGATGTAGCTGGAGGGGGGTCTGGGCCAAGTCACAGAGGCAGTGTGTGCCTTGTTAAGAAGTTTGGGTTTTAGCCAGTAGGCCATGGGAGAGACATTGATTGAGTAAAGCACTCAAAATAATGACCACATCATAGTCATGTATTTGAAAAATTACGGTGGTACTTGTATATAGTATGGACTCGAGGGAGGCAGAGAATTCAATAAAGGGGCACTACAAAGTCCAGAGAGCAGTGATAATGGGCTAAAAGTGGTAATGGGGGCAGAGAAGAGAAAACAGGTCGAAGAAACATTTGAGAAGTAATAAATTAGCAGCACTCAGTAATTGTGTTGGGTGTAGAGAGTGAAAGGAGGAAGAATCAAGGCTGGTGCCCAGGTTTCTAGCCCTGGAGGCTGGAATAGATGGTAGGACCACCAACCTCAAGTCGGTGTTTATATACGGAAGGTGAAACCAGTGTGGGAAAGGGAGATGGCATGTGATTTTGGATATGCTGAATGTGAGATTCCTGCGGAATGACCAGTTTTAAAATTTATTACATTTGAATGTTAACTGCCTGTACTACCCTCGAAAGGAATAGAAACGACTAAGAATGATCTAGCAAGAGTTAGTTAGAATAGAAGAAGCTTTCTAGAGATAAGTATTGAGCCGCAAGATCTATGTGGATCCTTTCCTGGTTCTTGCTTTGTTTTCTTGCACTAGTGGTTAAAACTATAAGTGGATGAGCTTGCCTGGGGAGTTTTTAAGAGTTAAGAATGCAGGGTTGAGGACGAGATTCTGGGTAGCAGTAGCGTCTAGCTCTAAGCAAAGAGCTTTTGCTTATAGACAGGAAACTAAGGATACTGATGGGCCATAAGATCCATCAGGATTTGCAGTGCTGTGGGTAACTTGTAAGCCTGCTTTTTTTAGGCCCAGCGCTAAGCGACGCTATAAAAACCAGAAGTTTGGTTTTGGTGGAAAGAAGAAAGGCTCCAAGTGGAACACTCGTGAGAGCTACGATGATGTATCCAGCTTCCGGGCCAAGACAGCTCATGGCAAGGGCCTCAAGAGGCCTGGAAAGAAAGGATCAAATGTAAGTGAGCCGTGGGTCCCATCCCACTTCTACCCGCATCTTCCTGTCCTTGGGGCAGAAGGCCAAGCTGCTTTGTGACCACATGTGCTATTATTTCTTTTTCCGTAGAAGAGACCAGGAAAACGGACACGAGAGAAAATGAAGAGCAGACCACACTAAGCAGCATCTTTGTATACAAAGAACCAAGAAAAAGGGTTGCAAACTTGGGATTTCAGCATACAGTTGGATCTCTTGTGTTGGTTTCTTTTTGTAAAAAGTTCTTTCAATAAACAGTTTTCAAAGAAACACAATCATGGTTAAAAACTCAGGACTAAAAGATGGAGAAGTTACTTTTATATATTAAGTAGGATTGCTATTGATTGACGATAATTTAGACTTTGAGTCCAAATCGTCTTTTTTTTTATGATATATGAAGACTTAACTTGCACCTTCCTCATGCTTCTAAGTAATTGTATCACGATTCTAGATAAGTCAAGAATCAGTGATCGTATCATTATGATTATTTAAATACCCATCACTGTCAAGCTACGTGTACTATGATAAAATTTCCTTTGTGATACAGCTGTGGGTTTTCCTTGAGTTAATTATCACCTCATATTTTTCTGTGTGCCTGATTTTCCTTGTATATCCTTATTTTTCCTTAGACACATGTCATTCTTTCCACCTTATAGTTTCCTGTCTGTCATACAGCTCTCACCCTGCCTCTTCTAGACCATCTGGATTGAACTCACTATTTCCTGGATCCCATTTCTGTCTTAGATTATGCCTTCTTTTGCCATGTACCATCTTCTAGTATCTTCCTAGAAGGGATCTCCTACACATCTCTGCAGTTGCCTTTAGTTTGGCTGGTGGGAGTTGTCCTGAGAATGTTGTAGGCATAGCCTCCCCACTGAAAAGTTGCTGCCATTCCTTCTCTTCTGGAAGCTTTTCCTCTCCCAGCGATCTGAAATTCCATGATGACCTGCCTTGGCGTGGGCCTGTTTTATTTCTTTGCTTAGGGTGTTTGGAAGGATGCTAGATCTTTTGTTCTGGCAAATTTTATTTGATAGCTTCTCCCTATTTTGTTGTTGTTGTTGTTGTTGTTGTTTGTTTGTTCTAATTCTGGAGTTTGTTAGTCAAATTTTGAACCTCTTCTGATGATCTTCTAGGTTTGTGTTTTAGTTCCACTTCAGGGAAAAGATTTCTTTGATTCTTTTTTTCTAATCATTCAGTGAATATTTAGCTTTCATTTTACACTTTATCCCCAAGAGTTCTTATTCTTTCACCTCAGAATGTGAATTATGATTTTCGTTTTTTGAGAGTTATTCTGTTCCTTTCATTCTGTTTCCTTGGGTTTCCTCCAGCCCCTCCCTGTGCATTTTGATCCCCGTTTTTCATGTTGAGCTGTATGGAAGTCAGGAGCACTGGCTGGGCCAGACTGCTGGGTTAATACCTGTTTCTGCTACTTCGCTGTGTGACCCTGGGCGTGTTATTTTTTCTGTGCTATGTCCTCTCTGTATAGTGAGAATAATCTACCAAATACAGTTCCTGTCAATATTAAGTGAGTTAATACGTGTAAAATGCTTTAGAACATTGCCTGCCATATAGTAAGAGTTTTTACCTGCTTGGAATTATTTTGGTGGGGGGCTTTCCATAATGTCTGAGCCTTAGTGGTACCTATTTGAGAGGTACTCCGATTCTGGCTGGAAGCCAGGAATAGGTAGGACATGGATGGGCAGGTCACGTTGCATGTTGGGTTTTATTCTGTTGATAGGGTGGGAAGTTTGTTTACCTGCCCTTCCTTTCTCCATTACAGTTTAGAAACCATACATTAAGGACTAGAGATATCTGAGAACTGTATATTCTTAAGCAGAAAAAATAATTTATTTTCCCATTGTTTCCTTTCTTGTAGAGTCATTGGTATATAAAGAAAGGACGTTTCTGGTTCCCTATGATTCTAGTACAAAAAGAACGAATTTAGGTTTTGTAAAGTAATTTCAGTTAACAAAATTCCGAGCAAACAGGTCATGTTTTCAGAAGACCAAAACGTGTTACCCTGACCTATTTTTGACAATCTACAATATTAAGTGGGTGGGGGTAATGTATAGGAATTCAAAGAAAGGGCCTCAGAATCAGTTCAAGAGTTTGGGTCAGGTGTGGAACACATTGAGAGTTTTAGGAAAGGAGAACACAAGTTTACAGTTCATACCAGCAAGGCCAAGTGTAGGTCATTACTGCCAGCACTTTTAAAGACATTGAAAGCTGTGTACCTTACCTTCCTTCTTTTTTTTTTTTTTTTCTTGTATAGCAAATGGAATCCCTTTCCTTAATTTCAGAGATAGATATACTTTGTAGAAGTCACTTATGTCACCTCTCTACCATGTCAGCCCTCACGGGGTCACCAGGGTGCAGGCAGGATTAACCTTCCCATTGCATTATATCGCAACCCCAGGCACCAAGACCTAGGTGGGGACCCAGATGGGGACCCGGCAGTTCCTGGCACCAAAGATAGGCTGTTCTTGCTTTGGGTGGATTTCCATTCCCGCGGTAGCAGTTTCTCAGCAACACTTCACGTTTCAGTTACCCAAGTATTATCAACTCTGAGTAAGGGCAGAAAGTAGAAACTTTACTGCTAGCTCCACAAATCAGTCCATAAATCATGACCAAAATAACAGATGCATAACCAGGGAGCAGCCATCCCTGCCAGAGCCTGGGTGGCAGGTCACTGCACATCTTGCTCAGTTCATGCACAGATGGCCAAGAGGGTGTGTGCATGTGGCTGGTCTCCCAGAGACCCATATTTTACAAAAATAGGCTATTAAAAGAATCCACCAACAAAGATGAAAGAGGGACAAGAAAGTGCAGGTGGTCAGGTTGGAAGTAAAATTTGAATAGGACACAAGTGGAGCCCTAGGAGAAAGAGGTGACAAGGGCATGGTGACACTTGCTTCCTGGAGACTGGGTACACGGCCAGAAGGGGAGCGGAAGCAACACAGGAAAATGATGAAAAGGCTGAAGATGTCCCAGAGGAAGTGACACCAGCAGGAAACTTCACGTGAAAGGGGCTCATGGAGGGATTTTGTAACATTGAAAGTACAGGTGACAAAATGGTGGAAGTGAATCCAAATTTAGGAGTAAGACAGTTTGCCAAGTTTTCTCTGTGTCATGTGCAAGGAAAAAAAGGCAAGCACTTTTTTTTTATAAATAAAACACTTGGTTTTCAATGTTTTTAATATTTTAAATTACAGTCTACCAAATACTAGTTTTACTATTTTCTTTTTATGCATTTAACAATAGGGGGTTTTAGTACTTTGATGAACTTTTTAAAAAACTTTTCATCACCATATTTTGAGGAGAGCATAAAGTGGATATGCAGAGATGTGAGTCTAATTTTCTGATCCTAGTGTAAATTATAAGAGCTCAGGTCCCTGGTTCTTTCTCATTACAGAATTGTTGGTTCTGAGAGTAATCGCTGCTCCTGCAGGTCTGTTCCTTTAAATACAGCACGTTCTCCTCCCCAACACCAAACAAAATAGAATATGCTGTTAGGCTGTACACAGGCAGTGCTCACACGCACCATAGTGCAGGGCCATAAAAATGAGCTGCTTGCTGAAATCATGCAAGGCGATCTTAGTAAATTTTGATAAATTGTTTTAAAGGTTATGAAGGTAGAAGGGTGCTCAGAGCTCCCATGCCCTCTTCAGGTATGACATCTTCCCTGCACCTTGATGCATCCACCAGCCTGGAAGCTCTCCAGACTCCAGTTTCAGGGTTTTTAGGAGGTTTCACTATGCAGGCACGGTTGATTAAGTCACTGACCACTGGTGATGGTCTTCTGTCCCTCTTCCCTCCCCAGGGGTTGGGGGTTATGGCTAAAACTCCCAAGTGTCTAATCAAGGTTTGGTCTTTCTAGTGAGCAGCTAATGAGAGGCTGCTAAGAGTTACCTCATTAGAGGAAAAGGTGCCCCTACCCCTCTCAGGAAATTATATGGGATTTAGGACCTGATACCACAGGTCCCTTACAGCAAAAGGATTATCATAGTTAAGAGATCCTGGCACATTTCTAGCTGCCCAAGTAGTCAATAGTCATCATCATCTTGTATGAAAATGTCTCCCACTACGACCCAGCAATTGCACTGTTGGGGATTTACCCCAAAGATACAAA
This sequence comes from Canis aureus, assembly GCF_053574225.1. Lineage (NCBI taxonomy): Eukaryota > Metazoa > Chordata > Mammalia > Carnivora > Canidae > Canis > Canis aureus. The sequence goes on from NC_135623.1 coordinate 23,600,267, forward strand.
TGCAATGAAACGCCGGGACACCTGCACCCCGATGTTTCTAGCAGCAATGGCCACGATAGCCAAACTGTGGAAGGAGCCTCGGTGTCCAACGAAAGATGAATGGATAAAGAAGATGTGGTTTATGTATACAATGGAATATTACTCAGCTATTAGAAATGACAAATACCCACCATTTGCTTCAACGTGGATGGAACTGGAGGGTATTATGCTGAGTGAAGTAAGTCAGTCGGAGAAGGACAAACATTATATGTTCTCATTCATTTGGGGAATATAAATAATAGTGAAAGGGAAAATAAGGGAAGGGAGAAGAAACGTGTGGGAAATATCAGAAAGGGAGACAGAACATAAAGACTGCTAACTCTGGGAAACGAACTAGGGGTGGTAGAAGGGGAGGAGGGCGGGGGGTGGGAGTGAATGGGTGACGGGCACTGGGGGTTATTCTGTATGTTAGTAAATTGAACACCAATAAAAAAAAAAAAAAAAAAAAATGTCTCCCAAGGCAAGGCCACTCATATTTGCAGACTTCATTCCACCTTGTCAGGTTCCAAATGCAAGAGTGATCTCAGCAATATCTGGCTTCACCCTTTCAGGGATGACTCAGGCACAGCCAAACGCAAGAGCTACATGGAGCGAGGAATGGGAAGGCAGCCGGGGGCTTCCATGCGCTCTGGGGCGCACCGCCCTCCCAACACCTCCATGTGCTCACCAGCCTGGAGCTCCCTGGCTCTTTCTCGGCAGGTACCACATGGAGGCTTTTCTGTGGAGCCATTTCATTTTTCCAGAGGGGAACCTTCCACCTTCAATCCCAGGATAAAGATGCAATATATGTGTGGGGTAAGGGGTTCAACCTTGCTTTCACAAGTTTTCATTGATTTTTGGAGCTTCACATCCACTCCTACCCTGTTTTACTCACTGTCCCTGAGCCCTGGTCTTTCCCACTTCTCCAAGGGCAGACCTCCAGTGTGGGAGATCTTCCATGCCTGGCTGGTGTGTGTGAGAGGGTCTCCCTACTATCATCCATTTTGGTTCCCTGCCTCACACCGCCCCCCCCCCCCCTTGGAGTCCTGAACCTCTCTCCAAGGCTCTCTGCTCAGAGGTGTCCCATTCAGTGCATCCTATTTGTGGCTTCCTCACCTTCTTCCATCAGCTTTCCACCTTCTAAATATATCTTCAGACTTCGATGATCATCTCCCATTCTCTGTTGTGCGCTCATACAATATTGTTTCTTTATTATTCACTATTGGGGTCATGAAAGGCAGAGGGAATATTGTAGGCATCTTAATCTGGAATTCTGACACTAGTTTAAAAGATTAAGGATTTGTGTGGTTTGTTTTTTTTAAGATTTTATTTATTTATTCATGAGAGACATACACACAGAGAGGCAGAGACACAGGCAGAGGGAGATGCAGGCTCCACGCAGGAAGCCCTATGTGGCGTTCAATCCCAGGACCCCAGGATCATGCCTTGGGCCGAAGGCAGGTGCTAAACCACTGGGCCACCCAGGAATCCCCAAGATTAAGGATTTGAACCAGTGCATGCAGGCAGAAAAATGTGAGACTCCACAAAGGAAAGGTCAGACTGACGCTTGAAAGTCATCTTTATTTATCCACGCAGCACACAGGCTGGGTTTCAGAAACGAGGCTGAGGTGGGCGCTGAACACTATGTGTGGCGATCATCTTCTCCCAAGCTCCACACTTTAGCCTTGTAGAGTGTGATGTCGCTGTGCACCCTGAAATGGTTCAGCCTGCGGTCATCACGTTCCGGGCTGACCTAGAGAGGAGATCGTGGGCATCAGAAGGAATCCCCCGGGGGGAAGGGTGACCTGAGTTCAAAGTCCGTGGGGCCTGGGCCAGCACACCCCAGGGGCTCAGCACACGATCATAAGATGAAAGAATGGACGTTGTTGACGTGGTTACACGGAGAAGCAACAGCAAGCGCTCTGACACGTCCATCTTAGAGAAGCTGTAAGATTAACTTACACAATTAACTGAATGGATACATTTTCCTCAAATTTACCAGGAGGGCAGAAGTTGCAGGTATTTGAGTGTGGCTTCCCCAGTGTCCTCACATTGGGACTGGGGTTGTCTGCGTGTTCAGGGCAGGGAGCCCTAAGTTACACTGGGGCTCATGCAGCTCTCTCAGGCTCAGCAACCTTTGTGGAGGTGGGGCTTCCCTGCTGGACCCCTTGGTCTCCCAGTCTGCTCTCCCCAGGGTGATGCCCCACAGGCGAAGAGAAGCTGGAGTAAATGAGCAGCTTTTTCCTAAGCCCTTCCCCCCTCTCTGCATCCTTCCTTCCGTGCCTCCTTCCTCCTTCCTTCTTTCCCTCCTTCCTCTCTTCCATCATTCCTCCTTCCTTTCTTCTTCTTCCCTCCCTCCTCCCTTCTTCTTCCACCCTTCCTTTCTCTCGTCTCCCCTTCAAGCCACCTCCCTACCTCTCTTCCTTCATTAGAGCTGAGCTATTTACTCCAATCCCCCTGCAGCAGCCCTGTGGCAGAGCCACATGCCCCAGACGAGAGCTGTAGAAAGGGGTGAGAAGCCCGGGCCACACGGTGGAAAGGTAGAAAGGCAAGAGCTAAGGATGTGGGCCGTTCTTGGGAAGGGTTCACCCTCAGCAGAGGAAGACAACTGGGAACAGACCAAGGGGCCAGGACAAGCCCGTGACTAGACCCGGGTCAGGCTACAAGCTTTCCCTTCCATTCCTCCTCAGGTCTCACAGCTCCAGAGTGGGGGAGCTGGGATCTGAACTCAAGCTGTCTGGCTCCAGAGCCACCATGTTACATTGATAATGGAATTGGGTTGAATGGTGGGGAGCAGGAGGCACCCAATGCTCCAGAACAACATGGGCAAGGTGCCCAAATCTGCCCGGTGGAGAGCATGGGGCACACGTTCCTTAATGGGACCTTATAAAGAGGGGACTCCTGGCTGCTCCTGAAGGATGAGCAGGACTTCCCCAAGGATTAGAGGCTAGGTGTCAGGAGGTGGCTGCAGGAGCAGTAAGCGCAAGGAGACAGGGGGCCCGAAACCTTGGTGCCTTGGAGAGAACGAAGGAAGTTCTGATCTAGCTAAGGATCAGCGTCTCCAGCTTCACCTCAGGGGCAAAACACACAGATGGCCTAAAAGCCATGTGTTAAAAAGACACGACAACTTGAGGAAAAGCCTAAAAGGAAAGCTAGTCATTTGCTACTCTGGATATTGCAGGTTTTCCTAAGAAAGACACAAAGCCCAGACACCAGGATGGAAAAGACCAGCACATCTGACTACTTCAAAACTGAAGCCTTCCGTGTGATGAAAGATGCGAGCAACGTAAGAGACAAACGTGGCAGGAAGTTCTTGGAAACGTCTTAGCACCAGAAGCCCTATGTCATCTAGGGAGGTAATGTGCTGACAATTATATTTCCTGGGCTCCTCAGTGCTCCTGGAGCCTCACCAATCAAAGGAGGTGTGTTTTGCTGTGGGTTAGGCACTGTTCTAAGTACCTTACACATACTACCTCATGCTGTAATATCTCCATTTATGCTCCACTGCAGAAACGCAGTCACAAAAGACCTTAAATGACTTACCCAAGGTCACCCAGCTAGTAAGTGGTAGCCAGGGTTCAAAGCCAGGCTGTCTGGCCTCATATACTATTCTCTTAGCCACAGCCTCTGTTGCCTCTGGGCCTACCCAAGGCAAGGAACCACACTTACCAAGGGCTCAGAGTCCCATCCAATTTCTTGGCTTTCTGTTTGCGTGTCTGGGTATTTCTTCCGTGGCCCCTGAGCGGCATGGTGGATAAGATTGAGGAACCTGGCTGGGAGAAGAGGCATGAGTCATGAGGGAAGCAGGCTTTGGGACCGAGAATTCCTGGGTCCTTTGGCCCGGCTTCAGCAGCTGGTCTCGGGGGCCTGCCAAGACCCTGCAACACTCATCTTGCAACAAATATCTGTTGAGCACAAACTCTGTCCGGGCACTCTTCTGGACCCCGCAAGTAGAACAGAGTGTGGCAGGCACGGTCCCTGCTCTCCTGGAGCTGGTCGTCTAGCTGGGGGTACAGAGGACACACTACACAAGGGGACAAGCGAACCTGATGGTGAGATACAGGCAGGGCTGGCTACTCTAGACCAGGACTGTGAGGGGAGGCCTCTCCCAATGCCAAGCAGCAGCCAGCCACAGGCAGAGGCAGACGGAAGTACTGGACAGGAAGCAAGAGCAAAGGTTCTGAGGCAGGAGCAAGCGGGGCCAATATGGCCATGACGGAGTGCAGGGGAGGGTTGTAAGAGGCCACATCTTCCGTACTGCAAGAGCTAGGGCTGCCAACCCCATGTGTGTATCTGTAACTACCTAGCTTGAGGACTTGCACAGGGTTCATTTTCAGGTTCCACCCTACCAAGTGTCAATTTGAGGGTGGCAGCCTGACAACGGCAGGAAACTGGGCTTCATAGTCAGCCCTTCCTGGCCCTTCCACTACTAGCCTGACGGGTGGTTTACCTTCTCCAGGCCTCACTTTGCTCATCTGTAAATTGAGGCCAATATCCACCTCAGCGAGATGGCTGAGAATGAAGGACCTGGCCCCCGGCTGAGTGCATCCTCAGGGTAAGCAGTTAGCAGTGCAATCCTGGCTAGCTTTCAGGTCCCCCGCTGCCTGTTAATCTTAGTGCTGCAAGGCCTGGACTCCTCTCCCTTCCTCGAGCTTGACTGCTCTCTTCAGGACGGATAGCATCCTCACTTCCCCTGCCGATACTCTATTGGTCTATTCACTTGTCTGTCTCTACTCTGCTATGGAATCCACCCTCCTCCTGCCGACCCCACCTGCCTACCCTGTGCTCCTATATCAACCTCACATCTTTCCTCCATCAAATTCTACTCCAAGGAGGGAGGGAGGAGAGAGCCTGCCAGGAAGGATAGGGCTCTCCACCAAAGACCTCTCTTCCATTGTTTCTGAGCACTGCCCTGTGCACCAGTATACTCCAGCCAGGCCAAACTACCGCCCTATCTTGGGCCATGCTGGTATCTCTCATTCCTCTGTCTTTCCAAAGAACTCAGAATGTCCTCCTAGTCTTTGATCCCTGACCTTCTCCACCTCCAAGAAACCTTCCCAGAAATCCACTGTCTGACCAGGGGCATCTGTGTGTTCTTTTGTTGCCATTCTAATTTTACTCTTTACCTACTTGTCTGTCTCCTTCATCATGGTATGAGGTCTCCACTCCCGGCCCCATCTGAGGGACTATCACATGGTAATAATCAAAACAGTCTGCATTTCCATTTCAGCAATACAATAATACTATTCTGTGTTCTGAGTACTTACGTGATGTTGTCTAATCCTCACCACTATGTGAAGATAGGTTCAGAGACATTTAAAATTACTTGCTCAAAGTCACATTGTTAACAAGTGGCAGAACCAGACTTGGTTAAACGTTTCATCAACGTTTGATGAATGAATATATGAATGCACTGGGAAGGCCATTAGGAGGATTTTTCTGGACTTGAGAGTTAATGGACTGGCCCTATGCTTGAAGCTCCTGTGAGCTTCGTGGGTTTCCATCCAGTTTTCAGGGGTTCAGAGTGTTGCCCAAGGTAACGCTACCCTGAAAGGTCTCTCTAGCCACCTGCCTGTCTGTGCTGTACCTCAGTGTTGTTCCCAAACCGCGGGACTTACCATCTGCAGGTTCCTCCAGGTTCTCGTGCCAAGACATGGGCTTTCTGGTGATTGTGTGAACTGTAGAAAAAACACCGGCATAGGTTCAGGTTACACGTTAATGCCTCGCCCTCTTGAAGACTCACCCTAGGCCAGACACCTGCTGAGTATTTTCTGGGGGTCACTAGGAACTCGGCTTTCAAGGACCTCACAATCCAGAGTGGCACTACCCAGGATAGTGGCCACCAGCCACATGGAACTACAGGAATTTGAATAGTTACAATTCAGTAGAATTAGAAATCCATTCTACATGTGCACTGGACACATCTCAAGTGCTCAGTAGCCACATGGGGCGAACGGCCAGCATTCTGGGCAGCAAAGATTTGTAGAGACTATTTGATTGGGACAGAATGTTCTCTCAAACAGCACCGGCTACAGTGCTGCAGACGTCCTGGGCCACCGAACAAGGCTAGACATGGAGCAGGATGTACCCAGAAGGCTAGGTGAAGCCCAGGTGCAGAGTCCACACACATGCATCCAGGAGGATTTCTAGGCTTCTCACTTTGGAGAGAAAACAAGTGCGGTACCTTTGCTCAAACAAGAGAGTCTGGAGCAGCAGCAGCTGGGGGAGAGGTGCGGATGCTCCCAGTGTTCCAACTGGTGAGTTTGAGATCCTCATGGGCTGTGCAGGGGAAGAGAGCTGGGCAGTGGCTGGGTGCCTGAGCCTGGGGCTCCATCTGAGACCTAGTGGCATTCAGGGGCAGCCATGGCAACCCCCGAGAAACGTGCCACCTGAGCAGTGGGAGCAGGGCCATTTTCTCAGGAGGGCCCTGAGTCTGCTCCGGAATTTTCCGAGCATCTAAGACAATATCAGAAGCCTGGAAAGATGGGCAGCCCTGGTGGCGCAGCGGTTTAGCGCCGCCTACAGCCGGGGGTGTGATCCTGGAGTCCCGGGACCAAGTCCCACGTCAGGCTTCCTGCATGGAGCCTGCTTCTCCCTTTGCCTCCCTCTCTTTCTCTGAATAAATAAATAAATCTTAAAAAAAAAAAAAAAGAAGCCTAGAAGGTTGGCACACACAGACACAACTAGCATATAAACCAAAACACAAACAGCCAAACCAAGCATAAAACGCTAGAAAATAGAATTATTGAGAAAGCAAGTTTCCAAAGCGTTCCTACCTTTTGGCCACAAAAATACTATCTGATCCCTCTGTGGGTGCATTTTAACGTATTAAAGTCTCCGCCGGGATGTGGAGCGAGACCCTCCAGCCTCCAGCTCACCCCCATCGCTGCCAAGTCCCAGCGGGAAACACAGGAGGGAGGGGCGAGGTCAGAGAAGGCATCTCCGTCCACGCCACCCGCGCCCTAGGGCCCCGCTCCTTCCTGTCCGGGGCCCGCACCCCGTCCCTTCTCCCGCCCCGGGGCGCCCCTCACTCACCCTTGCGGAGGGGATTCACGTGATACTCTGTGGAGAGTTTCTGGGTTCGAAGCTCCTTGAGATACACCTCTCGCAGGATCTGGTTCTGGTGGACCTCATCGGGCATCAGCGGCTCCTGCGGGCGGCGCGCCAGGGCGGCGGGGCTCGGCGGGGTCGGGCTCCTGCTCCCTGCACTCCCGGCTCCCGCCGCGGGAGGGCCGGGGCGCCGTCTCCGGGCAACGGCGTCACGCGGTCTCCAGGCAACGGCGTCTCGCGGTCTCCCGGCAACGGCGTCACGCGGTCTCCAGGCAACGGCGTCTCGCGGTCTCCCGGCAACGGCGTCACGGGGTCTCCAGGCAACGGCGTCTCGCGGTCTCCCGGCAACGGCGTCTCGCGGTCTCCTGGCAACGGCGTCCATGATCACAGCGTCCCTTGGAGCCCTCGGGGCCGCCCACCTCACCCCCTCCTTCCAGAACCGATTCTCCTGCCTCGCTTCTTTCCGAAGCCTGAAGCCCGGCGACTCCCCTTCCCTCGGCTTCTCGAGGTTCCGCCTGCTTCCTGGGTCGGCTCCTGGAGCAGCCGGGACGGGACCCAGGGCCAGGCAGCAGGCCCAGGAGGTTAGGGACCTGATTGCACCGCCCCTTCGACAGTCATTGGCTAAAAGAGATTTGGGGAGGAGTCAGAGACCTGTCCCATTTATTATTTATTTTTTTATATTTTTAATTTTTTTAAAATTTTTATTTATTTATGATAGTTACAGAGAGAGAGAGAGGCAGAGACACAGGCAGAGGGAGAAGCAGGCTCCATGCACCGGGAGCCCGACGTGGGATTCGATTCCGGGTCTCCAGGATCGCGCCTTGGGCTGAAGGCAGGCGCCAAACCGCTGCGCCACCCAGAGATCCCGACCTGTCCCATTTAAAGTCCTTGCCTGGATCAGAACTCTCCCCGTCTAGCTTGCAAAACGGAGGTTTCCAATCTGAAAAAGTTACTCTGTCCCTTATTACAGGTGGGATAATATATACCGAGGAACCCTTTCCTAATGTATGTAACGTGAGGACTTCACAGTTTTTTATTTTAAAAATGTCACTGTGGTAAAGTACACATAAGATTTACCACTAGAGGGCAGCCCGGGTGGCTTAGTGGTTTAATGCCGCCTTCAGCTCAGCGCCTGATCCTGGAGACCCAGAATCGAGTCCCACGTTGGGCGTCCTGCATGGCGCCTGCTTCTCCCTCTGCCTGGTCTCTGCCTCTGTGTGTGTGTGTGTGTCTCTCTCATGAATAAATAAATAAAATCTTAAAAAAAAGATTTACCAGTAGAAACATTTTGAGGATGTGATTCAGGAGGTTTAAGCATATTTGCATTGTGTGAAACTAATTTCCAGAATTTTTTCGTACCCACTGAACAACTTCCCATGGCCCCATCCCATCTGCGGCTCCGGTAAGTACCATTTTCCTTTCTCTAGGAATTTGACTACTCTAGATACTTCCTATATTACACTTTGCAGAGCCCGTGCTCTCTCACAAAATATTTCATTTAATCATCTATCTGTTCATTCACTTAAGACACAGCGTAGTCCAGGATGTGTGTCAGTGTGGGACACAGTTTAGAGCAATGACCTGTACAGAACACATGGGCAGTTCCTGAACCCAGCTAGCTACTGAATGGCTCCTTGTTTTGAATCCCGGTGCTCCTTGTCCTTGTTCTTGAGGGCTCTTTCCCCTGTGTCTGTCTAGGGAAACCTATTTATAATGAGCCCACGTGTAATCTTTCAAAACCCATCTGGACTCTGTAGCCCCTAGCCCAAGTTTTCTCTGTGGCATGCTCTACTCCAGATCTATCATTACCAGAAAACTTTGCTAATTCTTTTGCTTATATCCTGGCACTACTACTATGCGATCTTAATTACTACAATTTTTTTGTGGTAAGTCCTGGTATCTGGTAGAAAAACTACTCCTACCGGTTCTTAAGGGAGTCTTGGATATTCTTGGCTCTTTTGCCTCTCCATCCAAATGATAATCAGCTTGTCAAGTTTCCAGATATATGTGCTAGAATTTTGATTGAGATTCCACTGAATCTATATATTGGTTTGAGAAGAGGACTTTAAATATATCTAATATATAAATATAATATAATAATATAAGACCTTATATATTAGACCTTATATATTTTTATAGTATTAATATAATATTAATATATTAAAATATTGTATTAATTAAAATAAAAAATATATAACCACATGTATATACCATCTGCTTATCTGATGCAATCATCTGGAAAGGATAAAGATGTGTCCTTGCCTTCTAGGCTTTGGTACCTGCCATTTCCTGGGATTCAGAGGTCCAGCTGTCAGAGCTTCGATGACAACATAATGGGGCCCCCCCTATCTTTTTGCAGGAGAACTTTCTCAAAGGCAGAAAGTCCCTAGTACATTTCCACAAATCCTAGGATGCAGAACAATAGAGTCTTGGAGGAACCAGACCAAAGAACCTTCAATCCTTCCATCTATAATAGGGGCCATGGGCTCTGTGTGTGAGTTTTTAGGGGTCACCCATTCTCCCATTCACTTTCATCCAGGGCAGATCAATAGGACTCACCCATGTAGAGATCAGATGAGATGATTTCCACTCACTCTTCTCTACCTTGTGTCCCTGGTCTTGCTGTTTGCTCTGTGGTCACAGACCAACTTCCATGGAGAAACCAGTTATAAGTGTTGAATTCATTCAGGCCGGCTAATTAGGAAAGAGAGGTAATAAACAGGTTTTCTGGAAAAAAAGGATCTTGCTAAAGGTATCTGGCATCTGAAGGCGATTTACAAGGATGAAGCTAACATACAGAGAATAGTATGATAACCATGTTGTGGGTGAAAACACCATCATGGACAAAGCTTACCCTCCAAGCTAAATGTTGATTGGCATTGTCTTGAGTTCCCAACATTCACCAAGTGAAGCTCCTGGGGATCGATTGTTCTGGCAATGCTGGATGATATCAGAACCGTCCCACTCACAGGGAAATCATCTCTCCAGGATAGGATTTGTGAATCACGGAGGTCTGGATGGAGTTGGCTGGAATGCTGGGGAGGATAAGACTTTAAAGTCTAGGAAGGGCTGGGAGGGGGAGTAGGAGCAAAGTAGAAATCGAGGTAACAGGGAACAGGAGCGAGAAGAAAAAAGCGGGGACTGGACGTTTTGGAAGGAATAGAGCAAGATTTGGGTGGGGAAACCTGTATGTTAGGGTGGCAAGGAGGGACAGCACTATGAACAGGAGGGAAAGAGATAGGCTTATGAGTTGAGAGAGGTGGCCGAGGCTGGGGAGTGTTCTGTGGACGAAAAGAGTTACACACAGGAGGAAGCGGCTTTGGACGATGAGAGGACGAAGGAATAGAGCAGGTAGGAGGAGCCCAGGGTCGAGAGGCAGAAGGAATAGAGTGGGGAGGTGGAGCCCAGGGTCGGGAGGAGGAAGGAATAGAGTGGGGAGGTGGAGCCCGGGTTCGAGAGGAGGAAGGAATAGAGTGGGGAGGTGGAGCCCGGGTTCGAGAGGAGGAAGGAATAGAGTGGGGAGGTGGAGCCTGGGGTGGAGGGGAGGAAGGAATAGAGTAGATAGGAGGAGCCCAGGGTCGAGAGGCGGAAGAAATAGAGTGGGTAGGTGGAGTCCGGTGTCGGGAGGAGGAAGGATTAGAGTGGGGAGGTGGAGCCTGGGGTGGAGGGGAGGAAGGAATAGAGTGCGTAGGTGGAGCCTGGGGTCGAGAAGAAGAAATCCGAGGCAGCTTTTTTGTCATTTCTCCAAACGGCGTTTGGCTAGTTACTCATCTTGACCAAACGAGTAACTGGACATAAGCTCACACTTACCCATTATTATGTCCCACGCCAGCCCTCGCATCATCCGCTGGCTCAATGCCCATTATGACGTGTATGCCCCTCCCTCTGGGCACGTCAGCAGGCTCACCAGTCAGGGACACGGCCCGGGTGCGAAGTTGGAGAGTGATCCCAGGAAAAAGCAGACAGAAGAAATGTCATAGGAGTCCCTAGACCTTGGGAGAACATGTAGTGTTGCCCCTCACTAGGCAAAGATCGATCAAAGGGCTGTGCTGCAGTCAGGGGCTGGGCACCAGGAGAATGCATCGGAAGCAGGTGTGGGCAAAGTGGGAAGTGCATGCCTCCAGCTAGTTAACTTTTTTTTTTATAATAAATTTATTTTTTAAAGGTGTTCAATTTGCCAACATACAGAATAACACCCAGTGCTCATCCCGTCAAGTGCCCCCCTCAGTGCCTGACACCCATTCACCCCCACCCCCCGCCCTCCTCCCTTCCACCACCCCTAGTTCGTTTCCCAGAGTTAGGAGTCTTTATGTTCTGTCTCCCTTTCTGATACTTCCCACACACTTCTTCTCCCTTCCCTTATATTCCCTTTCACTACTATTTATATTCCCCAAATGAATGAGACCATATAATGTTTGTCCTTCTCCGATTGACTTATTTCACTCAGCATAATACCCTTCAGTTCCATCCATGTCGAAGCAAATTGTAGGTATTTCTCATTTCTAATGGCTGAGTAATATTCCATTGTATACATAAACCACATCTTCTTTATCCATTCCTCTTTCGATGGACACCGAGGCTCCATCCACAGTTTGGCTATTGTGGACATTGCTGCTAGAAACATTTGGGTGCAGGTGTCCCGGTGATTCACTGCATCTGTATCTTTGGGGTAAATCCCCAACAGTGCAATTGCTGGGTCATAGGGCAGGTCTATTTTTAACTCTTTGAGGAACCTCCACACAGTTTTCCAGAGTGGCTGCACCAGTTCACATTCCCACCAACAGTGTAAGAGGGTTCCCTTTTCTCCACATCCTCTCCAACATTTGTGGTTTCCTGTCTTGTTAATTTTCCCCATTCTCACTGGTGTGAGGTGGTATCTCATTGTGACTTTGATTTGTATTTCCCTGATGACAAGTGATGCGGAGCATTTTCTAATGTGCACGTTGGCCATGTCTATGTCTTCCTCTGTGAGATTTCTGTTCATGTCTTTTGCCCATTTCATGATTGGATTGTTTGTTTCTTTGGTGTTGAGTTTAATAAGTTCTTTATAGATCTCCGAAACTAGCCCTTTAGGGAGCTCGGCCCAGGTGTGTGGTGCGCGCTCTACGGCGCAGGTATCTGTTAGTGCCCCTTGGAGCCTGAGGGCATCCCCGCCCTCCTGGGGTCCCGCTGTAACTCCCTGCCGGTGCCTATACTTCTAGGAAGATTGGTTAAGCTCGTGCTGCCCCGGGACGGGGCTCTCCTGTCCTGGGGGCACTCGCCCCGGCCTCAGACTGGCTCCTCCTGGGGCCCCTCCCCCTTGATGCCTTTTGTTTCTTTTTTTTTTTTTAATAAATTTATTTTTTATTGGTGTTCAATTTGCCAACATACAGAATAACACCCAGTGCTCGTCCCGTCAAGTGCCCCCCTCAGTGCCTGTCACCCATTCACCCCCTCCCCCCACCCTCCTCCCCTTCCACCACCCCTAGTTCGTTTCCCAGAGTTAGGAGTCTTTTTTTTTTTTTTTATGATAGTCACATAGAGAGAGAGAGGCAGAGACACAGGGAGAGGGAGAAGCAGGCTCCATGCATCGGGAGCCCGACATGGGACTCGATCCCCGGTCTCCAGGATCGCGCCCTGGGCCAAAGGCAGGCGCCAAACCGCTGCGCCACCCAGGGATCCCAGAGTTAGGCATCTTTATGTCCTGTCTCCCTTTCTGATATTTCCCGCACACTTCTCCCTTCCCTTATATTCCCTTTCACTATTATTTATATTCCCCAAATGATTGAGACCATATAATATTTGTCCTTCTCCGATTGACTTATTTCACTCAGCATAATACCCTCCGGTTCCATCCACGTTGATGCAAATGGTGGGTATTTGTCATTTCTAATGGCTAATATTCCATTGTATACATAAACCACATCTTCTTTATCCATTCGTCTTTCGGTGGACACCGAGGCTCCTTCCACAGTTTGGCTATTGTGGACACTGCTGCGAGAAACATCGGTGTGCAGGTGATATCCCTCCAGGATAAACTCAGAGGCGGCTCCAGCAGAGGAAGAGGCTCGCGCGGAAGGGACTGCGGCCGGTAGCACGAATCCCGCCCTGGCCGGGAGCACAGGGCGCCGGGACACAGCCCAGGATCCGGCCTCCCCCCGGGAAAGGCAGAGGCGAAGAGGGCCCAGGACAGCAAGGACGCTCTTGCCCCGAGCTGAGCAGATCAGCGGCCCCGCCCCGGAGCCTCCAGGCCCTGCAGACTGAGAGCTCCATAGTTACAGTGGGAGCTGACTCCAGGGCTCCAGAGCTGGCCGCCGCTACTGGGGTTGTTCCTCCTGGGGACTCACGGGGTAAACAACCCCCACGGAGCCCTGCACCACGCAGGGGGCAGAGCAGCTCCCCCAGTGCTAACTCCTGAAAATCAGCACAACAGGCCCCTCCCACAGAAGACCAGCAGGACGGATGGGGAAAAGCAAATTATTGACCAAGCAACACTGTAAAGTTCCAGGGGAAGTGAAGGGACTTACAGTATACAGAATCAGACGATACTCCCCCCCCCCTTTTTTTTGCTTTCTGATTTCTGTTTGCTTCCCCCACACTTTTTTTTCTTTTTTTCTCTTCTTGTCCTTTTTTCTTTTTTTCCATTTTTTCTTCCTTTTTTCTTTTTTTCTTTTTTTTTTTCTTCTTTCTCTTCTCTCTTTTTCCCCTTTTCCCAACACAACTTGTTTTTGGCCACTCTGCACTGAGCAAAATGACTAGAAGGAAAACCTCACCTCAAAAGAAAGAATCAGAAACACTCCGCTCTCCCAGAGTTCCAAAATTGGATTACAATTCGATGTCAGAAAGCCAATTCAGAAGCACTATTATAAAACTACTGGTGGCTCTAGAAAAAAAGCATAAAGGACTCAAGAGACTTCATGACTGCAGAATTTAGATCCAATCAGGCAGAAATTAAAAATCAATTGAATGAGATGCAATCCAAACTAGAAGTCCTAATGATGAGGGTTAACGAGGTGGAAGAACGAGTGAGTGACATAGAAGACAAGTTGATGGCAAAGAGGAAAACTGAGGAAAAAAGAGACAAACAATTAAAAGACCATGAGGATATATTAAAGGAAATAAGTGACAGCCTGAGGAAGAAAAACCTACGTTTAATTGGTGTTCCCGAGGGCGCCGAAAGGGACAGAGGCCCAGAATATGTATTTGAACAAATCCTAGCTGAAAACTGACCTAATCTGGGAAGGGAAACAGGCATTCAGATCCAGGAAATGGAGAGATTCCCCCCTAAAATCAATAAAAACTGTTCAACACCTCGACATTTAATAGTTAAGCTTGCAAATTCCAAAGATAAAGAAAAGATCCTTAAAGCAGCAAGAGACAAGAAATCCCTGACTTTTATGGGGAGGAGTATTAGGGTAACAGCAGACCTCTCCACAGAGACCTGGCAGGCCAGAAAGGGCTGGCAGGATATATTCAGGGTCCTAAATGAGAAGAACATGCAACCAAGAATATTTTATCCAGCAAGGCTCTCATTCAAAATGGAAGGAGAGATAAAGAGCTTTCAAGACAGGCAGGAACTGAAAGAATATGTGACCTCCAAACCAGCTCTGCAAGAAATTTTAAGGGGGACTCTTAAAATTCCCCTTTAAGAAGAAGTCCAATGGAACAATCCACAAAAAAAAGGGACTGAATAGATATCATGATGACACTAAATTCATATCGTTGTTTTTAATTTTTTAATAATAAATTTAGTTTTTATTCGTGTTCAATTTGCCAACGTACAGAATAACACCCAGTGCTCATCCTGTCAAGTGCCCCCCCTCAGTGCCCGTCACCCTCCGCCCTCCTCCCCTTCTACCAACCCTAGTTAGTTTCCCAGAGTTAGGAGTCTTTTTTTTTTTTTTCAGTGTTAGGAGTCTTTATGTTCTGTCTCCTTTTCTGAGATTTCCTACCCCTTTCTTCTCCCTTCCTTTCTATTCCCTTAAACTATTATTTATATTCCCCAAATGAATGAGAACATATAATGTTTGTCCTTCTCCGATTGACTCCTTTCACTCAGCATAATACCCTCCAGTTCCATCCACGTTGAAGCAAATGGTGGGTATTGGTCATTTCTAATGTCAGAGTAATATTCCATTGTATACAAAAACCACATTTTCTTTATCCATTCATCTTTCGATGAACACCGAGGATCCTTCCACAGTTTGGCTATTGTGGACATTGCTGCTAGACACATCGGGGTGCAGGTGTCCCGGCATTTCATTGGATCTGTATCTTTGGGGTAAATCCCCAGCAGTGCAATTGCTGAGTCGTAGGGCAGGTCTTTCATCCATTTTGAGTTTATCTTTGTGTATGGTGAAAGAGAGTGGTCTAGTTTCATTTTTCTGCATGTGGATGTCCAATTTTCCCAGCACCATTTATTGAAGAGACTGTCTTTCTTCCAATGGATAGTCTTTCCTCCTTTATCGAATATTAGTTGACCATAAAGTTGAGGGTCCACTTCTGTTCTCTATTTTGTTCCATTGATCTATGTGTCTGTTTTTGTGCCAGTACCACACTGTCTTGATGACCACAGCTTTGTAGTCCAACCTGAAATCTGGCATTTGATGCCCCCAGATATGGTTTTATTTTTTAAAATTCCCCTGGCTATTTGGAGTCTATTCTGATTCCACACAAATCTTAAAATAATTTGTTCTAACTCTCTGAAGAAAGTCCATGGTATTTTGATAGGGATTGCATTAAACGTGTAAATTGCGCTGGGTAACATGGACATTTTCACAATATTAATTCTGCCAATCCATGAGCATGGAATATTTTTCCATCTCTTTGTGTCTTCCTCAATTTCTTTCAGAAGTGCTCTATAGTTTTTAGGGTATAGAGATCCTTTACCTCTTTGGTTAGGTTTATTCCTAGGTATCTTATGCTTTTGTGTGCAATTGTAAATGGGGTTGACTCCTTAATTTCCCTTTCTTCAGTCTCATTGTTAGTGTATAGAAATGCCACTGACTTCTGGCATTGATTTTGTATCCTGCCACACTGCCAAATTGCTGTATGAGTTCTAGCAATCTTGGGGTGGAGGCTTTTGGGTTTTCTATGTAGAGTATCATGTCATCAGCGAAAATGGAGAGTTTGACTTCTTCTTTGCCAATTTGAATGCCTTTAATGTCTTTTTGTTGTCTGATTGCTGAGGCTAGGACTTCCAGTATATGTTGAATAGCAGTGGTGAGAGTGGACATCCCTGTCTTGTTCCTGATCTTAGGGGAAAGGCTCCCAGTGCTTCCCCATTGAGAATGAGATTTGCTGTGGGCTTTTCGTAGATGGCTTTTAAGATGTTGAGGAATATTCCCTCTATCCCTACACTCTGAAGAGTTTTGATCAGCAATGGATGCTGTATTTTGTCAAATGCTTTCTTTGCATCTAATGAGAGGATCATATGGTTCTTGGTGTTTCTCTTGCTGATATGATGAATCCCATTGATTGTTTTACGGGTGTTGAACCAGCCTTGTGTCCCGGGAATAATCCTACTTGGTCATGGTGAATAATTTTCTTAATGTACTGTTGGATCCTATTGGCTAGTATCTTGTTGAGAATTTTTGCATCCATGTTCATCAGGGATATTGGTCTGTAATTCTCCTTTTTGGTGGGGTCTTTGTCTGGTTTTGGAATTAAGGTGATGCTGGCCTCATACAACAAATTTGGAAGTACTCCATCTCTTTCTCTTTCCAAACAGCTTTAGGAGATTAGGTATGGTTTCTTCTTTAAACGTTTGATAGAATTCCCCAGGGAAGCCATCTGGCCCTGGACTTTTGTGTCTTGGGAGGTTTTTGATGACTGCTTCAATTTCCTCCCTGGTTATCGGCCTGTTCAGGTTTTCTATTTCTTCCAGTTCCAGTTTTGGTAGTTTGTGGCTTTCCAGGAATGCGTCCATTTCTTCTAGATTGCCTAATTTATTGGCGTATAGCTGTTCATAATATGTTTTTACAAATCGTTTTTATTTCCTTGATGTTGGTAGTGATCTCTCCTTTCTCATTCATAATTTTATTAATTTGAGTCTTCTCTCTCTTCTTTTTTAATAAGGCTGGCTAATGGTTTATCTATCTTATTAATTCTTTCAAAGAACCAACTCCTGGTTTTGTTGATCTGTTCCACAGTTCTTCTGGTCTCGATTTCATTGAGTTCTGCTCGAATCTTTATTAACTCTCTACTTCTGCTGGGTGTAGGATCTATTTTCTGTTTTTTCTCTAGCTCCTTTATGTGTAAGGTTAGCTTTTGTATTTGAGTTCTTTCCAGTTTTTGAATGGATGGTTGTATTGTGATGTATTTCCCCCTCAGGACTGCTTTTGCTGCATCCCAAAGATTTTGAATGTATCTTCATTCTCATTAGTTTCAATGAATCTTTTAAATTCTTCCTTAAAAAAATAAAAAAATAAATTCTTCCTTAGTTTCCTGGTTGACACTTTCATCTTTTAGCAGGATGGTCCTTAACCTCCACGTGTTTGAGGTCCTTCAAAACTTCTTTTTTTTTTCCTTCCAAACTTCTTGTTGTGATTTAGTTCTAATTTCAAGGCATTATGGTCTGAGAATATGCAGGGGACAATCCCAATCTTTTGGTATCGGTTCAGACCCGATTTGTGACCCAGTATGTGGTTTATTCTGGAGAAAGTTCCATGTCACTTGAGAAGAATGTGTATTCAGTTGAGTTTGGATGTAAAGTTCTGTAGATATCTGTGAAATCCATCTGGTCCAGTGTATCATTTAAAGCTCTCCTTTCTTTGGAGATGTTGTGTTTAGAAGATCTATCGAGTGTAGAAAGCGCTAGATTGAAGTCACCAAGTATAAGTGTATTATTATCTAAGTATGTCTTGACTTTGGTTATTAATTGATTGATATATTTGGGAGCTCCCACATTCGGGGTATATATATTGAGGATTGTTAAGTCCTCTTGTTGGATAGATCCTTTAAGTATGATATAGTGTCCCTCTTCATCTCTCACTACAGACTTCGGGGTAAATTTTAGTTTATCTGATATAAGGATGGCTACTCCTCTTTCTTTTGAGGACCATTTGAATGGTAAATGGTTCTCCAACCTTTTATTTTCAGGCTGTAGGAGTCCTTCTCTCTTAAATGAGGCTCTTGTAGACAGCAAATAGATGGGTCCTGCTTTTTTATCCAGTCTGAAACCCTGCGCCTTTTGATGGGGTTATTAAGCCCGTTCACGTTCAGAGTTACTATTGAAAGATATGAGTTTAGTGTCATCATGATCTATTCAGTCCCTTTTTTTGTGGATTGTTCCATTGGACTTCTTCTTAAAGGGGAATTTTAAGAGTCCCCCTTAAAATTTCTTGCAGAGCTGGTTTGGAAGTCACATATTCTTTCAGTTCCTGCCTGTCTTGGAAGCTTTTTATCTCTCCTTCCATTCTGAATGAGAGCCTTGCTGGATAAAGTAATCTTGGTTGCATGTTCTTCTCATTTAGGACCCTGAATATATCCTGCCAGCCCTTTCTGGCCTGCCAGGTCTCTGTGGAGAGGTCTGCTGTTACCCTAATACTCCTCCCCATAAAAGTCAGGGATTTCTTGTCTCTTGCTGCTTTAAGGATCTTCTCTTTATCTTTGGAATTTGCAAGCTTAACTATTAAATGTCGAGGTGTTGAACGGTTTTTATTGATTTTAGGGGGGAATCTCTCCATTTCCTGGATCTGAATGCCTGTTTCCCTTCCCAGATTAGGACAGTTTTCAGCTAGGATTTGTTCAAATACATATTCTGGACCTCTATCCCTTTTGGCACCCTCGGGAATGCCAATTAAATGTAGGTTTTTCTTCCTCAGGCTGTCGTTTATTTCCCTTAATCTATCCTCATGGTCTTTTAATTTTTTGTCTCTTTTTTCCTCAGTTTTCCTCTTTGCCATCAACTTGTCTTCTATGTCACTCATTCATTCTTCCACCTCATTAACCCTCCCCTCTCGTTAGGACTTCTATTTTGGATGCATCTCATTCAATTGATTTTTATTTTCTGCCTGATTAGATCTAAATTCTGCAGTCATGAAGTCTCTTGAGTCCTTTATGCTTTTTTCTAGAGCCACCAGTAGCTTTATTATAGTGCTTCTGAATTGGCTTTCTGACATTGAATTGTAATCCAGATTTTGTAACTCTGTGGGAGAGCGGAGTGTTTCTGATTCTTTCTTTTGAGGTGAGGTTTTCCTTCTAGTCATTTTGCTCAGTGCAAAGTGGCCAAAAAAGTTGTATTGGGAAAAGGAGAAAAAAGAGAGGAGAGAAAGAATGAAAGAAAAGAGAAAAAGAAAAAAGAAAAAAGGAAGAAAAAAAGAGAAGAAAGAGAAAAAGAAAAAAAGGAAAAAAAGGGTGGGGGAAGCAAGCAGAAATCTAAAAGGAAAAAAGAAAAAAAAACAAAAAAACAAAAACAAGAAACAAACAAACAAAAAAACCACGGGGAGTATTTTCTGATTCTGTGTACTTTACGTCCCTTCACTTCCCCTGGAACTTGTCCCTCTAGCTGGTCTTCTGGGGGAGGGGCCTGTTGTGCTGATTTTCAGGTGTTAGCACTTGGGGGAGCTGCTCTGCCCCCTCCTGGTGCAGGGCTCAGTGGGGGTTGTTTACCCCGTGAGGCCCAAGGAGGAACAACCCCAGTGGTTGCCGCAGCTCTGGAAACCTGGATTCAGCTCCCGCAGGAACTACTCTGTCTGCAGGACCTGGAGGCTCCGGGGCGGGGCCGCTGATCTCAGCTTGGGGCAGGAGCGTCCTTGCTGTCCTGGGCCCTCCCGGCCTCTGCCTGTCCCGGGGGAGGCCGGATCCTGGGCTGTGTCCCGGCGCCCTGTGCTCCCGGTCTGCGCTGTTGGATTGGGGCTCCCGGCTGCGCAGCCCCCTCTGCGGAGCCGCTGCCCGAGCCCCTCCGAGCTGCTCCCGGGTCAATGCATGCGGAGCTCCGCGCACTCTCCCCGGGGCGCAGGTGTCTGTTAGTGTCCCAGGGAGCCTGAGGGCATCCCCGCCCTCCTGGGGTCCTGCTCTAACTCCCTGCAAGCATCTTTCCGCCCGGGAAGATTGGGGAAGCTCCTTCTTCTCCAAGACGAAGCTTACCTGTCCTGGGGCGGGGGCCCCTCCCCGTTTGATGCCTTTTGTTTTTTAATTCTTTTTTCCCCACCGTCTTCTCACTGTAGCATTCCAGCTGTTCCTCTTTAAATCTCAGACCGAATTCGTAGAATTTTCAGGATGATTTGAAGGTTATTTAGGTAATTTGGTGGGGACAGGTGATTTGGGGACCCTACTCTCTCCCCATCTTGCCCCCCCTTACTTTCTTCTTATTGATTCTGATTCCTTTTTTTAACATTTTTATTTATTTATGATAGTCACACACACACACAGAGAGAGAGAGAGAGAGAGAGAGAGAGAGGCAGAGACACAGGGAGAGGAAAAAGCAGGCTGCATGCATGGTAACTCGACGAGGGATTTGATCCCAGGTCTCCAGGATCTGCCCTGGGCCAAAGGCAGGCGCCAAACCTCTGCGCCACCCAGGGATCCCGATTCTGATTCCTTTTATCTTGATTTCTCTCCTCACCCACTTCAGAATGAATGATACCTAATTTCGATGATTTTCTTACCAAAGTCTATGCTCTCTTGCCAGATCTTTTATTCCACTATCTTGGGAGAAAATCCCAAGTATGACAGATTCCAACAATTTGACATTCTGATGTTGATGAATGTTGCTGAAAAAAAAAAAATGTTATCCAAAGAGGAACATACAAAAGAAAACCCATAATTCTCGATACCTGTAAGACTATTCATGGTGAGATTTTTCTTTAGAGTCAGAGAAATATGCGAGACTACCTTAATACATGACAAAAAGAAATGAGGCAAATTGTGGTGCAGCCATGAGAAAATGCTCCCCATCACTTGCTATCAGGGAACTACGAATCGATCCCACAATGAGATAGCACGTGACACCAGTGAGAATGGGGGAAAATCAACAAGGCAGGAAACCACAAATGTTGGGGAGGATGCGGACAGAGGCGAACCCTCTTGCACTGTTGGTGGGAACGTGAAATGGTGCAGCCACTCTGGAAAACTGTGTGGAGGTTCCTTAAAGAGTTAAAAATAGACCTGCCCTACGACCCAGCAATTGCACTGTTGGGGATTGACCCCAAAGATAGAGATGCCATGAAACGCCGGGACACCTGCGCCCCGGTGTCTCTAGCAGCAGTGTCCACAAGAGCCAAACTGTGGAAGGAGCCTCGGTGTCCACCGAAAGACGAATGGATACAGACGATGTGGTGTACGTATATACGATGGAATATATTCCTCGGCCATTAGAAATGACCAATACCCACCATTGGCCTCGACGTGGATGGAACCGGAGGGTATTGTGCTGAGTGAAATAAGTCAATCGGAGAAGGACAAACATTATATGGTCTCATTCATTTGGGGAATATAAATAATAGTGAAAGAGAATAGAAGGGAAGGGAGAAGAAATGGGTAGGAAATATCACAGAGGGAGACAGAACATGGAAGACTCCTAACTCTGGGAAACGACCTAGGGGTGGTGGAAGGGGAGGAGGGCGGGGTGGGGGTGGGGGTGACTGGGTGGCGGGCACTGAGGGGGGCACTTGACGGGATGAGCACGGGGTGTTATTCTGTACGTTGGCAAATTGAACACCGATAAGAAAAAATAAATCTATTATTTGAAACACCTTAAAATTAGAAATAAATAAAAGACCGGGAAAGACCGGGTGAGGGACACCGGAGCACAAAAGATGGTAACAGCAGACAGCTAGTGAGCCCAGCGTGGGGGGAACAATGCAAGGGGCCCCACGGAGCAGGGACCCTGACCTCGCGGCCCGGGGTGACGCCCCACTAGCTGCGGGCTGGCGTCTGCGACAGGCATCAGGGGGCAGGTTCAGGGAGCAGAGGTGGAAGTGGCAGTGGAAGGAGCCGCTGCGGCGGCGGCGCCCAGGACAGGACAAAGTGGTGCTGCTGGAGCAACAAGGACAGGAACAGGGACCCAACAAGAAACAGGGAGTCCGCCTCTCCCTCCTCCTTCCCGGCTCCCGCCTCCGAGGGGCCCTTCGGGCTGAACCACCGAGCAGGAGCCCGCCTGCCAAGGAGACCTGCAGGTTCGCGATGCCAGCCTCGGCAGCGCCAGCGCGGAGCGGAGAACAGGAGCCTGGCTTTGGGGTGAGTCGGGGGGGAAAGGGCCGCAGCACTCGCTGCATCTCAGCACTCCCCCTGCCCCCCATCCCCATTCCAGCATTGGGCACCGGCCTCTCTCCCAGGAAGCCCGCGCCTTCCTTGGGCCAGAAGCTTGAGAAACCGTCACTGCAAAAGATGGGTCACAGGACCCGCGGATTTCAGATCGCATCTGTAGACTGTGGTCCTTACAACCCCGCGCCCCGCCCCCCGCTGCCCCGGGATGTCGTCTGGGAGCACCCAGGTCGCTCGCGGGTGGGGAGGGAAGCAGTGGCAGGTGCAGGGGCAGGGCGGGCCGCCGGCTGCGCTCCTGGCCCCGGCTCCGTCCGCGGGCCGGCCGCCTGCGCCCCAGTCCTCCCGGCCTGCCCGCTGACTCTGCAGGTGCTGGGCGCCCCTGCACCCCGGCACCCCGCGCGGGGAGCCCCAGCCCCCAGCCCCCAGCCCCCAGCCCCGCTCTGCCTCAGGGCGCCCCGCGCGCTCCTCCCGGGGCCGCGCAGGCCCTGGGACGACGCTCCCCCTGGTGGCGGCCGGCGGAACTGCTCACATCCCGTCCTCCCGCCAAGGGCAAGGTCGCAGGCTTCCCAGGCCTGGCCTCCTGGGGACAGGTGACTGTCCTTATGGCAGCTCCCCTCCAAGGGGGCCCTCCTAGGAGCTCCAAATTCCGGATGGAGGCACTAGGTTTTTTTTTTTTTTTCCCTTTAATCAAGGAGTCAATCCCATTTACAATTGCAGCCAAGAGCGTAAGATACCTAGGAATAAACCTACCCAAAGAGGTGAAGGATCCATACCCTAGAAACCACAGAACGCTTCTGAGAGAAATTGAGGGAGACACAGAGATTTGGAAGAATATTCCATGCTCGTGGATTGGAAGAAGGAATATTGTGAAAATGTCCATGTTACCCAGGGCGATTTACACGTTTAATGCAATCCCTATCAAAATACCATGGACTTTCTACAGAGAGTTGGAGCAAATTATTTTAAGATTCGTGTGGAACCAGAAAAGACCCCGAATCGCCAGGGGGATATTCAAAAGGAAACCCATAGCTGGGGGCATCACAATGCCAGATTTCAGGCTGGACCACAAAGCTGTGGTCATCAAGACAGAGTGGTACTGGCACAAAAACAGACACGTAGATCAGCGGAACAGAATAGACAATCCAGGGGTGGACCCTCCACTTTATTATTGGCCAACTGATATTCGACAAAGGAGGAAAGACTATCCACTGGAAGAGAGACAGTCTCTTCCAAAAATGGTGCTGGCAAAACTGGACATCCTCACGCACAAGGAGGAAACTAGACCACTCTCTTGCACCGGACACAAAGATAAACTCAAAATGGATGAAAGATCTAAATGTGAGACAAGATTCCATCAAAATCCTAGAGGAGAACACAGGCAACACCCTTTCGGAACTCGGCCTCAGTAACTTCTTGCAAGATACATGCACGAAGGCAAAAGAAACAAAAGCAAAAATGAACTATTGGGACTTCATCAAGCAAAGAAGCTTTCGCACAGCAAAGGATACAGTCAACAAAGCTAAAAGACAACCTACAGGATGGGAGAAGATATCTGCAAATGACGTATCAGATAAAGGGCTAGTTTCCAAGGTCTATAAAGAACTTACTCACCTCAACAGCAAAGAAACAAACAATCCAATCACAAAATGGGCGAGAGACATGAACAGAAATCTCACAGGGGAAGACATAGACATGGCCCACAAGCACATGAGAAAATGCTCTGCATCGCTTGCCATCAGGGTAATAGGAATCCGAAGCACAATGAGATAGCACGTGACACCAGTGAGAATGGGGGAAAATCAACAAGGCAGGAAACCACAAATGTTGGGGAGGATGCGGACAGAGGCGAACCCTCTTGCACTGTTGGTGGGAACGTGAAATGGTGCAGCCACTCTGGAAAACTGTGTGGAGGTTCCTCAAAGAGTTAAGAATAGATCTGCCCCAGGACCCAGCAATTGCACTGCTGGGGATTCACCCCAAAGATAGAGATGCCATGAAACGCCGGGACACCTGCGCCCCGGTGTCTCTAGCAGCAGTGTCCACAAGAGCCAAACTGTGGAAGGAGCCTCGGTGTCCACTGAAAGACGAATGGATACAGACGATGTGGTGTACGTATACGATGGAATATATTCCTCGGCCATTAGAAATGACCAATACCCACCATTGGCCTCGACGTGGATGGAACCGGAGGGTATTATGCTGAGTGAAATAAGTCAATCGGAGAAGGACAAACATTATATGGTCTCATTCATTTGGGGCATATAAACGATAGTGAAAGGGAATAGAGGGGAAGGGAGAAGAAATGGGTAGGAAATATCACAGAGGGAGACAGAACATGGAAGACTCCTAACTCTGGGAAACGACCTAGGGGTGGTGGAAGGGGAGGAGGGCGGGGGTGGGGGTGGGGGTGACTGGGTGGCGGGCACTGAGGGGGGCACTTGACGGGATGAGCACGGGGTGTTTTTCTGTATGTAGGCCTACTGAACACCAGCAGAAAATAAATTTATTATTAAAAAAATAAAAATAATACATACTCTGGGCTGGAAAATTAGTTTTGAAAATGTCAGCGCCATGGACAGAGGAATAAAGAAGGTGAAGGCTGTGAATGATTTTGGAATCCCAAGCATACAGTCAACTCCAGCCTCACTAGTGTGCCAAGTGTGTAGTTACAGAGAGCACAGGTTTGGTTTAATGTTTTCTTGTCAGAGACTTGAGATTCCTAATCATTTTTAACAAAATGATTTTAACATTCCCACATTTTACTTTCTTGCAGGACGGGCAAGTCAGTGAGCCTCTTGCATACAGTGGTTTGCTCCTATCCTTCAGTATGTGTTCCACACAGAAGAATGTAACAGAGGGAGGAAGCAACGTGGCGCATGATAGGGGGTCCTCAACTCATCTGGCCCTCAAACACACCTAGAGAGCTTTGAAAACCTCCTGAGCACACACGAATTTGACCTTAGTGGAAAGAGAGAATAGCTGGAATGGTACAGAGAGAAAAGTTTTCACTTATGACTAGGTTGAAAGGCCGAAAATATAAATAAATAAAAATGAAGCGGGGGCAGGGGAGCTGTGAAAGCCTCCGGGGCATGAAAATCCAGCCCTGGACAAGCCGGCACTTTTCAAACCTGCTCCTGAATATTCCCATGAGTGAAACGACCTGAGCAGGGAAATGTGGCTGAACTGCAGGAGGGACAGTGAAGCCTCAGGGTTCCCGGGACACAGTAAGAAGAGGGGCACCAGGGAGACACCTCAGCACCAATTTCAGTCCCACCTACCTAAATGGTGGAGCATCAGATCCCTCTGGGGCATTTCCTGGGCAGCTTCGAAGCTCCCTTTGGCCTATAGCCTGGCAACTGATGGAGGTGGCTGTTCTCTGTTCCCTTCGGAAGTGGTGGTCCCCAGGAGCACGGTGCCAGCGGCACAGGGCCCCGGATCCCAGGGCGCCCAGGGGGACAATGCCAGCTCTCCTGGGTTCCCCTTGGGACAGGTGGAAGTGGGGAGGGCACAGGAAAGCAACAACTCTCCTGCTGGGTCTCTAGGCAACAAAGGCCTCAGGGGATAGACACTTCCCACTGAGCCAAGCATCTGGCAAAGGGGGGGGCATCTCCCCCCAGGCCTAGGCACCTGAGCATCAGGGCAGCAGCCCTTCCCCCAGAAGACCAGTTGGAAGCACAGGGTAAGAGCAGATTACTGAATAAGCAACACGGAAAGCTCCAGGACTGAGGAAAATAGCATATAGATCTAGAGGGTTTTTTCTTTTCTTTTCTTTTCTTTTCGTCTCCTCTTTTTTCTTTTCATTATGACTCATTTTTTTATTATGACTCATTTTTATATCAAGTTAAAAATTCTAATATTTTTCTTTTCTCTGCATAGCTGCAATATTTTACCAACTCTTCGTTTTTATTTTTTTCCTTTTTGACTTTAATATTTCTACAGTTACATGTCTTCAATATATTTTTCACTTCTGGGTTCCCTTCAATATATTTAATTTAATTTTGGTAGATATATGAGATACAGGGTATTGTTTTTTTTCTATCTTGTTTTGTTTTACAATTTTGGAAGTTAGTACCTTCTATCACATGACCAAAATAAGCCAAGAACCCAGGGGAACCCTGTGTTGGTCGATTGGAAGAAGAAAGATGTTGAAAAATGAAAAAGAAAATATATGGAGAAAGTGGCAATTTACACGTTCAATTCAATCCCTAGAAAAATACCATGAGCTTTTTCACAGAGTTGGAACAATTAATCTTAAGATTTGTATTGAGTCAGAAAATCTCCCAAATAGACAGAGGAATATTGAGAAAGAAAACCAATGCCCGGTGCATAAGAGTGCCAGATTTCAAACTTTACTATGAAGCTTTGATCATCAAGACAGTGCGGAATTGGCACAAACAGAGACCTGGACTAAGAGAACAGAGCAGAAAACCCTCAACTCTGTGGTCAAGTAATATTTGACAAAGCAGGAAACAATATCCCCTGGAAAAAGGATAGTCTCTTCAATAAATGATTTTGGGAAAATTGGGCAGCCACATGCAGAAGAATGAAACTAGACCATTCTCTTACACTAGACCCAACAGTAAACTCAATATGGTTGAGAGATCTGAATGTGAGACAAGAATCCATCAAAATTCTAGAGGAGAACACAGGCGACACCTTTTTGAACTGGGCCACAGCAACTTCTTGCATGATACATCTCCAAAGGTAAGGGAAAGAAAAGCAAAAAGGGAACTATTGGGACTTAACCAGTATGAAAAGCTTCTGCACAGCAAAGAAACAACAAAACTAAAAGACAACCTATAGAATGGGAGGAGATATTTACAAAACTCGTCAGATAAAGGAGTAGTATCCAAGATCTATAAAGAACATATCAAACTGAACATCCAATTCACAAATCATCAAATCATGAAATGGGCAGAGGACATGAAGAGAAATTTCTCCAAGGAAAACCCACACATAGCCAAGAAGCACATGAGACAATGTTCCACATCACTTGCCATCAGGGAAATACAATTCAAAACCACAATGAGATGCCACCTCCCACCAGTGAGAATGGAGAAAATTAACAAGACTGGAAACAACAGATGTTGGAGGAGGTGCAGCGGGGGAACCCTCTTGCACTGTTGATGGGAAGACAAGCTGGTGCAGCCACTCTGGAAAACAGTGTGGAGGTTCCTCAAACAGTAAAAAATAGGGCTACCCGACGACCCAACAATTGTACTGCTGGGTACGGATGCAGTGAAATACCAGGAAACCTGCACCCCAATGTTTACAGCAGCACTGTCCACAATAGCCAAACTGTGGAAGGATCCACGATTGTCCTTGAATGGATAAAGAAGATGTGGTCCATATATACAATGTAATAGTACTCAGCCCTCAGAAAGGATGAAGACCCACCCTTTGCTTTGAGGTGGATGGAATCGAAAGGTATTATAGTGACTGAAGTAAGTCAATCAGAGAAGGACAATCATCATATGGTTTCACTCCATGAGGAATATAAGACATAGTAAAAGGGACTATAAGAAAAGGAGGCGAAGTGAGTGGGAAAAATTACAGAGGGAGACAAACTACGAGAGATCTCTAACGCTGGGAAATGAACAAAGGGTAGTGGAAGGGGAGGTGGGCGGGGTTTGCGGTAACTGGGTGATGGGCACGGAGGAGGGCAGTTGAGGGGTTGAGCACTGTGTGTTATACTTATATTTCATGTAAATAGTACCCTACAACATGGACGCTATTTGTTTGGATTCTTTGCTCGGCATAATGCTTGCAAAGCTTGCCTATATTGCAGTGTGTATCAGCACTTTGTTCCTTTTATAGCTGAATAATATTCCATCTCGCGAGTGTGCTGCATTTTGCTTATCCATTCTTCTGTTGTTGGGCATGTAAGTTGTTTCAACTTTGTAGCTATTGCAGCTGGATAGGCTGAGCAATTCATATATATCACATCTCTTCCGCCCTTTTTTTCCTCAACAAATCTTGGTGTATTACCCAAACATAGCAAGTTCCAACAATATTCATTTCCTAGCTCACAGTTCTGAGCTGGGAGCTCAGAAATGGGAGGTCAAGTGAGCTCAACAGAATTCTTCTTAGTGTCTTACAAGGCTCCACTCAGGGTGTCAGCCTGAGTAGGTTTGACCTAGAGGATTAGGGAAGAATGTACTTCCATGCTCCTTCAGAATGTTGGCAGAATCCAGGTCCCTGTGGCCATAGGTGTCCGGTTCTGTTTCCCTTGCTGTCAGACGGGAGCACGCTCTGCCCATAGATACTATCCACATTCTTGCCACCCACATTCTTTCGACCTGGCCCCTGCATCCTCATAGCAGGGCATTGAGTCTCTCTTGCAGTTTCAGTCCCTCTGACAACTGCCTTCTACCTCCACCTGGAGAAAACTCTATGCTTTGAAAGGTCTCATGTGTTTGGATTAAGCCCAGCAGAATTACTTACGTTTTGCCACATTATCATAGGAGTCTCCTCTCAGGATAAAAGTCATGAGTGCCATCTTAAATTGATGGGTTGCGCAGAGATGTACATAAATTGTTAGACAAGAACACGTTGAAGAAACAATTGTGATCATTTACGCTATATCTGACTAAAACATCACATATTTGCCTATTTCTGAGGGAATGAAAGTCCTTTTTGGACAATAAATATATATATATACACATATGGGCATGTTTCTAGGTCCACTATTACAATGTATACCACATCTTCCTTTTGCATTCAGCAGTTGATGGACATTGGGCTGATTCCACAATTTGGATATTGTAGATAATGCTATCTACAGGAGCATATTTTTACGTGAAAATAATTTTTTATTTCTGTGGGATAAATTCTCAGGAGTGCTACTGCTGAATTATGTTGTAATTCTATGCAAAACATCTTTTTACAAAACTGCTAAAGTCTTTCCCAGGAATGATTATAAGATTTCACACTACAACTGGATGTATACAAGTGGTAAGTTTTCTGCATCTTTGCCAACATTTGGGTTTGGCACTTGTCAAATTGTAGCTATTCTGATGGGAGGTGGTTATAATTATGTGTCTGACTCTTTTTTTTATATTGGCTGTCAGCTTTTAGGCTTTCTTCTTCATTATTCCCCCTGTGCCTCAACTGTGGGCAAAGCATAAGAAATCCCAAGTTCTCTCCTTTGGCACCAGTAGGAGATTCAAAGCATGCAACCCCTTGCTGGCATGTATAAGCCATTTGCCCCAAACACACCTGTAACTGGAAAAATAATACAAAAGAATCTGGTCAGTTTCCTTTACATTCATTCATTTCCTACCCATGTTTGGATCATCTCGGGAGCTAGTCCTGATCTCACCAGAGCCTCTTTTTTTAAATTTAAATTTTAATTATTTTATTGGAGTTCAACTTGCCAACATATAGCATAACACCCAGTGCACATCCGCCAAGTGCCCCACTCAGTGCCCGTCACCCTGTCACCCCCACCCACCGCCCACCTCCCTTTCCACCACCCCTTGTTCCTTTCCCAGAGTTAGGGGCCTCTCATGTTCTGTCTCTGATATTTTCCACCCATTTTCTCTACTTTCCCCTTTATTCCCTTTCACTATATTTTATATTTCCCAAATGAATGACACCATATAATGTTTGTCCTTCTCCAATTGACTTATTTCACTCAGCATAATACCCTCAGGTACCATCCACATCGAGGCAAATGGTGGGTATTGGTCATTTCTAATGGCCAAGGAATATTCCATCGTATACATACACCACATCGTCTTTATCCATTCGACTTTCGATGGACACCGAGGCTCCTTCCACAGTTTGGCTATTGTGGACACTGCTGCTAGAGACATCGGGGCACAGGTGTCCCAACGTTTCACTGCATCTGTATCTTTGGGGTAAATCCCCAGCAGTGCAATTGCTGGGTCCTGGGGCAGATCTATTTTTAATTCTTTTTAACCTCCACACAGTTTTCCAGAGTGGCTGGACCAATTCACATTCCCACCAACAGTGCAAGAGGCTTCGGGTTTCTCCACATGCCCTCCAACATTTGTTGTTTCCTACCTTGTTAATTTTCCTCATTCTCACTGTTGTGAGGTGGTATCATCTCTTTGTGGTTCTGATTTGTATTTCCCTGATGGCCAGTGATGCAGAGCATTTTCTTATGTGCTTGTTGACCATATCTATGTCTTCCTCTGTGAGATCTCTGTTCATGTCTTTTGCACATATCATGATTGCATTGTTTCTTTGATGTTGAGTTTAATATGTTCTTTATAGATCTTGGGTACTAGGCCTTTATCTGATAAGTCATTTTCAAATATCTTCTTCCATTCTGTCGGTTGTCTTTTAGTTTGTTAACTGTTTCTTTTGCTATGCAAAAGCTTCTTATCTTGATGAAGTCCCAATAGTTCATTTTTGCTTTTGTTTCTTTTGCCTTCATGGATGTATCTTGCAAGAAGTTACTGTGGCCAAGTTCAAAAAGGGTGTTGCCTGTGTTCTCCTCCAGGATTTTGATGGGATCTTGTCTCACATTTAGATCTTTCTTCCATTTCAAGTTTATCTTTTCGTATGGTGAAAGAGAGTGGTTTAGTTTCATTCTTCTGCATGTGGATGTCCAATTTTCCCAGCACCATTTATTGAAGACACTGTCTTTCTTCCAGTGGATAGTCTTTCCTGCTTTGTCAAATATTAGTTGACCATAAAGTTGAGGGTCCTCTTCTGGATTCTCTATTCTGTTCCATTGATCTATGTGTCCGTTTTTGTGTCAGTACCACACTGTCTTGTTGACCACAGCTTTATAGTACAACCTGAAATCTGGCATTGTGATGCCCCCAGCTATGGTTTTCTTTTTTAATATTTCCCCTGGTTATTAGGGGTCTTTTCTGATTCCGCACAAATCTTAATGTAATTTGTTCCAACTCTCTGAAGAAAGTCCATGGAATTTTGATAAGGATTGCATTAAATGTGTAAATTGCCCTGGGTAACATTGACATTTTCACAATAGTAATTCTGCCATTCCATGAGCTTGGAATATTTTTCCATCTCTTTGTGTCTTCCTCAATTTCTTTCAGAAGTGGTCTAGTTTTTAGGGTATAGATCCTCTACATCTTTGGTTAGGTTTATTCCTAGGTATCTTATGCTTTTGGGTGCAATTGTAAATGGGATGGACTCCTTAATTTCTCTTTCTTCAGTCTCATGTTAGTGTATAGAAATGCCATTGATTTCTGGGCATTGATTTTGTATCCTACCACGCTACCAAATTGCTGTATGAGTTCTAGCAATCTTGGGGTGGTGGCTTTTGGGTTTTCTATGTAGAGTATCATGTCATCGGTGAAGAGGGAGAGTTTGACTTCTTCTTCGCCAATTTGAATGCCCTTAATGTCTTTTTGTTGTCTGATTGCTGAGTCTAGGACTTCCAGTACTATGTTGAATAGCAGTGGTGAGAGTGGACATCCCTGTCTTGTTCCTGATCTTAGGGGAAAGGCTCCCAGTGCTTCCCCATTGAGAATGATATTTGCTGTGGGCTTTTCATAGATGGCTTTTAAGATGTCGAGGAATGTTCCCTCTATCCCTACACTCTGAAGAGTTTTGATCAGGAATGGATGCTGTATTTTATCAAATTCTTTCTCTGCATCTAATGAGAGGATCATATGGTTGTTGGTTTTTCTGTTGCTGATATGATGAATCCCATTGATTGTTTTACGAGTGTTGACCAGCCTTGTGTCCCAGGGATAAATCCCACTTGGTCATGGTGAATAATTTTCTTAATGTACTGTTAGATCCTATTGCCTAGTATCTTGTTGAGAATTTTTGCATCCATGTTCATCAGGGATATTGGTCTGTAATTCTCCTTTTTGGTGGGGTCTTTGTCTGGTTTTGGAATTAAGGTGATGCTGGCCTCATACAACAAATTTGGAAGTACTCCATCTCTTTCTATCTTTCCAAACAGCTTTAGGAGAATAGGTATGGTTTCTTCTTTAAACGTTTGATAGAATTCCCCTGGGAAGCCATCTGGCCCTGGACTCTTGTGTCTTGGGAGGTTTTTGATGACTGCTTCAATTTCCTCCCTGGTTATTGGCCTGTTCAGGTTTTCTATTTCTTCCTGTTCCAGTTTTGGTAGTTTGTGGCTTTCCAGGAATGCGTCCATTTCTTCTAGATTGCCTAATTTATTGGCGTATAGCTGTTCATAACATGTTTTTAAAATCGTTTGTATTTCCTTGGTGTTGGTAGTGATCTCTCCTTTCTCATTCATGATTTTATTAATTTGAGTCTTCTCTCTCTTCTTTGTAATAAGGTTGGCTAATGGTTTATCTATCTTATTAATTCTTTCAAAGAACCATCTCCTGGTTTTGTAGATCTGTTCCACAGTTCTTCTGGTCTCGATTTCATTGAGTTCTGGTTGAATCTTTATGAACTCTCTTCTTCTGCTGGGTGTAGGATCTGTCTGCTGTTTTTTCTCTAGCTCCTTTATGTGTAAGGTTAGCTTTTGTATTTGAGTTCTTTCCAGTTTTTGAATGGATGGTTGTATTGCGATGTATTTCCCCCTTAGGACTGCTTTTGCTGCATCCCAAGATTTTGAACAGTTGTATCTTCATTCTCATTAGTTTCCATGAATCTTTTTAATTCTTCCTTAATTTCCTGGTTGACCCTTTCATCTTTTAGCAGGATGGTCCTTAACCTCCACGTGTTTGAGGTCCTTCCAAACTTCTTGTTGTGATTGAGTTCTAATTTCAAGGCATTATGGTCTGAGAATATGCAGGGGATGATCCCAATCTTTTGGTATCGGTTCAGACCCGATTTGTGACCCAGTATGTGGTCTATTTTCAAAAAAGTTCCATGTGCACTTGAGAAGTATGTGTATTCAGTTGAGTTTGGATGTAAAGTTCTATAGATATCTGTGAAATCCATCTGGTCCAGTGTATCATTTAAAGCTCTCGTTTCTTTGGAGATGTTGTGCTTAGAAGACCTATCGAGTATAGAAAGAGCTACATTGAAGTCACTAATAATAATAATAATAATAATAATAAGTGTATTATTATCTAAGTATTTCTTCATTTTGGTTATTAATTGATTTAAATATTTGCGAACTCCCACATTCGGGGCATATATATTGAGGATTGTTAAGTCTTCTTGTTGGATAGATCCTTTAATTATGAGATAGTGTCCCTCTTCATCTCTCACTACAGTCTTCGGGGTAAATTTTAGTTTATCTGATATAAGGATGGCTACCTCTGCTTTCTTTTGAGGACCTTTTGAATGGTAAATGGTTCTCCAACCTTTTATTTTCAGGCTGTAGGTGTCCTTCTGTCTAAAATGAGTCTCTTGTAGACAGCAAATAGATGGGTCCTGCTTTTTTATCCAGTCTGAAACCCTGTGCCTTTTGATGGGGTCATTAAGCCCGTTCACATTCAGAGTTACTATTGAACGATATGAGTTTAGTGTCATCATGATATCTATTCAGTCCTTGTTTTTGTGGATTGTTCCACTGAACTTCCTCTTAAAGGGGAATTTTAAGAGTCCCCCTTAAAATTTCTTGCAGAGCTGGTTTGGAGGTCACATATTCTTTCAGTTCCAGCCTGTCTTGAAAGCTCTTTATCTCTCCTTCCATTTTGAATGTGAGCCTTGCTGGATAAATTATTCTTGGTTGCATGTTATTCTCATTTCGGACCCTGAATATATCCTGCCAGCCCTTTCTGGCCTGTCAGGTCTCTGTGGAGAGGTCTGCTGTTACCATAATACTCCTCCCCATAAATTTCAGGAATTTCTTGTCTCTTGCTGCTTTAAGGATCTTCTCTTTATCTTTGGAATTTGCAAGCTTAACTATTAGATGTCGAGGTGTTGAATGGTTTATATTGATTTTAGGGGGGGATCTCTCTATTTCCTGGATCTGAATGCCTGTTTCCCTTCCCAGATTAGGAAAGTTTTCAGCTAGAATTTGTTCAAATACATATTCTGGTCCTCTGTCCCTTTCGGCGCCCTTGGGAACACCAATTAAACGTAAGTTTTTCTTCCTCAGGCTGTCGTTTATTTCCCTTAATCTATCTTCATGGTCTTTTAATTGTTTGTCTCTTTTTTCCCTCAGTTTCCCTCTTTGCCATCAACTTGTCTTCTATGTCACTCACTCGTTCTTCCACCTTGTTAACCCTCGTCGTTAGGACTTCTAGTTTGGATTGCATCTCATTCAATTGATTTTTGTTTTCTGCCTGATTGGATCTAAATTCTGCAATCATGAAGTCTCTTGAGTCCTTTATGCTTTTTTCTAGAGCCACCAGTAGCTGTATAATAGTGCTTCTCAATTGGCTTTCTGACATTGAAGTGTAATCCAGATTTTGTAACTCTGTGGGAGAGAGGACTGTTTCTGATTCTTTCTTTTGAGTTGAGGTTTTCCTTCTAGTCATTTTGTGCAGTGCTGAATGGCCAAAAACAAATTGTATTGGGAAAAAGGAGAAAAAGAGAGGAGAGAAAGAAGGAAAGAGAAAAAGAAAAAGGAAAAAAGGAAGAAAAAACGAAAAAAGTGAAGAAAAAGAGAAAGAAAAAGAAAGAAAGGGAAAAAAGGGTGGGGGAAGCAAACAGAAATCAAAAAACAAAACAAAACAAAACAAAACAAAAACAGAAACAAAAGAAAAAAGGACAGGGGAGTATTTTCTGATTCTGTATACTTTAAGTCCCTTGACTTCCCCTGGAAGTTGTCCGTCTAGCTGGTCTTCTGGGGGAGGGGCCTGTTGTGCTGATTTTCAGGTCTTAGCCCTTGGGGGAGCTGCTCTGCCCCCTGCCTGGTGCAGGGCTCAGTGGGGGTTGTTTACCCTGTGAGACCCGAGGAGGAACAACCCCAGTGCTGGCGGCGAGCTCTGGAGCCCTGGATTCAGCCCCCCAACAGTAACTCCGGAGCTCTCCATCTGCAGGGCTTGGAGGCTCCGGGGCGGGGCCACTGATCTGCTCAGCTCGGGGCAGGAGCGTCCTTGCTGTCCTGGGCCCTCCCGGCCTCTGCCTGTTCTGGAGGATGGCCGGATCCTGGGCTGTGTTCCGGCGCCCTGTGCTCCGGGGCCTGCGCTGTTGGATTCGCGCTCCCGGCTGCGCAGCCCCCTCCGCGGAGCCGCCGCCCAAGCCCCTCCGAGCTGCTCCAGGTCCAGCCGTGGGCGCTGCAGTCTTTTACGGAGCTCAACCGCGGGATGTGGGGCACTCTCCTGGGCGCGCAGGTGTCTGTTAGTGTCCCAGGGAGCTTGAGGGCATCCCCGCCCTCCTGGGTCCTGCTCTAACTCCCTGCGAGCCCCTTTCCGCCCGGGAAGGTCGGTGCAGCTCCTGCTTCCCCGGGGGGAGCTCTCCTGTCCTGGGGACACTCGCCCTGGCCTCAGCCCGGCTCCTCGCAGGGCCCCTCCCCCTTGGATGCCTTTTGTTTCTTTATTTCTTTTTCCCCATCTTCCTAACTTGATAGAAGCACGAACTCTTCTCACTGTAGCGTTCCAGCTGGTCTCTCTTTAAATCTCAGGCCGAATTCATAGATTTTCAGGATGTTTTGAAGGTTATTTAGGTAATTTGGTGGAGACACGTGATTTGGGGGCCCTACTCTTCTGCCATCTTGACCCTCCTCTCTTCCTCCATTTCTGTCAGAAGTGTTCTATAGTTTTTAGGGTATAGATCCTTTACCTCTTTTGTTAGGTTTACTCCTAGGTATCTTATGCTTTTGGGTTCCATTGTAAATGGGATTGGCTCCGTAATTTCTCTTTCCTCAGGCTCATTGTTAGTGTATAGAAATGCCACTGACTTCTGGGCATTGGTTGTGTATCGTGCCATACTGCCAAATTGCTGTATGGGTTCTACCGATCTTAGGTGGAGTGTTTTGAGTTTTCTACATACAGTATTGTGGCATCTGCGAATAGGGACAGTTTGACTTCTTCTTTGCCAATTTGAATGCCATTTCTTTCTTTTTGTTGCCTGATTGCTGAGGCTAGGACTTCTATTAATAAGTTGAATAGCAGTGGTGAGAGTGGCATCCCTGCCTCTTCCTGATCTTAGGGGAAAGGCTCTCAGTGCTTCCCCATTGAGAATGATATTTGTTGTGGGCTTTTTGTAGATGGCTTTTAAGAAGCTATTGGATGTTCCCTTTATCCCTACACTCTGAAGACTTTTGATCAGGAATGGATGCTGTATTTTGTCAAATGCTTTCTCTGCATCTATTGAAAGGATTATATGGTTCTAGTTTTTTTCTTTTGCTGATATGATGAATCATATTGATTGTTTTACGAGTGCTGAACCAGCTTTGCATCCCGGGGATAAATCCCACTTGGTCATGGTGAATAATCTTCTTAATGTACTGTTGGATCCTATTGCCTAGTATCTTGTTGAGAATTTTTGCATCCATGTTCATTAGGGATATTGGTCTATAATTCTCCTTTTTGGTGGGGTGTCGTCTGGCTTTGGAATTAAGGTGATGCTGGCCTCATAGAACGAATTTGGAAGTACTCCATCTCTTTCTATCTTTCCAAACAGCTTTAGTAGAATAGGTATGGTTTCTTCTTTAAATGTTTGATAGAATTCCCCTGGGAAGCCATCTGGCCCTGGACTTTTGTGTCTTGGGAAGTTTTTGATGACTGCTTCAATTTCCTCCCTGGTTATTGGCCTGTTCAGGTTTTCTATTTCTTCCTGTTCCAGTTTTGGTAGTTTGTGGCTTTCCAGATATGCGTACATTTCTTCTAGATTGCCTAATTTATTGAGGAATAGCTGCGCATAATAAGTTTTTAAGATCGTTTGTGTTTCCTTGGTATTGGTAGTGATCTCTCCTTTCTCATTCATGATTTTATTTTATTTTTTTTAATTTATTTTTTATTGGTGTTCAATTTACTAACATACAGAATAACCCCCAGTGCCCGTCACCCATTCACTCCCACCCCCCGCCCTCCTCTCCTTCTACCACCCCTAGTTCATTTCCCAGAGTTAGCAGTCTTTACGTTCTGTCTCCCTTTCTGATATTTCCCACACATTTCTTCCCCCTTCCCTTATATTCCCTTTCACTATTATTTATATTCCCCAAATGAATGAGAACATATAATGTTTGTCCTTCTCCGACTGGCTTACTTCACTCAGCATAATACCCTCCAGTTCCATCCACGTTGAAGCAAATGGTGGGTATTTGTCATTTCTAATAGCTGAGTAATATTCCATTGTATACATAAACCACATCTTCTTTATCCATTCATCTTTCGTTGGACACCGAGGCTCCTTCCACAGTTTGGCTATCGTGGTCATTGCTGCTATAAACATCGGGGTGCAGGTGTCCTGGCGTTTCATTGCATTTGTATCTTTGCGGTAAATCCCCAACAGTGCAATTGCTGGGTCGTAGGGCAGGTATATTTTTAACTGTTTGAGGAACCTCCACACAGTTTTCCAGAGTGGCTGCACCAGTTCACATTCCCACCAACAGTGTATGAGGGTTCCCTTTTCTCCACATCCTCTCCAACATTTGTTGTTTCCTGCCTTGTTAATTTTCCCCATTCTCCCTGGTGTGAGGTGGTATCTCATTGTGGTTTTGATTTGTATTTCCCTGATGGCAAGTGATGCAGAGCATTTTCTCATATGCATGTTGGCCATGTCTATGTCTTCCTCTGTGAGATTTCTGTTCATGTCTTTTGCCCATTTCATGATTGGATTGTTTGTTTCTTTGGTGTTGAGTTTAATAAGTTCTTTATAGATCTTGGAAACTAGCCCTTTATCTGATATGTCATTTGCAAATATCTTCTCCCATTCTGTAGGTTGTCTTTGAGTTTTGTTGACTGTATCCTTTGCTGTGCAAAAGCTTCTTATCTTGATGAAGTCCCAATAGTTCATTTTTGCTTTTGTTTCTTTTGCCTTCGTGCATGTATCTTGCAAGAAGTTACTATGGCCGAGTTCAAAAAGGGTGTTGCCTGTGTTCTCCTCTAGGATTTTGATGGAATCTTGTCTCACATTTAGATCTTTCATCCATTTTGAGTTTATCTTTGTGTATGGTGAAAGAGAATGGTCTAGTTTCATTCTTCTGCATGTGGATGTCCAATTTTCCCAGCACCATTTATTGAAGAGACTGTCTTTCTTCCAATGGATAGTCTTTCCTCCTTTATCGAATATTAGTTGCCCATAAAGTTCAGGGTCCACTTCTGGATTCTCTATTCTGTTCCACTGATCTATGTGTCTGTTTTTGTGCCAGTACCACACTGTCTTGATGACCACAGCTTTGTAGTACAACCTGAAATCTGGCATTGTGATGCCCCCAGATATGGTTTTCTTTTTTAAAATTCCCCAAGCTATTCGGGGTCTTTTCTGATTCCACACAAATTTTAAAATAATTTGTTCTAACTCTCTGAAGAAAGTCCATGGTATTTTGATAGGGATTGCATTAAACGTGTATATTACCCTGGGTAACATTGACATTTTCACAATATTAATTCTGCCAATCCATGAGCATGGATTTTTTTCCATCTCTTTGTGTCTTCCTCAATTTCTTTCAGAAGTGTTCTATAGTTTTGAGGATATAGATCCTTTACATCTTTGGTTAGGTTTATTCCTAGGTATCTTATGCTTTTGGGTGCAATTGTAAATGGGATTGACTCCTTAATTTCTCTTTCTTCAGTCTCATTGTTAGTGTATAGAAATGCCACTGACTTCTGGGCATTGATTTTGTATCCTGCCACGCTACCGAATTGCTGTATGAGTTCTAGCAATCTTGGGGTGGAGACTTTTGGGTTTTCTATTTAGAGTATCATGTCATCGGCGAAGAGGGAGAGTTTGACTTCTTCTTTGCCAATTTGAATGCCTTTAATGTCTTTTTGTTGTCTGATTGCTGAGGCTAGGACTTCCAGTACTATGTTGAACAGCAGTGGTGAGAGTGGACATCCCTGTCTTTTTCCTGATCTTAGGGGAAAGGCTCCCAGTGCTTCCCCATTGAGAATGATATTTGCTGTGGGCTTTTCATAGATGGCTTTTAAGATGTCGAGGAATGTTCCCTCTATCCCTACACTCGGAAGAGTTTTGATCAGGAATGGATGCTGTATTTTGTCAAATGCTTTCTCTGCATCCAATGAGAGGATCATATGGTTCTTGGTTTTTCTGTTGCTGATATGATGAATCCCATTGATTGTTTTACGGGTGTTGAACCAGCCTTGTGTCCCAGGGATAAATCCTACTTGGTCATGGTGAATAATTTTTTTAATGTACTGTTGGATCCTATTGGCCAGTATCTTGTTGAGAATTTTTGCATCCATGTTCATCAGGGATATTGGTCTGTAATTCTCCTTTTTGGTGGGGTCTTTGTCTGGTTTTGGAATTAAGGTGATGCTGGCCTCATAGAACGAATTTGGAAGTACTCCATCTCTTTCTATCTTTCCAAACAGCTTTAGGAGAATAGGTATGGTTTCTTCTTTAAACGTTTGATAAAATTCCCCTGGGAAGCCATCTGGCCCTAGACTCTTGTGTCTTGGGAGGTTTTTGATGACTGCTTCAATTTCCTCCCTGGTTATTGGCCTGTTCAGGTTTTCTATTTCTTCCTGTTCCAGTTTTGGTAGTTTGTGGCTTTCCAGGAATGCGTCCATTTCTTCTAGATTGCCTAATTTATTGGCGTATAGCTGTTCATAATATGTTTTTAAAATCGTTTGTATTTCCTTGGTGTTGGT
Organism: Canis aureus; assembly: GCF_053574225.1. Taxonomy (NCBI): domain Eukaryota; kingdom Metazoa; phylum Chordata; class Mammalia; order Carnivora; family Canidae; genus Canis; species Canis aureus. The sequence continues at coordinate 23,640,124 of NC_135623.1, forward strand.
AGTGATCTCTCCTTTCTCATTCATGATTTTATTAATTTGAGTCTTTTCTCTCTTCTTTTTAATAAGGCTGGCTAATGGTTTATCTATCTTATTTGTTCTTTTGAAGAACCGACTCCTGGTTTTGTAGATCTGTTCCACAGTTCTTCTGGTCTCGATTTCGTTGAGTTCTGCTAGAATCTTTATTAACTCTCTTCTTCTGCTGGGTGTAGGACCTATTTACTGTTTATTCTCCAGCTTCTTAGGTGCAAGGTTAGCTTTTGTATTTGAATTCTTTCCAATTTTTGGATGGCTGCTGTGTTGCGATGTATTTCCCACTTAGGACTGCTTTTGTTGTATTCCAAAGATTTTTAAATGGTTGTATCTTCACTCTCATTAGTTTCCTTGAATCTTTTGATTTCTTCCATAATTTCCTGGTTGACCCTTTCATCTTTAGCAGGATGGTCCTTAACTTCCACGTGTTTGAAATCCTTCCAAACTTCTTGTGATTTAGTTCTAAATTCAAAGCATTATGGCCTGAAAATATGCAGGGGACGATCTCAATTTTTGGTATCTGTTCAGACCTGATTTGTGACCCATTATGTGGTCTATTCTGGAGAAATTTCCATGTGCACTTGAGAGGAATGTGTATTCAGCTGCATTTGGAAGGTAAATTTCTGTAAATATCAGGGAAATCCATCTTGTCCAGTGTATCATTTAATGCTCTTGTTTCTTTGGAGGTTTTGTGCTAGAATATATGTCAATTGTAGAAAGCGCTACATTGAATTCACCAAGTGTAAGTGTATTATTAAATATGTCTTAACTTTGGTTATTAATTGATTGATATACTTGGCAGCTCCCACATTCGGGGCATATATATTGATGATTGTTAGGTCCTCTGTTTGGATAGATCCATTAAGTTTGATATAGTGTCCCTTTTCATCTCTTACTACGGTCTTTTGGATAAACTTTAATTTATCTTATATAAGGATGGCTACCCCTGAATTATTTTGAGACCATTTGAATGGTAAATGTTTCCAACCTTTTATTTTCAGATTGTAGGTGTCCTTCGGTCTAAAATTAGTCTCTTGTAACAGCAAATAGATGTGTCTTGCTTTTTTATTGAGTCTGAAACCCTGTGCCTTTTGATTGGGTCATTATGCCAAATCACGTTCAGATTTACTATTGAAAGATATGAATTTAGTGTCATCATGATACCTATTCAGTCCCTGTTTTTGTGGATTGTTCCCTTGGACCACCTTCTATTCCAGAGTCCCTGTCAGTATTTCTTGCGGAGCTGGATGTGGTCACATATTCTTTCAGTTTCTGCCTTTCTTTGAAGCTCTTTATCTCTCCTTCTACTCTGAATGAGAGCCTTGCTGGATAAAGTATTGTTGGCTGCATGTTCTTCTCATTTAGGACCCTGAATATATCCTGCCAGCCCTTTCTGGCCTGCCAGGTCTCTGTGGAGAGGTCTGCTGTTAATCTAATATTTGTTCCCATATAAGTTAGAGATTTCTTGCCTCTTGCTTCTTTAAGGATCTTCTCTTTATCTTTGTAATTTGCAAGTTTCACTCTTAAATGTTGAGGTATTGAGTGGTTTTTATTGACTTTAGGGGGGATCTCTCTATTTCTTGGATTTGAATGCGTGTTTCCTTTTCCAGGTTCAGAAAGTTCTCAGCTATGATTTTTTCAAATACATATTCTGGATCTCTGTCCCTTTTGGCATCCCCAGGAACCCCAATTAAATGTACATTTTTCCTTGGGAGGCTGTCATTTATTTCCCTTAACTTATCCTCATGATCTTTTAATGTTTTTCTCTTTTTCCCTCAGTTTTCCTCCTTTCCATCAACTTGTCTTCTATGTCACTCACTCCTTCTTCTACTTCGTTAACCCTCATCGTTGGGACCTCTAGATTGGATTGCATCTCATTTAATTTGTTTTTAATTTCTGCCTGATTAGATCTAAATTCTGCAGTCATGAAGTCTCTTGAGTCCTTTATGCTTTTTTCTAGAGCCGCCAGTAACTTTTTAATTGTGCTTCTGAATTGGCTTTCTGACATTGAATGGTAATCCAAAGTTTGTAACTCTGTGAGACAGAGGACTGTTTCTGATTCTTTCTTTTGAGGTGAGTTTTTCCTTCTAGTCAGTCTGCTCAGTGCAGAGTGGCTAAAAACATGTTGTACTGTAAAAAAGAGAAAAGGAGAGAAGAGAAAGAAGAAAAAAAAGAAGAAAAAAAGAAAAAAGGGGGGAAGCGAACAGAAAACAAAAGCAAGGGGGAATATCTTCTGATTCTGTATACTGTAAATCCCTTGACTTCCCCTGGAACTTTCCAGTGCTGCTTGGTCAATAACTTGCTTTTCCCCTGTCACTGTAGCTGTTTTTTTGGGGGAAGGGGCCTGCTGTACTGATTCTCAGGTTTTAGCACTTGGGGGAGTTTCTCAGCCCCCTGCCTGGTGTATGGCTCAGTGGGAGTTGTTTATCCTGTTTATCCACTGTGAGTCTCAGTGGGGGTTGTTTATCCTGTGAGGCCCCAGGAGGAACAACAACAGTAGGGGCGGCCAGATTCCAGCCCTAGAGTCAGCTCCCACAGTAACTACTGGAGCTCCCAGTCCATAGTGGCCTGGGCCTGGATGCTCCCGGCACTGGGGCGCCAGTCGGCTCAGCGGAGTCGCCTAGCGGCAGGAGTGTCTTTGCTGTCCTGTGTCATCCCTGCCTCCGCCTGTCCAGGGGGGAGAGCTGGATTCTGGGCTGGGTCCCCGGTGCCCATGGGTTCCTGGGCCTGCTCGGCTGGAATCCCACTCCCAGGGCTGTGCAGCTCCCTCAGTATGGAGTCCCTGCCAGAGCCGCTTCTGGCCCAGCCAGGCGTGCGCTATAGCCCTTTAGGGAACTCAGCTGTGTGACGCACTCTCCCCAGGGTGAGGAACTCTGTTAGTACCCCTGGGAGACTGAGGGCATGCCTCTCCCTCAGGGGATCCTGCTCCAACTCCCAGCGAGTGCCTTTCTGTCTGGGAAGGTTGGTGAAGCTCCTGATTCTCCAGGCCGGGACTTTCCTGTCTTGGGAGCACTCGCCCCACGGCCTTAGCCCGGGTCCTCACAGGGCCCCTCCCCCTTTCTACTGGAAATCCTAACCATAGCCCCTAACCCCCAATCCTAAACCCTAAAACCTAATCTTAACCTTATAACTCTAACCCCTAAACATAAGACTAACTCAAACCTCTAACCCTAACCATTAACCCCTCACACACATCCCTAAACACATACCGTAGCCCCTAACCCTAAAAATAATCCTTAACCTAAACCCTAACCCTAAACCTCACCTTAATCCTACTCTTACCCTGACACCTAACCCAAACCTAACTCCTAATCCTAAACCCTAAAACCTAACCCAACCTCTACCTGTAACCCTACCGCGAACCAAGGACCTATCACAAACCCCAGTCATAGCCCCTAACCCTAACCCCTAACCATAACCTAAGCATTAAGCCCTAACACCTATCCCTAACCAAAACCCTAACTCCTAAACCAAATGTAACACTAACCAAAACCCTAACACTAACACCTAACACCTTAGCCAACCCCAACCCTAACCCTAATGCTAACCCTAAAACCTAACCCTAAACCTCACAATAAGCTCACCCTTACCCTAACCATTTACCCTAACCCCTAACCCTACCCGACCCCCTAACTCTATCATCAACTGTAACTTATCCCTTACCTTGTGGTTTTGAAGAGTCCTTGCTGATGTTGGCGTGTACTTGACCAATGCCTCCAGAAGCCTCCACAGCGGGTCCTGAAAGGCCTATTTTTGTAGGCATGTCGGGTCCTATGTCAGCCCCCACCACAGGTCCTGAGGAGGCCAGGCTCCCCTCTGCATGGACGCGGGCCCATGTCTTCCCGAATCCTTGACAGCAGGTTCTGGGGAGGCTGGAGGCTCCTATCAGTGTGAACACGGCCCCAACTCTGCCCGGAGCCTCAACCCAGGGCCTGAGGAGGCCGGGGCTGCTGTCAGAGTTGCCGCAGCCCTACATGATCCCCAAGCCTCCCCAGCGTGGGGGCTCCTGTTCCTACAGGTGGACAAGGTCCCCTGCACCTGCCAGCCCGCTGGGGCAGCACCTGCGCTCGGGCGCCCCCTGCAGGGTGTTCAGGCACTGCAGGAGGCCTGCAGGAGGCGGGTTCCTCACTGCCAGGGCCCCACCTGCCTTTTTCCAGGCTCCAGCTGAGTCCTAGAAGCTTTGCAATGGCTCAGTGAAATGCTCTACAATATCCCGGCTCTCCAGAAATACGTAAGGAACAATGACTTGGAATCCATAGGATATGAAATGAAATGTGGGCAAAACTTTTACAACTTCCACCAAAAGTCACTCAACATTGTATGTAAATGTAAACCACACAGCTATCAAAACATCAAAAAAACAACATAAAAGAAAATCTACGTGACCTTGAGTTTGGTGGTGTGTTTTAACACACAAACCCAAACATGATCCAGAAAGGAAAAAAACATAATGTGAACTTTACAAATACTGCTGCTCTGTGAAAGACATTGCCCAGACAACCTAAAGACAACTCACAAACTGAAGAAAATATGTGTTCAAAACAGACATTTGATATTCAAACTATTTACTTTATATTTAATCTACACAAAAAACCTCATAACAATAAGAACACAGATAACTTAAATAACAATGGGTGAATGAACAGACACCTGGACAACAATGATACACAGATAATAAGCAAGCCTACAAAAGTATCCTCTACATCCTCTAGCATTAGGAAGTTGCCAATGTGAACAAGAGTGAGATGATGCTACTATTTTTTTAAAATTTTAATTATTTGACAGAGAGTGAACAAGAAAATAAGGGCAGAGGTAGGCAGAGTGAGAGAGAAGCAGGCATGGAGCCCGATGCGGGGCTCAATCCCAGGACCCAGGGATCATAACCTGAGCCAAAGGCAGATGCTTAAGCAACTGAGCCACTCAGGCACCCCTAGAACGTCTAAAGTCCCAAAAATGAGGATACTAGTTGCTGGAGGGTAGTATATGACAGGAACACTGCTTCACGCTGCGGATATAAATACGGTTGCTTTGTAAGACAGTTTAGCATTTTTTTCAAAGGCTAAATAAATCTCACCTGAGGGTCTAATTGTCACACTTCTAATATCTAAACAACTGCTTTGAAAAAACTGTTTCCCCACAGTTTTTCTAAAATCTTATAATCACTCCTGGGAATGAGTTTAGCAGTTTTGTCAAAAAAAAATTTTTTTTGCATACAATTACCACATAATTCAGCAGTAGCACTCCTGGGAATTTATTCCAGAGAAATGAAATTTAAAAAAAAAGCATTTACACACCCGTTACACATATGAAGGCACCTTTGCAGAGATGATAAAGATTTCTCAAATGTCTTTGATGTTGATTTTTAAAATGTTTGAGAGACCATGCAGTGGGAAGAGCAGAGGGAAAGGAGACTCTGAAGCAGACTCCCCACACAGCCAGGGCCAGAGCCCCTCATGAGGCTCCACACCACAACCTTGAGATCTTGACCTAAGCCAAAACCGAGAGTCGACATTTAACTGGCTGAACCACCCAGGAGCCCCTCAAACATCAATAGAATTATAAGGAGAAACAGAAAAATCCACAAATCCACAAACACACCACTCAGAGGCCAAACGAGTAAACATACAGAAATATTAGTAATGATACAGAAGACTGCAGCCATATAGTATCAAATCAGAGCTAAAGGACATATGAAAGAATTCTGCACACAAGAGAAAGAGCCGTTCTTTTCAAGCTCACAAGAAACACTAACATAAATCCAATACATACTACACTGTGTAATCTCTCTCTTCCCCCTCAACCCATATCCTGACTCCAACGTGGGGAGTGTGATGTGGAAAGGCAGCTGGAACGTTCCTAAATCATTTGGAAACTATAAATATACTTTAGGGGCACCTGGGTGGCTCCATTGGTGAAGCGTTCAACTATTGGTTTCAGCTCAAGTCATGATCTCAGCGTTATGAGATCCAGCCCCATGTCAGGCTCTGCATTCAGCAGAGTCTGCCTGAGATTCTCTTCCTCTCCCTTTAGCCCTGCCCCCACTCATGCAAACGAGCTCTCTCTCAAAAATAAATAAAAATCTCAAAAAAAAATACCCCAAACTACAAATATATTTTAAAACATGTAACAATCCAAATTCCCCAAGAGATGATCCAAAAAGTCTTCTTTGGCCAGACTTAATACATAAATCTTTAACACTAGGGATGAAATTGCTGACTATATTCATTGGTCTTGGTACACACATATGTAATATGTAATGCAATATTTCAAAAACCATATACATTTTGAAATATTACTATCTCCACTTTCAGTCTAATAACTGTTCAGCAACTATTACTTGAGCTCCTACTATGTGCCATGCACTATTCTGGAAGTGAACAAAAGAGACACATGTCCTGCCCGCAAACAGGTTACACTCTAGTAGGGGGCAAGGAGGATCAGACAATAAAGAGGTAAGTATTTAGTATGTCAACCGTGAAAATGCTAAGCATCCAAGTAAAGCAAGCGAAAAAAGGGAGTAGGTATGTGGGGTGAGTGAGGGGCCAGAGGGGAACTGCATTCCTATCAATAGTCTGTTTCTCCTTATAATTCTATTGATGTTTGTCTTGGGTGTCCTGAGCTCTGTTGTAATGTGTGTTTACTCTAGATCATTTACCTTTTAAGAGAAATTGTTCCTTCTTAAAAGAGCAATTCTCTGTCATCTTTATTATAAATTTATTTTTTATTGGTGTTCAATTTGCCAACATATAGAATAACACACAGTTCTCATCCCATCAAGTGCCCCCTTCAGTGCCTATCACCCAGTCACCCCCACCCCACACCCACCCCCTCTTCCACCACCCCTATTTCGTTTCCCAGAGTTAGGAGTAATCTTTCTTTTGCATCTGTATTAATTTGGAAGTTACACACATCTGTTTCCATTTTATTCAAATTGGTTACTCAGGTCTAAAATTAATCAAGAGCTCTCTTCTAGCCCAAGAAACACAATAACCTAAAGGTTATTTTAATGTTGGTCTTTTCTTTCTATAATATTTTTGATTAATATTTAGATTCAAGTGCTTTTAAAACCACAAATTTGAACATTTTTAACAGATTGATCAAGTTCTTCATGCATCCATTTTGCTCACCATTGTGTCTTGAATCTTCTGTTTTATATTTTTCACACTGTACTATCTGTATTTAAAATGTACATATTTTATAATTCATCCAGATTATTTCTAGTTCTGGAAGCATGGGCAGTGGCAAGAGGGAGAAGGAGGCTCCTGCTGAGCAGAGAGCCCCACATGAGACTCCATCCTGGACCCTGGGAACATGACCTGAGTCCAGACTAACACCCAAGCAACTAGGCCACCCAGGCACATCAGGATGTCCCTTTCTATGTGCATCTGGCTCCATGAGGTGGGGATTATGTGGACTTGTCCGTAGGTAGAGCCAATTCTAGACTCCCTCCACCAATAGCTTCGATAGACACAGTGCGTGGGTCCAGTTCCCTCCCGGAGCAGAATGGGTTGCAACGTCAGAATCCATGGTGTCTGGCCAGGGTGGCTTCGGGACAGATGGGGCTTTAGCTAGGTCTAGGGAAACCCTGGGGAAGCATGGCCCCCTTGCTGAGGTGGGAGGACTGCTCTTTCAGACTGTTGAGGGGACGTGCCTGGACCCTCGGCCATGGCACGTCTACACCCATGTCGCGGAGGTACGACCGGGGTTGCAGCCACACTGGGTCTTTTTTTAAAGATATTTTTTCTTTTTTTAAATTTTTAAAATTTATTTATGATAGTCACACAGAGAGAGAGAGAGAGAGGCAGAGACACAAGCAGAGGGAGAAGCAGGCTCCATGCAACGGGAGCCTGACGTGGGATTCAATCCCAGGTCTCCAGGATTGCGCCCTGAGCCAAAGGCAGGCGCCAAACCGCTGCGCCACCCAGGGATCCCTATATTTCTTATTTTGATTACTTTCCTTGTACTTTAAAGTTCTTTCTTGTTTTGGGATCTAGATTCTTTTTAAAAGCAGGCCAAAATACACCCAGGATCTCTTTTCTTAGGGAGTTTGTTGTTATGGTCATTTTTGCTTTACTTTTTATTCTGTTTTTTGTTTTCATTGAAGTTCGATATGAGGACATGTAGTATAACACACAGTGCTCAACCCTCAACTGTCCTCCTCAATGCCCATCACCCAGTTACCACAAACCTCACCCACCTCCCCTTCCACTACCCTTTGTTCATTTCCTAGGGTTAGAGATCTCTAATGGTTTGTCTCCCTAATTTTTTTCCACTCACTTCACCTCCTTTCCTTATAGTCGCTTTCACTATTTCTTATATTCCTCATGGAGTGAAACCATATGATGATTGTCCTTCTCTGATTGACTTACTTCAGTCACTATAATACCGTTCGATTCCATCCACCTCAGAGCAAAGGGTGGGTCTTCGTCTTTTCTGAGGGCTGAGTAGTATTCCATTGTATATATGGACTGCATCTTCTTTATCCATTCGTCCTTCAAAGGACATTTTGGATCCTTCCACAGTTTGGCTATTGTGGACATTGCTGCTGTAAACATTGGGGTGCGGTTTTCCTGGTGTTTCACTCATCTGTATCTTTGGGGTAAATACCCAGCAGTGCAATTGCTGCATCGTATGGTGACCCTATTTTTAACTGTTTGAGGAACCTCCGAATGTTTTCCAGAGTGGCTCTATCAGCTTGCATTCCCACCAACAGTGTGGGAGGGTTCCCCCTTGCACATCCTTACCAACATCTGTTGTTTCCTGTCTTGTTAATTTTCACTATTCTCACTGGTGGGAGGTAGTATCTCATTGTGGTTTTGATTTCTGTTTCCCTAATGGCAAGGGATGTGGAGCATTTTCTCATGTGCTTGTTGGCTATGTGTGGGTTTTCTTTGGAGAAATTTCTCTTCATGTCCTCTGCCCACTTCATGATTGGATTATTTGTGAATTGGGTGTTGAGTTTGATATGTTCTTTATAGATCTTGGATAATACTCCTTTATCTCACATGTTTTGTAAATATCTCCTCACATTCTGTAGGTTTTCTTTTAGTTTTGTTGATTGTTTCTTTGCTATGCAGAAGCGTTTTATACTGATTAAGTCTCAATAGTTCCTTTTTTGCTTTTCTTTCCTTTACCTTTGGAGATGTATCATGCAAGAAGTTGCTGTGGCCCAGTTAAAAAAGGGTGTTGCCTGTGTTCTCTAGGATTTTGATGGATCCTTGTCCCGCATTCAGATCTTTCAACAGTTTTGAGTTTACTGTTGGGTCTGGTGTAAGAGAATGGTCTAGTTCATTCTTCTGCATGTGGCTACCCAATTTTCCCAAAACCATTTATTGAAGAGACTATCCTTTTTCCAGTGGATATTCTTTCCTGCTTTGTCAAATACTAGTTGACCACAGATTGAAGGCCCATTTCTGGGTTCTCTGTTCTCTTCTCTTAATCTATGTCTTTGTTTGGGCCAGTACCACACTGTCTTGATGATCTCAGCTTTGTAATGATGTTTGAAATCCAGCATTGTGATGCACTGTGCACTGGTATTCTTTCTCAATATTCCTCTGGCAATTCAGGAGCTTTTCTGACTCATTACGAAGCTTAAGATTAATTGTTCCAACTCTGTGAAAAAGCTCATGGTATTTTGATAGAGATTGCATTGAACATGTAAATTGCCACTTTAACCATATATTTTCTTTTACATTTCTCACCATTTTTTTTTCTTCCAATCGACTAACACAGTGTTACCTTGGTTCTGGGCGTATTTTGGTCATGTGGTAGAAGGTACTAATTTCCACCATTGTAAAACAAAACAAGACAAAAAAAAAAAAAAAAAAAGAAAACCCTGTATCTCATATATCTACCAAAATTTTATTGAATATGCTGAAGGGAACCCAGAAGTGAAAAATATATCAAAGACATGTAATTGTAGAAATATGAAAGTCAAAAAGGAAAAAACTTAAAAACGAAGAGTTGGTAAAATATAGTAGCTATGGAAGGAAAAGCAAAATATTGGAAGTTTTTAACTTGATATAAAAATGAGTCCTAATGGCTCCCTGCATGGGCCCTGCTTCTCCCTCTGCCTGTGTCTCTGCCTCTCTCTCTCTTTGTCTCTCTCTCTCTCGCTCTGTGTCTCTCATGAATAAATAAAAAATAAAATCTTAAAAAAAAAGGGGCAGCCCCAGTGGCGCTGTGGTTTAGCGCCGCCTGCAGCCTGGGGCGTGATCCTGGAGACCTGGGATTGAGGCCCACATTGGGTTCCCTGCATGGGGCCTGCTTCTCCCTCTGCCTGTGTCTCTGCCTCTCTCTCTCTGTCTCTCTCTCTCGCTCTGTGTCTCTCATGAATAAAAAAAATAAAATCTTTAAAAAAATGAGTCATAATGAAAAGAAAAAAAAAGAGACGAAAAGAAAAGAAAAAAGAAATGAAAAGAAAAACACCCCTCTAGTTCTATATGCTATTTTTCCTCAGTCCTGGAGCTTCCCGGTGCTGCTTATTCAGTAAACTTTTCTTCCCCTGTGCTTCCAGCTGGTCTTCTGGGTAGGGGCTGCTGCCCTGATTGCTCAGGTGACTGTGCCTGTGCCTGTGGGAGATGCCCCGCCCCCTGCCAGGTGCTGGGCTCAGTGGGAGATGTCTATCCCCTGAGGCCTTTGTTGCCTAGAGACCCAGCAGGAGAGTTGTTGCTTTCCTGTGTCCTCCCCACTTCCACCTGCCCCAAGGGGAACCCAGGAGAGCTGGCATTGTCCTCCTGGGCGCCCTGAGATCCAGGGCCCTGTACCACTGGACACATGCTCCCGTGGACCACAGCTTCCGAAGGGAACAGAAGACAGCCACCTCCATCACTTTCCAGGCTCTAGGCCACAGGGAGCTCTGAAGCTGCCCCATAAATGCCCCCGAGGGTTCTGATGTTTCAGCCCTTTATGTAGGTGGGACTGTGGTTGGTGCTGAGGTGTCTCCCTGGTGCCCCTCTTCTTACTGTGTCCCGGGAACCTTGAGGCTTCACTGCCCCTCCTGCAGTTCAGCCACATTTCCCTGCTCAGCACGTTTCCCTCAGGGGAATATTCAGGAGCAGGTTTGTAAAGTGCCCGCTTGACTAGGGCTGGACTTTCATGCCCCAGAGGCTTTCACGGCTCCCCTGCCCTGCTTTGTTTTTATTTTAATTTTTTTTCCGGCCTTCCTACCTAGTCAGAAGTGAAAACTTTTCTCTCTGTACCATTCCAGCTGTTCTCTCTTTCCACTAAGGTCAAATTCGTGGGTGCTCAGGAGATTTTGAAAGTTCTCTAGGTGTGTTTGAGGGCCAGATGAAGGGAGGACCCCTAATCTTGCACCACGTTGCATCCTCCCTCTGTTACATTCTTCTGTGGGGAACACATACTGAAGGATAGGAGCAAACCCCTGTATGCAGGAGAGGCTCTATGATTTGCCAATCCTCCAGGAAAGTAAAAATGTGGGGCTCCTTGTTCAAAATGATTAGGAATCTCAAGTCTCTGACAAGGCAACATTAAAGCAAGCCTGTGGTCTCTGAAACTACACACTTGGCACACTCGTGATGCTGGCCCTGACTGTATGCTTGGGATTCCCAAACCATTCATAGCCTTCACCTTGTTTGTTCCTCTGTCGATGGTGCTGACATTTTGAAAACTGGTTTTCCATCCCATAAGGATTTTTTATTTTTTTTATTTTTATTTTTTTTCACTTAAGTCTTTTTTTTAAATTTATTTTTTATTGGTGTTCAATTTACTAACATACAGAATAACCCCCAGTGCCCGTCACCCATTCACTCCCACCCCCCGCCCTCCTCCCCTTCTACCACCCCTAGTTCGTTTCCCAGAGTTAGCAATCTTTACGTTCTGTCTCCCTTTCTGATATTTCCTACACATTTCTTCCCCCTTCCCTTATATTCCCTTTCACTATTATTTATATTCCCCAAATGAATGAGAACATATAATGTTTGTCCTTCTCCGACTGACTTACTTCACTCAGCATAATACCCTCCAGTTCCATCCACGTTGAAGCAAATGGTGGGTATTTGTCATTTCTAATAGCTGAGTAATATTCCATTGTATACATAAACCACATCTTCTTTATCCATTCATCTTTTGTTGGACACCGAGGCTCCTTCCACAGTTTGGCTATCGTGGTCATTGCTGCTATAAACATCGGGGTGCAGGTGTCCCGGCGTTTCATTGCATTTGTATCTTTGGGATAAATCCCCAGCAGTGCAATTGCTGGGTCATAGGGCAGGTATATTTTTAACTCTTTGAGGAGCCTCCACACAGTTTTCCAGAGTGGCTGCACCAGTTCACATTCCCACCAACAGTGTAAGAGGGTTCCCTTTTCTCTGCATCCTCTCCAACATTTGTTGTTTCCTGCCTTGTTAATTTGCCCCATTCTCACTGGTGTGAGGTGGTATCTCGTTGTGGTTTTGATTTGTATATCCCTGATGGCAAGTGATGCAGAGCATTTTCTCATGTGCATGTTGGCCATGTCTATGTCTTCCTCTGTGAGATTTCTCTTCATGTCTTTTGCCCATTTCATGATTGGATTGTTTGTTTCTTTGGTGTTGAGTTTAATAAGTTCTTTATAGATCTTGGAAACTAGCTCTTTATCTGATATGTCATTTGCAAATATCTTCTCCCATTCTGTAGGTTGTCTTTGAGTTTTGTTGACTGTATCCTTTGCTGTGCAAAAGCTTCTTATCTTGATGAAGTCCCAATAGTTCATTTTTGCTTTTGTTTCTTTTGTCTTCGTGGATGTATCTTGCAAGAAGTTACTGTGGCCAAGTTCAAAAAGGGTGTTGCCTGTGTTCTTCTCTAGGATTTTGATGGAATCTTGTCTCACATTTAGATCTTTCATCCATTTTGAGTTTATCTTTGTGTATGGTGAAAGAGAGTGTTCCAGTTTCATTCTTCTGCATGTGTATGTCCATTTTCCCAGCACCATTTATTGAAGAGACTGTCTTTCTTCCAGTGGATAGTCTTTCCTCCTTTATCGAATATTAGTTGACCATAAAGTTCAGGGTCCACTTCTGGGTTCTCTATTCTGTTCCACTGATCTATGTGTCTGTTTTTGTGCCAGTACCACACTGTCTTGATGACCACAGCTTTGTAGTACAACCTGAAATCTGGCATTGTGATGCCCCCAGATATGGTTTTCTTTTTTAAAATTCCCGTGGCTATTTGGGGTCTTTTCTAATTCCACACAAATCTTAAAATAATTTGTTCTAACTCTCTGAAGAAACTCCATGGTATTTTGATAGGGATTGCATTAAACGTGTAAATTGCCCTGGGTAACATTGACATTTTCACAATATTAATTCTTCCAATCCATGGGCATGGAATATTTTTCCATCTCTCTGTGTCTTCCTCAATTTCTTTCAGAAGTGTTCTATAGTTTTGAGGGTATAGATCCTTTACCTCTTTGGTTAGGTTTATTCCTAGGTATCTTATGCTTTTGAGTGCAATTGTAAATGGGATTGACTCCTTAATTTCTCTTTCTTCAGTCTCATTGTTAGTGTATAGAAATGCCACTGATTTATGGGCATTGATTTTGTATCCTGCCACGCTACCAAATTGCTGTATGAGTTCTAGCAATCTTGGGGTGGTGGCTTTTGGGTTTTCTATGTAGAGTATTATGTCATCGGTGAAGAGGGAGAGTTTGACTTCTTCTTTGCCAATTTGAATGCCTTTAATGTCTTTTTGTTGTCTGATTGCTGAGGCTAGGACTTCCAGTATTATGTTGAATAGCAGTGGTGAGAGTGGACATCCCTGTCTTGTTCCTGATCTTAGGGGAAAGGCTCCCAGAGCTTCCCCATTGAGAATGAGATTTGCTGTGGGCTTTTCGTAGATGGCTTTTAAGATGTCGAGGAATGTTCCCTCTATCCCTACACTCTGAAGAGTTTTGATCAGCAATGGATGCTGTATTTTGTCAAATGCTTTCTCTGCATCTAATGGGAGGATCATATGGTTCTTGGTTTTTCTCTTGCTGATATGATGAATCCCATTGATTGTTTTACGGGTGTTGAACCAGCCTTGTGTCCCGGGAATAAATCCTACTTGGTCATGGTGAATAATTTTCTTAATGTATTGTTGGATCCTATTGGCCAGTATCTTGTTGAGAATTTTTGCATCCATGTTCATCAGGGATATTGGTCTGTAATTCTCCTTTTTGGTGGGGTCTTTGTCTGGTTTTGGAATTAAGGTGATGCTGGCGTCATAGAATGAATTTGGAAGTACTCCATCTCTTTCTATCTTTCCAAACAGCTTTAGGAGAATAGGTATGGTTTCTTCTTTAAACGTTTGATAAAATTCCCCTGGGAAGCCATCTGGCCCTGGACTCTTGTGTCTTGGGAAGTTTTTGATGACTGCTTCAATTTCCTCCCTGGTTATTGGCCTGTTCAGGTTTTCTATTTCTTCCTGTTCCAGTTTTGGTAGTTTGTGGCTTTCCAGGAATGCGTCCATTTCTTCTAGATTGCCTAATTTATTGGCGTATAGCTGTTCATAATATGTTTTTAAAATCGTTTGTATTTCCTTGGTGTTGGTAGTGATCTCTCCTTTCTCATTCATGATTTTATTAATTTGAGTCTTTTCTCTCTTCTTTTTAATAAGGCTGGCTAATGGTTTATCTATCTTAATTATCTTAATTCTTTCAAAGAACCAACTCCTAGTTCTGTTGATCTGTTCCACAGTTCTTCTGGTCTCGATTTCGTTGAGTTCTGCTCGAATCTTTATTAACTCCCTTCTTCTTTTGGGTGTAGGATCTATTTGCTGTTTTTTATCTAGCTCCTTTATGTGTAAGGTTATCTTTTGTATTTGAGTTCTTTCCAGTTTTTGAATGGATGGTTGTATTGCGATGTATTTCCCCCTTAGGACTGCTTTTGCTGCATCCCAAAGATTTTGAACGGTTGTATCTTCATTCTCATTAGTTTCCATGAATCTTTTTAATTCTTCCTTAATTTCCTGGTTGACCCTTTCATCTTTTAGCAGGATGGTCCTTAACCTCCACGTGTTTGAGGTCCTTCCAAACTTCTTGTTGTGATTGAGTTCTAATTTCAAGGCATTATGGTCTGAGAATATGCAGGGGATGATCCCAATCTTTTGGTATCGGCTCAGACCCGATTTGTGACCCAATATGTGGTCTATTCTGGAGAAAGTTCCATGTGCGCTTGAGAAGAATGTGTATTCAGTTGAGTTTGGATGTAAAGTTCTATAGATATCTGTGAAATCCATCTGGTCCAGTGTATCATTTAAAGCTCTCGTTTCTTTGGAGATGTTGTGCTTAGAAGACCTATCGAGTATAGAAAGAGCTAGATTGAAGTCACCAAGTATAAGTGTATTATTATCTAAGTATTTCTTCACTTTGGTTAATAATTGATTTATATATTTGGCAGCTCCCACATTCGGGGCATATATATTGAGGATTGTTAAGTCCTCTTGTTGAATAGATCCTTTAAGTATGATATAGTGTCCCTCTTCATCTCTCACTACAGTCTTTGGGGTAAATTTTAGTTTATCTGATATAAGGATGGCTACCCCTGCTTTCTTTTGAGGACCATTCGAAAGGTAAATGGTTCTCCAACCTTTTATTTTCAGGCTGTAGGTGTCCTTCTGTCTAAAATGAGTCTCTTGTAGACAGCAAATAGATGGGTCCTGCTTTTTTATCCAGTCTGAAACCCTGCGCTTTTTGATGGGGTCATTAAGCCCGTTCACATTCAGAGTTACTATTGAGAGATATGAGTTTAGTGTCATCATGATATCTATTCAGTCCTTGTTTTTGTGGAATGTTCCACTGAACTTCCTCTTAAAGGGGAATTTTAAGAGTCCCCCTTAAAATTTCTTGCAGAGCTGGTTTGGAGGTCACATATTCTTTCAGTTCCAGCCTGTCTTGGAAGCTCTTTATCTCTCCTTCCATTTGAATGAGAGCCTTGCTGGATAAAGTATTCTTGGTTGCATGTTCTTCTCATTGAGGACCCTGAATATATCGTGCCAGCCCTTTCTGGCCTGCCAGGTCTCTGTGGAGAGGTCTGCTGTTACCCTAATACTCCTCCCCATAAAAGTCAGGGATTTCTTGTCTCTTGCTGCTTTAAGGATCTTCTCTTTATGTTTGTAATTTGCAAGCTTCACTATTAAATGTCGAGGTGTTGAACGGTTTTTATTGATTTTAGGGGGGCATCTCTCTATTTCCTGGACCTGAATGCCTGTTTCCCTTCCCAGATTAGGAAAGTTTTCAGCTAGAATTTGTTCAAATACATATTCTGGCCCTCTGTTCCTTTCGGCGCCCTCGGGAACACCAATTAAACGTAAGTTTTTCTTCCTCAGGCTGTCGTTTATTTCCCTTAATCTATCTTCATGGTCTTTTAATTATTTGTCTCTTTTTTCCTCAGTTTCCCTCTTTGCTATCAACTTGTCTTCTATGTCACTCACTCGTTCTTCCACCTCGTTAACCCTCGTCGTTAGGACTTCTAGTTTGGATTGCATCTCATTCAATTGATTTTTAATTTCTGCCTGATTAGCTCTAAATTCTGCAGTCATGAAGTCTCTTGAGTCCTTTATGCTTTTTTCTAGAGCCACCAGTAGCTTTATAATAGTGCTTCTGAATTGGCTTTCTGACATTGAGTTGTAATCCAGATTTTGTAAGTCTGTGGGAGAGAGGACTGTTTCTGATTCTTTCTTTTGAGGTGAGGTTTTCCTTTTAGTCATTTTGCTCAGTGCAGAGTGGCCAAAAGCAAGTTGTACTGGGAAAAGGAGAAAAAGAGAGGAGAGAAAGAAGGAAAGAAAAAAGAAAGAGAAAAAAAGGAAGAAAAAAAACGAAAAAAAAAAAAGAAGAAAAAGAGAAAGAAAAAGAAAGAAAGGAGAAAAAAGGGGAGTGAGGGAAGGAAACAAATCAAAAAGCAAAGCAAAACAAAACAAATAAAACAAAAAAAAGAACCACGGGGGAGTATCTTCTGATTCTGTGTACTTTAAGTCCCTTGGCTTCTCCTGGAAGTTGTCCGTCTAGCTGGTCTTCTGGGGGAGGGGCCTGTTGTGCTGATTTTCAGGTGTTAGCACCTGGGGGAGCTGCTGTGCCCCTGCCTGGTGCAGGGCTCAGTGGCGGTTGTTTACCCTGTGAGGCCCCAGGAGCAACAGTCCTAGTGGCGGGGCCAGCTCTGGAGCCCTGGATTCAGCTCCGGCAGGAACTCCGGAGGTCTCCGTCTGCAGGGCCTGGAGGCTCTGGGGCTGGGCCGCTGATCTGCTGAGCTCCCGGCAGGAGCGTCCTTGCTGTCCTGGGCCCTCCCGGCCTCTGCCTGTCCCGGGGGAGGCCGGATCCTGGGCTGTCCCGGCGCCCTGTGCTCCGGGGCCTGCGGTGTTGGATTCGCGCTCCCGGGCCGCACAATCCCCTCCGCGGAGCCGCCGCCCGAGCCCCCCCGAGCTGCTCCTGGAACCGCGCAGCCCCCTCTGCACGGAGCCTCTTCCTCTGCCCGAGCCCCTCCGAGCTGCTCCCGGGGCCGCGCAGCCCCCTCCGCGGAGCCGCCCCCAGCCCCCCGAGCTGCTCCCGCCCCGCAGCCCCCTCCGCGGAGCCGCCCCCGAGCCCTCCGAGCTGCTCCGGGTCCCGCCGTGCGCGCTGCAGCCCTTAGGGAGCTCGGCGCACTCTCCTGGGCGCGCAATTGCTCTGTTACTGTCCCAGGGAACCCGAGGGCATCCTCGCCCTTTTGGGTCCTGCTCCAACTCCCTGTGAGCCCCTTTCCGCCCGGGAAGGTTGGTGCCGCTCCTGCTTCTCCGGGACGGCGCTCTCCTGTCCTGGGGACACTCGCCCTGGCCTCAGCCCGGCTCCTCGCCCGGGCCCCTCCCCCTTGGATGCCTTTTGTTTCTTTATTTCTTTTTCCCCGTCTTCCTACCTTGATAGAAGCGCAAACTCTTCTCACTGTAGCATTCCAGGTGTTCTCTCTTTAATTCTCAGGCCTAATTCATTGGATTTTTTAATCCGTACAGTTTGAAAGGAGAGAATCCTGGCTGAACTCACCATTAATCCACCATGGTTTTAAATTTTAGAAGAAACTGTGTCTGCCTGTTCAGATAGATACCTGGTGCACATGATATACAAGTGGCACATTCAAAATCATCAGGTATTTTTAAAAAGATTTTATTTATTTATTCATGAGAGATATATATAGAGAGAAGCAGAGATACAGGCAGGGGGAGAAGCAGGTTCCACCCAGGGAGCCCCACGCAGAACTTGATCCCGGGACTCCAGAATCACACCCTGGGCTGAAGGCAGGTGCTAAACTGCTGAGCCACGCAGGGATCCCCAATCATCAGGTATTTTTTTTGTGTGTGGCCACCAGAATATAATTCAGGAAAATTATTTTTAGGGGCATGTTTTCCAGAGCAATATTGTTCATAGGATTCATAGTTTGGAAAACCTCTTAAAACTTTTACATCTAACCATCGAATTGAGTGATAATGTAAAGCAATCATTTGGAGAACAGCTTTTTGCTCTCATAAATAGACTCAACACTAACAGGGCTTTAAGCTTGATACAGTTTGTGTAGTCTGTGATTTTTGAAGTCTGACCGGTGAGAACAAATTGTGTTTTGGATACCCTACGTTAGTCTCTAAATTCTTCTTCTTCTTCTTCTTCTTCTTTCTTCTTCTTCTTCTTCTTCTTCTTCTTCTTCTTCTTCTTCTTCTTCTTCTTCTTTCTCCTTCTTCTTCTTCTTCTTTCTCCTTCTTCTTCTTCTTCTTTCTTCTTCTTCTTCTTCTTCTTCTTCTTCTTCTTCTTCTTCTTCTTTCTCCTTCTTCTTCTTCTTCTTCTTCTTTCTCCTTCTTCTTCTTCTTCTTTCTCCTTCTTCTTCTTCTTCTTCTTCTTCTTCTTCTTCTTCTTCTTCTTCTTCTTCTTCTTCTTCAAGGCTGAAATAGTCTTTATCATACCTGGATTGGGGGATTATCTGTTACTGAATTTTTAGTAGAGATATTGGAATTTTCTCCTTATGATATTTGTAAAGTTGGCATTCTGCTTTTATTTAATCTCCACAATATGTAAACAATTTGCAAATGGGATTTCTTCTTGAAAGACTCATGACATTGGAAATAAATAATTAAAATTTAAACAAAATTCTTAAAGGCATTTTATTTATCATTATAAATGCTGGTAAGCCCAACAATTATATAAACATAGAAGTGATACATTTTTAAATGTAACAGTTGAAATTACTTTTTAAATTTACAAGGGACTCCTGGGTGGCTCAGCAGTTGAGTCTCTGCCTTTGGCTCAGGGTCTGATCCTGGAGTCTCAGGATCAAGTCCCAGATCTGAAAATCCAAGAAAACCTCTGACCTCTGCATCTACAGAGAAGGTCGATGTTTGTGGGCCTCTGGAGCAGAGCTGTGGAGGCTCTGGCCAGCAGACACCATGACCTGCCTCATCTCACTGTCCTTCCTGGAGGGTGCCCCCCTCAACAGGAGAAGAGTCCCTGACCAAAAAGGACCTGAGCTGGCATCTCCCAGGGCTCTGGGGAGGCAGGGTCAATATGAGCCCCCCAAGACCAGAATGAAGACTGATGGGATTGAGCCCCCCAAGGCCAGAATGAAGACTGATGGGATTGAGTCCCCCATGGCCCTGACCTGCTCTGGATTCTGCCCCAAGGTTCAGCGACCCTCTAAGAGCAGGATGTGTCCTTCTGGGTCTTTGGTGTGCCCCAAAGATCCAGGTCACTCTCCTGGGACAGCGCTGGGAAAAACAGGACAACCCAAGGCAGGGGCAGCAGGGGCAGGCTGCCGGACCACACCCTCAACCACACTAGGAGGCAGGCTCCTCCACATGCTGTGTCTCCAGCAGTCAGTCACCTGGCACCAGTGGGCCAGAGGCCAGGGTCCAACTGACTTGCTGGGACCCAGCACAGGAACCCCTAAGCTGCAGGTCCAGGTCATGTCTACTGTCCTCAGAATTGCCCCTCAGGTCCCAACCTCAGGACATGCATCCCACACGGAGTCTGCCCAGGCTCCAAGCTGGGGGACTCCTGCACCTCCAGGTGACTTTGGCTTTCCCCTAAAGGACAGGAAGATCTCCCTTCCCAGGAGAAGGCAGGCACCCTTTGCTCTGAGCACGTTTGCTGTTGAAGGTTCAATAAAGCGTGGTTGTGTTAAAATACATGGCCAGCCCATTTCTGCATCTCCCAGAGCTCTGTGCAGGTGGCAGGGACAGACACCCAGAAAGGAGGAGGGGGCACTGCCCAAACTCCTGACCAGCCCCTGCACAGGTGCCACAAGGCACAAGAAGCTGACCTGCCCACATGCCTTCGAAGGTCGACCAGATGCCAGGGGCAGGACCATTACAGACTTACTGTGACTCAGCCTGTGCCCTGCAGGCCAGGTTGGAGCTGGGAGAAAGTGACAGCCAGGGGCCTGTGGTCTCAGTTCAGGAAGGTCTGTGCAAAGCGCCCTGGGATGTCTGGGCTCCCTCTGTCCAGGGAGCCTGGACTGGCTGGGCTCCAGGGGCGCTTCCATCCTTCCTCACCCTGAGCGTGTGCTTCTGGGGCACAGAGGGTCAGCAGGGCTGTCAGCGTGGCCCAGGAAGGGACCTCAGGACAGCACGCACTTGCAGCTCATGCACTTGGGCCCTCTCACCGGGCAGGCTCAGCTGGCACAGCTTGTGCTGCCACATCTCCTGCACCAGTGTGTAGAAGGATCTTCCACGTCCTAGCAATTAGGGCCTGGGGGAGAGTGGGGCTCAGCCCGGGGGCCTGGAGCCCAGGCAACCAAGGGACCCCAGCCCCTCCCCACCCTGACTCACACACACAGGCAGCCTCAGGCCTCCCTCCATTGGGCAGCTTCCTCCTCAGGAGTTCCCTGACTGGGCGGCCCTGATGTGTGGCTCCAGCTTGAGAGGCATCGAGGAAGGAGAGGCAGGTGGCACTCAGCTGGAACCACTGCCAGACACACGACTGTGGCCAAGTTGGACCTTCAAACTCAGCTGACCCTCCAAGAATCACTGCACAAAGAAGCCCATGATTTTTTTTTTAATTTTTATTTATTTATGATAGTCACAGAGAGAGAGAGAGAGAGGCAGAGACACAGGCAGAGGGAGAAGCAGACTCCATGCACCGGGAGCCTGACGTGGGATTCGATCCCGGGTCTCCAGGATCGCGCCCTGGGCCAAAGGCAGGCGCTAAACCACTGCGCCACCCAGGGATCCCAGAAGCCCATGATTGACCGGGAGAATCCAACTAGCCACCCAATGCCAGCATCTACAGTGCTAAAGATTGTGGTTTCCAGCCAGTTAAGTGTTAGGATGACACAGCCCAAGGATCACATAACTGAGGGTCGATAGATACACAGACACCCCAAAATGAACAAACGTTGGAATCCCCCTATTGTTGTCAAACAACAGCAGAAT
Source organism: Canis aureus (assembly GCF_053574225.1). NCBI lineage: Eukaryota > Metazoa > Chordata > Mammalia > Carnivora > Canidae > Canis > Canis aureus. Next base: position 23,661,511 of record NC_135623.1, read on the forward strand.
GGTTACATACATGATGCTCTAGTCACACGGGAGAATAGATTGAAGATCCTACAAATCACGACTGCACAGAAGTGTTGGAGGCATGGAGTTGTGCCTGCTGGGTTCTGACAATGAGCAAGGGGTGATAGGATACATCTTACAGAGGGTGGGCTCCCTCTTAGCAAAGGACACCAGATCCCTTCAAAGATGACACATGGTGAAATCTGTCCTTCTCTCTTTCTATTTCAGGTATTCCCCCTATTTTGTTCTTCATAATTCTACTTCAGCCTCCACCCTTCATCCAAGCCAATGACATACAGGCTTTTTCATGACATTGGGTCCTACAAGTAGGCAGAGCTTTGCCTGCCAAGTTCAGAAATGATTATTGCCCAGGTTTGTGCTGATCCACCTAACTCGTGCCTTCACAGCTCTTCTCTCCTTGCAGATCGTGGGGAAACAAAGTCTTACCATGAAAGAAGCCCACTCCCACTTGCGCCGGACCATCACTTGTGGGGGACATCATCTGGGTAAAATATTGAAACCAGGAGCAAATAAGAATAGGTTGTAGGTTAGCCATAGTCTGGTTCGAGTATTTTCCAGAAGCAAGCAATTACCTTCGATATCATGTTTTATATCTTCATCCATTCATTAGTTTTAAAATATTTTATTTTTATGTAATCTCTACATCCAATATGGATTTTACACTCACAACCCTGACATGAAGATCCACCGACCAAGGTAGCCAGGCACCCCAGTGCCAAGTTTTATAACTCTTGGCTTGATTGCCTATCTCTGAATCCAATTGGAACATTGAGTCCATGACGAGGGAGCTTTAACTACCTCCAAGTCCAAGAACCACCTGCTATATCCAAATCATAGTATGACATTAGCCATTGAAGAGCATTTTAAATCAATCATCAGTAAAATGACTACTGGTAAGGAAATTGTCAACTTTTAACATGTTGGCCCTGCTCCCTGGATCCCAGGGAAACTATGCTTTCTTTAACATTTATCAAGATCCAATGACTCCACCAATCCTCAGAGTGTGGGCTCCATTTCTGCCCTGACACATGCTGTATGTCTGCTTCAATCAATCCATCACAGGGAGCCTGGCAGGCTCAGTGTGGTTGGTAAGAACAGTTCACTCTTGATCTTGGGGTAGTGAGTTCAGGCCCATGTTAGGTGTAGAGATTACAGAAAAAGAAAGTCTTTAAAAAAATCAATCAATCAGTTGATCTGGGGAGACACATCTCCACATCCCATAGGGGCAGGGAGCCAGCTTACAGTTCTACACACAGGATCATAATCAGCACAGCACAAATTCAGAACTTTCAGTAGTCGGCTAGTGTGGGGGACATACCAGCTTAACGGTGCTCAGGTGATGAAGTGAGGGTCACCCCCACGAGTCATTGGGTGTGCTTAGGGTCCCTGGGGTCACAAGGACAGTGGTGCCAACTGTTCCCAAGCACAGAAATGGGGAAACCGGCTGAGAGCACTGTGTCTAGAGGCCAGCTTTCTGCTCTGTGTGGCTATGAACTGCAAACCCCCGTGCAGTCTCCAGGGACTGCTTTACTGGGACAGAAGAGGGAGGTTACCTTCCAGGGTAGAAAGAGGGAGGTGACCCTCTGGGTCAGGGAGAGCAGAGGTCTCCAGGGGAGGCCCTAAATTTTGGATTTTTGAAAGTCAGTCACTCATCTTAGATTTAAAAAAATAAAAAAGCTCAGACACAGGGAGGGTGAACGCAGCGTTCTGACACAAACTGGGAGACAAGAGGGCTTGATGGGTCTTCTGTGAAGGCTCACTACAGACTGAGGAGCTGGATGTTCAGCTCCAGGGCCAGGGAACACAGGGCCCCCACCCTCTTCCAGTCCATCAGCCCTGAGTCTTCACGGAGCAGCACAGCACCACCTGGTGGATGCCAGAGGCACTTACACTGAGCCCCGCCTCTGAGCCCTGCAGGTGCATCTCCACTAAGGCAAGTGCACACCTGACAATCAGCATAACAGGGCTCTTCCCCAGAAGACCTGCACAGACCACTGGCTCCTATAAAGTGTACTGATCACAGAAGCCTGCAAAGCTTCAGCTCAAAGGGGAAAGTAGGATCTGGCTTCCTTTGAACTTTGTTCTTTATTATTTTTCATTTATTATCTTCAATTATTTTTATTAATTTCTTAATCTTAATTGTTATGCACGTACTTATATATTTATTATTTTTGATTACTTTCATTGTACTTTAATTTTCTTTCTTATTTTTGGTCTAGATTCTTCTAATAATTAATTAATAATTAACAAGCAGGATAAAACACACCCAGGATCTTGTTTTTGGGGGATTTTGTGGTTATTGTTGTTTTCCCTGTTTTTTTCTTTTTCTCTCTTCCTTCCTTTCTGGAAAAAATAATGATGTGGAGAAATTCACCTCCAAAAAGAACACGAGATAGTACTCAGAGCCAGGGGTTTAATCAATGCAGATAAAGGTAAGATGTCTGAACTAGAATTTAAAACAATAATTACAAAGATAGTAGCTGGGTTGGACAAAGAGCTTAGAAGACACTACATAATCCCTTACAATAGAGATAAAAGAACTAACATCTAGTCAGGCCGACATTTAAAATGCTATAACTAAGATGCAGTCCCAAGCGGAAGCCCTAAAAACAAGAAAGGTAATGGACCGCAGAGGCAGACTTAGGGAACTCAGCCTCTTATTAAACAATAACATTCATATCGTAGGAGACTCAGAAGATGTAGAGAGGAAAAAGGGGCACAAGTTTTATTTGAACAAATTATATAAACTTCTCTAATGTGAGGAAGGACCCAGACACTGAAACCAATAGCACAGAGAACTCCCACTAAATTCAACAAAACCCGACCATCGCCAAGGCACATCGGAGTCAAATTCACAAAATACACACACACGGAAAGAAACCCGAAAGTGGCGGGGCGGCGAGAGTCCTTAACCTACACGGGAATTCAAATCCAGTTCGCAGCAGATCTGTCCACACAAACATGAAAGGCCAGAAAGCAGTGGTAGGCAATATTTAATATGTTGAATGGGGAGAGTATGCAGATAAGAATTCTTTATACAACAAGGCTGTCATTCAGGATAGAAGGAGACATTAAGAATTTCCCAGAGAGACAACAAATAAAGGAGTTCATGACCACAAAACCAGTCCGGCACGAAATTTTTAAGGGGGACTCTTCTAGTGGGGGGGGGGGGGAAGACACCAAAAGCATCAAAGACTAGAAAGGACCAGAGAACATCACTGGAAACACTGACTCTACTGGTAACACCAAGGCACTCAATTCATATCTTTCAATTATCGCTCGGAATGTAGATGGACTAAAGGCCCCAATCAAAAGATATAGGGTATCAGAGTGGATTAAAATACAAGATCCCCCTATATCCTGCCTACCAGATGATCACTTTAGACCGACAGACGCCAACATATTGAAAGTCAGGGGATGGGAAATCATGTATCATGGTAATGGACATCAAAAGAAAGCTGGAGGACACATATTCATATCAGACAAACTAGATTTGAAACCGAACGTTGGGGACACCTGGTGGCTGAGTGTTTGACCATCTAGTATTGACTCAGTGTGTGACCCCAGGGTTCCAGGATCGAGTCCCACTTGGGCTCCCCTTGGGGAGCCTGCTTCTCCCTCTGCCTACATTTCTGCCTCTGCTTCTCTCTGTGTGCCTCTCATGAATAAATAAATAAATCTTTAAAAAAACATAAAGAAAAAACAAATACTGGACCAAGAGAGCAGAAGGGCATTAATTCATAATTAAGTGGACTATCCATCAAGAAGATCCAACAGCTGTAAATGCTTATGCCTCCAACATGGGAGTACCTAAATATATAAACCAATGAACAACAAACATACAGAAACTCACTGATACTAATGCAATGACAGGGGATTTTAACACCCACTTATGGCAATGGAGAGACTGTCTAAGCAGAAAATCAACAGGGGAACAATGGTTTTGAGACACTGGACCAGGTGGACTCAACAGATGTATTCAGAATATTTCATCCTACACCAGAAGAATACACATTCCTTTCCAGTTCACATGGGACATTTCCAGAACAGATCACATCATGGGACACAAATCAGCCTCAACAGGTACAAGAAGATTGAGATCATACCAATAACATTTTCAGACCAAAACACTATGAAACTTGAAGTCAACTGCAAGAAAAATTTCAGAAAGACCTCAGATATGTGGAGATTAAAGAACATCCTACTAGAGAATGAATGAGGCAACCAGGAAATTAAAGAAGAAATTTAAAAAATATATGGAAACAAATGAAAATGAAAACATTTGTCCAAACCTCTGGGATGCAGCAAAAGCAGTCCTAAGGGGGAATTACATAGCAATACAGTACTACCTCACGACACAAGAAAAGTCTCAAGTACACAACCTAATCCTATACCTACAGGATCTAGGAAAGGAAAAGCAAACAAAGCGTAAAGCCAGCAGAAGAAGGGAAATAATAAACATGAGATCACAAATAAGCAAAACAGAAACAACAATGAAACAATAGAACTGGATAACGAAACTAAGAGCTGGGACTTCAAACTAATTAATAAAATGGATCAAACCCTAGCCATACTTATCAACAAGAGTAACAACCTAAATAATAAAATCACAAATGAGAGAGGAGACATCTACACCACAATAGGAAACAATTATAAGAGAATACTATGAAAAACTATATGCCAACAAGCTGGAAGACTGGAAAGAAATGTATAAATCCCTAGAAATGTACAAACTACCAAAACTGCAATAGGAAGAAATAGAAGGGCAACCCAGTGGCTCAGCCGTTTAGTGCCACCTTTAGCCCAGGGCATGATCCTGGAGACCCGGGATCGAGTCCCAAGTCGGGTTCCCTGCATGGGGCCTGCTTCTCCCTCTGCCTGTGTCTATGCCTGCCATTCTCTCTCTCTCTCTCTCTCTCTCTCTCTGTGTCTCATGAGTAAATTATATAACCTTTTTTTTTAAAGGAAGAAATAGAAAATGTGCACAGACCCATAACTGGCAAAGACATTGAATCAAAGGGGCACTTGGGTGGCTTAGTGGTTGAGCATCTGTTTTGGCTCAGGTCATGATCCCAGAATGCTGGATCAATCCCACATCAGGCTCCCCACAGGGAGCCTGCTTCTGCCTGTACTCTGCCTCCCTTTCTGTGTCTCTCATGAATAAATAAATAAAATCTCTTAATACAATCCCTATCAAAATAGCAATAGCATTTTTTCCCAAAGCTGGAACAAATAATCCTAAAATATGTATGGAACCACAAAAGGTTGATAGTAGACAAACCGGTGTTGGGAAAGAAAACCAAAGCTGGACCGTCACAATTTCAGACTTCAAGTTATATTACAGAGCTCCAGTGATCAAAAAAGTATGGTGCAGGCACAAGAAGACGACACACAGATCAATAGAACAGAATGGAAAACTGAAACACGATACAAACCTGTAACTCTATGCTCAATTAATCTTCAACAAAGCAGGAAAGAATACATAACGCCAAAAAGACAGTCTCTTCAACAAACGGTGTTGGGAAAACTAGTCAGCCACAAGCGCAAGAATGAAATTGGATCACTTTCTTACACCTTATGCCAAAAATAAATTCAAATGGATTAAAGACCTAAATGTGAGACCTAAAACCATAAAAAGAAGAAATGATAGGCAATTCTGAGCTTAACATTTGCCATTGGATCTTTCTAGATATGCCTCTGAGGCAAGGGAAACAAAAGCAAAATAAACTATTGGGACTTCATCAGGTTGAAAAGGTTCTGCACACTAAAGGAAACAATCAATGCTAAAAGGCAACATAAAAAATGAGAGAAGATATTTTTAAATGACATATCCAGTAACGACTTAGTATCCAAAATATATAAAGCATATATAAATCTCAGCATCCTAAACACAAATGATCCAATAGAAAATGGGCAGAAGACACGAATGGACATTTTCTCTAACAAGACATCCAGGTGGCCACCACACACATGAAAAGACACTTAACAACACCCATCAGCAGGGAAACGCAAATCAAAACCACAATAAGATATCACCTGACACTTGTCATAATGGCTAAAATTAACAACACAGGGGACAACAGGTATTGGTGAAGATGGGGAGAAATGGGAACCCTCTTACAATGATGGTGGGAATCAAACAGGTGCAGCCTGTAGCATACTGTGGAAAACAGTATGGAGATTATTCTAGAAGTTCAAAATAGAACTATCCTACCATTTAGAAATTGCACAACTAGAGGATCAAACGTACAGATTCGAAGGGGGACATACAGCCCAATATTTATAGCAGCATTAACAACAGCTATCCAAATTATGAACACAGCCCAGGTGTCCATCGACAGATGAATGGGCGGAAAAGATGTGGTAAAGATACACACAGCGGTATCACTCAGTCATCAGAAAGGATGAAATGAAGCCGTTTACAATGATGTGGAAAAAGCGACTAAAAGTATGCTAACTGAAATAAGTCAGAGAAAGACAAAAACCATACAACTGCATTCATATGTGGATTTTAAGAAACAAAACAAAATGGCAAAGGGGGGGGGGATGAGAGAAGCAAACCAAGAAACACATTCTTAACCATAGAGAAGAAACTAATAAGTACCAGAGGAATGTGAGGGGGGATGGGGAAATGGAGGATGGGGATGCAGAGGGCACCTGGGATGAGTACCAGGCATTGAATCCAAGGGTTGAATCACTATCTTGTACACCTGAAACCAATATTATACTGTGTTAAGAAACAGGAATTAAAGTAAAACTTTAAAATAACAATTGTTAGTATTAAGGACACCGGTGCACACAAGAAAAAAAAAGAGTAAGGAACTTGAAAATCCAAATAAATCATATTTAGAGCCACATATCCCATCCTTAGCTCAGTAGGTGCCTGCCATGTCTATTCTCACCCCAGCAGAGGCATGGAGTTTGATTCTCTGGGGAGGCCTCTGAATGGATGGATGCCAAACACAAACCCTAGCCCCAAACCTAAACAAAACACTTAAAACAAACACATTGAAGATACTCAGAATCCCAGTGCCAGGCACATGCCCAGATCCAATCTCTACCTGTGTACAGACAATAACCCTAACCCTAATCTCAATCCTAACTTTCACTTAGCCTAAAACTGGACCTATCACTAACTGAAAACCGAACAAGAACCACTAACCCCTAATCCATACACCTAACTGTGACTCCAAACCTAACCCTAACCCCAACCCTAATCCTAAACCCTAAACCCTAATCCTAAACACTGAAATGTTACCTTATCCCTTTAACCCTAACCCTACCTCTATTGTAACCCTACCTCAAATCCGGAACCTAACAAACCCTAGCCGTAGCCCATAAACCTAGCCCCTAACCATAACCCTAATCATTAACCCTTAACCCCCATCCCTAAACTTAAACCCTCCCCCTGACCCAAACCTCTAACCCTAACCCTTTACCCAAATGTAACAGTAACCCTAAACCCTAATACTAACACCTAACTCCTAACCCAACCCCAACCCTAACCGTAACACTAACCCTAAACACTAAACCTAACCCTTAACCCTAAACACTAACCCTAACCCTAAACCTCACCTCAACTCAACCCTTTCCTTAACCCCTTACCTTAACCCCTAACCCTACACGACCCCCTAACTCTGAATTAACTCTAACTTATCCCTTACCTTGTGGTTTTGAAGAGTCCTTGCTGATGTCGGCCTGGACCCGACCAATGCCTCCAGAAGCCTCCACAGTGGGTCCTGAAAGGCCAATTTCTGTAAGCATGTCGGGCCCTACATCAGGCCCCATACTCACCCCCACGGGTCCTGAGGAGGCCAGGCTTCCCACTGTGTGGACATGGCCCCATGTCTTCCTGAATCCTCAAAAGCGGGTTCTGGGGAGGCCGGAAGCTGTTGTCAGTGTGAATGCGGCCCCACCTCTGCCGAAGCCTCACCCAGTGGCCTAAGGAGGCCAGGGTTGCTGTCAGAGTGGCAGCAGCCCCACGTGCTCCCCAAGCCTCCCCAGCACGGGGGCTCCTGTTCCTGCAGGTGGACAAGGCCCCCTGCACCTGCCAGCCCTCTGGGGCAGCGCCTGCGCTCAGGCGCCCCCTGCAGGGTGTTTAGGCACTGCAGGGGCCTGCAGGAGGTGGGGTCCTCACTGCCAGGGCCCCACCTGCCACCTTCCAGGCTCTAGCTGAGTCCTAGAAGCTTTGCAATGGCTCACTGAAATGTGCTACAATGTCCCGGCTCCTCCAGAAATACTTAAGGAACAACGAATTGGAAACCAGAGGATATGAAATGAAATGTGGGAAAAACTTTTACAATGTCCATCAAATTCACTCAACATTGTATGTAAACTTAAAACATGCAGCTATCAAAACATCAAAAAGACAACATAAAATCTAGGAGACCTTGAGTTTGGTGGTGCGTTTTAACACACAACCCAAACATGATCCAGGAAAGAAAAAAACATAATGTGAACTTTACAAATTTAATACTGCTACTCTGTGAGAGACATTGCCCAGACAACCTAAAGACCACTCACAAACTGAAGAAAATATTTGTTCAAAACACACATGATATTCAAACTAATTTTTATTCAATCTACACACACAAAAAAAAACTCGTAATAAGAGCACAGATAACTTAATTAACAATGGGTGACTATCTGAGCAGACTCCTGGACAAAAATGATACACAGATAATAAGCAAGCCTACAAAAGTATGCTCTACATCCTCTAGCATTAGGAAGTTGCCAATGTGAACAACAGTGAGATGGTGCTACACAACTTTTAGAAATGCTATTTTTTTAAAAAAAAATTTACTTATTTGACTGTGAGCAAGCAAGTACGGATAGAAGTAGGCAGAAGGAGAGAGAAACAGACTCCCCCCAGAGCAGGGAGCCCAATGGGAGTCTCGATCCCAGGACTCAGAAATCATGACCTGAGCCAAAGGCAGACGCTTAAGCAACTGAGCCCCCCAGGTGCCCCTAGAAATGCTAAAGTCCCAAGAAGGAGGATACTAGATGCTGGAGGGTGGTACACGACAGGAACAGTACTTCATGCTGCGGATATAAATACAGTTGCTTTGGAAGAGAGTTCAGCAGTTTTTTCAAAGGCTAAATAAATCTCACCTGAGGGTCCAATTGTCACACTTCTAGTATCTAGACAACTGCTTTGAAAAAACTGTTTTCACACAGTTCTGTAAAATATTAAAATCACTCCTGGGAAAGAGTTTAGCAATTTTCTCAAAAAATATTTTGCATACAATTACCACATAATTCAGCAGTAGCACTCCTGGGAATTTAATCCACAGAAATGAAAATTTAAAAAAAAGCATTTACACAGCCATTACACATATGAAGTCACCTCTGCAGAGATGATAAAGATTTCTCCAATGTCTTCAATGTTGATTTATAAAAGATTTGAGAGACAGTGAAGTGGAAGGGCAGAGGGAAAGGGAGACTGAAGCAGACTCCGCACCCAGCCGGGGCCTGAGCCCCAGGTGAGGCTCCACACAACAACCTCGAGATCCTGACCTGAGCCAATATCAAGACAGGATGTTTAACTGACTGAACCACTCTGGAGCCCCTGAAATGTTCTTAAGTGCAAAATCCATGCTGTGAACCCTTGGGGGTGAGAGGGCAGCTGGGACACCAAGTCTACCTAGAAGGGTTGGAAGCCTGGAGGGCCTGAGGAGTGCAATTAAGGATGTGGGAGGGTGCTGGCATCCCTTTCCCATCCAGTGTGGTGAAAAGAATTCCCCTTACACCTTTGGCCTTCAGGGTGCAGGGCTAAGTGCTGACTGGATCCTCAACCTAAAGTGATGACACGGGGCCGCATTGTGGGTGGAAATGTGGTGCCCCAGGGTTCCACCGGTGCCTGGTGCTACTCTGCATCTGCAAGCATTTGAAGGCACTGGAGCTCCGGATCTGGCTCACAGTGCCCGAACTATCCCACTATCCCACTCTCCCCAGAACCCCAGTGTATGAAGTGTAGGTGCTCACACAGCGACAGGTCACAGGTGAGTGGGAGCTGCTCCCTGTTCCCCTCGGGGCACTGTGGGTCCTTTGGGTTTGGGTGGAGGTAAAAAATAGCTCTAGGGAATCATGAAGTCCATTAGATAATTTCCTAAACAACATAAATTGCGTATAAGACTGCCATGTTGATATATATCTACTCAAATTGTGAAGGAATTATTTTACTTAGATTATGAGCAGCTACATTTACCAGTTCTTCCAATCTGGGACCTCATTTCTAAGTGTGTGGGATTATTCTGCTGTTTTACTGATAACCAATTTAACAATCCGCTTGGCGGTCAACTACTTTAGAGTTAGTTTCATTAATGGTAGCTCTCTTCTCATTTATACATGAATCGACTCATACTGTGGGACTACTTATTTTTCTAATATACTTGTAAAGGGGCTCTGAATTCAAGTTAACAAACTTTTGGGAAGAATTAGCTCTGGCTCTTTTCTTTAAACTCAATATTTTCCTTGTAGAACCTCAATGTATATTTTAGAATTTTCTTCGAATAGTTTAGGACTCCCTTAAACTTCTAGTCATAATACCACTATTTCCTTTTGATGCAGAAAGGACTTAGAAATGCTGTTGCATTTAAGTTATGAGCTAGAAGTCTTACATTTTTTGAATATCAGTAAAAAACAAACAGAAGAAAGGAAGCAACAAATGTTGGAGAGGATGTGGAGAAAGGGGAACCCTCTTACACTGTTAGTGGGAATGTGAACTGGTTCAACCACTCTGGAAAACTGTGTGGAGGTTCCTCAAAGAGTTATGAATAGATCTGCCCTACAGCCCAACAATTGCACTGCTCAGGATTTACCCCAAAGATACAGATGCAGTCACACGCCAGGACACCCGCACCCTGATGTTTCTAGCAGCAGTGTCCACAATAGCCAAACAGTGGAAGGAGCCTCAGTGTCCATCGAAAGATGAATGGATAAAGAAGATGTGGTATATGTATACAATGGAATATTACTCAGGCTTTAGAAACAAGAAATACCCACCATTTGCTTCCATGTGAATGGACCTTGAGGGTATTATGCTGAGTGAAATAAGTCAATCAGAAAGGGACAAACATATGGTCTTATTCATTTGAGGGATATAAAAATTAGTGAAATGCAATAAAGGGAAGGAGAGAAAATGAGTGAAAATATCAGTGAGGGTGACAAAACATGAGAGACACCTAATCTGGGAAATGAACAAGGGGTACTGGAAGGGGAGGTGAGCAGGGGGGTGGGGTGACTGAGTGATGGGCAATGAGGGGGGCACTGGACAGGTTGAGCACTGGGTGTTATGCTATATGTTGGCAAATTGAACTCCAATAAAAAAGTTAAAAACGTAAAAATAAAAAAGAATAAAATCTTCATTTAGGGGCAGCCCTGTTGGCTCAGCGGTTTAGCGCCGTCTGCTGCCCAGGTTGTGATCCTCGAGACCCGGGATCGAGTCCCATGTCGGGCTCCCTGCGTGGAGCCTGCTTCACCCTCTGCCTGCGTCTCTGTCTCTGTCTCTGTCTCTCTCTCTCTCATGAATAAATAAAATCTTTTAAAAAATTAAAATAAATAAATAAAAACATAAAATCATCACTTAGAAAAATCAGAAAGGATGACATAATATGAGAGACTCCTAACTCTGGGAAATGAACAAGAGGTAGTGAAAGGGGAAGTGGGTGGGGAGATGGGGTGACTGGTGATGGGTCCTGAGAAGGGCACTTGACATGAATGAACAGCGGGTGTAATGCTATACGTTGGTAAACTGAAACCCAATAAAAAATACATGTAAAAAATAAAACAAAATCTCCACTTCAAAACAAGGAAACAAGAAATTCAAGGAATTAAATTAGAATACAACTATTCTTCATTTCACAGGACTCGCTCTATCGTTAATCCTCCTGTAAAGGAACACAGAAAGGAAGCTACTTCCTTACTGTATAATGGAAATCATGATATTTGTAATGCTTTTCCAAATCAAAAAGCTATCGAAACTAGTTCTTTCTCTTTCCACTTTCCTGGTTTTCAGGAAAAGACCCTACTTAGTAGATGATCTGACACATGACGAGCACTGCTGGTTGGCTGCACACACATGTACAACAATATGAACCCAACAAGTAGAACCAAACGTCACTCTCATTTCATGGCTCTCAGATTCTTTTCAATTACTAGACATTTTAAGTTACAAGGCAGAGATTGAAGGTTGAATAAAATGAAGTAAAACCTTTCCACTCTTTTGGGGATCTCTTTTGCCCTGCTTGTCGCCTTCTGAGCCTGGCCCCCTGAAGGCAGTAGAGCACCCTGTTCTCTTTATATATGGGTCACAGATGGCCTGAGCCACGTGCTTTATTCCACCATCATCCATCCAGGGCCACTTGGCTTTTCTTCCTTCTGCTATTTCACTTTCACACCTTGCCTTTCAATCATTAGTCCTGTGACTCTATGCACTTAGGCTCGTACTAGTCCTATTCCCCGCCCCCCCCCCCCGCCATTGCTCTAGGGCCGACCCTCTAGGGTTGGCAAAACTCTGAATATCTTTACTGCATAACTTTCAAAACTGCCTTTTGAGAATTCATCCAGAAGGTGTACCTTCTGAGTCCTCTCAGATTCCTTACAAATGAGGACCTTTAAAAACCTTCTTCTTATCGGTTTTTCTCATACATTCTCATGCCAAAAATTCTAAGCATAGGATTCTATGTCTAATTTTAAGCACATTTTAACAAATTGTAATTTTTTGAAAACCTGTTAAGATTTTGTTTTCAATATTTCTTACAAAATAGATTACCATCCCTTAACATATATTTAACATCCATATGTTTTTCTAAGTGTTTGTTGACTCTAAGAAATAAGGCAATACGCTACTCCAAAATCCATTCTAAGATAAACATATAGACAAATACTAAGTGTATCATCCAGAAAAATTTAGTCACTCCTCATAAATATTTGTCTGTGTCTAATGATATGAACACATGTTCCGTGAAGGAAGGAGGAAAAGAAATCATCTGTGCCTTAAGTAACCTAGGCTCCAGACCTAGGGTTCAGAGAGAGACCACATTTCCCAGCACAGCGGGTGATACACCTCATCCTCAGGAGCACTCAGCACTTGGACGGGCACTTTGTCCACCTGTGGAAGCTTGGGGAAGGCTTCTGAGGAGCATTTCTGGAAGATGAGCAGAATTTAGGCATCCAAGAATGTAGAAGAAAACAAGGCACAGTCAGAGAACTGGATGTAATTTAGCATGGCTGTAGCTAACAGGGAGAGGACAAAGGCTGGAATGAAAGGGAAGATGAAGAGGTAAACAGGTCAGATCACAAAAGCTCCTTAGCCCATCACATGAGTTGAGAAGGTAATGAAGAGTGTAACCATTTTAAGTTCATTTTCCTGAAATCGAATACCTCTATCTATATTTTTTTCCTGACCTACCTTTAATATTTAGGCTAAACAGTATATTTAACAAAAGATGGAATTAACTTTTTCTTTTTTTTGGCCAGGCAACTGCTGAGGCAATGTCACATTTACTATTTGAGGTATAAGTAAACTCAAATGGAAAAACAAAGCTTATCTCTTTGAGGAGCTGCTATTACCCTATAAGGCAAAATCTGCACACCCACTCAGACATTTAACACTTATTAAACTGTTGTAGCCCAGATCCAGGTTATGGAAAAAGGGGAGAAAAAGACCTAAGCAAGATTTTGGGATTCTTTGAGCACAATCTCATTCCACCCATGGTAGATATAAAGTTTTACAGACTGTGAGTAAACCATACTATTAAATAAAATCAGATTTTGTTGTTATGTGCATATGAAGAATGCGGAAAACAGAAATCCTTCGCTGGGCTACTGTAGTCTATAAAACACTTATAATTATTACTTTTAAACAAATAAAATGGTAAAGATGGAAGACTATGCTCTATTTTTGTTAATTTTGTTATCAGAAAAGATACCTCTCCCTGTTGGAAATTACTTTTTAACCCCATGTAATCTTTTTTTTTTTAATTTATTTTTTTATTGGTGTTCAATTTACTAACATACAGAATAACACCCAGTGCCCGTCACCCATTCACTCCCACCCCCCGCCCTCCTCCCCTTCTACCACCCCTAGTTCGTTTCCCAGAGTTAGCAGTCTTTACGTTCTGTCTCCCTTTCTGATATTTCCCACACATTTCTTCTCCCTTCCCTTATTTTCCCTTTCACTATTATTTATATTCCCCAAATGAATGAGAACATATAATGTTTGTCCTTCTCCGACTGACTTACTTCACTCAGCATAATACCCTCCAGTTCCATCCACGTTGAAGCAAATGGTGGGTATTTGTCATTTCTAATGGCTGAGTAATATTCCATTGTATACATAAACCACATCTTCTTTATCCATTCATCTTTCGTTGGACACCGAGGCTCCTTCCACAGTTTGGCTATCGTGGCCATTGCTGCTAGAAACATCGGGGTGCAGGTGTCCTGGCGTTTCATTGCATTTGTATCTTTAACCCCATGTAATCTTGATTGGATAAATTAAAGTTGATTGAAAGATACAGAATTTAGAATTAATATTTATTTTTATTTACTAAGCTCTTTGGCTTACCTCAGTGGAGAGTTAATTTCTTTTTTTTTTGAAAGATTTATTTATTTATTCATTCATGACAGAGAGAGAGAGAGAGAGAGAGAGAGAGAGAGAGAGAGAGAGTCAGAGAGAGAGAGACACAGGCAGAGGGAGAAGCAGGCTCCATGCAGGGTGTCTAAGGTAGGACTCGATCCCTGGTCTCCAGGATCACACCCTGGGCCGAAGTCGGTGCTAAACTGCTGGGCCACCGGGGCTGCCCAGAGGGTTAATTTCTAATGAAGATGAAGTAGCAAGTGCTCCAAAAGTGGTAATTAAATTACTTCAAAAGCAAAAACATAAAACACGTAAGCCTGATACAGTTATCCACCAACAGGTTATGTTTTAAAGCATCGTCTGCTGTGGCTCAGCTTTGTAGACTGATGAGAGAAGCATTTTCCTTTCTAAGGACCCATCTTAGTCTAAGACTTAGTTATGAGATTGTACAACAAGAAAAAGAACCATTTATTTAAAATAAGCAAACATTTGTTTAACTGATGTATTCAACAGGTCAAATAGATGGAAATAAATGACACTAAAAAAATAAAAACCACCAGGGAAATCTTCAGGGGTGTAAAGAATGTCATTGTTTTTCAAAAGATATCCAAATGATATAAACAGGAACAACACAAGTACAGAAGGAAAAGCTGCCAGAGACACCGACATGAACAATTTCACTACTACATTAAATGCCGTACATCATTATGAGAAAGATGTGAATGGATTCGTAAATAAGAATTTTAAATATTGGGCACAGTACTTTTTTTAACATAAGCAATTATGAAATAATGTATTTCAAATATGAAAAAGTACATGTAACAATGTTATAATGGAGTTTCGAAGAGGCTGTAAATTTATGGGCCAATACAGAAAACTGAAATTGGTTATTGAATTAGATTCAGGATACTTTTACTAGATACCTGTCATTTCTAACACATTTGCTAGGTGGTATAGGCAATTCAACAATGAACCAAAAAGATCTCAAAGAGCTGAGAATTTAGCATATTAGGTGCTTGGGTGTGAGGGGGGCATTTAAGCCTCCCCTTCTGAAGACTCCCTGGAAAGCAGGAACACATCTGCATCTTCCCCAACAGATGCTATTCCAACCTGCTCAGGCAGATGCGTGCACACACATGACACTCCCCAGTGCATGTTCTTGTAAATAGAAAGCTTCAGGGAACAAATACAGAGGGCAGTCCACCAATGTCTCTGAGCTGGTGGCCATAAGGAATAGATCACCCGGAAGAGCCCCTTGACTGTGGATAGTCATGCCGAGTCCTGTTACTGAACCAAGCAGCACAAGGTCAGCCAGTTCAGCAGGAAACAGACAAAATAGTGTCAGTGTTGGTGATTCAAAGTTGCCTGTTGTAGAGAGAAGACCCTCTTTATGGGAATTCATGGGCCTGGCTGCAAATCCCCTCCTTCTCTATGACCACTTGAAACTTCTTGGTCTGTTGGATGAAAGGGATAAAACTGTCAGGGCAGAGTTCAAAGGTTTTGTATGTGTGTATGTGAAGATCAAATAAGATAGTGAATCTGAGAACATTTGAGAAAGCATAAAGCAATAAGTTAAAACTACCATAAAGGATATACAGACCTTGGTCCAGGGGCTTCTGGTCTGAGGATGAGGTTGAAAAAAAATTAAACACACAGGAAAGAGTAACAAAGAACACTTCATATGTGCAAAGGAGCAAGGCTGCAGAGGTCCAGGCCAGAACTTGACGGGGATGGGGTGTGGGGTTGTGAGGCAAGCATCGGTCTATTTGGGTCAGTGACGGACAGACAGCTCACCAGTGCACCAACAGAGTGCACACATAAAAATTCCATGAAATAGCAGAGGCCTCTCATCTTATTTATTTGGGTTGTAGTAAGAACACTTAACATTTGATCTACCACCTCAACAAATTTTTCAATGTGCGATATAATATAGTTAACTACGTGCACTGTGTTCAGTAAGTCTCCAGAATTTACTCATATTGCGTAACTATAACTTTAAACCTACTGATAAACCACTCTCCACCCCTCCTCCAGCCCCTGGCAAATACCATTCTACTCTCTGTTTCCATGAGTTTGACTATTTTAGTCAAAATAAATGTCAGTGGAGTCATGCAATATTTGTCTTTCTGTGACCAGCTTATTTCATTTTGCATAATAGCCTAGTAACAGGTTCAGAATATTAGAATATCAGAATATCAGGTTCATCTATGGGATTGCAAATGTCAGGTTTACCTCCCTTCCCAAGGTTAACATTCCATTACATGTGATACCACATCTCCTTTATCCATTAATCCATCAATGGACACTTAGATCTTTTATCATATTCTGGCTACTGTGAATAATGCTGCAGTGAGTATGGGAGTGAAAATACCTCTTTAAAATCCAAATTTCAACTCTTTTAGATAAATTCCCAGAAGTGAGATCATACGTTATTTCTATTTTTAATTTTTTAAGACTTCCATACTTCTTTTCATAGAGGTTGCGCCATTTTATATGCCCATCAACAGTACACAGGGTATCAGTTTCTCCACATCTTTGCCCACATTTTCTATCTTTTTGAGTTGTTTGATAATAGCCATCCTAACAGATGAGAGATATCTCATTGTGGTTTTAATTTGCATTTCCCTGATGATTAGTGACGTTAAGAGTCTTTGCGCTTGTTGGTCATTTGAATACCTTCTTTGAAAAAATATCTTTTGAATCCTTTTATAATTTTTAATTGGGTTATTTGGCTTTTGCTATAAGATTTGAAAACAATGGGCAGCCCAGGTGGCTCAGGAGTTTAGCTCAGCCTTCAGCCCAGGGCGTTATCCTGGAGTCCCAGGATCACGTCCCACATCAGGCTCCCTGCATGGAGCCTGCTTCTCCCTCTGCCTGTGTCTCTGCCTCTCTGTGTCTCTCATGAATAAATAAATAAAATCTTTTAAAAAAGATGTGATATAGACAGATGGTAGAAGATAGATGATAGATAGATAGATGGATGATAGATAGATAGATAGATAGATAGATAGATAGATAGATAGATAAATATAGTGGAATATTACTCAAAGATGTGATATAGACAGATGGTAGAAGATAGATGATAGATAGATAGATGGATGATAGATAGATAGATAGATAGATAGATAGATAGATAGATAGATAAATATAGTGGAATATTACTCAGCCATAAAAAAGAATGAAATCTTGTCATTTGCAATGACATGGATGAAGCTAGAGGGTATACTGCTAAGAAACAAAACAAAGAGCAAAAAGAGTGAAAAAATAGAGAGATTGAGAGAAACAAACCAAAAGACATATTCCTAACAATGGATAGCAAACTGATGGGTATCAGAGGGGAAGTGGGTTAGGGATGGGTGACATAGGTGATGGGGATTAAGGAGTGTTCTTGTCATAATGAGCACTGGATAATTAAAATTAAAATAAAAAAAATAAGGAAAGTCCCCACAGTTATATATCTTAAGAATAATAAATAGCCTATAAAATGTTAAAATCCAATAGTTATAAAACTTTATAGAACAAAAATAAACGTAAACATGCTCCTAGTTTTGTTACATTGTTTAAATAACAACATTCATTTGAGCAAAAAAATCATGTTTTATAGAATACATAATTTCAAGTAAACATATTTTCCATAATGTTTATTGCTAAATTAATGAGGCATGTATGGAATGATTTCCATATACTATACTATTATCATTTGTTCTTCTCTGGTATGGCTGTGTCCCAGGTTGGCTTTCTAATAAATGCTCACTTTGCTCTGCATGAGGAATGAGGGTGACTATAATTGCAGTGGGTCCGGCTAGCAGCTTCCATGGGGCCTGGAGTTCCTCGTGTTGACTTTCCTGCATGGCCAAGTCAGGCCTCCTCTCTGGGATCAGACCCAGGCCCAACGTATGCTCTGGACCATCAGTTCTCTCGCCTACCAGACAGGACACTCTGAAAGCATGACCTTTGGTCAGAGGCTGACACTGACTTAGCTTTTTCAGGAACTTTTCCTTCACTCATGGAACAAATCCATTGAAATAAAGGGCGCACCTTTCTTTTTCTTCCCTGAGGCCAATGCTCAGGAGCTCTTGAGGCTTGCACATAGACATAAAGAATGTGGGGATGTGGGAAGGGGCTCCTGTGCACACACTCAGGCAATAGGCATGGCCTGGAAACCGTAAAAGGCAACCATCTGAGTTAGAAGCACTTTAACGGCCGTCATGAATGTGATTGTGCAGCTTCATCTTCATTTGTGCTCCAGCTGATGCCAGCCTTCAAAGAAGCTTCCCCAGATTTTGGACCATCAGCATCTTGGTGGTGGGGGCGGAAGGGCATTCTGCAGTTACTAAATCTCCCAGACTACTCAGGTACCCATTTAATTTGGGGGAGATTCCCAGCTCACTGGTTCTTAGGAGACTTCTTGATTTTGGTTAAGGACCAATGGACCATTCAGCCTAAACTATCTCTCTAGAATCATAGGCTCTTGAAGAATTCCTGCCTTCACCTCCCACAACTGCACCCTCTGGTACATGGGTGTTCTCTGGTTGAAGTATCTCCATGATCTGTGTTTGACTTGTAGTCAGCTCTGAGCTGGCCTTCAGGCCCCCAGGCAGTCACACTCTACCCAGCTTTGTCACTGGTGCAGGGCATTAGGGCTGACTGCTTTCCTCCCCAGTCCCAGGGGCCTTAGCATGATCGTAACCGATGTCAGGGGGAAACCATGTCTATACTGCCTGCCTTCCCACCTCCTCCCCACTCTGTGTCCTGCATGTTTGTGTCCCCACTCCAACTTCTTTCCTAGAAGATCGGGAACCAACCATCTCACTATGCCCAGGATAGAGGTTTTCCAGGGTGTGGGAATTTCAGTGCTAAAATCAACAAGGTCCTGGGTAAATCAGGACAAGTTAGTCTCCTTACAAAGACTTTTAATTTTTCCTGAGAGTTCCTACTAAACATATCTTCCTGTGCAAGCACACTGACTTAGTAAATTGGGAAGAGGTGCAAGGAACACAAGCATCTATGTATGTTGGGGGCTAGCCCTATGGTTGTCTTACCTGATTTCCATCTCTGCTTTGTAGACATATGGAGGGGAGCAAGTCCTTCTGAAGGAAGAAAATAACAGAAGAGGGGCTCCACACTACAGAATAAACAAGATAAAATGTCATATGAAGTCGAACTTGAGCTCAGTCATGGAACACAAAGCATTTCCACAAGAGAGATATTCCTCCATTGTCTAGAGCTCACTGTACTCAGTAACTATGCAACTGAAAATCAATGCTCTAGCCCAGAGTTGTAGGTGTGCATCAGAGTAGTCACAAAGTCTTCTCATGGGACAAGATGGGAAAGTAGACCCACAGCTTTTCTCCATCCCTTCAGCCTGACGAATCTCACATCAACCTGGGCTGATTTTTTTCCCTCTAGTGTCTGTAGGCCTTCTTCATTTTCAATGCCAACCTTTCAGCATATCAGATGTATACTCTGTATAATTACTCTGTACATAATAAGATACTAGCTGGGTCCAACTTTGACCCATAGATAGCTTGCCTTTGACTCATTAATCTCACAGCCTTGGAAGTTTGAACCTTTCTGGGCATTTTGCTAAGTCACAGGGCTCTCACGATTTCCTCTACTCTTATTTTCAGCCTCCCTTGCACCAACCCAGACAGAACTCAACATCCTCTCAAGTTTCCCCTGAAAAAAATCCACCTTCACAGAGAAGCATTAGGGAGAAATGTTCTCTATTAGCGATACTGTAAGGATAACAAGAAGGAGGTGTTAGTTCACCCCCACAACAAATTGTTGTTGGTGTTGTTACTTGAAAGATTTATGTATTTTAGAGAGAGAAAGACAGAGACAGAGAGTGTCAGGTGAAGGACAGAGCGAGAGGGAGAGAGAAATACAAGCAAACTCCATGCTGAGCATGGAGCCCAATGAGGGTGCCAATGTCATGATCATGGTCTGAGCTGAAACCAAGAGTGGGACACTGAACCCATTGTGCCACACAGGTGCCTCAACACATAGTTGTTTTTTTTCTTTAATTATCTCTCCATAACTATTTTCCTTCCTAAATTCTTTTTTAAAAAATTTATTTATTTATGATAGTCACAGAGAGAGAGAGGGAGGGGGGCAGAGACACAGGCAGAGGGAGAAGCAGGCTCCATGCACCGGGAGCCCGATGTGGGATTCGATCCCGGGTCTCCAGGATCACGCCCTGGGCCAAAGGCAGGCGCCAAACCGCTGCACCACCCAGGTATCCCCATCCTTCCTAAATTCTTAAGGACTGTTCCAATCCTGAGGTTTCTGAGATCCCTTCCTCCCATTTATATCTTGAGGATAGAGAGCTCCTCTCATCCAAGTTTTTGGTCAACCTAACATTTAAATTCTTCTCCTATATTATTCTGAAAAATTTTAGTCCTCTCTCTCCCTACCAAAATGGCACACTTTAAACCAGTGTGACTTGGAGAATAGGTGGGATCTTCTTAGTTAATTCAAACCCTTCAAGAAAGTGATTGGGGCTGTATCCAGCAATATCTTCATTTTGTTTTCAATTATACCTATGGGAAAGGAATCCTGATTTTCCATTCTACTTTCTAGCCTTACATCAGAATCTCTTTTAGTCTATCAAGACTTTTTTAAAAATAGTGTTCAGTCATTGGTAGATAGATGAGAAAGAGAGAGAGATGTTGATATTGGTATACAGATTTAACTTTTACTTCCTGGGTTTTCACCAAAATCTCTATTGGTCTCTCAATAACTCTTAAAAATTATAGAGAGATAGATGATAGATTTTAGATTTAGATTTTGACTCAGATTTAGATTTAGACTTAGATTTGTCTCCCCTTCTCACTGTACCCTTTCCTTTCTATTATGTCCTTAATGTTCTAGCTAATTCTAATGAATCAAGTATGAACCAGGACATTTTCCCACCCATGTGATCAGACTGCCAGAGTTGACAGCTCTTTCTTTAGTGTGTTTCCTTTGCAACAAGAGCTTCCCCATGGTTTCCTACCTGCAAATATCCTACATTCCTGTCCCTACTCTCTCTTTGCTGCAGGGAGTCTTTCTGTTAAAGAAAATCCCCTACAGAGCCTATTATTTCTGTCATTGTCATTCTGGCTTAATTCTGGTCCTGAGAAGTGGCCAGGCTACAAGAATACAAGATGTAAAATCACACTTCGAAATTTGAGTGAAGATAAGCTCCAGACAAAAATTTCCAGATGGTAGAAAGGTTTATAAAAATGACTGATCAATTGAATTCTTCAACAACTTCGAAGTCATAATAGATTCTATTTAAAAACACTGGGGGGGATCCCTGGGTGGCGCAGCGGTTTGGCGCCTGCCTTTGGCCCAGGGCGCGATCCTGGAGATCCGGGATCGAGTCCCATGTCGGGCTCCCGGCGCATGGAGCCTGCTTCTCCCTCTGCCTGTGTCTCTGCCTCTCTCTCTCTCTCTCTCTCTCTCTCTCTCTCTCTGTGTGTGACTATCATAAAAAAAAAAAAAACACTGGGGGCACTTTTACAGATTAAAGAGACAAAGAGATATGATATTACAATACAATATGGGATCAATCCTTTACTAGAAGAAAACCAATACTATAAAAAAAAGACATCATAAACCGACTAAATGAAACACAGCTGGTAATTAGATCTACACTCTGTACTAATAATCAGTTGGTAATACTGCTGACATAAAAGAGAATATTTTTTCTTAGAAACACACAGAGAAAACATTTTAGGGATAAAAGGTGATGATGATGTGATTTACCATCAAATAAATGTTCAGTTAAAAAGAAAAAAAAGTATATACCGAGGGAGGCAGCAAAAGGAAGAAAAAATCGTAAAAGGTGAACATGCATAATCGATATAGATGTGATTCTTTCTTATTGCCACTCTATAATTTTGAAAACATTTCCAAAACGGTTTCTATAAACAGCCCATTGACCTGTCCCCCATTCTGAGTGTCTCTGATTTTCCTTCTAAGAGCTGCCACTATCACAGGAGCCTCTTGATATACCGAGGAGTCTGGATGCTGAGACGACCAGGCAGGCATGGAGGGACAGAGGGGCCAGGCTAGAGATGTGTATTAACAATTCACAGCATCTGGGAGCTGCTGTGTAAGGCAGGTGAGTGGCCCTTATGGGGGTGGTGGGAGAGAAGAAAGACGAAAAAGGAAATAAAATATCAAAAGGAAGGATTGGAGTTAAAACGAAATTAAGAATATAATGTTTTGTTTTGTTTTCAGAAGAAGGAATCCACCACTCTTTGTGTGCACGTGTTCTTTTTGTTTCATTTCTTTTGTTTCGTTTAATTGAGCTGTGATTAACACGCAAAAATCTGCACATTTTTAATGTGGATTTCTTTGCAATTTATGATAAGTGTATACCCGTGAAATGGTCGCATATCCAATGCCATAAACTTAACTAACTCATCTAAAAATTTCTTCCCTCCCTCTCTTCTTATTGATAAGAATGTTTAACGTAATATTTAACATACTTAACAAATACTGAAGTATGCAATCCTGCATTGTTAACTATATTCATTATGTCCTGCAGTAGATTTCTAGGACTCCCATCATACAAGGGACATTATGTATGCTTTGACCAGCTCCACCCAGTCCCCCAGCTCTGGCAACCACCTCGCAAAGGACGGCATAAATACAAGGAAGCCACATGTTTCTGCAGCCTCCCGTCAATCCACTCTGCAGGTGAAGACTGAGGGCACCTCGCTGCCCTCTCTTCCTGAGCCATGTTTACTTGGCTTTCTTCCTGTCGGGTAGCAAACTCCAGAGGACAGGCACATGGCTTATTTATTAATGTCTGTGTGCCTGGGTTCAAACAGGTGCTCTACAAGTCTGTTGACTGAATGAGACTTTGTGACACACACGTAGGACAACGTCCACTATCCCCAGCGCTGTTAAGAATAGAGGATACAATTGGCTTATTCCGGGCCATCAGCAGTAAGGTCGATGCCCCTTCAGACAGCAATTTCCCTTCTCTCCCTCAAGAAGCAGGTTTTAGGAGACAATAACCCAGTTTTTGCCTCTGCTGTGTGTGCCCATGTCTGGCAATGCCTGGACAGATCACTTAACACACACTATTGCGACTCTACTATGTGCTGGTGCTCTGAGCCCATGCGGAATCCGGTCCAATGGAAAACTGCCCATGCCAAGGTGTGACAGGGAGACTTTCAGAGCTGCTTGCCTCACATTATCCCCAGAGCCACCACTGTCCCACAGTGATTGTCATTATGCTGCCTCTTTTCCAATTGAGTCTAAAATTGTCACCATTTGCATGGCTTCTCTCATTGGAAAGCACACAAATAATATCTCCAAAAGCCCCACAAGGGGATCGGAGGAGCTGGTTGAGGAGGGTGGACAGTGTGAGAGCCCCTTCCTTCAGCCCTCTCCTAAGACCACAGCTCAGCTCACATTAGTCGTGTTCTATCTACAGGTTTTCATGAGGAGGCAAGGACTGAGAGGGCTCCATCTCTGGACCTGCTGAGGGCCAGCCCTATCAAGGAGCATAGGCAGAAGCAGGTTCTGAGAAAAGAGTGAGCTCAGGGCTTCTTACGAGGAAGAGAACACAAGTTCTGACTGTACCAAACAGGGGGAGAAGGGGCTGCAGAAAAAAATAAAAGGCAGGTCTTGGCTTCAGCTCCCTTAGAAGAAAGGGTTCAGGTAGGGACTCCTTAGAAGGAGTAGACAGCCACAGACAGGACCTTAGGAGCCTCTTGAGAATCCCCACCTGCACATACATTACACTTCAAGTACAGACATAAGCATAAAACTCAAGCGCATTATCATCCTTTTTGGCAGATTAATTCACCTGACAAATTTAATGTCCTTGCTCAATATATAAAACACAGGTTATATGGAGCAAGATAAAGGAAAATAGCCCTTAACCAGAGCTGTGAGACAGCGGGGCTCCAGAGTGCGTGGAGCTCCATCAGCAGTACTCTGGGGTGGAGGTGAGTCCTAACCACCTGACCCGGCTCCATGTGGCTACGCGATAGCTGCAACACTGGGCAGGAAGCCCGGTGAGTTGACTCCACAGGGAGGAGCTGAGCATCTGTCCAGCTGGAATCATGTGTCTCCTACTCTTGCACCCACTTAGTCACACAAATTTACTAACACCCCTCTCTGTGCCAAGCAGGGTAAGGAACACAAGGCGCCCAGAAGGAAGGCAGCCCGAGGTGGAGAAACCAGGATGGACATCTTGGGGGCAGGGGTTTATCAGAAAGACTGGAAAGAACCCCAGCTCCTATCCTCGGAGTGCACACGGCCCCGAGGAAGAGATGTCACCCTAGCAGTGAGATTCCAAAGGGAAGGAGCTCTTCGTAAACCCCTACAAACTGAGAAGTGGGCTTGAAGACTGAGGAATAGAGCGTCAGTCTGTCACAGCAAAGGACAGAGCACCCGCTCAGCCAGAGGTAGCGGGGCCCTGCCCTTTGCCACTCTTATTATCCTTGTCTGTTGTGACCCTCCGCTAATCAGGGACAGCTATTTTAATATAGAGCCATTTCACAGCCCTCAGGGGCCACCCGCATAGGACAGTTGCCCAGCCAAACCCGCTCGGCAGGGATTGGCGAGAGGAGCAAATCTGCGGAGAGGAGCAAGGCCTGGTCAGCTCCTGCCAAACACTGGCTCAGAGGCTCGTCCTGGTCCCGTCTTTCCAAGAAGCCTGTGGAGTGTGGCTGAGAGCGACGCCCCCTCCCTGCCCCTCGCCGCTGGAGCCTGCTGCCGGGAGGGATGGAGCAAGGGTCACAGTGGGGTTTCCCCAGGGAGGTGATTCCGCAGGAATACTCCGCTGTGGGGGGACCTGTGAGCCAGAGCATCCTCAATGGTCAGGGGGCAGGACTGGGCCGAGGGACAAGGAGGCCTCCGTGCAGTGACCCTCAGGTGGGGCCCCATCCTGGAGGAGCACAGAGGGCCCCCCCCTCCCCACGGCCTTTCACCTGCCCTGGCACAGCAAGACCCCCAGTCTCCATCCAAGGGGCTAGGGTGCAGGATCCAGTTGGTAGATCAGACCCGATGGAAGCCTCAACCAGGGGTTCTGGGCGACACCCCGCAGTGAAGCAGACCCTTGCTCAGAATGGGCCAGCTCCCCTCAGGACACACCCCACCTCCAAGTTTGGAGTGGTTCAGCAAGGTATCCACTCCTGTGCCTCCCTGTCTCTTCCAGGCGGTGCTGACTCCTGTTCCCAAGCACAGCAGTGGCATCGCTGGAGATAGGGGAACCCCGGTTCCTGGTTACCGCACAATGCTCCCTTCTCTGGGGGCCAGGCGGGCACCACCACTGTGCGCTGCCCAAGGACGGGGGCTGTCCCACAGCCGATAGAGGGCCCGCTCCCTGGCGTGTGTGGCGTGCTAGTCTCTTCTGTGGCAGATGCTCCAGGCCCCTGCAGCCCTCCAAGCGCTCCATCCTGGCTACCATAAGGCCAGCCACGCCCTTCCATCCAAGCTTCCTCCTGCTGATCTTATGCTATTTACTTTTCATGGGCCCCAGGCGACCAGCCAAGTGACTCTCCACTGTGGAGACATACAGCCATGTATCTTCCCCGGCCTCTCCTCTCCGCACAAGGTAGGTGACCAGGTGCACCACTGAAGGCTTTTCCTAGTGCCAGCCTTTTCTGTGACCACTGTTCTTCAAGGACACCTTATGTGGTCCTAGAGTGCATTATGTGGTCCTAGTGTGGTCCTTTTCTGTTTTGCACTTATCCAAAGATCTGTGAGCCAATTCTGACCTCTTCAAACTCCACTGGCTGGTCACCCAGGACTATCCTTGGGTGTGATATGGAAGGAAGGTACAGGTAGGACACTGAAGGCCGATATGGGGATTCGCCTGCTTACATAGCTCACTTTTATTCTCTGGTCCTGCTCTCACCTGGTCCTGGGGGCACCATGTCCGGATAGTAGGGCGATCCATCTTATGGGGGTTGCCTCTGGTTCTGTCTGACGGTAGGACTTGGAGGATCTAAGGAGATCCAGCTCACGTTGGATAGTCCTGCCTGCGTGCCTATCTGTTATCCCACAGTTACACCCCGTCTCTACCAGGGTACAGCCTCAAGCCCAGATAAAATCTCTTCTTCAAATGTGCATGTGATTCCATGCTGCAGATGGTGTGTCCTTGGTCCCAGATCCTGGGTGTCCCCATCATGATGGAGGCTTGCCATGAACCACATACAGCCTTTCTTTGGGTTACACTCAATACTGAGTAAGAACAGGACTTCCACGTGTGGAGTTGCTGCCTGAAGAGCCTGAGGAAACTTGACAGGTGCTGTGTTTCTTCCTGGTGCTGGGAAGTACTGTCCTAATAAGTTGTTCTTAATTTTGGAGATGGTGCTCAGGCACATTTAGAGGCACTGAGTGTCTTGCAGAACACCTTCCTGCTAGTGCATTTCTTATTAGGTTAATAAATTTAATGTCCTTGGAGTGTTCTTCAAACATAGTCAACTGGTGGGGTTTTGACCTCTTTGCTTTATCCACTTTTATTCCCACTGCTCTGAGCCTTTCATCCTTCTTCTGCTACATTCTCTGAAATACTGACACTTCTACTTCTCTTCACGTGGACCATCACTCTTCCAAAACTTCTAGCCAATTGAGCAGCATAGGAGGACCATGGGGCCTGAGCCCTGATGTGAGATTCTGACCAGAGGAGTTTACTCCCATATCATTACATTCTTCCTCACCAACTTTGCATGTAATCCCCCTTGATTCAATCCATTCTGATTCGGTCTCATGACTTCCAGAGCCTACCATACACATTGGGTGCAACTACTTCAGCATATGGTACTTTTCTCTCTTTAGCCATTCCAACACTTCCACGTAATGACTGGACCCTAGTGCCTGGTATGATGATGAGGAGGAGGTTATTAGAGTTGTTGCCTTGCAAGGCAGCAGCCTTTATAATGTTTTCAAGTACCAGCCTTCTGCCAGGAGGAATGGGAGACTTCTGCAGAGTCCGAAGGCTCAAAGGAACCTCAAATGAAATTATTTTGAGAACACTGACCTATGTCTCCCAACTCCCAATTTCAGGGCCCTTTCTGCCTTTCATGCCTTTCTAATCAAGTCCTACCAGGCCAAGACAACGAGAACAGGGTAAAAAAGCCCAGCCAGTGTTGAGAATTCCAACTTTTCTGGAGTTCTGTTCCTCAAAGAAAGTCTGGGTCTGATTTTTACCGTTTCCTGCCCCTTGCCTACAGAGGAAAAGAGTGTCTGCATATGGTGCCAAGGAGGCGTTCTGGCTTCCATGTGTTTCCTTCTACTGGTGATTAATCAGCACTTACCTTTTGCTGTCTTCTTCCAATGCACCGAATGATCCCAACAAAGGCCATCAAATTCCATAGTCCAAAATAATTATTTCCTCCAAATGTTACTGATACTGATACTGCTATTTCTAGTGTGTGCAAATGCTCTCACAAATGTATTCTCTTCCAGCATCCCAGCCCAGATCATCACCAGTGAGAGTTTTAATATCTCACTACAGCAGGCCCTTGCTGCCAGCCCCAGTGGATGATGCATCTCCAGAATCCCATTTTAGAGTTGGTATCCTAAGATCACATCCTGTACCAACTGATGTGTGTTGAGTTCCCAGGGAAACAGACACCAATTTTCTGAGATTTGCATGCAGAAAGTTTATGGAGAGGTGCTCTGGAACAACACCCATAAGAGATGAGAGAAACTGTTGTGGGTACAAGCAAAAGTTAAACAGTGATGCAACTGCAAGAGGGATCTCATCAGCCTATCCTACTGGGAGCTCTGGAGCTGAGATGCTCTTCAGAGATGGCCCCACAGAAACCAGAAAGGCCTCTGTAAAGCTTGATTCATGAATCTCTGGATGCATCTGTCCCCTTGGGAGGGGATAAACTTGAGTGGGCCAGCTTCCTTCAGGAGACAGTCATTACTGGAGAGTCAATGAAATCTCAACCAACACTTCTATAGGTCCGGCCAGTTTCAAAGGCAGCCAGGCAGTGCACCACAACATCCTCTCCTGGAGGTACAATAAGCAGACTGTTTCTGGCCCTCCTCTCATGACAGGCACCACAGGCAAATGAAAATGCCTGATCCTCTGAGGCAGACATCTAAGAGTCCCTACTCAGAATATTCAACAACCACAAAGTCTCCAATAGGGCTAATCACACCCATAACTCAGACTTGTTGAGAGATTCAATATATACAAAAATGTATTAATAATCTGTTCTGAGACAGGCACTGATCTGCTTCTAGCCCTCATGGAGATTTTAGCATAGTGAAAGGCTAGGAAATTCTCACAGACTGTGGTGATTGTCAAACACAGAGAAGGGACCCTGAGCTAGACCTGAGGGCCTTTGGATGTTTTCCCAAAGGAATGCTGGGAAAATGCCCACAGAGTGTCTGGATTCAGCTTCTCAATAAATGAAACCCATGGGCTGCTTTTCCTGAAGGTTTCCTTGTCCCCAGGGATGTCAGACATGGCTCTGTGTGCAGCAGGCCTCTAGGCATGAGCATGCACATCATGGGTGAATGGTCTTGCTGTCTCATATGTGGTATCTGCCTGTGACGTGGCTGAGACAGACGGCTCTCGGGGGCTGTGTGGACAGCTCACGACTGCGTGTTAGCCAGGAGCATGGCAGGCTGCTGTTCCCTGCTCTGGGATCTGGGTCTGAGTCCCCTCTTTAGCCAGGGAAGCTGGGAAGAGAGGGAGTGAGCATGGCTGTGGGGAGGAAACCACAGCATCCCTAAGGGATGGCACACTAGAACTGGGTCTAGATCTCTGTCAGGCACAGTAGGCTAATAATGTGTTTTCAAAGTGTTTTTGACAGCAAAGTGTCATGAAAATAGAGACATTCAGGCCCTCCAGCCATTGGGGAAGCTAGCATCCCCTTAGGAGTTGAGCCCCCACCCTGGAGCTCCTCTGAACTGAGAGAGATGTCTGTGGGGCCCAAGCTGACTGCTGGGAGCCTGCTGCAAGCAGCTGCGGAAGGGAGGGTGGGAGGGAGAGCACCCAGGAGAAGGAGCTGTGTAACCTTGCAGATGCAGGTCCAAGGAGCCAGTCTGGGGTTCCATCCCAGGGCTACCACCTTTTTCTAGTGCACACTTCCTCTCCTTGGGTCTCACAGAGTTACTCACTTGGCTGCTGAATGTGGAGAGGGGCATAGAGTCACCCAGAGAGAGCAGGAAGTATAAATCAGTCAGCCCCAGAAGCATGTATCTTGTCCCAAGAGGGCCCTTTGCAGTACGGAAAAATGGGAATGTTTCTCCTTGACACTTGTGTGGGCCCCTCTGCCCCCGAGCCTGCCCTCTTATCCCTGCCAGCTACCCTAGGCTGCACTAGATTCCCCATGCCATGCAGGCCCCAGACTCGCCAGATGATGACTGTCACAGACGTTCCCCTGTAGACCTTTTAGTCCTTCTATTCCAAGTACTGCCCCATATTAATTCAACTTTCTTACATAGTGTCTGTTCTGTCACATGGCCCTCACTCTCCTACACACACCCTGTGCCTTCTGCATCCTCACTAGTCTCTTTTCCTAGAAAGCCCACCCACTCATCTCCTTTGTGTCTTCGTGTGTAGCCTCTTCTTTAAAGGTCATGTTAGCACCCCACTGGTCAGGCTTCCTGATAAGGAGATAAAAAACAAATTATCTTCCCTCTTCTGACAATTCAATGTGCAATAATTATAAGACCTCTTCATCACTTCCCATCCAAGGCCTAGAACTGTGGTGTTCATATGTACCATAACTCTCTGGCTAATGCTCAGGTCCTTTGATAGCAGGAGCCTCATCTATCTGTTCTGGCTCCCTAAACCTTAGCAGGTGTTTGGGAAAAGGATGGGCTTTGGCTTCTGCCTTCCAAAGATCTCTTAAAGATTAAAAATTGGAAAAAAACTATACCCAAACTGAAGGTTGAAAGTAGTAGAAGATGTAAAGCTTGTTTTGAAGAGAACTGTTTCTCCCTAGTCACCTATCTTGTCTTTTTGAACCCCACTAATACATGAGCTGTCTCCACAGAGGCCAGAACTGAAGGTCTATGATATGGTCCTAGCCTGTGAACAAACAAGGCCCTGAATTCCTTACCCAAGGTGTTGTTACACAGCCCAAGACACCATCTGGTTTATACTAGCTCTCAGAGCATGCCCTCAGCTCCTTCTCCTTATGCTAAGACAACCTTCTGACATCAGGAGCTGAATTTTGCCTCATTTTGGTGTCCACCCCAGGGTGAGCAATGGATGTATGTTACACATATGTTTACTCCATGTACATACTCCATCTTTCCTCATGAATAATCGTAAGTTTCCTTGCCCTTTTCATCAATATATATGTAACCACAGGCCCCTATGATTATAAAAAAAAAAAAAACTTGTTGTCTCCTGTTTCAGAGAGGCAGAAGAGGGGAAGCTTGCTCTCCTTGTTTGGCTGCCTCTCAAAAACCCTTTCCTTACTGCACACCTGATGTCTCAGTGATTGACCTTGCAACACATTGCACAGACAGACTTGGGGTCAGTTACAAAAGGAATATATTTCTCGATAGTTAACATTTTCATTAATGATCTAAATGAAGTGAATTTTAGTAAATTAGGCCATCAAATTGGCTTTCCAACGAAAGCCACAGGGTTCAGAAGGTCCTGAATGTTTCAAAATTAACCAAAATGATTTTACTTGGTACAATGTTCTTCTGTATGTAGCTCCAGGCACCTCAAAAAGAAGCATGAGCTGGTTAACTCAGAGTAAAGTGTGAATGAAGGGCTTGTACTTGAGAGTAAGCTGCCGTTGATTACACTGGTTGATTACACTGCAATGGAGTTTCCAGAAATGAATCTATTCTGTGTTGATAGAAAGTTCAGCTGATACATCTAGGACAGGTGGGCAGGAAAACCATGCACCCAATTCCAGGACAAACACTCAGGATTGGGGCCATTGCCAAGCAAAAATAGATGAGTTGAAATATGATGCTGCCCCCAGGTTATGACATGTTTTTTTTCCTGTAAGTGAAAGAAAAATCTTCACTTTCTCTAGGCTAAGGGAAATCTGGAACAGGAATGGGTGTGAGAAAACAGGCATAGTCAAAATTCCATTGCCAGGCCAACACATAAAGAGTTTAAAATCCATTGCTCCTGATAGCCAAACTGTGGAAGGAGCCTCGGTGTCCAACGAAAGATGAATGGATAAAGAAGATGTGGTTTATGTATACAATGGAATATTACTCAGCTATTAGAAATGACAAATACCCACCATTTGCTTCAACGTGGATGGAACTGGAGGGTATTATGCTGAGTGAAGTAAGTCAGTCGGAGAAGGACAAACATTATATGTTCTCATTCATTTGGGGAATATAAATAATAGTGAAAGGGAATATAAGGGAAGGGAGAAGAAATGTGTGGGAAATATCAGAAAGGGAGACAGAACGTAAAGACTGCTAACTCTGGGAAACGAACTAGGGGTGGTAGAAGGGGAGGAGGGCGGGGGGTGGGAGTGAATGGGTGAGGGCACTGGGGGTTATTCTGTATGTTAGTAAATTGAACACCAATGGGAGTGAATGGGTGACGGGCACTGGGGATTATTCTGTATGTTAGTAAATTGAACACCAATAAAA
Source organism: Canis aureus (assembly GCF_053574225.1). Taxonomy (NCBI): domain Eukaryota; kingdom Metazoa; phylum Chordata; class Mammalia; order Carnivora; family Canidae; genus Canis; species Canis aureus. The sequence continues at coordinate 23,693,669 of NC_135623.1, forward strand.
AAAAAAATTAAAAAAAAATCCATTGCTCCTGTCCTCACAATAAACAAAAAAGCCAAACAAACAGAAAACAACTCTTCTTAGATGTGTCAGAAAACAGAGGTCTGAAGCAAACAGCTGACCTAATAACTGGATAGAGACATATATAGTATTATAAATAGAATATAAATATATAATATATTATAATACAATTTAATATATTTAGAATATAATATAATGCAATATTATAAATATACTATTTAGAGGTATAACTGATTATATATAAAATTTACATATAACTATATTAAATGATATATATTCAATAACAGTAATATAAATATATTGAATAAATATTTATATTTTGCTATTATTTAAATTTAACTTTAATTAATAATAATTAATATTTATTTTAAAATAAAATAAATATTGGTATTTATTTTTATATTAATTTAATTGATATATTTAATATTAATGTATCAGCTATATTTTAATAGATATAATATACATTTAATAAATGTATTAAATATATTAAATATAGGGAAGCCTGAGTGGCTCAGTGGTTTAGCACCGCCTTCAGGCCAGGGCATGATCCTGGAGACCTGGGATCGAGTCCCATGTCGGTCTCCATTCATGGAGCCTGCTTCTCCCTCTGCCTGTGTCTCTGCCTGTGTCTCTCTCTCTCTCTCTCTCTCTGTATCTCATGAGTCAATATATAAATATATATTAAATATATATGAATATATAAATTTTAAATTCAATTATAAAAAACATACAGTGTTACATTAGTTTCAGGTAAATATAATGACTCAGTAAGTGAAGTCCTTTTTTAAAAAAAGATTTTATTTATTTATTCATGAGAGATTCAGAGAGGCAGAGACACAGGCAGAGGGAGAACCAGGTTCCCTGAAGGGAGGCCGGTGTGGGACTCGATCCCAGGACCCCAGGATCACACCCTGAGCCAAAGGCAGAGGCTCAACCACTGAACCACCTGAGCGCCCCTCAAGATGTGAATTCTTAATCCCCTTTATCTATTCCACCCAATTCCCCACCAACCTTCCATCTAGAAGCCACTGGTTTGTCCTCCATATTTGATTCTGGGTTTTTTTTTTTTTTTTCTTTTGCCTCTTTGGTCTTTTGTTTATTTGTCTCTTAAATTCCACATATGAGTGAAATCATATGGCATTTGTCTTTGTATTGCTGACTTATTTCACTTAGCACAATAACCTCTAGGTCCATCCATAGTGTTGCAAATGGCAAGATTCATTCTTTTTATGGCCAAATAAAATCTTGAAAAAGAAGAACATAACTGGAGGTGTCACAATCACTGATTTCAAGATGCACTGCAAAGCTGTGGTAATTAAAACAGTACAGGGATAGCACAAAAATAGGCACACAGACCAATAGAACAGAAAGAAGAGTCCAGAAATAAACCCATGCTTTTATAATCAATTAATCTATGACAAAGGAAGCAGAATATACAATGGGAAACACATTTTCTTCAACAAATTATTTCGAGAAAAATAGGACTAATGCATGCAAAAGATGAAACCGGACCATTTCCTTACATCATACACACACACACACACACACACACACACACACACACACCTCAAAAAAGATTAAAGTGCTAAATGTGAGATCTGAAACTATAAAACTCCTGGAAGAAAACATAGGTAGTAATTTCCTTGACATTGAAAGTAGAAACATTTTTTTAGCTATGTTTCCTGAGGCAAGAGAAACAAAAGCAAAATTAAACTACTGGGACCATGCCAAAATAAAATTCATGCAAAAAGTTTTAGGACTAATGCAGTTTTGTTGTAAACACATGCTCTCACACTCCCTTGTCTAACATAGATCCTGCGTAATAGACACTCAATATGAGTTTGCTGGGTTGTTTTGTAGGGTCATCTCCAAGAGGGCACTTGTGTCATTGCTGGGAAGGCAGCATATGGTCCATGACTCAGGCTGGCTAACGTCCAAGTGGCCAGGGATGTATCAAATTCAGGCTGTCAGTCCTCTATCTCCACTCTATGAAATGTGGGAAATTTCATGCTGCTGGTATGATAAGGGATGTCAAGTAGTCAGGGACTAAACGGTATATAAGCCATTATGGGGGGAAGCCTTCACTCTGTGAAACTCCACTTGCAAGGGTGCTTGTCTGTCCTCCCTGCAGAATTATGAATTTTGAGGACAAGGTCTGTTCATTTGGCTATCCTCGGAATCTGGTGAAGCCTTGGCTTTATAAAAGGGAGTTGTTCAAAAATAAATAAATAAATAAATAAATAAATAAATAAATAAATAAATAAATAGGAGTTGCAAATGTTTAGAATAATTGAACATTTGTAAGTTATTTATCTTACTTCTGAGATGGAAATATAAAAATAAGTCCCTTTAGGCAATAGATCCACAGGGCAATTAACTGCAAAACTTACCTAGCTCTAGAGCCCACATCCCTTGTGGTGTTACCTACACATGGTGTCCACACTGACCTGACATCTGCAAACTGAGGCTGTGTGCTCTCCCATCATATAATGTACTCAGTCTGTGGTAGGGTGTCGGCCTCCAAGGCCACTTAAATCGTCTAGTACTGTATGACCTGGTGGCTATCTCTGAATTAGAACATACCCCCAAGTCTTGAGAAAATATTCCACAGAGTAAAGGAAATTTATAAATCTTAGAAAGAAAGAAACTTTATAAAGTCCATTAAATACAGGACTTTATACAGTCCACTAAATCTCTCTGTACATTCACTAAGCCCATTCACTAAGATCTTTTATGCATTCAAACAATTAAATCAGGGACTCTACCTACATCAATGGTTGCCTCTCTGTTGAACCAATCAAAGGCTCAAAGATACTACAAAAGGAAAGAACTTCAATTGCCCCTGAGGGATCATTTTGCACCTTGAAATCTAAATCTATAAACCTTTCCTTTTTTTAATAATAAATTAATTTTTTATTGGTGTTCAATTTGCCAACATACAGAATAACACCCAGTGCTCATCCCGTCAAGTGCCCCCTCAGTGCCTGTCACCCATTCACCCCCACCCCCCGCCCTCCTCCCCTTCCACCATGCCTAGTTCGTTTCCCAGAGTTAGGAGTCTTTATGTTCTGTCTCCCTTTCTGATATTTCCCACACACTTCTTCTCCCTTCCCTTATATTCCCTTTCACTATTATTTATATTCCCCAAATGGATGAGAACATATAATGTTTGTCCTTCTCCAATTGACTTATTTCACTCAGCATAATACCCTCCAGTTCCATCCACGTTGAAGCAAAAGGTGGGTATTTGTCATTTCTAATGGCTGAGTAATATTCCATTGTATACATAAAGCACATCTTCTTTATCCATTCATCTTTCGATGGACACCGAGTCTTTCACAGTTTGGCTATTGTGTACATTGCTGCTATACACATCGGGGTGCAGGTGTCCCGGCGTTTCATTGCATCTGTATCTTTGGGGTAAATCCCCAACAGTGCAATTGCTGGGTCGTAGGGCAGGTCTACTTTTAACTCTTTGAGGAACCTCCACACAGTTTTCCAGAGTGGCTGCACCAGTTCACATTCCCACCAACAGTGTAAGAGGGTTCCCTATTCTCCGCATCCTCTCCAACATTTGTGGTTTCCTGCCTTGTGTCCCGGGAATAAATCCTACTTGGTCATGGTGAATAATTGTCTTAATGTACTGTTGGATCCTATTGGCTAGTATCTTGTTGAGAATTTTTGCATCCATGTTCATCAGGGATATTGGTCTGTAATTCTCCTTTTTGGTGGGGTCTTTGTCTGGTTTTGGAATTAAAGTGATGCTAACCTCATATAACGAATTTGGAAGTACTCTATCTCTTTCTATCTTTCCAAACAGCTTTAGTAGAATAGGTATGATTCTTCTTTAAACGTTTGATAGAATTCCCCTGGGAAGCCATCTGGTCCTGGACTCTTGTGTCTTGGGAGGTTTTTGATGACTGCTTCAATTTCCTCCCTTCTTATTTGCCTGTTCAGGTTTTCTATTTCTTCCTGTTTCAGTTTTGGTGGTTTGTGGCTTTCCAGGAATGCGTCCATTTCTTCTAGATTGCCTAATTTATTGGAGTACCGCTGTTCATAATATGTTTTTAACTTTAAAAAAAAATTTATTTATTTATTTATGATAGTCACAGAGAGAGAGAGAGAGAGGCAGAGACACAGGCAGAGGGAGAAGCAGGCTCCATGCACCGGGAGCCCGATGTGGGATTCGATCCCGGGTCTCCAGGATCGCACCCTAGGCCAAAGGCAGGCGCCAAACCGCTGCGCCACCTAGGGATCCCCATAATATGTTTTTAAAATAGTTTGTATTTCCTTGGTGTTGGTAGTGATCTCTCCTTTCTCATTCATGATTTTATTAATTTGAGTCTCCTCTCTCTTCTTTGTAATAAGGTTGGCTAATGGTTTATCTATCTTATTAATTCTTTCAAAGAACCAACTCTTGGTTCTGTTGATCTATTCCACAGTTCTTCTGGTCTCGATTTGGTTGAGTTATGCTTGAATTTTAATTAATTCTCTTCTTCTTCTGGGCGTGGGGTCAATCTACTGTTTTTTCTCTAGCTCCTTTATGTGTAAGATTAGCTTTTGTATTTGAGTTCTTTCCAGTTTTTGAATGGATGCTTGTATTGCGATGTGTTTCCCCCTCAGGACTGCTTTTGCTGCATCCCAAAGATTTTGAACGGTTGTATCTTCATTCTCATTAGTTTCCATGAATCTTTTTAATACTTCCTTAATTTCCTGGTTGACCCTTTCATCTTTTAGCAGGATGGTCCTTAACCTCCACATGTTTGAGGTCCTTCCAAATTTCTTGTTGTGATTTAGTTCTAATTTCAAGGCATTATGGTCTGAGAATATGCTGGGGACGATCCCAATCTTTTGGTATCAGTTCAGACCCGATTTGTGACCCAGTATGTGGTCTATTCTGGAGAAAGTCATGTGCACTTGAGAAGAATGTGTATTCTGTTGAGTTTGGATGTAAAGTTCTGTAGATATCTGTGAAATCCATCTGGTCCAGTGTATCATTGAAAGCTCTCGTTTCTTTGGAGATGTTGTGCTTAGAAGACCTATCGAGGGCAGAAAGAGCTAAATTGAAGTCACCAAGTATAAGTGTATTATGATCTAAGTATTTCTTCACTTTGGTTATTAATTGGTTTAAATATTTGGGAGCTCCCACATTCGGGGCATATATATTGAGGATTGTTAAGTTGTCTTGTTGGATAGATCCTTTAAGTATGAGATAGTGTCCCTCTTCATCTCTCACTACAGTCTTCGGGGTAAATTTTAGTTTATCTGATATAAGGATGGCTACCCCTGCTTTCTTTGAGGACCATTTGAATGGTAAATGGTTCTCCAACCTTTTATTTTCAGGCTGTAGGTGTCCTTCTGTCTAAAATGAGTCTCTTGTAGACAGCAAATAGATGGGTCCTGCTTTTTTATCCAGTCTGAAACCCTGCGCCTTTTGATGGGGTCATTAAGCCCGTTCATGTTCAGAGTTACTATTGAACGATATGAGTTTAGTGTCATCATGATATCTATTCAGTCCTTGTTTTTGTGGATTGTTCCACTGAACTTCTTCTTAAAGGGGAATTTTAAGAGTCCCCTTAAAATTTCTTGCAGAGCTGGTTTGGAGGTCACATATTCTTTCAGTTCCTGCCTGTCTTGGAAGCTCTTTATCTCTCCTTCCATTCTGAGTGAGAGCCTTGCTGGGTAAAGTATTCTTGGTTGCATGTTTTTCTCATTTTGGACCTTGAATATATCCTGCCAGCCCTTTCTGGCCTGCCAGGTCTCTGTGGAGAGGTCTGCTGTTACCCTAATACTCCTCCCCATAAAGTTCAGGGATTTCTTGTCTCTTGCTGCTTTAAGGATCTTCTCTTTGTCTTTGGAATTTGCAAGCTTCACTATTAAATGTCGAGGTGTTGAATGGTTTTTATTGATTTTAGGGGGGGATCTCTCTATTTCCTGGATCGGAATGCCTGTTTCCATTCCCAGATTAGGAAAGTTTTTAGCTAGGATTTGTTCAAATACATATTCTGGCCCTCTGTCCCTTTTGGAGCCCTCGGGAACCCCAATTAAACATAGGTTTTTCTTCCTCAGCCGTCGTTTATTTCCCTTAATCTGTCTTCATGGTCTTTTAATTGTCTCTCTCTTTTTTCCTCAGTTTCCCTCTTTGCCATCAACTTGTCTTCTATGTCACTCACCTCTTCTTCCACCTCGTTAACCCTCGTCCTTAGGACTTCTAGTTTGGATTGCATCTCATTCAATTGATTTTTAATTTCTGCCTGATTGGATCTAAATTCTGCAGTCATTGAAGTCTCTTGAGTCATTTGTGCTTTTTTCTAGAGCCACCAGTAGCTGTATAATAGTGCTTCTGAACTGGCTTCTGACATTGAATTGTAATCCAGATTTTGTAAGTCTGTGGGAGAGAGGACTGTTTCTGATTCTTTCTTTTGAGGTGAGGTTTTCCTTTTAGTCATTTTGCTCAGTGCAGAGTGGCCAAAAACAAGTTGTGTTGGGAAAAGGGTTAAAAGAGAGAGAGAGAAGGAAAGAAAATAGAAAAAGAAAAAAGAAAAAAAGGAAGAAAAAAAGGAAAAAAGAGAAGAAAAAGAGAAAGAGAAAGAAAGGTGAAAAAAAAGGGTGGGGGAAGCAATCAGAAATCAAAAAGAAAAAAAGAGAAGAAGAAAAAAAAACACGGGGGAGTGTCTTCTTTTCTGTGTACTTAAGGCCCTTGACTTCCCTTGGATCTTGTCCGTCTAGCTGGTCTTCTGGGGGAGGGGCCTGCTGTGCTGATTTTCAGGTGTTAGCACTTGGGGGAGCTGGTCTGCCCCCTGCCTGGTGCAGGGCTCAGTGGGGGTTGTTTACCCCATGAGGCCCCAGGAGGAACAACCCCAGTGGTTGCCACAGCTCTGGAAACCTGGATTCAGCTCCCGCAAGAACTACTCCGTCTGCAGGGCTTGGAGGCTCCGGAGCGGGGCCGCTGATCTGCTCAGCTCGGGGCAGGAGTGTCTTTGCGGTCCTGGGCCCTCCCGGCCTCTGCCTGTCCCGGCGGAGGCCGGATCCTGGGCTGTGTCCCGGCGCCCTGTGTTCCCAGTCTGCGCTCTTGGATTGGAGCTCCCGGCCTGCAGCCCCCTCCACGGAGCCACCGCCAGAGCCCCTCTGGCTTCTCCGGGTCCCGCCGTGCGCGCTGCAGCCCTTAGGGAGCTCGGCGCACTCTCCTGCATGCGCTGCAGGTGCTGTTAGTGTCCCAGGGAGCCCGAGGGCATCCCCGCCCCTCATGGGGTCCTGCTCTAACTCCCTGTGGGCGCCTTTCCGCCCGGGAAGATTGGTGCAGCTCCTGCTTCCCCGGGTCTGGGCTTTCCAGTCCTGGGGACACTCGCCCTGGCCTCAGCCCGGCTCCTCGCCGGGGCCCCTCCCCCTTGGATGCCTTTTGTTTCTTTATTTCTTTTTCCCCGTCTTCCTACCTTGATAGAAGCGCAAACTCTTCTCACTGTAGCGTTCCAGCTGGTCTCTCTTTAAATCTCAGGCCGAATTCATAGATTTTCAGGATAATTTGAAGGTTATCTAGATAATTTGGTGGGGACACGTGATTTGGGGACCGTACTCTTCTGCCATCTTGCCCCTCCCGGTTCTCCAACCTTTTATTTTCAGGCTGTAGGTGTCCTTCTGTCTAAAATGAGTCTCTTGTAGACAGCAAATAGATGAGTCCTGCTTTTTTATCCAGTCTGAAACTCTGCGCTTTTTGATGGGGTCATTAAGCCCGTTCACGTTCAGAGTTACTATTGAACGATATGAGTTTAGTGTCATCACGATATCTATTCAGTCCTTGTTTTTGTGGATTGTTCCATTGGACTCCTCTTAAAGGGGAATTTTCAGAGTCCCCTTAAAATTTCTTGCAGAGCTGGTTTGGAAGTCACATATTCTTTCAGTTCCTGCCTGTCTTGGAAACTGTTTATCTCTCCTTCCATTCTGAATGAGAGCCTTGCTGGATAAAGTATTCTTGGTTGCATGTTTTTCTCATTTAGGACCCTGAATATATCCTGCCATCCCTTTCTGGCCTGCCAGGTCTCTGTGGAGAGGTCTGCTGTTACCCTAATACTCCTCCCCATAAAAGTCAGGGATTTCTTGTCTCTTGCTGCTTTAAGGATCTTCTCTTTGTCTTTGGAATTTGCAAGCTTCACTATTAAATGTCGAGGTGTTGAACGTTTTTTATTGATTTTAGGGGGGGATCTCTCTATTTTTTGGATCTGAATGCCTGTTTTGCTTCCAAGATTAGGAAAGTATTCAGCTATGGTTTGTTCAAATCCATATTCTGGCCCTCTGTCCCTTTCGGTGCCCTCGGGAACCCCAATTAAATGTAGGTTTTTCTTCCTCAGGCTGTCATTTATTTCCTTAATATATCCTCATGGTCTTTTAATTGTTTGTCTCTTTTTTCCTCAGTTTTCCTCTTTGCCATCAACTTGTCTTCTATGTCACTCACTCGTTCTTCCACCTCGTTAACCCTCGTCGTTAGGACTTCTAGTTTGGATTGCATCTCATTCAACTGATTTTTCATTTCTGCTTGATTAGATCTAAATTTTGCATTCATGAAGTCTCTTGAGTCCTTTATGCTTTTTTCTAGAGCCACCAGTAGCTTTATAATAGTGCTTCTGAATTGGCTTTCTGACATTTAATTGTAATCCAGATTTTGTAAGTTTGTGGGAGAGAGGACTGTTTCTGATTCTTTCTTTTGAGGTGAGGTTTTCCTTTTAGTCATTTTGCTCAATGCAGTTGGCCGAAAACAAGTTGTATTGGGAAAAGGCGAAAAAGAGAGGAGAGAAAGAAGGAAAGAAAAGAGAAAAAGAAAAAAGAATAAAGGAAGAAAAAAAAGAGAAGAAAAATAGAAAGAAAAAGAAAGAAAGGAAAAAAAGGGTGGGGGATGCAAACAGAAATCAAAAAGAAAAAAAACACGGGGGAGTATCTTCTGATTCTGTATACTTTTATTCCCTTGACTTCCCCTGGATCTTCTCTGTCTAGCTGGTCTTCTGGGTAGGGTTCTGTTGTGCTGATTTTCAGGTGTTATTACTTGGGGTAGCTGCTCTGCCCCCTGCCTGGTGCAGGGCTCAGTGGGGGTTGTTTACCCTGTGAGGCCACAGGAGGAATTACCACAGTGGCCGTGGCCAGCTCTGGAGCCCTGGTTTCAGCTTCCGCAGTAACTACAGAGCTCTCAGCCTGCAGAGGCTGGGATGCTCCGCGGGCAGGGCTGCTGATCTGCTCAGCTCGGGGCAGGAGCGTCCTTGCTGTCCTGGGCCCTCCCGGCCTCTGCCTGTCCCAGAGAGGTCGGATCCTGGGCTGTGTCCCCGGCGCCCTGTGCTCCCGGGCCTGTGCTGTTGGATTTGCACTTCCGGCCGGCCAGGCAGCCCCCTCTCCGAGCCGCCGCCTGAGCCCCTCCGAGCTGCTCCCGGGTCCAGCTGTGTGCGCGCTACAGCCCTTTAGGGAGCTCGGCGCACTCTCCCGGGGCGCAGGTGTCTGTTAGTGTCCCAGGGAGCCTGAGGGCATCCCCGCCCTCCTGGGTCCTGCTCCAACTCCCTGCGAGCTCCTTTCCACCCGGGAAGGTCGGTGCAGCTCCTGCTTCTCTGGGACGGGGCTCTCCTGTCCTGGGGACACTCGCCCCGGCTTCAGCCCGGCTCCTTGCGGGGTCCCTCCCCCTTGAATGTCTTTTATTTCTTTTTTCCCCGTCTTCCTACCTTGATAGAGCGTGAATTCTTCTCACTGTAGCGTTTCAGCTGGTCAGTCTTTAAATCTCAGGCCGAATTCGTAGATTTTCAGGATGATTTGAAGGTTATCTAGGTAATTTGGTGAGGACAGGTGACTTGGGGACCCTACTCTTCCGCCATCGTGCCCCTCCTCCCAACCCATGACATCGGAGGACCTCTGCTTTAGACACAGGTTCTCAGAAACCAGGATTGAATTGCTATATATGGAGATACCAGATGTTGTATGGAGATAGATTAGTCTCTCTCCTTCCGTCTTACTGTATTCATTTAATCTGAGGTTGGGTGGAGGGATAAACAGAGCACAGAGGATGTTTAGGGCAATGAAAATATTCTGTATGCTAATATAATGATGCATATGTGTCGTTATGCATTTTCCAAACCGATATAGTGTACAGCACCAAAGGTGAGCCTTAAGATAATCAATGGATTTCACTAGGAATGATGTGTCAGTGTAGACTCTTCAGTTTAAGCAATGTGCCTTCTGGTGAGGGATGTTTATCATGAGGGGGACCGTGTGTGGTGGGAGCACTTATATGGGAATTCCCTGTACTTTGTCTCATTTTTTCTGTGAACCTAAAAGTGCTCTAAAAAATAAAATCCTAAAGAGAAAAAGTAATATTTTAAAAAATAAGTGGAGTTTGAAATAAGTTAATACTAAGTTATAGGTTATTGCAGGAGCTGTGGTAAAATAGATGTGCATTTTTTTATTCAGATGTTAACAAACAGGAAATAGGCCAGACTTGTTCCCCATTTTATATTCCTGTTGAAACTTCATAATCATCAATTAATTAAACTTCTTTGATTTTTTATTGTCTAATTATGATCTGTTTTATAATCTCTTTGTAAATTTTCATTTCAGGTTTCTCTACTGAAATTTTCAGTTATTTGACTCCATAGATCCTGGTCAACAGCAGTTTTTATGTTGCAGGGTGCAGTGTCTGGGTCTATGCAGGCTTCAGATAGACTTATGACAGAGCTCAGGGACATATACAATCACATAGGTATACAAAGGTAAGGACCTCTGGATCTCTGCTCTCCTTAATGTTGTTTTTAATTTTCAGAGAGCAAAACTTCAGTTCTTATAACTAGATAGAAGCAGAAAGGCTTATCGACTTGATTTTAGGAATGTAAAATGTAGATTTAATCAAGTAAGTCAAAGATGTGGAAGGTAAAGTAGGACGAGTTTACTTGTTTATTTGTTCTTTTGATTTTTGAAAATTGTTATCTTAAAAAGTTTTTGTCTTCTTGCTAATGGGGATTAACTCATGATTTGTATCTTCTGGGAAAGCTATTAGTAATATCTGCTTTAGAAAGGAAATAAGATATATATATATATACACATATATATTATGATGTATATATATATATACATATATATATGATGCCCCTATATATATATATATATATATATATATATGATTATATGAACAAAGAACTGTTGTTGAGTTGATTTTTTCCTTTTCTTTAAACAACAGAATCAACTTTTATTGTGTATTTATGGTCTACCTTGAAAAATAGGTGGGTTTAAAAAATATGTGGGATTTTTAGTTCATTTCATCGTTTATTCTTTCTTACCCATTGTGACTTAAATATTGTGGAATCTCAATACTTGAAGTAAAGTTCCCTTTTATTGTCACAGAGATTCTAACTGTATTGAATAAGGGAAACAGTTGAACTTTAATATGTTTGAAGGTAGCTTTGTGATCCATTCAGTAATTCTCAAAATGACCAAATATAAATCATTAGAGCTCACTTAAATTAAAACAAGAAAAAAAATTTTGCTTTAGGGTTTTAAGGTAAACCATCCTTGTGTCTGAGTTATTAGATGTTTTGTGATACTGAATACTGTCTGAATACTGTTTTTTTAAAGAAATCTAAAAGTTTATCTGTAGAAAACCAATCAAGTACAGTTAAGTACTTACCTATGGGTTTACTTTTAAATGTTAAAAATTCCTGTTTTTTATAGCATTGTAGTACAACATTAAAATTAATAATCAGATATTACATGGAATTGGCTAAATTATGGTATATGAATAAAATAAGTTTCCATTGAGTTATTTAAAAATTTACAATAGACTCCTTATATGCTAAGTTGAAAAGATGCCCTGGAAAGTTGAAGAAAGATTATAAACCTATGTAGAGGGATTCCATTTTTTTCTTTTTATAATTTTCTTTTTACTGGAGTTCAATTTACCAACAGATAGCATAACACCCAGTGCTCATCCTGTCAAGTGCCCCCCTCAGTGCCCATCACCCAGTCACCCTAACCGCCCCATCTCCCTTTCCACTACCCCTTGTTCATTTCCCAGAGTTAGGAGTCTCTCATGTTCTGTCACCCTCTCTGGTATTTTCAATCATTAAAGATTTATTCATTTTTGAGAGACACAGGCAGAGAGAGAAGCATGCTCCATGCAGGGATCCTGATGCGGAACTTGATCCCGGGTCTCCAGGATCATGCCCTGGGATGAAAGTGGCGCCAAACTGCTGAGCCACCAGGGCTGCCCGGGATTCCATTTTTATAAAAATACTTCATGTGTATAGAAGAATATTTAAGGACATATGATTTCGCATAATTTTTTCCTCCCACTCACAACTAATGGTAACACTTTCTCAACTCCTTAAAGAAGGCTTTTCATTGATGGCTTTAATTATCTGTTAAGAGCCTAAGCTACTCAGGTCCATTGGCAAAGTATTTACAATATAGCTTAATTGTTCTGTGTTTTAACTCAAAATATGTAGATTTCATGATTGTCTAACGTGTTCATTTACACTGAAGTAATAATTAAAAAGAGCAAATAAAGAGTAACCTAGGGGCACCTGGGTAGTTCAGTTGGTTAAACATTTGATACCTTTTTTCTGTTTAGGTAATGATCTCAGGGTCACAGGATTGATCCCCACCTCAGGCTCTGGGCCATTTTGGGATTCTCTCTCTCCATCTGTCCCTTCCCACACCTATCTCCCTTAAAAAAAAAAGAACCCTACATGTTCTGTATCTTTACAGGGATTTATTCAGTGAGACCCATAAATGACAGTTTATATGACTGGCATGTTAAACTACAGAAGTAAGTCCCTCTTCTATTGCTAACCCAGTCTTTGTATGATGGACTATCACAGTGGAAATCTTTTTCCCTCTGATTTGATACCTCTACGATATGGTTTCTACTTAGAACTGTTTCTAGCCTGCCTGATCTCTGTGGAGAGGTCTGCTGTTAATCTAATATTTCTCCCCATTTAAGTTAGGGATCTCTTGTCTCTTGCTGCCTTAAGTATTTTCTCTTTAGCTTTGGAATTTGCAAGTTTCACTATTAAATGTCGAGGTGTTGAACAGTTTTGATTGATTTTAGGTGGGTAATCTCTCTATATCTTGGAACTCATGCCTGTTTCCCTCCCCAAGATAGGGAAGTTCTCAGCTATGACTTGTTCAAATGCACTTTCTGATTCTCTGTCCCTTTTGGCATCCTCTGGAACCGCAATTAATTGTAGCTTTTTCCTTCTGAGGCTGTCATTTATTTCCCTTATGTTTTCTCATGATCTTTTAATTGTTTTTCTCTTTTTCCTCAGCTTCCTTCCGTGCCATCACTTGTCTTCTATGTCACTCACTCATTATTCTACCCCATTAAACCTCATCCTTAGGACCTCTGGTTTGGATTGCATTCCATTTAATTGATTTTTAATTTCTGCCTGATTAGATCTGAATTATGCAGTCATGAAGTCTTTTGAATCCTTTATGCTTTTTTCCAGAGCTACCAATAACTTTTTAATTGTGCTTCTGAACTGGCTTTCTTTAAAAAAAAATTGGAGTTCAATTTGCCAACATATAACATGACACCCAGTGCTCAACCACCAAGTGCCCCCCTCAGTGCCCATCACCCAGTTACCCCAACCCCCAGCCCACCTCCCCATCCACTACCCCTTGTTCATTTCCCAGAGTTAGGTGTCTCTCATGTTTTGTCACCCTCACTGATATTTTCACTCATTTTCTCTCCTTTCCCTTTATTCCCTTTCACTAATTGTTAGCCTCAGTTTTCTTATATGCAGAGCAGGAGCAATGATGCCTAACTTCACAAAGCCTTTGAATGTAGTCAGAACTCAATACATATTGCTTTGAAATGCCTTTTCCAGAATGCCATGTAATTGGAATCGTACAGTTTGTAAATTCTTCCCCTTAGGAATGGAGTTTATTTCAATTAGTAGTATATATTAAAATTTATTCCATGTCTTCTTTATGGCTTGATAATCCATATATTTTTAGTACTGAATAATATTCTATCATCTGGATGTACCACAGTTTATTTCTCCATCCACCTGCTGAAAGACATGTTGGTTGCTTTCGACCTTTGACGTTTATGAATGAAGCTGCTAAAAGCATCTCTGTGTAAGCTTGCATGGGTGCTAATTTTCAACTTCTTTGTGTAAATATCGATAACCTGATATTCCCTTATTGACATATCAACAGAAAAACATCATTTTCTGGCTTATTTTATAAATACAACTGACCCATTAATTCATAACTCTTCATTGCTGCTTCAATCAGAGTTATTGATCCAGATTGAATCAGAACCTCATTTGCTCATTAACTAAGCCAATATTTACAAAGTTCTCACAAGATACTCAACATAGAACCAGAGATAGAGGGAGAAATCAGCTGTCACCTTTAAGACTATTCCAGAAACACAGACAAGGGAGTAAAGTAGTACAGTACAAAGGAATGAACAAGAGTGAACAGATGTGAATAGAATACAAAGGCAAGTTCTCCATGGTGAGGCTGCCTTAGGAAAGGGTGTGAGAGGAGGCAAGATGGCAGGTCAGCCTCTGAACCTCCCTTGACATCGCCCCTCACCCCCTACAGTTATGGCTGTGCTCCACTCTCCTGAAGCACTGCACCTTGACGGACTTGCATGATAAACCATCTCTGTCTTCCAACAGTGGAGACTGAATTCACACAAGAGGAGACTGAAGGGAAATAAATGGAGCAGCAACAGCCATTTTGCATGTAGGATCAATAGGCATTAGTGACTGAGGGGATATAGTGGCAAAATTGAGAGGAAAGATGAACTCTTAGCATAAGCCTGGGGTATGTATGTGTATCTATAGGTGGATATATAAAGACATACATGGGCATGTAACTTCTTGAGGGCAATTGGATGTAACTGTGGCCATGATTTTTAATAAGGTGATGTGAAGATCATGTCCTAGAGGTTGACATAATGTCATGATGCTTCTCTGCTCATTAGTCAGGAAAGATTTTTTTGTATGTTTGTTTTGTTTTGTTTTGTTTTACTTATTCTACTGGGGATAAGATGAGTAGCTTGTGATACATTTATTTAACATGACCAGTCCTTTACTTTGGCTTCTCTGAGCAGCCCCTGCCAACTTATCCTGCTGATCAGAAGTGATAGCAACCTGGACTCAGTGAACCTGCCCCTGAAAATCCAGAAGAACCATTTCCCTTCTTTTTTTTTTTTTTAAATTTTTATTTATTTATGATAGTCACACAGAGAGAAAGAGAGAGAGGCAGAGACACAGGCAGAGGGAGAAGCAGAGGGAGAAGCAGGCTCCACGCACCAGGAGCCCGATGTGGGATTCGATCCCGGGTCTCCAGGATCGCGCCCTGGGCCAAAGGCAGGCGCCAAACCGCTGCGCCACCCAGGGATCCCCATTTCCCTTCTTTTTCTGCATCACCCAGAACAGATTGCTCTGATTAAGCTGTGTGGCCAGGCTCAGTCCCTATTCACAGCTCCATCTAATGTAATTGATTTGAGACTCCTCTCTACAAATGTGCTGATTCCTTAAATTGAGTCTTCATGTTCAGGCACTTAGCAGAAACTTCAGATGCAAAATTGTTTACAAATTCAGCCTTTCTTGAGTCTGAACTCTGGATGTGAGAACTCTATTTACATAAATCTATGAGAGCTATAAGGCAGGTGCAGGTCCCATTAAACACTAATCATGTCAGCTTCCTATTTGCCACAGATGTGCTGGAGGAGCTGGAACCCTGTAGATGTCTCGGGTAATTTCTCATCGGGGCATTGTCATGCTAAGGTGAGCTGGGTACCTCTCCAGGTGAGAATACTGTTCAATTCCTCTTCACAATCTCTTACCACTGAAGTATCCATACACTTTGAATATGTTTTTACCATCTCACTACGTCCTGGCTGCCAATCAAGACCCAATGTTTAATTCCTTCTATAAAACCTCCCCAACTTACTCCAGCCAACAGTGGCTGTATTAGATATTTCTTAGGTATCTCCTCATATTTTCTCAGCCTTGCCAGCCTCTCAGTCCTATGGAATTTTTCCACATCTTAGCTGCTACCATAGCCTAATGCCTACCCTTTGGGCCATGAGATTCTGTGAAAGGTCCTGATGAATGTCTTGTCCTGGATTGTGGGGCTTCCCAGTGGCTGTTACCATGAAGCCATGCCTACGAGTCACTTACTAAATGTATGACTCCTTTGATTACATTAAGATTTGGATGAGCCATCATGTCATAATTAGGGTCTGTTTGTTCAAGGCAGATGGCAAGATCCAAAAGAGGCAGAGTTAACTCCCCATGAAGTAGACTAGACAAATGGAAACCAGCACACAGGTTGGAGACAAGAGAGTTAAATTATCACCCGACTCTTCCTGGACTACTTCAGTATGCCTTTTCCTGTAGTCCATCTGAAGAAATACTACACAAACACACACGTGAATATGCAGAATGATGGTATTTCTCCATGGCTCATTATGAAGCAAAGACTAGTGCAGTATTAAATAATACTGGCTTACTTTTCCTTCTTTTCCCCATCTATCATTTCTTTTGCTCACACACTAAAAATACATTTTTTTAAAATATTTATTTATCTTTAATATTTTTTCTTTATTTATTTATGATAGTCACAGAGAGAGAGAGAGAGAGAGGCAGAGACATAGGCAGAGGGAGAAGCAGGCTCCATGCACCGGGAGCCCGACGTGGGATTCGATCCCGGCTCTCCAGGATCAGGCCCTGGGCCAAAGGCAGGCGCCAAACCGCTGCGCCACCCAGGGATCCCAAAAATACATTTTCTAAATAAAGCATATGTTTAAAACTTTATATCAGCTTCCTCCCCCCCTAAGGAAAAGTAGGATAAATGAATCATACCAGCAATGGTTCAAGAAAGCTAACTATTAGAGCGCAATTTTGGAATAAGATTATGTTATGACTTTAAGTTAACATTTGTTAATTGTGGAGCATAGAGTGCTGATGGCAAGTCACAGTTCTACAATAGACCACAAGAGAAAGGGAGATAGAGCCGTTTGTCACCCAAACGTCCTGGAGGAAGTACATGGTATATTTTGAGAGGCTACATGGAGGAGTCAAGGCAGAGTGCAGACATAGAGAGCAATAGGACCTGGGGCACAGGCCGTTATTGGGATCTGTGGGACTCCTGGGCTAAGGCTAGATTGGTCAATTCAAACCAAGAGAATAGGATTTGGTAAGGTCCTTGGGGATTCGTATCTAAGTAGTACAAAGGGGAAGGCGGTAGGAGGTGTGAGGGTTTGTTGATCACAAGGGATACCGGGAGGTTGTATTAGAAATTTACATTTATGTGCAATTCTGTGGGCTGTAATCAAAGGTGTGCACTCGCAAGAAGAGTTAATGTCAGTTCATACAGGCTGCCTGGCCAAACAAAATGGAGCTGGGCAGTCCATTAGCCTTAGCTAAACTATCAACACATTGCTTGTTAGAGAACAATTAGAATCATATTGATGATGGTAAGTGGTATAGTAGGAACCCCTAGTGTGCAGGGTATATCATATGGATTCCTTTGAAAGCCTGAGACAACCTAAGACAAGTTGTTAAGTGCAGGTAGCTTCTTTTGGAAGTGATCTCAGGAAGCAGAAGTGAGGAAAAGGGGAAATTAGGAAATATAATGAAGAGGGACATCTGGGTGGCTCAGCGGTTAAGTGACTGCATCTGGCTCAGGCATGATCCTGGGGTTCCAGGACCCAGTCCCGCTTCAGGCTCCCTGGAGGAGCCTGATTCTCCCTCTGCCTGTGTCTCTGCCTCTCTCTGTGTGTCTCTCATGAATAAATAAATATGTAAAATCCTTTAAGAAAAGGAAAGATAATGAAGAAAAGCCAATATAAATAGATGTTAATGGGATAATCTGGGAAAAAGGACTAGAGTTTGCTGGAGCCTTGAAACAGAACGCCTCCCAGAATTTTCACTTAAAAATAATGTAAATGAAGCATTTAGTCAGAGCCCCATTTCATATTGTTTAAGAATTGTTTCTGGAGATGTCAACTCCCCAGCACCCCTACATCGTCTTGTGCTCGGGATGGTAAACCAGGGCAAGAGATGGATCAGCATCACATAACAAAATCTCAATGCCCAAGTGTAACAGGTTGCCTGTAGTAGCATGAGGCTACGGGATACGAAGGGAGAGTGAGGAGGAAAGTGTAATGAGATGCCATTTGTAGCTTGAAGGGAGACTCTTCTACCAGCAGGTAAATCTGGACTTGCGTGGCATTGTCTGTCTCAGAAATGGCTAAAATCAGAGGTGGCCCTGCTGTGAGAAACCAAAGGGATCTGCTCTGGTCTGTACCAGCATCATTCAGATGAGCTGGGCTTTAGGTTGCTTCTGTGTTGCAGTCCTTCCTTGCCTCTGGAAACAGCAATTGAACCATAGCAGTCGACAGAGCACTAAGGGGAGGCTCTAGTCACAGCTGCTATTCTGTATATGGTAAAATTAGTGGAGTAGAGAAAGAGCGCGCCAATTATCACTTTATTGTCTCAGCTCTGAGCCCATCTTTCTTTTTTTTAAATAAATTTATTTTTTATTGGTGTTCAATTTACCAACATACAGAATAACACCCAGTGCTCATCCCGTCAAGTGCCCCCCTCAGTACCCGTCACCCATTCACCCCACCCCCCGCTCTCCTCCCCTTCTACCACCCCTAGTTCGTTTCCCAGAGTTAGCAGTCTTTACGTTCTGTCTCCCTTTCTGATATTTCCCACACATTTCTTCTCCCTTCCCTTATATTCCCTTTCACTATTATTTATATTCCCCAAATGAATGAGAACATATAATGTTTGTCCTTCTCCGATTGACTTACTTCACTCAGCATAATACCCTCCAGTTCCATCCACGTTGAAGCAAATGGTGGGTCCAATGTGTATTCTCTTATTCAGGGAAAATTCTTTTTTTTTTTCCTTTCCTTCATAAAGTGCACGTATGTAAAGCATATAACGGATGTTTTAAATAGTTTATACTCCTGTACCAATCTTCAAAATCCAAAATCAAGATGAGTATAGATCCCTCACTTCCTCAAATTTGTGTCTTTCTGTAACCTTCTGCTCAATTCCTCAACCCCTCAACTTTAAGCAATCTCTGATTTGCTTTTCTGTCTCTATAGTTATCTCTGTCACTAAATATTTAGTTTCCATTTTTTAGAATTTTATGTGAATACAGTCACACAAAATGTACTTTTTCATTAGCTTCCTTTTTTCAAAATAATTAAAGATTCATCTATGTTGTTGCTCAAGAGCTCAATTTTACTGCCAGGTAGCACCCCATTATATGTATATACCACAATTTATTTATCCATTCACCTTTTGATGAATGTTTGTGTTGTTTCTAAGTTTCTGCAAGTTATTGCAAATAAACTTGTGATGAATGTTTGTGCTCAAGTCTTTGCATGGCTGTATGTTTCCAATTCCCTTGGGCAAATACTTAGGAGCAGAATGTCTAGGTCATATGTTAATTACATGTTAAATTTTAAGGAAAACAAGGGACGGTTTACAAAGTGTTGTAGCATTTTACACTCCCACAAATAGTTCTTTCAGGACCTTACACATTTGATATACTTAGTCTTCTTAAATTTTAGATATATTAATAGACATGTACTTATATCTCATTGAATTTTCATTTCGCTAATGACTACTTAGGTTTACATCTTTTCATATGCTTATTTGCCATCCACATAGCTTCTTCAGTGAACTGTCAAAGTATTTTGTTTGGGATGTTTTCTATAATTCTTGAATAATCTTTATATATTTTAAATAGAAATCCTTTATCAAATTATGTGATTTTCAGTATTTTACCAGATTGGTGGCCTGTCTTTTCATTTTTTTAACAATATCTTTAACTGAACATGCAAGTTAATCTTAAGTAAATCTAACTTATCATTTTTAAATTTATTTTGTTGTGTCATATCAAAGAGATTTTTTGCCTAGCTCAGGTTATAAAGAATTTGTCCTTTCCCCCCCTCCCAGAAATGTTATAGTTTTAGGTTAGTTTTAGGTTTAACATTTAGGCTCATAAGGCCAGTGGGTGGCTCATTCACCCATGACCTGCCTTTGGCTCAGGTCATGATTCCAGGTCCTGGGATTGAGCCCCACATCACAGTTCCCGCTCAGTGGGTGTCTGCTGCTCCCTCTCCCCTTCCTCCTCATTCATGCATGCTTCTGTCATTCTCTCTGTCTGAAATAAATACAATCTTTTTAAAAAACACATTTAGGCCTATTTTATACATATATATAAAGTTAATATTAGTGTATAGTACAAAGTATAGATTAAACACTTTATTCTTTCTTCTTCAAATTGTCTTAGTACCTAGATTAGGGTTCTCCAGAGGAAAAAAAATCAATAGGATGAATTCCAGGTACAGTGATTGTACAATTCCATTCATCATGCAGGGCTCATCACAACAAATGCACTTTTTTTTCGATTTATTTATTTATTTGAGAGAACAGGGGAAGTGGCAGAGGGAGAAAATATCCAAGCACAATCCTGGTGAGTACAGAGCCCAACACAGGGCTCCATCCCATAACCCATGAGATCTGGACTCAAGCCAAAAACCAAGAGTTGATCACCCAAGAACTGAGACACCCAGGTGCCCCAACAAGTATGCTTTTTAATCCCATGTCCTATTTTAATGATCCCTCTACCCACCTCCCCTCTGATAACCAATAAGAGTCTATTTCTTGGTTTGTCCTTTTCCACTTTGCTCATTTGTTTCTTAAATTCTACATGTGAGTGAAATTCTATGGTATTGGTCTTTGTCTGACTGACTCATTTCGCGTAGCATTGTACTCTCTCTCCACCTCTGTCCATGTTGTTGCAAATGGCAAGAGCTCATTCTTTCTTAAGGCCAAGTAATATTCCATTTTATGTACATGACTCATCTTTTTCATCCATTCATTTTTGATGTACAGAAGGGCTGTTTCTATGATTTGGCTATTGTAAATAATGCTGGTATGAATTTAGGGGTGCATGTATCCCTTCCAATCAATATTTTTGTATCCTTTGGGTAAATACCTAGTAGACTGGTTACTTGATAGTAGAGTGGTTCTATTTTTAACTTCTTGAGGAACCTCCATACTGTTTTCCAGAGTGGCTGCACCAGTTTCCATTCCCATCAACAGTTTTTTTTCCTCCACATTCAAAAGTTGGTTTTCTTCATTTTTGATTTTAGCCATTCTGACTGGTGTGACATGATACCTCATTATACTTTTGATATGCATTTTCCTGATGACAAATGATATTGAACATCTTTTATGTATCTGTTGACCATTTGGACATATCCTTTGGAGAAATGTCTGTGTCCTCTGTCCATTTTTTAATTGGACCATTTGTATTTGAGGTGTTGAGTTATGTAAGTTATTTATGTATTTTGGACACTAACCTGTTATTTGATATGTCATTTGCAAATATCTTCTCCCATTCACTAGGTTGCCTTTTAGTTTTGTTGATTGTTTCCCTCACCATGCAAATGCTTTTCATTTTGATGAAGTCCCAGTAGTTTATTTTTGCTTCTTTTCCCTTGCTTTAGGAGACCTATCTAGAAAAATGTTGCTACCATTTGTCTAATATGTTTAATATCAGAGACATTACTGTCTGTGTTCTCTTCTAAGAGTTTGATGGTTTCAAGTCCCCCATTTAGGTCTTTAAATAATTCTGAGTTTATTTTTGTGTTGACCAGTTTTCCTAACACTTGAAGATTGTCAAAGACAGTTGAGGAGACTGTTTTTCCCTGTTGGATGTTCTTTTCTGCTTTGTTGAAGACTAATTGACCGTGTAATTGTGGGTTTATTTCTGGGTTTTCTCTTCCTTTGATCTATGGGTCTATTTTTGTGCCAGTACTGTACTGTTTCAATCACTACAACTTTGTAACATAACTTCAAGTCTGGAATTGTGATTCCTCTAGCTTCGTTTTTCTTTTTCAAGATTACTTTGGCTATTTACAGTCTTTGGTAGTTGGATACAAATTTTAGGATAATTTGTTTTAGTTCTGTGAAAAATACTGTTAGTATTTTTTTTTATAGATTTTATTTATTTATTCATGAGAGACACACACATAGAGAGAGGCAGAGACACAGGCAGAGGGAGAAGCAGGCTCCATGCAGGGAGCCCGACGTGGGACTCGATCCAGGTGCTCCAGGATCAGGCCCTGGGCTGAAGGCGGCGCTAAACCGCTGAGCCATCCGGCCTGCCCTACTGTTGTTTTTTTTTTAAATTTTTATTTATTTATGATAGTCACACAGGAGAGAGAGAGAGAGAGAGAGAGGGAGAGAGAGAGAGAGAGGCAGAGACACAGGCAGAGGGAGAAGCAGGCTCCATGCACCGGGAGCCCGACGTGGGACTTGATCCCGGGTCTCCAGGATCGCACCCTGGGCCAAAGGCAGGCGCCAAACTGCTGCGCTACCCAGGGATCCCCCGTTGGTATTTTAATAGGGATTGTATTTTCTGTGTAGATTGCTTTGGGTAGTATAGATATGTAAACAATATTTTTTCTCCTAATCCGTGAGCATGGAAATCATCTCATTTCTTTGTATCATCTTCAATTTCTTTCATCAATGCTTTACAGTTTTCAGAGTATGAATCTTAAAGTTTTCAGAGTACAGTTCTTTCCATCTCTTTGGTTAGGTTTATTCCTAGGTATCTTATCATTTGTGGTGAGATTATAAATGAAATTACTTTTTTCTTTGTCTTTATTATTACTTTATTATTTTTTTCTTAATTTATCTTTCTACTACTTCATTTTTAGTCTATAGAAATACAACAGATTTCTGTACATTGATTTTTGAATCCTGTAACTTTACTGAACTCATTTATTCTAGTAGTTTTTGATGACGTCTTTCAGTTTTTTTTAAGATTTACTTATTTGATAGAGGGACAGAGAGAGAGCACAAGCAGGGGAAGTGGTGGGCAGAGGGAGAGGGGGAAGCTGGCTCCCTGCGGAGCAGAGAGCCTGAAGTGGGACTCCATCCCATGATCCTGGGATCATGACCTGAGCCAAAGGCAGGTACTTAAGGGATAGAGCCACCCAGGCACACTTAGGTATTTTATATGTAGTATCATGTCATATGTAAATAGTGAAAGTTTTACTTCTTATCGATTTAGATGACTTTTATTTCCTTTTATTGTCTGGTTACTGAGGCTGGGATATTCCTAGGAATATATTTAAGTATTTTTTGGAGAATTAAGTAGAAACAATTTGATACTTTTAGTTCTGGCTTCTGTGTTTTCTCAGGAGAGCCTGGAGCAGCCACTAATGTATGACTTTTTCTTATTACCAAGGCAAAATACAATTGAGTACTGTTCCATGACTCACACTGGCCCTGTGTGAGGTCTGAGAATTGTATCTAGAATTTTTGCCCAGTAGTTTTTTTTCCCCAGAAGTGGTAGCTCCTCTCATGAATACACTTAGTACCTTCTGCATGCCTCTGGATCTTTACCTATTCCAGTTCTCTCTTAAAAAAAAAAACTTATTAAAAAATGGGCAGAGAACCTGAATAGATATTTTTCAAAGAACATATACAGATGGCCATGACACATGAAAAATGTTCAGCATCATCAATCATCAGGGAAATGCAAATCAAACCACAGTGAGATATCTTACTACACCAGTTTGAATGGTTAAAATCAAAATGACAAAAAATAATGAGTGTTGGCTAGGAATCTAAATTAGTACAGATATTGTGCACTGTTGGCAGGAATCTAGTACAGCCATTGTGGGAAAAGGTATGGAGGTTCCTCAATTAAAAATAGAAATAGGGCAGCCCAGGTGGCTCAGCAGTTTAGCACCACCTTCAGCCCAGGGCCTGATCCTGGAGACCTGGGATCGAGTCACAAATCAGGCTCCCTGCATGGAGCCTGCTTCTCTCTCTCTCTCTCTCTCTCTCTTTCTCTCTCTGTGTCTCTCATGAATAAATAAATAAAATCTTATGAAATATTTTCATTACTGCTATTTACCCAAGAAAACAAAAACACTAACTTGTAAAGATATATGTCCCCTTATGTTTATTGCAGCATTATTTACAATAGCCATGGTATGGAAGCAGCTTAAGTGTCCATCAGCAGACAGCTAAGGAAGATATGGCTGTGTAATATTCCATTGTGTATATACATAAAAAGGATGAGATCATGTCATTGGAGACAAGATGAATGTACCTAGAAAGTATTATACTAAGTGACATGTTAGACTGAAAAAAGCAGATGCCATTTGATTCCAGTCATAAGTGGAATCTAAAACAAAAACAAGGAGGCCCATACATACAGAGAATACAGGCCTCCAGTTATATAATGAATAAGCCTAGGGAATAAAAGCCATAGCATAAAGAATACAGTGATATTATAATAGTGATGTAACAAGATAGACGATGTCATAGTGTATAAGCTTGTCAAGTCACTAAGTTGTATACCTAGACCTAATGCACATTGTGTGTCAACTATACTCAGATTTAAAAAATAATAAGAGCAAACGGTCAGGGCCTTGGTGAAAAAAATAAAACAAATCTCTTTGGCAAATTGGTTGTGCAATTTACACACCCATGAGCAATAGCTAACAGTTCAGTTATTCCACCTCTCTTGAATGCCTTGATATTGCAAAAACCTTATTTAATCTTAGCCATTATAATGGGTATACAGTGACGGCTTCTTGTAGTCTTAGAGCTTCATTAATGACTAATGATTTTGAACATCTTTTAATGTGCTTATTATTGACTATGTGCATAAACCCTTCGTGAAGTGTTTGCTTAGTCTCCTGTTTTTATTTTTTACAATGTTATATTTTTGAGATAACAAAATGCATTTTTTGCTAAGCTGTGTTTTATTCTTTTTTACCTACATGTATTGAAATTTATTAGTGTACAAATTAGGTGTCCTAACTACCACTACAACCACAGTTACAGTACAGTTCCACCTTAGTTTGCCAAGACTACTGTAACAAGGTACCACAAACTGGGTGGCTTAAATAGCAGAAATGTATCATCTCACGGTTCTTGAGGTTCCAAGTCTAAAATGAAGGTGTAGGCAAGGTGGGTTCCTTCAGGGCTATGTGATCAGAATCTGCTCCAGGACTCTCTCCTTGGCTTCCAGATGGCTAATCAATCTCCCCGCGTCCCTTCACATTGTCTTCTCTGCCTATCTGTGTCTGAATTGCAATTTTTGTTAGGTAGTCATTTTGGATTAGGGCCCATCCTAGTCACCTTATCTTAACTGAGTTTTCCCAGTAATTCCCTGTTTCTAAATAAGGTCACATTCTGAAGCACTGACAGTTGGGACCTCAACATAGGAATTTTGTCTGGAACACAGTATAAATCACAACATCCACTCAATCCAAAAGTTCTCTTGTACTGCCACTGTGTAATCTATACTCTTTGTAGCCACTGATCTCTCTTCTTTCCTTATATTTTTTGTCTTTTCCAGAAAGATATTTCTTTTTTTAATGTGGTTATATTTTATTGTTATTCAACATTGAATTAATCAACCTCAAATCACAGACCCTTTAGATAAATGATCATTTACTAGCTGTGTAATCCAAAAATATATACTAAAGAGATATTGATCAAACAGTTGCTAGCTGGTGACAGGGATGACAAACACAAAATTCAAATGTTTGACATGCTCACAAATTCCATATTCAAAGTATGTTTTCATGTATTTTTTTTTTTTATTTATTTATTTTTTATTGGTGTTCAATTTACTAACGTACAGAATAACACCCAGTGCCCGTCACCCATTCACTCCCACCCCCCGCCCTCCTCCCCTTCTACCACCCCTAGTTCGTTTCCCAGAGTTAGCAGTCTTTATGTTCTGTCTCCCTTTCTGGTATTTCCCACACATTTCTTCTCCCTTCCCTTATTTTCCCTTTCACTATTATTTATATTCCCCAAATGAATGAGAACATATAATGTTTGTCCTTCTCCGACTGACTTACTTCACTCAGCATAATACCCTCCAGTTCCATCCACGTTGAAGCAAATGGTGGGTATTTGTCATCCTTGTCAGTGGACAGTCATCTTTGGTGCTTCAATAACATTTCCTTGATAGAAGCACGAACTCTTCTCACTGTAGCATTCCAGCTGTTCTCTCTTTAAATCTCAGACTGAATTCATAGGTTTTCAGGATGATTTGAAAGTTATCTAGTTAATTTGGTGGGACAGGTGACTTGGGGACCCTACTCTTCCGCTATCTTGCCACCTCTCCGGTATTTATCTTTTAATGGCATTTTGACCTTTAAATGGAATTATGTAGTATGTAAACCTTTAAGTCACTTTCCGCTTATGGTTTGGACATTCTTCTTTTTTTTCCCCCATGTATCAGTACTATGTCCTTTCTTTGTTGCTGAGTAGTGTTTTACTGTATAAATATACCATAGTTTTGTTTATCTATTCACCAGCTGGAGTATGTGGTTTCTTTTAAGGCATTTTGATAATAATGCATTAGGCACTAAATCATTAGTAAAGTCTGGTACTAGATAAAATAGTCATACAATAATCCTTCATATTTTCTCAATGAGGTTGTTATTTAACATGGTAAAGTACCACTGATACAGAAACTAAATCTTTAACAATTTATTTACACCACTTCTATGGCCCTCCACTATTCTATGCCTTTGCCTCTTACAGTTAATTGTAATTACTGTCCTAAGATGACCATTCCCTGGAGTAACCAGACACATAAGCATTCTGAAATTGTCCCACTCTTTATGGGATTTGTACCCTAAAATACAGAATGTGTCAAAAGGGATAAATGTATGATCACTGCAAAACAAGGATCATCATTTTTCCACAGTGTAATGACAAAGTCCTCACTTCCAAATATATCCTACCTCTTACACTTAGCCAATTTCACATTTTGGGTTCAGCAGAATTCCACTTCTATATGCTACATATTGTATCAGTTAATAATAAAGTTTGGCTACAAATAATAAAAATCTTAAAATTAAATGAATAGTTTTATTTATCTAATGTAATAAAATATATAGTGGTAGGAAGTCCAAGACTCACCCATGCCTTCAGAAAACCAGGATCTTTTTATCATTTATCTTTTTCATTCTTAGAATAAAAAGTCTTGGTACCAAGATGCCCACTTCACTTCCAGGGCTTTCAGTTGGTATTGTAAGCATGAAATAAGAGAAAAATGAGCAGTTGACAATAGCAGATTTCTGTGAAGTAATCATTGGCAGTATGTACAATATTATCTACAAGGGGAATTGATGAGTTCAGTTTTAGAGCCTCTATGCTTCATGGAGGATAATGAGAATGGGGTGGTGAATGACATTTGTGTAGCCACCTCAGTGATTTTCTTAGTAAGAAATAACTGGTATCTATCCTCTGAATCGTATGTATCTCCAAGTATCTTTCTTCCACTTTAGTAAAAGGATGATTTCTTGACTAGGGGAAGGATTCTTGCATTGCAGTTCATTTCTTTTAATGTTCCACAAGTGACACTTCACCATCTTCTAGTTTCCAGTCGCACAGATGAAAAGTCCAGTTCCAATTTGATTATAATCTAAAAGAAAACTTGCTCTTTAACCCTGAGAATATGTAAGAGACTTTTGTTTATCCAAAGAGCTGAAGAAATCACCGCTTTGTGACTGACAGAGTTTTATCTTGTATGACAAGTGGTAACTTGGTTATCCTTTCCAACTGCATGCTTTGATCTTTCTCCAACCCAAGAAAATATTTTTGATTTGTTTAAATATTAAGCCATTTTTCTTCTGTTTCTTTGTCCTCAGAATACTTACTATTCATATAATAGGTCATCTTATCTTCTTTCAAATCTTCTCTTGCTTTTTTGATTTTTCTGTCTTAATGTTACTCTGTATTTCAATTACCACTTATTAGGCTATAATGTTGAACTTCAGCAGTGACTCTTTTCTTTAAATCCTTCTATTATTTTTTTTGAAAAAAAATTCTGAAAACCGGAAATTGATTCAAGATATTTCTCTTTCTCTGCAGCTTTATTTCACCATCTCTTAATTTCCCTTTTTTTTTTTCTCCTCTCTCTGATTGCTAAACACTTTTTTTTTCTTTTTGGATCAAGATTTATTATTAAAATACATTATCACAAGCAAGTAGTATCTGCCATCATAGGTTGGGGCATAGTGCACCTGAAATAAGCATGCCTGATCCAACTTTGTTATATATTTTTTCAACTTCAGCAGCAGGGGAGACTCAATCTTGTTCCTCTAGATCCTTCTTAGACTAGACTATAAGGAAATATATCTCATTCACATATTATTTTGGTGCTCCAAACATCTCTCAGTGCCAATCTGAGGATATGTTATATGATACTTTCTGGTCATTTCTTAGGCTTCTAGTCCCCCAGCTGCATTGGGAAAGGGAAAGACCTGGAAAGGCAAATTTTGATTAATACCTGTACTGGAAACCCACCAGGAGCCAGCACTTCTCTTAAACTTAGATGGCCATGGTCTCAGATGTGACTTGGTTCATAGAGACTGTTCTCTTGGAGTTGAAATGAGAAGAATGAAATCTGTGTTTGGATTGTCATGTTCCCAGAGCATCATTTTTTCTATAATATTCTTATATTAAGGTCATATATTTTTCTTCTATTTTGTTGGGTTGGGATAAATTAACATCTTAATTATTTATTTGTTGTTATCTTTCTTGGTTTTGCTTTTTCTTTGTATTTTGAATTATAGTCTATAGGCTGTGAATAGAAGCTTGTCATGTTTTTATGTGTTCCCTCTTGTTCCCTCTTTCTGTAATCTTCCATTCTACTCTCATAGTGAATTTTCTGTCTAGAGTCTCCTGGCTCTCAAAAACCAAACAACGAGGACTTAGTTTTATCCTATAATGATAATGTTGATATCATAGATCTCTACTAAGCAGGAAGTTGGGCTTTCCATATTTGTTACAATTTTTTCCTCAATTTTTTAAAAATCAGTTTACATTCTGACCTTGTACACAGTTGTATATGTGGTTATATATGTATACGTCAGGAAAATAAACTTCACAAGGCTTATGGGATATACTTACAGGTTACTATATACTATTTTACTTTAAAAAATATTATACCATGCTAAAGTGA
Source organism: Canis aureus (assembly GCF_053574225.1). Classification (NCBI taxonomy): domain Eukaryota; kingdom Metazoa; phylum Chordata; class Mammalia; order Carnivora; family Canidae; genus Canis; species Canis aureus. The sequence continues at coordinate 23,722,718 of NC_135623.1, forward strand.
TTTCAAATTTATAATGGGTTGCAGCTTGCTGTTTGAGGAATAGTGATCCAGCTTCTTTGAGTATGAAGCTTTATTAAAACATATCTCTGGAGAGTGTTTCTCCACGATTTTTATCAAATCATTTTTATGGAAGGTGGAACTTCATACGCTTTCTGGTGTCAAGCAATGGATCTGGTTCAAGTTGTTTCTCGAAGGATATGAAGCCATGCAGCAGATATTTCTCGAGTTTATAAAAGTTGTGGTGCAGCCTCCACCCACTGCTACATTTTTGTATTCCGTAATGGCCCCCCAAAATCTTTGTTTTATTTTTTAATGCACATGACTTAGTAGCTATTTTTGCTATATGCTTATAGATCAGAGGGGTGGTCACAGTTTAAACTTAGGACGTTCATTTAAATAAAAGTTACTGATCAATTTATAAAGACAAGAATTTCAAATAGCAATGTAGTATGGAATATATATGAATCTGGAATATAAAATTATAAGTCTAAAAGCAATTTATTCATGGAAAAATATATATAATACATCAAATTATACATGAATGAAAAACACAGTTCAAATCAGTGTTAGGAAAAATAATAAATACTTGCCATGTTAAATTTATAAAATATTTTCTATGTGCTTCTTCATGTATTTGTATAGGTAACAGCACGTTTTCTTTTTCTTCTATAATGATTATTCTATCTAGTCTATACTTTGTATCTATTACTGAGCTACATGTACTGCTTGCCTCAAGAATGTCATCAAAAGAAAAATGAGATCAATGTTGTGAAAGTACTCCCAGCACAGCAAAAGAAATATATTATGTATATGCAGCATAGGATTACTGTTAGCATTATTATTATCCATTAGAAGGCCAAATATGCTTTATTCTAGAGCTATGTAAGTGAATGACTCTAAAAAAAAGTTGTTTAATGTTCCACTTAAGTAAACATTAAAGTTGCCATTACATATTTTTCCTTTAATTATGAAATATGAGAGCAATGCAGAATTTTACTTGCCTTTTCTTGTCATGTAATATTTACATGCTCATTTTCTTCCTTCTCTATAATGACTTTAATATGTGTTTACATAGTGATTTCCATTTACTAAAAACTTTACAATCATTTATTAGTCAATATTTTCTTCAACATACACAATAATTTACTCAATAAATGTCAGTAAGTTTTATATACAAGATTATGGGACTACTGGGTACTTATAAGTAAGCTTACTTATAAATAAAAAAATTACAAGAAAAGTAAGTTATTTCAGGTTGCACAGTCAGTGGCAGAGCTGAAATTAGAACTCAGATTTCTAGCTTTCATTTGTACCAGTGCTTCTTAAAATTTGGGAATTTGAAAATCCTGCTCGGCATATTTTTTGTGTGTATGCTTTAAAATCTTAGCTTCTTAGTAATAGACATAGTTTGAGATGACAGGATCACATGTGAATTAAATATAGTGATCATAATTTGCTCCCTGGAAACTAAAGAAATGCCTCTCCATTCTTTTGTTAACTAAAGGAAATCATATAGCATGTGATATGCTCATTTGCAATGGTAATAGTTCAAAGATAAATTTATCTTTGAAATAATAATTCTAACATCAATGGTTCTCTGGTGGAACACTGGGTGCCTCAGTGGTTGAGTATCTGCCTTTGGCTCAAGCCAGGGTCCTGGGATCCAGTCCTGCATCGGACTCCCCGCAGGGAGCCTGTTTCTTCTCTACCTATGACTCTGCCTCTCTCTGTGTCTTTCATGAATAAACATATAAAATCATATTTTGTAAAGGTTCTCTGATATTGGATTGTGTCCCCCCCCAAAAAAAGAATCATGTTGAATCCTAGTCCCCAATGTGATAGTGTTTGCAGGTAGAGCCTTTGGGAGGTTATTAGATCATGTGAGTGCAGCCCTCATAAATGGTATTAATGCTCTTACAATGAGACACAAGAGAGATAATCTCTGTTGGCCATATGATAATATAGCAAGAAGGCAGCTATCGATAAGCTAGAAAGTGGGCTCCAACACAGAACTTGACCATGCCAGGACCCCGATCTCAGATTTCTAGCCTCCAGAATTTTTTTTCACTTCTTTTTTATAATAAATTTATTTTTTATTGGTGTTCAATTTGCCAACATACAGAATAACACCCAGTGCTCATCCCGTCAAGTGTCCACCTCAGTGCCCATCACCCATTCACCCCCACCCCCCTTCCCCTTCCCCATCCACCACCCCTAGTTCGTTTCCCAGAGTTAGGAGTCTTTATGTTTTGTCTCCCTTTCTGACACTCCCCACACACTTCTCCCTTCCCTTATATTCCCTTTCACTATCATTTATATTCCCCAAATGAATGAGACCATATAATGTTCGTCCTTCTCTGATTGACTTATTTCACTCAGCATAATATCCTTCAGTTCCATCCACGTTGAAGCAAATGTGGGTATTTGTCATTTCTAATGGCTGAGTAATATTCCATTGTATACATAAACCACATCTTCTTTATCCATTCATCTTTCAATGGACACCAAGGCTCCTTCCACACTTTGGCTATTGTGGACATTGCTGCTAGAAACATCGGGGTGCAGGTGTCCTGGCGTTTCATTGCATCTGTATCTTTGGGGTAAATCCCCAACAGTACAATTGCTGGGTCGTAGGGCAGGTCTATTTTTAACTCTTTGAGGAATCTCCACACAGTTTTCCAGAGTGGCTGCACCATTTCACGTTCCCACCAACAGTGCAAGAGGGTTCGCTTCTCTCCGCATCCTCTACAACATTTGTGGTTTCCTGCCTTGTTAATTTTCCCCATTCTCACTGGTGTGAGGTGGTATCTCATTGTGGTTTTGATTTGTATTTCCCTGATGGCAAGTGATGCAGAGCATTTCCTCATGTGCGTGTTGGCCATGTCTGTGTCTTCCTCTGTGAGATTTCTGTTCATGTCTTTTGCCCATTTCATGATTGGATTGTTTGTTTCTTTGGTGTTGAGTTTAATAAATTCTTTATAGATTTTGGAAACTAGCCCTTTATCTGATACTTCATTTGCAAATATCTTCTCCTATTCTGTAGGTTGTCTTTTAGTTTTGTTGACTGTATCCTTTGCTGTGCAAAAGCTTCTTTTTAATTGTGGGAAATACATGTTTACTGCTTGAGCCACTCAGTCTAGGATATCTAAGTATAGCGGCCTTAATTAAGACTGATATTTAGACTCTGGAATATATATCCTCACACCTCATAAATAGATCACATTTAGAGGTGACTATTATGAAGTTTTAATTGTCAATATTTGCATTTATTATTTTAAAAATTGAATATTTGAGTCCTTATTTTTTAGAACAATGGGAATACATTTAGAAATATGACGGCTCCTTATATTCATATCCATAATGCACTTGACTGACAGTCTTTGAATCATTGGTAATCAGTAAGTAAGCTTTTTACATCAAATCTATTTTAATTGACCATTTTTCTCCCAAAGATAGCAAAATAGAACAAACTACAGAATATTAATAAGAACTTCTGATCTAGTAGGTTAAGTTCCAGTAATTCTGTTGAATTTAGAAACCACAAAATCTAAAATTTTATTAATGTTGTTTTGCAAAAATTATGAAATGGGAAGCTAAGCAAAGGCTCTATACCTGTCCCTCCCTCTTTATTACCTTACAAGTTGGAGAGGTTGGTATAGAGCCATGCAAAGGAGAATTCCATCACTTTCTTTCCCCAAGCATCTCTTCTTCCTACAAATTTTCATCAATCAGAAAGGTTTTCCTTAACTGTCTAAAGACTCTGTTTATGTTATCTCTTTTGTGAGTTGTTGTTTGCCCTCTTATATCTTCCTAGGGCCATTATGTGAGAATAGCTGCCAAAAATATGATTTTGTACTGGAGAAATGAAAACCCATATTCAGTACTTTCAAAGTACCATTTCCTTTGAATCTTCATTCTTTCATAAGTATTCATTGCACACTGAATTGGTACCGAAGAGAATACTAGATTCAACAAAACAATATCTTGCCTTAATCAAGTTAGATCCTCTAAAAAAATAATTATAAACATATTCTAAGGTCTAGAATGACATTCACTTGTAGTGTGACTTTCATTTATTTCAGTGGGCCAAATGTAATTGTATATCCTCACTAAAATATTCTTTTTAAAAGAACTACCAATATTCCATTCTTTAGTTTTTCCATCTAATCATAATACACAAGAATAACCAAGGTCTTTTGGCTTTATATAAGGATATTGATTTCCATCAGAATGACCCCTATAATTATTTCATTTTTTGAAGAACAAACTCCAACTGGTGTCATTCAGTTCTCTTAGGTATTCATAGCTTATCATTTTATATGTGTGTATAGGTATCAAACTTAATCAGCTATTTTATGGAGGTTTGGGGACTGTCCTTAAATTTCTATTTATATGATTTTCTGCCCACTATACTCATTTAGCATAGAATATTAATACTCAAATAATTAGGAGTACAAATCAATGTACATCTGCACAAAGATTGCATGAATAGGAAAAGATAGGGTTTTATTTCTCCTGATAAAACGGTTTGAACCTAGATTTGTGAAATATTACCATGTGGCAGGAGCTACACTAAATGTTTTACATCATTATTTAACACTCAATACAACCCCATGTTGCATATGAGGAAACTAATATACATAGAGATTGCATAGAAAATGCAATGTTTCATGCCTGGTAAGTAACACAGCTTGGACTCAAAGAGAAGTGTTTTTCAAAAAAATCTCAATTAAAATTTTTGTTTTGCAGAATACACTTTGGTGCCATGAGAGAAGTATTTTTATGGTAGTGATAATTATTTCAAAACTATGCTGTGAATCAGTAGTGTCTAGATAGCCCTTTCTTTGAAAAGAGGAAAAGCAATTGCTATCAATTCCACCTTATCTAAGAAGTAATCATTCTTCAGTATCAAACAAACTCAACCTTCTCTGTCAAGCCTTCCATAAAGTCTCTGGATTCTAATAGATAATTTCCTTGAATCCTGGTAGCAACTTGTGATTTTTCTTAATATTTCATCTCCTTTGACAATCTTACTAAGGAATTTTTGAGGCTATAACTTGTGTCTGTACTTACCTTGCACCTGGTCCCATATAATGGGTACTTTTAAAATATACTAACTATTGGAACACATGCAAATTTGTTGTAATTATAAGTCACATTTGATGAAATGAATATACCTTGTTGAGTTGGTCTCTGTTGGTATCTATTTGATACAAATGATATTAGTTTCAGGTGTACAACATTGTGATTTCACAGTAATATCCATTACTCTATCATTGATAAGTATAGTCACCGTCTGTCATGATGCAATATCATTACAGTATTATTGACTATATTCCCTATGTTCTACATTATATCTCCATAAACTATTTATTTTATAACTAGAAGTTCAGACCATTAATCCCCTTCTACTGTTCTCCTATCTTCCATTCCACCATAATGGACCCCCCCACCCCCACCCCAGCAACTACCGGTAGGGTTGTTCTCTGCCTTAAAGTCTTTTGTTTTGCTAGATTCCACTAATAAGTGAAATTGTATGGAATTTGGCTTTCTGAGTCTAACTTCACCCAGCACAAAACTGTATAGGTCCATCCATGTTGTGACGAATGGCAAATTTTGATTCTTTTTCTATGGATGAGTATTCATTCTATATTTATATGTCATATCTTCTTTAGCTATTTGTTTTTTTATGATAGTCACACACACACACACACACACACACACACACACACACACACACACAGAAAGAGAGAGGCAGAGACACAGGCAGAGGGAGAAGCAGGCTCCGTGCACCGGGAGCCCAACGTGGGATTCGATCCGAGGTCTCCAGGATCCGGCCCTGGGCCAAAGGCAGGCGCCAAACTGCTCGCCACCCAGGGATCCCTTCTTTAGCTATTTGTATATAAATGGACCCTTGGAGCAGGTCTTTAAAAAAAAATAAATGGACCCTTGGGCTGCCTCCGTCTCTTGGCTATTTGAAATAATGCTGCAATAAAGGGGTGTGTATCACTTTGAATTAGTGTTTCATCTGTGTTGGGTAAATACCCAGAAGGAGGATTGCTGGATCATGTAGCATTTCTATTTTTAACTTTTTGAAGAACCTCCATACTGTTTCCCATAGTGGTTGCATCAATGTACATCTGCACAAAGATTGCATGAACTGTCCCTTTTTTCCATATCCTCACCAATACTTGTTATTTCTTGACTTTTTGATAGTAACAAGTCTACTAAGTGTGAGGGGATAGCTCATTGTGGTTTTGATTTGCATTTTCTTGATGATTACTGATTTTGAATACCTTCACATGTGCCTGGTGGCCATCTGTTGATCTTCTTTGGAAAAAATGTCTATTTTAAATCTTTTTCCATTATTCAATCAGGTTGTTTTTGTTTTTGATATTAAGTTGTGTAAGGCCTTTATATATTTTGGATATTATTACCTCTTATTGTATTTATGATTGCAACCTACCGAATGTGAAAAGATATTTACAATTTGTTTTGTTGATAAGGTTTTCTTCATTATGCAGAAACTTTTTATTTTGGGTAGTCCCAATTGTTTGCTTTTGTTTCTCATATCCATAATTATCTTGCTCAATCGATGTCCATAAAATAACTATGTTTTCTTTCAGGGTTTTATGGTTTCAGGTCTTTAGTCAATTTTGCATATATTTTTTTTTAGTATAGGAAAGTAGTTGAGTTTTCCCAACAGCATTATTGAAAAGACAGTCTTTTTTCCATTGTATATTCTTGCCTTTGTCCTATATTAATTGATAATATAGGAGCGGTTTATTTCTGTAGTCTCTATACTGTGCTGTTAATCCATCCATTTTTGTGCCAGTACCATATGGTTTTGGTTATTATAACGTTATAGTATCTCTTTGAGTCTATGCTTGTCATATCTCCAGCTTTGTTCTTCTTTCTGAAGATTGCTTTGGCTATTCAAGGACTTGTTCCACACAAGTTTTAGGAGTAATCTAGTTCTGTGTGTTGGTATTTTGATAGGGATTACACTATATCTGTAGATTGCTTTGAGTAGTAGGGATATTAATAATATTATCTTCAATTTATTACATCAATAGCTTACTGTTTTCATAGTGTATGTCTTTCACCTCCCTGGTTAAATCTCTCTTAACTTCTCTTTCTAGACCTACAATAATAATGATCAGAAACACAACATATTTCTATAGATTAATTTTATATCCTGCAACTTTACTGAATTCATTTATTGTACTAGTTCTTTGGTAGAGTCTTTAGAGCTTTCTATATACAGTATCATGTCATCTACACTAAATGACAGTCTTACTTTTTCCTTTCCAATTTGAATACCTTTTATTTTTTTTTCTTGTTTGATTTCTGCAGCGAGGACTTCCAATACTATTTGGATAAAATGGTGAAAGTAGGCATCCTTGTGTTTTTCCTGATCTGAGATGGAAAGATTCATTTTTTTCCCACCATTAAGTATGATGGCTTTTTTCATATATGGCCTTTATTCCATTGAGCTCACTTTGTTGAGAGTTTTATTATAAGCAAATGTGTATTTTGTCATAGGCTTTTATCCTTCCTCTTGTTAAGGGGATGTATCACACTGATTGATTTGGGAATCAAATATTTCTTGGTATCCCTGGAAAAAATCCTACTTGATCCTGGTAAATTATATTTTTAATGTATTGCTGGACTCAGCTAATATTTTGTTGAAGATTCTTGCAGGTATGTCTTCAGAGATTGTGGCCTGTAGTTTTCTTTTGTGTGTGGCATCTTTACGTGGTTTTGGTATCCAGAGTAATGCTGACTTCATAGAATGGATTTTAATGTTTTCCTTCCTCTTCTCTATTTAGGAATACTTTGAGTAGAATAGCTGTTAACTCTTTAAATGTTTGGTAGACTTCTCTTGTTTTTTTTTAAGATTTTATTTATTTATTCATGAAAGACACACACAGAGAGAGGCAGAGACACAGGCAGAGGAAGAAGCAGGCTCCATGCAAGGAGCCCAATGTGGGACTCGATCCTGAGGCCGCAGATCACGCCCAAGCCAGGGGTAGGTGCTCAACCGCTGAGCCAACCAGGCGCCCCGGTAGACTTCTCTTGTGATGCCATCTGGTCCTGGACTTGTGTTTGAAAGTGTCTGTTTAAATTTTCAAATTCTTTCTGATCCAGTGTTGGAAGATCATACATGTCTAGGAATAGATCCATTTCATCTACATTATCTAATTTAGTGCCATATAATTTTTCAGAAAATTGTATTTCTGTTGAGGTTTTGTGTCTTGTATTGATAAAAACTTCCCTCTTACACACAGCAAAAGCAGCTCTGTGTTTTTTGATTTCTTCATTGACCTCTTAGTAGCATATTATTTAGCCTCCAAGTCATTGCAGGTTTGTTCTCCCAGTTTTAACTTGTAATATGTCAAATTTGCTGAGACAATAGAAACAATTTGTATTCTGCTGGTTTTGGAGGGGGCAGTCTAATGTGTTATTCAAAGTCACTGGATGGAGGGAGGAGCAAGATGGCTAAAGAGTAGGGTCCCCAAGTCACCTGTCCCCACCAAATGACCTAGATAACATTCAAATCATCCTGAAAATCTATGAATTCGGCCTGAGATTTAAAGAGAGAACAACTGGAATGAACAGCGAGAAGAGTTCGTGCCTCTATCAAGGTAGGAAGATGGGGAAAAAAGAAATAAAGAAAAAAAAGACATCCAAGGGGGAGGGGCCCCGCGAGGAGCCGGGCTAAGGATGGGGGAGTGCCCCCAGGACAGGAAAGCACCATCCCGGAGAAGCAGGAGCTTCACCAATGTTACCGGACAGAAAGGGGCTCACAGGGAGTTAGAGCAGGACCGCAGGAGGACGGGGATGCCCTCAGGCTCCCTGGGACACTAACAGACACCTGCGCCCCGGGGAGACCGTGCCCAGCTCCCTAAAAGGCTGCAGCGCACACATGGCTGGACCCAGGAGCAGCTCGGCTTGACCCAGGAGCAGCTCAGAGGGGCTCCGGCGGAGGCTCCACACGGAGGGGACTGCGCAGCTCCGGGAGCAGCTCGGAAGGGCTCGGGCAGAGGCTCCGCGGAGAGGAGGCTGCCCCGCCGGTAGCGCGAATCCAACAGCGCAGGCCCAGGAGCACAGGGCTCCAGGGACAGCCCAGGATCCGGCCTCCCTCCGGGACAGGCAGAGGCCGGGAGGGCCCAGGACAGCAAGGACACTCCTGCCCCAACCTGAGCAGATCAGCGGCCCCGCCCAGGAGCATCCAGGCCCCTGCAGACTGAGAGCTCTATAGTTACAGTGGGAGCTGACTCCAGGGCTCCAGAGCTGGCCACTGCCACTGGGGTTGTTCCTCCTGGGGCCTCACAGGGTAAACAACCCCCACTGAGCCCTACACCAGGGAGGGGGCAGAGCAGTTCCACCAAGCACTAAACCTGAAAATCAGCACAACAGGCCCCTCCCCCAGAAAACCAGCTAGACTGACAAGTTCCAGGGAAAGTCAAGGGACTTAAAGTATACAGAATCAGAAGATACTCCCCCGTGGTTTTTTGTTTTTGTTTTTGTTTTTGGCTTTTTGATTTGTTTGCTTGCCCCACCCTATTTTTCCTTTCTTTCTTTTTCTTTCTCTTTTTCTACTCTTTTTTTCTTTTTTCTTCCTTTTTTCTTTTTTTTCTCTTTTCTTTCCTTCTTTCTCTCCTCTCTTTTTATCCTTATACCAATACAATTTGTTTTTGGCCACTCTGCACTGACCAAAATGACTATAAGGAAAACCTCACCTCAAAAGAAAGAATCAGAAACAGTCCTCTCTCCCACAGAGTTACAAAGTTTGGATTACAATTCAATGTCGGAAAACCAATTCAGAAGCACTATTGTAAAGCTACTGGTAGCTCTAGAAAAAAGCATAAAGGACTCAAGAGACTTCATGACTGCAGAATTTAGAGCTAATCAGGCAGAAATTAAAAATAAATTGCATGAGATGCAATCCAAACTAGAAGTCCTAACGACGCGGGTTAACGAGGAGGAAGAACGAGTGAGTGACATAGAAGACAAGTTGGTGGCAAAGAGGGAAACTGAGGAAAAAAGAGACAAACAATTAAAAGATCATGAGGATAGATTAAGGGAAATAAGTGACAGCCTGAGGAAGAAAAACCTACGTTTAATTGGGGTTCCCGAGGGTGCCGAAAGGGACAGAGGTCCAAAATATGTATTTGAACAAATCATGGATGAAGACTTTCCTAATCTGGGAAGGGAAACAGGCATTCAGATCCAGGAAATAGAGAGCCCCCCCTCAAATCAATAGAAACCATTCAACACCTCGACATTTAATAGTTAAGCTTGCAAATTCCAAAGATAAAGAGAAGATCCTTAAAGCAGCAAGAGACAAGAAATCCCTGACTTTTATGGGGAGGAGTATTAGGGTAACAGCAGACCTCTCTACAGAGATCTGGCAGGCCAGACAGGACTGGCAGGATATATTCAGGATCCTAAATGAGAAAAAAATGCAACCAAGAATACTTTATCCAGCAAGGCTCTCATTCAGAATGGAAGGAGAGATAGAGAGCTTCCAAGACAGGCAGGAACTGAAAGAATATGTGACCTGCAAACCAGCTCTGCAAGAAATTTTAAGGGGACTCTTAAAATTCCCCTTTAAGAAGTCCAGTGGAACAATCCACAAAAACAAGGGCTGAATAGATATCAGGAAGCAGTATTTTCATGGAAAATCCAGATTACAGTTAAAGCCAGGAGATTGAAGACACAGGAAATCAAGAAACCGTCTAAGGAAACAGGAAGTTTTCCAGGTATTCACCTGGACTTCTTAATAATATCACTGATATTCATGGAGTGAACTAAGTGATGTATGAGGGCTTTGGAGAAGGGAGTAAGTTAAGTAGCTGGAGGCATGCACTTCCCACTTTACCCACACCTGCTTCCAATGCATTCTGTTGGTGCCCAGCCCCTGACTGCAGCACAGCCCTTTGACCTAACTTTCCCTAGTGAGGGGCAAAACTGCATGTATTCTCAAGGTCAAGGGACTCCTATGACATTTCTTCTGTCTGCTATTACCTGGGACCACTCTTTAACCTCGCACCTGGAGCCATATCCCTGGCTGGTACCCTGCTGACGTACCCAGAGGGAGGGGCACACACATTACATAATGGGCATTGAGCCAGGGGATGATGGGAGGGCTGGCGTGGGACATAAATAATGGGGTAAGTCTGAGCTTATGGCCAGTTACTCATTTAGGCAAGATGAGTAACTAGCCAAAGGCCATTTGGAGAAATGACAAAAAAGCTGCCTTGGATTTCTTCTCGACCCCAGGCTCCACCTACGCACTCTATTCCTTCCTCCACTCCACCCCGGGCTCCACCTGCCCACTCTATTCCTTCCTTTCTAGACCCCGGTCTCCTCCTATCTACTGTATTCTTTCCTCCTCTCATTGTCCAAGGCCGTTTCCTCTTATACATAACTCTTTTTGTCCACAGAACACTCCCCAGCGTCGGCCACATGATATACATATATATGCCACTCGCAATGTGGGGACACTGGGCAAGCCACACTCAAACACCTGCAACTTCTGCCTTCCTGGTAAATTTGAGGAAAATGTATCCTTTCAGTTAATTGTGTAAGTTAATCTTACAGCTTCTCTAAGATGGACGTGTCAGAGCGCTTGCTGTTGCTTCTCCGTGTAACCACGTCAACAACGTCCATTCTTTCATCCTATGATTGTGTGCTGAGCCCCTGGGGTGTGCTGGCCCAGGCCCCACGGACTTTGAAGCCAAGTCGCCCTCCTTCCCCCTGGGGCGTCCTTCTGATGCCCACGATCTCCTCTCTGGGTAAGCCCGGAACGTGATGACTGCAGGCTGAACCACGTCAGGGTGCACAGTGATATCGCGCTCCACAACGCTAAAGTGTGGAGCTTGGAGAAGATGATTGCCACACGGAGTGTTCAGCGCCCACCTCAGCCTCGTTCCTGAAACCCAGCCTGTGTGCTGCGTGGATAAATAAAGATGACTTTCATGCGTCAGTCGGACCTTTCCTTTGTGGAGTCTTACATTTTTCTGCCCGCATGCACTGGTTCAAATCCTTCATCTTGGGGATTCCTGGGTGGCCCAGCGGTTTAGCACCTGCCTTCCGCCCAGGGTGCGATCCTGGAGTCCTGGCATCGAGTCCCACGTCAGGCTCCCTGCCTGGAGCCTGCATTCCCCCTGCCTGTGTCTCTACCTGTCTCTCTCGTGATTAAATATATACAATTTTTAAAAAGTACGTGGTGTCCATCTGAAGTGTATACTATCCACTGATTTCTTTATCTCAATGACTCCATTTTTCCTTTCTGGGGTTGGTTTCGTTGTTTGTTTGTTTTGGCATCTGTTCTTCAGTGTCTTGTACTTTTTCTTAGAATTTCAAGTTTTTGTTCTATGCCTTTCATGACATGAAATTATTGGTGAAGTATTTGTGTAAATATGCCCTTTTTTATACCTGTTGACCATCCCTCACATGGATTGTTTGCTCGTCTGTTTCCTAATTTTGGATTGTGAGCTCACCTTCAGCGGGGCTTTCCTTTTGATCTGGACCATGATGGTGCTCCTACAGTGTGATAAATTTTGTATCTAACACCTCAGAGGTCACATGGACCTAAAGCCAGTTTCATTTTAGGCTGTGGATTTCTATATCACATAGTTCACATTTTGGACTCAAAACCAGGGCAAGCGGTAGGCACAGGATTTTTTATTTTGGTTTTAAGATTTTATTTATTTCCCCATGAGAGACACACAGAGAGAGGCAGTGACACAGGCAGAAGGAGAAGCAGACTCCCTTCTGGGTGCCCAAAGCGGAACTCAATCCCAGGTCCCCAGGATCAATCCTTGATCCAAAGGCAGATGCACAGCGGTTGAGCCACCCAGGCATCCCAGGCACAGGATTTTAGTATCTCAGGGGAAATTGTTTTTTAATAATAAATTTATTTTTTATTGGTGTTCAATTTGCCAACATACAGAATAACACCCAGTGTTCATCCCATCAAGTGCCCCCCTCAGTGCTGTCACCCATTCACCCCCACCCCCCACCCTCCACCCCTTCCACCACCCCTAGTTCATTTCCCAGAGTTAGGAGTCCTTATGTTCTATTTTCTCTTCTATCTTTTTTCTCCTTTTCCCAATACAACTTGTTTTAGGCCACTCTGCACTGAGCAAAATGACTAGAAGGAAAAACTCAGCTCAAAGGAAATAAGCAGAAACAGTCCTCTCTCCCAGAGTTACAGAATTTGGATTACAATTCAATGTCAGAAAGCCAATTCAGAAGCACAATTATAAAGCTACTGGTGGCTCTACAAAAAAGCATAAAGGATCAAGAGACTCATGACTGCAGAATTTAGAAGTAATCAGACAAAAATTAAAAATCAATTAAATGAGATGCAATCCAAACTAGAGGTCTTAATGATGAGGGTTAATGAGTTAGAAGAATGAGTGAGTGACATAGAATACAAGTTGATGGCAAAGAGGGAAACTGAGGTAAAAAGAGAAAAACAATTAAAAAGATCATGAGGATAGATTAAGGGAAATAAATGACAGCCTCAGAAGGAAAAATCTACGTTTCTTGGGTTTCCCAAGGGCGCTGAAGGGGAAAGAGGTCCAGAAATTGTATTTGAACAAATCATAGCTGAGAACATTCCTAACTTGAGAAGGGAAACGGGCATTCAGATCCAGGAAATAGATAGATACCCCTCCCCCCAAATCAATAAAAACCATTCAGCACCTCGACATTTAATAGTGAAGCTTGCAAATTTCAAAGATAAAGAGAAGATCCTTAAAGCAGCAAGAGACAAGAAATATCTAACCTTTATGGGAAGAAATATTATATTAACAGCAGACCTCTCCACAGAGACCTGGTAGGCCAGAAAGGGCTGACAGGATATATTCAGGGTCCCAAAGGAGAAGAATATGCAGCCAAGAATACTTTATCCAGCAAGGCTCTCATTTAGAAAAGAAGGAGAGATAAAGGGCTTCCAAGATATGCAACAAACTAAAAGAATGTGACCACCAAGCCAGCTCTGCAAGAAATACTAAGGGGGATTCTGTAATAAAAAGAGGATGTCCAAGAAAACAATCCACAAAAACTGTGACTGAATAGGTATTATGATGACACTAAATTCATATCCTTCAATAGTAACTCTGAATGTGAATGGGCTTAATGACCCCATCAAAAGGTGCAAGGTTTCAGACTGTATGAAAAAGCAAGACCCATCTATTTGCTGTTTACAAGAGACTCATGTTAGACATAAGGCCACCTACATCCTGAAAATAAAAGGTTGAGGACCATGTACCATTCAAATGGTCCTCAAAAGAAAGCAGGGGTAGCCATCCTTATATCAGATAAACTAAAGTTTATCCCAAGACTGTAGTGAGAGATAAAGAGGGACACTATATCATACTTAAAGCATCAATCCAACAAGATGACCTAACAATCATCAATATTTATGCCCTGAATGTGGGAGCTGCCAAGTATATCAATTAATAACCAAAGTTAAGACATACTTAGATAATCATACACTTATACTTGGTGACTTGTATGTAGTGCCTTCTTTTCTTTCCTTTTTTTTTTTGGTTTTGTTTTGTTTTGTTATTTCGTAGTGCTTTCTACAATCAACAGATCTCTAAGCACAACATCTCCAAAGAAACAAGAGCTTTAAATGATACACTGTACCAGATGAATTTCACAGATATTTACAGAACTTTACATCCAAACAGAACTGAATACACATTCTTCTCAAGTGCACATGGAACCTTTTCCAGAATAGACCATATACTGGGTCACAAATCAGGTCTGAACCGATACCAAAAGATTGGGATAGTCCCCTGCATATCTTCAGACCATAATGCTTTGAAATTAGAATTAAATCACAGGAAGACGTTTGCAAGGATTTCAAAAACGTGGAGGTTAAAGACCATCCTGCTAAAACATGAAGGGGTCAACCAGGAACATAAGGAAGAATTAAAAAGACTCATGGAAACTAATGAGAATGAAGATACAACCATCAAAATCTTTGGGATACAGCAAAAGCAGTCCTGAGGGGGAAATACATCACAATACAAGCATCCATCCAAAAACTGGAAAGAACTCAAATACAAAAGCTAACCTTGCACCTAAAGGAGCTGGAGAAAAAACAACAAATAGATCCTACACCGAGCAGAAGAAGAGAATAATAAAGTCTCAAGCAGAACTCAATGAAATAGGGACCAGAAGAACTGTGGAACAGATCAACAAAACCAGGAGTTGGTCTTTGAAAGAATTAATGATAGATAAGCCATTAGCCAGCCTTATTAAAAAGAAGAGAGAGAAGACTCAAATTAATAAAATCATGAATGATAAAGAAGAGACCACTACCTACCCCAAGGAAACACAAACGATTTTAAAAACATATTATGAACAGCTATATGCCAATAAATTAGGCAATCTAGAAGAAATGAACGCATATCTGGAAAGCCACAAACTACCAAAACTGGACTTGGAAGAAATAGAAAACCTGAACAGGCCAATAACCAGGGAGGAAATTGAGCAGTCATCTAAAACCTCCCAAGACACAAAAGTCCAGGGCCAGATGGCTTCCCTGGGGAATTCTATCAAACATTTAAAGAAGATACCATACCTATTCTACTAAAGCTGTTTGGAAAGATAGAAAGAGATTGAATACTTCCAAACTCGTTCTATGAGGCCAGCATCACCTTAATTCCAAAATCAGATAAAGACCCCACCAAAAAGGAGAATGATAGACCAATATCCCTGATGAACATGGATGCAAAAATTCTCAACAAGATACTAGCCAATAGGACCCAACAATACATTAAGAAAATGATTCACCACGACCAAGTGGAATTTATCCCTGAGATGAAAGGTTGGTTCAACACTCGTAAGAGCAATCAATGTGATTGATCATATTAGCGAGAGAAAAAACAAGAACCATATGATCCTCCCAATACAGGCAGAGAAAGCATTTGACATAATACAGCATCCCTTCCTGATCAAAACTCTTCAGAGTGTAGGGATAGAGGGAACATTCTTCAACATCTTAAAAGCCATCTACAAAAAGCCCACAGCAAATATCATTCTCAGTGGGGAAACACTGGGAACCTTTCCCCTAAGAACAGAAACAAGACAGTGATGTCCACTCTCACCACTGCTATTCAACATAGTACCAGAAGTCCTAGCCTCAGCAATCAGCAACAAAAAGAAACAAATTGCATTCAAATTGGCAAAGAAGAAGTCAAACTCTCCCTCTTCGCTGATGACATGATACTCTACATAGAAAACCCAAAAGACTCCACCCCAAGATTGCTGGAAGTCATCGAGCAATTTGGCAGTGTGGCAACATACAAAATCAATGCGCAGAAGTCAGGAGCATTTCTATACACTAAAAATGAGACTGAAGAAAGAGAAATTAAGGAGTCAATCCCATGTATAATTGCACCCAAAAGCATAAGATACCTAAGAATAATCCTAACCAAAGAGGTAAAGGATCTATACCCTAAAAACTACAAAACACTTCTGAAAGAAATTGAGGACGACACAAAGAAATGGAAAAATATTCCATGCCCATGGATTGGAAGAATTAATATTGTGAAAATGTCAAAGCTACCCAGGATAATTTACACATTTAATGCAACCCCTATCAAAATACCATGGACTTTCTTAAGAGCGTTGGAATAAATTATTTTAAGATTTGTGTGGAATCAGAAATGACCCCAAATAGCCAGGGGAATATTCAAAAACAAAACCAGAGCTGGGGCATCACAAGGCCAGATTTCAGGTTGGACTAAAAAGCTGTGGTCATCAAGACAGAATGGTACTGGCACAAAAACAGACACATAGATCAGTGGAACAGAACAGAGAATCCAGGAGTGGATTCTCAACTTTATGGTGAACTAACATTCGACAAAGGAGGAAATACTGTTCACTGGAAAAAAGACAGTCTCTTCAATAAATGGTGCTGGGAAAATTGGACATCCACATGCAGAAGAATGAAACTAGACCACTCTCTTGCACCATACACAAAGATAAACTCAAAATGGGTGAAAGATTTTAATGTGAGACAAGATTCCATCAAAATCCTAGAGGAGAACACAGACAACACCCTTTTTGAACTTGGCCACAGTAACTTCTTCCAAGATTCATTCATGAAGGCAAAAGAAACAAAAGCAAAAATGAACTATTGGGACTTCATCAAGATAAGAAGCTTTTGCAAAGCAAAAGATACCGTCAACAAAACTCAAAGACAACTTACAGAATGGGAGAAAATATTTGCAAATGACATATGACATAAAGGGCTAGTATCCAAGATCCATAAAGAACTTATTCAACTCAACACCAAAGAAACAAACAATTCAATCATGAAATGGACAAAAGACATGAACAGAAATCTCACAGACGAAGACATAGACATGGCCAATACGCACATGAGGAAATGCTCTGCATCACTTGCCATCAGGGAAATACTAATCAAAACAACAATGAGATGCCAGCTCACACCAGTGAGAATGGGGAAAATTAACAAAGCAGGAAACCACAAATGTTGGAGAGGATGTGGAGAAATGGGAACCCTCCTGCACTTTTGGTTGGTATGTGAACTGGTGTAGTCACTCTGGAAAACTGTGTGGAGGTTCCTCAAAGAGGTAAAAAGAGATCTGCTCTACAACCCAGCAATTGCACTGCTGGGGATTTACCCCAAAGATACAGATTCAATGAAATGCCGGGACACCTCCACCCTGATATTTATAGCAGCAATGTCCACAATAGCTAACTGTGGAAAGAGCCTTGGAGTCCATCGAAAGATGAATGGATAAAGAAGATGTGGTATATCTATACAATGAATATTACTCAGCCATTGGAAACGACAAATACCCACCGTTTGCTTCGACGTGGATGGAACTGGAAGGTATTATGCTGAGTGAAATAAGTCAATCGGAGAAGGACAAACATTATATGGTCTCATTCATTTGGGGAATATAAAAATAGTGAAAGGGGATAAAGGGAAAGGAGAAAAAATGAGTGGGAAATATCAGAAAGTGAGACAGAACATGAAAGGCTCCTCACTCTGGGAAACGAACTATTACTCAGCCATTAGAAACGAGAAACACCTATCATTTGCTTTGAGATGGATGTACCTGGAGGGTATTATGCTGAGTGAAATAAGTCAATTGGAGAAAGACAAACATTATATCGTCTCATTCATTTGGGGAATATAAAAAATAGTGAAATGGAATAAGGGGAAAGGAGAAGAAATGAATGGGAAATAGAGAGGGAGACAGAACATGAGAGACCCCTAAGTCTGGGAAATGAACAAAGGCTGGTGGAAAGGAAAGTGGGCAGGGGGTGGGGGTGAATGGGTGATGGGCACTGAGGGGGGCACTTGATGGGATGAGCACTGGGTGTTATGCTATATGTTGGCAAATTGAACTCCAATAAAAAAAAATAATTACTACGAATGTAAATGGACAAAACACTCTGATGAAAAGACATTGGGTGATAGGGTGGATTCACAAACAATATTCTAAAAAACAAACAAACTAACTAAACTCTTTCAATAAACAACAGCAACAACACCAACAAAAGGAAACAAGTCTCACTTATATGCTGACAATTAGAGATTCATTTCAGATCTACAGACACCTGCTGAATGATAGTGAGCAGATGGAGAAAAATATTTATCACTCAAGAGGTTGTCTGAAGAAGGCAGGAGTAGGAACACTTCTTCCAGACAAAACATACTTAAAACGCAACGTGCAGTAAGAGATAAAGAAAGACATTATGTAATAAGAGTGGAGACCTCACAACAAGAAGATTTAACAGTTTTAAATATATGTACACACAGCATAGGATCACCTGAATACATAAAGCAATTAGGCATTAAGGAACTAATTGACAGTAATACAACAATAGTAGGAGACTTTAACACCCCTCTTACATTAATAGAGGGATGACCCAAACTGAAAATCAAAAAGGAAACAATTACTTGGACTAATTCACTGGTTCAAACTTGTTCAAACAGCAGAATACTCATTCCTTTCAAGTGCACATGGTAACTTCTTCAGCATAGGTCACAGATCAGGCCACAAAACAAGTCTCAAAAATTCAAAAACATTGAAATCATACCAAGCATCTTTTCTGAGCACAATGCTGTGGAACTAGAAATCAATCCCAAGAGAAAAAAAATTGGAAAAAAACACATACATGTGGTTTACACCATGCTAGTAAACAATGAATGCATCGAAGGAAAACTCAAAGAGGACAGAAAAAATTACATGGAAACAAATAAAAATGGCAAGACCATTGTCCAGCATCTTTGAGATACAGCAAAATGGATCCTAAAGAGGGAAGGTTACAGCAATACAGACGTACCTCAAACAAAAATCTCAAACCACATAAATCTACACTAAAGGACTCTTAAAAGAACAGTAAATAAAACCAAAAAACAGCAGAAGGCCACAAGTACTAAAAATTAGAGCTGAAATATATGTTGCAGAAACAAAAGTAAAAACCAGTCGAACAGATTAATGAAACCACTATCTAGTTCCTTGAAGCTCAACAGAATGATAATCTTGTAGCTAGACTCATGAAAGAAGGGAGAAGCAAACAGAATCACAAAGGATAAAGGAGAAATTACAGCCAATTCCATACATTCATTAAATGATTGAAACAGAATATCATGAAAAACTATTGGCCAACATATTGGACAACCTACACGCAGTGGATAAATTCCTAGAAGTCTAGAAGCTACAAAAACTGAAGGAGGAAGTAGGTGAAAAGTTCAATGGACTGAATACCAGCAAGGAAATTGAGTCAGTAATAAAAATAACTGCCAACAAACAAACATTCAGGACCAGATGGCTTCACAGGAATTTTGACCAAACACTGAAGGAGTGGTAATACCTGCTCTTCTGAAATTCTTCAAAAAAAAAATCAGGCCCGAGGGAGGGGCCTATTCAGTTTTGCTGTTACCTCAATTGATTAGGCAAATTGTACCTGTTGCGGTTTGTGCACAAAAACTATTTTTTTTGTCTATTTTGTCTGTCTCCTATACCTTTCTTTTCCTTGTTAAGGGCATATATGTAAAATTAAAAAAAAAGTTTTATGGGTAAACCTTTAAAATAGCATCCAGAATTTTGGTAACCTGAATCTTTGACGTTTCATGTATATTGAAATTCGATTTACACCCAAAGTATAACAGCCAGTATTTATCCTGACAGGTGACCCCTCAGTTCCCATCACCCAGTCACCCCATGCCCCCCGCCCACCTCCCCACACACCTCCTACAGTGTGATAAATTTTGTATCTAACATCTCAGAGGTCACATGGACCTAAAACCAGTTTCATTTTAGGCTGTGGATTTCTATATCACATAGTTCACATTTTGGACTCAAAACCAGGGCAAGCGGTAGGCACAGGATTTCTTTTATTTTGGTTTTAAGATTTTATTTATTTCCCCATGAGAGACACACAGAGAGAGGCAGTGACACAGGTAGAGGGAGAAGCAGACTCCCTTCCAGGTGCCCAATGCGGAATTCAATCCCAGGTCCCCAGGATCAATCCCTGATCCAAAGGCAGATGCACAGTGGTTGAGCCACCCAGGCATCCCAGGCACAGGATTTTAGTATCTCAGGGGAAATTATGTTTAACTCAGATACCAGTCAGAGACCTTTCCAATTCTTAGTGACGACAGTTGTTTTACTTCCAGATAAGCAGCAAAAACCAAACCCCTAGCAGTTAATGAATTTAATCATCTGCACACCACCCCGTCCTAGACTGCCATTAACATAACCTCAAGTGCTTATCTCTCCTTATTTTTTACATCTGCACATTTCCTTTTCATATTCTAGGATTGGCTGTGTCATTGTTTTTTTTATATAAATTCATTTTTTATTGGTGTTCAATTTGCCAACATATAGAACAACACCCAGTGCTCATCCCATCAAGCGCCCCCTTCAGTGCCCTTCACCCAGTCACCCCCACCTCCCCTTCCCCCCCCAGTTCATTTCCCAGAGTTACCAGTCTCTCATGTTCTGTCTCCCTTTATGATATTTCCCACTCATTTTTCTCTTTTCCACTTTGTTCCCTTTCACTACTTTTATATTCCACAAACGAATGAGACCCTATAATGTTTGTCCTTCTCTGATTGAATTATTTCACTTAGCATAATACCCTCCAGTTCCATCCACGTTGAAGCAAATGGTGGGTATTTGTCATTTGTAATGGCTGAGTAATATTCCATTGTATACATAGACCACATCTTCTTTATCCATTCATCTTTTGATGGACACCGAGGCTCCTTCCACAGTTTGGCTTTTGTGGACATTGCTGCTAGAAACATGTGGGTGCAGGTGTCCCAGCGTTTCATTGCATCTGTATCTTTGTGGTAAATTCCCAGCAGTGCAATTGCTGGGTCATAGGGCAGATCTAGTTTTAACTCTTTGAGGAACTTCTGCAAACTTTTCTAGAGTGGTTGCATGAGTTTACATTCCCACCAACAGTGCAGGAGGGTTCCCCTTTCTCCCCATCCTCTCCAACATTTGTGGTTTCCCGCCTTGTTAATTTTCCCCATTCTCACTGGTGTGAGGCAGTATCTCATTGTGGGATCGATTCGTAGTTCCCTGATGGCAAGTGATGCGGAGCATTTTCTCATGGCTGCACCACAATTTGCCTAAGCCCTTATTGACATGCATTAAGGTTGTCTCGCATATTTCTCTAACTCTAATAAAAAAAAATCTCACCATGAACAGTCTTACAGGTATTGAGAATTATGGGTATTATTTTGTATCTTCCTCATTGTATGACATTTTTTTTTCAGCAGCATTCATCAACATCAGAATGTCAAATTGTTGGAATCTGTCATACTGGGGATTTTCTGCCCAAGGAAGCAGAATAAAGAGATCTGGCAAGAGAGCATAGACTTTGGTAAGAAAATCATTGAAATTAGGAATCATAGATTCTGAAGTGGGTGAGGAGAGAAATCAAGATAAAAGGAATCAGAATCAATAAGAAGAAAGGAAGGGTCAGTGGTTGTAGTCCCCATGAAGTAAGAACAATTCAGTGATTACATTGTAAGCTCAGGAAGTAGCAGTCAGAAAATGCAATGTATGAGTACATGATTTCAGAAGTGGGATAATTCTTGGGTACTGGAAAACACCAGGTATGGCCATAAGCAGCTGAGGTAGAATGGATGGGTGGATATTATTGATAAAGAAATAAAAGGAGAAGCCAAAGCATTGAATCTACATGGACACTGTAGATTCAATGGGATCATCTACATGGATGCTGACATCATTCAAGATGATGGGACTCAAGGGGTGCCAGGGTTGCTCAGTGCATTGAGCATCTACCTCTGCTCCAGATCATGATCCTGGGTTCCTGAGATCAAGCCACATGTCAGACTCCACACTGAGTGGGACATCTCCTTCTACTTCTCCCTCTGCCCTTCCCCAGCTTGTTCTCTCTCACACACACTGCCTCTCCTCTCTCTCTCTCTCTCTCTCTCTCTCCCTCCCTCCCTCCCTCCTGCTCTCGCTGTCATTCTTTGTCTCTCTCTCTCTCTGGCTAACTCTCTCTAATAAATATTTTTTTTTTAAAAAAGATGATGGACTCAAGACTAAGACTTTGAGATAAGCGCAAGTTTTTCATAGAAAAAACGGGTATCTAGATATGGAGTGCCAGGGAAATGGTAAGTAGCAAAGTTTCTATGGAACAAGAGATTTCCTAATGAGGAAGAGGAATAATAGCTTGAAGGTGTCAGAAGAAACAAGGAAAATACCGTACATCCCCACCTCGAAGAACTGTAGAGTTTGGGAGAAAGGGTCCCTATTTAAGACATACGCAAAGGAAGCAGTATTTTCATGGAAAATCCAGGTTAGAGTTAAAGCCAGGAGATTCAAGAAACAGGAAATCATGAAACCGTCTAAGGAAACAGGAAGTTTTCCAGGTATTCACCTGGACTTCTTAATAATATCACTGATATTCATGGAGTGACCTAAGTGATGTACGGGGGCTTTGGAGAAGTGAGTAAGTTAACTAGCTGGAGGCATGCACTTCCCACTTTGCCCACACCTGCTTCCGATGCATTCTCCTGGTGCCCAGCCCCTGACTGCAGCACAGCCCTTTGATCGATCTTTGCCTAGTGAGGGGCAACACTACATGTTCTCCCAAGGTCTAGGGACTCCTATGACATTTCTTCTGTCTGCTATTTCCTGGGATCACTCTCCAACCTCGCACCCGGGGCCGTGTCCCTGGCTGGTGAGCCTGCTGACATGCCCAGAGGGAGGGGCACACACATATCATAATGGGCATTGAGCCAGGGGATGATGTGCAGCCTGGCTTGGGACATAAATAATGGGGTAAGTCTGAGCTTATGTCCAGTTACTCATTTGGTCAAGATGAGTAACTAGCCAAATGCCATTGGAGAAATGACAAAAAAGCTGCCTCGGATTTCTTCTCAACCCCAGGCTCCACCTACGCACTCTATTCCTTCCTCCTCTCGACCCCGAGCTCCACCTACCCACTCTTTTCCTTCCTCCTCACGACCCCAGGCTCCACCTGCCCACTCTATTCCTTTCTCCTCTCAACCCCGGTCTCCTCCTATCTACTCTATTCCTTCCTTCTCTCATTGTCCAAGGCCGTTTCCTCTTGTAGGTAACTCTTTTTGTCCACAGAACACTCCCCAGTGTCGGCCACCTCTCTCAACTCATAAGCCTATCTCTTTCCCTCCTGTTTATAGTGCTGTTCCTCCTTGCCGCCCTAACATACAGGCTTCCCCACCCAAATCTTGCTCTATTCCTTCCAAAACCTCCAGCCCCCGCTCCTTTTTTCTCGCTACTGTTCTCCGTTACTCCAGTTTGTTCTTTGCTCCTACTCCCCCTCCCAGCTCTAAGTAGACATTAAAGTCTTATCCTCCCCAGCATTCCAGCCAACTCCATCCAGACCTCCGTGATTCACAAATCCTATCCTGGAGAGATGATTTCCCTGTGAGTGGGACGGTTCTGATATCATCCAGAATTGCCAGAACAATCGATCCCCAGGAGCTTCACTTGGTGAATGTTGGGAACTCAAGACAATGCCAATCAACATTTAGCTTGGAGGGTAAGCCTTGTCCATGATGGTGTTTTCACCCACAACATGGTTATCGTACTATTCTCTGTATGTTACCTTCATCCTTGTAAATCGCCTTCAGATGCCAGAGATACCTTTAGCAAGATCGTCTCAGCCAGAAAACCTGTTTATTTCCTCTCTTTCCTAATTAGCCAGCCTGAATGAATTCTACATTTATAACTGGTTTCTCCATGGAATTTGGTCTGTGCCCACAGAGCAAACAGCAAGACCAGGGACACAAGGTAGAGAAGAGTGAGTGGAAATCATGTCATCTGATCTCTACACGGGTGAGTCCTATTGATCTGCCCTGGATGAAAGTGAATGCAAGAATGGGTGACCTCTAAGAACTCCCACAGAAGCACAAGACCCCTATTATAGACATAGAAGGATTCAAGGTTCTTTGGTCTGGTTCCTCCAAGACTCTATTGTTCTGCACCCTAGGATTTGTGGAAATGGACTAGGGACTTTTTGCCTTTGAGAAATGCCTCCTGCAAAAAAGAAGGGGCCCCCCCATTATGATCTCATTGAAGCTCTGACCCTTGAACCTCAGAATCCCAGAAAATGGCAGGCACCAAAGCCTAGAAGGAAAGTATACATCCATATCCTTTCCAGATGATAGCATCAAATAAACACATTATATATATATATATATATATATATATAATATATATCATATATATATTTATTTACATATATATTAAAATTGTCTTCATAAACCAATATATAGATTCAGTGGAATCTCAATCAAAATTCTGACACATATCTTTAGGAAATGTGAGAAGCTGATGATACTTTGCAATGACAGGCAAAAGAGCTAAGAATACCCATGACTCCTTTAAGAACTGGTAAGAATAATTTTGCTATCGGATACCAGACTTACCACAAGAGCCAAAATTCCATAGCTCTTGCCTTTCTACCTTTCTATTGTGGGGCGTGGCCCTCTCACTTCCTTCTACAACTCTAGTCCGGGCAGGTGTCTCTGTCACAGGGCTGCCTCAGGGGAATTGGGGTAAAGAGCTCAGTTCTAAGAAAGCAAGGGAGGGAGGGAGGTGTCAACCGAAGGCGAGAGAAAGAAAGGGAGGAAGCAAGGGATGGAAGGAAGGAAGGAGGGAGGGGAAAGGAAGGAAGGAAGGAAGGAAGGAAGGAAGGAAGGAAGGAAGGAAGAAAGGGTGGAAGGAAGGAAGGAAGGAAGAAAGGGTGGAAGGGAGGAAGGAAGGAAGGAAGGAAGGAAGGAAGGGAGGAAGGAAGCAGGGAAGGAAGGAGGGAGAGAGGGAAGGAAGGAAGGCCTTAGTAAAAAGCTCCTCATTTACTGGAGCTTCTCTTCGCCAGTGGGGCATCACCCCGTGGAGAGCAGACTGGGAGACCAAAGGGTCCAGCGGTGATGCCCAACCTCCACAAAGGGAGCTGAGCCTGAGAGAGCTCCATCAGCCCCAATGTAATTTAGGGCCCCCTGCCCCCCACTCCAATAGCAAAGCTTCCGCCCCCCCACCCCGGACTTGAGACCATGCCACTCCCAATGTGGGGACACTGGGCAAGCCACACTCAAACACCTGCAACTTCTGCCCTCCTGGTAAATTTGAGGAAAATGTATCCATTCAGTTAATTGTGTAAGTTAATCTTACAGCTTCTCTAAGATGGACGTATCAGAGCGCTTGCTGTTGCTTCTCCGTGTAACCACGTCAACAACGTCCATTCTTTCATCTTATGATGGTGTGCTGACCCCTGGGGTGTGCTGGCCCAGGCCCCACGGACTTTGCCAACATACAGAATAACACTTAGTGCTTATCCCGTCAAGTGTCCCCCTCAGTGCCGTCACCCATTCACCCCCACCCCCCACCCTCCACCCCTTCCACCACCCCTAGTTCATTTCCCAGAGTTAGGAGTCTTTATGTTCTATTTTCTCTTCTATCTTTTTTCTCCTTTTCCCAATACAACTTGTTTTAGGCCACTCTGCATGAAGCAAAATGACTAGAAGGAAAAACTCAGCTCAAAGGAAAGAAGCAGAAACAGTCCTTTCTCTCAGAGTTACAAAATTTGGATTACAATTCAATGTCAGAAAGCCAATTCAGAAGCACAATTATAAAGCTACTTAAAATGGTCGATTTTGTCTGTCTCCTATACCTTTCTTTTCATTGTTAAGGGCATATATGTAAAATTTTTTTAAAAAGTTTTATGGATAAACCTTTAAAATAGCTTCCAAAATTTTGGTAACCTGAATCTTTGACGTTTCATGTATATTGAAATTCGATTTACAACCCACAGTATAACAGCCAGTACTTATCCTGACAGGTGACCCCTCAGTTCCCATCACCCAGTCACCCCATGCCCCCCCCACCTCCCTTTCCCCAACCCTTTGTTCATTTTCCCGAGTTAGGATGTTAGGATTCTCTTAGTTTGTCTCCCTCTCTATTTTTCCCATTCATTTCCCCTCCTCCCCCCCGATAATCCTTTCACTATTATTATAATCTCCATATGAATGAAACCATATAATGTTTGTCCTTCTCTGATTGACTTACTTCACTCAGCATAATCCTCTCCAGTTCCATCCAGGTTGAAGTAAATGGTGGGTATTCGTCCTTCTAATGTCTGAGTAATATTATTATATATATATATAATATTACTAATATATATATAATATATATAATAATATAATATAATAATATATATAATATATATAGTAATATATATAATATTTAATATTACACCACATCATCTTTATCCATTAATTTGTCTAAGGACACAGAGGCTCCTTCCACAGTTTGGCTATTGTGGATATTGCTGTAATAAACACTGGGGTGCACGTGTCCTGGCATTTGACTGCATCTGTATCTTTGGGTAAATCCCCAGCAGTGCAATTGCTGGGTCATAGGACAGATCTATTTTAACTCTCTGAGGAATGTCCACACAGATTTCCAGAGTGGCTGCACCAGTTAACATTCCCACCAACAGTGCAGGATGGTTCCCCTTTCTCCACACCCTCTGCAACATTTGTTGTTTCACATCTTGTTAATTTTCCCCATTCTCACCATTCTGAGATGGTATCTCATTGTGGTTTTGATTTGTGTTTCCCTGATGGCCGGTGATGCGGAGCATTTTCTCATGTGCTTCCTGGCCACAAATATGTCTTCTTTGGTGAAATGTCTGTTATGTCTTCAGCCCATTTGATGACTGGATTGTTTCTTTCTTGGGTGTTGAATTTGATATGTTCTTATTAGATCTTGGATACTAGCCCTTTATCTGATATGTCATTTGCAAATATCTTCTCCCATTCTGTAGGTTGTATTTTAGCTTTGTTGATTGCTTCTTTTGCTGTGCAGAAGCTTTTATCCTGATAAAGTCCCAATAGAGTTCATTTTTGCTTTCATTTCCTTTGCCTTCATAGATGTATCTTGCAAGAAGTTCCTGTGGCCAAGTTCATAAAGGGTGTTGCCTGTCATCTCCTCTAGGATTTTGATGGATTCTTGTCTCATCACATTTAGATCTTTCATCCATTTTTAGTTTATCATTGTGTCTGGTGTGAGAGAATAGTCTAGTTTCAGTCTTTTGTACGTGTTTGTCAACTTGTCCCAACACCATTTAATGAAGAGAGTGTCCTTTTTACCGTGGATAGTCTTTCTTGCTTTGTCAAATATTAGTTGACTATAGAGTTGAGAGCCCATTTCTGGGGTCTATATTCCGTTCCATTGATCTATGTGTCTGTTTTTGTGCCAGTACCACACTGTCTTGATGATCACAGCAGTGTACTACAGCTTGAAATCTGGCATTGTGATGCCCCCTGATCTGGAGGTTTTTTTTTTTCCCCAATATTCCCCTGGTTATTCGGGGTCTTTTCAGATTCCACACAAAACCTAAGATTATTTATTCCAACTCTGTGAAGAAAGTCCATGGTATTTTGATAGGGATTTCATTGAACCTGTAAAAGGCCCTGGGTAGCATAGACATTTTCATAATATTTATTCTTCCAATACATGAGCATGAAAAGTTTTTCCATTTCTTTGATTCTTCCTCAATTTCTTTCAGAAGTGTTCTGTAGTTTTTAGGGTATAGATCCTTTACCTCTTTGGTTAGGTTTATTCCTATGTATCTTCTGGTTTGTGGTCCAATTGTAAATGGGATTGAGTCCTTAATTTCTCTTTCTTCCCACTCATTGTCAGTGTAGAGAAATGCCACTGATTTCTGGGCATTGATTTCCGTATCCTGCCACATTGCTGAATTGCTGGATGAGTTCTAGCAATCTTGGGGTGGAGTCTTTGGGTTTTCAAAGTAAAGTATCTTGTCATCTGTGAAAATGGAGTTTGACTCCTTTGCCAATTTGAATGTCTTGTGGCTAGGACTTATGATAATGTGTTGAATAGCAGTGGTGAGAGTGGACATCCCTGTCATGTTCCTGATCTTAGGGGAAAGGCTCTCCCATTTTCCCCATTGACAATGATGTTTGCTGTGGGCTTTTCAGAGATGGCTTTACAGATATTGAGGAATGTTCCCTGTGCGTAACTCTGAAGAGTACTGATCAGGAATGGATGCTGTACTTTGTCAAATGCTTTCCCTGCATCTATTGAGAGGATCCTATGGTTCTTGTTTTTTGTCTTGTTGATGTGATCACGTTGATTATTTTACAAGTGTTCAAACCCCTTGCATCCAAGGTATAAATCCCAGTTGAAACCTGGCCCCACCGCTCATGAAGCCTGAACCTTCAGGGAACCAGTGTCTGACTCGCAAGCTGCTCATCCCCGCCCACCACCTCCTGGGCGGTGATCTGCGCATGGAATGAGGGGACCTAAACCCTGGCCCCAGGGAGGAGGGCCTGGACCTGGATAGAGGTGGCTCTGGGGCTGGCAGATGCCGAGCCTGTCTCATGCTGGCCTTCCCTGTCCTTCCCACTGCCTAACTGACTCCACTAGGGGAAGAATAAGATCAGAGATGCACAAACAGTGGGGAGTTGTAGAGGAAACAGGGAGTCATTTGACTTGGGCACACAGGGAAAGTTTCTCCAGGCATGTGTCAGCTGCAGTTGGAAGGGAAGGGCGTTGAGGCCAAGGGAACAGAAAGGGTAAAAGTGTGGAGGCAGGCCCATGCAATGTATGAATTTCTAAAACTCAAACAAATGATAAGGTAACACATAGCCATTGTCAATGTTTTAAAGTTAGTAAAAGAAAACATAGGTCTCCCCACCTCAGCCCCCAGCCCTCTTCCTCTGGAAGATTTAATGCAAGCGGCTCCCACTGAACCTGCCTCCTGGTGCAAGCATGCCTCTGTGTAGTCCCACCAACAGGATATGACAGGAATGGTGGTGCAGGTTTTGGATTTAGGCCAAAAGGAGGCCTAGCATCTTTCATTTTGGTGCTCTGGGAGTAGCCAGCTGCTGTATAAACAGTGTGGTGACAGTGCTGGGAAGACCGCACGGGGAGGAAAAAACTACAGAATGATGAGTCGAGGGCCCGAGGACTATACTGGATGACTTGGGCTCCAGCCAGCCAGCAGTCACCTGGGCCATCCCGGCCGAGGTGTGACACATGAGAGTCAAAGCCCTGATCCCTCCATCCAGCAGCCAACACTGGAGCAGAGAGAAGTCCAGCCTCTGCTCTGTTCCCTCCCCACGTTGTAAAGACCCTAGAATACAGCTATAAGGAAGGTGTTAATGGTACACGTTATTAGAGGAAACCTCAGGTACTTTTTGTGATTGCTGCCAAAAAATTAAAATTCTTTTCATCTTCTATAGATTGAAAGCCATAGGGACAATTTTTCTTCTTTTGCTTTTCAAGTAAAAAGGGATAAAAACTGAAGTGCAATCAAACTCTTCTTTGTATCAGTTTAAACTATTTTAAGCAGAAAATTCTTTAGTTGTGTTTAATGGTTTTTAATCAATAAAATGCAACAATGACACATCAGCTGATTTCACAATGAATCTGTCCTGTATAATTTTTGATGGTAAGAAGGATATACTCAAATAATGATGTCTTCAGTATCAAAAGACTTCACATCCTTTTCTTATAATTGCTGCCGAAACATATACAGAAATCATCATCAAAGTTTTGACTCTGTATAGAAGAACTTTTGAGACAATTTTAAAATTTAGGAACAATGAAAAAACTGACCAACTCTCAAAGCTTACTGTGTCAAAATTACTGAAAAACATCTCTATAATTTATAAACACTAGCTCATGTCTGATAATAAAATTTAATCTTGAAAAAGAATCTTCACACCATTTAAATATTTCAACATACTCCCATGTACACCAGTGATTTGTTTGAAAATATTCAAACACAGGGATGTCCGGGTGGCTCAGTAGTTTGGCGCCTGCCTTTGGCCCAGGGTGTGATCCTGGAGACGTGGGATTTAGTCCCACGTTGGCCTCCCTGCATGGAGCCTGCTTCTCTCTCTCTGCCTCTCTCTCTGCCTGTGTCTTTGCCTCTCTCTCTGTCTCTCTCATTAATGAATAAATAAATATTTTAAAAAGAAAATATTCAAACATAACCAAGTAATATTTAATTTTTAATGCCTTAAAACCAGAATATGTAATACTTCTTCCATGGCATCCCATGTGGCAAACTTGACAAACTGTACAATGTTAGCAGCCATTAATTACACTTAAACTTATTTAAAATTCTACCTACAGATATATATGTGTATATAAATATAGAAGTGATTTCTTTTACGTTACTTTCTCCTCAAAGCAGATATGTATTCTATCTTTCTCAGTCCCACCATGAGATTTCCAGTCATTATTAATATTCAAAACATTCATATTTTGGTTCAAAGGGAAGATAACGTGAACTTAACTAATACTCCCAAGCATGAACTTTATTCTCAACTTTGTGTGGCCAAATGAGTACTAAATTCAGTGCTTGTTATGTATTTTGTATTGCCAAACAGTAACAAGGGTGTGGATTTTCTACTATGTAAGTTAATAAGCCAGATGTTTCCCCATACAAAACTTCCTTAGAAACATTTTTGAACAGCTTACCTAAATACATAAAATATTTTAAGGTTATTAATCAAAACAGATGTGTCAGTAATTTACAAATGGGCAGAAATGAATCTTCATATCATTTCACTTTGACATCAACCAGGTAATTTTTCTAAAATAAGGATAATCAAAAGATTACCATGAGAAGAGCTGCTTATATTTTAAGTGCATTTGCAACTGATTATGAGTACAATGGCATGTACACATGTGCTAGGTATATAAGGCAGTTTTTCATTCTATTAAGCCTACATACCTTTCTTCAGCCGTCTAGTAAAATGCCAAACTTATAGTTTGTGGAACCTAACTTTAAAAATAAAAGAGTACTCAGTGGTTGTACTTGACGACACTTAACCTCTTATCAATGAGGTAAATGTGAAAAAATAATTTACCCAATTTCATACACTGTCCTTTCCTCAGGCAAATAGTCTTCAAAGTGTGAACTGAGATGCTGTATAGAGAATACTATGTAATCCCCTTCAGTAAATGAGCAGATGCTTGGTGCCTTTAATGAAATCATGGTGGTGGTTTCTGTTTCAGTGGGTGAGTATTCAATTGCTAATACTAGGTCTCTCTATGCAAAAAGAAGTAAAGAAAAGAATCAACTCTATTACTAACTGAATGAAAACATTCGGAAGGCCTACGAGCAAGAAGTATGTCATATATGTCAGTTGCAGGGATACACCAACTGATAAACACACACAGAAAACCTAACATGCTTATAGAAGAACAGAATTAGCAAAACTCCAGCCTTCCATGAAGCAGGATCCTGAGCAAAGAGATTGAACCAGGTGGCATGGTAGTCATCTGAAGTGACACAGACCCACAGACTAGTATCCTGAACCAGACAAAACTGACACCTGTCTACTCTAAATGCTTACTTATTCATAACTGATACTCCTCAATACTGGCAGTGCTTGTTTTTTTTCCCCAAAGGTACCCAAAGTGTGTTGAAGTAATGAATACAGAACAAAGGTGTGCATTCTATTATTAGAAACAGTCGAGAATAAGAACACAGTTTTAAACAAAGCAGTTCTGTGACTCCTAATATCAAATAATTATGTTTGCAAAGAATACCAGAATAGGAATGATGTTATATTTTAATAGCATTTAAACCTTACAATTTTTCTGATATTCTGTATTACATCTGATTCTGACAATTATCCTGTGAGATCAACAGTAAAGTTTTTACTGGTTAGTGAGGAATTGCAATTTTCAGTTCCTGTTCCACATCAGAAAAATTTCCATATAATTGGATGCTTTCTGTAACACCATTAAAATAACTTATAAATATACTAAAAGACAAAATTAGTCATATATTCCTAGGTGAGTTTTTCACCCACCTCCTAGGTAGTCCATATATGATTCTCCAAACATGTTACAGACTGAATCCTTGTGACCCCCCCAAAGATTCACATGATAAAATCTAGTCCTCATGGTATTAGGACCTGAGGTGGTTGGGAGGTGATGAGGTCACAAGGGTTTAGCCCTCATGAATGGGATTTTCACCCTTGTAAAAAAATAACCCAGCCCACAGAGCTGCGATGTGGGAGACACAAGAAGAAAGCAGTGGCCTCTGAACCAGGAAGTGGGCTTCCACCAGACACCAAATCTGCAGGTGCTTGGGCCATGGACATCCAAAATCTATATCTGTGTATGAGCCACCCAATCTACTCTCTGCTATTCTGTTACAGCACTGAGGCAACAAAGTAACCAATTATTGTGCTGCCCTTTTTTAAGATTTTATTTATTCATGAGAGACACACAGAGAGGCACAGAGTCACACACAGAAGGAGAAGTGGGCTCCATCCCGGATCTCCAGGATCATGCCCTGGGCCAAAGGCGGTGCTAAAATGCTGAGCCACCTGGGATATCCATGTGCTGCCTTTTTAAATCAGATCTTAAGAAATGTTTTCTTTATATAATATTTTAAATGAGTAAAGAACATTCAGTAAGCAAGGCAAGTATGGAGCATACTACTAAGCTGTGTGCTTTCCCCTAATCTCATCTCATAGCCTACTGTCTGAAAGATAAATATATGCTGAATCATTTCATCATTCCTTCAGTTGGTTTGATAGTTTTACAACATATGTACATATTCTTTATATAATCTAATAAATACTATATTATCTCATTATAATGTAACAATATATTTTGTAATATTATAAAATAATTCAATAAATACTATATTTCTTAATTTGGCTTTTTTTTTCAAAAACGGGATCCTATGGTGGTAATAAATAGACATTTTGGTTGTTTCCAATGTTTCCTGATTCCTGAACATAAATCTTGCTTTTTAAAGAGTTTCTACTGCAGAAAAAACATCTATGTTAAATGTATCAACTTCCAGGTGTTCCCATTTTGTCCATATTCTCATTTTCTCCCCTATAAAAAACCTATAAGTCTAAAAACAAGAACAGCAAATACGTTTCCATTACACAAAATGTAAATACACTCACAAACAATAGGCAACATACCTACAAGTAGTCAAATTTATTTGAAGTGATATTAAATGATTAAACTTTGGAAGAAATAACTTTGAACCTTTTGGAAGAAATAACTTCCTCCCACTCCACAGACAGTACTGAGCATACAGTGGGATGGATGAGGACAATCTACACGATGGCATGCTGTCCAATCCACAGTGGTCTCCACGTTTGGGAGAACTGAGCCTCAGTAATTCTCTGCTGAGCATCCATAAACAGCAGCCTGCCACAGCACACAGAAGATGACCGAGTGCCAGGAGGCAGGAACAGCTGATGATACGTTCCCAGGAAACTCAGATAGAAAGACTGTAACAGCAATTCAAGCATTAATTTATATTGAAACACCAATAACACCAGAAGAATAAAAAGATCAATTCTATATATTATGCTTTTCCTCAAATTCTACTTGACTCTGAAACCTGAAATTAAAAAAAAAAACTGTACCTCTTCAATAAACAAATCCGGCCAGTCCTTTATGACTTCCACATCTACTTTCAAAAGGAGAAACCTAGCAGTTAAAACTTCCAAAGCCATAACCTTAAGATTAATAATAATAATAATAATAATGTAATTATAGGATGGCATTTGTAGACCTAATAGCCTCAAGTACAGTATACTGTAACTAGTCACTGATTACAACAATGGGGATTCAGCACGTAACTTTTGTTTCAATTTTTAGATTAAAAGGAGTAAGTACAAAGTAAAACTGGAATTCCCTCCAAAGAGAAAACTTCATCTTCCTATTTATTTGGCACTCTGTAGTAAGAAAATCAACATTTTTCATTCAGTCAAGAAGTAAAAAAAGGACAGCAATAACTTGAATGTACATTCTTAAATTAGGAAAAGTCACACTCACATAAATCCACTGAGACATAATTCAATACTTTTACAAATACTCATAATAATTCCCACTGCTGTATTTCTATGAAAGAAATAGTAGTTTTATTTTGTGCAACGTAATCAAAATAATGTACACTCACTGATAACTCCCTCTGGCTCTCTCTCTCTCTCTCTCTCTCATCTCTCATGAATAAATAAATAAATCTTTAAAAATAAAAAATTAAGGGTATCCCTGGGTGGCTCAGAGGTTTGGCGCCTGCCTTTGGCCCAGGGCATGATCCTGGAGTCGCAGGATCGAGTCCCGCATCGGGCTTCTGGCATGGAGTCTGCTTCTCCCTCTGTCTGTGTCTCTGCCTCTCTCTCTCTGTCTATGTCTATTGTGAATAAATAATAAATAAATAAATAAATAAATCTTTAAAAAAATAAATAAAATAAATAATATAAAAATAAATATAAACCTATTATTCACATTAAAAAAGACAAGTGAAATTAGAATTCTATAAGAAAGAATATATCAATATGTGGTGTTTTAGTTAAAAAGAACTAAAGAAACATTACAGAATAATTTGGAAAAAATGACTTTTCAATTTCATGCTATATGTAAATGTAGACAAAATTATCTAATAAATACATATACAATTAAAAATTCACCATGACAATTGCTGTGCAGTAAGATTATGCTAGAATTTTAAAGATTTTCTTTAATTTCCAAATATTCTCTAATTAGTGTCTTAATTCAACAATCTTAAAAGCATAAAAAATAAAAGCAAGTGAATTTTTCTGGATATCCCTTCCAGCACTGTCCACTACAGAGGTGGAGGTTCAGTGAGTCCATAGGATCTTGGATCTCAAAAAGAAAAGCAGGTACTGAACCATAGGTCAGGTCAAAGTTGTGAGTCAAGCCACCAGCCCACTTCCATGCTCACATTTAGCATGTGCCACCTCACAAGGTTCGCTCTGGAAATACAAAGATGAACAGACATTCCCAGCTTCAGAAAGGAAGTCAGCACATAATAATTGGAGGATCATTTCCCTAAGTAGGTGACAGATAGAGATTGTTGTAGGAATCATGAGTTCATTAAAAAATTCTCAGTGCTAATCTATCACCTGAAGATCAGAAAAATCAGTGTTTCTAGCCAGGGGTTGAACACTAAACTCAGTACTACAAAATAACTAAGGAGCCAAAATTGGAATCAACTAATCAAAGTGCCCCATGGCAATAGTAAATGCCTTGGGTAGTGCATTATGATCATTTAGTGTGTAGTATTTACTTGATTCTGATTCTGAGTATTGATTTTGAGATACATAATTGATTTACTAACATCTTTTCCAAAGGTGAAAAAACTCAATGTCCCAGGTGACTGTAAACACATCACAATTTCAAAAATGTTAAAATATGAAAAAAATGTATCTTATAAGCAGGAAGAGGTAATAAATCATAACATATCTATTCTTTTAGGGGCAATAGACATAATATACAAATATCTAAAAAGGCAGAATGTTCCAGATAAAGGCAGAAGGAGTGTAGTAATATTTCTTTCACAACATTTTCGACTGCAAGAAGTTATTTTCATTAAAAATACCTGTATGAATACCAATTAGGGAACTTCACAGATCTTAAAATAGTGACAACTCATTAGGATTTTATCACTACCTATCCTAAAAGGGAATATTATATACTTCCAATAAACTTCCAAGGGTCCTCATCTGATTTAGTAATTTAAAACCTCAGAGAGAATGTCCTATATTATAAATATGAAAACTTCAGAGTATCATATGGTCTTGCATTTAAGTAAAGATTAACCAAAACGTTCAACAAGAATGGGTATGCCTTGTACACACACACACACACACACACACACACACACACACACCTCCTATGACAGCATAAACCCTGACCAAACACATTCATGTTCCTTCAAAATGAGTATCAAAGACAAAAAAAAAATGCTGTTCTCATTTTTTAATTCGTTCCTCTATATGGCGAATCCACACCACATAAAAATGATATACAAACAGACAAACCCATCTTTCAAGTTTGCAACTCTGGTTTTCAGCTGCCTGCTATTTATCTCCAATCTGAATACTCGAATGTCATTGTAAATTCAGCACAGTGAAAGTGTCATCTTCTCTCCCATACTGCAATCCCTAATCCCTGTAATTTCCTCTTTCTTCTGTGTTCTCTATCTTGGTTAATAAAACACCATTTTCTAACGATGCATCCAAATGACAAATCTAAAGTCAACCCTCACCATGCCAAGTCACACTCATGGCAACAGTGAGCAAGTCTCAGCTCCACATCCCCAGGGTCTCTCCTCCTCTACCCATCCATCTTTCTTCCCTTACATAATGATTTCATCATCCATTTTCTGAACAATTAAAAGAAAGATCCTAACTGACCTTGATGTCTCTAAGTATTCTAAATTCAGCCATGAACTATGGTGAAGACATACTATGCATAAGGTAACCACATGATTTTTTATACAAAATATAGATAACACAAGACAGAAACGGGGCTACCAGACAAGACATTAGGACAGCAGAGATGTAGCTTCTTGGTTGCTTCAGTAGAAAAATCTGCGAGAAAAAAAGAAAAAAAAAAAAGAAAAAGAAAAATCTATGAGAATAAACACCATAAGCTACATTCTACAACTCAAGATATAAATAAATACATACATACAAACATACATACCCTAACACTCTTTGTAAAATAAAAGGGTCCACCAAGATGATTATTTTCAACATCTGACTTTATAAACAAAACAGCCACGAGTGTAGTTGAGTACTACCATCAACAGGTATTCAAAATAGAATAAAGCATGAATCAGGGTATCTCTGGAAAATACTACCTTGAAATAAAAAAAACCTCGCTTTTATAAGAAAAAAAAAGTCAGCTATTTCATGTATCTAAATCTAATTAATCTACTAGTCTCATCTCTCTGTAAATTATTTCTTACTGTATATTCTACAGCTTCAAGATACTTTCATGAATGTGGCTCTCTTTTTTCCATTAATTTTAACATAAGAGTTGAGGCCAAAAATCTTTCCCTCTTTCACGATAAGCCTCTTTAGGGACAAAAAAAAATACTTATTCATTAAAGAAATAGGCCCAGAACAGTAAAAATAAAATAGGTTTTGACTGTTAGCTTACTTGATAGGCACTAAAGGGAACTCAATGCCATACAACCCAATTTCAATATGCCACGGCTTATGGGTACAAACAGCAGGTTCCATTTTTGTATTCTCTTTGGAAAATAGCACTCATGACCCCAGGGAAACACGCCAAACATGCTAAGGTTGCAGAGCACCCCTAAAGCTGCTTGCTCAGGACCACCTATTTGGGATGATTACTGTCCAAGTATGTACCCAGTAGCATTTAGGGATATGCTGAAGACATAGGACAGTGGGGCTACTGGGGACGATGGCACCTCTGTTGTTCTACTTTGCTTGTTGCTGCAGAGGAAACCTCAATGCACCAAGTCTGACTGCTGTCAAGACCCCCACCACCTCACCAGTCCCACGGCCCCACCCGGGATCATATGTACTTCCTCCCAGGTAGACACTCTCGGAAATTTCCACATATGGTCTCATTTACACCCCACAGGCCTCTATAAGGCAGAAACTTAGAGATGAACACGAGCTCTAGCAAAACAAAGCCTACAGCAAGGATCACTCCAGGAATCCAAAGTCATATGTGACTGCACACCCATGTTTTACCTCTTCATACAGAGTGGCAAATGCATAATTTTCCAACTAGATTATACTGTATGAGAGTCTTTGACAACCATCTACTATTCAAGCATACATAAAAGAACAAAGGCCCCATGGAGTGAGGAAAGGTGACACAGCTTGAAAAGGGCAAGCATGGAAACAGACACCAGGTCTTCTAAATTGCCTCAGAGATCATTTCCCACTAATGCAGTAGACAGGGGCAGCATTCCTGTTATGCAGACTAGGAGTAGGAGAGAGAAAAAAAGAGGTCATTAGTCTTAGGGACAACTGCTGATGGCTTTCTAAGGATCACGGCTTAATAAGTGGGAGATATAAAGATAAGAATACAGTTGCTCCTTGAACAACAGGTGTTGGAATTGCATGGGTCCACTTCTTTATACAGTACAGTACCATATATGTCTTTACTCTTGTGATTTTCCTTTTTTGAAGATTTAGTTACTTATTTGAGAGAGAGAGAGATTGAGAGAGAGTGTGTACACATGAGTAGGGGGACAGAGGGAGAGAATTCCAAGTAGACTCACTGCTGAGCATGAAGCCTGATGCGGGGCTTGATCCAAAGATCATGAGATCACGACCTGAGCCAAATCCAAGAGTCAGACACTTAACCGATTGCATCACCCAGGAGCCCAACGATTGTGCGACCCAGGCACCCCTCTTCCTTAGGATTTTCTTAATAAAATTGTCTCTTCCCCAGTTCACTTCATTGTAAGATACAGTATATTTTATATAAATATATATATATATATATTTCATAAGAGATCCTGTTATGAAAGTATCTCATGCATGCATGCACACACACCATCCGTACAGAGCCTTGTGTGGACTCCTTGTTTTCCACTCAATGCCAGAGAAACTTCCCTGTTCATTCCACAAAGTTCACATTTCCAAAGCCAACCAACAGCACTGCAAACATGGACCAGTGGTAACAGGAGTGAGGGATGTCTTAGTCCAGTTAGACCAGAGAAGTGGCAAACACTGTTGCCGCCAAAACCAACGGAAAACCCATTTACAAATGATAGTCACAAACGACACTTCCCTATGAAATAAAAGTGGCATCCTGTTGTCTTGTCCAAACTCTCTATGGCCACGACCAATCGAGAAGCTTCCAGCTTTCCTGCACTTACTTGCTTCCCTTACATTTGTGACCTCAGATAAGTGACTTTTCTTTTGTGCAGCTCAGGTTTTGATGTTTTTGTAACTTCTTCTAAAACTTTCTAAAGTTTTGTTGTATTAATTTTTTTCAAAGAATATCAAAACTTTCTAGCTAAGGATCTC
This sequence comes from Canis aureus, assembly GCF_053574225.1. Taxonomy (NCBI): domain Eukaryota; kingdom Metazoa; phylum Chordata; class Mammalia; order Carnivora; family Canidae; genus Canis; species Canis aureus. The sequence goes on from NC_135623.1 coordinate 23,762,112, forward strand.
CTACAAATGACTGTGTTGTCTTTATTTCAAATAATTAATAAACTTCCTTTGTGCTTAAGAGTCATTAGGCACCATGACAATTCACTGGTTAGTTCTCAACACTTTGCAATTCAGATCACTAGTCAGCTTTCTTCCTGGTCTTCAGACCTGCTTCAATAAAACAGGGAAGTTGAAAAAACAACTTTCATCGGTCATTGGTGAAAAATCCCATAGGAGTTCAGGATTGTTGCACTCTAAGGGATTCTAGAAGACAATGAATTTATGGCGAAAAAAAGATACAGCACCTCTAAATTGAAGAGCTTCTTCCTCAAAAGTATAGCTAATAAAAAAAAGTCATGGCATACGTACAAAAAAAAAAAAAGCCTTAAACAAGGGAGGAAAATAAGTATAACATGTTAAAAAGAGGGATCCCTGGGTGGCGCAGCGGTTTAGCACCTGCCTTTGGCCCAGGGCGCGATCCTGGAGACCCGGGATCGAATCCCACGTCGAGCTCCCTGCATGGAGCCTGCTTCTCCCTCTGCCTATGTCTCTGCCTCTCTCTCTCTCTCTCTCTGTGACTATCATGAATAAATGAATAAAATCTTTAAAAACAAAACAAAACAAAAAAAAAACATGTTAAAAAGATGGCCGATTGAGAGAGGCTTCCTGCCTCTCAGGATGATTTCCTTAACTTTTACTGCATTTTATAAATATCATAAAATAATGATGATAATTTTATTTAGTTCTTATAAAGATTTATTTGTTTATCTATCTATTATCTATCTATCTATCTATCTATCTATCTATCTATCTATCATCTATCTATTTAATCCTGAGAGACACAGAGAGGGAGAGAGAGGCAGAGACACAGGCAGAGGGAGAAGCAGGCTCCTCGCAAATCTCCAATGGGACATGCAGGAAAACTTCACGTAAACTACTTCCAAAGACAAAATTATTTTCACGCTTTTTAGTATTCAATATTTAATGTTCATGCCTGGAGGAAAGGTCTTAAGTACTACATAGGCTCAGACATTGTAGAAAAGGATGTAGTACTGCCACGTCTACCATCAATTCTATCTAAACGGGTGCTATTTTATGGTGTTAGTTATTACTATATATAAAAGTATTGAACACCTATATTCTTTGGACATATTCCTAGTTTCCCCAAATGTATAAGATGGCAATAGGACTTTTTGAGCATTCATTTTTCTCCTTCCATATTCACTAGCATCTCTCAAAAATAAGCTCTAGGGAAGCACCATAAATTACATATAAGACTGCCATGTTGATATATATCTACTCAAATTGTGAAGGAATTATTTAACTTAGATTATAAGCAGCTACAGTTACCAGTTCTTTCGATCTGGGACCTCATTTCTAAGTGTGTGGGATTTTTCTCCTGTTTTAATAATAACCAATTTAACAATCAGCTTGGCAGTCAACTACTTTAGAGTTAGTTTCACTAAAGGTAGCTCTCTTGTCATTTATACATGAATTGACTGATACTGTGGGACTACTTATTTTTCTAGTATACTTGTAAAAGGGCTCTGTATTCAACTTAACAAACCTTCTGGAAGAATGAGCTCTGGCTCTTTTGTTTAAACTCAATCTTTTCCTTGTGGAACCTCAATGTATATTTTAGAATTTTCTTCCAATAGTTTAGGACTCACTTAAACTTCTAATCATAATACACAATTTCCTTTTGTTGTTGAAAGGACTTAGAAATGCAACAAAGTTATGAGCCTGAAGTTTTACTTTTTTTGAATGTCAGTAAAAACCAAACAGAAGAAAGGAAGCAACAAATGTTGGAGAGGATGTGAAGAAAGGGGAACCCTCTTGCACTGTTAGTGGGAATGTGAACTGGTACAGCCACTCTGAAAAACTCTGTGGAGGTTCCCCAAAGAGTTATAAAAAGATCAGCCCTATGGCCCAACAATTGCACTGCTAGGGATTTACCCCAAAGATACAGATGCAGTCATACACTAGGACACCTGCACCCCGATGTTTCTAGCAGCAATGTCCACTATAGCCAACTGTGGAAGGAGCTTCGGTGTCCATTGAAAGACGAATGGATAAAGAAAATATCAGAAAGGGAGACAGAACGTAAAGACTGCTAACTCTGGGAAACGAACTAGGGGTGGTGGAAAGGGAGAAGGGCGGGGGGTGGGAGTGAATGGGTGACGGGCACTGGGGGTTATTCTGTATGTTAGTAAATTGAACACCAATAAAAAATAAATTAAAAAAAAAGAAGATGTGGTCTATGTATACAATGGAATATTACTCAGCCATTAGAAACAACAAATACCCACCATTTGCTTCAACTTGGATGGACCTGGAGGGTATTATGCTGAGTGAAATAAGTCAATCGGAAAAGGACAAACATTATATGGTCTTATTCATTTGGGGGATATAAAAATTAGTGGAAGGGAGTAAAGGGAAGGAGAGAAAGTGAGTGAAAATATCAGTGAAGGTGACAAAACATGAGAGACACCTAACACTGGGTAATGAACAAGGGGTAGTGGAAAGGGAGGTGAGTGAGGGTTGGGGTGACTGGGTGATAGGAACTGAGGGGGACACATGGTGGGATGAAAACTGGGCGTTATGTGGCAAATTGAACTCCAATAAAAAAGTTAAAAAAGGTAAAAATAAAATAAAGTAAAATCTTCACTTAGGGTCAGCCCCGTTGGCTCAGCCATTTAGCAACACCTGCAGCCCAGGTTGTGATCCTAGAGACCTGGGATCGAGTCCCTTGTCTGGCTCCCTGCATGGACCCTGCTTCAACTTCTGCCTGTGTCTCTGCATTTCTCTCCCTCTCCCTCCCTCCCTCTCTCTCTCTCTGTCTTTCTCTCTCTCTCATGAATAAATAAAATCCTAAAAAAATTAAAATAAATACATAAAAACATCGCTGAGAAAAATCAGAGAGGATGACAAAACATGAGAGACTCCTAACTCTGGGAAATTAACAAGAGGTAGTGAAAGGGGAAGTGGGTGGGGAGATGGGGTGACTGGTGACGGGCCCCGAGAATGGCACTTGATGTGATGAGCAGTGGGTGTCATGCTATATGTTGCAAATCGAACCCCAATAAAAAATACAAACAAAAAACCCCCAAAATATCCACTTCAAAACAAGGAAACAAGAAATTCAAGGAATTAAATTAGAATACAACCATTCTTCATTTCACAGGACTCGCTCTATGGTTAATCCTCATGAGAATGAACACAGAAAGGAAGCTGTATAACGAAACATGTTACTATATAACGAAATCATGATTTTTATTTTTTTAAAATCATGATTTTTTAAAGCTTTTCCAAATCAGAAAGCTATCAAAACTAGTTCTTTCTCCTCTTTCCTGATTTTCAGGAAGAGACCCTTCTTAGCACATGATATGGTACATAATGAGCACTGCTGGTTGGCTGCACACACATGTACAACAACATGAACCCAATAAGTAGAACCAAAGGTCACTCTCATTTCACGGCTCTCAGATTCTTTTCAATTACTAAACATTTGAAGTTACAAGGCAGACAATGAAGGTTGACTAAAATGAAGTAAAACCCCTCCACTCTTTCAGGGATCTCTTTTGCCCTTCTTGTCGCCTTCTGAGCCTGGCCCCCTGAAGGCTGTAGAGCACCCTGTTCTCTTTATATGGGTCACAGATGGCCTGAGCCACATGCTTTACTCCACTGTCATCCATCCAGCACCACTTGGCTTTTCTTTCTTCTGGTATTTCACTTTCAGACCTTGCCTTTCAATTAGTCCTGTGACTCTATGCCCTTAGACTTGTCCTAGTCCTATCTCCCCTCCATTGCTTTAGGGCCAACCCTCCAGGGTTGGCAAAACTCTGAATATGTTTACTGGATAACTTTCAAAACTGCTTTTTGAGCATTCATTCAGAAGGCGTACCTTCTGGGTCCTCTCACATTCCTTACAAATGAGGACCTTAAAAAAGCATCTTCTTATCGCTTTTTCTCATACTTTCCCATGCCGACAATTCTAAGCATAGGATTCTATATCTGTAATTTTAAGCACATTTTAACAAATTGGAATTTTTTGAAAACCTGTTAAGATTTTGTTTTCAGTATTTCTTACAAAATAGATTACCATCACTTAACATATTTAACATCCATGTTTTTCGAAGCGTACGTTGACTGTAAGAAATAAGGCAATACCTATTCCAAAATTCATTCTAAGATAAACATATAAACAAATATTAAATGTATCATCCAGACGAATTTAGTCACTCCTCAAAAATATTTGTCTGTGTCTAATGATAGGAATGCATGTTACATGAAGGAAAGAGGAAAAGAAATCATCTGTGCCTTAAGTAACCTAGGGTCCAGAGAGAGACTGCATTCCCCAGCAGAGGGGGTGATACACCTCATACTCAGGAACACTCAGCACTTGGACGGGCACTTTGTCCACCTGTGGAAGCTCGGGGAAGGCTTCTGAGAAGCATTTCTGGAAGATGAGCAGAATTTAGGCATGCAAGAACGTAGAAGAAAACAAGGCACACAGTCAGAGAACTGGATGGAATTTAGCATGGCTCTAGCTAACAGGGAGAGGACAAAGACAGTAATGAAAGGGAAGATGAAGAGGTAAACAGGTCAGATCACAAAAGCTCCTTAGCCCATCACTTGAGTTGAGAGGGTAATGAAGAGTGTAACCATTTTAAGTTCATTTTCCTGAAATCTAATACCTCTATCTATACTGATTTTTTTCCTGACCTACCTTTATCATTTAGGCTAAACAGTATACTTAACAAAAGATGAAATTAACTTTTTTTTTTTTGGCCAGGCAATTGCTGAGGCAATGTCACATTTATTATTTGAGGTATAAGTAAACTCAAATGGAAAAACAGAGCTTCTCTCTTTGAGGAGCTGCTACTACCCTAAAAGGCAAAATCTGCACATCCGTTCAGACATTTAACACTTATTAAACTGTTCTAGCCCAGATCCAGGTTATGGAAAAAGGGGAGAAAAAGACCTAAGCAAGATTTTGGGATTCTTTGAGCACAATCTCTTTCCACCCACAGTAGATATAGTTTTACAGACTGTGAGTAAACCATACTATTAAATAAAATCAGGTTTTGTAGTTATGTGCATATGAAGAATGTGGAAAACAGAAATCCTTCGCTGGGCTACTGTAGTCTATAAAACACTTATAATTATTATTTTTAAACAAATAAAAAGGTAAAGATGGAAGACTATGTTCTATTTTTGTTAATTTTGTTATCAGAAAAGATATCTCTCCCTGTTGGAAATTAATTTTTAACCCCATGTAATCTCGATTTGATAAATTAAAGTTGATCAAAAGATACAGAATTTAGAATTTATTTTAGAATTTATTTTTATTTACTAAGCTCTTTGGCTTACCTCAGTGGAGAGTTAAATTCTCTTTGTTCTTAAGATTTATTTACTTATTTATTCATGACAGATGGAGAGAAGAAAGAGAGAGAGAGAGAGAGAGAGAAGCAGGCTCCATGCAGGGAGCCCAAGGTAGGACTTCATCTCGGGTCTCGAGAACCACACCCTGGGCCGAAGTCGACGCTAAAACATTGGGCCACTGGGGCTGCCTGGAGGGTTAATTTCTAATGAAGATTAAGTAGCAAGTGCTCCAAAAGTGGTAATTAAATTACTACAAAAGCAAAAATATAAAACACGTAAGCCTGATACAGTTATAGAAACAACAGGTTATATTTTAATTATTTAAAAAAATTTTTTTTTTATTTATGATAGTCACAGAGAGAGAGAGAGAGAGGCAGAGACACAGGCAGAGGGAGAAGCAGGCTCCATGCACTGGGAGCCCGACGTGGGATTCGATCCCGGGTCTCCAGGATCGCGCCCTGGGCCAAAGGCAGGCGCCAAACCGCTGCGCCACCCAGGGATCCCAACAGGTTATGTTTTAAAGCATCACCCGCTTTGCTCAGCTTTGTAGACTGATGGGAGAAGAATTTTCCTATCTAAGGCCCATCTTAGTCTATCTAAGACTTACTTATGAGATTGTACAACAAGAAAAAGAACCATTTATGTAAAATAAGCAAACATTTGTTTAACTGATGTATTCAACAGGTCAAATAGATGGAAATAAATGACACTAAAAAAATAAAAAACACCAGGGAAATCTTCAGGGGTCTAAAGAATGTCATTGCTTTTCAAAAGATATCCAAATGATATAAACAGGAACCACAAAAGTACAGAAGGAAAAGTTGCCAGAGACACCGACATGAACAATTTCACTACAACATTAAATGCCATACATCATTATAAGAATGATGTGAATGCATTCGTAAAAAAGAATTTTAAATATTGGGCACAGTACTTTTTTTTTACATAAGCAATTATGAAATAATGTATTTCAAATATGAAAGAGTACATGTAACAATGATATAATGGAGTTTTGAAGAGGCTGTAAATTTATGGGCCAATACAGAAAACTAAAATTGGTTATTGAATTAGATTCAGGATACTTTTACTAGATACTTGTAATTTCTAACACATTTGCTAGGTGGTTAGGCAATTAAACAATGAATCAAAGAAGATCTCAAAGAGCTGAGAGTTTAGCATATTAGGTAAACAAAAAATCTTAAACAACTTTTTCAAAAAATAGTAACGCATCACTGTCTGAATGAAACAACCCAGAAATTAAAGAATTCTAATTCCTAAAACAATAGACTATGAAGAAAAATTATGAAATTTGTCCAAGACATAATAAACAACTATAATCTGGAGAGTACATTTTTATGATGAGAGAAACAACATTTATAAGTTTAGGACTGCAGCCCTAGCAACAGGGAGCAAATTTACTCGTGAGAAACTAATGAAGGACCCAGCTTCGATTGAACCTGACATTTTTAAGTGACATGTGGGATACTTGCATCTAAAAGGGAATCTGGAGGACTGCCTATATCTCTTTCTTAGTGACTTTCATCACTGAAGTTCCCAAAATCTGTGCACAAGGCCCCAAAACAACAATGTACCTTTAGAAAAAAAAAAATCTTTGGGCCTTCTCTGCCTCAGGTACTGTTGTAGGTACTGGGGTGGACACAGACAGTAGATAGGAAACAAATACATAAAGTGCAGTGTTCTACAATTATTATTTCAAGCTCCCAAAATGATGCCAACCAGCTCATAACATTTCCTTGGACTTTCACATCAGCTTGCCTCATCTGAGCTGGCTCAGAAACATCACGACATGAGAAACGAGGCAAGAATCATGCGGATAGCACAGAGGAAACGAGGCAAGAATGATGTGGATAGCACAAGGGCACAATTCATATTGTGAATCTCATGGACAGGATGTGGGATGTGGACAGGGAGAAACCCAGGACATCTCCAAGGTGGATGGTTCACATAAGCACAAGTGGAATAAAGAAGTCTATCATGCAACACTGGGGCGGGGGGCCTGAGGTGGAGGGGAATCATTTTGTTTCCATAAGTTAAATTTGAGATGTCCATTAGACACAGAAGTGAAAAGACAACACCGAAGGTTCAACCAGGAGTGGACTCAGGTAGGGGATCCCAGGCAGTGAGGTCACTTCTTTGACAACAGAGCCCAACAGAACTTGGAACCCCTGCAACCAGGCACCCACATTCTAGTGCAACCCCACATCAGGTTCACTTGGCTGGAGACATCCGCTAGTGAAAGATGTTCTCTTGCTGCCTGCCAACTTCCCGGGGCTCTGGCTTCCAGAAAGCCCAGGGTTGTGGCTCTTTCACATGCTGTAGACTTTTGTTCCACCGTCACAGCCCATGCCTCAGGGCGTTTGCCAGGAGGTGCCCTAAGGTAATATAGAGCAGCCCAGGGCAGGCCAGGCCACCTGTGCCAGCCATCCTGGGCAGCCCCATCCCCTCCTCTTCAGTTTCAGGGGACCAGGGATGTGTGGGCAGGTCCCACCTAGGCTGGAGGAAGTTACAGGGCAGCAGGTACCCCAGTGATCCCTGCATGGTCACACTGATGTCATGGTGGGCAGGGTGGAAAGAGGATTCCTGAGGTACCTCTTACCCATCCGAGTTAACCTAAGGTCCTAGGGCTGCATCCCTTTTCTCTTCTTGGGGGAGATGTGTGCCGACTATGGTGTGGTGTGTCTGGAATGGAGTCAGCTGGGTGTAGCGGTCCAGCCAAAGCAGCCAGACCGGGCGATGAGGCCTCCTGCCTGGCTGCCGGGCACTGTCGTTACAGAACTCCACACAGGAGATGGGGCAGGAGTGTGAGGAACAGAACCTCTGGTCCACCTCCTTGAGGAATGGGATAGTGCCCTGCACAGCTAAAAGAGGCCAGTGCGGACTCGAGGTGAGTGAAGGGCCTGAGGTGATCAAGCTGGGCAGGGCTGCTGGACTTGAGTGCCTGGCTCGAGCAGAGAGGCCAGGTGCTGAGTCCAAGCCAATGCAGGTGATGGTAACATCTCTGACTCACTGTTCCGACTTGAATAGCTATCTGCACCCTTGGCAACCCAGGAGGAAGAGCTCACCATGGTGCAGGCTATCAGGGTACCCAATATGCTGGAGCAGCCACCTGCCTCAGTGGAGCACCCAGCTTCGGCCCTTGAGAAACACCCTGAATCACATCAAGAAGCCGCCCCAGCTACTATTGTGGGGCCTACTGAAGCTTCAGGTCCTGAGTTGATCAAGCTAGTCAAGGCTGCTGCAGCTGGGTGCTTGGCCCGATCCAAGATGCTAGCTGCTGAGTCCAAACCAATGCATGAGGCAGTCACACCTCTGATTCAGCATCCCGACAAGGAGGACCTACCTGTAACCTTGGCCACCCTGGAGGTAGATCAAGTCCTGGCACATGCAATCCGTTTCCCCCACATGCTGCAGCAGCCACCTATCTCAGGGGAGCAACTAGCTTCCGCTCCTGAACAAGATCCCAAACCACCTCAAGAGCCCGCCCCAGCTCCTACTATGGGGCCTGCTGAAGCTTCAGGGCCAGAGGTGATTGAGCCAGTCAAGGCTGCTGGAGTTGAGTGCTTGCCAGGGGCTGAGATGGCACCTGTTGAGTTGAAGCCACTGCAGGTGTTGGTCACACCTCTGATTCACTGTCCCCAACTGGAGGTGCTGCCTGCACCCCTGGCCCCTCCAAAACGTAGGCAGGCCTCAGTGCCCACCCTCGAGTTCATCGAAGGGCCGGTGCATCCACCTGCCTTACTGGAGCAGCCAGCCTCTGCCACCGAGCAGCAGCTCATCATGGCTACAGCCCAACGGAAGGCTTCCCCGCCCCTCTCATTGCACTGTGTCTAATTTTGTTGTGGTTGTCATCAACCTCTATAATTCCTTCATGCATTTTGTTTGTAATAAAGGATAAGTTAACTTTGGACAAAAACTAACTCTGATGCTTTTAAATTACACATTGTGGTACTCTAGGTCCATTGCCAGTGTTGCACAGGCAAGACCAGAAGGTACATGGGCCACATTTCCACCACAGGGACAACCGACGACTGACCATTCCTCCCTGCTGTCCCTGCAGCCACTGCCTTTCTGTCTCTGCTGCCTTTCCTCCTCTGGGATGTACGTGTGCCTGGCGTCCTCGGTATGGCCTCCTGTCTTTGCTGGAGACACGAGAGCAACTCATATTTCTCCCAGTAGTTAAGAAACATATCATTTTTATTTCAAAGCCATATTCCTGAGTGAACAAAGATCCTGTGAAGCCCCCAAATGAAATATTTTCATTATCCAGGATAGGGTTCCCTCAATGTCATGTGTCAGGTAATAAAGTAAATGGTTCCTTAAGGTTTCAGACAGACAGTATTTACTTAATTAAATGAGGATTCCAACAGAAAGAAAAGAGGACATTTACCTTCTACTACCAAGGAATAACTGCCCATTGTACGTGGTTCGGTCCTCCAGGCCTGAAACTGGTAACTGATAACGATACACACATGCCTGTTTTCATCGCCACAGGCTTCATGATAGCCAACGAGACATGCAAAGGGAGTCGAATCAGAAAAGAAAATCAGAAAAATAAGAAAATCAGAAAAAAAAGAAATGGGAGATGAGTCAGAAAGAGAAAAGACAAATACCACATGACATTTGCAAATGATACATCAGATAAAGGGGTAGTATCCAAAATATATAAAGAACTTATCAAGCTTAACACTGAAAAACCATCTAGTTAAGAAATGGGCTGAAGACATGGATAACCACTTTTCCAAAGAAGGCACCCACATGACTAAAAGACTAGACGCATCATTAGGGAAATGCAAATCAAATCCATGATGAGCTATCACCTCATATGTGTCAGAATGGCTTAAATTAACAATACGGGAGAGAGCAGATGTTGGTAAGGATGTAGAGAAAGGGGAACCCTCTTACAGCATTGGTGGAAATGCAAAACAGTGCAGCTACTCTGGAAGAGTATGAAGATGCCTCAGAAAGTAAAAAATAGAGGGGCTCCTGGGTGGCTCAGTTAGTTAAGCTCAACTCTTGATATTGGTTCAGGTCACCACAATCTCATAGGTATGGGACTAAGCCTCCTGTTGGGCTCCATGCTCAGCATGGAGTCTGCTTGAGATTGTCTATTACTCTCTGCCTCTGCTCTCCCACCCTGCTTACTGTCCCATGCAATATAAATAAAACCTTTGGAAAAAATATTAAAAGTAGAAAAGTAGTAGTTAAAAGTAAAACTTCCCCACAGCAATTGTACTACTATGTAAGGACACTGAATCTGCAAGCACCCCAATGTTTACAGCAGCATTATCAACAATAGCCAAACTCTGGAAAGAGCTTAAGTGTCCATCGACTGATGAATGAATAAAGAAGATGTGCATAGATACACAATACAATACTCAGCCATTAAAAACAATGAAAAAAATCCTGCTATTTGCACTGATGGAGATAGAGCTAGAATGTATTATGCTCTGTGAAATAAGTCAGAGAAAGACAAATACCACACAATTTCACACATATGTGGAATTTAGGAAACAAAACAGATGATCAGATGAGAAGAGAGAGGGAAACAAACGATAAAAGCCTCTTAACAACAGATAAAAAACACAGTGGACGGAGGGACAAGGGTGTCAGATGGACTAACTGGATGATGGGTATTAAGGAGGGCACTTTTCTCATGAGCACCAGATGTCATACGTATGTGATGAATCACTGCATTCTACTCCTGAAACCATAATTACACTCTACATTAACTAACTAGAATGTAAATAAAAATTTGAAAAAGACCACAAAATACCTTTTAACAGGACTAAACAGCATATACTACAGATGTCCACGAGGTGTCCAATCACAACTGCATCAGGCACAGTAACGTAAGCCAGCATCTCAAACCATGCTCTCCCACATACTTTCCAATTGACATTTCTCCTTTCCTGGAATAACAAATGCTTAAGGGAAGGGCGGGGGTTGGGGCGCCAAGTGCTGACAAAACGCTTTTCGGATTTTTAGCTACCATCATACTTTCAAATACCAACAAAGCCTGTAATAGTAGTCTTTTCTGTTATGAGATGTATGATGACAAAAACAGCCTCACAGGCAAACTTTTTTAAAGTTAAAGTACTAAAAACAGGTAGTTATACATAAAAGTAAAGATGCTGACTTTGAAAAGAAGTCATAGGTTTATTTATTTATTTTTTAAAAGATTTTATTCATTTATTCATGATAGACACACAGAGAGAGAGATAGGCAGAGACACAGGCAGAGGGAGAAGCAGGCTCCCTGGGAGCCTGATGTGGAATTTGATCCTGGGACTCTAGGATCATGCCCTGGGCCAAAGGCAGGCACTATACCACTGAGCCACCCAGGGATCCCGAAGTCATAGGTTTAAATCCTATCCTTATTAAATGGGTGATCTGTCAATAATGTTATATAAAAAATAAACTTATATCCTACCTTAAATCAAAATAAATTCCAGATGGCTTACAGATTTAGATGCAAAAGTGCTAGGAGAATACAGATGAACAGTTGTATACTCTTCAGTAGATAACATCTATGTATAACACTCCGGTGGGCTAAACATTTATCAGACTTAACCACCGGTCCTTTAATTTAGGAGCCTAATTATTTGGAAAAGGGTCTTTCCATATGTAATTAAGGTAAAGATCATGAAATAAAATCATCCTAGATTTACAATGGACCTTTAACCCAATTAGCAATGTCCTTATAAGAGAAAAAAGATATAGTAGGACACAGGGACACTGAGAAAAAGGCCATGTGAAGATGGAGGTAAATATTCAAGTGAAATTGGCACAAGCTAAGGAAAACCAGGAGCCCACCAGATGCTGAAAGAGGGAAGAAAGGAGCCTTTGGAGGGAGTTTAGCTCTTCCAATACTTTGATTTACAACTTTAGGCCTCTAGAACTTTGAGAATAAATTCCAATTGTTGGAAGCTACCAAATTTTGGCAATTTGTTCTAGCAGCCCTATGAAACAAATAAAAACATTAAAATGTAAAATTCGGGGCACTGTATGGCTCAGTGGTTGACAGTCTGCCTTTAGGTCAGGTTGTGATCCCAGGGTCCCGGGATCGAGTTCTCCATCAGGCTCCCTGCAGAGAGCCTGCTTCCCCCTCTGCCCATGTCTCCGCCTCTCTCTCTGTCTCTCATGAATAAGTAAAATCTTTAAAAATAGATACATAAAGCCTAAAATGCCTAATGACTGACAGAGGGAAGTCCATCTGAAGACACAGGAAAAAAGGCATTTATAAGGCAAGGGGAAAAGCACAAAGAGAAACCAATCCTGCTAAAACTTTAATTTCAGACTTTTTTAGAAATATGAGAAAATAAATTTCAATAGTTTGAGCCAAATAAGTAAATAAATAAAATGTGTAGAATTCAAACTATCTCGACACAGAAAGTTTATAAATTGAATAGTTAAATGAGGAGTATTCCAAAAAAAATGAAAAGGAAAGGAAACAAAGAATGGCCATTTAAAGAAAAAAGGAATCAATAGCAAAAATTAAAAAGAACCAGAGTGAAATAGAGATTAGAAAAACAAAAAACTGTATGTTGGCAAATTGAATTTAAATAAAAAAATCAGTGAAACTAAGAGTTGATTCTCTGAAAAGATAAGCCTTTCTAAAGGTTTGTCAGTTTTGTTTATCAAGACAAAGAGAGAATCAAAAAAATAAAATCAAATACATGAAATACAAGAAATGAAAGAAGTTACAACCCCAACACGGAAATACAAAGGATTATAAGAGATGACGAAAAATTATAAGCCAACAAATTAGACAACCTGCAAGGAATGAATTCATTTCTAGAAACATACAATCCTCCATGACTCAATCACGAAGTCATAGAGAATCTAGGTAGGCTGATTAATACTAACTGATTAATCAGTAACCAAAACACTCCCAACAAACAAAAATACAAGACCAGCTGACTTCATTGGTGAATTCTACCAAATACTTAAGGAAGAATTAACACTTGTTCTTCTTAAACTAATTCAAAACAACTAGAAGAAGTAACATTTCCAAATTCATTCAACAAAACCAACAATAACCGGACATCAAAATTATAGACCCATTTCCTGATTAAAATATATCAAAAAATCGCTAACAAAATATGAACAAATGAACTTCAACAACACATTCAAATGATCATCTACTATGACCAGGTGGGATTTGTTCCTGATGTGGAAGGGTAGGTCCATATTCATAAATCAATGTAAATTACCAAAACAAGGTAATTACCAAAATAAAGGATAAAAATCAGACAATCATCTCAACAGATGCAGAAAGAAATATTGTCCATATCTCAATATCCATTCATGATAAAAAAGTCTCTAAAAGAGGGTGTAGAGGGAACATATAACATAATAAAGACCATCTATGACAAACCAACAACTGAATACTACTCAATGTTGAAAAGCTAGAAGCTTTTCCTCTAAGAGCAGGAAAAAGACAAGGATATCCATTCTCACCACTTTTACTTAACATGTTATTGGAAGGCTCAGCTCACCAATCAGGCAAGAAATGAAGTAAACATCTTCCAACTAAAAGAAAAAGAAAACTTGCACATAACATAATACTACAAATAGAAAACCCTAAGATTCCACCAAGAACTACTAAGACTAATAAACTGAGTAAAGATGCAGGATACAAAATTAATATACAGAATTCTGTTGTGTTTCTGTACACTAATAACAATGTAGCAAAAATGTTTTTTAAATCCTATGTACAATAGCATCAAAAAGAATAAAATACTGAGGAATAAATTTAATCAAGGAAGTAAAGGATCTATACTTTGAAAACTCTAAGACACTAATGAAAGGAACTGAAGACAACACAGATAAATGGAAAGAAAAACCATATTCATGGACTGGGATAATACTGTTAAAATCACCATACTACCCAAAGCAATCTAGAGATTTAATGCAAGACCGATCAAAATGCCAATAATAATTTTCACAGAACTAGAACAAACAATCCTAAAATTTGTGCGAAACAACAAAAGACTCCAAATCGCCAAAGCAATCATGAGAAGATTCTCAATCATGAGAAACAAAGCTGGAAATGGATGAAAGACCTAAATGTGAGACAGGAATGCAACAAAATCCTAGAGGAGAACAAAGGCGCCAACCTCTTGCTAGACACATCTCTAAAGGGAAGGGAAAAAAGGCAAAACATGAACTATTGGGAAGGACTTCATCAAGATAAAATGCTTTTCAAAGCAAAGGAAACAGTCGACAAAACCAAAAAACAACCGAAGAATGCGAGAAGATATTTGCAAGTGTCTCATTAGTTAAAAGACTAGTATCCAAAATCTATTAAGAACATATCAACCTCAACACCCAAAGAATAATCCAACAACTGAGAAATGGGAAGAAGACGTGAACAGACATTTCTCCAAGGAAGACAGACAAATGGCCAACAGACACATGGAAAAACGTTCACCATCACTCGGTATCTCGGAAATACAGTTCAAAACTACAATGAGATAGCACCTCACTCCAGTCAGAATAGCTAAAATTAACAGGAAACAACAGAGGTTGGTGAAGATGCGAAGAGAGGGGATCCCTCTTATAACTGTTGCTGGGAATGCAAGCTGGTGGAGCCGTTCTGGAAAACAGGATGGAGGTTCCTCAAAAAGTTGAAAAGACAGCTACCCTATGACCCAGCCATTGCATTCCTAAGTATTTACCCCAAAGATAAATGTACTGTGATCCAAAGGGGCACCTGCATTCCAATATTGATACCATCAATGTTCACAAGAGCCAAACTATGAGAGACCAGATGTCCATCAACAGATGAATGGATAAAGATGTCATATAGACATACACAATGGAACCCTCCTTAGCCATAATGTGAGGGCAGTCTGGGGGGCTCAGCAGTTTAGTGTCACCTTCAGCCCAGGGTGTGATCCTGGAGACCCAGGATAGAGTCCCTCGTCAGTCTTCCTGCATGGGGCCTGTTTCTCCCACTGCCTGTGTCTCTGCCTGCCTCTCTCTCTCTCTCTTTCATGAATAAATAAATAAGATCTTAAAAGAAGAAATTTTGTCATTTGCAAGACATGGATAGAGCTAGAGGGTATCATGCTGAGTGAAGTAAGTCAATGAAAGAAAGATAAGTATCATAAAATCTCACTCATAGAGGGAAATTTAAGACACAAAACAGAGGATCATAGGGGAAGAGAGGAAAATACAAAACAAGATGAAATCCGAGATGGAAACAAACCATAAGAGATTTAATCATAGGAAACAAACTGAGGGTTGCTGGAGGGAAGAGAGGTGGTGGGATGTGGTAACTGGATGATGGACATTAAGGAGGGTATGTGATATAATGAGCACGGGATATACAACTGATAAACTGTATCTACTTCTGAAACTAATAACATATGTTAATTAACTGAATTTAATTTAAAACAATAAATTTTTTAAAAAGCTAGACATATTACCATGCCGGATTTCAAACTATGCTACAAAGCATACTAATCAAAACAGTTACAGGACAACTAGCTAGCTCAAGTAGAGCATGAGACCCTGGATCTCAGGGTTGTGAGTTCAAGCCCTATGTTAGGTATCAAGAATACTTGAAAATTTAAAAAAGAAAAGGAAAGGAAAGGAAAGGAAAGGAAAGGAAAGGAAAGGAAAGGAAAGGAAAGGAAAGGAAAGGAAGCAAGAGAGAGAGAGAAAGAAAGAAAGAAAGAAAGAAAGAAAGAAAGAAAGAAAGAAAGAAAGAGAAATAAAGAAAAAGAAAGAAAGAAGAAAGAAAGAAAGAGAAAGAAAGAAAGAAAGAAAGAAAGAAAGAAGAAAGAAAGAAAGAAAAAGAAAGAAAGAAAGAAAGAAAGAAAGAAAGAAAGAAAGAAAGAAAGAAAAGAAAGAAGAAACAGGTATTGTACTGGCACAAAATTTAACAAAGATTGAAGGAACAGATAGAAAGTCCAGAAATAAACCCACACTTATATAGTCAACTAATCTATGACAAAGGGGCAAGAAGATATAATAAGAAAAACTTATATCTGCAGTAAACAGTATTAGAAAAACTGGAAGCCTACATGCAGAAGAATGAAACTAGACCACATGCTTTCAGCATAAACAAAAATAAACTCAAAACCAATGAAAGACCTAAATAGAAGTCCTGAAAGCATAAAACTCCTAGAAGAAAAGAGGAGCAATAATCTCATGGACTCTGGCCTTAGCAGTATTCTTCTAGATCTGTCTCCTTAGGCAAAGGAAACCACAGCTAAAGTAAACAATTGGGAGTTCATGAAATCAAATGGCTTTTGCACCGCGATGGAAAACATCAACAAAATAAAACAGGAATCTACTATATAAATTAAGGTATAAATACGTCCTATACGCAAAAGGTGTTAATATCCAAAATATACAAAGAACTCCTAAAACACAACAGTAAAAATAACTCAGTCCAACTGAAAAATGGAAAGAAGGCATGAACAGACATTTCTCCAAAGATGACCTACAGAGAGCCAAGAGACCCATGAAGAGATGTACCACACAATCCTCATTATGAAAATGCAAATCAAAACCAAAATGAGATATCACCTCATACCCATCAGAATGGCTAAAATAAAAAACACAGGAAACAGTGTTGGTGAGGATGTGGAGAAAAAGGAACACTTGTGCACTGTTGGGTGGGAGTGTAAATTGGTGCAGGCCCTATGGAAAATAGTATGAAAGTTCCTCCAAAAATTAAAAACAGAAATACCATGTGATTCAGCCATCCCAATGGCTGGGTATTTATTCAAAGAAAATGAAAATACTAATTCAAAAAGATATGCATCCTCCATGTTGACTGCAGCATTATTTACAATAGCCAAGGTATGGGAGCAACTCAAGTATCCATCAATAGATGAACGGATAAAGAAGATGTCGCTAACACACACACACACACACACACATACACACACACGCAGAATTATTACTCAGTTGTAGAAAGATTTTGCCATTTGTGATAATATGGATGGACCCAGAGGGCATCGTGCTAAGTAAAATAAGTCAGAAAAAGAAAAATTCCATACATATGATTTCACTTCTTTGTGGAATCTAAAAAACAAAACAGAAACAGACCCATAAAAATACAGAGAATAAACTGGTAATTGCCAGATGGGAAGAGGGTCAAAGGATATTGGATAAAACAGGTGAAGAGCTTTAAGAGGTATAGACTTCCAGGTATAAAGTAAGTAAGTCACAGGGATAAAAAGTACTACGCAGAAAATATAGTAATATCATCCTAACTTTGGTGACAGAGGGTAATTACACTTATGAAGGTGAGCATTTCATGACACTATGTAATTGTCAAATCATGATGTTGTACCTTTGAAATCAAAATAATCTTGTATGTCTGCTATACTTCAATTTAAAAATGGGGGATCCCTGGGTGGCGCAGCGGTTTGGCGCCTGCCTTTGGCCCAGGGCGCGATCCTGGAGACCCGGGATCGAATCCCACGTCGGGCTCCCGGTGCATGGAGCCTGCTTCTCCCTCTGCCTATGTCTCTGCCTCTCTCTCTTTCTCTCTCTGTGACTATCATAAATAAATAAAAAAATTTTTTAAAAAAATGAATGTCAGGGATCCCTGGGTGGCGCAGCGGTTTGGCGCCTGCCTTTGGCCCAGGGCGTTATCCTGGAGACCCCGGATCGAATCCCACATCGGGCTCCCGGGGAATGGAGCCTGCTTCTCCCTCTGCCTGTGTCTCTGCCTCTTTCTCTCTCTCTCTGTGACTATCATAAAATAAATAAATAAATAAATAAATAAATAAATAAATAAATAAATAAAAATGAATGTCAGAATGCTGCCAGCTAACTATCTCCTCAGTAAAGCTACTTACAACAGTCTTGAATAAAGAATGCAGTCCGGTGATAGTTTCCAGTGTCCCTTTTCTTGCTGATAGAATGCATGTGATCCCTTTATGTGACTGGCTGAGGAGGTAACGGTGACAGGCTAGCATTTGTGGGATTATGACTGCACTCCTTTATGTCCGAATCCCACCCAGGCTGAATGACAACACGGTGACATGAGTTCTCAACAGTCAGCCCAGCAAACACACACATGTACAGTCACTGGGAAATCTGGTACCAAACCCTTTCATAGATTACCCACTTGTGAGCTGAGGTTCCCTCCATAGCAGAGGAACTTCCTTGCTGTGATCTAATAAACAATAATAAATGATACAAAGACAGGTGCAACTGCTTTGATAGTTTATAAACCTAAACACAAAATAGGTTTTTGTTTATATTCTAACAGTGTAACTCTCCCACCAAGACTGGAGTTAGGAAATGGGAGGAGAAAGAAAAAGGAAAATCAACCTAAGGATTGATTCATCCTAAGGATTCTCTTAGGACAGAGGGTATCAGGAGGAGATAATGAAATTACTTGAGGGAGCCTGGGTGGCTCACTCGGTTCAGCATTGGCCTTCGGCTTAGGTCATGATTCCGGGGTCCTGACTTTGAGCCCCACATCGGGCTCCATGGTGAGCAGAGAGTCTGCTTCTCCTTCTCCCTCTGCAGCTCTCCCACTGCACATGCTCTCGCTTGCTCTCTCTCTCGCTCTCTCTCTCTTGCTCTCTCTCAAATAAATAGGTTTATTTGAAAGTTTTATTTTTTATTCTTATTTTTTTTTTTATGATAGAGAGAGAGAGAGAGAGAGAGGCAGAGACACAGGCAGAGGGAGAAGCAGGCTCCATGCACCGGGAGCCTGATGTGGGATTCGATCCCGGGTCTCCAGGATCGCGCCCTGGGCCAAAGGCAGGCGCCAAACCGCTGCGCCACCCAGGGATCCCCTATTTGAAAGTTTTAAAAATTATTTGAAAGTCTCCTCTTACCAGCATCTAAGATAAACAAAAAGGCAACAAGGTGCCCTGGTCGGAACATGATGATGTCATCTCAAATAATGGATGAAAAGCATGTCTGAGAATGAATTAAGGAAGGGAAAGAATACCCTCCAGATAATGAAAAACCAGCCTCCCTCATAGAATCTAAACATTGAGTTTTAAGATGCCATTGTTGTATGTACCACAAAGAACGTTACACTATGACATATAATAGCTATATGACACGTATTGATTTCACAAGTGTTAAAATATGAAAAATATGACTCTTCAAATCATTTTTTAAAAAATCAAAAACATTCTAAATGCTTAAGGAGGGAAGATGGAAGACAGAGGGGGAAAGCAGGCTAAATAGTACCGTAAAACATTTTGAAGGGGTTAGTTAGCACATGTGGCTTAGTCAGTTAAGCGTCTGCTTTCAGGTCAGGTCATGATCCCAGGGTGCTGGGATTGAGGCCAGCATCAGGCTCCTGGCTTAGTGGGGAGCCTGCTTCTGCCTCTATCCTTACTCTCTTCTCCAGCAGTCTCAGGCAGTCTCTCACTCCAACACAAGTAATCTTTAAAAAAGTGTTTTTAAAACATGATAAAAATAATGTAAATGTAAAAAGAAGTAAAGTTTTGAAAAATCAAGAATATTAACCATTACACTAAGTGGTAAAGGATTAACTAGTTCATCCCAAAAACAGATGACCAGATTGCACTAAAAAGTAAAATCTACGGACCCCTGGGTGGCTCAGACTGCTGAGGGAGGGTCCAACTCTTGATTTTGGCTCAGGTTATGCTCTCAGAGTCATGAGATGGAGCCCCATATCAGGTTCCATGCTCACACATTAACTACATAAAGGGCATAATCCAACAAGATTTAACAAATATATACGCACCCACCATGGGAGGAACCAAATACACCAATCAACTGATAACAAATAAGCAAAGTGGAATGAAGAATAACACAGTACCAGTAAGGGCTTTAACAACCCATGTATAGCAATGGACAGATCATCAAAAAAGAAAATCAACAGTTACTTTGAATAACGCACTGGACCTGATGGATCTGCAGATATATTTAGAACATTCCATCTTCAAAGAGCAGAATACTTTGCAAGCCAAACTATTCTCCAGAATAGATAACATTTAAGGCCAGAAAACCAGTCTTAACAAATTCAAAAAGACTGAAGTCACACAATGCATCTTTTCTGACCACAAGGCTATGTATGAAACTAGAAATCAAACACAAGAAACCATCTGGAGAGAACACACATATACAGAAGTTAAATAACCTGATACTAAGAAATAAATGGGTCAACCAAGAAATCAAAGAGGAATTAAGAAAATACACAAACAAATGCAAATGAAAACCCAACAATCCAAAAACTTTGGGTGCAGGAAAACCTGTTCTTAGGAGTAACTTTATAACAACACAGACCTACCTCAAAAAGCAAGAAAGATCTCAAATAAACAACCTAACCTCACAAATTAAGGAGCTAGAAAAAGAAGAAAACAAAACCCAGGACCAGTAAAAGGATAGGAAGAATAGAGTAGAAATAAACGAAATAAAAACTAAAAAAAGCAATGGAACAGATCAAAGAAACCAGAAGCTGATTCTTTGAAAAGTTCAACAAAATGGATAAATCTTTAGCAACATTCATTTAAGAGAGAGAGAGAGAGAGAGAGAGAACACAAAATCAGGGTTGAAAAAAAAGACAAAAACTGAAAAAGAAATACAAAGGATTATAAGAGAATATAATGAAAAATTACATGCCAACAAACTGGGACAAACAAGAAGAAATGGACAAATTCATAGAAACATAATCTCCTAAAAGTGAAACAGGAAAAGAGAAAAGAGAAATCTGAACAGACTGGTTACCAGCAAAGAAATCGAACCGGTAATCAAAAAAGCACCCAATTGCTTAATCAAGATAAAAAGCTTCTGCACAGCAAAAGAAACAGGCTGCAAAACTACAAGACAACCTACAGAATGGGAGAAGATATTTGCAAGTGACCTATCAGATAAAGGGCTAGTATCCAAGATCTATGAGGAACTTATTAAACTCAACAGAAAAGAAACAATCCAATCATGCAATGGGCAAAAGACATGAAGGGAAACTTCACAGAGGAAGACATAGACATGGCCAACAAGCACATGAGAAAATGCTCTGCATCACTTGCCATCAGGGAAATACAAATCAAAACCACAATGAGATACCACCTCACACCAGTGAGAATGGGAAAAATTAACAAGACAGGAAAAAACAAATCTTGCAGAGGATGTGGAGAAAGGGGAACCCTCCTGCACTGTTGGTGGGAATGTGAACTGGTACAGCCACTCTGGCAAACTGTGGAGGTTCCTCAAAGAGTTTAAAATAGAATTGCCCTAGGGCCCAGCAATTGCACTGTTGGGGATTTACCCAAAGATAGAGATGTAGTGAAAAGGCTGAACACCTGTCCCCCAATGTTTCTAGCAGCAATGTCCACAATAGCCAAACTGTGGAAGGAGCCTCGGTGTCCATTGAAAGATGAATGGATAAAGAAGATGTGGTCTCTGTATACGATGGAATATTACTCAGCCATTAGAAACGACAAATACCCACCATTTGCTTCAACGTGGATGGAACTGGAGGGTATTATGCTGAGTGAAATAAGTCAATCGGAGAAGGACAAACATAGAGTCTCATTCATTTGGGGAATATAAAAAATAGTGAAAGGGAATAAAGGGGAAAGGAGAAAAAATGAGTGAAAATATCAGTGAGGGTGACAAAACTTGAGAGACACCTAACTCTGGGAAATGAACAAGGGGTGGTGGAAGGGGAAGTGGCCAGGGGGTTGGGGTGACTGGGTGATGGGCACTGAGGGGGGACACGTGGGCGGATGAGGACTGGGTGTTATGCTGTATGCTGGAAAATTGAACTCCAATGAAAAAATTACAATACTAAAAAACAAAAACAAAGAAACAAAGAAAAAAGCACCCAACCAAAGTCTAGGACTGGATAGCTTCACAGGTGAATTCCACCAAACATTTAAAGAGATGATAGTTTCTATTATTCTCAAACTATTCCCAAAACTAAAATGGGAAAGAAAGCTTCCAAATTCAGTCATTATCCTGACACCAAATCAGGTAACATCACTACAAGAAAAAGAAATACAGGTCAACATCTGATGAATACAGATACAAAATCCTCAATAAAATAAGAGCAAACAGAACCCGACAATACATTTTAAAAAAAATCACTCATCAGAATGAAGTAAGGTTTATTCCTGGGATGCAAGAGTGGGTTGAAATTCACAAATCAGACAACATGAAACATCATATTGACAAGAAAAAGAAGAAAAACCATATTAACACTTCAATAGTTTCAAAAAAACATTGGAAAGTGTATAGCATTTATTCGTGTTAAAACACCATCTATAGGGCAGCCCAGGTTGCTCTGCGGTTTAGCGCTGCCTTTGGCCCAGGGTGTGGTCCTGGAGACCTGGAATCCAGTGCCATGTCGGGCGCTCTGCATGGAGCCTGTTTCTCCCTCTGCCTGTGTCTCTGCCTGTATCTCTCTCTCTCTCTCTCTCTCTCTCCGGTGTCTCTCATGAATAAATAAATAAAATCTTTACAAAAAAAAAACCTCTCCACAAAGGAGGTTTACAGGAAGCCTCCTCAACATAATGTCATATATGAAAAGCCCAAAGCAAACATTATACTCAATGGGGGAAAACTATTAAGAGCTCTCCCGAAAGGTCAGGAACAAGACAAAATGTCCACTCTCACCACTTCTATTCAACGTAGAACTAAAAGTCCTAGCCACGGCAATCAGACAACAAAAAGAAATAAAAGGAACCCAAATTGGTAAGGAAGAAGTAAAACTTTTACTATTTGCAGATGAAATGATGCCGTACATAGGCTACCCTAAACACTCTACAAAACAGAAACAAAAACAAAAAGCAAAACAAGCCTACTCGAAATGATATACGTTTAGTAAGACTATAGAATATGAAATCTATATACAGAAATCCACTGCATATCTATATACTAATAATGAGGTAGTACAAATAAACATTAAAAATCCCATTTACAATTGCAGCAAAAATAATGAAATTCCAGGGATTAACTTAGCCAAGGAGGTGAAAGACTTTTACTATGAAAACCATAAGACACTGATGAAAGAACTTGAAGACAACACAAGCAAATGGAAAGATATTCATACCTATGGACTGGAAGAACAAATATTGTTAACATGTGTACATGAGCAAAAGCAATGTGGAGATTTAATGCAATCCCTATGAAAAAATCAAAATACCAACAGTCCTTTTCACACAGAGGTAGAATAAACGAGCCTAAAATTTGTAAGGAATCACTAAAGTCCCCCAAGAATTAAAGCAATCTTGAAGAATAACAAAACCAGAGGTATCACAACCAGATTTCAAGATATACAACAAAGCTTTAGGAATCAAAATAAAATGGTACTGGCCTTCTGATCATGCGAGACTCCTAACTAGGGAAAAGAACAAGGGATAGTAGAAAGGGAGGTGGGCAGGGGGTTGGGGTGACTGGGTGATGGGCACTGACAGGGGGGCACTTGATGGGATGAGCACTGAGTGACATGCTATATTTTGGCAAATTGAACTCCAATAAAAAAATTAAAAAAATAAAAAACAAAAAACAAAATGGTACTGGCACAAAAATAAACACATAGATCAAGAGAACAGAAAAGAAAGGCCAGAAACAAACCCACAATTATAGGGTCAATTAATCTTCAATGTATGACCTAAAAATACACAATGGAAAAGATCTCTTCAACAAACGGTGTTAGGAAAACTGAACAGCAACTTGCAAAAGAATGAAACTGAATGAACTGCTTTCTTACACCAAACACAAAAAAACCTCAAAATCGATTAAGGACCTAAATGGGAGACTTGAAACCATAAAAATCATAGAAGAGAACAAAGGCAGTAATTTCTCTGATGTCAGCCATGATGTTTTTGTATCAGTGTCTCCTGAGTCAAGGGAAATAAAAGCAAAAATAAACTATTGGGACTACATCAGAATAAAAAGCTCTGAACAGCAAAATAAACAATCCACAAAATATCTGATAAAGGGTTCCTATTTAAATATATGAAGAACTACTGTAACCCACAAAACAAAATAATCCAATTGTTTTAAATGGGAAAGAAGCCACGAACATACATTTTTGCAAAAAAAAAAAAAAAAAAAAAGACACACACATGGCCAACAGACACATGAAAGGATGCTCAACATCAATCATCAGGTGAACGCAAATCAAAACTACAATGAGATGTCACTTCATACTGTCAGAAATGCTAAAGTCAAAAAACGCAAGAAACCAACAAGAAATATTGAGTGTGATGTTTGAGAAAAATATGTGCAGCCAAGAACACTTTATCCAGCAAGGCTGATTCAAAATAGAAGTAGAGATAAAAAGCTTTTGGGAAAAACAGAAACTAAAAGAATTGGGGCACACTAAATAAGCCCTACTAGAAATATTAAAGGAGATCCCTTAAGCAAAGGGAGATCCCAAAAGTAACAAAGACAAGAAAGGAACAGAGAGAGTGACTTGATAGCTAATACGATAGCACTACATTCATATCTTTTTGAAAAATATATATTTTTTGTTTACGAGAGAGAGAGAGAGAGAGCCCACAAAAGAGGGAAAAATAGAGTCCCTACTGAGCAGGGAGCCCAATAAAGAGCCTGATCCCAGGATTCCAAGTCCATGACCTGAGCTGAAGGCAGAGGCTTAACTAAACTGAGTGACTCAAGCACCCCTAAATTCTTATCATTCAATACTCAAGGTAAACAGAATAAATGCCCCAGTCAACACACATAGGGTACCAGACTGGAAAAAAAAGCAAGACCCACTGATATGCAGCTTATAAGAGTTTCATTTGAGATTGAAAGACATCTCCAGATTGGAAGAAAGAGGGAGTAGAGAATCGTTTGTCATACTAATATGCATCAAAAGAAACCTCGTGTAGCAATCCTTATATCAGACAAATTAGATTTTACACCAAAGACTGTAATAAGAGATGAGGAAAGATGCTATAGAATAATTAAAGGGTCCATCTAACAAGAGGTTCGAACAATTGCAAATATTGATGCCACTAACATGGGAGCAGCCAGTTATATAAACCAAACAATACTAAAGAAATTCATTGATAATAATACAAAAGTAGGAGACTGTAACCCCCCATTCACTTCAATGGACAGGTCACCTAAAAGAAGATAAACAAAGGCTTTGAATGACACATTGGACCAGATGGATGTCACAGATATATTCAGAGCATTCTTTTTGTAAAGATTTTATTTATTCATTAGACACACACACACACACACACACACACACACACACACACAGGCAGGCAGAGACATAGGCCGAGAGAGATGCAGGCTCCCTGCGAGAAGCAGGGAAGTGGGACTCACTCCCAGGACTCTGGGATCAGGCCCTGAGTCAAAGGCAGACACTCAAATCAATGAGCCACCCAGGCTTCCCTATTCAGAGCATTCTATCATAAAGCAACAGAACACACATTCCTTGTGAGTGCACACAGAACAGTCACCAGAATAGATCACATACTGGGTCAAAATCAGGTCTCAACCAGTACCAAAAGGTTGAGATCAACCCCTGTGTACTTTCAGACCACAGTGCTTTGAAGCAACTCAATCAGAAGAAGAAATTTGGAAAGAACTCCAATACATGGAGGCTAGACAGAATCTTCCTAAAGAACGAAAGGGTCAACAAGGAAATTAAAGAAGAATTTTAAAAATTCATGGAAGAAAATGAAAATAATAACACAACTGTTCAATACCGTCAGCAGGGAGAAAAGGCAGTCCTAGGAAGGAAGTATACCGCAACAAGCCCTTCTCAAGAAACAAGAAGGTCTCAAATACACAACCTAACCTTATACCCAAAGGAGGTAGAGAAAGAACAGCAAAAAAGCCTAAAACCAGCAAGACAAGACAAATAATAAATTTGAGCAAGAATCAATGAAACAGAAACCAAAGACTGTACACAAGATCACAAGACTGATACGCTGCTTATAAGAGATTCCTTTGACCTTGAAGAGAATAAGATCGATAACCTCCTGATCAAAGAAAAGGCTTCCCAGAGGAATTCTACCAAACATCTAAAGAAATACTACCTATTCTTCTGAATCTGTTTCAAAAAATAGAAATGGAGTAAAATAGGAAAAGAGTTCCAAACTCTTTCTAGAAGGCCAGCATTACCTTGATTCTGAAACCAAACAAAAACCCAACAAAAGAATGATAGACCAATATCCCTAATGAACATGGATGCAGAATTTCTCACCAAACAACTAGCTAATAGAATTCAACAGTACATTAAAAGGATTATTCACCACCACCTCGTGGGATTTATTCCTGGGCTGCAAGAGTTGTTCAACATCTGCAAATCAATCAATGTGAGAGATCACATCAATAAAACGAAGGACAAGAACCATATGATCCTCTCAATAGATGCAGAAAAAGCACATGACCAAGTACAGCACCCTTTCTTGATGAAAACTCCACAGGGTAGGGATAGAGGGAAAGTGAAAAGACAACACTGAAGGTTCAAATAGGAGTGGACTCAGGTAGGGGATCCCAGGCAGTGAGGTCACTTCTTTGACCACAGAGCCCAACAGAACTTGGAACCCCTGCAACCAGGCACCCACATTCTACTGCAGCCTCACATCAGGCTCACTTGGCTGGAGACATCTGCTACTGAAAGATGTTCTATTGCTGCCTGCTGACTTCCCAGGGCTCTGGCTTCCAGAAAACCCAGGGTCTTGGCTCTTTCACGCTGTAGACTTTGGTTTCTCCATCACGCACCATGCCTCAGGGCGTTTGCCAGGAGGCGCCCTACGGTAATACAGAGCAGCCCAGGCCAGGCCTTAGAAAAAAATGTAAGTCTGTAGTTCTGAATCATCTGGTAATGAACTCTACTGTTAATGATTTTATCAGTTACTAACCTGTCCTCACTAAAAGGCCTTAAAATATAAGCTTTCTGTTTGTACAAGATTCACATTAATTTTACCTTTTCAAGAGGTTGGCACACCTGATTTAAAGTAGTCACTGTGAATAGTGGTGAAGTTTTATCTGAAACTATCAGAACAATTAATCATTCTGTAAACTAATTGTGAAGAGGTCTGCTGGGGCACCCAACCACCTGTTTGCCCAGCAAACTGTCTAAAACTGTCTCAGTTTTAGAATGCAAAGTCCCACATCCCAGCAAAACCCACAGCCTGTGCAAGCTAAAACAAGTGGTCACCCACCAGTGGCTGCCCTCAAAGTTCCTACTGAGCAATTCAGTTCACCTTAGGGAAACGAATGGGCCTAGACACCTTTAATCTCTAAACCAAAGCCATGAGTGACAAGGCCTCAGAGGCCAGAGGAAAGGTGTGACAACAGGGAGTAGTGGGGGTAGTGATAAACTAGAAAGCACATGATCCTGCTCAAGGCCTTACAATCAGAAAGGGAGACAGAACATAAAGACTGCTAACTCTGGGAAACGAACCAGGGGTGGTAGAAGGGGAGGAGGTCGGGGGGTGGGAGTGAATGGGTGACGGGTGCTGGGGGTTATTCTGTATGCTGGTAAATTGAACACCAATAAAAAATAAATTAAAAAAAAACAATCAAAGGATTTTAAACATGTTGCCTAATCAAAAAGTCCGAGGGTCTCTGCCTGCTTGCTGCCCACTCGGGGCCTGTGCCTCGTACTTTAGGAGACTGGCTGCAGTGGATGTTTCACACAACTCAGGAGAGATGGTCTCCTGGAGCCCAAACAGGAGAGATATCCCCCATTCTTATTAGTCCACCAGAGGTAATCAGAACCAAACTGCCCTTGTGGAAAGTCTGACAGTTCAAAATTAATATCTTGAGAGACAACATTAGAATTGAAATGGGAGAATATTTCCAATCTGAAAAACAGAACATGAGAGATAGCTCAGATCTTCACATGTTAGGGTAGTATTGGTTCTTTACCTCATAAACCCATCAGTTCTTATATAAACACATTCTTAACCTAGCGGTGTATGAATAGGCATCAGTAGAACCATGAAACTCTCAAAATCACATGAACAATACAGTCTTTCACATAAAAATGTTTCTGTAAAGATTCTCTGTGGGGCCCACGATCCAAAGTACATTAGAAACCATTTCCCTGAAATATGAAAGTATCAGCCAAGCAAATCCAACAGCCAAGGGAGGGGAAGTGGGAAATCAGACCATTAAAGACACTAACCCGGATAAACCTATTTTACTTCAATGAGTTAAAAATCGATTTTTTTCACATCACTAAGTAAACAGTTCCAACTTCTATTTACTATATTCTGAAGTGCTTTTTCTCTGAACTTTAATTGAAGACTCTTAAAGAAAAATCTACAGTAACATTGCTAACTTGTATGATCATTAGAAATCCACAATTTTGAGAAAAAAGAACTTCATGTTTTATACTAATCTATGTCCTGTAAGAATCTAAAACAGTCCTTTCAGAACATCCTTGATGTTTTAGTTGTTAAATTTTGAAGCAGGCCATATATCCCAACCCACTAATCATGTTGGAATCCTGGGGCACAGCCCAAGTGATGTAGTGACTCAGATGCATGGAGCTGTCAGAGAGAGAGGAAAGGCAGAAATGGGGAAGAGGGTGTCAGATCTCTTACTTTCCGAATAAAGTTGGTGAAGTAGATAATTTTTCATTTTGAATGACTCTGACCTTATGAAATTACACCTTGGTCCTACCTTTCTTTTCCAAATTCTCTACTCTTCCATTTTAAGAATTCCCTTCCCCTTTCCTATAAAAATGCTTCCCCTGCATGTATGTTCCCCTGGCCTGTTTCCCTTGATCTAGTTCATTCTTTCCTTCTATTATGCCTTTTTCCCTCAGAGTATTCCATAATCATTTTCCATATTTCTTCACATCTCATCCTTTACAAGCTAGCCATTGTTCATTCCCGAACCACAAGGATGGTTTCATTAAACTTCTGCTTTTATCTATTTTATTTTTCCTTTAATACTAACATACCAACCTACCTCAAAATGCAAAGGTACAGGGGCCGCCCAGGTGGATGAGTGGGTAAACGCCATCTTCAGCCCAGGGCCTGACCCTGGAGACCGAGGATCAAGTCCCACGTCCAGGTCCCTGCATGGAGCCTGCTTCTCTCTCTGCCTGTGTCTATGCATCTCTCTCTCTCTCTCTGTCTCTCATGAATAAATAAATAAAATCGTTGAAAAAGCAAAGGTACATATATGTATATTCTGCTTCAACAAGGAGTTTTTAGAAGGTATCCAAAGACATAATAAAAGGGAATAGGACACTACAAAGTCTCCTCCTCACCCCTGACCCTATGTCCCACATCTCCAAAAGCAACCAATATATAAAGGACCCCTGAAATCTCCAATTGAATGAATCTATTTGATTTTGAGCTCAGTAGCTAGGAATTCCTGCAATCCATTTCTTTCTTCTTACAATAGCTTTCCACCATATGTATTTATAAATATAAGCGTGTCCTCCCCCCTTTCACCTTTTTACACAAATGTCAGAATATTTTACATGTTTTTCTATGTCTTAGAATTTAAATAATTTTTGTGATTATTCCATATTAGTACCTAAAGAGCCTCTTTCCCTTTTACTAATGACCACAGTATATTTCTTGTACTTTAATTAGTCCTCTATTTTGTCCTTCCAAACTGCTTCTGACTTTTGTTATTATAAACAATGTACAAGTAATAACCTTGCACATATATCACACACCATTTCTGCAAGCGTATCTGAAGAATAAATTCCCAGCAGAACCCCTTGGTTACAGGGTATGTACATCTGTAATTTTGCTAAATGCTATAATACTGCTCTACCTAGACCCTCTTCTATAAAGGACTATACACTTGTTTCCTTCATTACCAAACTTTAGGATCACTGCAAGTGAAATAACTTAAAAATACTATTATGGAGTGGTTTCTTTCCATGAGTAAGTTCCATGAACTTTTCTTAAACATTTAGCAAACATTTTCATTTCCTTTTCTCCAAACTGTTTATTTTTATTTATTTATTTATTTATTATTATTTTTTTTTATTGGTGTTCAATTTACTAACATACAGAATAACACCCAGTGCCCGTCACCCATTCACTCCCACCCCCCGCCCTCCTCCCCTTCTACCACCCCTAGTTCGTTTCCCAGAGTTAGCAGTCTTTATGTTCTGTCTCCCTTTCTGATATTTCCCACACATTTCTTCTCCCTTCCCTTATTTTCCCTTTCACTATTATTTATATTCCCCAAATGAATGAGAACATATAATGTTTGTCCTTCTCCGACTGACTTACTTCACTATATCTTTTGCCCAATTCAACACTCAGCTGGTCTTTTTCTCATTGTTTATTAGAATCACTTACACATTAGGAAAATAAGCACTTTACCTGTAATATAAATTGCAAATTTTTTTCTCAGTTTGATCACTAATTTAAAAAAATTGTTAACCAAAACATAGTATACATATAAAAAGTATACATAAGTGTACCATTCAATGAGCACATTTGTGTGCCCAGATCAACCACTTAAATCAAGAAACAGAACTTTGCTAGCATCCCCAAAAGGCCAAGCAAGTTTCCTTCCCATCACTACATGCCAATCAGAGGATAACCACTATCTGACTTGTTACTCCATAGAGCAGGGCACATATGAAACATACAAAGAGATATAGCACAGTATTCTTAGTCTGCCTTATTTCCTTCAACATACTTGTGAAATCCATCCCTGCTGCTACAAGAAGCTACACATCATTCATTCCTTTTGCTACATAGCATTCCAATGTATGAATAAACACAAAGCATTCTATCATTAATGAGAATTTGGGAGTTTCTCATTTGGAGTTCATCATACAGCTCTGCTACAAATATTTTAGTCTTTTGGTGAAGAGTACATCCATACACTGGCTATACATTCTGGGGCAGAACTGCTGGGTCTGAAAGTATGAAGATCATAAAGTTTACCTCCCAAAGCTCCCGCTGGAGAAGTTTCCAAGATGGCTCTATCACTTTACACTACCACTCGGTCCACAAGAATTCCATAGCCTTGTAGAATGGAGGAAGCAAGTGCAGAGCATAAGGAAGACAGGAAGGAGGTCTCTTCATAGTCAAAATGCATGAGCGCTTCATATACGCCTATGCATATGTACATGTAAGGTCAATCTGGGTTGACCCATACATTTTCCATCAATTCAGCACTGACTATTTCTGGTGAACATAGGCACTTGTAATAAACCTATAAATAAATTACAAAGAAGAACAGTGTAGAAAGGTAACTATGCAATCAATATTAATATCTAACGCAATTTTTAAAAGAAAAAAAAGAGGAGTAAAAATAAAGACCTGAATAAAATATGAAGGAAATTTCTGCTATTACCAGTTATTTTTTTTAATAATAAATTTATTTTTATTGGTGTTCAATTTGCCAACATAGAGAATAACACCCAGTGCTCATCCCGTCAAGTGCGCCCCTCAGTGCCCATCACCCATTCACCCCCACCCCCCGCCCTCCTCCCCTTCCACCACCCCTAGTTCGTTTCCCAGAGTTAGGAGTCTTTACGTTCTGTCTCCCTTTCTGATATTTCCCACACATTTCTTCTCCCTTCCCTTATATTCCCTTTCACGATTATTTATATTCCCCAAATGAATGAGAACATATAATGTTTGTCCTTCTCCAATTGACTTACTTCACTCAGCATAATACCCTCCAGTTCCATCCACGTTGAAGCAAATGGTGGGTATTTGTCAATTCTAATGGCTGAGTAATTATTACCAGTTATTAATAATGATGTTTGAACAGAGGTAGCTGTTGAGATTTTTTTTTATTTCCTGAGTATTGTCTACTGCAAATTTAAGAACATGTGTAGTCACCTTTTTAGGACTGAGCTAAATTCAAAAAAATGTTGAAAAAGCTAAGAAGAACCTCTTCTTAGGGAGAAAAAAATGATGCAGTATAATAATTTATAGAGAAATATGGCTTTCAAGGAAATGTGTATATCAAATAGAAGTGAAATCAGGCCACTCTTCTCAGATCTGCCTGATTCTGGGGGGGCAGCAGCTATTCCTGCATATTCAACATGCCATAAATACACAAGCCTTGCTTCTGGGTAAGTCATGGTGCCTGCTTTAACTGTCTTACCTATTTATGGCTGTGATGTTTGAGAAGTAAGCAAAAATAATTTTTATTATTGTAATATATTGAAGGATTTCCTCTCTTATCAGACATTATTCTTTATATTCTATACATTCACTGTGACCTATATGACTAGCATACCAGACACTATATATTTATTTGAAAGCTTTGCTAGTAATGTATGGAATTACATCTGTCCCCCTGGAATGGAGCGATGTCATCTTTGATCAAAAGTCAGACTCTTAAGTAAAAAACAAGAGAAATCATGAAATTTAAAAAGTGAAATAATTTAATTTAAAAAGTTAAGCTACTTCTTTAAAGTAATGTGTATCAAGAAATAATCTTGACAGAAGTGTTGAGGCATTAATGACAGGGTGGGAGAGAATGTGATAAGACCAGAATTCATGACATAGTTTAAAGAGACATGTGGTCATTGATCATTGAGTGGCAGCTATGTAGAGAGCACTACCAGTTAATTATACACACATCTTTAAAAGCTACAAGGTGTGACTATTTATCCAGGGCAAGTAAGCTCAATTTTGGAATATATTATAGGGACAATGCATTTATGATGTTTACATATGAGGAAGATGCCAGTTGACACCATCAGAGTTTATAACTCAAGCCATCCCTGAGTCTTAACACCTTGTACTTAGGGCAAAAATGTTGAGTTGACAAGATCAGTATAAGAAGTTACATATTTCAAACTTTAATGTGAAATCTGATTCAGCTCACTGGATAATATCAACACCAAATACAGATTATTTCATATTTTGCTCAGCAATTTATAAAACAGGTTCTAAATAATAACAAATACATCTTGAATAGTGGTTAATTAGTACATCTATCTAAACCTGCACTCTACCAGAATTCCCTGAAGTAGGCAAAAACTTATTTAAAAAGGGAGAAGGAAGAATGAATTAAACTCTGGATCTTAAATAAATTCTGCCAAATAAGAGTATAGAAAGTATCAGACAATAGAAAGAGGACTCTGGTCCATGATTCCAGGTATGATGAAAAAGTCTGTTTGGGATACAAGTAGAGCAGACCTCAGAGGTTGAGTAACCACACGCTCTATCTTGAGAGGTCATGGGAGGTGGGTTCTTTGTAGCTGTTCTTTGGGTAGAGGCTTCAGAGTGCTTCCCCCTGGTTTGTGCTCCGAAAGACCACTATGCCAACAGAAAGAGGGGCTAAGGTGGGTAAACAGGCTTACAACATGAGGGTGGACTGCCCCTCCCCACTACTAAATATATGAAACTCATAAGCTATCCCAACACACCACTTGGTAGTGTGAGTTCCAGCTACTTACTAGCTGTGTAACCTGGGTTAATAAGTTAATGTGACGTCCTTACCAACATCAATTCCTGCATCTGAAAAACAGGAATGATAATAATAATATTAACTTGTGGATACTGCCTGGGTTGGTGGAGACACAGAATGTAAAGCAGTAAAATATATGAAACATACAGGAAGAGCTCAATAAATATTGGTTAAGATCATTAACCAATATAGATTAACCAATCTATAATGAAGCTTTTATTGTCCTTTGTGTGGCTTTACTATGTCATATGACAGGCAAGTGGACATAGGATCTGGTAAAGTAGATAACAGACAAACTATTTGAATATCTCTTCACCAGATTATGGAGAACTATACTTAATCCAAACAAAATTCTGTAGAGTTTACATCAACTTCCAATAACTGTGCCTACACGAATGAGAAGACAGAAAGATCCCAGTTGTTTTGTTAAAAAGAAAAGATTCTTAAAAATAAAAAAAAGATTCTTTACTCTGAAACAGGGGGCTTACCCTGGAGAACCACTGTTTTACTGTGAAAGCAATGTCCTACAAGAAGTACGAAACAATGTTAGAAAATTTCTAATTTATCTTCTCAACAGAATTCAAAAGATTCTTCAGCTTTCACAATACAGCACTCATGATACACTAGGAAAGTTTAGAGATTTTTTTAAGGTTGCTTTAAAAGTATAAATATATATGGTATATAAAGATATGTAACCTATTTGTTGTAAGTTTTGTCCTTACTCTTTTTTTTTCAACTAACAAACTGGATACACTCTGTGCCCTACACAATATGACACAGCAGTGTGTCAAAATTTCATTGATTATATAACTGCCTGTATGGTCTACTGTGCTTTTGATTATTTTTTGATTAATTAATTGATTTAATTTTTGAGATCACTTTGAACAAATGTTTTCCCTTCTTAATATTCACTCTTCTTGTCCAGGACAACAGCATTCAAATTTCGTATAATAAACAGTCAATAAGCATTTATGAAATGAATGAATAAATGCCACCCGATTATTTTTTACAATGCTCTTAAGAAAGGTCCTAACATTTCTCTTCAAGGTTATTTCAAAGCATTTTGTGTTTTTGGTCAATTAAATCTTTTTCTTCCTGCAGAATTTTCTATTTAGTTGTCACTATTTACTAGTATAAAGGATGCTGAGCAGAACTTTTTCCTTTGCCCAACAATTGGCAGCATAGGAACAACTTTTAATGAAAACCCAAAGCAAGCTGTAAGTATTTTTCATTTTAAATAGAATTACATGCAACAGGGCTAGATCCTTCCACCCGACTAGTCAAGTGTGGCAATACTGTACAATACCACTGGATCCAGTTCGCCTTCTACTATTCCATTTCTCTAAGATGGCTGAAAAGCACGCTAAGAATTGCTTCTCACCTGGACATTTCTGAAGAAGGCTGTCTTACTGGAGCAACTCATACTGGGAAGGGACAACAGTGTGGTTAGCTGACAGGGACCAAAGGGAGACAAAACTGCTACTCTCCAAGGAAGTGAGGGGTGGGCTTGAAGCCAAGTTGGAAACTGTCCCCAAATACTCTTATCTTTACTGAGGAAGTTTCTTTCTTGGCAAAGACTCCAAACACATACAGAACCAATTCAGAGTCACCACCCTCTCATCCCTATCACATTTAACATCACCTGTTACTTAACACCTATCATATTTCCTGTCTCTCCTTTGACCATGCATTCCAGACGATTTAGAAAGGGTGGGGGAGAGATGTCCCCCAAACACACTTTTTCCCCACTAGACTCTGAATGGGTATACCATGGTCTTTCCCCACTCAGGTCCCTTACTTAAATTGGACTGTGGCTGGGTTTTAAATAAGTTATTATTTGTGCTTAGTGTTTGGCATGTATTAAGTATACAATCAAGGTAATAAATTTATAAATATGAAGAAAGCTATCCAAGCTTTATCTCACATGGGAACAAACCTAGTCATTCTATTTCCACTCTGGAAAAGAGGATGCAAAAGATGTCACAACAAAATGTTCCAAAATAACATTTATTTAGAATTGTAAAATATGAGCAATAGCAAATAAAATTTCTTCATTCCGACAGTTTTTTAAGAGTTTGAAACCAAAGCATTTGCCCAGAAAGTTTTATGTATCTAGATCTCAGTCTGTACCTATCATAGTTTCTTTTTAGTTCATCTAATAAATGGCCTAGCCACAATGAGTCCAAACAAATATTTAAATTAGATGCCCATTTAGTAATTTTGGTTAAATATTTATTTATTTTTTGATTCATCTGTACTTTAGTACAATTGTGGATATTTTTCAAAGGGTAAAACAACTGCAATAGTACCATTTAATGATTTCATTAATATAAATTTATTTGGGAAGCCAGGTTTAAGATATGCTGAAACTGTTTCTGGGTCATCTGTTTTGGTTAACTCTCTGGTCTAGTCTTATGATTGTATTTTTTAAATACATACTCTCTTAATCTTTTTTTTTTTTTTTTTTTAATTTTTTTATTGGTGTTCAATTTACTAACATACAGAATAACACCCAGTGCCCGTCACCCATTCACTCCCACCCCCCGCCCTCCTCCCCTTCTACCACCCCTAGTTCGTTTAATCTTATAAATTGCTTTAAGAATTGCTTTTATGATATTATATCTAATATGTTTATTTAATTTTTAAATATTTTATTTTTTTATTTGAAAAAGTGTATGAGTGGGGGAGGAGTAGAGGGAAAGGGAGAAGCAGGCTCCCCAGTAAGCAGGGAGCCTGATTCAATGTGGGGCTCCATTCCAGGCCCCTGAGATCATGACTTGAGCCAAAGGCAGAAGCCTAACTTATGGAGCTACCCAAGTGCCTCTAGATAGTTTTTTTTTTAACGTATCCTTGTCTTGCCTGTTTTTCTTACTCCTTGACCTTAATGTAGAGAACACATCTTAATCATTTTAAAAACCTTATTTAATGCCCTGTGCATATAAAATGCTCCATATATGGAGTACTAAATCTCAGAAAAATGTATGGAAAATAAATCATGTGTATGCATGGATGTGTATATATCTGTAATTTAAATGATATGTACTTTCACAGCTTTATGTGAAATGGTGTTTTTTTAAGATTTTATTTATTTATTCATGAGAGACACAGAGAGAGGCAGAGACACAGGCAGAGGCAGAAGCAGAGTCCATGCAGGGACCCCGATGTAGGACTCGATACCAGGACTCCAGGATCATGCCTTGAGCTGAATGCAGGCGCTAAACTGCTGAGCCACCCAGGAATCCCAGAAATAGTGGGGTTTTTTGACAAAGATTCATATAAAGGTATAAAACTTGTATAAATTGGGTATGAAACACTGGCTGTTTTAATATTAGACAAAAATATAGAAGACACAATTAACCCCTCTTCTTCTCATGCAAAACCACTGAATAAAGGAAAAATACCAAGCCAAGGCTTTCTGTGGTAAAGCAGGTTAAACAAGGGCACGTGGGGGGGCTCAGGTCAGGATCCTGGGCGCCTGGGATCAAGCTGTTGTGCAGGAGGCTCCAGGGACTGGGTGCCGGGCCCTCCCATTCCCCCCACTGTGCTCACTCTCTCAAACACATAAATATTTTTTTTTAAAAAAAGGTTAAACAAAAATCCTGACTACTCTTTGTCCCTCCAATGCTACTTATTCTCAGCTCTGTGTTTCAGATAATTGCTTTGCATCCAATTCACTTTGCCTCTCAATTTGTTAATTAACCTGATTATCTGATGTCATTAGCCAGCTCTAGCCTAATCATTGTTATGGCAGGGTTGTAGGGGAGGTCACTCCTTCTTTTTCCCAGGTTTCTGTCTATTGGAATGAGTTCTGATTTCTCAAAAGTACTGGGGAGTCTTTCGTGTTCTGTCTCCCTTTCTGAGGTGGGTACTTGACGGGATGAGCACTGGGTGTTATTCTATATGTTGACAAATTGAACACCAATAAAAAAAATTTAAAAAACAGTACTGGGGGATCCCTGGGTGGCGCAGCGGTTTGGCGCCTGCCTTTGGCCCAGGGCGCGATCCTGGAGACCCGGGATCGAAATCCTACATCGGGCTCCCGGTGCATGGAGCATGCTTCTCCCTCTGCCTGTGTCTCTGCCTTTCTCTCTCTCTCTCTCTCTCTCTCTCTTTCTGTGACTATCATAAATAAATAAAAATTAAAAAAAAACAGTACTGGAGGAAACTCCCGCATCTGAATGGTGTGATCAGGAGAAGGAGCTGGGTGACTTATCAGGAACTGCAGGTTTTCTCCCTACTGCCCACTCCCCAAAATGCCCCCCCCCACTGGCTGCCCACTGCCCTCGGGGCTGCCCATTGCCCATCCACTGGCCAA
Organism: Canis aureus; assembly: GCF_053574225.1. Taxonomy (NCBI): domain Eukaryota; kingdom Metazoa; phylum Chordata; class Mammalia; order Carnivora; family Canidae; genus Canis; species Canis aureus. The sequence continues at coordinate 23,800,110 of NC_135623.1, forward strand.
TTGGCCTCCACCCACCACTGCACTGGGTCCTGAGAAACTAAGTTGTTTGTGTTTCCAGCCTTTGAGATTATTTACCCATTAACCACCTGACAATGGTGCACCTTTTGTCACAAAGGCCACCCAACATTGGGTCAAAAGTCAAGGTAGTCATTGGCCATTCCACACTTCTTTCATCCTCAAATAGTGTCATTAAGAAGGTCACAGATTATAAAAACAACACAACACTGAAAAGATTTCTAACTCCACCTCCCTCATCTTCAGCACCTCAACACACTTTGCTAAGATGCTCTTATCCCCCAGGTATGGAACACTCTAGCTCAGAGGTCTGAGTACAGAGAGATGCTGACTGGAGAAAACGTGGATAGATAGCTCCTAGGATGAGACATACTAATGTGGAGGACTATAGGGAGAGCCACAACTCTGACATCTGGGAGGGAACATCGTAGAGTCTGGGTGCAGAGCAGGAGGGACACTAATGATCTGTGATCTTTTGGAACCATCCTGGAAGCTTCTTCACAAAGAAAAACATCCCATCCCAGTGCAGCTTTCACAGACAATCACAAACTGCTTGATTTAAAGGACTCCTAGATCCACCCCCCACCACCAAATGGTGGTGACCAGCACTTGGTATCTATTCTCTAATGTCACTGAGAAGTCAATCAGAAATAGGGGGTGATACCAGCCCCTGCATCTCCCACACAAAATGGCTATCATCACCTTTAAATGTCTTTCCACCTCTACTCCCATCTCTATCACTAGTTAATGACATGGGATGGATGAACGCCACCTAGCAGGTGGTGTAGACAAACCCTTGATGACAGACTAACCTCATGCAATCCCTCCAAAGACACAGGCTGAACCAGAATTGGGAATACTAGGATTTAGCAGCTGGTCAGGAAGGCACCTGGAGCCCGTTTCCCTGTGTCCCCTGATTGACGTAGGTCGTATTTGCAGTGAACAACAACTGCGGTTAACACCTTCCTTCGGGGTCTTTTCTGATTCCACACCAATCTTAAGATGATTTGTCCCAACTCTCTGAAGAAAGTCCACATTATTTTGATAGGGATTACATTAAATGTGTAAGTTCCCTGGGTAGCATTGGCATTTTCAATCTATTAATTCTTCTAATCCATGAGCATGGAATATTTTTCCATCTCTTTGTGTCTTCTTCAATTTCTTTCAAAGGGGTTCTGTAGTTTTCAGAGTATAGATCCTTCACCTCTTCGGTTAGGTCTATTCCTAGGTATCTTATGCTTTTGGGTGCAGTTGTAAATGGGATTGATTCCTTAATTTCTCTTTCTTCAATCTCATTGTTAGTGTATAGAAATGCCACTGATTTCTGAGCATTGATTTTGTATCCTGCCACACTGCTGAATTGCCGTATGAGTTCTAGCAATCTTGGGGTGGAGTCTTTTTGGTTTTCTATGTACAGTATCATGTCATCTGTGAAGAGGGAGAGTTTGGCTTCTTTGCCAAATTTAATGCCTTTTATTTCTTTTTGTTGCCTGGTTGCTGAGGCTAGGGCTTCTAGTAGTATCCTGAATAGCAGTGGTGAGAGCGGACATCCCTGTCTTGTTCCTGATCTTAGGGGAAAGGCTCCCAATGTTTCCCCATTGAGAATGCTATTTGCTGTGGGCTTTCCATAGATGGCTTTACAGATGCTGAGGAATGTTCCCTCAATCCATACACTCTGAAGAGTTCTGATCAGGAATGGATGCTGTATTTTGTCTGATATTTTCTTTGCATCTATTGAGAGGATCATATGATTCTTGTTTTTTCTCTTGCTGATATGATCAATCATCTTGATTGCTTTAGGAGTATTGAACGAGTCTTGGATCCCGGGGATAAATCCCACTTAGTCATGGTGAATAATATTCTTAATGTAGTGCTGGATTCTATTGGCTGGTATCTTCTTGAGAATTTTTGCATCTGTGTTCATCAGGGATATTGGTCTAGAATTCTCCTTTTTTTTGGTGGAGTCTTTGGTTTTGGAATTAAGGTGATGCTGGCCTCATAGAACGAGTTTGAAAAAAAAAGAACGAGTTTGGAAGTACTCCATCTCTTTCCATCTTTTGGGACAGCTTTAGTATAATAGGTATTGTTTCTTATTTATAGAATTCCCCTGGGAAGCCATCTGGCCCTGGAGTTTTGTGTCTTGGGAGGTGTTTGATGACTGCTTCAATTTCCTCCCTGGTTATCAGCCTGTACAGGTTTTTTTATTTCTTACTGCTCTAGTTTTGGTAGTTTGTGGTTTTCCAGAAATGCATCCTTTTCTTCGAGATTGCCTAATTTATTGGCATATAGCTGCTCATAATCTTTTAAAATCGTTTGTATTTCTTTGGTATTGGTGGTGTTCTCTCCTCTTTCAGTCGTGAGTTTAATAATTTTAGTATTTTCTCCTTTGTTTTTAATAAATCTGGCTAATTGTTTAGCTATAATGCTAATTCTTTCACAAAACCAACTCCTGTTTTTTTTTTTTTTTTTAATCTGTTCCACAGTTCTTCTTGTCTCTATTTCATTGAGTTCTGCTCGAATCTTTATTAACTCTCTTCTCCTGCCGGGTATAGGATGTATTTGCTGTTTTATCTTCAGCTCCTTTACGTGCAAGTTTAGCCTTTGTATTTGAGTTCTTTCCTGTTTTTTTTTTTTTTTTTTTTTGAGGGATGCTTGTAGTGCGATGTATTTCCCCCTCAGGAGTGTTTTTGTTGTATCCCAAAGATTTTGAATGGTTGTATCTTCATTCTCATTATCTCATTAGTTTCCATGAATCTTTTAATTCTTCTCTAATTTCCTGGTTGACCTTTTCATCTTTTGCAGGATGGTCTTTAACCTCCACATGTTTGAATTTCTCCCAAACTTCTTCTTGTGATTTAGTTCTAGTTTTAAAGCATTATCGTCTGAACATATGCAGGGGAGAATCCCAATCTTTTGGTATCAGTTAAGACCTGATTCGTGACTCAGGATGTGGTCTATTCTGGAGAAAGTTCCATGTGCACTTGAGAAGAGAATGTGTATTCAGTTGAATTTGGATGCAAAATCATGAAACATGGGCATGTTAGGATTAGTTTGTTTTGAAAATGTTTATCATTTGCAAATTAAGGAAAATGGTAAAATTTAAAGTGATTAACAATTTAGAAAAATAGGACTTTGAAAAAGTGATGGTTAAAATGAGTTTAAACAGAATCACTAAAAGAGACATGGCAGGGACGCCTGGATGGCTCAGGGGTTGAGCGTCAGCCTTCGGCCCAGGACCTGATCCTGGAGTCCTGGGATCTAGTTGCACCTCAGGCTGCCCACAGGGAGCCTGCTTCTCCCTCTGCCTGTGTCTCTGCCTGTCTCTGTGTGTCTCTCATGAATAAATAAATAAAATCTTTTTAAAAAGAGAGACATGGGAAACTTACTAAATACAATGCAAGATGTTACAATACTTTTATTTTATTTTCTTAAATAAATTTATTTTTTATTGGTTCAATTTACCAACATACAGAATAACACCCAGTGCTCATCCCATCAAGTGCCCCCCTCAGTGCCCGTCACCCATTCACCCACACCCCCCCTCCTCCCTTTCCACCACCCCTAGTTCGTTTCCCAGAGTTAGGAGTCTTTATGTTCTGTCTCCCTTTCTGGTATTATGCTGAGTGAAGTAAGTTCCAATACTTTTAAACCACATCAACATGTAGAGAAATATAGGAGAACAAAAACATGCTCTGCTTCCAGATTGTCTCGCTTATATCCCACTCCAGCTATTTTTCTAGCTAATGTGCTTTTTAGAAATTGAAAGGATATGTAAAAAAATTATAAGAGGATTAAAATATGCTTAAATATAATACAGTTCTGGCCCATTCAAGAATCACGGTGTCTCCCTCAGGCACTGTGAACGTGTGGTGTGGCGTTGCCCTCCACGGGCGGCCCGTGACCAGCCCCTCGGGCAGAGGCCCCAGGACTCTCGGGTCACAGACCAAGAACCGTCTCATTCTTGGCACAGCAAGGAGCACAGGCATCAACATATTTGTGTGTCTCTTGGCCCCCCAGGTCCCAGGGAGGCTACACAATGGGTCCAGATAGACATCACACATGCAGTGGGTTCGTTTTACGGCCGAGGGACCCAGGGCCAAAGCACTTTTCAAGCTAGCATAAAACACTCTAGCAAATGGCAAAACAGACAGACTCGCCTTCCACAAGAGAGCAAGCAGTTCCACGGCTGTCACCAGCTAGTGGACTTGGCCTACTTAGTTGGTATGTAACAAGCTAAGAAAGCTGCTCAGTATCAGGAGGTGGGTAAGGTTCCAGTTTGGCTCGCTCAGCAGGAATGTGCAGGGCTACTCAGAGCCATGGCACCCTTCCTCTCCCCCCACCTCCCGTGGCCCTCCACATTTGCCGCTGGTCACAGTGGACATGGGAGCATGCCACCTTGTGGACTATTCAGATTCATTCCATCCATAGGAACTCGACCTATATTTGTTCAATTTGTCTCAGACAACATTTATTTAAACTACTATACTGATAGCGGCAGGATGTGCCACTAGTATTCTGCAAGTGGCAGGATGGAGCCAACCTGCAGTCATGACTATCTATGACCCCTGGGGCCCCAGACTAAGCTGGCTGAAGAAATCCCACAAACAGAGACATGATTATAGACACAGGACTCCCTATTTAAGTCTCTGCACTGCCCTTGCCACCCTTCCAGAGGAATTAATCCAGGCACAGCAATGTGTAAGTGGCCGCACCGGGTGCACTTTGACCTTGAAATATGACTGTGTGGGACAGTTCTGTGTGCCTTAGCAGTTCTGGCCAGTGGCTTGAAACTGACCCGTAATGGCTTCTCTGTTCAAAGAGGCATCATTGATACTTTCAGCTCAAGTTTCAGCTGAATTTCAGGGACACATTTCTTACTACATTTTGTGACTGGATGGCTCCTGTTGTAGGGATAACTGCACCAACAAGTTCATGTACAGTGAGTAATTCATTCCTTCTGGAACTCTCCAAATAACTAAAGGTGTCCTATTCCAGAGAGATCTCCAGGCATATGGGAGCCACATGATCTACTGGTGATGTTTTCTTAAGCACTTGAAGAGCTCTTATGATCACTCCTTACCTACAAATTACAGCAAGTATAGACAAGTCAATGTCTAGTTTCCACAGAAGCAACTGTTTCCACAGAAGCAACCATTGCCAATTTGTATGTTCCATTCACAGTCCCCAATTTTGGTTCTTTTCTCACTTGTGAGGGGGCGACCCACACTTTCCTGCTGCACATGATCTAGTCATCTTCATATTCACCTGAAGTATAAGATCTTCTTGACCATTCAATTCATGCGAGAACATCTCTATAGTATCTCTTAAGGCTCCAGATAGAAGGCAAAGTACCAGGACTATGACCACTGTGAAAGCAAGCAAGCAAGCAAGCAAACAAACAAAGAACAAGTTAAGATTCAAGAAATTGTACCTCAAACTGAGGAACTGCATTTGGCCAGCCCAGACCAAGAATCAATTCCCGAAAGTCATGAGAATCAACCTGAAAGCCAGACAAGTTCTTCTGTACAGCACCTCATATCTTGTTCTGCCCTGTGATTTTATTGGTTCCAGCACAGAAGGTGTTAACAATGATAGACATGACACTACACCCACCCATTGAGAAATCTAGGGCAATGTGACAGTCTGTCACTATTCATGACAATACAGTCTGATGGATCCATATTCCTTGTCAGACATACATTGTATCCTCAGTAACATGTGACCAATTATCAAAATTGGAGGTCACTGTTATACAGGCTTTCTAGTGTGCAATCTCCACCCATGGGAACATTTTCCTAATCTTTGGCATAAACAGTAATTCCTTCGAGTACTGTGCCTGAACAAACAAAATGGTCCTATTTGGAAACTCACATATAAGTTAGAAATTCCAGCCTTGGTGATTCATTTCATTGGATGAAATCCACTTTTCCCTGAGGGATTTACTATGAGCTTCATTGATGAATGGCATATCCAACAGTCAGAAAGGGAGCCATGGCATCTGTTTGGCTATGTTCTGACCTAACAATGATTATAATTAGTATAAAAAGTATAAGAAGAAGAAAAGGGGTGAAAGGGGTCATTCTGCGTGAAGGGCCACAAAGGGTCTGTGGAAAGTAAGAATACTTATTTTTACTGAGAGGATAGAAAAAGGAGAAAGATTTCGATGAGAATCTTGGTCCATTATCTTGGGTGGAAGCTGCCCACTATCTATCGTCATTTACCTATTTTATAAGTTTTGGATCAACTACCTTTTCCTAAGACTGACTGCATCCAGAAGATCTCTGAGGAGGCTGTTTGAGAGCCTTCTTATTTTATCGAATTCTGAATTTTTAAAAAATGTAATTAAATGTTGAATTTCCTAGAATTTCATTGCTTTGTTTTAAATAGGTATAAGTTGCCTTTCAGTGATGTGTCAGGATAGTTTTTCATATTTGGCTCTTTCTTCAGAAACATCTTCTGTTGAAAGGCAGGGAGAGGCTGCTAGGACTATTCGCAGAACATTTGCCTTAACTTGGTGGTGAAAAAAGTGGGTAATATCCTAAGAGTTCTTTTTTTTTATTGGTGTTCAATTTGCCAACATACAGAATAACACCCAGTGCTCATTCCTTCAAGTGCCCCCCTCAGGGCCCATCACCCATTCACCCCCAACTCCCACCCTCCTCCCCTTCCACCACCCCTAGTTCATTTCCCAGAGTTAGGAATCTTTCATGTTCTGTCTCCCTTTCTGATATTTCCCACACATTTCTTCTCCCTTCCCTTATATTCCCTTTCACTACTATTTATATTCCCCAAATGAATGAGAACATACACTGTTTGTCCTTCTCCGATTGATTTCACTCAGCATAATACCCTCCAGTTCCATCCATGTTGAAGCAAATGGTGGGTATTTGTCGTTTCTAATGGCTGAGTAATATTCCATTGTATACATAAACCACATCTTCTTTATCCATTCATCTTTCAATGGACACCGAGGCTCCTTCCACAGTTTGGCTATTGCAGACATTGCTGCTAGAAACATCGGGGTGCAGGTGTCCCGGCATTTCATTGCATCTGTATCTTTGGGGTAAATCTCCAGCAGTGCAATTGCTGGGTCATAGGGCAGATCTATTTTGAACTCTTTGAGGAACCTCCACACAGTTTTCCAGAGTGGCTGCACCAGTTCACATTCCCGCCAACAGTGTAAGAGGGTTCCCTTTTCTCCGCATCCTCTCCCACATTTGTGGTTTCCTGCCTTGTTAATTTTCCCCATTCTCACTGGTGTGAGGTGGTATCTCAACGTGGTTTTGATTTGTATTTCCCTCATGGCAAGTAATGCGCAGCATTTCCTCATGTGCTTGTTGGCCATGTCTATGTCTTCCTCTGTGAGATTTCTGTTCATGTCTTTTGTTGGATTGTTTGTTTCTTTGCTGTTGAGTTTTTTATAGATCTTGGATACGAGCCCTTTTTCTGATAGGTCTTTTGCAAATATCTTCTCCCATTCTGTAGGTTGTCTTTGAGTTTTGTTGACTGTATGCTTTGCTGTGCAAAAGCTTCTTATCTTGATGAAGTCCCACTAGTTCATTTTTGCTTTTGTTTCCCTTGCTTTCATAGATGTATCTTGCAAGAAGTTACTGTGGCCAAGTTCAAAACGGGTGTTGCCTGTGTTCTCCTCTAACATTTTCATGGAATCTTGTCTCACATTAAGATCTTTCATCCAGTTTGAGTTTGTCTTTGTGTATGGTGCAAGGGAGTGGTCTAGTTTCATTCTTCTGCATGTGGATGTCCAATTTCCCCAGCACCATTTATTGAAGAGACTGTCTTTCTTCCAATGGATAGTCTTTCCTCCTTTATCGAATATTAGTTGACCATAAAGTTCAGGGTCCACTTCTGGGTTCTCTATTCGGTTCCATTGATCTATGTGTCTGTTTCTGTGCCAGTACCACACTGTCTTGATGACCACAGCTTTGTAGTACAACCTGAAATCTGGCATTGTGATGCCCCCAGATATGGTTTTCTTTTTTAAAATTCCCCTGGCTATTTGGGGTGTTTTCTGATTCCACACAAATCTTAAGATGATTTGTTCTAACACTCTGAAGGAAGTCCATGGTATTTAGATAGAGATTGCATTAAACGTGTACATTGCCCTGGGTAACATTGACAGTTTCACAATATTAATTCTTCCAGTCCATGGGCATGGAATATTTTTCCATCTCTTTGTGTCTTCCTCAATTTCTTTCAGAAGTGTTCTATAGTTTTTAGGGTATAGATCCTTTACCTCTTTGGTTAGGTTTATTCCAAGGTGTCTTATGCGTTTGGGTGCAATTGTAAATGGGATTGACTCCTTAATTTCTCTTTCTTCAGTCTCATTGTTAGTGTAGAGAAATGACACTGACTTCTGGGCATTGATTTTGTATCCTGCCAGGCTGCCAAATTGCTGTATGAGTTCTATCAATCTTGGGGTGGAGGCTTTTGTGTTTTCTATGTAGAGTATCATGTCATCAGCGAAGAGGGAGAGTTTGACCTATTCTTTGCCAATTTGAATGCCTTTAATGTCTTTTTGGTGTCTGATTGCTGAGGCTAGGACTTCCAGTACTAGGTTGAATAGCAGTGGTGAGAATGGACAGCCCTGTTTTGTTCCTGATCTTAGGGGAAAGGCTCCCAGTGCTTCCCCATTGAGAATGATATTTGCTGTGGGCTTTTCGTAGATGACTTTTAAGATGTCGAGGAATGTTCCCTCTATCCCTGCACTCTGAAGAGTTTTGATCAGGAATGGGTGCTGTATTTTGTCAAATTCTTTCTCTGAATCTAATGAGAGGATCATATGGTTCTTGGTTTTTCTCTTGCTGATATGATGAATCACATTGAATGTTTTACGAGTGTTGAACCAGCCTTGTGTCCTGGGAATAAATCCTACTTGGTCAAGGAGAATAATATTCTTAATGTATTGTTGGATCCTCTTGGCTAGTATCTTGTTGAGAATTTTTGCATCCATGTTCATCAAGGATATTGGTCTGTAATTCTCCTTTTTGGTGGGGTCTTTGTCTGGTTTTGGAATTAAGGTGATGCTGGCCTCATAGAATGAATTTGGAAGTACTCCATCTCTTTCTATCTTTCCAAACAGTTTTAGTAGAATAGGTATGGTTTCTTCTTTAAACGTTTGGTAGAATTCCCCAAGGAAGCCATCTGGCCCTGGACTTTTGTGTCTTGGGAGGTTTTTGATGACTGCTTCAATTTCCTCCCTGGTTATTGGCCTGTTCAGGTTTTCTATTTCTTCCTGCTCTAGTTTTCGTAGTTTGTGGCTTTCCATAGATACGTCCATTTCTTCCAGATTGCCTAATTTATTGGCGTATAGCTGTTCATAATATGTTTTTAAAATCGTTTGTATTTCCTTGGTGTTGGTAGTGATCTCTCCTTTCTCATGCATGATTTTATTAATTTGAGTCTTCTCTCTCTTCTTTTTAATAAGGCTGGCTAATGGTTTATGTATCTTATTAATTGTTTCAAAGAACCAACTCCTGGTTTTGTTTATCTGTTTCACAGTTATTCTGGTCTCGATATCGTTGAGTTCTGCTTGAATCTTTATTAACTCCATTCTTCTTCTGGGTGTAGGATATATCTGCTGTTTTTTCTCTAGCTCCTTTAGGTGTAAGGTTAGCTTTTGTATTTGAGTTCATTCCAGTTTTTGAATGGATGCTTTTACTGGGATGTATTTCCCCCTCAGGACTGCTTTGGCTGCATTCCAAAGATTTTGAATCCTTGTATCTTCATTCTCATTAGTTTCCATGAATCTTTTTAATTCTTCCTTAATTTCCTGGTTGACCCCTCATCTTTAGCAGGATGGTCCTTAACCTCCATGTGGTTGAAGTCCTTCCATACTTCTTGTTGTGATTTAGTTCTAATTTCAAGACATTATGGTCTGAGAATATGCAGGGGACAATCCCAATCTTTTGGTATCGGTTCAGACCCGATTTGTGACCCAGTATGTGGACTATTCTGGAGAAAGTTCCATGTGCACTTGAGAAGAATATGTATTCAGTTGAGTTGGATGTAAAGTTCTGTAGATACTGTGTAATCCATCTGGTCCAGTGTATCATTTAAAGCTCTCGTTTCTTTGGAGATGTTGTGTTTAGAAGACCTATCGAGTGTAGAAAGCGCTAGATTGAAGTCACCAAGTATAAGTGTATTATTATCTAAGTATATCTTAACTTTGGTTATTAACTGATTGATATATTTGGCAGCTCCCACATGTGGGACATATATATTGAGGATTGTTAAGTCCTCTTGTTGGATAGATCCTTTAATTATGATATAGTGTCCCTCTTCATCTCTCACTACAGTCTTCAGGGTAAATTTTAGTTTATCTGATATAAGCATGGCTACCCCTGCTTTCTTTTGAGGACCATTTGAATGGTAAATGGTTCTCCAACCTTTTATTTTCAGGCTGTAGGTGTCCTTCTGTCTAAAATGAGCCTCTTGTAGACAGCAAATAGATGGGTCCTGCTTTTTTATCCAGTCTGAAATGCTGCACCTTTTGATGGGGTCCTTAAGCCCACTCACGTTCAGAGTTACTATTGAAAGATATGAGTTTAGTGTCATCATATCTATTCAGTCCCTGTTTTTGTGGATTGTACTGCTGAACTTCTTAGTGGGGAATTTTAAGAGTCCCCCTTAAAATTTCTTGCAGAGCTGGTTTGGAGGTCACATTCTTTCAGTTCCTGCCTATCTTGGAAGCCCTTTATCTCTCCTTCCGTTTTGAATGAGAGCCTTGCTGGATAAAGTATTCTTGGTTGCATGTTTTTTTCATTTTGGACCTTGTATATATCCTGCCAGCCCTCTCTGGCCTGCAAGGGCTCTGTGGAGAGGTCTGCTGTTACCCTAAATCTCCTCCCCATAAAAGTCAGGGATTTCTTGTCTCTTGCTGCTTTAAGGATCTTCTCTTCATCTTTGGAATTTGCAAGCTTAACTATTAGATGTCGAGGTGTTGAACGGTTTTTATTGATTTTGGGGGGGGATCTCTCTATTTCCTGGATCTGAATGCCTGTTTCCCTTCCCAGATTAGGAAAGTCTTTAGCTATGATTTGTTCAAATACATATTCTGGACCTCTGTCCCTTTCAGTGCCCTCGGGACCCCCAATTAGACATAGATTTTTCTTCCTTAGGCTGTCGTTTATTTCCCTTAATCTATCCTCATAGTCTTTTTTTTTTCCTCATGGTCTTTTAATTGTTTGTCTCTTTTTTCCTCAGTTTCCTCTTTGCCATCAACTTGTCTTCTATGTCACTCACACGTTCTTCCACCTTGTTAACCCTCGTTAGGACTTCTAGTTTGGGTTGCATCTCATTCAATTGATTTTTAATATCTTCCTGATTAGATCTAAATTCTGCAGTCATGAAGTCTCTTGTGTCCTTTATGCTATTTTCTAGAGCCACCAGTAGCTTTATAATAGTGCTTCTGAATTCGCTTTCTGACATTTAAGTGTAATCCAGATTTTGTAACTCTGTGGGAGAGAAGAGTGTTTCTGATCTTTTGAGGTGAGGTTTTCCTTCTAGTCATTTTGTTCAGTGCGTAGTGCCCAAAAACAAGTTGTATTGGGCAAAGGAGAAAAAGAGAAGAGAGAAAGAAGGAAAGAAAAGAGAAAAAGAAAAAAGGAAGAAAAACGGAAAAAAGAGAAGAAAAAGAGAAAGAAAAATAAAGGAATAAAAAAGGGCGGGGGAAGCAATGAGAAATCAAAAAGCAAAAAACAAAAAACAAATAACAAAAAAACAAACAAAAAAAAAACCACGGGGGCGTATATTCTGATTCTGTATACTTTAAGTCTCTTGACTTCCCCTGGAACTTGTCCGTCTAGCTGGTCTTCTGGGGGAGGGGCCTGTTGTGCTGATTTTCAGGTGTTAGCACTTGGGGAGCTGCTCAGCCCTCTGCCTGGTGCAGGGTTCAGTGGGGGTTGTTTACCCAGTGAGGCCCCAGGAGGAACAACCACAGTGGCCACGGTCAGCTCTGGAGCCCTGGATTCAGCTACTGCAGTAACTATGGAGCTCTCCGTCTGCAGGGGCCTGGATGTCCCAGATGCGGGGCCGCTGATCTGCTCAGCTCACAGCAGGAGCGTCCTTGCTGTGCTGGGCCCTCCAGGCCTCTGCCTGTCCCGGGGGGAGGCCGGATCCTGGGCTGTGTCCCCAGAGCCCTGTGCTCCCGGGCCTGCACTGTTCGATTCGCGCTCCCGACCGCCCAGCCCCCTCCGCACAGAGCCTCTTCCTCTGCCAGAGCCGCCTCTGAGCTGCTCCAGGTGCGCGCAGCCCCCTCTCCGCGGAGCCGCCGCGTGAGCCCCTCCGAGCTGCTCCGGGGTCAATGCGTGCGCGCCTACAGTCCTTTAGCGAGCTCGGCGCACTCTCCCTGTGCTCAGTTGCTCTGTTAGTGTCTCAGGGAGCCTGAGCGCATCCCCGCCCTTCCTGGGGTCTTGCTCTAACTCCCTGCGAGTGCCTTTCTGCCCGGGAAGATTGGTGCAGCTCCTGCTTCTCTGGACCAGGCTTTCCTGTCCGGGGGCACTAGCCCCGGCCTTAGCCTGGCTCCTCGCAGGCCCCTCCCCCTTGGATGCCTTTTGATTCTTTAATTCCTTTTTCCCAGTCTTCTAACCTTAATAGAAGCGCGAACTCTTCTCACTGTAGCATTCCAGCTGTTCTCTCTAAATCTCAGGTCGAATTTGTAGATTTTCAGGATGATTTGAAGGTTATCTAGGTAATTTGGTGGGGACAGGTGATTTGGAGACCCTACTCTTCCGCCATCTTGCTCCTCCTCCGTAAAATTTAATTTCCAACTCAAATTTAATCTCATTCCATAGTAGATAATTTTCAGCCACCATTTGGGTATTAGTTTGTTGTTAAATCTTAGCAAAAATTGAGCTCATTACTTTCTAGTGAATACAATTTATTATTTAGAATAACTCAGAATAATTGAACACATAGTATAAACAGTTTCCCTATATCCCTATTCCCTGGCACAGATTTTCCACAATTATTAAAACTTGCATCATTGTGGAACATTTGTCATGAAGAAGATATCAATGGAGTGATATTGATATTCATTGAAGTGTACTATTTCTATGAAGGTCAGCTCTGTGTTGTGCCATTGTGTGGGTTTTGACAAATGCATATCATGCATGCACCATGTGCAGTGTAGTTTCACTGCCTTTAATATCCATGATTTAACTATTCATGCTGTTGCACTTTCTATAGTAATCTTAGCAACCATCGAGCTTTTGTCATGTGTATAGATCTTCTTTTTTCAGAATTGGTGCCATAAAATTGTCGCTGTTTTGGACGTCCCTACATTTTTCTCTTTTAGCTGTTATTTAACATTCATCCATGTCTTTTTGTGGCTTAATAGCTTAAATATTTTTAGTATTAATATTTTTAGAGAGACAGAGTGCAACTGTAGGGGAAAGGACAGAGTAAGAGGGAGAGAGGATCTTAATCAGGCTCCAGGCACAGCACGTGGCTGTCACGAGGCCTGCTCTCATGAGCCTGAGGTCATGATCTGTGGCAAAATCAAGAGACGGAAGCTTAACCCACTGAAACACACAGGCTCCCTAAGAGCTCAATTGCTTTTCATTACAGAATAGTATTTCCTTGTATGGTTTAAATCGAAGTTTTATTTTTCATTCCCTTAAAGAGTGACAACTTAGTTGTCTCTAGTTTGGGCAATCTTAAATAAAGCTGAATTTATTTGAAAATAAATGAATACCTTGAGGAAAAGACAGATTTCATGGACTAACCTCCTGAATCAGATTGGATTAGGCCCATTAAAAAACTAATTTCAAATGGATGTAAGATTGTGGAGTACAATTCCTCATGTCAGGTGGTCCCCTAAATTTAGTTACATAACTATCAAGCCATCCTGAACACCGTGAATTCAAGCTGAGATGTAAGCAATAACGGCTGACTCTACAAATAAAAAGTTGAAAAACATGCATGGTGGAGTATGAGAAGTAAAACAGAAGGGATATATCAAAGGATAATGGGCAGAGTGGGGGTGGGAATATAAAAATTAGTGAAAGGGAATAAAGGGAAAGGAGAGAAAATGAGTGAGCATATGTAAGCCAGCTGCAGGAAAGTGAAAGAGCCCTGAAGCTCAAAATATGAACCTTTAGACATCTGCTCCTCAAAAGACTTCCCTGCCTGAAAGGGGCTCATTGGTGAAAGGGTAAAGAAACTCAGATAAGTGAATGGGGTCTCAATATTCCTGGAGGCCAGAAAGTATGCATGTGCCCAACCCAGCAGAGTTCCCAGGTATTCGTTCAGGGAAATGGATTTAGATCAGCAAGGCTGGGAGAGTGTCAGCTTGTGGTGCCATCAACCATGGTCTCAGGCTGGGCCTGAACTGCAGTCCATGTTAGTCCATACATGGGACTGGGACACAGCTTCCGCCTTCCTCTGAGACAGGCAGAGTAGGTGACCATTGTACCGATTGAACCCTCCCTTGCGGGTCCCAGCCACCACAGAAAGGGACAAACCATCCCTTCATCCAGGAAGAGGGGGTTATAGCAAGTGCGGCAAAGACTCTGTCTGCGGAAACCTAAACATTGCTCATTTCGGTGTCCCCCCAGATCCCATAGGGGAGAATTGGAGTAGGCAGATACCATTGGAGTCTACAGATTTGTCAATCACCCCATCACTCGTCTCCAGGGCTGGAGATCAAGGTGTGGTCTTCTTTCCACTCAGCCCCCCAAAAGGCATAATGGATTTTAGGGAACAGCTTATAATGATCATGGCCTCCCCACAAGGTGTGGTACAACATCATACAGGCAGGGACACCTGAGAATCTGTGCAGCAGGACCTTCCTGGGGGGATCACCTGGAAGAACAGGTGACCAGCACATTTCCTGATGAGAAAGAACTGTAACCTCCAGCACTGGGGGAACATTGCATAACAACTCAAGGTTTTCCTTTTCTGACTCGTTTATTTTTTCAAGATAAAATTGTCCTCTATTTTTTTGTTTATTCCAATCTCACCTATTTTCTTGTTTTATCAACCCCTCTTTTTTATACTTTAATGACATTTTATTTTTGTTTTATAAATTTATTTTTTATTGGTGTTCAATTTGCCAACATATAGAAAATAACACCCAGTGCTCATCCCATCAAGTGCTCCCCTCAGTGCCCGTCACCCAGTCACCCCCACCTCCCCGCCCACCTCCCTTTCTACCACCCCTAGTTCGTTTCCCAGAGAAATGAGTGCGGAATTATCAGAAAGGGAGACAGAACATGAGAGACTCCTAATGACATATTTTAATATCACCTGAGAAATGAGTAGAGCATAGGAGCAGATATTTCTCTAAAGAGGACGTACATGTGGTCAAAAGGCATGTGAAAGACGATCTCCATCACTTGTAAACAGTAAAATACAAATCAAAACCACAATGAGGGCAACCCCAGTGTCTCAGAGGTTTAGCACTGCCTTAGCTCAGGGTGTGATCCTGGAGACCGGGATCCTGTCCCAGGTTGGGATCCCTGCAAAGAGCCTGCTTCTCCCTCTGCCTGTGTCTGTGCCTCTCCCTCTCTCTCTCTCTCTCTCTCTCTTTCTCTGTCTCTCATGAATAAATAAATACATAAGTAAAATCTTAAAGAAAAACACAATGAGACACCAAATTACCCTGGTGAGAATGGCTAAATTTAACAACTAATGATGACAAGGATGTGGAGAAAGAACACTCTGACATTGACAATGGGAATGAAACTTGGAACAGCTGCTCTGGAAAACAGTGTGGAGGGTCCTAGGAAAGCTTCTGATACAAAGTTATTCCTGTCAAATGCCTCCTTTGTCAGTTGAAAATAGATCTGCCCTACTACCCAGCAATTGCACTGCTGGGGATTTACCCCAAAGATGCAGATGCAGTGAAACGCCGGGATGCCTGCATTCCAATGTTTATAGCAGCAATGGCCACAATAGCAAAACTGTGGAGGCTGCCATGGTGTCCATCGAAAGATGAATAGATAAAGAAGATGTGGTATATGTATACAATGGAATATTACTCAACCATTAGAAACAAGAAATATCCACTATTTGCTTCAACATGGAGGGACCTGGAGGGTATTATGCTGCGTGAAATAAGTCAATCAGAAAAGGACAAACATTGTATGGTCTCATTCATTTGGTGAATATAAAAATTAGTGAAAGGAATAAAGGGAAAGGAGAGAAAATGAGTGAAAACGTCAGTGAGGGTGAAAAAACATGACAGACACATAACTATGGGAAATGAACAATGGGTAGTTGAAGGGTAAGTGGGCAGGGGGGTGGGGTGACTGGGTGATGGGCACTGAGGGGGACACTTGGTGGCATGAGCACTGGGTATTATGCTATGTGTTGGCAAATTGAACTGCAATTTAAAAAATTAAAAAAAAATATCTCCTTTGTCTCCCCAGATACATCCCCGTCTAGACAGCAGAAATTGCTTGCTGTGCAGCTGGATTCACTTTGAAAGGATTATGATGTCACACCTTGCCATGGTGACGAGAAATATACCTCTGTCTCTCTTCCCAATTGTCACTGTTTGAGCTGAGTAGCTCAAAGTTGATATTGAGGGAGTTGTCAGCTCTCTACCTAGCATCTTTGAAAATGGGCCAATTCTATTATTGCTGCTGTGAAGGTATGTTCATAAAGATCTTCTGAATGCTCTTTGATACCAACTGGATACTTAACTGTTTCTCAAACTATTTTTCTCATTGTTTAAAGCTTCCTCTCCCCATATTGTCATGAGGAGTGATACCTATGTGTTTTCGTTTGTTCTAGTCCCTCATTTCTATTTTTGATTATTCTATCATACTATCTGCCTTGAATATTTTGCTTCCATTTTGAAAAAAAAAGTCTTAGTATTATATCCTGCACCCCTCATTTGTCACCACAAAGATCCTCACAGGGGGAATATGGCCAAGTTTATTTTCAGATTTTGTTAGTGTCCAAAGTTATATATTCAAATTATTCATTTCAATAATTAAGTGTTAATCTGGAAAGGTTGATATGGAGGATATTTGTCATTGTTTTATCAATGGTTCTCAATGTCTTCCTTACTGTTTCTCCCAAATTGGGTATCGAATTCTGTATTTGCAGGGACATGTTGCTACCTTCATCTGAACGGTTGCCCAAAGTCATCCTGTGAATATGAGTGTCTATTTCAATGTATGTCCCCAAATACACATTTCCTTTTACACTTTGGGCATTATCCAAAATTACACTTTATAGAGATAGCAATTTTATGCTAACCCTCATCCAATTCCTACCCTCTTAAGGTGTAAGCATGTATATATGATGATAGTTTTTTCAATTATGCGACAAATAGCCAGTCTTTCTACTTACATTGAAGCATAGATAACTGGTTAATAAATTAATGACTGAGAGATAACCATGTAAACACTTATTATTCATACTCAAAGAAAAATAGGTGATGCACACCCATGAGTAGAGAAAGGCAATTTTACAGAAGTGGAGAATAGCAAGCATTTGAATTTGGAAGGTCAGTAGAAAACAGAAGGAGACTTTATTAGAGTGGTTTTCGTATAACGTGTTATTCAGTTTTCCTGAACTGTCCTCCAGAACTCAGTCCAAAGCTAAGCTATGGTTTATTCTAGGACATGCCAAGGTCTCAGGCACAGTTTTGAGGCACATATTTGTGCATGAGGAATAAATAATTCACAATGACATTGTTTCACACATTTTAAAACACAAGACTTGATACTAGTGAGTCTACTTTCCTGCAACTACTATTCATCACATTTGATGTGCTGATAATGACTCAAGAATTGGAATGCTGTAGAGGATAGTCATGTATCTTTTAGATCAAGGGTCCCAAGAGTATATTCGGGGATGTAGCAAACAGTTTTCTTCTTTTCTTTTCTTTCCTTTCTTTTCTTTTCTTTCCTTTCCTTTCCTTTTCTTTTCTTTTCTTTTCTTTTCTTTTCTTTTCTTTTCTTTTCTTTTCTTTTCTTTCTTTTCTTTTTTGAGGCCCTTAATTTTGTCAGTAATACATTGTTTTAAGGTGTATTTAGGCAAAGCCGTTTTGCATAAAAGACAATAGTCCAGGAAGTCATATTCCTAGGTTTCAGTCAGGCTCTGGAACTTGTGAAATGTGAGATCTCAGACACGATATTTCGCTTCTACTTAAACTTCCTGATCACTATCCAGACATTTATTCATTTAAAACTTGTCAAACATATATGTGATGTTTCGATGACTCTCTGTCCTCCTCAGGTGGAGAAATAGAGGCCCAGTGAAGATGTTCATGAACTCTGAATTCAGGAACTAGGATATGAATCCAAGCTTGTAGTCCAAAATCTCATACTCTTATTATTGAATTACGCTGCAGTGATTACTCAGGCATGGGATCATTGGTTAATGTGTAAAAGGAGCTTTAGCTTCTGTGTGTGTGTCAGGAATGACCTGTGCCTAGGGAAATCCCAACATTGTCTACCATTATGAGGCCACCTCAGTGGTTACATAACCAGGGAAGCTCTTGAGCTGTAGTGGGAGAGATCTTGCCATAGTCACTAATAGGAATGGACACAAAAGCCTGAGGAGTCCTAAGTCTTAGATCAGGTTAGTTCAAACCATGATTATGGTCAGCTTAAAGCTATGATAGTGGTCAATTCAAGCCATGGTTGTGGTCAGTTTGCAGATTCTAAGGGTTTGGAGGCATCATTAGATAACCTAGTTGAAGTCTGTCAGTGGAGCTGTTTCTCAGCACGTGACCTCAATCTGCTCATAATCGAGGCATTTCTTTCATGATGGCTTTTTCTGTACAGTGAGCAATAGTAATGCTGAAATCCTGTGACGTACCCCTGAGACAATGAAAGATCAGACTCAAGGGCCAGTTTATGATTAGCTTGGTATCCACGTCACATTGCTATTCACTTGTACAGCTGAGATACAGAGGTGATCAATGCCTGGCCAATCAGTGTCATGGCATGGTCTGACTTCAGGACATGGCACAAAAATACTAAGAATTGGAAGCAGAGTAGCTGGTGCCCAGATGGCTCATGGATGGAGAATGCAACTCTTGATCTAGCATCATGTGGCCTAGTCTATGTTGGGCATAGAGCCTTCTTAAGAAAAAAAAATAGTATCAGACACATGTAGTAATATGTCTGATAACACATTCACCCTGAGGCCTAAAACATGCTTTAATGTCATGAATTCACAATAGCTGTTCATCATGGTTGGTCAGTTTAAGGGAAGCTACTTCTTGGAAGAGCCCTCATGGGACAGTATGCTTGGAAGATCCTGGGTTCTGAATCAGCTTGGGAGCAGTCCAGTTGTAATTGAGGGAGGTCCACTGGTGCCCAGGAAGGTACCATTTGAGATAGCTAGCAGTGTGAATGCTGGGGGATGTTGACCACAGTTGGGGATCCCGTTGCCATTCCAGTGCTTGACTTGGGGGCAACTGCTTTGTATTTTGGGTCAGGGATTGAAACCAGGATTGGATGATTTACATAGGATGTGTACCTTACCATTCACTCAGTCTCCAGGTTATGAAATGTCATGCACAGGGAACTTAGGGCAGGAGAATTTGAGAGAGACTGAGGCAGCCCTTGGTTCAGGGGTGCAGAGCATGATCTCCGGGACCTTAGGCAATTTCCAGGTGTTCAGGGACCTCTCTCCACTGGGATCCAACTCAGGTCATGTCTCAGTCCCCTTCCTCAACAGTTTTGTAACTCTTGGAAAGTCATCAACACCATGTCTTGTGCTCTCAATGACTGTAGTTCTATCTTTCTATATTGTCTCACCTAAAGAAAAGTTTGTCCCCACACAGTGTCTGCTAGCTATTTTCTTGTTCTCTGACAGTAAATGAATTTGATGTCATCTAATCTCTTCATGATTTTCAAACATATAATAAAGTATTGCTTATCACAAGCCCTTGATTGCACAAAGAATTCCAGAACAGATTGAATTTGTATCATAGAAGCTTTGTACCTTACCTGCAACATTTCCCACTTTGTCCCTCATTCTCCTATTCTATTTCCTGATGCTGTGTATTGACTATTCTACGTTCCACACATAAGTATCATCATGCAGTATTTGTCTTACACAGCCTGCTTATTTC
The DNA here is from genome assembly GCF_053574225.1 of Canis aureus. NCBI lineage: Eukaryota > Metazoa > Chordata > Mammalia > Carnivora > Canidae > Canis > Canis aureus. The sequence goes on from NC_135623.1 coordinate 23,820,187, forward strand.
TCTTAACATAAGGGCCTCTGGGTCCATGCATGTCATCACTATTATTGTGATTTCCTTCCTCTACGTGGGATAATATTTCATTGTAGAGATAGACTAATTTTTTTATCCTTTTGCTCATCAATGGATGTGAAGTCCTTTCTTTTTTTCTTGGGTGTTGAGAATGGTGCTGCAGATCGTGCACAGATATCTCTGTGAAATTCAGATTTCAACTCTTTGTGTCTTATTTGCCCAAACTCAGACCGCTAGATTATATGACAGATATTTTTAAATATGGGGGGGGGCTCTCCAGATTGTTTTTCATCGTGACCTTATCAGTTTAGATTTTCAGTTGGGTACTTTATGGATATGGCTTCTCCAAGGCCTTTCTGCACCCCATTCTGACTCAGGTTTCTCTACAAAGCAAATGACCAGTAATGGGATCAAATTTTGAACTCTGATAATCTCATCGCTCATTTGGGATGGTCTTCTAACATAAAGATGTCAACAGCTCTTTCTTTGGTTATCCATTTCCCAGGATCTTCAGTCAAAATCCCAAAACAAAAACTAATTATGAAACCAGCTGGGTACACCTGGACTGAAAATTGAGCAAAAATATTTTAAGTTTTCAGAAACAGAAAAAGTCACCTATCAAAGGAGTCAATGGACAGTAGCATGAAAATTCATTCTTTAAATTGACTCAAGAAATAATGTTGTAGGAGCACCTGGGTGTTTCTGTCAGCTAAGTTTGTACTTCCTGGTTTTCAGCTCTGGTCATGATCTCAAGGTCATCAGATTCACCCATATTCAGCATGGAGCCTGCTTAGTATTCTCTCTTCCTTTCCTTCTGCCCCTCTCCTCCTTGCACTTCCTCTTTTGCTCTCTCTACAAAAAAAAGAGGAGGAAGAATAAGAAGAACCATTATTCAATTTTGCTCAGGGTGCCATTCCGAAGACAAATATACTAAGCCATATCCTTTATATTTCATGTGTGAAAATCTTAATTTACATGGTCATTTGTTTATACCCAAAATAGTAAAATGGCATTCAGATCTCTAAGTTGGTCAAACTTAATGGTAGGCATTGTGAAGCTAACATTTGGACATATGAGTCCATGTTAAATATTAGCAAATAAAACTCCTATTATGTTTTTAAAAATAGACCATGTTACTGACATTGGTGTTAGGTTGATGTCATAATGCAGCATATAATATAAAAATTCCCCTTTCACCCTATCCCTTGGCACACGATCTCCACAATTATTCACACTTACATCAGTGTGGAACATTTATAACAAAGAAAAAACTGGTGTAAAGATTTTATCAACATTGACGTTGACCACTTATAGTAAGGACTGCTCTGCATTAGGGATTGTTTTGACATATGCATAATACTATGTAATCCAGGACCCTGGAACATGATCTGAGCCAAAGGGAGTTGCTGACCCAAAGTATCCACCCTGTTGACCACATTTTACTGATTTTAATTCAGGTCAAGATGACCCACAAGGTTACATTAGTTTCAGGTGTACCACCTATGATTGTCATGTACGCTTATTGAAACTGCACTCACCCCAAACCTAGATATCATGTGTCCCCATAGAGCACTGTTACCATTCCATTGATCATATCCTCTATGCTTTACCTTTCACTCTCTGACATTTTTAATGGGTATGTAGAAGCCTGTCCCCTCTGCTCTTCTTACAACTATGGCTATTTGTAAATGGTATATATTCCGTTTTTAAATCTCTCCCATACTGGATGATTTTGTAACAACAGATTAGAGAATAAATACAATAGAGTAACAGACTAAATAGAACAGAAGATAACAATTGCCCGATGTGGGACTCAATACCTGGACTCCAGGATAACACCCTGAATCAAAGGCAGACACTCAACCTGTGAGCAACCCAGGCATCCCTTGCTCTGTGTTTTCATTTGTAGTTTTATAAAGCCTTTTTCTGAAGCCATTCTATAGATAAGTACCGTCCTACTAGTTCAACACAGCAGCCCTTTCTACCTTTCCTGTCTGTGCCCTCAGTTGTCCAGTATCGTACTGCACTCACTGATGTGCTACAAGACTTGAAAGTCTACCAACTGCTCTCACAGTCATCACTTGCGCCTCACATGGAACTTGTGAGGTAAGCATGACAATCAGCATGTTTCCCATTCTGCACACAAGAAAACTGAGGTCCATGACATGGAGTAAGACAGACCACTCTGAGATCGCAAAGCCAGGGAGGACACAAAAGCAGGAGGAAGAACACACGAGGGGCTCAGAGGCGACCACCAGCATGATGCATTTGGGGAACTGCATGTTGTTGAGAAAAGACTTGAATATTGGCATATAGGGACTGGGATGGCCTAGGGAGACGTGGGGTCCACTAAGAAAGGCAGCACCACGTAGCAGTTAAGACCACAGTCTCTGGTCTAACATACAAATAACTGAACCTCCTCAATGCTACTTCCTCGCTGTATAATCTTCATCGCGACCTTTAACCTTCCTGGCCTTGTTTGTCGTCTATAAAATGGGGACAAGAATGATCAATCTAAGCTGCTGTGAGCAAGAGATGGACACCTAGTTACTTGGCGTCATTCCCAAAACTTAGAAAATGCTCCGGAAATAACAGCCTCTAGGTTGCAGACCTCACAATTCTGAATAGCCTAGCCAATGAGTTGAGGCTGCCCTGGGCCACATGACCACATCTGTTCCAATCACCTGCAGCCAGAGGGCAGAAGTTACCTGCTTCTGTGACCATTGCTGTTCCCAGGAATGATAAAGGGAGGCCCCCCCGGAGTGAGTCCAGAGCTCCAGGTGTGTGCTTACACGGAGGCCATGAGAGTGTGTGAGAAATATATTTCTTTTGGGGGATCCGTGTGAGCCCCCAGGTGTCCTTGCTGATGTGCTCCTCATTTCTGTTCCATTGTCATGGCCCTCTGAACAGCCTTCCTTACCTAACTCCATGCCTTGGTTTTGCATCTGCGAAATGGGAGCGATGGTAATTCCACTGATCTGTCTTCCAGTGCACCTGTGAGGTCGGGCATCTACTGGCATTGTGTGTAGGATTCCTGGTGTATGCGCCACATGAGTGGGTAGGATTATTCATTGACTGAAGAAGTGGTGAAACTTCTATAGGACAGCTACACAGGATCATAATCAAGTCTCTAGGGACAGAAAAGTCACTCACTCTGAGTCCGGGAAGTCAATGCCAACATATGGGGGGATCTGATAGAAAAAGCAGGTCAGAAGGGAGGGGCAATATGGCGGAAGAGTAGGGTCCCCAAGTCACCTGTCCTCACCAAATTACCTAGATAGCCTTCAAATTACCCAGAAAATCTACCAATTCGGCCTGAGATTTAAAGAGGGAACAGCTGGAATGCTACAGTGAGAAGAGTTCAGGCTTCTATCAAGGTAGGAAGATGGGGAAAAAGAAATAAAGAAACAAAAGGCATCCAAGGGGGAGGGGCCCCGCGAGGAGCCGGAATAAGGCCGGGGCGAGTGCCCTCAGGACAGGAAAGCACCGTTCTGGAGAAGCAGGAGATTCACCAATCTTCCCAGACAGAAAGGGGCTTGAAGGGAGTTAGAGCAAGACCCCAGGAGAGCGGGGATGCCTCAGGCTCCCTGGGACACTAACAGACACCTGTGCCCCCAGGAGAGTGCACCGAGCTCCCTAAGGGCTGCAGCGCGCATGGCTGGACCCAGGAGCAGCTCGGAGGGGCTCCGGCGGCGGCTCCGCGGAGGGGGCTGCGTGGCCAGGTGCGTGAATCCAACAGGGAAGGCCTGGGAACACAGGGCGACAGGGACACAGTCCAGGATCCGACCTCCCCCTGGGACAGCCAGAGGCCAGGAGGGCCCAGGACAGCAAGGACGCTCTTGCCCCAAGCTGAGCAGCTCAGCGGCCCCGCCCCCGGAGCATCCAGACCCCTGCAGACCGAGAGCTGTATAGTTACTGCGGGGGCTGAATACAGGGCTCCAGAGTTGGCTGCCGCCACTGTGGTTGTTCCTCCTGGGTGGGGCCTCACGGGGTAAACAACCCCCACTGAGCCCTGCACCAGGCAGAAGGCTGAGCAGCTCCCCCAGGTGCTAACACCTGAAAATCAGCAAACAGGCCCCTCCCCAAGAAGACCAGCTAGACGGACAAGTTCAAGGGGAAGTCAAGGGACTTAAAGTATACAGAATCAGAAGATACTCCCCGTGTTTTTTCTCTCTCTTTTTTTTTTTTGCTTTTTGATTTCTGTTTGCTTCCCCACCCTTTTATTTCCCTTTCTTTCTTTTCTTTCTCTTTTTCTTCTCTTTTTTTCTTTCTTTTCTTTTTCTCTTTTCTTTCCTTCTTTTTCTCCTCTCTTTTTATCCTTTTCCCAATACAACTTGTTTTTGGGCACTCTGTACTGAGCAAAACGACTAGAAGGAAAACCTCACCTCAAAAGAAAGAATCAGAAACACTCCACTCTCCCAGAGTTCCAAAATTGGATTACAATTCAATGTAAGATAGCCAATTCAGAAGCACTATTATAAAGCTACTGGTGGCTCTAGAAAAAAAGCATAAAGGACTCAAGAGACTTCATGACTGCAGAATTTAAATCTAATCAGGAAGAAATTAAAAATCAATTGAATGAGATGCCATCCAAAGTAGAAGGTCTAACAACGAAGGTTAACGAGTTGGAAGAACGACTGAGTGACATAGAAGACAAGTTGATGGCAAAGAGGGAAACTGAGGAAAAAAGAGACAATTAAAAGACCATGAGGATAGATTAAGGGAAATAAACGACAGCCTGAGGAAGAAAAACCTACATTTAATTGGAGTACCCGAGGGCGCCGAAAGGGCTAGAGGGCCAGAATATGTATTTGAACAAATCATAGCTGAAAACTTTCCTAATCTGGGAAGGGAAACAGGCATTCCGATCCAGGAAATAGAGAAATCCCCCCCAAAATCAATAAAAACCATTCAACAACTCGACATCTAATAGTTAAGCTTGCAAATCCCAAAGATAAAGAGAAGATCCTTAAAGCAGCAAGAGACAAGAAATCCCTGAACTTTATGGGGAGGAGTATTAGGGTAACAGCAGACCTCTCCACAGAGACCTGGCAGGCCAGAGAGGGCTGGCAGGATATATTCAAGGTCCAAAATGAGAAAAACATGTAACCAAGAATACTTTATCCAGCAAGGCTCTCACTCAGAATGGAAGGAGAGATAAAGAGCTTCCAAGACAGGCAGGAACTGAAAGAATATGTGACCTCCAAACCAGCTCTGCAAGAAATTTTAAGGGGGACTCTTAAAATTCCTCTAAGAAGAAGTTCAGTGGAACATTCCACAAAAACAAGGACTGAATAGATATCATGATGACACTAAACTCATATCTTTCAATAGTAACTCTGAATGTGAATGGGCTTAATGACCCCATCAAAAGGCACAGCATTTCAGACTGGATAAAAAAGCAGGACCCATCTATTTGTTGTCTACAAGAGACTCATTTTAGGCAGAAGGACACCTACAGCCTGAAAATAAAAGGTTGGAGAACCATTTACCATTCAAAAGATCCTCAAAAGAAAGCAGGGGTAGCCATCCTTATATCAGATAAATTAAAATTTATCCCGAAGACTGTGTAGAGAGCTGAAGAGGGACACTATATCATAATTAAAGGATCTATCCAACAAGAGGACTTAACAATCCTCAATATATATGCCCCGAATGTGGGAGCTGCCAAGTATATCAATCAATTAATAACCAAAGTTAAGACATACTTAGATAATAATACACTTATACTTGGTGACTTCAATCTAGTGCTTTCTACACTCAATAAGTCTTCTAAACACAACATTTCCAAAGAAACAAGAGCTTTAAATGATACATTGCACCAGATGGATTTCACAGATATCTTCAGAACTTTACATCCAAACTCAAATGAACACACATTCTTCTCAAGTGCACATGGAACTGTCTCCAGAACAGACCACATACTGGGTCACAAATCGGGTCTGAACTGATACCAAAAGATTGGGATCGTCCCCTGCATATTCTCAGACCATAATGCCTTGAAATTAGAACTACATCAAAACAAGAATTTTGGAAGGACTTCAAACACGTGGAGGTTAAGGACCATCCTGCTCAAAGATGAAAGGGTCAAAAAGAAATTAAGGAAAAATTTAAAAGATTCATGGAAATGAATGAGAATGAAGATACAACCATCCAAAATATTTGGGATGCAGCAAAAGCAGCCCTGAGGGGGAAATACATCGCAATACAAGCATCCATTCAAAAACTGGAAAGAACTCAAATACAAAAGCTAACCTGACACATAAAGGAGCTAGAGAAAAAACAGCAGATGGACCCTACGCCCAGCAGAAGAAGAGAGTTAATTAAGATTTGAGCAGAACTCAACAAAATCGAGACCAGAAGAACTGTGGAACAGATAAAAAAAAACAGGAGTTGGTTCTTTGAAAGAATTAATAAGATACATAAACCATTAGCCAGCCTTATTAAAAAGAAGAGGGAGAAGACTCAAATTAATAAAATCATGCATGAGAAAGGAGAGATCACTACCAACACCAAGGAAATACAAACGATTTTAAAAACATATTATGAACAGCTATATGCCAATAAATTAGGCAATCTAGAAGAAATGGACACATTCCTGGAAAGCCACAAATTACCAAAACTGGAACAGGAAGAAATAGAAAACCTGAACAGGCCAATAACCAGGGAGGAAATTGAAGCAGTCATCAAAAACCTCCCAAGACACAAGAATCCAGGACCAGATGGCTCCCCAGGGGAATTCTATCAAACATTTAAAGAAGAAATCATACCTATTCTACTAAAGCTGTTTGGAAAGATAGAAAGAGATGGAGTACTTCCAAATTCGTTCTATGAGGCTAGCATCACCTTAATTCCAAAACCAGACAAAGACCCCACCAAAAAGGAGAATTACAGGCCAATATCCCTGATGAACATGGATGCAAAAATTCTCAACAAGATACTAGCCAATAGGATCCAACAGCACATTAAGAAAATTATTCACCACTACCAACTAGGATTTATCCCCGGGACACAAGGCTGGTTCAACACTCGTAAAACAATCAATGTGATTCATCATATCAGCAAGAGAAAAACCAAGAACCATATGATCCTCTCATTAGATGCAGAGAAAGCATTTGACAAAATACAGCATCCATTCCTGATCAAAGGTCTTCAGAGTGCAGGGATAGAGGGAAAATTCCTCAACATCTTAAAAGTCATCTACGAAAAGCCCACAGCAAATATCATTCTCAATGGGGAAGCACTGGGAGCCTTTCCCCTAAGATCAGGAACAAAACAGGGATGTCCATTCTCACCACTGCTATTCAACCTAGTACTGGAAGTCCTAGCCTCAGCAATCAGACAACAAAAAGACATTAAAGGCATTCAAATTGGCAAAGAAGAAGTCAAACTCTCCTTCTTCGCTGATGACATGATACTCTACATAGAAAACACAAAGTCTCCACCCCAAGGTTGCTAGAACTCATACAGCAATTTTGTAGCGTGGCAATATACAAAATCAATGCCCAGAAATCAATGGCATTTCTCTACACTAACAATGAGACTGAAGAAAGAGAAATTAAGGAGTCAATCCCATTTACAATTGCACCCAAACGCATAAGACACCTTGGAATAAACCTAACCAAAGAGGTAAAGGATCTATACCCTAAAAACTATAGAACACTTCTGAAAGAAATTGAGTAAGACACAAAGAGATGGAAAAATATTCCATGCCCATGGATTGGCAGAATTAATATTGTGAAAATGTCAATGTTACCCAGGGCAATTACACGTTTAATGCAACCCCTATCAAAATACCATGGACTTTCTACAGAGAGTTAGAACAAATTATTTTAAGATTTGTGTGGAATCAGAAAAGACCCCAAATAGCCAGGGGAATTTTAAAAAAGAAAACCATATCTGGGGGCATCACAATGCCAGATTTCAGGTTGTACTACAAAGCTGTGGTCATCAAGACAGTGTGGTACTGGCACAAAAACAGACACATAGATCAATGGAACCGAATAGAGAACCCAGAAGTGGACCCTGAACTTTATGGTCAACTAATATTTGATAAAGGAGGAAAGACTATCTATTGGAAGAAAGACAGTCTCTTCGGGATCCCTGGGTGGCGCAGCGGTTTGGCGCCTGCCTTTGGCCCAGGGCGCGGTCCTGGAGACCTGGGATCGAATCCCACGTCGGGCTCCCAGTGCATGGAGCCTGCTTCTCCCTCTGCCTGTGTCTCTGCCTCTCTCTCTCTCTCACTGTGTGCCTATCATAAATAAATAATAGTTTAAAAAAATTAAAAAAAAAAAAAGAAAGACAGTCTTTTCAATAAATGGTGCTGGGAAAATTGGACATTCACATGTTGAAGAATGAAACTAGACCACTCTCTTTCACCATACACAAAGATAAACTCAAAATGGATGAAAGATCTAAATGTGAGACAAGATTCCATCAAAATCCAAGAGGAGAACACAGGCAACACCTTTTTGAACTCGGCCACAGTAACTTATTGCAAGATACATCTATGAAAAAAAGGGAAACAAAAGCAATAATGAACTATTGGGACTTCATCAAGATAAGAAGCTTTTGCACAGCAAAGGATACAGTCAACAAAACTAAAAGACAACCTACAGAATGGGAGAAGATATTTGCTAATGACATATCAGATAAAGGGCTAGTTTCCAAGATCTATAAAGAACTTCTTAAACTCAACACCAAGGAAACAAACAATCCAATCATGAAATAGGCAAAAGACATGAAGAGAAATCTCACAGAGGAAGACATAGACATGGCCAACATGCACATGAGAAATGCTCTGCATCACTTGCCATCAGGGAAATACAAATCAAAACCACAATGAGATACCACCTCACACCAGTGAGATGGGGAAAATTAACAAGGCAGGAAATAACAAATGTTGGAGAGGAGAAAAGGGAACCCTCTTGCACTGTTGGTGGGAATGTGAACTGGTGCAGCCACTCTGGAAAACTGTGTGGAGGTTCCTCAAAGAGTTAAAAATAGATCTGCCCTACGACCCAGCAATTGCACTGTTGGGGATTTACCCCAAAGATTCAGATGCAATGAAACGCCGGGACACCTGCACCCCGATGTTTCTAGCAGCAATGTCCACAATAGCCAAACTGTGGAAGGAGCCTCGGTGTCCATTGAAAGATGAATGGATAAAGAAGATGTGGTTTATGTATACAATGGAATATTACTCAGCCATTAGAAATGACAAATACCCACTATTTGCTTCAACCTGGATGGAACTGGAGGGTATTATGCTGAGTGAAGCAAGTCAATTGGAGAAGGACAAACAGTGTCTGTTCTCATTCATTTGGGGAATATAAATAATAGTGAAAGGGAATATAAGGGAAGGGAGAAGAAATGTGTTGGAAATATCAGTAAGAGAGACAGAACATAAAGACTCCTAACTCTGGGAAACGAACTAGGGGTGGTAGAAGGGGAGGAGGGCGGGGGGTGGGGGTGAGTGGGTGATGGGCACGGAGGGGGACACTTGTCGGCATGAGCACTGGGTGTTATTCTGTATGTTGGTAAATTGAACACCAATAAAAATTATTTTATTAAAAAGTAAAAAGAAAACAAGGCAGGAAACAACAAATGTTGTAGAGGATGCGGAGAAAAGGGAACAGTCTTACACTGTTGGTGGAAATGTGAACTGGTGCAGCTACTCTGGAAAACTGTGTGGAGGTTCCTCAAGGAGTTCATAATAGACCTGCCCTACGACCCAGCAATTGCACTGTTGGGGATTTACCCCAAAGATTCAGATGCAATGAAACGCCGGGACACCTGCACCCCGATGTTTCTAGCAGCAATGTCCACAATAGCCAAACTGTGGAAGGAGCCTCGGTGTCCATCGAAAGATGAATGGATAAAGAAGATGTGGTTTATGTATACAATGGAATATTACTCAGCCATTAGAAACGACAAATTTGCTTCAACGTGGATGGAACTGGAGGGTATTATGCTGAGTGAAGTAAGTCAATCAGAGAAGGACAAACAGTGTATGTTCTCATTCATTTGGGGAATATAAATAATAGTGAAATGGAATATAAGGGAAGGGAGAAGAAATGTGTGGGAAATATCAGAAAGGGAGACAGAACATAAAGACTCCTAACTCTGGGAAACGAACTAGGGGTGGTGGAAGAGGAGGAGGGCGGGGGTTGGGGGTGAATGGGTGACAGGCACTGAGGAGGACACTTGACAGGATGAGCACTGGGTGTTATTGTGTATGTTGGTAAATTGAACACCAATAAAAATTTAATTTATTAAAAAAAACAGAATGGACGTGTTGGGGCACCTGGGTGGCTCATTAATAGCTATCTCTCCCATTGTCTAAAATAGCCCCCATGAAATGCTCAATAAATGCAGTGTTTAGAAATGAATACATTAATTTCAAAGAAAATTCTCTGGTCTTGAATTTTTATTCTTTTTTTCCCATAATTAGGCTCTATGCTGATTAAATAGCCTCTTCATAGAAGCTTTTACTTCCTGGTTACGAAGGGTATAAATCACAGGATTCAACAAAGGAAAGATCACTGTGTGAAAAAGAGAAACCACTTTGTCAGCTGGGAAGGCTCTGAAGGGGCGAGTGTAGATGAAGATGCCGGGCCCAAACATAAGAAATATAACAATGATATGGGTGGTGCATGTGGATACTGCCTTGTTCTTCCCCTCAGAGGAGGACCCATGTACACGGCAGAGGATCACTGCATATGAGGCCAGAAGGCCCAGGAAGCACAAGAGGGTCATCAGACCACTATTGAAGACCATCAGAAGCTCCACCACAAAGGTGTCCGTGCAGGCCAGCTTGATGACCTGCGGCACATCACAGAAGAAGTTATCCAGTCGGTTTGGGCCACAGAAGGGCAAGCGGAGGATGAGGGCCACCTGGATAATGGAGTGGACAAAGCCTCCAAGCCACAGAGCCAATAGCAAGGCATAGCAGGCTCTAGGGTTCATGACAGTTGAATAGTGTAAAGGCCGACAGATGGCAATGTAGCGGTCAAAGGCCATCACAACAAGGAGTAATCCTTCCCCTCCTCCAAGGAAGTGCAAGAAAAAGAGCTGAGTGATGCAACCCCTGTAGGAGATTACCTTCTTCTCAGAAAGGAAGTCCACCAGCATCCTGGGAGCCACAATGAAGGAGTAGGATGCATCCAGGAAAGCCAAGTTGCCCAGAAAGAAGTAGAGGGGGGCTGTGAGGCCAGGATCTGTTCTGATGGTGAGGATGATGAGGAAGTTTCCAGGGAGGATGATGAAATAGAAGATTAAAACTAGCACAAAGACCAAGAGCTGAATATTTCGAGACTGGGTTAGACCAAGAAGGATGAATTCTTTCACCACCGTACTGTTGTTATTTTCCATCTCCTCTGCCTGCAGTACATCAAGAAGCAGATTTCATTGTTATTACTATTTCTTCCAGCTAGATCCTCACTCTTCTCCAACTAAAAATATTTGACATATCTGGAGGCTCAGTCAGTTAAGTGTCAGACTCTTGATATCGGCTCAGGTCATGATCTCAGGGTGGTGAGATTGAGCCCTGAGTCTCGCTCCATGCTAGACATGAGTTTAAGATTATCCCTCTGCTTCTCCTGTCCCATCCTTTTCCAAAAAAAAAAAAAATGACCTATCTGTCACATCAGTTAAAAATCGTCTCTCAACCCTCTCCAACATCTTAGGTAAACTCCAAACCTTCTGTTAAGATCCAAATTTAAAGCAGGCAACCCAACTAAAATACTGCTTTCATACCACAACTCTTATTCCCATCCAACCATGCACTTCTATAGAATTGCTCTCTACTTTAAGAATTTGGAATCCTGCACCTTGGGATTCCTGCCTTCCTAAGTCATATAAGAAGTTTCCTATTTGAGATACAACATAACTCTATTAAGATCTTTGCATTTTTATGGTTATACTGTGCTTGAGACTTAGCTATTTTCTTGTAATTATACCTTTTTTCATTCAAGTCCATTTTTTTTCCTAAGTATTTCCTTTTTTTCCCATTTCTGTGGAGTTCCTCCTTCTTGCCTACTAACTCTCTGCCTTGCCCTCTGTATTCTCTTATTAATTCTTCTATGAACCTCCTCTAGTATGGTGTCCTTCTATTACCCTGACTCCAAACTGATAATCAGGATTCCAATGATAACTCTACTTTCCATGTAACTTAGTTACATTCACATAGTTATATTCCTGGTTAAATACCACTTATGTAGCCCTCCATACCTTGTTCATGCAGCTTAATTAACACTATCTAAATCTCAGTTACTTCTATACTTTCGGTATCCTTAATTCTCTGATGTCCGTTGTAACAGTCAAGGGAGGAGAGCCTTTAGCCTTTCAACAAACAATACACTGCAATACAAAATTTTCCAATATACCATTTTAAAAAATAAGTTATGTCAATGCATAAAATCATAGCATAGAATAGATAGGAGTAACAATAAAGATCCTATTACAGTTTAGCAAATTCCTCTCAAAGATAAGAAAACTAAGGTTACCGTGGTTACCTAAGTTTAGAATGAGTTTACTCCTTTTTTATGATTTTTTATTTATTTATTCATGAGAGACACACGCATACACACACACACAGAGGCAGAGACACGGGCAGAGGGAGAAGCAGGCTCCATTCAGGAAGCCCAACATGGGACTCGATCTGGGGTCTCCAGGGTCATGCTCTGGGCTGAAGGGTTAGGGGTTAGGCTAAACCACTGAGCCACCCGGGCTGCCCTAGTTTTCTCTTTGGTTCTGATTGACCAGTAGTGGAAGAATGCAAGTGTGTTCTATTTCATTTAAATAAAGAAATTACTAACTCAGCCTTAATCAGTGGATATTCTTTTTTGTGTACTTAAATAAAAATAATATTGATAGTCTAAAAATCACTCATTTATAGAGCCTAAAATTAGAAGATGAACCTTTCTAAGTTATTGTGGGAAAAATACAGACTTAAGGCACAGGCTATTAAAGTGGGGTATGCTCATTAAAGAAGGGACACATGATGATTCATTGAGGAGTGAACAGAATATAGTATATATATATAACAAGTATATAATTGTGCATATTTGTACATATTGTGCTTTAATTTTATTCTTTTCAAAATACTATTTTTGATATATATATTGATATAATGGTACTTATAAATAAATTGCATATACTTAAGGTACATCTTAAAAAATGTTTTGTCATAGGTATGAAATATTCTTAGAGTTTGAATATTGCTAATCTACAGAAAAATATAATGCAATATATACCAGTATATACCAATATATATGCTCCTCTATACTATTTAACTAAATAGCACAGTTGCTTTTAAGTAAGCTCTGTGGAATATAGGGTACCAAAAAAGGGAAAATATTTGACAGAAAATGCTAATGAGTAAGTAATTAGAATGAAAGACTGGAAGAGAAAAGGGTGATGGAAATAAAGGAGATAAATAGAAAAGTAAAAACAAAACAAAACAAAACAGTAAGTCTATATAGTTCATTGTTAGGATACATATTTTAGGAAACATTAAAAATATATGTTTTAAGTATCTCTGGAGCTGAATAGATAATATACAAGTTTCCATGTTTCACTCCAAGCCACAGGTGGGATTTATGAAAGTCATGATTTCACATATTAATCAGTATATATACACAGTATACACATATATACAAATACTAGACACACACACAGGGAAAGTGAGACCTACAGAAAATTTTAACTATGCTACTCAAAATAATCTACACGTTCAATGCAATCCCTATCAACATTTTTCACAGAGCTGAAACAAACACTCCTAATTTGTATGGAACCAGAAAAGACCCTGAATAGCCAAAGTAATGTTGAAAAAGAAAACCAAAACTGAATGCATCACAATTCTGGACTTCAAACTGTATCACAAAGCTGCAGTCATCAAGACAATATGGTACTGACACAAAAATAGACATACAGATCAATGGAACAGAATAGAAAACCCAGAAATGGACCCTCAATTGATCTTCGACAAAGCTGGAAAGAATATCCAATGGAAAAAAGACAGTCTCTTCAACAAATGGTGTTGGGAAATTTGGACAGCCATTCTTTATGTAGAAGAATGAAACTGGACCACTTATTAGCCATACATACACAAAAATAAAATAAAAATGGATGAAAGACCTAAATGTGAGATAGGAATCCACCCAAATCCTAGAGGAGAACCCAGGCAGCAATGTCTTTGGCCTCTGCTGTAACAACTTCTTGCTAGACACACCTCCAAAGGCAAGAGAAACAAAAGCAAAAATGGATTATCAGGAATTCATCAAGATAAAAAGCTTTTATACAACTAGGATCAACAAAACTAAAAGGAACCTACAGAATAGAAGAAGATATTTGCAAACGTCTTATCTCAGATAAAGGGCTAGTTTCCAAAATATGTGAAGAATTTAAAAACTTAACAACCAAGAAACAAAAAATCCAGTCAAGAAATGGGTGGAAGACATGAACAGATGTTTCTTCAAAGAAGACATACAAATGGCCTACAGACACATGAAAATAAAACTTTTTTTTTGTAGCTCTTTAAATTAGCTTCTCTACTCACTTCTTGTTAGCATTTAGGAAGCCATTTGTCTCAACATTCATTCCATCAACTGCCTATAAAAATATATTCAGGAATGTAAGTCAAAGCCCCCTTTTACTTAGTTTTCTTGAATCCTACAAGCTCAATCTGAGTGTATTATTTCATGGTGTTAGTGTTTAATGACATCTCTGAGACAGAGGCTTTCTGAAGGTATTTATGATTAAGGCTTATTAGCCTCCACTCCACCTATTTCCAGTCTTTCATCTCTGTTTTTTTAACTATTACCTAAACAGATGTTATAAGATACTACCTGACACTATCCCCTTCTCATCTATGTATCCTCTCTACCTGTGATTCTGAAATGGTAGCTCACGTAAATCCAGAGAATTGTGTGTGAGATGATCATTTTTCTAGGTAAAATAAAACAAATTTCTGGGAAAAAATTTTACAGATTATATGGCCTTTTTCAGAATAAAAATATCCGATTTCAGCCAATTCATGGGAAAAGTGTTGTCAAAAAGAGGCTGAAATGAGCATCTAAATCCTCACCACTGTATTTCCAATCTTCCTTGCCTTTCAGCTAATTCATAGATTCTTCTCTCTGTGGCAATGAGGATACAGTAGAGAAGTAGGGAAGGCAAAGGAGAGGGCTGCCTTCATTTTTAGGGTGGAGACACAAACACTACCAGCAAACTGTGCATATCTGGAGTGTAAACTGGTCAGACCAGCCTCTCGAGCCAGGTGTTTAGAGACCCAAGGGCCTTACTTCCCTATCTCTTTGAAACATTCACTCCTTTTCTTCCTTATGTTCTGTCCTCTTTATCTCCCCTTTTATTCATCACCAAGTCTTCATTTTCCTAATTTATTTTTATAAGTTTATGGTTTCTTTTCCCCTTTTAATTTACTGAACTCATTTTCCCCTAATTTTCTTTCCCTATTTACGTTGCTTACCTTAAATCTCACTTTTCTTTAACATTTTCTCTTCTTCCTATCATTTATTCATATTCTTTTCTATCTGAAATTTTTTCATTCTCTGTTTGTCCTCTTGTTCATTGCCACTCCACTATAGCCCATGTCTGTCTTGCCATTATATTTTAAAAACAAAACAAAAACCCTATTGTTGGTTCCTTTCAAACAAAAATGAGTGATAAGTACACTTCCCACCATATTCCATTCTTAACAGTTGGTCTACAAAATAAATTTATAATTCAGTCTTCAGTACTAATCATTTTCTCTTGAGTAGTATCCTTCTTATAGTTTACCAAATCTGAACCACTCATTAATTACTCCCCATTCCCTCATATATATTTTTTCCACATATAAGTGAATCTGATAAAAAAAAGATGCTTTCTCTTTATAAAATAAAGGTAAATCTCTTTAATATCATTCTAAAGAAATGAAATTGTTCAACAAAGTTTCCAAAAATCTGAGTGTAATTTCTGTCAGCATATTGATTGAAGTTTATAAGTTATTTAAGGATAAATTAGTAGTAAGTTTTACATATTAAAAATGTGGATCAAGCTAAAGAACATAATCAAGGATTTAATTGGTACTGATGCTATTGATAAACATATAAAGCACTAAACAAATATATAGGTATTCAGCCAGGAAATTCTTTCATCAGTAAAATTAGATGGTTTAAATTACTTCTAAATTTCCTAACTTTTTAAGCAATGTAATAAGATAGAACTATCCTTACTTTGGAAACCTTTTATGTGATTCTAATGCTTTTGTAGAATGAGTAAGTGTTGGCTCAGCAATTCACTAAATGTTTGATCCTGGGAAAGTCATCTAGCTTTGCTTTCAGAAGGTTGGCTTTTCATCTTTCACATAGAATAACGTGTTGACTCTGACAGGGATACAAGGATCATGATATATAAGGAAGAAGGTAATAATAATAATTTATTTAAGTATGTTTAAACCAAAGTGAACTCTGCAAATATGTAGATGTTAAGAGGTAGCTCTACTAAATAGATATATTGCCATGAGATCCTTTGTCAATGGCTCTAGGGTAAACCCTGGGTGATGGTGGCAACAAAAATTGGAGTGATTAATAGGAGAAATTGTGGCGGTGCAGTAAAGCTTTCATGTAAAACTGCCAATGCAGTCAATCATTTGATATCAAGCTTTTCTCAGTTTTACAACTTTCTCTATCAAAGCTTTGTGTTGTTGAATAATAGAACCATAGGCAAGAGAAGAAACTCTCAAATTTACTGAGTATGGATATTAAGAGATCTGGACTAATCTGCAAAATCATAAAATCTGTTAAGCTTTTTTTTCTCTGGAGGCTTTAGCCTAACTTTCTGTATCTTTCTCCCTTTCATCCATATTTTATAAGAATAATAAAACATATCATTCATTCTTATGTTCCTTGATTTTAATACCAGATGTCAATTCTGTGAAGGCTCTTGATAATTCTACTTAATTATGATAAGAGAATGAAAGTTTTGTCCACCATTAAAGTAATTCCAAACATCAAGAGCATTAGAGATCTATTAGGGTGGAGGGTAGAAAATGCCACACTGCTGAATTTAGGTTTTTGCCTCTGCTATTCCTACTGAAACTCTGACCTCTATTCCATTGTATTCCAATGCAGCAGATGAAACAGTAGAATAGCTGTGATATCTTCTCTGTTGTCCTCTCCTTGTTTCTGGTAAATATGAATATTACTCCATTCCTTGGAAATTTGAGTCTCCAGGGGTTTTATGTAATTCTCACAAGTAGCCATCCTTCCTCACAAAGGAACCTTAGGTTTTGAGATCTCCTTTAACACTTTACAATACAACGGAGAAAGTGCTTTGGGGACTGGGACTGCCAAGACCCTACTGAATATTTCCAGAGGGAGCTGTTAGAATGTGAGCTAAATTAGGCATATGGAAATACCAGAGCTTTGGAAGGGATAAATATTTTAAAATATGTCATATAGTGCCACACTGGGTTAATTCTGAATTCTAAAATCAAAGTCCTATTGGTAAATGAGATAATAGAAACCTATCTGGAAGCATGTTTATTAGGTCAAAAGTAAATAGAAGGTTAAGAAAACTCATTTATACTTATAATAACCCCTCAAATGTAAATAAATGATGAAATATTTATACATATATATATTTCCATAGATATATATAGATATAGATATATAGATGTCAAGAAAGCAAGCAGGAATAGAATGACAAGGTGAGAAAAGTGAGGTATTTGCCTTAGGCACAAAATTTACCAGGGCACCAAAAACTTTAATAATCAAAATAAGTACCATTTTAATGCAATATTTTAAAAATCACAGTTAATGTGAAAATTGTGAACAGAAAAATGAAATTTTTAAATGAAAATATTAAAATTACAGATATTTCCTTTTGTGTGAAATCCCACTATGGCTCAGCATAACACTCGCTGATCATATCTTTATTTAAAGTTTGGCATTTACTTTCCTCACTGTGGATTTTTTAAAAAGATTTGATTTTTTAAGAAATATTAATTAAAATATTGTTTATCTTTATTACTAAGTTGGGGTTTTTTTGGTCACTCCCTTAGATTTTACACTCAAGGCAAGTGCTTTCTCATTGTCCATATCACCATGATCTGGCCCTGAAAGCAAATCATGTGGCCAAGTCAATAAATGAGTATGTAAACAATATGCAGAGAAAATATAAATAATGCTCATGAAGACTTTGAAGGCATAATCCTTCTTAGACAGAAGAACCGTTTCCTTAAGGGAAAATGACTTCTCAAATAGGATGTGAAAAGATATATCATGATCTCAGTATTTGTTGTTTATTCACTTTTACTCTGCTCAGCAAAAACAAAAACGAATAACTTTTTATTGCTTTCATTACAGATTATTATTTTTTTATAAAATTATTTTTTATTGGTGTTCAATTTGCCAACATATAAACACCCAGTGCTCATCCCATCAAGTGCCCCCCTCAGTGCCTGTCACCCAGTCACCTCCACCCCCCGCCCACATCCCCTTCCACCACTCCTAGTTAATTTCCCAGAGTTAGGAGTCTTTCATGTTAGAGATTATTTTTTAAAATTTCTTTTTATTGGAGTTCAATTTGCCAACATATAGCATAACACCCAGTGCTCATCCCATCAAGTGCCCTCCTCAATGCCCATCACCCAGTCACCCCAACCCCCTGCATACCTCCCTTTCCACCACCCCTTGTTCATTTCCCAGAGTTAGGAGTTTCTCATGTTCTGTCTCCCTCTCTGATTTTTCCCACTCATTTTCTTTCCTTTCCCCTTTACTCCCTTTCACTATTTTTTATATTCCCCAAATGAATGAGACCATATAATGTTTGTCCTTCTCTTTCATTACATATTATTAAAATTAATTATGGTTTAGAGCAATTAAATGCAAGTTGGTTCTGTTTTTTATATCTGTTTTTATTCTTTTGTTTTAAGGGGAAATCTGAATTTAGGAGTCACTTTACAGTTGAAATAATGCACTCCTATTTTTGTAAACTATAATTCATAATAAAATATGTATTTGTCCTAATCTATTTTCAGCTTAAAAATACAGTAGAAAAAGTAGAAAAAGGAGAGAGAAAAAAAGAGGTAAAGAGAAAGTTAGATTCTTCTGCATGTGGCTGTCCAATGTTCCCAGCACCATTTATTAAAATGACTGTCCTTTTCCCAGTGGATAGTCTTTCCTGCTTTGTTGAATATTAGTTGACCATAGAATGAGGGTCCACTTCTGGATTCTCTATTCTGTTCCATTGATCTGTGTGTCTGTTTTTGTGCCAGGACCACACTGTCTTGATGATCACATCTTTGTAGCACAACCTGAAATCTGGCATTGTGATGCCCCCAGCTCTGGTTTCTTTTTTAATATTCCGCTGGCTATTCAGGGTCTTTTCTGATTCCACACAAATCTTAAGATGATTTGTTCCAACTCTCTGAAGAAAGTCCATGGTATTTTGATAGGGATTGCATTAAATGTGTAAATTGCCCTGGGTAACACAGACATTTTCACAATATTAATTCTTCCATTCCGTGAATGTGGAATATTTTTCCATCTCATTGTGACTTCCTCAATTTCTTTCAGAAGTGTTCTGTAGTTTTTAGTGTATAGATCCTTTCCCTCTTTGGTTAGGTTTATTCCTAGGTATCTTATGCTTTTGTATGCAATTGTAAATGTGATTGACTCCTTAATTTCTCTTTCTTCAGTCTCATTGTTAGTGTATAGAAATGCCACTGATTTCTGGGCATTGATTTTGTATCCTGCCACACTGCCAAAATGCTGTATGAGTTCTAGCAACCTTGGGGTGGAGTCTTTTGGGTTTTCTATGTACAGTATCTTGTCATCTGTAAAGAGGGAGAGTTTCACTTCTTTGCCAATTCGAATGCCTTTTATTTCTTTTTGCTGTCTGATTGCTGAGGCTAGGACTTCTAGGACTGTGTTGAATAGCAGTGGTGAGAGTGGACATCCCTGTCCTATTCCTGATCTTAGGGGAAAGACTCTCAGTATTCCTCCATCGAGAATGATATTTGCTGTGGGTTCTTTGTAGATCGCTTTTAAGATGCTGAGGAATATTCTCTCTATCCCTACACTCTTAAGAGTTTTGATTAAATGGATGCTGTATTTTGTCAAATGCTTGTTCTGCATCTATTGAGAAGATCATATGGTTTTTGTTTTTTTTCTTGTTGATGTGATTTTTCACGTTGATTGTTTTACAAGTGTTGAACCAGCCTTGCATCCCAGGGATAAATTCCACTTGGTCATGGTGAATAATCTTCTTTTTTTTTTTTTTTATTGGTGTTCAATTTACTAACATACAGAATAACACCCAGTGCCCGTCACCCATTCACTCCCACCCCCCGCCCTCCTCCCCTTCTACCACCCCTAGTTCGTTTCCCAGAGTTAGCAGTCTTTACGTTCTGTCTCCCTTTCTGATATTTCCCACACATTTCTTCTCCCTTCCCTTATTTTCCCTTTCACTATTATTTATATTCCCCAAATAATCTTCTTAATGTACTGTTGGATCCTATTGGCTAGTATCTTGTTTAGAATTTTTGCATCTGCGTTCATCAGGGATATTGGTCTATAATTCACCCTTCTGGTAGGGTCTTTGGTTTTGGAATCAACCAACCATTTATGATGCTGGCCTCATAAAACGAATTTGGAAGTATTTCCTCCCTTTCTATCCTTCAGAACAGCTTTAGTAGAATAGGTATGATTTCTTCTTTAAAAATTTGATAGAATTCCCCTGGGAAGCCATCTGGTCCTGGACTTTTGTGTCTTGGGAGGTTTTTGATGGCTGCTTCAATTTATTGGCCTGTTATTGGCCTGTTCAGGGAAAATTGAACAGCCACGTTCAGAAGAATGGAACTAGACCATTCTCTTACACCAGACACAAAGATAAACTCAAATTGGATGAAAGATCTAAATGTGAGAGAAGAATCCATCAAGACCCTAGAGGAGAACACAGGCAACTCCCTTTTTGAACTTGGCCACAGCAACTTCCTGCAAGATACATCTATGAAAGCAAGGGAAACAAAAGCAAAAATGAACTATTGGGACTTAAGATAAAAAGCTGCACAGCAAAAGAAATAGTCAACAAAACTAAAAGACAACCTACAGAATGGGAGAAGATATTTGTAAATGACATATCAGATAAAGGGCTAGTGTCCAAGATCTATAAAGAACTTATTAAACTCAACACCCAAGAAACAAATAATCCAATCATGAAATGGGCAAAAGACATGAACAGAAATTTCAGAGGAAGACATAGACATGACCAACAAGCACACGAGAAAATGCTCCGCATCCCTTGCCATCAGGGAAATACAAATCAAAACCACAGTTAGATACCCAATGGTCACACCAGTGAGAATGGGGAAAATTAACAAGGCAGGAAACATCAAATGTTGGAGAGGATGTGGAGAAAGGGGAACCCTCTTGCACTGTTGGTGGGAATGTGAACTGGTGCAGGGACTCTGGAAAACTGTGTGGAGGTTCCTCAAAGAGTTAAAAATAGATCTGCCCTACGACCCTGCAATTGCTCTGCTGGGGATTTACCCCAAGATACAGAGGCAGTGAAAAGCTGAGACACCTGCCCCCCAATGTTTATAGCAGCAATGTCCACAGTAGCCAAACTGTGGAAGGAGCCTCAGTGTCCATCGAAAGATGAATGGATAAAAAAGATGTAGTGTATAAAGATTTTTTTTATTTATTCATTTATGAGAGAGAGAGAGAGAAGGCTCCATGCAGGAGCCTGATGTGGGACTTGATCTCTGGTCTCCAGGATCATGCCCTGGGCCAAAGGCAGGGGCCAAACTGCTGAGCCACCCCAGGATCCCCAGATGTGGTCTATATATACAAGGGAATACTACTCAGCCATTAGAAAGGATGAATACTCACCATTTGCTTCGATGTGGATGGACTGGAGGGTATTTTGGTGAGTGAAGTAAGTCAATCAGAGAAGGAGAAACATTATATGGTTTCACTCATACAGAGAATATAAAAAATAATGAAAGGGATAATAGGGGAAAGGAGAAAATGAGTGGGAAAAATCAGACAGGATGACAAAACAAGAGAGACTCCTAGCTCAGGAAAGCAAATAAGGGGTAGTGGAAGAGGAGATGGGCAGGGGGATGGGGTGACTGGGTGACAGGCAGTGAGGGGAATACTGGACAGGAGAAGCACTGGGTGCTATACTCTATGTTGGCAAATAGAACTCTAATAAAAAAATATACACACACACAAAAGAAAGCTAGAATGATCAAAATATAGAACAAGAAAACATAAAGGAGACACAAATGGAAAGGCAATTATTTATAATATATATATATTATAAACATATGTGGAGTATTAGCCCCGTCTTGAACTAGGTTAGTGTCCTGCCACAAAAGACTCTTAAAAATAGGATATTTTTCTGTAATTAGGAGCATAATCTGAGACTTTCTCACTTTTTAATATTTACCCCAATACGTAAGATAAAATTAATCAGAAGATCTAAACTAGCTCAGAGTAGAGGCTTTTTAACCCAGCTGAGAAAGCTTGGGTCATGTTAGACAGACTTACAATTTGAGGAAAAAAACAAACAAATGATTAAAAGGATTTTAAAAAGTCGTAACCTCAGGTTGACTTAAGATTTGTATAACTAATTTACTGATCAAAAAGCATATACATAAAAATAACTCATTACAGCGAAAATATTACCAGATAGTAAAAAGCTAAGGATACAGTACTGGCTTCAATCTATAACATTCCATGGCTTTGAAAAATAACACCACTTTTCTCAGACTGTTTCCCCACCTATAGATAGGGTATTTTTATTTTTATTTTTTTGTTTTGTTTTGTTTTGTTTAACAATGATTTATTTGAGAGAAAGCGTGACCAGGAAGGGTGAGGGAGGACAGAGAATCTCAAGTAGACTCTGCACTGAGCACCATACATGGGGATCCATCTCATGACCCTGAGATCACAACCTGAGCTGAAACCAAGGGTCAGACACTCAACTGACTGTATCACCCAGGGGCCTGGGGTATTTTTGTTTTTGTTTTTTTAAATATTAAGATAATGAATAATTTATCTCCGTTACTGAGTTTTTTTGATGCTCCCTTAAATTCTGTACACAATTCAACAATCACTTACTGTCTACCATGAGCCAGGTAGTATTTTAAGTGTCCCTGCAACGCAATGCAGTACAGACAAGACAAACAACATCCCTGTTCTTTGAGATTTTACATTCTAATACAGAGACACAGACAATAAGCAAGAAGGAAAGAGAACATGAGATACTAATGAAAATATTACACTCTGTTGGAGAAATCTTGCAAAAAATACTGCTATTTTAGATAGGGTGGTGGTCAGGGATGGTCTTTTGAGGCAGTTTCATAAAATGAGATATCAAGGTCTCAGAGAAAACATGCTAGAGAGAAGTCATCAAAAAGAAAGATCTGGTGTTCTGAGGAACAGAAAACAGGCCAGGGTGCCCAGAGAGTAAAAAATTTATATACAGAGAAAATTCCTTCCTACCTTTGTCCCATACCCATATATTCCACACACAATTCCTGATAAGAAACAGCTATGATTCTTTGTGTATCTTCCCAAAAGCATTATACATACATAAGTAAATGGACTGTACATTATTTTCTCCCAATTAATAAACAAATGTGATAAATATCCCAAAATAAAGGATTATTCAAATACATTTTAATAACAGCATAAAAGTCAATACTTCTTTCATAGGTATTTAAAATATTATATATATAAAATATGTAAACCTATAATACTTATGCTCATGTATAAGATAGATTCCAGGGATCCCTGGGTGGCGCAGCAGTTTAGCGCTTGCATTTGGCCCAGGGCGCGATCCTGGAGACCCGGAATTGAGTCTCATGTCGGGCTCCCGGTGCATGGAGCCTGCTTCTCCCTCTGCCTGTGTCTCTGCCTCTCTCTCTCTCTGTGACTATCATAAATAAATAAAAATTTAAAAAAAATTTAAGATAGATTCCAGAATATTTTTTAAAGTTTATACATGCTGAAAAATGTAGAAAATACATTCCAAAATTTATATACATTCTCTGACTTTTTTCCTATTGTGTATATGTATCTCAACAACTCCTTTATACCACAACCATTTAAAAAATTTTTATTAACACCAGATTATGTTAAACTCTATAATGTCTACTTCAAAATTTCCCATTTTGCTTTGTACAATAATAAAAAAGTATTCAATTACTCATTCTCTTCTTACCAACCATCCTGAAAGTCTACCAGAGAAAGTCATTGTGCCAAGAGACCAAATACAGAAATTAATAAGACAAACACTAACTTCAAGAAAGGCAGAAAATTGTGAATACAAATAAAATTTAAATAATTGTGAAATGCTTAAAAAAGAACTATATTTAGAGTATTATAAGAAAAAACAGAGGCAAACACAGTGTGGAGTGTTAGAAATATTTCAAGATGGGAGAAACGCTATGGCTGAGTCTTGTTTGAAATATTCACTAGAAAATGGTAAGAGGAGACCACAGGAAGTGCAAAGGTATCAAAGAATCCAAACTATGCATGTGCAGAAATAGTAACAGGCAAAATTGGAAAAATAAGGTAATTGTTAAGAGTAGTTGTACTTGATTAAGTTTACAATTCTGCAAAAGGAAATTCAGGAAATACCATGAGACTACTGTTGCTACACTATATGTAAGGGATCTATCTTTCTGACTTGATAAAATTTACAACTTCTCAGTATATGGTTTACATATCATGTACATATATCATCAGAATAAATTCATTTTACAGAAGCATACTCTTACATTTAAAATTCAGAATTTATTATGGCATTAAACATGGCAAGTCTTAATCTGATAGATTTTATTCTATGATATAAAACAAATTTCAACACATTTTTAAAATTGAAGTCATATCAAATATGTTCTTAGACCACAATGAAATTAAACTGGAAGTATATTAAGCTAATTTCCAAATATTACAGGAAAAAAAACACTCTAAATAACCCATGAATAAGAAGATCAAAGTAAAGATTAGAAATATTTTTAATTGAATGAAAATGAGAACACAATTTAAAAACATATGCAAGATGTAGATAAAGCAGTGTCTAGAGGGAAATGTGTAGCATCAATTGAATGTCTTTAAAGAGTATAACAAAGGGTTTAAATCAATAATCTAATCTTCCACTTTAGAAAAAGAATGGTAAATTAAATCCAAAGAAAGAAGGAATGAATAACATAAATCCAAGAAGAAATATTAAGAAACAGAAAAGCAATAGAGAAAAATAAATAAGAACAAAAAGCTAATTCTTTGTAAAGAATAAGAAAATTTATAAAACTTTAGCCAGACTAATCAAGAAAAAAATACAAAAATATCAGTATCGGGAATTAAAGAGGGGCAATCACTATAGATAATACAAAAATTAAAAGAATATTAAGGAAACATTATGAGCGACTTATGCCAGTGAACCTGATAACTTAATTGAGCACACAAAATTCTAAAGACATTACCTACAAAAGCTAACTCTAGAAGAAGTACACTGAATAGCTGTGTATCTATTAAATAAATTCAATTTGTACTTAAAAAATTCCCATGAAAAAAACTTCAGACCTAGATGGCTCCTATAGTGAAATCTACCAAACATTTATTGAAGAAATGATACTAATTTTACACAGACTCTAAAAAAACAGTATGAAAGGGAAGATATTTTCTAATATCCTCTAATTTCTTCTTGTACACATTCAGTTATTTAAGTTTCTGGCTTTAAAAAAAAAGTCTTAATTTGCAAGTATATGCAGTTTTTTTCTTAATTATTTCAAATTCAACTCCATTGTGGTCAGAAAATATACTGGTCTATCTTGACGAATGCTTCATTGCACCCCAAAAGGATGTGTGTTCTTCATTTTTGGGTACAATACTCTATAAATAGCAACTAGGTTAAGTTTGTTTCTTGTCGTTTGACTCTTCTATACCCCTACTGATTTTTTTAAATCACATATTCTACCAATTTTCAAAAAAAGTTATTAAACTCTCAATCTATGATTTTGGATTCTCCATTTCTTTATTTAGATATGTCTGTATTCATGCATAAATTGTTGTTACTAGCGGATTCACATTTATTGTATGTCTTGATGAACTGACACTTTTATCACTATAAAATTCTTTTATAAAGACCTAGTGGTCCTTGGAATTTACTTTGTTATTAATACAACTATACCAAAAAATGGTTACTGTTTGCATGGTAGAAAAGATACATAATTAAGAGAGAGAAAGGGGGACAGAGAGAGGTTGTTTATTATAATGAATTGGTTCATGTGATTATGGAAGTGGAGAAGTCCTACAATCTGCCATCTGTGAAATAAAAACCCAGGAAAGACAGTTCTGTCATTCAGTCCAAGTTTAAAGGCCTGAGAACCAGGGAAGCTGATAAATTCCAGTCCAACGTCTAGAAGAGACAAAGTGAAATATACCAGCTCAATCAGTGAAGAAAGCAAGCAAGCAATTCCGCCCCCCCATTCAGGCCCATCAATGGGTTGAATGACACCTACCCAGGACGGAAGGGCAATCGACTAAGTACACCAATTTGAATACTAGTTCCGTACTAACACTCTCACAGACACACCAGAAATAATGTTTAATCTGGAGACCCCATGGCCAGTTGACATATAAAATTAAATATAACATATGGCATATCATCCTCTATGCTTATGCTTGAAACATATCTTTGTATTTAAGAACTGATATAAATAATATATACTTGAATCTTGCTCTCTTATACAGTCTGAAAATCTTTCTTAAATCACATACATGGTCCATTTACATTTAATATTTTTTAAAGATTTTATTTAACAGAAAGAGAGCACAAGTAAGGGGAGTAGCAGGAGAGGGAGAGGCAGGCTCTATGCTGAGCAGGAAGCCTGATGTGGGGCTGGATCCCAGGAACCTGGGATCAGGATCATTACCTGAGCTGAAGGCAGATGCTTAAACAACTGAGCCACCCAGGTGCCCCCATTTACATTTAGTATTATTGTTGATATTTGAGTTAATTGTATTTGTCCCATTCTTCATTCCTTTGCATTTCTTTCCTTCCTTTTTTGGATTGAATATTTTTTAACATTCCACTTTCTCTCCTGTAAAGACTATCTAATTAAGTGTCCTTGTATTATTTTTGTGTGACTGGATGCTCTCGTGATTATAATACTCATCTATAGCATACTGGTCACTACAAATTGTTATTCAAGGATACTTCATGAAGAGTATTTTACAAAAATAAATAAATAAATAAATAATTCTTTTAGCCCCCTTTAAGTCCTCTCTGCTATTGTTGTAGTATATTTTACTTCAAAATACATTATAAACCCCTATAGTATTTTATTATTTCTTAGGTGGTTAATGATAAAGTAAATAATACAAGTTAAAAAATAGACTTTTTGACTTATTTCACTCAGCATAATACCCTCCAGTTCCATCCATGTTGAAGCAAATGGTGGGTATTTGTCATTTCTAATGGCTGAGTAATATTCCATTATCAATCAGAGAAGGACAAACACTATATGTTCTCATTCATTTGGGGAATATAAATAATAGTGAAAGGGAATAGAAGGGAGAAGAAATGGGTAGGGAATATCAGAAAGGGAGACAGAACATGAAAGACTCCTAACTCTGGGAAACGAACTAGGGGTGGTGGAAGGGGAGGAGGGCGGTGGAGGGGGTGTGAATGGGTGACAGGCACTGATGGGGGCACTTGTTGGGATGAGCACAGGGTGTTATTCTGTATGTTGGCAAATTGAACACCAATAAAAAATAAATTTATTATTAAAAAATAAAAAATAAAAAATAGAAAAACAAAATAAAAAATAGACTTTTTGTCATATTTACATACTTCTTTACCATTTCCAGACCTTCTCAGTCTTCCTTATTAATTCAGGTTTCCATCTGACATATTTTCTCTTGATATGAAGAATTTTCTTTAGCATGACTTTTTGTATAGGTCTGCTGGCAACAAATTGTCTCTCATCTTTTATGACTATTAAGGTGCCTGTTGTATCTTTCTTATTGAAGTTTATTTTCACTAGATATGGAATTCTAGCTTGACAGTTTGTTTTTCTTCTTTAAGAAGAACTTTAAAAATTGCATTTCACTGACATGGTATCCATTGTTTCTGATAAACAGTCAACCACCATTCTTGTCACTCCTCTGATCTGTCTTTTTCCCTCTACTGCTTTTAAGATTTTCTTTCCAGGAGTGCCTGGGTGGCTCAGTCAGTTAGGCATCTGACTCTTTTTTTTTTTTTTGAATTTTTTATAAGCTTTTACTTCAGTGATCAAAAGAATGCAGTAAATGGAATCTATACTGATTAACATTAGGCATGCACCTTTACCTGAAACTGCTGTTAGCTTTTGACTGGCCTAAATCTGTATAACCTATTTAGGCACATCTTTGAATTTTTTGGACCCTGATATACAGGGTTAGTAAGCTTCTTCCTTGTGGCAGTTTAGTACTGAGAATTATGCTCACTGGCTAGATTCCTTTATATCTAAAGGCCTCTAGACACTCAGGCTACCTGTACTACCTTGAGACCGTACCTTATACATTAAAGTAAATCACAGCATAAGGGAAGGAGATAATCTAGAAAGCTGAGTGTATTGTATTAACATCCCATAGATTTCTTTCCAGCACCGAAAGTCAAAACACTAGATAAAGAGGCCTATAGTTAAGTACCAAATTACTTTTCTCCACCTGCTAGCCTTTCTGAGAGACACAAAGATGTATCAATCTCCCCAGAAATCTGAAATGAATCCACACAAATGACAGATTTTACTTTATGTGGTCCCACTATCAAATTAGAGAAAGCAGTTCCACTATCAAAATTATAGGGAGCAGTTTATGGGACTTTGAGAAAGCATAGTCGCAGATACAGTAATTTGCATCTAGTAGTTTTCCCATTCATCTGTCAATTGTTTTCACAAGATTAGCATTAAAAAAACACAATTAAATACATATATGACCCTCAACCCACCCCCCCAAAATTGGTCTTTGTTCATTCTCAGATGACAGGATGTTCCAAGAGTGACAAAGGTGGGAGCCAATCCCCCCATAGCCTTTTTCTTCAACTATCCCATCAACCATTCTTCATTTCTTGAACTACCTTCCTTTTCCAAAGAGGTAATGCTGAGATCAGTCAGAAAGGCTTTCTGAGAAAACTGGCTTGGATTTCTGGGTCTGTTCCAGTTGATTCAAGATGAATTGTCAAGTCAATTCAGATATTTTTGTTACCCTGATGATTCAACTCCATAGACATTAATACCCAAACACTGCAATAATGGCGGAGAATGTACAAATCCCCCTGATTTTCATTTCTTCCTCCACTGTCTGTCACTTTTCTGAGCACATTACTGATACAGATGTCAGTTGAGGTTGGGAGATAAATTTATAAAAGTGAGCAATTTATTTTTGTGTTTGGGGCTTTTTTAGATTCCAGTCTGTCCACAGTTTAGAGCTTCATTCTTGTCTCTACAAATATCTCAATCTATGGTAGGATCACTCCTCCATATGCCCATATCCAGACCAGTAACCTGCTACAGATATAAAAAAAGAAAATTTTATTCCTCTCTGGAGCTCAGTAATAAGATTTCTTTTGCTTCTTTGCTCTTTAGAAGTCTCATAGAAAAGTATAATTTTTGTTTTGCACTTTTCTGTTGTTTATTATACATGAGCAACATTCTTCTACAAGCTAACCACCATCAGTACTCTGTAGTCTCATGATTTGTTTTTGAGAATATGCTTATGTTTATAAATTTTTTCATTTTTCCCCTTTGTTAATTAACTATAGTTTCTTTATTATTTTTTTATAATAAATTTATTTTTTATTGGTGTTCAATTTGCCAACATACAGAATAACACCCAGTGCTCATCCCGTCAAGTGCCCCCCTCAGTGCCCATCACCCATTCACCCCCACCCCCCGCCTTCCCCTTCCACCATCCCTAGTTCATTTCCCAGAGTTAGGAGTCTTTCTGTTCTGTCTCCCTTTCTGATATTTCCCACACACTTCTTCTCCCTTCCCTTCTATTCCCTTTCACTATTATTTATATTCCCCAAATGAATGAGAACATATAACAATGGAATATTATTCAGCCATTAGAAATGACAAATACCCACAATTTGCTTCAACATGGATGGAACTGGAGGGTATTATGCTGAGTGAACTAAGTCAATCGGAGAAGGACAAACATTAACTATAGTTTCAATTGCTCATTTCTATTTTCCCTTGGGTATGTAACTGTTTCATATTAATTTATTCAAGTTCCTTGTGTATTAAGTAAATTAATATTTTATCATTTATATTAATTTTTAGCTAATAGCTGGTTTTTTTTAATTTATTTTTTATTGGTGTTCAATTTACTAACATACAGAATAACACCCAGTGCCCGTCACCCATTCACTCCCACCCCCTGCCCTCCTCCTCTTCTACCACCCCTAGTTCGTTTCCCAGAGTTAGCAGTCTTTACGTTCTGTCTCCCTTTCTGATATTTCCCACACATTTCTTCTCCCTTCCCTTATATTCCCTTTCACTATTATTTATATTCCCCAAATGAATGAGAACATATAATGTTTGTCCTTCTCCGACTGACTTACTTCACTCAGCATAATACCCTCCAGTTCCATCCACGTTGAAGCAAATGGTGAGTATTTGTCATTTCTAATAGCTGAGTAATATTCCATTGTATACATAAACCACATCTTCTTTATCCATTCATCTTTCGATGGACACCGAGGCTCCTTCCACAGTTTGGCTACTGTGGACATTGCTGCTATAAACATCGGGGTGCAGGTGTCCCAGCATTTCATTGCATTTGTATCTTTGGGGTAAATCCCCAACAGTGCAATTGCTGGGTCGTAGGGCAGGTCTATTTTTAACTGTTTGAGGAACCTCCACACAGTTTTCCAGAGTGGCTGCACCAGTTCACATTCCCACCAACAGTGTATGAGTGTTCCCTTTTCTCCGCATCCTCTCCAACATTTGTTGTTTCCTGCCTTGTTAATTTTCCCCATTCTCACTGGTGTGAGGTGGTATCTCATTGTGGTTTTGATTTGTATTTCCCTGATGGCAAGTGATGCAGAGCATTTTCTCATATGCATGTTGGCCATGTCTATGTCTTCCTCTGTGAGATTTCTGTTCATGTCTTTTGCCCATTTCATGATTGGATTGTTTGTTTCTTTGCTGTTGAGTTTAAGAAGTTCTTTATAGATCTTGGAAACTAGCCCTTTATCTGATATGTCATTTGCAAATATCTTCTCCCATTCTGTAGGTTGTCTTTGAGTTTTGTTGACTGTATCCTTTGCTGTGCAAAAGCTTCTTATCTTGATGAAGTCCCAATAGTTCATTTTTGCTTTTGTTTCTTTTGCCTTCGTGGATGTATCTTGCAAGAAGTTACTATGGCCGAGTTCAAAAAGGGTGTTGCCTGTGTTCTCCTCTAGGATTTTGATGGAATCTTGTCTCACATTTAGATCTTTCATCCATTTTGAGTTTATCTTTGTGTATGGTGAAAGAGAGTGGTCCAATTTTCCCAGCACCATTTATTGAAGAGACTGTCTTTCTTCCAATGGATAGTCTTTCCTCCTTTATCGAATATTAGTTGCCCAAGTAGGATTTATCCCTGGGACACAAGGCTGGTTCAACACCCGTAAAACAATCAATGTGATTCATCATATCAGCAAGAGAAAAACCAAGAACCATATGATCCTCTCATTGGATGCAGAGACAGCATTTGACAAAATACAGCATCCATTCCTCATCAAAACTCTTCAGAGTGTAGGGATAGAGGGAACATTCCTCGACATCTTAAAAGCCATCTATGAAAAGCCCACAACAAATATCATTCTCAATGGGGAAGCACTGGGAGCCTTTCCCCTAAGATCAGGAACAAGACAGGGATGTCCACTCTCACCACTGCTGTTCAACATAGTACTGGAAGTCCTAGCCTCAGCAATCAGACAACAAAAAGACATTAAAGGCATTCAAATTGGCAAAGAAGAAGTCAAACTCTCCCTCTTCGCCGATGACATGATAGCTGGGGTTTTTTAATGCATGGATGCTACCTTGTACCATCTGGAGTAAGGAGGTATTCAGTTCAATTTCCATGCAAGCCTCTATAATTGTAGCGAAAATCTGCACATCCATAATGTGGCAGACAGATTTTCATCATACTTTATCTTTTGCCTACAAATATATTTTTTAGCATGTCAAATGTAACTATTTTTCTTTTTATTTACTATTTTTACATGATACTTCACTGATCTTTCTTACCTCCAAGATTGTAAAACTGTACCTACATTTTATCACTATTAGGCTTTATTTTATTCTGTTTTCCAATAAAGCTGACAGGTTCTTCTAGGATCTTTGTGTCAAGGTTCCAAATTCTAAGTATCAAATGTACTCCTGTAAAACTTGAATTTAGAAAAAAATAATTGGAGAGAGAAGCAGTAACACTAAAGGTATTCTATATCATCCTCCCATTCCCAGACCATGGCTTATTGATATCGGCCTTCAGTCAGAAACTGGCAAAATGACTTCTTGTTTCCCCACTCCCCTGATTATTGCAGCAATAGATCACTTGGCAGGTTATTTTTATACTGTTTTTCTGGCAATCATGTCTGAAAGCCTAGCATAGAAAATAATCTTCTATACCTTAAAAGATTTTGCAAGTACCTAATTTCTAACATTAAACCCCATTATATTTAAAATAACTAATTTATGTAATCTCTAATAGAATCTATACTACCAAATAACTGATTATCATCATGAGTGAAATCAATTGAAGGCAAGGTTTAACATACAAGGAAGATTTGTAAACACCCATTAGTAATAATCATGAAGCTCTGCAAAATAATCAAATGAAGTAATTTCACAACATTTTTCTCTAAAGCCAATTATCTTCTTTTCTTACCCATTTGACAAATTTGGGGGTGAGGAATAAATAAATATATGTGCATTAGGGAGAGAGAATAATATTAGAGGCATCAAAACAAGTCTACAGAATTACATTTGGCTCTTAATGGTGTTTTGCAGTTTATTGATCTCTGGCCAGAATCCTGACATTGCTCTAAACCATAGAAGAAACAGTTGTGAATGAGTGAGACTCTCTTGCTTAAAATATTAACAAACATTCTTACAGCAATTAGAATAAAACTCTTTATCTAAGCCTAACACACCTTAGTGATTTGAATCTTACCATAATATAAATTTATCCCCTAAATCTCTCACAATTATTCATCATACTCCAGCTGAGAAATGGATGTTTATTTTATAATCTTTAAACATATCAAGTTTATGCCCTAATTATGCATAACTCTACCTCATTGCCTACAACAGTACCTGACAAATGAGAGGTACTCAGTGAAGAACGGTATTTGTTAAGTGAATGTATTATTTACAATAAGAATTCTCTCTCTTGACTTCCTATTATTAAATCTTTCAGCAGACCACATGCCGACTCAATAACCTCCTCATGGAAGTTTTCACTTCTTGGTTGCGAAGGGTATAAATCACAGGATTCAACAAAGGAAAGATCACAGTGTGAAAGAAGGAAACTACCTTGTCAGCTGATAAAGCCCTGAAGGGGCGAGTGTAGATGAAGATGGCAGGCCCAAACATGAGAAGTATAATCATGACATGAGTGGTACACGTGGACACTGCTTTGCTCTTCCCTTCACAAGCAGACCCATGTACATGGCAGAGGATGACTGCATAGGAAGACAAGAGCCCCAAGAAGCACAGGAGAGTGAGCAGACCACTATTGAAGACCATCAGAAGCTCCACCACAAAGGTGTCTGTGCAGGCCAGCTTGATGACCTGCGGCACATCACAGAAGAAGTTATCCAGTCGGTTTGGGCCACAGAAGGGCAAGCGGAGGATGAGGGCCACCTGGATAATGGAGTGGACAAAGCCTCCAAGCCACAGAGCCAATAGCAAGGCATAGCAGGCTCTAGGGTTCATGACAGTTGAATAGTGTAAAGGCCGACAGATGGCAATGTAGCGGTCAAAGGCCATCACAACAAGGAGTAATCCTTCCCCTCCTCCAAGGAAGTGCAAGAAAAAGAGCTGAGTGATGCAACCCCTGTAGGAGATTACCTTCTTCTCAGAAAGGAAGTCCACCAGCATCCTGGGAGCCACAATGAAGGAGTAGGATGCATCCAGGAAAGCCAAGTTGCCCAGAAAGAAGTAGAGGGGGGCTGTGAGGCCAGGATCTGTTCTGATGGTGAGGATGATGAGGAAGTTTCCAGGGAGGATGATGAAATAGAAGATTAAAACTAGCACAAAGACCAAGAGCTGAATATTTCGAGACTGGGTTAGACCAAGAAGGATGAATTCTTTCACCACTGTGTTATTTTCTGCCTCCATCTCCTCTGCCTATAGAATATCAGAGGTAGATAATTTAATTTCATTTCTTGCATGTAGCTCATAGTTCTAAAACTAAAAGCAGCGTATGTCACATCTGTTACACCATCACTT
Source organism: Canis aureus (assembly GCF_053574225.1). Taxonomy (NCBI): domain Eukaryota; kingdom Metazoa; phylum Chordata; class Mammalia; order Carnivora; family Canidae; genus Canis; species Canis aureus. The sequence continues at coordinate 23,854,706 of NC_135623.1, forward strand.
CCCCATCACCTAAGAAATCTTTTCTAATCATTCTTCTTCTACATTTCGTATCTACCAACACCCTGGTTTGCAGCCACCTTCTTCTGCTTCTTCCTGTGCTTCTATTTCACTGTTCTCTCACATGGGACTCTGGAATGCCCCTCCCTGGACTTGTTTATGATTTGCATGAGGCATAAGAAAAGGTCAGTGATTGAGAAAAAACTTAACCTCTGTTATCAAGTTCTTCAGGTTTTTATTTGAATGGGAGTAGAGCTGGAGACTTCCAGCACAGAGGAATGACAGAGTTTTTTAAGGTAACAGAAAATTTGCATATCTTGACTGTAATGGTTACAAGTATTCATTCTATCACCAAAACTTACTAAACTATACAAAAGTTGGTACATTTAATTTATGCAAATTATAACTTAGTCATGCTGATGTAAGAAGTTAAAAAAAAAAACTATTTACTTGAACTATTTCCTTTTCCTATATATAATATCAACTCATTCACATGATCTAAAAAAAATTCCTGGTTACTCTGGAGAAAAGAGATCTGAGGTTTATCTGTACAATGGCCTCTAAACTGGGAATGTGGTTGCCCAACACATATGATAATTTATTGGTATGAAAATAATAATAGAATTTATATTCGTATGTTTTTATATCCCATTCCTTGAAGTTCTATTTTTGAAAATTTTATACTTTATGTAGAGTCATGGTATAATTGAACATAAAATATACAAATAAAATATAGATGTTACTTGTGCATATTCAAAATGGTTCATTACTGAAATGAAAAAATTTAAAAGCTTGAAAACATTGGAATTAGAGAAAAATGCTAGTGATTTAAAATAATATTTCACAGGGGTTCCTGGGTGGCACAGTCAGTTAAGTGTTTGACTCTTGGTTTCTGCTCAGGGAGTGATCTTGGAGTTTTGAGATCCAGCCCCACATCAGACTCTGTGATCAACAGTCTTCTTGAGATTCTCTCTCCTTCTCTCCCTCTGCCCCTCCAGCTCATGGTCGCTTGCTCTATCAAATCTTTAAAAAGGACAAAAGAACAACCAAAAAACCCCAATATTTCACATGCTTTCAGCTGCATAGTACAGTTGTTATTATTTTTTTAATTTTATTTATTTATTCATTCATGAAAGACACAAAGAAGCAGAGGCAAAGGCAGAGGGAGAAGCAGACTCCTGTCGGGGAGCCTGATGGAGGACTCAATCCCAGGACTCTGGGATCATGACGTGAGCCAAAGGCAGATGGTCAACCACTGACCAACCCAGGTGCCTCTGTACACTTGTTTTTAAATAGTGTTGTGGAATATGGAGTGTAGAGAGGAGAGCAAAAAGGGTTCACTAACTAAATGTAAGATGAGATGGAATTAAAGAGGGAAAGATGGAAGAGAAAAGCAATAAAGTTCCAAACTGAGAAACCAAAGGAAAGTTTTACAATGACACATCTATTCAAAACATCAAAATAGCTGCTTTTTGTATGTCTAAACCTAGATAGAATAATTGGTAGCAGAGGTTTCCATGTATAGTCTAAATAGGAATAAAAGAGGTACTTTACATCACAAAGGCACATATATGCATGTGTGCACGCGCACACACACACACACACATGCAGTTTCCTAAGCAAAATTGAAGCACAGAAATCTATAATGGCATCATCCAAATCAGTTCTCCCTTCCTTCCTCCCTCCATTCTTCCCTCCCTGTTCTCCTTCTGCATTCATTGGCTTCAATATTTGTCTTTCTGTTCATAAAACCTGCTGTTAGAAAAATGAATCAGGGATCTTTCTATATTAAGTCCTAAGTAGTGTGCATCTTTCACACTATTATACAGTGCTTACTATGCTATCTTTCATAGAAAGAAGAAAACTTTAAGTAGCTCTAAAGTTAGAGCTGCAGGCTCTTCCACTATATTCTGTGTTTTATTTCCTATCATAAACTTCTGTTTTTCTATTAGCCCTTTAACAGATGGGATTCATTACCATCTAACATCCCTCACTTCTCTCAACTAATATGTGGTATATAAATTTAACACCAAGTATTAACATCCCCAAGACTATTGGTATTAAAAAAAAAAGGCTTTGCATATCCCCCAAAAAGTAATTTTAAACATCAGGAAGAACTAGAGCTATATTTTTGAGAACAGATAAAATGTGTTGCTGTATCACTAAATTAAAACCTCATATATTAGTCTCTTTCTACTATAATTTTGACCATTGTAGACCATGGCAGCAAATGCCCCATCTGAAGAATTGTAATATGTTTCCATTTATTCCTTCTTTCTATTCTTCACAAATATGAAGACAAAAACATTTACTTCTCTAGCAATCCAATACTACTCTCACACAGCAGACATTACCACATAATGGAAGGAACAATTACTGTTTATTCCTACCTCTGTTCTTAAATATCTCTTCTCACAGAGGAGCTTCTTACACTTTGAAATACATAGCCAATTTATGATGCAATGGAGAATGTACTTTGGGAATTTGAAGGCTAACAAAGGCATAGAATGCTTTCAATGGGAATTATTAGAATGCCAACAAGATATAATCAGAGATTATACTTGAGATCTGTTATGTACAAACATTCAAATACAAATCAGTTAAACAGATACTGTATCACTTCTGGGACTTAAAATCAACATTCCATCAGTGACAGAGATAATGCAATGGCGAACATATTTATTAGGTCTCAGTGATAGAAAGCCACAGGAAATTATATTTTATAATGCATTTCAAAAAGAGAAAAATAGTATAATTGATAGTAAATCATTGCAATACATAGGAAAAAATATTGTAGGAAAAAATATTGTGGTCATGTAGGTGGTAAATACATTAGATTCATCATTATTTCTGGTAACAAGAAGATAGGCAAGGACAAAATAAATTATACTCGTAAAGTCTCCTTTACATAGTCCTTCCATGTAAAGAGAGGATGTTCTCCAACTAGATCCTGTTATACCCTTGGTATTTGTTGTTTTCATTTTAGACATAATTGTCTCCTATGCCCTGCTAAAACAATAACGAAGAACTATTTCTTTTTCAACTAAATAATAAACAGAAGGAAAATAATTAAGAATCATGTAGAAGGCAACATAATTTAAATTTTAGTAGATCTGATTTTGTTTTAAAGAGAAAGAATTTCAAAATATTTTAAAAATTAAAATACTAGACATAAAATGTTTTGTTAAAGAATACAGTACATAATAAAAGACATTTCATTCTCATATAATCATAGTAGGGAACTTTAACATCTCAGTTACACCAATGGACAGATTATCCAAACAGAAAATCAACAAGGTAAACAGTAGTTTTGAATGGCACACTGGACCAGATGGATTTAATATATATATTCAGAACATTCTATCCTAAAACAGCAGAATTCTCATTCTTTTCAAGTGCACACAGAACATTCTCCAAAACAGATCACATATTAGGCCACAAAGCAAGCTTCAAAAATTTTTTTTAAAAAATCAGTCATACCATGTATCTTCTGACCAAAACACTGTAGAACTGGAAATCAATCACAAGAAAAGGTTTGGAAAGGCCACAAATACATGGAGGTTAAATAACATGCTAACAAGGAATGGGTCAGCCATGAAATCAAAGAAGAAATAAAAAATTATATAGAAACAAATGAAAACTAAAACATAATGATCCAAAATCATTGAGAGGCAGCAAAAGTGGTTTTAAGAGGGAAGTTTATAGCAATACAGGCCAACCTCAAGAAGTAAGAAAAATCTAAAATAAACAACCTAACCTGACACCTAAAAGACCTAGGAAAAGAACAACAAGCAAAACCCAAACTCATCAAAAGAGAAGAAATAATAAAGATTAGAGCAGAAATAAATGATCAAAGACTGAAAAACAATAGAACACATCAATGAAACCAGGATTTTGTTCTCTGAAAATATCAACAAAATTGATAAACCTCTAGCCAGACTCATCAAAAAGAGGAGAGACAGAAAGGACTCAAATAAATAAAATCACTAATGAAGAGGAGAAATAACAACCAAGATCCAGAAATACAAAGGATTGTCACAGAATATTACGAAAACCCATATTCCAACAAATTGGACAACTTAGAAGAAGTGGATAAATTCTTAAAAACATATAATGTACCAAAACTAAAGCAGGAAGAAATTGAAAATTTTAACATTATGAGCAATGAAATTGAATTGGTAATCAAAAACCTACCCCTCCACCTCCCAAAAAAGGTCCAGGACCTGACAGCTTCACAGACAAATTCTACCAAAAATTTAAACAAGAGTTAATATCTATTTTTCTCTAACTATTCCAAACAATAGAAGAGGAAGTAAACTTCCAAATTCATTCTATGAGGCCAGACACCAAAATCAGATAAAGATACCACTAAAAAAAGAACTATAGGCCAATATCTCTCATGAATATAGATACAAAAATCCTCAACAAAATATTAGAAAACTGAATCTAATAATACATTATTAAAAATCATACACCACAATCAAGTGAGGTTTATTCCCAGTATGCAAGGATGCTTTAATATTCACAAAGAATTCAGCATAATATTTCACATTAACAAGGAAAGGATGATAACCATAGGTGAGACAGGAATCCATCAAAATCCTAGAGAACACAAGCAGCAACTTCTTGCTAGATATGTCTTCAAAGGCAAGAGAAACAAAAGCAAAAATGAACTATTGGAACTTCATTAAAGATAAAAAGCTTTTGCACAACAAAGGAAACAGTCAAAACCAAAAGACAGCCAACAGAATCGGAGATGGTATTTACAAATGTCTTATCAGATAAAGGGCTCGTATCCAAAATCTATAGAGAACTTATCAAACTCAATTCCCAAAAAACAAAAAAATCCAGTCAAGAAATAGGCAGAAGACATGAACAAACACTTCTCCAAAGAAACCAAGCAATTAGCCAATGACACATGAGAGAATGCTCAACTTCACTTGGCATCAGGGAAATACAAATCAAACAAAGAGAATGAAGTTTTTCCATTTGCAAGGACATGGGTGGAACTAGAGGGTATTATGTGAAGTGAAATAAGTCAGAGAAAGACAAATACCATATGATTTCACTCATATGTGGAACTTAAGATGGGAAACAGATGGAGGTACCTGGGTGGCTCAGTTGGTTAAGCATCCAACTCTTGAATTCAGCTCAGGTAATGATATCAGGGTCCTTGGATCAATGTCCCTACCCCATCCTGGCAGTTTCCTGCTCAGTAGGTATTTGCTTATCTCCCTCTCCCTCTACCCCTCTCCCTTCTTGTTCTGTCTCTTTCTCTTAAATAAATAAATAAATATTTAAAAAAAGAAATGGATGAACATAGGGGAATAGAAGGAAAAGTAAAATAAGATAAAAACAAAGAGGGAGGCAAACCATAAGAGACTTAGAGAACAAACAGAGTTACTGGAGGGGAGGGGAGTGGGGGATCAGTTAAATGGATGATGGGTTTTAGAGGGTACTTGTTGTGATGAGCCTGGGTGTTCTATGTAAGTGATGAATCACTAAACTCTACTCCTGAAACAAATAATGCATTATATGTTAACTAACTTGAATTTAAAGTAAAAAAAAATTAATATCCATATTTAAATGGACCTATGCAGTTTAAACCAGTGTTGCTTGAGGGTCAACTGTATAATTTTATAAAGATATATTTTAAAATAACAAAAATGATAATGTGTCTAACAATAAATCCATTAAATAATTGATTTCCTGTCAAAAAAAGAAACAATGAAATATGGGCAGAAAGCTCCCCATCTTAGAGTTATGTTATAGCCTTTGCCACCACAGACTGTAAAATGTAAGGTTTTTTCATAACCATATATAGATATAGCGAGGGACCTTGCCTTCTAATGCTTGCCACAACATTCATAATCAACCCATAAAAAATTACACAATCTTAGAAACTAAAATCATGAACCAGTTGGCCTTAGAGTGTCAGCCTGAACATAGCAAAAAAAAAAAAAAAAAAGAAAAAGATTCCTGTTCCGGGGAACTTTACATTCAAATACATGGATAAGAAAATAAACAAACACACCAGAAAGGAAATATCTGATGATATGAGTGAGTGCTATGTAGACATATAAGAGTGACATACTGGAAAGGGATGGGGATGAGGCTGCTGTACTATGTGAGCTGGCCAGGAGAGCCTTTCTGAGCACGTGGCATTTCAACAGGTATCTGGATACCTAGAATTAGAATTATCCCACTCTATGAAGATTTGAAGTAAGAGCTGATAGAAGGCCATGAAGCAGGAAGAGGATGGTGTACCAAGAAACAGAAAGGAGGAGAAAGAAGCAGAAAGGCCACTGTGACAAGAGAGTAGTGACCAAATAGGAAAAAAAAAAGTATTAGGCAAGAGAGAGAGGAAGAGCCAGATATAGATCAGATGGCAACTGGTCATCATTCTATTTGAAATGTTATAAACAGAAGAGCCCCAATATCTGATTTACATTTTTAAAAGATTATTCTGGTTAGAGTAAAGAATGGGTTATAGAAACCAAGAGTGGAAGCAAAGAGACCAGTTAGGAGCATTTGAAGTACCGTAGACAAGAGATGATGGTAGGTTAGGCTAGGAGGTGGAACAAGACGTGGAGGGACAGTTGTATACTGAAGATATGTTTAGGAGAAATAGTCAAGGGGACTTGTTGATGGAGTGGATATGAGAAGTGATGAAGCAAAAATAAGTCCTGGAATTGTGACTGGCATAAACGTGTGGATGGTTGTATAACTTACAAATATGGAGATAACTGGAAAAGATAAGGTTAAACATATTTGATTTTTGTCTTTTTAAAAATAAATAATATATGCATATGTTTCAAAAATAAAAAAGTTTTTTATTGGTGTTCAATTTACTAACATACAGAATAACACCCAGTGCCCGTCACCCATTCACTCCCACCCCCCGCCCTCCTCCCCTTCTACCACCCCTAGTTCGTTTCCCAGAGTTAGCAGTCTTTAAAAAAAAAATAAAAAAAAATAAACAAAAAAAAATAATAAAAAATAAATAAAACAAAAATAAAAAAGTTTTAAAATAATTTGTACAGTGAGAAATCTCCCCATCTCAGTCCTCCATGGGTCTATTTCTCCTCACACCTCACAACAAAAAGGTAATATTAATCTCTGTTGCACCCATCAAGAAATTATATGTATTTGCAAACAAGCATGAAAATAAATTGATTTTATTTCTTAAAAAATCAGTTACCTGTGAAGGAATTTTCCTCTGCAGGTTAACATCAGACTTGTTTCAATAGCAACATCAGAAGTTTATTTGTTTTTAAGTGGAGCAATATTTTCAAAAACTTCACAAAAGTGCACTACAAAGATTTTATATTAAGCTAAGCTATCTCTCAAGTCTCAAAACCATTTTAAACTTGTACTAATCCAGAAAATCAGATTCATACATTTTTCCTGTGTAATGTTTTAGAGAACAAATTTCTTCCACCCAATGAAAATTAAGGAATCTTCAGCAAAAGGATAAGACAGGACAGTAGTATCCTTTGGAGCAGAGAGGGAAAAGAATGGAATTACTGGGCAATATAGCATACTCCAAAGGTAATGATCATACCCTTATTTTTTAAAGGAGTGATACATGTGTCTGGGTTTATATTATTAAAATTTTTGAAAAATTTTTAATCTATATTCAATTTATTTATTTTTCTTTTTTTTAATAATAAACTTACTTTTATTGGTGTTCAATTTGCCAACATACAGAATAATACCCAGTGCTCATCCCGTCAAGTGCCCCCCATCAGTGCCCGTCACCCATTCACTCCCACCCCCGCCCTCTTCCCCTTCCACCACCCCTAGTTCATTTCCCAGAGTTAGGAGTCTTTATGTTCTGTCTCCCTTTCTGATATTTCCTATCCATTTCTTCTCCCTTCCATTCTATTCCCTTTCACTATTATTTATATTCCCCAAAAGAATGAGAACATATAATGTTTGTCCTTCTCCGATTGACTAATTTCACTCAGCATATACCCTCCAGTTCCATCCACGTTGAAGCGAATGGTGGGTATTTGTCATTTCTAATGGCTGAGTAATATTCCATTGTATACATAAACCACATCTTCTTTATCCATTCATCTTTTGATGCACACTGAGGCTCCTTCCACAGTGTGGCTGTTGTGGACATTGCTGCTATAAACATCGGGGTGCAGGTGTCCTGGCGTTTCATTGCATCTGCATCTTTGGGGTAAATCTCCAACAGCGCAATTGCTGGGTCAAGTAAGATTTATTCCCGGGACACAAGGCTGGTTCAACACTGGTAAAACAATCAATGTGATTCATCATATCAGCAAGAGAAAAACCAAGAACCATATGATCCTCTCATTAGATGCAAAGAAAGCATTTGACAAAATACAGCATCCATTCCTGATCAAAACTCTTCAGAGCGTAGGGATAGAGGGAACATTCCTCAACCTCTTAAAAGCCATCTACGAAAAGCCCACAGCAAATACCATTCTCAATGGAGAAGCACTGGGAGCCTTTCCCCTAAGATCAGGAACACGACAGGGATGTCCACTCTCACCACTGCTATTCAACATAGTCCTGGAAGTCCTAGCCTCAGCAATCAGACAACAAAAAGACATTAAAGACATTCGAATTGGCAAAGAAGAAGTCAAACTCTTCCTCTTCGCAGATAACATGATACTCTACTTAGAAAACCCAAAAGACTCCTCCCCAAGATTGCTAGAACTCACAGCAATTTGGCAGCGTGGCAGGATACAAAATCAATGCCCAGAAGTCAGTGTCATTTCTATACACTAACAATGAGACTGAAGAAAGAGAAATTAAGGAGTCAATCCCATTTACAATTGCACCCAAAAGCATAAGATACCTAGGAATAAACCTAACCAAAGAGGTAAAGGATCTATACCCTAAAAACTATAGAACACTTTTGAAAGAAATTGAGGAAGACACAAAGAGATGGAAAAATATTCCATGCTTATGGATTGGCAGAATTAATATTGTGAAAATGTCAATGTTACGCAGGGCAATTTACACGTTTAATGCAATCTCTATATTCAATTTAATTAACATATAGTGTATTATTAGTTTCAGCAGTAGCATTTAGTGATTCATCAGTTGCATGTAACACCCAGTGCTCATTACTCAAGTGCCCTCCTTAATGACCATCCCCTAATTACCCCATCCCCCCACTCACCTCCCTTCCAACAACCCTCAGTTTGTTTCCTAGAGTTGAGTCTCTTATGAATGTCTCCCTCTGTTATTATCTTATTTTTCCTTTCCTTTCTTTATGTTCCCCTGTGTTATCTGTTTTGTTTTTTAAATTCCACATATGGGTGAGATCATATGGTATTTGTCTTTCTCTTACTGATTTATTTCACTTAGCATAATACCCTCCAGTTCCACGTTGTTGCAAATGACAAAATTTCATTCTCTTTGATGGTTGAGTAATATTCATATATATGTTTATAAATATATACCACACCCCCATCCATCTGTTGATGGACACCTAGTCTCTTTCTATAGTTTGGCTATTGTTGATAGCACTGATAAACATCGGGGTGCATGTACCCCTTTAAGTTAGCATTTTTCTATCCTTTAGATAAATACTAAGTAGTTGAATTGCTGGATCACAGTGTAGTTGTATTTTCAACTTCCTGAGGAACCTCCATACCGTTTTCCAGGGTGGTTGTACCAGTTTGCAGTCCCATCCACAGGGTAAGAGGGCTCCCCTTTCTCTGCATCCTCGCCAACGTCTGTTGATTCCTGAGTTGTGAATTTTAGCCACTGTGACTGACGTGAGCTGATATTTCATTGTGGTTTGATTTGTATTTCCCTGATGCCAAGTGAAGTTGAGCATTCTCTCATGTGTCATTGGCTAATTGCTTGTCTTCTTTGAAGAAATGTCTGTTCATGTCTTCTGCCTAATTCTTGACTGATTTTTTTTGTTTGTTTTTTGGGAGTTGAGTTTGTTAAGTTCTTTATAGATTTTGGATGCAAGCCCTTTATCTGACAAGATATTTGCGAATATTTTCTCCCACTCGGTCAGTTGCCTTTTAGTTTTGTGGACTATTTCCTTTGCTATGAACACACTTTTTATAATAAAGATTAGAGCAAAAATCAATTATACAGATAAATTATAATTTATAATAAAAAACAATAAAACAGATCAGTGAAACTAGAAGCTGGTTCTTTGAAAGATTAATTAATAATATTGATAAACCCTTAGAAAGATAGTGGACCCAAATAAATAAAATCATGAATGAAAGAGGAGAAATTACAACCAATACCAAAAAATACAGTTACAAGATAATTATTATGAGGGTTTATATGCCAACAAATTAGGCAATCTGGAAGAAATGAATAAATTCCTAGAAACATATAAACTACCAAAAATGAAACAGGAAGAAATAAGAAACCTGAACATATCCAGAATTAGCAAAGAAATTGAATCAGTAATCAAACGTCTCCAAGCAAACAAGATTCCAGGGCTGGATGGCTTCCCAGGTAAATTCTGCCAAACATTTACAATGGAATATTACTCAGCTATTAGAAATGACAAATACCCACCATTTGCTTCAACGTGGATGGAACTGGAGGGTATTATGCTGAGTGAAGTAAGTCAGTCGGAGAAGGACAAACATTATATGTTCTCATTCATTTGGGGAATATAAATAATAGTGAAAGGGAATATAAGGGAAGGGAGAAGAAATGTGTGGGAAATATCAGAAAGGGAGACAGAACGTAAAGACTGCTAACTCTGGGAAACGAACTAGGGGTGGTAGAAGGGGAGGAGGGCGGGGGGTGGGAGTGAATGGGTGACGGGCACTGGGGGTTATTCTGTATGTTAGTAAATTGAACACCAATAAAAAATAAATTAAAAAAAAAACAAAAAAAAATAAAGAAGAATTAATACCTATTCTGAAACTGTTCCAAAAATAGAAATGAAAGAAAAACTTCCAAACTTGTTCTGAGGCCAGCATTACCTTGATCCCAAAGTCAAAGACCCCACTAAAAAGGAGAATTACAGACCAATATCCCTGATGAACATGGATGCAAAAATACATTATTCTAACTTCTGTCCTTAGCATCTCTCTTTAATTGGTGATATGACTCCATAAATAAGAAAAAAAAACCCTCCATAACAAGATTTTATTTAAGGAAGTAAAAAAGTGGGAGAAAGCTTATAGTAATTGCTTCTAATGTCATTTCTAGAAGCCAAAGTCTCTTATTAAAACTGTAATTAAATAATTGAAGTATAAGTAATAGAAAAGTAAAGAATTATAAAACTTTTGAGATGCTTGGGTGGCGCAGTGATTGAGTATCTGCCTTCAGCTCAGACCATGATCCCAGAGACCCAGGATCGAGTCCCACTTCGGGCTCCCCACAGGGAGCCTGCTTCTCCCTCTGCCTGTGTCTCTGCCTCTCTCTCTGTGTCTCTCATGAATAAATAAATAAAATCTTTAAAAATAAAGAATTATAAAACTTTTAATCACTAAAATTTGAGTTGAAGAAGAGGAAAAGAGGGTATATACTAATTTTATCTTTGCTCATAACATGAACCTAATAGTTATTATCTAAAAATTCCAGAAATAGTTTTATTAAATGGTTATAAACCCTGGAAATGTGCTGTCCAGTGTGGTGGCCACCAGCTACAACATGACTATTGAGCACTTGAAATGTGACTACAAACTGAGGAAATGAATCTTAAATTTTATTAGTTAAAATTTTAAGTCATGTGTATCCAGTGTATTGGATAGCACAGCTCTAGAATAATACAAGAAGCTTAACTCATTTAACTTAATAGTCTTTTCAATTTATTTGCCATTTTTCATTTTAACCTCTTTGTTTTTTTCAGTGTTCTGGAATGTCACCCAAACCTGCAACAGGCTTTATATGAGATATAAACTTCTGATGTATAACACCTATGAAATTTTTCTGTTATTTCTGTGGCATAGCCTGTTAAAACTCAAAATTAAAAGTAAATCACTATCCTCACCATCTTCCAGAGAAATATGGACTGGTACATTTAACTCCAAGCACACAACTCTTGACTTATGTAAATCTTATTTTTGTGTACTTTAGTCCTTAACCTTTTCCTAGACTTCAGACATTTGTTTGTCACTCTTGGTAGTTAATACAGTAGATGTTTGTTTAGATTTACCACATACTTGCCTTCTTTTTCTGTCATCTCAAATCTCCTAGCTGGGATCATTTTCTTTTTTTTTTTTTTTTTTTTTTTAAATTTTTTATTTATTTATGATAGTCACACAGAGAGAGAGAGAGAGAGAGGCAGAGACACAGGCAGAGGGAGAAGCAGGCTCCATGCACCGGGAGCCCGACGTGGGATTCGATCCTGGGTCTCCAGGATCGCGCCCTGGGCCAAAGGCAGGCGCCAAACCGCTGCGCCACCCAGGGATCCCTGGGATCATTTTCTTGTCTCAGGTATAGCCTATGAAATTTCTCTTGTTTATTTGTTAGCAGCAAACTTTGCTTCTGTTTTCTAGGAGTTTTTATTTTATTCTCACCAAGTTGAAGCTTATTTTTATCTCTGAACACTAAATATAATTTTTCATTGGTTTACATTTTTGCTGTTAAAGCAGTCTGCTGTTAACTGCCTTTCCCTTGAGAGTAATCTCTGGTTTTGTATTCAGACACTTTCAACATCTGCTCAGTTGTCCTTATGGATTTTATGATGTTTCTCAGTGTGTATTTTAAAAAAAATTTATCCTCCTAATATTTTGGTGGGATCCTTGAGTATGGACATTGGTGTCCTTTGTTAGTTTGGGAAATTTTTCAGCTTTGCCTCTCCAAAGTTGCCTCTGCCACATATCCTCTCCTCCAGAAACTCTGAACTTTCATTCAGTTCTCAATGTCTCTTACCATCTCTTTCATCCTTTCTATCCCATTTTGCTTCTGCCTGCATTGCCAGTTACTTATCCAGCTCTACATTCTAACTTCCGTTTCCCTCTGGATGTGTCTAATTTGTATTCAGAAACAACTATAGAATTTTTTAACTGAATCTAGTTCTTTTTTTCGTATAATTTTCCTATTTGTTTTTATAGTGTCCTCCTTTTTCATATTTCCACCCCTTTTTTATTTCTTGAAAAATGCTAAGTGTATGCAATTTATATTCTGTAATTGTTTTGTGCTTTTGATTCTTTTTTCCATTCTTCTGGTTTTCACTCACAGAACTTTATTTTCTTGTGTGATCACTGATGTCAGACTGTAAGCTTATTTTTTATCTGTAGAATAATTTAAGTCCTGGAATAATGGCAGCCTCTGCCATAGTGTATTTGTAGTTCCTTCTATCAGGAGGCATTACCTCTCTGGAATCAGAAACTGTGAATAAAATTATCAGCTAGCAGTGATTCAGACTACTCAATAGTATAAAATCAAACTCAAAAAATATATGTGATCCCACTTATAGTTCATAATTCTTTTTTCTCTTTATAGCCTTTTGGATGATGTTTTAAAAAAAATCTATTTCACTGTTAACCTGAGATGATATCTTTTGAGATCTCAGCTTGTTGTAAAGGATTTCCCTGTGTGAGCCCTGGACATTGTCACCTATCCATCTGTGTCCCTACCATCTGGTGGCCTTAACAACAGAAAAAAAAAATCTTCACAAAAACTGATTTCCATTCACCACTTATTTCTTGGGGATTCCAATTTCATTTGATTTCTAGATTCTCAGTATTCTAACTAACCAAAGTATTTCAAAAATGTTTACCCAACATGTGTATTTGATTTTAGTCACAGGTTCAGAAAAGGTCTCTAATGTGCCACCAGATGGAAATGGAATGAAGCTCTATCATTTCTGCATTATCAAGATGTGGCATTTCATACTGCCCAATCATGTAAATCACGACATCAGTTCAGCCTTGATATACTTTAATATATTTCATATTCAGTACTTATCTTTCTGTCCTAGTTTCTCAGTCTTTATGAGTGACTAAAGTTTATTCTGAGTTTCATCAAGTTCTCAGAAATAACATTACTAGAATTTTGTTTAATATTTAAAACAGTTGGTAGACTTTTAAACTAAATTAAATGCCAGTTTTTGCTGGATATAAAATCTGATATTTACACTTACTTATCTGAAGACTTTTTTTTTTTGAGAGGTTAAGTAATTTATTCCAGTGTCACAAAACCCTGAATTTCAAAGCTGAAATGCAAATGAGAAGCTATACAAACTGAAGTACCTTGTAAAATACTGAGAAGCAAGGATGCCAGAGTGTTCTTTGGGACTGCATTCAAACTGATGAGGGATTAAAAAAACTTAAGGACGGCAGAAATGGGCTAGGGAAAGAGGATGCCTATATTACGAGGGACCTAGAGGTTGGGGAGGAAAGTTGAAGAATAAATTGAGAATGTGTAAAAGAGTAAGGAAAGTGACAAATGGGCTACATGCTAGACAGAAAAAATGCCAGGCTAGCAATCACTCAGGTAATCAAATGCTTCAATTATTCACTGTTACTTTGGATTCCCTCTAATCCTCACGGTGGCCTAATAACAGCAATCTTTCAAATCAACACAAATCTCCTTAAAAATTGTCACTATTTCATTACAAGTGGTGGAGACCACACTTATATCACTTCCAGGGACTCAATGATGAGCTAGTGTCAGCATTCTCTTGTTCACTGTCATGCAGAGGCTGTTATACTGAAAGAATCTCAGGATTGCAAAGAGAGGAAGCTGCCCAGTGACTGATCTGTACCCCACATTTGAAATCTGGAGCCATGTGAAGACTTTTTTTGTATATATTTTAATTGAAGTTCAATTTGCCAACATATAGCATAACACCCAGTGCTCATCCCATCAAGTGCCCCCTTCAGTGCGCATCACCCATTCACCCAATCTGGCTGCTCACCTCCCCTTCCACTACCCCCTTGTTCGTTTATCAGAGTTAGGAGTCTCTCGTGTTCTGTTTCCCTCTCTGATGTTTCCCACTCATTTTCTCTCCTTTCCCCTTTAATCACTTTCAATATTTTTATATTCCCCAAATGAATGAGACCATATAACGTTTTTTCCTACTCAGATTGACTTACTTCACCCAGCATAATACCCTCCAGTTCCATCCACGATGAAGCAAATGGTGGGTATTTGTTGTTCCTAATGGCTGAGGAATATTCCATTGTATACATGGACCACAGCTTCTCTATCCATCATCTGTCGATGGACACCGAGGCTTCTTCCACAATTTGGCTTTTGTGGACATTGCCGCTATAAACATTGGGGTGCAGGGATCCCAGGGTTTCACTGCTTCTGTATCTTTAAGGTAAATCCCCAGCAGTGCAATTGCTGGGTGGTAGGGTAGTTTATTTTTAACTCCTTGAAGAACCTCCACACAGTTTTCCAGAGTGGCTACACCAGTTCACATTCCCACCAACAGTGCAAGAGGGTTCCCCTTTCTCCACATTCTCTCCAACATTTGTTTTTTCCATCTTGTTAATTTTCCCCATTCTCACTGGTGTGAGGTGGTATCTTATGGTGTGTTTTTTTAAAGATTTTATTTATTCATGAGACACACACACACAGAAAGAGAGAGAGATTGGGGGGCAGAGACACAGGCAGTGGGAGAAGGCTCCAAGCAGTGATCCCAATGTGGGACTTGATCCTCGGTCTCCACAATCATGCCCTGGGCCGAAGGTGGCGCTAAAACACTGAGGCACCCAGGGATCCCCTCTCATGGTGGTTTTATTTTTTATTTTTTATTTTATTTTATTATTTTTTCATGGTGGTTTTAATTTGTATTTTCGTGATGGCAAGTGATGCGGAGCATTTTCTCATGTGCTTGTTGACCATGTCTGTCTTCCTCTGTGAAGTTTCTGTTCATTTCTTTTGCCCATTTCATGATTAGATTGTTTGTTTCTTGGGTGTTGGGTTTAATAAATTCTTTATAGATCTTGGATACTAGCCCTTTATCTGATGTTTCATTTGCAAATATCTTCTCCCATTCTGTAGGTTGTCTTTTAGTTTTGTTGATTATTTCTTCTGCTGTGCAGAAACTTTTTATCTTAAGTCCCAAAAGTTCATTTTTTATTTGTTTCCCTTGCCTTCATAGATGTATCTTGCAAGAAGTTGCTGTGGCCAAGTTCAAAAAGGGTGTTGCCTGGGTTCTCCTCTAGGATTTTGATGGATACTTATCTCACATTTAGATCTTTCATCCATTTTGAGTTTATCTTGGTGTCTGGTATAAGAGAATGGTCCAGTTTCATTATTCTGCATGTGGCTGTCCAATTTTCCCAGCACCATTTATTGAAGAGATTGTCCTTTTCCAGTGGATAGTCTTTCCTGCTTTGTCAATTATTAGTTGACCATGAGTTGAGAGCTCATTTATGGGTTCTCTGTCTGTTCCATTGATCTATGTGTCTGTTTATGTGCCAGTAACACAGTGTCTTGATGATCACAGCTTTGTAGTACAACCTGATATCCAGCATTATGATGCCCCTGGCTCTAGTTATATTTTTCAATATTCCCCTAGCTATTCGGAGTCTTTTCTGATTCCACACAAATCTTAAGATGATTTGTTCCAACTCTCTGAAGAAAGTCCATGGTATTTTGATAAGGATTCCATTAAATGTGTAAATTCCCCTGGGTAGCATGACATTTTCACAATATTAATTCTTCCAATCTATGAGCATGGAATATTTTTCTATCTCATTGTGTCTTCCTCAATTTCTTTCAGAAGTGTTCTGTAGTTTTTAGGGTATAGATCCTTTACCTCATTGGTTAGGTTTAGTTCTAGGTATCTTATGCTTTTGGGTGCAATTGTAAATGGGATTGACTCCTTAATTTCTCTTTCTTCAGTCTCATTGTTAGTGTATAGAAATGCCACTGACTTCTGGGCATTAATTTTGTAACCTACCACACTGCTGAATTGCTGTAGGAGTTCTAGCAATCTTGGGGTGGAGTCTTTGGGTTTTCTATGTACAGTATCATGTCATCTGCAAAGAGGGAGAGTTTGACTTCTTTGCCAATTCGAAAGTCTTTTATTTCTTTTTGTTGCCTGATTGCTGAGGCTCAGACTTCTAGTACTATGTTGAATTGCTGTGGTGAGAGTGGACATCCCTGTCGTGTTCCTGATCTTAGGGGAACAGCTCCCAGTGCTTCTCCATTGAGAATGGTATTTGCTGTGGGCTTTTCGTAGATGGCTTTTAAGATGCTGAGGAATGTTCCCTTTATCCCTACACTCTGAAGAGTTTTGATCAGGAATGGATGCTGTATTTTGTCAAATACTTTCTCTGCATCTATTGAGAGATTCATATGGTTCTTGTTTTTTCTCTTGTTCATATCATCTATGACACTGATTGTTTTGCAGGTGTTGAACCAGCCTTGCATCTTGGGGATAAATCCCACTTGGTCAGGGTGAATAATCTTCTTAGGTACTATTGGATCTTATTGGCTAGTATCTTGTTGAGAATTTTTGCATCTATGTTCATCAGGGATATTGGTCTATAATTCTCCCTTTTGGTGAAAAGAATTTATCTTGTTTTGGAATTAAGGTGATGATGGCCTCATAAAACGAGTTTGGAAGTATTTGATCCCTCTCTATCTTTGGAACAGCTTTAGTAGAATAAGTATTGCTTCTTCTTTAAACGTTTGACAGAATTCCCCTGGGAAGCCATCTGGCCCTGGACTTTTGTGTCTTGGGAGGTGTTTGATGAACTGCTTCAATTTCCTCCCTGGTTACCAGCCTGTTCAGGTTTTCTATTTCTTCCTGTTCCAGTTTCGGTAGCTTGTGTTTCCCCAGAAATGTGTCCATTTCTTCTAGATTGCCTAATTTATTGGAGTGTAGCTCCCCATGTTATGTTTTTTTTCTTTTAAAGTTTTATTTATTTTTGATAGTCAGAGAGAGAGAGAGGCAGAGACATAGGCAGAGGGAGAAGCAGGCTCCATGCACCGGGAGCCCGACGTGGGATTCGATCCCCGGTCTCCAGGATCGCACCCTGGGCCAAAGGCAGGCGCTAAACTGCTGCGCCACCCAGGGATCCCCCCATGTTATGTTTTTAAAATCATTTGTAATTCCTTGGTATTGGTCGTGATCTCTCCTTTTTCATTCGTAATTTTATTAATTAGAGTTCTTTCTCTTTTGTTTTTAATAAGGTTGGCTAGTGGTTTATCTATCTTATTAATTCTTTCAAAGAACCAACTCCTGGTTTTCTTGATCCATTCTACAGTTCTGCTGGTCTCTCTTTCATTGAGTTCTCCTCAAATCTTTATTAACTCTCTTCTTCTGCTGGGTGTAGGTTTTATTTGCTTGTCTTTCTCCAGTTCCCTTAGGTGCAAGCTAGGCTTGTGTATTTGAGTTTTTTCCAGTTTTTTGAGGGATGCTTGAATTGTAATGTATTTCCCTCTCAGGACTGCTTTTGCTGTATCCCAAAGATTTTGAGCAGTTGTATCTTCATTTTCATTAGTTTCCATGAATCTTTTTAATTCCTCCCTAATTTCCTGGTTGACCCTTTCATCTTTTAGCAGGATGCTCTTTCACCTCCATGTGTTTGAGTTTCTTCCAAACTTCTTCTTGTGATTGAGTTCAAGGTTCAAAGCATTATGGTCTGAAAATATGCAGGGGACAATCCCAATCTTTTGGGGTCGGTTGAGACCCGATTTGTGACTCAGTATGTGGTCTATTCTGGAGAAAGTTCCATGTACACTTGAGAAGAATGTGTATTCAGTTCCGTTTGGGTGTAAAATTCTGTAAATATCTGTGAAATCCATCTGGTCCTGTGTATCATTTAAAGCTCTTGTTTTTTTTTTTTAGAGATGTTGTGCTTAAAAGATCTTTTATTTGCAGAAAGCACCGTGTTGTAGTCTCCCAGTATTAGTGTATTATTATCTAAGTATGACTCTACTTTTGTCATTAATTGATTGACATACTTTGCAGCTCCCACTAGGGGCATAAGTATTCATGATTGTTAGGTAGTCTTGTTGGATAGATCCTTTTAATATGATATAGTGTCCCTCTTCATCTCTTACTACAGTCTTTGGGATAAACTTTAATTTATCTGATATGAGGATGGCTACCCCTGCTTTCTTATGAGTACTATTTGAATGATAAATGGTTCTCCAACCTTTTATTTTCAGGCTGTAGGTGTCCTTAGGTCTAAAATGAGTCTTTTGTAGACAGCAAATAGGTGGGTCTTGCTTTTTTTTATCCAGTCTGAAACCCTGTGTTTTTGATGGGATCATTAAGACCATTTATGGTCAGAGTTACTATTGAAAGATATCAATTTAGTGTCATCATACTATGTATTCAGTCCCTGTTTTTGTGGATTGTTTCTTTGGACATTCTTTTTCTTTTACAAGGTCCCGCCTTAAAATTTCTTGCAGAGCTGGTTTGGTGGTCACATATTCTTTCAGTTTCTGCCTTTCTTGGAAGCTCTTTCTCTCTCCTTCTATTCTGAATGAGACCCTTGCTGGATAGAGTATTCTTGGCTGCAGGTTCTTCTCATTTAGGACCCTGAATATATCCTGTCAGCCCTTTCTGGACTGCCAGGTCTCTGTGGAGAGGTCTGCTCTTAATCTGTTATTTCTCTCCATATAAGTTAGGGATCTCTTGTGTCTCACTGCTTAAGGATTTTCTCTTTATCTCTGGAATTTGGAACTTTCGCTATTAAATATCGAGGTGTTTAATGGTTTTTATTGATTTTAGGGGGACTTCTCAATCTCCTGGATCTGAATGTCTGTTTCCCTCCCCAAATTAGGGAAGCTCTCAGCTATTATGTTTTCAATTTGCTTTCTGGTCCTCTGTCCCTCTTGGCATCCTCTGGAACCCCAATTAAATGTAGATTCTTTTTCCTTCTGAAGCTGTCATTTATTTCCTTTAACCTTTCCTCGTGGTCTTTTAATGGTTTCTCTTTTTTCTCTGCTTCCTTCCTTGCCATCAACTTGTCTTCTATGTCACACACTCGTTCTTCTACCTCATTAACACTGTCATTAGGACCTCCAGTTTGGATTGCATCTCATTTAATTGAATTTTAATTTCAGCCTGATTAGGTCTAAATGCTGCAGTCATGAAGTTTCTTGAATCCTTTGTGCTTTTTTCCAGAGCCACCAGTAGCTTTATGATTGTGCTTCTGAATTGGCTTTCTACATTGAATTGTAATCCCAATTCTGTAACTCTGTGTCAGAGAGGACTGTTTCTGATTCTTTCTTTTGTAGTGAGTTCTTCTTTCTAGTCATTTTGCTCACTGTGGAGTGGCTCTATGAGCAGGCTGAGTCAAGAATATCAACCACAACCTACGTAAATTTTACCTTAGATGATTCTGATGAAGTCAGAGACCAGAAATTGAAAACAAAGATCAGAACGAAATAAAAGGATCACTAAAGTGAAAAACAAATTTTAAAACAAAGTAGTAAAAAAAAAAGGCCAGGAATCCTAAAGAAGATGAGAAAAAACTAGAATGAAAAGAAAAAGAATAAAGAAAAGAAGAAAGAAGAAGAAGAAGAAGAAGAAGAAGAAGAAGAAGAAGAAGAAGAAGAAGGGGAAAAGGGGGGAGCCTCGGAGATGGTGGTGAAGAAGTTGTAATGGAGGGAGAATGTAGTCTACCTGAGGGGGTTCTAGAGGGTGATCCTCTTGTTTCTGAGTATATTAACTTCTGTATGTTAGAAGATGCTCCGTCCCAAATTTATATAAACCAGAAATACTTGTAGTGTGTTTCAAACAGTGGGATTGACAAACCAGATCTCCAGGAATGCAAAATTCCCCAGCAGGATGTACATGGGAGTGTGGAGATGCTGGTCCCAACACACAGCACCAATAATAGCTCCATTTCCCATGAGAGTCAGGATAGGTGATTGAGAACAACAACTTGAATCTCCTTGCTGCAGGGAAAACCCAGAAGAATGAATTCCCTTACTGACTCAGAAGAAGATCCTGATCCAGACATGTTCATTGAGGCTGTAAGCTGCGCTGCAATGGAGGCATCACCATGAGACCAAATCCTAACAACAAAGCAGAACAGACAAGGTCCTTATGATCTGACCTTTATCTACTTAGTTTACCTGTGCTCCTTTGAGTTCTATGCCCAATAAGCAAAGAATAGTTGCCCTTCCACCAAATGGCATGCTCTTCTCCCAACCTGAGGTATCTGTTGTTTTTTTCCTCCTTTCCTTCTCTCTTTCGCTTTTTGCCCATGTCTTCTGAATTCTTTCCTTTCTCTTTTTCCTTATTTTTACTTACTTTAAGGGGGGTGCTGGGTAACTTATATTCTATGGGGTCATAGTCATAACTGGACCCTTATTTTCAAAAAAGCATACAGTTACTTACTTGGAGTTGTGAAAAAGCTAGAAAAATTTAATGTTTTAGAAAACAGATTCATCTATACCTACAACAGTAACACCACAATTTTTCCAGGAATTGAAACTATTTGGATTTTGTCCTCCAGATCTTTCATCAAGAACAACAACATAAAATTAAAATTAGGATTATTTCTCTAGAGAGAAAAAAAAAGGATGAGGATATGATGTAATTTCTGCATACCTGAGAGCTCTGCCTGGGAGGAATGGGTCAGCTTTGTCCTTTCTTCTCAGTCTCAGACTCAGTCTCAAAAGTGTTGATTCCAGGACTTTTACTAAAAAACAAAACCCCTTTTGTACAATTAACTGCCCAGGGCCCACCAGAATCTTGTTAGGGGAGATGCCCAGAGAAGATGCATGTGAGATATTAGAAGGTTTTTTTTTTTTCCAATTTTTAATTTGGAAGAAAGGTTTCAAGTAACACCTGTATAAAATGTTTAAACTAGAAATGAAGTGCTGGAAGGAACTCTGTTCTTCAGGTTTTTTTGGTATGTATTTCCAGAGATCGATCCCTCGTGTATTAAAAAAAAAGTCACTCCTCACTTCAGTAGTCCTTTGGGCAGGCTAGTCTCTCAGGCCAGCATCTACCTTGGCCTTCTGCGCTTTGGTGCCTTCAGGGGAGTAACTAGGACAAATAAGTAGTTGTGTGAAACGACTATGTGGCTGTGTCTCCTGAACTCAAAGCTAATTATGAATTGTCCTTTATTCGGTAAACCAAAGTTCCTCTCAGGAAAGAAGATAGCCATATATACAGTCCCCAGAGAGATGTAGAAGAAAATTTCTGGCTGTGAGAAACTAAAACTAGACAATTTAAAGACTATAACATCTTTGTTCTTAATGCATGAAGTAAATCCATTTTGGCGTATTTTTGGTTTTCTTCACAATTTGTGGTCTAATTTAATTAGCTTTAAAAATTTAAAGGTATTTGAGAGAGAGAGAGCATAAGCAGGGAGTATGGGCACAGGGAGAGGGAGAAGCAGGCTCCCCACTGAGCTAGGATCCTGTCAGGGGCCTACAATCATGACCTGAGTCAAAGGCAGAGGCTCAGTCGGCTGAGCCCCCCGGGTACCCCTAACTGTATTAGCTTTGTACTGTTCTAGCATGATGAGTTCTCCTAAGATTCTTACAAATATTTCCAGCGTTCTTCTAAGCTTTAGTGTGTGCATGTATTTTTTTAGAGAAGTATTATTTTCTGGTGAGTATAAGGAGCCCATATAATCCATTACAAAAATATATCCTCTTATGTGTTTCCTGCATATTTGTTTAAGGTCTTACCATCTGAATGACTTTTTAGGGAATTTCTGGAGGCAGGCATAGTAAGACAGTAACAAAATGCCCATTCTTATTTTGCATTTTAGCAAAAAAAATATTTGAAATATAAAGCATTTATAGGTCATTATCATGTAATGTGGGGATCTTTGTGCATCAACGGTCAGTTTCAGGGAGCAGAACCACAATATGTATATGGCGATTGGGAATTGAGGTACAAAAAGTAGAGTGAACAGGAGCCAAGATGCATTTCACTAATAATAGTCCTGTCTAGGATCAGTTCTTTCTATCTTAATGCCATCTGTGGTAGGCACACCGCAGGTTGCCACCTATTGGCTTTTGTACTATCCCAAATGGAAATATGTTCCCATTGTAATTTGAAGAAAGATTCCAAATTTTGTGTACAACATGGCAGGGAGCTTTCTATTGTAATGAGAACGCTTTTATTAGGATCAAGTTTGCAAAGACCTCGTCCCTTCTATTTCACAAATTGGAAATTCACTGGAATCTAATATGCCTTAGTGGACAGTAATATTAGGCATATAGATTTGTTTTCTATGGTATTTAGACTCATTTTTTGCTGACACATTCCCTTTTTTGCCACTTGGGGGAAGCTACTGTTCTTTACCACTGGAGTTAACAGCCAGCAGGGATTTCTTCTCCATAACAGTTAAGGTCAGCATTTTTTTTTTTAACATCCATCCCTCCGAACCCTAACAAAGCAGAGAGAGGTAAGAATCTTAACTTATTTTTTAAAAGACTAGACATCAGTTTTCTTACTAACTTTTCCTGGTGAAGGTACTGAGAGCATCTTCCATCACAGCAACTGATTTAAACTTCTCTATGGTGTAACACCTTCATCCACCAGTACCACATAGATGTGACAACACACTGGTTAATGGATATGGAATTTTTTTTTGGAGAAAATATAACTACCCATAAATACATGTAATAATGAAAATTATAAATTCAATGGACTGGTTCAATAGTAGATGGGAGAGCACACAGGAGAATAAATTAACTAGCAACTACATCAGAAGACTGTATATTAATGCATTGTGAATAGACAAAAAAAGAAAAATGGAAGAAAAGTTAAATGTGGATGTCTAATAGTTTAATTGGCAATTGTGAAGAAAGGAAGAGTCCGGTGATATTTAAAGAGATAATACCTATAGATTTAGTCAAACACAAAAATATGTAACCTCAAAGAGGAAGCCCAACACATTCTAACAGTATAAAATTAAAAATTTGCACCATGCAAATTATAAACAATGGAAACTAAGGACAAAAATAGGGGCTCAGGGGCTCCTGTGTGGCTCAGTTTGTTAAGTGTTGGACTCCTGGCTTCAGCTCAGGTCATGATCTGGGTCCTGGCGGGAAGCCCCATGGCAGGCTCCAAGCTCATCAGGGGGTCTGCTTGAGATTCTCTCAGCGACTCCCTCCGCCCCTACCCCTGCTCACAGGTATGTGTGTATGTGTATGTTCTTTCTCTGTCTAAAATAAATGAATAAATCTTCAAAAACCAATAATAGCTGAGAAGGAAGAAGAGAAAAATAGATCACCTTTCCAGAAACAACATTAAGCAGAAAGTGGATTTCTGAGCAGTTATGGTGAAAACCAGATGGCAAGGAATTACATCTTGAATGTTGTGGGAACGGGAGGGAAACTGCCTTCTAGGATTGTAGCAGCAGGAACAATACCTGTGAAGAATATTTATCTCATGATAAATAGAAGCATGTGGAGAAGATGGAAAATATGCCCTTCTTAACTGTGATAACAGGCAAATTTTGTCTTTTCCTTCTTTAGGCATAATTGCTTAAAAAATCTATCTCTAGGAATTCTTTTATAGATGAGGTGTGCTAAGCCCTGCGTGTGACCCCTGAGTGGTCTGTTTCTTCTGTCTGAGTGAGGCATTGGCTTTTGAGCACAACACCTCATTTCATTACATATTGAAGTAGGCAACATGAGGGTCTCCAAAGCTGTTCATGGCTGAAACCCTCAGAAAAACATACTCAGCCCTGTCAACCAGCTGCGTCATGTGGCGAGAAGGATTTTGCAGATGGGATTAGGATTAAGGAGTAGGGGGTGTCCTCAGTTCTCCAGATAGGCCCCTGCCTGCGTGAAGTGACATGGGGTGGTATGAGAAGGATTTCACTCAGCCTTGCTGTCTTGGAAGGTGGAAGAAGGGAGCTGCAGGCCAGGAAAAGTGGGAACCCTTTATTATTTTCAGGCGTAATGCAGAGTGGTTTGACAAGTCTCCATGTTAGGCTGTGATCACCACCAGAGTAGCTACCATCTGTCACCATACAGCGCTGTCACAGAGCATTGAAGATATTTCCTATGCTGCGCCTTCTATTCCCCTGACTTATTCATTCCACAACTGGAAGCCTGTGTCTCCTCCTCCCCTTCACGCATTTTGCCCATCTCCCTATTTCCCTCCTATGTCTCAGCCATCAGTTTGTTCTCTGTATTTATATATCTGATTCTTTTTGTTTATTCATTTGTTTTGCCTTGGAGATTCCACATATGAATGAAATCATATGGTATGTGTCCTTCTCAGTCTGACTTATTTTTCTTAGCATAATGCTCTCTAGGTCCATCTATGTTGTTGCAAATGGCAATATCTTGTTCTTTTTATGATTAATATTCCATTATACACATACACACACATTATATATACATGAATACATACCACATCTTCCTTATCCATTAGTCCAATGGACACTTAGGTTGCTTCCATTTCTTGGCTATTGCAAATAATGCTCCAATAAACTAGAGTGCATTATCTTTTTGATTGGTGTCTTTGTTCTTTTGGGAGTCAATACCCAGTAGCTCTGTTTTCCACTTATCCTAAAGATGTAACTCTTTGTGTCCCATCTTAAGATGAAGAGTATTTCCTATAAGGCTCCCCATCTAGGGAAGATTCTGGGTCTTAGCTTCTTTCTGCAAAACCTCTGAAATGCATCCCAAAATTCGCCACAATTGGGAACACTCTCAGAGGAGAAGAAGGTTTGGTGTTTTAGTGTTTATCTCTCTGGGTTCTGAATCACCAAAAACCACTGCTGTTGTTCTTTTCTATCTTCTTATATTTCGATACATTTTATCAAATTTCTTTAATCTTTGGGAAGTAAGTCTAAACAATTTAGTTTTCCGTTACTAGTAATTAAGGCAATTCCGGTCATTTCTACTTCTAAAAAAACTTAATTTGTCCATTTCTCTTTGCTTTTACTGCTTTCACATTAATCCATGTTTTAAAATGTCTTATCTCTTAAAAACACTGAATCTATCCATTTATGGCCTATTTCCATTGCCAATATATCCTAGTGTAACTATTATTGGTTCTTTTCTGGAAGGCAGCCATTTACCTGGTCTCCCATTTTCCCCTATCTGATCCTTCTAGAGTGATATTCTAAAAACATTTATGAAATAATTTCAGTTACTTTAAAGAAATTCTTTCAAATTTTTTCCACTCTTTTTAGAATAAAGCCAAAACTCCTTCCCATGACCTACAGGACTCTGTAGATTCTGACTTTTGGCTACCTGTTCAAACTCCTCTCATACTCCTCCCTTGTTCACTGTATTACAGTCACCGTGCTATCTAAATCTGGCACCTCTTACTTGCTCTTTATCACATTGCTTTATTTGTTTATGGTAGTTATCAAAATCTACAATTATTTTGTACCTTGTCTTCCATATTAGAATGCTTACTCTGTGAAGGATAGTCTCTTCTAGCCTGTTTAGAATCATAATCACTCCATTTGCTCTAACGTGGATGGAACTGGAGGGTATTATGCTGAGTGAAATAAGTCAATCGGAGGACAAACATTATATGGTCTCATTCATTTGCGGAATATAAATAATAGTGAAAGGGAATAGAAGGGAAGGGAGAAGAAATGGGTAGGAAGTATCAGAAAGGGAGACAGAACATGGAAGACTCCTAACTCTGGGAAACGACCTAGGGGTGGTGGAAGGGGAGGAGGTTGGGGGTTGAGGGTGAATGGGTGACGGGCACTGAGGGGGGCACTTGACGGGATGAGCACTGGGTGCTATTCTGTATGTTGGCAAATTGAACACCAATAAAAAATAAATTTATTATTAAAAAAAGGAAAACAAAATATTCAAGCGAAGAAGCCAAAGGAAAAAAAAGAATCATAATCACTTCAGTTATTAGCACAATGCTTAGCATATATTTGCAACTCAAAATACTTGTTGAATGAAAATACATATTCTTTTTTTTTTTTAGGAGTTTTTACATGTTAAGTGTGTCCATATTTGCTTTTCACCTATGGCTGGATTTGTTAACTATAGCTAAAAGTTCTCCGTGTATCTGTAAATGATAAAATATTTTGTCCTCCTTGTATGAGTACTAAATATTTTCTTATTCCCAGAAGAAGTCCATATATCAGCTTTTCAAGTTTCTTCAATTTAATGGAGCTGTAATTCTAGTAGGTTAAAAAGAATAATAAGTGCTTTCATAAATTTTAAACAAGAGAAAGAATCTCTGGGGAAGAAAGAAATGGAATTTCTAGTAATTTAAATCTGATAGCCTTTGAAGAGGAAAGAAATGAACAACTTCTAACAGAAACTGCTAGCTTAGGATCATTTGTATGCAAGAATCCAAGTTCAGGTATTCAGAATGATTCTTTGAACAAATCAGATTGGTTTGGCTAGTTTGGTTTAAAAGAGCTGTGTTTGTCTTCATCATTTTATAACAGATTAGGATATAACACAGATGTGCATTTTGTTTTTTGTGAGGCCACTTTGTTTTCACATAGAGAAACTGCTTAATCTGAATTGAATATACTTCATCTACTCATTTCCCTGATCAGATGAGCTAGCATTACTTTTACATGTCTAGCATTCTTAAAAATGTAAAATTATGTGTTCAACCAAATTGAATTTTATTTCTAATAAATGTTTTTGTTATCAATAGTAATTGTGTTTCTCTGGAATGTTATCTAATACATAATTTGCAATATTCTTTGTTAACTTTAAGACTTTGGACTGACACTAAAGCAATAATTAATGAAAAATCTTTGGATACCTAGACAACACTTAATAAAATAGGACAACAACAACAATCAACAACATTGATTATGAAGCACAATTTTAATTTGCTTCCTCTTTTTATATATCGTCAAATAGTTGCCAGCTAACAGTTTGATAGGGCATTTGGCTACCTTTAGACTATGTTAAGGCATCTTTATTTTCACCCTTTAAGAAATATAAAAAGGGATGTGTGTGACTATAGGCATTTATAAAATATATATGTATTGCTGATCTGTTGAGCTGCTTGTTTGCAAAGATATTGTCAAGTATCGACTCTTATTTTTCTCTAGGCTGGTGAGGAAATAGACTTCAGTTACTGACTTATTCTTTTTGGGTTGATAGAACAAAAGTATCATAGATTGGGTGGCATATAAACATATTTATTTCTCACAGTTTTGAATGATGGGAAGATAGCTGTAATAAAAAATGGCTAAATTGTGTTATTATTATTTTTTTTAACCATGGTAGAAAAGGTAATCCCAAAGGTTAATGCTGTACTGCCCTTTAGGACATTAACCAGTTCACATATCACTTAGAAAGTTTATTTCGATGTTTTTTTTTATATTCTATATGAAACCACATTTAAAAAAAGAATTCTTTTATGTTTTTAAAAGATTTTATTTATTTATTTGAGAGACAGAGAGAGAGCATGTGAGCAGGGGGAGGGGAAGGGGGAAGAGGGAGAAGCAGACTCTCCACTGAGCAGAGAGCCCAATGTGGGGCTCCATCCCAGGACTTGTCCCCAGGACCCTGGGATAATGATCTGAAGAGAAGGCAAATGCTTAACTGACTGAGCCACCCAGGCACTCCTGGAACATTACTAGGGAGTTAAATATAATTTTTATATTATAATAAATAATATTTATAACATTATAAATTAAATTTAAATAATTAAAGAGTTAAATACAATTTATGACATTTTCATCTATTTGAGAAATTTGTTTATAACATTCAAAAAATTATACTTTGACAGCAACAATTTATAAAAATATTCAATTACTAATGACAGCAGCTGTGTTTTCTGTATAAGATCCATACATAGACACCGATTAGATAAGATGCTTGAGGCATCATCAAGAGACTCAGGTGTCGTATGATGGCTCTGAAACGCCTTGAAGGGAGAGTTTCTGCTTCTATAGCTTCCAGTGGTAACTGGTATGTAATCGTTCAGCCTTGCCTACTTCAGGGTCGTGGTGAGACAGAAAGCAGTGGCAATCCTTTTTCTCAGGTACAGACTGACACATGGAAAAGTGTCAGCATATCAAGTGCCAAATTAATCAATCCAAAGTAAGTAAAAGGGGTGAGCTGTGTTATGCAATAGGTCTGACTGTTCCAGAGCCTGCAGGTCTGAGTTCAGCTTTTCGGCAAGACCTGAGATTCAGACAACAGCAGTCTAGGGAAATCCCAAGGCTCATTAGGCTGAGCAGTAGTATGAGGACCATAAAGCCTCAGACACATCCGGAGCCCTGGGGACAAGTGATCTTTCCCCTTGTACAGCCAGCTCTCAACTAGGGCTTGACTTATAAGGAAGCAGTTAGGGTACAGACTTGGGCAACTATGATGGTCATCTGAGAACTTCTAATTTTGTTGGACTGAAACTCTGACGGAATCTGTGGGATGAACAGTAGGGTAACATAGTATTTCCTCGAACTCACATAGCTCCTGACATGCAGTCATGTAAGTTTCTCAGATGTCTTTATTCAAAGTTCCACCTCCCTCCCTTGCTGGTCTTTCTGTCTTTGAAGCCATTTTTATACTTCTCTGACAGTCGTAATCTTTAAATTTAAGAAATCATTTGAGTTTTGTTGTTCCAGGTTTATACATTTGGAAACACTCACAGAGCAATGACACTCTCATAGCATCAGGGAACTGGGGCCAGTGGTATAGGAAGGGAATTACAAGGTATGGATAAGATAGGATCAACGTAATATAGCAGAAAGCACTGGATTCATGGCAGTATTGTCTCAGGACCTCCTAGATACTATCTTCCATTTCTTTATTTCAGTTACTTCTTGATAAGTTCTTCACTTCTCCCAAAAGAAATTTAAGGTGCAGTGTTTCAAACAAAGATTAAAGCAGAAAGATGATGCCCTTCTCAGTAAGAAATACCTTCATGGGTATCACCTTCAACGAATGGTGTCCATTTCTTGGAGTTTCAAGAAAAATTAGAATTACATCAGATACCCTCAAAACAAATTCACATGGCATTTAAGCTTCAAGTAGCAATCTTTTTTCTGTCATTGTTGTGGTCACATTTCTTACTGTGATCAGAGTCTTCAGAAATGTAGAAGCTGGATGTATTTTTGCCAAGTGTGGCAGTTTATCAACACTGAGAGTGAGCTTTCCATAATAGTTGGCGTTACGTTTTCACATTATCTGAAGGCAGAATATTCCCCGAGTCAATAAAAAATTTAAGAATAACTGGAATTTATTACAACTCAAATATATGGTTTTCTATGTTTGTCTCATGAAATGTAAGGATTTTGATATCACCCTTCTCCTATTATGTTTTCACAGTAGGAAATAATCACATTGTTTCTCAGTCATAAATTACAGGAATGCTTTAGATTCTACTTTTCCACTTGTTTTCTCTCCCCTTGTTTTCAGAAGCCTCTTTTTAATTAAAAAACAAACAAACACAAAAAAACAAACAAAAAAGCTTGGTCTTTCTCAGGCTCTTCCTAGTTTTCCAAAGATGAGGCTTGAAGTTAGATGCAGGACATTTTTTTTAAAGATTTTGTTTATTTATTCATGACAGAGAGAGAGAGAGAGAGAGAGGCAGAGACACAGGCAGAGGGAGAAACAGGATCCATACAAAGATCCCAATGTGGGAATCGATCCTGGGACCCTGGGATCATACCCTGAGCCAAAGGCAGACCCTCAAACGCTGAGCCACCCAGGGACCCCTCGATGAAGAATTTTAATGAGAATTTGACCTGTCGAATTCAACATCTTGGATCATGGGAAAGAACATCAGAATGCAACTTCTATATGGAAATTCACAATCCTTGGTATATCCAAAGAAGATTGGAAAATCTCCATTGTATCAGAGCTCAAGTAGGGCTGGACATATGACAGCAATTGGTTTCCTGTATTTTTTGCTTTGTTTTCCAAATGATGCTAGAGAGGGAGGTAGGTGGTTCCTTCCATTATTAATCAGATTGTAGCATTAGATGCACCTGGGCACCTGACTCCAGGCAGGTGAAGAGAATGGTCACATATGTGGTGTGACCAAGACATCCAAAATTTCCTTGGGCCCCAAATCTCTCTCTCACTTGCTTATCTTGAAATACTATATGTACTGAAATTTCTTGGTATTAGGAATTTTTCTTTTTGGAATATCTGAATAACTATCCGATAACTTTCCCTGACTGATTTGAGAGAACCAAGTGCAACATAGACTAGGTAACTAGGACTGAGGACAGAAAAATACAAATTTTGCCTGACTTAATATTTTACCAAGAGCTAGTTCTAGATTAAAAATATACTAATCTAGACAGAGAAACATCTACTAATTTTTCACTGCTTTTTAAAAAATTTGTAATCTGGGATACTCCCACCCAATATTGGGAATGAATGTAAATGTAGAGCAGGAGAAAATGGATAAAACAATATTGTAGTGTAAACTTTATTTCTTTTAAATGAACCTATGGTTGTTGAAAATTCCAAAAGCAGAAGAATTCTAATTTCAAAAAAAAAAAAAGAATTCTAATTTCCTTTATCATCCTCTTCTATGAAATGGGTCATGGTAAACCTCTTTTGTACCTGCTCAGTGATATGGATCATGGCCCTTGGTCTTTTCTTTTGGTGATTAGTGTATTCCAGCTACTGTCCTACTCCTCTTGAGTCTGACGATTCCTTTAAAGATAAAGATTTTATTTTCTCTTACCTAGTCTCTACAAACTCCCTAACCTCTGTAACCTGGGATAATAAATAAAGACAAGGACATGAGGTTCCTTTCATTCCTAAGTGATTTGCTTCCTAACATGTACATTCAGAATACCTGCTAACTGTGGTACAGTATAGCAATTTATAGTATAAAGCATTCTCCTTTCAGCATCATAAATAATCACATAGTAATCACTGTGGCATGAGTACAAAGATGAATCAGAAATACTGCCTTCAGGTGCCTGGGTGGCTCAAGTTAGTTAAGGATCCAACTCTTGATATGGGCCCAGGTCAAGATCTTAGGGTCCTGAGATCAAGCCCTGTGTTGGGCTCTGTGCTCAGTATGGAATCTGCTTGATACTCTCTTTCTCCCTTGCCCACCCACCCCTCTTGCTCTCTCTTTCTCACAAATAAATAAATAAATCTTTAAAACAAACAAATAAAAGAAATATCTCATTACTTTCAGGGACTTAAGTCATTTTTTTATGAAAGTGTATTTTGTTCTTAAAGAGTTTATATTTTATTCTCAAAACAATCTTGGAAGGTATCATTATCTTCATATTAATTGAATAAACAAAGATTAAAATTCAAGTTTGATATCTTGCCTGAAGTCACTGCACTGGAGAGTGACAGAGTTGAGCATTAGATCTAGATAGTTCATTCCAGAAGTCTTCCTGCCTTTAGAGGTTTTAATTTTGTCTCTTAAAAAATGGAATGATTTTCATCTTCTCATCACGCCATGCCCAGTTCCTTGTCTCCTTCCTCATTAGTTTGTTGTAAATTCAACTTAAAAGCATTATAGAAAGGAAGAGTTGGAAGGTATGCAAAATGTTCCTCATTCTATTTATACAGAAATGTATATTTCCTACCTCACAGAATTTGCTTAAATTTTTTTTATCTTGGAATATGATTCTATAAACATACAGACATACACACACACATATATATATATATGTAGAGAGAGAGAGAGAATGAGGGGTGGGGAGAGAGAGCTTTTTGTCTGAATCTTTCTTCCAATTTGGTCCTTTTTTTTTTCTTTTTTTAGGTCACTTGATATTCTTGACTTGATGAAAAAAAGCAATGATTCTAAGGTGACAGAATTTGTTCTTCTGGGCCTATCATCCTCCTGGGAGCTACAGCTGTTTCTCTTCTTCATATTTTTATTGTTTTACATGACTGTTATTCTGGGAAACCTGTTGATAATGGTAACAGTGCGAGCTGATGCTCACCTGCTCCAATCTCCCATGTACTATTTTTTGGGTCATCTGTCTTTCATTGACCTATGCCTAGGCTGTGTTACTGTGCCCAAGATGTTAAGAGATTTTCTACAACAAGGCAAGATCATCTCTTTTTCAGGATGTTTGACCCAGATCTACTTCCTGCACTTTCTGGGAGCCAATGAGACATTTCTGTTGACGGTCATGGCCTATGATAGGTATGTGGCCATATGTAATCCCTTGCACTACCTGACAGTCATGAACCGCCAGCTGTGCTTTCAGTTGGTTTTTGCCTGTTGGTTTGGGGGTTTCATCCACTCTATATCACAGGTCACACTGGTAATCCAGCTGCCCTTCTGTGGCCCCAATGAACTGGACAACTTCTACTGTGACGTCCCTCAGGTCATCAAGCTCGCGTGCATGGATACATATGTAGTAGAGGTGCTCATGGTCTCAAACAGTGGTCTTCTCTCTCTCATCTGCTTCTTTGTCTTGCTGTTCTCTTACGCCATCATCCTGACCACTCTGAGAACTCGCTTCCACCAGGGCCGGAGCAAGGCACTCTCTACCTGTGCCTCTCACCTAACAGTGGTCAGCCTGATCTTTGTGCCATGTGTATTCATCTACCTGAGACCTTTCTGCAGCTTCTCCGTGGATAAGATATTCTCTGTCTTTTACACAGTGATCACACCTATGTTGAACCCGCTTATCTACACACTCAGAAATGCTGACATGAAGAGAGCCATGAAAAAGCTAAGAAAAAAGTATGCGGCATCCTTCTTCCATAGTAAAGGATGAACAGGAAGAGGTGATTTAGAAAGCATGACCTTCTTGGGACATTCTTCGCTCATCCTGTACATGGCTATGAGCATGAAAACCAATTTGATGACTCTGGCATAAAAGCCAGCATAAAAATTATAATGTGTGCTGTTGATTGCTACTGAGGCATAGTGGCTCTGTTGGGTGTTCAATATTAAGCAGGGAGGTCAGGAATGTTTATTGTCCCAGGAATTGAGTACTGGGTTCAAGAGGACACCTTGAAAGATCAACTCTTCTACCCTTTGTCTATCACTAGTCTTCATTTACTTATGTCATTTCACTTTTAAATTCTCTTCAAATGAAAGAAGGTATTCCATCTCCTTTTTTGTCCTGTTCATCTAGACACTGTATTATATATTGTGCCATATTTTAGAAATGCACTTGAATTCAATTCATTTAAGCGAACAGTGCTCTTAGAGAAGTTTACATGTGAAGGCAAGGGAGCCTGGGAGTTTTGGGTGATGGAAACCTCAGTGTCCTGCACTGGAGGCTTCTCTAGAAGAGATAGCTCTTTGCCCTGGAGTTGCTTGAAGGGGAGTTACAGCGGGATCAAGTGTATAAGCTGGCTCTTCACCTGATCATAATATTTTAGAGGTCTGACCAATAAGAGAAAAAAGATAAAGAAATGAACTATGGTTTAAAGTACTCAGAGTACTCTAAGTCTCTACGATACTTTAAGAAGTAGGTAATATTATTCAGCTTCACTTTTACAAATGAATTCAGATTTCGTTTTTTTTTTTTAAGACAAATTTATTTTTGGGAGAGGGAGAGAGAGAGAGAAAGAGAGAACAAGCAAAGAGAGGGGCAGAGGGAGAGCCAGAAAGAACATCACAGGCAGACTCCCCAGCTACCATGAAGCTCGACACTGGAATCAACCCAATGACCCAAGATCATGACCCAAATCCAAATCAAGCATCTGTTGCTCAACCCACTGTGCCACCCAGGTACTCCGAACTGATTCCTGAAGTGATTTTCATAAGAACACTCAGAAAAAAATATGATCAAGCCAGAAAGCTAGGAATTTTTTTGTAATTAAGCTAATATTTTTCTTTCCAGAAAGTCTTTACCCCAATTAGATGACCTAATTGCATATTTTCTACTTTATCTATCGAGGAGCTCCAGAGCTAGGAGATCACTAAAAGCATGCACACAATGTTAGTATTTAAGGTTATCTATTTCTGACAGAAGGATTTCTGCAACTTCTTATGTCTATGGGCAGGTGTTAATTCTGTTCAGTAAGTAATTATATAATGATGGGATTTTAGTGGCATTTTTATATACGTTCACTTATTTTCTAATCAGTTGTAATGGAGAGGCCTTTTAAAGTAGTCAGCTGAAAAATAACTCAGGACAAAAGTATCTGAAACTCCACCTAATATTAGGATTTACTCTTAAAATCCCGAAAGCTGGTCCCGTAAGAGCTTGACTGGCTCCTACTAGGGTGAGCGAGGGGAGTAGCATCCCTGGCAAGGCCGCGCCCCCCTCGTTCCGTGGCATCTGCACGAGGCCCTCCCCGACAGCAGCGTCCCGAGGACCAGGCCGGAGGCGGGGGCGTCGGGGCTGGAGGGCAGTGGGGTCAGCAGGCACCTGCAGGGACCGGAAGCTCCCACTCTGTACATTCGTGGGCTGCAACATCCCTTTCTCTAACATTCCTCTTTCTTAGCAAAATTAAGTGTCTTGGGAATCATTTGGATTGTGCTGGGCGGGCGGGACCGAAGGGCATCAGGAGGCCCAACAACATGGCGGCAGGCGTCCATCTTGTCGCCGCCGCCTCGGGCCTTGCGCGCCAGCAGCCGACGCCCAAGGACACATCATCAGTGGGAGACGGGACGCTGACCTCACCTGACCCCCAGCGGGGCCTGAGCAGTCATCCCCCACCTGCTCCAACAGGAACGGGCCCTCACACCTGTCACCCCTAGGACGCCCCGCCCCCCCTTAGGGAGCTCCGTGTGCTCCCTCTGTGCCATCTCCCCGGGGTCAGAGCTGGGTTAGACCCAAGGGAAGAGGTGGACGGGGCCTGAGGGCCAGAGCTTGCTCTTTCTACGCTGTCAGGTCTGCTGCAGAAATTCAGGAGATCTGGGAATTTATTTATTAATTTACTCATTCTTTTATTTATTTATTCACTTTTTAGATTTAATTCTAGGTCATTAACATACAGTGCAATATTGGGTTCAGGAGTAGAATTTAATGATTCATCACATGCATACAACAGCTAGTAAAGGAGTCTAAGGATTTTTTGTTCTTTTTTTTTTTAAAGATTTTATTATATTTTTTTATCTTTTAAGTAATCTCTACCCCCAGAGTGAGGCTGGATCTCACAACCCAAGATCAAGATGGCCTACCAGCTCTTCTAGCCAGGTTCCCCTGAAGTGAAATTCTTAAAATAGATAATTATTTGGAGATAGTGAGTGATGAGGGAACAGGGCTAGCTGAGGACAAAGCACAAGCTGATATCCCACAAATGACCCCCACCCGGGGTGGGATCTGTGCAGCATCCTTTAGGAAGTTTCCAATTGTCTTAAAGTGAATGTCCTGCTAGAGGGAAAAGTGCTCTTTAACTGGAGAATGGCTAGGTCTCCAGTATCTTGTAGGTCCTCCTTATCTAATGAAAATCCTTCTGAAATCTCCCTTTTCCTTACCTCCCCCACTGGCCACTATATAGTCAGCCACTCCTTGCAAGCCCAGGGCAGCCGCTCTGCCTGCCCTTGGGTTCTGTCCCCAGGCTTTAATAAAACCACCATTTTGCACCAAAGGCATCCCATGAATTCTTTCTTCGTCATTAGCTCCGGACCTCACTTGTATTCCAAAACTTCTTCAGTAAGCATGTAGAGAAAAATCTCTTATAAAATTTCTCAGACTGGGGGCCTGGGTGCCTCAGTGGTTGAGCATCTGCCTTTGGTTCAGGGCGTGGTCCTGGGGTCCTGGGATCGAGTCCCCCATCTGGCTCCCCACAGGGAGTCTTCTCTCTCTGCCTGTGTCTCTGCCTCTCTCTGTGTGTCTCTCATGAATGAATAAATAAATAAAATCTTAAAAATAATTTCCCAGACCAATTCATAGCTTTGTAAACAGTTTTGGAAGTAAAGCATTTATGTTGTTAAAATTGATCCATTAAAAAGTTGATAAAGTAAACTGAAAGAAAGTCAACATTTTTCCCACCTGAAAAATTTATGTCATTTACATAATGCTTTGTATTTTCTTTTAAATACACTCTACCCTGTATTTGATGGACGGTTTCTGATGTAGTCAAGTTTCAAAGGGAAAATACAGAGTATCCCGACTTTACATTATTTTCCTCAAAAAGACCCAAGCAAGTTTAACTTGGAAGTCATTCTAGATATTTTTATTTTTAGATTTTGTTTTTAGATTTATTTTAGATTTTTAGATTTATTTTTAGATTTTTATTTTTAGATTTATATTTAGATTTAGAAGGCTAGTGACTTGGGCCTTCACTTTTTTCCCACTAATTTCACATCTTAACTAGAACCGTAACTCAATTGGTACCTAAAACACTGAGCCAGATACTGAAATATTATGGTGAGACTGAAAAATATAGTTCTATATTTTTAAAATGTGGTTGTCAGAAATGAATTATCTGAAGAAAACTGGGAAGAGAGAGACACTCCTCATCATTTGCATTAATTGGTTTCTAAACAGGTGCAAAAGTCTGACACAACCAGCCAAGGTGGGTAGGGCAATGATATTGTCCACCTTTCATAGATTCCAGCCCTTTAGTTAGGACAGTCCATACACCAATCACGCACAATATTTTGGGAAACAATCTTACTCTACCTAGGCTTGTAATTTTGACTCATATATCTAACTTTATTTTCTTTTTTAAAAAATTAAATTCAATTAATTAACGTAAAATGTGTTATTTATGTCAGAGGTAGAGGTCAGTGATTCATCAGGCTTATGTAAGACCCAGTTCTCATTGCATCCCGTGCACTCTTCAATGTTCATCACCCATTTATCCCATCCCCTATCCCCCCTCCCCTCCAGCAGCCTTCAGTTTGTTTCCTATGGTTAGGAGTCTCTTATGGTTTGTCCCCATCTCTGATTTTGTCTTGTTTTTATTTTTTTTCCCTTTCCCTATGATCCTTTGTTTTGTTTCTTAAATTTCACCTAAGAGTGAGACCATATGATAATTGCCTTTCTCTGATTGATTATTTTGCTTGGTATAATTTCCTCTATTTCCACCTATCTCCTTGCAAAAGGCAAGATTTCATTTTTTTGATCATTATTCCATTATATATATGGAATTATTCATATATATATATATATATACCATATCTTCTCTATCCACTCATCTGTCAATGGACATCTGAGCTCTTTCCATAGTTTGGCTCTTGTGGACACTGCTGCTATAAACACTGGGGTGCAGGTGTCCCTTGAGATCACTATGTTTGTATCTTTGGGGTAAATGCTTAATAGCACAATTGCTGGCTTGTAGGATAGCTGTATTTTTAAGTTTTTGAGGAACCCCTTTACTGTTCTCCACAGTGGCTGCACTAGTTTGATTTCCCACCAACAGTATGAGAGGGTTCGCCTTTCTCTGCAGCCTCACCAATATCTGTTGTTTCCTCAGTTGTGAATTTTAACCATTGTGACCAGTGTGAGGTGGTATCTCATTGTGGTTTTCATTTCTGTTTCCCTGATGCCAAATGGTGTGGAACATTTGGTCATGTGTCTGTTGGCCGTTTGTATGCCTTCCTTTGAGAAATGTCTGTTCTTGTCTTCTACCTTGTTCTTCTATTTCTTGGCTGGATTTTTTGTTTTTGTGGGTGTTGAGTTTGATAAGTTCTTAAAATTTAAATTCAATTTTCCAATATATGGTATAACACACAGTGCTCATCACATCATATGCCCTCCTTAATGCCCAACACCCAGTTACACATTTTGGATAGTAGTCCTTTATCAGATAAGACATTTGCAAATATCTTCTCCAGTTATGTAGGTTGCTTTTGGGTTTTGTCCACCGTTTCCTTTGCTATGCAGGCTTTATATCGTGATGAAGTCGCAATGGTTCATTTTTGCCTTTGTTTTTCTTGCCTTTGGAGACATGTCTAGCAAGAAATTGCTGTGGCCGAAGTCACAATGGTTGCTGCCTGTGTTCTACCTTAAGATTTGGATGGATTCCTATCTCATGTTTAGGTCTTTCGTCCATCTTGAGCCCATTTTTGTTTATGGTGTGAGGAAATTGTTCAGTTTCATTCTTCTGCACGTGGCTGACCAATTTTCTGAATACCATTTGTTGAAGAGACTGTCTTTTTTCCAGTAGATTGTCTTTCCTGCTTTGTTGAATATTAGTTGACCATGAGTTGAGGGTCCACTTCTGGATTCTCTATTCTGTTCCATTGATCTATGTGTCTGTTTTTTGCCAGGACCACACTGTCTTGATGACCACAGCTTTGTAGTACAACCTGAAATCCGGCATTATGATGCCCCGGCTCTGCTTTTCTTTTTTAATATTCCCCAGGCTATTCAGGGTCTTTTCTAATTCTACACAAATGTTAAGATGATTTGTTCCAACTCCCTGAAGAAAGTCCATGGTATTTTGATAGGGATTGCATTAAATGTGTAAATTATCCACGTTGCATTGACATTTTCACAGTATTAATTCTTCCAATCTATGAGCATGGAATATTTTTCCATCTCATTGTGTCTTCCGCAATTTCTTTCAGAAGTGTTCTGTAGTTTTTAGGGTATAGATCCTTTACCTCTTTGGTAAGGTTTATTTCTAGGTATCTGATGCTTTGGGGTGCAATAGTAAATGGGATTGACTCCTTAATTTCTCTTTATTCAGTCTCATTGTCAGTGTATAGAAATGCCACTGATTTCTGGGCATTGATTTTGTAGCCTGCCATGCTGCCAAATTGCTGTATGAGTTATAGCAATCTTGGCATGGAGTTTTTTGGATTTTCTATATACAGTATTATGTCATCTGCAAAAAGGGAGAGTTTGACTTCTTCTTTGCCAATTTGAATGCCTTTTATTTCATTTTGTTGTCTGATTGCTGAGGCTGAGGACTTCTAGTCCTATGTTGAATAGCAGTAGTGAGAGTGGACATCCCTGTCTTGTTCCTCATCTTAGGGGAAAGGCTCTCAGTATTCCCCCATTGTATGATATTTGCTGTGGGCTTATAATAGATGGCTTTTAGGATGCTGAGGAATGTTCCCTCTATCCCAACAGTCTGAAGAGTCTTGATCAGGAATACATGCTGTATTTTGTCAAATGCTTTCTCTGCATCTATTGAGAGAATATGGTTCTTGTTTTTTCTCTTACTGATATGATCACTCACATTGATTGCTTTACAAGTGTTGAAGCAGCCTTGCATTCTGGGGATAAATGACACTTGGTCATGGTGAAGAGTCTTCTTAATGTACTGTTGGATCTTATTGGCTAGTGCCTTGTTGAAAACTTTTGTATCTGTGTTATCAGGGATATTGGTTTATAATTCTCTTTTCCGGTGGGGTCTTTGGTTTTGGAATGGGGTCTTCATCTGGTTTTGGAATGAAAGTGATGCTGGCCTCATAGAATAAGTTTGGAAGTATCCCATCCCTTTCTATCCTTCAGGACAGCTTTAGTAGAATAGCTATTGTTTCTTCTTTAGACGTTTGATAGAATTTCCCTGGGAAGCCATCTGGCCCTGGACTTTTGTGTCTTGGGAGGTTTTTGATGACTGCTTCAATTTCCTCCCTGGTTATAGGCCTCTTCAGGTTTTCTATTTCTTCTTGTTCCAGTTTTGGTATTTTGTGATTTTCCAGAAATGTGTCCATTTCTTTAGATTGCCTAATTGATTGGTGTATAGTTGCCCATATTATGTTTTTAAAATCATTTGTATTTCCTTGGTATTGGTTGTGATCACTCCTGTTTTGTTCATGATTTTATTAATTAGAGTCTT
The DNA here is from genome assembly GCF_053574225.1 of Canis aureus. NCBI lineage: Eukaryota > Metazoa > Chordata > Mammalia > Carnivora > Canidae > Canis > Canis aureus. Next base: position 23,895,116 of record NC_135623.1, read on the forward strand.
TTCTCTTTTGTTTTTAATAAGGCTGGCTAATGGTTTATCTGTCTTCTTAATTCTTTCAAAGAACCAACTCCTGGTTGTGTTGATCTGGTCCACAGTTCTGGTCTCTATCTCACTGAGTTCTGCTAGAATCTTTATTAACTCTCTTCTTCTGCTGGGTGTAGTTTTTATTTGCTGTTCTTTCTCCAGTTCCTTTAGGTGCAAGGTTAGCTTGTGTATTTGAGCTTTCTCCAATTTTTTAAGGGATGCTTGTATTACGATGTATTTCCCTCTCAGTACTGCTTTTGCCATATCCCAAAGATTTTGAACGGTTGTATCTTCATTCTCATTAGTTTCCATGAATCTTTTTAATTCTTCTCTAATTTCCTGGTTGATCCTTCCATCTTTTAGCAGGATGCTCTTTCACCTCCACGTGTTTGAGTTTCTTCCAAATTTCTTCTTGCGATTGAGTTCTAGTTTCAAAGCATTATGGCCTGAAGATATGCAGGGGACAATCCCAATCTTTTGGTATTAGTTAAGACCTGATTTGTGACCCAGTATGTGATCTATTCTGGAGAAAGTTCCATGTGCACTTGAGAAGAATGTGTATTTGGTTGTGTTTGGATGTAAAGTTCCATCTGGTCCAGTGTATCATTTAAAGCTCTTGCTTGTTAGAGATGTTGTGCTTAGAAGATCTGTCATTTACAGAAAGCACCGTGTTGAAGTCTCCCAGTATTAGTGTATTATCTAAGGATGACGTTTCTTTGGTTATTAATTAATGAATATACTGGCAGCTCCCACATTAGGGGCATAAAATTCATGACTGTTAGTTCCTCTTGTTGGATAGATCCTTTCAGTATGATATACTGCCCCTCTTCATCTCTTACTACAGTCTTTGGGATAAATTTAATTTATCTGATATGAGGATGGCTACCCCTGCTTTCTTATGAGGACCATTTGAATAGTAAATGGTTCTCCAACCTTTTATTTTCATGCTGTAGGTGTCCTTATGTCTAAAATGAGTCATTTGTAGACAGCAAATAGGTGGGTCTTGCTTTTTTATCCAGTCTGAAACCCTATGCCTTTTGATAGGATCAGGAAGCCCATTCACTTTCAGAGTTACTATTGAAAGATATGAATTTAGTGTCATCATAATACGTATTCAGTCCCTGTTTTTGTGGATTGTTTGTTTTGATTTCCTCTTTCTTTTACAGGGTCCCCCTTAATATTTCTTGCAGGGTTGGTTTGGTGGTCACATATTCTTTCAGGTTCTGCCTATCTTGGAAGCCCTTTCTCTCTCCTTCTACCCTGAATGAAAGCCTTGCTGGAAAGAGTATTCTTGGCTGCATGTTCTTCTCATTTAGGACCCTGAATATATCCTGCAGCCCCTTCTGGCCTGCTAGATCTCTGTGGAGAGGTCTGCTCTTAATCTGTTATTTCTCTATATATAAGTAAAGACTCTCTTGTCTCTCCTTGCTTTAAGGATTTTCTCTTTATCTCTGGAATTTGCAAGTTTCACTATTAAATATCAAGGTGATGAATGGTTTTTATTGACTTTAGGGGGGACTTCTCAATCTCCTGGATCTGAAAGCCTGTTTCCCTCCCCAAATTAGGGAAGCTCTCAGCTATTATGTTTTCAAATATGCTTTCTGGTCCTCTGTCCATCTCCGCATCCTCTGGAACCCAATTAAATGTAGATTTTTTTCCTTCTGAAGCTGTCATTTATTTCCCTTAACCTAACCTCATGGTCTGTTAATGGTTTTTCTCTTTTTTCCTCAGCTTCCTTCCTTGCCATCTACTTGTCTTATATGTCACTCACTTGTTCTTCTACCTCATTAACCCTGTCATTAGGACCTCAAGTTTGGATTGCATCTCATTTAATTGAATTTTAATTTCAGTCTGATTAGGTCTAAATGCTGCAGTTTGAAGTCTCTCAAATCCTTTATGCTTTTTTCCAGAGCCACCAGTAGCTTTATGATTGTGCTTCTGAATTGGCTTTCTGCATTGAATTGTAATCTCAATTCTGTAACTCTGTGTCAGAGAGGACTGTTTCTGATTCTTTCTTTTGTAGTGAGTTCTTCTTTCTAGTCATTTTGCTCAGTGCAGAGTGGCTGTATGAGCAGGCTGAGTCAAGAATATCAACCGCGACCTAGTATATTTTACCTTAGATGATTCTGATGAAGTCAGAGACCAGAAATTGGAAACAAAGATCAGAACAAAATAAAACAAAAGGACCACTAAAGTGAAAAACAAATTTTAAAGCAAAGTCGTAAGAAATAAAAGGCCAGGAATCCTAAAGAAGATGAGAAAAACTAGAACGGAAAGAAAAAGAAAAAAGAAAAAAAAGAAGAAGTAGAAAAAAACGGGGACTGGGAGAAGGTGGTGAAGAAGTTGTAATGGAGGGAGAATGTAGTCTACCTGAGGGGTTCTAGAGGGTGATCCTCTTGTTTCTGAGTATATTAACTTCTGTATGTTAGAAGATGCTCTGTCCCAAATTTATACAAACCAGAAATACTTGTAGGGGGCCCAGCCATTGACCACCAAAACATAAGTGAGATAAAAGAGAGGAGCAGAATGGCCATGAGGAATCTCACAGAATGAACCAGCACGGTGTTCCACTTGGTTCTGCGTGCATACTGGTCATGATTTAGAAGGTATTAACTTTTGCCATTGTAGAACAACATGAGGCAGAGAAAACGAAACACACGAAACAAAACAAAAGAATATCTTGTATATCTCCCCAAATTAAGTTGAGTATGTTGAAGGGAATCTGGAAGGGGAAAATATATCTAGGACCTATAATTGTAGAAATATGAAAGTCAAAAAGGAAGAGTCTTAAAAATGAAGAGGTGGTAAAATATTGTAACTAAGAGGGAAAAAAGGAAAAAAAATCGGAAATTTACAGCCTGATATAAAAACGAGTTGTACTGGAAAAAGGAAGGAAAAAAAAAAAAGGAGGGGTACCCTCTGGTTCTTTATACTGTAAATCCCTCGACTTTCCCTGGCGTTTCTCAGCGTTTTTGGGTCAAGGACTTGCTCTTCCCCTGTCCTTCCAGCTGGTCTTCTCCGGGAGGGGCTACTGTGCTGATTCTGAGGTGTGTGCACCTGGGGAGATGCCCCACCTCCTGCCACGTGCACGGCTCAGTGGGAGCTCTTTACCCCATGAGGCCCCTGCTCCCTGGCAGCCACGCTCTGTCCCAGGCGCAAGGCGACACCAGGAGGGACAACACCACCGGCGGCGGCCAGCTCTCCAGCCCTGGAGTCACTCCCCCAGTATCACCCACAGCTCCCAGTCCGCACTGGCCTAGGTGCTCCCGGGGCAGGGCGCTGAGCTACACAGCTCGGGGTCCCCCGGGGCAGGAGAATCTCCACCGTCCTGTCCTCTCCCATCCCTCTGGGGTCCCCCGGGTGCGGCTCCCCAAGGAGCAGGGCGCAGTCCCCACGGATCCCCTGGCTCCCCGAGAACCCCGGGCGCTGCAGCCCTTTCCCGAGCTCCCCGGTGGGTGCGCTCTCCCCGGGCCCCTCTGGAGGCCCCGCTGCGCGCCCCCCCCCAGTCCTGCGGTCCCGGGAGGGCCTTCCCTCTGGGAGGGTCCGGGTGGATTTCTACAGTCCCCGCCCCTCTGGGCCTTCTCCTGTGCCCGCCCCCAGCCCGACCCCTGGGCCCCTCCCCGTGTGGGTCTGTTTCATTTTTCCACCTTCCTACCTGCTGGAAGCGCAGACCCTTGTCCCTTGGCACTCCCGCTGCTCTCCCTGGAGATCTCAGGTCGACTTCATAGGTTTCAGGATGATTTGACAGTTATCTAGGTAAGTTGGGGGGCGGGTGCCCGGGGACCCTACTCCTCTGCCACCTTGCCGGCCTCCCTGTCTGAACTGTTGTTGCACCTCAGGTGCTCCATCGTTCGTTCATTATATTTTACAGCGATGCAGACAGCCAAACTGGCCTGCTTCCAATGGAGCTGGATGGATGGGACTTTACCAACTTTGTTACCCAAAAACTCTAATCCTGGGGTGCCTGGGTGCCTCGGTGGCTGAGCACCTGCCTTTGGGCCATGGTGTGATCCTAGAGACCCGGGGTCGAGTCCCACATCGGGCTCCCTGCAGGGAGCTGTTTCTCCCTCTGCCTGGGCCTCTGCCTCTCTCTCTGTCTGTTACTCTCATGAACAAATAAAATCTTAAAAAAAAAAAAAAAAACGAACAACTCCAATCCCTGGGGAAAAATATATTGCCAGTAATGTCTTTGTACTTATGTATTCATATATTTTTATTTTTAAATGAACATATATTGTTTTAGTAATTTAAAAACAGAAGAACTTTATTTTTGTTTGGATAATGAAGATTTTTTTTAACCAAATGTAACAGCATAGTCCATCTTGTTAATATTGAGATACTGTTAACATCTTCATTACACTGCCATGTTCTTATTCCTAGCATCAATGTTTTCAACAAATATATAGTCACAGTATAATGCCTTGGAGAGCATCCTGAGGCAGTAGTCTTTTCCCTAAAAAAACATTAATCCTAGCTAAATGAAGGATAAGTGACAAAACGAGTAGAAGTCTGCCTGGCTAAGATGCAGAGAAAGAACAATAAGGAAACTTAAAATCTAGAAACATAACTCATTTTTATTATGTGTATATATAAGCCTTTTGTATGTTAGATGATTATTTTCATGCTCTCTTATAAAATATTAGAGAAGTCTACCATTTTGTTCATTTCCAAATGAAAATGAAAAGTCAACTCAAAATTTAGGAATCATAATTTCAATCAGAATATTTGAGTTCTTAGAAGAGAAGTCATTGTAGCTTTGAAGATGAAAGAGGGTCATCAGAGAGAAAAATTACCAAAGAAAAGAATAAAATTTTTTCACCATCAGGCCATCCTGTTTACCTGAAGTTTTCATCATTGTTTTCCTAATTCATTTATGCGTATTAATTTCTGATGCTGATAGAAATCTATTCCCCTCAAAGTCTAATTACAATATGTTATCAAAGAAAACATAAGACTAAAGCTCTGAGCATACGAAATGCTCTAGCTCTTTAATGGATAGAATCCTAGTTTTGAAATTGAAAAGCTAATTTAAGTAAATAAATTTATGAACTCAAATATTCTACTCTAACTTTTATATTCTGAATCACAGTCAGTAATAGAGTTCTTAATGTCAGGGAATAGTCAGTGGATATCTAATAAATAATTCACCAAAGGATCATGACAGCCAATATATCCAGCTCTTCTTTATGTGTACTAAAAAAAATGGTGTAATGGAAAAGAACTCTGAATTATACGACTAACAAAAGCAGCATCCTACTAACATAATTTTAACATAAGCAGAATTAGCAAATACAGAAAACACACAAAAATGGCAAAGGAGATAATAATCTTTTTAAAATCACACAACTAGATGTCTATTGATTCCATCAACCTAGAATCCCTTTCCTCCAAGTCTGCTTTCACACTGGAGGATATAAGTTAGAGACGGGCTATGAAAACCGCTATTCGGCTGGAAACTTCCTCTGGAATGAGAGGAGGTCTCATTTAGTAACCAAACTCTGCTGTGAATTCATAAAAATTGCTCCTAAGATGTGACAAAACCTGGGGCTCTGTCACCAATATTTATTTCCATCTTAATTTCTTTGTGTTTTCACCAAATAGGGGGAGAGTGTGGTGAGAATTTAAAAACTCAAATGAGAGAAGTAATGAAGGCATTATTACTGCTGGAAATGCTTCCTACTTTAGGACAATGACCTCAGAAAGGTTGTAGAGTATGTCACTTATCTTTCACTTCTCTACATAAAATATATCTGTTGACCAACTTCCTCATGGCCGTCTTTACTTCTTTATTTCTCAAGGTGTAGATAATGGGATTAAGTAAAGGGAATATCACAGTATGGAACACAGACACAACCTTATCGAGGGAAAACGAGTCAAATGGTCGAGCATAAATGTAGATAGATGGTCCAAACATGAACACCACAATCGTGATGTGGGAATAGCAGGTGGACATGGCCCGACTGGTACTCTCACCTGAGCCTGAGTGTTTCCTCAACATGGCCAGGAGGAAGGCATAGGACATTAGGAGAGCAATGAAGCATACTACAGAGATCAGACCACTGCTAAAAATCATCACTAACTCCTCGGGGAAGGTATTGGCACAGGCAATGCGGACGACCTGCGTGATATCACAGAAGTAACTGTCTAACTCATTGGGCCCGCAGAAGGGAAGTCGGACGATGAGGACCACTTGTATTATAGAATGAATGAAGCCCCCCAACCAGGAGAGAGCCACCAGGATACAGCAGAGACGTCGATTCATGATAGTAGCATAGTGGAGAGGGCGGCAGATAGCAGCATAGCGGTCAAAGGCCATTACTGTGAGCAGGAACATCTCGGAGGCCCCAACGAAGTGCAAAAAGAAGAGCTGTGCAATGCACCCACCGAAAGAAATCCTCTTTCTTTCCACAAAGAAGTCTACGAGCATTTTAGGGGCCGTGATGGAGGAGTACCAAATGTCAAGGAAGGCCAGGTTAGCCAGCAGGAAATACATGGGTGAGGTCAGGTGAGGGTCCAGCCTGATGGTGCAAATAATAAGAACATTTCCTGGGAGGATGAACAGATAGAAGGACAGAAATATAACAAATAGGACTAGTTGTACCTCTCGAGTCTGGGATAAGCCAGTGAGAACAAATTCCGTCACCCTAGTGTAATTTGCAGGTTCCATTTCTTCGCTTGTGTAAAAGAATATGGCTATAAAAAAATAAAGAAATTACAATTATTCCAAATAGCACTTATCTAGATTTATTTTACTGCTGCTGAAATCAGCAGATTGGTCTGTATTATCATTAAGACACTGTATTAGGATACCTTTGAGCGTCCCATTTGAGGTCTGATAAGCCAAGATAGGGAAAGAGTAAGTGGTGACCCGACAATTAGAAACACTGAAACCATATGCAGCGTGGCACGTGTCTGAAACCAAAATCCCGATGTATTAATGTTATTAATTTCTACTTTTTATGAAACTCAGCAGTGCGTTAATCCTGTCCCTGTATATCTACCTTAGCAAGCAATGTGTGCAGCTACTTAGGAGAGAAACCAAATTGTACACGGGGAATGGGAGGAAAAGCAGCCTGTTCTTTCTAGATTTGTTGTTGTTGTTGAGAAATCTAGCCAACTTGGAAACACGTGATTGTGGTCTAATGGCAGTATTTTCATTTTAATCTTTAAAAAAGATGCCGGGGCTTCGAATGGAGTGAGGGGACATTTCCTCCTTCACCGAAGCCTGCACAGCAGACTCCTTGGCAGCACGCAAGCCTCCACACACGAGATGCAACAGTGCAAGGCTGTACGTGAGAACTTTTCAGGCCGTGACCAAATATCATTACCCCCCTGGCCTTGCATCTTAGCCACTGTTCCAGGAAGGTGGGGACGAGATACAGTGATTTGACGAGCGGGTGTGCTTGCCGTCCAAGCTGACCCCTCCTGCCACTTCAAGGGGACAGTGGGAATAAGGTTTTTGCGAAACTTTTACTCAAGTCCTATTAATTGAACCTACCCCAGTATTAAATAGAATAAAGCCCATCCAATAAAAATAAGATAATCACCCATTTACCACATGTTTCCTCTGTTAATAGTATAAAACCTGCCCATGAAAATAAGCAGTTCTTACAATCAACAGCCAATATTGAAGAGTTGTTTCAATTCTCCTGATGTGCTATTTTATAATACTGCCTCTCCTGAGAAGGTCAGCATAGAGAAAAACAAAGTTACCATTCTGTAAAGCCAAACAGATGGAAGAGCATCCAGGCACTAAAGCTTAGATATACTATTAACTGACGAAAGGAAATCTCTTGTTTCTTCCTTGCAACCTATGACTCAATTTGTGAATAATTTTAACAAATGTAGGCTACTTCCTGATCTAATATGTTATGAATCATTCATAAAGAAGAGATGGTTCCCTACAAACAGACACACTAAGAAAAAAACGGTCCTTGCCAGCAACCTGACACAAAAGGCAAAATATAAAAACACTCAGAAAGCTCAGCATTATGGGACTATTTAGCAAAAGGGTAAATATTCCTATGTCCATGAATAGCCCAGGGTAGGTCTCAGTGATTTAATCAATCATGTTTAGTAAGATAAAGAAATTTAAAATTCTGTTTAAAATTTTAGTCAATAGTCTTTCAAAAAAAAAAAAGAAAAAAAATTTTAGTCAAGAGAAAGATAATGCTGCCAGTTTTCAATCCTCAACTTTCTTAAAAGCACACTTATCCAGATTGACATATTTCCTAGAAATCCAGAAAGCAATGGTTTTACCTTATTTACCCGAAGAAGGTTCCTAATAGCCTCCATAAAACTTTACACATGACATTGAAAGCTTTATCCCAAAGTATATAGCTTCTGCATCACTTCTATAATATTCATTTATTCAACAACTATTTAGGGAACAGCTACTCTGTGCTAACTGCTAAGAACACAACAATGGACAAAGAAGACAGTTTCTGCCTCACTGAACTTTCATTTTAAAAATATAGACAGACAACAAATTAGTAAACAAACAATAAACAAATGAACTGTAAATAAGCAAAATAAATAATTACCGCTATTAACAAGAGAAAGAGAGGGAAGTAAAGAGGGAATGAAGATAGGTAATACATAGTAGAGGCATGGGGGTAGTGATGAGAAGCATCTTTGAACTGATGACATGTCAATTAACTTTGAAAGCAGGAGAAAAGCATTTTAGGAACAGAGAAGAGCAAATACAAAAGTCCCGTGATAGGGAAAAGTTTCTAGGAACTATAGAAGACCTGCAATTTCCTGAAGCACAAGAACAGAGTAGAGAGAGCTGAGGACCAAGTAATGTGATCTATAAAAACAAAATTAGGTTTTAACAGCTTCTAATATATTTTGGAACATATTGTTATATGGCTTATAATATAGCTTAACAAGACTTGTGACTGAGAAATATCACTGGCCACTTTGCAAATAAATTGAAGTAGGATTACACATAAAGCAACATTTATTAAGAGAAATGTTTTCTTTAGAAAATATTTAGGAGATGCAATTGGCATCTGCTAGATTTACTGCTGAATTGTAGTCATTGCTGTAATTGTACCAAAGCCACTTGGAATTTGAGCACCATAATGGAAAACTATTTAAAAAATGTAACTTATATCTTATGTATCTAAAATGAGGTTCAGGACACCTGGTTAGCTTAGCAGTTGAACCTCTGCCTTCGGCTCAAGTCATGATTCTGGGATCCTGGGATTGAGTCCCACATCAGGCTCCCCACAGGGAGTCTGCTTCTCCCTCTGCCTGTGTCTCTTCCTCTCTCTCTCTTTCTCTCTCTCTGTGTCTCTCATGAATAAGTAAATATAATCTTTTAAAAAATAAAGAGTATACAATGGAATATTACTCAGCCATTAGAAACGACAAATACCCACCGTTTGCTTCAACGTGGATGGAACTGGAGGGTATTATGCTGAGTGAAGTAAGTCAATCGGCAAAGGACAAACTTTGTATGTTCTCATTCATTTGGGGAATATAAATAATAGTGAAAAGGAATATAAGGGAAGGGAGTAGAAGTGTGTGGGAAATATCAGAAAGGGAGACAGAACATAAAGACTGCTAACTCTGGGAAACGAACTAGGCGTGGTGTAAGGGGAAGAGGGCAGGGGGTGGGGATGAATGGGTGATGGGCACTGAGGGGGGCACTTGACAGGATGAGCACTGGGTGTTATTCTGTATGTTGGTAAATTGAACACCAATAAAAAATAATTTTATTATTAAAAAAAGAAAAATAAATAAAGAGTAAAATTATTTGCAAATGACATATCAGATAAAGGGCTAGTTTCCAAGATCTATAAAGAACTTATTAAACTCAACACCAAAGAAACAAACAATCCAATCATGAAATGGGCAAAAGACATGAACAGAAATCTCACAGAGAAAAAAAAAATAAAAAATAAAAAATAAAAAAATAAAAAAAAAGAAATCTCACAGAGAAAGACATAGAAAAAAATAATAATAAAAATAAAAATACTTAAAATGAGGTTCATCCAGCACATTCAAACTATTAATAAAATTTGAATGAATCTGCCCTGAATATTTAGAAATGTTTTGTCCATGCTCTAAGAAAAGTTTGGAATTGTGCCAATATAATCTGGAGCAAGGAATTATGTTTGTGGGAAATCTGGGAAACCCTCCATGGATGCTGAGTTAGGGCATTTCCTTCCTAGGCTGCCATCTAGAAGGCATTTGCTATTCCAAGCCAGCACTTACTCTTAGAGCAGCTAGTTGGTCAGGAGGGTTTTACTTTATCCTGCCTATACTACACCTCCCATCTCTTGATACAAGCCTGTTCCTCTTTTTATTCTCTTTAAATAAAAATTGTGTATATTTAAGGTGTACAACACAATAATCTGATACATAAATACATAGTGAAATGAATACTATCACCAAGTTAATTAACAGAATCTCTTCACACAATTACCATTTTTTTTTCAGTGATAACTCCTGAAACCTAGACTCTTAGCAAATTTTTGGTCCTCAATACAGTGTAATTAATAATAGTCATTATTCTGTACATTAGATCTCCAGACTTACTCATTCATCCTACATAACTGCAATGTAGTTTTTGATCAACATCTTCCTATATCCCCCTTGTCCCTGATAATAAGCATTCTACTTCTCCATGGAAAAAGGAAATATGATATAATAATATAACAATAGTAATATACATATAATTCTGTCTTTAGAAAAAGGGACCCTATCATTTGCAACAACATGGATGAACCTGGAGGATGTTATGCTAAGTGTGAAATAAGCCAGACAAAGATCTCATGTATATGTGAAATCTAAAAAAGCCTGTTCCTCTTTTAACATCTAGTGAATTCCCATTCTGTGCTTAATCTGCAGGGATGTAGTATCTAGAGAATGACTACAGAGATACCCAGAAGGATCAAGGCTCTCCCTACAGGTGAGTGAACTGTGAACTCACCTCAAGGGAACAAGTGCTTTAGGGAAAAGCGAGAATCTGTGCAAAACTTCTTCCTTACCAACAATGCAGTGTTCATCCATGTATCTAGCCAAGCTCTTAGTAATCACATGGAGAACAGTTATCTTGCCAATTTGAGGAATTAGGGAGGCTACCACAGATTCTAAAATAGTAAAAGATTTAAATGACTCAAAAGATACTGAGTTACCCTCATGCAAGAGGCATTTAAAAAATATTAGCTATCATCCATGACCACTACTGATTCTCTTTCCTTAGATGTGAATGAAGAAGCCAGTGTTTCCCAGAGTAAAAGTCATTCATCGTAGCCCCTCCTGGAAACCAAAAACTCACAATGGAAAGAACTTCTTTCAGACCCTGTTTCAATAACATGAGGTAGAAGGAGCAAGCTAAAACTGAGAGGCTGGGAAGATGGAAGAAAAGGAAATGTTGTGCTGATAAGGGGAAGAAAGCTGTAAAAGAAAGAGGCAGTTATTACTCTTGCATTTCTTCTGAGGATGAAAACTGCCCATCTTTATGAGTCTGCCAGTGAAGTATTCATTTACATGAACAGGCAAAATAATTTTATAAGATAAATAAATAAAATATGCATAATTAGATTCAAATGAAGGTTTATTGAAAATTCTTCCCCAGAAAAGAAAAGTACTTCAGCCTTTCAAACCTGCTGATCATGGGACTATGTTAAAGGCTATGTACGTGGTAGAGCTTTAGCCTCCCTGAGCCAGGGGACAGAGCAAAGGAGACCCTAAGAAATTGAGACTACGATCAAGTGAGGAAGGGAACCTAGAGGCAAGCATAGTAGGGAGGTACTAGATTTTTAGAAACCAGAGATATGTGGAGTTTATTTTTAAAGAATACTCTACCTCAATAAGAGACCCATGTTAGAGCAAACCATTCAAAAAAGATATTTTTAGAGCAGTAGGATAAGAAATCGCAAAGTTATTTGAAACCTTTTGTTTTATATTTATGACTTTTATATATGTTGCACACAGGAGTGCACATGTAATATCACATATTTCTTTAATTTCTCCAATATTTTTATAAAGAATTGAATTTTAGAAAGTGTAGGGTATTTATGTGACATATACATCTGTTTGAAAGGCAGCTATAAAGAACATTGAACAAGAATTAAGACACTTAGATTCCCATGATAGCTTAGCCACCAAAATCTACGTGTCCTTAGGAAGATCAGTCATCTTCCCTCTACAAGTTTCTTCCTGGCAGCATAAGGAATTTCAACTAGAATTTTAACGAATAACCTAGCTGTATAATTCTAGAATTCTATGAAGATGAAAGTGGATTGAGAGTGAAGGCCCCAGAAAGGTAGATTAAGAACAATGTGAGTGACAACGCGGAGGGATGGTGACTTAATCATCACTGTGGATATACATAACATGTAAAATAAATATCTTAAATTCACTTTTCCTCTTCCTAAGATATCAAGCTTACCTCTCTTATTCGATAAGATAGTGATGAGGTAGTTTACGAAAGCATCTCACCATATAGAGGGATATGTGCAGACCAGGGATCTTGAGCCTCACAAATAAACCAGCAGTAGAGAATACCAAAATGTAGCAAGTATCTTGATTTCCTATATGCTTTGTGGCTCACAGTAAACTAGGCAAGAAGAAAGCATTAGGATTGGAGAAGGGCTGATTTCAATATGAGAGAATCATTTGCTGCTTGTGCATTTCTCTTAAAATAGACATGGAGTGTGGGTGCTTTGTTTCTAGTCACAGCTGACTAGTTACTAGCTATGTGACCTCGAGAAACTCACCCACTTCTCTCTCTTACTGTGTCCATTAGTGCGGATAGTGGAGATGGTCATAGTACCTACCTCATAGGTACTATTGTAGGGATTAATGAGCTAATACATGTAAAGCTCAGAAAAATACCTCATAGTTCATACTTAAGTTATTATTACTGTTGTCATTAAGATGATAATGATACTTATATTCCCTTTACAAAGAAGCAAGCTCAATAGAGAAACTATTACTCTTATATATGATGTCCAAAATATTTCCCTTTAATGTCTGTTTAGACTTCTCTTATGCCCACTCTATCTCCAGCTACTCATCTTGGATCCAGAAAACTAAATCTAAGAAATTACTTAGAGAAGAGGACCAGAGCATTTGACTTCTAAGTACTACTATCTCCTCCTGCCTTCCCAGACTACAATCCTATGTGACTGTTGATAAATCACTATTGTTGGACCACTAAGAGTCCAACTCTTGGTTCAGCTCAAGTCATGATCTCATAGCTCATGATCTCATGGGTCATGAGATCAAGCCTGGCTTTGGGCTCCCCACTCAGCGAGGAGTCTGCTTTTCTCTCTCCTGCTGCCCCTTCCCCTACTGTGAACACTCTGTCTCTGTCTACAAATAAACAAATATTTTTTTAAATCACTATTGTTAAATCATCCAGCTAGTCTGAGAAGGCCTTTTTTTCCCAAAATGTCTGAAATTTTGTATGAATAATTTCTAACAAACACCAGAGAAATCTGGGCTCTCATAGTAATACTCTGTTCACAACTCAAAAAAACAAACAAAACAAAACAAAAAAAAAACTTGACGCATTGCCTTGTAGCTTTTCAGTTTATCTTTTAGCCAAAATATAACTGAAACTCTGAGCCCCGTGAAGACATGAAGCATGTCTCACTTAGATATCTATCTAGTGCCTAAGATAACTTCTGGCACATTATGGTCTTTAATATGTGTTTGTTGGATGGATGGATTTGTAAGTGAACAAACTAGTTGATGACATTATAGGAAAAAATTATCAAATACTTCTAAGATTGTTTTATTATTACATTTAGTGTTTCCTGAGCCTGCTTCATGATTCCTGATTTGTTTCCTGCAGTCGTCTTTTTAAGATGACTATTTTATCTATATTAATTTCAAATAAGAGTCTCTGCTTTTAAGTTTTTTCCTTATTCACTTCCAGAGCTGTTGCTGCTATGAACTCCAGTCCGTTCAAAATGAAACATGACAAGTCCTATCTCCCCCTTCTTCTTCACAGTGGTCATCTTGAGGAACCATATGCACTCCTGACTGACTTCACTTCAGGAGTGACAGGATTCAGGGGGGCCCGGGTGGCTCAGCAGTTGGTGCCACCTTCAGCCCAGGGCCTGATCCCTGGAGACCCAGAATGGAGTCCCGATTGGGCTCCCTGCATGGAGCCTGCTTCTCCCTCTGCCTCTCTCTCTCTGTGTCTCTCTTATAAATAAATAAATAAATAAATAAATAAATAAATAAATAAATAAATAAATAAATAAAATCTTTTAAAAAAAAGGAGTGACAAGATTCAAAATTTTGAAAGATTATTTTAATGATTTGGCACTCTCTGAAGACCCATAAATTAGAAGAACCTTCTCTGATTGAAACTGTTTAAGAATGGTTCATTCTGTAAATATGAGATGACCCAGTTATCTTCTCAATGCCCTGTTCAGCCTTGGGCTCAAAAATGCCTTACCTATTTGTACACTATGGCTAAGGTCTGCTCTATATGATTATGATCATCATGTTTCCCTTATACCTTTCCTTACCAGAAGCCTCTACTTCTTAACACTATTCTTTGAGTATTTTACAGAGTTATTCCCATTTTTACGTCTACCACATTGTCTCAAAAAATAGTTTATGTAAATAATAGAATGCCATTCTTCCACCTACCAGTTGCTGGTGAGAGTTCTGGTATAGTCAGGAACTATAGAGGGGATAGAGGTGCCTCTTTCCCCATCTACAACAGAAAGCTTTGTCTTCTAATTCTGGTATATATCAGTTCCTTCCTTGATGTAACAATGAGCTAACTAGCATCATGGGTTATGACTAAGAATTCCAATTCTCTGGAGTCCATGGCCAGCCAGCTAGGAATCAAAACACTGAGGGAATAATTTAAAAGTTGATGTGTGCATCACCCAAAGAAATGCACCTGAATTTCCCATAACAAATAAGGAAAATGGCTCATTTACCTAGATTAGAAGTAGAAAATGTTATGGTGTATGGTATGCTCTCTAGACTATGATGAGTATTTCCAATTGTGCAGTCTCAAAGGACTATGTCATTTAGAGATGTTGCATCCTTGGAAAAATGGAGATCTATCAAAATCTAATATTACATGAATTGCTTAAACTCTACTGATGTTTGCAATAAAGACCTTAAGTAATAACTCCTTAATATTTCTGACTTTTTTCAGTGTCCTGTACATGTGCTTAATGATTACCTACTATATGTCACACACCCTACACACTGTAGTAGGCACCAGGCATATAATGATGAATAAGAGAGAAACTATCCTTATTTTCCTAAATCAACTGTCCCATCTATGAATCACAAATACTTGTCAATACCTTTCACTTAGAAATGTTCTCTGACAAAGAACCTAAGAGTCTATCTCAATGGTATTTCATCAGCCTGGTCTTCATTTCACATATTTTTGACATTTTTCCTCCTAAAGTTATCTTTATATTATACACTCTGTGAAGAGCAGATAACAGAATTACCTTTAGTAAAGTTGCAGATACAAAATTAATACACAGGGGATGTATGTGTGGCTCAGTGAGTGGTTGAGTGTCTGCCTTTGGTTCAGGGTGCAATCCTCAGGTCCGGGATGGAGTCCTGCATCAGGTTCCTGTGGAGAGCCTACTCTCTCTGCCTATGTTTCTGCCTCTCTCTCTCTCTTTCTCTTTTTCTCTTTCTCTGTCTTTCATGAATAAATAAATAAAATCTTTTAAAAATTAATACACAGAAATTGGTTGCACTTATATACACTAATAACAAATAGAAAGAGAAATTAAGAAAATATCCCATTTGCAATTACATCAAAAAGAATAAAACACCTAGAAATGAACTTAACCAAAGGGGTGAAAGAACTATACTCTGAAAACTATAAAATACTGATGAAAGAAATTTATGACAATGGAAAACAAATGGAAAACTATTCTATACCCATGGGTTGGAAGAACTAATGTGGAAAAGGCCATACTACCCAAAAGACATCTGCAGATGCAATGCTATCAAAATGCCAACAGCATTTTTCACAGAACTAGAACAAAAAAATCCTAAAATGTGTATGGAACCAAAAAAAGGACCCAAAATAGCCAAAGCAATATTAAGAAAAAAGAATAAAGATAGAGGAATCATACAATCCTAGATTTAAAGATATACTAAAGTGGTAGTAATCAAAACATTTGCTGGCACAAAAACAGGTACATAAATAAATGAAACAGGATAGAGAGCCCAGAAATAAACACATGCTTATATGGTCAACTAATCTATGACAAAGGAGGCAAGAATATACAATGGGAAAAAGACTGCCTATTCAATAAATGGTGCTCAGAAGACTGGACAGCTCCTTGGAAAAGAATGAAACTGGACCACTTTCTTATACTATATATAAAATGAACTATTGGGACTTCATCAAGATAAGAAGCTTTTGCACAGCAAAGGATACAGTCAACAAAACTCAAAGACAACCTACAGAATGGGAGAGGATATTTGCAAATGACATATCAGATAAAGGGCTAGTTTCCAAGATCTATAAAGAACTTCTTAAACTCAACACCAAAGAAACAAACAATCCAATCATGAAATGGGCAAAAGACATGAACAGAAATCTCACAGAGGAAGACATAGACATGGCCAACATGCATATGAGAAAATGCTCTGCATCACTTGCCATCAGGGAAATACAAATCAAAACCACAATGAGATGCCACCTCACACCAGTGAGAATGGGGAAAATTAACAAGGCAGGACACAACAAATGTTGGAGAGGATGCGGAGAAAAGGGAACACTCTTACACTGTTGGTGGGAATGTGAACTGGTGCAGCCACTCTGGAAAACTGTGTGGAGGTTCCTCAAACAGTTAAAAATAGACCTGCCCTACGACCCAGCAATTGCACTGCTGGGGATTTTCCCCAAAGATACAGATGCAATGAAACGCCAGGACACCTGTACCACGATGTTTCTAGCAGCAATGTCCACAATAGCCAAACTGTGGAAGGAGCCTCAGTGTCCACCGAAAGACGAATGGATAAAGACGATGTGGTGTATGTATACGATGGAATATTCCTCGGCCATTAGAAATGACCAATACCCACCATTTGCCTCGACGTGGATGGAACCGAAGGGTATTATGCTGAGTGAAATAAGTCAGTCGGAGAAGGACAAACATTATATGTTCTCATTCATTTGGGGAATATAAATATAGTGAAGGGGAATATAAGGGAAGGGAGAAGAAATTTATGGGAAATATAAGAAAGGGAGACAGAACATAAAGACTCCTAACTTTGGGAAATGAAGTAGGGGTGGTGTAAGGGGAGGAGGGCGGGGGGTGGGGGTGAATGGGTGACGGTCACTGAGGGGGGCACTTGACAGGATGAGCACTGGGTGTTATTCTGTATGTTGGCAAGTTGAAAACCAATAAAAAATAAGTTTATTATAAAAAATAAAATAAAGTAAAAGGAAAAAATAAATAAATAAAAATAAAAATGGGCAAAAGGATCTGAATAGATATTTTTCTATTCAGAAGACAGCTGGCCAACAGATGCATGAAGAGATACTCAAAATTACCAATCATCAGAGAAATGCAAATCAAAATGACAATGAAATATCACCTTACACCTGTCCGAATGTCTAGAATCAAAAAGATAAGAAATAAAAAGTATTGATGAAGATATGAAGAAAAAGGAAATCTTGTGCTGTTGATGGGGATGTTGATGGGAGTGTAAATTGGTAAGCCACTATGTAATACAGCATGGAGGTTTCTCAGAAAATTAAAAGTCGAAATACCATATGATCCAGTAATTCTGCTACTGGCTATCTACCCAAAGAAAATGAAACTACTAATTCAAAAAGATATATGCACCCTTAAGTTTTTTACAGTATTATTTCCAATAGCTAAGATATGGAAGCAACCTAAGTGTCCACTGATAGATGACTGGATTAAAAAAGATGTGGTATATATCTACAATAGAATACTACTCAGCCATAAAAATAATGAGATCTTGCTCTTTGCAACAACATGGATGGACCTGGAGGGTATTATGCTGAGCGGAATAAGTCAGAGAAAGACAAATGCCACATGATTTTACCCACATGTGGAATCTAAAACACATGAATAAATAAAAAGCAGAAACAGACCCATAAATACAGGGGGAAAAGTGACTGTTGCCTGAAGGGAGGAAGTTGGGGGTTTGACAAGATGGATTAAAGAGATTGGGAGACATAGGCTTCCAGTTATGGAATGAATAAGTCACAGGGATAAAAGATAAAGCATAGGGAATATCGTCAATGGCATTGTAATCATGTTGTAAGATGACAGCTGATAGCTGCACTAGTGGTAAGAGTTGCATAATGTATAGACTTATGAAATCTCTATGGTGTACACCTGAAACAAGTGTAACATGTGTCAATTGCATATCAATTAAAAAAAGATAGGGAAATGGAGGAAACTTAAATGCATATCACTAAGGAAAAGAAGCCCATCTGAAAGGGCTACATACTATATGATTCCAACTATATAACATTCAGGAAAAGGCATTGAAAAGATCAGTGGTTGCTAGGGCTTGGGGTGAGGGAGGTGGTGGAGATAGGGAAGGATGAAAAGGCAGAGCACAGAGAATTTTTGGTGCAGGGAAACTACTCTGTATAATAATATAATGATGGATACATGTCATACATATGTCCAAACCTACAAAATATACAACACCAATAGTAAACCATAAAGTAAATTATGGATGCCGGCTGATTATGAGGTGTCCTAACAGCTATATCACTCTGCTGGGGGACGCTGATGAGGGAAGCTATGATTGTGTGGGGGAAGGCAGTGTATAGGAAATCCTTGTACTTTTCCTTTAATTTTCTGTGAATCTAAGACTGCTTTAAGAAAATTAAGTCTTAATTTAAAAAAATAAGGAAAAAGAAAAATCTATCCTCCTTTTGTTTCCTCTATCTACTCTCTCCTCCAGTCCCTTCAGACATAATGGTGATAACAGCTCTACTGCTTCTAACCTCTGGTTATAGTACTGCCCCATGTGACTCCTCCATATCTACAGTTTTACAGGGTCCCTCTGTGAATTTCCCTTTGTGAATTATCGTATTTTGTGTGTGTCATCAGTTTTCTGTTAGCGTCCTAAATGATACAATTTTCTATAAATGTATCCTTAAGCCCATCAACTTGTCCATTCTATGCCCTTATAACTAAGATGCTCCATTTTCATCTTAGATAATATAAACTCCCCCTCTTCTCTCTGTTTTCTGAAGTCTCCCTTTCCAGGGCTTCTACCCTCTGCTTTCATCCATTTCTATTGCGCCTATGCCTGCTGTTTAGCTCTCATCTGAAAGTGCTTTAGGCCACACCTACACTGAATTCTTCACCCTCTTTTCCCCTTTGTTGTTTTTGCTGGAACACATTCTCCCATACTTTCAAAGAAAGCGTCCTTATAAATTTTATAAATCTTGGCATGACTGAAAAGATCTTATTCTGCTTTCATACCTGATTGATGGTTTTGTTCTGTACAGTGTTCTAGGCTGAAAACCGGTTTCAGGCACCTTTCTACCATGTGGAATGGTCCAGTGTTGTTATTGAATTCTCTAATGACTTTTGGATTTTGTATACTTTCTGTGGCCTATATTTTCTGTCTCTCTCAATTACTTTAAAATCTTCTCAATCTCTAGGGTAATAAAATTGCACAATAATGTGCCTTACTTACTGTTTTCTCATCACTAGAATGGGTACTTAGTACACGTTTTGTATCTGGAGACTTAAACCTTCCTATGAGCTTCCCTTTCATTGTTCTTTTAAATTCTCCCCTCTGGAAAAAAAAATTCTCCCATCTGTCTTCTCTGTTCTCCTGGAACAAATATGAGTTGAATGTTTTAACTCTTGACTTGATTTTTCATATTTTTTTCTATTTTTAATTTCTTCATTTTAAAAAAAATTCTGCTTTCCTGAAGATTTTTGACTCTTTCAACCCTCTATTGATTTGTCTTGATTTTATTCATTATTCTTTCTTTTATTTAGTTCCCCAAAATATTTTTTTTTATTTTTCTGAAAATATCATGTTCTCATCTCAGGATTGCCCTCTATTGATTTGACTTAATTTTATTTATTACTCTTTTTATTTAGTTTCCAAAAACGCTTTTTATTGGTTTTTTAAGTATCATGTTTTCATTTCAGGATTGCAAATATTCTCTCTGGTCAATACGGAGATATCAGTGGTTTTCAAAGTGAATTTTTTCTGCTTTATCTAGGATTCCACCAAATCCCCTTTGGCCTTCCTAAAGTCTCACTTTTTATTTTAACTGCCTTATGTGTATTAAAGAGTTTGGCACCAAAATCTTGCCCAAAAGATCTGGATCGATAGACCAGGGCTTACTAATCAGTAGGCTTCTGGTCAGGGTTCTTGCAGAGAGGCAGCCTTTCTATTTGTGATCTCCAAAGGCAGAACATGAAAGACTTTTCTCTAACATAATTTAATTTCTTAATGCAAAGATGTCAATATTTTCTTTGTGAAGAGTATGCCTGTGTGAGCACCTGGGAGTGATGGGAGATTAGAGAAGATGGGAGACTGAACAATTCCTTCCTCTTCATCTTCCTATTACTAGTTCTAAACCCCACCATCTTCCTTATGTGGTGTCCTGGCATCTCAAACACGTCAAGGATTCTGGGAGATAAATCTGTCTATTTCTCTTCAGAATCTACTCTAGTATTAGCTTTTTCTAGTAGACAAATCAGTGACTACACCTTTGCCTTCTCTTTTCCAAATACTTGTTGGAATCCTTTGTCTGTAGAATCTAACTTCTGTCCTCTTGTCTTTGTTACTGTGAATCTAAACTTGTCTCCCTGTTTTTGTTGTTGTTGTCTTATTTAGACCTTAGGAGGAAAAGGGAAAACCGATTTAGCCCACAATTTGAAATATAAAGTCAGCGTATTTTTTTCCAGATAAGTATTTTTAAAGGATAGAATGATTCTTTTTTACAGAGGAAAGGGAGTATGAAAAATAAAAGGAAATGCAACAACATGCCAGGAGTCATCATGTATAGAAGGCCTGAATGCAGAGAAACCATTTTAAACAGTTTTCAAAAGTCTCCCTCAGCAGCTACTGTCTACATTATAGTATCCACTCCCAGTGAAAAAGAGAGACTGGTAAATGTAATATTTCCGTGGGGTCACCATGAATAATGTCACATCTCTGCTAGTAAGAAAAAAAGGAAGGATGGACACTGGGGTAAGAACAAGCAGACTGTCACAAGTATCCATTGTGCATCCAGCTATGTGCCACATACAGGGAGTGGAAAGGAGGTAAAACGCATTATTTATATCCTTAATAAGTTGTAGAAATGACATAAAATCCACTAAGGTAACGAAAACCAGAAAAAAAATAAGTGATACTATTTTATAAACTGTATGGAAGTGTGCTTAAGGCATACAGAAAATGTTGGATGAAAATAATCAGGGCAGAATTCTTGAAAGATATGAGTCATGAAACAAGATCTATAAAGTTCCTTGAGGGCACCTAGCTGGCTGTCAGTGGAGCACGCAACTCTTAATCTCAGAGTTGTGAGACCGAGCCCCACAGAGGGTGTAGAGACTGCTTAAAAATAAAACCTTGGGGTGCTTAGTGATTGTCAAACTCCTGGTTTCAGCTTGGGTATGATTGTAGGGTCATGCAATCAAGCGCACATCATGTTCTATGCTCAGCAGGGATCCTACTTGCAGATTCTCTCCTTCTGCCCATTTTCCATGTACACACACTCACTTGCTCTCTCTCTCCAAAATAAGTGAAATAAAACTTTTTAAAAAATCTTAAAAAGTAAGTAAATAAGTAAAAATTTCCTTGGAATAACACAGCATTTTCTGAAGTACACTGCCCAGCTATTTATTCCCTTCTACCCAGCTATCACTGATTTTTAAGTGAAATAGACAGATTTCTCAGAGATATCTTTCTCTCATAACCTCATTCTAAATCATTCATTATAGCTTAAGAAAGCATAATTTGAATTGAAGGGATCTAAAAGAGTTAATGAGTTGACATGTTTACTCTCCTAAAGTGAGACAAGATAGACTTGACATTATGGAAAGGTCTAAGTTTAGTCCACCTCATAAGAGAAAAAGAAAATAGACTCAAATTATTTTATTAGCTAATTCTCAGATTTTACAATTCTGATGACCTATCCCTTTTACTTTTCCTTCAAGGAGACCATGTTATTCCATATGCGTTTCATGGCATTCTTTACATCCTCATTCCTCAGAGTGTAGATGAGCGGGTTCAGCATTGGGGTGATGGTAGTATAGAACACAGACACAGCCTTATCCAGGGGGAAAGTAGTGGATGGACGGAGGTAAATAAAGATACAAGGGACAAAGAAGAACGTTACTACAGTGAAATGAGACCCACAGGTAGAAAGAGCCTTGCGCCGGCTCTCTGAAGACCTCTTGCGAAGACTAAAGAGAATGACAGTGTAGGAGGCCAGAAGAATGAGGAAGCACCCTAAAGAGATGAGACCACTGTTGGCAATCACCAACATATTTACCAGGGTTGTATCAGCACAGGCAAGCTTTAGGACTGGGTGGACATCACAGAAGTAGTGGTCAATGACCTGATTATGGCAGAAAGGCAGCTGAAAGGTCAGGAGGGTCTGAACAAAGGAATGACCCAGCGCTCCCAGCCAGGACAGTGATGCCAGCACGATACAAGCATTGGCACTCATGATGGTCGTATAACGGAGAGGCTGGCAGATGGCAGCATAACGGTCAAAAGCCATAACAGTCAAGACAAAAATCTCAGCACAACCAAAAAAGTGGAAGGTAAACATCTGAGTTACACAGCCCCAGTAGGAAATGGTCTTTTTCTCAGAAACAAAGTCTGCAATCATCTTGGGTGCTGTGGCTGAGGAATAGGCAATGTCCACAAAGGACAGGTTACTGAGGAAGAAATACATGGGTGTGTGGAGCCGGGGATCAGAGAAGACCGTAAGTAGAATGAGCAGGTTTCCCACCATGATCACGATGTAGAAGAAGAGGAACAAGGCAAAGAACATCAACTGCATTCCAGGATCCTGGGAGAGGCCTAGGAATATAAACTCAGTGACATTGTTAGCCACTTCCATGGGGACCCAGGTGATACTGGTTGGATGGCTCTGGTTCTCTGCAAGAATAAATAAATATCGTAAGCCACTGTAAGCACGGTGGGCAGGAGCAGTCTCATGGAAATACTTAAGGGATGCTAAATATAGTAGAGGAAGCTTTTTGCATCTCTTGTACACAGTTAATGGATGTTTTTCTCACCATTAATTATCTTACCACATCATTGACTCACATTGGATTTTCTGTTACACTTTAACTATCATTCTTTTCTCAAGGGTTAAATGTGGGTAAGAATAGTACACACCATTTAAGTGGTATAAGGATCACCTGTGAAGCACTATGCACATGTCACACTATAAGTGAATATATCATTATCATCACCCATCTTCATGACTGGAGAACATGCTGAATGGAAGAAGGGAGAAGTCTGGGAAGGAGTCATCCTAGGACACCAAAATCCTTGCTATGTTCATCTCCTAATTTCCATGTATATGTATTTCCATGTGCTTCATGTTTAGAAAAAGTCTTTTGCACTATTGGTGGGAATGTGAACTGGTGCAGCCACTCTCAAAAATTGTGTGGAGGTTCCTCAAGGAGTTAAAAAAGAACTGTCCTATGACCCAGCAATTGCACTGCTAGGGATTTACCCCAAAGATACAGATGCAGTGAAACGCTGGGACACGTGCATCCCGATGCAATGTCCACAATAGCCACACTGTGGAAGGAGCCTCGGTGTCCATCAACAGATGATGGATAGAGAAGATGTGGTCTATGTATACAGTGGAATATTCCTCAGCCATTAGAAACGACTAATACCCACCATTAGCTTCAACGTGGATGGAACTGGAGGGTATTATCCTGAGTGAAGTAAGTCAATCAGAGAAGGACAATCATTATATGGTCTCATTCATTTGGGGGAATATACAAAATAGTTAAAGGGAATAAAGGGGAAAGGTGAGAAAATGAGTGAAAATATCGGTGAGGGCGACAGACCATGAGAGACTCCTAACTCTGGGAAATGAACAAGGGGTAGTGGAAAGGGAGGTGGGGGGGGGTTGGGGTGACTGCGTGACGGGTACTGAGGGGGCACTTGACAGGAGGAGCACTGGGTTGCTATATGTTGGAAAATTCAAATTCAATAATTTTTTTTTTAAAAAAAGTATCGAGTGCTGACACCCACATTCTCAAATATGTTCTTGGGCTAGAGTAGTACCAGAAGATAGTCCAGATTTTTGAAAGGCTCACTTTAGGGGTTCCGGCAAGGATACCCAAAGATATTTGGGCAGCTGCTATATTCTTCCTGAATAGTAACAATCTCAACTTTATCTGGGGTCTCCTCGGGAGCCTTTAAAATTAATCCAAGTCTAAGACCCAAGATCTTCTACTATCTTCTCTGGGAGAAAGAGCACAGGACTTAAAGATAGAATAAGCCTGACTCAACAGCTCTGACTCTTACAGGCTGTGTCATCCTAACACAAGTTTCCTCACTTCTGTTAACTTCAGAGTCCTCCCCTGGGAAAGAATAATGCCCCCATGTAAGGATCAAATTAATTAATGGACATAAAAGCAACAAGTTACCAGTCAATCTAAGTCATAATCATTTCAGTGAAAGAACTTCAGAAACATCACTATCAAACGTCTGAACACTGTGGGCCAGGGCCTGTATGGGATGGATCATTTCCACAGGTCTGTCCAGGTTCTTTAGGTCAAATTCGGTCTCTCGGATAACACCAAAGAACATATACTAGTGATACTGGTGTTAAAGAAATAAGATTGCTCCCTTATTTGACTCCTTAAGCCCCACTAAATTATTTCAAATAAAACAAATATCAATACTGAAGCTCCCTGAAATCCTCAGGGAAACAGATTCAGTCTTAATTTCCTCTGTGAGCAACATGCAAGGAGAGGAGAGCAAATACTCTGGATCTCTTTCCTAACAGGAAGTTCCATCCCACAGAAAACTCTTTGTGCCATAGCATCCTTGACGTCAATATTCCTCACAGAGACATTATGACACGTGTACACGTTTTCATGTCTCTGGTTACTTGACATCATTTTATTACCTGTCAACCCTTTGAACTTTTACTTATAGAAACACTTAAAGTCCCAATTTATCCTGTTCCTCTGATTGTCCACAACTGAGGAAATAACTTGCTATTTATGGAACTGAGAGATAAGGAATAATACATTGAGTAGGTAAAGTCTTGAAAAATTCTGCACATGTATAGATGTAACACAACACAGACTATTTAAGGTACCATCTCTATCATCTTCTACATTTCACACAGCACCAATATTTATTTATCCTTTCAACTGATAAAAATTTGTAGAGCACATTCTCCGCATCTGGTATCGTGCTGTGAACATAAAAAGGTAGATCAAACCCAATACCTGACGTAAAAACATTTATTTAGAGAAATACCTTGAAGAGACGTTCTCAAATCCTCTTTAGACTGGGCCATAACTTATACAAAATCCTACACTTATATAAATGAAAATTCCTTCGTGATCACCTGACTTCCTTCCACTCACCTAACCATGGTGAAAGTAGTGCACAGAGGAAACTGAATTACCTAGGCTGCACTGTTCGTGTAAAGCTAGAACTAAATTCCAATGGAAATAATAGTGATACACACTTTAAACTACAGTAAACTATTTCTTAAATTACTTATAATTATTAGAACAGATGTTGTTATGTGGATGAAGACTTTAAACATTCCATTTTTATCCTTGAATATGATTTGAATCAATGAAAGTTGCCCTCACCTGTCTCCCTGGTTGTTAATTGATCATTATAGATGGGAAACTTACTCTGGCCATCTTCTGGAGTGTGGTCCCACGACATGGATTTGGGCAACTGGAGATCTTCCTGGA
This sequence comes from Canis aureus, assembly GCF_053574225.1. Lineage (NCBI taxonomy): Eukaryota > Metazoa > Chordata > Mammalia > Carnivora > Canidae > Canis > Canis aureus. Next base: position 23,921,059 of record NC_135623.1, read on the forward strand.
TCAATAAAGCTTTCTGAGATGAAACTGGGATCTCTAGTTATATATTCACGCTAAAAGACCAAAATCTGTATAGTGATGCTTCTCTTATGTGTGTGTCGCATTTCACAGAAGGATTACACCTGGAGCCTGAGAAGGGGTCCTACATTATTTGTTCTCTCTCTCAATCTCTCTCTCTCTCTCTCTCAGATTCTATGATCTTATAGCTATGCCTCGGCTTCTGATCTGGATTGTAAGGCTCTATTTCTATATCCCTGATGCAAGAGTAACTGTCAGCAATGTGTATGCATCATCCCAGCCCGAGGGAATGGCTAGCCAGGTAGCGATCTGGAGAGGATTGTGAAACAAAGAAAGTGCAAGTATAATTCCCACTAGGTAACCCCTTTTAAAACTTTATTGAAGGCTACTTGGTAAATTACTAGTTAAAAATATGCAGGCCATTTTTAGAGCTTTACATTATTTACTCAAAGTTGGTATAAAGGAAGGTTGTTGATGCTCAGTATCACTATATTAGACCACTAGCCCAAGTATACTAAGTTTATAAAACTATTAATCTGTTTTCCTTTAAAATTTCATTTTTAATTTGCAGAAGCTCAAGTATACAAGCAAAATATTTAGTTTAGTGGCACAGTAAACATCCTGCTTCAGTCCTATTATGGCACAAACGAGTTTTAAGGGAATTAGGTGTTGAAGCTTGACAGGAGGACACCTGTGTGGCTCAGCGGTTGAGCGTCTGCCTTCAGCTCAAGGCATGATCCCAGGATCTGGGGTCGAGTCCCACATCAGATTCCTTGTGGGGAGCCTGCTTATCACTCTCCTATGTCTCTATGTCTCTTACAAATAAATAATAAAATATTTTTTTAAAGAAAGAGGGCTTGAATTGGTGAATATGCCTTTGCGATGCATTATAACATTTGTTACTAAATTACAGGATGAACTTTCAGGTCATGCCTAAAGTTCTCTGTGTTTGAGTGGCACAAACACAACAACAATAAATGCTCAAATACGATTCATCCCATTTAGGCAAAAAGGATTATCATGTTGCATCACAGAAGTGCCTTTTATTGTTGTTTGCAATAGTTATTGCTTGCCTCTCTAGGTTAAAAATAAAGGAGCTGCCTAGACAAGGAATGGCCAACTGTGAAAGTGTGGTTTTTCCTGAATTCTCCGCTCAAATTCTTTTTGAGATGAAAAACTGTCCATGCCTCTTTCTCTCTCTTCATTAGCTTTCTATTCTTTCCTTCCTTCCTCCCTCCCTTTCCTCTTTCCTAAGTTCCTTTTTTCTTCATTTCCTTCTTTCTTTTCTTCAAAAACACATTTAGTCAGAGAAAGACAAATGTGTGATTTCATTAATATGTGGAATCTAAAAAAGCTGAACTTGTAGAAACAGAGAGCAGAATGGTGGTTATCAGGGGATATGGGTGGGGAAATTCAGGAGGTGTTGTGAAGGGGTGCAAACCTGCAACCAGGAGATGAATAAGTTCTGAGGACCTAAGGCATAGCCTAGTGATTTTAGTCAATGATTACTTCAAAACTGCTAACAGACTAGATCTTAAATGTTCTCACCACACACACACACACAAAAGAAATGATAATTCCATGATATGATAGAAGTGTTAGCCAGTTATGGTGGTAATCACGGTGCAATACATAAGTGCCAAATTAACATCTTTTATACCTTAAACTTACACATTTTTATGTGTCAATTACTTCACAATTTGGAAAAAAAGAAAGAAAGAAAGATTGCTCAAGCAGTTATTCTTGGTTGGACACTGTGCCAGATCCTCCAGATACAAAGGCCATCCAATAATGGGACACCCCTAAAACAAGAGAGAGTTGCAGTAGATATGGTGAGTGTTGTGCTCATTAAAGATAAGCACACTATGTTATGAGATTAATATGAGGACCAATTAATAAAACTCTACAAGGATAGGATCAGAGACAACTTTCAAGAAGGTAAGACTCTTAATCTGAGTACTGAAGGCAAGGAGAAGGTCCATAATTCCAGCAAAGGGAACATCTTCAGAGGCATAGAGATATGAGGAAGCTGCCGACAGTCCAATGGCACAAGACTGGGGCAATGAATTATGATAGCCTCAAAAGTATGATGTTAACAAGAACATTTCTTAAAACACTTAAAATGTGTCTTGAGAATGCACATATCACCTAAACATGAAGTTCTTGTGTCAAGGCTGCTTTCAATATGAATGGAGGAGTTTCTAGGTATTTTACTGTCATGTGGCAGAGGCCTGCAGCCAAAAACCCTAATTCTCCTTTCTGTCCTGTGTTTCTCTAGGATCAAGCAATCATATAGCCTTCTTTCAGCCTTTATCTCCCTTTTTTTTCTTTATCTCCCTTTTAACATAATATTTAATAATAATGATAACATAAGCAGTCTCACCTTATGTAGAAATGCTAAGTAGAGCTGTACAAATAGTTTTGTGTAGTTTTTTGTGTAGTGCTGTTACTGTCCTCACCGTATACTCAAAGGAGCATCAAGAGGTTACGTTGCTTGCACGCTCATAAGTGGTGAGCTGAGCATGATGAAGGTGACCTACTCTCTGTGCTACTTCTGACCATATCTTTGCCTTACTCTCCCCAATTATCTGAGCTCACATATTGTCTTAGAATGCTTTTCATGTTCTTCTGGTGTTTGTTGAAAGATTTTATTATTAGATATTCGGGTGATCTGCTGATGCTTGGTGGAACACCCAAATGGCAAGAGGTATACCCCATTTCCAGCCACATAATAGGCACTCAGCAAATGGTTGTTAAATTAATGAATGCATAAGAAATGAAAAATAGGAGGAGGGGCAAGATGGCGGAAGAGTAGGGTCCCCAAATCACCTGTCCCCACCAAATTACCTAGACAACCTTCAAATTATCCTGAAAATCTACGAATTCGGCCTGAGATTTAAAGAGAGAACAGCTGGAATGCTACAGTGAGAAGAGTTCACGCTTCTATCAAGGTAGGAAGATGGGGAAAAAGAAATAAAGAAACAAAAGGCATCCAAGGGGAAGGGACCCCGCCAGGAGCCGGGCTGAGGCCGGGACGAGTGTCCCCAGGACAGGAAAGCTCCGTCCGGAGAAGCAGGAGCTGCACCAACCTTCCCGGGCGGAAAGGGGCTCGCAGGGAGTTGGAGCAGGACCCAGGAGGGCGGGGGTGCCCTCGGGCTCCCTGGGACAGTAACAGAGGAACTGCGCCCCGGGAGAGTGCGCCGAGCTTCCTAGGGCTGCAGCGCGCACGGCGGGACCCGGAGCAGCTCGGAGGGCTCGGGGGCGGCTCCGCGGAGGGGGCAGCGGGGCGGGAGCAGCCCGGAGGGGCTCGGGGGAGGCTCCGCGGAGGGGGCTGCGGGGCGGGAGCAGCTTGGAGGGGCTCGGGGGCGGGTCCGCGGAGGGGGCTGCGGGGCGGGAGCAGCTCGGAGGGGCTCGGGGGCGGCTCCGCGGAGGGGGCTGCGGCCAGGAGTCCGAATCCTACAGCGCAAGCCCCGGAGCACAGGACGCCGGGACACAGCCCGGGATCCGGCCTCCCCCCGGGACAGGTAGAGGCCGGGAGGGCCCAGGACCGCAAGGATGCTCCTGCCCTGAGCTGAGCAGATCAGCGGCCCTGCCCCGGAGCCTCCAGGCCCTGCAGACTGAGAGCTCCGGAGTTACTGCGGGGGCTGAATCCAGGGCACTGGGTTTGTTCCTCCTGTGGCCTTACGGGGTAAACAACCCCCACTGAGCCCTGCACCAGGCAGGGGGCAGAGCAGCTCCCCCAAGTGCTAACACCTGAAAATCAGCACAACAGGCCCCTCCCCCAGAAGACCAGCTAGAGGGACAAGTTCCAGGGGAAGTCAAAGGACTTAAAGTATACAGAATCAGAAGATACTCTCCGGTGGTTTTTTTCTTTCTTTTTCTTTTCTTTTTTTTCTTTTTTCTTTTTTTTTTTTTCTTTTTGATTTGTTTGCTTCCCCCACCCCTTTTTTCCCTTTCTTTTTCTTTCTTTTTTCCTTTTTCTCTTCCTTTTTTCCTTTTTCTTTTTCTCTTTTCTTTCCTTTTTCTCCTCTCTCTCTTTTTCTCCTTTTCCCAATACAACTTGTTTCTGGCCACTCTGCACTGAGCAAAATGACTAGAAGGAAAACCTCACCTCAAAAGAAAGAATCAGAAACAGTCTTCTCTCCCACAGAGGTACAAAATCTGGATTACAATTCAATGTCAGAAAACCAATTCAGAAGCACTATTATACAGCTACTAGTGGCTCTAGAAAAAAGCATAAAGGATTCAAGAGACTTCATGACTGCAGAATTTAGATCCAATCAGGCAGAAATTAAAAATCAATTGAATGAGATGCAAACCAAACTAGAAGTCCTAACAACGAGGGTTAATGAGGTGGAAGAACAGTGACATAGAAGACAAGTAGATGGCAAAGAGGCAAACTGAGGAAAAAAGAGACAAACAATTAAAAGACCATGAAGATAGATTAAGAGAAATAAACGACAGCCTGAGGAAGAAAAACCTACTTTTAATTGGGGTTCCCGAGGGCGCCGAAAGGGCCAGAGGGCCATAATATGGATTTGAACAAATCCTAGCTGAAAACTTTCCTAATCTGGGAACGGAAACAGGCATTCAGATCCAGGAAATAGAGAGATCCCCCGCTAAAATCAATAAAAACCGTTCAACACCTCGACATTTAATAGTTAAGCTTGCAAATTCCAAAGATAAAGAGAAGATCCTTAAAGCAGCAAGAGACAAGAAATCCCTGACTTTTATGGGGAGAAGTATTAGTGTAACAGCAGACATCTCCACAGAGACCTGGCAGGCCAGAAAGGGCTGGCAGGATATATTCAGGGTCCTAAATGAGAAGAACATGCAACCAAGAATACTTTATCCAGCAAAGCTCTCATTCAAAATGGAAGGAGAGATAAAGAGCTTCCAAGACAGGCAGGAACTGAAAGAATATGTGACCTCCAAACCAACTCTGCAATAAATTTTAAGGGGGACTCTTAAAATTCCCCTTTAAGAAGAAGTTCAGTGCAACAATCTACAAAAACAGGGACTGAATAGATATCATGATGACACTAAGCTCATATCTGTCAATAGTAACTCTGAATGTGAACGGTTTTAATGACCCCATCAAAAGACGCAGGGTTTCAGACTGGATAAAAAAGCAGGACCTATCTATTTGCTGTCTATGAGAGACTCATTTTAGACAGAAGGACACCTACAACCTGAAAATAAAAGGTTGGAGAACCATTTACCATTGAAATGGTCCTCAAAAGAATGCAGGAGTAGCCATCCTTATATCAGATAAATTAAAATTTACCCCGAAGACTGTAGTAAGAGATGAAGAGGGACACTATATCATACTTAAAGGATCTATCCAACAAGAGGACTTAACAATCCTCAATACATATGCCCCGAATGTGGGAACTGCCAAATATTTAAATCAATTAATAACCAAAGTGAAGAAATACTTAGATAATAATACACATATACTTGGTGACTTCAATCTAGCTCTTTCTACCCTCGATAGGTCTTCTAAGCATAACATCTCTAAAGAAACGAGAGCTTTAAATGACACACTGGACCAGATGGATTTCACAGATATCTACAGAACTTTACATCCAAATTCAACTGAATACACATTCTTCTCAAGTGCACATGAAACTTTCTCCCAAATAGACCACATACTGGGTCACAAATCGGGTCTGAACCGATAGCAAAAGATTGGGATCGTCCCCTGCATATTCTCAGACCATAATGCCTTGAAATTAGAACTAAATCACAACAAGAAGTTTGGAAGGACCTCAAACACGTGGAGGTTAAGGACCATCCTGCTAAAAGATGAAAGGGACAACAAGGAAATTAAGGAAGAATTAAAAAGATTCATGGAGGGATCCCTGGGTGGCGCAGCGGTTTGGCGCCTGCCTTTGGCCCAGGGCGCGATCCCGGAGAGCCGGGATCGAATCCCACGTCGGGCTTCCGGTGCATGGAGCCTGCTTCTCCCTCTGCCTGTGTCTCTGCCCCTCTCTCTCTCTCTCTCTCTCTCTCTCTGTGACTATCATAAATAAATAAAAAAAATTAAAAAAAAAAGATTCATGGAAACTAATGAGAATGAAGATACAACCGTTCAAAATCTTTGGGATGCAGCAAAAGCAGTCCTGAGGGGAAAATACATCACAATACAAGCATCCATTCAAAAACTGGAAAGAAGACATGAAGAGAAATCTCACAGAGGAAGACATAGACATGGCCAACATGCACATGAGAAAATGCTCTGCATCACTTGCCATCAGGGAAATACAAATCAAAACCACAATGAGATACCACCTCACACCGGTGAGAATGGGGCAAATTAACAAGGCAGGAAACAACAAATGTTGGAGGGGATGCGGAGAAAAGGGAACCCTCTTACACTGTTGGAGGGAATGTGAACTGGTGCAGCCACTCTGGAAAACTGTGTGGAGGTTCCTCAAAGAGTTAAAAATAGACCTGCCCTACGACCCAGCAATTGCACTGTTGGGGATTTACCCCAAAGATACAGATGCAGTGAAACGCCGGGACACCTGCACCCCGATGTTTCTAGCAGCAATGGCCACGATAGCCAAACTGTGGAAGGAGCCTCGGTGTCCAACGAAAGATGAATGTGTAAAGAAGATGTGGTTTATGTATACAATGGAATATTACTCAGCTATTAGAAATGACAAATACCCACCATTTGCTTCAACGTGGATGGAACTGGAGGGTATTATGCTGAGTGAAGTAAGTCAGTCGGAGAAGGACAAACATTATATGTTCTCATTCATTTGGGGAATATAAATAATAGTGAAAGGGAATATAAGGGAAGGGAGAAGAAATGTGTGGGAAATATCAGAAAGGGAGACAGAACGTAAAGACTGCTAACTCTGGGAAACGAACTAGGGGTGGTAGAAGGGGAGGAGGGTGCGGGGTGGGAGTGAATGGGTGACGGGCACGGGGTTATTCTGTATGTTAGTAAATTGAACACCAATAAAAAATAAATTAAAAAAAACTGGAAAGAAGTCAAATACAGAAGCTAACCTTACACATAAAGGAGCTAGGGAAAAAACAGAAAATAGATCCTACACCCAGAAGAAGAAGAGAGTTCATAAAGATTCAAGCAGAACTCAACGAAATCGAGACCAGAAGAACTGTGAAACAGATCAATAGAACCAGGAATTGGTTCTTTGAAAGAATTAATAAGATAGATAAACCATTAGCCAGCCTTATTAAAAAGAAGAGAGAGGAGACTCAAATTCATAAAATCATGAATGAGAAAGGAGAGATCACTACCAACACCAAGGAAATACAAACGATTTTAAAAACATATTATGAACAGGTATTCGCCAATAAATTAGGCAATCTGGAAGAAATGGACGCATTCCTGGAAAGCCACAAACTACCAAAACTGGAACAGGAAGAAATAGAAAACCTGAACAGGCCAATAACCAGGGAGGAAATTGAAGCAGTCATCAAAAACCTCCCAAGACTCAAAAGTCCAGGGCCAGATGGCTTCCCTGGGGAATTCTATCAAACGTTTAAGGAAGAAATCATACCTATTCTACTAAAACTGTTTGGAAAGATAAAAGAGATGTAGTACTTCCAAATTCATTCTATGAGGTCAGCATCATCTTAATTCCAAAACTAGACAAAGACCCCACCAAAAAGGAGAATTACAGACCAATATCCCTGATGAACATGGATGCAAAAATTCTCAACAAGATACTAGCCAATAGGACCGAACAGTACATTAAGAAAATTATTCATCATGACCAAGTAGGATTTATCCCCGGGACACAAGGCTGGTTCAACACGTAAAACAATCAATGTGATTCATCATATCAGCAAGAGAAAAACCAAGAACCATATGATCCTCTCATTAGATGTAGAGAAAGCATTTGACAAAATACAGCAACCATTCCTGATCAAAACTCTTCAGAGTGTAGGGATAGAGGAAATATTACTCAACATCTTAAAAGCCACATACGAAAAGCCCACAGCAAATATCATTCTCAATGGGGAAGCACTGGGAGCCTTTCCCCTAAGATCAGGCACAAGACTGGGATGTCCACTCTCACCACTGCTATTCAACATGGTACTGGAAGTCCTAGCCTCAGCAATCAGACAACAAAAAGACATTAAAGTCATTCAAATTGGCATAGAAGTCAAACTCTCCCTCTTCGCCGATGACATGATTCTCTACTTAGAAAACCCAGAAGCCTCCACCCCAAGATTGCTAGAACTCATACAGCAATTTGGTAGCGTGGCAGGATACAAAATCAATGCCCAGAAATCAGTGGCATTTCTATACACTAACAATGAGACTGAAGAAAGAGAAATTAAGGAGTCAATCCCATTTACAATTGCACCCAAAAGCATAAGATACCTAGGAATAAACCTAACCAAAGAGGTAAAAGATCTATACCCTAAAAACTATAGAACACTTCTGAAAGAAATTGAGGAAGACACAAAGAGTTGGAAAAATATTCCATGCTCATGGATTGGCAGAATTAATATTGTGAAAATGTCAATGTTACCCAGGGAAATTTATACATTTAATGCAATCCCTATCAAAATACCATGGACTTTCTTCAGAGAGTTACAACAAATTGTTTTAAAATTTGTGTGGAATCAGAAAAGACTCCGAATAGCCAGGGGAATTTTTAAAAAGAAAACCATATCAGGGGGCATCAAATGCCAGATTTCAGGTTGTACTACAAAGCTGTGTTCATCAAGACAGTGTGGTACTGGCACAAAAACAGACACATAGATCAATGGAACAGAATAGAGAACCCAGTAGTGAACCCTGAACTTTATGGTCAACTAATATTCGATAAAGGAGGAAAGACTATCCATTGGAAGAAAGACAGTCTCTTCAATAAATGGTGCTGGGAAAATTGGACATCCACATGCAGAAGAATGGAACTAGACCACTCTCTTTCACCATACACAAAGATAAACTCAAAATGCATGAAAGATCTAAATGTGAGACAAGATTCCATCAAAATCCTAGAGGAGATCACAGGCAAAACCTTTTTGAATTCAGCCACAGTAACTTTTTGCAAGATACATGCACGAAGGCAAAAGAAACAAAAGCAAAAATGAACTATTGGGACTTCATCAAGATAAGAAGCTTTTGCACAGCAAAGGATACAGTCAACAAAACTCAAAGACAACCTACAGAATGGGAGAGGATATTTGCAAATGACGTATCCGATAAAGGGCTAGTTTCCAAGATCTATAAAGAACTTCTTAAACTCAACACCAAAGAAACAAACAACCCAATCATGAAATGGGCAAAAGACATGAACAGAAATCTCACAGAGGAAGACATAGACATGGCCAACATGCACATGAGAAAATGCTCCGCATCACTTGCCATCAGGGAAATACAAATCAAAACCCAATGAGATACCACCTCACACCAGGGAGAATGGGGAAAATTAACAAGGCAGGAAACCACAAATGTTGGAGAGGATGGGGAGAAAAGTGAACACTCTTACACTGTTGGTGGGAATGTGAACTGGTACAGCCACTCTGGAAAACTGTGTGGAGGTTCCTCAAAGAGTTAAAAATAGTCCTGTCCTACGACCCAGCAATTGCACTGTTGGGGATTTACCCCAAAGATACAGATGCAATGAAACGCTGGGACACCTGCACCCCGATGTGTCTAGCAGCAATGGCCACGATAGCCAAACTGTGGAAGGAGCCTCGGTGTCCATCAAAAGATGAATGTGTAAAGAAGATGTGAGATTTCTCTTCATGTCTTTTGCCCATTTCATGATTGGATTGTTTGTTTCTTTGGTGTTGAGTTTAATAAGTTCTTTATAGATCTTGGAAACTAGCCCTTTATCTGATATGTCATTTGCAAATATCTTCTCCCATTCTGTAGGTTGTCTTTTAGTTTTGTTGACTGTATCCTTTGCTGTGCAAAAGCTTCTTTCTTGATGAAGTCCCAATAGTTCATTTTTGCTTTTGTTTCTTTTGCCTTCGTGGATGTATCTTGCAAGAAGTTACTGTGGCCGAGTTCAAAAAGGGTGTTGCCTGTGTTCTTCTCTAGGATTTTGATGGAATCTTGTATCACATTTAGATCTTTCATCCATTTTGAGTTTATCTTTGTGTATGGTGAAAGAGAGTGGTCTAGTTTCATTCTTCTGCATGTGAATGTCCAATTTTCCCAGCACCATTTATTAAAGAGACTGTCTTTCTTCCAATGGATAGTCTTTCCTCCTTTATCGAATATTAGTTGACCATAAAGTTCAGGGTCCACTTCTGGGTTCTCTATTCTGTTCCACTGATCTATGTGTCTGTTTTTGTGCCAGTACCACACTGTCTTGATTACCACAGCTTTGTAGTACAACCTGAAATCTGGCATTGTGATGCCCCCAGATATGGTTTTCTTTTTAAAAATTCCCCTGGCCATTCGGGGTCTTTTCTGATTCCACACAAATCTTAAAATAATTTGTTCTAACTCTCTGAAGAAAGTCCATGGTATTTTGATAGGGATTGCATTAAACTTGTATATTGCCCTGTGTAACATTGACATTTTCACAATATTAATTCTGCCAATCCATGTGCATGGAATATTTTTCCATCTCTTTGTGTCTTACTTAATTTCTTTCAGAAGTGTTCTATAGTTTTGAGGGTATAGATCCTTTACATCTTTGGTTAGGTTTATTCCTAAGTATCTTATGCTTTTGGGTGCAATTGTAAATGGGATTGACTCCTTAATTTCTCTTTCTTCAGTCTCATTGTTAGTGTATAGAAATGCCACTGATTTCTGGGCATGCATATGAGAAAATGCTCTGCATCACTTGCCATCAGGGAAATACAAATCAAAACCACAATGAGATACCACCTCATACCGGTGAGAATGGGGAAAATTAACAAGGCAGGAAACAACAAATGTTGGAGGGATGCGGAGAAAAGGGAACCCTCTTACACTGTTGGTGGGAATGTGAACTGGTGCAGCCACTCTGGAAAACTGTGTGGAGGTTCCTCAAAGAGTTAAAAATAGACCTGCCCTACGACCCAGCAATTGCACTGTTGGGGATTTACCCCAAAGATACAGATGCAGTGAAACGCCGGGACACCTGCACCCCGATGTGTCTAGCAGCAATGGCCACGATAGCCAAACTGTGGAAGGAGCCTCGGTGTCCAACGAAAGATGAATGGATAAAGAAGATGTGGTTTATGTATACAATGGAATATTACTCAGCTATTAGAAATGACAAATACCCACCATTTGCTTCAACGTGGATGGAACTGGAGGGTATTATGCTGAGTGAAGTAAGTCAGTCGGAGAAGGACAAACATTATATGTTCTTATTCATTTGGGGAATATAAATAATAGTGAAAGGGAATATAAGGGAAGGGAGAAGAAATGTGTGGGAAATATCAGAAAGGGAGACAGAACGTAAAGACTGCTAACTCTGGGAAACGAACTAGGGGTGGTAGAAGGGGAGGAGGGCAGGGGGTGGGAGTGAATGGGTGACGGGCACTGGGGGTTATTCTGTATGTTAGTAAATTGAACACCAATAAAAAATTAAAAAATAAAAGAAGATGTGGTTTATGTATACAATGGAATATTACTCAGCCATTAGAAATGACAAATACCCACCATTTGCTTCAACGTGGATGGAACTGGAGGGTATATGCTGAGTGAAGTAAGTCAATTAGAAGGACAAACATTATGTGGTCTCATTCATTTGGGGAATATAAATATAGTGAAGGGGAATATAAGGGAAGGGAGAAGAAATGTGTGGGAAATATCAGAAAGGGAGACAGAACATAAAGACTCCTAACTCTGAGAAAGGAACTAGGGGTGTTGTAAGGGGAGGAGGGTGGGGTGTGGGGGTGAATGGGTGATGGTCACTGAGGCGGGCACTTGACGGGATGAGCACTGGGTGTTATCTGTATGTTGATAAATTCAACATCAATAAAAATAAATTTATTAAAAATTTTTTAAAAAAGAAATGAAAAATGAATTAATGGGTGAATGAATATTAAAAGATCAAAAAATCACCAGGAGTTATTTATTAAAGGAACATCTCCAAGGAAATCTTTCCTTTAAATTATTTTTTTTTAATTTTTATTTATTTATGATAGTCACAGAGAGAGAGAGAGAGGCAGAGACACAGGCAGAGGGAGAAGCAGGCTCCATGCACTGGGAGCCCGACGTGGGATTCGATCCCGGGTCTCCAGGATCGCGCCCTGGGCCAAAGGCAGGCGCCAAACCGCTGTGCCACCCAGGGATCCCATCTTTCCTTTAAATTAAAAGCCAATGTTGTGGTGGCATGCTGACTTCTCTCTAATAAAATTCCTCATTTCTAGGGCTCTTAAAGTAAGAATTTTGGTAATGGGAGGTCAGATTTTCTCACCACATTGGCCCATTCACAACGTGTACTTTGGAGCTAAGTGATAAATGTGCAATCTTATTCTCTGCATATGCTGGAAATATGAAGTCAATTATCCTCCCATGATTTCATGAATCCAACTTGTCTTTGTCTCCTTTCAGTTATTTCAGTAACCCCCAAAGGACCACATGAGCTGACAAGAAGGGACAGATTTACCCCTAATATTTGTTCGACCCAGAGCAAGATAAAACAGAGCCCATGTAACATATGTCTAAAAGCTTTAAATCACAGTAACAACATTTAAATAAACAAATTTCCACACATAGAGTCAACGTTCTCATGCTCTCATAATCACTACAAGAACAGTTTCATGTTTAAAATCCTTAGGCTCAAGGGGAGAGTATGAGATGTTGGAGCAGTAGGAGACCTGAGTTTTTCTGGTCCAAGGATTTCAGCTATATAGTTATCAAACTATTTTGAACACCTGCAAGCACAACCAGAGTGTAAGAAAAGAATTTCTCCAATTTTACAAATAGAAAAGCAACCACTTTCTGCAAGAATTACAGGATGGAAAAACTCACCTCAAAAAAGGAAACAAGAAGCAGTGATGCCTGCCAAGGAAGTAAAAGTTGAAATCAAGGAGGCTTTTAATAAGATATGATTTTTAAAAATGGAGGCTCTAACTGCTAGGTAAAAGGAGAAAAAATGAGTGGGAAATGTCAGAGAGTGAGACAGAACATGAGAGACTCCTAGCTCTGGGAAACGAGCTAGGGGTCGTGGAAGGGGAGGTGGGCGGAGGTTGGGGGTGACTGGGTGACAGGCACTGAGGGCGGCACTTGATGGGATGAGCACTGGGTGTTACGGTATATGTTGGCAAATTGAACACCAATAAAAAATAAATTTATGAAAAAAGTGGCAAAGGAAAAATTAGTGATAGAGAAGACAAATCAATGGAGATAAAGCAATTGAGAAAAATAAAGATACAGAACTACTGTATTTTGAGGGGAGAATTACAGAGTTAAGTGATACCATAAAGCAAAACGATATTAGAATATTTGGGGTCTCAGAAGAAGAGAAAAGAGAGGGAGGAGTGGAAGGTATGTTGTGGCAAATTATAGCAGAGAACTTTCCTAATCTGGGGAAGGAAACAGCCATTCAAGTCCAGGAGGCATAGATAACCCGTCAAAATCAATTATAAATATGTCAACATCTCAACATATAATAGTGAAGCTTGCAAATCACAGAGACAAAGAGAAAATCCTGAAAGCAGCTTGGAACAAGAGGTCCATAACCTACAAAGGCAGAAACATTAGACTGCCTGCAGAACATCAGCAGAGACCTGGCAGGCCACAACAAAGGACTGGCATCATATATTCAGGGTGTAATATAAGAAAAATATGCAGCCAAGAAAACGTTATCAAGCAAGCTTGTCATTCAAAATAGAAGGAGAAGGGCACCTGGGTGCTTCAGTGGTTGGGCATCTGCCTTTGGCTCAGATTGTGATCCCAGTGTCCGGGTGTCGAGTCTGACATTAGGCTCAGCATAGGCAGCCTGCTTCTCTCTCTGCCTGTGACTGCCTCGGTGTGTCTCTCATGAATAAATAAATAAAATCTAAAAAAATAGATGGAGAGATAAAAATCTTCCAAACCAGAAACTAAAAGAATTTGTGATCCCTAAACCAGCTCTGAAAGAAATACTAAAGGGGATCCTTTTACCAAAGAGAGAGCCCAGAAGTAACAGAGATCAGAAAGGAACATAGGCAATATACAGGAAAAGTAGCTTTACAGGTAATACAATGGCAGTAATTCATGTCTTTCAATAGTTACTCTGAATGTGAATGGGCTAAATGCCCCAACCAAAACACAGGGTATCAGTTGGATAATAAACAAGACCCATCAATATGTCTTCTGCAAGAGACTAATTTTAGACCCAAAGACACCTGAAAATTTAAAGTGAGGTGGTGAAAAACCACTTATCATACTAATGGACATCAAAAGAAAGCTGCTGTGGATCCTTATCAGACAAATTAGATTTGAACCAAAGACTGTAGTAAGAGATGAAGAGGGACACTATATCATAATTAAAGGATCTATCCAACAAGAAGATCTAACAATTTTAAATATTTATGCCCCTAACATGGGAGTAGCCAATTATATAAGCCAATTAATAACAATTAAAGAGGGATCCCTGGGTGGCGCAGCGGTTTAGTGCCTGCCTTTGGCCCAGGGCGCGATCCTGGAGACCCGGGATCGAATCCCACGTCGGGCTCCCGGTGCACGGAGCCTGCTTCTCCCTCTGCCTATGTCTCTGCCTCTCTCTCTCTCTCTGTGTGACTATCATAAATAAAATAAAATTAAAAAAAAACAATTAAAGAAACATATTACTAATAATACAATAATAGTAGGGGATATTTACACCACACTCACAACAATGAACAGATAATCCAAGCAGATGAACAAGGAGACAAAGGTTTTGAATGACACAATAGACCAGAGAGACTACACAGGTATATACAGAACATTCCATCCTAAAGCAAAAGAATAGAAATTCTTCTCAAGTGCACATGGAACATTCTCCAGAATACATCACATACTGGGTCACAAATCCAGTCTCAACTGGTACCAAAAGACTGGGATTGTTCGGGAAGAGAGGGTCCCAAGTCACCTGTCCCCACCAACCTACCAGGAAGATATAAAGTTACATTTTTTAAATAGTTTTCCATTATGGTGCTCAAATTCCAAGTGGCTTTGGTACAATTACAGCAATGACTACAATTCAGCAGTAAATCTAGCAGATGCCAATTGCATCTCCTAAATATTTTCTAAAGAAAACATTTCTCTTAATAAATGTTGCTTTATGTGTAATCCTACTTCAATTTATTTGCAAAGTGGCCAGTGATATTTCTCAGTCACAAGTCTTGTTAAGCTATATTATAAGCCATATAACAATATGTTCCAAAATATATTAGAAGCTGTTAAAACCTAATTTTGTTTTTATAGATCACATTACTTGGTCCTCAGCTCTCTCTACTCTGTTCTTGTGCTTCAGGAAATTGCAGGTCTTCTATAGTTCCTAGAAACTTTTCCCTATCACGGGACTTTTGTATTTGCTCTTCTCTGTTCCTAAAATGCTTTTCTCCTGCTTTCAAAGTTAATTGACATGTCATCAGTTCAAAGATGCTTCTCATCACTACCCCCATGCCTCTACTATGTATTACCTATCTTCATTCCCTCTTTACTTCCCTCTCTTTCTCTTGTTAATAGCGGTAATTATTTATTTTGCTTATTTACAGTTCATTTGTTTATTGTTTGTTTACTAATTTGTTGTCTGTCTATATTTTTAAAATGAAAGTTCAGTGAGGCAGAAACTGTCTTCTTTGTCCATTGTTGTGTTCTTAGCAGTTAGCACAGAGTAGCTGTTCCCTAAATAGTTGTTGAATAAATGAATATTATAGAAGTGATGCAGAAGCTATATACTTTGGGATAAAGCTTTCAATGTCATGTGTAAAGTTTTATGGAGGCTATTAGGAACCTTCTTCGGGTAAATAAGGTAAAACCATTGCTTTCTGGATTTCTAGGAAATATGTCAATCTGGATAAGTGTGCTTTTAAGAAAGTTGAGGATTGAAAACTGGCAGCATTATCTTTCTCTTGACTAAAATTTTTTTTCTTTTTTTTTTTTGAAAGACTATTGACTAAAATTTTAAACAGAATTTTAAATTTCTTTATCTTACTAAACATGATTGATTAAATCACTGAGACCTACCCTGGGCTATTCATGGACATAGGAATATTTACCCTTTTGCTAAATAGTCCCATAATGCTGAGCTTTCTGAGTGTTTTTATATTTTGCCTTTTGTGTCAGGTTGCTGGCAAGGACCGTTTTTTTCTTAGTGTGTCTGTTTGTAGGGAACCATCTCTTCTTTATGAATGATTCATAACATATTAGATCAGGAAGTAGCCTACATTTGTTAAAATTATTCACAAATTGAGTCATAGGTTGCAAGGAAGAAACAAGAGATTTCCTTTCGTCAGTTAATAGTATATCTAAGCTTTAGTGCCTGGATGCTCTTCCATCTGTTTGGCTTTACAGAATGGTAACTTTGTTTTTCTCTATGCTGACCTTCTCAGGAGAGGCAGTATTATAAAATAGCACATCAGGAGAATTGAAACAACTCTTCAATATTGGCTGTTGATTGTAAGAACTGCTTATTTTCATGGGCAGGTTTTATACTATTAACAGAGGAAACATGTGGTAAATGGGTGATTATC
The DNA here is from genome assembly GCF_053574225.1 of Canis aureus. Taxonomy (NCBI): domain Eukaryota; kingdom Metazoa; phylum Chordata; class Mammalia; order Carnivora; family Canidae; genus Canis; species Canis aureus. The sequence continues at coordinate 23,937,682 of NC_135623.1, forward strand.
TTATTTTTATTGGATGGGCTTTATTCTATTTAATACTGGGGTAGGTTCAATTAATAGGACTTGAGTAAAAGTTTCGCAAAAACCTTATTCCCACTGTCCCCTTGAAGTGGCAGGAGGGGTCAGCTTGGACGGCAAGCACACCCGCTCGTCAAATCACTGTATCTCGTCCCCACCTTCCTGGAACAGTGGCTAAGATGCAAGGCCAGGGGGGTAATGATATTTGGTCACGGCCTGAAAAGTTCTCACGTACAGCCTTGCACTGTTGCATCTCGTGTGTGGAGGCTTGCGTGCTGCCAAGGAGTCTGCTGTGCAGGCTTCGGTGAAGGAGGAAATGTCCCCTCACTCCATTCGAAGCCCCGGCATCTTTTTTAAAGATTAAAATGAAAATACTGCCATTAGACCACAATCACGTGTTTCCAAGTTGGCTAGATTTCTCAACAACAACAACAAATCTAGAAAGAACAGGCTGCTTTTCCTCCCATTCCCCGTGTACAATTTGGTTTCTCTCCTAAGTAGCTGCACACATTGCTTGCTAAGGTAGATATACAGGGACAGGATTAACGCACTGCTGAGTTTCATAAAAAGTAGAAATTAATAACATTAATACATCGGGATTTTGGTTTCAGACACGTGCCACGCTGCATATGGTTTCAGTGTTTCTAATTGTCGGGTCACCACTTACTCTTTCCCTATCTTGGCTTATCAGACCTCAAATGGGACGCTCAAAGGTATCCTAATACAGTGTCTTAATGATAATACAGACCAATCTGCTGATTTCAGCAGCAGTAAAATAAATCTAGATAAGTGCTATTTGGAATAATTGTAATTTCTTTATTTTTTTATAGCCATATTCTTTTACACAAGCGAAGAAATGGAACCTGCAAATTACACTAGGGTGACGGAATTTGTTCTCACTGGCTTATCCCAGACTCGAGAGGTACAACTAGTCCTATTTGTTATATTTCTGTCCTTCTATCTGTTCATCCTCCCAGGAAATGTTCTTATTATTTGCACCATCAGGCTGGACCCTCACCTGACCTCACCCATGTATTTCCTGCTGGCTAACCTGGCCTTCCTTGACATTTGGTACTCCTCCATCACGGCCCCTAAAATGCTCGTAGACTTCTTTGTGGAAAGAAAGAGGATTTCTTTCGGTGGGTGCATTGCACAGCTCTTCTTTTTGCACTTCGTTGGGGCCTCCGAGATGTTCCTGCTCACAGTAATGGCCTTTGACCGCTATGCTGCTATCTGCCGCCCTCTCCACTATGCTACTATCATGAATCGACGTCTCTGCTGTATCCTGGTGGCTCTCTCCTGGTTGGGGGGCTTCATTCATTCTATAATACAAGTGGTCCTCATCGTCCGACTTCCCTTCTGCGGGCCCAATGAGTTAGACAGTTACTTCTGTGATATCACGCAGGTCGTCCGCATTGCCTGTGCCAATACCTTCCCCGAGGAGTTAGTGATGATTTTTAGCAGTGGTCTGATCTCTGTAGTATGCTTCATTGCTCTCCTAATGTCCTATGCCTTCCTCCTGGCCATGTTGAGGAAACACTCAGGCTCAGGTGAGAGTACCAGTCGGGCCATGTCCACCTGCTATTCCCACATCACGATTGTGGTGTTCATGTTTGGACCATCTATCTACATTTATGCTCGACCATTTGACTCGTTTTCCCTCGATAAGGTTGTGTCTGTGTTCCATACTGTGATATTCCCTTTACTTAATCCCATTATCTACACCTTGAGAAATAAAGAAGTAAAGACGGCCATGAGGAAGTTGGTCAACAGATATATTTTATGTAGAGAAGTGAAAGATAAGTGACATACTCTACAACCTTTCTGAGGTCATTGTCCTAAAGTAGGAAGCATTTCCAGCAGTAATAATGCCTTCATTACTTCTCTCATTTGAGTTTTTAAATTCTCACCACACTCTCCCCCTATTTGGTGAAAACACAAAGAAATTAAGATGGAAATAAATATTGGTGACAGAGCCCCAGGTTTTGTCACATCTTAGGAGCAATTTTTATGAATTCACAGCAGAGTTTGGTTACTAAATGAGACCTCCTCTCATTCCAGAGGAAGTTTCCAGCCGAATAGCGGTTTTCATAGCCCGTCTCTAACTTATATCCTCCAGTGTGAAAGCAGACTTGGAGGAAAGGGATTCTAGGTTGATGGAATCAATAGACATCTAGTTGTGTGATTTTAAAAAGATTATTATCTCCTTTGCCATTTTTGTGTGTTTTCTGTATTTGCTAATTCTGCTTATGTTAAAATTATGTTAGTAGGATGCTGCTTTTGTTAGTCGTATAATTCAGAGTTCTTTTCCATTACACCATTTTTTTTAGTACACATAAAGAAGAGCTGGATATATTGGCTGTCATGATCCTTTGGTGAATTATTTATTAGATATCCACTGACTATTCCCTGACATTAAGAACTCTATTACTGACTGTGATTCAGAATATAAAAGTTAGAGTAGAATATTTGAGTTCATAAATTTATTTACTTAAATTAGCTTTTCAATTTCAAAACTAGGATTCTATCCATTAAAGAGCTAGAGCATTTCGTATGCTCAGAGCTTTAGTCTTATGTTTTCTTTGATAACATATTGTAATTAGACTTTGAGGGGAATAGATTTCTATCAGCATCAGAAATTAATACGCATAAATGAATTAGGAAAACAATGATGAAAACTTCAGGTAAACAGGATGGCCTGATGGTGAAAAAATTTTATTCTTTTCTTTGGTAATTTTTCTCTCTGATGACCCTCTTTCATCTTCAAAGCTACAATGACTTCTCTTCTAAGAACTCAAATATTCTGATTGAAATTATGATTCCTAAATTTTGAGTTGACTTTTCATTTTCATTTGGAAATGAACAAAATGGTAGACTTCTCTAATATTTTATAAGAGAGCATGAAAATAATCATCTAACATACAAAAGGCTTATATATACACATAATAAAAATGAGTTATGTTTCTAGATTTTAAGTTTCCTTATTGTTCTTTCTCTGCATCTTAGCCTGGCAGACTTCTACTCGTTTTGTCACTTATCCTTCATTTAGCTAGGATTAATGTTTTTTTAGGGAAAAGACTACTGCCTCAGGATGCTCTCCAAGGCATTATACTGTGACTATATATTTGTTGAAAACATTGATGCTAGGAATAAGAACATGGCAGTGTAATGAAGATGTTAACAGTATCTCAATATTAACAAGATGGACTATGCTGTTACATTTGGTTAAAAAAAATCTTCATTATCCAAACAAAAATAAAGTTCTTCTGTTTTTAAATTACTAAAACAATATATGTTCATTTAAAAATAAAAATATATGAATACATAAGTACAAAGACATTACTGGCAATATATTTTTCCCCAGGGATTGGAGTTGTTCGTTTTTTTTTTTTTTTTAAGATTTTATTTGTTCATGAGAGTAACAGACAGAGAGAGAGGCAGAGGCCCAGGCAGAGGGAGAAACAGCTCCCTGCAGGGAGCCCGATGTGGGACTCGACCCCGGGTCTCTAGGATCACACCATGGCCCAAAGGCAGGTGCTCAGCCACCGAGGCACCCAGGCACCCCAGGATTAGAGTTTTTGGGTAACAAAGTTGGTAAAGTCCCATCCATCCAGCTCCATTGGAAGCAGGCCAGTTTGGCTGTCTGCATCGCTGTAAAATATAATGAACGAACGATGGAGCACCTGAGGTGCAACAACAGTTCAGACAGGGAGGCCGGCAAGGTGGCAGAGGAGTAGGGTCCCCGGGCACCCGCCCCCCAACTTACCTAGATAACTGTCAAATCATCCTGAAACCTATGAAGTCGACCTGAGATCTCCAGGGAGAGCAGCGGGAGTGCCAAGGGACAAGGGTCTGCGCTTCCAGCAGGTAGGAAGGTGGAAAAATGAAACAGACCCACACGGGGAGGGGCCCAGGGGTCGGGCTGGGGGCGGGCACAGGAGAAGGCCCAGAGGGGCGGGGACTGTAGAAATCCACCCGGACCCTCCCAGAGGGAAGGCCCTCCCGGGACCGCAGGACTGGGGGGGGGGGCGCGCAGCGGGGCCTCCAGAGGGGCCCGGGGAGAGCGCACCCACCGGGTAGCTCGGGAAAGGGCTGCAGCGCCCGGGGGTCTCGGGGAGCCAGGGGATCCGTGGGGACTGCGCCCTGCTCCTTGGGGAGCCGCACCCGGGGGACCCCAGAGGGATGGGAGAGGACAGGACGGTGGAGATTCTCCTGCCCCGGGGGACCCCGAGCTGTGTAGCTCAGCGCCCTGCCCCGGGAGCACCTAGGCCAGTGCGGACTGGGAGCTGTGGGTGATACTGGGGGAGTGACTCCAGGGCTGGAGAGCTGGCCGCCGCCGGTGGTGTTGTCCCTCCTGGTGTCGCCTTGCGCCTGGGACAGAGCGTGGCTGCCAGGGAGCAGGGGCCTCATGGGGTAAAGAGCTCCCACTGAGCCGTGCACGTGGCAGGAGGTGGGGCATCTCCCCAGGTGCACACACCTCAGAATCAGCACAGTAGCCCCTCCCGGAGAAGACCAGCTGGAAGGACAGGGGAAGAGCAAGTCCTTGACCCAAAAACGCTGAGAAACGCCAGGGAAAGTCGAGGGATTTACAGTATAAAGAACCAGAGGGTACCCCTCCTTTTTTTTTTTTCCTTCCTTTTTCCAGTACAACTCGTTTTTATATCAGGCTGTAAATTTCCGATTTTTTTTCCTTTTTTCCCTCTTAGTTACAATATTTTACCACCTCTTCATTTTTAAGACTCTTCCTTTTTGACTTTCATATTTCTACAATTATAGGTCCTAGATATATTTTCCCCTTCCAGATTCCCTTCAACATACTCAACTTAATTTGGGGAGATATACAAGATATTTTTTTGTTTTGTTTCGTGTGTTTCATTTTCTCTGCCTCATGTTGTTCTACAATGGCAAAAGTTAATACCTTCTAAATCATGACCAGTATGCACGCAGAACCAAGTGGAACACCGTGCTGGTTCATTCTGTGAGATTCCTCATGGCCATTCTGCTCCTCTCTTTTATCTCACTTATGTTTTGGTGGTCAATGGCTGGGCCCCCTACAAGTATTTCTGGTTTGTATAAATTTGGGACAGAGCATCTTCTAACATACAGAAGTTAATATACTCAGAAACAAGAGGATCACCCTCTAGAACCCCTCAGGTAGACTACATTCTCCCTCCATTACAACTTCTTCACCACCTTCTCCCAGTCCCCGTTTTTTTCTACTTCTTCTTTTTTTTCTTTTTTCTTTTTCTTTCCGTTCTAGTTTTTCTCATCTTCTTTAGGATTCCTGGCCTTTTATTTCTTACGACTTTGCTTTAAAATTTGTTTTTCACTTTAGTGGTCCTTTTGTTTTATTTTGTTCTGATCTTTGTTTCCAATTTCTGGTCTCTGACTTCATCAGAATCATCTAAGGTAAAATATACTAGGTCGCGGTTGATATTCTTGACTCAGCCTGCTCATACAGCCACTCTGCACTGAGCAAAATGACTAGAAAGAAGAACTCACTACAAAAGAAAGAATCAGAAACAGTCCTCTCTGACACAGAGTTACAGAATTGAGATTACAATTCAATGCAGAAAGCCAATTCAGAAGCACAATCATAAAGCTACTGGTGGCTCTGGAAAAAAGCATAAAGGATTTGAGAGACTTCAAACTGCAGCATTTAGACCTAATCAGACTGAAATTAAAATTCAATTAAATGAGATGCAATCCAAACTTGAGGTCCTAATGACAGGGTTAATGAGGTAGAAGAACAAGTGAGTGACATATAAGACAAGTAGATGGCAAGGAAGGAAGCTGAGGAAAAAAGAGAAAAACCATTAACAGACCATGAGGTTAGGTTAAGGGAAATAAATGACAGCTTCAGAAGGAAAAAAATCTACATTTAATTGGGTTCCAGAGGATGCGGAGATGGACAGAGGACCAGAAAGCATATTTGAAAACATAATAGCTGAGAGCTTCCCTAATTTGGGGAGGGAAACAGGCTTTCAGATCCAGGAGATTGAGAAGTCCCCCCTAAAGTCAATAAAAACCATTCATCACCTTGATATTTAATAGTGAAACTTGCAAATTCCAGAGATAAAGAGAAAATCCTTAAAGCAAGGAGAGACAAGAGAGTCTTTACTTATATATAGAGAAATAACAGATTAAGAGCAGACCTCTCCACAGAGATCTAGCAGGCCAGAAGGGGCTGCAGGATATATTCAGGGTCCTAAATGAGAAGAACATGCAGCCAAGAATACTCTTTCCAGCAAGGCTTTCATTCAGGGTAGAAGGAGAGAGAAAGGGCTTCCAAGATAGGCAGAACCTGAAAGAATATGTGACCACCAAACCAACCCTGCAAGAAATATTAAGGGGGACCCTGTAAAAGAAAGAGGAAATCAAAACAAACAATCCACAAAAACAGGGACTGAATACGTATTATGATGACACTAAATTCATATCTTTCAATAGTAACTCTGAAAGTGAATGGGCTTCCTGATCCTATCAAAAGGCATAGGGTTTCAGACTGGATAAAAAAGCAAGACCCACCTATTTGCTGTCTACAAATGACTCATTTTAGACATAAGGACACCTACAGCATGAAAATAAAAGGTTGGAGAACCATTTACTATTCAAATGGTCCTCATAAGAAAGCAGGGGTAGCCATCCTCATATCAGATAAATTAAATTTATCCCAAAGACTGTAGTAAGAGATGAAGAGGGGCAGTATATCATACTGAAAGGATCTATCCAACAAGAGGAACTAACAGTCATGAATTTTATGCCCCTAATGTGGGAGCTGCCAGTATATTCATTAATTAATAACCAAAGAAACGTCATCCTTAGATAATACACTAATACTGGGAGACTTCAACATGGCACTTTCTGTAAATGACAGATCTTCTAAGCACAACATCTCTAACAAGCAAGAGCTTTAAATGATACACTGGACCAGATGGAACTTTACATCCAAACACAACCAAATACACATTCTTCTCAAGTGCACATGGAACTTTCTCCAGAATAGATCACATACTGGGTCACAAATCAGGTCTTAACTAATACCAAAAGATTGGGATTGTCCCCTGCATATCTTCAGGCCATAATGCTTTGAAACTAGAACTCAATCGCAAGAAGAAATTTGGAAGAAACTCAAACACGTGGAGGTGAAAGAGCATCCTGCTAAAAGATGGAAGGATCAACCAGGAAATTAGAGAAGAATTAAAAAGATTCATGGAAACTAATGAGAATGAAGATACAACCGTTCAAAATCTTTGGGATATGGCAAAAGCAGTACTGAGAGGGAAATACATCGTAATACAAGCATCCCTTAAAAAATTGGAGAAAGCTCAAATACACAAGCTAACCTTGCACCTAAAGGAACTGGAGAAAGAACAGCAAATAAAAACTACACCCAGCAGAAGAAGAGAGTTAATAAAGATTCTAGCAGAACTCAGTGAGATAGAGACCAGAACTGTGGACCAGATCAACACAACCAGGAGTTGGTTCTTTGAAAGAATTAAGAAGACAGATAAACCATTAGCCAGCCTTATTAAAAACAAAAGAGAAAAGACTCTAATTAATAAAATCATGAACAAAACAGGAGTGATCACAACCAATACCAAGGAAATACAAATGATTTTAAAAACATAATATGGGCAACTATACACCAATCAATTAGGCAATCTAAAGAAATGGACACATTTCTGGAAAATCACAAAATACCAAAACTGGAACAAGAAGAAATAGAAAACCTGAAGAGGCCTATAACCAGGGAGGAAATTGAAGCAGTCATCAAAAACCTCCCAAGACACAAAAGTCCAGGGCCAGATGGCTTCCCAGGGAAATTCTATCAAACGTCTAAAGAAGAAACAATAGCTATTCTACTAAAGCTGTCCTGAAGGATAGAAAGGGATGGGATACTTCCAAACTTATTCTATGAGGCCAGCATCACTTTCATTCCAAAACCAGATGAAGACCCCATTCCAAAACCAAAGACCCCACCGGAAAAGAGAATTATAAACCAATATCCCTGATAACACAGATACAAAAGTTTTCAACAAGGCACTAGCCAATAAGATCCAACAGTACATTAAGAAGACTCTTCACCATGACCAAGTGTCATTTATCCCCAGAATGCAAGGCTGCTTCAACACTTGTAAAGCAATCAATGTGAGTGATCATATCAGTAAGAGAAAAAACAAGAACCATATTCTCCCAATAGATGCAGAGAAAGCATTTGACAAAATACAGCATGTATTCCTGATCAAGACTCTTCAGACTGTTGGGATAGAGGGAACATTCCTCAGCATCCTAAAAGCCATCTATTATAAGCCCACAGCAAATATCATACAATGGGGGAATACTGAGAGCCTTTCCCCTAAGATGAGGAACAAGACAGGGATGTCCACTCTCACTACTGCTATTCAACATAGGACTAGAAGTCCTCAGCCTCAGCAATCAGACAACAAAATGAAATAAAAGGCATTCAAATTGGCAAAGAAGAAGTCAAACTCTCCCTTTTTGCAGATGACATAATACTGTATATAGAAAATCCAAAAAACTCCATGCCAAGATTGCTATAACTCATACAGCAATTTGGCAGCATGGCAGGCTACAAAATCAATGCCCAGAAATCAGTGGCATTTCTATACACTGACAATGAGACTGAATAAAGAGAAATTAAGGAGTCAATCCCATTTACTATTGCACCCCAAAGCATCAGATACCTAGAAATAAACCTTACCAAAGAGGTAAAGGATCTATACCCTAAAAACTACAGAACACTTCTGAAAGAAATTGCGGAAGACACAATGAGATGGAAAAATATTCCATGCTCATAGATTGGAAGAATTAATACTGTGAAAATGTCAATGCAACGTGGATAATTTACACATTTAATGCAATCCCTATCAAAATACCATGGACTTTCTTCAGGGAGTTGGAACAAATCATCTTAACATTTGTGTAGAATTAGAAAAGACCCTGAATAGCCTGGGGAATATTAAAAAAGAAAAGCAGAGCCGGGGCATCATAATGCCGGATTTCAGGTTGTACTACAAAGCTGTGGTCATCAAGACAGTGTGGTCCTGGCAAAAAACAGACACATAGATCAATGGAACAGAATAGAGAATCCAGAAGTGGACCCTCAACTCATGGTCAACTAATATTCAACAAAGCAGGAAAGACAATCTACTGGAAAAAAGACAGTCTCTTCAACAAATGGTATTCAGAAAATTGGTCAGCCACGTGCAGAAGAATGAAACTGAACAATTTCCTCACACCATAAACAAAAATGGGCTCAAGATGGACGAAAGACCTAAACATGAGATAGGAATCCATCCAAATCTTAAGGTAGAACACAGGCAGCAACCATTGTGACTTCGGCCACAGCAATTTCTTGCTAGACATGTCTCCAAAGGCAAGAAAAACAAAGGCAAAAATGAACCATTGCGACTTCATCACGATATAAAGCCTGCATAGCAAAGGAAACAGTGGACAAAACCCAAAAGCAACCTACATAACTGGAGAAGATATTTGCAAATGTCTTATCTGATAAAGGACTACTATCCAAAATGTGTAACTGGGTGTTGGGCATTAAGGAGGGCATATGATGTGATGAGCACTGTGTGTTATACCGTATATTGGAAAATTGAATTTAAATTTTAAGAACTTATCAAACTCAACACCCACAAAAACAAAAAATCCAGCCAAGAAATAGAAGAACAAGGTAGAAGACAAGAACAGACATTTCTCAAAGGAAGGCATACAAACGGCCAACAGACACATGACCAAATGTTCCACACCATTTGGCATCAGGGAAACAGAAATGAAAACCACAATGAGATACCACCTCACACTGGTCACAATGGTTAAAATTCACAACTGAGGAAACAACAGATATTGGTGAGGCTGCAGAGAAAGGCGAACCCTCTCATACTGTTGGTGGGAAATCAAACTAGTGCAGCCACTGTGGAGAACAGTAAAGGGGTTCCTCAAAAACTTAAAAATACAGCTATCCTACAAGCCAGCAATTGTGCTATTAAGCATTTACCCCAAAGATACAAACATAGTGATCTCAAGGGACACCTGCACCCCAGTGTTTATAGCAGCAGTGTCCACAAGAGCCAAACTATGGAAAGAGCTCAGATGTCCATTGACAGATGAGTGGATAGAGAAGATATGGTATATATATATATATATATATGAATAATTCCATATATATAATGGAATAATGATCAAAAAAATGAAATCTTGCCTTTTGCAAGGAGATAGGTGGAAATAGAGGAAATTATACCAAGCAAAATAATCAATCAGAGAAAGGCAATTATCATATGGTCTCACTCTTAGGTGAAATTTAAGAAACAAAACAAAGGATCATAGGGAAAGGGAAAAAAAATAAAAACAAGACAAAATCAGAGATGGGGACAAACCATAAGAGACTCCTAACCATAGGAAACAAACTGAAGGCTGCTGGAGGGGAGGGGGGATAGGGGATGGGATAAATGGGTGATGAACTTTGAAGAGTGCACGGGATGCAATGAGAACTGGGTCTTACATAAGCCTGATGAATCACTGACCTCTACCTCTGACATAAATAACACATTTTACGTTAATTAATTGAATTTAATTTTTTAAAAAAGAAAATAAAGTTAGATATATGAGTCAAAATTACAAGCCTAGGTAGAGTAAGATTGTTTCCCAAAATATTGTGCGTGATTGGTGTATGGACTGTCCTAACTAAAGGGCTGGAATCTATGAAAGGTGGACAATATCATTGCCCTACCCACCTTGGCTGGTTGTGTCAGACTTTTGCACCTGTTTAGAAACCAATTAATGCAAATGATGAGGAGTGTCTCTCTCTTCCCAGTTTTCTTCAGATAATTCATTTCTGACAACCACATTTTAAAAATATAGAACTATATTTTTCAGTCTCACCATAATATTTCAGTATCTGGCTCAGTGTTTTAGGTACCAATTGAGTTACGGTTCTAGTTAAGATGTGAAATTAGTGGGAAAAAAGTGAAGGCCCAAGTCACTAGCCTTCTAAATCTAAATATAAATCTAAAAATAAAAATCTAAAAATAAATCTAAAAATCTAAAATAAATCTAAAAACAAAATCTAAAAATAAAAATATCTAGAATGACTTCCAAGTTAAACTTGCTTGGGTCTTTTTGAGGAAAATAATGTAAAGTCGGGATACTCTGTATTTTCCCTTTGAAACTTGACTACATCAGAAACCGTCCATCAAATACAGGGTAGAGTGTATTTAAAAGAAAATACAAAGCATTATGTAAATGACATAAATTTTTCAGGTGGGAAAAATGTTGACTTTCTTTCAGTTTACTTTATCAACTTTTTAATGGATCAATTTTAACAACATAAATGCTTTACTTCCAAAACTGTTTACAAAGCTATGAATTGGTCTGGGAAATTATTTTTAAGATTTTATTTATTTATTCATTCATGAGAGACACACAGAGAGAGGCAGAGACACAGGCAGAGAGAGAAGACTCCCTGTGGGGAGCCAGATGGGGGACTCAATCCCAGGACCCCAGGACCACGCCCTGAACCAAAGGCAGATGCTCAACCACTGAGGCACCCAGGCCCCCAGTCTGAGAAATTTTATAAGAGATTTTTCTCTACATGCTTACTGAAGAAGTTTTGGAATACAAGTGAGGTCCGGAGCTAATGACGAAGAAAGAATTCATGGGATGCCTTTGGTGCAAAATGGTGGTTTTATTAAAGCCTGGGGACAGAACCCAAGGGCAGGCAGAGCGGCTGCCCTGGGCTTGCAAGGAGTGGCTGACTATATAGTGGCCAGTGGGGGAGGTAAGGAAAAGGGAGATTTCAGAAGGATTTTCATTAGATAAGGAGGACCTACAAGATACTGGAGACCTAGCCATTCTCCAGTTAAAGAGCACTTTTCCCTCTAGCAGGACATTCACTTTAAGACAATTGGAAACTTCCTAAAGGATGCTGCACAGATCCCACCCCGGGTGGGGGTCATTTGTGGGATATCAGCTTGTGCTTTGTCCTCAGCTAGCCCTGTTCCCTCATCACTCACTATCTCCAAATAATTATCTATTTTAAGAATTTCACTTCAGGGGAACCTGGCTAGAAGAGCTGGTAGGCCATCTTGATCTTGGGTTGTGAGATCCAGCCTCACTCTGGGGGTAGAGATTACTTAAAAGATAAAAAAATATAATAAAATCTTTAAAAAAAAAAAGAACAAAAAATCCTTAGACTCCTTTACTAGCTGTTGTATGCATGTGATGAATCATTAAATTCTACTCCTGAACCCAATATTGCACTGTATGTTAATGACCTAGAATTAAATCTAAAAAGTGAATAAATAAATAAAAGAATGAGTAAATTAATAAATAAATTCCCAGATCTCCTGAATTTCTGCAGCAGACCTGACAGCGTAGAAAGAGCAAGCTCTGGCCCTCAGGCCCCGTCCACCTCTTCCCTTGGGTCTAACCCAGCTCTGACCCCGGGGAGATGGCACAGAGGGAGCACACGGAGCTCCCTAAGGGGGGGCGGGGCGTCCTAGGGGTGACAGGTGTGAGGGCCCGTTCCTGTTGGAGCAGGTGGGGGATGACTGCTCAGGCCCCGCTGGGGGTCAGGTGAGGTCAGCGTCCCGTCTCCCACTGATGATGTGTCCTTGGGCGTCGGCTGCTGGCGCGCAAGGCCCGAGGCGGCGGCGACAAGATGGACGCCTGCCGCCATGTTGTTGGGCCTCCTGATGCCCTTCGGTCCCGCCCGCCCAGCACAATCCAAATGATTCCCAAGACACTTAATTTTGCTAAGAAAGAGGAACGTTAGAGAAAGGGATGTTGCAGCCCACGAATGTACAGAGTGGGAGCTTCCGGTCCCTGCAGGTGCCTGCTGACCCCACTGCCCTCCAGCCCCGACGCCCCCGCCTCCGGCCTGGTCCTCGGGACGCTGCTGTCGGGGAGGGCCTCGTGCAGATGCCACGGAACGAGGGGGGCGCGGCCTTGCCAGGGATGCTACTCCCCTCGCTCACCCTAGTAGGAGCCAGTCAAGCTCTTACGGGACCAGCTTTCGGGATTTTAAGAGTAAATCCTAATATTAGGTGGAGTTTCAGATACTTTTGTCCTGAGTTATTTTTCAGCTGACTACTTTAAAAGGCCTCTCCATTACAACTGATTAGAAAATAAGTGAACGTATATAAAAATGCCACTAAAATCCCATCATTATATAATTACTTACTGAACAGAATTAACACCTGCCCATAGACATAAGAAATTGCAGAAATCCTTCTGTCAGAAATAGATAACCTTAAATACTAACATTGTGTGCATGCTTTTAGTGATCTCCTAGCTCTGGAGCTCCTCGATAGATAAAGTAGAAAATATGCAATTAGGTCATCTAATTGGGGTAAAGACTTTCTGGAAAGAAAAATATTAGCTTAATTACAAAAAAATTCCTAGCTTTCTGGCTTGATCATATTTTTTTCTGAGTGTTCTTATGAAAATCACTTCAGGAATCAGTTTGGAGTACCTGGGTGGCACAGTGGGTTGAGCAACAGATGCTTGATTTGGATTTGGGTCATGATCTTGGGTCATTGGGTTGATTCCAGTGTCGAGCTTCATGGTAGCTGGGGAGTCTGCCTGTGATGTTCTTTCTGGCTCTCCCTCTGCCCCTCTCTTTGCTTGTTCTCTCTTTCTCTCTCTCTCTCCCTCTCCCAAAAATAAATTTGTCTTAAAAAAAAAAAAAACGAAATCTGAATTCATTTGTAAAAGTGAAGCTGAATAATATTACCCACTTCTTAAAGTACCGTAGAGACTTAGAGTACTCTGAGTACTTTAAACCATAGTTCATTTCTTTATCTTTTTTCTCTTATTGGTCAGACCTCTAAAATATTATGATCAGGTGAAGAGCCAGCTTATACACTTGATCCCGCTGTAACTCCCCTTCAAGCAACTCCAGGGCAAAGAGCTATCTCTTCTAGAGATGCCCCCAGAGCAGGACACTGAGGGTTTCCATCACCCAAAACTCCCAGGCTCCCTTGCCTTCACATGTAAACTTCTCTAAGAGCACTGTTCGCTTAAATGAATTGAATTTAAGTGCATTTCTAAAATTTGGCACAATATATAAAACAGTGTCTAGGTGAACATTCATCTATAGGAAGCTTAGTGCTGTTTTCAGGCTTTCTTAGAGACAGGACAAAAGGGATTCACACTGCTTCAGAGGAGACTCTGATGAACATCAGAAGGAACCTCCTGATACTAGTTGTGACACCAGAGGAGCAGACAAAAAGGAGATTGAATACCTTCTTTCATTTGAAGAGAATTTAAAAGTGAAATGACATAAGTAAATGAAGACTAGTGATAGACAAAGGGTAGAAGAGTTGATCCTTCAAGGTGTCCTCTTGAACCCGGTACTCAGTTCCTGGGACAATAAACATTCCTGACCTCCCTGCTTAATATTGAACACCCAACAGAGCCACTATGCCTCAGTAGCAATCAACAGCACACATTATAATTTTTATGCTGGCTTTTATGCCAGAGTCATCAAATTGGTTTTCATGCTCATAGCCATGTACAGGATGAGCGAAGAATGTCCCAAGAAGGTCATGCTTTCTAAATCACTTCTTCCTGTTCATCCTTTACTATGGAAGAAGGATGCTGCATACTTTTTTCTTAGCTTCTTCATGGCTGTCTTCATGTCAGCATTTCTGAGTGTGTAGATAAGAGGGTTCAACATAGGTGTGATCACTGTGTAAAAGACAGAGAAAACCTTATCCACAGAGAAGCTGCAGAAAGGTCTCAGGTAGATGAATACACATGGCACAAAGATCAGGCTGACCACTGTTAGGTGAGAGGCACAGGTAGAGAGTGCCTTGCTCCGGCCCTGGCGGAAGCGAGTTCTCAGAGTGGTCAGGATGATGCCGTAAGAGAACAGCAAGACCAAGAAACAGATGAGAGAGAGCACACCACTGTTTGAGACCATGAGCACCTCTACTACATATGTATCCATGCACGCGAGCTTGATGACCTGAGGGACGTCACAGTAGAAGTTGTCCAGTTCATTGGGGCCACAGAAGGGCAGCTGGATCACCAGCATGACCTGTGTGATAGAGTGGATGAAACCCCCACACCAACAGGCAAAAACCAACTGAAAGCACAGCTGGCGGTTCATGACTGTCAGGTAGTGCAAGGGATTACATATGGCCACATACCTATCATAGGCCATGACCGTCAACAGAAACATCTCACTGGCTCCCAGAAAGTGCAGGAAGTAGATCTGGGCCAAACATCCTGAGAAAGAGATGATCTTGCCTCGTTGTAGAAAATCTCTTAACATCTTGGGCACGGTAACACAGCCCAGGCATAGGTCAATGAAAGACAGATGACCCAAAAAATAGTACATGGGAGATTGGAGCAGGTGAGCATCAGCTCGTACTGTTACCATTATCAACAGGTTTCCCAGAACAACAGTCATGTAAAACAAGGAAAATGTTAGGAAGAGAAACAGCTGTAGCTCCCAGGAGGATGATAGGCCCAGAAGAACAAATTCTGTCACCTTAGAATCATTGCTTTTTTTCATCAAGTCAAGAAGTGACCTAAAGAAATAAAGGATCAAATTGAAAGAAGGATTCAATTCAGACAAAAAGCTCTCACTCTCTCTCCCTCTCCCCCTCATATATATATGATTTTAAGTGTATATGTTTATAGAATCATATTCCAAGATAAAAAAAACTTAAGCAAATTCTGTGAGGTAGGAAATATACATTCCCGTATAAATAGAATGAGGAACATTTTGCATACCTTCCAACTCTTCCTTTCTATAATGCTTTTAAGTTGAATTTACAACAAACTAACCAGGAAGGAGACAGGGAACTGGGCATGAGGCGATGAGAAGATGAAAATCATTCCATTTTTTAAGGGACAAAATTAAAACCTCTAGGGGCAGGAAGACTTCTGGAATGAACTATCTAGATCTAATGCCCAACTCTGTCACTCTCCAATGCAGTGACTTCAGGCAAGGTATCAAACTTGAATTTTAATCTTTGTTTATTCAATTAATATGAAGATAATGATACCTTCCAAGATTGTTTTGAGAATAAAATATAAACTCTTTAAGAACAAAATACACTTTCATAAAAAAATGACTTAAGTCCCTGAAAGTAATGAGATATTTCTTTTATTTGTTTGTTTTAAAGATTTATTTATTTATTTATTTATTTATTTATTTATTTATTTATTTGAAAGAGAGAGCAAGAGGGGTGGGTGGGCAAGGGAGAAAGAGCATATCAAGCAGATTCCATACTGAGCACAGAGCCCAACACAGGGCTTGATCTCAGGACCCTAAGATCTTGACCTGGGCCCATATCAAGAGTTGGATCCTTAACTAACTTGAGCCACCCAGGCACCTGAAGGCAGTATTTCTGATTCATCTTTGTACTCATGCCACAGTGATTACTATGTGATTATTTATGATGCTGAAAGGAGAATGCTTTATACTATAAATTGCTATACTGTACCACAGTTAGCAGGTATTCTGAATGTACATGTTAGGAAGCAAATCACTTAGGAATGAAAGGAACCTCATGTCCTTGTCTTTATTTATTATCCCAGGTTACAGAGGTTAGGGAGTTTGTAGAGACTAGGTAAGAGAAAATAAAATCTTTATCTTTAAAGGAATCGTCAGACTCAAGAGGAGTAGGACAGTAGCTGGAATACACTAATCACCAAAAGAAAAGACCAAGGGCCATGATCCATATCACTGAGCAGGTACAAAAGAGGTTTACCATGACCAATTTCATAGAAGAGGATGATAAAGGAAATTAGAATTCTTTTTTTTTTTGAAATTAGAATTCTTCTGCTTTTGGAATTTTCAACAACCATAGGTTCATTTAAAAGAAATAAAGTTTACACTACAATATTGTTTTATCCATTTTCTCCTGCTCTACATTTACATTCATTCCCAATATTGGGTGGGAGTATCCCAGATTACAAATTTTTTAAAAAGCAGTGAAAAATTAGTAGATGTTTCTCTGTCTAGATTAGTATATTTTTAATCTAGAACTAGCTCTTGGTAAAATATTAAGTCAGGCAAAATTTGTATTTTTCTGTCCTCAGTCCTAGTTACCTAGTCTATGTTGCACTTGGTTCTCTCAAATCAGTCAGGGAAAGTTATCGGATAGTTATTCAGATATTCCAAAAAGAAAAATTCCTAATACCAAGAAATTTCAGTACATATAGTATTTCAAGATAAGCAAGTGAGAGAGAGATTTGGGGCCCAAGGAAATTTTGGATGTCTTGGTCACACCACATATGTGACCATTCTCTTCACCTGCCTGGAGTCAGGTGCCCAGGTGCATCTAATGCTACAATCTGATTAATAATGGAAGGAACCACCTACCTCCCTCTCTAGCATCATTTGGAAAACAAAGCAAAAAATACAGGAAACCAATTGCTGTCATATGTCCAGCCCTACTTGAGCTCTGATACAATGGAGATTTTCCAATCTTCTTTGGATATACCAAGGATTGTGAATTTCCATATAGAAGTTGCATTCTGATGTTCTTTCCCATGATCCAAGATGTTGAATTCGACAGGTCAAATTCTCATTAAAATTCTTCATCGAGGGGTCCCTGGGTGGCTCAGCGTTTGAGGGTCTGCCTTTGGCTCAGGGTATGATCCCAGGGTCCCAGGATCGATTCCCACATTGGGATCTTTGTATGGATCCTGTTTCTCCCTCTGCCTGTGTCTCTGCCTCTCTCTCTCTCTCTCTCTCTCTCTCTCTGTCTGTCTGTCATGAATAAATAAACAAAATCTTTAAAAAAAATGTCCTGCATCTAACTTCAAGCCTCATCTTTGGAAAACTAGGAAGAGCCTGAGAAAGACCAAGCTTTTTTGTTTGTTTTTTTTGTGTTTGTTTGTTTTTTAATTAAAAAGAGGCTTCTGAAAACAAGGGGAGAGAAAACAAGTGGAAAAGTAGAATCTAAAGCATTCCTGTAATTTATGACTGAGAAACAATGTGATTATTTCCTACTGTGAAAACATAATAGGAGAAGGGTGATATCAAAATCCTTACATTTCATGAGACAAACATAGAAAACCATATATTTGAGTTGTAATAAATTCCAGTTATTCTTAAATTTTTTTATTGACTCGGGGAATATTCTGCCTTCAGATAATGTGAAAACATAACGCCAACTATTATGGAAAGCTCACTCTCAGTGTTGATAAACTGCCACACTTGGCAAAAATACATCCAGCTTCTACATTTCTGAAGACTCTGATCACAGTAAGAAATGTGACCACAACAATGACAGAAAAAAGATTGCTACTTGAAGCTTAAATGCCATGTGAATTTGTTTTGAGGGTATCTGATGTAATTCTAATTTTTCTTGAAACTCCAAGAAATGGACACCATTCGTTGAAGGTGATACCCATGAAGGTATTTCTTACTGAGAAGGGCATCATCTTTCTGCTTTAATCTTTGTTTGAAACACTGCACCTTAAATTTCTTTTGGGAGAAGTGAAGAACTTATCAAGAAGTAACTGAAATAAAGAAATGGAAAATAGTATCTAGGAGGTCCTGAGACAATACTGCCATGAATCCAGTGCTTTCTGCTATATTACGTTGATCCTATCTTATCCATACCTTGTAATTCCCTTCCTATACCACTGGCCCCAGTTCCCTGATGCTATGAGAGTGTCATTGCTCTGTGAGTGTTTCCAAATGTATAAACCTGGAACAACAAAACTCAAATGATTTCTTAAATTTAAAGATTACGACTGTCAGAGAAGTATAAAAATGGCTTCAAAGACAGAAAGACCAGCAAGGGAGGGAAGTGGAGCTTTGAATAAAGACATCTGAGAAACTTACATGACTGCATGTCAGGAGCTATGTGAGTTCGAGGAAATACTATGTTACCCTACTGTTCATCCCACAGATTCCGTCAGAGTTTCAGTCCAACAAAATTAGAAGTTCTCAGATGACCATCATAGTTGCCCAAGTCTGTACCCTAACTGCTTCCTTATAAGTCAAGCCCTAGTTGAGAGCTGGCTGTACAAGGGGAAAGATCACTTGTCCCCAGGGCTCCGGATGTGTCTGAGGCTTTATGGTCCTCATACTACTGCTCAGCCTAATGAGCCTTGGGATTTCCCTAGACTGCTGTTGTCTGAATCTCAGGTCTTGCCGAAAAGCTGAACTCAGACCTGCAGGCTCTGGAACAGTCAGACCTATTGCATAACACAGCTCACCCCTTTTACTTACTTTGGATTGATTAATTTGGCACTTGATATGCTGACACTTTTCCATGTGTCAGTCTGTACCTGAGAAAAAGGATTGCCACTGCTTTCTGTCTCACCACGACCCTGAAGTAGGCAAGGCTGAACGATTACATACCAGTTACCACTGGAAGCTATAGAAGCAGAAACTCTCCCTTCAAGGCGTTTCAGAGCCATCATACGACACCTGAGTCTCTTGATGATGCCTCAAGCATCTTATCTAATCGGTGTCTATGTATGGATCTTATACAGAAAACACAGCTGCTGTCATTAGTAATTGAATATTTTTATAAATTGTTGCTGTCAAAGTATAATTTTTTGAATGTTATAAACAAATTTCTCAAATAGATGAAAATGTCATAAATTGTATTTAACTCTTTAATTATTTAAATTTAATTTATAATGTTATAAATATTATTTATTATAATATAAAAATTATATTTAACTCCCTAGTAATGTTCCAGGAGTGCCTGGGTGGCTCAGTCAGTTAAGCATTTGCCTTCTCTTCAGATCATTATCCCAGGGTCCTGGGGACAAGTCCTGGGATGGAGCCCCACATTGGGCTCTCTGCTCAGTGGAGAGTCTGCTTCTCCCTCTTCCCCCTTCCCCTCCCCCTGCTCACATGCTCTCTCTCTGTCTCTCAAATAAATAAATAAAATCTTTTAAAAACATAAAAGAATTCTTTTTTTAAATGTGGTTTCATATAGAATATAAAAAAAAAACATCGAAATAAACTTTCTAAGTGATATGTGAACTGGTTAATGTCCTAAAGGGCAGTACAGCATTAACCTTTGGGATTACCTTTTCTACCATGGTTAAAAAAATAATAATAACACAATTTAGCCATTTTTTATTACAGCTATCTTCCCATCATTCAAAACTGTGAGAAATAAATATGTTTATATGCCACCCAATCTATGATACTTTTGTTCTATCAACCCAAAAAGAATAAGTCAGTAACTGAAGTCTATTTCCTCACCAGCCTAGAGAAAAATAAGAGTCGATACTTGACAATATCTTTGCAAACAAGCAGCTCAACAGATCAGCAATACATATATATTTTATAAATGCCTATAGTCACACACATCCCTTTTTATATTTCTTAAAGGGTGAAAATAAAGATGCCTTAACATAGTCTAAAGGTAGCCAAATGCCCTATCAAACTGTTAGCTGGCAACTATTTGACGATATATAAAAAGAGGAAGCAAATTAAAATTGTGCTTCATAATCAATGTTGTTGATTGTTGTTGTTGTCCTATTTTATTAAGTGTTGTCTAGGTATCCAAAGATTTTTCATTAATTATTGCTTTAGTGTCAGTCCAAAGTCTTAAAGTTAACAAAGAATATTGCAAATTATGTATTAGATAACATTCCAGAGAAACACAATTACTATTGATAACAAAAACATTTATTAGAAATAAAATTCAATTTGGTTGAACACATAATTTTACATTTTTAAGAATGCTAGACATGTAAAAGTAATGCTAGCTCATCTGATCAGGGAAATGAGTAGATGAAGTATATTCAATTCAGATTAAGCAGTTTCTCTATGTGAAAACAAAGTGGCCTCACAAAAAACAAAATGCACATCTGTGTTATATCCTAATCTGTTATAAAATGATGAAGACAAACACAGCTCTTTTAAACCAAACTAGCCAAACCAATCTGATTTGTTCAAAGAATCATTCTGAATACCTGAACTTGGATTCTTGCATACAAATGATCCTAAGCTAGCAGTTTCTGTTAGAAGTTGTTCATTTCTTTCCTCTTCAAAGGCTATCAGATTTAAATTACTAGAAATTCCATTTCTTTCTTCCCCAGAGATTCTTTCTCTTGTTTAAAATTTATGAAAGCACTTATTATTCTTTTTAACCTACTAGAATTACAGCTCCATTAAATTGAAGAAACTTGAAAAGCTGATATATGGACTTCTTCTGGGAATAAGAAAATATTTAGTACTCATACAAGGAGGACAAAATATTTTATCATTTACAGATACACGGAGAACTTTTAGCTATAGTTAACAAATCCAGCCATAGGTGAAAAGCAAATATGGACACACTTAACATGTAAAAACTCCTAAAAAAAAAAAGAATATGTATTTTCATTCAACAAGTATTCTGAGTTGCAAATATATGCTAAGCATTGTGCTAATAACTGAAGTGATTATGATTCTTTTTTTTCCTTTGGCTTCTTCGCTTGAATATTTTGTTTTCCTTTTTTTAATAATAAATTTATTTTTTATTGGTGTTCAATTTGCCAACATACAGAATAGCACCCAGTGCTCATCCCGTCAAGTGCCCCCCTCAGTGCCCGTCACCCATTCACCCTCAACCCCCAACCTCCTCCCCTTCCACCACCCCTAGGTCGTTTCCCAGAGTTAGGAGTCTTCCATGTTCTGTCTCCCTTTCTGATACTTCCTACCCATTTCTTCTCCCTTCCCTTCTATTCCCTTTCACTATTATTTATATTCCGCAAATGAATGAGACCATATAATGTTTGTCCTCCGATTGACTTATTTCACTCAGCATAATACCCTCCAGTTCCATCCACGTTAGAGCAAATGGAGTGATTATGATTCTAAACAGGCTAGAAGAGACTATCCTTCACAGAGTAAGCATTCTAATATGGAAGACAAGGTACAAAATAATTGTAGATTTTGATAACTACCATAAACAAATAAAGCAATGTGATAAAGAGCAAGTAAGAGGTGCCAGATTTAGATAGCACGGTGACTGTAATACAGTGAACAAGGGAGGAGTATGAGAGGAGTTTGAACAGGTAGCCAAAAGTCAGAATCTACAGAGTCCTGTAGGTCATGGGAAGGAGTTTTGGCTTTATTCTAAAAAGAGTGGAAAAAATTTGAAAGAATTTCTTTAAAGTAACTGAAATTATTTCATAAATGTTTTTAGAATATCACTCTAGAAGGATCAGATAGGGGAAAATGGGAGACCAGGTAAATGGCTGCCTTCCAGAAAAGAACCAATAATAGTTACACTAGGATATATTGGCAATGGAAATAGGCCATAAATGGATAGATTCAGTGTTTTTAAGAGATAAGACATTTTAAAACATGGATTAATGTGAAAGCAGTAAAAGCAAAGAGAAATGGACAAATTAAGTTTTTTTAGAAGTAGAAATGACCGGAATTGCCTTAATTACTAGTAACGGAAAACTAAATTGTTTAGACTTACTTCCCAAAGATTAAAGAAATTTGATAAAATGTATCGAAATATAAGAAGATAGAAAAGAACAACAGCAGTGGTTTTTGGTGATTCAGAACCCAGAGAGATAAACACTAAAACACCAAACCTTCTTCTCCTCTGAGAGTGTTCCCAATTGTGGCGAATTTTGGGATGCATTTCAGAGGTTTTGCAGAAAGAAGCTAAGACCCAGAATCTTCCCTAGATGGGGAGCCTTATAGGAAATACTCTTCATCTTAAGATGGGACACAAAGAGTTACATCTTTAGGATAAGTGGAAAACAGAACTCCTGGTTATTGACTCCCAAAAAAACAAAGACACCAATCAAAAAGATTATGCACTCTAAGTTTATTGGAGCATTATTTGCAATAGCCAAGAAATGGAAGCAACCTAAGTGTCCACTGGACTAATGGATAAGGAAGATGTGGTATGTATTCATGTATATATAATGTGTGTGTATGTGTATAATGGAATATTAATCATAAAAAGAACAAGATATTGCCATTTGCAACAACATAGATGGACCTAGAGAGCATTATGCTAAGAAAAATAAGTCAGACTGAGAAAGACACATACCATATGATTTCATTCATATGTGGAATCTCCAAGGCAAAACAAATGAATAAACAAAAAGAATCAGATATATAAATACAGAGAACAAAGTGATGGCTGAGACATAGGAGGGAAATAGGGAGATGGGCAAAATGCGTGAAGGGGAGGAGGAGACACAGGCTTCCAGTTGTGGAATGAATAAGTCAGGGGAATAGAAGGCGCAGCATAGGAAATATCTTCAATGCTCTGTGACAGCTCTGTATGGTGACAGATGGTAGCTACTCTGGTGGTGATCACAGCCTAACATGGAGACTTGTCAAACCACTCTGCATTACGCCTGAAAATAATGTCACATTGCGTGTCAACTACACCCAAATAAAGACAATTTTAAAAATAAAAATGAAACAGAACTAAGTGTGCTTCCGAACCCAATTTAAAAGACTTTTAAAGGAAGTGAGGAAGTGAGTAAGGTTGCCTTGATAATGTGTATGATGGGCCAGGGAGGAGAGAAAGATCTTTAAGAAGCTTGGACCCCAGAGAGGCCCTGACAAGGGTAGGAGCCTAGTGTGTGTGTGTATAGAGATGAAAACCCAGACCTTGCCTTTGCTTAACAATAGCCCCAACAACAGGTCCTCGGGTGCCTGGCAGACACAAACCCAAAGTCTCCGGGAAGTAAGGTGTTTTCCTCCTAGGCCTTAGAGAATCCCCACATATAACTTTTCAAGGGCAGTGAGCGGACAGAGACAAAATTAACTGTAGGACTTTTCTATTGGCAACGTAACATAACAAATTCCCACAAATTGGTAGCTTAAACAAATTTATCATGTTCTGAAGGTCAGCGTTTTGACAAGACGTCTCTGGGCTAAAAATCAAGGTGTAGGCAGGGATACATTCCCTCCTGTAGGCTCTAGGCGACGATCTCTGTCCTTCCTTCCTTAGGTTGTAAAGGGTTCCCACTTTTCCTGGCCTGCAGCTCCCTTCTTCCACCTTCCAAGGCCGCAAGGCCGAGTGAAGTCCTTCTCATACCACCACCTGTCAATTCCCGCAGGCAGGGGCCTACCTGGAGAACTGAGGACACCCCCTACTCCTTAATCCTAATCGCATCTGCAAAATCCTTCTCGCCACATGACGCAGCAGGTTGACAGGGCTGAATATGCTGTTCTGAGGGTTTCGGCCATGAACAGCTTTGGAGACCCTCATGTTGCCTACCTCAATATATAATGAAACGAGGTGCTGTACTCGAAAGCCAATGCCTCACTCAGACAGAAGAAATAGACCACTCAGGGGTCACACGCAGGGCTTAGCACACCTATCTATAGAAGAATCCCCAGAGATAGATTTTTTAAGTAATTATGCCTAAAGAAGGAAAACACAAAATTTGCCTGTTATCACAGTTAAGAAGGGCATATTTTCCATCTTCTCCACATTACTTCTATTTATCATGAGATAAATATCCTTCACAGGTATTGTTCCTGCTGCTACAATCCTAGAAGGCAGTTTCCCTCCTGTTCCCACAACATTCAAGATGTAATTCCTTGCCATCTGGTTTTCACCATAACTGCTCAGAAATCCACTTTCTGTCTAATGTTGCTTCTGGAAAGGTGATCTATTTTTCTCTTGTTCCTTTTCAGCTATTATTGATTTTTGAAGATTTATTCGTTTATTTTAGACAGAGAAAGAACATACACATACACACATACCTGTGAGCGGGGGTAGGGGGGAGGGAGACGCTGAGAGAATCTCAAGCAGACCCCCTGCTGACCATGGAGCCTGCCATGGGGCTCCCCCCCAGGACCCAGATCATGACCTGAGCTGAAGCCAGGAGTCCAACACTTAAACTGAGCCACACAGGAGCCCCTGAGCCCCTATTTTTGTCCTTAGTTTCCATTGTTTATAATTTGCATGGTGCAAAATTTTAATTTTATACTGTTAGAATGTGTTGGGCTTCCTCTTTGAGGTTACATATTTTTGTGTTTGACTAAATCCATAGGTATTATCTCTTTAAATATCACCGGACTCTTCCTTTCTTCACAATTGCCAATTAAACTATTAGACTTCCACATTTAACTTTTCTTCCATTTTTCTTTTTTTGTCTATTCAAATGCATTAATATACAAAGTCTTCTGATGTAGTTGCTAGTTAACTTATTTTCCTGTGTACTCTCCCATCTACTATTGAACCAGTCCATTGAATTTATAATTTTCATTATTACAGGTATTTATGGGTAGTTATATTTTCTCCAAAAAATCATTCCATATCCATTAAGCAGTGTGTTGCCACATCTATGTGGTACTGGTGGATGAGGTGTTACACTATAGAGAAGTTTAAACCAGTTGCTGTGATGGAAGATGCTCTCAGTACCTTCACCAGGAAAAGTTAGTAAGAAAACTGATGTCTAGTCTTTTAAAAAATAAGTTAAGATTCTTACCTCTCTCTGCTTTGTTAGGGTTTGGAGGGATGGATGTTAAAAAAAAAATGCTGACCCTAACTGTTATGGAGAAGAAATCCCTGCTGGCTGCTAACTCCAGTGGTGAAGAACAGTAGCTTCCCCCAAACGGCAAAAGAGGGAATGTGTCAGCAAAAAATGAGTCTAAATACCACAGAAAACAAATCTATATGCCAAATATTACTGTCCACTAAGGCATATTAAACTTCCAGTGAATTTCCAATTTGTGAAATAGAAGGGACGAGGTCTTTGCAAACTTGATCCTAATAAAAGCGTTCTCATCACAATAGAAAGTTCCCTGCCATGTTGTACACAAAATTTGGAATCTTTCTTCAAATTACAATGGGAACATATTTCCATTTGGGATAGTACAAAAGCCAATAGGTGGCAACCTGCGATGTGCCTACCACAGATGGCATTAAGATAGAAAGAACTGATTCTAGACAAAATTATTATTAGTGAAATGCATCTTGGCTCCTGTTCACTCTACCTTTTGTACCTCAATTCCCAATCGCCATATACGTATTGTGGTTCTGCTCTCTAAAACTGACCGTTGATGCACAGAGATCCCCACATTACGTGATAATGACCTATAAGTGCTTTATATTTCAAATATTTTTTTTGCTAAAATGCAAAATAAGAATGGGCATTTTGTTACTGTCTTACTATGCCTGCCTCCAGAAATTCCCTAAAAAGTCATTCACATTGTGAGACCTTAAACAAATATGCAGGAAACATACAAGAGAATATATTTTTGTAATGGATTATATGGGCTCCTTACACTCACCAAAAAAGAATACCTCTCTAAGAAAAATACATGCACACACTAAAGTTTAGAAGAACGCTGGAAATATTGGTAAGAATCTTAGGAGAACTCATCATGCTTGAACAGTTCAAAGCTAATACAGTTAGGGGTTCCTGGGGGGCTCAGCCGACTGAGCCTCTGCCTTTGACTCAGGTCATGATTGTAGGCCCCTGACAGGATCCTAGCTCAGTGAGGAGCCTGCTTCTCCCTCTCCCTGTGCTCTCTCTCTCTCTCAATATCTATGCTCTCCCTGCCTATGCTCGCTCTCTCTCAAATATCTTTTTAAAAAAATTTAAGCTAATTAAATTAGACCACAGATTGTGAAGAAAACCAAAAATATGCCAAAATGGATTTACTTCATGCATTAAGAACAAAGATGTTATAGTCTTTAAATTGTCTAGTTTTAATTTCTCACAGCCAGAAATTTTTTTCTACATCTCTCTGGGGACTGTATATGTGGCTGTCTTCTTTCCCGAGAGGAACTTTGGTTTACTGAATAAAGGACAATTCATAATTAGCTTTGAGTTCAGGAGACACAGCCACATAGTCGTTTCACACAACTACTTATTTGTCCTAGTTACTTCCCTGAAGGCACCAAAGCGCAGAAGGCCAAGGTAGATGCTGGCCTGAGAGACCAGCCTGCTCAAAGGACTACTGAAGTGAGGAGTGACTTTTTTTAATACACGAGGGATCGATCTCTGGAAATACATACCAAAAAAACCTGAAGAACAGAGTTCCTTCCAGCACTTCATTTCTAGTTTAAACATTTTATACAGGTGTTATTTGAAACCTTTCTTCCAAATTAAAAATTGGAAAAAAAAAAAAACCTTCTAATATCCCGCATGCATCTTCTCTGGGCATCTCTCCTAACAAGATTCTGGTGGGCCCTGGGCAGTTAATTGTACAAAAGGGGTTTTGTTTTTCAGTGAAAGTCCTGGAATCAACACTTTTGAGACTGAGTCTGAGACTGAGAAGAAAGGACAAAGCTGACCCATTCCTCCCAGGCAGAGCTCCCAGGTATGCAGAAATTACATCATATCCTCATCCTTTTTTTTTCTCTCTAGAGAAATAATCCTAATTTTAATTTTATGTTGTTGTTCTTGATGAAAGATCTGGAGGACAAAATCCAAATAGTTTCAATTCCTGGAAAAATTGTGGTGTTACTGTTGTAGGTATAGATGAATCTGTTTTCTAAAACATTAAATTTTTCTAGCTTTTTCACAACTCCAAGTAAGTAACTGTATGCTTTTTTGAAAATAAGGGTCCAGTTATGACTATGACCCCATAGAATATAAGTTACCCAGCACCCCCCTTAAAGTAAGTAAAAATAAGGAAAAAGAGAAAGGAAAGAATTCAGAAGACATGGGCAAAAAGCGAAAGAGAGAAGGAAAGGAGGAAAAAAACAACAGATACCTCAGGTTGGGAGAAGAGCATGCCATTTGGTGGAAGGGCAACTGTTCTTTGCTTATTGGGCATAGAACTCAAAGGAGCACAGGTAAACTAAGTAGATAAAGGTCAGATCATAAGGACCTTGTCTGTTCTGCTTTGTTGTTAGGATTTGGTCTCATGGTGATGCCTCCATTGCAGCGCAGCTTACAGCCTCAATGAACATGTCTAGATCAGGATCTTCTTCTGAGTCAGTAAGGGAATTCATTCTTCTGGGTTTTCCCTGCAGCAAGGAGATTCAAGTTGTTGTTCTCAATCACCTATCCTGACTCTCATGGGAAATGGAGCTATTATTGGTGCTGTGTGTTGGGACCAGCATCTCCACACCCCCATGTAGATCCTGCTGGGGAATTTTGTATTCCTGGAGATCTGGTATGTCAATCTCACTGTTGCAAACACACTGATCAACTTCCTTTCAGACTTCCTTTCTTTTCCATGGGCTCCACTGAGTGCTTCTTTCTCTCAGCAATGGCCTTTGATTGCTACTCTGCCATCTGCCATCCTCTGTATTATGCCACAATTATGTCTGGACAACGTTGTTTCAACTTAGTGATCTCTTGTTGGGCCTGTGGCTTTCTCTGCTATCTGGTACCTGTTATCCTCATCTCCCAACTGCCTTTCTGTGGTCCTAATGCAATTGATCATTTTGTATTTGACTCAGGCCCATTGCTGACCCTTTCATGTGCTCCTGTCCCTATGTCCAAGCTCATCAGCTGTACCCTAAGCTCCCTCAACATCCTCCTTAGCTTCTTTTTCATCCTCATCTCCTGTGCCCTGGTTCTACTTGCTGTGCTTCGGTTGCCCTCAGCATCCATTAGGCATAAGGCTTTTTCAGTGTGTGGGTCCCATTTGTCAATGGTGTTGCTATTCTACAGGACCATTATGGTGATGCATGAGAGCCCTGGATCCCACCACTCTGCCCTGATGCCAAAGATCATGACCTTGTTCTATGCAATGATAACTCCATTCTTCAACCTTTTGATTTACAGTCTCAGGAATAAGGAGATGAAAATGCTCTCTGGAAAGTCCTGGAAAAGTTTAAAATTTCTTTGAAAGTCTTCCACAGCAGAAGTGTGGAATAACCTAGTTTGGTGTGACATGGGTGAAATGGCCACTCTTTTTACTTTGACTCATTTGTGTAGCCATTCATTTGAAAAATAGCCATGGAAAGCCTCCTTCATTTTAGACACTTCGCTTGGTACTGGATTATGAAGATAATTATGAAGATAATTCAGACATAATCTCTTCCCTCAAGTAATCTAGTAGGGGAGGAGGGCAGGTAAGAAAATAATCATTATAAAATGCAATAAGTTTCTTATTGTACATAAAATACTTGTACATAAAATATATGTACAAGTTGTCACAAATACACAAAGAAAGACTTAATTTTGCATGAGGTTTTGTGCTGGTAGAAGTTAGCATTAGGGAAAACTAGTCAATGCAATACTAGACATATGTGTTCTGTGGTGGGGAGAGGGAAAGCCCTGTATTTCTGCTCAACTTTTAGCCAGATTTCTTTGTCAATCATATTTTGATATCTTTGTAAGGATATGAGCCTTTAATCAAAAGATCTAGATAAGGGGGCACCTGGTTGGTTCAGTTGGTTAAGCATCTGCCTTCAGCTCAGGTCATGATCCCAGGGTCCTAGGATGGAGCCCTGCCTCAGGCTCTCTGCTCAGCAAGGAGCCTGCTTCTCCTCTTCCTCTGCCTGTCCCTCTGCCTACTTGTTCTCTCTCTCTCTCTCTCTCTCCAATAAATAAATGTAATCTTAAGAAGAAAATATCAGGATAGGGACTGAATTCTTCCATTAATCAACCATGTGAATTTGGCAAGTCACTTAATATCAGCTAAAATTAGGATGGTAATTCCTACCCCAGAGAGCAATTAGTGTGTGGTTTTAATGAGATAATGGATATAAAAGTTGTAAAACAATTCTTAGTACATAGAAAGCATGCAATAAATGTTAGTTGAATATGAATATTGATGAATTCTGTGCTTTCATGTTCCTATCATAATCCAAAAAAATCTCAGACTCCCCCATAAAAGTCATTCCCATTACTTTTGGCAAAGCCCTTTTACAACAGATCTCCTCAGATTTTCTGGGGACATAGAGTAGGTTACATTTATTCCATTTATGCACCTAAATACCCTGTGATTAGTTTTGCTTCGGTTTGATTTAGTTTTGTTGTATGCACAAATTCAATTTCCAGATCTTCAACTTACATATGCACATTTTCCTAAATCTCCTGTGCCTAAAAACTCATTATGTAGTAGAAGCTTCATATAGTCTTATTTACACATCTTTCACAATCAATCACTCCTCCCATTTTAAATATAAAGCTTGCTTTTCATCTATTCTGATCTTAATATTTTACATCGCTCAAATATATATGCTTTAGTTAGGGAATTAAATGAATAATTTGAAATACTAATCTCTCCGCTGGGAAAGGGAGTGAATTTAACTGTCAGATAATAAATCCTTTTATTAATCGGTGGTTTACAACTTGTTTCCAACACAATTAAAGAGGAATGACTTATATGGGGTTGTCCCAAAAGAAGAGCTGAGCCAAAGACTTGGGTGTAGGTCGTATATTGGGAAGTAGTTTCAAGGAGCAGGAATGAGGAATGAGAAGAACCTACAGGAATCAATGAGGAATTGATTCTACTAGAACATCTGAGAATTGTCTATCTGAATGGCACAAAGCTAAGGCATTTATCAACTAACCATGGTTGCATGTTAACTCCTTATGTTTCCAAAAATCCATTAGCTGGTATGTCAAGTCAGCAGCTGTGACTTCAGAAAAGGCCCTGGGAAGAAAGCAAAACAACACTTGGGCATGGTCTGAGATGGAAGGGATGCCATCAGACTGATTCTGAGTTCGCAAGGGACTTCCCACTATCTATACAGCTAAAATCAAAGGTGGATCAGGAAGCTCAAAAACATTCAACACAGAAGCTACTTAATTTACTTGTTAGCAGATAATTAGAATTAATGTTGTAGTCAACAGACAGCATGTGGTAATGATAAGAACCAGACAGATTAAATTCAAATCCCGGCTCCATCTACCTGCATGACTTCATGTATGCCTCCATTGCCTCATATTTAAAGAGATAACAATAATAGAACTTTCTTTGTAGTGCCGGGGTAAGGATGAAGTGAATTAATCTGCTTCTCAGGGAGCCTAACAAAAAGTGAACACTCAAATATCTTCATCATTATGCTCTTTCAGGGTTTTGTCCACAGGGAACTTGTTCTCAGTACAGGCCTTAATGTAGAAGTCAATTTTCTGTCCAAAAGAAAATTCCCAATTTCTAGAATGTAGCTGAAAACACAGGCATTGGAACAGGGTTAACTAGTCAAAACAATATACACTCAGATTAGAGACTGATAGAGTATGGAGTACACCAATAATATAGACATTCCAGAATTATGAAGCAGAAATGTTAGTGTATTGAAGAAAAGCAGGCTTTCTTAGCAATACGACTGACAAAGACCATCTTAACATAAGTTATGAGCAAATGCACATGCAAATGATGAGTCACTCATACAAAAGAATGTCCTTATGGGCATGCAGAAAATCACTAGTATAGTCAGCACATTGTAAAAACATTTTTTAAAAAAATACATCCCAGAATAAAACAGATGATTTTGATATTTTAACAGGCACGTATTTCATGAGAAGGAACTAGAACTTGATATTGGATTTCTACTTTCAATAGTTTATTGTACAATACCTATAGTTTACTGAGTATATTATATCTAAGATCATACACATTTGTTATTTTAATATGTAGGTTGGCCTTTCACAGATAATATATTCTCTGTCTTCCTCAAATTCCTAATTAATCTCTCCACTTCAAGTATTGCTATTCATCACTGATTCTCAACTGGGAGTATATATCAAAATCAATAGAAACTTTTTGCAAGTTATACTTGCCCTGAACCCTGTCCCTAGAGATTCTAATTTAGAAGATGAATGATGGATCTTGGGAAGCCTGGATGGCTCAGTTTTTGAGCATCTGCCTTCAGCTCAGGGAGTGATCCTGGGGTCCTGGGATCAAATCCTGCATCAGGCCCCCCTCAGGGAGCCTGCTTCTCCCTCTGCCTGTGTCTCTGTCTCTCTCTTAGTGTCTATCATGAATAAATAAATAAAATCTTTAAAAACAAAACAAAAAAGAAGATGAATGATAGGCAAGTCAATTTTGTAAAAGAATCTCTATGGATGAGTTTTGGATTTTCTTCCTTGTAGGCATTATGGCCACACTCAGGATAACATTTGCAAAATGCTGCATAATCACTGTTGAACTATCTTTAGCAAATAACAAATTTACATATCATCTGGTCATAGAGTCTTAAGAATGGAAAGAAACTTCTAGATCATCCCATTCAACTATACATCTAATGCTTCACCCAACAATTGATTTTCTGACATATTGAACACCATCCTCGCCCCAGGGGTGAAAAAGTTATTTGATTTCTGTCCAGGAAAAAAATTCTGGTTATTTATGTGTGGTGATGGTGATGGATGTTAACTGGACCTATTGTGGAGATCATGTTGCAACATGTATAAATATTGAATCATTATTTTGTACACGAGAATCTAACATAATGTTATATGTCAATTACATCTCAATAAAAATTTTAAAATGTCTTTAAAAGTTTCAGGGATCTGTGGACAATAAAATAGATATGCTTATAAAATATATTAACAGGTCAAGGCTAAAAATAAACTTACCTGAATATAATCTCTTCATTTACTAACAATGCACAATTATAATCAAATTTGTCTAAATGGCTATTATTTGTTTCTCTTCCTTTCATCTTAAGTCTTCTCATCAATAATATTATAGAATACCCAGACAACAATATGGGAATTTGGGAAGATTTAATCAAGGCAAAGCATATTGGAGGATGAAGAAAAGGAACTAATTGCAGTAGGTATGGGGAGAGAGCTTATTAATATTTAAACTAGTCTTCTAGCCATTTAGTGTTTTAGGAACTCAGAATAGATGCGGAATGCCAGCCCGGGGTGATAGATCCTGAAAACATTTTTTAGAGTGACATTCAGGAAGCAATTTGGAATTTGATAGGTCTCTAACCTGCCTATTTCTCTTTCATTGTCTGGTGGAATGTATTTAAAAAACAACAGCAACAAAACAAAACAAGACCCATCTATATGCTGCATACAAGAGACTCATCTCTGGCCTGAAGATGCAAAAAGACTGAAAGTGAAGTGATGAAAAATATTTGCCATCCAAACAAAAGTGGAAAAAAAAAAGCTGGGGTAGCAATACTTACATCAGATAAAATAGACTTTAAAGCAAAGACTGTAACAAGAGACAAAGAAAGATATTAAACAATGATAAAGGGATCAACCTAACAAAAAGATATAATAATCAGAAATATCTATGCACACAACAGTGGGACACTTAAATACATAAAATAAATATTAATATATATAAGGAGAGAAACTGATGGCAATACAATAATTGTAGGAGACTTTAGCACTCTACTTACATTAATGCTGAGTGAAGTAAGTCAATCAGAGAAGGACAAACATTACATGGTCTGACTCATACGGGGAATATAAGAAATAGTGAAAGGGATTATAGGGGAAAGGAGGGGAACTGAGTGGAAAAAATCAGAGAGGGAGACAAAGCATGAGAGACTCCTAACTCTGGGAAAGGAACAACGGGTAGTGGAAGGGGAGGTGGGTGGGGGGGACAGGGTGACTGGGTGACGGGCACTGAGGGGGGCACTGGACAGGATGAGCACTGGGTGTTATACTATATGTTGGCAAATCGAACTCCAATAAAAAATATACATATAAAAAATGGACAGATCATTCAGACACAAAGCAAATAAGGAAACAATGTCTTTGAATGTCAATGGAAAATGCTCCATCATCATCTTAGGTAACATAAATTCCCACTCTTGTTTCTGTTTTCTGAAGCCTCTCTTCCAGGGGCTTCTATCCTTCTGCTTTCATCCATTTCTATCTCCCCTTATGCCTACTGCACAGCTCTCAAAAGGGTTTGGGGCCACTCCTACACTGATTTCTTGAGCCTCCTTTTGCTTTCACTGGTATACAGCCACTCATATTTTCAAAGAAAGGGTACTTACAAAGTAAATTTTATAAACCCTAGTATAACTCAAAGGTTTTATTCTACTTTCACACCTGATTGATGGTTTTATTCTGTATAGAATTCTAGGTCAAGGGATGCCTGGGTGGCTTAGTGTTTGAGTGTCTACCTTTGGCTCAGGAGGATATCCTGGAGTCTTGGGGTCCAGTCCCACATTGGGCTCCCTGTGGGGAGCCTGCTTCTCCCTCTGCCTCTGTCTCTCTCTCTGTATGTCTCTCATGAATAAATAAATAAAATCTTTTTAAAAATAAAGAAAAAGAATTCTAGGCCGAAAATAATTTTTCTACTGTATAGAAGGGCCCAGTGTTGTTATTGAATACTCTAATGCATTTGGATTTTGTATACTTTCTGTGACCTGTATTTTTTTCTGTCTCCCTCAAATATTTTATAATCTTCTCAATCTCTAGGGTGATAAAATTGCATAAAAATGTGCCTTAGTTATTGTTTTCTCATCACCAGAGTGGGCACTCAGTACACCTTTTGTATCTGGAGATTTTAACCTTGCTATAGGTTTTCTTTTCATTGTGTCTTTTAAATTCTCCCCTCTGTCTTCTCTGTTCTCCTGGAACAAATATGAGTTGAATGTTTTAACTCTTGACTTGATTTTTCATACTTTTTCCTATTTTTCATTTCTTCATTTTTTTAAAAATTCTGCTTTCCTGAAGATTTTTTGACTCTTTCAACCCTCTATTGATTTGTCTTGATTTTATTCATTATTCTTTCTTTTATTTAGTTCCCCAAAATAATTATTTTATTTTTCTAAAAATATCATGTTCTCATCTCAGGATTGCCCTCTATTGATTTGACTTAATTTTACTTATTACTCTTTTTATTTAGTTTCCAAAACACTTTTTATTGGTTTTTTAAGAATCATGTTCTCATTTCAGTATTGCAAATATTCTCTCTGGTCAATACGGAGATATCAGTGGTTTTCAAAGTGAGATTTTTTCTGCTTTATCTAGGATTCCACCAAATCCCCTTTGGCCTTCCTAAAGTCTCACTTTTTATTTTAACTGTCTTATGTGTATTAAAGAGTTCAGCTTGCTTCTCCCTCTGCCTGTGTCTCTGCCTCTCTCTCTCTCTCTCTGTGACTATCATAAATAAATAAAAGTTAAAAAAAATTAAAAAAAAAAAAAAGGGATCCCTGGGTGGCGCAGCGGTTTGGCGCCTGCCTTTGGCCCGGGGCACGATCCTGGAGACCCGGGATCGAATCCCACGTCGGGCTCCCAGTGCATGGAGCCTGCTTCTCCCTCTGCCTGTGTCTCTGCCTCTCTCTCTCTCTCTGTGACTATCATAAATAAATAAAAGTTAAAAAAAAATTAAAAAAAAAAAAAAGAGTTCAGCACCAAAACCTTGCCCAAAAGATCTGGATCGATAGACCAGGGCTTACTAATCAGTAGGCTTCTGGTCAGGGTTCTTGCAGAGAGGCAGCCTTTCTATTTGTGATCTCCAAAGGCAGAACATGAAAGACTTTTCTTTAATATAATTTAATTTCTTAATGCAAAGATGTCAATATTTTCTTTGTGAAGAGTATGCCTGTGTGAGCACCTGGGAGTGAGGGGAGATTAGAGAAGATGGGAGACTGAACAATTCCTTCCTCTTCATCTTCCTATTACTAGTCCTAAACCCCACCATCTTCCTTATGTGGTGTCCTGGCATCTCAAAGACATCAAGGATCCTGTGAGATAAATCTGTCTATTTCTCTTCAGAATCTACTCTAGTATTAGCCTTTTCTAGTAGACAAATCAGTGATTACACCTTTGTCTTCTCTTTTCAAATACTTGTTGGAATCTTTTATCTGCAGAATCTAACTTCTGTCTTCTTGTCTTTGTTACTGTGAATCTAAACTTGTTCCCCCTTTGTTTTTATTGTCTTATTTAGACCTTAGGGGGAAGAGGGAAAACTAATGGAGCCCACAAATTTAATTACAAGTCCAGTGTACTTATTTTTTTAAATAGGTATTAATAAAAAGGATAGAATGATCCCTTTTTGCCAAAGAAAGGTAATATGAAAATAATAAGGAAATCCAACAAAATATCAGTAGAGATCATGTATGGAAGGCCTGAATGCAGAGAAACCATTTTAAACAGTTTTCAAAAGTCTCCCTCAGCAGCTACTGTCAACATTATAGTATCCACTCCCAGTGAAAAACAGAAACTGGTAAATGTAATATTTCAGTGGGGTCACCATGAATAATGTCATGTCTCTGCTACTAAGGAAAAAAGAACAATAGACATTGGGGTAAGAATGAGCAGACTCTGTTAAGAATATCTATTGTGCCTCCAGCTACGGACCATATACAAGGAGTGGAAAAGAAGATACATTATTTATATCCTTAATAAATTGTAGAAAAGACATAAAATCCACTAACAGAAAGAAAACAGAAAAAAAATAATAAGTGTTAGATACTATTTTATGAACTATATGGAGATATGATTAAGGCACACAAAAAATAAATGTCGGATGAAAATAATAAGGACAGAATTATTGAAAGATATGAGTCATACAACAAGATCTAAAATTTCCTCAAGGGGTACCTGGGTGGCTCAGTCATGTTCTTGGGGTCCTGGAATCGAGTCCCACATTAGGATCCCCACAGGGAGCCTGCCTCTCCCTCTGGCTGTGTCTCTGGCTCTTTCTCTGTGTCTCTCATGAATAATAAATGAATAAATAAATAATAAGTAAATAAGTAAATAAATAAATAAATAAATAAATAAATAAAACATTTTCTCAAAATGATATTGCCTTTTCTGAGGTACCGAGGCTACTCAGTTATTCTCTGACCTAAGACCAAATGGAAAAGAGAATCCATTTAGTCCTTTTTAAAAATTGAAAATAAAGTTTAACCAAAAATGTATAATACAAGAACATCTCCTTGGCTTAGTTCAAATGTGAATTCATTTTAGTTTCTTTAATGAATCTATTCCGTGTGTTGCAAAAATAAATAAGGATAACTTTCAGCAAAAATAATATACTACTGGGAGAATAGAAAGTATTCCATTTTCCCAATATGTTCATTAAAAAATTGCTCCACACCAAATATATAAAATGTTCCCTTTTTCCCTATTGTACAAAAAACATTCTTTGGACAGTTTGTGAATTTACACTAACCTCTTAATTGTATATAATGTAAATTTCTATGTAATCATTTCTGTATTTGTTATTCTGTATCTCCATTACCTCTTTATGGATCCATATGCCCTACCATATTATGTGATATTTTTGGGGAAAGACAAGGAAAGAAAAATGGGAAAAAAGAAGAAAAGAGGGAAAGGACAAGAGAGGAAGAGAAAGAAGAAAGAGAGGATGGCAGGGAGACAAGGAGGTAGTTTCTGGGGAGTTACACTTCTGTTTTTAACATAAATGGTCTGATTCCTCAGAGATATATTTCTCTTATAACC
The DNA here is from genome assembly GCF_053574225.1 of Canis aureus. NCBI lineage: Eukaryota > Metazoa > Chordata > Mammalia > Carnivora > Canidae > Canis > Canis aureus. The sequence continues at coordinate 23,974,945 of NC_135623.1, forward strand.
TCATTCTAAATCATTCATTATAGCTTAAGAAAGCATAATTTGAATTGAAGGGATCTAAAGCAATTAAATGAGACACTGAGTGGACGTGTTTACTCTCCTACTCTAAAAGTGAGAAAAGATTAGATCTTGACAGTATGGAAAGGTCTATGTTTAGTCCACCTCAAAAAATAAAATGAAAATAGACTCACGTTATTGCCTGTTAAGTGAAAAGTACAAGATAGCTAAATTTTAGGAACTATTTCTTAAAATCATTAATAAGTTTCAGACCACACTAAAGGTATCAGCTCACTCTATGATTTTGCAATTCTGATGAGCTATCCCTCCTACTTTTCCTTCAAGGAAACCATGTGACTCCATATCTGTTTCATGGCATTCTTTACATCCTCATTCCTCAGAGTATAGATGAGCGGGTTCAGCATTGGGGTGATGGTAGTATAGAACACAGACACAGCCTTATCCAGGGGGAAAGTGGTGGATGGTCGGAGGTAAATAAAGAAACAAGGGACAAAGAAGAACATTACTACAGTGAAATGAGACCCGCAGGTAGAAAGAGCCTTGCGCCGGCTCTCTGAAGACCTCTTGCGAAGATTAAAGAGAATGACAGTGTAGGAGGCCAGAAGAATGAGGAAGCACCCTAGAGCAATGAGACCACTGTTGACAATCACCAACATATTTACCAGGGTTGTATCAGCACAGGCAAGTTTTAGGACTGGGTGGACATCACAGAGGTAATGGTCAATGACCTGATTATGGCAGAAAGGCAGCTGAAAGGTCAGGAGGGTCTGAACAAAGGAATGACCCAGCGCTCCCAGCCAGGACAGTGATGCCAGCACGATACAAGCATTGGCACTCATGATGGTCGTATAACGGAGAGGCTGGCAGATGGCAGCATAACGGTCAAAAGCCATAACAGTCAAGACAAAAATCTCAGCACAACCAAAAAAGTGGAAGGTAAACATCTGAGTTACACAGCCCCAGTAGGAAATGGTCTTTTTCTCAGAAACAAAGTCTGCAATCATCTTGGGTGCTGTGGCTGAGGAATAGGCAATGTCCACAAAGGACAGGTTACTGAGGAAGAAATACATGGGTGTGTGGAGCCGGGGATCAGAGAAGACCGTAAGTAGAATGAGCAGGTTTCCCACCATGATCACGATGTAGAAGAAGAGGAACAAGGCAAAGAACATCAACTGCATTCCAGGATCCTGGGAGAGGCCTAGGAATATAAACTCAGTGACATTGTTAGCCACTTCCATGGGGACCCAGGTGATACTGGTTGGATGGCTCTGGTTCTCTGCAAGAATAAATAAATATCGTAAGCCACTGTAAGCACGGTGGGCAGGAGCAGTCTCATGGAAATACTTAAGGGATGCTAAATATAGTAGAGGAAGCTTTTTGCATCTCTTATACACAGTTAATGGATGTTTTTCTCACCATTAATTATCTTACCACATCATTGACTCACATTGGATTTTCTGTTACACTTTAACTATCATTCTTTTCTCAAGGGTTAAATGTGGGTAAGAATAGTACACACCATTTAAGTGGTATAAGGATCACCTGTGAAGCACTATGCACATGTCACACTATAAGTGAATATATCATTATCATCACCCATCTTCATGACTGGAGAACATGCTGAATGGAAGAAGGAAGGAGCCTGGGAAGGAGTCATCCTAGGACACCGAAATCCTTACTATGTTCATCTCCTAATTTCTATGTATTTCCATGTGCTTCATGTTTAGAAAAAGTATCGAGTGCTGACACCCACATTCTCAAGTATGTTCTTGGGCTAGAGTAGTACCAGAATATAGTCCAGATTTTTGAACGGCTCACTTTAGGGGTTCAAGCAAGGATACCCAAAGACATTTGGGCAGTTGCTATATTCTTCCTGAATAGTGACAATCTCAATTTTATCTGGGGTCTCTTCGGGAGCCTCTAAAATTAATCCATGTCTAAGACCCAAGATCTTCTACTCTCTTCACTGGGAGAAAGAGCACAGGACTTAAAGATAGAACAATAAGGCCTGACTCAACAGCTCTGACTCTTACAGGCTGTGTCATCCTAACACAAGTTTCCTCACTTCTGTTAACTTCAGAGTCCTCCCCTGGGAAAGAATAATGCCCCCATGTAATGATCAAATTAATTAATGGACATAAAAGCAACAAGTTACCAGTCAATCTAAGTCATAATCATTTCAGTGAAAGAACTTCAGAAGCATCACTATCAAACGTCTGAACACTGTGGGCCAGGGCCTGTATGGGATGGATCATTTCCACAGGTCTGTCCAGGTTCTTTAGGTCAAATTCGGTCTCTCGGATAACACCAAAGAACATATACTAGTGATACTGGTGTTAAAGAAATAAGATTGCTCCCTTATTTGACTCCATAAGCCCCACTAAATTATTTCAAATAAAACAAATAGCAAGACTGAAACTCCCTGAAATCCTCAGGGAAACAGATTCAGTCTTAGTTTCCTCTGTGAACAACATGCAAGGAGAGGAGAGCAAATACTCTGGATCTCTTTCCTAACAGGAAGTTGCATCCCACGGAAAACTCTTTGTGCCATAGCATCCTTGACATCAATATTCCTCACAGAGACATTATGACACGTGTACACGTTTTCATGTCTCTGGTTATTTGACATCATTTTATTACCTGTCAATCCTTTGAACTTTTACCTATAGAAACACTTAAAGTCCCAATTTATCCTGTTCCTCTGATTGTCCACAACTGAAGAAATAACTTGCTATTTATGGAACTAAGAGATAAGGAATAATACATTGAGTAGGTAAAGTCTTGAAAAATTCTGCACATGTATAGATGTAACACAACACAGACTATTTAAGGTACCATCTCTATCATCTTCTACATTTCACACAGCACCAATATTTATTTATTCTTTCAACTGATAAATATATTTTTAAAGATTTTATTTATGTATTCATGAGAGACAGAGAGAGAGAGAGAGAGAGAGAGAGGCAGAGACACAGGCAGAAGGAGAAGCAGGATCCCTGCTGGGAGCCCTACGTGGGACCTGATCACGGGACCCCAGGATCACGGCCTGGGCTAAAGGTGGAATTAAACCGCTGAGCTCCCCAGGCTGCCCACAACTGTAAATATTTGTGGAGCACATTCTCTGCGTCTGGTATTGTGCTGTGAACATAAAAAGATAGATCAAACCCGATACCTGTCACAAAGCCATTTATTTAGAGAAATATCTTGAAGAGACGTTCTCAAATCCTCTTTAGACTGGGCCATAACTTATACAAAATCCTACACTTATATAAATGAAAACTCCTTCGTGATCACCTGACTTCCTTCCACTCACCTAACCACTGGTGAAAGTAGTGCACAGAGAAAACTGAATTACCTAGGCTGCACTGTTCGTGTAAAGCTAGAACTAAATTCCAATGGAAATAATAGTGATACACACTTTAAACTACAGTAAACTATTTCCTAAATTACTTATAATTATTAGAACAGATGTGGTTAAGTGGATGAAGACTTTAAACATTCCGTTTTTATCCCGGAATATGATTTGAATCAATGAAAGTTGCCCTCACCTGTCTCCCTGGTCGTTAACTGATCATTACAGATGGGAAACTTACTCTGGCCATCTTCTGGAGTGTGGTCCCACGACATGGATTTGGGCAACTGGAGATCTTCCTGGATTAATAAAGCTTTCTGGGATGGAACTGGGATCTCTAGTTAGATATTCACACTAAAAGACCAAAATCTGTATAGTGATGCTTCTCTTATGCGTGTGTCGCATTTCACAGAAAGATTACACCTGGAGCCTGAGAAGGGGTCCTACATTACTTGTTCTCTCTCTCTGTCTCTCTCTCTCTCTCTCTTTATCAGGATTCTATGACCTTATAGCTATGCCTCGGCTTCTGATCTGGATTGCAAGGCTCTATTTCTATATTCCTGATGCCAAGAGAAACTGTCAGCAATGTGTATGCATCATCCCAGCCCGAGGGAATGGCTAGCTAGGTGATTAGGTAGCGATCTGGAGAGGATTGTGAAACAAAGAAAGTGCAAGTATAATTCCCACCTGGTAACCCCTTTTAAAACTTTATTGAAGGCTACTTGGTAAATTACTAGTTAAAAATATGCAGGCCATTTTTAGAGCTTTACATTATTTACTCAAAGTTGGTATAAAGGAAGGTAGTTGATGCTCAGTATCACTATATTGGACCACTAGCCCAAGAAATTAAAATTTCATTTTTAATTGCTGAAACTCAAGTACACAAGAAAATGTTTTAAATTAGTGGCACAGTAAACATACTGCCTTGTCCTATTACCTACTGAATGAATTTCTAAGGATTTAGCTTAAGAGGGCTTGAGAAGAATCAAGGATTAAACCTCTGTGACCTTTTAGTTTTGTTGACTGTTTCTTTTGCTGTGCAGAAGCTTTTTATCCTGAGTAAGTCCCAATAATTCATTTTTCCTTTCTTTTCCCTTGCCTTCATAGATGAATCTTGCAAGAAGTTGCTGTGGCCAAGTTCAAAAAGGGAGTTCCCTGTGTTCTTCTCTAGGATTTTGATAGATTCTTGTATCATATTTAGATCTTTCATCCATTTTGAATGTATCTTTGTGTCTGGTGTAAGAGAATGGTCTAGTTTCATTCTTCTGCATGTGGCTGTCCAATTTTCCTGAAACCAGTTATTGAAGAGACTGTCCTTTTTCCAGTGGATACTCTTTCCCACTTTGTCAAATATTATTTGATCATAGAGTTGAGGGCCCATTTCTGGGTTCTGTATTCTTTTTTTTTTTTTTATGATAGTCACACACAGAGAGAGAGAGGCAGAGACACAGGCAGAGGGAGAAGCAGGCTCCATGCACCGGGAGCCCGATGTGGGATTCGATCCCGGGCCTCCAGGATCGCGCCCCGGGCCAAAGGCAGGCGCTAAACCGCTGCGCCACCCAGGGATCCCTGGGTTCTGTATTCTGTTCCATTGATCTGTGTGTCTGTTTTTGTGCTAGTACCACACTGTCTTGTTGATCACAGCTTTGTACTAAAAGACAACCTACAAAATAGGAGAAGATATTTGTAAGCAATATATCAGATAATGGGCTAGTATCCAAGATCTATAAAGAACTGATCAAACTCAACACCCAAGAAACAAACAATCCAATCATGAAATAGGCAAAAAGACATAAACAGAAATCTCACCAAAGAAGACATACACATGGCCAACAAGCACAAAAGAAAATGCTCCACATCACTTGCCATCAGGGAAATACAAATCAAAACCACAATGAGATCCCACCTCACACCAGTGAGAATGGGGAAAATTAACAAGGCAGGAAACCACAAATGTTGGAGAGGATGTGGAGGAGGAGGAACCCTCTTGCACTGTTGGTGGGAATGTGACCTGGTGCAGCCACTCTGGAAAACTGTGTGGAGGTTCCTCAAAGAGTTAAAAATAGATCTGTCCTATGACCCAGCAATTGCACTGCTGAGGCTTTACCCCAAAGATACAGATGCAGTGAAATACCGGGACCCCTGCACCCCGATGTTTATAGCAGCAATGTCCACAATAGCCACACTGTGGAAGGAGCCTCGGTGTCCATCCACTGATGACTGGATAATGAAGATGTGGTCTATGTATACAGTGGAATATTACTCAGCCATCAGAAAGGATGAATACTCACCATTTACTTTGACGTGGATGGAACTGGAGGGTATGGTGCTAAGTTTAGTAAGTCAATTGGAGAAGGACAATCATCAGATGGTCTCACTCATACAGAGAATATAAAAAATAGTGAAAGGGATTATAGGGGAAAGGAGAGAAAATGGGTGGTAAAATTAGAGAAGGTGACAAAGCATGAGAGACTCCTACTTTGGGAAATGAACAAGGTGTAGTGGAAGGAGGGGTGGGCGGGGGGATGGGGTGACTGGGTGATGGGCACTGAGGGGGACATTTGATGGGATAAGCAATGGATGTTACACTATATGTTGGCAAATCAAACTCCAATAAAAAATATACATATATACACAAAAAATAAAAACCCTCTGTGAGTTACTATAACATTTGTTACTGAAATACATCATGAACTTTCAGGTCAGGCCTAAAGTTCTTTGTGTTTCAGTGACACAACCACAATGATAAATACAGTAACTCAAATAGCATTCATCCCATTTAGGCAAAAAGGATTATCATGTTGCATCATAGAAGTGCCTTTTATTGTTGTTCGCAATAGTTATTGTTTGACTCTCTAGGTTAAAAATAAAGGGGCTGCCTAGACAAGGAATGGCCAACTGTGAAAGTGTGGTTTTTCCTGAATTCTCCACTCAAATTCTTTTTGAGATGAAAAACTGTCAGTGCCTCTTTCTCTCTCTTCATTAGCTTTCTGTTCTTTCCTTCCTCCCTCCCTTCCTTTCCTTTTTCCTAAGTTCCTTTTTTCATTTCCTTCTTTCTTTTATTCAAAAACACATTTAGTCAGAGAAAGACAAATGTGTAATTTCATTAATATGTGGAATCTAAAGAAGCTGAACTTGTAGAAACAGAGAGTACAATGGTGGTTATTAAGGGAGATGGGTGGGGAAACTCAGGAGGTGTTGTGAAGGGGTGCAAACCTGCAACCAGGAGATGATTAAGTTCTGAGGACCTAACGCATAGCCTAGTGATTTTAGTCAATGATTACTTCAAAACTGCTAACAGACTAGATCTTAAATGTTCTCACCACAAAAAAAGAAATGATAATTCCATGATATGATAGAAGTGTTAGCCAAAGTTATGGTGGTAATCACGGTGCAATACATAAGTGCCAATTTAACATCTTTTACACCTTGAACTTACACATTGTTATGTGTTAATTACTTCACAATTTGGAAAAGAAAAAGAAAGAAAGAAAAGAAAGAAAGAAAGAAAAAAGAAAGAAAGAAAGAAAGAAAGAAAGAAAGAAAGAAAGAAAGAAAGAAAGAAAGAAAGAAAGATTGCTAAAGCAGTTATTCTTGGCTGGGCACTGTGCCAGATCCTCCAGATACAAAGGCCATCCAATAATGGGGGAGCCCAATTAGTGAGAAGGAAATTGCAATAGATACGGTGAGTGTTGTGCTCATTAAAGATAAGCACACCATGTTATGAGAATTCATATGAGGACCAATTAATAAAACTCTACAAGGATAGGATCAGAGACAACTTCCAAGAAGGTAAGACTCTTAATCTGAGTACTGAAGGCAAGGAGAAGGTCCATAATTCCAGCAAAGGAAACAACATCTTCAGAGGCACAGGGATATGAGGAAGCTGCTAACAGTTCAAAGGCGCAAACAATGGCACAAGACTGGGGCAGTAAGTGGGCAACAGAAGCAAGCATAATCTTTAGACCTGAAGCCAAGGTTCAGAGTGCTACCACAGCACAGTGAATCATGTGGATTACCCTAGGTCTGCTATCCCCATGCACAGCCTTAACCCTCCAGATTCCCATGATAACACTTGTATCAGAGTCAGGACAAGAGAGAACTTGCAGATGAGAAGCTACATACCTGAAGAAAGAGGAAGAGACTGATAGGGACAGAAAAGAGTTCTTCACTTAAGAGAGGAAGCAGACTGCACTGTTACTGCTTACATTATAGATTTCACCATTTTCTCTAAGGAAAAGAATCTCGCAAGGTGCCTTGTTTGTTTTGGGGACAATTACAAAAAGCTTCTTGGGAACATAAAGAGCATAAGGACAATAAATCAAGAACTAGCAAGACAATAAAACATAAATAGATAACTTGGATAAACTGATTCATTAAGGAAAAACTGCTGAAATCTAATGTAATAAAATAAATCCAAATAAAACATGGAGCCTAGGTAATCATAATATATCAGCATTGGCTCACTAGTTCTGACAAATACACAGTATAATGTAAAAACTCTGTACTATCTTTGCAACTTCTCTCTAAATTTAAAACTGTTCTAATTTTTAAAATTATTTAAATTAAAAAATAAAAATAAAATTATTTAAATTAATGATAAACATAAAAGTATGATGTTAACAAGAACATTTCTTAAAACACTTAAAATGTGTCTTGAGAATGCACATATCACCTAAACATGAAGTTCTTGTGTCAAGGCTGAATGGAGGAGTTCCTAGTGATTTTACTGTCATGTGGCAGGGGCCTGCAGCCAAAAACCCTAATTCTCCTTTCTGTCCTGTGTTTCTCTAGGATCAAGCAATCATATAGCCTTCTTTCAGCCTTTATCTCCCTTTTAACGTAATATTTAATAATAGTGATGACATAAGCAGTCTCACCTTATGTAGAAACACTTAGTAGAGCTGTACAAATATTGTTTTGTGTAGTTTTTTGTGTAGTACTGTTACTGTCCTCACCGTATACTCAAAGGAGCATCAGGAGGTTACGTTGCTTGCACGCTCATAAGTGGTGAGCTGAGCATGATGAAGGTGACCTACTCTCTCTGACCTACTTCTGACCATACTCTCTGCCCTACTCTCCTCAATTATCTGAGCTCACATATTGTCTTAGAATGCTTTTCATCTTCTTCTGGTGTTTGTTGAAAGACTTTATAATTAGATATTCAGGTGATCTGCTGTGATGCTTGGTGGAACACCCAAATGGCAAGAGGTCTACCCCATTTCCAGCCACATAATAGGCACTCAGCAAATAGTTGTTAAATTAATGAATGCATAAGAAATGGATAACGAATTAATGGGTGAATGAATATTAAAAGATCAAAAAATCACCAGGAGTTATTTATTAAAGGAACATCTCCCAGGAACCTTTCCTTTAAATTAAAAGCAAATGTGGTGGCATGCTGACTTCTCTCCAATAAAATTCCTCATTTCTAGGGCTCTTAAAGGAAGAATTTTGGTAATGGGAGGTAAGATTTCCTTACCATATTGGCCTATTCACAATGTGTACTTTGGAGCTAAGTGATAAATGTGCAATCTTATTCTCCACATATTCTGGAAATATGAAGTCAATTATCCTCCCATGATTTTATTAATCCAATTTGTCTTTGTCTCCTTTCAGTTATTTCAGTAACCCTCAAAGGACCACATGAGCTGGAAATAAGGGGCAAATTTATCCCAAATATCTGTGGGACTTAAGCAAGAATAAAATGGATTCATGTAACATAAGTCTTTGACTGACTTATTTCACTTACAATAATACCCTGTAGTTCTGTCCACATTTGCAAATGGCAAGTTTTCTTTTTGATGGCTCAGTATTATTCCATTCTCTCTCTCTCTCTCTCTCTCTCTCTCTCTCTCTCTCTCTCTCTCTGTGTGTGTGTGTGTGTGTGTGTGGTATCTTTTTATCTATCAATGGACATCGAGTTCTTTCCATATATTGGCTATTGGCTATTGTGGACTTCGCTGCTACAAAAATTGGGGTGCATGTGTTCCTTCAAATCACTCTATGTGTAACCTTTGAATAAATACCTAGTAGTGCAATTTCTGGGTCATAGAGTAGCTCTATCTTTAACGTTTTGAGGAGCCTCCATATTGTAGAATAAATACCCAGACAACAATTTGGGAGGAAGAATCTATGAATTTGGGCAGATTTGATCAAGGCAAAGCATATTAGAGGATGAAAAAATGGAACTAATTACAGTAGGTGTGGGTAGAGAGCTTATTAATATTTAAACTAGTCTTCTAGCTATTTAGTGTTTTAGGAACATCAGAATGGATGTCTGAATAGATGCCAAGCCTGGGAGGATGGATCCTGAAAACATTATTTAGAGTGACATTAGGGAAGCAATTTGTTAATTTGATGGGTCTCTAACCTGCCTATTTTTCTTTTCTTCTCTAGCAGAATGTATTAAAAACAAACAAACAAACAAACAAACATCTATATGCTGCTTACATGAGACTCATCTCAAGCCTAAAGATGCAAATAGACTGAAAGTGAAGTAATGATAAAATATTCACCAGACAAATTAAAGCAGAAAACAAAAAAAAGAAGCTGGGGTAGCAATACTTCTATCAGATAAAATAGACTTTAAGACAAGGACTATAACAAGAGACAAAGAAAGGTATCACATAATGATAAAGGGATCAACCCAACAAGAGAATATACTAATCGGAAATATCTATACACACAAAAGTGGAACACTTAAATACATGAAACAAATATTAACAGATACAAAGAGAAACATTGATGGCAATACAATAATAGTAGGAGACTTTAACATGCTACTTACATTAATGAACAGATCATTCAGACACAAAATAAATAAGGAAACAATGTCTTTGAATGACACATGGACCAAAAGGAAAGAACAGATATATAGAGAACAGTCCATCCAAAAAGAATAGAATATATATTATTTTGTGCACATGAAACAGTCTCCAAACTAGATCACATTAGGATATAAAACAAGCCTTTACAAATTTAAGAAGGTTGAAATCATACCATGCATCTTTTATGATCATAATGGTTTGAAATTAAAAATAAATCATAAGAAAAAAGCTGGGAAAAACCCAAAAGTGTAGACTAAATGATATTAAACAACCAAAGGACCAATTAAATAATCAAAGAAGAAATTAAAAAATACATGGAGACAAGTGAAAGTGAAAACACTGTGATCCAAAATCATTGAGACACAGAAAAAAACAATTCTAAGAGGGAATATATAGCAATATAGGCCTATGTCAAGAAATAAGAAAACATTTAAACAATTTAACCTTGTACCTAAAGGAACTAGAAAAAAGAAGAACAAATCCCAATGTGAGCAGGAGAGGGGAAATAATAAAAAGCAGAGCAGAAATAAATGAGGTATCAATTAAAAAAATAGAAAAAAAAATCAATGAAACCAAGATCTGGTTTTTTGAAAAGATAAACAAACCTGAAAAACCCTTAGTGAGACCCCATCAAAAAAAGAGAGGACCCGAACAAATGAAATCAGAAATAAGAGAGAAGTAACAACTAATACCACAGAAATACAAAAGGCTGTAAGAGAATACTATGAAAAATTATGTCCCCAAAAACTGGACCATCTAGAAGAAATGGACAAATTCCTAGAAACATGACCTCCCATAACTGAACTAGAAAGAAAGAAAATCTGAACAGACCGATTACAAGTAATAAAATTGGATCGGTAATCATAAAACTACCAAAAAATAAAAGTCCAAGACCAGACGCATTCACAAGTGAATTCAAACAGACATTTAAAGAAGAATTAATACCTATTCTCCTTAAACTATTTGAAAATAATATAAGAAAAGGGAAACCTTCTAAATACATTCTACAAGGCCACCGTTGGCCTGATACCAAAACCAAAGACATTAGAGAAAACAGAAAACTATAGGCTAGTATCTCTGATGAACAAAGATGCAAAAATCATAAAAAAAAATATTAACAAACTACATACAACAATAGATTAAAAACATCTTCTCCACAATCAGGGGAGTTTTATTCCTAGATGGAAGGATGGTTCAATATTCACAAATCAATCATCATACAGCACATTAACAAAATGAATGTTAAAAATCATATGATGATCTCAATAGATGCAGACCAAGCATTTGACAAGATTCAACATCCATTCATGATAAAAAAAACTCTCAACAAAACAGAGTAGAGGTAACATATGCAACATAATAAAAGCCATATATGAAAAACCCACAGCTAACATCATACTCAGTGGAAAAAAACAGAGCTTTCCCTCTAAGATCAGGAACAAGACAAGGATGTCCACTTTACTCCTTTTATTCAACAAAGTACTGGAAGGCCTAGCCACAACAATGACATGAAAGAAAGAGAGAAAAATAGAGAGAAAAGGAAGGGAAGGAGAGAAGGAAGGAGGGAGGGAGGAAGAAACGGAGAAAGGAAGGAAGAGAGAAAGGGTATCCATATTGAAAAAGAAGTTAAACTGTCACTATTTGCAGATGACAATACTATACATAGAAAATCCTAAAGACTCCACCAAAAAAACTAGAAATAATAAACAAATTCAATAAAGTAGCAGGATATAAAATTTAGATTCAGAAATTGTTAGCATTTCTACACAGTAACAATGCAGTCACAGAAAGGGAAACTTTAAAAATCACACCATTTTTAACTGCACCAAAAAGAATAAAATACCTCAGAATAAACTTAACCAAAGAAGTGAAAGATCTGTACTCTGAAAACTACAAAACATTGATCAAAGAAATTCTAGACAACACAGACAAATGGAAAGATATTCCATGCTTATGGATTAGAAGAATTATCAAAATGGCCAATCTACACTTGATGGGATGAGCACTGGGTGTTATACTATTAGTTGGCAAATCGAACTTCAATAAAAAAAAATGCAAAAAAACACCCACAAACAAACATTAAAAAATGGCCAATCTACAGATTCAATACAATCCCTATCAGAATGCTGAAAGAAGACCCTAAATAGCCAAAGCAATCTTGAGAAAGAACAAAGCTGGAGATAATCACAATTCCAGATTTTAAGATATACTAGAAAGTGGTACTAATCAAAACAACATAATATTGGCACAAAAATAGACACATAGATCAATAGAACAGTATAGAGAACCCAGAAATAAACTCACATTTACATTGTCAATTCATCTGTGACAAAGGAGGGAAGAATATACAATAAGGAAAAGGAAAAGGCAGTCTCCCTGATAAATGGTGTTGGGAAAACTGGGGAAACTGGACAGCTACATGCAAAAGAGTGGAACTGGAATACTTTCTTACACCATACAGAAAAATAAACCCAAAATGAATTAAAGACTTATATGTGAATCCTGAAACTATGAAACCCCTAGAAGAGAATACAGGCAGTAATTTCTTGGAGATTAGCTAGGTCAGACTTAGGTCTCCTAAGCCAAGGGAAACAAAAGCAAAAATAAGCTATTGGGACTGTATCAAAATAAAAATCTTCTGCACAGTGAAGAAAACCATCAGCAAAACAAAAAGACAACCTATTGAATGGAAGAGGATATTTGCAAATGATATATCAAATAAGGTGTTGATTTCCGATATATACAAAAATCATATATAACACATAAAAAATTAATCCAATTAACAAATAAGCAGAGGATCTGAATAGACATATTTCCAGAGAAGACATACAGATGGCCCACAGACACATGAAAAGATGCTCAACATCAGTAATTACCAGGACATGCAAATCAAAACCACAATGATGTGTGTGTGTGTAAACAACATCTTTATCCATTCATCAGTTGATGGATATTTGTTTTTTTTTTAATTTATATTTTTATTTGTGTTCAATTTGCCAACATATAGCATAACACCCTGTGCTCATCCCATCAAGTGCCCCCCTCATTGCCGGTCACCCAGTCACCCCCACCTCCCTGCCCACCTCCCCTTCCACCCCCCCAGTTCGTTTCCTAGAGTGAGGAGTCTCTCATATTCTGGCTCCCTTTCTCATATTTCCCACTCATTTTTTCTCCTTTCCCCTTTATTCCCTTTCACTATTTTTTATGTTCCCCAAATGAATGAGACCATATAATGTTTGTCCTTCTCCAATTGACGTATTTCACTCAGCGTCATACCCTCCAGGTCCATCCACGTCGAAGCAAATGGTGGGTATTTGTCATTTCTAATGGATGAGGAATATTCCATTGTATATAGACCACAGCTTCTTTATCCATTCATCTGTTGATGGACACCGAGGCTCCTTCTAGTTGATGGATATTTGGACTCTCCCCATAGTTTGGCTCTCCTTGATGATGCTGCTATAAACCTTGCAGTACACGTACCCTTCAAATCTGTATTTTTGTATTCTTTAGGTAAATACCCAGTGGTACAATTGCTGAGTCATAGGGGAGCTCTATTTTTAACTTTGTGAGGACCCTCCACACTGTTCTTCAGACTGGCTGCACCAGCTTGCATTCCCGCCAGCAGTGTATTAGGGTTTCCCCTTTCTCTGAATCCTTACCAACACCTCTGATGTCTGTACATATAATGGAAGATACAGAAGGGAACTACAGTGAGCCTAAATGAATACAGAACACTGTCAGATATTGACAATAAAAATTTGTGGAAGTCAGAAGTACATTTTAGAAGGCCAGCATGGCATAATTCTTCAGATATGAGAGAAAGAGCAAGAAGTGTCAGTATTTAGGTCAATTGAGTTAAATACTACAGAGGAACACGTGGCTCCCCAATTAATATGACACAAGTGTTTGGTTTCACTGATTCATGTCCCATTTTTACTTTAATTTATGTAGTATGACTAAAACACCTAAGTGAGACTGAGTGCTCATACCACATAGTGTGAAATGATCGAGAACATCAAGACTGTGCCACAGGAACACAGGTCTTTGGAGCACAGACTGCTTGAGGAATATGAGAAAGGGAGACAGAATATGAGAGACTCCTCACTCTAGGAAACGAACTAGGGGGGGTGGAAGGGGAGGTGGGCAGGGGGGTGGGGGTGACTGGGTGACCGGCAATGAGGGGGGCACTTGATGGGATGAGCACAGGGTGTTATGCTATATGTTGGCAAACTGAACGCAAATAAAAATAAATTTATAAAAAAAAAACAAATATCCATCAACTGATGAATGGATAAAGATGTTGTTTACACACACACACACACACACACACACACACACATTAGAAGACTCCTTGGCCACCAAAAGGAATGAATCTTGCCATTTGAAATGACATGGTTGGAGCTAAAGGTATATTATGTGTATTGTGCTAAATGAAATAGAGAAAGATAAGTATCACATGATCCCGCTTATATGTGGAATTTAAGAAACAACATAGATTAACATACAGGAAGGGGGCCTGCCCCCCAACTTACCTAGATAACTGTCAAATCATCCTGAAACCTACAAAATCGACCTGAGATCTCCAGGGAGAGCAGTGGGAGTGCCAAGGGACAAGGGTCTGCGCTTCCAGCAGGTAGGAAGGTGGAAAAATGAAACAGACCCCCTCGGGGAGGGGTCCAGGGGCAGGGCTGGGGGCGGGCACAGGAGAGCGCCCGAAGGGGCGGGGATGTAGAAATCCGCCCGGACCCTCCCAGAGGGAAGGTGCTCCAGGACCCGAAGGAGCTGGGGGTGGGCAGCGGGGCCTCCAGGGTCGCGGGGTCACGGACCCAGAGGGGCCCGGGGAGAGTGCACCCACCCAGGGAGCTCAGGAAAGGGCTGCAGGGCCCAGGGGTCTTGGGGAGCTGGGGGGCTCCGGGGGGGCTGCGCCCTGCTCCTTGGGGAGCTGCACCCGGGGGACCCCAGGGGGAGGGGGGAGGACAGGACCGTGGAGATGCTCCTGCCCCAGGGGATCCTAGAGGGAGGGGGGAGTACAGGATTATAGGGATGCTGCTGCCCTGGGGGACCCCAGGGGAAGGGGGAGAACACAGGACGGTGGGGAGACTCCTGCCCCCAGTGATCCCGAGCTGTGCAGGTCAGCACCCCGCCCTGGGAGCACCTAGGCCAGTGCGGACTGGGAGCTGCTGGTGATACTGGGGGAGTGACTCTAGGGCTGGAGAGCTGGTCGCCACCAGTGATGTTGTCCCTCCTGGTGTCACCTTGTGCCTGGGACAGAGCGAGGCTGCCAGGGAGCAAGGCCTCAGGGGGGAAAGAGCTCCACTGAGCCGTGCACCTGGCAGGGGAGGAGGCATCTCCAGAATCAGCACAGCAGCCCCTCACCCAGAAGACCAGTTGGAAGGACAGAGGAAGAGCAAGTCCTTGACCCAACAGCACTGAAAAGTGCCAGGGGAAGTTGAGGGATTTACAGTATAAAGAACCAGAGGGTACCCCTCCTTGTTTTTCTTTGTTTATTTGTGTTTCTTATTTTTTCTTCCTTTTTCCAGTACAACTCATTTTTAGCCACTCTGCACTGAGCAAAATGACTAGAAAGAAGAACTCACTACAAAAGAAAGAATCAGAAACAGTCCTCTCTGACACAGAGTTACAGAATTGAGATTACAATTCAATGCAGAAAGCCAATTCAGAAGCACAATCATAAAGCTACTGGTGGCTCTGGAAATCTTGGAAAGATCAATAAAAACCGCTCAACACCTCGACATTTAATAGTGAAACTTGCAAACTCCAAAGATAAAGGGAAAATCCTTAAAGCAGGGAGAGACAAGAGATCCCTAACTTATATGGGGAGAAATATTAGATGAAGAGCAGACCTCTCCACAGAGACCTGGCAGGCCAGAAGGGGCTGCAGGATATATTCAGGGGACTAAATGAGAAGAACATGCAGCGAAGCATACTCTATCCAGCAAGGCTCTCATTCAGAGTAGAAAGAGAGATAAAGGGCTTTCAAGATAGGCAAAAACTGAAAGCATATGTCACCACCAAACCAACTCTGCAAGAAATATTAAGGGGGACTCTGTAAAAGAAAGAGGAAGCCCAAAGAAATAATCTACAAACATAGGGACTGAATAGGTATTACGATGACATTAAATTCATATCTTTCAATAGTAACTCTGAATGTGAATAGGTTTAATGATTTCATCAAAAGATGCAGGGTTTCAGACTGGATAAAAAAGCAAGACCCATCTATTTGCTGTCTACAAGAGACTCATTTTAGACCTAAAGACACCTACAGCCTGAAAATAAAAGGTTGGAGAACCATTTACCATTCAAATGGTCCTCAAAAGAAAGCAGGGGTAGCCATCCTCATATCAAATAAATTAAAGTTTATCCCAAAGACTGTAGCAAGAGATGAAGAGGGACACTATATCATACTTAAAGGGTCTATGCAACAAGAGGACCTAACAATCATGAATATTTATGCCCCTAATGTGGGAGCTGCCAAGTATATCAATCAATTAATAACCAAAGTAAAGACATATTTAGAGAATAATACATTAATATTGGGATACTTCAACATGACAATTTCTGTCAATGACAGATCTAAGCACAACATCTCCAAAGAAACAGGAGCTTTAAATGATACCCTGGACCAGATGGATTTCGCAGATATTTACAGAACTTTACATCCAAATGCAACTGAATACACATTCTTCTCAAGTGCACATGGAACTTTCTCCAGAATAGACCACATACTGGTTCACAAATCAGGTCTCAACTCATAGCAAAAGATTGGGATTGGCCTCTGCATATTTTCAGACCATAATCCTTTGAAAACTAGAACTCAATCACAAGAAGACATTTGGAAGAAACTCAAACACGTGGAGGTTAAAGAGCATCCTGCTAAAAGATGAAAGGGTCAACCAGGAAATTAGAGAAGAATGAAAAGATTCATGGAAACTAATGAAAATGAAGATACAACCGTTCAAAATCTTTAGGATACAGCAAAAGCAGTCCTGAGAGGGAAATACATTGAAATTCAAGCATCCCTCAAAAAACTGGAAAGAATCAAATACACAAGCTAACCTTGCACCTAAAGGAACTGGAGAAAGACCAGAAAATAAGACCTACACTCAGCAGAAGAAGAGAGTTAATAAAGATTTGAGCAGAACTCAGTGAGATAGAGACCAGAAGAACTGTAGAACAGATCAACAAAACCAGGAGTTGGTTCTTTGAAAGAATTAATAAGATAAATAAACCAAAGCCAGCCTTTAGAAACAAAAGGGAAAAGACTCAAATTAATAAAATCACAACTGAAAAAGGAGAGATCACAACCAATACCAAGGAAATACAAATGATTTTAAAAACATATTATGAGCAGCAACATGCCAATAAATTAGGCAATCTAGAAGAAATGGATGCATTTCTTCAAGACACAAACTACTAAAACTGCAACAGGAAGAATTAGAAAACCTGAACAGACCAACAACCAGGGAGGAAATTGAAGCAGTCATCAAAAACCTCCCAAGACACAAAAGTCCAGGGCCAGATGGCTTCCCAGGGGAATTCTATCAAACGTTTAAAGAAGAAGCAATACCTGTTCTACTAAAGCTGTTTGGAAAGATAGAAAGAGATGGAGCTCTTCCAAACTCATTCTATGAGGCCAGCATCACCTTACTTCCAAAACCAGACAAAGACCCCGCCAAAAAGGAGAATTATGCACCAATATCCTTGATAAACATGGATGCAATAATTCTCAACAAGATACTAGCCAATAGGATCCAACAATACATTAAGAAGATTATTCACCATGACCAAGTGGCTTTTATCCCTGGGATGCAAGGCTGGGTCAACACTCGTAAAGCAATGAATACGATGGATATATCAACAAGAGAAAAAACAAGAACCATAGGATCCTCTCAATATATGCAGAGAAAGCATTTGACAAAATACAGCCTCCATTCCTGATCAAAACTCTTCACAGTGTAGGGATAAAGGGAACATTCCTCAGCATCTTAAAAGCCATCTATGTAAAGCCCACAGCAAATATCATTCTCAATGGGGAAGCACTGGGCACTGTTCCCCTAAGATCAGGAATATGACAGGAATGTCCACTCTCACCACTGCTATTGAACATAATACTAGAAGGCCTAGCCTCAGCAATCAGACAACAAAACTAAATAAAAGGCATTTGATTTGGCAAAGAAGTCAAACTCTCCCTCCTTGCAGATGACATGATACTGTACATAAAAAACCCAAAAGACTCCACCCCAAGGTTGCTAGAACTCATACAGCAATTCGGCAGTGTGGCAAGATACAAACTCAATGCCCAGAAATCAGTGGCATTTCTATACATTAACAATAAAACTGAAGCAAGAGAAATTAAGGAGTCAATCCCATTTATAATTGCACCCATAAGCATAAGATAAGATACCAAGGAATAAACCTAAGCAAAGATTTAAAAGATCTATACCCTAAAAACTACAGAACAGTTCTGAAAGAAATTAGGAAGACACAATGAGATGGAAAAATAATCCATTCTCGGGGATTGAAATAATTAATATGTGAAAATCAATGCTACCTAGGGCAATTTACACGTTTAATGCAATCCCTATCAAAATACCATGGACTTTCTTCAGAGAGTTGGAATAAATTATATTAAGATTTCTGTGGAATCAGAAAAGACCCCGAATAGCCAGGAGAATATTGAAAAAGAAAACCAGAGCCAGGGGCTTCACAATGCCAGATTTCAGGTTGTACTACAAAGCTGTGGTCATCAAGACAGTGTGGTTCTGGCACAAAAACAGACACAGAGATCAATGGAACAGAATAGAGAATCCAGAAGTGGACCCTCAACTCATGGTCAACTAATATTCGACAAAGCACGAAAGACTATCCACTGGAAAAAGAACCGTCTCTTCAATAAATGGTGCTGGGAACATTGGACAGCCACATGCAGGAGAATGAAACTAGACCATTCTCTTACACCAGACACCAAGGTAAACTCAAAATGGATGAAAGATCTAAATGTGAGACAAGAATCCATCAAAATCCTAGAGGAGAACACAGGGAACTCCTTTTTTGAACTTGGCCACAGGAACTTCTTGCAAGATACATCCATGAAGGCAAGGGAAACAAAAGAAAAATGAACTATTGGGACTTTCTCAGGATAAAAAGCTTCTGCACAGCAAAAGAGATAGTCAATAAAACTAAGAGACAGGGATCCCTGGGTGGCGCAGCAGTTTAGCTCCTGCCTTTGGCCCAGGGCACGATCCTGGAGACCTGGGATCGAATCCCACATCGGGCTCCCGGTGCATGGAGCCTGCTTCTCCCTCTGCCTCTCTCTCTCTCTCTCTGTGTGTGTGTGTGACTATCGTAAATAAATAAAAATTAAAAAAAAAATAAAGGCAAAAGGAAAAAACAATTATCTTCCCTGGTGCAAAAGACATACTTTAAAAAAAAATAAAAACTAAGAGACAACCTACAGATGGGAGAAGAGATTTGTAAATGACGTATCAGATAAAGGGCTAGTATCCAAGATCTATAAAGAACTTATTAAACTCAACAGCAAAGAAACAAACAATCCAATCATGAAATGGGCAAAAGACATGAACAGAAATCTCACAGAGAAAGACATAGACATGAACAACAAGCACATGAGAAAATGCTCCGCATCACTGGCCATCAGGGAAATACAAATCAAAACCATCATGAGATCCCACCTCACACCAGTGAGAATGGGGAAAATGAACAAGACAGGAAACCACAAATGTTGGAGAGGATGTGGAGAAAGGGGAACCCTCCTGCACTGTTGAATGTGACCTGGTGCGGCCACTCTGGAAAATTGTGTGGAGGTCCCCCTCAAAGAGTTAAAAATAGATCTGCCCTATGACCCAGCAATTGCACTGCTGAGGATTTACCCCAAAGAGACGCTGGGACACCTGCACCTCGATGTTCACAGCAGCAATGTCCACAACAGCCAACCTGTGGAAGGAGCCTCGGTGTCCACAGACAGATGATGGATAGAGAAGCTGTGGTCTGTGTATACACTGGGATATTCCTCAGCCATTAGAAACTACAAATACCCACCATTTGCTTCGACGTGGACAGAACTGGAGGGTATTATGCTGAGTGAAATAAGTCAGTCGGAGAAGGACAAACATTATGTGGTCTCATTAATTCAGGGAATATAAAAAATAGTGACAGGGAATAAAGGGGAAAGGAGAAAAAATGAGTGGGAAATATCAGAAAGGGAGACAGACCATGGGAGACTCCTAACTCTGGGAAATGAACTAGGGGTGGTAGAAAGGGAGGTGGGCGGGGTGTGGGGGTGACTGGGTGATGGGGGTGCACTTGATGGGATGAGCACTGGGTGTTATGCTATATGTTGGCAAATCGAACTCCAATAAAAATATATATACAAAAATAAATAAATAAAATTAAATAAGTTAAAAAAATTAAAAAACTGAGGGTTGATGGAGGAAGGTAGGTAGGGAATGAGCTAGATGGGTGATGGTATTAAGGAGGGCACCTAATAGTTATGATGAGCACTGAGTGTTGTGTGTAAGTGATGAACCACTGAATTCTACTCCAGAAACCAGTATTGTAGTATATGTTAACTACCTATAAATTTAATTTTAAAATTAAAAATAGAAGTGTTCCTGAACTCCATATCAAGAGTGACACATTGTGATTTTTGTTCCTCAAATTGTGACCTCTGGAAGCTTTTCGGAATCCATATCCCAGGCAAGCAAATTTTTAAAACATTGATGAAGTTGTCACCCTGTACTAATTCCTCAGAGAACATGCAACCATCAACTTTTTAAAGATCCATTGGCTTGGAGGAGAACTTTTCTAATGCTATAGAGGCAAAGTCCCAGGAGAACATTTGGTAAAGAAGATGCATTCTTAATTATTGTGAAGCAATAATACTCTTTATCCAGCTGGGCAGAGAAATATATGGTTCATGAAATGGAGATTTGGTAGACATCAAAACGATGATACCTTTACCTATGAGCGCTGCAGAAGGTCATAATGTCTCTGTGTCAATGCCTTTCATTCCAGAATTTCTTTTTTGTTTGTTTGTTTTTGTTTTTTCTTTTCTTTTGTTTTGTTTTGATTCCAGAATTTCTTAATGCTGACTTATTAATGCTCCTGGCTTGGGACATTTAAAAAATAGGACATACTACTAAAAGAAGCACAAAGACAATTTCCACCAAATCAGTCTTAAAGACTCTTCCAAGCACTGGGGTAAACAATAGGTTGGAAGTAAAATTGCTTTTGAAAATTTTGTGTTTGTGCCCCAAATGTAAGCCCTTACAATTTTCAGAATTCACATCCCTGCATCTTGTCCCAAAATGGCAAAAATATTCAGGGAACTCAGATCTCTGGCACCTTTTCCATGAGAATGTGGGATGAAGTACATTTACTTATAACACTAAAAAAAAGTATTTGACTTCTGTCTTCTGCTGCATTTTTTTTAATTTTTAAAATATTTCATTTATTTATTCATGAGAGACATAGAGAGAGGCAGAGACACAGGCAGGGGGAGAAGCAGGCTCCATGCAGGGAGCCTGATGTGGGACTAGATCCTGTGACTCCAGGATCACGCCCTGGGCTGAAGGCAGGCGCTAAACCACTGAGCCACCCAGGGATCCCATTGCAAATTTTTAATTTAAAACAATATATAATTTAAACAAGCATATAAAAAAATCATTGCCAAATTTTATGGGGGAAAATAGCTTCAAAAAATAAAAGTCCCATACCTAGCTATTACTTTGCAAACTTTTACAGGTGAAAGATTAGGTGGAAACTTAGTCACTGCTTCCAACAGAAGACACTGCAACACTGAAATATTAAAAGTCAGCACTGGTAAGTAACATTATGGTATCATATTTTTATGATGCTTAAGCTAACAGCAACAGGAATAGAAATGAGAGATATTGGCTTAAAATTACTGCCAACTTGCTCTACAATATTGTCCATTTATTTTTCATACATAACTGATATGTTAAGCAATATATTTAACTGATATATAAGAGTAGAATTAAAGCCTTCTTTTCTGTATCTATTGCCCTACAATGGGTTTAGAATAAGAAACTAATACATGTACTAAGTGTTAACTTTGTGTTATGTGCTATCCATAAACTATCATACCTCATCCCTGCTCAAAAATAACAAACTTTACAAAATGAGTTTAACGTGGGGCACCTGGGCGCCTCGGGCAGTTCAGCATCTGACTTGATTTCAGCCTAGGTCATGATCGCAGGGCTGTCAGATCGAGCCCTGCCTCAGGTTGTGTGCTGGGTGTGGAGTCTGCTTGAGATTCTCTCTCTTCCTCTCCCTCTGCCCTCCCCCACACCATTCCTCCCCCACATTCCTCTAGAGAGAGAGAGAGAGTTTAACTCCCCTAGTTCTGTCATGGGAGCATTAATGAAGAAGAGATTCAGAAGCAGGCCCGCTACTACTCTGCCCAAAACTCAGAGCACATAACCAAGAACAAGTAGACTTTTTCTCTTCCTAACCCATGATTCTTTTGAAAACTGATGCCATGCTCATTGTCTTCTCTTCTTTCTGAAAAAGGAGCACATTTGAAACTAGTCCTGATAACAGTATGTCTCTTGCCCTTGCAGATGACTGACCCAGTGAATGTCTCTGAGCCATATTCCAGCTTCGCTTCTGTAAGAGAATTTATACTCCTAGGTTTCTCTTGTGAGTGGAAGATTCAGATCCTCCTCTTCTCACTCTTCACTACAACGTATACTTTGACGGTAACAGGGAATGGGGCCATTGTTTGTGCTATTTGGTGTGAAGGGAGACTCCATAGCCCCATGTACATGTTCCTGGGGAATTTCTCCTTTCTAGAGATCTGGTATGTCTCTTCTACAGTCCCCAATATGTTGGCCAATTTCCTCTCAGAAAAAAAGACCATCTCCTTTACTGGATGTTTCGTCCAATTTTATTTCTTTTTCTCTTTGGGAACTTCTGAATGTTTGCTCTTGGCCATCATGGCCTTTGATCGGTACCTTGCTATCTGCCGTCCCTTGCACTACCCTAATATCATGACTAGGTATTTATCTACCAAACTGGTCATTATCTGCTGGGTTTGTGGTTTTCTGTTGTTCCTGATCCCCATTGCATTCATCTCTCAGATGCCCTTCTGTGGTCCAAACATTATTGACCATGTTGTGTGTGACCCAGGGCCACTGTTTGCATTGGCATGTGCATCTGCCCCAACAATCCAACAGCTTTGCTATAGTCTAAGCTCATTAGTTATCTTTGGTAACTTCCTTTTCATCCTTGGGTCCTATACACTTGTCCTGTTAGCTGTGTTGCACATGCCTTCAACCCTCGGGAGACATAAGGCTTTCTCTACCTGTGGTTCTCATTTGGCTGTGGTATCACTATTCTATGGCTCTCTGATGATCATGTATGTGAGCCCAGGACTTGGGCATTCTGCAGGTATACAGAAAGTTGCAACTTTGTTCTATGCTATGGTAACTCCACTCTTCAACCCGCTCATCTATAGCCTCCGGAATAAGGAGATAAAGGCAGCCCTGAGGAAAGTTCTGGGGCGTTGCTACATGACCCAAGATGTACTATGTGATTGCTCCAGGTCAGTATAGTCTCACAGAAAGCAATCAGGATTATACAGTTATACAAATCTTCCAATATAAGTCTAGTGATATTAACTATCAGTTTATGAAGTTAAACATCTATGGGGCCACTATAATCGTAAAGTGGCCAGATTATATAACTAAATGGAAGTACTGGGTTCTTGTTTGACACTCAGAGTGTACATGAACTAAGAATGTACACATCTGGGTGTTTTCTGGATAGTTTATACGATTCTTCTGTGATAAAAATTTTTGTGTTCTACTTGATAATTTAACAGTTCTGGGATCAGTTAAATCATGTCATTTTGTTGTTTAGTTGTTTCATTGTAAATAAATGAAAAAAATTTTTCTGTTTGTGGTTCTTTTTTTATATATGTATATTTTTATTGGAGTTCGATTTGCCAACATATAACACCCAGTGCTCATCCCGTCAAGTGCCCCCCTCAGTGCCCATCACCCAGTCACCCCATCCCCCTGCCCACCTCCCCTTCCACCACCCCTTGTTCATTTCCCAGAGTTAGGAGTCTTCCATGTTCTGTCGCCCTCTCTGATTTTTCCCACTTGTTTTCTCTCCTTTCCCCTATAATCCCTTTTACTATTTTTTATATTCATGAGTGAAACCATGTAATGATTGTCCTTCTCCAATTGACTGACTTCACTCAGCATCATACCCTCCGGGTCCATCCATGTCGAAGCAAATGGTGGGTATTTGTCATTTCTAATGGCTGAGGAATATTCCATTGTATACATAGACCACAGCTTCTCTATCCATCATCTTTTGATGGACACAGAGGCTCCTTCCACGGTGTGGCTATTGTGGACATTGCTGCTGTGAACATTGGGGTGCAGGTGTCCCGGCATTTCACTGCATCTGTATCTTTGGGGTCAATCCCCAGCAGTGCAATTGCTGGGTCATAGGGCAGATCTATTTTTAACTCTTTGAGGAACCTCCACACAGTTTTCCAGAGTGGCTACACCATTTCACATTCCCACCAACAGTGCAAGAGGGTCCCCCTTTCTCCACATCCTCTCCAACATTTGCTGTTTCCTGTCTTGTTAATTTTCCTCATTCTCACTGGTGTGAGGTGGGATCTCATTTTGGTTTTGATTTGTATTTCCCTGATGGCCAGTGATGCAGAGCATTTTCTCATGTGCTTGTTGGCCATGTTTAAGTCTTCTTTCCTTATTTGACCGTATTATTTTGGTGATCTGGTCACCTCAGATAAATAAACCCTTAAAGTGATTATCCAAAATTTCTATGGGACTATAATGTTATGCTGGCCTAATGACATTCAGACATATGTTGTTTGTTTTCCTTAAGGGGCAGATTCTAATTCTAACAACAATCAATCAAAATATTCAGAAATACGGTATTCTGGGTGTTAATATTTTTACAAAGGATCACCAAAACTTTAATTGGTCAATTAATTGGGTTTTAGATAATAGAATGTTTCCTTCTAAAAATGGAGGGACATGATCTACTTCGAAATAAATTACTTAAGTTCAAAAAAAATAAGTGGCAATCAATTGTTATTTGTTGCTGCAACAGTATTAAAATAACAGTAAGGAAAATTTTTAAGGAAGAAAAGCATCCATAATTCAATCACTTTACAGTGATACAATCAATACACTTTACATTTTCATTTACATGTGTGTTTTATTTAATATAACATCAAACTTGTTCCTGTATTATACCAAGTTTTTATAATTATTGCTTTTTGGGAACTTTAATATTCCATTCAACTAAATGTATGGATTGTACATTTTTATGTGGTGAGATCAATATTTTCCTAAAAGGAGGACTGTCCTTCCACATAGCTTGAAACTGATTTTTGCAGGATGTAGGAAAGGAAATTTCCACAAGGGGAATTGGGAGAAAAATGAATGCCACCACTACACGATAATGACCACTTAGAATTATTATTCAGGGATTCAGATCCTCCTTCCATACATCACCAATCCTTTTGTTATATAGTACAGTTATTTCCATTCTTTTGTTGTAAAAATTCATATCTCAGTTAAATCTTCATAAAGATTTGTCATGATGATGTTTTGCAAACTGTATTAGGACTCATCATCTAATCTAAAACTGCCCCTGGAAAATCCAGGATATAAGACTACTATATGCATGTATCAATTTTTCCCTCTGGGGTTTTTATCTTAGAACAGTTTTCTGGGAGAGAAATGGATTACTCAGTTCAAAAGATAAGATTGTATTTGTGATTTTTGAAATGGACTCATTCTAATTCATATCATGCTTGACTTGAATGAAATGCTTTTTTAATTTTTTTGCCCATTTTTTTTGCCCATTTTTGGACTAGCAATTGCATAAATTTGATTATGAAGATACTAAAATGTTTTTTTCATCATACCAATCATGCATTTTTCTTACGTATTTTCTTAATCCTTGCTTGCTTTTTAAATCTATGAACCAGAGCTAATGATAATGCTTTCCTCACAGAATGGCTGTGATGAATAAATGAGGTTAATCAGAATAGAATCTTATACATAATATGTACGCAATTGATGTCAGTTAATACTAATACTTTTTACTTGGAAAGTTCTTTATCATTTACAAAACACTTTGACATACTCTCTCAATTCATCCTCACAAATTCTGTGACAGAGTTAGGGTAGACATTCTCATACCTTTTGCAGAGATGAGATTCAAAGAAACCAAGCATGTTGTTTAAGGCTACATGCGTAAGTGAAGGAACTAGTTCCTCTGACTTCGGTATCGGTAAGAATTTTGCTGTGCCAGCACCTTCTCTCCTAGAAACTATGGCCATGTTCTATGTAGCTACCTTACGAACTGCATGGCATTGCAGGTCAAAAGCCTGGATTTATCTAATAAATGAATGCTGTAGAGGAGGCATGCATTTGGGGAGATATACTTATAGGAAATTCTTTATGATTAAGACAATAACTAAGTAAATTACATACGATTTATGTAACAAATATTTGGATAACTATTTGAAACTCAAGGTCTATCCAGGAACCCAGAATTGTAAATATTAGACTTGGATTCAGCTGTGTAGAAGAGTCCCAAGTAACAGCAACTTATACAAAGTGTTTGGGGTTTTTTTTTTCCCTCACACATACACTTCTAGAGATAGTTCAATGGCTGTCCAGAGGAAGGCAGTTCCAAGATGGCATCAAGGACTCAAGCTCTCATGGCTTTTGGTAAGTCCTTTTTAGTATATATTTTCATCCTCAAAGCCACCTTGTTATCCTAAGACAGCAGCTGGAGCTGCAGACAGCAGGAAGGAGGCCACTCTATTACACCTGCAATTTTGATTGAACAGAAGTGTCCTACACAATGACCCCTGTGTAAAGGAGGCTACAACATTTGATTTTTCAAACTGGGTACCTTGCCTCCAGAATAGAACTGAGATTGTATTAGGCAGGAAGATAAGAAAAGTGGATAATAAGTATGCATGTAACACACTCTGCCACACATGTATTGGGAATAAAATAAGAAAATACAGTGATGGAAATTAAGAACTAGACCCTCTTCTCAAGGATGCCATTTTAGGAGGTTGATATTCAAGCAAATATTTATATCCAAATAAATAGCAAGATAGACTGATTTGGTGGCTAGAAAATTCTTGAAAGACGAAAATACCAAAGAAACAAACAATCCAATCATGAAATGGGCAAAAGACATGAACAGAAATCTCACAGAGGAAGACATAGACATGGCCAACATGCATATGAGAAAATGCTCTGCATCACTTGCCATCAGGGAAATACAAATCAAAACCACAATGAGATACCACCTCACACCAGTGAGAATGGGGCAAATTAACAAGGCAGGAAACAACAAATGTTGGAGAGGATGCGGAGAAAAGGGAACCCTCTTACACTGTTGGTGGGAATGTGAACTGGTGCAGCCACTCTGGAAAACTGTGTGGAGGTTCCTCAAACAGTTAAAAATAGACCTGCCCTACGACCCAGCAATTGCACTGTTGGGGATTTACCCCAAAGATACAAATGCAATGAAACGCCGGGACACCTGCACCCCGATCTTTATAGCAGCAATGGCCACGATAGCCAAACTGTGGAAGGAGCCTCGGTGTCCAACGAAAGATGAATGGATAAAGAAGATGTGGTTTATGTATACAATGGAATATTACTCAGCTATTAGAAATGACAAATACCCACCATTTGCTTCAACGTGGATGGAACTGGAGGGTATTATGCTGAGTGAAGTAAGTCAGTCGGAGAAGGACAAACATTATATGTTCTCATTCATTTGGGGAATATAAATAATAGTGAAAGGGAATATAAGGGAAGGGAGAAGAAATGTGTGGGAAATATCAGAAAGGGAGACAGAACGTAAAGACTGCTAACTCTGGGAAATGAACTAGGGGTGGTAGAAGGGGAGGAGGGCGGGGGGTGGGAGTGAATGGGTAACGGGCACTGGGGGTTATTCTGTATGTTAGTAAATTGAACACCAATAAAAAATAAATTAAAAAAAAGACAAAAACAAAGAGGAAAAATAAAAAACATGAGACATTACAAAGCCTAAGATTTTAGTCAAAACTCATGAATGTGTATGGAAAAATTAAATATAAATTTGTTTCCCAAACTTCAACAAAGCACCTCACATGCGTGGTACTTAAGAAAAATGAATGATCAGTATGATGAAAAAACATTTTAATATCTTCATAATCAAACTTATGTAATTAGTATTCTAAAAACAGGCAAAAAATTTTCAAAAAGAGTTTCAATCAAGCCAAGCATGATATGAATCAGAGAGTGGGGAACATTTCTATCTTTGGAATACTAAATTACCCAAACTCAATTCTGGCTCTGAAAAAAAAAAATTCTGGCTCTGATTTCATGACTTCCTTCCCAGAAGTTTGTTAAATGCTCATATCCTCTGGAAAAGAAGATGTTACCATTCAGATAGAAATCTATCACTCTCTTCTTTCTTCTCCTCTCTACCCCCAATCTCAGTTTGTAGGTTCAAGTTTCCTCTGATAAGATTATGGGCTCTTTTTCAATCTTCCTGCTACAAAAGTGCTTGATATTGGGAAAATGGAGAGGAAGGACAGAAATTGTGGAGCTTGTGGGTGGCTCTTATTGCAAGGAAAATAGAAAATTCTCCTAGAAAATGGAGAAGGGTCTTGTTTTTTTTCAACTTTCAAAGGATATGATACAAAAGTAGTGAGAACTGACTCCCCAAACCGGACTAGAAAAGAGGAAATCATGAAGTAGAAAAAGTTGATAAGAGGGAAAAGAAAGGAAACATCATGCATACTTGGGAGAAGTCACAAAGTTAACGAAGCACTCTCCTCTGTGCCCTAGCTCTTCCCACCTATAACTTAATAGGGTGCCACACCCATGTGTGAGAGAGAGCAAAGGCCATCGTGGAGGAAAGAATCACAGAAAAAAGGCTTTTATATCCTTGTTGCAGGAGATGCAAAAAAGCCCTTTCTGAGAAATTTCAGCTCTGTCTCCACTGAGCTTCACTTCCTCTGCTCAAAAGTATCCTAACTGCTACCCCAGTACCAGGTAGAAGAACAAGGAGTGGAAACTGTAAGGAAGAAAGCAAAAACGGAGCATCTCCCCTACACAGAGAGGCTGGCCCTCGCTAGGGGAAGCCAGAAGCCTCAAGCTAGGCAGGGGCTAGGCGGAGATTAAGGGAAACACCTGGGTTGAAGCTTGCCACAAGTTAACTGGCCAAATGAGAAACTGTCATTTGTGGACAATTGGAGCGATGGCTCAGGTAATGCCATCAAAACAAATTCCTAAGGACAAAGGATACGCACTCCACAGTCCAGAATTGTGCTGTATCCCTAGGATCTCTGCCCCAGTGGCATTGTATCTCCTTGGTTTGAGATCTAGTCCAGGCTCTGACAGCTCCTGGATACCACAATAGAGAAGGAATATCAAGTATAGCAGGGCGTTCTGTTTGACACAGTCAGAGACTGCAGTGTGCGCTCAACACACAGCCTTCCTAAAATGCAAGGGGGTTGCCGAGGGGCTCATGGAAGATGGCCACAGCAGTTGTGGTGACTGAGCAGAGCCCAGTGACAGGATGCTTCCCACATCTGCTATGTTCAATGCATATCTGAAGGGATTCCCCCTAAAGATGAGGATCGTTCTGTCTCTGATCAGTGTTGGCACTCGCAGGCCTGCATATCCCCACCAGTGAAACAGTTTGCTGACTACATTTTAAAAACCCACTGGTGCCAGGAAAGACTCCGTACACTCTCTATACTGGGTACTTGGCACCAGAGAGAGTCATAACAGTCTCAAGACTGGCCGGTGATCTCATATGGTGAGAGGAGTCTCTGACAAGAATCTGAATTATCCAGAACAGAAAGTCATGACTGCTGAGCAGGTCAAAGCTGGTCTGATCCGTGGGCGTCAAGTTGTACGGGAGACACGGCCAGCTCAGCCCAGGGGCAGAAGCAGTTTGATGTGAACATTCTCGTCTCAAGACGCACACAAATGTGAAGCATTCGAGCAGGAAAATAAATCTTACGTGAACCCAGGGTCTACCACTGAAGCATAGTAACCCCTCGGCAACAAATATTATTCCTTCATTTGTGTTGTTGATATCCAGGCCTCTGCAGTTGGCACATATGTGTATGAGCTAATTGGAGACGATATAAAAGTAAAAGGAATTGAATACCAAAAGATCCTAAAGCCAGGCCTGCCTTGCTGCTTTTTATCATTCTTCTACTCACATTAAGTAATCAAACATTTATAAGCCACAAGATTGTAGCCCTTTTATGACATTTTGCAATAAAATATGTTATCTTCTGTTAATACAATGTCCTAAGCTTCTTGTAAACTTTAAGAATATATTCTTCTGTATATGATTTCTATGAAAAAATGTCCACTATATGGTAAATGGTCAGGTGCTAAGAAAAATTTATCCTTGTAAATGCCCTCAAAGTTGATATTTGGAACTTCACAACAAAGAGTAGTGCATGAGGAAAAGGAATCTAGACTTTTTTGCATAAATTTTCCTTTTGGAGGGATCCCTGGGTGGCTCAGCAGTTTGGCGCCTGCCTTCAGCCCAGGTCATGACCCCGGGGTCCTGGGATCGAGGCCCAAGTCGGGCTCCCTGCATGGAGCCTGCTTCTCCCTCTGCCTGTATCTCTGCCTCTCTCTGTGTCTCTCATGAATAAATAAATAAAATCTTTAAAGAAAAAAAATTTCCCTTTGGTAATAAAGTTACCTTTCATTTGTAAAAATAAATAAAATATAAAATGTAAGGAGACAATGGAAATCCAATGACTCCACATCAAGTGTGTTGAGTGACATTCACAAGGAGGTTGATGGTTTTGCAGGGTTAAGTCATCTTGACAATGAATCCCGGGGCCTTTCTCCTCAGGCCTCTCCTGAACTTCTCACTGAACTCTGAAGCACAGACAAATCTGGAGGTCAAGGAAAGGGAGCTTCAGGGCCTCCAGAGCCAGCTGTAGGTGATTACCAGGGCACGTTATCCTCATGGTGAACTCAAGTGGAAGATAGAAAAGTCTGTATATTTTCACACCAAATCCTCCTTTGCCCAAAGGCATGAGTTACTGACTAAACCCCAACTCTGTCAGGAGGATGATGCCCTTCACTGTGCTTAGCTAAAGTGTCTCTCTGCCAGAGAACCAGTCTGGTCTTCTGCCTCTTTCTCTCTTTTCTGGGATCTAGAAGGGGCATATATGGTGGTTCCTCATCTCATAATGAGGAGCTGCAGGCTTTACCATGGGAGACGGTCAAGAAAGCAATGGGAAAGGGTCAATGGGACCCCTACCTCCATCACTATGTTCTGAACACAAAAGTATCAAGACTTGATTTTTTGTTCTAGTGTTTTTTCCTCTGTTTCATTCTCCAGCTCACGTTTTCCACTTCCTTTATATTTTACCCGAACTTCTGAGGCTGTCTTCAGAAGTTTGACATAAACCCAACAGTAAAATTTCACTTGAAATGTTTCCTTAGTCCTACCTGACGACTTCTGTTAATAGAAAGACCACCGCACTTGGAGGCAGGAAACCTGGGCTGTAGTTTCGACTCTGCCACTTTTACTTGTGACATCCAGCAAGTCACCCAATTTTTTTGACATTCCATTGACTCATGAGTAAAATAAGGATAATAATATATTATACCACAGAGATCACATAGATCACATGGCTAAGGATCAATGTAGGCTTTTCTTGCTAGTTTGTTTCTGTCTCCACTGGCTTTTTGTCTGTAGGGAGGCATATTTGACACTCCTTCTTTCCCCTTTTCCTAAAGCAATATCAAGGATAGAAAAACCTGTGTTCTCCTTCATTCTCTTCTACTACTAGTGGCCTTTATGAGCCCCTGATGGATGAGCTGGGCATGGACTACCCGATTGCAGCATAATAGACAGTTCCCTGTTGCCTAACATCTCCTACTATATTCCATTCTCTTCCTTGGCCCCAGGAATGGATCTTTTTGCATCATGTTCCAATGTTAAAGACCAGGTTCAGACCCTAACAGAAGTGCCACTAGGGCACACTTCCTATCCTGCTGAATGATGCCTTTGTACACTTCCCCACAACACAGCTGAGGTTACAGCTGGAAGGCCTTAAGATTGCATCTATGACATTTGAAGGATTGGACCAACTGCAGCTCAACATTTCCTTTGAGCATCATGCTCCCTATTACTGGAGTCTGTTCCTCCATCCAGATGCCCTGGAACTCCTCAACACCCTTTCCTTCCATGGCCACCACCTAAATTCTAGCCATAGACTCCATTTGCCCATCAGCTTTAGTCATCTAACCCTGAAGCATAGCTGTCTGATGGAACAGAAACTATAAGGGTTCTTCCCAAACCTTGTCTTTGGTTTCTCTCCTACCACCAGCCACAGTCATGGATCACCCTTCCTAGAAGTGCTGGATCTGTCTGCCAACCTGAAGTTGAGCTGGGTGCACAACAGAGCTCTGCATGGCCTCCAATTCCACTGCCTGAGATGAGATGGCATCCCGCTAAATGCATTAGAACTAGACTCAGGACTATTCCACTTGGATTCCCTCTCCCTTGTAGAGACAGATGGAGAAAAACTGCCTGAGAATGTGGCAGGCTATTTTGAGCTTCATGCACTCAACCTTGGGAGAAACCAAATCCAAAACACAAAGGAAATGTATTTCCCAAGCTGTGACTTCCTAGAACTCCTTAGCTTTCATGCCAGTGGCCTGCAGTTACCTCCCTCCAGGTTCCTAAGTGCCCTTACCTAGCTGCAGAGGCTTAATCTGTCAATGAATAAACTGGGCCCAACCTTGGTGCTCCCAAGAGGGTTGGTCAGCTCAAATCTAAAACTGCTTTATCTGTCCCACAATGAACTCTCTGTTCTGCCATATAGGGCCTTCTCCCCAGTTCTTCTATTCCAATGGCTCTGGCTAAGTGTTAACTATTATCTCCAGCTTAACTAGAGAGCCTGGAGGGACTTAAGTAGCTGAAGACCTGAGACCTGAGTTGGAACCAAATTAAGTTGCTAAAGCTAGGCTGGCTCTCCTCTCTTCCAGCCACTACAGCTCACTGACCCCCTGGGCAGCCATTCAGAGCATCAGAACCACCCTCTATGTGCTCAGCTGCCAGGACCTTAGAAGTCCCTGGTGCAATCTGAAGTTAAGGCTCACCACCTACCACTTGGTGGCCAAGCCTGGGACTTGCTTACTTCCTATTGCTGTTTCTGGAATCTTTTCTCATTAGCTGCAGCTACAGAGCTACTATCACCTTGCCTGGAGGCTGCAGGAGAAAACAAATATTTTTGTCCCAAGGGAGATCAAATAGGATGACTTCTGTGAGCAACTCTAGAAAAGACTAAGGAAAAGTGGACAAAAGAGAGAGGATTAGGGACTATGGAAGAGAGAGTCAACCATGTAGAGAGAACTCCCAGCAGGGGTCTGGATGCCATCACATCACTGGAAGCCAGGTTCAGAAAGGCAGTCTGTAGACAGTGCTTAGTACTTAGTGCTTAGTTCAATTTCATTTTTCACACTAAAAATGGTACTTGAAGAAAACAAATCCCAATGGGATGACATAATAGAAAGTACTTGGAAACAAACAGAGAAGTGCATGGCCAAACATATTAAAAATATATACACACATGTGATCTATTCCCAATATTTTTTTCTAAATGAAGGAAACAGATTACCAGAAAATTTGCATTAAATTTTAAGTTCCCTAGCCAAAGCAATCTTGAAAAAGAACAAAGGTAGAGGCATTGCAATTCCAGATTTCAAAATATACTATAAGGAGTTAGTAATCAAAACAATTTCATACTGCCACAAAAACAGGCACAAAGATCAATGGAACAAAACAGAGAGCCCAAAAATAAATTCACGATTATATGGTCAATTAATCTATGAGGCAAGAATATACAATAGGGAAAAGACAGAGTCCTCAATAAATGATGCCAAGAAAACCATATGACCACATGGAAAAGAATGAAACTGAACACTTTCATATACCATACACAAAAATAAACTCGAAGCAGGTTAAAAACCTAAATGGGAGGTCTAAAACCATAAAAATCCCAGAAGAAAATACAGACAGCAGTTTCTTTGATGTTGGCTTTAGCCACATTTTTCGAGATAGGTCTTCTT
The DNA here is from genome assembly GCF_053574225.1 of Canis aureus. Classification (NCBI taxonomy): domain Eukaryota; kingdom Metazoa; phylum Chordata; class Mammalia; order Carnivora; family Canidae; genus Canis; species Canis aureus. Next base: position 24,009,339 of record NC_135623.1, read on the forward strand.
AGGCAAGTGAAACAAAAGCAAAAATAAACTATTGGGACTACATCAAAATAAAAAGATTGTACACAGAAAATCATCCACAAAACAAAAGCCACCTACTGAATGGGAGAAGATATTTGCAAATGATATAACCCATAAGACGTTAATACTCAAAATATATAAAGAACTTCTATAATTCAATACCAAAAAACCCCCAAACAATCTGATTTAAAAATGGGCAGAAGACCTGAATAGACATTTTTCCAAAGAAGACACATATAGATGATCAACAGACACATGAAAAGATGCTCAACATCACTCATCATCAGGAAAATGCAAATCAAAACCACAACGAGATGTCACCTTACACCTGTTAGATTGGCTAGCATCAAAAAAACAAGAAATGACAAGCATTGGTGAGAATATGAGGAAAAATTAACACTTGTGCACTGTTGGTGGGAATGTAAATTGGTGCATCCATTGTGGAAAACACTGTAGAGGTCCCTCAAAAAATTAAAGATACAATTACCATATGAGCCAGAAGTTCTACTATTGGATATTTAGCCAAAGAAAACAAAAACTTGAATCAAAAAGATATATGCACCCTTATGTTTATTGAAGCATTATTCATAATAGCCAAGATATGGAAGGAACCCAAGTGTCCTTCATTTATGAATGGATAAAGAAGATGTGGTGTGCATGTGTGTGTGCATATACATGTCTATGTACATGGATACATATGAACACATGTACACATGTCTGTGTATATGTATACATGTACACACACAATGGAATATTAGTCATAAAAGAGAATGAGATCTTGCCATTTGAGACAACATGGATGGACCTAGGGGGTATTATGCTAAGTGAAATAAGCTGGAGAAATACAAATACATTTGATTTCACATATATGTGAACTCTAAAATCAAAGCAAATGAATAAACAAACAAAAAGCAGAAACAGATCCATAAATACAGAGAACAAACTGATGATTGCCAGGTAGAGGTGCGAGATAGGCAAAATGGGTAAAGGGGAGTGGGAGATACAGATTTCCAACAATAGAATGAACAAGTCATGAGGATAAAAGGTACAGCATAGGAAACATAGTCAATAGTACTGCAAAAGCATTATACGGTGACAGGTGCTGGTGATGAGCACAGCGTGACATATAATCTTGTCAAATCACTATGCTAGACACCTGAAACAATACAGCACTGTGTGTCAACTATAATTCAATTAAAATTTTAAGTGCCTCCAAACCAAAAGGATAGCTAAGATACATTGATAAAAATATCATGCACACATCAAGAATCATGCTTCAAGGGGCTTCAGGTGGCTCAGTCGGTTAAGTGTCTAACTCCCGATTTCAGCTCAGGTCATGATCTCAGGGTTGTGAGATAGAGTCCTGCATTGGGCTCTATGCTGGGCATGGAACTGCTTAAGATTCTCTCTCTCCTCTCTCCGTCTCCCTTTGCTCCCCGCCCCCTGCCCACATGCTCTTTCTCTCTCTCACTCTTAAAAACTAAAATCTTAATTCAAAGAATATTTAGTGCTATGGGAAGACTCATGATATTAAACAAAAATAATGACAAACTACATGTACAATGATTTCAATTTTGAAAAAGTTGTCTAAATATGAATTATGTATATTAGAAATGTGAACTAGTAATGGTCCTAGAAATGGGAATGTGAGTGATTTAAACTTATATTTCATTGTGTTATTCTTTTTTTTCTAAAATAAGCATGTGTTACTTTCAAAATAATAAAAGTAAAATAAATTATCTTTTGATACTAAACCCCTTTAACGTGGACCAGTTTAAGTAATTCTCTACTTTATGGTGGCACAGTGGGAGTATTAGAAAAAGCATGAATGCTGAAATCTGAATAAACACAGAAAATAAAGTAAAAGGGCATTACAATCTATTTCCAAGCACAACTGTTATATAAATGATCCAAAGATGGCTTCTCTCTATGGGCGCCTACGTCGTTTACTTCTTCACAGCAGGCTGGATCCTGGTAGCCCCAAAAGCCTACAGCTGCTAAAATTTTTACATACCTAATTATTTTATAGATAACCCAAATAAATAGACTTTTAACCATCTAGAGCCTGCTTAATTTGCATATCCCAGGAAACTGTGCTCAATATCTGCTAGCCATGGATGAGATAAATTCTGTTACCCATAGATAGATAAAGACCCCCAAGTTATTGCTGCCTTTTGGAACTTTCTGACATAAAGTCCTCCCCATCTCCAGGCTAATAACACCTACTCAAGTAAGATTACTCTCTAATCCCCATCTTTCTCCTGGGGATTAGCTAGCTCTTAGTCCTTCTCCCCTTCTGGGTAGTGGCCTACATGCCTATAGCTTCTGAAAGTTCTCATGAAAAGTAAAGGATTTCCCCAGCAAGCAAATCGTTCAAAGCGGTATCCCCAAATAAAAGTTGTGCGTGCTACTGCCACCTCATGGTCATATCTTTTTCCTTGTTCATCCTCAAAACCCCCCACAAGCTCCCTACACAGTTCTTGCAGAACTACCCAACTAAAGAGCAATTCAAATTTCAGCTCAGAGAGTGAGAGAGTCCTACACACATTTTTCCAGAAAAAAAATACCAATTTCCTCAATTAATAGAATTGGACTATTTGTAGTCTTACTGGGATCTTACCGACCACAGCGTGGTGCAGAACTCTCTTCTTTTCCTCCTTTGTCTACTGTCAACTTATGGCCCTTAGAAAATACTATTCATATTAATGTTAGTGAAAATCTCAAGTTTTCACTAACCTTAGTATTTCCCATTACACTTTTTTTATGTCATTGAAGTTACCTGGGTAAGGGTATTTTTTGTTTTTGTTTTGTTTTTTGACATATCTTAATGCATATCATGGAATTTCAGGTTTGAAAAAAATTTACTTGTGATGCTTAAATCACTTCTACCACTTTTTTAGCCTACATTTGACAAAACCCATGATAGCCAATAGTCTTCTAAAGTAGCTTGTTCCATCACTGAACGGGTTTGTTTGTTAGAAAGCTATTCTCTGGGGCAACTGGGTAGCTCAGTGGTTGAGGGTCTACCTTTGGCTCAGACCGTGATCCTGGGGTCCTGGATCGAGTCCCACATTGGGAGTCTGCTTCTCCCTCTCTGTCTCTCATGAATAAATAAATATATATAACCCTCAAAAAAAAGAAAGAAAAGAAAAGAAAAGAAAAGAAAGTTATACTCCATATTAATTATAATGTATCTCCCTATAACTTTTAACTATTATTCTTAATTCTATGCTTTGGAGACAAATAGGTCAAACTGAATTGTTCTGTTAAATGATCACCTTCCCTTTTTCCTGATAGAGTCCCTTGTCTTCCAATTTAAATATCCAAATTCCTTCTGCTGTTACTCATTTTTCATACTTCTAAGACCCTCTAAGTTACTGTCCTTCAAAATCACTGTCATTTACCCAAGTGCTTAAATCATGAGACCTGGGATTTATGAAGGGCTCTTTATCTGATCTCTGTAGAATCAAACAGGACTAGACCATTACCTCCATTATACATTTTAAAGTCACAATATTAGTTGCAGCAATTATAATGTTGATGTAAATGTTTAATTTACTTTACCCAGGCTGAAGTGAGACTAAAAGGACAAATTCACAAAACAAGTAGGGCAACAGTTCACAGTCAAGTAATAATGGAAGAATTGTTAACTATCTAAAAATCCCAGCATTACCACAGCAGGCTTAGGGCTGGTATATGTATTCAATTGTAGAAAGAAAGAAGCAAATGGAACAAGTCTTTGAAGGGTTTTGTAAATTCTTTATAATAACTAAACTCTATCTTTATATCCTTTGGCTTTGTAGAAACCTTTGCTCTTACATTTTCATTCCTAAATACAGTGTTATCTCTTATGGGAAAACACACCTGCATTACTATAAAAAATATATGCAGATGCTTCTGGTTATATTTGACATCCTGATCCAAGGCTTAAGACCAACTTATTCTTTAGTTTAGATCCGGGCCTCACCATCTTTCCCTTTTCCCCTAGAGGTTGGACCAATTTAGGCCTCGGTTAAAGAAATACTTTCTGAGACCTAGCCAAAACTTCCTCATTGTTATTCCTAGATAAGGCCACTGGGAAAAGTCAGATAATCCAGGAGGGTCAGAAGCAAACCTTGGCACATTTATTAAAAAGTAGACAAGGCCCTGGAGCTCAGCAGTAAGGCCTGAGTGCACACACAGAGTGCTCTGGACCATCACACCTCCAAGATGGACCGTCGAGAACAGAATAATCACACTTCAGAATGTGTTTGCTACATACACTCCTTTAGAGACAGGGGTATCATCAGTCATTCCCAAATCACAAGAGACCATAGCGTCCTTTATGACTTCATGTAACGAGCTTGAAAAGGTCAATATAATCATTGTGTGGGCTTCAGATCATTGCTACCTTGATAATATTACCTAACAACACTCACCCTCTTTCAGAAAGCTGCTAAGAAACGTGGATTGGAGCAGCACTGCGTTTTGCTTGGCTACATACGTTCTCCCACTGAGATAAGAGAACAAGGAGACCGAAGCTGGCTCCAGGAGAGAGAAATCTACATTTGGATGTCTGCCCTCTCTTGGATTCTGTAATCCTCACATTACAGCTCTAGGTAAGGTACAGCTCAGATCTTTTTGGTGATGTCTTCTTCACTTTCCTCTAACTCTTTTTTGTATTTTTTCCATATGAAAATATAACTTAAAATAGCTTCCTCCTCATGGAAATTGGTTATACTACCACCTGGGTAGCATGGCTTCCAACATCAGAACTGTTCTGAATAAATGTTAGGTCATATGTGTTTTATTACAAATATATTAATAAGTATATTTAATAAAAATAACAGTATTTTACTTAAGTTGAGATGTTAGCTGAGCTGCAAAACCACATGGGCCAAGAACAAATTGTGGAATGATGACTTCATTCTAAACCTTATTACTTATTCAAATCACATATACCAGAGTTCCTGACCCTGAATATGGGGCAGAAGAAAATATCAGGTAGTAAGCGTAGAACATTTTTCTATTAAAGGACATTAACTAACTTCATAGAGAAAAAAATGTCAGTTATGAACTATAAATACATTTTCTTCAACTGGGAATAACCTAAAACAGTTCACCTACCTATTTAAAAATGAGATGGGACAATTATATAAGCCATTTAACAAAAATAAAGATATGGACAATTAGAAGACAGCACGAAACAGTGTACACACAACACACACACCCTTGGAGCAGAATATAACTTAGCAACAATAAGAAATCTCATGTCACAAAGCCACATGGATGAAAGAGACATAAAGAAAGATGAGATGATTCAAATGGGGTTGTCTTGAGTGAGCTCCTGTCCTGCATATCCTCCTGTTTCCTTGATGGTGACTGATGGTGTAACCCCATAACAAACAAAATCTTTGTTGCTTTGCTTTTGTTTTTAGCAAAATGGAGTTTCCAGTCTTTTTTTTTTAACTTTCTTCCTCTGGCTACAAGCAATGATTTCCCTGATTGGTTACTATTAGGGCATGTTCATTGACTGAGACAACAAGTATTTAATAAGCACCTAAAATATACCACATAGTGTCCTAGATTCTAGGAATACGTTGGTGAGCAAAATAATGTCTTCCTCTTATATTCAGGTGGTTGAGACAGAAAATGCACATGAGGTATATAATCCAATGCCAGATAGTGATGGGCACCTTGAAGAAAACTAAAGCAGGATTGGGAAACAGAGTAGCAAAGATTGGCTAAATTAGGGAAAGCCTCTGTGAGTTTCTGATTCTTACCAGAATTCTGAATCAAGTAACAGATAAAGGCATGTGAATACTGGCCAGGTGGAGAGAGGGACAGACAGAGGGATGTTCCAGGGCTGGATATAGGCCACCCCTGGCAGTCAGTCAAGGACCAGCACAGCTGGAGTAACCAGTAGGGGGAATAATGGTAGGAAATGAGGACATGGAGGAAGGCCTCACTGGCCTTCTTAGCTGTGGTAAGGAATTGAGCATTTTTAAGTGTATTTAAAAGATTGACAGCAAGTAGTTGACATGGTCAGATTTCCTAAAAACTGTCATCTAGTTACAGTCTCTAGGCATATAAAAATGAAAACAGGCAATTTAAGAGGCTTCTGTAGTGGTCAAAATGAGAATTTTGGTAGCATGAAAGAGTGAGAGGTGATAGGAATGCTAAAAATTGTTCAAATTCTATTTTGAACATGAGGCCTAGAGTACTTGATGTAGAGTATTGAGAGGAGCAGCAAAGATGTGGCCAAAGGTATAGCCTGAGCAACTGCATGAATGGTGGTGCCATTTACTGATATGGCAGAGAAAGAAGGATCAGCCAGTTTGAGGGGAGAAGAATCAAAAAAGTTTAGTTGTGGGCATGTTCCATTAGATAGCAAATGGAGATGTTGAGAAAGAAATTGAGTAGATAAATCCAGGCTGTAGAAGAAACTTCATAGCTGAGAGAGAAAATCTGGCTTCATCTTACAGAGAGTTGTTTTTTACAATAGGAGCTAACAGGCAAGTCACTTACAGAGAGTGTAGTTAAAGACAAATATCAAGGATTAGGTTCTGGAAAAAAAATAAAAAAGACAGGTCAAGTTAACCAGGAGGAACTCTGACATAAAAGCCTAAGATAATATATATAGAGAAAAGAGAATGACTATGCACAGATCTCTAATTAATATATTTCAAATCTCAGAATGCTCTCAGTGACATAACACCATAGTTATTTTTACTCTACATGGCAAAATATAGAGAGTACCATCATGACGTACTTTCCCTGCATGTGATCAATTTCAAAAGAGGACTGAAGCCTGTGTACTCTGATTAGGGTAACTCTTAGCTAAAAGAGAACCAATAGTCTTTGATCTAAACCTCATCCATTCATACCAATTTCATTTAAAATGGTTATTCAAGATGACAAAACAAGAAGCTTCCTCCTCTTCAGCACCAAAGGGAACCAAGTTAAAAATAAAGAATACTTTGAAGAATTGCACCTATGTCACTAAACACTGAAAGTAATATTGTAAATTGTGTGGTTTCAGAAAGATCTTTAAAAATAAGAGGACACACAAATGTCACAACTGGCCTTGCTGTAAGCAATCGTTGACTAAAAGTTGATGTTTCTGAACTTGGTTGAAAGCCTCTGAATGACAAGAGAGCATCTACCTTAACTTTATGTAGCTGAGGACACAAAACAAAGCCAGGGGTTTAATGGCCCATGATGGGCCTGGTAATCATGATGATAAAGCTGTAACAAGCATTTGCACTCCCAAGTTCCTTATTTCCTACCAATATCACTGGGGCAAAGAGTGTTGAAAATCTTTACATAATCTAAAATGGTGCTGCCCATTGAATTGTAAAGAAACTTAGAGAATATCTTAATGAGAAAACTTCTGTAGAGTCATTTATAACGTGGTTAATGTCTTATTATTGCAGTTTGAAGAGGGGAAAAAAATGAAAAACCCAGTCGAAAATAACCACTCTGACTCTGTGAGTGAATTCATTCTTCTTGGATTCCCTTGTCCCTGGGAGATTCAGATCCTCCTCTTCTCATTCTTCTTTGTGATCTATGTCCTGACACTAACTGGAAATCTGTGTATTATCTCTGCAGTGTGGTGGGATGAGTATCTCCACACCCCCATGTATATCCTGCTGGCCAATTTTTCCTTCCTGGAGATCTGGTATGTCACTTCTACTGTCCCAAATATGCTAGCCAACTTGCTATCTGAGACCAGTACCATCTCCTTCTATGGCTGCTTCCTCCAGTTCTACTTCTTCTTCTCCATGGGCACCACTGAGACCTTCTTCTTGTCTGCCATGGCCTTTGACAGGTATCTTGCTATCTGCAGGCCCCTGCATTACTCCACTGTCATGACTGTTCAGCGTTGCATCAGAATAGGAGCCGGGTGCTGGGTGTGTGGCTTCTCCTGTTTTCTCCTCCCAGTTTACCTTATCTCTCAACTTCCTTTTTGTGGTCCTAATACAATTGATCATTTTTTATGTGATCCAGGGCCCCTTATGAAGCTGTCCTGTGTGCCAGCTACTGCTACTGAGGTCATCTGTGCCGTCTTTAACTCAGTCCTCATTTTCTCCACCTTCCTTTTCATTACCAGCTCCTATACTCTGGTTATCAGAGCTGTGCTGAGGGTCCCCTCAGCAGAAGGCCGGCATAAGGCCTTCTCCACATGTGGCTCCCATCTTGCTGTTGTGTCTCTGTTCTATGGCTCTATCATGGTGATGTATGTGAGCCCAACAGCAGGCAATCCAGCAGGGATTCAGAAAATTGTGACTTTATTTTATTCTGTGATGACTCCACTTTTTAATCCCTTGATCTACAGCCTCCGGAATAAGGAGATGAAGATGGCCCTGAGAAAATTGTTTAGGATTATGAGATTTGGTCAAAAACAGCCTTTCAAGAACTAGAATTCATATGTGTGTAGGACATATAGTGATATAAAACTATAGGAGGTAAATATCTTAAGTAAATTCAAGAGGTAAATATGTCTCCCATATTCCTAGAATATTTTTAGAAATGCATCTCAATGAAGCAAATAGCAAATAAGATCTTATAAAAACTTGCATAAATCATTTGTACTAGGCTTTATTGTATTAATATTCCCATGTGTCATGCATGGAAACAGGAAAATGGGAGACATTCATGGGACTCTTTGCAGAAAAATCATATATAACCCAGAGGTCAACTGGCCAGCTTCTATCTTTTGCAGATATAAGTAAATTTGTCTCTCATCCCAGTTTCACAGTGATCAGAGGTCGAAAGTACCCACCACTATCTCCCTACATACATACCATACAAAAATGTTCAAATGTGCTTCTTTCCTCCCACTCCTGAATCTATCACCTGTCTTATTTTGATCACATCAATCTGGAAGTGAGACTCATCCCTTCAACATTTTATACAAAAACAGTCATTCCAGTTTTGTGAGGGTTTACTAACCTAACTACAGGTTGTCGTTAGGAAGAGTCAAGGGAAGGCCACTGTGCTGAATACCCAGTCCTTCATATTGTACCTGGTCTGCTTCTTTCTCTTCTTTCCTTATCCTTTTCTGATCACCCACTAGAACAACCAGAACATCTTTACCTTTCTTATTCAGAATAATTATTCTCTATATGTAGACTCTGCAATTTCAGAATGTTCCTTAACTGAGCTCGTCAAAAAATGTCTTCTCAGAAAATCTGATTCTTAAATAGGATTCTGTGAAAATAATTTTTTCCCAACAACTGACTTTTTGGGTTGTTTTAGGTTTTTATAACTTATCTCACTACCACCTGGTACCACTCAATACAAAAGGATAAATGTACTGAAACAGAGATGAGACCTGGAAATAAGATTACTTGAAAAAAAAGTAATGAGACAATAATAATTGATATCTTAAGTGCTTTATGATTTTAAAGGGTTTTTCTCCCTATGTGTATTAGAATGAAAACCATGCAGAGAGGATACTGTGTATAAGTCTGAGGACAGAAATAGTATAAAAAAAGAAATAAAATAGCATAGCAACTCTTCAATAAATAGTTCTTGGAAAACTGGACAGCTACATGCAAAGGAATGACACTGGATCACTTTCTTACACAATACACAAAAATAAACTCAAGATGGATTAAAGACCTAAATGTGAGACCTGAAACCATAAAACTCCTAGAAGAAAATACAGGTAGTAATTTCTTTAACACCAGACTTAGCAACATTTTTTCTAAATAGGTCCCCACAGACAAGGAAAACAAAAGCAAAAATAAATCATGGGGCCTCTACCAAAATAAAAAATGTTTGCACAGCAAAGAAAACCAACAGCAAAGCAAAAAGGCATCGTAGTGAATGGGAGAAAATATTTGTGAATGATATGTCCAATAAGGGGTTAATATCCAAAATATATAAAGAACCCATAGAACTCAACAAACACACATACCCACACACAACCAATCTGATTAAAAATGGGCATAGACCATGAATATTTTTCCAAAGAAGGCATATGGATGGCCAAAAGATACATGAAAAGATACTCAACACACTCATCATCAGGGAAATACAAACCAAAACCACAATGAGATATTGTATTTGTCAGAATGGTTAGCATCAAAGATACAAGAAATAACAAGCATTGGCAAAGATGAGGGGGAAAGAACCTTTGTGCACCATTGATGGGGATGTAATTGGTATAGTCACTATGGAAAACAATAGTTTTTGATAGTTCCTCAAAAAATTAAATCAAAAATAGAAATACCAAAGATCCAGTAATTCTATGAGCCAAAGGAAAAAAGCAGTACAGAGACATGCAAAATGGGTGAAGGCAAGTGTGAGATACAGGTTCACAATTATGGAATGAATAAGTCACAGGGATATAAGTTGCAGTATAGGGAATACAGCCAATAGTAATGCAATAGCATTGTATGGTAACTGATGGTAACTACACCTGTGGTGAGCATAGCATAATGTATCTCTATACATTAGATAAAGATAGTTGAATCACTACGTTGTACACATGAAAATAATGTAACATTGTGCATCAGCTATACTTCAATAAAATAAAAACTAATTTTAAAAAATTTTATAAAGACATGCAAAAAATGGCTACAGTATGATTAGAAATAAATTGGGAATGGTAAAAATAAGAAAAGGTAACAAAGTATGATTTTTATGTGACCCATAAAAGGACTAGTAGTGTCATTAATAATTTTTTAAATTTTTTTTCTGTTTTTTTCTTTTTTTTAAAGGATTTTATTTATTTATTCATGAGAGACAGAGAGAGAGAGAAAGAGAGAGAGAGAGAGAGGCAGAGACATGGGCAGAGGGAGAAGCAGGCTCCCTGCAAGGAGCCTGATGTGGGACTCGATCCTGAGGCCTGGGATCACACCCAGAGCCAAAAGCAGACACTCAACCTCTGAGCCACCCAGGCACCCCTGTATTTTTTCATATTTGCTTAGATTTCTTAGATTTTCTAAAATAGTTATTTTAATTGTATATAATTTTCTTAGATTTTCTAAAATAGTTATTTTAATTATATATAATTTTCGAACAGTATACATGCTTAGTAATGAGTCAAAGAGCAAATGTCCTAGAGTGGTATGCAACTTAAAATGATTTTTTTTAAAACTTTATATAAGTGTAAAATCCAATAAAGTTGTTATTTCTGGGATGAGAGTGCATTAAAAGAGATTTTGGGAATGATTTAGGCAGGCAAGTCTCAGGCCTTCAAAGTTGTCACCCTAAAACAATTTTCTTCCCAGGTGTTCTAACTATCAGCCCTGTGTGTAGAAAAATGACCCGATCTGTGTATTTTAACAAGCTTAATTTCTTCAATGGCTGTGTCTTTAATTTTCTCCATATCCTTCCAGGCCTCCCTATCAATATATCCTGAATTTTTCCTCAATTGCCTTTTGAATTTCATCCCCCAACACAATGTGCCTTAGACTGCCTTTACGATCTTAGGCTCAAATGAATGTATTGTTGATCCTGAAACCACATCCCACCCTGAAAACCAAATTCTGTTCATATTATTCTCATAGAAACTCCAAAGCCATGGGCTTACTAGTGACAAAATGTATGCTATTTCCCCATCCCAAATACACTCAAAGGTGCTAAAACTAAATTGTCAGTGTCTATTATTCAGATACTGTACTATGATGTATTTTCTTTCTCACCATTTTCTTTCTCTCCTTTGAAGCATTCATTCACTCTTTTATTTATTTTTTAATATATTCTTCTCCCAAAGATTTACTGAGTATATTCTATGTGTTAAGTATTGAGTCCAGGTATGGGGAAATAAAGTGTAAAATACTCACAGACCTTAGAGACTTAGAGCTTTTAAGAGAATAAATTGTAAGAGCTGGTATCTCAAGAAGAAATTTCTCTCTTTTAATTGTATCTATGTGAGATGATAGTTTACCTAAACCTATTGTGGTAATTGTTCCACCAAACATGTAAATCAAACCATCATGCTGTACATCCTAAACATAAACAGTGATGTATGTCAATTCTTTTTCAATAAAACTGGAGGGAAAAAATATTGAGAGGACTCCAGGTGAATAGAGAGGAACCAGAAGGCTAAAGGATCTAGAAACTCTGGGGACTTAGGATATCAAGGTAGCCTTGGAAGTAACTTAGACCTGCCCACTTCTCTGATTTTACTGCTTCGTTTAGTAAAGGGATCCCCAAATAGAATAAAGGGGGAGGTGGTGAGAAATTGACTTCAAACTGCCAAGTTTGGAATAAGGTCAACAAACCACTCCACAAACTTCACAAACATTCTTAAAATTGGCTCAGATTGACAGAGGTGGGGCAAGATTGTGGAAGAGTAGGGTCCCCAAGTCACCTGTCCCCACCAGCTTACCTAGATAACTTTCAAATCATCCTGAAAACCTACGAATTCGGTCTGAGATTTAAAGAGAGAACAGCTGGAATGCTACGGTGAGAAGAGTTTGCACTTCTATCAACTTGTACAACTTGTTTTTGGCCACTCTGCACTGAGCAAAATGACTAGAAGGAAAAAACTCACCACAAAAGAAAGAATCAGAAAAGTCTTCTCTCCCTCAGAGTTACAAAATTTGGATTACAATTCAATGTCAGAAAGCCAATTCAAAACCACAATTATAAAGCTACTGGTGGCTCTGGAAAAAAGCATAAAGGATTCAAGAGACTTCATGACTGCAGCATTTAGATCTAAACAGGCTGAAATTAAAAATCAATTGAATGTGATGTAATCCAAACTGGAGGTCCTAACGACAAGGGTTAACGAGGTAGAAGAACGAGTGAGTGACATAGAATACAAGTTGATGGCAAGGAAGGAAACAGAGGAAAAAAGAGAAAAATCAAATAAAGGATCATGAGGATAGGTTAAGGGAAATAAATGACAGCCTCAGAAGGAAAAATCTATGTTTAATTGGGGTTCCTGAGGGGACTGAAAGGGACAGAGGTCCAGAAACTGTATTTGAACAAATTATAGCTGAGAACTTGCCTAACTTGGGAAGGGAAACAGGCATTCAGATCCAGGATATAAAGAGATACCCCCCTAAAATCAATAAAAACCATTCAACCTTGACATTGAATAGTGAAACATGCAAATTCCAAAGATAGAATATCCTTAAAGCAGCAATACACAAGAAATCCATAACCTTTATGAGGAGAAGCATTAGAATAACAGCAGACCTCTCCACAGAGACCTGGCAGGCCAGAAAGGACTGGCAGGATATATTCAGGGTTCTTTTTTTTTTTTTTTTTTTTTTTTTTTTAATTTTGATTTCTTTATGATAGTCACACAGAGAGAGAGAGAGAGAGAGAGAGAGAGGCGCAGAGACACAGGCAGAGGGAGAAGCAGGCTCCATGCACCGGGAGCCTGACGTGGGATTCGATCCCGGGTCTCCTCCAGGATCGCGCCCTGGGCCAAAGGCAGGCGCCAAACCACTGCGCCACCCAGGGATCCCTATATTCAGGGTTCTAAATGAGAAGAACATGCAGTGAAGCATACTCTATCCAGCAAGGCTCTCATTCAGAATAGAAGGAGAGATAAAGAGCTTCCAAGAGAGGCAGAAACTGAAAGAGTATGTGTCCACCAAACTGACTCTACAAGAAATATTAAGGGGGGCCCTGTAAAAGAAAGAGGAAGTCCAAGGAAACAATCCACAAAAACAGGGACTGAATAGGTATCATGATGACACTAAATTCATATCTTTCAATAGTAACTCTGAACGTGAATGTGCTAAATGACCCCATCAAAAGGTGCAGGGTTTCAGACTAGATAAAAAAGCAGGACCCATCTATTTGCTGTTTACAAGAGACCCATTTTAGACATAAGGACACCTACAGCATGAAAATAAAAGGTTGGAGAACCATTTACCATTGAAATGGTCCTCAAAAGAAAGCAGGGGGAGCCATTCTCATATCAGATAAATTAAAGTTTATCCAAAGACAGTTGTAACAGATGTAGAGCAACACTATATCATACTTAAAGGATCTATCCAACAAGAGGACCTAACAATCATGAATACTTATGCCCCTAGTGGGAGCTGCAAAGTATGTCAATCAATTAATAACAAAAGTAAAGACATACTTAGATGATAATACACTAATACTGGGAGACTTCAACACGGTGCTTTCTGCAAATAAAAGATCTTCTAAGCACAACATCTCTAAAAAAAACAAGAGCTTTAAATGATACACTGGACCAGATGGATTTCACAGATATTTACAGAACTTTACATCCAAACGCAACTGAATACACATTCTTCTCAAGTGTACATGGAACTTTCTCCAGAATAGACCACATACTGAGTCACAAATAGGGTCTCAACCAACCCCAAAAGATTGGGATTGTCCCCTGCATATTTTCAGACCATAATGCTTTGAACCTTGAACTCAATCACAAGAAGAAATTTGGAAGAAACTCAAACACATGGAGGTGAAAGAGCATCCTGCTAAAAGATGAAAGGGTCAACCAGGGAATTAGGGAGGAATTAAAAAGATTCATGGAAACTAATGAAAATGAAGATGCGACCGTTCAAAATCTTTGGGATACAGCAAAAGCAGTCCTGAGGGGGAAATACACTGCAATATAAGCATCCATCCAAAAACTGGAAAGAACTCAAATACACAAGCTAACCATCAAAGAAATACAAATCAAAACTAAAATGAGATCCCACCTCACCCCAGTGAGAATGGGGAAAATTAACAAGGCAGGAAATCACAAATGTTGGAGAGGATGTGGAGAAAAGGGAACCCTCCTGCACTGTTGGTGGGAATGTGACCTGGTGCAGCCACTCTGGAAAACTGTGTGGAGGGTCCTCAAAGAGGTGAAAATAGATCTGCCCTACACCCAGCAATTGCACTGTTGGGGATTTACCCCAAATATACAGATGCAATGAAAGGCCGGGACACCTGCACCCCGATGTTTCTAGCAGCAATGTCCAGAATAGCCAAACTGTGGAAGGAGCCTCGGTGTCCATTGACAAATGAATGGATAGAGAAGCTGTGGTCTGTGTCTACAGTGGGATATTCCTCAGCCATTAGAAATGACAAATACCCACCATTTGCTTCGACGTGGATGGACCTGGAGGGTATGATGCTGAGTGAAATAAGTCAGTTGGAGAAGGACAAACATTATATGGTCTCATTCATTTGGGGAATATAAAAAATAGTGAAAGGGAATAAAGGGGAAAGGAGAGAAAATGAGTGGGAAATATCAGAAAGGGAGGCAGACCATGAGAGACACCTCACTCTGGGAAACGAACAGGGGTGGTGGAAGGGGAGGTGAGTGGTGCGTTGGGGTGACTGGGTGACGGGGCAGTGAAGGGGGCACTTGGTGGGATGAGCACTGGGTGTTATGCTGTATGTTGGCAAATTGAACTCCAATAAAAAAAATTAAATCAAAAATTTTTAAAAAGCAATAAAAAAAGAATTTAAAAAATTGGCTCAGATTTCCATGTCAAAATTTCCCTCACAATCCCTGTCCTTCTATAATATAATAATGACAAACAGTGGACGAGGGGGTCAGCTAAAAAAAAAAAAAAAAAAGGAAATTATATATATATATATATTTGGCAAGTCTTCTATACAGAAAAATATAAAACTTGGTAGAAAGAAATTCAAGAAGACAAAAGTTAATAGGAAGATATGCCAAGTCCATGGATTGTGATAGTAATTATTCTGTAGATGACAATAAATGTCTCCATTTGAAGCAATCCCAATCATAATTCGGCAATAATTTCTGTGCAAATTAATGAGAGGATTCCAAATTTATGTGGAAAGGCATTGGGCAAAGATTATGAACACAGGTTTGAAGAAAAATTGGGAGGATTTACCTCACTAGATATTAAAGTTTATTCTAAAGCTATGGTAATTAACAGAATGTGCTACTGGTACATTAGGTACAAAGAGACAGATGAAATTAAATAGAGAATCAGAAAACCGACCTATGCATATATGGACACTTAATTCATGATAAAAATAGGACTACACAGCAGGTGTAGACTACAGGTTTAACAAAAAAATGTCTAAGTCACATGGATGTTCATGTGGAAAAATGAAATTTGCCTATATGTCACACCATACACAGAAATTATGACCAGGATAACTGCAGAGTTTTAAATTCAAAAGTAAGATATTAATGCTTCAAAAAAATAAAATATTTTCATAACTTTGAAATAAGCAAAAATAATTAGGCATAAATAAATATGATTGATAAATTAGAAACATTAAAATTAAGAGTTTATGTTTATTAACAAGCCAGTCAGAAAAAGACAAATACCATATAATTTCACTCATATATAGAATTTAAAAAACAAGCAAAGGCAGAAAAAAATAGAGACAATCCAAAGCACAAACTCTTAACCAGAGAGAAAAACAGATGGTTATCAGAGGGGGGACGACAAATGGGGGATGGGTGAAGTAGGTGATGGAGATTAAGGAGTGCACTTCTCTTGATGAGCGCTAAGTAATACGTGAAATCGTTTAATCACTATATTGTATTACCGAAATATACAACTATATGTTAACTACACTGAAATTCAAATTAAACTTTTCATTAAAGAGAAATTATGAGACTGGAAAAATAAGCCAATTAAATAGGAGAAAATATTTGGAATATATATAACTTATTAAAAGCTTGTTTTCAGAATGTATATATATATTTTAAAGATTATTTATTTTGAGAGAGAGAACAAGCACTAGGGGAGGAGGGGCAGAAGGAGAGGGAGAGATGAGAACCTCTAGCAGACTGTGCTGAGCAGAGCCCAATGTGAGACTCCATCTCACGACCTTGAGATCATGACCTGAGCCAAAATCAAGAGTCCGACACTTAACTGACTGAGCCACTCAAGTGCCCCCAGAATATATTTTTAAAACCTTTAAAGTAGGGAAACTGGGTGGCTCAGTGATTGAGCATCTGCCTTTGGCTCAGGGCATGATCCTGGGGTCCTGGGATCGAGTCCCCCATTGGCCTCCCTGCAGGGAGCCTGCTTCTCCTCTGCCTATGTCTCTGCCTGTCTCTCACAGAGTCTCTCTGTGTGTCCTTAATAAAATCATAAAAAAACAACCTTAAAGTAATAAGAAATTCTCAATAATTTAAAACTCTTGAAAAGTCATTATTTAAAAAAGAATATATCCAAATGTAGCACAGGATGTGTTTTCCTAAATATTTTTTTAAAAAAACTGACACAACCAAGGACAAATATAAAACAAAATGAAAACACAGAATAATGAGTATTATACTACTCATGAGAATAAACATTTGGGCAACCACTTTGCAAGACTCTTTGACAGTATCTGTTATAATTGGATATATACATTCCCTGGAATTCAGGAATTTTATATACATACAATATAAATTCTTGTAAGCACACACCAAGATATATGTAGGTTACTACTTATTGCAGCATTACTCATAATACCTCCAAACTGGAAACAACTCGAATGTCCCAACAGTAAGGTGGAGATGTGGTACTCACACAAAGGAATAATATATAGCAATAAAAATAAATGCACTACAGTTATATGAAAGATCACAGATTAATTTAATTATGAGTAAGAGATTCCTGATACAAAATAGATGCTGTATGATTTCATTTATCTACATTTAAAAAACAGGCAAATCGAAAACTTGGTGTTGGTGCATGAAATTTTGAAAATTACCTCTTCTCTTTTGAGAAATTTTGAGAAATTTGAAAATTATCTCTTTTGAACGAATATTGTCAAATCATCAAGAGGGAAAGTCCCAAATCCCCAAAACAGGCACATTGATGGTATTTAAAGTAAAGATAGAGGTTACTCTAGAGAAAGAAGTAGTGCCAGGAAAGGTGACAATGAGGTTTCTGAGATGGGAGGTAATGTTCTTTCACTCGGGTGATAGTTAAGTGCGTGTATGCAATTTTAATAATTCAGTGAACTATGTAATGACAATGTGCATACATTTAGGTACCATGTTTTAAAATTTTAAAAATACCTTCAAGCCAGATCATTCTATTATTTGCTTAAATATCTCCACTGATCTTTTCTAAACAGTGAAAACTAAACTTTTTACAATAGCCTGTAAGTCCCTAAAGGATCTGTCTTCACCTGTTATCTCTCTACCATCTTGTCCTACTACTTTCCTTACTGCCACACTGGCCTCTGCTCTTTCTCCAACATATTACACTTTCTTCCACCTCTGCTTCCTTTGATTAACTATTCTTTTTGCCTAAAATGCAATTCCCCCAGAGATCCATAAAAATTGTTCTTTCACTTTAAGACATTGTTTAAATGTTACCTTCCCTATGAGGATTTCCTTACTACCCTAGTTAAAGTCATGAAATTCCCCCACTCTAACATTATCACTCCACTCCATAATGTATTTTCTATCCACAACATTTTCTAATACTACAATATAATTATCTTATTTATGTTATTTTCTTCTCCCTCCAAAAGAATTGATGTACTATGAAGACAGGAGTCGTAGGGTTGTTTCATATAATATCCCTGGGATCTTAAATATTGATTGGCACATGGTAAGTATTCAATAAATATTTGTGAAATAACAGAATGACAATTAAATTAATTTCTTGAGTTTCCAATGCTTTCCAGCCTTACTGAGATATAACTGACACATAACATTGTGTAAGTCTACGGTGTATAACATTATAACAGGATGATTTAATATATCTGTATATTGTGAAATGATGACCACAATAAGGTTAGTTAACACCTGCATCACCTCACATAATTACCATTTTTTTTTTGGTGGTAAGAAGATTCAAAATCTACTTTCTTAGTGACTTTGAAATATATAATACATAGTTGTTAACTATACTCACCTTACTGTACATTAGAACTTATTCATCTTATAGCTAGAAGTTTGTACCCTTTGACCAACATCTCCCCATTTCCTTCATCCCCCAGGCCCTAACAATTACCATTCTACCCTTTGTTTCTTTAAGTCTGAGCTGCCAATTCTTTCTGCTCTACACAAAATGCACCTCAGATATCTCTAACAAACTACTACAAGTACAGATTTGATGATCAATGAATGATTTCTTCTTCAAAATAGAATCCAACAATAGAGTTTCCTATTGTAGCTGTTATGACAATCCCTATTATGACTTGCTTAGTCCCCCAAAATCTTCAACAGTACATGGCTACAAGAGGAGAAAGAAAAGAAGGAATCAAGTTCTATATTTGATCATTTCTTGTAGAATACTAAAATTTGGTGTTTTATTATATGTAAGCGAAAATTCAAAAAATATCACCTCTTTTGAACAAATACTTCAAACTATCAAGAGGATAAATCCCAGATTCTGAAAGGTCATGGTACAAGGAAATAGACATATATAATACCATCATCTGGGCTTTCATTTTGACCATAAACATGTGCTTTGAAACCAGAGAAGAAATATCTTGTAGGGTTCCTCATTGCAATCCATGGATCATCCAATTTCTTGGAAGTCTTTCACATGCCTGTTGCTCCATGGGCAGTGAAATGCCCATGCTCCATTGCTCCAGTAATATTTTATGTCTTGACTCTGACCCTCTTCTCAGCATTCATCCAAGGAGTAAGTGGAAACTGTATAACATGTGAACCACATGTGCTCAAATATTTTGCAAAAATAATTTTATAGAAAATGTCTCTGTATCTTGGAAAAAACTGCAAATATTTCATTGGAATGAGATGCTGACAAATAAATGAAGCCTAAAAATATCAATTCCCTTGTTTCCCTGAGTCCTGGAGGATATTTCTCACTGTTTGTATATCACTCTAAAAGATCAATAAGAGATATACAGGGATCCCTGGGTGGCGCAGCGGTTTAGCGCCTGCCTTTGGCCCAGGACGCGATCCTGGAGACCCGGGATCGAATCCCACGTCGGGCTCCGGGTGCATGGAGCCTGCTTCTCCCTCTGCCTATGTCTCTGCCTCTCTCTCTCTCTGTGACTATCATAAATAAATAAAAATTAAAAAAAAAATAAGAGATATACAAAGAGTCTTAGGATTTCAAGTGAAGATGTATATTAACTAACACATTTCTAGATAAGGATTTATTTTGATAATTTTTGTTGCTTGGTGAGTACATATGGCAAATCTCTCTTCTGGAGATCGCTTCTTTCCCAAGCCCAAATATTACTTTTCAATTCCATTATGGTAATGAGCCCTGGTTTAAGGTGGATTCTCAGGGATCCCTGGGTGGCTCTGTGGTTTAGCGCCTGCCTTTGGCCCAGGGTGTGATCCTGGAGTCCCAGGATCGAGTCCCGCATCGGGTTCCCAGCATGGAGTCTGCTTCTCCCTCCTCCTGTGTCTCTGCTTCTTTCTATGTCTATCATGAATAAGTAAATAAACCTTTAAAAAAAATAAATCTAATGTGGATTCTTTTTGAAGTAACAAAACTTTTCAGCCATGTTGTGTTTTTACTGTTGTTTTTGTTGTATATACAGGATATATCCTAAACTCTGGCATTGAACAATTACTATCTCCAGGAAATATTTTAAAACAAGAAGGGTAAGTATCAATAATGATTTGAAACAAATCCTTTGTCAATGACCTTTCTCTAAATAAAATAATTAAATTGATATGGCTGACACTAGAGTTCTGAGTAAATAGGGCCACAAGAATGTTTAAAGGACAGAAGGACAAGCCATTGGAATATAGAAAAGACAGCATAGGAAATATTGCCAATAATATTGTAAAAATGTGTTTGGTAACAAATGAAAGCTACACTTACGGTGGTGAGCATTGCAATATGTATAAAACTGTCCAAATCACTATGTAGCATGCCTGAAACTAATATAACATTGGATGTCAACCATAGTTCAATAATAATTAAAAAAAACTTTCAGAAAGGTTTTAGTGGACATGATTCCTCAAAAGCCCTGTGTGAATGAGTGAATTATTTCTTTAAAAATATTAATAATCTGTTTTTAGAAAACTCATAGACGGGCACCGAGGGGGGCACTTGATGGGATGAGCACTGGGTGTTATTCTGTATGTTGGCAAATTGAACACCAATAAAAAATAAATCTATTATTAAAAAAAGAAAACTCATAGAGTCAAGGATTTCACTGATCTGACTTACTATAAGCATATATACAATCTCAGGGCAATAAGAGCCTGTAAATAGTAATCTTTCCGACCTAGATGCCATTACAATGGGCAAATAAAAGAGTCACTCATCTATGAGGTCTGATCTTTACACAAATAGATCCAGGACTTCCTTGACTGAAACTCTTGGAGTTACCCCTTTAAAAGGTTTCTTTGATTTATCAAATATTCCTTATAAAATACAAAAATATTTCCAGGAAAGGAAAAAATATATTGTTTATTGTTAATCTCTTGATTAAAATTAAAAGTACAGGTGCTGTCATATCCACAGCTGTTCCTCCAGCACTTAAAAGACCAGTTAACATGATGAAGAAGTTTAATAAATATTTTTGAATAAATTACTTTGCTTAATGTAAAAGACCAAAGTAAGATACCAAAGAAATAGGAGAATTGAGTTTTGACTTAATAACAATTATCTCAGATGGAGAAGCCAGAGAAAGAGAACAGTGAGAAGTTGCTTGTTTCAATTTTCCCAGATAGGAAAGGCCTAGATGCGCTTAGTGAGATGTAAAGAGATACCAACGGTCTGCCTAAAATAGAGAAAAAGGAACATATGGGAAAAGGCTGTTAAAAAAAATAAAGGACTATGAAAATCCTCTATTTTCATAGAAGATAAAAACAAAACTATTTTTCCATTTTTCTTGCAGCCAACTTGACTAGGAAGGAGCACACACTGAACTTGGTCACAGTCACTCAGACCAGCTACTCTCCCTCAGGTCAATTGCCATAATTGGCATATCTAGTTCACATATACACAGGAAGTACATCGAAATATTCAGCCAGAGAAATTCAGAGGCCAGGGTATAGGACTCTTTCTCACAGTGTATAGTGCATTCAGTTGCCTAAAAAGGAAAGGAAGCCTTTTTTTATACTAAACATTGGTGTGAATACATCTAGTAACATAAATCCTGGAATGATAGAGGTATATTTTACTGTCACCTTAAAACACCATGAGTACCCTGGAGGAACTGAAAATGAAAATGAATATTAGTTTATGTCCAGTTACGGCACTACATTTAAACAGATTCTTAACGTGTCTTGGTTTGATTTTTTTATTATTATGTCAGTTAGAAATCATAAAGAGTCAAATACTCGGGGCAGCCCAGGTGGCTCAGCGGTTTAGCACCGCCTTCAGATCCTTCAGACCCAGGATCGAGTCCCATGTCAGGCTCCCTACATGGAGCCTGCTTCTCCCTTGGCCTATGTCTCTGCCTCTGTGTGTGTGTGTGTCTCTCATGAATAAATAAATAAAATCTTTTTAAAAAGGTTTAAAAAAAAAGAATCAAATACTCATAGACTGTTGAAAGAACTTCACATACACAGAAATGTAGTATTAAAAGTGCTAGCAAACAGGTGAAAGACTAGATTAATATAAGTAATTATTCACAATCATAAAATTTGGCTTTCCTAATATCTAGACTAGCATTCTTAGGAAGGAAAAAATTGTTACCAAATCATCTCCATGTCTTCCAGACCAATGAATGCATCCAGCACAGAAACCACCAACTCCGTTAGCCACTTCATCCTCCTGGGCTTTCCCTCAAGCCCAGAAATGCAACTGCTCTACTTTGGGCTCTTCTCAGTAGTCTACACCCTGACTCTGATGGGGAACGCAGCCATTGTCTGTGCTGTGCAGTGGGATCGGCGTCTTCACACTCCCATGTACATCTTCTTGGGGAATTTCTCTCTTCTGGAAATATGTTATGTCACCACGACTGTTCCTAACATGTTGGCCAATTTCCTCTCTACAAGTAAGTCCATTTCCTTTGTGAGCTGCTTCACACAGTTCTATTTCTTCTTCTCTTTTGGATATGATGAAGGCTTCTTCCTTTGCATCATGGCCTTTGACAGGTACCTTGCCATTTGTAATCCTCTCCATTACCCACGCATCATGACTAAGCAGCTATATACTGGCCTTGTCATCTTCGGGTGGTCGAGTGGGTTCTTCCTCTTCCTAACCCCAGTTGTTCTCATTTCACAGTTGCCCTACTGTGGCCCAAATACCATCAACCATTTTTTATGTGACCCCGTCCCACTGATGATGCTGTCCTGTTCTGAAGATGCCATCACTCAGCTCATTTACTCTACTTTCAATGCTATTTTCATGATTGGCACCTTTCTCTTTATCCTTTGCTCCTATGCTCTGGTGATTCTGACTGTGCTGTGGATGCCCTCACAGGCTGGCAAACGCAAGGCTTTCTCCACTTGTGCTTCTCATTTGGCAGTTGTCACCCTGTTTTATGGCTCTATTATGGTGATGTATGTTAGTCCTGGATCAGGACACCCAGTGAAAATTCAAAAATTCATTACCTTATTTTATTCAGTGATAACACCCCTCTGCAATCCTCTAATCTATAGCCTTAGGAACAAGGAAATGAAGAATGCTCTGAGGAAAATCTTTGGGACTGAACATGGTGTTCATAAAGTGTAAATGAGAGCCAAATTCCATCTCTCAAATGCAACTTACCTTAATAAAACATGAGTGATATATTTGTCTACAAACTCATTAAGTTTCATTAAGAAACTATTACCATCTTAAACACCACTCACCACAAGATACATATTTAAGAAGATGTATTACCAAGTGGCTTCAATTTTGTTTTGAAGTTAATATCAAGTAAATGAAATTTTAGGAATCTAAGCCCATTAGTATTTCTCTATATAATTCAATTTCTAAAAAGACAGTAGTCAATTTTGCATTACTGAGTGCAACTCAGTAATAGAGATCATAGATTGCTTTGGGCATTAACACTTTAAGCCAGTAATTCTCCACTGAGACATACTGACCAGTAAAGAAGATTCAAACTTGAGGAAAGTAGACCTTTTCAGAGTGCAGCATGTGTCTTTAAAGACACAGAGTAATAGCCCTAGCTGGGTGTTAGTGACTTTTCAGAGTGTACAAGACAAGGATTAGGAATTTCAAGTGTCTTAGCTATCTAGAACATAGTAAAGATAGGAGTTAAACATAAAGTCTAGGACATGACTCAAGATGTAATTCACCTTAGGGTAAATCCAGTTTACACAGTAACTTCCAGTACCATGTGAGGTTAGTATTAGTACTGTGAGATTTATTTTAATACCATAAACATCCTTAAAAATATTTCCATAAACTTCACACTTGTCAGAATGGCTAAAATAAAAAACACAAGAAATAAGTGTTGGCAAGGATGTAGAGAAAAAGGAACCCTTGTGTACTGTTGGTGGGAATGCGAAATAGTATAGCCACCATAGAAAACAGTATGGAGGTTCCTCAAAAAATTAAAGAATTACCATTTAGTCTGGTAATTCCACTACTGGATTTACCTAAAGAAAATAAAAATGCTAACTGGAAAAGAAATATGCACCCTTAGATTCATCGTAGCATTATTCACAAGAGCTAAGAAATAGAAGCAATCCAAGTGTCCATCCATAGGTGAATAAAGAAGATATGATATATATATCATATATAATGATATATATAATGGAATATTACTCAGCCATAAAAAAGAATGAAATCCTGCTGTTTGCAATGACATTGATGGATCTAAAGAGTATAATGCAAAGTAAAATAAGTCAGTCAGAGTAAAACAAATACATGTCATCTCACTCATAGGTGGAATTTAAAAAACAAAGCAAAGAAACAAAGAAAAAAAAGAGACCAAAAAACCTCAGATTCTTAAATATAGAGAACTGGTGGTTGCCAAAGGAGAGGTAGGTGAGGGGATGGGTAACACAGGTGAAGGGGATTAAGAGTGCACTTATCACGATGAGCACTGAGTAATATACAGAGTTGTTGAATCACTATATTGCACACCTGAAATGAATATAATACTGTATATTAATTATACTGGAATTGCTTTTTTCAATATATATAACTAATAACCTTTCTCAGTGAGTTTTATGGAATAATACAAAAATAAAGCAATATTATATTGATCCATCAATATTTTCCTCCTTTTAGCCTTTTGAATTTATGTAAATACCTCTATGTACACTTTTAAAGTGCAATTTTCTTTTTTTATGTTCTGTACCTTTATTCAGTTTTACTTTTTAAGTTTTATTTTAATTTCAAGATAGTTAGCATACAGTGTTATATTAGTTTCAGGTATGCAATATAGTGATTCAATGATTCTATACATTGCTCGGTGCACATCATAATACTGGATCTTAAGTGAATAAATAAAAATTAAAAATAATTATTTCCATAAAAATATTTAATTAACATCATTGTTAATTTGACTTTTATTGACTTTTATTTAATTTGACTTTTATTTTGTTCTTTTGCCATTTTTAAAGTGTGACTCTCCAAAATGCAATTAAAGGAAATCATAATATAAAATGTAAATTACAGAATTTTAATTTGTATACTTCAAGAAGTCATTTGCTCCACAAAATGATGTGAAACAGCAACTGGATTTTATTTCATAAAGAACCTGGATTGAGAATATTTGTTGAGCTTGAAAGGCAGGATTTCTGAGTTTTGGAAAAGAAGTGGCTATCTTTATCCTACTTCACATAGGCAATAAATTAAATAACTGAACAATTGCCTAAAAACTACTTTATATTGGAAGAAAATATAAATCATTTGGAACTTTATCCAAACCAATTTCAATGGTAGGCTTGAAGTGCTAATAATTTTAACTGATTTTCATATGTGGAGCTTAAAGAATGCTCATGCCAGATCCATTCACCTTTCTTAATTATATAAGAAAAAGTCACAAAAATTAGTGATTCTTAATAAAATATTGAGTTGAGTTTTATGAAGATATACAGTGCCTGTATTTTTAGTTGCTTTCAAGTTGGTTATTAGCCAAATCTTCCTTACCCATATTATTTTACCTCATATTAAGTTTGCTGCCACTAGATAGAATTGCAAATTATTTGGTACATTAAGAGCATATCCTTAAGGCATAGACCTACTTTTATTGCACCAACATTTCTTCCTTAGTTCATACCTATGATTTTATGGTGGAAGTGAGTTTCATAAACCAGCTAACAAAAAAGGAAAAGAGCCTCAGGCTTGGTTCACAAATAGATTACCTGAAAAATGCTACTGTAAGAAAGAAATGCATTACCATTGCATTATAGCCCCTGTCACAGGTGGCCATAGAGTGTAGGGGTAGAGGAAATTCTCATAAAGCAAAATGCTGAGAGAAATACACTTATTTGTCTACTTTTATATGGTGGGCGAAATAGCCTGCTACACAAGATGAGGATATACATGCCTAATGACTAAAAGTTTTACTGCTTGGTCAAGGATCTTGAAGGAACCAGATAGGGAACCCAGAGTCAAGGAAGTTTGAAGAGGCAGCATGTGAATGGACCTATGAGATTGAGCACAATATGCAAATCTTTGTGCCTCAAATCGATGCTCATCAAGAAAGGATCCTCCACAATGGAGACATTCAACAAACCAGATATAAAGAACAAGTCATCCAGGAAATGTCAAGCGGCTCGGACATCCTTCACCTTAGTGCTTACACAAAGTGCCCATAAAGTGAGTGGTATGGATGGAGGCTGTATGTAAGCCACAAAATATGGACCATCTCTTACCAAGGCTGGTAAAGCCACTGAGCTGCTGAGGATGCAGCCTCAGTCATAGACCAATGCTAAACTCTCAATATGGCACCATCCTTTAAGAAAACTAAGCAGTAGCAGGTAACAAATTTATTACATTCAAATTACTTTTATTATTTGTCCTTTCTTTGATTGACTTTTTTTTCTTATATGTGGGTTAGACTTCCTTTCTTGAAGAGCCTCTGCCTGTACCACTCACTCTCCTTGTGCTTTGGAATATCTGATTTACTAATATGGGTCCCTGCATAACACTACCATCCCCACAAAGTAAAACAACAGGCACATGATCATGAGATCACAAGATTCACTGGCCCTACCATATACTGTATCATATGGAACCCGTCTACTTGGTTGAATATAGGAATGCAATATTAAAGGATAACCAGGGTTCCTCAACCTAAGTTCTATTGACATTATGGGATAAACAATTCTTTGTTGTGGGGAGCTGTCCTTTGTAATGCAACATGGATGTTTAGCAACATCCCTGACTTCCAGCCACCATTCACCTACTGGTATGACAGGTGTGACAACCAACAATGTCTTCAGACAGTGTCAAATATCCCCTGGTATGTGGGGAGAACAGTCTTCAGTTGAGAACCACTAGGGTAAATAAAGATATCAGTTTGGAGCTATCCTGCAAATTTGGGACTCCCCTCCAGAAGTATTACACATATTTAATCAATGGCCAATAAGAAGAGCTTCACCCTCAACAGCTAAAATTACAACAGTCTTAATAAATAAATAAATAAATAAATAAATAAATAAATAAATAAATAAATAATAAAATTACAACAGTCTGAGAACAAAAAAAAAGTGAAAGCTTGACTCCCCATTATTTCCAGTGATTTTCTTGCAAATTTGTTCTTGCTGCTTCTACAAACTTAAGTTCTGCCAGATAGACCATTGGTTACCAGGATGGGAGGAGAAGCAGCTTCTAGAAAGAGCCCAAGAATGGGTTCCATTAAGCCTGAAGCAATGATTGCTTCTACTTGTAACTGTCTTGTTGGTGGACTGATAGAGAAAGGATTTGCTATAATGTAATGTAATATAATCTATTATAATTATCCATTCTTGCAGCTAAAAAATAGAGATCGAGGAATATGTTGGGAATTGAGAGAATTCACTGGGGCTTCTTTTGGTGCTTTCAGCCTCAGTTATATCACTGAACAAGAAAATGTAGCATATGCAGCTTGGCAAGGGCAAAACAAGACTTCTACAGATCTTTTTATCTTCTGTCTTGGAGCCTTCTCTAAAGTCCCTGGGACTTAGTCAGGTAGAGAGAAAATGCAACCAGAATATAAAGAAAGTGTTGCCCTTAGAGACAACTGTCAAACTAAAAGGTGGAGAGGCCAAAGGATACGTGACCCAGCTTCTTAAAAACGCTGGCAGAGTCAAGACCCAAATGCCTACACTGGAGACCTCGAACCATACAAACTAGTATTAGCTCTCTCTGCTTCCAAGTTCACTCTCCCTGCCCTCTATTCCTCTGTCCTAGGTAGCCCCGAATAAACTGGCAACTAAATCTGTATCTGAGGTTCTGATTTGAGGAACCTAAACCAAAACAAATATTAACTCTGATATTTCCCAATTAGCACACATACACTCCTACTGCCACATCTATACTACTTTCATTCTTAGACTCTCCTTCTTAGAAAATTAGGCATTTCTCATCCTTTTCATAGGCAACCTCTCCACTATTTCCTTGAACCATCCTCTCATACATCTCTGAAGACTTAATATTTACCTTACCTTTTTTCAGAATCATGAACATTAAACTTTTATCTTTCCAAAGCCTCCTTCTCCAAACAGGAGAGACAGGGAAGGAGGGGGGTTGAGAGAGAGGTTGAGAAAAGAAACTGTCTTCTGGAATGCACTCACCTTCAGGTGCTCACATTTACCCTCTATATCTATATGACATGAAAAAACAGTGTATAGTCTACCTCTACTTCATCTCTCATGTACCTCTTTGTCCCCTGTGATCTGGCTTCCCACTTACTCTGCTCTGCTTTCCTTCATTTCCTTTTTTTTAAAAGATTTTATTTATTTATTCATGAGAGACACAGAGAGAGAGAGAGGCAGAGACACAGGCAGAGGGAGAAGCAGGCTCCATGCAGGGAGCCCGGTGTGGGACTCGATCCCAGGACCCCAGGATCACTCCCTGAGCCAAGCCACCCAGGCGTTCCTGCTTTCCTTCATTTCTGTAGAGGAGTAACATTAATAACCATGTAGATATTTTCTTGTAGGTATAAAAAAAGTCTAGTAACTCAAAAGATTTCCAGATCTGCCATCACTTTCATTAGCCAGCATAGACATGAACCTTATATTCTTGTGATTCCTCATTCATTGGGTTTGACAACTTCTGATACAGCCTGAAAACAAATTTTCTTAGGATCAATTGCAACCCTTTATGAAAAAGGGCAAAGGTAAAAAAAAAAAAAAAAAAAGATTTAAAAATGTGTTACCGGGGCAGCCCTGGTGGCTCAGTGGGTTTAGCGCCACCTCCAGCCCAGGGCATGATCCTGGAGATCCAGGATCGAGTCCCACATCAGGCTCCCTGCATGGAGCCTGCTTCTCCCTCTGCCTGTGTCTCTGCCTCTCTCTCTCTCTCTCTCTCTCTGTGTGCCTCTATGAATAAATAAATAAAATATTTTAAAAAATTAAAATGTGTTACCTTGCAATTACAACTCAAAATCTAGTTAATTTTTAATTTTTTATGTTTGGACATGGAATTAACAGGAGTCTAAGCTAGTATTTCTTAAAATTTAATATAGTAGCATTATTAACAATAGCCTAATTATGGAAAGAGCCCAAATATCCATGGACTGATGAATGCATAAAGATATGGTATATATATTTATATATTGGTATATATATATGTATATATATATATAACTATTATAACAGAATATTACTCAGCCATAAAAAAGAATGAAATCTTGCCATTTGCTATGACATTGATAGAGCTAGAATATACTGTGCGAAGCAAAATAAGTCAGTCAGAGAAAGACAAATACCTCATAATTTCACTCATATATGGAATTTAAGAAACAAAACAGAGGAACATAGGAGGAAATAAAAGAAGAATGCAATCATAAAACAGACTCAACTATAGAGAACAAACTGAGGTTTGATGGAGGGAGGTGGGTGGAGGATGGGCTAGTTGGGTGATGGGTATTGAGAAGGGCACTTGTGATGAGCACTGTATGTTGTATTCAAGTGATGAATCACTAAATTCTACTTCTGAAACCAACATTAGACTGTATATTAACTAACTGGAATTTATTTTTTAAGACTTTATTTATTTATTCATGAGAGACACAGAGAGAGAGAGGCAGAGAGACAGGCAGAGGGAGAAGCAGGCCCCGCGCAGGTAGCCTGACATGGGACTTGATCCCGGGTCTCCAGGATCAGGCCCTTGGCTGAAGGCGGTGCTAAACCACTGAGCCACCCAGGGATCCCACTAACTGGAATTTAAATAAAAACTTGAAACTACAAAAAATGCATATCAATCGCCTCTGTGTCTTTTTTAAATGCAATTTCTGCTCAGTAGGTAGAGAGTGGCACAGAATATTAACATTTCTGAGAAGTTCTCAGGAGATATCGCTATTGTTGGTTCATAGACATTCAGGTAGCAACAACCTAATCATGGCCTATCTCATATGTCAGAAAACACAAGTTCCTGAATATGAATGCTTTAGTAATATTTCCAATTGACCCACATTGTTAGGAAAAGTTAGAATTTGGGAAATTAATTAAGGTGATAAAGAGGCTTCCCAATTTGCATTTATAATATTTTTGTTTCAAATATAGAGTATTAGTGAAAATATGTTCATTTTTTCACTAATTCATTTTTTTCAATGTGTACTTTGTTCAGGACAAGCTACGTACAGCGATCTAGTGCTATGCATTAGATGTGCCAGGGTGAGCTAACTGGACCTGAAACACTCTTGCAGAGTTTAATACTATATTAAGTATTAATTAATTAACTAGTTAATACTAAGTATAATTTAAATAGCCAGATAAATAAGCATCAAATTGAAGATTTTCAGTCTAAGTCCACTCAGATATCCGTATTCCAAGTTTCGGCATCCCAATCTGTTTTAATTATCAGTGACTGCATAATTACACCAAAACATTTATGCTTCACCACAGCATTTATTTTTTTAAACATTGTTTTCACTTATTTGAAAGAGAGAGCATGAGTGTGGGTAGGGCCAGAGAGACAAATAGACTCCCCACTGAGCAGGAGGACCACCACAGGGCTCAGTCTCAACACCCTGAGATCACGACTTGAGCCAAAGGCAGATGCTTAACTGCCGGAGCCACCCAGGTGCCCTTCACCACAGTGTTTAAACAAAGGCCATGTCCTTCCCACAGCCAGTCTGCAGCTAAACATGGGGGTGAGGGTGCCAGGCCTGACCCAATGAAGGGAATCTTTGAGCCAGAGCTTCCCTTTAGGATAGCTAAGACTTTCTCAGGGTTGCTTCACAGTCTGAGGCTCCTCTTCACCAGTCCTCTTCCTTTCTTGGGTGTCAGTCCAGCATCTCGTTTAAAAGCCTTCTCTGATGGTGCCCGCTGCTGCTCTGCTTTATTTTTCACAGATTTTCCCTCAATAAATCTCTTATACCTCTAACTCTGTTAGAGGCATCTACTTCTCAAAGGACCCAAATGACACTACAACTAAATGCATTGAAAAATTCTGAACTAGTTTATTTTGCAAACATACATTCACACAAATACACACACACACACATACACAAAGCACACGCACAAAATTGACAAAACTATAAGGTTCTGAAGATTAAATGGTAGTGATGTATCCATATAATTTCTAAATTTGATAGCTATCTTGGGTTACATAGGGGAACACTCCTGTTCCTTTTCTTTTTTTTTCCCCACTCTTGTTTCTTAGAAAGGCACAGTAAAGTATTTGGGGATGATTGGTTTAAGGAAAACAACTTTTTTTCTATATTTTTTTATTGGAGTTCGATTTGCCAACATACAGCATAACACCCAGTACTCATCCCATCAAGTACCCCCCTCAGTGCCTGTCACCCAGTCACCCCCACCCCCCACTCACCTCCCTTTCCACCACCCCTTGTTCGTTTCCCAGAGTTAGGAGATTCTCATGTTCTGCCTCCCTCTCTGATATTTCTCACTCATTTTCTCTCCTTTTCCCTTTATTCCCTTTCACTATTTTTTATATTCCCAGAATGAATGAGACCATATAATGTTTGTCCTTCTCTGATTGACTTATTTCACTCAGCATCATACCCTCCAGTTCCATCCATGTCGAAGAAAATGGTGGGTATTTGTCATTTCTAATGGCTGAGGAATATCCCACTGTATACAGAGACCACACCTTCTCTATCCATCATCTGTCGATGGACACCGAGGCTCCTTCCACAGTGTGGCTATTGTGGACATTGCTGCTAGAAACATCAGGGTGCAGGGGTCCCGGCGTGTCACTGCATCTGTATCTTTGGGGTCAATCCCCAGCAGTGCAATTGCTGGGTCGTAGGGCAGGTCTATTTTTAACTCTTTGAGGAACCTCCACACAGTTTTCCAGAGTGGCTGCACCAGTGCACATTCCCACCAACAGTGCAAGAGGGTTCCCCTTTCTCCACTCCTCTCCAACATTTGTGATTTCCTGCCTTGTTAATTTTCCCCATTCTCACTGGTGTGAGGTGGTATCTCATTGTGGTTTTGATTTGTATTTCCCTGATGGCCAGTGATGCGGAGCATCTCCTCATGTGCTTGTTGGCCATGTCTACGTCTTCCTCTGTGAGATTTCTCTTCATGTCTTTTGCCCATTTCATGATTGGATTGTTTGTCTCTTTGCTGTTGACTTTAATAAGTTCTTTATAGACCTTGGATACTAGCCCTTTATCTGATATGTCATTTGCAAATATCTTCTCCCATTCTGTAGGTTGTCTTTGAGTTTTGTTGACTGTTTCTTTTGCTGTGCAGAAGCTTTTTATCTTGATTAAGTCCCAGTAGTTCATTTTGGCTTTTGTTTCTTTTGCCTCCATGGATGTATCTTGCAAGAAGTTGGTGTGGCCAAATTCAAAAAGGGTGTTGCCTGTGTTCTCCTCTAGGATTTTGATGGAATCTTGTCTCACATTTAGATCTTTCTTCCATTTTGAGTTTGTCTTTGTGTCTGGTGTAAGAGAGTGGTCTAGTTTCATTCTTCTGCATGTGGATGTCCAATGTTCCCAGCACCATTTATTGAAGAGACTGTCTTTCTTCCAGTGGAAAGTCTTTCCTGCTTTGTCGAATATTAGTTGACCATAAAGTTGAGGGTCCACTTATGGATTCTCTATTCTGTTCCATTGATCTCTGTGTCTGTTTCTGTGCCAGGACCACACTGTTCTGATGACCACAGCTTTGTAGGACAACCTGAAATCTGGCATTGTGATGCCCCCGGCTCTGGTTTTCTTTTTCAATATTCCCCTGATTATTCATTGTCTTTTCTGATTCCAGGCAAATCTTAAAATGAGTCGTTCCAACTCTCAGAAGAAAGATGATGGTACTTTGATAGGGATTGCATTGAATGTGTATGTTGCCCTGCGGAGCATGGACATTTTCACAATATTCATTCTTCCAATCCATGAGCATGGAATATTTTTCCATCTCATTGTGTCTTCTTCAATTTCTTTCAGAAGTGTTCTGTAGTTTTTAGGGTATAGATCCTTTCCCTCTTTGGTTAGGTTTATTCCTAGGTATCTTATGCTTTTGGGTGCAATTGTAAATGGGATTAACTCCTTAATTTCTCTTTCTTCAGCCTCATTGTCAGTGTGTAGAAATGCCACTGACTTCTGGCCATTGATTTTGTATCCCCCCACACTGCTGAATTGCTGTATGGGTTCTAGCAATCTTGGGGTGGAGGCTTTTGGGTTTTCTATGCAGAGTATCATGTCATCTGCAAAGAGGGAGAGTTTGACTTCTTCTTTGCCAATTTGAATGCCTTTTATTTCATTTTGTTGCCTGATTGCTGAGGCTAGGAAGTCTAGTACTATGTTGAATAGCAGTGATGAGCGTGGACATCCTGTCGTGGTCCTGATCTTAGGGGAAAGGCTCCCAGTGTTTCCCCATCGAGAATGATATTTACTGTGGTCTTTTTGTAGATGGCTTTTAAGATGCTGAGGAATGTTCCCTCTATCCCTACACCCTCAAGAGTTTTGATCAGGAATGGATGGATGGATGGATGGATGGATGGATGTTGTATTTGTCAAATGCTTTCTCTGCATCTATTGAGAGGATCATATGGTTCTTGTTTTTTCTCTTGTTGATGTGATCTACCATGTTGATTGCTTTACAAGTGTTGAACCAGCCTTGCATCCCGGGGATAAATGCCAGTTGGTATGGTGAATAATATTCTTAATGTACTGTTGGATCCTATTGGCTAGTATCTTGTTGATATTTTTTGCATCTGTGTTCATCAGGGATATTGGTCTATATTCTCCTTTTGGTGGGGTCTTTGTCTAGTTTTGGAATTAAGGTGATGCTGGCCTCATAAAACGAGTCTGGAAATATTCCATCCCTCTCTATACTTTGGAACATCTTTAGTAGAATAGGTATTGCTTCTTCTTTAAACCTTTGATAGAATTCCCCTGGGAAGCCATCTGGCCCTGGACTTTTCTGTCTTGGGAGGTGTTTCATGACTGCGTCAATTTCCTCCCTGGTTATTGGCCTCTTCAGGTTTTCTATTTCTTTCTGGTTCAGTTTTGGTAGCTTGTGTTTCTCTAGAAATGTGTCCATTTCTTCTAGATTGCCTAATTTATTGGCATTTGGCTGCGCATAATAGGTTTTTAAGATCGTTTGTATTTCCTTGGTATTGGTTGTGGTCTCTTCTTTTTCATTAATGATTTTACTCGTTAGAGTCTTTTTTGTTTTTAATAAGGCTGGCTAATGGTTTATCTATCTTATTAATTCTTTCAAAGAACCAACTCCTGGTTTTGTTGATCTGTTCCACAGTTCTTCTGGTCTCTATTTCATTGAGTTCTGCTCAAATCTTTATTAACTCTCTTTTTCTGCTGGATGTAGGTCTTATTTGCTGGTCTTTCTCCAGTTCCTTTAGGTGCAAGGTTAACTTGTGTATTTGAGTTCTTTCCAGGTTTTTGAGGGATGCTTGTATTGCGATTCATTTCCCTCTCAGGACTGCTTTTGCTGTATCCCAAAGATTTTGAATGGTTGTATCTTCATTCTCATTAGTTTCCATGAATCTTTTTAATTCTTCTCTAATTTCCTGGTTGACCCTTTCATCTTTTAGCAGAATGCTCTTTCACCTCCACATGTTTCAGTTTCTTCCAAATGTCTTCTTGTGATTGAGTTCTAGTTTTCATAGGATTATGGCCTTAAAATATGCAGAGGCCAATCCCAATCTTTTGGTATCAGCTAAGACCTGATTTTTTTTAATAATAAATTTATTTTTTGTTGGTGTTCAATTTGCCAACATACAGAATAACACCCAGTGCTCATCCCGTCAAGTGCCCCCCTCAATGCCCATCACCCATTCACCCCCACCCCCCGCCCTCCTCCCCTTCCACCACCCCTAGTTCGTTTCCCAGAGTTAGCAGTCTTTATGTTCTGTCTCCCTTTCTGATATTTCCCACACATTTCTTCTCCCTTCCCTTATATTCCCTTTCACTATTATTTATATTCCCCCAAATGAATGAGAACATATAATGTTTGTCCTTCTCCGACTGACTTACTTCACTCAGCATAATACCCTCCAGTTCCATCCATGTGGAAGCAAATGGTGGGTATTTGTCGTTTCTAATGTCTGAGTAATATTCCATTGTATACATAAACCACATCTTCTTTATCCATTCATCTTTCGATGGACACTGAGGCTCCTTCCACAGTTTGGCTATTGTGGACATTGCTGCTATAAACATTGGGGTGCAGGTGTCCCAGGGTTTCATTGCCTC
This sequence comes from Canis aureus, assembly GCF_053574225.1. NCBI lineage: Eukaryota > Metazoa > Chordata > Mammalia > Carnivora > Canidae > Canis > Canis aureus. The sequence continues at coordinate 24,044,892 of NC_135623.1, forward strand.
TGTATCTTTGGGGTAAATCCCCAACAGTAACAGCTAAGACCTGATTTGTGACCCAGTATGTGATCTATTCTGGAGAAAGTTCCATGTGCAGTTGAGAAGAATGTGTATTCAGTTGCATTTGGATGTAAAGTTCTGTAAATATCTGCAAAATCCATCTGGTCCAGGGTATCACTTAAAGCTCTTGTTTTTTCAGAGATGTTGTGCTTAGATCTTTCTTTGACAGAAAGCTTCATGTTGAAGTATCCCAATATTAGTGTATTATTCTCTAAGTATGTCTTTACTTTGGTTATTAATTGGTTGATATACTTGGCAGCTCCCACATTAGAGGCATAAATATTCATGATTGTTAGGTCCTCTTGTTGCATAGACCCTTTAAGTACGATATAGTGTTCCTCATCTCTTACTACAGTCTTTGGGATAAACTTTATCTGATATGAGAATTGCTACCCCAACTTTCTTTTGAGGACCATTTGAATGGTAAATGGTCCTCCAACCTTTTATTTTCAGGCTGTAGGTGTCTTTAGGTCTAATGAGTCTCTTGTAGACAGCAAATAGATGGGTCTTGCTTTTTTTATCCAGTCTGAAGCCTTGCGCCTTTTGATGGGATCATTAAGCCCATTCACGTTCAGAGTTACTATCGAAAAATATGAATTTAGTGTAATCATAATACCTATTCAGTCCCTGTTTTTGTGGATTATTTCTTTGGACTTCCTCTTTCTTTTACAGAATCCCTCTTAGTATTTCTTGCAGAGCTGGTTTGGTGGTCACATATTCTTTCAGTTTCTGCCTATCTTGGAAGCCCTTTATCTCTCCTTCTACTCTGAATGAGAGCCTTGCTGGATAGAGTATTCTTGGCTGCATGTTCTTCTCATTTAGGACCCTGAATATATCCTGCCAGCCTTTTCTGGCCTCTCAGATCTGTGTGGAGAGGTCTGCTGTTAATCTAATATTTCTCCCCATATAAGTTAGGAATCTCTTGTCCCTTGCTGCTTTAAGGATCTTCTCTTTATCTTTGGAATTTACAGGTTTCATTATTAAATGTCAAGGTGTTGAACGTTTTTTATTGATTTGGGGGTGGGGGGTATCTCTCTATGTCCTGGATCTGAATGCCTATTTCCCTCCCCAAATTAGGGAAGCTCTCAGCTATGATTTGTTCAAATACACTTTCTGGTCCTTGGTCCTTTTCAGTGCCCTCTGGAACCCCAATTAAATGTAGATTTTTCCTTCTGAGGCTATCGTTTATTTCCCTTAACCTTTCCTCGTGGTCTTTTAATGGTTTTTCTCTTTTTTACTCAGCCTCCCCACTTGCCATCAACTTGTCTTCTATGTCACTCACTCGTTCTTCTACTTTGTTAACCCTTGTTGTTAGGAGCTCCAGTTTGAATTGCATCTCATTTAATTGATTTTTAATTTTGGCCTGATTAGATCTAAATGCTGCAGTCATGAAGTCTCTTGAATCTTTTATGCTTTTTTCCAGAGCCACCAGTAGCTTTATTTTTTTGCTTCTGAATTGGCTTTCTGACATTGGATTGTAATCCCAATTCTGTAACTCTGTGACAGAGGGTACTGTTTCTGACTCTTTCTTTTGTGGTGAGTTCTTCTCTCTAGTCATTTTGCTCAGTGCAGAGTGGCTAAAAATGAGTTGTACTGGAAAAAAGGAAGAAAAAAAATAAAGAGTAAAAGACAAACAAAACAAAATAAGGATGGGTACATTTTGGTACTTTATACTGTAAATCTGTTGACCTCCCCTGGAGCTCTCCAGCACTGCTCGGTCAAGGACTTGCTCTTCCCTTGTCCTTCCAGCTGGTCTTCTGGGGGAGGGGCTGCTGTGCTGATTCTCAGGTGTGTGCACCTGGGGAGCTGCCCCGCCCCCTGCCAGGTGCCCGGCTCAATGGGAGCTCTTTACCCCCTGAAGCCCCTGTTCCCTGGGGCCCCGCTCTCTCCCAGGCACAGGGTGACACCAGGGGGGACAACACCACTGGCAGCGGCCAGCTCTCCAGCCTTGGAGTCCGCTCCCCCAGTAACACCCGCTGCTCCTAGTCCACACTGACCTAGGTGCCCCCGTGGTGGGTGCTACCCTGCACAGCTCTGGGTCCCCCAGGGCAGGATTGTCCCCACTGTTCTGTCCTCCCCACCTCCCCCTGGGCCCCGAGGCCCCCGGCACCCCCCTTAGCCCAGCTCCTTGGGGCCCCTCCCCCACTTGGTTCTTTTTTCATTTTTCCACCTTCCTACTTTGTTAGAAGCGCAAACCCTTCTCTCTGTGGAGCTCCAGCTGCTCTCTCTTGAAATCTCAGGTTGAATTCGTAGGTTTTCAGGATGATTTGAAAGTTATCTAGGTAAGTTGGGGAGGACAGGTGACTGGGGACCGTACTTCTCCACCCTCTTGCCCTGCCCCTCGGGAAAACAACTTTTTAAAAACTGTACTCTCAAGTTTTCTATGACTTTTTGATTGTTTCAAAATGTAAAAAGTAGAATCAGAAGACACAAAGAAGTTCACTGGAACATAATAATTCTGAAATCTAAGTGAGAACATGGTGCCAATTCCTTGTTTTCCAAGGTGTTAAAAACTGAATTGCATTTCCCAAAATTTACATGTTAAAGCCCTGGACCCCAATGTGACTATATTTGAGATGTGGCCTATAATGATGAAAATAGGATTAAATGAGGCCATTCGGGCGGGGCTTGAATTCAATGTGACAGAGTGAGAAGGCAGCCAAAGAGAGAGGCCTTGGGAGAGAGCAAACTTGCCCACACCTCAGTCTTGAGTTCCTAGACCCCAGAACTATGAGAAAATAAATTTCTGTTGTTTAAGCCACTTTGTCTGTGGTATTTGTTAGGTCAGCCCCAGCTGACAAGAGAGTGGGGAAACAAAGTTTCATTGACTTGAATCTCAGGTTTGCTTTTTATTTTTTTAAGATTTATTTATTCATTTGAGAGAGAGGGAGAGAGAAGGGCAGAGACAGAGAGTGCATGCATGCAGAGGGGCAGAGGGAGAGGGAGTGAGAAACTCCAAGTAGACTCTGCATTGAGCCCATAGCCTGACATGAAGCTAGATCTCACAACCACCTGAGCTGAAACCAACAGTCAGACGTTCACCTGACTGTGCCACCCAGGTCCCCCTTAGGGCTGCTCTTTAGGAGTGCTTTTCTATGGCTGTTGGCTTCAGTCTCTACCCTCTGAGTCATCTTTCTGTTTCCATTAGAAATGATTTGGGTTCATACTGAAGTAGCTTTCTTAGCCTGTTTCTCTCTCACAAACGTTTGGAGGCACAGAATTCTCTTTTAAATTTGAATTATCTCTGTTTTAGTTCAGACTGGTGGTATTTCTTCCAGCCAACATCCCAATCTGCTTTTGAGAGATTGGTAATACTTTGAACTCATTTTATAATCCTGAAATTGGCATAAGTAAATTTAACACCTAATTTATAGCAATGTCAGCACTATAGCTATCAGAAATAAGATACGGCTGCCATAGAAGCTCTCCATTTCACTGACCATGACTTCAACTGAGATTTTAAAGATCTGAGCTTCTCACATCCTTTCTACCAATTCTACAGAACACTTGGAGAAGGCCACCCCATGCCACAATTCTGGTCATCATTGCTGCCATAACAGCCAAGTTCGGCAGCCACTTATTTGACCAAGGCACTTGATTACAATCAATAAGTGATAACTTCTTTTTTGGAGTTTTATGACCTTTTTCATTAATTTTTATAAAGGCTTTATTAAAATATAATTCATAGACTAAAAAATTCATGCTTTTGGAGACACCTGGGTGGTTCAGTGGCTGGGCATCTGCCTTTGGCTCAGGGTGTGATCACAGGTTCCTGGGATTGAGTCTCACATTGGGCTCTCTGCAGGGAGCCTGCTTCTCCCTCTGCCTGTCTCTGCCCCCCTCTCTGTGTCTCTCATAAATAAATAAATAGAATCTTTTTTAAAAAATTCACCCTTTTGGGATCCCTGGGTGGCGCAGCGGTTTGGCGCCTGCCTTTGGCCCAGGGCGCGATCCTGGAGACCCGGGATCGAATCCCACGTCGGGCTCCCGGTGCATGGAGCCTGCTTCTCCCTCTGCGTATGTCTCTGCCTCTCTCTCTCTCTCTGTGTGTGACTATCATAAATAAATAAAAATTAAAAAAAAATTCACCCTTTTGAAGTGCTCAATTTAGTGGTTTTAGTATATTCAGAGTCATGCACCTCTCATGACTAATTTTAGAACATTTTCATCATCACAGAATGAAACCCTGTACCCACCAGTAGTTACTCTCCATTCGCCTCTTCCTCCATCTTCTAGCAATCACTAATCTACGCTCTGTCTTTTTGGCTGGCATCTTTAACTTAGTATAATATGTTCAAGATTCATCCATGTTATACATGTATCAGTACTGCATTCCTTTTTATTACCAAATAATACTCCATTAAATGGACATGCCATGCCACAACGTTTTGCTTATCCATTTGTCAGTTGCCAAGCTTTTGAGTTGTTTCACTTTTGGCCATTATGAAAACACTGCCATGAAAACTCATACAAGTTTTTGTGTAAACGCATATTTTCTTTCTTTTTAACTTTTTAATTGACACATACTTGCAATCACTTTGTATAGGGAGGAGTTAAGATGGCAGAGGAGGAGGACCCTAAGCTTGTCTTGCCCCTGAAACATAGCTAGGTAGTTATCAAATCATTCTGAACCAAAAAAAAAAAATCAACTGGACGTCAGAGAGAACAAAAACTGGAAGTCTACAAGTAGGAAAGTGACCACCTTTTGGAAGGTAGGATGTTCAGAGACTTGAATTGGGGGAGATATAGCTGTGGATATGGTATTAGGGAGGCAGCTTGCTCATGGAGGCTCCCACCAACCAGTATAAGCAGTGGAACTCAACATAGGAACTTGCAGAAGTCTGCTTCTACGGGCGACATGCCAGGTGTCAAGGTGTTTGTGTGGCAAAGCAGGGCAAAGTCCCAGGAGTGACAGGTGGTCTGAGGATCCCTGTGGGTGACAAGAAGAACAGGTGTGCCTAAGTGCTGCACTGTTTCCAGGGATAGGAGTGTGGAAGCCAGGTGCAAGCCGCCAGTCTCAGGGCCAGCTTACTGCTCTGTATCACCATGAACTGTGAACTGCCCGGTGGTTGTGCCACCACTTGCCTGGACTGCTGGCGAACAGCAAAGAGAAACAAGACTCTTCCCAGGAGCAACAGTGTGGGTCCCTGCTGTGGGAGTCCTTAAAATTTGGAGTTTTGAAACTCAGCTGCACACCTGAGATTAAAAAAAAAAAAAAAAAGCTCAGACACAGGCAGGGTTCTGAGGAAACTCTGGAGAAACAAGAAGAGTGATTGAGTGCTCTTCTTTGAGGGCTCACTGAAGAGCAAGGGCAGGAACTTTGAGCTCCCACAGGGGAGCAGAGCACTGCCATAGTCATCCCATCCATAACACTGAAAACCTTCAGGGAGCAAAACGGTGCTACCTAGTGGAGGCCACAGAAATTTATACCAAACCCTGACCCCTTGCACCCCAGAGACATGTTTCCCCTCGGACCACCTAGAGAATCAGTCCAATAGGCTCCCTCCCTCTGAAGACCGGCACAATTTGCTCATACCAAGTTTACTGACCCTAGAGGACTGCAAAGCTTCAGCTCTAGGGGAAAATAGTATGTATCTTCCTTTGTACTTTTATTCTTCATTCTTATTACTATTTTTTCATTTATTTTGTTTTTTCAATTCCTTTTATTTATTTTTATTATTTTTAAAATATTTTTAAAATTTTGTTTATTTTCATTTTATTTTATTTTATTTCTGGATGTAGGTTCTTCTTTTTAAAAAAGATTTTATTTATTTAGTCAAGACAGAGCAAGAGAGAGAGAGACAAGCAGAGGGAGCTGCAGAGAGAGAAGAAGCCACCTCCCCACTGAGCAGAGAGAGTCCGACTAAGGGCTCAACCCCAGTACCGTAGGAACAAGACCTGAGATGTGGGCAGACACTTAACCACCTGAGCCACCCAGGCACCCAGATCTAGATTCTTTTAACAAGCAGATAAAAACACACTGAGGACATTTTTTTTTGTTTTGGGGGTTTTTTCCTTTGTTTTTTGTTTCATTTGTGGAGAGGAGGGTTCTTTCTTCTTTTCTTTTCTGGACAAAATGATGAATCAGAGAAATTCACCCCGAAACAAACAACAGGAAGTAGAACTCATGGCCAGGGATTTAGTCAATATAGATGTAAGATGTCTGAATTAGAATTTAAAACTGATTATAATTTGATAAAGGAGGAAAGACTATCCATTGGAAGAAAGACAGTCTCTTCAATAAATAGTGCTGGGAAAATTGGACATCCACATGCAGAAGAATGAAACTAGACCACTCCCTTGCACCATACACAAAGATAAACTCAAAATGGATGAAAGATCTAAATGTGAGACAAGATTCCATCAAAATCCTAGAGGAGAACACAGACAACACCCTTTTTGAACTCAGCCACAGTAACTTCTTGCAAGATACATCCACGAAGACAAAAGAAACAAAAGCAAAAATGAACTATTGGGACTTCATCAAGATAAGAAGCTTTTGCACAGCAAAGGATACAGTCAACAAAACTCAAAGACAACCTACAGAATGGGAGAGGATATTTGCAAATGACGTATCAGATAAAGGGCTAGTTTCCAAGATCTATAAAGAACTTCTTAAACTCAACACCAAAGAAACAATCCAATCATGAAATGGGCAAAAGACATGAAGAGAAATCTCACAGAGGAAGACATAGACACGGCCAACATGCACATGAGAAAATGCTCTGCATCACTTGCCATCAGGGAAATACAAATCAAAACCACAATGAGATACCACCTCACACCAGGGAGAATGGGGAAAATTAACAAGGCAGGAAACCACAAATGTTGGAGAGGATGAGGAGAAAAGGGAACCCTCTTACACTGTTGGTGGGAATGTGCACTGGTGCAGCCACTCTGGAAAACTGTGTGGAGGTTCCTCAAACAGTTAAAAATAGACCTGCCCTACGACCCAGCAATTGCACTGTTGGGGATTTACCCCAAAGATACAGATGCAATGAAACGCCGGGACACCTGCACCCCGATGTTTATAGCAGCAATGTCCACAATAGCCAAACTGTGGAAGGAGCCTTGGCATCCATCGAAAGATGAATGGATAAAGAAGATGTGGTTTATGTATACAATGGAATATTACTCAGCCATTAGAAATTACAAATACACACCATTTGCTTCAATGTGGATGGAACTGGAAGGTATTATGCTGAGTGAAATAAGTCAATCGGAGAAGGACAAACATTATATGTTCTCATTCATTTGGGGAATATAAATAATAGTGAAAGGGAATATAAGGGAAGGGAGAAGAAATGTGTGGGAAATATCAGAAAGGGAGACAGAACATAAAGACTCCTAACTCTGGGAAACTGGTGGTGGAAGGGGAGGTGGGCGGGGGGTGGGGGTGAATAGGTTATGGTCACTGAGGGGGCATTTGATGGGATGAGCACTGGGTGTTATTCTGTATGTTGGCAAATTGAACACCAATAAAAAATAAATTTATTATTTAAAAATATTAAACTGATTATAAGAATACTTGCTGGACTTGAAAAAAGTGTAGGATACACTAGATAATCCCTTACTACAGAGATAAGAGAACTAAAATCAAGTCAGAAAAAAAAGTCAGTCCAAAATTAAAAAGCCAAAATTAAAAATGTTATAACTGAGATGCAAACACAAATGGATGCCATAAAAATGAGGATGGATGAACAGAGGAGTGAATCATTGCTATAGAAAATAAAACTAAGGAATATAATGAAGCTGAATAGAAGAGGGAAACAAAGGTAATAGATTACAAAGGTAGACTTAGGAAACTCAGTGACTTATTAAAATGTAATGACATTCATATTATGGGAATCCCAGAAGATGAAGAAAGGGAAAAGGGGGCAGAAAGTTTATTCAACTAAATTATAGCTGAAAACTTCCTTAATCTGAGGAAGGACACAGATATCAAAATCTCAGAAGCCCAGAGAACTCCCAATAAATTCAACAAAAGCTGACCATCACCAAGGCTCATCATAGTCAAATTCACAAAATTCACAAAATACACAGACCAGGAAAGAATCCTAAAAGCAGCAAGGAAAAAAACCTTAACCTACCAGAGAAGATCATATTCACAGCAGATTTGTCCACAGAAAAGTGGCAGGCCAGAACGGTATGGCAGGATATATTCAACAGGCTGAATTGGAAAAATATGCAGCCAAGAATTCTTTACCCAGCAAGGCTGCCATTCAGAACAGAATGAGAGATAAAATTTCCCAGACAAACCAAAACTAAAGGAGTTCATGACCACTAATCTGGCCCCCCTTTTTTTCTGCTTTCTACTTTATTAAACATTAAAGCACAAATGGACGGTCCCTATGGGGAGGACTACAGGACACCAGGGTGGAGAAGGGGACACTCAGGGGGAAAGTCACACAGCAGAGACCCATATTCACAAAAAGGGCTCAATATTGATTCTCAGGGAGGAGCAGGGTATGGTCAGCTCAAATTTGGTGATGACGTCAAGATGAAGGACCCCAAGCTTCCCAATGCTTTGACCCCTGGCCAAGATCTCCATGCATCTCCCAGGGAAGAAAGTAGGGCCTTCCAGATTCTAAACCAAAGACTATAAAAATACATGAATAAGGGCATTGTATCATAACTAAGGGGACTATCTATCAAGAAGATCTAATAATTATAAATATTTATGCCCCTAACTTGGAAGCACCCAAATATATAAATCAATTAATAATAAACATAAAGAAATTCATTGATGATAATACAATAATAGTAGAGAACTTTAATATCCCAATGGACAGATCACCTAAGCAAAAAATCAACAGGACAATAATGGCTTTAAATGACACACTGGGACAGATGGACTTTAACAGATATATTCAGAACATTCCATCCTAAAGAAGCATTCTTTTCCAGTGCACAGGGAACATTCTCCAGAATAGAGCACATGCTGGGTCATAAATCAGCCCTCAATAAGTACAAAAAAAAAAAAGGATCATACCATGCACATTTTCAGACCACAACACTATGAAATCTGAAGTCAACCACAGAAACAATTTGGAAAGACCTCAAATACATGGAAATTAAGGAACATTCTACTGAAGAATTAATAAATTAACCAGAAAATTAAATAAGAAATTTTAAAAACATATGGAAGCAAATGAAAATGAAAGCAAAACAGCCCAAAACCTTTGGGATGCGACAAAAGCAATACTAAGAGGGAAATATATTGTAAATATAGGTCTACCTCAAGAAGCAAGAAAAGTCTCAAATACACAACCTAACTTTGGACCTAAAGGATCTATAAATGGAACAGCAAATAAAACCTAAAGCCAGCAGAAGAAGGGAAATAATAAAAATTAGAACAGAAATAAAGGACACAGAAAAAAAAAAGAACAGAACAGATTGATGAAATTAAGAGGTGGATCTTTTGAAAGAATTAATAAAATTGATAAGCCTCTACTCAGACTTACCAAAAAGAAAAGAGAAAGGACCCAAAAGATAAAATCACAAATGAAAGAGGAAAGATCACAACCAACACCACAGAAATACAAAAAATAACAGAATACTATGAAAAGTTATACACCAAAAAGTGGGTGATCTAGAAGAAATGGACAAATTCCTAGAAACCTACAACTACCAAAAGAAAAAATAGAAAATTTGAATAGACCCAGAAACAGCAAATAGACTGAGCCAGTAATAAAAAATCTCCCAACAAACAAAAGTCCTGGGCCAGATGACTTCCCAGGGCAATTCCACCAGACATTTAAAGGAGAGATAAAATCTATTCTTCTTAAACTATTTCAATTCTTTTAGATATATATTTGGAGTAGAAATTCTGGATTATATGCTAAAACTGTTTAACATTTTGAGAAACTGAGAAACTATATTCCACATTGTCTTTCCACAAAGCACTTTTTATATGATTTGCCAGTATCTTCTCCTCATAGGCAGTATTTCCACTTTCTTAATGGTATCCGTTGAAACATAAAAATTTTCCATTTTGATTAAGTCAAGTCTGTTTTTTCTTTTGTCTCTTGCACTTTTGGTGTTTTAAGAAACCACTGTCTAACTAAATATTGCCTAAACAGATATTTACATTTATCAATTTTTCTATAAGTTTCATAGCATTAACTTTTGCCTTTAAGTATGATCCATTTTGGGTTAATTTTTGTAGGTGGTGTGAGAATGTATATATGAACATCATTCCTTTGCCTGTAAATATCCAGTTGTCCCAGCACAATTTATTGAAAATAATTAATTATTATGTCATTAAATACTATGGATTAATAGAATTCCACTAGAACAGACAAGTTAGTAAGCATTGTATTGAAGCCACAAAACAAAATCAAAGTAGTCCCAAACTCCCATTTTTGAGGGTCTGTTTTCCAGAACCATTCCTGGCACCAACCTCTGTAACGGAAAGGTCCAGTCAGCAGATAAAAAGTACTGTAACATAGAAAACTTAGTGTAAAGAAGAGATTACTAAGATAATAAAGAAACATCAAAAACAAGACAAAACAAAAAGGGGGAAGAAGGGAACAGGGAATACTTAGCACGAAATTGAATGGGCCAGATGCCATTCTTAGTTCTGGGGCAACAAGGGGAAAAATTTGGAATTATTAAAAACCTGAAAGCTTAGAGATCAGGCCCTATGAACTGAAAATCATATTCTCAGGAAAGGGCACCAGCCACCTGAAGTTGTGCCGATGTCACTAACGAAGAACATTGATGCTATTTATGCCAACATGTTAGAAAAATATCCATTTTACCATTATTGTGGAACTCCGCGTCCACAGGGGTTTTCTTCCACCGTCTGTAGCTTCCAATAAACTATCCACTTCTTGTTTATCCAATTCAATTAGCATGATGTCATTGATATAGTGGGCTAGTGTGATGTTCTGCAGAATGTCTACCACTCAAGGTTTTATTGGACTATACTATCATAGCAGGAAGCTGGATTAACACAGCTTTGTTGCCTATTCCAAGTCAGTAGAATTATTTCTGATTCTTTTTTCTGATAAAATAGGAAAAAGCACAAATGCCACTCAGTGTTCCCAGAGGCCTGCTTTTTTTTTTTAATCTCAGTTCAATTGCAAGCTGAATTAGCCCTGTGATGTGGCAATAGCCCCTCCTAGCCATGGTGTGAGATTAATCCTGTTTGCCTAGGTACCCACCCAGAGACTTGGCAGGGACCTTTACAGGGACCCAGTGAGAACAGCCCTGTCCCTGCATCTGGTAACACACATGCCATCTGCAGACCCACTGCAGAACCTAAAGCATACACTTGTCCCAGCACCAGCCCTATAGACCAAGGTCCAAAAGGCCGTTCCCCCATCCAAGTATCAGAGAGGATCCAAACCTGCCCCAAAACCCTGAGAATAGTCTCGACGTCAGACTCTGCTGCAGATCCAGGAGCAGCCACATGATCTGGCTCAAATCCCATACAACTACAATCCTGCAAAACTGCAGAATAGATTAATTTGGTAAAGTGGCAAGATACAAAACCAACATACAAAAAAATCAGTTGATTTCTATACACTTAACAATGGAAAGTCCAAAAAGAAATTAAGAAATTAACAATCTCATTTACAATAGCATCAAAAAGAATAAAGTACATAGGAATAAATTTAACCAAGGAAGTTTTAGATCTCTCCACTGAAAATTGTAAGATACTGATGAGGGAGATTGAAAGGGGCACAAATAAATGGGAAGATATCCCGTGTTCATGAATTTTAAGAATTAGTATTGTTGGGATCCCTGGGTGGCGCAGCGGTTTGGCGCCTGCCTTTGGCCCAGGGCGCGATCCTGGAGACCCGGGATCGAATCCCACATCGGGCTCCTGGTGCATGGAGCCTGCTTCTCCCTCTGCCTGTGTCTCTGCCTCTTTCTCTCTCTCTGTGTGACTATCATAAAAAAAAAAAAGAATTAGTATTGTTAAATGTCCATACTACTCAAAGCAATCTACTTCAATGCAATCCCTATCAAAACTCCAATGGCCCTTTTCATATAAATAAAAAACATAATCCTAAAATTTGTGTAGGACCACAAAATAACCCAAATAACCAAAGCAATCTTGAGAACGAAAAATAAAACTGGAGGCATAACACATTCTGATTCCAAATTACATTACAAAATTATAGCAATCAAAACAATATGATACTGACATAAAAACAGACACATGGGTCATTGGAACAGAATACTCAGCCCAGACATAGAACCGTGCATACATGGTCAACTAAGAATATGTACATAATGGGAAAAAGATCGTCTCTTCAATAAATAGTGTTGGAAAAACTAGATATTCATACGCAAAAGAATGAATGGGCCCTCTTATACCATACCCAAAAATCAACTTGAAATAGATTAAGGACTTAAACATGAGACCTGAAACCCTAAAACTCACAGAAGGTAACTTAAGGGAAAAGTTCCTTATAGTCTTAGCAATGATTTTTTGGGGTTTGGATTTGATGCAAAAAGCACAGGCAACAAAATAAAAAATTAACAAGTCAGATTATATCAAACTGAAAGCTTTTGTATGGCAAGGAAATAATTAACAAAGACAACCTACAGAATGGGAGAAAATATTTATACACTGTGTATCTGATGAGGGGTTAATAGTCAAAATATATAAGAAACTCATACAACTAAATAAAATCTTTTAAAAAGTGGGGGTGGGGGGAGGCCAGGGTGGCTCAGTAGGTTGAGCATCTGCCTTCAGCTCAGGTCGTGATCTCAGGGCCCTGGGATCAAGCGCCACATCAGGCTCCCTGATCAGAGGAGAGTCTGCTTCTGTCTTCCTCTCTCCCTCTGCCTCTCACCTTGATTGTACTCACTCTCTCTCTCTCTCAAATAAATGAATCTTAAAAAGAAAACTCATACAACTAAAGCAAGGTACAAATAATTATAAATATAAATAAATAAATTTTAAAACACACTAAGGATTTTTATAATCTTATTTCTAAAAAAAGATATGCAAATGAGCAGTAGGTACATGAAAAGGTACTCAGCATCACTAATCACCAGGGAAATGCGAATCAAAATCATAAAAGTTACTTCACACATGTGAGAATGGCTAGCACCAAACGTCAAGTGATAACAAGTGTTGGTGTGAATGCAAAAGAAAAGGGATCCCTGGTTCGCTGTTGGTGGCAATGCAAACTGATACAGCCACTATAAAAAACAGTATGAAGATTCCCAAGAAAAATTAAAAAATAGAACTATCATGCAATCTGGCAATTTCACTTCTGGGTATAAATCTAAAGAAAATGAAAATACCCTGTTGAAGAGATACCTGCACTCCTGTGTTTACTGCAGCATTACTCCACATAGCAAGACATGGAAGCAACCTAAAGGTCCATCCACAGACGAATGGATAAAGAGAAGGTGGTTAGATACACAATGGAATATTATCCAGCCATGAGAAAGAAGGAAATCCTGCCATTCATGCAACACAAGTGGACCTTGAGGGTGTTATGCGAAGTGAAATAAGCTAAACAAAGACCAATACTGTATCACTTGTACGTAGAATCTCAAAAATCTGAACTAATAGAAAGAGAACATACTGGTGGTTGCCAGGGGCTGGGAGGTAGAGGAGACGGGGAAGATATTTGTCTAAGAATACAAATTTCCAGTTATAAGATGAAAACACTTTGGGGTTCTAATGGACATCATGGTAATTATTGTCAGCAACGTTGAATTACATAATTAAGTTGCTAAGAGAGTAGATCTTCAACGTCCTTGTCACAAGAGATAAAGAATAATTACACGAGGTGAGGCAGTTGTTAGCTAATGTTATAGTGCTAATCACTTCGCAATATGTGAGTGTATCAAATCAGCACATCATACACCTTAAACTTTTTGCTATATAAATATAAATATATTTTTGCTATATAAATCTGGGGGAAAGTGTTTAAGGAAAAAAGACTACAAAGAAGAGAAGTACAGATGTTATACAAAGAAGCAATGGAGATAGGAGGAGTGGGCACCAGAAAGAGGCCACCTCTCCAGGTGACACCACTGCAGCCCACTAGCCTCCCTGCTCTTTTCCTGACATACTGCATGTATTCCCAGCGTTAATTGTTCTTTCTGCCTGAAATGCCTCTTGATATCCTCTTGGTTTGGTCCCTTACTTTTTCCAGCAACTGCTCAAATGTTTTATCTCTGCTGGACTTTCCTTAAAACCCTATTTCAAGTTACAATACCTGTCCCATTTCTGGCCCATTCCACTTTCACACTTCATTATTCTAAAAAATAATAGTAATTATTATAGTGCACTTACTGATCTGATCGTCTGTTGTTTTCCCTACCCCCACTGAATTGTTTCTGGGGTTTTTTTAAATTGTTTTTTGTAGGCAAGAACTTACTCTATTTTGTTTGCCTGGAGGTAATCCCAATACCTGGTATGCATTTGATAAATATTTGTTAAATAACTCCAGACCAGTCTTAGCACTTAAAATTACATTTTTTTCTAATGGACATGATGAAATTGTGACTGAAATGTCTCTAAACAACAAATTTAAAAACTAATATTTATGGGGAAGGAATTTTCTCTCTCTTCAAAATAGAAACAGGGAATCCAATGCTGTGTCTTCATATTATAGCTATTACAGCAAGCTCTCTCACTATTTAATTATTCCCCAAGAGCTTTTTGCATTGCCTAGTGAGAAAAAAGCATAAGAGGAGGTAAGAAGCCAATTCTGCAATGCACTAATTCTCAGGGAATAGCAGGGCTTGAGATTTCATTATAAATAAACAAAATTCAAACCAATCTCATCTACTGAACAAATACTCTAAAAATATCATGAGAGAGGCTCCCAAATCTCAAAAGACTATGATGTAAAGAAATAAATATAGATAATACCTTCACCTAGGCTTAATCTTAACCATAAATATGAGCTTTGCAGTTAGGAGAAAAAAAATTTTAATTCACTCTGTACAACTGATGGCACATTGCAGACTGGGTTCTCCATGTCTTCAGAAGTCCCTCACATGCTTTTCACTCTGTGGGGTAATGTTTTATTCTCCCTCTCTGGCCTTTCTTCTTGGCACACATCCAAGGAGTGAATTAAAACTTTTCATGCCTATTACAAATGCTGATTTTCTTCATAAACGGATTTACTGGCAAGTGCTTACTTCTTGCTCTGAAAATGTAAATATCTGATTAGAATGAAATTCAGACAGAAGAGTTTGAAAAGATTAATTTTTCTCTCATTTCCCCAGGTCTAGAGAAATGCATTTATCTAGCTTCCTTATCCCTTTAAAATATAAACAAGTATTGTTTACAGCAAGAGGCCTGGAGATTTTGTGTAAAAATCTTTAATAAATTACTAGAGGTGGATGAATGATGAATTGTGTTGCTTAACAGAGAAAGTATAACAAATCTCTGACTCAGCTGATACCATATCTCTCTAACTCATATATTGCTCTCAGTTTTA
Organism: Canis aureus; assembly: GCF_053574225.1. Lineage (NCBI taxonomy): Eukaryota > Metazoa > Chordata > Mammalia > Carnivora > Canidae > Canis > Canis aureus. The sequence continues at coordinate 24,060,374 of NC_135623.1, forward strand.
CTAATTTACTAATTTTTCTCAGTTATGTGAAATAACTTCCCTTAATGACAAAATCATTCAGCATCTGGATGCTGTTTCTTGCATTTATAGGATCTTCTTTGGATTATGACCTAATACAGTTAGTATTCCCAAGAAATACTGTAACAGAAGACACAAACAGGGTGAGTATTGATGCTGATTTTATATACCACTGTTAATGTCCCGTTGTCATTCAAAATATTAAGATAGCTTAGAATAAGATACTAATCATTTAGGACATAGTCCAGAATAAAAAGGACAAAAACAAATGAGTTTTAAAAATTCAGCAAATGAGTTATAAAGATGGCCACTAAGACCTGCCAGGCACATAAATGAGCTTTTTCTTCAATAAAAGAATGCAGCAGCATAATTTGGGCATCTTATAGGTTAGAGTATTTTTGAACTTAAAAATATCAATTGCCTCTTACATTAATATTAATATTATGCTTTTTCTCTCTTTGCTTCTATATATTTTGTCCTCACTTTTCATACTTAAGTACAATGTAGTTAACTTAAAGACATTCTATTTTTCACTTCTTATGAATGGCCAAGATTCACTAGTTCCATACCTTGCTGTCTCTATATAAGATGACATTTAATTCTTTCTCAGATATTATACAACAAACTCAGCTAAGAAAAGTCATACAATTATTCTGGATAAAAATCCTAAATAATATTTTTAAAATATTTTTTATTATTTTTTTGTATTTTTAAAAATGCGTTATCTTAAAATAATCTTACCATTCAGTAACAACAAATCAAGGGAGAATTTTTGTCTTCCAGGACAGGAAGAAAAATCAACAACAAAAAAAAACCCCTTTTATAATTGGAAAGATCCTAGTACGTGCCCTCTACTGCCACCTTAATATGATACAATTGCTATGGGAAACAAATGGACGGAACTTCCAGGTACATTCAGAACTGATAAAGTCTATACTGTACAATGACTATACATAAACAGCAGTCCTTCCACCTAGATGCCAAATGTGATAGCCAAGAGTAGATTTCTAAGGAAATAAGACATATAAAAGTTAAGCTATGGTTCAATAACAACAAACTGGGGGTAATTTTAGGTGTCAAAGTGTAAGGCTCTTCCCCATGCTATGGAGCTGAATCCAACAGGCTGTATAGACAGAAAGCATTTTTTACATGGCAAGTAAAATGACTGGTCATATAATGAACCAAAGAGCCATTTTAGTCATCACTTTATGCTACCATAAACAAGCACAAAAAGGAATATTCTTTGTGCTCCATCTTTGTATCTCAGTCAGACAAATCTTTTTGGTATGTCTTAATGGAAGTAATACTTCATTTGATATTCTTATCAATATTACTAATTACAACAAATTAATTTTACATTATACTTTAGAAATAAATTTCAATTTTATACTCCTAATGTGTAATCTAATATCTTGACCCAGTTTACTGATTGCCCTCACATCATGTTTTGATATATATTATTATTTATATCTTATCAAAATGAAATCATACTCTTAGGGAAGAGGCTATAATGACCACAGCTTTGTTGCTTTAACAGAAACCTCACTGTTTATCACTTTATCAAAAAAATGGTCAAGAATTTAGTGTTTTCAAGAAGAACCATCATACTCTATTAAGGTGCAATAACCAAGTCATCTCCATGCCTTCCAGACCAATGACTGCGTCCAGCACAGAAACCACCAACTCCATTAGCCACTTCATCCTCCTGGGCTTTCCCTCAAGCCCAGAAATGCAGCTGCTCTACTTTGGGCTCTTCTCAGTAGTCTACACCCTGACCCTGATGGGGAACACAGCCATTGTCTGTGCTGTGCACTGGGACCGGCATCTTCACACTCCCATGTACATCTTCTTGGGGAATTTCTCTCTTCTGGAAATATGTTATGTCACCAGGACCGTTCCCTATATGTCAGCCAATTTCCTGTCCACAAGCAAGTCTATCTCCTTTGTGTGCTGTTTCACACAGTTCTATTTCTTCTTCTCTTCGGGGTGTGATGAAGGCTTCTTCCTTTGCATCATGGCCTTTGACAGGTACCTTGCCATTTGTCATCCTCTCCATTACCCACGCATCATGACTAAGCAGCTATACACTGGCCTTGTCATCTTCGGGTGGTCGAGTGGGTTCTTCCTCTTCCTAACCCCAGTTGTTCTCATTTCACAGTTGCCCTACTGTGGCCCAAATACCATCAACCATTTTTTATGTGACCCCGTCCCACTGATGATTCTGTCCTGTTCTGAAGATTCCATCACTCAGCTCATTTACTCTACTTTCAATGCTATTTTCATGATTAGCACCTTTCTCTTTCTCTTTTGCTTCTATGCTCTGGTGATTGTGGCTGTGCTACGGATGCCCTCAGGAGCAAGCAAACAGCAAGGCTTTCTCCACTTGTGCTTCTCATCTGGCAGTGGTGATCCTGTTTTTTGGCTCCATTATGGTGATGTATGTTAGTCCTGCATCAAGACACCTAGTGCAAGTGCAGAAAATTGTGACATTACTTTATTCTGTAATAACACCTCTCTGTAAACCTCTAATTTATAGCCTCAACAACAAGGAGATGAAGATCTCCCTAATGAAAGTCTTTGGGACTGAAATACCTGTCCGTAAAATATAAATCAGAAGTCAGAGTGAATCAAATTCTACCACAACCTATCTTAATAACATATGAGCAAGATAATTTTCTAAAGAATTCAATAATTTTGGTTAGGGAACTATTACAATAAAGCCCACCATCATTTTAATATATCCCTCACTACATGATGGGCTAGTTTTCTTTAAGAAATAAAACTGTATTAGTCTCTTAAAAAAATGGTGTTGGGAAAATTGGCCAACCACATGTGGAAGAATAAAACTGAACCACTTTCTTGTATCATACACAAAATAAACTCAAAATGGATGAAAGACCTAAATGTGAGATAGGAATCTATCCAAATCCTAGAGGAGAACACAGGCAGCAAACTCTTTGACTTTGGTCACAGCAACTTCTTGCTAGACACATGTCCAAAGGCAAGGGAAACAGAAGCAAAAATAAACTATTGGGACCTCATCAGGATAAAAAGCTTTTGCACAGCAAAGGAAATAATCAACAAAATTAAAGGCAACCTACAGAAGGGAGAAGATATTCACAAATGACATATCAGATAAAGGGCTAGTATCCAAGATCTATAAAGAACTTATCAAACTCAACACCCAAAAACCAAAGAATTTAGTCAAGAAATGGGCAGAAGGCATGAACAGACATTTCTCCAAAGAAGACATACAAATGGCTAACAGGCACATGAGAAAATGTTCCCCATTACTCAGCATCGGGGAAACACAGATCAAAACCACAAGGAGATACTAACTCACACCAGTCAGAATGACTAAAATTCACTACTCAGGAAACAACACATGTTGGCAAGAATGCAGAGAAAGGGAACCCTCTTACACTGTTGTAAGAATGCAAGTTGGTGTAACCACTCTGGAAAACAGTATGGAGGTTCCTCAAAAAGAGGGCACTTGTGATTTGCACTGAGAGTTGTATGTAAGTAACAGACCACTGAATTCTACTCCAGAAACCAATATTGCAATATGTTAAAAAAATTTAAAGTAAAAAAAGAACAACAAATAATAAAAATAAAAACAGTCTAATTGACACTAGATTTGCAGCAAAGGGAGTTAAATCCTGACTAATGCTTGGCCCTTTGTATTTAGCACCTATCTTAATCCTTTGGGGAGTAAAGTCAAAAAATTCCTAATTCTTTTTTTTTAATTTTTTTTATTTATTTATGATAGTCACAGAGAGAGAGAGAGAGGCAGAGACACAGGCAGAGGGAGAAGCAGGCTCCATGCACCGGGAGCCTGATGTGGGATTCGATCCCGGGTCTCCAGGATCGCGCTCTGGGCCAAAGGCAGGCACCAAACCGCTGCGCCACCCAGGGATCCCAAAATTCCTAATTCTTATTTTGAGTTTTATTTGATCTACTACTTAATACTCAGCTAAGGCCATTAGTTTCTTTAATCCTTAGAGTAAAAGCACACATCTTTCTTTAGAAGCATAAGATCACACCTGCAAGGCTAGACACAGGATTTTCTCATACAGAAATCCTTCCTTTTAGTAACTAAATTTGAGTTTGTTCCTTTTAGTCAGTAACTAAATTTGAGTTTTTTCCTTTTACTCTGTAACTAATTTTGAGTTTTATCTGATCTACTACTTAATACCAGCTAAGGCCATTAGTTCCATTAATCCTTAGAGTAAATGCCCAATTACCCTCTCCCCCACCCACCCCCCTCCAGCAACTCTCAGTTTGTTTCTTATAGTTAAGAGTCCCTTATGGTTTGCCTCTCTCTCTGTTTTCCTCTTGTTTTATTTTTCCTTCCCTTCCCCTATGTTCATCTGTTTTGTTTCTTAAATTCCACAAATGAGTGGAATCATATAATATTTGTCTTTCTCTGACTGACTTATTTCACTTAGCATAATACCCTCTAGCTCCATCTATGTCATTGCAAATCTCAAGATTTCATTATTTTTGATGGTTGAGTAATATTCCATTGTATGTATACCACATTTTTTTATCCATTCATCATCAATTGACTGTTTTTAGAATTATATTTTATTTCAATATTTTTATTGTGTGGCATAGTTAAGTATTATCCAAAACCTCTAGATTGTCCCTTCTTTAAAAATACATAATCACAATTGTTGGTTTGAACATATTTTTATTTTAACTATTAACCATCTATTTTTTTCAAATATAACTCTCTAAACTGTAATAAAAGACAAGAGGGAAATAAGATGCAATTTGTGGAGTGCCATTTATAGCCTTTGGAAAGTCTTCACTTCCACAAAGTGAAGTGTATCTATAACTGGGCATCCTTCAGGAAAGAACCAAGGATTTAAGGTTGTCTGACTAGAGGGGCAGGATTTCTGTAGGTTTCATAACAAAGGAGATGTTTTCTCTGTTCTATTTCACAGAAGCAAAGTGAATTGAATGGCTGAGAAGTTGCTTAGACAAATTATTGACATAAGCAAAAACCCTTAATTAAGAACTTGTTCTAAAATATTTTTAATGTAGGTATAAGATGCTAATATTTTCTGATTCTTTTAATTATGATTCCCCTCTGGGTACTTATGGTATATTCATTCTGCGGTCATCAATATGTCTTAGTAGACTGAGAAAAGAAATAAAACAGTGTGTGATAATTAATAAAATGTGCTGTTAATTCTTTCTAAAAGTATATGGTTTCTGCATTGGTAACCAACTTTGAGGTAATAATTAACTAAGCTCTTTGTGTATCAGACTACTCATATCTCAGGAAAACTTTCACCTGATACTTCAGGTTGCTGCCACTTATGAAATGAAATCCAACTTAATTAGTAATTTTTGCTGAACTCAGAATTTTATAAATTAAAAATATAATGATTTAAAAAACTTGCCATTTTTTCTGATTTGTCTAGTATAAGAGATGAACTATTTATAAGGATACAAAGTCTATCCTACTCAACAAATGATTTCTGGTCTTCATAATTTCCCTCACTCTCCTCAACTACTATCAAAAAAGTTACATTTTTTTCAAACTATGTAATAAATCCTTACTTCCTCAAATACAGATGACAGCCTTTAAGCCCACTTCATTTATTTCAATAATTGCACTATTTGAGCATTTATTAGCTGCTAGTCACAGAGATAAATTACTTATAAATATTATCTCCAAAATTTCCAAAATATTTATCAAGAAATAATCCATATGAAGTTAATAGAAAAGGGTGGAGAGGAGTCTGCTCAATTAAAAATGTCTTAGGGGGGATCCCTGGGTGGCGCAGCGGTTTGGCGCCTGCCTTTGGCCCAGGGCGCGATCCTGGAGACCCGGGATCGAATCCCACATCAGGCTCCCGGTGCATGGAGCCTGCTTCTCCCTCTGCCTGTCTCTCTTTCTCTCCCTCTCTCTGTGACTATCATAAAAAAAATTTTTTTTTAAATAAATAAAAAAAAAATAAAAATGTCTTAGGGGCACCTGAGTGGTTCAGTCAGTTAAGCATCCAACTCTTGATTTCAGCTCAGGTCATGATCTCAAGACCATGAGATCAAGCCCTGGGTTGATTTCTGTGCTGGGCTTGGAACCTGTTTAAGATTCTCTCTCTCCCTCCCTCTCTCTCTGCTCACCTCCTCCCACCAAAAAGTCCTATATTCAAATAAAGCAAGTAATAAATTATGCCAAATTAAGCCTATTAAGCCTATTCATAAAGCCTTCAAGAACATTATAGCATAATGAATCACCAAAATAAATATTTTAGGATGGAGCTCTATTCAACTTTGATTGGGTAACTTCCTTCTCCCTAAAGTCACCTTATTAGACTTCCACTGAATATGTTTTGGGAATGGTCACCTTATTATATACAACAACCCTCTGGAGCAGGTTATTATCCACACTATGTTTTAAAAAATTAGAAAACTGCAAATGAAAGGTATATCGTACTCATGGATTGGAAGAATTAATGTTGTAAAATATCCCTACTATCCAAAGCAATCTACAAATTCAGTGCAAAGCCTATCAAAACTGGTGGTATCCCAATCCTAGATTTCAAAATACACTACAAAGCTATAGTAATCAAATCAGTATGATATTGGCACAAAACCTGACACTTAGATCAAAGGAACAAAATAAATAGCCCAGAAATAAAGCCCATATTTATGTGGTCAATTAATCTGTGACAAAGGAGGCAAGAATATACAGTGAGAAAAAGAGATTTTTCAATAAATTGTGTTGGGGAAACTGAATAGCTATGTACAAAACGAATGAAACCAGACCACTTTTTTACACCATAGACAAAATAAACTCAAAATATATTAAAGACCTAAATGTGAGACCTAAAACTATAAAACTCCTAAAAGAAAACAGGCAGGCATTTCTTAGATATCAGCCTTAGCAACATATTTAAGGATGTATCTCTGAGGCAAGGGAAACAAGGCAAAATAAATTATTGTGACTGCACCGAAACAAAAAGGAAACCATCTGGACTTTTGCACTGCAAAGGAAACCATCAGCAAAGCAAAAAGATATTTTTCAAATGATACATTCAATAAGGAGTTAATATCCAAAATATAAAAAGAACTCACACAACTCATCATCAAAAAAATAAAATTTAAAAATGGAAATAAAACCTGAGTAGACATTTTTCCAAAGAAGACATACAGATGACCAACAGACACATGAAATGATGCTCAACATCACTCATCTTCAGGGAAATGCAAATCAAAACCAGAATTAGATTTCACCTTATAGCTGTCAGAATGGGTAAAATCAACATCAGAAGAAATAACTAGTGTTGGTGAGGATGTGGAGAAAAAAGAACCCACTGTTGGTAGGAATGTAAATTACCATAGGCACATCAAAAATAGTATGTAGTTTCCACAGAAAATTAATAATAGAAATACCAAATGATCAAATAATTCTGCCATTGGGTATTTATCCAAAGAAAATAAAAATGCAAATTCAAAAAGATATATGCACCTTTATGTTTACTGCAGCATTATTTATAATAGCCAAGGTATGGGAGCAACTTAAGTTGTCTATAAATGGACAAATGGATAAAGAAGATGTAATATATATAAAAATGAAGCATTATGTAGCCATAAAAAAGGATTAAATCATACCATTTTTGATGACATAGACGGACCTAGAGGGTATTATGCTACCTAAAACAAGTCAGAATGAAAAAAATAAATACCATATGATTTAATTTACCTATGGAATTTTTTTTTTAACAAACAAGCAAACCTGACTTTCAGGTCCAGAGCTGATTTCTCCTCAGAATTTGAATCCAAATATCTCATCAGGACCTGGTGTGCCTTGGATACTCCTAACTCAAGCAAAGACTTCCAGACCCAAAGGATATTTCCTCTTCATAATCAAAATGCCCTGTTTGGTTTTCGTTTAGCTTTATACTGGGATGTCCAAACTGGCATTAAAGCTCTGAGATATCCAAACCCAGGGCTTTACTGTATGAGCTCAGCTACATACTGATTTGCTGAATAAGACAAATGAGGCAGTGAGTTTACTGGAAATATCACAGAACCTCAGTTGCTATGGCACCAACTCTAAGAAGAAAACACAAAGAAATGGAACCAGAAAATGGAAAGAAAAGAGAGAAAAACATCATCATCATCATTAATAATAATAATGATGATGATGATGATTAAGTGACAGAAAAACATATGAGTTCAAGCTCACGTTTGAGGAATTTATCTGAAGCTTAAATATCTAGAAATTTTCAATTCTTTTCAGAATGGCTGTCTCTACTGGGGGAAGTGACATGTCAGAGAAGACTGGTTTCTAAGGTGAAACTCAAAAGAGAAAGAGTTGATTTGGAAGATTACATACTAATGGGATACAACATAAATATTACTAATAACAAAATATTTTTAAAAGACTGTACCAAATTTCACATACTGTATTTTTCCATTTGTATAACATCCTTGAAATGACAAAATTCTAGAAATGCAGAACAGCTTAATGATTGCCCAGAGGTTAAGGAAATGGAGCCAGAAGGAAGTAAGTGTGGCCATACAAGGAAAACAAAAGATACTTGTAGTGATGGAAAAGTTTTGTATCTTTCCTCTATCAACGTCATTATCTTGTCCGTAATACAGTACTGTAGTTTTAGAAGATGTTACTATTGGGGAAAACTGGGTAAAGGGTACATGGATCTCCCTGTGTTTTTTCTTACAACTGCATGTGAGTTTACAATTATCTCTAAATAAAGAGTTTAATTAAAAAAAAACAGATGAACACAGGGGGTAAAAAAGTAAGCAAACCATAAATCAGACTCTTAACTATAGAGAACACCCTGAAGGTTGCTGGAGGGGGGGTGGGCAGGGGGATGGGTTAAATGGGTTAAGGAGGGCACTTGTGATGACTACTTGGTGTTGTATATAAGTGATATCACTAAATTCTATGACTAATACTACACCATATGTTAACTGATTGTAATTTTTTTTAAGATTTTAGTTATTTATTCATGAGAGACAGGCAGAGACACAGGCAGAGGGAGAAGCAGGTTCCCTGCAGGGAGCCAATGTAGGACTCAACCCCAGGACTGTGGGATTATGACCTGAGCCAATGGCAGATTACTCAACCCCTGAGCCACCCAGACATCCCAAAACTGGATTTAAACAAAAACTTGAAAAAGAAAAAAAAGAGAGAAAAATTCTCCGAGCAGTATAGTGGTATAGTGAACTGATAGTGGATCAGGCTGCCCTCTTGTATAAGTCAACATCTCTCTTGTTTCTCCTTTATCTCGTTAGTTCTTTAAGAAATACTTATTGCATAAATAAATAAACATTGTACCAAAGAGTTTAGACATCCATCATCAAAGTGACAAAGACCTCCTCATTGAGGGAGGAAGTTAAAAAGGAGTCTCCAAGTGCAACATGAAAGCACTAGTGGGTTGGAATGCCTGGGTGGTTCAGTGGTTAAGCATCTGCCCTTGGCTCAGGTCATGATCCCGGGATCCTGGGATCGAGTCCCACGTCGGGCTCCCTGCATGGAGCCTGCTTCTCCCTCTGCCTGTGTCTCTGCCTCTGTGTGTGTGTGTTCCTCATGAATAAATAAATAAAGTCTTAAAAAAAAAAAAAGAAAGCATTAGTGGGTTGCAGATGCCCAGATACATCAGTGGTACTTCCAAAATAGAAAAGTTAGAGTATCCTTTAGTTAGCACCAGGAGAAAAAAGAGAAGTAAGGCTAGCAATTGATGCTACTCAGAAATATTTGCCCCGAGTTACTTTCTGCGGGGACTGCGGAACACCGAACAGAGTTGAGTGAGCTGTCTCCACTCTTGCTGCCTTGCTCAGCTTGGATCATGACATTCTGACCTGTTCCTGCCACTTCATACTGGTGTGCTCAAAATGCCTAAAGCTTAGAGAAGAGGGAAGTCACCTAACACAAGCTACAGAATGTCTAACAGCAGAAGAAGACACCTGAAACTGGCCTGACTCCCAGCTTCCTATGAACCATGCCCAGGAAGTCCACTGTACCTTACTGTGGGTGTAGGACGACCTCGTATCTGCTTCGGCAGTGAAGAATGAAAAGGCTATAAAGTGTTCCCCTTGCACACAGTTCCATGATGGAGCTTCTGCCAAAGTAGCTCATTACGCTGGAAGCTCTTTGTGGGCAATGACTGTTTTTGAATAAATCTATGTCCACAGCGGGTACACATTTTTCAATGAAATTCGTTGTACCAAGATAAACAGCAAGCTAAACCATAGAAAGCAGCTTCTGAACAACCCGGTCAAGTTAGTGTGTGAAGTAGAAATATTTTTTAAAGGAGCAAAAAAAATTAATACTTTTTTAAAAGGTTTGAGAGAGAGTTTGCACATGAGCAAGTGGGGGGAAGGCAGGGAGAGAGAGAATCTTCAAGCAGACCGCCTACTGAGTGCAGCGCATGGTGACCCCATGACCCATGAGGTCATAACCTGAGCAGAAACCAAGAGGCAGAAAGCTAACTGCCTGAGCCACCCAGGTACCCCAGTAATAATAATGCTAATAGCAATCCTGCAGACTGGAGAAAAAGCATAACAATGACCAAGGAAGAGCAACGGGCTTAAGCTATAGGCAGATTACATATAGTTTCTCACCACAGGCATCCTATTTGTGGAAAGGAAATAAACCAAGTTGAATTACAGCCAAATATAAACTCTTACCCTCTGTGTGTTTCTGTTTAATCATTTTGAGTGGTAAGACTGTCTTCAAAAGAAATCTTATGAGTATTATATATTAGATAATGCGTGTGAAATCTGTTGACACAGTGATCAGCACATAGCAGGTATTAAAAACCATCATCCAAGCATGATATAAAGCTAGATGGAGTGTTCATGTCCACTGGGACAGGAGGAAGATAATTTTATTATTTTTTTAATAAATTTATTTTTTATTGGTGTTCAATTTGTCAACATATAGAATAACACCCAGTGCTCATCCCATCAAGTGCCCCACTCCGTGCCCGTCACCCAGTCACTCCCACCCCCCCCCGCCCACCTCCCCTTCCACCACCCCTAGTTCGTTTCCCAGAATTAGGAGTCTCATGGTCTGTCTCCCTTTCTGATATTTCCCACTCATTTTTTCTCCTTTCCCCTTTATTCCCTTTCACTATTTTTTATATTCCCCAAATGAATGAAACCGTATAATGTCTGTCCTTCCCCAATTGACTTATTTCACTCAGCATCATACCCTCCAGTTCCATCCACGTCGAAGCAAAGGGTGGGTATTTGTCGTTTCTCATGGCTGAGGAACATCCCACAGTATACACAGACCACACCTTCTCTATCCATCATCTGTCGATGGACACCGAGGCTCCTTCCACAGTGTGGCTATTGTGGACATTGCTGCTGTGAACATTGGGGTGCAGGTGTCCCAGCGTTTCACTGCATCTGTATCTTTGGGGTCAATCCCCAGCAGTGCAATTGCTGTGTCGTAGGGCAGATCTATTTTTAACTCTCTGAGGAACCTCCACAGTTTCCCAGAATGGCTGTGCCAGTTCACATTCCCGCCAACAGTGCAAGAGGGTTCACTTTTCTCTGCATCCTCTCCAACATTTGTGGTTTCCTGCCTTGTTAATTTTCCCCATTCTCACTGGTGCGAGGTGGGATCTCATTGTGGTTTGGATGTGTATTTCCCTGATGGCCAGTGATGCGGAGCATTTTCTCATGTGCGTGTTGGCCATGTCTAGGTCTTCCTCTGTGAGATTTCTGTTCATGTCTTTTGCCCATTTCATGATTGGATTGTTTGTTTCTTTGCGGTTGAGTCTGATAAGTTCTTTATTGATCTTGGACACTAGCCCTTTATGTGATGTTATTTTCAAATATCTTCTCCCATCTGTAAGTTGTCTCTTAGTTTTGTGGACTGTATCCTTCGCTGTGCAAAAGCTTCTTATCTTGATGAAGTCCCAATAGTTCATTTCTGCTTTTGTTTCTTTTGCCTTCGTGGATGAATCTTGCAAGAAGTTACTGTGGCCAAGATAATTTTAAAATATAAAGAGACATAGACTCCTTGGGGTTGAGGCTGTAAGAGGAGGCCCTGAATGTTAAGTGAAACTCCGGGTTTTCCTACTCTCAGAGACTGACAGCTACCGGGCGGTGACAGGGGGAGTAGACACCGAATCTAAGAGCACTATGGTCAGTAGTAAAGCTGGGCAGGGAATGTCCACGACAGCCAAACTGTGGGGGAGCCACAGGGCCTTCCACAGATGAGTGGGCTGTGTACACAGTGGAATATGACCTACCTACCATGCGCTTTGACATAGATGGAACTGGAGGGCATTATGCTGAGTGAAATAAGTCAATCAGAGAAAGACAATTACCATACGGTTTCACTCATGTGTGAAATATAAGAAATGGTGAAAGGGACCATAAGGGAAAGGAGGGAAACAGTGGGGGGAAATTAGAGAAGGAGACAAACCATCAGAGACTCCTAACTCTGGGAAACAAAAGGTTACAGAAGAGGAGGTGGGGGCGGTTGGGGTGACTGGGTGACGGGCACTGAGGGGGGCACTTGATGGGATGAGGCCCTGGGTGTTATATGTTGGCAAATTGAATTTAAATTAAATATTCCAAAAAAAATAAATTAAATATTCCTTTAAAAGATGGGCAGGGAAGTTTCTTCTAGTGGGTGTTTGGGGAGATACTCAGAATTTGGGGAATTGTTAAAGTGAACTGAAATGTCATTTGAAAAGCACATAGGAAGGAAAGGAAACTCCAGGAGCTTTGAGACAACTGGTGACATCCACTATGAGGCTGGTTTTTTTTTTTTCAAAGATTTTATTTATTTATTCATGAGAGACACGGAGAGAGAGAGGCAGAGACACGTGCAGAGGGAGAAGCAGGCTCCACGCAGGGAGCCCGACATGGGACTCAGTCCCAGGTCCCCAGATCATGCCCTGAGCCAAAGGCAGACGCTCAACTGCTGAGCCCCCCAGGCGTCCCAAGGCTGGTTTTTAAAATCCAGAACCATTCTGGAGATGCCAGGTGAGCAGCAAACCAGAAGAGCCATTATTAGGCGACAACCTTGTTAATGGATCAGGGAGGCCCTTCCACCTTTGAGCTCATCCCTGGAAGTAAAACACTCTTGGGGACTGATTGATGCACAGTGATTGTCCCTGCTGCTCCTGGGGGGAGGCCTCCAGGGACAATATGTGGCCAGAAAGAGATGCATATAAAATGAATGAAGGAAAGTCTACTCCTTTTTGTGTCACAGCTAAAGAGAATCCTTTGTGAGGTTGAAACTGTGAGAGAGCGCCACCCGGAATCCAAAATCCCACATACCTCCGCCCTCTAAGAGGGTACAAGTGTGAGCCCCTCGAGCGCTGCAGAAAAAAAAAAAAAAAAAAAAAAAAAACCTGTAATATTGCTACAGAAAAAAGGGCTGTGAACTTTCTTTTGTCTTTTTATCTATAAATTATTGTATATTTTAGAGAAAGTATAAAATAATACATAATTTTATAACAAAGCCTTCATTCTTCCTTGCAGGGCATCTCAAATGTCTCTCCAGATTAGATTTGTTTAAGAAATTTCATCAGGAAAATTGGAGCTGCCACTTCCATTTCAAATTATCATCCAGATAAAAAGATGAGAGAAGGCAGCGGGCTTCATATCACTTCAGAGGAGATAAAATATTTGTAAGTAATGGATATCTATTTTCATTAGTTAAAATTAAGATTGAAGAACACCTATATTTGCGGTGAAAGGCAAAGTCAGCCTGTAGTCCCAGACAGATCCCACGATGACCCACGGCAGGAGAAAAGGACTTGGAACCGTGAGGCGGGAGCAAAGGGCCTCTCAAAGGTGAAGTCTGCTCCTGAATTGAGAAAGGGAGGAGGGGCACTCACAGTTCAAGTTTTATTACAGATAGAATTTGAAAGAAAATCTGCTTCTTCTTTCTCTTTCTGGACACCTTCTTTCCTCTTACTTCAAACTTTGACTAACAACCGCTCATTTAGGAGCCACCCTCACAACACCAAAGGCTTCTTCTCAAAGGCCCCCTTTTCTTCCCTTGATTTTGAGGTGATTTTATGCTGATTCAAACCAAAAGTGAAAGGGATATTTCTCATTCAAATAAAACCACCTGAAACACATCTTCTTCCCACTCTTGTTCTTATGACATTTCTTTGCCCTATTTATGTGCAGTCTAACCTACCATCGTCAGTTTAACTATATAAGTAAAATTATGGTCATACTGAAGAGCATGGCGGTGCATATTATATACTTTAAATTACAAATATAGAAAATTTAGGTTGTCTGGTTCTGGGTTAGAGCATCATATCATCCCTTACTGTCACTGAATTTCCAGCCCACAGCTTCCTTCAGTAAGCTCACCACCTTGGAGTTCGGTTTATAGTTTTTCCCAATTCAGTTCACCTGTTTGTTGCCATATTTGCTCTCTGAAGAATCACAATAATCTTCTCATATTTGGTCTCCCTTTAGTATTTAGGGGAAACTGTTAAACTGGAAGATGCCTGATGTAGCTCACATACCTGATGTAAACTATATATATAGCCTATGAAAAACATGTAAATAATCTTTCCTATGGTATGTGGCTTTCCTGAGGCTAATCCTCCACATACACGAGTGTAAATTTGATATAAGCAAGTTGCATGTGAATCCACCGAATCAAAAACAATAATGAAATGCAGCTAATACACACACACACACACACAGCTGACAGCCATGTAGAGAAAAAGGTTGGATTTTAGAATCAACATCCTCAGAGGGACAATAAAATTCAATGCTACATTTAGAAATGTGAACGTGCTTGTTTGTTTTAAGTCTCTAGAACTAAAGAGGAGAGAGGAGGAGAATTTAATGAGATAATGAAAATTAAGTGACTGCCACCATAAATATTTAATACATGACAGTGGTTGTTGTTACACTTACTATTTTGGAAGTCAAATGTGTTTTAGAAGAAAGTGTCCAAAAGTGGGCTCATGTCATAAAAGGTACCAAGAATTAGGACACGGTGCAGATCAAAGAAGAATGGAGGATTTAAGATAGTGATTTCCAGCTTTGATTAGTAGCCTTATTATTAAAGTCCTTCTTTATTAATTATAATAATAGGCATCTGGTTGAAAGGAGGGAAAGCTGTAATACATGCACCATACAATTTTGCAATTATCTGAGAAAAATAGGGTCCACAGTAACAAGGTTTATGGGAAAAGGTCTGAACTAACGTCCAAACACCAAAGTTTGGGGGTGTTTCTTCCACCAAAAGTCAGCATGACCTTGGAGTAGTCTAACCTGTGTGGTTTCAGTCTCAGCTTGATAATCCCTGAGACCCGACACTAACATTCTAGACTGCTATATTTCATTTCTCCCATAGTTTTAGCGTTAAATATATGCTTTTGTTCCTTTTTTATTGTCTTTTTACATAAGATGATTCATCACTATGCAGTAATAAGATGAGGAGGCATCTGAGCTGAGAAACAGGTGTCCTTCATTTGCCTCTGGCATTTTTTCTATTTGAGAACCAGGATCTCCTAATAAAGGAGTGAAGCCAACAAAGGTCCTTTTCGTATCAAATTAGCTGTTGTAAGCAAATAAAAGTTAAACACAAGGGTAAGAAGCTAATATATATGTTAACTAACTGGAATTAAAATAAAAACTTAAAAAGAAAAGCTAATAGGTCCTTGCTAGAGTGGAATCTGCAGCAGCGTCTTCAGCGCCTGGCCTCAGTAGCCAGAGTTACTCAGGACAGATCTCCTGACAATATTGTTACCAACGACATAGTATGATGCTCTTTGACTTAGTTCGATTTCAGGTTATATTTAAGTTTTGATTTTTCTTAAAATCTCCCAAAATACTGTACAAAATTTTCTTTTTTTTTTTGTACAAAATTTTCTTTTCAGCAAGAAGAAATCAGGTATATAAATATATGAGTGTGTATTTTATGAAACTATGTGCCAAAAAAAGAATTAATTTAAATGCAAATGGAGAAAACAATCTGGACACGATGTTACCCAATGTTAGTGAAATCTATACTCTGAAAATGAAGGCTGGTTGAGTGGGGGCCGTGGGAGCATGCCAGGCTCTCCCAGAACCCTGATCTCATTGGGCTAAGCCAGATCCTGGGAAGGGAGTTACTGAATTGAGAAGCACATAGGGCCTTTTCACAGAAGTGTATTGAAGGAGCTACAGGAATCAGAAGAAATAAAAATAACCTTAAAATAGAGGGAAAATGATTAATATACTGATACTTCTTGCTCACTCCCTTCATAGAATAGGAGAATGAGTATCTCAGGAGCCAACAATATCTCTGGGTCTGTGAGTGAGTTCATTCTCCTGGGCTTCCCCTGCCGCAGGGAGCTCCAGGTCCTGCTCTTTGTCATCTTCTCAATCATCTACCTTCTGACTCTCATGGGGAACACATCCATCATCTGCGCCGTGGCGTCAAGCCGGAAACTCCACACGCCCATGTACATCCTGCTGGCCAACTTCTCTTTGCTGGAGATCTGCTATGTCAGTTCTGATGTGCCCAAGATGTTGGCCAACATCATCTCCCAGACCAAGAGCATCTCCTACGCCGGCTGCCTGCTCCAGTTCTATTTCTTCTTCTCCATGTGTGCCGCTGAGGGCTACTTTCTGTCTGCGATGTCCTATGATCGGTTCCTTGCTATCTGTCGACCTCTACATTACCCCACCATCATGACTCACCATCTATGTGCCCGATTAGTGGTTTTCTGCTGGGTAGGTGGCTTTCTATCCATACTGATACCTGCAATTCTTATGTCCCAGGTGCCCTTCTGTGGCCCTAATATCATTGACCATTTTTTCTGTGACCTGGGACCACTGCTGGCTCTGTCCTGTGCTCCAGTTCCCAAAACTACTCTAACTTGTGCTACCGTAAGCTCCCTTATCATCTTCATCACTTTTCTCTACATCCTTGGATCCTATACCTTAGTTTTGCGAGCCGTACTTCGGGTCCCAGCTGGCTCAGGTAGGAACAAAGCTTTTTCTACATGTGCTTCACATTTCTTGGTGGTTTCCTTGTTCTATGGCTCAGTCATGGTGATGTATGTGAGTCCAGGATCCAGGAGCCATCCTGGGACACAGAAATTTGTGACCTTGTTTTACTGCATGGCAACCCCTTTCTTTAATCCTCTGATCTACAGCCTTCGAAACAAAGATATGAAAGATGCACTCAAGAAAGTCCTGGGAGCATCATCAAAAGAAATTTCTAAAAATACAGAGAAATGATATAAAATTTCCTATCATTCTCTCAGGAATACCAAATTTCTCTCATTGAGAGAATAAAACTATCTTCTGAGCATGTCTGAGTATTTGATCCCTTACTCTCATGAAAGTGTGACTCATTACACACAAAGAACCCTCATCCTGTCTTGAAAGAAAATACCCACAATCATAAAGGTCTACCGTGGAAAGTTCTGTAGAGTTTTCATTCATCAATGAGTCATCTCTCTGTTTTGGTCATTTTTTTGAAGTCTGAAAGCTGATGTAATCAGGTTGATATGTACAAAGCTAAGACTCAAGCTACCATCTTGTATCTTGGCTTTTATCCTAATATTATTTTTTGTGTTTCAAATGTATCACTATTTTTTCTTTCCAATTACAGATCTTTCTATAATGAAATATAGCATCTACTCACTGCACTAACAAAATTTCAATTGCTTTATTTATAAGATTGAGAATCCAGTATCTGTCACTGAAAGAGTAGTGTTTTTTCACTTGTGTTTACTACCAAGCATTGGTAAAGTGTTCAGGGTGTGCAGCAAATGAAAATGGGGAATAATATGGTCGCTTCTAACAGAAAATTCTTAGTCCAATTTTGAAGAGGATACATAGAAAGACATGCACAATTCACACATGCCAAATCATTAAGTATTCCTTACCCAGACCTGGGTTTCAGCACCTTCTAAGATTTTAGTAGAGGAACCAACCCACTTCTCTTCTTGCATCACTAGCCTCTAAATCAAAATCGGGGGTAGCTGTATCTCCTTGGTGGAACCAAGAGTACCTCCCTGTGCTGTACCTGCAAAAGAGGCTAGAAGAGCTAATACCTGGCAATAAAAAATCCAACTATGAAAGATAAGCTCCAAGCCTCCTAATATTATGATTTTCCAAGCCAGTAAAAAGTTTGAGATACTAGGCAGCCAAAACAAAAGGAGAATGCCAACTACTACAACCCATTTATTTGGACTCACCATGATATCTCTGGGCCATGTTCCCTCTAGAAGTTACACAAGGTAAGATTTAACTAAATGATTCATATGTAATAGCAATGAATTAGAAGCAGGATGACAAGGGGGAAATAAACTTCCCTATGAGTAGGTGAAGGCTTGTCTAGCTCATGATGAGTCCTAGTGGAACATACTCCAATTCCGATAAGTTATTGCTGCATTATCTGCAATTCTAAGAAACAGAAGTTCAACTAAAGGGGAAAAAAATCCTCCACCTTCTAGGAAAGACTCATTAGCTGCAGGGAAATGTAATGCTGCCCACTCATCTTTATTCCTCTTCTAAGAGTGAATAAGGAAGATCCTTCCACTTACTGTTTTATCTTGAGCCTGGGACAACAATTAACCAAATAAATGAGATCTTTATATGTAGGTTTTTCATAGTGTCTGAAGAAGATATTCATATTTTAAAATAAAATATTTAAAATTAAATATTTTTTGTTTTGGTCTAAATGTCATACACACAGAATTTTCAATAACCAAGGCTTGCTTAGCTACACTGAGATGAATAATATGCTATTTTCTCTACATGCTTTTTAAATACACTTTACAATGAATAAATTTTCATTGTAAAAGAGTAGAGTACAAAATGATGAAAATCTTCATATCTCCATACTTCCACACACCTGTCCCTTTAGCAATGTGTTCAGTTTGATAGGCATACTTCTAGACCTTTTTCTGTGCATTTATATTTAAAAATATAAGTTCTGGATTTTGAATGACTATGTAAATTGGATTATACTTAAAAATTGCCCTATGACTTACTGGCCCTCACACCCATCCCCTACTCTCATCTAAAAAGCAATATCTGAGAAGGAAACTTCATCCAACTTCTAAAGGAGCTTCTGACTATTGGTCTAGAACACACATGAGGATAATGAAGCTGAAGATAGCAATTCTTCAGGAAAGACCCATTCCTAGAAGGTAGTTCATGGATGTGTGAGAGCACTACTTCCATGACATACTCAGGAGGTTCTTCTGCCATCAAACCAGGATTAAAATGAGGAAAACCTGTGAAAATTGAGGTGCATGTGCCCCTTTGAGTCTGTAATTTTGTATCCCTTGGGCAAATACCTAGTAGTGCAATTGCTGGATTGTAGGGTAGTTTGATTTTAACTGTTTGAGGCAACTCTATACTATTTTCCAGACTGGCTGCAAGAACTGGTTACATTTCTTTCTTTCTTTTTTTTTTTTTTAAAGGAAAGACCTTTTTTTTTTAATTTTTATTTATTCATGATAGGCACACAGTGAGAGAGAGAGGCAGAGACACAGGCAGAGGGAGAAGCAGGCTCCATGCACCGGGAGCCTGACGTGGGATTCGATCCCGGATCTCCAGGATCGCGCCCTGGGCCAAAGGCAGGCGCCAAACCGCTGCGCCACCCAGGGATCCCCTGGTTACATTTCAAGTGGTCAGTAGCCACGTGTGAGTCATGGCTGTCGTGTTGGATAGTGCAGGTATAGAGAAGTCTGAGGACTAAATATAGAACTTCAAAATGTTGAGGTTAAACAAATAACTGAATTGTCTTTATTTTTCAGAATATGGTTTCTTTGCCTAGAGGGACTAAGTATTATTATTCAAATTCAAATTTAGTTGTACCAAGGAATCACTAAATTCAATTAGCCAACATATAAGTACATCATTAGACTCAGATGTATGTTCAACAATTTATCAGTTGTGTATAATACCCAGTGTTCATCAAATCATATACCCTCCTTAATGCCTATCACCAATTACCCCGACCCACCACTGACCTCCCCTCCAGCACCCTTAGTTTATTTCCTATAGGTAAGAGTCTCTCATGGTTTGTCTCCCTCTCTGATGACTTCCCAATCAGTTTTCCCTCCCTTCCCCTATGATTCTCTGTGCTGTTTCCTATATTCCACATATGAGTGAAACCATGTGATAATTGTCTTTCTCGGATTGACTTATTTTGTTCGGCATTATATCTTCCAGTTCCATCCTTGTCGATGAAGTATTCATCTTTCTGATGGCTGAGTAAGATTCCATTGTATATACATACCACATCTTCTTTATCTATTCATCTTTTGATGGAAATTCTACATTTGAAACCAATATTACACAATATGTTAACTAACTGTAACTTAAATAAAAATTTGAAGAAACAAATGTGACCAGTTCTAATTGAGAAGTGTGATAAGTGGGGGAACCTGGATGGCTCAGTTGACCAAGCTTCTGCCTTAGGCTTATGTCACAATCTCAGGGTCCTGAGATGGAGCCCCACATCCAGCTCTCCATTCAGTGGGGCAGTCTGCCTCTCTCCTCCCACTGCCCCTCCCCCTTCTTGTGCTTGCTCTCTCACACTCTCTCTTGAATAATAAAATCTTTTTTAAAAATGTGATAAGTCTAAAATTACAAACTGATTTTGAAGACTTTGTGACAAAAATGTAAGTATCTCATGAATGTTTATGTAGAGTACATGTTGAAATACTATTTTAGATAAATTGAGTCAAATAAAATGTATTAAAATTTCACCTATTTCTACGATTATTAATGTGGCTACTAGATTATTTAAAATTATATATGTGGTTCACATTATATCTTATTAGATAATACTGATTTTTTTAAAGATTTTATTTATTTATTCATGAGAGACACAGAGAGAGAGGCAGAGACACAAGCAGAGGGAGAAGCAGGCTCCCTGCAGGGACTCGGGTATTATGCCCTGAGCCAAAAACAGATGCTCAACCTACTGAGCCACCCAGGCGTCCCGATAATACTGATTTAGACTGATCTCAAAGAATCTAACAGCTTTAAATAGACTTACATGTTGAGAATTCTCAGGTTTCTATCTCCACTCCCAACCACATCTCATACCTCCAGAATTGCCTATACAATGGCCTACCTGACCCCCACTTGGATGTTTACTCATCAATTTGTAAGTGTACCTTCCTATCTTTTATTTCAGTGGACTGATATCAGTGCTTGTCTTGACCCAGGATGAGAATCCGGCTAATGCGTTGAATTCAAATGCAGGGTTGTCTTATTCTACTTATAAAGTAGATTTCCCTGGTATACTTAACAACTACATATATAAATTTTTATATTTCAAATTCCTTCTAGGTTTTCCTATGGAAACAGCTGCCTTCACTAAAAACTTGGGCACTACTAACCAAATCTAACTTTGCATATGAGATCTATTTAAATATGGGACACATCATTTAAAAATTGTAAGGGAGATTTTCATGTTTTAACAAAAATGGCAGTGGACAGTGATTAATGTTAGCTCTTTTTCGAGATAAGTTATAAAGCCTGTCATTTCTACCTTCTTCTTAATGCCAATAAAGGTCATTTGCATTCCACGGACATACTTTTCAGGATTTTCAAAGTACTCCACTGGCTTGTCCTTCCCCCAAGTAATGTCTTTCCTCTTATCACATCCATGTAAGAGAATTCTGAGGTCTGGCACATCTTCAATACAAACAGCCCACGAAGATTCAAACCAGTCTTGAGTCTATCATACTTCTCAAAGGCATGTCTCCAGGTATGCTTTTGAAACAGAATCTTCTTGCCTTTCTTAATGCAACTATTTTAACTTGATTCTCTAATCACACTTCTCAGAATGTTCCTACACTCTATTTTCTTGATTTCTAGCTCACCTAAAATGTGAAATAGCCAAAACAGAACCCTTTTACTTCCTTTTGGGCTCTTCTAAAAATTCAGATTAAAGGAAGCTTTCCCAGACTGTGCTATTTAAAAGAGCACCCTCCCCCCTTCCATTATTATATGTTCTCTTCACCTGCTTTATTTTTCTTCAAAGTATTTATCACCATCGGAACTATATTCTATTCTAGGGGCACCTGGCTGGCTCAGTCAGTGAAGCATGTGACTCTTGATCTTGGGTTCATGAGTTTGAGCTCCATACTGGGTGCAGAGATTACTTTAATTAATCAATTAATTAAAAGAAATATATTGTATTCTATATACTTCTTTATCTATATCTTTATTTCTGGCTGCTTGTACCAGAATATGAACTTCATGAGAGCTAAATATCATTACTATACCCTCAATGCTCAGAGAAATGCCTAACACACAGGAGCTCAATGGCAAGCCTCAAAAATGCTATGAATTTCAAAAAGTTTCAAGGAAAGCATGACTGGTGCCTAAAAATGGGCAAGTTATCAGTAAAAAAAATTAAGCTCAGATTGTAAAACTAAGATTGTACATTAATTAGGGAAAATGAGTCAACAGGAGTAATGGGACATATAGTTAATAAGGTTATAGTTTGAGGACTAGTTGAGAGGAACCTTGAATTACATACAAACTAAAGAATTTGTACATGACTAATCACATGCACCTTTTACTAGAATAATCTTGTCTAACTGCTGGTCCTTTCTCTCTAGGGTGGCACCTCCCTTAGGTGGCTGCTAAAAAATCAGTCTTCAGACTTTTCAGAAGTCCTTTCACGTTGGTATTATTCTTTTCCTTCGTGCCACTTGGCTTTTGTTTCTTGTTCTCAAGTGTCTTATCTTCTCCAATTCACCAAGCATTAAGATCATTATAACAGGATAATGATCCTGTTTGCCACTTTTTTACAGTCATCTGTTATTACTACTATTCCTGCTGTTTTCTATGCATTCCACAGGTCTAAAGGCTCATACTCCAAATTTGACTTTAATTTTCTTGGGCTCTTTTAGAAACAGTCCTCTCTCCCACAGAGTTACAAAATCTGGATTACAATTCAATGTCAGAAAGCCAATTCGGAAGCACTATTATACAGCTACTGGTGGCTCTAGAAAAAAGCATAAAGAACTCAAGAGACTTCATGACTGCAGAATTTAGATCCAATCAGGCAGAAATTAAAAATCAATTGAATGGGATGCAATCCAAACTAGAAGTCCTAACGATGAGGGTTAACGAGGTTGAAGAACGAGTGAGTGACATAGAAGACAAGTTGATGGCAAAGAGGGAAACTGAGGAAAAAAGAGACAAACAATTAAAAGACCATGAAGACAGATTAAGGGAAATAAACGACAGCCTGAGGAAGAAAAACCTACGTTTAATTGGGGTTCCCGAGGGCGCCGAAAGGGCCAGAGGGCTAGAATATGTATTTGAACAAATCCTAGCTGAAAACTTTCCTAATCTGGGAAGGGAAACAAGCATTCAGATCCAGGAAATAGAGAGACCCCCCCCCCATAAAATCAATAAAAACCGTTCAACACCTCGACTTCTAATAGTTAACCTTGCAAATTCCAAAGATAAACAGAAGATCCTTAAAGCAGCAAGAGATAAGAAATCCCTGACTTTTATGGGGAGGAGTATTAGGGTAACAGCAGACCTCTCCACAGAGACCTGGCAGGCCAGAAAGGGCTGGCAGGATATATTCAGGGTCCTAAATGAGAAGAACATGCAACCAAGAATACTTTATCCAGCAAGGCTCTCATTCAAAATGGAAGGAGAGATAAAGAGCTTCCAAGACAGGCAGGAACTGAAAGAATATGTGACCTCCAAACCAGCTCTGCAAGAAATTTTAAGGGGGACTCTTAAAATTACCCTTTAAGAAGAAGTTCAGTGCAACAATCCACAAAAACAAGGACTGAATAGATATCATGATGACACTAAACTCATATCTCTCAATAGTAACTCTGAACGTGAACGGGCTTAATGACCCCATCAAAAGGCGCAGGGTTTCAGACTGGATAAGAAAGCAGGACCCATCTATTTGCTGTCTACAAGAGACTCATTTTAGACAGAAGGACACCTACAGCCTGAAAATAAAAGGTTGGAGAACCATTTACCATTCGAATGGTCCTCAAAAGAAAGCAGGGGTAGCCATCCTTATATCAGATAAACTAAAATTTACCCTGAGGACTGTAGTGAGAGATGAAGAGGGACACTATATCATACTTAAAGGATCTATCCAACAAGAGGACTTAACAATCCTGAATATATATGCCCCGAATATGGGAGCTGCCAAATATTTAAACCAATTAATAACCAAAGTGAAGAAATACTTAGATAATAATACACTTATACTTGGTGACTTCAATCTAGCTCTTCCTACCCTCGATAGGTCTTCTAAGCACAACATCTCCAAAGAAACGAGAGCTTTAAATGATACACTGGACCAGATGGATTTCACAGATATCTACAGAACTTTACATCCAAACTCAACAGAATACACATTCTTCTCAAGTGCACATGACTTTCTCCAGAATAGAACACATACTGGGTCACAAATCGGGTCTGAACCGATACCAAAAGATTGGGGTCGTCCCCTGCATATTCTCAGACCATAATGCCTTGAAATTAGAACTCAATCACAACAAGAAGTTTGGAAGGACCTCAAACACGTGGAGGTTAAGGACCATCCTGCTAAAAGATGAAAGGGTCAACCAGGAAATTAAGGAAGAATTAAAAACATTCATGGAAACTAATGAGAATGAAGATACAACCGTTCAAAATCTTTGGGATGCAGCAAAAGCAGTCCTGAGGGGGAAATACATCGCAATACAAGCATCCATTCAAAAACTGGAAAGAACTCAAATACAAAAGCTAACCTTACACATAAAGGAGCTAGATAAAAAACAGCAGATTGACCCCACGCCCAGCAGAAGAAGAGAGTTAATTAAAATTCGAGCAGAAGTCAACGAAATCGAGACCAGAAGAACTGTGGAACAGATCAACAGTACCAGGAGTTGGTTCTTTGAAAGAATTAATAAGATAGATAAACCATTAGCCAACCTTATTAAAAAGAAGAGAGAGGAGACTCAAATTAATAAAATCATGCATGAGAAAGGAGAGATCACTACCAACACCAAGGAAATACAAACGACTTTAAAAACATATTATGAACATCTATACGCCAATAAATTAGGCAATCTAGAAGAAATGGACGCATTCCTGGAAAGCCACAAACTACCAAAACTGGAACAGGAAGAAATAGAAAACCTGAACAGGCCAATAACCAGGGAGGAAATTGAAGCAGTCATCAAAAACCTCCTAAGACACAAGAGTCCAGTGCCAGATGGCTTCCCAGGGGAATTCTATCAAACGTTTAAAGAAGAAATCATACCTATTCTACTAAAGATAGAAAAGATGGAAAGATAGAAAGAGATGGAGTACTTCAAATTCATTCTATGAAGCCAGCATCACCTAATTCCAAAACCAGACAAAGACCCCACCAAAAAGGAGAATTACAGACCAGTATCCCTGATGAACATGGATGCAAAAATTCTCAACAAGATACTAGCCAATAGGATCCAACAGCACATTAAGAAAATTATTCACCATGACCAAGTAGGATTTATCCCTGGGACACAAGGCTGGTTCAACACTCATAAAACAATCAATGTGATTCATCATATCAGCAAGAGAAAAACCAAGAACCATATGATCCTCTCATTAGATGCAGAGAAAGCATTTGACAAAATACAGCATCCATTCCTGATCAAAACTCTTCAGAGTGTAGGGATAGAGGGAACTTTCCTTGACATCTTAAAATCCATCTACGAAAAGCCCACAGCAAATATCATTCTCAATGGGGAAGCACTGGGAGCCTTTCCCCTAAGATCAGGAACAAGACAGGGATGTCCACTCTCACCACTGCTATTCAACATAGTAGTGGAAGTCCTAGCCTCAGCAGACAACAAAAAGACATTAAAGGCATTCGAATTGGCAAAGAAGAAGTCAAACTCTCCCTCTTCACCGATGACATGATACTCTACATAGAAAACCCAAAAGCCTCCACCCCAAGATTGCTAGAACTCATACAGCAATTCGGCAGCGTGGCAGGATACAAAATCAATGCCCAGAAATCAATGGCATTTCTATACACTAACAATGAGACTGAAGAAAGAGAAATTAAGGAGTCAATCCCATTTACAATTGCACCCAAAAGCATAAGATACCTAGGAATAAACCTCACCAAAGAGGTAAAGGATCTATACCCTAAAAACTATAGAACACTTCTGAAAGAAATTGAGGAAGACACAAAGAGATGGAAAAATATTCCATGCTCATGGATTGGCAGAATTAATATTGTGAAAATGTCAATGTTACCCAGGGCAATTTACACATTTAATGCAATCCCTATCAAAATACCATGGACTTTCTTCAGAGTTAGAACAAATTATTTTAAGATTTGTGTGGAATCAGAAAAGACCCCGAATAGCCAGGGGAATTTTAAAAAAGAAAACCATATCTGGGGGCATCAAATGCCAGATTTCAGGTTGTACTACAAAGCTGTGGTCATCAAGACAGTATGGTACTGGCACAAAAACAGACACACAGATCAATGGAACAGAATAGAGAACCCAGAAGTAGACCCTGAACTTTCTGGCCAACTAATATTCAATAAAGGAGGAAAGACTATCCATGGGAAGAAAGACAGTCTCTTCAATAAATGGTGCTGGGAAAATTGGACATCCACATGCAGAAGAATGAAACTAGACCACTCCCTTGCACCATACACAAAGATAAACTCAAAATGGATGAAAGATCTAAATGTGAGACAAGATTCCATCAAAATCCTAGAGGAGAACACAGGCAACACCCTTTTTGAACTTGGCCACAGTAACTTCTTGCAAGATACATCCACAAAGGCAAAAGAAACAAAAGCAAAAATGAACTATTGGGACTTCATCAAGATAAGAAGCTTTTGCACAGCAAAGGATACAGTCAACAAAACTCAAAGACAACCTACAGAATGGGAGAAGATATTTGCAAATGACGTATCAGATAAAGGGCTAGTTTCCAAGATCTATAAAGAACTTCTTAAACTCAACACCAAAGAAACAAACAATCCAATCATGAAATGGGCAAAAGACATGAAGAGAAATCTCACAGAGTAAGACATAGACATGGCCAACATGCACATGAGAAAATGCTCTGCATCACTTGCCATCAGGGAAATACAAATCAAAACCACAATGAGATACCACCTCGCACCAGTGAGAATGGGGAACATTAACAAGGCAGGAAACCACAAATGTTGGAGAGGATGCGGAGAAAAGGGAACCCTCTTACATTGTTGGTGGGAATGTGAACTGGTGCAGCCACTCTGGAAAACTGTGTGGAGGTTCCTCAAAGAGTTAAAAATAGACCTGCCCTACGACCCAGCAATTGCACTGTTGGGGATTTACCCCAATGATTCAGATACAATGAAATGCCGGGACACCCTCACCCCGGTTTGTAGCAGCAACGTCCACAATAGCCAAACTGTGGAAGGAGCCTCGGTGTCCAAAGAAAGATGAATAGATAAAGAAGCTGTGGTGTATGTATACAATGGAATATTACTCAACCATTAGAAACGACAAATACCCACCATTTGCTTCAACGTGGATGGAACTGGAGGGTATTATGCTGAGTGAAGTAAGTCATTCGGAGAAGGACAAACAGTGTATGTTCTCATTCATTTGGGGAATATAAATAATAGTGAAAGGGAATATAAGGAAAGGGAGAAGAAATGTGTGGGAAATATCAGAAAGGGAGACAGAACATAAAGACTCCTAACTCTGGGAAACGAACTAGGGGTGGTGGAAGGGGAGGTGGGCGGGGGGTGGGGGTGAGTGGGTGACAGGCACTGAGGGGGACACTTGAGGGGATGAGCACTGGGTGTTATTCTGTATGTTGGTAAATTGAACCCCAATAAAAATTATTTTATTAAAAAAAACAATGTTTTATAAACACATAAAAGTTGTTAATAGAGTAAATCCTAAGAGTTCACATAACAAGGAAAAGTTTTTCTTTTTTTTTGTATCTATGCGATATGATAGATATTAACTAAACATTGTGGTAATTATTTCACAATATATATAAATCATTTTATTATGCCATCTATCAGAAACTTATATAGTATTTTATGTCAATTATATCTCAATAAAACTGGAGAAAAAATGCTTAAGTAGTAACCAAAAAAAAATGCAACTACAAAAATGGGATAGGAATGTTTTTTATTCTATCAATATAGAGAGAAATTTTTTCAAATACCATCCATATGCCTATAAGGATGCCATAAGATAGCATTCTTATCAACACACCTTTTGAAAATATATTTTGGAAAGTGATTTGATGACATGTATAGCTAGCAGTGAATTATATATATTTTTAAAATATATAATATCTATTATATATGATATATACAAATATCTTTTGAAATTATAATTTTCTCTTCAACAATCTATTCCAGGGAATTATTCTAAAATTTAAAAAAAATTAAACTCAAAGATTTCTATTGCATAGTTAAGATTGGAAAATTCAAAATAGCCTAAATACACTAGCGAAATGTTATAAAAATAACATTCACTATTATGCAGCATTTAAGAGCTTTAATTACATGGAAAAAATGCTTACATAAGCAGAATACTAAATTGTAAATGCTATATGACCTCATATGTACAAAGAAAAATTGTTAAAACAAAATAAAGCAAAGGAAATAGGCCAAGCCTTTACCTGAACTTATGTCTACTTGATAAAATTATAAGTAAATTTTTAGCCATCAAACTTTTTGAATCTTCCAAATTTTTGTTTAAATATATATTACTTGGATAATCAGAATTTTTAAAAATTGCAACAGTGATACCTGGAATACAGAAAGTTGCAAGAATTAAATAAAAAAACTTAGAGGTAAGAATTTTTGTCACAGTGCTGGGCATGAGATGAGTTATCAGAAAGCATTGTTTTCCTTCCCTGTCAAGTAAAGATGCAGGGTAAATAGTTTAGTATTTAAAAACTCAGTCTCTGATCTCAGAGAGAACTAAATTCAAATATTGGCATTCCCATTTATTAGTTGTGAACCTTGAACAGATTAATTTATCTAATCTTCAATGCCTCACCTATAAAATAAAAATAATAGTAATATTTAACATATTGGGTTATTATGGGAATTAAATGAACTTATTCAGAAAAGGTATTCTTGGGACACCTGAGTGGCTCAGCAGTTAAGCACCTGCCTTCAGCCCAGGGCATGACCCCGGGGTCTCGGGATCGAGTCCCACATCGGGCTCCCTGCAGGGAGCCTGCTTCTCCCTCTGCCTGTGTCTCTCATGAATAAATAAATTAAATCTTTGAGGAAAAAAAAGGTACTCATTTTACCACCCGGCACAAAGCAAGCTTTCAATAAATATTAACTGCTAATATTTGTATGCCAAAGTAAAATGGCAGCTCTGGGCACAGACTGACTTTTGGATTCATGCAATAAATTTAAAAATGAGTGATGAAAATAGTCTCCCTTTAATTCCAGAAGAGGCTTAGAATTGCTTGTCAAATGGACAGTGTCAATAGATGGAATAGACTCGTTGGTCCAATATGAGAAAAGGAGTATCAAGGGAGGGAGCCGGATGGCTCACGTCATGATCCCAGAGTCCTGGGATCAAACCCCACATTGGGCTCCCTGCTCGGTAAAGAGCCTGCTTCTCCCTTTCTCTCTGCCCCCTCACTGCTTGTACTCTCTCTGTCAAATAAATAAAATCGAAAGAAAGAAAGAGAAAGAAAGACAGGCAAAAAAGAAAGGGAGAGGGAGAGAAAGAAAGAAAAAGAAAGAAAGAAAGAAAGAAAGAAAGAAAGAAAGAAAGAAAGAAAGAAAGAAAGAAAGAAGAAAGAAAGAAAGAGAGAGAGAAAGAGAGAGAGAAAGGAAGGAAGGAAGGAAGGAAGGAAGGAAGGAAGGAAGGAAGGAAGGAAGGAAGAAGAAGAAAGAAAGAAAGAAAGAAAGAAAGAAAGAAAGAAAGAGAAAGAAAGAAAAGAAAGAAGAAAGAAAGATAAAAAACAAAGAGAAAGAAAGAAGGAAGAAAGAAAGAAAGAAAGAAAGAAAGAAAGAAAGGAAGGAAGGAAGGAAGGAAGGAAGGAAGGAAGGAAGGAAGGAAGGAAGGAAGGAAGGAAGGTATCAGATGTTTGAAAAAAAAATCATCAAAACCTAAGTCCTTGGGGTAACGTCCATCCAGCTGAGGGAACCTCAGCAAGGAATCCCTATAGGGAAGCTGGCTTTGGCCCAACAAAAATTTCACAGGGACAAGTGGAGAATAAGTTTTCATTCTCATCCCTGCTAAAAGTGGCGGGGGGTGGGGGGGTGGGGAGGGACCCACATCTTTTCCAACTTCAAAAAACAAAATTTTTCCCAAATGCACTGAAAGTGAAAGCACAAGGGACAGAACTCAGAGCCCTGGGAAAAGGCTTATCTGCAGCCCTGTCTGCTAATCAATCAGTTCTTGCATCAGCTCCTTCAACAAAGGGCAGGTGCCTGTATAGCATGAATGTGGGATAGAGAAAAATATGTTCTATTTTGAGTGTGGAAATCTGAGCCAGAGAAAGTACCTTCGTAGCTTCTAGTTGAAGAAGAAACCGTTACTTTCAAAGGCTGTCAACCGGAAAGGCAAAAGAGAAAAGGTAATTTAATTGCCTTTATTTATTCTGTTCTACTATTGTCATGGTTTCTGGACCTTTATTCTAAACTACAGCATTCTCCATAAAATTTACTGAAGAAAAGTAAAATCTGAAATGGAAGGTAATATCCATTTTCCTTTTTGTTTCTTTTAAGGGAGAAAAGTAGACGGAGGATAAGCTAGGACTCTTTCTAATGAGAAAGGAGTAAACATAAATCCTCTCCAGAAGTTGAGGGTTATCATTTTTCCTAAGGTTGCACTTGATTTTTTTTTTTTTGCCTTAACTTCTAATCCCTGCTCTAGGTTTATGAAATGATATTGGTCACCAGAAGTAAAATGCAGCCACCGAGTGTCCTGTTGGGAATCTTTCCTTTCTCCTCAACCCTGGCACATACACTGACTTCAGTGGGTTTATTTTGTTTAATAATAATAAATTTATTTTTTTATTGGTGTTCAATTTTCTTCAGTGGGTTTAAATCCAAGTAGCAAGTGAGTGGGGATGAGACCTGAGATGGCAAGTCAAACATGACACAGACCGTGGTTTTCCTAGAATCTTGGAATGTCCCAGGAACAGTAAAGTTCATAAAAAGTACTCAAGCAGGGTTTAGAAGACCAGGAGGGTAAATACCTTCAAAAACAATATTCTATGATAATTATTTTTCAGATTATAAGTGATAGATGATACTCATAGAAATTTTAAGACATATTAACATGTATAAACGAAAAAAACCACGTAACCTATCATTTGACCTTGAAAAAGTTACCATTGTTATTTCTTTACAGGAATTTTTCTATCCCTTTGTATTATTTACTTTCTTTAAAGAAATGTATGTAAAGAACTACATAAACCCTTGCTACACAACTCTAAAAAATATGAAGAACTCTGTAAATCTTTACGACTCAAAGAATCAGCATTACCTTATTGCTTTTGTTAAAATTTTTTCCTTTGTGTATGGCCAACATTAGTTACCCTGTGTTACATTAGCTATACGGTGTTACATTAGTGTGGGGTCTATAACACAGCGATTCAGATTCTCTGTTATTAAAATCTTAGGATCTCAAGACCCATCCATTCCTTCTGAGAATCTGTATTTTAATGATCCCCAGAAATTCTTCTGTACTGCTATGATCAACGTATTAATTTTTTCTGCAACTCTGATTTTTGTTTAATGGATATAGAAATTTTAAAAGCTCTAGGTATCCCCAAATTGCTTGCCGGAAAAAAATATATATATTACAAGTTTATTTTCCCTCCAGCAGTTCTTCTGAGTGCCATTTCATTGTACCTTCACCAACACTGCTATCATGATTATTTACCTATGCTAATTTAAAAAGTGAAAGAAAAAAAATAAAAAATAATAAAATAATAAAAAATAAAAAGCGAAAGAAAAATTATCTTTTTCAACTTTAAATTACCAACCTTCATCTAGAAATGTGGGAAACTAACTTCCACAATTTACACTCATATCCACTTCTTTATTACACTTTACACTTTATTACACTTCTTTATTACATTCATATCCACTTCATTAAATGCCCCTTAATTTTATTGAAAAGAATATTTCCAATTTTTAAGACATTTCACCATGCAGGAATTTAAATACATATCCCAAAACATCCTATGCATTGAAAATTATACAAGAATTCAGTAGGCACTTAGTAAAATTGTGTTGTATTTTTGAAATCGTTCAGGTCAGCAATTAGCTATAAAACCAAATGAACGTTAGAAAATAAGCTTGAACTGTTGGGGATTTACCCCAAAGATACAAATGCAATGAAACGCCGGGACACCTGCACCCCGATGTTTCTAGCAGCAATGGCCACGATAGCCAAACTGTGGAAGGAGCCTCGGTGTCCAACGAAAGATGAATGGATAAAGAAGATGTGGTTTATGTATACAATGGAATATTACTCAGCTATTAGAAATGACAAATACCCACCATTTGCTTCAACGTGGATGGAACTGGAGGGTATTATGCTGAGTGAAGTAAGTCAGTCAGAGAAGGACAAACATTATATGTTCTCATTCATTTGGGGAATATAAATAATAGTGAAAGGGAAAATAAGGGAAGGGAGAAGAAATGTGTGGGAAATATCAGAAAGGGAGACAGAACATAAAGACTGCTAACTCTGGGAAACGAACTAGGGGTGGTAGAAGGGGAGGAGGGCGGGGGGTGGGAGTGAATGGGTGACGGGCACTGGGTGTTATTCTGTATGTTAGTAAATTGAACACCAATAAAAAAATAAATTAAAAAGATAAATAAATAAAATAAAATAAAATAAAATAAAAATAAGCTTGAAAGGATTGTACCAGCACATAAATGTTCAATAAATGGTAGAAAAATGACAGTTAATAGAAAGTGACCTAAATACATGATAGCAGTCAAAAAGTTAATGCTGCTATTACCAACAGTTGTTGATAATAATAGATGCTAACCTAGAAAAAGTTTTAAGTGACAGGAAAAAGCATTTTCTCGTGTTCTACCTAATATTTTAATCAGACATAGGTAAAACATGAGAAATTCTATCCAATTTATAGGCAATAAAAATAGAAAAAAGCTAGTATTGATAGTCATAAGATTTTAATTGACTGAAACACTTGGTAAAATTCAATAATTAACCTCCCTCATTTTGAAAACTCACTTAGGTGAATTCCTAGCACAGTGTCAGATGGGGCCAATCTTGTTTAAAAGAAGTTCTTGTGAACAAACTCTAAGGACTTTGGTAAAATGAAATTCAATAAAAGTCAAAAATATAAAGTCACTGCCCAAAAAAGCTAATGTCAACTTAAGTCTGCATGAGCTTCTGGAGCAAAAGCGATTATGGCCACTGTGCCCCATGTAAATCACCCAACATGAAGGGTGCTGTGCTCAGTTTTAGTAAGATCATATCTTTTTTCAAAAAAGATTTTTATTTATTTATTCATGAGAGACACCGAGAGAGGGGCAGAGACCCAGGCAGAGGGAGATGTGGGACTCGATCCCAAGACCCCGGGATCACGCCTTGGGCTGAAGGTAGACACTCAAGTGCTGAGCCACCAGGTGTCCCAAGATCACATCTTCTGAAAGGTATGAATGTTCAAAAGACGAGCAGGATGGTGAGCACCCTGGGAATCCCATCACATTGGGTTCAAGGAACCAGGAGTGGTTAGGACACATTGAGAAGATTCAAAGAGGACGTGAGTCTCTGCCTCAAGTATTTTTGAGTGCTGCTGTGGGATTCATGCTGAGCATCGGTATAATGTAAGGAAGGAATACAGATCTGCCCAGGACGGGTGCTTGCTGCCTTCCTGTGGCTCAGTCGTTACTTCTGTGGTTGGTAAAGATCAGGGAGGGCAGCGCAGGGTCCAGGTCCTGATGACTGGGGCATGTGATGGGCACGTAGGAAGTGTCGGCCTCCCTACCTGAGGCAGAAGTAGACAAGCCCGGGAGGGCAAATCAAGGTGGGAATGTGACTCAGAACGTAAGAGAAAAGGAAGTTCATGGCAGCCTTCAAAAATGAAAGCTGCTCTGCCATCCATCGAGCTCTTGGTCAGAGTCTGCAAGCCAGGTGGCCAGCCAGCAGGCAGCAGGATGGACGAGCGCTGGAGGCCAGCAGGAGGCCACTCAGGAGCTCCTGAGGTCTCCAGCTCCAGGATTCAGCAGGTCAGACCAGTAAGCAAGTGCGGCTTTGGAGCTCCCATGCTGACCCCGGATATCTCTGAGGCCAGTGAATATGAGCCACACATTAGCCCCAAAAAATAGAATGCAGCTACTCACTTAGGTGAATTCCTAGCACATGGCACATGGACCCAGTCGTCCCTCGTGCTACGAGGACAGCTGAGCACAGACACTCAGCAGGCAAGGTCAAAGGGGAATAACATTATCTAACTTGGTGAAAAATATTTAAATAATAAAAGGCTGTTAATAAATCAAAGGCTGTCACAAATAGAATTATAACACGCCAAACTGCAAAGAAGCACACCCGTAGCCCCCTTACATGTCTCTTCACTATCGTAGCTCAGTACCTTCTCTTTTTTAAAACATTTACTCTCATAACTTCTTTATCTATCTTAATTTTGTATCTTAATTTTGTATAAATGTACAAACCTGTCTCCTTACAGGAGCTGAACATTGCATATCAAAAAAGTCAGGTAAGAGTAAAATAACTAGCGTTCTTAGTACGGTATTTGGTATTTGTATGCCTTTTAACTTATTAGAAAAGAGGAGAGAGAGAGAGAGAGACCTAGAAATGAAAATGAAAAATAAAAGTCACAAAACACAATTGGACCTAAGTGGTATAATTTGAGGGGAGCTTGGGAGACACCACCTCTCTCCCCTCAGATGACGCGGTGAAGTCTGTGACAGTTATTTTATTAATTTGATGCACTTTTTTCCCTGGGATGAGGGACGTTCTGGATATATCTACCTTGAAGGTCTGTCAAAATAGTGACAGTAAAATAGGAGCCAAAAGGTATGCCCCATGTCCTGACCGTGTCGCCTCCTGGTTTGAGATCTCAGGCATTTAATCTCCTTGAAACATTATCTCTTCATATATGGAACGGAGGCAAGGATCCCTGCCCCTACGCTGCCCTCCGGGTACTGAAGAAAGCCTCCCCGGGAAGATGCATGTTAGACACAAGGGTTAACTTATTCAAACAAATCCCTTTCGAGGTACCCTCCCCAGGGGTAAGGTGCCTCCTGTGAAGCTCCTTGGAAATGAAGCCATCCACTGCCTGCTGCTTAATGACTTTCTCCCTCACCTGGTTGAGGTGAAGCTCAGTGAGGTGAAGCTTCACCTGCGGTTGGCTTGTCCTATCCTGGAGCTTCAACTGCAAAGTCCGAACTACGGCTCCCAATCACACCAGAAGGGGAGCCGGCACCCCTCCTCCCCAGCCCCAAACTCTGAGTCCAGAAATAGGACTGAACCAAGTGTTCCTCACGTTGATGTCCTACCTCGAGCCTACACACATCAGGAGAGCGGTCAGCACTTCCCCAATCACATGGCGTAAAACAAAACAAAACAAAAAACCCAAAACCTCACAGCTTAAAGGTTGAGGTGCCTCCTTAGAATGTAGTGTTCTAGGTGTCTGTATGCCCCTGGGGTTACAGTGAGCAAAATAAAAGGGGCCTGCGTGCCTGCGACTCATCCTGGGTCTACACACTTGACGTGTGAGCCACCTGTTCACATGCCGTTGCGTACAGAACACGGAAAAAGCGAAAATTACTAAAGTCTTCACAGATGTTGAGGGTTTGGTTCATGCAGGAGTTTACTGGATTTTCCCCCAGAGAACTGGTGTTGTTAAGAAAAGGTGAATAGAGCATTTGAGTGGGAAAGGAGAAAAAAGGCGAAACAAGGATGATACACCCATATTCCAAAATTCTTCTGGGTTCAACTTGGCCTAGGTTAAGGCCTAAAATTTAGATAAGCCTCCATCTTTTCCCCTGTATCCAAAAAAAGAGTCAGGCTTTCTCCAGGGCTGAATAAAGCACAAAATCCAGGAATACCAGAAGGAGAAAGGGCACGGGTTTCCATAAGTCTGCCTATTTTGAAGTGGTATTTGTTGGTGTTTCCCTGTTATGATCGCTTGCGTACAGACTGATCCTCATTCCCCAGGAAATCCCACAGAAGAGCCAGCCATGGGTAGGGACCATGGGGGAGGTTTCGCAGGTTCAAAAGTAGGTGTGGCCTTAATACAAAGCACGGTGTAGCCATAGGAAAATGACCCTGTCACTTAAGGCTGCAACGGTGACATCACCAAAGAACACAGTCCATTAAGAAAAAAAGGGGAGCTCTGGTGTGTTTGATGGGCAAAAAAAGTCTTAAAAAGAAGCCTGCAAGGGAGCTGCTTTCAGTGTGGCCTGAGAGGACTGAGAAGCACCTCTTCCTCATACGCGTGTACGTGTGCTCATACACGATCACACACATACGACCTGGGCTTAGCCCGTCACGTGGCTAAAATTCCGCAAGGAAAAATATTCTTTCGCACTTTGCGATCAGTGTAATTTATAAAGCTAACAGAGGGGTATGACCTCTAGCATAACCAGTCCTGGATGCTTTATAGCATCTTATGTTTCTGCAGCATTCTATGATTTTTAAACTGTGCTTGGGTACATGATTTTATGCAATTTTTATGTCCCCCTTGTTGTGGAGGTGTGATTATCCATATTTTACAGAGAAAGGAACCTGGTCTCAGAGCGGAAGTCCTCTCCTGGGGCAGAAGCAAAGCGAGAACTGTAATATGTCCAAGCTCATGCCCTGGCACCCCGGGGAGCCCCATCCAGGGGAAGCCTAGGAACGGGGGCCCCTGGGTCCAGGCCCCCCCCCCCCGATGATCAGGACATTGTGTGGCCTCCTGGGGAGCAGCTGGCACGTGTAGCCTCTGCTGCGAGCCTCGCGGGCTCAAGGGCAATGACCTCAGAGGCCAGAAACGCTTCCCGTAGTGGGCAGGACTTCATCCTCCTGGGCTTCCCTTGCAGCCGGGAAGTCCAATTCCTCCTCTTCTCTATATTCTTTGTGACCTACACGCTGACGCTCCTTGGAAACACGGTCATCGTGTGTGCGGTGCACGGGGACCGCCGGCTTCACACCCCGATGTATGTCCTGCTGGCCAACTTCTCCTTCCTGGAGATCTGCTACGTCAACTCCGATGTGCCCAACATGCTGGCCAACCTCCTCTCCCAGACCAAAACCATCTCCTTCGCTCAGTGCCTGCTCCAGTTGTACTTCTTCTTCTCCCTGGGCACAACCGAATGCTTGTTTCTGTCCATCATGGCCTATGACCGCTTCCTTGCCATCTGCCGCCCCCTGCACTATCCCACTGTCATGACTATTAAGTTCTGTGTCCGTCTGGTCATCTTTTGCTGGGTCTATGGTTTTCTCTGGTTTCTGATCCCTGTGATACTCGTGACCCAGCTACCGTTTTGCGGCCCGAATGTAATTGATGACTTTCTGTGTGACCTGGGTCCTCTGCTGGCCTTGGCTTCAGCCTGTGTCCCAATCCCAGGGACTGTTCTCATCTGTGGCACCATGAGTTCCCTCCTCATCTTTGCCACCTTCCTGTACATAATCGGCTCCTACAGCCTGGTGGTGCGGGCTGTAGTGCAGGTGCCCTCCAGAGCCGGCCGGAAGAAAGCCTTTTCTACCTGCTGCTCACATCTGGCTGTCGTGTTTCTATTCTATGGTTCCGTCATGATGACATATGTGAGCCCAGGGTCAGGACAAGCAGAGGGAATGCAGAAGTTCACGACTCTATTCTACTCAGTTTTGACCCCTTTTTTCAACCCCATGATCTACAGCCTCCGGAATAAAGAAATGAAGGCTGCCTTGAAGAAAATTCTGGGAGGTTCCTAAAAATTGGTCCGTGATGTGTGTTATTCCCAGATGAGATCAATGCTGTGAGTCTCCTGTCAGTGAACAGTTGAGAAACTAGAAAATAAACGTGAACATTTTGAAGGAGGCATTTCAAAATTCTAAATACCAGGTCATCGATGAAGCGTTTCCCCAGGTGAAATTAACTGCCTCTTCCATAGCACGTTGTGTGTTCTTCTACTGAACACGTGGTTCATTTTCTTCTTGTGTTATAGTTAGCTATTCACAGATCTGTCCTACCTGCCTCCCATCCTTCACAGACGGTTAGTTTTTTAAGAGCAGGGCCTATGCCTTATTAATTTCTATAGTTCTAGAACCCAACATCACACTTAGAACAAAAATGTCGGTCGTGACGTGCAGGAAACCATTACAACACCACTCGGGCCGTGCTCTCTGGCTGCTGCCGCCACCCCCGCCCTTGCCTCCGGTGCACATTAAAGATCCAGAACCATGACTGACTCCAAGTACTTCACAACCAATAAAAAAGGAGAAATCTTTGAATTAAAGGCTGAACTCAATAATGAAAAGAAAGAAAAGAGGAAGGAGGCTGTGAAGAAAGTGATTGCTGCCATGACTGTGGGAAAGGACGTTAGCTCTCTTTTTCCAGATGTAGTGAACTGTATGCAAACCGACAACCTGGAATTAAAGAAGCTTGTTTATCTCTATTTGATGAACTATGCCAAGAGTCAGCCAGACATGGCCATCATGGCTGTCAACAGCTTTGTGAAGGATTGTGAAGATCCCAATCCTCTAATTCGGGCCTTGGCAGTCAGGACCATGGGGTGCATCCGGGTGGACAAGATTACAGAATATCTCTGTGAGCCTCTACGCAAGTGCTTGAAGGATGAAGATCCCTATGTTCGGAAAACAGCAGCAGTTTGTGTGGCAAAACTCCATGATATCAATGCCCAAATGGTGGAAGATCAGGGATTTCTGGATTCTCTGCGGGATCTCATAGCAGATTCAAATCCAATGGTGGTGGCTAATGCTGTAGCAGCATTATCTGAAATCAGTGAATCTCACCCAAACAGCAACCTACTCGATCTGAACCCACAGAACATTAACAAGCTGCTGACAGCCCTGAATGAGTGCACTGAATGGGGCCAGATTTTCATCTTGGACTGCCTGTCTAATTACAACCCTAAAGATGACCGGGAGGCTCAGAGCATCTGTGAGCGTGTAACCCCCCGGCTATCTCATGCCAACTCAGCCGTGGTTCTTTCAGCGGTAAAAGTCCTAATGAAGTTTCTAGAGTTGTTACCCAAGGACTCTGACTACTATAACATGCTGCTGAAGAAGTTGGCCCCTCCACTTGTCACTTTGCTGTCTGGGGAACCAGAGGTGCAGTACGTCGCCCTGAGGAATATCAATCTAATTGTCCAAAAAAGGCCTGAAATCTTGAAGCAGGAAATCAAAGTCTTCTTTGTGAAGTACAATGATCCTATCTATGTTAAACTAGAGAAACTGGACATCATGATTCGTTTAGCATCCCAAGCCAACATTGCTCAGGTTCTGGCAGAGTTAAAGGAATATGCCACAGAGGTGGATGTTGACTTTGTTCGCAAAGCTGTGCGGGCCATCGGACGGTGTGCCATCAAAGTGGAGCAATCTGCAGAGCGCTGTGTAAGCACATTGCTTGATCTCATCCAGACCAAAGTAAATTATGTGGTCCAAGAGGCAATTGTTGTCATCAGGGACATCTTTCGC
The DNA here is from genome assembly GCF_053574225.1 of Canis aureus. Lineage (NCBI taxonomy): Eukaryota > Metazoa > Chordata > Mammalia > Carnivora > Canidae > Canis > Canis aureus. The sequence goes on from NC_135623.1 coordinate 24,099,997, forward strand.
AAATACCCCAACAAGTATGAAAGTATCATTGCCACTCTGTGTGAGAACTTAGATTCACTTGATGAACCAGATGCTCGAGCAGCTATGATTTGGATTGTGGGAGAATATGCTGAGAGAATTGACAATGCAGATGAGTTACTAGAGAGCTTCCTGGAGGGTTTTCATGATGAAAGCACCCAGGTGCAGCTCACTCTGCTTACTGCCATAGTGAAGCTGTTTCTCAAAAAACCATCAGAAACACAGGAGCTGGTACAGCAAGTGTTGAGTTTGGCAACACAGGATTCTGATAATCCTGACCTTCGAGACCGGGGCTATATTTATTGGCGCCTTCTCTCAACGGACCCTGTCACAGCCAAAGAAGTAGTGTTGTCTGAGAAGCCACTGATTTCTGAGGAAACAGATCTTATTGAGCCAACTTTGCTGGATGAGCTCATCTGCCACATTGGATCTTTGGCTTCAGTATACCATAAGCCTCCCAATGCTTTTGTGGAAGGAAGTCATGGAATCCATCGTAAACACTTGCCAATACATCATGGGAGTGTGTGTGACTGCAGCACTGATGCAGGTGACAGCCCTGTTGGCACCACCACTGCCACGAACCTGGAACAGCCTCAGGTTATCCCCTCTCAAGGTGACCTTCTAGGAGATCTCTTAAACCTTGACCTTGGTCCCCCAGTCAATGTGCCACAGGTGTCCTCAATGCAGATGGGAGCAGTGGATCTCTTGGGAGGAGGACTAGATAGTCTGCTTGGCAGTGACCTTGGCGGGGGCATTGGAGGAAGTCCGGCAGTGGGACAGTCATTCATCCCATCATCAGTGCCTGCAACCTTTGCTCCCTCACCTACTCCTGCTGTGGTCAGCAGTGGTCTGAATGACCTGTTTGAACTCTCCACGGGAATAGGCATGGCACCTGGTGGATATGTGGCTCCTAAGGCTGTCTGGCTGCCTGCAGTAAAAGCTAAAGGCTTGGAGATTTCTGGAACATTTACTCACCGCCAAGGGCACATGGGAGTGAACTTCACCAACAAAGCTCTGCAGCACATGACAGACTTTGCAATCCAGTTTAACAAGAATAGCTTTGGTGTCATCCCCAGCACTCCTCTGGCCATCCATACACCACTGATGCCAAACCAGAGTATTGATGTCTCCCTGCCTCTCAACACCCTGGGCCCGGTCATGAAGATGGAACCTCTGAATAACCTGCAGGTGGCTGTGAAAAACAATATTGACGTCTTCTACTTCAGCTGCCTCATCCCACTCAACGTGCTTTTTGTAGAAGATGGCAAAATGGAGCGCCAGGTCTTTCTTGCAACATGGAAGGATATTCCCAATGAAAATGAACTTCAGTTTCAGATTAAGGAATGTCATTTAAATGCTGACACTGTTTCCAGCAAATTACAGAACAACAACGTTTATACTATTGCCAAAAGGAATGTGGAAGGGCAGGACATGCTGTACCAATCCCTGAAGCTCACTAATGGTATCTGGATTTTGGCTGAACTACGTATCCAGCCAGGAAACCCAAATTATACGCTGTCGCTGAAGTGTAGAGCTCCTGAAGTCTCTCAGTATATCTATCAGGTCTACGACAGCATTTTGAAAAACTAACAGACGGGTCTGGTGCCCTCCAGCCACCCCGCGATCGGTGCAAGCCAAGAATTCTTAACTGGAAGAAATCGTCTTGCCTCATAGAATCTGAACCCAAACACACTGAGGCCACCCACCAAGGTAGTGACTAGTCTAACCTGTGCTAACATTAGGGCACAAGCTGTGGATAGTTTTAGCTTCCTGTGAACGTTTGTAACCACTGCTTCTGTCACTTCCCACCTCCTGCCCCCTGCCGCTGCTCTGTCCTTACCTGTGAGCTTCTTCATAACCTGCCGGTGGCTGGCATTTCTGAGAGTAGTTTCAGATTTTGTCATTGAGAGCTCATTTCAAAAGCAGAAAAAGACAAAAAATATTAAAGCAAGGAAAAGTGTCACTGAAAAAAAAAAAAAGAACAAAAATGTCAATATTGTCGATTTAAATAAAGAAAATACATTTGTTCATATTTCCTCACTGGATTTTTATCACCTTGTCACCCTATTGATAGTCAGGACAATATCTAAAGAAATTATGCAAACTCCAAAACAATCTATATTTTATATGTCCTTCTGATGAAAATGAAAAAACTTCTAGAAAAATGTGAGGTCAACCTAACGTGGTTGGGCCAACCAGTCAATGATAAATCAATGGAAGAGCCTCACCAAGATGAAAGTCAAGGTCTTAAGAAATTACCTGCTTCCTTCTCCTCATCAATCCTCTCATCAAATAATGTAACTCCTTTATTTCGTGTTCTTCTTACTAACCATGCTTTCACTCCTGCACATTTTCAAATGTACAACCTTAATCACTGAAAATCTGATTTGGGGATCATTCCCTAGGCATCACTGGCGATCTTCTTAGAAGGTAGGATCTCAGTCTCAGGCCTATTGAAATAGAATGTGCATTTCATCCCCATGAGTTATACACACTAAAGTTGGAAAGCCACAATGTACAACAGATTCTCTGTGGGCTCCCAGTAATCACAACCCCGTGTAGTTCTAAAGACCCCTACCTCTGCTCAAGCGGTGGTTCTCAACTAATTGACTCAGATTTGGGGGTGGGGTGTAAGCACCCAAATATTCTGCAAAGCTCCCCAGGAAGTTAATACAGAGAGAGTTCTGGGAACCACTGCATTCAAATTTAGGGACCCCTATGGGACACCTGTGTGGCTCAGTCAGTAAAGTGTCTGACTCTTGATTTCAGCTCAGGTCATGATCTCAGGGTTGTGAGATCCAGCCCCACATCAGGCTCTGTACTGGGTGTGGAGTCTACTAAAGATTCTCTCTCTCCCCCATTCCTTCTCTTAAAAAAAAAATTAGGGACTTCTAAACTCCACAATAACACAGAATGAAACCACATCCACATTCCTTTTCTTTACAAAACCCCCCTTGATGCTAATCAACCAAACTGAATATTAGATGGCAATAAGACGTGTTATAACACAAGTATAATTACCATTGCTTTGCTGAAAAAAATTTATATTCAAGATAGATAAATCTCTTTTGAATATTCTCACACATTTACAATTGAAAGATATGTGTATTAAAAAAATAAGGAATATAAAATTCTATCCTGGTACAGTACTAGCCTTTGGAATAATCCATTTTAGCAATAATCCTTTCCTGTCCTCAGAGAGACACAACCCAGTGATGGAAATAAACTTTTCTAACCTTTTTTGTTTTGTTTTGTAACAACTTGATTGAAATACAGTTTACACACCATAGAATTCACCCTTTAAAAGTAGACAATTCAGTGTTTTTAGTTTATTCACATAACTGTGCAACTATTACCACTAATAATTTTACAATATTTTCATAACCTCAAAAAGAAATCCCATACCAATTAGCAGTCACTCCCTACTCCCCTCTCCCTTCATCCCTGGGAAACCACTAATTTACTTTCTATCCCTATGAGTTTTGCCTATTCTGGGCATTTCAAAAAAGTGGGATTATGCACTGCGTGGCTTTTAGTACCTGGCTGCTTCCACTTAGCATAATGTCCATCCACAAACAATTCATCCATGTTATAGCAGCGAAGAGTACTTTATTCCTCTTATAGTCAAATAATATTCAACTGTATGGATATGCCATATTTTGTTTACACATTCATTAACTCATAGACATTTAAGCTGTTCCCATTTTTTTGGCTGATATGAATGAGGTTATGAATATTCATGTACACATTTTTGTGCAAACATAGACATTCATTTCTCCTGGATGTGTACTAGTCTGCATAGGTGGCCATGACAAAACACCACAGGCTGGGTGGCTTATTTTTTTTAAGATTTTATTTATTTATTCATGAGAGACACAGAGAGAGAGGCAGAGACACAGGCAGAGGGAGAAGCTCCCAACATGGAGCCAGACGTGGGACTCGATCCCAGGACCCTGGGATCACGACCTGAGCCAAAGGCAGACGCTCAACCGCTGAACCACCCAAGTGTCCTGTGATAACTCTCTCGAAGAATTTCTGGACTGTGTTCCAAATTTTCTATACTATTTTATAATGCCACCAGCAGTTATTAGAGTTTCAAATTCTCTGCATCCCAGCCACACTTGCTATTCTCTCCTTTCCTGTCTCTTTTTTTCTTTTTCTTTCTTTCTTTTTTTTCTTTTATGATAACTTAGACATTATAAAGTAGTAGCTCGCTATGGTTTTGATTTGCATTTTCCTAATCTCTTATATTAAGCATCCCTTCATGTAACTGGCCATTCATGAATCTTCTTTGAAGAAATGTCAGTTCTAATTTTTTGCCCCATTTTTGATTGACGTAGTTCTTATTTCTTTTTTTTTTTTAAGAGTTCAATTCTTTTTTTTAATTTTATTTTATTTTATTTATTTTATTTTTTATTGGTGTTCAATTTACTAACATACAGAATAACCCCCAGTGCCCGTCACCCATTCACTCCCACCCCCCGCCCTCCTCCCCTTCCAACACCCCTAGTTCGTTTCCCAGAGTTAGCAGTCTTTACGTTCTGTCTCCCTTTCTGATATTTCCCACACACTTCTTCCCTCTTCCCCTATATTCCCTTTCACTATTATCTATATTCCCCAAATGAATGAGAACATATAATGTTTGTCCTTCTCCGACTGGCTCACTTCACTCAGCATAATACCCTCCAGTTCCATCCACATTGAAGCAAATGGTGGGTATTTGTCATTTCTAATAGCTGACTTAGTTCTTATTTCTTATTGCTGTTGAGTTTTAAGAGTTTTTAAAATATCCTAGATGCAAGTGTCTTATCAGATAAATGATTTGCAAAAATTTTCTCTCATTCTGTGGGTTGCTTTTCACTTTTCTTAGAGGTGTCATTTGCAACGTGGAAGTTTTTTCTATTTTGATGAAGTCCAATTTATTTGTGTCTCTTGTTCTTTCGGTAAAGAAGAAGTCACTGCCTTACCCAACATCACAAATATTTATGCCTATTTTCTTCAGAGAGTTTTACAGCTTTATATCTTACATTTAAGATTATTGACTGACCATCTTAAAATAATTTTTATATACAGAGGAATCCAACTTCATTCTTTTGCATGTGGATACCCATTTGTTGAGACTATTCTTGCCTATAGTGAATTATTCAGCACTCTTGTTGAATATTAAACCATAAATATAAGGATTTATTTCTGGATGCTCAATTCTAACTCTATTGGTCTATTCTCATGCCAGTACCACACAGTCTTCATTATTGTATCGTTGTAGTAAGCTTTGGAATCAGGAAGTTAGAATCCTCCAACTCTAAGTACTCTGGGTCCCTTGCATTTCCACATGAATTTTAAAGTTGAGTCATTTATTTCCTTTTTTTAAGGTAAACCAAATAATACAATTTATATATTTCCATTATTTTTTTCATAATTGTAATATTTTGTAATTTCATAGAATTTTCTAACAGGATGCTTCCCAAACTTTTTTTTTTTTTGATGCTTCCCAAACTTAAAACTAACAATGTGTTGGGCCTAAGAACACATGAGGCAAGAACCTAGAGAACTGCAAAGAGTGAGAACAAAAGAAATCCACTATTATATTATTATAGTTAGTATATATATAATTATATATTGTATTTAAGCTAAACATCTCTTTTTCAGTAACTGATAGATTAGGCAAACAGAAAATTGGTAAAGATAGAGTTTACTTAAGTAGCACTATCAATAAACTGAATTTATTTGACATTTATAAAATATTCCATCCAACAACACAACACACATTCTTCCTGAACTTGCATAGCACATTATTCACCAAGATAAACCATATTCTGGTCACTCCTGACCATAAAACACACCTTAACAAAGCTTAAAAGAATAAAAATAAATCAACTGGAAGAGGACAATCACCACATGGTCTCACTCATACATGGACTATAAGAAATAGTGAAAAAAACTATTAGGGAAAGGAGGGGAACTGAGTGGGAAAAATTAGAGAGGGAGACAAACCATGAGAGATTCCTAACTCTGGGAAACAAACAAAGGGTTGTGGAAGGAGAGGTGGGTGGGGGTTGGGGTAGCTGGGTGACAGCACTGAGGAGGGCATTTGATGGGATGAGCACTGGGTGTTATACTATGTGTTGGCAAGTTGAATTTAAATTTTGAAAATGTAAAAAAAATAATAAAAAAATACAAAGTATTATCAGACTACATTGAAATTCAAGTAGAAATCAATAACATAAAGACAACTGGAAGATTACTAAATATTTGGAACTTAACACACTTCTATTCTACATGTACAACAACAAAGCAGTCTTATGATATTAAAAAAAAACATTTTAAACTGAATAAAAATGAAAATATACCTCATCAAAATTTAAGAGATGTGGCAAAATCAGTATTTAGAAGGAGGCTTATAGCATTAAATGCATCTATTAGAAAAGAATAAATATATAAAATTAATTATATAATTCTCTACCTTAGGAAATCTGGAGAAAGAACAATTTAAGCCTGAAAAAGCAGAAAAAAAATAATAAAATTTAGAGCAGAAATCAATGAAATTGAAAACAGAAAAAATAGAGAAAATCAATGAAACAAAAGCTAGTTCTTCAAAAATATTTTAAAAATTAGTAAACCTCTAGCCAGGCTAACCAAGTGAAAAAAACAGAGAGAGAAGACATAGGTGGACATTAAAAGGATAGTAAAGAAACTCTCTAAGTTTGTGCCCACAAATTTAATAATGTAGATGAAATGAACAAATTCCTCAAAAGGCACAAACTGTAATCCACACAAGGAGAAATAGGAATAGATAATTGGAATATATATATATATATATATATATATATACTATAGCTATGTATCTAGAATTTATAACTATATAAAAAAGGAAATAAATAATTAATAACCTTTTAAAAATATCATCAACAAGGTCATATGATTTTACTGGTGAATTCTATCAAACATTTAACAAAGAAATGGTGCCAATTTTCCGCAATATATTTCAGAAAATAGAAACAGAGGGAGCACCATTATCCTGCTACCAAATCCAAATAAATAAAGGCATTACAAAAAAGGAAGATGTACAGGTGAAAAATAAGCACATGAAAAGATGTTCCACATCACCCTCATTAAGGAATTGCAAATCAACATAATGAGATACCGTTACAAGTCACTAACAAGAATGGCCAAAATCAAAAAACTGACAGTACCAACTGCTGACGAAGATGCAGAGCAACGAGAACTGCCATTCGCTGGCCATTCACCGAGAATACAAAATGATAGTCACTGTGGAAGCCAATCTGGCAGTTTCCTCCCAAACTGAACTTAATTATACCATACCAATCAGCAAGTGCACCCCGAGGCATTCACCAGGTTGCTTCAAATACTTATGTCTACAAAGAAAACCTGCACACAAATGCTTATACTAGCTTTACTCATAATTATCAAAAACTGGAAGCAAGAAAGAAGTCCTTCAGTGGGTGAATGGACAACAAATTGATACACCTATATAGTGGAATATTTTTCAGTAGCAAAAAGAAATGAGCCATCAGGACATGAAAAAAAATTGAAGGTCAAGTCATTAATTTCCGTTGAAGATAACTCAAGGAGAATTGCCACCTTAATTATATTAAGTCTTCCATTCCAATAACATGGGTTCTCTTAGATTTATGGTAACTTCTTGCAACAATGCTTTGTAGTTGTCACTATTCAAGGTTTTTTGCTAAATTAATTTGTCAGATTTTTATTCTTTTTCATGCTATTATAAATACAATCAGGATGTCTTTTATTTCTTTTTCTTGCTGAGGCTTAGAACATCCAGTACTCATGACACTAGGTAAGCCTGGAGTTTTTCACCACTATATGTAAGATTAGCTGTGAATATTTTATAGATGCCCTTTTATCAACTTGAGGAGGTTCCCTCCTATTCCTAGGTTTTTCTTTATTTTATTTTTTAGGATTTTTATCATGAAAGAATGTTGAAATTTGTAAAATGCTTTGTTGGTATCTATTGAGAGGATCATATTTTTTTTACCTTATTTTATTCATATGGTAAGTAACACATTTATGATTTTGAAAGTGAAACTAACCTGTGATAGATCCCACATGGTCATGATGTATTTATCTTTTTATGTATTACCGGATTTTTTTTGCTAATATTCTTTTGAGACATTTTTTGTCTATGTTCATAAGGAATACTGGTCTGTAGTTTTACTTACCTCTGACATCTTTGTCTGGTTTGGGTCTCAGATTAATACTGGCCTCATAAAATGAGTGGGAAAGACTACTTCCTCTCATTTATTTTTGAAAATCTCTTCCTTCATTATTACCTCCTTTTGTGTTAAATATGTATTTCTTAGTACCCATTTTGATTTCCCTTTTGTTTTGTTTCTTTTGATATATTTTTAGAATTATTTTCTTAGTGGTTGCATCTTAAAACTATCTAATGTATATTAGTTTCAATTTAATTTCAATAGTATAGAAGAACTTTGCTTGAATGTACCTCCTTTCTCTCCCTCCTCCTTATTGCCTTTGTTGCTATACAAATGACATCTTTATACATTATAAAGCCATTGACACAGTTTTATAATTATTGCTTTATGAAGTTGTCTTTTGAATCAGGAGAAGAAAAGAGTCACAAGTAAAAACACATTTATATTTTATTTTATATTTACCTTCATTGTTACCTTTATTGGTGTTTACTTTTTAGCTAGATTCAAGTCTAGTCCTTTCATTTCTACCTGAAAGGCTTCTTTTAATATTGCTTGTAATGCAAGTTTGCTTGCAACAAATTCTCTCAGTTTTTGTTTGAAAATGTTTAATTTTTCCTTCTTTTGTAAAAGATAGACTTCCTAGATATAAAATTACTAGTTGACTATCTTTTTCTTTCAGTTCATTTGAAAATACCAACTCACTCTGTTTTGGTTTCCATGGTTTGAATGAGAGGTCAGCTGTTAGTCTTATTTAGGATGACTTCTATGTGATGACTTTTCTCTTGCCATTTTCACAATTTTCTGTCTTCTTCTTTCAAGAGTTTGACCCTGATGTGTTTAGATGTGGATCTCTTTGAATTTATCCTACTTGAAACTTATTAAGCTTCTTGGATGTGTTAATTCATGTTTTTCATTAAATTTGGGGGATATTAAGCCATTCTTTCTTCAAATATTTTCCTCCTCCTTTTAATCTCCTTTTCTCATTCTTGGACTCCCATCACGTGTTGGTATCCCTAATGGTATCCCACCATTCTCTGAAACTCTGACCATTTTCCTTATTTTCCTTCATTTCTTTTGCTTTTATTTATCAGATTATTCTCTATGTATTTTCAAATTTGCTGATTCTTTCTTCTGCACACACAAATATTCTGTTGAATCCCTCAATTAAATATTTTTATTAGACGCTGTACTTTTCAACAAAGAGTTTCCATATGGTTCTTTTTGATAATTCATATCTCTTTCTTGATATTCTCTACTTGGTGAGACATCATTCTCATAATTTCCTTTAATTCTTTAGATAGACTTTTCTTCAGTTTCTTTGAAGTTCTTTATAAAAGCTTATTTAAACTCTGCCTAGTGGTGGTGGAAGGGGAGGAGGGCAAGGGGTGGGGGTGACTGGGTGGTGGACACTGAGGTGGGCACTTGACGGGATGAGCACTGGGTGTTATTCTGTATGTTGGCAAATTGAACACCAATAAAAAATAAATTTATTATTAAAAAAATAAACTCTGCCTAGTAAGTCCCACATCTGGACTCCCTGAAGATAATTCTTATTGACTGCTGGCTTTTTTTTTTAATTTCCCTACTTCTCTGGGTTTTTATTGTTGTTTCATTTGGTTGTTCTAAAAACTAATGGTACTGTTTCTTCAATGACTTTTTTTTTTTTTACTAATCCTATTCGATATCACCTGTTATATGTAGCTACTGAAGTCTCTGTTTGGTTAGCTTAGTGGTCAGATCATAATTGCACAGAGATTTCCTTAAACACCTTCAACCAAAAGGTTACCCATTCTTTGTAAAGCAACAAAGGTTAGGCCAAAGCTTCATCAGTTTATAACTCTTTTAACTTTTATCTCCCACTTGTGCAGGACCTCAGATATGGCCTCAGGTAAAATATTATGGCCTTCTTAAGTTTTCTTTGGAAATGTGCACAGCCCTGCACATGTGTGTGCTCTTCTAGATCCCCAGGAATACACTGGAACATTTCAAAGATCACAATAGACATCTCAGTCCCCAGATCTACTTTTTAAGTTTTTTTTTTTTCTATCCAGCTTCCCATTTGTCCCAGCTGACATCACTGCTCCAAGCAGCTGCAATGTTAAAACAATCACCTTCACTATTTTCAAAAATATCCCGGGCTACACCTTTGCCCACTGAGCAACCTTTGATTCAGGCCAAATAACAAGTCCTGTAAATGGAGCTTTTCCAGGGAGCTGTAAGATGGACCAAAAAGTGAGAGTTCTCTGGTGACAGAGCTTTTGGAGTAGTTCCAAACCCAGTCTTCCCTCTCTAATGGCTGTTAGCCTATTGATTTTCACAGATACCATGGCTGCAAGGCTGCTGGTTTTTGAAGGCTAATGGGTAAGGGAGGTGAGAATAAGGCCAGATAAAATGCCATAAATTTCACTCTTCTTATCAAGATTCAGCACTTCTACTGGGAAAATAAATTCTTAAATTGTTGCAAGCCTTTGGCTAATTTCCAGAGTTCTGATAAAACTTATTTTAATAATTCCTGCTTGATGCTTTTTTGAAGGAGTGGGGTTTTGAAGGCTCTTACTCTTCCATTCTGGAAGTCCTTTTCTAAGCTTTTAACTTCTTACAAAACAATAATATGAGTTATCTAATAACTTGAATGTTACATAGTGGAGTTGTGTGAATAATATTATGGAAGCAAAGTCATAGCCAATTCTGCTTGTAAGGCTGAATACATAATGTAATACAGAAGTAATGGCATCTGAGCCAGATCTTGAAAAATAAGTGGAATATATGTGTGCACAGATACTAAGAGAACAAACCAAGAGAAGACATAAAAATAGAATCAAGTCCATAATAATATAGGCAGAAAGTAAATTTAAAGCACTTGGAGTTCTACAATAGAACCGAACAGAAAGTCAACTAAGGAACAGTGACCAGAAATTATGAAGATACACATTCTCTTGATTCTTTTTTAATTTGGAGATCCCTTTAATTCCCCCCCCCACATCCATCTTAACAACAGTTTACATTATGTTGTTTCTGGGAATCGATTCTAAGCTTTCTTTTTATTTTTGTCTCATAAGCCATGAAGTAATGAATTATTTCATCATTTCAACAATTTTCTATTATGTTCGTACTTTTTTGCCAGGAATTATTCTAGGTGCTGGTAATACAGAAGTGAATAAAGGCACAAGACAAAAAGACTTTGTTCTCATAGAACTTACGCTCCGAAGACGACAAGAAAGTGACAATAAAAAATGCATAATTCCATTTACTATTAAGTGACACTAACAAAATAGAATAAGAGGATAGAAGTGGTGGGTGTATATTTCAAACAAGGTGGTCAAGAAAGTGTTCTTGAAGGAGACAGATATTAGAAGTGAAGGAAGCAAGGAGGCAAGATATGTGAATACCTGGGAGAAGAGTATTCCAGGCAGAAAAAACATGTAGCACATGGGTCCTCAGGGTGGAGCAAAACTAGCATGTTCAAAATACATTTCCTGTGTGACTGGCTTGGAGTGAATGAGGATAAGATCATTAAGGTGGCCAGAGCCTAGAATATGCAGATCTCGTAGGTCACAGTAAAGATGATGAGTGTATCTTAAGAAGATATTAATGATAATAACGATAGTAGAGAGTATGTTTATAGTTCGCTGCAGCAAGGGACAATATCCCAAATGAACCACAGGATATCTCAATAAAAGCTTGGAGAGGTTTATTATAAGATTTTAACTTTGTGTGATTTGGGGGAAAGTTAAACAAAATTGGAATCTGTTTTTAGAAACGCTGCTGTCAGAAAGTAAGTAATTCAGTGATTAACATCTTAGTCATTTTTACCTACAATGTGGGAGGAATTAAGGGAAGATTGGAGTTGCCAATAGTAAAGAAGCAGGAGTTACTCGCACTAGTGGGGAAAAGGTGATGTTCCATTATTTTTGTGGTTGTTAGAGTACCCTTGTCTTGGTGCCTATTTACATCTAACTACAAAATAACATTTCTTTGTCTTATTCTACCGTAGTCATGGAGTAAACTTATCTGATATGCAGATATTAGGCTTAGTGGGGAACACTAAGGTACAGCACTCAGGCATTAGTTCTTTGGGCTATCTTTTTCTCTTTCTCAGTAATAATAGGAAATGCTTACTTTGTATTAAAAATGTGTCAGGCTTTACATATAAATGTAACTGTTTTTACAAATAAGCTCATTTCATCTTCATACCAACCATATGAAGTAAATAATGTTATTATTCTTTAAAGAAACTGAAACACTGAGGACAAAAGGAATTTACTCAAAATTACAGGTTTCCTGGGGACAATTCACAGTAAACATTCTTAAGACCAAGTCTCCTGAAGAGGCAGATGTCAAGTGGAAGGAACAACTACTCTAAAGCTCTCTCCTTCTCAACTACAAATTGATTCCCCAAGAAGGAAAAGACATGGGGGGGGAGGACTCAGATTCTGCTTATAATTACTTTTTCAGCCAGCCATGATAGAGTAAGCTATACTGCATCTTCATATTGCTGCACTTATTGCCACTCCCCTCTTCCTATCTGGGTTAACATTTTTTAGGATAATATAATACAGAAGATAGCAAAAATAGACTTAGACTCAAAATTATTTTATTCTTCTCCCTGTTCCAGACAGAAAAGTGGTAGAGTCACTATTCAAACCTGAAAAGATATACGAACTAGAACATTACCACCTGCCCATTTATTTCTGCTGAGTCTGTTACTGTTCAAGGTATGACATCTGATTCTGTTTGTTCAAAGAAGAAGAAACACTGAAGAAATAATGACCAAAAATTTTTGAAAATTAGTATTAGTCACCTAATTATGGATCCAAGAATCTCAAAAACTAAAATGCATAATAAACACCAGACATATAATGTAAACCTAGACATATGATATTTAAACTACTGTAAAACTATAGGCCGATATCTTTGATGAATATAAATGGAAATTGTCTCGATAAAATACTAACCGAAATAACTCAACAGCACAGTAAAAGGATCATACACCATGATCAAGTGGGATTTATCCCTGGAATGCAAGGATGGTTCAACACACGTAAATCAATACATGCATGTGAAATATATATACACATATATATATAATATATAATATAGAGTAGAATATATTGGATATATGTTACATGATAGAATAATAGAATATATGACATATATATTATATGGTTACTATATATTTAATATATATATTTAAATATATATTATATTTAAAATATATGTTGTATATCCTATTATTATATACATTTTATATATATTATGATAGAACACTATTCAACCACAAAAAAGGAGGAAATACTGCAAAGGAAACTTGTATGTCACTTAGCAATGTTGAAGGCATTATGTTAAGTGAAATAAGTCAGAGAACAACAAATACTCCATGTTATCACTTATATGTAGAATCCAAAAAACTGAACTCATAGCAACAGAAAACAGATTGGTGGTTACCAGAGATGGAGAGTGAAGAAAATGGGTGAAGGTGGTCAAAATGTACAAACTTCCAAGTTAAAAGATAAAAAAAATTGTAAGGATATAAAGTACAGCATGGTGGCTAGACTTAACAATATATTATAATCGCATATTTGAAAGTCACTAAGAAAATAAATCTTAAAAGATACCGACAAAAGAAAAATTTTGTAACTATGTGTAGTCATGGATGTAATTAAACTTAGTACTGATCATTTTGCCATATCTATCTATCATCTATCTTTATGTTTTATAACTTAAATTTATAAAATGTTATTTATATCTCAATAAAATGGGAAAAAATAAAATAAGGGAGTATTTCCCAAATGTCTTTCAATACCAGGAGGGAGAACTTTACTATGCATGGAAAAATATAGTATGCATGTGTGTGGGTGTGTGTATTTTTACATATATTTTTTAAACATCAAAAGTGCCCCTCAACTCCGTCCAGTTAAATTCTACAGTTTAATACTTCAGTTCAAGTATATGGGATCACACCATCCACCCAATGAAAGTTAGATAAATTCTTGATTCCAAATAATAATTTTGGCAGGCTTTAGTGTCAAGAAAGTTCTTCACGAATTCAAACATTAAAACCTTTTAATGAATAAATAACTCAAAAAACTGGCTGCTGTGCTTACTAGGATATCAACTTTCACGACTGGAAAAGTGCTGTCACCATTTAAAAGACAGAAACATGTCTACCTTACACAAATGATCCTTAGAAAATAAGCAAACGGCAAGTCATAATCCTTCATGAAATTCTTTTTGCTCAAGGATGCTGTGTAGCCAATAAATTATTAACAAGGTTGTGGTCTCACTAGAGATGGCTCCAAACCAATAACAGAAAAAAAGTTATTAAATATCTCAACTACATACACACATACCCATATACACATGCATATATAGACATATAAGTAATAAAAATGAAAGGATCCAAAAGTTTGAGTCATCTCTCTCAGCAATAACTCACTCTAAAGAACAAAGAAAATTCAACAATCATGCCAAATTTTACTGTCACCTGCTAAAAGGTCTGAAATAACCTAAAGGACTAGATGGGGAGGTATCGTCTAAAACTTTGGCATTCCATCACACATTCCATGTTCTCTACTCTTGGGATTTGATCACCATGAAATGAAATTTACTTATCAGTGTCATACTAGAAGCACACAGTGAACCTGGGAGAAAACCTGTTAATATAAAGAAGGAATAACCACTTTCCACCCATGGAGTAAGTTAACAGGAATGAGAATGAGAAATCTGATGACATGACTCTGATACTGATATATGAGAATCTAAACCTTGCAGCAGACTCAAAAAAGAATAAGACTGAATGCAAAGGAAGAAGAAAATTAAAAAAAAAAAAAGCTCATGTTCCAGTAAGCTGGTGTTACTATAGTGATGGTACTATCATGAGGGTAACGTGTTCTATACAACAAAATAAGTATCTGCTCTAAGAATAGCCTGGGAGTATCTGATCAACACTGGGGAAACTGAGTCCCACGGGCCAATTAAGGGCCTCCTGAGGGAGGGGAACATTGGGGATATAACTGACTATCCCCTCTCATCAATTCTCATTTCTGGAAGTCACAGGAGACACTATCCCGTAGGAGGAATCAGATTTCAGAGAAACATAGATAAGTCTGTAGTGGAGCCAATATTTCTCTCCAAGCCAGAAGTGTCCAGCAATGCAAGCGCCCTCTCTGGGCTGCTGCCTGCCAAGGAGCCCATGTTCTCCATCGTGCCTGCCTTCTGCTGCCCTGGAAACAGAGGATTACAAGTCAGACCTGCCGGACCTACGGGGAGGTGGGTTCAGAGGAGGTACAAGTGTAGGACAGTCCTCAGGTAGGCCTCCTAGCTCCGCCGCCCCTGTGTGATCCTGGAAACAATAGCCCCTCATGTCACCTGAAGAATGTAAGGAGATTCATCTTTCCACCTGAGAGGCCTGGCTGTCAGGGAACCGAGAGATGGGGATGAGGAAGAAGGGAGAGTTGGTCCTTCTTAACCAGGAGCTGCATCCGGTCAGAACCAGGTCTGTCCCTCACTGTGGAGGGGATTCTGAAATAAATTAATAAATTAAGACCAAACTACTAACAACAGAAACGTAGGCAACTTCACAGGCTTTGTTTTGCTTGTCTCACCGTGGCAATCACACGACACGTAAGACTTACTCAGAGAAGGAAGTTTTCGCGAAGATTCTCCTTCAACTTCCCAAAGCAATGCCAACCTTCCACATCTAGACTAGGCAAGGGAGTAGGAGGGGGATCTTGGTCAGAGGGAGGGGTTATGGCTCCCACACTGCTCTCGGTTCCCAGAGGCCTCTGCTGGGCAGTATCTGACATTTGTGAGCATCTGCATCCATCCCTAACCCAGAAGAATGGAGGCCTTTCCAGGACACTGTGTGACACTTCAGGCAAAACCCTCAAAAATCCTTAAATAATATACCAGTTGCATTGCTCAGTTTTTCAACCTATAAGTAGGGATTCAACCTAGACCAAGGTTTTACAGAAGCATTTGAATTCAACAGGTAGAAGATGGAAGTGATATGAAAGCCATCACGTAGATGTCTGGGGGTTCCAATTTTTATCGAGTTAACAAACCATGATGAACGCTGAAGAATGGATGGTATGTTTGATGATTTTTGTCTCAGTTGTCAGATAACTTTAGACACCGACACCTACAATTCAACACTGATCCAGAATAACGGTGAAATGCAGAGGTTTCCGTGTGTTGTCACCTTTCTCCCTCTTCTGATGCCTAACATCTGGGTCTCTAATTCCAAACATTTAAGTAATTGAAACTCTGTCCAGTAGTAAGGGTCTATCTCTCTTAATCTATAGAAACGAATACATGATGTTCATACCTACTTACATTTGTGAGCACTGCCATCAACCTTCTCCAAGCTGCTTATTGCATAACATCCTGCGTTTTAATGCGAGAAGGTTCAGAGAGAGAAATGAGAAAATACAAATATCTAAAGTCTGATCACCAAGCCCTACCCAAGGTTTATAATCTTCAGCAGCTTAGCTATTTATTTAATGGAATAATAGAATCTGAGGGAGTTAGGGATCTCCAAAAAGGAAATATTTCTGAGGATTAAAGAATAAGGTCATCTTTGTTTGTCATTGTCACTTTTTCCTCTCTGCCCCTTAGGAAGCCGTGAATATGTCAGGAGTCAGCACAGTGACTGAATTCATACTCCTGAGTTTTCCGTGCTCCAGAAAGGTTCAGGTCCTCCTCTTCCTGCTGTTCTTTGTGTCCTACATCCTGACACTGATGGGGAATGGGGCCATTGTCTGTGCAGTGAAGCTGGATCCCAGACTTCATACCCCCATGTACCTTCTGCTGGCCAACTTCTCGTTCCTGGAGATCTGTTACATCAACACCACCGTTCCCAATATGTTACAGAACTTCCTATCTGAGACCAAAACCATCTCTTTCACAGCCTGTTTCTTTCAGTTCTACTTCTTCTTCTCCATGGGCACCACTGAGACTTTCTTACTGCCCCTCATGGCTTTTGATCGGTACTTGGCCATCTGCCAGCCTCTCCATTATCCTATCATCACGAACAACCGCCTCTGCATGAACCTGGTGGCCCTGTGCTGGGTCACAGCCTTCCTCTGCTATCCGATCCCTATCTATTTTATCACACAGCTCCCCTTCTGTGGCCCCAACGCCATTGACCACTTTGTCTGTGACCCCGGTCCTCTTCTGGCCCTGTCCTGCATCCCTGCCCCTGGAATTGAGCTTTCCTGTTCTCTATTGAGCTCTCTCATTATCTTCATCACCTTCTTCTTCATCCTTGGTTCGTACACACTGGTTCTCAGAGCAGTGTTGCGTGTCTCCTCAGCAGCTGGTCGACGTAAGGCCTTCTCCACCTGTGGTTCCCACTTGGTTGTGGTCTCTCTTTTCTATGGAGCCCTCATGGTAATGTACATCAGCCCAACCTCTGGAAATCCATCTGGGATACAGAAGATTGTAACCTTGTTCTACTCATCAGTGACCCCACTTATAAACCCACTGATCTACAGTCTACGGAACAAAGACATGAAAGCTGCCTTGAGAAAAATTCATATGAGCACAAAAATTAGTCAAAGCAAATAAGAGCTCATGAATGGGTAAAATCTAATTAATTATTTTTCTCCATTCCATTCCCATCTAAAAAGTAGGGATTTATTTATTTGCCTCTTGAAACGCACACTCAAATTCATCTATTCCTGCCTAGTTACATAATGGACAATTGTATGACAAATTAAACCATACCTTGCCCTCAGGTCAGGAATTTGCAGATCATAATTTGAATTAAATTACCTGGATGTCTGGACTTTAGGCTCTTCTTCTATCCTAATCTCCAATAATTGTTTGTCCATTTAACTGTGATTATTAACATAGTCCCTGGCCTCATGCCTTTTTGACCTCTATTAAGTGGTCAAAGGTCATTCTTACACTTGGTTTTTCTTGCTTAAACATCTCTGCTCTACTTCTTAGAAGAGTAGTACATTTTTGGTTAAGATAACAAGAAATTAGTGCCAATCAAATTATAATTGAGCCAAAATTTTAAAATAATTGACAGCCAAAAGATTGACAATGATCTTAGATCATTGTCACTGTCTCCCAAACCTGTTTCATAATTACTTAGGGAGCTTTTTAAAAGAACCGATTCCCAGTTCTTTCTCCAAATCTAAATCAGAACCTTTGAAGCGGATGCCTGGAAATCCTTATTTTAATGTTAATCAAGTGGTTCTGGTGCACCTAGACCAGCACCAATCAACAAACTCATCTTACAGTCACTATTTTAAATAACTGTGTGACACAGAGAAAAAAGTGAAAGAAGTTACAGTGAGTACCTATAGGTGACTCAAACACTGATGAGAATAGAAGGGGGTTTTTTTGTGCATCAATTTTGAAAACTTCCATTTGAAAAATAAGGACTAGACTACATTCTTCTTACCTTTTCTTACCTATGCAAGATAACTAAGATACCTGGAAATGGGTTTACATTTTAAAAGAAGACTGTCATATAGTGGCTAATGGATTTCAGTTAGTTTTATGTGAAGGAAGGTTGAATTGCGTGCACAGCCCAAAAGAGGTAAAAGCAGACAGAGAGCAAAACAGTGATTCTAAGAGACTCAGATAAAGACAGATGCAGAGAAATTTGATTACCACTCCTGGTTATTTGTCCCAACTGTGCTCAAAAACAAATTGCTCAATTCATGTCTGGGATTGATACATTTCATTTATTCATTCCACACACTTTTATTTATTTCTGTGATGTGCCCAGAATTACATCAATGTGGAAGATAAAGTTCCTGCTTTTATTAAATCCACATTCTAGTGAGAGAGACAGATAATTATGAGGTAAACACATAAATCTATAATTCCAGTTAGTCATAGTAGTGTAAAAAAAAGTGTAAAAAAGTACTGTAAAGGATAGAAGGAAATTTGTGACTATGTGTGGTGATAGATGTTAACTAAATTTATTGTGGTAACAATTTTGCAATATATACATATGTCAGATCACTATTGTAGAGCTGAAACTAACATCATATGTCAACTATATCTCAATAAAACATGAATATGTGAATATAGAAAATGTTGGTATAGGATAAGGGGTAATTTAGACTTGATGGTTAGAAAATGCCTTTGTTAGGGAGTAATATTTCAAAGTCAGAAAATGTGCCATGCAAAGTTCTAGGGGAACCAAGTCCCATGTAAGTACAGGTAAAAATTTGGGATTTTCAAGGAATATTAAATAGTTTATTTGGCTATCCAGAAGGAAAATGGTAGATGAGGCTGGAGAGGTAGGCAGGATCAGATCATCCAGAACCACCTAGGCCACGATGAATAGTGTTTTATTTGAAATCCTGGGAAAGCCTGTTCAATAATATAGAGGAAGTCTTAATAAAAATCTCATCTTAATAAAATCCTTACCACTTCATATAATCTCTTATCCTGGAACTAGCTATTTACTTATATTTATTTAAATGTGCCTTCAATAAATAAATAAATATGTAAATAAATACATAAATAAATAAATAAGCCTTCATTATGCTATATTCCACCTTGTTCCATTAAGGATCTGACGTACCAAAAGAAAAGTGCAATAAAAGAAGGAATAAGAATAATATTAACTTGCGAAGAAAAAAAATAGAATGATAGTTTTTAGATAAGACCTTAGGCTGGTATTAAAGTCAAGCCTCTAAATGTGTTATTAAGTCCCTTCAAAGCAAAGTGAGAATGAAAACATTACCTGCTATATGATTTTCATTAACTGTAAGAAGAAAACAAGTGGGTTTATAAGGAAAGATCAATTAACGGCTCTTAGTTCTATAAAGATTTCTTTCATGAGGATTCATACTAGAAAAACTAAGAAATATAGTGAACATTGGTCCCCTGAAATATCTTATACAGAGAGATAGATGATGATAGATACATAGATATAACCTGGTTCAATACAGCTGCTTCTAATAACAGGTCTCAATAAGATTCAAAGGCATTATATAGAAGTATGACTCAAGAGAAAAAGTTCTTTCCAGGTCTAATAACTTTGATCTAAATATTAACTTTTTGATGTTCTTCCTTAATCTAAAAGTCTGATCCAGAATATCCTAAGAATAAAATTTAGAGCTAAGTGCATGGTCATCCAAATCAAAGATGAATAACCCCCTATTCGAATACCAAAGTTCTCTTCTGTGATATAGAAATTGGTTTTGAAGAAGCATTCACAAGAATGGAAGGAACTGTTGATTTCACAGTATGTGTTATAAGTTTATTGGATACTTTCTGCACTGGAAGTAATTTACCTGTAAGAGGCTGCCATATGTGCTATCCAAAGAAAAGTGAAGGATGGAAAGGGTGATTGAGAATGGACAAAGAAGTGGGAAGTTTGGGAAAGAGTTATTCCTGACATAACTGAAATGGAAGGGGGAAGCATTGTTCATGAGAAGCTCATTGTTCATGCGATTCATTTATGAATCCAATAAACTTTTATTCAAACAAACTTTCAGGTAAATATTTTAATTATCCTAAAATAAGATACTTATTTTCCTCTTAAATGTATAAATTTTCTGCTTAAGTGCATAAAATAATATACTGGCTGAAGGATTTAATCCCATGACCCTGGGATCATGACCTGAGCTGAAGGCAGGTGTTCAACCCCTGAGCCACCCAGGTATCTTGCATATTCCTGTTTTTAAATAACATATTGGAGACAAATGATAGCCCAGTGATCTAAAGAAAAAGAGAGATAAAGAGTTTCATCAATTCTGTCATTCTATTTGATCACTTGGAGTTTTTATTTGTGTTTAAAACATTGAGGGACGCCTGGGTGACTCAGTGGTTGAGTGCCTGCCTTTGGCCCAGGGCATGATCCTGGGGTGCCTGGATTGAGTCTCACATCGGGCTCCCTGCATGGAGCCTGCTTCTCTCTCTGCCTGTGTCTCTGCCTCTCTCTCTGTGTGTCTCTCATGAATAAATAAATAAAATCTTAAAATAAATAAATAAATAAATAAATTTAAAACATTGAAAAGGTATAAACTACAAGATGTTCAGTTTTTTGGTGGTTCCAAATTTTGATTCATATATTAAATACTTTATAAAGCTTGAATAATATTTTAAAGTAGTATTTCAGGGGCACCTGGGTGGTTCAGTCAGTTAAGTGTCTGTCTTCTACTCAGGTTGTGATCCCAGGGTCCTGGGACTGAGCCCAGCGCTGGGCTCCTTCATCAGAGGGGAGTCTGCTTCTCTGTCTCTCTGCCTCTCTTTCTGCTCGTGTTCTCTCTCTTTCTGTCAAATAAATAAATAAAATATTTTTAAAATAATAATATATATATATATATATATACTGGCTGAAATAAGGAAAGAGGGTATCTTATTTCTATAACTTGATCCAAATAGGATAGTGAGTGGAATTTGTAAAACACTAGATAGAGCACAGGTAATTGAGGTAACTGGCAGTGAAAGCAAGGTGCCCTCAGGATTCTGGAAGCAGAAAGAAATTAAAACATAGTAAATGGACATTTAGCAGTCATGAGGACCAATTACTTCCCACTTGTGGTTTCCTCTCACAGAGTTTGATGGGAATAAGTTACCCTCCAGAGCAGAAAGTAGCCTTCACCAGTGAATAGGAATTTGTGACATTGAGAGTCACCTTAGCCAACTGAAGCAACTTCAGATCACATGCCATACACTGCTAACACCTGCACTAGGGATAGCTTATAGATTCACCCTCTAAGAAAACATTCATCTTTCTTTTTTACAAAAGATTTTATTTATTTATTCATGAGAGGCAGACAGAGAGAAAGACAGAGACAGAGAGTCGGAGACACAGGCAGAGGGAGAAGCAGATTCCCGGTGGGGAGCCTGAGGCGGGACTCGATCCTGGGACTCCAGGATCATGCCTTGAGCCAAAGGCAGATGCTCAACCGCTGAGCCACCCAGGAGTCCTGAAAGCATTCATATTTCATTGTCATAACTAGTGTGTGCTGCCATGAAAACACCAGGTGTGGAAAAAGAGTTTTTATTTTATCAGATCCTTCTTAAGGCTTAAGTATTGCTGATGTTTAAGTGATATTTCCTTAAAAAATAAAACATTAATATAGGAAACTCTCAACAATTGGGCTGTAAGGGCAAAACTTTTCTCAGAACTAGGGTATTTTAAATTTGACTTTAGTTTTCCCATTTAAGCCCTATTAGAGGGGCACCTGGGTGGCTCATTGGTTGAGCATCTGAGTGGTTCAGCTCAGGTTGTGATCCCCGGGTCCTGGGATCCAGTCCCACGGTGGGCTCCCTGAATGAAGCCTGCTTCTCCCTCTGCCTGTGTCTCTCCCTCTCTCTCTCTTTTTCTGTGTCTCTCATGAATAAATAAAATCTTTAAAATAAATTAAAATACATAAATAAACCCTGTCAGATGATATTAACACCCAAGTTGGCACATAAGAATCTAGCCACATAACATACCCACATATTGAACTATAACATACCCACACATATTGAACTATATTTTAACCAACATCCATTTGCGATAAAAGTTCTTAGCAAACTAGGGATAGACACAAATATCTTTGATCTATGAAGAGATTCCAATTAGCAATAATTGCACCTCAGATAAGCCTCATTGGCTATGACACTGCCGTTGTGCAAAGCTCGAAACATCTTTGATCTGTAAAGAATATTTTCAAACACCTGCATCTGCATCACACTTGATGGTGACAGTGAATGCTTTCTCCGTAAATTAAGAAATAGGACAAGAATTCTGGTCTTACCACTTCTATTCAACATTGTATTGGAAATGTCAGTGCAATCAGGCAAAGAAAAGAATTAACAGGAGTGCCTGGGTGCCTCCCTTGTAGGCTCAGGTCATGATCTCAGGATCCTGGGATGAAGTCCCAGAATCAGGTTCTCTGTTCCATGGGGAGTATGCTTCTCTCCCTCTCCCTCTCCTTCTCCCTCTGTCCCTTCCCCTGCCACTCATGTGCTCTCTCTCAGATAAATAGAATCTTTAAAAATAAATAAACAAAAATAATCATGTTAAAAATTTTAAAATAAAAAAAGACTTTGAAAGATGAATGGAAAAAGAAGATGTGGTCTATGTATACAGTGAAATACTACTCAGCCATTAGGAACAACAAATAACCATCATTTGCTTCGATGTGGATGAACTGGAGGGTATTATGCTGAGTGAAGTAAGTCAATCGGAGAAGGACAGTCATTATATGGTTTTACTCATATGGGGGATATAAGAAATAGTGAAAGGGATTATAAGGGAAAGGAGGGGAACTGAGTGGGAAAAATCAGAGAGGGAGACAAAGCATGAGAGACTCCTAGCTCTGGGAAGCAAACAAGGGGTAGTGGAAGGGGAGGTGGGTGGGGGGATGGGGTGACTGGGTGATGGGCACTGAGGGGGGCACTTGGCAGGATGAGCACTGGATGTTATACTATATGTTGGCAAATCGAATTCCAATAAAAAATATACAAAAAATAATATCAATCAATCAATCAATAATAAACAGGCATCCTAATTGAAAAAAAGAAGGAATATTGTCTTCAATAGACATGACATGATCATCTATGTAGAAAATCCAATGTAATCAACAAAAAAGGTTACTACAATAAGTAAGTCTTAGAAGATTTCAAGATACAAGATCTATATATAAAAAACAATTGTATTTCTATAAGTATTAGCAACAATCAAAAATTAAGATTTTAAAATAATGCCACTTATAATGGCATCAAAACATACTGAATAGAGATAGAATTGATAAAAGATGTAAAAGACCAATACAATGAAAATGACAAAACATAGTTGAGAGAAATTAAAGACATAAATACCTGTAAAGATATAACTCATTTATGGGTTGGAAAATTCAGTAATGTTAAGATATCAGTTGTTCCCGAAATGATCCAAGGATTCAATGCAAATCTTAAGAAAAATCGGAGGGGATTTTTTTGGTAGAAATTAGATAGCTAATTTTCAAATTCATTTGGAAATGCAAAGGACTTACACTAGACAAAGTTGGAAAAACACTATTTGATTTTAAAATTTATTATAAACCTACAAATGACAAAAAAGGGGACATTTACATTAAGTTACAGATCAATGGAACAAAACAGAATCCAAAAAAGCCTTATATGAAAAACTGATTTTAAACAAAAGCATTTCAGCGGAGAAAGGATAGTATTTCTAATACATGGTGCTCAATTGAATACCCATATCAAAAAAAATATTTCAATGCCTCACAAAATACACAAAAATTAACTCAAAATGGGTCATAAATTTAAAAAAATCTAAAACTATAAAACATCTAAAAGAAAATACAGGGGAAACTCCTTGTGACCCTGGCTCAGGCAAATTTTCTTAAACACAACACCAAAGGACCCATAAGAGAACAAATTGATTACCTGGACTCCACCAAAATTAAAAATACCTGCTCTTGGAAAGACACTATTGAGAGAAGGAAAAGACAAACAACAGACAGGAGAAAATATTGGCACAAGTTATATCTGTTGAAAGATTTGCATCCAGAATATATAAAGAACACTCAAATATCAAAAATAAAGGACAAATGACCCAATAAAAATATGGAAAAATATTTGAGCAGACATTGAACAGAACATATACAAATGGCAAAAAAGCAAATGAAAATATATTCAATATCACTTCTCATTAGGGAATTACAAATTAAAACCACAATGAGCTACCACTATATACATATAGAATCACTAAAATTAAAAAGACCAACTATAGAACGCCCGGATGGCTCGGCAGTTGAGCATCTGCCTTCGGCTCAGGGCGTGACCCCGGGGTCCTAGGATCGAGTCCCACATCGGGCTCCTTTCATGGATCCTGCTTCTCCCTCTGCCTGTGTCTCTGCCTCTCTCTCTCTCTCTCTCTCTTTCTCTCTCTCCATGTCTCTCATGAAAAAATAAATTAAAATCTTTTTAAAAATTTTTAAAAAGAACAACTATACCAATGTTGATGATGATGTAAAGGTGCCAGCGCGCTCATACACTGCTAGTGTGAATGTAAAACAGTACAAGCAGTTTGGAAAAGTTTAGCAGTTTCTTAAAAAGTTAACCATTGGGATCCCTGGGTGGTGCAGCGGTTTAGCGCCTGCCTTTGGCCGGGGGCGCGATCCTGGAGACCGGGGATCGAATCCCACATCGGGCTCCCGGTGCATGGAGCCTGCTTCTCCCTCTGCCTATGTCTCTGCCTCTCTCTCTCTCTCTGTGTGTGACTATCATAAATAAATAAATAAAAATTAAAAAAAAAAGTTAAAAAAAAAAGTTTACCATTTATCTACCATTTCGTAAAGCCATTTCACCCCTAGCTATTTACCTAAGAGAAAAAAAGCATACAACGTCTTATACACAAATATTCCTAGAAGTTTTATTGATATTAACACAAAACTGGAAATAACCCACACATCCACTAAAAGGCAAACAAATGAACAAATTCTTGTCTATCTATACAATAGAATATCAGCAGTAAAAAGGAATGATCCATCATTAGATACAACATGGATGAATCTTAAAATAATTGTGTCGAGTGTCACGCCAGTCAGAAGAGCTAAAATGAACAAGTCAGGAAACAACACACTGTTGGTGGGAATGCAAACTGGTGCAGCCACTCGGGAACACAGTGTGGAGGATCCTCAAAAAGTTGAAAATAGAGCTACCCCATGACCCAGCAATTGCACTACTGGGTATTTACCCCAAAGATACAGATGTAGCGATCCAAAGGGACCCCTGCATCTCAATGTTTATAGCATCAATGTCCACAGTAGCCAAACTATGGAAGGAGTCCAGGTGTCGATTGACAGATGAATGGATAAAGATGTGTGTGTGTGTGTGCATGTGTGTGTACACACAATGGACTGCCAGCCATCAAAAAACTGATATCTTGCCATTTATAGTAATGAGGATGGAACTAGAGGGTATTATGCTAAGCAAAATAAGCCAATCAGAGAAAGACAATTATCATCTGATCTCCCTCATATGTGGAATTTAAGAAATAAAACAGAGGATCATATGGGAAAAGAATGAAAAATAAAACACAAGACAAAATCAGAGAAGGAGACAAATCATGAGACTCTTAATCATAGGAAACAAACTGGAGATTGCTAGGGGAGAGGAGTGGGGGCACTGGGTAACTGGGTGATGGACGTTAAGGAGGGCACGTGATATAATGAGCACTGGGTATTATATAAGACTGATGAATCACTGACTTCTACCTCTGAAACCAATAACAACATGTTGACTAATTGAATTTAAATAAAATTTAAAAATAAAAAAATATAATTGTGATGAGTGAAAGACACTAGATCAAAAAATACATGTTATGATTATATATATATATATGTATATATATATATATATATATATATATATATATATATATATATAAAGGTATAAAAATGCAAACATCTACAGTGAGAGAAATATTAGGGGATACCTGGAAGTGATGTCAGGGAAGGGTAGGAGGGAGGAATTGCAAAGGGGCACACTTAGGGAAGTTAAGGATAGATGTGTTGGTTGATTAATTAATAAAATGATCAATTGATTGGTTAATATGTCATCCTTCCTGAAAGAGATTTAAAGCAAGGAAATATTTCAACCTACACAGGAAAAAAAAAAACCCACAGAAATTAAGCTAGGCCCCAAGGGAAGTGAGTAATAAGCCTAGAGATGTCTCCTGACATGGTTTTCCTTTCAAAAACAATAAATGGATCCTCAAGGATCAAAAAAAACGGGGGGGTGCTTACTTCCTGACAGACTCTGCTTATAACCTCTCCACCCTTCCACAAACACAACCAAGGGTCCTTACCACAACCACTTGCACTTCTTTTCTCCCCTCTGGTTATTGCCGTCTCTCTAAGAAAATTTAAAAAAAGAAGCTTTTGAGAAACTTCAGTTTGGAATTCCCTTTGCTGATTCAGGTAAGAATGCTACGAAGTGTTTAGAAGAGCAAAAGTCACAACCTACTAGCTTTCACCCACAGCCCTCCAAATTTGCTACAGCCGGTCACGTACAACCAATTATTTCTTAAGCATTTTCTGGTCAGGAAACAGCCAAGATATCTCTGCAGGCATTTATCTCATTCAGTAATCTTTGGACCAGCCCTCTAAAGAGGCATGATTATGCGCATTTTATCACTAAAGAAACTGAGTATTAATTTCCTATGATCAATAAAAAAAGCTCTTGACTCTGGATCCTATGTCTTGTCTATAACGCACAGCTGTCTACCTCTCACTCCAACCAGGAAAATTATCCTGACTTTTCAGTATTTTCTACCGATTACCCAGTATTACCGATGTGCAGGCCCTTCACTGAGACTGTACAACCTAGCTGACGGAGGGAAATGAGTTGTCTCGAGACATGTCTGGGGGGCTACAGAGACACGGGGCCAGCACGTGGACATACCAAGATCAGGAAATGCCTTTCTTGAGCTGTGTAGCCCAGGACCTGGTTCACTCACTTAGCCGTCTTAACCTTTTCTGAGTTGACTAATTTAACAAGTAAACCAAAAACAAAAAAACAAAACAAAACAAAAAGATGACTGTTGTTAATTAACTCAGTCCATTAACTCAGCCTGGGATGGTAAAGACACTGCTGTTGACAGCACCCTCTGCAGTCGCGCAATGGGAATTGATCAGTTTGGGGTTTTTGTTGTTGTTTTGGCAGCTCCTGCTCAGACTCGTGACGGGTAAACATCGCAGTTCTCTTCTGTGCAGAGGAACTAAGTGAAAAAAAATGAGTAGCAATACAGGCCTGCTAGATATACAGGATTGAGCATAAAATGGTGGTGGCCATTCCTGTTTTCTAGAACACCTTGGTGAGACTTCCTGACACAGAATTCCTCTTTTCAGAGGTATGGTTTTCTTCAGAAGCCTAAAGTGATGGGTTTTTCTGTTTTTAGGAAGTTATATGCTGATGCTGCTTGGCAGATGGTGGGTGAAGGAACAAAAGTGGAAGCAAGGGTTTCTGTTAGGTTGCTACTGCAGAAGCGCAAGGAAGGGAGGATGCGGTCATTTAAACTTGGGAGACAACAGTGAAGACAAAGAGAGTATATGACGTGAGTCGTAGTTGAGGAGCAGAAGGTTCTTGCTGATGAACTGGATGTGAGGGGAAAGAGGAAGGAGGAGAGGAGACATTAGACTAAACCAGGAAAAGTAAGTTCTTGTATATTAAGCCATTCAAAATGCTGAAAATATTTTGAGGTAATGGACAAAGTGATCATTACAAAAAAATCGGCTTTTAGAAATATCCTGCAAAGTACTTTGATTAAAGATGCCCCAACCTTAGGGGTCTGGCTGGTTCAGTTGGTTCAGCCTCTGACTCTTGATCTCACCATAGATCTTGATCTTAAGGTCTTAACTTTAAGCCCCAAACTGGACATGGTGCCTACTTATAAAAAAAAAAAAAAAAAAAAAAAGGAAGCAATACTCTAACCACAATTAGTAATAAATTACTCTGAACTATTGAAAACTGAACAGCTTTTCTAAGTTGATACTAAAACTGTTAAGACTAAAAGGGACTTTTTTTAATTCTATGGAATTTAAAGTCCATAAGCAGCTTTCACATGTTAAAGCGAATCTTATTTTGAGTCACTCCTTCCATTCCTTGGCAGTTAATGTATTGTCCACGGCTTCAATATTTGTTAACAGCCCCATTCAAAGAACAAACATTTGGAAAAAAAAAAAAGATTACTTCAGAAAAGACTACATTCTGATTATGTTCACCCTGAATGAGAACAGTGTAAGGTGTTGCAAATGAATATTAAATATTTTATGTCTGGTTTAAGTTTGCCTTCAAAAGATGAATACTAAGTATCTGAAACGTAAGCTCAGTTCCAAGTCACGTGTTCTGAAATTCAAAGAGGAAAGGGCATTTAGAAAGTGTGAGTTTATGGTACAAGAACCAGAACCTGTTCCTCCCACAGCTGAGGCACTAAAAGACCCGCTGTAATATAAAACATAAACTATCAGGATCTTGGGAAATTTTATTGGCCACATGAGTCCCCCATGGCATCAAAATCAAATAAAATCCAGAAATAGATCTTGCTCAGAGAGGGAAGCTTTTGTACAGTTTATAAATTCCAAACATTACTCAGTTTGCCAGTTTCCTATCATAAATCTTCCTTTTAAATCAACACAAAAATATACTATCATCAACTACTTCCCTCCTGACACCTTCTGCCATTTTATTCCAGAAATTTTATTGTTTTGAATACTCCCAACAGACCACTGTCAGACTCCTTGGACAACTATGCAGGCTCTGAAAAATAATTTGACTAATTAATACTCCATTCTAGATAATGGAAATGGATTTTTTCATGTTTCTTAGACTTACCTTATTTACAGAGGCTATAATACCAAGACCCAGGATTCAGGGCAGGATTATTTAACAAAGGATGTATATTGTGTGTTTTTCTTAGCTCAGCAAAACATAAAGCCATTATGCAAATATATAACCATCTAAGGTCATCCTGACTTGAGGTGCTCCCAAGCAGTGACAAAAAGGGAGAAAAAATTAAAGTTTTCTCTTCTTTTCAAGCTTATTGCTACATTTACCTTAACATTAGAGCAATTGTATCAGGTTCCACTGGAATATATCAACTGGAATAGAAATAGAAAATGGATTTTGTGGAGTCGTATCCCCCTCCCAGACAAAGATCCGTTTCCACAAAACCACAATAATCCTCATCCTATCCCTCAGCTGTATCTATCCTAGAAGGCTGGGGAACTATATTAACAGAAGTGAGCTGCAGCTATTTCCTACAATTTGAATGTTTTACTCCTGAAATTGGTGGGTTGCATTACCAAATAGAATCGATGAGTTTGTTAACTACCGCAAAGCAGTAACGTGATTCCAATAGTCGCAGGGTTCTACTGCTCCAACAACACACAATCTGAGTCACCTTTGCTCACAAGTAGCTGTGTTAGGGTGAACGCTTTCTGGGAACTGAAAAAGGTGCATTATTCATTCATTTTTATGAGTATTTATTAAAAGCTGTCTAAGGGGAATGCTACAGCTGGAAGGATCGAGAGGGAGAGGATAGTAATTAGGATGAAGCATGAGGCAGGATTCTAGGGTACAAGTGATAGTCTATTTTTAAGATTATATTTATTTATTTGACAGGGAGAGAGAGAGCACAAGCAGGGGAGTAGCAGGCAGAGGGAGAGGGAGAAGCAGATTCTCCGCTGAGCAAGCAACCCATGCAGGACTCGAACCCAGACACTGGGATCATGGCCTGAGCCAAAGGCAGACACTTAATGATTGGGCCACCCAGGCACCCCATGATAGTCTACTTCTTGACCTCAGTGGTAGTTACTACGGAGGTTTATATATAATGATTCATTAAGTTATAAGTTTATGTATTAATCATGTTTGCATATATTTCACAATAAAGAAACATCTGTCTATCCACTGATATTCACTGGCTTCTTGTGTTTTTCAGTCCAACAACTAAGCTAGAACAGTATTTCAGGATTAGACAGAAATAGTAATTACTAAGATATAAGTGTTTATTGCATTCCACAGAGTGGTTTCAATGCATATCTGGATCCGCATCCATACATTCAATAATGTGATGGTCTTTCACAGCTCCCAGGCCCATGAAAGTCTCCAGCACCACCAACACATCCAGCACCATCTCCGGCTTCATCCTCCTGGGCTTCCCTTGCTCCAGGGAGGGGCAGCTCCTCCTCTTTGGGCTCTTCTCCGTTCTCTACCTCCTCACCCTCATGGGCAACGGGTCTATCATCTGTGCCGTGCGCTGGGACCAGAGACTCCACACTCCCATGTACATCCTGCTCGCCAACTTCTCCTTCCTAGAGATCTGGTACGTCACCTCGACTGTCCCCAACATGCTGGCCAACTTCCTCTCTGACACCAAGGTCATCTCCTTCTCCGGGTGCTTTCTCCAGTTCTACTTTTTCTTCTCCTTGGGTTCTACAGAATGTTTTTTCTTGGCTATTATGGCGTTTGATCGGTACCTTGCCATCTGCCAGCCTCTACACTACCCAACCATTATGACAGGACGTCTCTGTGCGAGTCTTGTGGTCAGTTGCTGGGTACTTGGTTTCTTCTGGTTCTTGATTCCCATCATCATCATCTCCCAAATGTCCTTCTGTGGATCCAGGATCATTGACCACTTCCTATGTGATCCAGGTCCCCTGTTGGCCCTCACCTGTACTAGAGCCCCTGTGATAGAGTTAACTAGCTCCACCTTAAGTTCTCTGCTCTTGTTTATTCCCTTTCTCTTTATCATGGTGTCCTACACTCTGGTCCTGAAAGCTGTGTTGAAAGTCCCTTCTGCAGCTGGACGAAGAAAGGCTTTCTCCACCTGTGGGTCTCATCTGGCCGTGGTTTCACTGTTCTATGGCTCAGTGATGGTCATGTATGTGAGCCCAACATCTGAGCATGAAGCTGGGATGCAGAAGATGGTGACTTTGTTTTATTCCATAGTTACTCCACTTATCAACCCTGTAATATATAGTCTAAGGAACAAAGATATGAAACATGCTATGAAGAAATTACTGAGAACATAAAAGTAAGGGTCTTGATTTAGAAGATTTGGGGACAGAATCTGTTTTTATTTTCTTAGTTAAAAAGAAAACTGATATCATTCAGAATATTGTCTGCATCATTTTTGAACTTTATACATCATATAGTTTATTTCCTAAAACTTATGGGGCCATACAGGATCTCAGAGATGCACTTCATCTCACTAATTTTATAGTTGATAAAGTCATAGATTGAAAAACTGAACTCAGTTTGTTGAAGAAATAGAATTTAAAATCTATCCTGCCAATTTAGTACGAAAAGTGATGCATATAGAAAGCATTATGAGGTTGCGTATTGGTTGACTGAAATGAGGGGTGGGGTTAAGTTGTAAAAGGTGGCTGATTGCTCTCTACATATGTACATGTTCTTTGAGATGGTTGTCCCATATTTTTTGTATATTGGAATAAAAATTTCTATAAATTATCATAACTGAAAGTAGATATTCTAAATTGTTTCACTGCTATCTTCAAAACTTTACCTTTAGAAGATTGCTTAAGACAGGGGCCATGAAACTTCAGGAAAAGGGGGAAAAGGAAATGTGCAATATACGGGTCTTGTTGCTTCCAACCACCAATACCAGATTATTCTTTTCTGTGAAGGCAGTAGAAAGACCTCACTTTCATAAGTTACTACTTTTGATATTTTCTTTAAGGATACTTTTCATTAAAGATCCTCTCATGAGGTATTTAACTGCGAGCTGGAAGGCTAAGGTGCTCCAGTCTTAGTTCTTCAGTGAGTTGTGTGAACTTAGGCCAATCACTTAACCTCTCTATGCTTCAGAATCCCTATCTTGTAAGATGAGAGACTACCCCAGAGGGTTGTTGTAGGGATTAATTAGATATAATATCTGTATAGTAGCTAAGGCTCTTAAAGAAGGCATTATATAAATACAAAATTGTATCTATTAAAGTTGGTTTATTTGTGGATAAAATATATCTCCTGCCAAGCCTCTCCACAATGGTTGAAGAGAATAAAATAGTTTTATTATTGAACAAGCATTAAAGCAAGGGAATATGCGTATCACAGCAATTGGCTAAGAGATGGCAAAGACATATAGAAATCTCATTCCTTTATGTATCGAGCAAATACAACTTATTTACATACATGTTTTCAAAATAAAAAATAGTCCTCAAAAAGACTTGACAGCACCCTTGTCACACATAGTTCATCCTAGATTCACTTAGTAATGGGAATGGCCATCTGTGTTTGCTAATAGGCTTCATACAACGGAAAAATAGACCTATGTCTACTACCTGAGACAGTTTTGCAAGTTGGAAATAGGCCAACAAAGCTAGGCTCATACACTCCCACAGAAAGGGGGAATTGGGGCACTACCAACTTTGATTATTACATTTCAAAGAGACTTCCTAGGTCCTTGACAAAGACATTCCTGAGTCATGAAGCTAGCAAGAGTCTGACATCGATTTTTAAAATTTTTACATACATTTCAATATTTAAAATATTACATTCAGAATTTATTCTTCTATTTTTTTTAAATTTTTATTTATTTATGATAGTCACACACACACAGAGAGAGAGAGAGAGAGAGAGGCGGAGACATAGGCAGAGGGAGAAGCAGGCTCCATGCACCAGGAGCCCGATATGGGATTCTATCCCGGGTCTCCAGGATCGCGCCCTGGGCCAAAGGCAGGCGCTAAACCGCTGCGCCACCCAGGGATCCCTATTCTTTTATTTTTAATTTATTTTTTATTGGTGTTCAATTTACTAACATACAGAATAACCTCCCGTGCCCGTCACCCATTCACTCCCACCCCCCCGCCCTTCTCCCCTTCCACCACCCCTAGTTCGTTTCCCAGAGTTAGCAGTCTTTACATTCTGTCTCCCTTTCTGATATTTCCCACACATTTCTTCTCCCTTCCCTTATATTCCCTTTCACTATTATTTATATTCCCCAAATGAATGAGAACATATAATGTTTGTCCTTCACCGACTGACTTACTTCACTCAGCATAATACCCTCCAGTTCCATCCACGTTGAAGCAAATGGTGGGTATTTGTCATTTCTAATAGCTGAGTAATATTCCATTGTATACATAAACCACATCTTCTTTATCCATTCATCTTTCGTTGGACACCGAGGCTCCTTCCACAGTTTGGCTATCGTGGCCATTGCTGCTAGAAACATCGGGGTGCAGGTGTCCCGGCGTTTCATTGCATCTGTATCTTTAGGGTAAATCCCCAGCAGTGCAATTGCTGGGTCGTAGGGCAGGTCTATTTTTAACTGTTTGAGGAACCTCCACACAGTTTTCCAGAGTGGCTGCACCAGTTCACATTCCCACCAACAGTGTAAGAGGGTTCCCTTTTCTCCACATCCTCTCCAACATTTGTTGTTTCCTGCCTTGTTAATTTTCCCCATTCTCACTGGTGTGAGGTGGTATCTCATTGTGGTTTTGAATTGTATTTCCCTGATGGCAAGTGATGCAGAGCATTTTCTCATATGCATGTTGGCCATGTCTATGTCTTCCTCTGTGAGATTTCTGTTCATGTCTTTTGCCCATTTCATGATTGGATTGTTTGTTTCTTTGGTGTTGAGTTTAATAAGTTCTTTATAGATCTTGGAAACTAGCCCTTTATCTGATACGTCATTTGCAAATATCTTCTCCCATTCTGTAGGTTGTCTTTGAGTTTTGTTGACTGTATCCTTTGCTGTGCAAAAGCTTCTTATCTTGATGAAGTCCCAATAGTTCATTTTTGCTTTTGTTTCTTTTGCCTTCGTGGATGTATCTTGCAAGAAGTTACTATGGCCAAGTTCAAAAAGGGTGTTGCCTGTGTTCTTCTCTAGGATTTTGATGGAATCTTGTCTCACATTTAGATCTTTCATCCATTTTGAGTTTATCTTTGTGTATGGTGAAAGAGAGTGGTCTAGTTTCATTCTTCTGCATGTGGATGTCCAATTTTCCCAGCACCATTTATTGAAGAGACTGTCTTTCTTCCCATGGATAGTCTTTCCTCCTTTATCGAATATTAGTTGACCATAAAGTTCAGGGTCCACTTCTGGATTCTCTATTCTGTTCCACTGATCTATGTGTCTGTTTTTGTGCCAGTACCACACTGTCTTGATGACCACAGCTTTGTAGTACAACCTGAAATCTGGCATTGTGATGCCCCCAGATATGGTTTTCTTTTTTAAAATTCCCCTGGCTATTCGGGGTCTTTTCTGATTCCATACAAATCTTAAAATAATTTGTTCTAACTCTCTGAAGAAAGTCCATGGTATTTTGATAGGGATTGCATTAAATGTGTATATTGCCCTGGGTAACATTGACATTTTCACAATATTAATTCTGCCAATCCATGAGCATGGAATATTTTTCCATCTCTTTGTGTCTTCCTCAATTTCTTTCAGAAGTGTTCTATAGTTTTGAGGGTATAGATCCTTTACCTCTTTGGTTAGGTTTAATCCTAGGTATCTTATTCTTTTGGGTGCAATTGTAAATGGGATTGACTCCTTAATTTCTCTTTCTTCAGTCTCATTGTTAGTGTATAGAAATGCCATTGATTTCTGGGCATTGATTTTGTATCCTGCCACACTACCGAACTGCTGTATGAGTTCTAGCAATCTTGGGGTGGAGACTTTTGGGTTTTCTATGTAGAGTATCATGTCATCGGCAAAGAGGGAAAGTTTGACTTCTTCTTTGCCCATTTGAATGCCTTTAATGTCTTTTTGTTGTCTGATTGCTGAGGCTAGGACTTCCAGTACTATGTTGAACAGCAGTGGTGAGAGTGGACATCCCTGTCTCGTTCCTGATCTTAGGGGAAAGGCTCCCAGTGCTTCCCCATTGAGAATGATATTTGCTGTGGGCTTTTCATAGATGGCTTCTAAGATGTCGAGGAATGTTCCCTCTATCCCTACACTCTGAAGAGTTTTGATCAGGAATGGATGCTGTATTTTGTCGAATGCTTTCTCTGCATCTAATGAGAGGATCATATGGTTCTTGGTTTTTCTCTTGCTGATATGATGAATCACATTGATTGTTTTACGGGTGTTGAACCAGCCTTGTGTCCCAGGGATAAATCCTACTTGGTCATGGTGAATAATTTTCTTAATGTACTGTTGGCTCCTATTGGCCAGTATCTTGTTGAGAATTTTTGCATCCATGTTCATCAGGGATATTGGTCTGTAATTCTCCTTTTTGGTGGGGTCTTTGTCTGGTTTTGGAATTAAGGTGATGCTGGCCTCATACAACAAATTTGGAAGTACTCCATCTCTTTCTATCTTTCCAAACAGCTTTAGGAGAATAGGTATGGTTTCTTCTTTAAACGTTTGATAAAATTCCCCAGGGAAGCCATCTGGCCCTGGACTCTTGTGTCTTGGGAGGTTTTTGATGACTGCTTCAATTTCCTCCCTGGTTATTGGCCTGTTCAGGTTTTCTATTTCTTCCTGTTCCAGTTTTGGTAGTTTGTGGCTTTCCAGGAATGCGTCCATTATCCTAGATTGCCTAATTTATTGGCATATAGCTGTTCATAATATGTTTTTAAAATCGTTTGTATTTCCTTGGTGTTGGTAGTGATCTCTCCTTTCTCATGCATGATTTTATTAATTTGAGTCTTCTCTCTCTTCTTTTTAATAAGGCTGGCTAATGGTTTATCTATCTTATTAATTCTTTCAAAGAACCAACTCCTGGTTCTGTTGATCTGTTCCACAGTTCTTCTGGTCTCGATTTCGTTGACTTCTGCTCGAATCTTTATTAACTCCCTTCTTCTCTTGGGTGTAGGATTTATTTGCTGTTTTTTCTCTAGCTCCTTTATGTGTAAGGTTAGCTTTTGTATTTGAGTTCTTTCCAGTTTTTGAATGGATGCTTGTATTGCGATGTATTTCCCCCTTAGGACTGCTTTTGCTGCATCCCAAAGATTTTGGATGGTTGTATCTTCATTCTCATTAGTTTCCATGAATGTTTTTAATTCTTCCTTAATTTCCTGGTTGACCCTTTCATCTTTTAGCAGGATGGTCCTTAACCTCCACGTGTTTGAGGTCCTTCCAAACTTCTCGTTGTGATTTAGTTCTAGTTTCAAGGCATTATGGTCTGAGAATATGCAGGGGACGATCCCAATCTTTTGGTATCGGTTCAGACCCGATTTGTGACCCAATATGTGGTCTATTCTGGAGAAAGTTCCATGTGCACTTGAGAAGAATGTGTATTCAGTTGAGTTTGGATGTAAAGTTCTGTAGATATCTGTGAAATCCATCTGGTCCAGTGTATCATTTAAAGCTCTCGTTTCTTTGGAGATGTTGTGCTTAGAAGATCTATCGAGTATAGAAAGAGCTAGATTGAAGTCACCAAGTATAAGTGTATTATTATCTAAGTATTTCTTCACTTTGGTTAATAATTGATTTATATATTTGGCAGCTCCCACATTTGGGGCGTATATATTGAGGATTGTTAAGTCCTCTTGTTGAATAGATCCTTTAAGTATGATATAGTGTCCCTCTTCATCTCTCACTACAGTCTTCGGGGTAAATTTTAGTTTATCTGATATAAGGATGGCTACTCCTGCTTTCTTTTGAGGACCATTCGAATGGTAAATGGTTCTCCAACCTTTTATTTTCAGGCTGTAGGTGTCCTTCTGTCTAAAATGAGTCTCTTGTAGACAGCAAATAGATGGGACCTGCTTTTTTATCCAGTATGAAACCCTGCGCCTTTTGATGGGGTCATTAAGCCCGTTCACATTCAGAGTTACTATTGAGAGATATGAATTTAGTGTCATCATGATAACTATTCAGTCCTTGTTTTTGTGGAATGTTCCACTGAACTTTTTCTTAAAGGGGAATTTTAAGAGTCCCCCTTAAAATTTCTTGCAGAGCTGGTTTGGAGGTCACATATTCTTTCAGTTCCTGCCTGTCTTGGAAGCTCTTTATCTCTCCTTCCATTTTGAATGAGAGCCTTGCTGGATAAAGTATTCTTGGTTGCATGTTCTTCTCATTTAGGACCCTGAATATATCCTGCCAGCCCTTTCTGGCCTGCCAGGTCTCTGTGGAGAGGTCTGCTGTTACCCTAATACTCCTCCCCATAAAGTTCAGGGATTTCTTGTCTCTTGCTGCTTTAAGGATCTTCTCTTTGTCTTTGGAATTTGCAAGCTTCACTATTAAATGTCGAGGTGTTGAATGGTTTTTATTGATTTTAGGGGGGGATCTCTCTATTTCCTGGATCGGAATGCCTGTTTCCATTCCCAGATTAGGAAAGTTTTTAGCTAGGATTTGTTCAAATACATATTCTGGCCCTCTGTCCCTTTTGGAGCCCTCGGGAACCCCAATTAAGCATAGGTTTTTCTTCCTCAGCCGTCGTTTATTTCCCTTAATCTGTCTTCATGGTCTTTTAATTGTCTCTCTCTTTTTTCCTCAGTTTCCCTCTTTGCCATCAACTTGTCTTCTATGTCACTCACCTCTTCTTCCACCTCGTTAACCCTCGTCCTTAGGACTTCTAGTTTGGATTGCATCTCATTCAATTGATTTTTAATTTCTGCCTGATTGGATCTAAATTCTGCAGTCATTGAAGTCTCTTGAGTCCTTTGTGCTTTTTTCTAGAGCCACCAGTAGCTGTATAATAGTGCTTCTGAACTGGCTTTCTGACATTGAATTGTAATCCAGATTTTGTAAGTCTGTGGGAGAGAGGACTGTTTCTGATTCTTTCTTTTGAGGTGAGGTTTTCCTTCTAGTCATTTTGCTCAGTGCAGAGTGGCCAAAAGCAGGTTGTACTGTGAAAAGGAGAAAAAGAGGAGAGAAAGAAGGAAAGAAAAGAGAAAGAGAAAAAAAGGAAGAAAAAAACGAAAAAAAAAGAAAAAGAGAAAGAGAAAGAAAGGAGAAAAAAGGGGGGTGGGGGAAGGAAACAAATCAAAAAGCAAAAGAAAAAAAAAAAAAAAAAGAACCACAGGGAGAATCTCCTGATTCTGTGTACTTTAAGTCCCTTGGCTTCCCCTGGAAGTTGTCAGTCAGTCTAGCTGGTCTTCTGGGGGAGGGGCCTGTTGTGCTGATTTTCAGGTGTTAGCAGTTGGGGGAGCTGCTCTGCCCCTGCCTGGTGCAGGGCTCAGTGGGGGTTGTTTACCCCGTGAGGCCCCAGGAGCAACAGCCCCAGTGGCGGGGCCGCTCTGGAAACCTGGATTCAGCCCCCGCAGGAACTCCGGAGCTCTCGGTCTGCAGGGCCTGGAGGCTCCGGGGCGGGGCCGCTGATCTGCTCAGCTGGGGCTGGAGCGTCCTTGCTGTCCTGGGCCCTCCGGGCCTCTCTTCCTGTCCCGGGGGGAGGCCGGATCCTGGGCTGTGTCCCTGCGCCCTGTGCTCCGGCGCCTGCGCTGGTGGATTCGCGCTCCCGGGCCGCAGCCCCCTCCGCGGAGCCGCCCCGAGCCCCGCGAGCTGCTCCTGGAACCGCGCAGCCCCCTCCGCACGGAGCCTCTTCCTCTGCCTGAGCCCCTCTGAGCTGCTCCTGGGGCCACGCAGCCCCCTCCGCGGAGCCGCCCCCGAGCCCCCCCCCCGAGCTGCTCCCGGGGCCGCGCAGCCCCCTCTGCGGAGCAGCCCCAGAGCCCCTCCAGCTGCTCCGGGTCCCGCCGGGTCCCGCCGTGCGCGCTGCAGCCCTTAGGGAGCTCGGCGCATCTCCCGGGGCGCAGGTGTCTGTTAGTGTCCCCGGGAGCCCGAGGGCATCCCCGCCCTCCCGGGTCCTGCTCCACCTCCCTGCGGGCCCCTTTCCGCCCGGGAAGGTCGGTGCAGCTCCTGCTCCTCCCGGACGGGGCTCTCCTGTCCTGGGGACACTCGCCCCGGCCTCACCCCGGCCCCTCGCGGGGCCCCTCCCCCTGGAGGCCTTTGTTTCTTTATTCCTTTTTCCCCGTCTTCCTACCTTGATAGAAGCGCGAACTCTTCTCACTGTTGCATTCCAGGTGTTCTCTCTTTAATTCTCAGGCCGAATTCATAGATTTTCAGGATAATTTGAAGGTTTTCTAGGTAATTTGGTGGAGACAGGTGATTTGGGGACCCTGCTCTTCCGCCATCTTGCCCCTCCCCCAGAATTTATTCTTGAGCCAAAACCATGTAAGCTGGAATGTGAAATGTACTTTGTGTATTTGACCTATTTTTATAAATTCATCTTTCTTTTTGACTCCAAAGGATACATTGATATTTATTTGTATTCAAGAAAGATGTCTTCAATGCAATGATTCTTCTCATCCACAGTAAAAAAAAATGCTTTTTCTTTCCTAGTATATAAATAATAAATGCTCATTATAGTAATTCTCAAACAATAAATTATAAAAATATTTTATTTTTTTATAAAAATATTTTAAAGTTATCTAAAATCCCACCACTCTGAGGTAACCACCATTAACACTTCAGTCAACAATCTTTCATGTATTCTTGTATACAAGTACACATACATTAACATATGCTAATTTTACATGAATGAGTTGTTTTTTATGGTGGACTCCTTATTCCTCCCTACCACTTCATCCTCAATCTACTTTTCACTCTACCACTACCAACCCCTGCTAGACAGACAATATTAGCAACCTAATACATATGCTTCATACTGTTCTCCATGCTCCTAATTACATCAAAATATTTGTAATCATATATCAAGGTTTTTTCATTTATCTTACAAAAATCAAATTATATTTCATTGACTTCTCATTATAGTGTTTTTACATTTGGTCTTACAATATATGCAACTCCCTCCAAAGTAATTTAGGTGTACCAAATATTTTCATTTTTTATAATAGGCCAGAGATGTATAATTAATAAAATTAGGTTCCTTCAACAGGATCTTTTAATAGGAAGAACTCTTCATGAGCTGTGGGTAATATTCATCCCGTAAAAGACATGACTAAGAACAGGCTTCATGCCCTTATTGAGTAGGTTTTACCAAGATGTTTAAAATTAGAGTCTTTATAGGGGATATCATTATTATAGAGGATATGAGAAGATGTGATTAGTCATCTCTGTTTCTACTAAATAGCCAGATATGGGATGCATATACATTACCATGGTTTCATAGAACAGAGACACCACCACCAAGAGAGACTCACATTTAGAGAAGGCATTTCAACAATGAGCTGCTGAGAGTACCTGAAATGTAGTTCTTAGAACCAATATATATGATCCATGGATATACAAAAAAGTGAGATGACAAGTATATAGTACATGTTCTATGATATGGCTTAAGTATGGGACATGACTCAGTGGGCCCATTTGTAGCAGATGCTATAATGTGCTGTCCAGATCTTTCCTTCAAGAATGAGACACTCCATTTGACAGGATGAGCACTGGGTGTTATGCTATATGTTGGCAAATTGAATTCCAATTTAAAAAAATACAAAATAATTAATTAATTAATTAAAAAATAAAATAAAAACAACAAACAGCAGCTATTAAAAAAAAAGAATGAGACACTCATTTCTCTGACAGAAGTCTAGCATGCTGATATCCTTGCCAGAAATTGCCTCAAGCCACAGAGACTAGCTTTTTCCTTGATTATCTGCCCTGCCCAGAGTCAGCTCACATCCAATGATTGGTCAATGCTGGTGTACAAAGGCTTAACACTCTTTCCTCAATCTGTGACAAATAGGAACAGCCATCCCACCTACAGGATTCCATATGGCAACAACTGAGACTTTTGTTTCAACTTTATCACTGTTCAACTTCTTCTACCCTACCCTACTTTCCTCAATCCTGTACAGCTGTTGTTCCCAAGAGAACTCCACAACAACCTCTCTTCATGAAACCTTAGCATCCATTTCCATGGAACCCAATCTATACTACCATGTCACTTACAAAGAAGATAGAGACTGAATGAGAAAATCAGTGAGTCAAGAGTCACATCACCTTACCACAGATCCTGTCATGAGGATGGGATAGTGCAGTGAGTAGCAGCAGCCAAGTGCTAACCATCTTCCATGACACAGTAGAAGAACAATGCATTTGTGCTTA
This sequence comes from Canis aureus, assembly GCF_053574225.1. Taxonomy (NCBI): domain Eukaryota; kingdom Metazoa; phylum Chordata; class Mammalia; order Carnivora; family Canidae; genus Canis; species Canis aureus. The sequence goes on from NC_135623.1 coordinate 24,141,664, forward strand.
GAAAAAAGAAGTACAACCAAGTGAAGTAATCACAATATGAAAAGGTATTGATTTTAGAAAAAAAACTGTCCAACATGTTGGATATTGTACAAGTAACAGAAAATCACGATAGCTGACACTCCATGGAAGCTGATGGAGTAAGAGGATCTTAAGCTCACCTCATCTAATGAATATAACTAGAAAATAGTCTCATCAGTGTAAATAACCCAGAAAATGACCCAAAGACTGTCAAAACAGACTCTCCACAGCTAAATGTAGAGAAGAGGCCACATCGAAGAGGGTAAGAAGGGCAGAGACATGATGAAGAGCTAAACAGACCATAGGACTGGCTGTGGGAGGGTCGCTGCAGACACAGAAAGAGGAAAAAAACAGAATCTCACACCAGGCACCTCAGGAATGGGGAACCCACACAGAGAAGACCAATCCCCATAATATTTGGCTTTGAAAACCAGAAAGGCATAATTTCATGATTCTTAGAATCAGCAGGGCTTAACACCAGGAACTTTAAAAATCAGCAGGCTCAACTCTGGGAGAGCCAAGAGGGCAAGAGGAAATGGAGTCCCCACCCACTCTCTTTAAGAGACAGCACAACTAACAGCTCTGTGGAGTTACTGCATAGAAGCCTCAGTTGGAAAAACCACCTAGGGTATATGGGAGGGAGATTTACTCGCTAATCTCAGAGCATGTGCTAGAGGTGCAGGGAATCTTGAGAGAATTCTCCAAGAATAAGAGAGCTGGCAGGCACAATTTCCCTTCCCTGAGCTCCAGCCTAGACACAAGGAACCAACACAGCACCAACATTCACTATCTAACTTGCTAACAGTACACCCCACCCCCAAGTTCTCCTGTGGACATGCCCCTTCCATCTAAGTTTTCCCTCCAGGTCCCCTCCCACAGAAAACTCACAAAAACCTTGCTAACATCACACATCCCACCCCTACCTTGTCCTGGTGACCTACCCTCCAATACAACCTTGGCCAAGCCCATCCAAAGTGGGGCCACAATCTTCGTAGTGTCCACGCAACCCTAACAAGGGTCAGCGCTATTCCAAAAGTGACTCCTGCACAGGGAAGGGGGGAAGGTAATCGTATATACCAGCCCCAATGCTGCCCTAGCAGTGGTCTGCAGACAGACATCCAGTTGAATTTCTCAGAGGACAGCACAGGGAAAGTGCCCGGTAGTTTGGTGCTACTGCCTCTCTGGCAAATGCCTGATCTGACTCAATTCAAGCCCAAGATGACACCAGACTGGCCCACTAACAACAAGGGACCAAACCCTGACCACAACAGGCAAAAAGAGCCATTGCAGATGACTAGGCTGAAGGCAAAAGTGGCTCAGCCACAATATTAAGGCACATACAACACACATAGGAGACACCTATGAAGTACCAGCTTCTGGTTAACAGGGACATTGAACTGCAGGGCATGACAAAGCCTCTTCATAAGGCCACTACTTGCAAGAGCAGGAGATGTAATTGACTTTCTTAAAACATAGAAACAGGCACAGAGAATTGGACAAAATAGAAGGGCAGAAAATATGTCCCAATGAGAGAAGAGGACAAAATCACAAGAGAGCTAAATGAAATGGAGATAAATAATGTGCCTGATAGAGAATTGAAATAATGGACTTGATATCCACTGGGCTTGAGGAGAGAGTAGAGGACCTCTATGAGACTCTTAACAAAGAGATAAAAACCAAAAAAGAACCAATCAGAGATGAACTCAATAACTAAAATTAAATACACTAGATGGAATAAATAATAGACTAGAGGAAGCAAAAGAATGGATCAGCAACCTGAAGGACAGAGCATTGAAAAGCAATCAGGCTGAACAGAAGAAAGAAAACTAATAACAATAAATGAGGATAAACTTAGGGAACTCAGCGACACCATCAAGATTAATAATATTCACATTATAGGAATCCCAGGAGAAAAGAGAAAAGGGGGCAAAAATTTTATTTGAAGAAATAATAATTGAAAACTTTCCTAATCTGGGGAAGAAAAGAGACATCCAGATCCAGGAGGCACGGAAATCCACCAACAGAATCAGCCCAAGGAGTCCACACCAAGACAGGTAGCAATCAAAATGAATAAAAGTACTGATAAAGAGAGAATTTTTAAAGCAACAAGAGAAAAGAAAACAGTTAAATTCAAGGAAAACTTCATAAGGCTACTGGCTGATTTTCCAGCAAAAACTTTGTCAGCTAGAAGGGAGTGGTGATATATTCAAAATCCTGAGAGAAAAATAATCTATAGCCAAGAATATTCTATCCTGTAAGGTTACCATTCAAAAGAGGAGAAATGAAGAGTTTCCCAGACAAACAAAAACTAAAGGAGTTCATGACTACTAAACCAGCCCTACAAGAAAAGTTAAAGAGGACTCTGAATAAAGGGGGAGGGAGGAGACCAATCGCAGGATAAGAAAAGTAAAAACACACAAAATAAATTCTTTTTTAAAAAAGCACAAAAATTAAATATATCTATAAAAATCAGTCAAGGGATTCACAAAATAGAAGGATGTAAAATATGATACCATACTCCTGAAACATGAGGGAAGAGGAGTAAGGAATGGGTTCAAACTTAGGCAACCATCAACTGTAAATATAGACTCCTATATGCATAAATGTTATATACAAACTTAACAGTAACCACGAATCAAAAATAGTTAACAAATATACAAAAAGAAGAAGAGCAAGGAATCCAAGTACATCAGTAAAGAAAGCAAGCAAAACATGAGAGAACAAGAAAAGAAAGGAACAGAGATGAACTGCAAAAACAACCATAAAACAATGACCCAGCAATTGCACTTCTGGGGATTTACCCAAAGATCCAGATGCAGGGAAACGCTGGGATACCTGCACCCCGATGTTTACAGCAGCAATGTCCACAATAGCCACACTGTGGGAGGAGCCTCGGTGTCCACAGTCAGATGATGGATAGAGAAGCTGTGGTCTCTGTATACACTGGAATATTCCTCAGCCATTAGAAACGACGAATACCCACCATTTGCTTTAACGTGGATGGACCTAGAGGGTATTATGCTGAGTGAAGTAAGTCAGTCAGAAAAGGACAAACATTATATGGTCTCATTCATTTGGGGAATATAAAAATTAGTGAAAGGGAATGAAGGGGAAAGGAGAGAAAATGAGTGGGCGGGAAATATCAGAGAGGGAGACAGAATATGAGAGATACCTAACTGGAAACGAACAAGGGGCAGTGGAAGGGGAGGTGGGTCGGGGGTGGGGGTGACTGGGTGACAGGCACTGAGAGGGGCACTTGATGGGATGAGCACTGGGTGTTATGATATATGTTGGCTAATTGAACTTCAATAATTAAAAAGATAAGACCTGAAACCATAAAAATCCTAGAAGAGACTGCAGGCAATAATTTCTTAGACATCAGCCATAGCAACATTTTTCTAGATGTTGCTGAGGCAAGGGAAACAAAAGCAAAAATGCACTATTGAGACAACATCAAAATAAAAGGCTCTGCACAGAAAAAAAAAATTAACAAAACTAAAAGGCAACCTACTGAATGGGGAAAGATATTTGCAAATAAATATCCAATAAAGGATTAGTATCCAAAATACACAAAAAGTTTATACAAATCAACATCCCCAAAACAAATAATCCAATTTAAAAGTCAGCAGATTGGACATCTGGGTGGCTCACTGGTTGAGCATCTGCCTTCGGCTCAGGTCATGATCCCAGGGTCCCAGGATTGAGTCCTGCATTGGGCTCCCTGCAGGGAGCCTGCTTCTCCCTCTGCCTGTCTCTGCCTCTTTCTCTGTGTGTGTCTCTCTTGAATAAATAAAACCCCTTAAAAATTTTAAATAAAATAAAAATCAGCAGAAGATATAAACAGACATTTCTCCAAAGAAGGGATATAAAGAAGATGGCCGATAGACACACGAAAAGATGTTCAACATCACTAATCATCAGGGAATTGGAAATAAAAACCACAATGAGATATTACCTCATACCTGTCAAAATGGCTGGAATCAAAAACACAAGAAAGTGCTGGCGAGGATGTAGAGAAAAAAGAACTTTCATGCACTGTTAGTGGGAATTCAAATGACCTGAGCCAAAGGCAGATGCTCAACTACCGCCACCCAGGTGTCCTATATCCCTTACTTTTTTTCTAACAAAGCTTATAACTTCAAAAAGTGTTGTCTTTAAAAAAAAAAAAAAAAAAGTGTTGTCTTAAATTTCTCAGAATTAAATTAAAAGAGGGCACTAAGTTCCTCGAGAGAATGGGAGCAGGAGCTGGAGATTAAAAAAATGAACACTTAGTAATGAACAGAAAGAGAAAAGGCCTGTTGGCCCATTCAGCTTCATTTCAGTCTGTTTCACAGGTACTAGTCAGAACGAGGGAAGTTCTTGACTCTGATACCAGCTGATAAGATAGAAACTGTGATGAATATTGAATACAAGCAACATTGAATTGAATATGAATATAAGCAATATTGCAAACTGAAGACTTATCAATCACATTCTAGTTTCTCAGGCCTCATATTCACAAGTTAATGAGTCCCTAAAAAGTTGGCAGATTATTTCTATTTCTTTACTATTTAAGTCGTTCAATCTTACAAGTATAAATGAATGCCTAGAATAAGTGGGTCTGCAAAATATAATACAGATCACAGTTCAGAACTCAGTTTTTATTTAAATACAGATATACACATAGATGTATGTGTATATATATTTGAGAAAACATGAAAAATTCTAAAGAAATAACACAAAAGGTCAACACACTAAAGTTTTCACATCTTGTGTCAGTGATAGATCCACATGAAATGCATTTGTGGTCACAAATGGATCTCTACATTTAAAATATGACTCTTTTCCTATTCCAAGGTCAATGTCCTTTACAGCTCCAAAATTCTTACTCGTTAAACAGTTTTATAAAATATCCATGGCATCTTTTTTGAATTTTTTCATCTGGAATATTCAGTTGTAGATGAGGACAATCTTTTACAGCTATTTGCATTTCTCTCTTTTCTATATATTTCTCTATGCAATTCTCATATTGAGTCACAGAAGAGTCACAGATACACAGTAAATATTGATTAAGCAGAGGTGGATGGATGACTGGAAGTTGTCTCTTTAGAAAGGCTACGTGCTCCCAAGTATGATCTTGAGACCCAAGATGGGAAAAAAAAGACACATTTGATAAATGCAAGAGATCTAAATGGTTTTTTTGTATTTTTTATTTTGTTTGAGTTTTTTTAGATTTTATTTATTTATTTATTTTAATTTATTTTTTATTGGTGTTCAATTTGCCAACATATAGAATAACACCCAGTGCTCATCCCATCAAGTGCCCCTGAACGCGCCCAATCTCGTCTGTATTTTTTTATTTTGAAGCAATTTCAGTTTTTCAGAAAAGTTACAAGAATACTATAGAACTTCTATATGCCCTTTATCCAGATTCCAATTGGTCAAATTTTACAATTGCTTTATTATCATCTGTATCTTCTTTTTTTTTAATAAATTTATTTTTTATTGGTGTTCAATTTGCCAACATACAGAATAACACCCAGTGCTCATCCCGTCAAGTGCCCCCCTCAGTGCTCGCCACCCAGTCACCCCCACCCCCCCCACCTCCCCTTCCACCACCCCTAGTTCGTTTCCAGAGTTAGGAGTCTCTCATATTCTGTCTCCTTTTCTGATATTTCCTACTTATTTTTTCTCCTTTCCCCTTTATTCCCTTTCACTATGTTTTATATTCCCCAAATGAATGAGACCATATAATGTTTGTCCTTCTCCGATTGACTTATTTCCCTCAGCATAACTTGTCTGTGTCTTCTTATATCTCAGGGCGCCCCACTCTTCTCTACATATGTACCTTTTAGGAGCAAGGTGCAGGCATCTCACCCCTTTGTGGCAGCACCTGGCTGTTCCTAAGGGTTAACTCGGTTCAAGTCAGCACTCTCCTTGCTTGCTGGCTTAGGGCCTTTGATCCATAACAGAACTAATTCACTTTCCTTGAGATTCGCAGGCCGCCGGCCCTAACAAATGAAGGACCAGAACTTTCAGCAGCTGCAAAGGCCAGCAAGGCTGTTTGAAGCTGCCTCTGCTTTCTGATTAGCCTAGCAGAGTTTTTAGCAAAATATTTTTCTGTTTTTAGGCCACACAAATGATTTTACTGACCTCCCTTTGGGTATCTATCCATAAACCTTTGCTCTCCTTTGCAGAAAGAACAGAGCACTACTGCATGTCAGGAAATAACCGAAGGCCTCACACAACCGCCAGCACTGAGGTAACATGAACCCTGGCACCATTGAGTCTGCTTGTGATCTAAAAAATGGAGCAGACCCCTGCACTCCCTTTGCTGAGTACCCGCCCTGAACCCCTTTAGGAACCCCTGGGCCACACAGAAACCTTGGAGCTGGCATGTGGACAGGAGTCCGCCTCCTCCCCAGGCTGCAGGCCTCCTCGAGGAAGTTCAGATTCCTTTCTAATCAAGACTCATCTGCTGAGTCCTGGCACTTCCAGCAACAGGCAGCCCAACTTGGAGTTCAGTGACGCCTTTACAGCTAAATGTTTCAGTGCGTATTTTCTTGAAATACAGAATGGTTTCTCACGTAACCAGAGCATGTGGTTTATATTGATACTGATATGACGCTATTATCTAATTTACAGACCTTATCTGTAATCTCCCTGATTTTCCTGTTGATATCTTTTATGGTAGGAGGTAGGGATGGATTTCCTTTTTATTTTTATTTATTTTTATTTTTTTTTTTTTTTTGGACCCAGGATTTAATCAAGATTACAAATTGACCATTTTTAAAATCAAATGAGCTTTCAGGTGTTAGTAGATTAATGATGACTTCAAGGTTCTAAAGTAGATTTCTAAAAACAAAGTCATTTTTTCAATAGAATTCTATGGAAAGGAATTTTTGTCCTCAAACTCAAACTTTTATATTTGAAAATTAAAGTAACTGCTTTTTAGCACAAATAAATTAGAATGGAATAAGAACTATTGAATCTTAAATGATAAATGCTTATCAGATTCTATGAAAGATTTTAAAGCATTTTTTTCTCCAGGAAAAAAAATTTCTAATTAATTTTAATATTGGGGTGACTAAGTGGCTCAGCCAGTTAAGCATTCAACTCTTGATTTCAGCCCAGGATCCAATCAAGATTACAAATTGACCATTTCTGAAATCACGGAGCCCCACATCCGGGCTACACACTCAGCAGGGAGTCTGCTTCTCTCTCTCTTTCCCTCTGCCCTTCCCCCTGCTCAAAGATAAAATAAATCTTTGAGAAAAAAATTAATTTTAGTATTGATCTGAGCTCATTATAAGTACTAAATTGAGCTGCTGAGCTTGTGTACTTCATAATCAACAAAAAGAGAAAGAGAATTTTGTTACAGCTTGATTGTTGCACCCACTATTACTAACACTATATTATAATGCACAAATATCTTGAACTTCATCCTTAAAAATAGCTGACTGGAAACATGGAGGAAAAAAAGAATACTGTGAAATAAAACAACATTAATTCTCCTGAGGATTTAGTTTTCCCTGATGTTTTTGTTTTGTATCCTCTTTTGTGACAGGTTTCCCATATAGGATTTATACTTTTAAAGTAATCATTGCTGAAAATACAAATTCAAGCCAAGATTACTTGAAATGTGTAACAAGTTTTTCCCATCTAAACATTACAGTGGTGACTAGGTGCCTAAGTCAGCACCTAACGTCCTATCCAATCCATAATGTACTTGCTCATAGTATCAAAGTATTCCGAAATGTAATTACAGGAACCAGGAAGGGTAGATTTGGCAAATAAAAAGGAATAAAAATAAGCAATACGTGGATGCTCCTACATACGATTAACCTGTAAACCTGCTATTTGGGTATGTGCATTCAGCTCACTCCACAGGAGTGGGTTCTCCTGCTTTCCGAGTCAGGAGGTTTTCCAGAGGGTGCAATGACTCACTCAACAAATATGTGGCTAGAATTCTGTGTGAGCAAAGGTAAGTTTGGCCGGAGCAGAGGGGAAAAAAAGAGCAGGAAACTCTGAGAAATAAGACTTGAAGACAGAGCAGAGCTGTGTTGCAAGGGCCTTACAGACCAGGCTTCAGACTTTGAGTTTTCCTCTGCGGGTAGGGGAAATGTCAAAGATGCTTCAACAGGGTGTGAGATGTTTAAGATGGACTATGGAAGTGCCTTCAAGGACTATAAGCTGTGCTAAATGACCCGCTCCTTTGTTGAGAATGAAGAACACCTGAAGCCCGGTCGCAAGCGCAGCTTCTCATTGCTGCAGGATGGCCCCACTGTGTGGCTCCCTTGGCCTAGAGCATCCTCAGGCCTGGGGAGTGTCCCAGGAGAGGCAGGATTCTTCAGTGAAACTGTTGAAACTCAGAACCTTGACCTGAGAGAAGAGGGGGCCATGGTGGTCTTGTGAAGAGGGTGATTCCACAGCCCCTTGGCTAAGGTCCCCCAACTGATCCCTCTAGGGTAGGGAGAGGGGCAATCTGTCCCCAAAGCCTGCGACTGACATCAACACATCAGAAGGCCAAAAAATAGACTTCTGTAATACTGACACCTTATCTAAGGTCTTGTTTGACAGAATTTCCCTTGAGCATACGTAAGCTGGGTATGCTAGACAGGCTGGCGAGGTATCAATCGCTATTGATGGCATCTCTAGTGATCTCTAAGAGATTTAGACCCAGTAAAAATATTACTTCCCCCACCACTGGGGAAACTAAAGACAGAAAGAAAGGCTCAAGGGTCTCCAGAGAAGATAGGGAGTGAGCAAGGGACTAACTAGCACAGACATATCTCCTGGCACTGTTCCCCTTCTAGAGACAGTAAATGAATCCTCCAGGAGCAAAAGACAAACTCTGCTCAGAACTCCTGTATCCTGGGGCATATACGTTCACTGATCTTCCTTCCAACCTATTTACGCCTTCTCTCCAGCTGGTTGCAAAGGCAACTGCTTCTACTCTCAGAAAAGCCTACGAGATACTGACTGAGAAGCTGCAGTTGAGGCTCCTTTCCTGTTTCAGGGAAGAAGGTAATGTGGTGCTTAGAGAGGAAAAAAATACTAAAATATAGCTGGAAAATGTACATCTCTGATAAAAAGCTTCCTGCTAACTCTGCTACAGTCTTACAAAAAAATCCGACATTTATAATATGTCAAATATCAACAAAGTGCTTCCACCTTGTCGATTCACGATCTCATTCAACAGTCTTTATACTCTTTATACCAATCCTTTGGAGGAAGGCATTATCACCTCCATTTGACGTTTGAGGAAACTAAGAGATAAGAAATAACTGTCCTGTAGAATTTCCCACAACAATGCAATGTAAGTGCTGGAATTCAAATCCTGGGCTCATATATATATATGTGGGATATATATATATGTATATATATATATATATGAAATAAATAAATATATATATGGGATATATATATCCCTTTACCCCATTATATAAACTTTTTTGGAAGTGATATGTATATATACATATATATATATATATCACTAACTGGTTGCCAGGCATTTTACAAATATTATTTAACCCTTACAACACCCTCTATAATCAATACTCTCACTTTCTCTACCTTACAGAAAAGAAAATCAAATCATAAATAGGTTAATATGCATTCACAGCTGGAAGGGGTGGAGGCAGGCTTTGAACCCAGATATGGTCCTCCATGGAGCTGCCCTTCCCATGCATAAGGCAGAGGGTTATGTTCACAGGAGAACTGTCTGGGCTGGCTGCTTAAAATTTTTAGCTAGTGAGGATACCAAGATTTGCACTCCACTGTGTTTCTGGGACCAGCTTTAGGGAAAAAGAAGTCAGGATGCATCAAGATTATGGATACTAATTTCACAAGTTAAAAAGTGAAGCTTCTTCGTTTTGTTAATCTTCTGTCCAAGCAGCCTGAGTGCACAGACACAGCTGGGAGCCCTGTGTTCATGTTTGCACAGCATTGGCCATGTCACCCTAGGCCAGTTCAGGGGCACTCAGCCAACTGAGCCTGACAATTAACATAGCAGCTGATTTCTACGCTTAGGAGCTAACTGCAAAACAGTGAGCAATAAAACAGCTTAGCAGAAATATCTCTAACTTTAACCACATTTAACTTCATTAGAGTTAGCATAAAATATTTTTACACGTTTCCTACTTTCCTGGACAGTTTTGTCAGGCTTTTTACCTGGAAAACTATTCTGCAAGGGAGCTGTGCTGTATCTTGCATCTTCATATATAATTAATACAGTATCCAGCCAGGGTTTTCATTCCAGGATTATATGTCACTTCTAGCCGTCCTGTGTAGTCTGGGCATCGCTGATATAACAACAAACATCTCAGAGATGAATAGGATTAAGAATTATGTAGTACCAGCTCCCACTCTACATTTGAGAAATTAAGGGATATTCAATAACTATGCTATATCCATAAGTAAGTTTTCTTTTTAACCAACAGAATTTAGGCCTTTGTCTTCCTACTTTTTCACTCTGTCACCCCTCCTTTAGCAGTTGAAGAGATCACTTAAAATAGAATAGCTTTGGTTACCAAGAACATTCCATCTCTCATAACCCCCTTTTAAATAAATTCCCTGAAATCTGTATCAGAACTCTAGCAACTCAAGGTAATACAGAAAAGTTATTAAATAATAAATTCCTGAAAATTAAAAAAAAATCCTGAAAATTTACTTACATTATTTTTTATGTTCCTATGGTGTAAAAATCACTTTCATATAAATAATATCATTTTAAGGCTTGGCATATATTTCTCCTAAAATCTCTTCTTTTATAGATATTTTGTAAGCTTTTATTATTCTCCTCATTACAATTTATGCATTTTTCTAGAGTTTTGTATGATACATGTATTTCATAATTAAAAATATTTTTTGAAATAAAAGAGCAGTTATACAATTTATTAAGCACCTACTATGTGCCACAACTACAATCAAACAGTGAATTCAACAGACAAGTTCTCTGACTTCATTCAACCAGAAAATACAACAAAAAAGTCGGCGGCGGGGTGTGGGGGTGAATGGGTGACGGGCACTGAGGGAGGCACTTGATGAGATGAGCACTGGGTGTTATTCTGTATGTTGGCAAATTGAACACCAATAAAAAATAAATTTATTATTAAAAAAATAAAAAATAAAATAAATAAATTTTTAAAAAGTCGAGAAATAAAATAATTTCAGATCTTGATAAGTACTAAAAAGAAGATAAATGGAAATTTAGGGACAAAAGAATGGCAGAGGAACTAACATAGAGTGTTCAGAAGAAGAGAGTATTTGTGGGATCCCTGGGTGGCGCAGCGGTTTGGCGCCTGCCTTTGGCCCAGGGCGTGATCCTGGAGACCCAGGATCGAATCCCACGTCGGGCTCCCGGTGCATGGAGCCTGCTTCTCCCTCTGCCTGTGTCTCTGCGCCTCTCTCTCTCTCTCTGTGACTATCATAAATAAATAAAAATTAAAAAAAAAGAGAGAGAGTATTTGTGCTGGGAACTGAAGAATTGGTTCCCGATGAGATTCCCAGACAAACAAAAAAAGCCCTAGAGCAAAAGCACGTTGTCAGAGGTGGACTTGGCTTATTCTAGTAGAGAAGGAAGCCCCGTGTAACTAAGTGGAAAGGGGGAAAGGCAGACGAGTAAAAGAGGAAGGGAAGAATTTGGTGAAATAGGTGATGGTCAGGTCATTCAGGGTTCATGACCCATAAAATGGAACTTGGATTTAATTCTAAGTTGGGGAAGCTACTGAATGTTTTTACACAAAGAAATGACATACCTTTATTTACACTATTTAGAGGTTGGTATGGCTGCTGTGTAGAGAATTGGTTGTAAAGAAGCAAAAGCAGGAAAAAGAGAAATCATTCAAGAGGCTTTGTAGTAATCCAGAGAAATAATAATGGTAGTTGAATGAGGAGGTGAAGGGGAAAGAGAGAAAAACAGATGCATCAAGACAAATTTTAGAAATAGAGCAAACTGAAATTGCCACTGAGTTGTGTATGAAGGATAAGAGAGAGGGAGATGTGACATTAAAACATAACAGGAAAAAAAAAAGAAAGCTCCCAAAGATTTACTCAACTACCCACACTACCAGTAATAAGATGGCCAAATAGATGAGTGAATATAAATTGAGATTTGAGGAAAACCAGCAAAACAATCCAAACCAAAAACACACAACCAACAACAATCCAAACAACAAACAACAAAGCAACATATCCCTTGAATCAATGAAATCCAAGTATCATGTCTGTAAATTAAAATTATAAACAGGTTTCATAAAATTTTTGTTTTAACTCCTGAGAGTGCATAACCTGAGTTCAAGGGTTATATCAGTCCCCGCCCTCTGCCACTTTTAAAGTAAGCAATGTACCAAGTGACTCCAATATTAGTGTTAGCACGTTCTACAAAGAGACGGGCAAATTAGGGCAAAAATTTTTCTTCAACCAAGACAAAAAGTCCTGAATATTTTCATCCTAAATGAAAAGAGAGCTGTTTTACAAATAAGAGATTTTTAAATAAAAACCTGCTTTCAGCTCCCCTTTTATGAGAAATAAATATATAATCTTTTTTAACTTAACCTTAGCTCCAATACAAACTAATTTAAAGCTGGGCAAAAGCACACAGAGATGGAGCACATAATGCAGTCTTCTCCTCCTCATCCCTTCCCACTCTGGCTGAGGCCAGCAAAGCCCTGTGGTAAGAGACACTGAGACAAAGATTGCTGGAATCTTGGAAGTTCTTGGTGGACACGTGAATACCCCTTGACATGGGAATCAAGTAAATGTTCTAAACATCTTTGACCCAGAGAAGTTCCTTCATCCTAAGGGTCACTGCATCCTTACCCTAGAGAACAGACCTTTTCCAATATGGTCAGAATATTGATGCTAAGTTAATTTTCAGGATATCTTTCTAAATGGCCTTAGAGGCTATTTTTGCAGGTAGTTTTCTCTGGCAAACCTGATGGATTTACCCATGAAATTGGTAGATAATAGCATTAGACTGAGTAAATCACCAGGTTAGGTTGAAATATAGCCAAATGTCAAATAATTTTTAATAGAAATCAAAAGTTCCACATTTTTCTTGCTCCAGAATCATATGACCAACAAGGCACCTGCCTACAAACAGCTGCATTCGGTGATACAAGCATCATCTGTACCTCCATCACTTCCATCACTTTCCATGACACTGCTGCTGGACATAACAAGGACTTCAGCCTACATTAAAAAGGCATTTCTCAAGAAAAGAGCTAAGCCAGTGTATTTACTTTAAGAGGAGAGAAAAAGAGAATTGTACGTAGTAATGTCCGTCTACATTGCATTCTCCTACCCAGGATAAACTAAATTTGATGGGGATTTTAATCTATTTTGTTCACTGCTATATACCCAATATCCAGAAAAATTACCTAGCAACAGCAAACATTCAATAAATACTGAATTCATATGAACAAATAAACTAATCTCAATTTCTTCTTTGGACAAAGAAAATGAAGTCCCTCTGCTGCTTCGGGAATATTCAGTAATTATGGGTTCCTTCACAGCTCCCAGGCCCATGAAAGTCTCCAGCACCACCAACACATCCAGCACCATCTCCGGCTTCATCCTCCTGGGCTTCCCTTGCTCCAGGGAGGGGCAGCTCCTCCTCTTTGGGCTCTTCTCCGTTCTCTACCTCCTCACCCTCATGGGCAACGGGTCTATCATCTGTGCCGTGCGCTGGGACCAGAGACTCCACACTCCCATGTACATCCTGCTCGCCAACTTCTCCTTCCTAGAGATCTGGTACGTCACCTCGACTGTCCCCAACATGCTGGCCAACTTCCTCTCTGACACCAAGGTCATCTCCTTCTCCGGGTGCTTTCTCCAGTTCTACTTTTTCTTCTCCTTGGGTTCTACAGAATGTTTTTTCTTGGCTATTATGGCGTTTGATCGGTACCTTGCCATCTGCCGGCCTCTACACTACCCAACCATTATGACAGGACGTCTCTGTGCCAGTCTTGTGGTCAGTTGCTGGGTACTTGGTTTTCTCTGGTTCCCAGTCCCTATCATTGTTATTTCCCAAATGTCCTTCTGTGGATCCAGGATCATTGACCACTTCCTATGTGATCCGGGTCCCCTATTAGCACTCACCTGTGCCAGAGCTCCAGTAATGGAGTTTTTTTGGATGATTTTAAGTTCCTTGCTCTTATTTATTCCTTTCTTCTGCATCATGGGGTCCTATACTCTGGTCTTGAGAGCTGTGTTGAGGGCCCCTTCTGCAGCTGGACGAAGAAAAGCTTTCTCTACTTGTGGGTCCCATCTGGCTGTGGTTTCACTGTTCTATGGCTCAGTGATGGTCATGTATCTGAGCCCGACATCTGAGCATGAATCTGGGATGCAGAAGATGGTGACTCTGTTTTATTCTGTAGGAACCCCACTCATTAATCCTGTGATCTATAGTCTAAGGAACAAAGATATGAAATGTGCCCTGCAGAAATTTCTAGGAATATAAAAAATTTTGACCTTCATTTTTTAAAAAATCTTTGGGTATTACTCAGCCATTAGAAACGACAAATACCCACCATTTGCTTCAACGTGGATGGAACTGGAGGGTATTATGCTGAGTGAAGTAAGTCAGTCGGAGAAGGACAAACATTATATGTTCTCATTCATTTGGGGAATATAAATAATAGTGAAAGGGAAAATAAGGGAAGGGAGAAGAAATGTGTGGGAAATATCAGAAAGGGAGACAGAACATAAAGACTGCTAACTCTGGGAAACGAACTAGGGGTGGTAGAAGGGGAGGAGGGCGGGGGGTGGGAGTGAATGGGTGACGGGCACTGGGTGTTATTCTGTATGTTAGTAAATTGAACACCAATAAAAAAAAAATTAAAAAAAAAAAAATCTTTGGGTAACTGGCCTACTTGCATACTTTTTCAGGTGAAAAAAATTAATAACTAATACCACTCTGAGAATTTCTCATCCTGTTACTTACCTTATTCATTGTGGTGATTTGTACTTTTCCTCGAATCATCAGAGCAAGAAAGAACTCAGAGACATTATCCAATTCCCTCATTTTATAGATGAAGAAGCTGGAGAATGGAAATTTTGAGGGACTTGCTCTGGTCATAAGTTTATAATGCACAGAAAAATCTTTTTACATTTTAAACAGCTGCTCTTACATGACGGATGAGCACTGGGTGTTATTCTGTATGTTGGCAAATTGAACACCAATAAAAAATAAATTTATTAATAAAAAATAATAAATAAACAGCTGCTCTTTCTATTCATAAAGAAAGAAATACATAATAAACTATAAGAAAGCATTTTGTGGCATTCAGATGTGCAGCTATCAAATAGTCTCATCTGGGGAGGGAGAAATATATATTATTAATAGAAATGTACACTGGTGCAATTTCTACTTAGAATAAATTACAAACAATTTTTAAAACGTTTAAAAGCACAGTATCAAAAAATAAATAAATAAATAAAAATAAAAAATATATAAAAGCACAGTATCCATTAACCCAGCAATTGCACTCACTTCTAAGTACAGTCTATACATATAATCATATGTATGTGAAAATACACATACAGAATATTCATTATTGCAACAGCAAATTACTGGAAACCATGTACTTGTCCATTTGTTGAGCCCTGTTTAGATAACTTATGATGTGCCCATGCAATGCAAAATGATATAGCATTTTTTAAATGAGGGCGTTTTAGATGTACAGATATGGAACCACCTACAAGTTATGTTGTTAAGTGAATAAATGGTGTATAGTTTGTAAGCTGTCATTTATGTATAAAATTATAAACTTATGTGTTCACTTTTTTAAGAAAAAAGGATAGACTATCTTTCAAAGGATAGATGTGAAACCTAACAGTGGTTGCCCCTGGGCAGAAAGGATGGAGGGTGTCTTAGATACAAGAGAAAGGAAGAGATTTACTTGCACTAAGTACTCTTAGTATCTTGGATACAAAATTTCATTGATGATGATGATAATGATGATGTCATCTCTACTGGCAAATTTTCCAAGAATTGGATCCTGAGGAACAGTTCCCCCATGATTCCTGAGTTCCTTGAGGAACCTATAAAGCAAGCTGCCCTCCATATCATATGAAGGGGCCAGGATCTAAGAGCCCACAGATATCATTTCATTCAGACTTCTTAGTTCTGGAGAGAAAACATGGGAATTACTCTGTCATCTGAGGATTTGTAGGAGGAAGTAAACTGTGTTAAAGTTATACCTAGTCTCTTTTCAGAACTATTTATAGGTTTTACTGTTTACTCATTCATTAAGTAACGTTTAATGAGGGATGGCTCAGTCAGCTAAATGTCTGAATCTTGATTTCAGGGCTTAGGGCATAATCTCAGGGTCATGGAACTAAGTCCTGTGCGGGGCTTCTCACTTAGTCTGCTTTTCTCCATTTCCCTTTGCCCCTTCCCCCACTCACAGTATCCACATTCTCTCTCTGTCTCTCTCAAATAAATAAATAAGTAAATAAATATATAAATAAATCTTTTGAAAAAACAAACATTTAATTAATACTTTCAGTGTGTCAGGTACAGAGCCAGGAAATGAATCAAATAAGGAGAATAAGTCACATTTCAGCCCCCCATGGAGTTGACAGTTTATGATGGAAAAAAAGTTAAATTGTGAGATAGGTTATGACCAAGAGAAATATTAGTTGCTATAGAAGTCAGCTGGAGAATAGTGTGTGCAAAGCAGGGAGAGATGAAGGGCAAAAGAGCAGGAAAGTGAACTA
This sequence comes from Canis aureus, assembly GCF_053574225.1. Classification (NCBI taxonomy): domain Eukaryota; kingdom Metazoa; phylum Chordata; class Mammalia; order Carnivora; family Canidae; genus Canis; species Canis aureus. The sequence goes on from NC_135623.1 coordinate 24,158,386, forward strand.
TTTCCACACAATTAACTATAGCTCATGGTCTACAGGGTCACAGTAAGATAGAGGTCAGGAGGGTTTCTAGGAAGTGTCTGTGAAGCTCCTATAGTCCAACTAATGTTCTCCAAAATACTGCAATTACAGGCAAAAGTCTGAATATAAAATATGACAAAAATTAAAATCAAAAAACATTTTTAAGAAACAACATGTGCAAATAAAAGTTATATTGTATAACTAAAATGTGGAAGTCATTCTTCAAGGGGCACCTGGGTGGCTCAGTGGTTGAGCATCTACCTTTGGCTCAGGGCATGTTCCTAGGGGCCTGGGATCAAGTCCCATATTAGGTTCCCCACAGGGAACCTGCTTCTCCCTCTGCCTATGTCTCTGCATTTCTCTGTGTGTCTCTTATGAATGAGTAAATAAAATCTTTTTTAAAAAATTATTCTTCAAGGGATGCGGAACCTCAAATAGCCCATCTGATTTCCTTTAGAGCAGGAACCATAAGAGATAGAAATTGCATCAGCCCTTTGCCCTGCCCTTTACATTCAGCACTATATCTCAAAGTAAAATCAGTTTTCTCTACTCAATATGCATTTTTAATATTGCAATTATTTTTATAATGAAAACATCTTAATCCTTTTCTTACTTACCCAACACTTGTTTATTATAAATATTTTTTAAACAATAAAGTATAAATGGATATAAACAAATCACCCCATCCTAAGACAACTATTATTGAATTTTAGGTAACCAACTCCTCAGACATATCTATCTGCATATGCATATTATATATAGTTTATAACTTATATAATTTATACACACCATATAGTTTTATGTGTATGGTCACAACAGACATGCTGCCTCAATGGAAGGCATTCTTCACTTTTTCCTTTACTTTTCTTTACTCTTTCTTTACTTACTTCCTCCCATAACTTCTACCCCACTTCTCCTCACAACCACCTTATAATCTATTCAATAAGAATATTAATAACCTAATATATATCCTTCTATGTTATTCTCCATATCCATCTAATTATATATTTATACACACAGAGACATGCACTGTCACATACTTACACGCCACATATACCTTCTATAACTATGCACAATATACACATATACTCCCCTAAATTTAGACAGTACAACTGTCTTAAAATATGGAAATATATAAACTTCTTTATATCTTGAGTTTTCTTCACTTAGCATTATATTGATGGGTTCCTTCAAAGTCACCTACTATAAATTTTAACTCATTCCTATTAGCCATTTAATTGGGCAAAATTAGCAGAATTTACTCAGCTATTTGTCTACTTATATCCATTAACTTCACTTCCTATCGTTGTTCATATAAACAATGATGCAACACACACACACACACACACACACACACATATGCTCTAAACTGCTTATGTCTTTCTTTTTATGGGAGATGTTTCCAGGAGTATACTTTCGAGCCAAAGAGTAGTACACATAATAGATATTGTTATATTGCTTTCACTCAATGCTATTCACAATCACGTTTCCACCATCTTTCTAAATATCCTATTTGCCCCTAGAAGCCAATATAAAGGCTTTAAACTTTCCCAGTCTGCCTCAGAAGAGATAGCCCATTGGTAATGAAGGTCATTGGCATTTCTTTTAATAGTGATAAGATCGAGCATTTTTTTCTTATGTCATTAATCAATGGATTTTCTCGACTGTGATTTGCCTGTTAACATCCTATCCATTTTTAAATTTTTTATTTAAATTCAATTTAGCTAACATATAGTGTATTATTAGTTTCAGGGATAAAATTTAATGATTCCTCAGTTGCATATAACACCCATTGCTCATTACATTAAGTGCCCACCTTAACGCCCATCACCCATCTACTCCATTCCCCCACCCACCACCCCTCCAGCAACCCTCAGTTTTTTCCCTATAGCTAAGAGTCTCTTATGGTTTGTCTCCCTCTCTCTTTTTATCTTATGTTAGTTCTCCGTCCCTTCCCCTAGATTCATGTGTTTTGTTTCTTAAATTCCACATATGAGTGAAATTATAGGGTATTTGCCTTTCTCTGACTGATTTATTTCACCTCCAAGAATTCTGGGAGAAGATACTTGGGCTGGGAGGATCAATGAGAAGAGAGGCTAACAAAAGCAAAGAAAAAGGAATACAAAGAATACAAAGAGGACACATCATGAATTAGCTCTCTTCATCTGCATGAATAAATTAATCTCCCCAGGTACCTCACACCACAGGGTTTAAAGTCATCAGTGCGGTGTTCTTGTCTACTTTTCAGAGGGTGAAAGTATTCACTCCATCGCATGCCTAAGTAGCTGGATGTGGCCATGGCGTAAAGACATCTGTAAGAAATGGTGGGGAAAAGGAAAATCACAGTAGGAATAATAATATTAGACTGAATTGTAGGTGTTCCTGTTTGTTGGTTTTGAATCCTGTGTAGTGGACAGAGGGAAACACTAAAGCTGTTCAAACAAGGAAGCAAAATGAACTAATAAGTCTTTTTTATATAAATTTATTTTTTATTGGTGTTCAATTTGCCAACATACAGAATAACACCCAGGGCTCATCCCATCCAGTGCCCCCCTCAGTGCCCGTCACCCAGTCACCCCCACACCCCGCCCACCTCCCCTTCCCCCACCCCTAGTTCATTTCCCAGAGTTAGGAGTCTCTCATATTCTGTCTCCCTTTCTGATATTTCCCACTCATTTTTTCACCTTTCCTGTTTATTCCCTTTCACTATTTTTTATATTCCCCAAATGAATGAGACCATATAATGTTTGTCCTTCTCCAATTGACTTATTTCACTCAGCATAATACCCTTCAGGTCCATCCACATCAAAGCAAATGGTGGGTATTTGTCATTTCTAATGGCTGAGGAATATAAAAACAGACACATAGGTCAATGGAACATAATAGAGAATCCAGAAGTGAACCCTCAACTTTATGGTCAACTAGTATTCGACAAAGGAGGAAAGACTATCCACTGGGGGGAAAAAACAGTCTCTTCACTAAATGGTGCTGGGAACATTGGACAGCCACTTGCAGAAGAATGAAACTAGACCATTCTCTTACACCAGACACAAAGGTACACTCAAAATGGATGAAAGAAAGATCTCAATGTGAGACAAGATTCCATCCAAATCCTAGAGGAGAACACAGGCAACACCCTTTTTGAATTCGGCCACCGCAACTTCTTGCAAGATACATCCATGAAGGCAAGAGAAAGAAGAGCAAAAATGAATTATTGGGTCTTCGTCAAGATAAGTAGCTTCTGCACAGCAAAAGAAACAGTCAACTAATAAGTCTTTAGGTGAAACTCCTTCCACAGTTGAAGACAGAGGGACAGAGACTGCGTCGTGCGGGAAGAGCTGCACTCCACCGGAGATGGGGAAGGCCCAGAGCGCAACTCCCAAAGGCAACTGCGGGAGCGGAACTACAAAATGCTCTGTTCTAGCCTCTCTTGGACCTGGAAGTGTGCCCTGAGATTCAGCTGCTGGAGGCTCACAGAGCCCAACCACAAACAGGAAAGGAAGAGATCTGTAAAGGAACCAGGTAGGAGCCAAGAAGATCGATTTCTGCTGAAACTGCACAGCCCTTTATGCCTGAGATCTCATCACATCTTCCTCCATCTCTCATTTTTGGAAAATCCCAGAAGGTTCTGTCCCTAAAACCCATGATTCATATCACTCACTGGAGATGGAGTAGCTTCCTGCATGAAGCCACCACACCTGTGTTCCTTTGGTGGACTCTCCCCTGGGCAGACGCGGGTCCCCTGAGTGAGTTTGGAGAGTGACTAGTCTCATGTCATCCCTGAGAAGCTTGGGGCTGGAAAAGGATAATATTTTCTGCTCTGCTAGAAAACAAAAGTGGAAGGTATCAGGGTCTCCAGAGAAGGCAGGCCCCAGGGGAAGAAAAGAACTATCACAGAACAGTCTCCTGACACCATTCTCTTTCTAGAAGTGCAAAGGTGATCCCCACGGAGCAGGGCTCCCTCCCTGGATGCTCTGCTTGTAGCCTTTCCTGCCTCCAGCAAACACCAAGACCTCACCCTACTTCCACACCTCCACTCAGTGACGGTTATTGTGGAGGATACCTGCTTTCCTCTCCAAGAAGACCAGACACTGGAAAAGAATCCTCAGGTTTGGGTTTCTCATTTGTCCCCTTGAAAGGGATGATGTGCTGCTTCACGAAGAAAATAAACATAAAAGAGCCAGAAAAACTACTACCCCCTAAATGAGGTTCCCTTCCACTTTGCTTCAGGCACATATCACATAGTTAATTCCTAACCATTTTTGTATCAGGACCTATGTAAGTTTCTTCCACATATTATCTCGTTCAGAATCCCAAATTCTTTGGTGGAAATGTTACTTTGCCAGTTTTATAGATGAACAAACTGAGAAATTGTTTATATTGTTGACAACGTGTCCGCAGCTGGTGATTCAAGCCGTAGCCCCCTTACTCCAAATCCTTTGCTTTCTCCTATGCTTAGCTGCCTGTCACTTCTCGTCAAGGAGAACACTGTTCCTATTTTCAAGGACTTTGCAGAAATGGAACAGGTGTGACAATCTGCCCAAACCAGATGAAGCAGAGAGACATGCCGCTATGAGAGAAGCCAACAGCGCTCCCATACACTGTGTCTGCTCGGGCCTGCCTTAAGAAAAAAGCAAAATATCAAAGAAATGTTTTTCTCATCCTACAGCTCAGGACCTGGCCGTCCTAGATGGGGCCTAGTCTAGCCCAACTTTTTCAAGATATAATGAAAGTGAGAGTATAAGTTATTTTGTTCGGCTTTGTCAATTAACCTGGTCTAAGATCCTGAATACCTAACACAGCTCTGACAGCCCCGTGTCCACACGGGCACGCGTTGACGCAGCACCTCCTAAAGCTGAGTCTGGAGAACCTTCCTGCCATCGACCAAAGCCCCACACCAAGTAAGCGTTGCCGCTCTCTGCACAGAGCAGCCAACTAATAAAAGGTGAGTGACAATGCAGTCTTGTTAGAAATACCTTTTTTTTTCCATCCACTGGCAATTTCCTGAGGTCCAGCATGAAACGGTGATGGCACAAGAGAAGCATTCTTCACGCGCTTCTTGTTTTCTAGGGCAGCTCTGTCCTACTCTCAAAGTTGGAGAATTGCCCTGAAAGATAGTTGGCCTGGAATCTTTTGGCTTCAGGTATAAGAAACAATCTGCCCAACTGATATTTTATCTGAGACATAAATGTGACTAAAATATCACCTCTAGACCCGTTGAGTCTTCACAGCGCATACAGTCATGCTGTACTTGGAACAGTAAGCATTTTATAATAAAAAGTGATTAAAAGTCATATGCTGCTACTGCCTTTCCATATAAAGAAATCAAAGCTTATAAAGATTTAAAAAAAAAAAAAAAAAACTCCACTAGAGCCACTAAGCAACTCTGTTGTGACACTGAATCTAGAATTTCCATCCCTACCTCAATACCCAGAGCGGTGGGACTGCAACTGTCTTAAGCAGTTAGGATACTCTGGGTCTTGGGTGGAACATGTCCTACCACCCAGAACATTCCATCTCGCATTGCTTCCTTTGAATGGAATTCCTCTCAAGTTTGGGCCAATGCTCTGGTAGTCTCAGGCCATTTGGAGTCTTTCTTCTACATTTTATTTCCTAAAATTTCATCTCACAGGATCTTTGAAGTTCAAATGAAGTAACTGGTAAATACTTATCTACTTATCATCTACCCATATTCTCGGTACCAATCAATGTACATATTCATTTCTTTGACAAAGATTTACAAAATACTATTTTCTTCAGACTGTGCTGGGCACTGAATTTTTTTTTTAAGATTGTATTTATTTATTTAGGAGAGAGAGAGAGATCACAGAGAAAGGGAGAAGCAGACTCCCCACTGAACAGGGAGCCCGATGCAGGACTCAATCCCAGGACCCAAATATCAAGACCTGAGCTGAAGGCAGACGCTCAACTGGCTGAGACACCCAGGGGCCCCTGAGCACTGGATTTAAAGAGTGCAAGACAAAAACAAAAACCCTGAGGCAGGAAAGTACTTGATTGCTTCTAGAAACCAGAAGAAGGCCAGTGTTGTATCTCTGAACCATTATGTGCATATATGTGAGTGTTTGTATGTGTGTGCATGTGTAGAGACAGAAAAAGGCAAATCCTGATAGCTTTTTAGACTCATTTTTGTAATTTAGCTGAGAGCTGTCCATACAGTTCATCCCAGCTGACCCTCCTTTTTCTTAAAAGGCATTATTGCTGGAGCGCGTTGCCATTGTCCCAGTCAAATGGACGCCCTTGCTGTCCTGCTTATCAATATGAAGAGCAGGAGTCAGTAAACTATGACCAATGGAACAAATCTCGCCTGCTGCCTGTTTTTGTATGGCCAGTGAACTAAGAATTTTTATGTTTTTAACTTGAATTTTAAAATCAAAATAAGAAAAACATTCTGTAACGCATGAAAGTTATATGAAATTCAAATTTCAGTGGACACAGATGACAATTTACTGGAACACAGCCATGTGCATTCTTCTAGGTATTGTCTGTAGTTAACTTTCACACAACAGCAAAGGTGAGCAGTTGTGACAGAGACGACATGGCCTGCAAGCCAATTTTTTTCAAGATAGATAGATTGATTGATTGATTGATTGAAGAGAGAGAACACAGAGGGAGAGGAAGAAGTAGTCTCCATCCCAGGACTGCAGGATCCTGGCCTGAGCTGAAGACAGACACTTAACCGAATGAGCCACCCAGGTGCCCTGGCAAGCCAAAATTTTTAAGAGAAAATTTACTGACCCTTGGCATAAAACATTACAGAAATGGATCCATCTTTACTGAAATGCTGGCTAGTGTGGGTATAACCCAAATACGTGCACTTCCCAGGGAGGTGAGCACAGGGAGGGGCACATTTCGCAGCCCCTCTGCCTGTTGAACCGTATTTTATATTTGAAGTCCTTGTGTTAGTGAAGGTGTGTGTGTGCCTCCTTTGCACAACAGTGTATGTTTCTGGGGGGGGATGTGTGTACAAGGGACAAAGTACAGAGAAAGTGTGTATATGTGTGTGTGTTTGACTCACAGCATCATGAGATGAGGTTGGAAATGTTAAGCAGAGTCAAATCAAAGACCCTGGTTTGAAAAAAATAATATTAATTAATTAATTAATTAATTAAAAATAAAAAGACCCTGGTTTGGAGATCTTACTTTACGTGCTTTGGGAAGTTAATTGAAGTCTGTGTGCAAGAAAAAGGACTGATCTGATTTTGCTTTTTTAAACAGTCCCTCTGGCTGTGGCGTGGATGGCAGGCTGTAGAGGGCAAGGGTAGAAGCAGGAAGCGGGACAGCATCACCACGGTCCAGCAGAGAAAGAAAGCAGCTTGAACTACAGAGAAGTGGGTGAGCCTGAGACTTATTCTGGAAACAAATGAACAGAAATTGCTGATGAATTAGATGTGAGGGTAAAAGAAAGGGAAGAAATACTACACTGAAATAAGCTCTGCCCAGGGGGGAAAAAATAGTTCTTAGGCATTTAATTCAAGGACCAATTATTAGATTGTTGAGCAGATGCTTTTTCCTAAAATGAAATTTCAGAAATAGAGCAAAACAACTCTGGTCAAAAATGCTAATCACTATTTGTTATCAATTACTATTAGTAGCTATTGTTTTTTATCAAATTCAGTTACCTTCCTCTAAATTGGTATTAGACTTATAGACTTAATCTTTTTTTTTTTTTTTTTTTGGAGTCTATCAAGGACCTTCACCCCTAGCAGAATGCTTTCTGTGTGTCCCTGTTTTCATCCTTTACCAATGAGTGGCCGCCTGTGACTACAGCGCAACCTTGAAAACACAGCGCAGGGGACACTTCAGAAAAGGCGAAGTGCTTAGTGTCCTCAGACACGAGTGAAGCTGGGACAGAGCAACTTTATTTGGGGGAGGGGGTGAAAGAAAAAAAAAAACATCCAAAATTTATTCTCCAACAAGACAGACAGCATCAGCAGGTAAAAACTACAGGGGTTACACTCTCTATTGTCTGCTTCCAACTCCCCTTCTTAAATGATCCCTGTGTAGTCTCAGAATTTTTTGGAGACAAATGAATTTAAAGGCAGAAAAGGAAAAGACTTCTAGGAAATGGAAGTTCTTGTGCGTGAATCTAGCAGAGTCCATTAAACCCCATTCCAGTTTATATATGTTAAATAGAGTCGGGTAAGTCTGTGGACATTTTATCAGCACCAAAAATCCCCCTGCCATCAGAATCAGAAGATCCTGAGTTTAAAATGACCCAAAGAAGGTCTTAAAAAATATCTATTTATTAGGGCACCTGGGTGGCTCAGTGGTTGAGTGTCTGCCTTCAGTTCAGGTCATGATCCCCGAGTCCTGGGATCGAGTCCCACATCAGGCTCCCCATAGGGAGCCTGCTTCTCCCTTTGCTTGTGTCTCTGCCTCTGTATGTCTCTCACAAATAAATAAATAGACATCTTTCTAAAAATAATAAGTATTTACTGTGTTATAACTGCCCTAGTCTCATCCCTCTCCCAGCACCTGCACACACACAAATTGTATTCTTACTCAGTCCCAACTCTCTAAGCGCCCACACCAGTACCCGAGAAGGAGCGTGTGCTGGTTCTTTTACTCTTGGTCCTATAGTTTCCTCAGAACTTGACAACTCACAGTAAGAAATTCTTAGAAAAAAATAAAAATAAATAAAAATAAAAAAGAAATACTTAGAAATTATTAAGAGTAGTAAGAAATTATTATTCCTTGTGCCTAATTTCAAAAAGCAAAATATGGATTTAATATAAAAGCAGGGGTGGGGGACACAGATTCTCTGTTGCTCAACCACTTTGTCTTGAGGTCATCCTAAGTAATTACTGAGGAATGGAATAAGATTTTAGCTTTGCATCCCCTACAAATCACCATTACTTAGAATTCCATGTTATTAATAATATCCATAGTTTGCATTATTAGACTAGAATTATATCTACAATAGTAGACTGGGAAAATTCATATCTCTTTTTCAGGTAAACACAGACCAGTTTCAACGTGGCCATTGACAATTTCCTCACGTTGGGCAACTGTGGATGGCCGTCTAAATTGCTCTTTTAACACAACAGGAACTAAGGCTAATTCCCTCCAGTTGGCTTGAGTGTTTTTTACACAAGAAATTGGTATATAATATTAAATTAATAATTTAATCATTTGGTTTTAAATAAGGCCAGTTTCAAAAATCATGTAAAAGAAGTCATTCAAAAACTTCCACGTTTGTGCTACATAACTTGTTTCTCAGTTTCTGCCACAAATGCAATGATGTCACCTCTTTAAAACTAGAAAAAAACTCCATTTTGTAAGAATAGGTAGGTAGGTCCATTTTGTAAGAATAGGTAGGTAGGTAGACAGAAACTCTATTAAATATAAGGTCTAATATAATCTTAAAACACCTCTACAACACTGTCCTTCAAGATCGTATCAATTCTAACCAAAGTTATCTTGAGGCCACAGTGAAAATGTCGATGAGAGTAAAAAGCAACCCAGTTCAGTACTTGTTTCAAAGAAAAAAATGTAACTATTAACATATAGGACTTTATTTTCTTTCCCAGGATGGTTTAAATATAACCTGGGCCCCCAGCTGTCCTTACACTGCCATCCAATAATGTAATCATCTGTTCACGCTCCCAGACCCATGAAAGTCTCCAGCACCACCAACACGTCCAGCACCATCTCCAGCTTCATCCTCCTGGGCTTCCCTTGCTCCAGAGAGGGGCAGCTCCTCCTCTTTGGGCTGTTCTCCGTTCTCTACCTCCTCACCCTCATGGGCAACGGGTCTATCATCTGTGCCGTGTGCTGGGACCAGAGACTCCACACTCCCATGTACATCCTGCTCGCCAACTTTTCCTTCCTAGAGATCTGGTACGTCACCTCGACTGTCCCCAACATGCTGGCCAACTTCCTCTCTGACACCAAGGTCATCTCCTTCTCCGGGTGCTTTCTCCAGTTCTACTTTTTCTTCTCCTTGGGTTCTACAGAATGTTTTTTCTTGGCTATTATGGCGTTTGATCGGTACCTTGCCATCTGCCGGCCTCTACACTACCCAACCATTATGACAGGACGTCTCTGCGCCAGGCTTGTGGTCAGTTGCTGGGTACTTGGTTTCTTCTGGTTCTTGATTCCCATCATCATCATCTCCCAAATGTCCTTCTGTGGATCCAGGATCATTGACCACTTCCTATGTGATCCAGGTCCTCTTCTAGCACTCACTTGCAAAAAAGCTCCTGTGGTAGAGCTTGTCTTCTCCACTCTAAGTCCTCTGCCCCTCATTATTCCCTTTCTCTTCATCATGGGATCCTACACTCTGGTCCTAAGAGCAGTCCTGAAAGTCCCTTCCACAGCTGGACGAAGAAAGGCTTTCTCCACCTGTGGGTCTCATCTGGCCGTGGCTTCACTGTTCTATGGCTCAGTGATGGTCATGTATGGGAGCCCAACATCTGAGCATGAAGCTGGAACACAGAAGATCGTCACTCTGTTTTATTCTGTAGTGACCCCACTCCTTAATCCTGTGATATACAGTCTTAGGAACAAAGATATGAAGCATGCCCTGAAGAAACTTCTGGGAATATAAAAAAGTGTTCATCAATAAAGGCTCTTGGGAAATTTGAGCCCAATATTATATTTAACTTATTTATAAAATTGTACTTAATTTATTTTCAGGTTAAAAAACTAGTTTTTTTATTTATTTGAATATAGTTGACATACAATATTACAGTAGTTTGGGGTATATAATTTAGCAATTTGACAAGTTTATACGTTATGCTATGGTCATCACAAGTGCAGCTATCAAAAAAAAATTTTTAAAAGAAATAAGTGTAGCTATCATCTGTGTCATTATATCACTATTACACCGTCATTGATTGTATTCCTCATGCTCTGGCTTTTTATTCCTGCAACTTACTCCCCGCATAAGGGAAGGCCTGTATCTCCCTCTCATCTTCATTAATTTTGTCCAACCCTGTCCTCCTCCCCACTGGCAACCATTAGATTATTCTGCGTATTTATAAGTTTAATTCTGCTTTTTCTTTATTCATGCTTTAAAACACTATTTTAAAAAATAAAATAAAATAAAATACTATTTATGAGTGGGATCATATGGTGTTTTATCTTTCTCTGACTTATTTCACTTACCAAAATACTCTCGTGCTCACTTTGGCAGTACATACACTTAGCAAAATACCTTCTATCTCCATCCATGTTGTCTCCAATGGCAAGATCCCACCCTTTTGCGGCCATGTAATGTTTATTCATTGTGCATATTTCCTTAGCCACTTGTCTGTTAATGGTTACTTAGGTTGCTCCATGTCTTGGCTGTTATAAATAATGCAGCAATATACATAGGGATGTGTATATCATTTTGAGTTGGTGTTTTCATTTCCCCTGGTTAAATATCCAAGAGTGGGATTACTAGATCATATGGTATTTCTATTGTTAAATTTTTGAGGAACCTCCATACTGTTTTCCATGGTGGCTGCACCAGTTTGCATCCCTGCCAGCCGTGCATGAGGGCTCCTTTTTCTTCACATCCTTGCCAACAACACTCATCGTTTCTTGTGTTATTTATCATAGCCATTCTGACAGATGTGAGGTGACGTGTGGTTTTGATTTGCATTGTCCCTGATGATTAGAGATGTTGAACATCAAAAAAAAAAAAAACCTAGTTTTTTCCAATAATTATTCATCCTTGATCTGACCAAAAACCTCGAGCACCTATAAGCATGTATCTGCTGTTTACTTCTTCCCTTGGCTCTTGATTTCTCCTGTTTATTAGCATGCAATTTTTTAACATTGAAACTAAACATTATATTTCAAAAATTGTGAAGACAATTGGTGTAGTAAATCAACAGAGGTTCAGTTTTCTTGTAGCAGTACAAAAAAGTAGAGACAGATCATTTTGATCTCATTTAAGGACTATATTTAGGTATAAAAATAGCCTTGGTCAGTTTTGCCTGTTTCTGCAAGGCAACTCGTACTCCAGGAACACAGCCTTCTGAGTCTCACCCGCAAGCCTGGACAGTTCTCAGGGTCCCTCCCCTGTAGTGCCCTGGCTTCCTACTCTGCACTCCGTGAACCCTGTGCTCCTAAAACCTCTGCTCAGTGCTTTACACTCCTATTCTTACCTTCTACTGTATTTCTTGGGCTCTCATCTTACACATTAGTGGCTTAGAAATCAAAAAATGCCTTGAAGGGATATTGCATCATATTTGGAGCCTCACTTCTCTGTGGTCTTCCTCTCTCCAGGGTTTGTTTCTCAAACTCCAGCTTCTCTAGTAGCCACAAACACCAAATCTTTTATCTCCTCAGCAGAGAAATCACTGCCTTCTGCAGAGACTTCACTCTTCCTTCCCTCCATTCTTTCCCACGCGCCTCCATATCCCCAGACGACACCGTCACCCAATGAATTGTCAAACGTCCTCAGGAAGAAGCACCCAAGGTGAGTGTGGAACTTGTTTCCTTGTCCTCCACTTCTGGGAATTGTGTCCTCTGAAGTCTTGCCTGTGCCGACTGTTCTCCAGTGACTCAAATGACGGTGTTGGGGCTTCTGTCCAGATTTCATGGTCACTTTTGGTGGAAAGGTTAGTGTGATACAAGCTTCTTAGTCACAACAATAACCAGAGAAATTCTTTTCTTTGCTTCAATCACATCTAAATTCCACGTGGTCTCACTTCCTTCACTTGCTGAACATGATCTTGTAGCAAAAATGCAGAGACAAGTGAGAGGCATGTGGGTACAGGGACCAGCATAAACACAAGTTTGGGGTACAGACCTTCTCTTCTTTTTATTGCAAGCACCTCTAGATTCCCAAAGAGAAGGGGAAGCAGTGGAGTCCTGCTTACAGTAAAATCAGAGGTAACACTAGAACCACAGGGAACAAATTTAGGCTTTTTTTTCTGTATAAGAGAAGCTCAGCAATTGTAGGTCACCAAAAATATTTACACAAGAGGTATATAGTCACTTGGACTAGTTTTCCTTGAACTCCCTCCTAGAACCTAAATGAAAGGTCACTTTAATATTGAAATGTCTTTACCAATTCAACGACTTGATCTGCAGATAAAGAAAATGAAGGTTGGGAATCAGGGGTGGCAGGTTGAGGATAATGGCTTTATTGGTAAAAAACAAAAATTGCCTATTCACCACCCTTTTAACTAGTTGCTTTTTTGTTACCAACTAATCCTATATTTCTGTCTTTAGGGCTTTTCAATTATTTTCCCAACAATAATTTAGGAAGTCTCAATCATTTGCCAGTTAAAGTTTCCTAACATACATAAAACTTGGGATGCGTGGGTGGCTCAGTGGTTGGGCGTCTGCCTTTGGCCCAGGGCATTTGGCGTCTGCCTTTGGCCCAGGGCATGATCCTGGAGTCCTGGGATCAAGTCCCACATCAGGCTCCCGGTGCATGGAGCCTGCTTCTCCCTCTGCCTATGTCTCTACCTCTTTATCTCTCTCTCTCTCTCTCTCTCTCTGTGTCTCTCATGAATAAATAAATAAAATCTTTTAAAAAAATACATAAAACTCTATGAACAGTAAGAGAACAGAACAATATCCCAATAGGAAAATAAACAAAAGGATATAGACAACATGCAGGAAAGATTCTTAAACATATGGAAAGAGCTCCAATTCATTCATAAAAAGATAAAGGTACAATAAGCCTATAATGGAATTTCATCTTTAACCCATCAGAGTGACAAAGATCAAGCAGTTTGATAAGCGCTGTGTGGCTGAGGATGGTGAAATGGCTTCTCTCGTGCTTGTTTGTGGAAGAATAAATTTCACAGGTTCTAAACAGCACAATTAGGCAACTTTGATCAAAATTTAGAAGACATACACCCTGCAACCCAGCAATCCAACTTCTAAGGTCCTCAGTAAAGAGATATTCTCACACATGTGGGAAATGATGAAAATATAAGAATATTCATTACAGTATTTCTTTAAGATTTATTTATTTATTTGTTCATGAGAGACACACACAGACAGGCAGAGACACAGGCAGAGGGAGGAGCAGGCTCCATGCAGGGAGCCGGATGTGGGACTCGACCCCGTTCTCCAGGATCAGGCCCTGGGCTGAAGGCGGCGCCAAACCGCTGAGCCACCCGGGCTGCCCTATTCATTACAGTATTGCAGCAATAGCAAAATGTTGAGAAAAATGTCAGTTCCTATTAATAGCAGACTAGTTAAATAAGCTACAGTTCAGTCATACAATGGAATACTGTCTTTGATCTTATAAAATGTGAAGTAGCTCGGGGATATGTAATATCATGTAATATCTCCAAGGTATATTTCGGGACCTATTATTATTTTTGAAGTATAGTTGACATCCAAGATATACCTGCTGAGTGAAGAAAGCAAGTTGAGTAGCTGAGTGTAACTACCTTTCATGTAAATGTATAAACTACCTCCTAAAGGAGATCTAGAAACTAATAACAGGGGTTGCTTCAGGTGAGGAGAATGAAACTGGACCACTTTCCAACACCATACACAAAAAATAAACTCAACATGGGTTAAAGACATAAATTTGAAACCTGAAGCCATAAATATCCTAAAAGAAAACATAAGCAGTAATTTCTTTGACATCAGTCATTAGTAACAATTTTCTAGATATGTCTCCTGAGGCAAGAGAAACAAAAACAAAAATAAACTATTGGGACTATGTCTAAATAAAAAGCTTTTGCACAGTGAAAGAAACCATAGGTAAGACAAAAAAATAACCTTCAGACATACAGATGGCCAACAGACACATGAAAAGATGTTCAACATCACTAATCATCAGGGAAATGCAAATTAAAACCATAATGAGATATCACCTTAGGTCCATCTATTGATATCACCTTAGATTTGTCAGAACAGCTAAAAAAAAAAAAAAAAAGATAAGAAATAACAAAGATTGGTGAGGATGTGGAGAAAAAGTAACCCTTGTGCACCACTGGTGGCCATGTAAATTGATATGACCAATTTGGAAAACAGTATGAGGGTTCCTCAAAAAGTTAATAATAGAAATACCATAGAATCCAATAATTCTAGTACTGGGTATTTACCCCAAAAACACTAATTCAAAAGATATATGTACCCTCCAGTGTTAATTGCAGCATTATGATAGCCAAGATAATGGAAGCAGCTTAAGTGTCTATCAATAAATGAATGGATCAAGAAGATGGGGGGCTGTATATTTATATATAATGGAATATTAGCCATAAAAAAGGATGAGATCTTGCCATTTGTGACAATGGATGGACCTAAAGGGTATTACGCTATGTGAAATAAGTCAGGCAGAGAAAATCAAATACCATATGATTTCACTTATGTGTGGAAGCTAAAAAGCAAAACACATGAATAGATAAAAAGCAGAATCAAATCTATGAATACAGAGAACAAACTGATGATGGCCAGAAAGGAGAAGAGTAGCAGGATGGGCAAAACGGGTGAAGGGGAATAGAAGACACAGGCTTCCGTTATGGAATGAGTAAGTGATGGAAATAAAAGGCACAGAATAGGGAATATAGTCAATGATGTTATCATAGTGTTGTATGATGACACGACAGCTACACCTACGGTGAGCATAGCATAACGTATTATTTGACAAGCACTGAGTACCCTATGAAATCACTGAATTGCTCGCTGTATTATACACCTGAAACAAATATAACACCATGTTGACCATACTGGAATTAAAATTTAAAAAATAAATAAAGTTGTTGAATCACTACATTGTCCCTGCAACTAACGTAACACTGGAGGTCAACTACAACTCGAAGTTAAAAATAAATAAATTAATATTTTTTAGGAAAAGAATATAAGTGCTTCTAGGAATTCCTCTGTAAGTCACTATATAACTAACTACTCCTAGAGAGTAATGAGCTCCCCAAAACAAAATGACTATAAAATATGACATGAATTAAAGTCCAAATTGAAATATTTTTTCAAAATTTTTAGGAGGGCACCTGGGAGGCTCAGTCAGGTAAGCCACTAACTCTTGATTTCAGCTCAGGTCATGATCTCGGGGCTGTGGGATTGAGCCCTACAACAGACTCCACACTGGGTGTTGGGGCCCGCTTGGGATTCTCTCTCCCTTTCCCTCTGCCCCTCCCTCCCAGTTCACATGCAAACATGTGCATGCTCTTTTTCTCTCTCTTTCAAATAATAATAATTAAAATAAAACAAAATCTGTAGTAAACACAAGTTTTTGTAATAGAAAGCTGGATACTTCAATCTACCTTCCTGATAAGAATAAAGAAAAATACTGAATCTTTTAAATCTCTACACCAATGTGGGGCTTGAACTCACCACCGAGATCAAGAGTGGCATGCTCCACCTACCGAGCCAGCCAAGCACCCTGAAAGATACTGAATTTTAAAAATAATAATAAAACTTGAAAGTGCTGACAATATGGAGAGACAACATGAAACTGCTAGGTCAATTTTTTTTTTGGAAGTCTGAGTGGTAAGCACTAAAGTCATTCAAGTTCAGAATGCACTTGCCTAGGGCAGCCCGGGGGCCCAGCAGTTTGGCGCCACCTTCAGCCCAGGGCCTGGTCCTGGAGACCCGGGATCGAGTCCCACGTTGGGCTCCCTGCATGGAGACTGCTTCTCCCTCTGCCTGTGTCCCTGCCTCTCTCTCTCTCTCTCTCTCTTTCTCTGTCTCTCATGAGTAAATAAATAAAATCTTTAAAAAAAAAAAAAGAATGCACTTGCCTATAGTTCAAATCCTTATGCATCATGGCAATGCCTGGCAGGAGAGATGGAGATGGGATCCTAGGGCTCACATGAAGTTGAGGGAACTTCATAGGGAACCCTTAGTGGTCTTTATCCTCAAGTAAGCATGAACCAGAACTAAACCTCACACCATTCAGAGAAAAACCAAAAATTACCATCCCTGGAAGTTTGTGGCCATGGTTCAGCTGTTGCTTGGATTTACGCATACCATTTCCTCCAATTGCCCCAATATATTGTCAGGCTATGGGAGAGGGGAGTGGGAACTTATTGTTCAATAGGTACAGAGTTTCAGTTTGGGATGATGAAAAAGTTCTGGAGATGGATGTTGGTGATGGTTGCGTTACAATGTGAATATATTTAATGCTTCAGGACTTTGTATCTTAAAATGGTTATCATGGGGGCACCGAGGTAGCTCAGTTGGTTAAGTGTCTGCCTTTGGCTTGGGGTCAGATCCCAGGGTCCTGGGGTTGAGCCCTAAGACCCTGCTCAGCGGGGGACCTGCTTCTCCCTCTCCCGCCTCCCACGTGGGCTCTCACGCGGGTGCTATTTTGCTCTCAAATTAAAAATAAATGGTTAAAATGACCATTTTTATGCTATGCATATTTTACCACAATACAAAATATTGTAAAATCATGAAAAAGAGATAATAGAGGCAAAAGACATAAAAATACCTGAATTAAAAGGAGAAAACAAGAAAGAAGAAACAAAGAACACATAGGACAGACAGAAAACAGAGTCTGTTAGTAATTAAGGGCTGGAAGCAAAGATTTATGGAAGTGTGTGAAGAAAACACACTCCCAGGGTATAAACAATATACACGGTAAACATTTACTGTATTTCACAGTGAAAACTATTTCTCCTGAAAACAAAAAGAAATTCTCTAGAAATCCACGCAGACACCTCAGCACAGCCTTTACGACATTATTCCTGCCTTCACTCTGGGAGCCAATTGGACCCAAACTATGTAAAAACTGAATAAAGAAAGGATGTCGCACCGGAGTCCTGAGGGAGTCATAGACCCTCTCAAGGGGAGACCGAGGACTTGGCAATAGTCTCTAAGATGAAACCTTAATTGCCCCCCAGAGTCTCAACAATACACCCATCACCTTTGTTCATCTGTATCCTCATCTCGAAATCTCATGAGGTTTGCATCTCACTTCTTTCAGCTATTTTACAGCAAAATAGCCAATATATAAAATTCACCTGTTAATAAAAAATAAAATATAAAAAAATAAAAATAAATAAAATAATAATAAAATCCACCTGCTGATGTCCTCTGGTGAGAGAGACAAATGACAGATCTGTGTGCTGGGGGGCTGAGTTGCTTACACACGCCCCTGAAAACACCAATGGGCAACCGAGGCCCACAGCTCAAAGGCAGATGGCGGGTCTGTGCTGCCTTCACGGGCTCCCCCCTCGCCCCCAGAAGCACCCCCTGCCCGGACTGCAGCCCCATGGGCCCCGACACGTGGGGCAATCTTTACACCTCTCAAGTAGGGAGACCCCAGAGGATAGAAGTCAGGGGTGGCGGTGACGGTGGGGGTGGAGCACAATTTTTAAGAGTTTTTTCAAAAAGAGAAAAGGAGGCAGGCCGACCATTTCTGCCTGTGCTCACCTTTAACTTGAAGGTGTCTCTTTGGAGCATCCAGGATTCTCCAGGAGTTACTGGAAAGCTGGAGCCTGCAGTGCCTGGGGGCCTGGGGAGAGGGAGGGAGATTCAGGAAGGGAAGAAAGAGAGTGTCAGCGGTCACCTTTGTGTACCCCAGGACTTTCGGGTTCAGGCCCCTGTCTTGATTTCACATAAAGGAAGCAAAGGCATCCATGAGAAGATACGCCCAGCCTTCTCCACACTTGGCCCTATCATGAAGCGTAAGATCTCTCTCTGTCTAGGCATCACTGCATTTTTTTTCAAAGACGTCTGCAAATGGATGCCAGCTCCAGTAAAATCCCATTTTAGTATTAATACATTTTTGGAGACTTGTGTGGATTTTATGCCTCTTGGTATTTGATTTCACCCACAGTAACTCCAGTAATTTAATAATAAGTTGTGTTACATCAACTGTTGACTCCAGGACCCAGCTACTCAGATCTCCCTCAGTTTAATAATCCCTAAAACTTTCTGGCCTAATGATTCACAGAGGAATACCTCATTATTCAGAAATTTGATGAATTATATAACAATATTAGAAGATGTGGTTCAACAACTCATTTTCTAAATGCCCCAAGTTAAATATAATTTATTGCCCCTTAGCTCTTATGACAGCACCGGTAATGTGATGCCCTCGCTTTGACCATTGATTTCCTACATCTTGAATTGTTAACACTACCATGTTTTAATGTCTTCTTCCTTTTTATCAGATGAAGCTCTATGTTTTAAAGTGCCAGAATATATGAGAAAGTCAGTAAAATAAATCTGAGCAACCAAAGAGAGCTACCCATAGCTCTGCTGTGTGATGCACTGAAACTTAGTGACTTTTTTGTCAGTTTCTTAGATTCATTTAATATTGTTTTTCATTTAGGTTTTAAATCGTTATGCCAAAGAAAGTTTATCCTAATTACTTTGTAATCATAGTTGTTGGTAGTATTAACAATAGCTATGAATTTTTTCAGGTCTAATCTATTCCAGGAACTGTACCAGGCACATGTATTCAACAGTATTTGCACAAAAACTCTGAAAAATCAATGTTAACTTGCTGAAGAGCATCCAGTATGTCATATGGTATTTGATCCCAAATCAATGTGATATTATCATTTATTTTCCTTTAAATACAGTGATCTAAAGCCATTGAGTTATGTATTACTGGGTTGAGCCAATCAGTTGTGAACGTGCTCCAGCTATGGTGTGTCAGCACATAGATATCGCCAGAGGGTGAGCTCTTTCTTCCTCACCAAACCAGGTGCTTTCCTCCTAAAACCACATTCTCAGTTCTTTGTGATGAGGTCTATTTTTCTTCCTAGGTTATGTGTCTAGCCGCTCCACTCCATTACTGGACCGTTCAAACAAAGAAAGCTTTTACATTGATTTCCTTCATGCCTAGGATGGATTTGAGAGACACTTGTAGGGAAAATCAACAGGATGTGGTGACTGCCTACGGAAGGTGACAGAACTAGAAAATGCCTTGCCAAGGCATTTGCCAAGCTTCTGGCTCCGGCAAATGCTAAGAGTAGAGCCATTCACCAAGAAATGTATAAGGGGAGGAAGGGAGCTCTTCTAAAGGAAAAGACGGAATAAGAAGTATTGAGCAGAATGGTTGATTATAGATTTGAAAATATAAAAGAGGGCAAAGGACTAAGGGGATTATATTTAGAATGGACGCACATATGACAGGGATATGAGGCAAGAAGGGATTATACAGCACAGGTGTGATTGTGACCCCACTAAAAGTTCAGTCAGAGTCACTAAAACTCCATCTGATGATGCTCGGAGTGGGTGCTCAGTGATAGTTCATAACCTCAGTAGATTAGCTTTTAGGTGATAGGATGGCAAGTCTAAAATTTATTCAACCACTAATCCATTCAATACATGCCCACTATACACCATAAACTAAGTCAACTGAGAAGATAAATTAATGTCATTCATTAATTATAAGTTTTCAATCTAGAAAGAAACACATAAATACATCATTTAGTCATTATGGCACATGCTGTAGCAGAGACATAGATAACATTTATAGAAATATTAAATATGAATTTATCTTATAAAATTTTAAAAAATAAAGTTTAAAAATGAATGGATTAAGATGATATATATAAAAACATATATATGTTTTATAATATATAAAATATATATATATCATCTTAATCCATCCAATATATATATATATATATATATATATATATATATATATATATATATAAAACAGAATATTACTCAGCTATCAAAAACAATGAAATCTTGGAGTACCTGGGCGGCTCAGTCACTTAAGTGTCTGTCTTGGCTCAGGTCATGATCTCAAGGTCCTGGAATTGAGCCCTGTCCTGGGCTCCCAGCTCAGTGGGAAGTCTGCTTCTCCCTCTGCTCCCCCCCCCCCCCCGATTTGTGCTCTCCGTTTCTCTCTAATAAAATTTTTTTTAAAAGAGTGAAATAGGGATCCCTGGGTGGCGCAGCGGTTTAGCGCCTGCCTTCGCCCCAGGGCGCGATCCTGGAGACCCGGGATCGAAACCCACGTCGGGCTCCCGGTGCAAGGAGCCTGCTTCTCCCTCTGCCTATGTCTCTGCCTCTCTCTCTCTCTCTCTGTGTGTGTGACTATCATGAATAAATAAAAATTTTAAAAAAAAGAGTGAAATCTTGCCATTGGCAACACTGTGGATGAAACGAGAGTGTATTATGCTAAGCAAATATAAGTCAGAGAAAAACAAATACCATATGATTTCACTTACATGTGGAATTTAAGGGGAAAAAAAGATGAATAGGTGGGAAGGGAAAAAAGAGGTGGGGGAAGCAAACCATAAGAGACTCTTTTTTTTAAGATTTTATTTATTTATTCATGAGAGACACACAGAGAGAGAGGCAGAGACACAGGCAGAGGGAGAAGCAGGCTCCCTGCGGGGAACCTGATGTGGGTCTTGGTCTGGGGACCCCAGGTCACGCCCTGGGCCGAAGGCAGGTGCTAAACTGCTGAACCTCCCAGGGATTCCCCCCCATAAGAGACTCTTAATGATAGAGGATATACTGAGATTTGATGGAGGGAAGCGAGTGAGGGATGGGCTAAATGGGTGATAGCTAGTAAGGAGGGCACTTGTGAGCATTGGTTGTTCTATGTAAGTGATGAATCACTAAATTCTACTCATGAAACTAATATTATACTCTACGTTAACTAACTAAAATTTAAAAATTTTTAAAAAGAAAGCTTAAAAAGGAATTTATCTTATTAATAACAGGGTTTTGACTTGACAGGGCAAGACATATGATCACATGATCTCTCTTCTTTGCAAAATCTAAAAAGCAAAACAAATACATCAGACCTATAAATGCAGGGAACAAACTGATGGTTCCGAGAGGGGACGGTAGGGCACATGGGTAAAGGAGAGTAGAGGATACAGTGTTCCAGTTATGGAAGGAGTAAATCATGGGAATAAAAGTCACAGCATAGGAATGTAGCCAATGGTATTGTAATAACATTGTATGGTGACAGATGGCAGCTACACTGGTGGTGAGCAAGGCCTGACATATAAAGCTGTTGAATCATGTACACCTGAAACTAATGTAACATTGCACATTAAATACACTCGGATAAAAAACTTAGTTTTTAAATAGAGTTTTGACCTGATGACTTTAGTGATGACATCAAAAACATACCTAAAATCTTGATCATCAAAAACTAAGACCATAGATTGATTAGTCTAATTATTAATTTTAATCATTATAAGCTCACTGTATGTGTCAAATATATTAATAATAAAAATGTTACAAATTAATAATTATATATTAATAAGAAGAATATGATATAGTGCTTATTATAATACAAAATATTGGTAACAAACTATCACTAGGAAGTTCATTAAATCTATGGAAGACAATGTAGCCACTGAACAGATCATATAGAGCTATATATTTTTAAATTTTAATTGAAGCATGGTTGGCATACATTAGTTTCAAGCATACAACATAATTTAACAACCATGTAAATTATAAAATGCTCAGGACCATAAGGATAGTTACCATCTGTCGCCATACACATTATTACAATATTATTGACTATATTCCTTATGCTGTACTTTTCACCTTGTGACTTATTTTATAACTATAAATGTATGTATTTTACTCTTCTTCACTTATATTGCCTTTTCTCTAACCCCCTCCACACTGGCAGCTATCAGTTTGCTCTCTATGAATCTGTTTCTATTTTTTATTTTTGTTGTTCTTTGTTTTTTAGATTTCACGTACATTTGAAATCATATGGTATTTGTCTTTCTCTGACTTATCCCACTTAGCATAATACCCTCAAGGTCCATCCATGTTGTCTCAAATGGCAAGACTTCATTTTTTTATGGCTGAGGAATATTCCATTGTGTGTATAAACCACATTTCTTAATCCATTCATCTACTGATGGATGCAGTTAGCTTCCATATCTTGGCTGTTACAGTGTTGCAATAAATATAGGGGTGCATATATCTTTCCAAAGTACCATTTTTGTTTTCTTCAGGTGAACACTTAGAAGTGGAATTACTAGATTATATGGAGTAGAGCTATATTTTAAACATGGAAAAAAGACTGAAGTTTATTAAGTCTTAAAAACAAGTTATAAAAGAGCATATTTTTTAAAATTCCATTTTAATTTTTAAAGAAAAGAAGGATGCAATTCTCCAAAGAGTTAAAATTCATTTTTTCTAGGAAGTGGGGTTGTTTGGGAGGGGTTTTTTGTGTGTGTCTGTTTCTCTATTTTTCATATTCTTAATTATTTTAAATAAATATTTTCATTTTGAAAGTAAATTTTAGTTTTGGCAAGGTAAATTTAGTACTTATAGCATTTGTAGCATTAATAAACTGAAATAACAAGACATAAGCATTTTAGATTGTTTGAAATGTATTGAATAACTTAATGTTTAAAAAAATCCTTGCAGTTGGAGAAAGCTTACTGAATATTTTCACGTATGTTTTGTGTATAACCAAAATGAAAGAAAATATAATTTATGTTCAGTAAGAAGAATTGACCTTTTGCAACATTTAGAGCTATGTTATGTTTGTTTAACTTTTGAAAACTGACCTTTCCCAGCTTACGAAGATCCTGTGTTTCCTGCAGGTGGGCAGGTGAGGTTATGGTCAGAAATGCTGAAACCCATCATGCATGATATGTGGACAACATAAGAATGAATCTTTCCAAGTAGTTGAACCATATATTTGAAACTGGGGTTTTTTTTTCAAATTGTTTACTTTATTTTTTTAATTTATTTTTTATTGGTGTTCAATTTACTAACATACAGAATAACCCCCAGTAACTTCTTGCAAGATACATCCACGAAGGCAAAAGAAACAAAAGCAAAAATGAACTATTGGGACTTCATCAAGATAAGAAGCTTTTGCACAGCAAAGGATACAGTCAACAAAACTCAAAGACAACCTATAGAATGGGAGAAGATATTTGCAAATGACATATCAGATAAAGGGCTAGTTTCCAAGATCTATAAAGAACTTATTAAACTCAACACCAAAGAAACAAACAATCCAATCATGAAATGGGCAAAAGACATGAACAGAAATTGTTTACTTTAATGAGAGATTTATGGTAAATGACATAAAACACCACATTTGTTTAAAATAGTGAAGACTCAATTGACAAATTATGTGAGTTTAAAAGCATCAACTCAATTCAAGTAATATTCCGAGGTCATTATTATTCCCCACTCTCCAGAAAAATATTACTATGACCTTTCCTCTTGGTTTCTATGCTAAAATTTGTCAATTGTTGTCATTCATTATGCGAGAAAATTATTCTTGTGCAAAAAGCTCAGAGACTATGAACGGACATTCATAGACCTAGTGTATCTGAGACATCAAGCACTTTCTACTTGGGGTGAGATGTAAAAAAAAAAAAAAGTTATTCCACTCTTAATTATTGACTAAAAAAATAACACAGACTAAAAACTGTTCTATTAGAAATAATTAACTATGGGTAGGAAAAGACATACCAGCTGATAACCATTTTACAGCCTTTAACAGAGGGTAATACTCTGAGTTTCCAAAATCTCAAAGGGAAGAGAGTATTTTCCTTAAAAAAAAAAAAATTATTTGTATATTTGAGAGAGAGAGAGAGCAAGAGAAAGACCATGAGTAGGGGGAGGAGCAAGGAGAGAGGGAGAAGCAGACTCCCCACCAAGCAGGAAGCTTGACATGGGGCTGGATCCTAGGACCCTGAGATCATGACCAGAGTGGAAGGCAGATGCCTAGCCAACTGAGCCACTCAGGTGCCCCAAGATTACTTTTCTTTTAAACCTAACCCCAGTGATAAAGAAAATCCAAATAATGTAAATATTCCATTGTTATGAACCCAAGATTATTGAAATCTGGGATCATCAGGATTGTTGATTGGTTACTTTTAAATAAGAGCTGGGAGCTAATGGATGGGTTATTCCAAACTAACTGCCAAATAGCCAACATACACACCTTGTGTAGGTTTCCTATACAAGTTTTTCAGGAAATAAAATACCTTGTATAATCGTGTTTTCTGTCCCCCTGCAGCCCTGGAATTCATGAACAATTCAGAGACAAGCACTGTGGCTGAATTTGTCCTCTTAGGCTTCACTGGTTGTCAGGAATTGCAAAGTTTCCTTTTCTCGTTGTTCTTTGGGATCTATATATTTACCATAATGGGAAACGGGACCATTGTCTGTGCTGTGATGCTGGATCAACGGCTCCATACTCCGATGTATATTCTCCTAGGGAACTTCGCTTTCCTCAAAATCTTGTACGTTATGTCCACGGTACCCAGGATGCTAGCCAATTTCCTCTCGGAGACAAAAACCATCTCCTGTTGGCTGTTTCCTCCAGTTATATTTTTTTACTTCCCTTGGTACAAGTGAAACCTATTTCCTCTGCATCATGGCGTACGATCAGTACCTGGCTATCTGCCATCCACTGCACTACTCAACCACCATGACTCAACAATTCTGCTATATCTTGATGTCTCTTTCCTGGGCATTGGGGTTTCTTAGTTACTCTGTCTCCACCGTACAGCTCTCTCAATTGCCTTTCTGTGGACCCAACACCATTGATCACTTTGTGTGTGACATGGACCCACTGATGGCTCTGTCCTGTGCCCCAAATCTAGTCATGGAGATCATCCTCTATATCCTAAGCTCCCTCATTATCATCCTCACACTTCTGTACATTCTTGGCTCTTATACTTTTTTACTGATAGTTGTGTTAAAAGTGCCTTCAGCTGCTGGCCGGCAAAGGGCCTTCTCCACCTGTGGATAACATCTGACAGTGGTATGCTTATTCTTTGGGGCCCTTTTGGCAATGTATGTGAGCCCCACAGCTGATAACCCAGCTGAAGTTCAGAAGATTTTGACTTTGTTCTATTCCATGGTGACTCCCTTCTTAAACCCTCTGATTTACAGTTTATGAAACAAGGAAATGAAGGTTGCACTAAAAAAAAATCCTGAGGATAGAATGAGCATGTTTATGTATCTATGAGACCAAGCAAATCAATGTCCAAACATGAAAGATTAATTAAGAAAGACTTGATTTACTGCTACTAATTCTACAGTGCACATTTTAAAGAAAATATTTCTCAGTGGAGACCCTCAATGTTTTATTCTTCAGCCAACCTGGTAGAGATAAACCATAGCTGATTCATTTTACATTCCAAATGTAACAATATTTTCAAAATGGATAACTCCAGTAGGCAGTGATTATAAGGGCATCATACCATACTATTGCATACTGTTTAGTTTTGGTTATTGGGAAACAGCAGTAGAAGGTAGAACAATGGTAGTTACCCCAGGTGCTCAGTCTTGGTGTACTCAAGGCATTGCTCAAAACAGTCCAATATTTTTTTAAGTGAATAAAGAATCTAATTTAAATGCCTAATGGATACATACTTAGAGGATTTAATAACAGAATGACTTTCTTATCCCTTGGCTCTGCATGGTTGAGAGTCTTCCAGGTTAGAGACAAAGTTTCATGTTTATATAAGTGATACATATCCTAGCATTAAATAAAGTGGTAGTAATTCTTTCAACAAAAGGTTCATTCTATTTTCTATGTTCTAAGCACTCTTCAGTACCAGAGATACACCATGATTAAAATGTTGAAAAACCACTATCCATGTGGAGTTTTCTTTCCAGTGGAGGACAGACAACTGAAAAAATAAGTACAATATATAGCATGCCAAAAAAGTGATAGACACTATGGAGGAAGGTGAGTGAGGAGAGGAAGTATGGGACAAAGGGTTAAAATTTTAAATAAATTATCATCAGGGAAGGCCACATGAAGGCGGCAGCATTTAAGCAAAAGCTTGAGACAATAAGAGAATGAGCCATGTAGACACCTGAGGCAAGAGCATTCCAGGAAGAGGGAAATAGGTTCTCTATAAGATTCCAAGGAAGAATTATGTTCAAGTAACAGCAAGGAGGTAGATTTGTCAGAAGTAGAGAGATTAAGGGGTAAGAATTGAAGATAAAGTCAGAGAGAATGATTGAAGGGCCAAAGTGTGCAGAACCTTGTACACCATATTAAGAACTTTTAATTCTGACTGAGATGGGAAGCTTTTGGAGACTTTTGAGCAGCAGAGTAACATAATCCCATTTATATTATAACAGTTTCGTGGACAATAGAGAGAGGCATGGCCATTTTAGAACTCTAATTTCTAGTTGTCAAATAAAAAGGTCTATTTTTAAAGGAATTTGTATCTGTAATCTGTCCTTGAGGATACATAGTTGGGGAGAGGGAAAAGCCAGGGAGCTCCTTTGCTCAAAATGAATGAAAGTCCTCCTAGATTCTAAGAAACAAACTTCTAATTCCGGAATGATGTTTTCACAACAATCGTAAGAGATAATAGAGAGGAGTGCTTAGGATGATGGTGGAGTAGGAGGACTCTGACCTCATCCTGTCCATGTTGACAACTAGATAGAATCTACATTCAAGTCAATAAACTGGAGAGCAATACAAAGACTGTCAGAAAAAACTCCACAACTAAATATAGAGAAGCTGCTGCAACTGAAAGGTTAGGAAAGTCAGAAAGGCAGAGGAAGGCTGCTTGTTGTTGGAGGGAGGGAGCCATGCCCTTGGGAAGAGATAGAAATGGGCCCTCATACCAGGAAGGTCACATGAGGAAGACTAATCCCCATAATGTTTAGTTTTGAAAACCAAAGTGGCTGAACTTCATAAGTTTGTAAAACCAGTGGGACTTGGAGCCTGGAGTTTTAAAAGTCAGCTAACCCAACACTGGGGGAGCTGGGAGGGGACTGACAGCTAAGCTGCTGCCCTTAAGGGGCTGGCAGCCTGCATAGACAGGCTACACAAAAACAGCAGTTTACATAATGGGGGGAGGGACAGTGGTTGCTTATGGAAGACAGTTCTGAGCTACCTTCAGGAGGCAGGGCCGCACAGACACTAGTAGCCTCAGCCCAGGGCTCAGAGCAATGTTATTAATGCTGCACAGGCCGCTCACCTGGCAGCCAGGTACTCAGATGCCACTGCACGGGGCCCAGATGACCCACTGTGCCCACTTGTGTGTCCCCAGCCACCACCAGGCAAAGTGCCCACATACAGGGGCACAGCCGCCGCTGCACACAGTGCCAGCTGCCACACTCCTACACATCCCCAGCGACTGTCACACACCCAGGCAGCTGCACTCAGCCATCTTCATAGGCCATGCCCAGTCTCACATCCCAACCGCCCCTGCATGCAGCCTCCAGCCACCACAGTGCCTCAGAGAATCCAACACAGGACTGGTGGTCCAGCATGAATTTTGCTAACACAACCACCCTTCAGCCAAGTTCCCTGGCAGGCAACTCCCTCACATCTGGCCCACACGGGTCCCACTAACAGCACAGAAAACAGGCGCAGCTCACGATAGGAGAGTTAGTGCAGAGAACTTCAGTGAAAGGCAACGTGACTCAGACACAACAGCAAGGCATAAGCGACACGTATAAGGTACTGTCCTGAAGTGCCAGGTTCTGGTAAACTGTTCATTGCAGGGCACTCCAGGGCCTTTTCTTCATAAAGTCACTACTTTCTTTTTTAAGATTTTTATTTTATTTATTCATGACAGACACAGAGAGAGAGGCAGAGACCCAGGCAGAGGGAGAAGCAGGCTCCATGCAGGGAGCCCGAGGCGGGACTCGATCCCGGGTCTCCAGGATCATGCCCTGGGCCGAAGGCAGCGCTAAACCGCTGAGCCACTGGGGCTGCCCAAAAGTCACTACTTTTAAAAGCAAAAAACATGCCTGACTTTCCCTGCATGGAGCCTGCTTCTCCCTCTGCCTGTGTCTCTGTCTCTCTCTATCTCTCTCTCTCTCTCTCATGAATAAATAAATAAAATCTTTGGAAAAAAAAAAAAAGAACAGACAAAAAGTAAACGTATATGTGGAGGCCGAGAAAATCAAGGCCATTCCACCTCAAGTTTAGCGTTGGCACAAGTACAGCAGTCCCAGGCCCCTGGGAATAAGAGCTGAGCTTTACAGGAAAAACCGCAGAACACCCTTGACAGAGACAGAAAGTCCTGTATTGGAATGAAAACAGAGCTTAAGAAATTCCTCCCCCGCTTCTGGAGGTCCCCTAGGCCAGCCCTTAAAACCCAGCTGTAACCCCCCTCGGGGTCCAAGTCCCTGCTCCACTGTGTCCGGTGCACTTGGACCCAAGCTTGAGCTTGTCAATAAACCCTCATGTACTTGCATCAGTGTCGGCTCCTTGGTGGTTTCTCGGATTCGCAATCTTGGGCACAATAGTGTAAAGTAGGAAACACAAAAGCAGTAAAAATTAATATTTCTGTAAAAATCAATCAAGGAACTCACCAAAAAAAAGATATAAAATATAATATGTACCTAAAATGTGGGCAGGAGAGGGAAAAAGAATGAGCTCAAACTGGAACAATCATCAAATTAATATAGACTACTATATGCAAAAGAGGTAATATACAAAATAATGGTAACCATATATCAAAAAAATAATAAATATGCAAAGAATAAAGAGAAATAAATCCAAATATATCACTATAGAAAATCAGCAAAACATAAAAGAGAGAAAGGCAAAAAGGATAAGAGAAAGTCTTCAGAAACAACCACAAACAAGTAATAAAATGGCAATAATACATACGAATCAATAATTACAAACTAGACTTTATTTTTTTATTTTACTTATTTATATATATTTTTTGCATTTTATACTGAACTTTATGCAGTTTATACTGAACTTCGATTTGCCAACATATAGCATAACACCCAGTACTCATTCCATCAAAGGCCCCCCTCAGTGCCCATCACCCAGTCACCCCCACCTCCCGCCCACCTCCCCTTCCACCACCCCTAGTTCGTTTCCCAGAGTTAGAAATCTCTCATGGTTTGTCTCCCTCTCTAATTTTTCCCACTCATTTTCTTCTCCTTTCCCCTATAATCCCTTTCACTATTTTTTATATTCCCCATAAAAGCGAAACAATATAATGTTTGTCCTTCTCCAATTGACTTATTTCACTCAGCATAATACCCTCCAGTTCCAACCATGTCGAAGCAAATGGTGGGTATTTGTCATTTCTAATGGCTGAGGAATATTCCACAGTATACATAGACCACAGCTTCTTTATCCAGTCATCAGTGGATGGACACTGAGGCTCCTTCCACAGTTTGGCTATTGTGGACATTGCTGCTGTGAACATTGGGGTGCAGGTGTCCCAATTTTTCCAGCATCTTAAGATGTCCTAGCCTCAGCAATCAGACAACAAAAAGAAATAAAAGGCATCCAAATTAGCAAAGAAGTCAAACTCTCCCTTTTCGCAGATGACATGATACTCTCACATCAAAAACCCAAAAGACTCCACCCCAAGATTGCTAGAACTCCTACAGCAATTCGGCAGGGTGGCATAATACAAACTCAATGCCCAGAAGTCAGTGGCATTTCTATACACTGACAATGAGACTGAAGAAAGAGACATTAAGGAGTCAATCCCATTTACAATTGCACCTGAAAACATAGGATACCTAGGAATAAACCTAACCAAAGAGGTAAAGTTTTAGGTATAAAAACTACAGAACCTTCTGAAAGGTATTGAGGAAGAGACAAAGAGATGGAAAAATATTCCATGCTCATGGATTGGAAGAATTAATATTGTGAAAATGTCCAAGCTCCCCAGGGCAATTTACATGTTCAATGCAATCCCTATCAAAATACCATGGAGTTTCTTCTGAGAGTTGGAACAACTCATCTTAAGATTTGTGTGGAATCAGAAAGACCCCAAATAGCCAGGGGAGTATTGAAAAAGAAAACCAGAGCCACGAGCATCACAATGCCAGATTTCAGGTTGTCCTACAAAACCATGGTCCTCTCCTCTCTCTCTCTCTCTCTCTCTCTCTCTCCCTCCCTCCCTCTCTCTCAGGCACACACATTCTCTTTCTTCTCTCCCATTAACCTGTCCCACTCACTCCTCTCTTCCACTTCTTCCCCAGGGAGATCAATTCCTTAGAGGAAGAATATCTCCGCCAACAAGACTTCTTGGATATTATTCAGACCTCTGTGTCCTACTAATCAAACCACTGGGGGAGATATACACAAAGATAGGCAGGATTAGATGCACGCACAGAGACACACGAACAGTGAGCATGCTGGGAGCTATGAATCCTATTCAGGAGGGACATATAAATTCTTAAAAACAACCGGCAGGAGAGACAAATTTCATTTGGCTCAGAATACAAAAGGAAGCAAGTCTCTTGGGCCACAAACACTGCTCTCCACTCATGAATGGGCCTTTTTGATTGTTAAATGAGGATGTTCTTGTGGCTGAGGCTTCCCTTACATCTTCCCCTTGGAGCCAGAAACCCCATCCAGCATGTAAGGCAAGCCTGGAGCATCAGGGCGTCCCTGCCCCTGTATACCTCCTGCTGTCCATACTAAGAGCCTGTGGTTCTTCTGTAAACCCCCCAGTCTTTGTTCCTTTGTGCTTTGTAGGAACGAGGTCTTAGGTCCTGCAGTTCTCTTTTCCTACCATACTTGTGTCTGGGGTAATCTATTCACATGAAGGATTCACTCTAGTATCAGAGTTCCCACTGTACAACTCGCTTAGGGAACACGGGGCTGAAATGTCTTGGATGTTTTGAGAGGCCATTAAATCCTCGGTTAGAATGAAGCCTGAGTCCTGCTTTGTTTCTAATATTGATTAGTAGTTTGTGTTGACAAATATCCTCCAACCAGGGCAGCTAAAGCAGGATGCTCTTATTTTTCAGAGTTCTTGCTAAGTGGCAAGTGGAAAATGGAAGCCAAGAAAGTCCTCAGCAAAGTCCCTTGTTCTTTGGCTTTACCGAATTTACCAAATGACCAAATTTACAAATTAACCTTAAAAATATAAATATGTAAATGAAAAAGAATTCCTGCACTTCTCTGGGCAAGTGGCTTAAATGTCGAGCAAGTAATTGCGGTTACGGATCCGGCTTCCTTAGCAGTTCGCACAAAGACTGTCCACGCTCCTTGTCCTTCCTCCTCTCTCCAGCTGCTCATTTGTTGTATCACTTCAGGTGAATAAAAGATGAAAGAAATGAATTTAGGTTCACCCTTTGATCTACTAATGATGTACTTTGGAGGCGGAGGAAGCAGGAATGGATGCAGAGAGATTTCAAATTGTCTGTGGAGCCCATTTATCCCTTTTCCTGATCCTCTATTCCACAGGCAACTAAAATTTCAGTGCAGCACAAATGTCAAAATGTCCTGGACATCGTGAAGTCAGACGACCAGGAGGGAGTTAAGACTTATGAGGTCTGGTTCCAAGTCAAAAACCATGAATTGGAATTATATTTCTATTTCTTTCTTTCTTTCTTTCTTTCTTTCTTTCTTTCTTTCTTTCTTTCTTTCTTTCTTTCTCTTTCTTTTTCTTTTTCTTTTCCTTTTTTTTTTTTTGTCCTGGCCTGTGAGTAGAGTAAATCAGTTCATGTCTCATATCTCTGCCTACTGTCTTAAAAAGCCAAAAATATCTCATTTGTGTCAAATAAAGTTGGCAATCATGCTGCTACCCTTACTACATAGATTTATCTAACTTAATATGAGCTCAAATAAATATTGTTTTCAGGACAACGTATAATTGGGTGTGTGCTATGAAACACACAGTTCAAGACACTAATGCAGGTGGTAGTCTTGATTGCTTATAGAAGTCATAAATTCCAGAAGGGGAGAAATCTTATCTTTCATGCTTACCATTGTACCTCAGGACTTAGCTAGGAATATAATAGTGAAAAACATTTGTTAAATGCCCAAATGGAAAAAGTAAATGATAATGTGCTATAATTTATTTTTTTATTTATTTATTTTTTATTGGAGTTCAATTTGCCAACATATAGCATAACATCCAGTGCTCATCCCATCAAGTGCCCCCCTCAGTTCAGCTCAACTTTTTTTTTCTTTTAAGCCAAATAACTATATTTTCTGACCAAAAATGACAGCATGTGGTCTGGCAAATACAGGTATGGTTTGGGAAGTATATTTGAAATTATAACTCTCCTAGAAATTTTTATCTATATGGTCATAATTATAGTCCATTGAACTAACTTACTTGACAAAATTTAGATTTTCATAAAAGTCATGTTTATTACAGAGTCTTTTTCATCATTCTAAAAATGTTGTTAATCAATACAAATATCCAAAGTTACCCTGGCAATAAAATATTTACTCTCAGTTTGCTCCAGGTTTGATTAAATACTGAGAAGCAGGCCTCATGCTCCCTGAAGATTATATAAATGGCATAGGATGCAATTTTGTAAGTATCTTAACAGTAACATTAATAAATAATATGGTAAATTATCCTACTTCTATAGTCAATGTGTTACTAAATTTAAAATATTGGTGGTGTTTTTACCTAGCGAAATTGAATTTTAGCTCAGAAACCTTAGGATATGGAAATAGGCCTGGACATGGGGCATCTGGGTGGCTCAGTCAGTTAGGAAGCCAACTCTTGACTTTGGCTCAGGTCATGATCTCGGAGTCGTGAGATCTAACCCTGTGTTGGGCTCTCTGCTAAGCATGGAACCTGTCTGAGATTCTTTCTCTCCTTCTGCCCCTTCTCCCACTCATGCTTGACAAATATATAAATTTTTAAAAATAAAAATAAAGAAATAAGCCTGGACCAATAGTTCTATAGAAAGGTTGTTAGCAACATCCAAATTTATACTCACATCTCCATTCCTAATTCAGCCAATATGAGGAAGATCCTTCTGGCATATCCTAAGGTGACCTTTCTAATTCATTATTTAATTTAGATAAAAGCAAAATGATGAATGTAAAGTTATAGTGTTTAAAGCTTAATTCCTAGTAAAAGGAAGGAGGAGGAGGAGGAGGAACATTGCTTTGTATACCAGAAAAAATGGACATAACTAGCTGCAAGTTACTTCAAGAACCTAGCCATGATGTAGAAAAGTGCAGCTAAGGAGGAAACAAGCCAGGGGAAAAAATGGCATCCAAAAAATCTTGTATAGGGGAGATAGCTTCAATCTGTTATTTAAGCCCTCCCCCCCACTATCACCATAATGGAAAAGGAATGAGACTTATTCTATATAGCTTCAGCGAAGGAGAGTCCCAGATCAGTACAAAGAAGTAATAAAGAAGACAGATTTTGCTCAACATAAAGCGCTTTGAGGGAATCAAAGCTTCTCGAGAGGGAACGAGCTAGATTGTTCTACAAATCCAGATGCCACCTAGCAGAATATGACCTAGAGGGGGCTACACAAATGATTTGCTCTTACAAAATCCCAGTGTTGCTAGAGTACCTCCTTCAGGGCAGAAAAGCAAGAAGGCTCGAGACTCCCACCACACAGTTCCACTCACCTGCTTGTCACTGGACTTCTGTATATGACGCTCCAGGAAGACAATTCATTGCTTCAGATTTATATTCAGTTTTGTTTCAAAGTAAAGAGATATATCCAAAATGTATGCTTACATGTAAGGATATCCAAGAGGCAATGATGTTAACATGAAAAAAAATGAGACATTACTGAGACTCAGGGTTATGGGAATATTTGAAATGGAGTGAGTTTTGCTCCAAACCAATCTCTAAGTGGGCCAGTGTATCTAGGAGTTAATGGTTTTGCATATTTAAGTAAATCCCTTAAATTTCTCTGAACTTCAGTTTTTTTATCTGGAAAAGGGAAATGAAGCACATTTCCTTACAGCTCAAGGGTCATTTGGAAGATCAAATGAGATCATGTAAAGTAAAAATACTTTGTTCATTTACAAGTGAATTGTTAGCAAAACCTACTAATGCTCATCATTATTCACTCATTGGTTATCTCTGCTTCTCTAACAGCTTTGGAATCCCAGAACACAACAATGCGTTTTGTGTCCGAGTTTGTCCTCCTGGGTTTCCCTGGTCAAAGGGAGATGCAGAACTTTTTCTTCTCATTCATCCTGGTGATCTATCTCCTCACCCTGCTGGGGAATGGGATTATTGTCTGCATAGTGAAATGGGACAAGCAGCTTCACACACCCATGTACATCTTCTTGGGAAACTTTGCCTTCCTAGAGATCTGGTACACCTCCTCCACTGTCCCAAGTATGCTGGTCAACATCCTTTCCGAGACCAAGACCATCTCCTTCACTGGGTGCTTCCTTCAATTCTACTTCTTTTTCTCACTGGGTACAACAGAGTGTTTCTTCTTATCAGTCATGGCTTATGATCGGTACCTCGCCATCTGTCGCCCACTCCATTACCCCTCCATCATGACTGGGAAGCTCTGTGTGGCCCTGGTCTGTGTTTGCTGGGTGAGTGGATTTCTCTGCTATCCAGTCCCCATTGTCCTCATCTCCCAACTTCCATTCTGTGGACCCAACATCATTGATCACTTTGTGTGTGACCCAGGCCCACTGTTCGCACTGGCCTGCATCCCTGCTCCTTCCACTGAGCTTCTCTGTTACACCTTCAATTCACTGATTATCTTCGGGCCCTTCCTCTTCATCCTGGGATCTTACACCCTGGTTCTCAGAGCTGTGCTTCGCATTCCTTCTGGTGCAGGTCGAACTAAAGCATTCTCCACGTGTGGGTCCCATCTAATGGTGGTGTCTCTATTCTATGGAACCCTTATGGTGATGTATGTGAGCCCGACATCAGGGAATCCGACGGGAATGCAAAAGATCATCACTCTGGTATACTCGGCAGTGACTCCACTCTTAAACCCCCTTATCTATAGTCTCCGAAACAAAGACATGAAAGATGCCCTAAAGAAAGTCCTAGGATTAAGAAGTAACCAAAACTGAAACATCTTTAGAGGGCATTATGCTAAGCAAAATCAGTCAGAGAAAGACAAGTAACATATGATTTCACTCATACGTGAAATTTAAGAAACAAAACGTGAACATAGGAGAGGGGAAGGAAAAATAAAATAAGATAAAAACAGAGAGGGGGGCAAACCATAAGAGACTCTTAAGTATAGAAAACAAACTGAGGGATGCTGGAAGAGAGGTGCATGGGGGGATGGGGTTATGGAGTGACAGGCATTAAGGAGGGCACTTGATGTAAAGAGCACTGGGTGTTAATACATGCATGCAACTGATGAATCACTAAATTCTACCCCTGAAACTAATAATACACTTTAAGTTAACTAAATTGAATTTAAATAAAAAAAATTTTTAAAAAGAAAGAGAAGCAGAATGTGTCACTCCGACCTTGATTATTTATTTAAAAAACAATAGAGAATGGCTTCAGTAAGTCGTGTTATTGCTCATACTTAAGTAGAGGAAGATATTTGTTTTTTCATAGTCCCTTAGCAATTCAAGTTCAGCTCATCAATGAAACATGCTAAATAAAACATTTTAAACATGCGTTACCTTGCTAAGTAATTATATTTTGTTGTTTTATATATATTTTTTGTCTATGATGTATCTTCACTGTTTTAATCTTAGCTGGTGGAAAAAATGAAATTCATGTGTACCTGGAGCTTTTCAATAGAGGGTGCAATCTTCCAAATTTGGAAAATTAAATATTCTTAAAGGCAATGGACCAAAATGCCACCAAAAATTAAACAAATAAACCCACCCAGTAATGGACTTTTTTATTGTTTAAAGCTGTCTTTCACACTGAAAACAGAGTATCTTCATCCTTCTATCACTTAAAGTACAAATTCTCCTGCCATTCAAAGCCCTCATTCTCTAGACTGCTCCATCCAGCCTTCTAAGCCCTGCACTTCACAATAATCATCTATACGTTCTCCCAGTTGGGCATCTTCGCTCATAATGTTTTCCCAAATCAATTGTAACAATGCCACTTGTGATGTGGAATAACAATGTCCTAAACGTACTTTTATGCCTCTCAGAAACCTACAGGGCAAAGTCTCAGTTGGAAAAGTATTAAGAGAAAATTATACCAGGAACAAATCCATCTTTGTGCCCATGCTGGAACAGGAAATCCACTAGCTGAGGGGCCAATCTACTTAAAATGAAAGCATTTCCTTTTAGTTATGACCATATTGGAAATGAAATTAGGCGTACCAAGAAGATAGCCTTGCTGGTGGTGCTAGGTGATTAAATACTCTCCTACAGCATTTCTTAAACCTTTTCACCACCAAAGAATGTTTGGCAACAATGGTCAGAGAACATGGGGCATTCGGGGACAGTATTCCTTTTAAAGACAAAGTTTTATCTTAAAAATAATCACAAATTATACTTTCTGTGCCACTGTATGCATTTGGTATACTACAAAATTATCTTTATCTTCTCTGAGTAAAACTCTTTCTGGAAGACATTTAATTAGGGGCTGTGTGTATCCCATGGCACAGAATCACATACTTGTTTGAGAAACACAAACTTAAAGAGATTATGGGGTCCCCAGGGAGTCAGTGAAGCACATTATCTACTAATCACTATGGGCCAACTTGTCAGAAATATTAGTGAAACCCCCAGACAGGAAGGAAGAAGGTCCCTAGGGAAGGAATGGAAAGTTATAGGATCATACGTGAGCATTCTCAACAATGGCTAAACAGACACATAAGTTAAAACCAGCGCACAGCTTTAGCACACTCTGTTGGAAATCAGCCACTAGAATCTTATGGTGCAAGGGATGTGAAATAAATTAATACATGAAGCTCGCACACATTAAGCTTCCACATTAAGGATTAAGGGCAGTGAAGGAGAGAATCTTTGTGACCTCCCTATGGCTCTCCCCAGGATGACCTAAGAAAACTTCCTATATAGGAAACATCATCTACGATGGGCATTGCTGCTATTATGCACCACAGGTGGGCCTATGCAACTATACATTTGTTCATTCAATATGGTCAAGAGATTGAGTATCAAGGAATACTGGTCACTCACATCTCGAAAGCAAAAACAAAACTCTCAGAGTATTTAGATTACCCTGGAACTTACACTCCCCCGAAATGAGTGCACTAAGTGGTGCCAAAGTCATCCACAGATCTTCCTCTTCTCAGGAAGCAGCTGGGGCACCAGGAACGGTATGACTTTCATAGATATTTTGAACAAAACAGTATGGAACTAGCTCCATCCATTGGTGCTGAAACCAAAAGAAAACAGGGATTTGTTTTGTATGTTTTGTGTTGGTCTCCTCTCTCAGCTATCACCTCTTTGTCCATCCCATTACTCATCTCCGCCTTCAGGAGAGGTGGCATTAAAAAAGAAATTTTAAGGGTAAAATCAAATCAGTGTGTATAACGAGTAAGATTCAGATAAGATTTAACAGTGAATATGTTAGGAACAGCTTCTTATAATCATATTGAAAAGTATTTGTGAAATTCATTTACCACACTTGCCCTGTAGCTAATAGTTGTTCTGTGAGGTCTTTTTTTTTTTTTTTTTTTTTTTTTTTTAATGTCAGAGTGGTTGATAGCTCAAATACATGGATTCTTGTGTATATTGATTTGTGAATCTGATTCAAGTCATTGTTGCTGTTGTTCTAGGTGGTAAGTGGCTGCTCCCTGCATCACTGCTTTCTTGTCTTTTTGAGAAAAGAGGTCTCTTGCTTGGAAAGCATAAAGTTCCCATGGGGGGGAACCATTAGTTTCTCACAAAATGATCTATTCTATGAAACCCTGAACCAAAATGATGATCAATGCAGGTTAGCTTACTTCTTCATAATCATCCTGGTTCAAAAGATTATAAAGAATTTATCCCCATCTTTTAATATCTTTCTTTTGGTTTCTTGTCCATAAGACTACAACCTTCTTGGATTTAACCAGTCCAATAGGAAGGTTATGTTTGCTTCTAGATGAATAGGTTCATATTTCATGTTAGGCATTATTCATTTAGTGAAAATGTAACTGTTGCTTCATTATAAATACATTTATGTTGCTTAATATAACATCACTGAATAGAAGGATTTTTTCTATTAGATTATGTTCAGGGAGGACTATGAATATCCTATATACACCACTTCTATCAAAACTATTTTTAAGGAAAACTGTCCTCTTATCAAAGTTAGAAGTATCTTGTTAAAAATTTTCTGGAGATTCCAAGATGTTAAAGCTATCATTGTGCTCTCTTCTCTGAGCTGTACTTGATTCTTAAAAAGACATCATCTTTGATGATGGTGCTGTTAAGGAATAAAGACAAGTCTTGTTTTCTATTGCAATTGGGAGTATTTTTTTTTTTAAGATTTTATTTATTTATTCATGAGAGAGACACAGAGAGAGAGAGAGAGAGAGGCAGAGACACAGGCAGAGGGAGAAGCAGGCTCCACGCAGGGAGCCCGATGTGGGACTCAATCCCGGGACTCCAGGATCACGCCCTGGGCCAAGGGCAGGTGCTAAACTGCTGAGCCACCCAGCGATCCCCTGGGAGTACTTTTTAAATAAGCTAAAGTAAAAATAAAATAAAATAATAAAATAAAATAAAATAATATAAAATAAAATAAAATAAAATAAAATAAAATAAAATAAAATAATAAGCTAAAGTAAAATCTTCCAGATAGTGGATTTTAAGAAAGACTTGTCACATCAGTGAGTTTTAGAAGACAATCTCCTGGTGATTTTAATTTCATTCCCCAATATATTGCATATGTAATATTCGTCTTTAATGACATATTTTAAATGTATATGAAGCATTATAAATTGGCCATTAAGTGAATTATAGTGACTTTTCATTGTTAAAAAACAAAGCATTAAATACCAAATTATAAATGAGCTTTAGTCCACTGTAAACATCTTTAAATAGGAAATAGCAGTAAAAATCTACTATCTGAATATCCTTGTGGATTTTCTCCCAGTATCATTAAAAAAGTGATAGAAAATAAATATCCTAATGGAAATAGCTGGAGGAAAAGGTGAAGGAGACAGAGAATTTGTGATAATGTCAAAGCTCAAACCAGTCAAATCTATAAAATGTGTCTGATACAAACCTATTTTTAAATACTAGCATTTGTGTACACACATTTTGAAGTGAATTGCACTAACTGATGTATATGAACAACTTTCACTGAAAAAAATTAAATATAAAACAAGCCATTTTTGCCTCTAACTCAAGTATTTGTTTATATCAAAAGAAGATGAAATTTAACTGATTTTGCCCTCTGTCAGAGAAAGTTCAAGCAGCCTTAAATTGTACATTTACAAAGAATCAGGGCCAAATGCCTCACTCAGAATAGAGCAGGATTTATTCAACACTTCTTATAGAATGTTTAATACGTCTGCCTGCATCACTCAAACTGCCTCTCCTAAGAGAAGTCTCAAATGTGTCAGCAGCAAAATGACTTGTCACTGTCTTCTCTCCACAGTTTGGAGACCATGAATAAGTCAGAGATATCTACTGTGACACAGTTTGTCTTGTTGGGTTTTCCTGGTCCCTGGAAAATACAGATCATGCTTTTCTCAATGATTTTGTTGGTCTATATCTTGACTCTAACTGGGAATACGGCCATCATTTGTGCAGTGAGATGGGACCATCGACTCCATACCCCTATGTATGTGCTCCTGGCAAACTTCTCCTTCCTAGAAATCTGGTATGTGACTTGCACCATTCCCAACATGCTGGTCAATTTACTTTCCAAAACAAAGACCATATCGTTCTCTGGTTGCTTCGCTCAGTTCTACTTCTTCTTTTCCCTGGGCACAACTGAGTGCTTCTTCCTCTGTGTCATGGCGTATGATAGGTACCTGGCCATCTGCCATCCACTGCACTACCCCTCCATTATGACTGGGCATCTCTGTGTCATTCTGGTGTTGCTTTGTTGGCTCATTGGTTTCCTTGGACATGGGATCACTATATTCTTCATTTCTCAACTACCCTTTTGTGGTCCCAACATTATTGACCACCTTCTGTGTGATGTGGACCCACTGATCACATTGTCTTGTGCCCCCGCACCCATCATAGAGCATGTATCCCATTCTGTGAGCTCTCTTATCATCATTCTCACCATTTTGTACATTCTTGGGTCCTATGCCCTGGTGCTCAGAGCTGTGCTTCAGGTTCCTTCTTCAGCTGGACGGCAAAAGGCCTTCTCTACCTCTATCTCACTTAGTTGTGGTGTCTCTGTTTTACGGAACCATAATGGCAATGTATGTAAGTCCCACATCTGGCAACTCAGTTGCTATGCATAAGGTCATCACACTGATATACTCTGTAGTGACACCAGTCTTAAACCTCTTCATCTACAGCCTACGCAACAGGGACATGAAATTCGCCCTCCGTCAGGTCATTTGTGGAATGAAAATCCTCAAACCCTCATGAATAGATTTTGTGAAAACCAACGATTCTTTTTCTCAAAGTTGGACAGTAATCTTCTTCAAACCCGAACTGGCTTGGTTTTATTCATAATCATGATGGTCTTGTGGTGCAAAGCAAAATTCATCATGTATTTGATCATAATTTGATGTGCTTTTAGTGTCATAGATGTGTTACCCTGGAGTTTGCCACCCAACAAAGAGATCTTAAAAATCTTAATATTTACTTCCAGGGAGGCTTTGACTTTTCCAATATGCAATCTCTGTCCATACAACTTTGTTAACGATATGAATCAAACCTGTTATTTGCTTACATGGTTTTCTAGAGCTTCATTAAAAAGACACATAACACGGGCAGCCCAGGTGGCTCAGTGGTTTGGCGTGACTTTTGGCCCAGGGTGTGATCCTGGAGACCCAGGATTGAGTCCCATGTTGGGCTCCCCGCATGGAGCCTGTGTCTGCCTCTTTCTCTTTCTCTGTGTCTCTCATGAATAAATAAATAAAATCTTTTTTAAAAATTTTTAAAAAGACACATAACACATAAAATGACTTTTGCCTGGATTTTTTATAGAATACTCTGGTTTCTCTTCAGATTGTATAAATCTTTCATTCTTTACTGGATTTTTGGCAGACACCCCACACATCAATGTTGGCTACACTAAGAGACTGCAACTTCAGTTTCACAATTCTTACACATTACGCTCATCAACAGTGTACAAGGGAAGGCTAGAAATTTTGTGCAAGCCATAAGGAAAATTATCTTTGGTGAATTGTTAGTATGCAATCCCACAAAGAAAATGAATCATAACAGGAGCAAAATGAATTCCCACCAATAGTAGAGCAAATATAGAATACTCACATTTAGCCTAGATAGGGCTCATGGAAAATAACCAACTTGGACGATCTTGAAAGAGATTTCACCCATAAGCACTACTTGGAGAATAAGACAACCCCAAAAGTGAGTCTTATGGAGTGGGTCACCAGAATCCAGAAATGAAAGAAGTCATAAGAAGCTAACCAATGAAGCACTGCCTACATCAGGAAACTACAATTTAGAGAGCAACCCCCCAAAAAAGAAAGCACTCCACAAGAGAAAAATCAACATACAAACTTCTGTCAAACGATAGGGAAACAATATGCAAGGAAAAGTCTTTCATCTTTGCTTCTCTCCCACCTGCAACATAGAGTAACCAGAAGCAGTAATAATTATGCAGGGAAGACAAGTAAAAGGGCAAAGGAAAAGAAGTACATCAAGCCTGAGTCAGACCAAGTCTTAAGAAATAAGTTTTAATTTAGATAAAAAATTTAAAATTTTTAAATAAATTTTAAAGGAGATAAAGGAGACCCTGTATTAATACTAAAAGTAATCAGAAAAGCTATCACATTGGCAAAAATATTGCCCACAGATGGAGACAAATAGAACATCAGAAAGTGTTTGAAGTAGAAATGGTGAGAAAAAATAAAGTTCCTTTGTATTTATACCCTACAAGGTCCAAAACAACAATTAAATAACATATAAGTATTTTTTAAATGCTATCGCCTATGAAAGGAAGAAAACCCTCACCTAAAGACCAAAAGATAAATCTTTAAAAGTCTTCTTGAGCAAGTGGAGAGCATGATATTTCAAGGTGAGTAAAGGAACAACAACAAAAAAATGTGGGAAAGGAATCAGAAAATCTACTTGGGAAGCTACTAAGGACAGGTTTGAACTACCTACCACAGTTTTACCTTAATTCAGCACTAATATTTTAGTGATTCAGCCAAACTCACTAGCTGAAAAGGAACAAAAAGTATTTTGTATAAAATAGTACGTTTCCTACTACTGCAACTTATCAGATGATGAATATGTAGCTATACCTGTCAAACACCTATTCATTTGTTAAGATTGAATTCAGATATCACTTCCACTGTAAAGCCTTCCCAACTTCCCTAGGTTGCATTGTGAGCCCCTTCATAATACATTCAAAAAACACCCGGTAATTTTTTTATCATTGTACTCTTTCAGGTGAGTCTATTATGTGCCTGTCTCTTCCCTCAGAGTATAAATCCTTATCTTTTCATCCCCAGCCTGTAGCATGATAACTGATAAATAGTAAGCACATGAAGAGAGGAAGAGTTTTCGCAATTGGATGGGTGAACTAGTTCTTGAATTAGTCCTCACAAGAATTAAATATATTTTATTCACAAAGCCACTTACTGTTTACATTTTTTTTTTGAGAAGGACAAACATTATATTTTCTCATTCATTTGGGGAATATAAATAATAGTGAAAGGGAAAATAAGGGAAGGTAGAAGAAATGTGTGGGAAATATCAGAAAGGGAGACAGAACGTAAAGACTGCTAACTCTGGGAAACGAACTAGGGGTGGTATGAGGGGAGGAGGGCGGGGG
Organism: Canis aureus; assembly: GCF_053574225.1. Lineage (NCBI taxonomy): Eukaryota > Metazoa > Chordata > Mammalia > Carnivora > Canidae > Canis > Canis aureus. The sequence goes on from NC_135623.1 coordinate 24,201,798, forward strand.
TGGGAGTGAATGGGTGACGGGCACTGGGTGTTATTCTGTATGTTAGTAAATTGAACACCAATAAAAAAAAAAAAAGATTCAGTAGTTCTGAGTTAGCCACATGGACCTCTCCTGGACCTGGTGACTCTCTTTCCAACATGGACCTCAGCTGGATCTGGTGACTCTGGTCCTTCATTTGGCCTCACCTGGACCTGGTGTTTCTCGTCCCCACTTTGACCTAACTCAGAACTGTTTACATTTTTTTAACATTTAAAGAACTTACCTACTTTTAAAACTACATTTTGATATTTATTTTTATCTAAAAATAATATAGTCTTATTGTAAAATTTTTTAAAAATACGTAAGATGGTAAAGTCACACCCTTCTCACACTCCCACTTCCCACAAATAACGAGTTTAGTACTAGTTAAATTTCTATATGTATACAAGCATGGAAATGCATATACATATAATGGGCTTGATTTCTTTAAACTGATTATATTATACAGACTATTTCACAGCTGTTATTTATTCTAAAGTTTTGTAATTTTCTATGCAAGTATAATACTAATAGATATGCTTCATTCTTTTTCAGTTTAATAGTGCCCTCTTGTGTGAATAAATCATAACTTTAATTTTTCCCCAATTGATAGACACACATTGTTTTAAAGTGTTTTGTTCTCACATAAGTTCTGGCAAAACTGTCCTACAAAACAATGCTAAAGGGAGTCCTTCAAGGTAGAAATGAAAGGACAATAGACAGTAGCTTAAAGCCAAATGAAGATATAAAAAACATTTGTGATGAACACTGGGTATTATGTGTAAATGATGAATCACTAAATTCTACTCCTGAAACTAATATTACACTATATGTTAACTACTGGAATTTAAATAAAAACTTGAAACTAAAAAAAGATTAAAAAAACACTAATAGGGATCCCTGGGTGGTGCAGCGGTTTGGCGCCTGCCTTTGGCCCAGGGCGCGATCCTGGAGACCCGGGGTCGAATCCCACATCGGGCTCCCGGTGCATGGAGCCTGCTTCTCCCTTGGCCTGTGTCTCTGCCTCTCTCTCTCTCTCTCTCTCTGTGACTATCATAAATAAATTAAAATTTAAAAAATAAAAAAATAAAAATAATTTTTAAAAACACTAATAAAGGTAACTACATAAATAAATATAAAAGCCAGTAATATTATATTTTTTTGTTTGTAACTTTTTTTCTTCATGACATAAGGCACAAATGCAGAAAATAATTTTAAATCTATGTTCATCTTGCCTTCATGGATGTATCTTGCAAGAAGTTACTGTGGCCAAGTTCAAAAAGGGTATTGCCTGTGTTCTCCTCTGGGATTTTGATGGAATCTTGTCTCACACTTAGATCTTTTGTCCATTTTTAGTGTATCTTTGTGTCTGGTGTAAGAGAATTGTCCAGTTTCATTCTTCTGCACGTGGCTGTCCAATTTTCTCAGCACCATTTATTGAAGAGACTGTCCTTTTTCCAGTGGATAGTCTTTCCTGCTTTGATGAATATTAGTTGACCATAAAGTTGAGGGTCCACTTCTGGATTCTCTATTCTGTTCCATTGATCTGTGTGTCTGTTTTTGTGCCAGTACCACACTGTCTAGATGACCACAGCTTTGTAGGACAACCTGAAATCTGTCATTGTGATGCCCCCAGCTATGGTTTTCTTTTTTATATTCCCCTGGCTATTCGGGGTCTTTTCTGATTCCACACAAATGTTAAGATGATTCGTTCCAACTCTCTGAAGAAAGTCCATGATATTGTGATAGGGATTGCATTAAACATGTAAATTGCCCTGGGTAGGCATTTTCACAATATTAATTCTTCCAATCCATGAACATGGAATATTTTTCCATCTCTTTGTGTCTTCCTCAATTTCTTTCAGAAGTGTTCTATAGCTTTTAGGGTATAGATCCTTTACCTCTTTGGTTAGGTTTATTCCTAGGTATCTTATGCTTTTGGGTGCAGTTGTAAATGGGATTGACTCCTTAATTTCTCTTTCTTCAGTCTCATTGTTAGTGTATAGAAGTGCCACTGACTTCTGGGCATTGATTTTGTATCCTGCCACACTGCCAAATTGCTGTGTGAGTTCTAGCAATCTTGGGGTGGAGTCTTTTGGGTTTTCTATGTACAGTATCATGTCATCTGCGAAGAGAGAGACTTTGACTTGCACTGCTGGGGATCTACCCCAAAGATACAGATGCAATGAAACACCGGGACACCTGCACCCCGATGTTTATAGCAGCAATGTCCACAATAGCCAAACTGTGGAAGGAGCCTCAGTGTCCATTGAAAGATGATGGATAAAGAAGATGTGGTTTATGTATACAATGAAATATTCCTCAGCCATTAGAAACGACAAATACCCACCATTTGCTTCGATGTGGATGGAACTGGAGGGTATGATGCTGAGTGAACTAAGTCAATCAGAGAAGGACAAACATTATATGGTCTCATTCATTTGGGGAATATAAAAAATAGTGAAAGGGAATAAAGGGGAAAGGAAAAAAATGAGTGGGAAATATCAGAAAGGGAGATAGAACATGAGTGACTCCTAACCCTGGGAAACGAACTAGGGGTGGTGGAAGGGGAGGTGGGCAGGGGGTGGGGGTGACTGGGTGACGGGCACTGAGGGGGGCACTTGACGGGATGAGCACTGGGTGTTATTGATATGTTGGCAAATTGAACACCAATAAAAATTTTATTTTAAAAAGTAAATATATAAATATGTATGTATGTATGTACATACGTACATACCAAAAAGAATAAAATACCCAGGAATAAATTTAACCAAGGAGGTGAAAGACCTGCACTCTGAAACTATAAAACAATGATGGAAAAAAAAAACTAATGCTGATACAAACAAATGGGAAGATATTCCATGCTTATGTACAGGATGAACCCATATTGTTAAAATGTCCATACTACCCAAAACAATCTACAGATTCAATGCAATCCCTATCAAAATACCAAAAACATTTTTCACAGAACTAAAACAAATAATCCTAAAATTTGTATGAAACCACAAAGGACCCCCAATAGCCAAAGCAATCTTGAAAAGAATAAAGCTGGCAGTATCACAATTCCATATACTGTAAAGCTGTAGTAATCAAAGCGGTATGGTACTGACAGAAACAAAGACAAACAGACCCACAGAACAGAATAGAGTCCAGAAATAAAGCCATGCCTTCAAGGTCAATTAATTCACAAGAAAGGAGGCAAGAATATACGATTGGGAAAGACAGTGTCTCCAACAAAGGATGTTCAGAAATCTAAACAGCCATGTGCAAAAGAATGACTGAACCATTCTCTTACACTACGCACAAAAATGGATTAAAGACCTAAAAGTGGGATCCCTGGGTGGCGCAGCGGTTTGGCGCCTGCCTTTGGCCCAGGGCGCAATCCTGGAGACCTGGGATCGAATCCCACATCGGGCTCCTGGTGCATGGAGCCTGCTTCTCTCTCTGCCTGTGTCTCTGTCTCTCTCTCTCTCTCTCTCTCTCTGTGTGACTATCATAAATAAATAAAAAAATTTAAAAAAAATAAAAAATAAAAAAAAATAAAGACCTAAAAGTGAGAGGTTAAACCATAAAACTCCTAGAAGAAAGCATAGCTAGTGGGATACCCGGGGGCCTCAGTGGTTGACCATCTGCCTTGGGCTCAGCGCATGATCCCAAGTCCAGGGATCGAGTCCTGCATTGGGCTCCCCACATGGAGCCTGCTTCTCCCTCTGCCTGTGTCTCTGCCTCTCTCTGTGTTTCTCAAGAATAAATAAATAAAATGTTTTTTTTTTTAAGAAAACACTACTTCAGATACATGTATGGGCTTTTTTGCTGCACTATTTATAATATCTGAGATATGGATGCAACCCAAATTTCCCTTGATAGATTAATGAACAAAGAAGAATTGGTATATACATACACTAGAATATTATGCAGCCATAAAAAGGATGGGAAAACGTGGATGGGCCTAGAGGGTATTATGCTAAGTGAAATAAGTTAGACAGAGAAAGACTAATACCATATTTCCTTTATATGTGGAATCTAAAAAGCAAATGAATAAATAAACAAAAACCAGAATCACATCTACGGATACAGAGAACAAAACAAAGATTGCCAGGGACGAAGGGGGCGGGCAGGAGGACGGGCAAAGTGAGTAGTGGGGAGTGGAAGACACAGGCTTCCAGTTATGGAATGAGTCAGTCACGTGAATAAAAGACACGGCCCAGGGGATCCCTGGGTGGCGCAGCGGTTTGGCGCCTGCCTTTGGCCCGGGGCGCGATCCTGGAGACCCGGGATCGAGTCCCACGTCGGGCTCCCGGTGCATGGAGCCGGCTTCTCCCTCTGCCTGTTGTGTCTCTGCCTCTCTCTCTCTCTCTCTCTCTCTGTGTGACTATCATAAATAAATTTTTAAAAAATGTTTAAAAAAAAAAAAAAGACACGGCCCAGGGAAAATTGTCAATGGTTTTGTGACAGTGTCGTATGGTGACAGGTGGTGGCTGTGCTGGCGGTGAGTGCGGCACAACGTGTAGAGCTACAGCATCACCATGTGCTACATTTAAGACTAATGCCAGCTACTGTATCAATGATACTCAAACTCTAAAATATATAGAGTTTTCCAACCTATGAATAAGTTATATATTTATATTTATTGACATCTCCAATTTCCTCAGCCAAGTTTTGTAGTTTTCATTGTATAGGTCTTTCGCCTCTTCTCTAGCTTTGTCTCTATTAAATGTTTTTGTCACTTGTAAATGGTACTTTTTAATACCAACGTCTGATTGCTACTAGCAGTTGCTTATAGTAATGCAAGATTTTTGTATATAGATCTTGTATTTTGAAATCTTGAAAAACTTAATTCATACGTCTAGTAGCCATTTTTATAGGTTTCATTGAATTTTCTACATAATCATTTCATATCTCATGACAATCTTACTTCTGTCAGTCTAGATGCTATTTTTTCCTCCGCCCGATTGCACTGACACTTCCAGGAAAACGTGGAATAGAAGTGGGTGAGAGCAGACATTCTTTTCTTGTTCCTGATTTTAGAGGAAAATCATTCCTTTTCACCAGTATGATGTTAGATGCAGGTTTTTTAAAATGTCTGCTACAGATCAGAGACGTTTCCATCTGTCCTCAGTTCCTAAGAACTTTTCTTATGATGAGTGTTAGTTGGAATACAGTTTCTTATGTACAAATACAGCATGCACTAGGTTTTTATGTGCCAATTTGGGTACATAACTACATCATCTAATATAGTTTAAATGGGGAAATGTCAAATTTTCTTTAAAGGAAATTCATAACTGGGCTTGACTTTTTACCATATAAGATCTTATGAATTACAAATCTTCATCTTATTTTTTGTTTTTTAAAGATTTTTTTATTTATTTGACAGAGTGTGCACACACAAACAGGGGGAGCTGCAGGCAGAGGGAGAGGGAGAAACGGGCTCCCCACTAAGCAAGGAACCTGATGAGATGTGGGGCTCAATCCCATGACCCTGGGATCGTGCTCTGAGCCAAAGGCAAATGCTTAACCAACTGAGCCACCAGGGACTTCTCTTATTTTTTTAAAGATTATTTATTTTAGGTGGTGAGGGCAGAGAGAGGGACAAAAAGAGAGAGAGAGAGAGTCCTAAGAAGACTCTGTGCTGAGTGCAGAGCCCAACCCTGAATCAAATCCCACAACCCTGAGATCACAACCTGAGCCAAAACCAAGAGTCAGATGCCCAACTGACTGCACTACCTAGGCACCCCATTCTTTTCTTTTTATTTTTTTAAGATTTTGTTTATTTATTCGTGAAAGACACAGAGAGAGAGGCAGAGACCCAGGCAGAGGGAGAAGCAGGCTCCATGCAGGGAGCCCGACGTGGGACTCGATCCCAGGTCATGCCCTGGGCTGAAGGCAGGCGCTAAACTGTCGAGCCACCCGGGCTGCCCATTCTTTTCTTCTTAAATTAATATTTCTTTTCTTTCTTCTTGTACATTTTTGGTTGACACATCATTCCTTGATGGAACAAAGAGGAATATATGGAAGTAAATGCATTTTTTTAAAGATTTTTAGTTTTAAGTAATTTCTATACCCAATGTGGGGCTCAAATTTACAACCCTAAGATCAAGAGTCACCTGTTCTACCAAATGAGCCAGCCAGGGAACCCAATAAATGCATTTTTAATTAAACATGTTTGATTTAATTTAATTTAATTTAACTTAATTAAGTAGTTCCAAGTTAAGAATTGCTTAGAAAGTATGGCTCCTTATTAAGATGGATTTTTATTAAATTACAATTTTTATTAAGGCTTATCCTTAGTGTATAGTATTCAGCAGGCTTCCCCAGAGTTCAGATAAAATACTCTTTATTGTGACCTCGAAGGTTCTTGATAATCTCATAGTGCTCATCTCTTCAGCCTTATATACCATTTTCTTCTGGATGACCAAAATTAACCTTTATTACTTTTGAAAACTCCATAATCATACCTGTACTTATGTGGAATTCAATTCCCCTAGATTTGCGCATGGCTTGTTCCCTTAGTTTAAAATATCACATCCTCACAAAAGATACTCTCTGGCCATCTTTTTTTTTTTAAGATTTTCTTTATTTATTCACAAGAGACAGAGAGAGAGAGAGAGAGAGAGAGAGAGAGAGGCAGAGACCCAGGCAGAGGGAGAAGCAGGCTCCCTGCAGGGAGCCCGGCGCGGGTCTTGATCCCAGAACCCCGGGGTCACGCCCTGGGCTGGGGGCAGGCGCTGGGCCGCTGAGCCACCCGGGCTCCCCTCTCTGACCATCTTCTCTAAGCTATGTCCTATCATCAGGCAGGAGAAAAGATGAACACTTACCATTTATCTTGACGTGGATGGAACCAGAGGGCATTATGCTGAGCAAAATAAGTCCATTGGAGAAAGACAGTTCTCATATGGTTTCACTCATATGTGGATGACTGGAATGTCATCAGAGGGAGAAAAACCAGGAGAGATTCTTCACCATAGGAAAGAAGCTGAGGGCTGCAGAGGGGAGGCGGGTTGCGAGGTGGTGATGGGTGACGGGCTCATGACTGAGGAGCACAGGGTACTATACGCACCTAATGAATCACTGACCTCTACCTCTGAAGCTGATGATGTACTTACTACATGTTGGCTAATTGAATTTAAATCAAAAATTAATCAATGAATTATGCCCTATTCTGCCACTACAAAATTTATATTGATACTAAGTAATACAAAAGGAAAAGTGGAGAGTATCTTTTTTTATAGCTCTTTGTGTTTATCTCCTTATAAGCTGTCTCTCCCAAGAATGTCGTTTCGCAGTCTGGGATATCATAGAGGTAAATCAATGGGTGAGTAAACGTGCCAACCCCAGATGCCAACTGATTAGTCCTCGATCCAAGAGTTGGGCCTGGGACTGTCCTCGGATTCCTCTGCGTCTCTTTACCTCAGTCTCTTACAATCACCGGCTTTGCTCTCCGTCTGCTTTCACTTCCCCTTGGCTGTGCACGCATCTCAGCCTTCCTGCACGTGAGACTAACCCAAACTGCAATGCCCCTAAGTGTTGACTTTTTTTTTTTTTAAGATGTATTTATTTGCGAGAGAGACAGAGAGCAGAGGGAGGGGCAGAGGGAAGGAGAGAGAAAATCCTCAAGCTGACTTTCTCCCGAGCACTGAGCCTGACACGGGTCTTAACCCCAGCACCCCAAGATCATAACCTGAGACAAAATCAAGAGTCGCAGGCTTAACTGACTGAGCTACCCAGATTACCCCGGGAGCTAACCTTTCTTTACTTATCTATTTGAATTCAAGCAGCCGCCCCAGTCCCTGAACCCCAGCAGAGGACTCTGCAGCCGCCCCTGGAGCCCCCTCGCCTCCCAAGGTGCCGTCCCCCCAACTTCCCACCCCAGCCCTGGCCTTCCCCCTTCCATGGGCCATTTCCACGAGGAAAGGGAATCTGATTGTATGTCCCTCCACTCTTTGCACCCCTTTGCTGATGCAAGTTGGGGTGACGATCCACTTCCTGCTGGCCCTGGGGATCATAGCCACATGAGAACTGGGCAGAGAAGTGGCAGGAAGGTCCTTCCTGCTGTCCAAGGGATCGCTGATGACTATGACGAAAAGACACTAGTGGAGGTGTCCAGAAGAGGGGTGCCTGCAACGGAACTGTGACTGAGCATCAGGGGAGAGGTAACCCAGAGGGCGACCAGTGCAAGGACGCGTGCCAGTTCCTGGCAGAGACTGCACTGGCTAAGGAAGCAGCTGGGAGGTGCATGGGTTTTAAGTGCCTTTGGCTTCACGGAAGCTTAAGTGAGGATTTCCTTGCAATGAGCAGAATTTCCCTCTGTCTCTTGCCACAAGTTTAAAAACCTCACAGCTTGCATAATGTAACCACTTGGGCCCTGCATTACACTTGGACTAACTCCTTCATGCAATAAACTAAAAAAGAGCCATGAATTAATTAGTTAATCCAAAGAGCCAAAATAGAGCACATCATTAGTCTCAGATGTAGCTAATGAAATAACTCATTACTTTCATACAACACCCAGGACTCATCCCATCTCATGCCCTTCTTAAGGGCTAACGACCTTTTTAAAAATGTAAGCCTATTTCCAGTATGTTCATATTCTTGCACAGGTAAGAAAGGTAAGAAGAATATAGTCTAGTCCTTATTTTTTAAATGGAGGCTTTCAAAACTGATGCAGGAAAAGAAACTTCTATTATCATGAGTGCTTGAGTCACAGTACTCACTGTAACTTCTTTCGCTTCCCCAAAAATTAATATAAGATTTTTATTTATGTTACATATTTATCTAAAATAGTGACTCTACAAGATCAGTCTGTGGATTGGTGCTGATAGAGATGCACTAGAATCACCTGAGTAACATTAAATGGGAATTTCGGGGGTCTACTTCAAAGACTCTGATTTAGGAGCGCTGGAATAACACCTGAAAATCGTGTTTTTCTTTTAAAAAGACCCTCAAACAATTATGAGACACAGGTTTGGGAGACAGTGTTTCAGATCATTTTAGTCTTTTGGATGTCAATTAAATTTGTAAAACTTTAGTTCAGTTATGACTTATAGACTGGTACTAATTTCCTTTAGTATGAGCCAAAAATTGTGGATGTACTTCTATTAGAAGTAGACTTTCTAGCCAAATGATCTCTGCTTTAAATGTAAAAATGGATTCATGCAATAGAAGTAAAAAAAAAAAATCATGAGGTCAAGGATTAGGTAAGGGATCACAGGTAAATGAGCAAGCAGTTATTGGAGGGCAGAGTGGGAGAAGAGTCCAAAGTTCAGACATCCAGATCACTAAATTCAAGTTACCACCTATGAAGTCCTGATTCGAAGGCAAGGTCTGGTTTAATTGGGGCTACTACTGTCCTTAACTCGGCAGAAACAGATGAATTTAAGTCTGCATCTCTAGGTACAAATGAATAAAGACCTACTTTTAAGTGGGAAGATGTGGAAAAATAAATATCATGATCTTGGTCCACTCATGAATGTTCATTTGTCTTGACTAATTTCTCCGCACATATGAATTTTTCTCAAGGCAGCTTTCATGTCTTTGTTCCGTAGACTGTAGATCAGTGGGTTTATAAGTGGGGTCACTGATGAGTAGAACAGGGTTATAATCTTCTGTATCCCAGCTGGATTCGCAGAGGTTGGGCTGATGTACATAACCATGATGGATCCATAAAAAAGAGACACAACAGCCAGGTGGGAACCACAGGTAGAGAAGGCCTTACGTCGGCCAGCTGCTGAGGGGACACGCAACACTGCTCTGAGAACCAGGGTGTACGAACCAAGGATGAAGAAGAAGGTGATGAAGATAATGAGAGAGCTCAATAGAGAACAGGAAAGCTCAATTCCAGGGGCAGGGATGCAGGACAGGGCCAGAAGAGGACCGGGGTCACAGACAAAGTGGTCAATGGCGTTGGGGCCACAGAAGGGGAGCTGTGTGATAAAATAGATAGGGATCGGATAGCAGAGGAAGGCTGTGACCCAGCACAGGGCCACCAGGTTCATGCAGAGGCGGTTGTTCATGATGATAGGATAATGGAGAGGCTGGCAGATGGCCAAGTACCGATCAAAAGCCATGAGGGGCAGTAAGAGGGTCTCATTGATGCCCATGGAGAAGAAGAAGTAGAACTGGAAGAAACAGGCTGTGAAAGAGATGGTTTTGGTCTCAGATAGGAAGTTCTGTAACATATTGGGAACGGTGGTGTTGATGTAACAGATCTCCAGGAACGAGAAGTTGGCCAGCAGAAGGTACATGGGGGTGTGAAGCCTGGGATCCAGCTTCACTGCACAGACAATGGCCCCATTCCCCATCAGTGTCAGGATGTAGGACACAAAGAACAGCAGGAAGAGGAGGATCTGAACCTCTCTGGAGCACGGAAAACTCAGGAGTATGAATTCAGTCACTGTGCTGACTCCTGACACATTCATGGCTTCCTAAGGGGCAGAGAGGAAAAAGTGACAATGACAAAGATGACCTTATTCTTTAATCCTCAGAAATATTTCCTTTTTGGAGATCCCTAACTCCCTCAGATTCTATTATTCCATTAAATAAATAGCTACGCTGCTGAAGATTATAAACCTTGGGTAGGGCTTGGTGATCAGACTTTAGATATTTGTATTTTCTTATTTCTCTCTCTGAACCTTCTCGCATTAAAATGCAGGATGTTATGCAATAAGCAGCTTGGAGAAGGTTGATGGCAGTGCTCACAAATGTAAGTAGGTATGAACATCATGTATTCGTTTCTATAGATTAAGAGAGATAGACCCTTACTACCGGACAGAGTTTACTTAATTACTTACTTAAATTACTTAAATGTTTGGAATTAGAGACCCAGATGTTAGGCATCAGAAGAGGGAGAAAGGTGACAACACACGGAAACCTTCTGCATTTCACCGTTATTCTGGATCAGTGTTGAATTGTAGGTGTCAGTGTCTAAAGTTATCTGACAACTGAGACAAAAATCATCAAACATACCATCCATTCTTCAGCGTTCATCATGGTTTGTTAACTCGATAAAAATTGGAACCCCCAGACATCTACGTGATGGCTTTCATATCACTTCCATCTTCTACCTGTTGAATTCAAATGCTTCTGTAAAACCTTGGTCTAGGTTGAATCCCTACTTATAGGTCGAAAAACTGAGCAATGCAACTGGCATATTATTTAAGGATTTTTGAGGGTTTTGCCTGAAGTGTCACACAGTGTCCCGGAAAGGCCTCCATTCTTCTGGGTTAGGGATGGATGCAGATGCTCACAAATGTCAGATACTGCCCAGCAGAGGCCTCTGGGAACCGAGAGCAGTGTGGGAGCCATAACCCCTCCCTCTGACCAAGATCCCCCTCCTACTCCCTTGCCTAGTCTAGATGTGGAAGGTTGGCATTGCTTTGGGAAGTTGAAGGAGAATCTTCGCGAAAACTTCCTTCTCTGAGTAAGTCTTACGTGTCGTGTGATTGCCATGGTGAGACAAGCAAAACAAAGCCTGTGAAGTTGCCTACGTTTCTGTTGTTAGTAGTTTGGTCTTAATTTATTAATTTATTTCAGAATCCCCTCCACAGTGAGGGACAGACCTGGTTCTGACCGGATGCAGCTCCTGGTTAAGAAGGACCAACTCTCCCTTCTTCCTCATCCCCATCTCTCGGTTCCCTGACAGCCAGGCCTCTCAGGTGGAAAGATGAATCTCCTTACATTCTTCAGGTGACATGAGGGGCTATTGTTTCCAGGATCACACAGGGGCGGCGGAGCTAGGAGGCCTACCTGAGGACTGTCCTACACTTGTACCTCCTCTGAACCCACCTCCCCGTAGGTCTGGCAGGTCTGACTTGTAATCCTCTGTTTCCAGGGCAGCAGAAGGCAGGCACGATGGAGAACATGGGCTCCTTGGCAGGCAGCAGCCCAGAGAGGGCGCTTGCATTGCTGGACACTTCTGGCTTGGAGAGAAATATTGGCTCCACTACAGACTTATCTATGTTTCTCTGAAATCTGATTCCTCCTACGGGATAGTGTCTCCTGTGACTTCCAGTAGTGAGAATTGATGAGCAAGGATAGTCAGTTATATCCCCAATGTTCCCTTCCCTCAGGAGGCCCTTAATTGGCCTTTGGGACTCAGTTTCCCCAGTGTTGATCAGATACTCCCATGCAATTCTTAGAGCAGATACTTATTTTGTTGTATAGAACACGTTGCCCTTATGATAGTACCAGCACTATAGCAACACCAGCTTAGCTGGATTACCAGCTGTTTATCTTGTTCCTTTATATTCAATTTTATTCATTTTTTGAGTTTTTAATTCTCTTAAGTGTCATTATCAGAGTTCTCAATCATTCCTGTTGACTCATTCCAAGGCTTAAAAAGGCTTATTCCCTTTGGTAACAGCCTGTCTCTCTTAGGTCAGCACTGTATTTTTCGTATGACACTGATAAGTAAATTCCACTTCATGGTGAAGAGGTCCTAGGAGCATAGACCATGGGGTATGTGATGAAATGCCAAAGTTCTAGAAAATACCTCTCTATCTAGTCCTTGAGAGTATTTCCAACTATTTTTAGCTTTTTGTGTGTCCCCAAAAGCTGATATGAATGCTGAAATTTCTTGCTTCTTTTAACAAGGCGTTGTTGAGAAAGGTGTCTGAAACTTTTGGTCCCCTTTGTTTTCTTTCTTTCTTTTTTTTTTTTTTTTTTTTAGGTGTAATTGACATATTACCTTATTTTAGTTTCAGGTATAGGACACAACGATTTGATAGTTGTATGTGTTGCAAAACGATCACCACAGCCAATCCAATGAACATCCATCACCCTACATAGTGACAAGATATTTTTCTCATGATAAGAATTCTAAGATCTACTCTCTTACTTAGCAGCTTTCAAATATGCAGTACAGTCCTATTAACAACAGTCGCCATGCTGTACATTGCGTTTCAAGCCTGTACCTTTGGATACTCTTTGCCTATTTCATCCACTCCCAACCCTCACCTCTGGCAACCGTCAGTCTGTTCTATCTGGAGCTTGATTTTAGGATTTTTGTTTTGTTTTGATTTGATTTGATATTCTACATATAGGTGAGGTCATAGGGCATTTATCTTTCTCAGTCTGATTTATTTTACTTAGCATAATACCCTCAAGGTTCATCCACGTTATTGCAAATGGCAAGGTTTCCATCATTTCATGGCTCCACTCCTACATATACATTATGTTTTCTGTATCCATTCATTATATCAGTGAATCGACCATCACTTGGGTTGTTTCCATCTCCTGGCCTTTGTAAATAATGATGCATTTACATGGGGGTACAGATATCTCTTGTAAACAGTGATTTCATTTCCATCAGATATGTACCCAGAAGTAGAATTGCTGAATTATATAGTAGCTCTCATTAATTTTTTTGAGGAAACGCCATACTGTTTTTCATAGTGGCTGTACTATGTACATCCCCACCAACAGTGTATGCAGGTTCTTTTTCCTCACATTCTCACCAGGCCAGTTGTCTTTTTGATGACCATTCCAACAAGTGTGAGACTGTGTGTCACTGTGGTTTTGATTTGCATTTTCCTCATCATAAAAAGACTTGTTAAATATTCCTTCATTTTATTTAATGGAAAGTAATAAGGTAGTAATAAGGAAGGTAAATACCAAGTATAATCTCATTATATATTGGGGATTAAATAGTCCTAGTTAATACTAAAAAAGAACAATAAATTCATTAATATGATGTGCTGTATAAAAAGAGCATGGATCATGTCTCAGGCTGACCTCTATTTGTACTATAGCTCTGTCATAAACTCAACTGTGTGATCCTTGGTTTATTATTTAACTTCCTTAATCCCCAGATATTTAACCATAAATATACTAGTTAACTGTGGAAGGAGCCTCGGTGTCCATCGAAAGGTGAATGGATAGAGAAGCTGCGGTCTGTGTATACACTGGGATATTCCTCAGCCATTAGAAATGACAAATACCCACCATTTGCTTTGACGTGGATGGACCTGAGGGTATGATGCTGAGTGAAGTAAGTCAATCGGAGAAGGACAAACATTATATGGTCTCATTCGTTTGGGGAATATAAAAAATAGTGAAAGGGAATAAAGGGAAAAGGAGTGAAAATATCAGACAGGGAGACAAAACATGAGAGACTCCTAACTCTGGGAAATCAACAAGGGGTAGTGGAAGGGGAGGTGGGCAGGGGGTTGGGGTGACTGGGTGATGGGCACAGAGGGGGGCACTTGGCAGGATGAGCACTGGGTGTTATGCTATATGTTGGCACATTGAACTCCAATAAAAATAAATTAATTAAAAATAAAAATAAATTAAAAATAAAAATAAAAGCTAAGGAAAATAAATAAATAAATATACTTGTTTTTTTCTAAAAACATACTAGTTTATCCTGATTCAGTTGTGAATTGTGAAAACTAAATAATAATGTATGTAAAATGCCTACAATGCGGTAAATACTCAATAAATGAGAGTCTTAAAAATTTTTATAAATAAATAAATAAATAAATAAATAAGAGTCTTCCCCTTTTCCCTACTTTTGTGTTAAACCTCACACAAAATTTTCTCTGGAAGAAATATTTCTGTTATTTCTGTTATTTGTAATTTCTTATTTATATGAAAGAAAAAATTCATGCATAGAATGAATATGTGTATATTTTGTGTATATTTTGTGTATATTTATGTGTATATTTATACTCTACCCTTTCTGCAAAATAAAATATGTAAACCAAAAATTTAAATCTAAATGAACATAGCTAGGAGTGACCATGGGAGAAGAAAGAGATAGAGTTGTATCATAAAACTTAAGTTTAAGAAAGCTTTCACAACAGAAAGAAAGCAAGCTATCATAGCCAACATCACACTTAATCATGAGAAACTTAGTTTTCCACTAAGATCAGATACAAAGCAAAGATATCACTTCTCACCACTCCTTTTCAACATTGTACTGGAAGTCCTTGTTGATGTAATAAGACAAGAAAAGGTGTACAGATTGGGGACACATAAAACTATCGTTTTTCAAATGACATGATTGTCTATGTAGAAAATCTGAAAGAACTGTTCAAGTAGGCAGTTAGTTTTTAACAGGGTACCTGGAAGCCAGCAATAAGGAGGTCATGACCAGCTACCAGGAAAGTCAGAGACCTGTTCTGGCACACTCCACAAAAAGCCAGATCAAATGAGACAGGCTCAAGATGGTGGGTCCCAGAACAGGAAACCCCTGACCAAATTAAGAAGAAAAACTGTGAAACCCTGCATCCTTCCCACAAGTAATGAATATTCCATCCCCTACGTAACAACTGTCAATAAAAAACAGAAATCCAAACCCCACAGAGTGCATCTCTCTTTCTAGAATTTGCCCGTTCTCATTATCTCAAGAGTGTATTTTTTCAGTTTAATAGACTTTCTTGTTTGTGTTGCTCATCTGCTGTGTTGCATGCCTATCCCTGAATTCTTTTTTGAGACAAGACCAAGGACCTTCAGCAACATCTTTGGGCATGGACTGGGTCCAAACTCTAGGGCCCAGGATCTCCCCAGTTCATCCAGCAACAGAATCAACAAAAAAATTTCTGGAACTAATAAGTGGTTATAACCAGGGTGTAGGATACAAGTTCAACATACAAAATCAACTGCTTTCCTATATGCCATCAATGAGCAAGGGGAATTTGAAATTAAAAACATGATACCATTTACATCAGCACCTCAAAAAGTGAAATTATTACATATCTAAACAAAATATACATAAGAACTATGAGGAGAACAAAATCAAAGGAGAACTGAATGAATGGTGAGGTAGCCAACATTCATTAATAGGAAGATTCAGTACTGTCAAGATGTCAGTTCTTCTCAACTTGATTGACAGATTCAACACAATCCCAATTAAAATACCAGAAATTATTTTATAAACATCAACAAACTGATTCTAAAGTTTATATAAAGAGGAAAAGACCCAGAATAGTTGATAGAGTATCGAAGAAGAACAAAATAGGCAGACTAACTGGAACTAACTTTAAGACTTACTATAAAGCTACAGTAATTAAAACAGTGTGGTACTAGCAAAAGAAAAGACAAATAGATCAGTGTAACAGACTAGATCACCCAGAAATAGAGTCCCAGAAATACAGTGAACTGATCTTTGACAAAGGAGCAAAGGCAATACAACAGAACAAAGGTAGTCTCTTCAACAAACGGTGCTGGAACAACTGGACACTCACATGCAAAAAAAAAAAAAAATGAAGCTAGATTTGAACCTTTCATCCTCCACAAAAATTACTCAAAATGGATCATCTAAGTGTAAGATGCAAAATCATAAAACTCCTAGAAGATAAATAGGAAAAAAATCTAGAAGATCTTGGGTACGGTGATCCCTTTTTAGATGCCATACCAAAGACATAGTCTGTTAAAGAAATAATCGATAAGCTGGGCTTCGTTAAAATTAAAAACTTTTGCTACGCAAAAGACAATGTCCAGAGAATTAGAAGACAAGTCACAAAAGAGGAAAATCATTTGCAAAAGATATATCTGTTAAAAAAAACTGTTATTCAAAATATACAAAGAACTCTTAAAATGCAACAATATGAAAACAAACAATCCAAACAAAAAGTGGGCCAAAGACTTTAACAGATATTTCACCAAAGGAGATATCAAGATGGCAAATAAGTAGGGGCAACTGGGGGGCTCAGTGGTTCATCTGCCTTGGCTCAGGTCCTGATCCCGGGGTCCGGGGATCAAGTCCCTTACTGGGTTCCCCGCATGGAGCCTGCTTCCCCCTCTGCCTGTGTCTCCGCCAATCTCTCTCTCTCTGTGTGTCTCCCATGAATAAATAAGTGAAATATTTTTTTAAAAGATGGCAAATAAGTGTATGAAAATATGTTCCACACCATATGTAATCAGGGAAATGCAAATTAAAATATTTAGATACCACTACACACCTGAAGATATCCAGATGGCTAAAAGACATGTGAAAAGAGGCTCAAAAAAAAAAAAAAAAAAAGAGGCTCAACATCACTCCCTCATCAGGGAAATACAAATTGAAACCGTGATGAGAGGGGTCCCTGGATGGCTCAGTTAAGCGGCCACTTTGGCTCAGATCATGATCTGGAGACTTGAGATAAAGCTGCATGTTGGCCTCCCTGCTCATCAGGGAGTCTGCTTCTCCTTCTCCCCCACCTCCTGCTCCTTCTCTCTCTCTCTCTCTCCCCCTGTCTCTCTCAAATAAACAAATAAAATGTTTTATTTTTTTTTATAAAATGTTTAAAAAAAAAAACAACCATGATGAGATATCACCTCACACCTTTCAGAATGGCTAAAATTAACAGGTGGCTGTTAATGGCTAAAATGAACAATTAAAGAAACACTGGGTGTTAGCAAGGATGCAGAGGAAGAGGAACCCTCTTATACTGTCCATGGGAATGCAGACCGATGCAGACACTCTGGAAAGCACTATAGAGGTTCCTCAAAAAGTTAAAAATAGGGCTACCTTACAACCTGCAATTGTAATACTAGGTATTTACCCACAGGATACAGAAATATTAATTTGAAGGGATGTATGCACCCCAATGTTTACAGCAACATCATCAACAGTAGCCAGATTATGGAAACAGCCCAAATGTCCATTGATTGATAAATAGATAAGGAAGTGAGATATATCATTTATATATATGTACATACATACATATATAAAATAGAATATTACTCAGCCATAAAAAAGAATGATATCGGATGTGTGAAACATTTGATGGAGATTAAGTAGGATTGGAGGAGTACCAGGTGTTTTATGTAAGTGATGAATCACTAAATTCTACACTTGAAACTAACACTATAATGTATGTTAACTGGGATTTAAATTAAGAACTTTAAAAAAAGAAATGAAAAAATAAAAAAAATTAAAATTAAAAAAAAAAGAAATGAACCATCAAACAATGAAAAGATATGGGAGAAGCTTAAATGCGTTTTACTAAGGGAATAACAACCTGGAAAGGGCTACA
Source organism: Canis aureus (assembly GCF_053574225.1). Lineage (NCBI taxonomy): Eukaryota > Metazoa > Chordata > Mammalia > Carnivora > Canidae > Canis > Canis aureus. Next base: position 24,219,770 of record NC_135623.1, read on the forward strand.
GCCTGTGACTCCGGTGGTTAGAGTCCAGAAAGCGCGAAACTAGGGAGATGGTGAAAGGATCCACCTGAGTAAGGGGTCACCCAGTGACCCCCCCGGACCCCGATGCCCCTGGGACTCTCACCCCCCCAGGACCTCCCCAGGTGACCAGGTGACAGCACCTCGCCCTGGGGGCTGCCTGGGGCTCGGGAGGCCGCCTCAACCCCGGACCGCGGGCCCCCTAGAGGGGCGCACCTGCGAGCCCCAGGCACCTGCGGCCTCTGCACCCTCTGCTCGGTGCACCTGTTGCGCCACCCCAGCTGCTGCCCGGCACTGGGGCTTGCAGCCCTGAAGACTCTGGCTTTCCCTCTTCCCCTCCTCCCCCTCCTCCTCCTTCTCTCCATCCTCTCCTTCCTCCCCATCCTCCCCATCTTCCTCCTCCTCCCCCTCCTCCTCGTCCTCCTCATCCTCCCCCTCCTCCCCGTCCAGTTCAGTCATTTGAGTGTCCAGCTCTTGGTTTTGCCTCGGGCATGATCTCAGAGTCATGGGATTTAGCCTAATGTTGGGCTCTGTGCTCAGTCTGGAGTCTGCTTGTCCCTTTCCTTCCCTCTTTGTCCCTCTCCCTTCACTCCTCCCCCTCTAAAATAAATAAAATCTTTTTTAAGAAGACACAACAAGAAAACTACTGCCAATATCCCTGATGAATTTACATGCAAAAGTTTTCAGTAAACTATTAGGAAACCAAATTCAACAATCTATTAAAAGGATCAGACACCATGATCAATTGGGAATCATCCTTGGGATGCAAGGATGGTTTAACATAATTAAATTAATATATGTGATACACTACATTCATTAAATGAGGAATAAAAACCATATGATCATCTCAAGAGATGTAGAAAAAGCATTTGGCAAAATACAACATCCTTTCATGATTTAAAAAAAAAAAAAACTTTTAAAATGTGGGTGGAGAAGAAACATACCTCAACATAGTAAAAGCCATATATGCTCACACCAAACATCATTCTCAATGGTAAAAGGTCAAAAGTTTTTCTGCTAAGGTTAGAAACAATGTCAGAAACATGCTTACCATTTCTATACAATGTAGTACTGGAAGTCCTAGCCAAAGCAATCAGTCAAGAAAACAAAATAAAAGGCATCAAATCAGGGGGGAGAAGGTAAATTGTTTTTGCAGATGACATGATCTTATATATATAGGAAATCCTAAAGACTCCACCAAAAAAACTATTAGAACTCTCAACACATTGAGTAAAGTTGCAGGATACAAAATCAACATATGAAGATCAGTTATATTTATGTACACTATGAAATATCTGAAAAATAGATAAAGAAAATAACCCCATTTACAATAACATCAAAACAATAAAATATTTAGGAAAATATCTAATCCAAGGAGGTGAAAGATCTACACACTGAAAACTTTAAGACTTTGATGAAAAAACTGAAAAAAGGTACTGATAAATAGAAAGATATTCCCTACTTACAGATTGGAAGAGCTACTGTTGTAAAAATGTCCATACTGTCCAAAGTCATCAGTAGATTCAACACAATCCCTATCAAAACTCCAATGGCATCTTTTCACAGAAATAGGGAAGAACCCTAAATTTGAATGGAACCATAAAAGATCCTGAAAGACCCTGCGTATGCAAAGAAATCTTAAGAAAGAACAAAGCTGAAGGAATAACACTTCCTGATTACAAGCTATACTACAAAGCTATCGTAATCAAAAAATATGGTATTGGCACAAAAATAGATACACAAACCAACCGAACAGAATCAAGAGCCAAGAAATAAACCCTCACAAATATGTTCAACTAATATTTAACAAAGGAGCCAAAAATATTCAATGGAGAAATAGTGTAGGTCAGTGAGGTCCTTGAGTATCAAGTTCACATACAAACTACCCCAGGAACCAGCAATGAAGATTTTCTCATTGATCATCACCATCACCATAAGAGTCATATTTTAAAGAAGTGGTTTAAGAGGCCCCTCAGAAAACCTCAGTTTTTTTAAGAAGAAAAACAAAAGACAGATGATACAAAATCTCTTCTCATGTTTGAACTGATTTCAAATTCCCCACTCTTAGAAAGTGAAATCATAATGCAAACTGGCAATTTGACCATAGTAGGTGAATAAATGGCTCCTGCCATCTTGGATTTCAGTCACACAAGGTAGTTCCAGGTAATAGGTAATTACCAACCACCTGGTCATTACAGTGAAAGACTCCAGAAAAAATGTAGTGTGTTTAACTTTAAAGTTATCAAGAGGGCAGCCTGGGGGGCTCAGCGGTTTAGAGCCACCTGCGACCCAGGGCGTGACCCCGGGGACCTGGGATCAAGTCCCACCTCGGGCTCCCTGCATGGAGCCTGCTTCTCCCTCTGCCTGAGTCTCTGCGTCTCTCTGTGTCTCTTATGAATAAATAAATAAAATCTTTTTTTTAAGTGACCAAGAGAACATAGTTTCATGTTTCTCTGTTGCAACGCTTCACTTAAGCATTTATTCACAAACATATTTCAGTTTCAGAATTTGAGTCATGGTCAAAACTTCCATTTATTGCACTAATCCCCACAGAGGATGACTCTCTAATGGAATATAATCTCCACATTAGAAAGCCTCCTGAAATTTCTTCAGTTTTTCCCCTGGATTCTCTGTTTTCTACAAAACAGAGCTAAGCTACTAGGAGCTAATCTACTAAAACCTGGAAGAGCCCCAAAGATTGGAAAGAGGATGCACTCCAGGGAAACATGAGAAAGCCACTGAAACCACTTGGGGAGAGACATCAAGTTTCAGAGTAATCCCTGAGAGGGGTCAATCCCTGAGATTAAACACCCCTTTGCATGCTAAAATGTCTCAGTAAACACCTAGAAAACAAGCTTCTAGAGCCTCCAGAAATTAAGGCAGTCCAGTGGAGCACATATAATGCCCTTACCTGGAGTTTTCATCACCAAAGCCAATGAGGAGACAATGCCTTTCTGTTCAGCTCCACTGTGTCTATCCCTCTTTCCAGGCTGAGCCAGGAAATCCATGATCGTATGTACGAGAAAGGGACTAATTGTCCATATTACAAGCACTGCTGTGATATACTGAAGGCAAGTGAGGGACATTTGAAGGAGGCTATTTTTTTTAAAGATTTTATTTATTTATTTATTCGTGATAGACACAGAGAGAGAGAGAGACAGACACAGGCAGAGGGAGAGGGAGGCTCCCAGGACTCTGGGATCATGCCCTGAGCTGAAGGCAGACGTACGGTCACTGAGCCACCCGGCATCTAGGAAGGAGGCTATTTAATCAAACTACTCTCTCCAGATGGCCACCCAGGAATGGTGAATTTATTGGTTAGTTGGTTGGTTTCTTGTACTAGAAAGAAGTGTATGGAAAAGCTAGTCTCCTAAGATTGTGGCTCATATAGTGGTTTATGGATGCCAAAAGCATGAAACAGCATTATTAATGGTATAAAATGGTAGATTTGCCCCTCTAATACCCTACCTATCCCCAGCTAGTATTTTGGAGGCTTTCAAAGGTGAAGCCACACAGAACTTTACAGAGTCAGTTTAGTCCATCAGTGGTTAAAATAAAAACTGATTACCCCGGTTTTGCCATTAAGCTCCCCACCCTGTGATTATCCCATTACCTACCAACACTTTGACTGAGGTTATGGGGAAAATAATGTTTCTGCTAATAAATATTACCGGGTTTGGAGGTAGAAAAAAAAATGAAATTAAGTGTGAAGTTGTTGGTGTATAATGGAGAGGGTCCTAACCTGTTATTCACATTAAGCAGGCATGGTCCATTCTTCAGGAAGAAGGATAGGAGGCACAGATCTCAAGATTCTGGTTTCTAGTTTGAATTTGTGGGCCTGGACCTAGTTCCTGATCTGTAGCAGGAAACTTATTTATGCTTAATAAATAACAGTCGGAATTATCTGTTGAGCACCTTATTCAGTGAGGGTGGTAAACAAATGACTTTCAAGTTCAACATCGATTGGAAAACTGGACAATTTTAGAACTTGGGTGCCCAAACCTCCTTTTTATGCTTCCTTAAAAACCACCAACAGGAGACTAGTCGTATTGAAGCCCAAATCTCTGTTGTTATTTGCCTTTCAAATTTCTTTATCTTCCATTACTGACCAAGTTATAACTAGTGACTTCCAATAGATAAGGCAAGAGGTCTGAATTTAACCAAAAACACTCAATATTGAAACTACCATTTTTAAGGCTCCTAGTGCTTTTCAATACTAATTAATTTACAAGATTATTCTGTTGCTTTAACACAAAAATTGGTATTTTTGTTCAATTCTTAAATACTACTGAAAAGTACATGCCTATTGAAATACTTGAAAATATCCTCTCCCTTTCAGAAAACAAATTCCACCCGATAAAAGTGCAGATAAGACCCCATTCAGCCTCAGATCCCTTTGTTTTTATCATCCAAAATTACTTCCAAATGAACTAAAACTTTGTGTTGAAAACATCATTTTCTTTATTTTAACTAGGCAGGATCTGAACATGAAAAATAAGACAGTTCATTTTTTATAGTATGTGCAAAATATATGAAAATAAACACTTGCAGGAATGCCTGGGTGGCTCAGCGGTTTAGCACCTGCCTTCGGCCCAGGGCGTGATCCCGGGGTCCCGGGATCGAGTCCCACGTCGGGCTCCCTGCATGGAGCCTGCTTCTCCCTCTGCCTGTGTCTCTGCCTCTCTCTCTCTCTCTGTGTTTCTCATGAATAAATAAATAAAATCTTTAAACATAAAAATAAAAAATAAACACTTGCAAACAGAGATCATTGAAAATAATATTCCCACTTATCTTTTAGAGCAAAGATACTTAATATGGTTTGTCTTTTGTGAATTCTTTAGGTGTCACACAGCTGTTAGAGTGATATTTTAAAAGAAAATCTTTAAGGGACAATTTAAGGACAGCCTTGAGTCTCGACTGTAGTAATGTCTGTAACAATTAATTCAGTTGATTATACTATTCTGGAAAGCCAATGATCTGGAGTAAGTTTTAGCTCCATGAGTAATTTAACTAAAATTCAACTAATTTTGTTCTGTTGCCAAAGGTTTAACCACCCTCATATCAGCTGTCCTCAAAATATTTGCTTTTTTTTTTTAACAAGGTGTGTTGAATAAGAGAAAGTGGACGAGTTTGTGCATTGAAGACCCATAATTAACTTTAGGGAAACAAACCAAAATCATACAAGATATTCTTAAGAATTAAAGAAAACATAAAAGAAAGAAATTTAAAAGAAAGAAAGAAAGAAATTTGCCTGGCTGTACCACTGATGTAGAAGATTCTTGCTGCATTGGATTCTAGCAAAAGAATATAAGATTTAGAACTACGATCAATTCAAAATAAGGTGGGATTTATTCTCATCTCGTCTCAAAATATCTCACATTTTCCTGCAGAGCTTACATGCCCTTCTCACAAAAGCTCTCAAGGTGAGTAGGGAGCAGAGAGATTTGTGGTGCACTCATGTCTGTCCTCCTAGGTTTAAGACCCATGAACAGGTCAGCGACACACATTCACGTTGTAACCGAGTTTGTCCTCCTGGGATTCCCCGGTTGCTGGGAGATACAGATTTTCCTCTTCTCCTTCTTTTTGGTGGTTTATGTCTTGACCCTGCTGGGAAATGGAACCATTATCTGTGCAGTGAGATGGGAGCCGCGATTACACACCCCCATGTACTTTCTGCTGGGCAACTTCGCCTTCCTTGAGATCTGGTATGCTTCCTCCACTGTTCCCAATGTCCTGGCCAACATCCTCTCCAAAACCAAGGCCATCTCATTTTCTGGCTGCTTCCTCCAGTTCTACTTCTTCTTTTCCCTGGGCACGACTGAATGTCTCTTCCTGGCAGTAATGGCTTATGATCGTTACCTGGCCATCTGCCACCCACTGCACTACCCCACCGTCATGACTGGGAAACTCTGTAGAACTCTGGTGTCTCTCTGCTGGCTCACTGGATTCCTTGGCTACCCAATCCCCATTTTCCTCATCTCCCGACTCCCCTTCTGTGGATCCAATATCATTGATCACTTCCTGTGTGACATGGACCCCCTGATGGCCCTGTCTTGTGCTCCAGCCCCCATTACTGAACTTATTTTCTACACTCAGAGCTCCCTTGTTCTCTTTTTTACTATTATGTACATTCTTCGATCCTACATCTTGTTACTCAGAGCTGTTTTTCTGGTCCCTTCTGCAGCTGGCCGGAGAAAGGCCTTTTCCACCTGTGGTTCTCATTTAGCTGTGGTGTCTCTTTTTTATGGGACAGTCATGGTAATGTATGTGAGTCCTACATATGGCATCCCAACTTTGATGCAGAAGATTCTCACACTGGTATATTCGATAATGACGCCTCTCTTTAATCCGCTGATCTATAGTCTTCGCAATAAGGACATGAAACTCGCCCTGAGAAACATCCTGTTTAGAATGAGAATTAGTCAAAACTCTTGAGCCGAAGATGTTCAGACTTCCAAGTTCTAATAAAGAATAAGTTGGAGATGTATAAGTTTTTTAGTGGCCTTTTATTTCTTACCCTAATTAAAAGTTCTTCTTTTTCCCTGGAAGTGTGTTCAGCTTAAATACTGACACTGACTACTAAAACCTAAATTCACGGCAAGTAATTTTTCTGAAGGCTATCATTATTGGAGTGATTAAGTGGGACTGCTATATGAGAGAAGTTAGATTTCCTGAAAAATTTACCTTCATTTTTAGGACAAGTCTAATGACCTTTACCAAATAGTTAAAGGTGTAGTGACTTTTTTAGCAGTTTTGTTGATGTATAATTGATACACAAAAGGACTGCACATGTTTAATGTACATTAAAGGTGCAGTGGATTTTAACTAGCCATGAGACCTTTCTATAACTTTTAGCACACTCATTTCTTATCCCTAGCCTAACGATTTTATCTAAGCATGCTTTCCCTATATTAAAAGAGAGGCAGGGGGAATTCTCTTTGCCAATAGGAACTCTTTCAACAAATTTTCTTAGGGATGGAATTCCTCCATGGTACAATTGTAATAAATCTTGGATCCAAGCTAAAAAATCATTTGTTGAAGTTTCTATTAACAGTCCTATTATTACATGTACCACATTGTAGCATAATCTATTTATTTATGTGTACTTCCCCCTCAAGAGAGCTCCTTGAGAACAGGAATTGCCTTTTTCCTTTCTGGATCCCCAACACACAGCAACAGAGAAGAAAGCCTCTGCAACTGGGGAATTGGCCTGGCAATTGTCATCTGAGTCTTGGTGTTGCCAGGAGTCAGCCTGGTACTGTCAGTCAGGCTGTGGTGTGTAAACCTATTGAACATAAACAATCTCACAGAATACCACCCTCCAGCCAGGCCACTATGTGAACACGATGGATCAAGACAAAAGAAGACCACTCCATAATCATGTCTGAGCAAGAATATAGTACCAATTGTTTAAAAAAAAAAAAAAAAGACCAACCATCCCTCTCTCTTTTTTTTTCCATCCCTCTCTTTAGGCTAATAATATTAGTGACTGCTGCCTCTTTACCAAGTGAAGCTTTAGCCCAACTGCCTTTCAGGTAAAACTTAAGATACACAATCACAGAATTATCTTCCACTTTCTGACAACATCCAGAGAGAAATTCTATTTCTTCAAATTCTCCCCAAAGTCAACTAACAGAAGTCCAAACCGTATAATAAATCCTTTCTGACATCTTCCTTTTGGATGCCCCATGTTCCTCCTGACATATGTTCTCCCTTACTGCAAAAAGCCATTAAATTTATCTTTGTTCAGTGACAAGTGTGTTCCTGATGGCCTTTTCATGAGTGGGAGTCAACAATACTATGATACCTAGCATAGAATAAGAACTAAAAATGTTTATTAGATACTTTTACTTGATTTTTTTTTTTACTAATGAAAATAATATATAGTTGTAACAAAGTCAAGGGATGAAGAAGTATATAAAAATGATGGATTTCTCATCTTCACTGTACTCCTCAAAGTCCATATTCCTTAAATCCTCTGTCTGGCACTCAACACACTTCATAGTATGGCTCCACTAAACCTGCTGTATTTTTCTTCCCCTCCCAACTCAACCCTCAGCTCTAGGCAGGCTAGTCACCTAACTACTCCCTCTCCAGCATCTCCACACTGTTGTTTAGGCTGCTCTTTAAACCCAGGAAGCCCCACTTTGTCTTCTGCTATGCAGTTTGACAATTTCTTAGTGTCTTGTTTTGTAAAATGGCTGTAAGACTTATATCTTGATGTGGTTTATGTATACAATGGAATATTACTCAGCTATTAGAAATGACAAATACCCACCATTTGCTTCAACGTGGATGGAACTGGAGGGTATTATGCTGAGTGAAGTAAGTCAATCGGAGAAGGACAAACATATGTTCTCATTCATTTGGGGAATATAAATAATAGTGAAAGGGAATATAAGGGAAGGGAGAAGAAATGTGTGGGAAATATCAGAAAGGGAGACAGAACGTAAAGACTGCTAACTCTGGGAAACGAACTAGGGGTGGTAGAAGGGGAGGAGGGCGGGGGGTGGGAGTGAATGGGTGACGGGCACTGGGGGCTATTCTGTATGTTAGTAAATTGAACACCAATAAAAAATAAATTAAAAAAAGAAAAAAAAAGACTTATATCTTGAAAATAAAGTCATAAAGATAAATGAGACGATTTACGTAAGGACCATAGTACAATGAGAGACACATAGGAGGTTCTCAGCACATGTTTGTTCCCCTCTCCTTCCTATCTTTTAAATCTGACCATGGATGATTTGTGGATTGCTCTATTAGATGTTCAGTATGCTCATACAAGCCTCTGTTGCCAAATAATACGGATACATATGAATTCATAACCAATGCCTTAAAGTACAAACTCTAGAGTCAGACTTTATATCCTGCCTATTCTGCTAGCTGTGCAACCCTGGGCAAGTTGCTTAAATACCACAATTTCAGCTACTTTACCTGTAAAATAGGATGATGATAATAATAGCTGTCTTGTGGGGTTATTATGACTCAATACTTTTAAAAAAATGAGTCAATACTGTTAAAGCTCTTAGCATTGTGCCTGTTAAACAGTAGAACTCCCAAGACACGAAAGTCCAGGGCCAGATGCCTTTCCAGGGGAATTCTATCAAACATTTAAAGAAGAAACTATACCTACTCTACTAAAGCTGTTCAGCAAAATAGAAAGAGATGGAACACTTCCAAACTTGTTCTATGAGGCCAGCATCACCTTAATTCCAAAACCAGACAAAGACCCCACCAAAAAGGAGAATTATAGACCAATATCCCTGATGAAAATGGATGTAAAAATTCTCAACAAGATACTAGCCAATAGGATCCAACAGTACATTAAGACAATTATTCACCATGACCAAGTAGGATTTATTCCCGGGACACAAGGCTGGTTCAGCACTCGTAAAACAAACAATGTGATTGATCATATCACCAAGAGAAAAAAACAAGAACCATATGATCCTATCAATAGATGCAGAGAAGACATTTGACAAAATACAGCATCCATTCCTGATCAAAACTCTTCAGAGTGTAGGGATAGAGGGAACTTTCCTCAGCATCTTAAAAGCCATCTACGAAAAGCCCACAGCAAATATCATTCTCAATGGGGAAGCACTAGGAGCCTTTCCCCTAAGATCAGGAATAAGACAGGGATGTCCACTCTCACCACTGCTATTCAACATAGTACTAGAAGTCCTAGCCTCAGCAATCAGGCAACAAAAAGACATTAAAGGCATTCGAATTGGCAAAGAAGAAGTCCAACTCTCCCTCTTCGCCGATGACATGATACTCTACATAGAAAACCCAAAAGACTCCTCCCCAAGATTGCTAGAACTCATACAGCAATTTGGCAGCGTGGCAGGATACAAAATCAATGCCCAGAAGTCAGTGGCATTTCTATACACTAACAATGAGACTGAAGAAAGAGAAATTAAGGAGTCAATCCCATTTACAATTGCACCCAAAAGCATAAGATACCTAGGAATAAACCTAACCAAAGAGGTAAAGGATCTATACCCTAAAAACTATAGAACACTTCTGAAAGAAATTGAGGAAGACACAGAGAGATGGAAAAATATTCCATGCTCATGGATTGGCAGAATTAATATTGTGAAAATGTCCATGTTACCCAGGGCAATTTACATGTTTAATGCAATCCCTATCAAAATACCATGGACTTTCTTCAGAGAGTTAGAACAAATTATTTTAAGATTTGTGTGGAATCAGAAAAGACCCCGAATAGCCAGGGGCATTTTAAAAAAGAAAACCATATCTGGGGGCATCACAATGCCAGATTTCAGGTTGTACTACAAAGCTGTGTTCATCAAGACAGTGTGGTACTGGCACAAAAACAGACACATAGATCAATGGAACAGAATAGAGAATCCAGAAGTGGACCCTCAACTTTATGGTCAACTAATATTCGACAAAGGAGGAAAGACTATCCACTGGAAAAAAGACAGTCTCTTCAATAAATGGTGCTGGGGAAAATTGGACATCCACATGCAGAAGAATGAAACTAGACCACTCTCTTACACCAGACACAAAGACAAACTCAAAATGGATGAAAGATCTAAATGTGAGACAAGATTCCATCAAAATCCTAGAGGAGGGATCCCTGGGTGGCGCAGCGGTTTGGCGCCTGCCTTTGGCCCAGGGCGCGATCCTGGAGACCCCGGATCGAATCCCACGTCAGGCTCCCGGTGCATGGAGCCTGCTTCTCCCTCTGCCTGTGTCTCTGCGCCTCTCTCTCTCTCTGTGACTATCATAAATAAATAAAAATTTAAAAATAATTTAAAAAAATCATTTGTAAAAAAAAAAAAAATCCTAGAGGAGAACACAGGCAACACCCTTTTTGAACTTGGCCACAGTAACTTCTTGCAAGATACATCCACGAAGGCAAAAGAAACAAAAGCAAAATGGACTATTGGGACTTCATCAAGATGAGAAACGAACAAGGGATGGTGGAAAGGGAGGTGGGCTGGGGGTGGGGGTGACTGGGTGACGGGCATTGAGGGGGGCACTTGATGGGATGAGCACTGGGTGTTATGCTATATGTTGGCAAATTGAACACCAATAAATAAATAAATAAATATATAAATAAATAAATAAATAAATATCCGAGGTGAAAAAAAATAAATAAATAAACAGTGGAACTCAATAAATATTTTTAAATCAATAAAATATAATAGGATTTTAAAGTCAGTACATGTAACTTTACCTCATTCTATTTAACAGGCACAGTGTTTTCCATTATATGAACATATCACAATTTGTTTATCAATTACTCACTTAAGGCAGTTTATTGTATCCAATATTTAACGATTAAAACAATGTTGCAACTAATGTCCTTAAATATAAGTCTCTACACATTCACATCAATATTCCACAAATTAGAGGAAGGATTTCTGAGATAAAAGAAATGTGTATTTTTAATTTTGAGAAATACTGCTAAATGAGATGTCCCCAAAAAATGTTCAAATTTCCAATAAATGGTATTGGGACAACTAGATATCCACATGCAAAAGAATGAAGTTGGGCCCCTATCTCATACCACATGCAAAAATTAATTCAAAATCAATCAGAGAGATGCCTGGGTGGCTCAGCGGTTGAGCGTCTACCTTTGGCTCAAGGAGTGATCCTGGAGACCCGGATCGAGTCCCTCATCAGGATCCTTGCATGGAGCCTGTTTCTCCCTCTGCCTGTGTCTGCCTCTGTGTGTGTGTGTGTGTGTGTGTGTGTGTGTCTGTCTATCTCTCATGAATAAATAAATAAAATCGTTTAAAAAAATGAATCAGAGACCTAATTGGAAGAACTGAAAGTATGAAACTGCTAGAAGAAAACATAGATTTAAATCTGTGTGACTTTGAATTACTCAATTGTTAAGACATAAAACCAAAACTTACAAAGAATAAGAGGAAAAATAAATTGGACTTAATCAAAAGTTTAAAATTTTGTGCTTTAAAGGATACTACCAAAGTACAAGTTCACAAAATGGGGGAAAAAATATTTGCAGATCATGTATCTGATAAGAGTCTATTATCCAGAATATATCAAGGACTCTTACAACTCAACAATAAAAAAGACAAATAACTCAATTTTTTAAATGAACAAAGATCTGAGCAGACATTTCTCCAGATAAGATATACAAATGGCCAGTGAGCACATTAAGAGATGCTCAACATCATTCGTCATTAGGGAAATGCAAACCAAAACCACAATGAGATACTATTTCATACCCACTAGCACAGCTAGAATCAAAAAAGCAGACGATACCAAGTGTTGGCCAGAGTGTGGAAAGATTAGAACAGTCACACCTTGTTGGCTGATATGTAAAATGGTACAGCTGCTTCAGAAAACAATTCAGCGGTTTCTCAAATAAATGTAGTTATCATATGATCCAGCAATTTTCATACATAGGTATAAACCCAAGAGAATCAAAACCATATGTTTACATGAAATGTATATACAAATGCTCAGGGCTGCATTATTCATAATTAGTCAAAAAAGTAAAACAGTCTAAAAGTCCATCATCTGATGAATGGACAAAATGTGATATATACATAGAATAGAATCTTATTCAGCCATAAAATGGAATGAAATATGGTATTTGCTACAATGTGAATGAACTTTGAAAACATTATGCTAAGTAAAGCATGCCAGACACAAAAGGGGACGTATTGTATGATTCCATTTACATAAAATGTCAGAGTAGGTAAATCTATACAGACAGTAAGAAGATTAGCAATTATGAAGGACTAGCCAGGGGGAAGACTGGGAATGACTGGAATGGGTTCCCACTTTTGTGGGGAGTGATGAAAATATTCTACAACCAGATAGTGGTGATGATTGCACGACCTTGTGAATATACTAAAAACTACCTACACTTTAAAAGGGTGAATTTTATGCGATGTGAAGTGTATCTCACTAAAAAACTTGCATGAGAGGTTCTTTTTCCCATAGCCTCCCCAGCCCTGGATCTTCTCGCGCTGTCTCATTTGTTTGCCAATATGAGAGGTGAGATTGATATTGTGTTAATTTTCCTTCCTTGATTTGAACATTAAATGCCATAAGAACTTAGGAAAATGAGTTATTACCAGTATATGCTGTAGACAAATGTATTCAAGGAGGAAGTTGTGGTTGATCTGTGGCTTGAAGATAGGGAGAAGGGAGGAACAATATATATTTATAGACACTTCCCCCTCCAGGAGGTAGAGCTTAATCCCTTTTCCCAAAAGGTGGCCTAGACTTAGTGGCTTGCTTCCAAGGAACATAAGGGAAAGAGAAAAATAGAAACTTTACAGTGGAGAAACTAGAAAACACACCATCAACCTGGTGATGAAGGTTAACCTCCTGAGCGATGTCTTGTGGGTATCATGTCCCCTGATATGACATGACAAGAAGGGTACTTCACCTCCGTGGTATCTTCCCCTAAAATCCACAATCATAGTCTTATCATGAGGAAAAAATATCAAACCCAGGTTAGGGGCCATTCTGCAAGAGACCATGCTCAATACTCCTTAAGACTGTCAAGGTCGGGATGCCTGGGTGGCTGAGAGGTTGAGCGCCTGCCTCTGGCCCAGGGCGTGATCCTGGAGACCTGGGATCGAGTCTCGCGTGGGGCTCCCTGCATGGAGCCTGCTTCTCCCTCTGCCTGGGTCTCTGCCTTTCTCTCTCTCTATGTGTCTTTCATGAATAAATAAATAAAATCTTAAAAAAAGGAAAGAAAGAAAGAAAGAAAGAAAGAAAGAAAGAAAGAAAGAAAGAAAGAGAGAAAGAGAGAAAGAGAGAAAGAAAGAAAAAGAAAGAAAGAAAGAAAGAAAGAAAGAAAGAAAGAAAGAAAGAAAGAAAGAAAGAAACTGTCACAGACACAAAGGAGAGAGGTCACAACGTGGGTACCCTGAATTGGATCCTGGAACAAACAAAGGACATTCAGAGAAAACTGATGAAGTCCAAATAATGGAGATCTGTTACCAATAATATACAAATATTGGTTTATTTGTTTTACCAAATGTACCATATAAGATGTTAACAATGGTGGAAACTGGGTGAGTGTAATTTTAAATATCAACTTTTTTTCATCTTTAATTTATGTTATTCTATCTTGAGAGAGAGAGAGAGCATGAGTGGGAGTTGGGGGGAGGCAGAGAAAGAATCCTAAGCAGGCTCTACCCTCAACTCAAAGCCAAACGGGAAGCTCAGTCTCACCACCCTGAGATCATGACCCGAGCCAAAATCAAGAGTCAGATGCTTAACTGACTGAGCTACCTAGGCGCCTCTATATTATCTTTTAAACTTCTATGAATATAAAAAGATTCCAAAATAAAAAGTTCATTGCTTTTTAAACAGCTTACCTGATACTTATACCGCCTGAATAGTCTCATGGGAAATGCCAAGGTCCACATGAAAATACACTGGTGTACCCACAGGATGCATGGATTCTGAAAGCCTCAGACTCAGAAGTTAAAAGCCTCAATTTCAGAAAAAAGGAAGCTTTAAAGTAGGTCATTTATTTTTTTAAAATTCCCCTGGCTATTCGGGGTCTTTTCTGATTCCACACAAATCTTAAAATAATTTGTTCTAACTCTCTGAAGAAAGTCCATGGTATTTTGATAGGGATTGCATTAAACGGCGGGCACTGAGGGGGGCACTTGATGGGATAAGCACTGGGGGTTATTCTGTATGTTAGTAAATTGAACACCAATAAAAAATTTTAAAAAAATAAATAAATTTATTATAAATAAATAAATAAATAAAGTAGGTCATTTATTATGTTTAGTCCATTTTATTACTTGAATCCTGAAGAATTTATTAAGACTTAATACAGCAACATCATTGTATGCTTGAGGAAAATCTTAAACATTTTCTAAACGACTTGATAAGAGAAAGTTTAATTAGATGCTACTATAACATTTAACGTTTCCTCACAAGGTCTTTTAACATCACATTGGCAATGACCGAAAAGGATGAGCCATGAGATTTAAAGACCTGGGGCTCCTGTGAGTTCAAGCCCCACATTGGGTGTAGAGATTACAAAATAAACAAACTTAAAAGAAAGAATGATCACACCCTGAAGGATGATCCAAAGAAGTTGAATTTTCCAAGTTCTGTTAAATAGCCAGAAAGGAGAAAAAGTAACATATACCCTCTGCTGCTTGCTACTACGTATTCATGCAAAGAAAATTTCTCATCAATGATGAATACTTAGAACTTGAAGAGTTTTAATATTTAATATTTTTATTATAAATTTTAATCATATATGATTTTTTCTTTTTTTTTAATTTTTTATTTATTTATGATAGTCACACACAGAGAGAGAGAAGCAGAGACATAGGCAGAGGGAGAAGCAGGCTCCATGCACCGGGAGCCCGACGTGGGATTTGATCCCGGGTCTCCAGGATCACGCCCCGGGCCAAAGGCAGGCGCTAAACCGCTGCGCCACCCAGGGATCCCCATATATGATTTTTTCTTAAGACATAAGAAATATTGTGAATTTTTTCACCAAAATTTATAGAGCTGACTTTAAGTCCCTTCAAATGTATTCCACTTTGTCATATAAACATCATTTTCCTGGTGGACAATTTTCGAAGCACTGCCATAAGGGACAGCAAATCTGTCCAGTCAACAATTCTCTTCAACATCTTGGGGGAGTTAAGTTACTCTGACTAAATTCCTCCTCCCAGAATTGTTTGTGAAAATAAATGTTATAGTTTTAAAACTTAATGAACTCTCTGGAGGTTGATTCTACATCAATACAACTTGTCAATATCATGCTGATTTTTCTCTCTCCTCCAGTCTCTAAACATATCGTCCAAGGCAACCATCTCTATCCTTCATAATAGTACTTACTACAACCACCAATTTAATGTGCTCCTTGCTTCAAAAAGATCTTTCTCAAAATGAGTGGGAAATACCAGAAAGGGAGACAGGACATGAGAGACTCCTAACTCTGGGAAACGAACAAGGGGTGGTGGAAGGGGAGGTGGGCGGGGGGTGAGGGTGACTGGGTGACGGGCACTGAGGGGGGCACTTGATGGGATGAGCACTGGGTGTTATTCTATATGTTGGCAAATTGAACACCAATTAAAAATAAATTTATTTTTTTAAAAAAAAGATCTTTCTCATATATTTTAGAATAACATTTGCCATCATTTTGAGCTTTGACTTTGGCTGCTTATTTCTTCCTAGAGACTTGTAAGATTATTAATTTTAAAATAAACTATCACATTGCTTATGCCCCTTGTGGAGAAAAAGAAATCATCATGCACTCTTGGTGAAATCGCGAATTGGTAGAGCCATTGTGGAAAACAGGACGGAGGTTCCTTAAAAAACTGAAAATGGAATTACCATAGGACCCAGTAATCCCACTACTGGGTAATTACTCAAAGAAAATGAAAACACTAAAAAAAAAAAAAAAGAAAAGAAAAAAGAAAACACCAATACAAAAAGGTATATGTTTACTGCAGCATTATTTGCAATAGTCAAATTATGATAGCAGCCCAAGTGTCCATGAATGGATGAATGGATAATGATAGATGAATGGATAAAGAAGTAATAGAATATTATTCAGCCATAGGGTGCCTGGGTGGCTCAGTCAGTTAAGCATTTGACCTGGCTCAGGTCATGATCTCAGTGTCCTAGAATCGACCCCTGCATTGGGCTCCATACTTGGTGAGGAATCTACTTGAACCTCTCCCTCTGCCCCTGCCCTCACTTGTGCTCTCTCTGTCTCTCTCCTTCGAATTTGAAAACAATAAATAAAATAAAGAATATAACTCAGTCATTAAAAAGAAGGAAATTTTGCCATTTGCAACAACATGGATGGACCTAAAGGGTATTATGCTAAGTGAAATAAGTCAATCAGAGAAAGACAAATACCACATGATTTCACTCATATGTGGAATTTAGGAAACAAATGACCAAATAAAGAAAAAGAGACAAACAATGGTTAGGTCTTTCATATGAGCAACTATACATCAAACAGAAACGGTTTACTAAAAGGCTGGATTAATATGGCTTTATCCTCAATTATACATTTTTTGTACCAAACAAGCAAGTATAAACATTAAATATATGAAAAAATACATTTAAAAATTAAATCTAAACACCTAAGGAGAATTAGGCACTATACACACTAATGTTAACTATTAAATTTTAGTCCTTCATGGGGTGCCTGGGTGGATCGGTTGGGCATCTACCTTCAGCTTGGGTCATGGTCCTGGGGTCCTGAGATTGAGCCTCACATTGGGCTCCCTGCTCAACGGGGAGCCTGCTTCTCCTTCTCCCTCCTGCTCATGATCTCTCTCTCTCTCTCTAATAAATAAATAAAATCTTTTAAAATATCTTTAGTCCTTCCTACATTATCTTTTTGTGGGTTTAAATAAAAACACATGATTTTTCATTTTCTTTGCAATAATATCCCCACAAAACACCCCAGTATAGTGTCAAAAGCACTAGACCTGGTTTCAGATCTAAATTTAAGCTCGAGCTTATCACTCACTAGCTGTATGACATTCATCTTAAAACTTTCACACTGCTGTATCCAATACGAGAGTAGGTGTCCAATCAACGTTTATAAATTTAATCAGGAACTGAGTCCAGGAGAAACCAGGGAAGAAGTGAAAGAGGCCTCTTCTTTGCTTGCCAACTTATTAAGTGGGCTATAACAACAGGTAAGCAAATATAAGAAAGGATATAGTCCTCCCCCCAGCAATTGTTCAATCCTGGCCGGGCAAAGAAAAATGGCTTGCACCAGGAAATGAGCACAAAGGGAAGGAAAACCAACAGGGCAAAAAGACAGGTAGCCTTAGACCTTCACTAAGATTCCTTTTCCCCTGGGAAGCAGTTTTCCCTGACCACACTGGGAAGCCATGCACTCCACCATGCAGTGAGGCCATGCACTAAAATCCCAGAATTCTAGATCTGCTTCTATTCATCTGATAGAATTCTCGTTAATATTTTCTCATGACCTGAACAAAGATAAGCAAGACCATGTATCCATTTTGTTTCTCTATCAATATGAGCATGTAAAATACATGGGGAAAAAAATGAGAATCTGATCTCCTAAATCTAAAGCAAGAATAAGAAAGACATACATAAACAAAAACAGAAAAAACGTGTGTTCAGAGAATTGTAATCAACAACAGGATGATATATATTCAATTCAATATTTATTGAGTGTTTACTAGAAACAGATAACTAGAGTTAGTAACATATTTTAGAAAGACATTTCCTACCTAGAAGAGATCAAAATCTTGCAGGAAATACTTATAATACTTTACAAATCGTATACATTAGATGGTAATAAGGAGAGATAGATTATAGATAGATGATAGATGATAAATTAGATAGATAGATAGATAGATAGATAGATAGATAGATAGATGCTTTTTCTAGAACACATTCCCAATGAACAGCGATAAAGCTGTATAGACTGAGATTTCTGTCTCTTTCTTGGTCTTGTCCCAAGACACAGCCTTGTGAGCAAGTTTATCCGCAGGCTAACAACTATCCCATCGTTCAGCAGAAAGGTAACAATTCAACCCTCAGAGAAGTTTTCCGTCCTAGATCTTGACTGTGCCCTGGCCAAAGAACATTGGTAATAAGGCGCTCAAAGTCAAGTCTATGCTTTGCTTCTCCAAGGGTGAGCTGGAACCAGGACAATCCCCCTCAGCAGTATCCATTTGTTCGGAAAGAGGTCACACAAATGTGTTTGTGTATGCCAGAAGGAGACAAATTTATTCTCTAACATAGCTTTAAAATCATACTTTTAAAAATGTTTTCAAATATCATTTAAAAATGTAACCCAAAAGTCAATCCCAAAAGGCTACAGACTCTATGATTCCAACTGTATGACATTCTGGAAAAGGCAAAATTGTAAAGACAGTAAAAAGACCAGTGGTTGCTGAGAGTTAGGGAAGGAAAAGATGAATAAGAGGAGCACAAAGGATTTCTAGGACAGTGACACTATTCCGTATGATACTGTAATGGCAGATACAACATTATACATTTGTCAAAACCCACAGAATGTACGACCTCAAAAGTGAATCCTAATGGAAACCATAGATTTGGGGTGATAATAATGTATCAATGTAAGATACAATGTATCAATGTAAGCTATAACAAATGTACCCTTCTAATGTAGGATGTTGATGGTTGGGGAAGTGTGTGCGTGTGCGCGCGCGTGTGTACAGAGGGTACATGGGAACTCTGTACTTTCCACTCAATTATGCTGTGAATGTAAAAGTGCTTTAAAAAATAAATTATTTCTTTAAATAACCTTAAAAACGTAACCCAATAATAATTATTGGCCAAAACTCCATAATTCGTTTATTCTCTTTTTGGCAGTGACAAACAGAAGCAGACAAAGTAAGTTTTCTACAAGGCTTTTTGCTATAGAGAAACAGTCTGTAGACCAAAAATGTAGAGGCTCAACTAGTAAGTTTGCCTCAAATGATAGGTTTTTTTCCATTTATTCATTTACCCCATAATTCACTTTGCCCATTCTGGATGCCTCGATGCCTCAACCAAACATCATCTTCTCCTCTCTCTGCTAGCAAGAACAAAAAACTTCAGGGAAACACAGTAGTTGGCAAAGTCTTGAAGAGACTGGCACTGTTCAAGCGGCCTCTGCGAACGCAATGCCCAAAGGATCCCCGTCCCCCAGGCCTAATCCAAAGACAAAGTTGCTTTAACAGATTAGAAAGGAAACTTGAAGCAGCAGAATCATAGCAAAGATCCTGAGGTCTCCAGGTGCCAGTTTGGGTCCCTCTGCGGCAGCTCTGCCTTGGTTGATTAAAGCGGGAGTTGGAGACCCCTGAGAGTCAATTAGAAAAAAGAAGTCAGGGCGAGGAAGAGAGAAATGATTCCAGAAACTACCAATTAAAAGTGAATATGGATCCCACAGCATCGAGGGACCGTGACTCAAACTGTTGCATCAGTCAAGTGTCAGTACCAACTCCCCAAACATGAGGAGGGAGCAAACGGGAGGGAGCCAGACGAGTTCCACACCTGACAAGTGACCACTTCGTATCCCAAGTGCACACATACCTGGCAATTAGGGTGCAAGTGTTATCTCTTGATTAGCTGTGCAGAAAACCCCAAGAACATGCTATGAGGCCAACCGGCCCTGGAGGCTGGGAAACACCCCATGGAGTTATGCAGGGTGCTGCTGACACAACAGCCCTGCTACCAACTCTGAACCACGCCTGTCAGGTCAGACCACACACGGCTCACTGTCCTTCGTGCAGAACGACGGCGCTTGCACGATCACGCTCCCCTCCACCCTGTGGTTGTAAAACACCTAATGATTCTCAAGCCCGTTTACAAACAGCACTTCATTAATTGTCACCGTGTGGGTTTCGTCAAGTGTGTTTTAGTATTTCCATCTAGGAATTTAAAGAAGTTAAATTGTGCTGAAGTTCAAGAGATGTGCCTAAGATCACACAGGCAATATGATTTTTTTGTATTTTAAGTGATGTGCCACTAGACTTACATATACATAGACTCTCTCTGGAGGAAAACAGGAAAGAGGAGCGGCTACTACAGCAAGGGAACTAGAGGGCAGGAGTGGAGATGAAGCTTGCCTCTGTTACTTTTTATGTAACTTTACAATTTTACCCTGTTGTATACTTAACTTCCAGAAATTAAATGAAAAAGAAGATTATTCCCCAATTTAAAAAATAGTGAAAGGGAATAAAGGGGAAAGGAGAAAAAATGAGTGGGAAATATCAGAAAGGGAGACAGAACATGAGAGGCTCCTAACTCTGGGAAACGAACTAGGGGTGGTGGAAGGGGAGGTGCGCGGGAGGTGGGGATGGCTGGGTGACGGGCACAGAGGGGGCACTTGACGGGATGAGCACTGGATGATATGCTTTATGTTGGCAAATCAAACACCAATAAAAAATAAATTTATAAAAAAAAATAAATATGATCAGGGAGCAGAAAACCACAATGCAAACCTCGTCCCCCTGCATGATGCCGCCTCCCATGCTGGGGAAGAGGCCAGCGCAGCCGTCCTCCTCCTGCATCCCTCCACCTCCCCCTCCCTCTCCCCCATCCACATATACATACACAAGCACAATTTTCCACGAGAACGTTCCCTGCTCTGAGTCTGCCAGGAGCTGAGCGTGTGCCAAAAACCAACCAAGAGGTAAGGAAAATGAAAACATGGTTCTGGCTTGGAGGTGGAGTGATCCTAACAATACAGTTTCCTTTGGGGGAAAAAATAGCTTTTTTGTTCAATATTTTAAGGGAATAGAAATATAAAGCAACACTTCAGCATAAGGGATCGAGCGTAGAAAGAATGAAGGCCCAAAACCAGCCAGCGCCATGCCCGAGGCTCCCGCCTCCTCAGCAGGCCACACATCACTGAGCCAAGGGAGGCACGGCCTGTCCCGGACATCAGGGGAGACTTCCCCACCGGACACGGCGGGACAAGCCCCCCAGGAAGGCGAGAGGACGTAAGACACAGGGCGCCTGCAGCCACACGTCTAGCCACACTTTCTAGAGACCAAACAGACAAAGCTAAGTTGATGGGGCATGGAAGAAACTGCGTCCCACGCCACGGCAAGCAAGGACACCCCATGGTCACAAGTCACAGCTGTAGGTAGAGCAGTAAAGAGGGAAGAAAGGGCCAGGGCACGCCCAGAGGTTAGGCAGCTGAGTCTTGGCTTTGGCTCACGTCATGGGTCATGGAGGGAGCCCCCACTCTGGGCTCAGTGTGGAGTCTGCTTGAAACCCTCTCCTTCCCCCCCACCCTCACACCTGTGAGTGCACGCTCTCTCAGTAAAATAAATAAATAAATACCTCTCCCTCTGCCTGGGTCTCTGCCTCTCTCTGTGTATCTCTCATGAATAAATAAATAAAATCTTTTAAAAAGAGGGGTGCACCCTGGGGGCTCAGCGCTTGAGTGTCTGCCTTGGGCTCAGGCGTGACCCCGGGTCCTGGGATCAAGTCCCATGTCAGGCTCCCCGTGGGGAGCCTGCATCTCCCTCTGCCTGTGTCTCTGCCTCTCTGTGTCTCTCAGGAATAAATAAATAAAATATTTTTTAAAATAAAAAATAAAATATTTTTAAAGAACAGAAAATGCTGACACAATCCTGACACCGAGAGCTCTCCATTACCATGAGCTAAATAGGTGATTACCATGGGAATAGCATAAACGGTCTTTTAAAGTTTGTTCATCTGTTCCATGTAGATTTACTGAGCACCGAGCTAGGATCTAAGGCTGCAAAAATGAGAACCTTCCAAAAGCTTGCAGCTCCACTAGCAACTAATTAAAACACAATGTCCTAAGGGCTCTGAGACTATCAATATAGACACATCAAAATCTGCTTCAGGTGAGCTCAGGGGTTTTTTTTATTTAAATTTATTTTTTATTGGTGATCAATTTGCCAACATGGTTAGTACTTGAATGGGAGAGCTCAGGGTTTTTTAAGAGAGTTAAGATTTGAACTGAATCTCAAAGGACAATTAGGAACTCTCTAGCGGGGGAGACAACACATTTCAAGCAGAAGGGATCACAGGTGCAAAAGTGCTGAGGTATGAAAGAGCATGGAAAATGTCCGGATATTAAGAATATGTTGGGGGTTCCACGGATTAGGATTAAAGGAGAAAAGCAGACGCAAAATAATATAAATAAGCAGACAAACATGAACGTTGTGGCTGTGTGAAGGAATGTCTTACTGGAATTATAGGGCTGCTGAAGGTTTCTAAAAAAGGAAACAGGGCAGTTCCCCTTTACCCATCAGGATACTGTTCCTAGACCCCCAATGGAGGCCGGAAACCTGGACGGAACTGAACCCTACACACACTGTCTCTTCCTATACCCGTACATGGATGATAGAGTCAAATTTGTAAATGAGGCCCAGTAAGAGATCACCAGCAGCAGCCAAAAATACAACAGGCTGTGACTCGAGTTATGCGGGGCCTCCCAACGCAGCTTATTGCACTGTGCCTTCCCCTCTGCTTGTGATGACGTGAGCTGGTAACACGCCTACGTGATGCGATGAAGCAGGTGAATGATACGGGCCCCGTGACCTAGTGTGAGCCCACTAACGACCTTCCGACAAGTCACCAGGAGGGTCGCCTGCTTCCAGACGGCGACCGCAGGGCCTGAAACAGCAGCAAGTGGAACTGGGGGAGCGCGACCTGCAGCCAGAAGGGCCACCGGAACATGACCAGACTGAGGTTTGAGAAAGGGGAGCCTGTCGGCAGCATTTCCCATCCTGAACAGCAGAGCACGTTAGCAGAATGGACCAGACTCCCAGAGCTAGAGCCAGGGTGACAGGGTGCAAACTCCAGCTGCCCCACAGATGGAATGTCAGCATGACTGAGCGCCGTCTGCTTGCCTCTGCTCATCCATGTACCACATGGAGGACGTGCATTAACTCATTTCAATCTCCCAACAGCCCTGCAGGTAGGTAATGACACTATCTGCATCCTATAGGTGGGGACACCGAATCTCAGAGAAGAAACTTGACCAAAGCCTTTGAAGCAGAATAACAGTTATGATGTCAAATCTTGGCTCTGCTACTTACTAGTTTATAAACTGGGACAACGCTACTATTATGGTGACTATTATTAAAAAGTTTAAAAATGGGGAAAAACAATTTCCACTATAGAGAAAATAAAAAGAAGACCATTCGGGGATCCCTGGGTGGCTCAGCGGTTTGGCACCTGTCTTTGGCCCAGGGCACAATCCTGGAGTCCCAGGATCGGGTCCCACATCAGGCTCCTGGCATGGAGCCTGCTTCTCCCTCTGCCTGTGTCTCTGCCTCTCTCTCTTTCTTTCTCTATCATAAATAAATAAATAAATAAAATCTTTAAAAAAAGAAGAAGAAGAAGAAGAAGAAAAAGACCATTCATTGTAGGGGCACCTGGGTGGCTCAACCGGTTGAGCAACTGACTCTTGATTTTGACTCAGATCAAGATCTCATGGTCGTTAGGTCGAGTCCCATGTCGGGCCCTGCACTCAATGTGGAGTCTGCTTAAGATTCTTTCTCACCTTTTCTCTCCACCCCTCCTCCCCACTCACGGGCACTCCACATTCACTCTCTTGCAAAATAAAAAAATAAAATAAAATAAATAAATAAATAAAATAAAATAAAATAAAATAAAATAAAATAAAATAAAATAAAATAAATAAAATAAATAAAATAAAATAATAAAATAAAATAAAATAAAATAAATAAATAAAGAAAAGAAAAAGAAAGAAAAGAAAAGAAAAGAAAAGAAAAGAAAAGAAAAGAAAAGAAAAGAAAAGAAAAGAAGAAAAGGCCATTGCAAGAGTCAGGCAAGAATGCAGAACCACTGGACTAAGATAACAGGAATGGAAAGAAAATAAATGAGATCTTTTAAGAGGTATGATTAAAACATCCAATGACAGGCTGTATATCAGAAATGAAGAAGGAACAGTCAGAGGTGACTTCCTGAGTTTCTGGCTTGGAAGCTGAACACGTGGGGACGTCAGCCACTACTACAGACACAATAGAGGTGGCTGCCAGAGATAACGAGTTGTGTTTCAGACATGCTGGATCTAACGTGTCTGTGGCACATGCAGCCTATGAAGCTGGTGTAAATTCACTACTACTGCTTCAGGAAACTATCTGGACGTAGAGATTTAGAAAGATTCGTTTGGTAATTGAACATGTAGCTATGAGTGGAACGGTGGGAGAAAAACGTTTTGAGGCAGAGAAGCAGCAGGCCATAGGTAGAACTCCTAAGGGCACCATCATTTAAATATGGGATGAGGTGGGGCCACCTGGGTGGCTCGTTGGCTAAGATCTGCCTTGGGCTCAGGTCATGATCCCAGAACCCCAGGGGACAGAGCTTCTTCCTCTGCCCCTCCCCCTGCTTGCTCGCTCGCTCACTCTCTCTTTCAAATAAACAAAATAAATAAATATTTAATAAATATATAAAAATAAATAAATAAATATGGGATGAGGAAGGGTACGTGCAGGAAGTAGGACTTAGTAGGATTCCAACTTCACCACCAGGGCTGTGCTCACGACATCCCCAAATCGGAAACGGTGCACATTTTGGCACTGTTCACTATGCTCGTAGTTATTCTCTTAGATGTAGCACTCTGGGCATTTCTCCTCTCAGTTCTTCCCCTAATCATTGCAATTAGGCCTCTTTCCTCCCCACTGTAGAATCTAGTTTTAAGCCTCAGCTTCTGTAACCCTTGGAAGGGTGCTCCCTTCTGGAAGTCCTGTGTTGGATGGCACCGTGTCAACCTGCAGAGCTGGAACGACATTTCCAGGCATCCTCTACCCTTCACAGTTCTGGCTTGGAGTTGGCCAAAAGAGCAATTTTCACAAGACCTGAAAGGTGGAAATGAATCAGGAGGTCATTGTGGCAAGAGGCGGTGACAGACCCGGAGGTGCCAACAAGTTCCAGCAACCTGTTTTCACTCTCCCTCACTCTGCCCCGCTCTTCGTTATTACTGACTGGCCGGCAGCGGGCAGGCCCTCAGAGACCGTCCAGTGGCCCGGCCTCCCACAGACACAACCTGCAACACACACCGGCCTTCCCTCTGCGGTCAGTCCCATTTCAGTGGTTGGAAGTGAGGGACTCCTAACTTCCTCCTGGATCTTCACCTCTCCAGCCCCTCTGACAGTTGCATAAGGTCTAATTCATATAATAAATCTTTTATCCTGTAACTCATAAAGGTCCTGCTCCCTGTTTAAAACATGCTCCATCCTTTCTTCCCTCGCCCTGACCTCCATGCTCCATATACTGATAAAGAATATCACAATTTCCACTGTCTCTTTGAAAGGCTACAGACCACATTGACTTACAAGAGGAGCAACTATCAAAGCAGGAGCCCTGCACTGCAGGCTCTTCACGCCAATAGAATACGGGTTCAACATTATTCTTATTCTGCAAACAAGGTGTCAACGCCCTCTCTATTAGTTGAATATACCCTACTTTCCTAATCCACCATCTATCCAGCCACCCATCTATTTGGTAGAGTCAGACAATGTCTAACCTTCCAATGCATGTGATAGTGTCTAAAACTCAAAGATAAGTATGAATTCGTGTCTGTCCTTAAAGAGTTCAAACCATGTAACCAAGCGATTCTAATACGATAAAACACGTATCATATAACATAGAATGTACACAGTGCTATATCATTCCCTAAACATATGTCCCTAAATTTTTTTAAGATTTTTTATTTATTCATTCATGAGAGACACAGAGAGGGAGAGAGAGGCAGAGACACAGGCAGAGGGAGAAGCAGGCTCCATGCAGGGAGCCCCATGTGGGACTCGATCCCGGGACTCCAGGATCATGCCCTGGGCTGAAGACAGCGCTAAACCACTGAGCCACCCAGGGATCCCCCTCTAAATTTTTTTAATACAGTTTCCTCAGTCTTGGATGTCATCTGTTACATTTCACATCAAATTCACAAGTAACTAACAAATATGTTGTTAGACTATGCTCAATATCACAGATAAAGAAATATAAATTTAAAAGAATAAAGTGTCACGTTGCCTATCAGATATAAAAGCTATTTCCCAGGTTATGAATAGCCATTCTTATAACATTTGGGAAGGGAGAAAATCAATAGTATGAAGATACAAATAAAAATTAATAAAATGGAAAAAAAATACGGCAGCCCGGGTGGCTCAGCGGTTTAGCACCACCTTCAGCCCAGGGCGTGATCCTGGAGTCCCGAGATCAAATCCCACATCAGGCTCCCTGCATGGAGCCTGCTTCTCCCTCTGCCTGTGTCTCTGCCTCTCTCTCTCTCTCTGTTTCTTTCATGAATAAATAAAATCTTTTAAAAAATGGAAAAAAATACAAAAGATGGGGGTAAACAAAGTCAAGTTCCTTGAAGACTAGTAAGAGACAAACTTCGGAAAGAAAAGACACAATAGAGAAAAAGAGAACAAAAAATCTGATACCACAAAGAATAAATAAATAAGGAACATATAAATAATTTAGATTTGAAAACTTAAATGAAGTGAATAAATTACTAAAAAATATAAAATATCAAAATCAAATCAAGAGAAAAATAAACATTAGATTTAAATCGTTAATCTTTCCATTTAAAAATGCCAGGTAGTAGAAGACACGTATGGACATTTTTCCAAACACGACACCCAGATGGCCAACAGATGTGTCTACATGAAAAGATGCTCAACATCACTCATCATCAAGGAAATACAAATCAAAACCACATGAGATACCTCCTCACACCTCAGAATGGCTAAAATTAGCAACACAGGAAGCAACAGATGTTGGCCAGGAGGAGAAAGGGGAAACCCCAAGATGCTGCTGGCTGGAACGCAAGCTGGTGCAGCCACCCTGGAGAACAACGTGGAGCATCCTCAGAAAGTTAAATAGACAATCGCACCACTGGGCACTTACCCAAAGGGCACAAAAATACAGATTCGAAGGAACACATGCATCCCAGTGTTTATTGCACAATGTCCACGAGAGCCAAACTATGAAGAGAGCCTGAATGTCCATTGACTGGAGAATGGATAAAGGAGATGTGTGTGAGTGTACAATATTACACACACGACACACACACACTGGAACAGGACGCAGCCATAAAAAAGAATGAAATATTGCCACTTGTAACAATGTGGATGGAACTAGAGGGTATTATGCTAAATGAAATAAGTCAGAGAAAGACTAATACCATATGATTTCACTCACGTGACGAACTTAAGAAGCAAAACAGATGAACACAGGGGAAGGAAGAAAAAAAAGAGGGAAGCAAATCATAAACTCTTAATTACAGAGGAAAACTGAGGGTTGCTGGAGGGGAAGGCAGGGGGCCTGGCCTGAGGGGTGCAGGGTATTATGGAGGGCACTTGCAATGATCAGCACTGGATGTTGTATGTAAGTGATGAGTCACTAAATTCTATTCCTGAAATCAATATTATACGATATGCTAATTAACTAGAATTTTTTTTTAAGATTTTATTTATTCATGAGGGACCCAGAGAGAGAGAGAGACGCAGAGACCCAGGCAGAGGGAGAAGCAGACTCCATGCAGGGAGCCCGACGCGGGACTCGATACCAGGTCTCCAGGATCATGCCCTGGGCCGAAGGCGGCACTAAACCGCTGAACCACCCGGGCTGCCCAATTAACTAGAATTTAAATAAAAACTTGAAACAACAATGAAAACAGCCAGGTGCTGATAACTGTATATGCAAGTTTTACCAAGAAAAAGATAAACTGATTTAAAACAAACTTTGCAAATAAATGAGTAAAAGAACCACTCTTTACTCATTGTGTGAGGCTAGTGTAACTTTTATAAATTAATAAATGGCAAATAATTTTTCTCCTTTAATCTGCTAATGTGAAATAGAACATTCAACTTTTGTTTAATGAACCAAACTTGCATTCTTGATACAAACCTTCCTTAGTCAGGATATATATTCAGGATATATATTTTTATATGCTGTTAGATTCAGTTGTGTAGCATTTAGGATTTTATACCTGTGGGTCACAAGCGATATTAGTTTTTGAGTCTACATTTTTCATCAGACATTGAAAATATTTCCTTCAAATACAGGAATAAGACAAGGACGCTTATAATCATTACTTGTATTCAGCATACTAGAGCTCATAGCTATCCTGGAAAAAAAAAGGTAAAAAGATTGGAAAGGAAGATACAAAACAGTCATTACTTGTATATAGAAAACTCAACAGAGGCAACAAATTATTAGAATGAGAGATTCTAAAAAGATCACAGCTACAAAAAAAAATACATAAAACAGCCAGTTGTATTTCTATCCCCAAACATAGCAAAAGTATTTGTTAAAATGATACAATTTACAATAGCACTGAAAACTATAAAGTATCTAGGAATGAATTTAATAAAATATATGTAATACTGCTCTGGGGAAAATGTGTAATTATACTCAAAGACATTGAAGAAGACTTCAAAAATGAAGGAAGTCATGGATACAAGATTCAAAGTCATAAAGATGTCTATTCTTCCTAAATTGATCTATAAACTAAATGCCATCCAATCAAAATCCCAGAGTTTTTTGTGAAAATGTACAAGGTGAGGGGATCCCTGGGTGGCTCAGTGGTTTAGCGCCTGCCTTCGGCCCAGGGCATGATCCTGGAGTCCCGGGATCAAGTCCCGTGTTGGGCTCCCGTCATGGAGCCTGCTTCTGCCTCTGCCTGTGTCTCTGCCTCTCTCTCTCTGTGTCTTTCATGAATAAATAAAAAGTAAAAAATAAAATATTTTTAAAAAAAGAGAAAAAAGAAAATGTACAAGCTGATTCTAAATATAAACAGGCTGCTTATTCAGAACAAACATCAAGGAGCTTGTCTGTCAGATATGGACTTTTTATAAAGCTATAAGACAATGTGATCTGGGTAGAGAAATAAACCAATAGATCAGAGTAAGTCACAATAGAGAGCTCAGAAACAAACCTGCATATATATATATATATGGAAAGTTGGTTTAAGACAGATTGGGCTTTAAAGATCAGTGGTTAAAAGATGGATTCCTTAATAAAAGACGCTGGGCCAATTAATCATACGATAAAAAAAAAGTATATACCTATAACACAACATAAATGTCATAATGAAAGAAAAAAAAAAAAACCAAAGGATAAAACTTCATAAAACAATAGAGGACAGATGTCTTTACGACTTCCAGATAGGGAAGGACTTCTAAAAACACAAAAGACACCAACCATAAAAGATTGACAAGTTCAGTACGACTGGAATGAAGAACTCTGTTCAACAAAAGCTCCAACACAGAGATTACACACCGAGCACCTGTTAGATGATGTCTGCAGCACATAAAATGACAAAAGATTATTACGGAGGATAAATAAGTAAGTCCTACAAATCCATTTGAAATCCAAAGAGAAGTAGGCAAAGACACAAGTAGTCCTTTCACCATGAGAAAATATTAGTGGAGAAAATATTAGTTCATAAACATGTGAGAAGAGGCTCAAGCCCATTAATAGAGAAATGCAGCCTAGGGCCGCAGGGGGCATCGTTGAAGCCTCCTCTATTTGTGACCCTAAACAATAAGACATAGAGGAGAGTAAGGAGGACCAGGGAGACACACCCGCTGAGTCTCGTAGACGCATAAATCGGAATAGTCACCCTGGAAATGCTTGGTATTTCTCAAAAAAAGTTGAGCGTGTTTCCACCCTGTGTGCGCTGCTGTGCTAATGCTGCGGCACCGCTTCTCACGCGCTACATGCGGCGGAATTCCTGGGACGGTTCCTTAAACATGGGTTATCGGACTCTGACCCTGAGCGTCTAATTCAGGGATTGGGGCCTAAGAATTTGCACTAAAAGGGGCGCCTGGGTGACTCGGCTGGTTGAGCATCTGCCGTCACTCAGGTGGTGATCCCAGCCCCGAGACAGAGCCCCACGTGGAGCTCTCTGCTCAGCGGGCAGCCAGCTTCTCCCTCTCCCCGCTGCTCAAGCTCTCCCTCCCTCTCAAATAAATAAATAAATAAAATCTTAAAAAAATGTTTTTGGGCGACTTCCCTGACTCTGGCCACCTCTCCGAGTCATGGAACCTCGCCCAGGAGCGCTCCCCATTAAAGCACTCTCCAACCTAAAAAAAATAAAAAAATAAAAATAAAAAAATGTTTTTGGAATTAAAAGAGGCTCCCAGGGCACCTGAGTGGCTCAATCATTTAAGCGCCTGATGCTTGGTTTTGGCCCAGGTAGTCATCTCAGGGCAGTAAGTTGAGCCCTGACACAGGCTCCGGGCTCAAGGTGAAACCTGCTTAAGATTCTCTCCCTCTGCCCCTTCCTCCTCTGGCCCCCTTCTCGTGCATTCTCTCTGAAAAAAAAAAAAAAAAAGAGATGCCCAGGTGGTTCAGCAGTTGAGCACCTGCCTTCGGCCCAGGGCGTGACCCTGGGGTCCTGGGATCGAATCCCACGTCAGGCTCCCTGCATGGAGCCTGCTTCTCCCTCTGCCTGGGTCTCTGCCTCTCTCTCTCTCATGAATAAGTAAATAAAATCTTTTTTAAAAATCTAAAAAGTAAAAGAATTAAAATGCAGTTCCAGATGATGTTGTTGGTGAGGGACCAGTCTTTTAGAACCGCGGCTACTAAGGGAACCCTCACACTTGCCATTCAGGGCAGGATATTAACACTGTCCTGCTTGCAGCAGGGAACCCAGAACCCAGGCATCCTGGGGCAGAAGGATGGTCTAAGTGGCATTACCGTACAATGAGCTCCCCGAGAGGACCAGGGCTTCTAAGACACCGGTGACACCCCAGTTTTTAAGCCAGGGGCACATGCCCACAGGCATCCCGTGAACTGTACACACGTGTGCGTGCTCACGTGTACGTGTGCTTCGTCGTGAATCTCTGAAGTCCCGCTTCACCTCACCGTAGAGGTCTTTAGGCCGCTGCCGGGGAAGGCAGGAAAGGCCGCAGCGGCCCCCACGCAGGCCCTGGGGGCACCTCCAAACCTCCACAGGCCCTGCCCGGTGGGCTACCTCAGCCGGCACCGTCACCAGACAAGGGAACATCCCGACCACCACAGCGCCCGCTCCCACGCGTGGTCGGGGCGCACCTCGGTGTCCTGCCTGCTGCTCTCTGGCAGTGCCTCCAAAAGCTTCTCTCCTTTTTCTGCCCCAGGTGAATGCTTTCAGCACCTGTGCCCCCAGCTTCCACCCAAGGGTCGCCCCATGTGGGGCCCCTCTCCGACCAATGCACCCCATGTGGGTGCCCCATCCACCACCTATGGGCCATTTCCCTGCTGTCCGGCCCTACGGCCGGGGTGGAATCACACTCAGGATTTGAGTGATGGGGGAACGGTGACTGGTCTCATCTCTCTTCTGACCCTAAGGCGCACATCACCCCCCGCTTCCTCCCCATTGCTCGCAAACACTTCTCAAGGCGCCTCCAAGCTCCTCGTTGCCCTTCGGTGACCGTAGGCCTCAAAATCAACACCGAGTCATGCACAAAGCTCCACGTGTGGGCAGACGGACGCTGCATTAACACCTCCTTCCCACCAGATCAATAGGCTTATTAGAAGGATGAACTCAGGTATCTACCATGATCATTTTTGTAATCTGGTCAGTTAATAAATGACTACGTTCAAGTGGAAAAATAGAAAAATAAAAAATAAATAAAACCTTCCCTGGTTACTAGCCACGTTGGGATGGTAGAAAAAGTGTTTTTGCAACTATGTCGTTAACAACTACTCATACGAACTTTATTAGAATTCCCAGGAACGTTTCACACGCGATGCTTAAGATACACCTAGAAAGTTGGCCCTCGGGAACTAAAACAATGGCCTTCAAGCTTTTCTCTTGGATCCAGCCCTTAAAACTTCCTTCGTGTTGTTGTCCATTTAGCTTATTTTATCATCATTCTCTGACCTCTGTGCTTTATAATCTTCATAAAATGAATAAGTCACCAATGATGTTCAAGCGACGGATCAAGAGTCCGGCAGGACCAAGGTGCCTGCATGGCTCCGCCAGTTAAGTCTCCAACTCTTGATTCCGACTCCGGTCGGGAGGTCGGATGTGAGACCGAACCCTGCGCTGGGCTCCTCCCTCAGCAGGGAATCTGCTTGTTCCTCTCCCTCCTCCTCTGCCCCTCCCCTGCTCGCTGCACAAGGTTTCTCTAAAATAAATAAATAAATAAATAAATAAATAAATAAATAAATAAATAAATAAATAATCTCTCTTTTTTTTTTTTAAGATTTATTTACTTATTAGTAAGAGACACAGAGAGAGAGGGAGGCAGAAGCAGAAGCAGGCTCCATGCAGGGAGCCCGATGTGGGACTCGATCCCAGGTGTCCAGGATCAGGCCCTGGGCTGAAGGCGGCGCTCAACTGCTGAGCCACCCGGGCTGCCCTAATAAATAAATCTTTAAAAAAAAAAAAAGAGAGAGAGAGAGAGAGAGTTCAACAGGACCAGACAAGTAGAGAGACCTAAGGCAGATCACTGGACCTCTTCCAGATTTATCTGTATCCACGAACGTACTCTCTGGTTACAGCCATCCAGCTGGGCATTAATCCTCCTTCATGTTTTTCTATTTTTCCATACGAACATTAAAGGAAACTATTACGGGGGCCCCAGGGTCTCAGTCAGTTAGGCACCCGACTCGTGGTTTCGGCCCAGGTCATGATCCCCAGTCACGCTCTACACTCGGCAGAGAGTCTGCTTCCAGGTTCTCTCCCCCATCCTACCCCCACTCACGTGGGTCTGCATTCTCTCTCAAATAAATAAATCTTAAAAAAAAAAAAAAAGAGAGAGAGAAACTATTACATAGTTTCTATAGATTCCCCTATATGTTACCACTATAGGGGATCCCTGGGTGGCTCGGCGGTTTAGTGCCGCCTTCAGCCCAGGGCGTGACCCTGGGGTCCTGGGATCGAGTCCCGCGTCAGGCTCCCTGCATGGAGCCTGATTCTCCCTCTGCCTGGGTCTCTGCCTCTCTCTCTGTCTGTATCTCTCATGAATAGATAAATATAATCTTTAAAAAAAAAAGTCACCATTATAATCTGAAGGGACTGAGCACGTAGCTCCGAGGTCTCTCAGCCCGGGACGCCACTGGGACACCACTGATGGTATCTGGCACCGTGACGAGGGCCGCCTGCAGGGAAGACAGGAGGAGGAGATGCTGGGTAACTGCTTCCCGGCGACTCTGTGGGGTCGCTGTTCCTGCCCTGGGCTGCCTGTTGCCAGAATCCTTGTAACTGGGACCGAAGTGAACTGTTTCATGTAAGGAAAGAAAGAGGCAGGGTGCGGGGAGATGACTCCAGGGGCCTGGAGTGACCCTAAAGCCAGGATCCAAGCTGGGAGAGAATGAAGCCAAACGACACGGTATTTTTTTTTTCTCCAAATGAATTTAATTCTCTTCCAGCCCCAAAGAAGGGGAAGGACATAAAGTTTAAAAACAAAAATTGCAAAAAAAAAAAAAAAATACACAAGCCATTAAAAAATTAAGTCCCCTCCCTCAGCAATAAATACTGAAATGATATATACACAGGAGCCCGGGAAGGAGGCAAGAACAGGGGCCCGGGCCTCGGTCCCGGAGGGACCCCCACGCTCCGCCGACACCACTCCTTGCCTGAACCGTGGGGGGCACAGGAGGCGGCAGCAGAGGCGGGCACAGGCTGGGGGCCTCGAGCACCCCGCCAGCGGGGTCCCTGGGGTGCTGCGGCCGGCCGAGCTGCTCAGGGCCCGTCCTCGCAGCCACGTCCAGGCCGGTCACTCGCACTGCGGCCGTGATGCCACGGTGGCCGCAGCCTGACTGCTGGGGCCCTGAGGCTTCCCGTTCACCACGAGCAGCACGGGGGTCTCCACGCGGACGCTGGCAAAGGAGAAGTCCTGTGGGAGACAAGCACACGGAGGTCCACCTCGGGCCCCCCGGCCCGGCCCCCCAGCACCCCTCAACAGGGCAAAGGCAGCAGAGGGATGGGACTCCCCACACTTCCCAGCTTTGGAAGGAAACGTCTGCGGCGGGGGGGGGGGGGATGGGAGGGGAGCCAGTGATTCCACGAGAACGGGACAATTGTCTGAAAAAAGGCGGGCCCGGCGCAGCCCGACCCTCGGGTGCCCCGGCCTCCACACCGTGGGCCCGTCCCCAGCGTTTCTCCGCAGCGGAAGCCAGGGACACGGGGCACCCGCTGGCTCAGCCAGGGTGGCGGGACCCCCAGGGCCACCCAATAATGAGGCCCTGACCCCAAGACCAGACACGCGGCCGCCACGAGGCCGCTCAGTCCAAGTGTCCCCAAGGCCCGACACTAATGCGCCAGACGTAAATTCAAGCCACTTCTCTTCTCGTATGAGAAGGAAGACAGAGAAGGCACAGTGCAGACATTCTGATAACAGAAATCTCCCTCTAGCACTTCAAATGTGCTTTAAGTCATGAAGTTCTAGGACTTCAAGTTTTATGACTTTAGTTATGAAGTTTTATCACTTGAAGTCATAAAGTAATAAAACACGGTAAAAGATCTCCATCCAAAGCATATTGTCCCACTCCTGGGAGTGTGAAGGCATGAATTAAAGAGGCCTCATAAATCAAATTTTTTTAACATCCTACCAGGAACACAGGCAGTGACAAAAAAAAAAAAAAAAAAAAAAGCCAATTTATATAAGGGTCTGGAGTGACCCTAAAGCCAGGATCCAAGCTGGGAGAGAATGAGAGAATTCCTTATATAAGGAATATAAATAGCCAATAAACATATGATAAACTAGTCAACTTCAAATATAATCAAGAAACCAAAGCAAGAGAGCGGTGATGCTGTGTTCTTCACGTGAAAGCAGCACCCGACGTTTCAGAGGCTTCTCCCCTGAGCTGAGACGACTCAGGCAAGCTGTGGCACACACCTCTAGGGGGAGGCACGGCCTCCCAGGACCAGGCGGCAGCACCGGAGGCCCAGCCCCTGCGCCCTCTGGAGCCTGAACCCCTCAGAAGTTCACGGAAGTAAATCATCCCAGATTTGGACAGGTGCCCGCTCTGGAGCTGGATGCCTCTACAACAGGGAGAGTGTAGAGACGGCCTAGATCCAGGGGCAGCAAACTGTCTCCCGTAGGCCTTGGGGTCCTGCGGCCGCCACCAAGGACTCGTGCCCTCCAACGCCGTGGCCCGGGAAGCAGCCGTGCGAGCCCGGCTATGCTCCCGAAGGAGTTCGCTTGTGGACGCTGACGTTCAAATCTGCTGTAACGTGCAGGCTTCACCAACTATCATCACTCCTCCAACTGTTTTCGTTTAAAAATACGGACACACTTGTCTTGCCGGCCACACAGGATAGGCAGGGAGCCGGGTCTGGCCACCAGGCCGCTACCTGCCAACCCCTGATGGGCACGACGAACGAGTGGACCGACAGGTCCTCTTACGAGGTTTCCGGGACTATGACATGAGCCCGCATGGGCCACAAAAGCTATCGGCACAGCGTCCCGTGGTCGTGTTCTATAAACATGAGCCATCGTCGTCACCTTCATCACCACCGGAGTGTGTGTCGATTCAAAACAAAGTTGCAAAAAAAAAAAAAAAAAAGCCACAAAGTTGCAAAAGTTGCAGAATAGAGACTGGGGGCATCCATAAGGAGCTGCTAAGA
Source organism: Canis aureus (assembly GCF_053574225.1). Classification (NCBI taxonomy): domain Eukaryota; kingdom Metazoa; phylum Chordata; class Mammalia; order Carnivora; family Canidae; genus Canis; species Canis aureus. The sequence continues at coordinate 24,255,807 of NC_135623.1, forward strand.
GTGACAGCATCTGAGGGAAGGTATTTCAGCCCATTTAAAAAAAAAAATTTTTTTATTACGAGAACCAGCATCTGACGCTGTGTAAGTTCGAGGTGTGCAACGTGCTTGTGTACTTCGCATCTCCACTGGAAGGAGACGAGCACCAGGTGTCAGTGAGCACGTCCACCAGGTCGGAGGACTGTTGCTGGCAACAGTTAGGATCTAGCCCATTGGCGACTAAAGTACGCAGGACCGTCCTGTTGTGACTGCTGTCCTGTACGGTAGCTCTCCAGGTGTGTCTGTCCAGTCACCGCAAGTCTGCAACCTGAACAACCTCCCCCCAACCCCTGGCGACCACTATTCCATTCCCTGTTCTCATGAGTCCAGCCTTACTAGATTCCATATAGAACTGATATCATACAACATTTGTCTTTCTCTGTCCGGTCCATTTTTAAAATTCTTTTTAACAGTAGTTTCCCTTTTTAGTAAAAAAAAAAAAAAAAAAAAGTGTATGCACATCATAGATCTGTGTATTGTGTATACACACATGTGTGTTCATGTATCACTTTGCATATTTGCTAAAAGACATAAATTGGTCCCGCTTTCAGAGCCTACGAGCTACGAGAAAATCCTGACCGTCACTCACTTTTCCTTTGTGCTGGATTCGGTGAAGCCGGAGGCTGGGCTCAGGGATGGCGACAGAGTCCCCAATGAGCACTCCCCAGCTCTGCACCATGTTGTACACCATCACGGCACAGCACGGTCCATCAGAGTCCACCAGGCCGAACGTGCTGCCAGGGGGAGGAAGGAGGGCCAGGAGGGGTGGGGAGGACAGCGGGCAGGAGAGAAGAGCAAAGACAGTGGTTTTAAAATACCAACGAAACGAACAGAAGCTTTCTCGGTTGCTTAGTGAGCTTGCGGCAGGCACCGTCACGCACGGTGCGTGTCTGCGTCCTCACTCCTTACACGGACAGCATCTCTGGTAAAGCACAGATGCACCAGACCCGCCGGTCACTTTGCCACAAACTGGAGACATGTGTTCACCGCGACCACTCGGCAGGTGTTGGTGATGAGCCCGCCCCAAATGCTGTAGCTGCAACGTTATTCCTGGTCCATCCACATCACCGCCACAACCGTCCAGCCCTCGCACGAGTACCTATCGTGCGTCAAGCTCCGTGCTCAGCAAGTCAACAGTGATCCACTACGAGTGAGCTCACAGTCCAGCAGGAGTCTGACCCCTCAATGGTCACAAGTGTGAGAGGCTCCAGAACAGCTTTTCCCCTGTGCTGAGTTCAGTGGGGCCGAAGCTGAGACCACGGGAACCCAGAGGAGAAATGTCCAAAACTAGAAGGCACGGAGGCGCCTTGAGGAGCCCCTCAAACTGAATGGTAAAGGATGAATATTTATCCGGGCTACGAAAGGAAAACTAATCCTCAGTGGGAATAAAAAACCTCCGGGGGAATGTGGACAGGGATTAACCGGGGGGGGCGGGGGGGGGGGGGGGACAAGAGAACTTTCCGAGGTGCTGGTAATTCATGTTCTCTGTCTTGACGGGTGTTTAGGTCACTCACACGGGCTATGTACTAGTCAAAACTTGGCAAATATAGGGGATCCCTGGGGGACTCAGCGGTTTAGCGCCGCCTTCAGCCCAGGGCGTGATCCTGGGGACCCAGCATCGAGTCCCGCATCGGGCTCCCTGCATGGAGACTGCTTCTCCCCCTGCCTGTGTCTCTGCCTCTCTCCCTCTCTGTCTCTCATGAATAAATAAATAAAATCTTAAAAAAAAAAACCTTAGCAAATATACACTAAGGTTCGTGTATTTCATTCTATATAAATTTTACGTAAAAGAAAACTAAACAAATCAAGCTCTAGTTAAAGACTACATGCTAAAGTATTCACAGGAAAGATACTGATCTCTGCAATTTCTTCAGCACTGCACCAAAAATAAGATGGATCAATGGATGAATTAAGGGACAGACAGATACGTGACAAACCAGCACAGTAAAATATTAGCAGAATATAGGTGGTTGGGTACAAAGATGTTCACCGCAAAATTTTTCCAATTGTATTATATGCTTGAAAATTTTTATACTAAAATGCTAGGGGGCAGGAGGGCGGGGAACATGAGCTATATCAAGAAGCAGCCAAAGAATTATCCAGACAGACACGAACTGTGTGTAAAGGTATGGAGGCATGAAAATAGCTGTTCTGAAACCTAAAAAATTAGGCCAAGAGGCTCAAGTGGGAAAGTAAAAGAGGAGAATGGAAGGAGGCAGGCAGGGAGCAGAGTACGAAGGGCTCTGCATGAGTTCCAACTTTATCCTAAAAGCAAGCACGGTAGTAGTAAGGGAGGGATTTTACGTAAGGAATGGCAGTGGTCAGCTCTGCGTCCAGCAGACGTTGCTCTGCACCGTGGAGCACTGGGCAGAAACCAGGGAGCTGGAAGATGTGTCTGCAGAAGCAATGAGGTGCGAGACTGAATCTGTAGAGACAGAAAAGAGGCGCGCACAAAACAAGTGCTGAACTGGGTGAGCGTCACAATGCAGGAGAAAGGAGACTTGCAGAACGACTTCCAGAAGCCTCTGTTAGGGGACTGAGCAGACGAGCTACCACCAACTGACAAGGAAATCAGGGAGGACAAACAGTTTGGAGAGAAAGAGGAAGCAAGGGTGGCCCAGGTGGCTTAGCAGTTTAGCGCCGCCTTCAGCCCAGGGCATGATCCTGGAGACCCGGGTTCGAGTCCCACATCAGGCTCCCTGCATGGAGCCTGCTTCTCCCTCTGCCTGGGTCTCTGCCTCTCTCTCTCTCTGATGAATAAATAAATAAAATCTTTAAAAAAGAAAGGGGAAGCAAGTAATTTTGACGATACTGAGTTAGAGATTTCTGACTGGAGCCCAGAGGTAGTTGGACACAGAAACCTAGAACTTAGAGATGAGCCCCGGACTGCAGATACGCCTGTGGGCACAGCGGAGGCCGCCAAAGCCTTCAGTTGTGTAACATCACCAAGAGATGACCGTACGTGAGATGGTGAAGAACTGGTGCTCATGCCATCCCTTGGCACACCCGAATCCCCAACCAACGCCCCAAACAAGCCCAGCATTCTCCTGGAGAATCCGATCGAGGCCTCAGAATCCTCCTACACGGTACGTTGGGCAGCCACTACCAAGTGGTAAAAGTTGGCACCCATTTGCCGTCCTGAGAAAGAGAAAAGAGCAAAGGAACAAAAACAGAGTCCTCCTGGAACCTAACAGTGAGAATTTAAGAAAAAGAGAAACCAAGGAGCGACAAAATATTTGTTCTCAAGGCCCCCACCTCTGTCTACATCTCCTTTTCTTCTTCTTAGGGCTACGGTCTGCTCTAGGTAACCGAACTTTTCTCAACTATCCTCTTGTTCTCCAATTCCTAGGTCTCTAGAGAATGCCACGCAGAGAGCTCAGGCATCTAATGGGAAGTATTTCAGTTTGGATGAGGTAGAAGGGATATGAAAGAGCACAGTGAGGGACAGGTCCGAGCGTTCTGGAGCCACGCGGCGGAAGCCACAGGAGCAGATGCGGCAATGCTAGGAAAAACCACCTCAGTAGAAAACAGAAAAAGGAAACCAGTCAGTGAGGCTTTAGGAGGTGAGTGAGGACAGGGGGTGACAGCATGGACCAAACCCTAATTTCTCAAGAGTTAAAAAATTTCCTGAACAAGGGGTGCCTGGGTGGCTCAGGAGGTTGAGAGCACAACTCATGATCTCAGGGCTGTGGTTTCAAGCCCTGCACCGCGTGGTTAAATTAATTAAATTAATATAAATTAAAATCAAACAAATCTTGGGACGCCTGGGGGGCTCAGCAGCTGAGCGTCTGCCTTTGGCTCAGGGCGTGACCCCGGGGTTCCAGGATCGAGTCCCGCATCGGGCTCCCTGCGTGGAGCCTGCTTTCCCCCTGCCTGGGTCTCTGCCTCTCTCTGTGTGTGAATAAATAAAATCTTTAAAACACTAAAAAATAAAAATAAATAGACAAAATCTTTAAAAAAGAAATTTTCTAGGTAATTGATCTTGACTCATTTCCTCCGCTAGACTGTGAGCACCTTCACCCGGATCCTCTGTATTACACTCCCTACCATACAGAGAGCAGACACTCGATAAATATTTGTTGAATAACATCTAAGACAATCTCCCCTCAGGTCTTAAACTCTGACTCAAAGCCAACCTTCCAGAACTCCCTCGGCACACCTAAATCCAAACAGGACTGAAAATTCATTCTCCTCCAAATTCTGTCATCATGAAATCACAAAGAGGCAGGATAATTTCAGAATTCCGTAACTTTCCACATGCCTGTCCGACTGCAGCTGTGATGCAGGAACCCGAGCACCGAGCTCCAGAAGACAAAGCAGACGGCAAAGCAGACGGTGGGGCATCGCCCGGACCACACCTGCTCAGGGGAGCCACGGCGGGGAGAGCTCACTCACCTGCGACCCCTGAGCACGTCCTCGGCGGCAGAGAAAGGGCAGGAAGTGAGATGGGTTAGCTCCAAGAATGACAAAGAGGAAAGGCGGGGGGACTCACAAGGGGACCTTCTCCTCCGTGGTGAGGCTGAACACCACCTTCCCCAGGACCACGGCTCCGCTGTTCACTCCCGGCTGCAGCGCGCTCAGCGGCTTGAGCTCCAGGCTCAGCTTCTGCCCAGAGGCCGACTGGTAGCGCCCATCAGCACAGGGGCCCAGGTGGGCCGGGCGCAAGCTTCCCAGCATGCTCTGCAACTTTTTGGTCTTCACCTTTCCCTGCAAAAGAGAAAAAGAAAGGAAAAGTAGGAAGCTAAGACTAGTCCGTCTCGCTGAGGGTCTACTCCTCCTCCCGCCTGCCCGCATCCCTGGACAGCATCACCACTGCCGAAGCCTACTTGATTCTACTTCATGCACCCCCGAGAGAATAAAACCAGGACCCTGCCCTCCGACGGCGTTACCTTGCTCTCCAGGAGGCTGGTCAGTCTACTGAGGAACTCCAGCAGCTGCTGCTCCCGCTGCCGGGGCTCTGGCCAGCCAGGGTCCAGTGCTGCAGCCCGAGAGAAGCCCTCCAGGGCCTCCCCATAGTTCTCTTCGTACTTATGTAACTGCATAAGAAGTAACCGAAAAGCTCCTGATTACGTGTGTATTTAACCCAAACTCTGCCGGGGCAGTAATGGCGCCACGGGCCAGGAACCTGCAGAAATAAACTGTTTCCCTTCCCGTTCCATGGTGACCAACCTGAAGAAACAGTAATGCTTTCCCCCCTCATCCTGCCTAAGGAGATCACAAACCCCAAAGATGGGGTCATTTCACAGAAGCTCACTCCCAAATCCTGTACAAGCCACGCCGCATGGGCCGTGTCACTCTATATTTATACTTATAATGAACGTTTCAGAAAAGTCTTCTAAGCCGTTCCTCCACCCTCTGCGTGCCCTCCCACCTCCTCGGCCCCTTCTCCTTTCCCACCAGAGACTCCATCAGATCCCAAAGTCAAATAGCCAGGTCTTCCTCGAAACAACCCGGCTGTCCTCGGGCAAAGGAATACGCCGGTATTGGCCAGGCTAGGCCCACGTGTCACCCGCTGGACTGTCAGACAGACGGCCACCCGCCCACAGGTCTTACCGTTGCCCGGTTCAGATGAAGGTCAGGATTGCTGCAAGCTGTCCGGTCAACCTTCTCCTATCGTGGGAGAAAGAGACGATCAGTGGATGGCGCCTCACTCTCTGGGATGGCTGTGCCCAACATGGCCCAGGCCTCTGCCCCCTGGAAAACGCAGGTTCCGTCACTGTCAAAATGCTAGCTGTACCCCTGCCCCCCACCCCCATTACACAGTACCTGCCTGAGTGGGGTTACTCAGCCCCTGACGCCTCCAGGAGGTAATAAGGGTTCCGTGTGTGCATAAAACTCTGACATATGATAATCATTTCTCCGTGCAACAGTACAGAGATAAAAGTATAAAAGCATTTTGATAAAAAAAAAGGAAAAAAAAAAAGAAAAAGTTTTAATGGTGAGAGAATGGTAAAAATGAGGAAGGCTAGAAATGTCCTCCAATACATTTCCTCTGCCCATGAGCCCGGCTCATATACAGGTACATTCAAGCCCCCTTCAAACACCCACTGAAAGTCAAATTCTGATTCTGGAATTTAAATAAATGGGTGGCCAAACAGCATGAAGAGCAGACCGATGTGCCATGAACAAGCTGCCAGGTCCCTGGCTGCGCTCATTTTCCTTTTCTAATTATGTTCATTGCCTAGCACATTACAAAAGTACATACAACATGGATTAAAATGGTTTAAATGGTTGGTTCAAATATGTTTAAAAATGCAGGTTTGGGGCAGCCCAGGTGGCTCAGCGGTTTAGCACCTGCCTTCAGCCCAGGGTGGGACCCCAGGGTCCCGGGATCGAGTCCCGTGTCGGGCTCCCTGTGTGGAGCCTGCTTCCCCCTCTGCCTGTGTCTCTGCCTCTCTCTCTCTCTCTCTATCATAAATAAATAAATAAATAAATAAATAAATAAATAAATAAATAAATAAATAAAATCTTTAAAAAGATGCAGGTTTGGGTGAAGAAATTACGAGTCAAAAGCAACAATTTGGTGGGAGCCAAATATAAAAATTTTAAAGAGTGCACTGTTACTATTTTTTTAAACATAAACATCCACCAAAGTAAAAAATTAGACTAAACTATAATTCCTCTGCCTTCAAATTCCCTGATTGGAAAAAAAAAAAAAAAGTCAGTCCCTAAACGACAAACATAAATATAAGGCAGCTGCGTTCTTCATTCTGCACACCGAACAAAGTAAGTAGTGGTTAAGAAGCAGCTCTCTATGTCAAGAGAAGAAAGGTGAATGCGAGGCCCAAATAAAAACTGCTCCGAGGCCAAGGGGAACTTTCTTACAACGAGGCATCAGGAACTCCAGCCTGAAGGAAATCTCCCACGTAAGCAGTTACTGATGGAAAAACGGCCTGAAGGCCCAAGCAAAGCAGGAGCTCCAGTGGATTAATCCTGACGAGATGATGTCCGATGGACTATATGCTGTTTTCTATTTTAAAGATTTTCTTTTGAATCAACCTCTACAGCCAACATGGGGCTCGAATTCACAATGCTGAGATCAAGAGTCGCATGCTCATAAAATCTTTAAAAAAGGCGGGGGGGAGCGGGGAATCCCTGGGTGGCTCAGCAGTTTGGTGCCTGCCTTTGGCCCAGGGCGGGATCCTGGAGTCCCAGGATCGAGTCCCAAGTCGGGCTCCCTGCATGGAGCCTGCTTCTCCCTCCTCCTGTGTCTCTGCCTCTCTCTGTGTCTCTCTGAATAAATAAATAAATTAAAAAAAAAAAAAAAAAGAGTCGCGAGCTCTACCCACCGAGCCAGCTGGGTGTTCCCACTGTCTCCGATTTTAGCCTATGGAAAATCCAGAGCCACAGTATCTCATGGGATAAGCACTTAATTTATACATAAGCATCAGAGCTTTCGTTTTTCTTTAAAAACGTACACAAATATTAACAGACGTTATTTTAACGTGGACTCTTTTCCCATGACGAGAGATGGACATGTGGGGACGGGCTCCATGACTCGGTCAGGAGCGCCCGCAGGAGACTGGATAGCTCGAAGACCCCTCTACCTTGCAGGTGGTGCCTAACACTGCGGTTATTGGGGGAAACAAGTCGCCCCTGCACACGGCGGAGGCCGCCAACCATGGCCTGTGCTGCTTGAAGGGCCACGCACAACACTGACGGACACTCTGGCCTCCGTCGTGGCCACAGTACTTACTGCTTGGGCATAGGCGCTGAGGGCCTGCTGGGAGATCTTGGGGTTCTGGCCCGTGTTGAAGTAGAGAGAAAGATACGCATTCCCCAGGATATCTGAAAGAGAAGCAAAGGGCTTCCGGTGGGCAGGGGCTTGGAGCCGCCACTGCATCCCGACGGACTGAAAACTCGGCAACATTTCCCGTCCCTGTCCTCTAGGGCCATAGGATGTACCCATGTCCAGGCAAACAGCGACTTCTGGCTCCGCAGGGCTGCAAGTCACGAGCCACGGGACCCGGGGCCAAGGCAGGAAGAGCTGAACTATAATCCCCCACGAGCTGGAGGCCCAGCATGGACAAGTCGGGGAGTCCCCGGCATGAGGAGGCCCCACAGCACCGTGAGATTCACCCCCAGAAGCTTAACCAAGTCCCACGGCACGCATCCAACAAAACTCCCCAATCCTGCCAACAGGGGGAAGGGGCAAAAGGACTGCTCCCAAGTATGTGGAGCACCTGCTCTTCACAAGGCCGCCGCCCAGGACACACTACCCAACCAGCACTACCGAACCCACAGGGGGACAACATCCCCCTGGCCGTCCCTGTCCCCGGGGCCCGGGAGCCCGCAGCTGCCACCCACGCTAGCCATCCTGCCCCCCTCAGTGCCCCCTGGGAACACGCTGGTGAGTCATCCCGGAGGCCAGGCTCAAGATACAACCTCCCTGGGTCACCCCGAACAGTCTATTCGAAAGGCCCCGCAGCTGCAAGACCCCCCGATAACACCAGATTTAGCAGCTTCCAAATGCCACGGGCCCAAGGGGCAGACGCAGACCCAGAGCAGAGTCCTGGGCACGCCGCACAACGGCCCTGCCCAGCTGATGTGGAAGCACAAGCATCGTCTCTTGGAGGAAAAGATCCAAGACCCCCTAGAACAGTGGTTCATCCAAACCCCTTCCACGCCTCCTCAAGACTAAGGTGCCCGGGCCTGACCCTCAGGACAGACTCTACAGCTGGGCTCCAGACAAGTGTGGCGCGTAGCCGTGCTGAGCACCACTGCTCCAGAAACCTGCTGGAGAGCCTTTGGGAGCACTCACACCAGGAGCGGCCGTCGTGGACGTCCATCTGCACAGCCAACTTGGCCTGGCGGACGCTGTCCATTACGTGCCGAGAATGTTCGTCTCCGGTGTCGGCCCGCAGCTGGCGCAGCACCATGGACAGGTTCTGAAGCGACACTTTGTTCTTGCACTGCAAATGCAGAAGTCATACTCAACCCTCCTGACTCTATTTCCCCTTTCCAGATCTTTCCTATCGTAACCTTGCAAATCCAATTTTTCATCTTGGTTCTTACAGTCATCTCTACATGTTCGGCCCCCGTCTACAAGGATCAGCTTGGTTGTTAATTTGTATTTATGAATTGTATTAATTTGGTTGATTCTCCTCTATCCCTGAACCTGATGCCATCGTCTTCTTCCTTCCTCGGGCCCGTCCCTGTTTTCCTCAGCAGCAGGTCCGCCCCCCTCTCCCCCTCCCCTCTGATTCCGTTCTCCCGGTTCCAGTACAGTTCTGTTCTGGGATGCGTATCCTGGGGAAAGTCACGGAACCAGAGGAGTCTCAGCCTTCCCATCTGTGCTTCCCGAGCGGTAGTAGACGGCTCACGTGGGTGAGGGCTCCCGAGAAGCAGGTGTGGGCAGCCGCAATATCCCCTTTCTTCCAGTACACCTCACCCAGCTGGTTCCAGGCTTCCACCAGCTTGGGTTCCAGCTTCACAGCCTTTGACAGAAGCTCCTCAGCCTTCGGGCTGTAGTCAGGAGTCACATTCAGTGCCTTCCCAGTCAGCATCAGCACCTGTGCCTTGCCCTGGACAGAACCTAAGAGGAAGGGGAAGGCAGAGGAGGTTGGGAAGACCAGGACACTTCCTCTCAAGAAGCCACCTCAGGTCAGCCCTAGGAGTGAAACAGCGGAAGAAAACCCTGGGAACAAAGAACTCACTGAACGCCTACCATCCGCAGACCCCTCCCACGGTAGGCAACGGGGTGGCGACCGGAGCACTCTCCCTGCCTTGGAGGGGCCTACAGTCTAGGGGAGAGGACAGGGCATAATTGCGCAAAATTAAAACAACCATGAAATACCCAATGAATGCACCCAGCGAACGGGCTTTAAAGAGCGAAAAGGGGATCCCTGGGTGGCGCAGCGGTTTGGCGCCTGCCTTTGGCCCAGGGCGTGATCCTGGAGACCGGGATCAAATCCCACATCGGGCTCCCGGTGCTGGAGCCTGCTTCTCCCTCTGCCTGTGTCTCTGCCTCTCTCTCTCTCTGTAACTATCATGAATAAATAAAAAATTTTAAAAAAAAATTAAAAAAAAAAAAATAAAGAGCGAAAAGGAGGGGCATCTGGACGGCTCCGTCGGGTAAGCGTCCAAGTCCTGATTTCAGCTCAGGTCATGGCCTCAGGGCCGTGAGATCAAGCCCCACATCACACTCCACGCTCATCAGAGAGTCCACTTGGGATTCTCTCTCTCCCTCTCCCTCTGCTCCTCCTCTAACCCCTGTGCTTGCTCTCTCTCAAATAAAAAGATAAATCTTTTAAAAAATGTTTTTTAAAAAAAAGTGAAAAAAAAATGAAAAAATAAATAAATAAAATAAATAAAAATTTTTAAAAAGTGAAAAGGAAAAAAGACAAGACCCTCTGGTTAAGAAAATGATGTACACAAAGACAGCGAGGCTGAAAGCCATGCGGCACGCTCAAGGGAGAACGGACACCCAGCCTGATAGGCCTCACTTACAGCTCCTCTGTGAGCAGTGGCCGGGGGCGGGGGGAGGGAAATACGGACAAAAATGGTCAGACGGTGGAGACTGGAGCACCGAGTTAGGGTGCGCAGACTACAACCAGTCAGTAGCAGGAATCTCCGAATAACGTGAGCAGCAAGGCAGGCACGAGGGAAGACTCCACGCAGGAGGTGACATTTAGAAATTTAATAGCATGATCGGTACATACATGAATTTGAAGTAAAAGAACTTGGAGGAAAAAAGGCCAGCTAAGAAGAACAGCTTAGGGGGCGCCTGGGGGGCGCTCAGATGGCCGAGCATATGCCTCCAGCTGCGGTCACGATCCCGGGGTCCTGGGGTCAAGCCCCACGTCAGGCTCCCTGCTCAGCGTGGAGACGGCTCCTCCCTCTGCCGCCACCCACCCTGCTCGTGCTCTCTCTCTCTCTCTCTCAAATAAATAAAATCTTTAAAAAAAAAAAAAAAGAAGAAGAAGAACAGTTTGGAGGCATCTGGGTGGCTCCGTCAATTGAGAGTCCATCCCACTCTTGGTGTCAGTTCAGGCCATGATCCTGGAGCCTGGACACGGAGCCTCGAGGGAGGCTCCACGCTCAGCCCGGGGGGAGTCTGCTCCCCTTCTCCTTCTCCCTTGGCCCCTACCCTGCTCTCACGAGCGCTCTCTCTCTCCCCATCTTAAATAAGTAAATCTTAAAAAAAAAAAAAAAAAGAATAGTTTAAGCAACAGGTATGTTATTTCATGCCATTGCTGTCATCAAACTTCAGGCAATGTCGTTGGAGGACCCAAAGGCAGCCGGCCACAGGGGCGCTCGGAGGACGCGCTCTGCTGAGCCTCGGCGGCAGAGTTTCCCACGAGTGAGAAACCAGAGGGTCCACAGAAAAAGAGCAAACTCCTGCGTTTCGGCGAAGGGCAGGGGTCACGGGCTCCTTGCCCCTCATACCCACGACTTCCTCCATCCGCTGCAGGGTCTTCTCCATCTCCTCCCGCACGTCCCGCTGCTTCCTTCCAGCATCCTCGACACCGTGGGTCTCGAAGTAGCACTCTCGAAAGGAATACAGCTGATCCACCAGGTCCTAGGAGAGTAGGAACGGTGCCGGTGCCGTAGGAGGAGAGCAGCTGGCCCGGGGCGGAGTGGGCTAGCCCTGTGGCTCCCGCCTAGCAAGCCGACCTGACCCCTACCCCAGGACGGACAGACGCCACGGGTCATAAAGGAAGTGGCCGGGTCCCAGCGCCCACCCCTGCCCCGCGGCCACAGCTCCTCCCGTCCGGGCGCCAGCAGGGCCTCCAGCAGGACTACACCCCTCGGCAGCCCACACGCCAGGGGACAGATGCTTTGCAACTTGAGATGAAATGTCATTAAGATAACCTTAGGTTCCTGGTCCCCAGAGCACCAAACCTTGAAATTCACCCTTAAACCCAGACGTGCTAACAAAAACAATCTTACTCCCAGTTTTGCCTGTGCTGGTACTTTGTGGTCATGAAAACGCGGAGAGCCACTGCTTTCCGCAGCAGGGACCAATTTAAGTTTGAGAACCTTGGTGTCCTTACAGGATCGTTTCCTTAAACACTCGTGGTTTTTTTATTTTGTTTTTGTCATCGGTTGGCTCTCTTGCCTTCGTCCCAAGTAAATGCTCCATTTCCTATTTTAAATACCTGTGTCCGAGCCCTCCTGTGCACCAAAGCCTTTCCATTATCTATTCTCTCCTAAAATGGACAGCGGCAAAAATATGTAACACAATTGCGTGTCATCCTAACTACGTCCGCAGCCCCCACCCCGCCCCCAGGCCGTGATGGACCAAATCAGCCTCGTTTCTGGTCCCACCGCTGCAGGGGCCTCTCGCTTTGTTTCTACCCCCCCATTCCCCGCCCTTAGACACAATGACCCTACCAAGGTGTTCACCACGGCCCACGCTCTCCGATCCCCAGGCCGGCAAAGGTCTACCTCCTATCGCAGCCTGAAGACTGTAGGATCCGACCTGGCACCCTGCAGGCAGCCCCAAACCCCACCTGGCACCTCCCTTCTTCAGCAGCCAAGGCACCGGCCTTCCCTGTGCCCCCAGACCCAGCACGCTCGGCCCACCTGCCCGGGGGGGCTGCCCTCGGGCCTCCCTCCCTGTCCTCACCTAGACTTTGGTGCCCTTAACTTCAGACCCCACCCGGAGGAAAAGGCCGAGCAGAACCCCCTGTAGCACCAAGGTGGCTCCGGGGTATTACTGTCCGGCCTCAGGCTGCAGATTCTGACTTCAGAAGCGTCAGCAGAACTCAGACACCCTTGCCAAGCGCCCCAGATGACTGCGGGGAAAACGGTCCCTAAAACACGCTGAGAGAAACACTCTTTTATTACACTCCTTCTGCCCTAAAACGACCACGAAATCCGAACGTAGCGCCAGTCCCACGGACCAGCAAGGTCCGCGTCCTCCTCCCCGCTGCTGGGTCCCTGCAGCACCCTGCCCGCCCCCCAAGACGCCCGCACCCCCTGCCGAGCCCACATAGCACAGATGGGCCCAGGAAGGCAGGTCTGGGGGGACGCACCTGGTGCCCCCCAATCAGCTTGGTTGCATGTTGGGGATTCTAGGGGGTCTCACAGCCTGTTTTCCCGCCGTGAAAGCAAATATGCGTGAAATTGTGTGGCTTTGTTTTGCTGCAGTGAACATTCTTGTCTCGTGGAAAAAATCAACATAAGTTGCTAAAATTCAAACAGGCGCGCGTGAACCCACAGAGCTAAAACTCCTCCTCGTCACCCCACGTGGCAGGGAGAACCCCGCGGAGGGCGTCCGCAGCCCTTGTTCTACACGTTCACACACAAACACACAGTGTTTGTAACACAGACCGGGCCTGCGACTCGCTTCCCCGGCCTGGCCTGGGGAACGAGATTAAGGAAATCCGGGTCAACTGGAGGAGAAATGCAGGCCACGCTCTAAGGGTGTTGTTCTTTGAACACGTTCAAGAGACAGACAGGTGTCTCCCTGCGCGGGCCTCTGCGCCCTAAGCTCCAGGCAGGTGCCAGCCGGCCCGGTGTGAGGTCGCTGCAGGCCGGGGCCGGGGGCACGGGGTCGGAGCCCCACACCGGTAGGGAGGTGACAAATACCCACAACAGTAAAAAAAATAAAATAAAAACTACATTCTGGGCTGTCCTAGAACACACGGAACTGAGTTTCTGAGGTTTAAGGACAATCTTGGTCCTGGGCAGAAGGTGAAGGGCGGGCACCCAGGCAGCGCCCACCTGCCAAGTCCCACGGGAGCCGCCAACCGGGAACAGGGCGGGGCCGCCCCGCATCACCCCCCACGCGGGGGCCGAGGACAAGAACCAAACCCGGAGAGTCCTGAGGGCAGTGACCGGCTACGGCGGGGCACTCGGTCATCGAGCTGCCCACGGCGGGGGAGCAGGGCGAGGAGGTGGCCCCCGTGGGAACGGGGACGCCCGTGGGAAGGAGGACCCCGCGGCGACAGCTGCTGCACACCCGGACCCGCGGCGCCCGGATAGGCGAGCCCAGGGGGAAACAACCCCGAGAAGGAGCAGGACAAAGTCAGGGGCCAACAGCGTCCTGTACCCGCTAGTGAACCAAGTGACCCAGGGCAGCGGGGGGTCCCCAGCAGCCGGGAGACCCGGGGAGGGCGTGGGGGGGGTCCCCAGGAGCCGGGAGACCCGGGGAGGGGCGGGGGGTCCCCAGGAGCCGGCTGACCCGGGGAGGGGCGGGGGGGTCCCAGGAGCCGGCTGACCCGGGGAGGGGCGGGGTGGTCCCCAGGAGCCGGGTGACCCGGGGAGGGCGGAGGGGGGGTCCCCAGGAGCCGGGTGACCCGGGGAGGGGCGGGGGGTCCCCAGGAGCCGGCTGACCCGGGGAGGGGCGGGGTGGTCCCCAGGAGACGGGTGACCCGGGGAGGGGCGGGGGTCCCCAGGAGCCGGGTGACCCGGGGAGGGCGGAGGGGGGGTCCCCAGGAGCCGGGTGACCCGGGGAGGGGCGGGGGGTCCCCAGGAGCCGGGTGACCCGGGGAGGGGCGGGGGGTCCCCAGGAGCCGGCTGACCCGGGGAGGGGCGGGGTGGTCCCCAGGAGACGGGTGACCCGGGGAGGGGCGGGGGTCCCCAGGAGCCGGGTGACCCGGGGAGGGCGGAGGGGGGGTCCCCAGGAGCCGGGTGACCCGGGGAGGGGCGGGGGGTCCCCAGGAGCCGGCTGACCCGGGGAGGGGCGGGGTGGTCCCCAGGAGCCGGGTGACCCGGGGAGGGCGGAGGGGGGGTCCCCAGGAGCCGGGTGACCCGGGGAGGGGCAGGGGGTCCCCACGAGCCGGGTGACCCGGGGAGGGGCGGGGGGGTCCCAGGAGCCGGGTGACCCGGGGAGGGGCAGGGGGTCCCCAGGAGCCGGGTGACCCGGGGAGGGGCGGGGCGTCCCCAGGAGCCGGGTGACCCGGGGAGGGGCGGGGCGTCCCCAGGAGCCGGGTGACCCGGGGAGGGGCGGGGGGTCCCCACGAGCCGGGTGACCCGGGGAGGGGCGGGGGGTCCCCACGAGCCGGGTGACCCGGGGAGGGGCGGGGCGTCCCCAGGAGCCGGGTGACCCGGGGAGGGGCGGGGGGTCCCCAGGAGCCGGGTGACCCGGGGAGGGGCGGGGGGGTCCCCAGGAGCCGGCTGACCCGGGGAGGGGCGGGGGGTCCCCAGGAGCCGGGTGACCCGGGGAGGGGCGGGGGGTCCCCACGAGCCGGGTGACCCGGGGAGGGGCGAGGGGTCCCCACGAGCCGGGTGACCCGGGGGGAGGGGGGGGCCCCAGGAGCCGAGTGACCCTGGGGCGGAGGGTCCCCAAGAGCCGGGTGACCCGGGCAGCGGGGCTCCCTGCCTCCCCTCCCTTCCCCCTCCCCCTGCACCGCCGCCGTCCCCTCCCCGCCCGGCCCACCTGCAGCGCCTCCAGGCCCCGCCGCCCGCCCGCGTCCTGCTCGGCCATCGCGTCCCCGCCGCCCGCCCGCCGCGACCACAGAGACGGGCCCGTCCGCGAGCACCGTGCCCCCTGGCGGCCCGGAGGCCCCGCTGCAGCCGGCGGTCCCGGAGCCCGGAGCCCGGAGCCCGGAGCTGGGCGGGGCGGGGCGGGGCGGGGGGGGCGGGGTCAGCTATGCAAACCCCTTCTTTTTTCTTTTTTTTTTAATAAATTTCTTTTTTATTGGTGTTCAATTTACCAACATACAGAATAACACCCAGTGCTCATCCCATCAAGTGGCCCCCTCAGTGCCCGTCACCCAGTCACCCCCACCCCCCACCCTCCTTCCCTTCCACCACCCCTAGTTCAGCAAACCCCTTCTTGAATCAAAAAACATGTATATGGACTGATTATGCATTTGCCAGACCCAAGGGATGACTTCTGATTGCAAGAAAACACCGGCTTTCTTATAGGATCACTCTATACGGTTATAACATAAATACGCTATTTATTGTGAAAAGTCATAAATGTCCTTTCTAGACAACTCGCCATTTATCCATCATGCACAGGGATTACATCTGTAAGGCCCTAGAGGAAATAGGATTCTTGAGGGAAAACAGCCAAATCCAAGGCCTCATCGAGGAAAAACATGGATAGTAGACAATGAATTCTACAGAGGACAAAGGCCCTAATTTCACATAATTTAAGCCCATTAGTCCCTGACAGGGTTCTCTACACAGAGTTTCTCACTGAGCGAGGAGCAAATGGACTTACTGGATAAATTGGCAACTATGGAGCTGCCTGACAACAGTATAAATGGTAATTCACAGGATCCTGATAAATCTGCTACACTTGGGATGGTATCATGAAAGCCGTGATTAATAAACGAATAGTTTAGCAGTAAAAACCCCCAACATATTGATAGACTATCTATCTAGAAGGATACATAAGAAACAATGACTTCTCTGTAAAGGGAAAGGGGGACCAAGAGTTGTCAGTAGGCAAAGAACATTATTTTGCTGTGTACACATTTGAACTCATCATGTACATGTACCACCTATTTAAAAATAAACATAATTTTTCGATAAAATACTAGTTGCTTTCACACAGATTATCTCTGAAAGAGATGCAAGATACAACAGTAGTTGCTTTCAGAAAAGTGAAGTGAGGGACTGGGGGACAGAGGTGAAAGGGAGACCTTATTTATTCTATGCCTGTTTTTTTCCACCTTTTGAATTTGTGACATGAATATGTTAAACTCTACAATAAGTAACTTTTTAAAAGTAGCATGTAATAGTCCTAATAGTCTCTCTTTACCTTTTAATTATAGCTTACTTGTATTTCAAACTAATCCTGAGAAACAAACACAAGAAGCAAAGGCGCAAGGCAGAAACATGAATATACCTAAAATTATTTCCCCACACCATTTTTCAACAAACTTTAAAACTGCATAGAGAAAAACACTTTGTAATGTCATCTATAAAATCTGTATCAACAAGAAGGGGAGGTGGGCGGAGGGTGGGGGTGACTGGGTGACGGGCACTGAGGTGGGCACTTGACAGGATGAGCATTGGGTGTTATTCTATATGTTGGCTAATTGAACACCAATAAAAAATAAATTTATAAAAATAAAAAAATCTGTATTAAGAGATACTATGGGGCAGCCCCAGTGGCGCAGCAGTTTAGCGCCGCCTGCAGCTCAGGGTGTGATCCTGGAGACCTGGATCGAGTCCCACGTCAGGCTCCCTGCATGGAGCCTGCTCCTCCCTCTGCCTGTGTCTCTGCCTGTCTCTCTAGCTGTGTCTCTATGAATAAATAAATAAAATCTTTAAAAAAAAAAAAAAGATACTATGAATTAGGAAGAGATGTTTTAAAACTTGTAGGTCAACATGATGAAATGAGCACTGGGTGTTTTATGTTGGCAAATTGAATTTAAATAAAATATTTAAAGATTTTTTTCAAAATAAACTTTGAAGTCAAGATTTTTCATCCTCTTTCTCAGACACCATTTTGACTTTGAGATACAGTAAAAAATGTTGAAGAGATTTTATATTCCATACTAAGGAAGAAAACATTACTTACTATCCAATTATGTAAAGCAAGGATAATCACTTGCCTTTCTAGGACTATAAAAGATCCTCAAATGCTTACCCAAATGACAATGGGATTTAGTATTTAGGGTAATTCCACTGTAATTACTCCCAAACCAATAAAAATAAATAATAAAATTTGAGTTAGAAAAGGTTTACAGGATAATTTAATCCAGTCCCTCATTTTACAGATTTAGAAACAGTCTCAGAAAGTTTAACCCAAACTCATAACCAATATATGGGAAAACAACATAATTAGAACCCAGGTGTCCTACTTCTGCAACAGGTATGCTTTTAAGATTTATTAGAGAGTCTACGCCCAGAGGGCGGGGGTGGCAGAGGGAAACAGGAATCCTAAAGCAGACTCCTCGCTGAGCAAGGGGCTGAGAACATGACCTGAGCTGAAATCAAGAGTCCCACACCTAACCAACTGAGCCACCCAGGTGCCCTGGCTCTACATTTTAAATAAGGTATTTGTGATAGTGGTCAGAAATGCTATTTAATAAAGGAAAACAAGGGCAGCCTGGGTGGCTCAGCAGTTTAGCGCCACCTTCGGCCCAGGGTGTTATCCTGGAGACCTGGGATCGAGTCCCACGTCGGGCTCCCTGTATGGAGCCCTCTGCCCCTCTCTCTGTGTGTCTCTCATGGATAAATAAAGTCAAAAAAAAATTTAATAAAGGAAAACAAGAAATAAATCTTTAAAAGTATTTTAATTAACATAATCTCTTGAGATCAATAACATATTGTTGTTTTCTATGGTAAAAGTACATTTCTAAGTAAGTAGGTTCAAGACAAAAAGATAGCCATTTCATTTTAAAACAAATGCCAAAAAATCAACTTATAAAATAACTTTATTAAATAGAAATACAGACAACATACAAGCGTCAAATTGTCTTCTTATTCGCCCACATGAGCGTACCTCCAAACAAATTAATACAAGGGCAAATACATACAAATAGATAAACATACCCAAATAACAAACTGTAGATTCACCTGCCATTTCCTGAGACCAAAATCTTCACACAAATATACTTGCAAATACAACAAAATATCAATATAAAGGAATATACATATATACATATATGCATAAATACGAGAACACAAAGTGACAAGCAGACATGTAACATAGGTGCTTATATACATAAACACCTAGTTTAGTCAGAAATAACATAGAAAACAAATGGAGATCCACAAAACACGCAATAATAATGTAACATTTTCACTACAGGTGAAAACTCAACAATTCACAGTAAAGGTGACTTTAATATAATGCTCATGCATTAAATAATGGAAACAGGAAAAGAAACCAGACTCTAAAGCCACTCCTACCTACACTGAGTTTCTCCTAAGTTGAAAATGTAACAGTACACAGAGATCGGTGACTCCTAACTAGAATAAAAGTTTATTTGCTAAATGAGATCACTGATAGTGAAGAGAGAAATACTTTGTAAAGTGAGCTAAATTCTTTTTACTTTAAAGGCCCTGCTAGAGATTTGCTGCTGTTCTAACTCACGACTTGGGGAGGCAAAACTAAAAAAGCTGTTGCTGGGTTCCGGTGCTGTGGGAGAAGCCACAAAAAATGGTCTGAACTGAAAATCTCCATCTCCGCCACCCCGATTTCGTACTGGTGTACCATCCAGAGGAAATTTGGAGTTGTTCCCTAGTTTAAAAATAAGGGGAAAAAAGTAAGCATCTATTTCCTTACAGATCTTTAGGAACAAAAACACAAAATTCATTTAATAAATATTTTAACAGAACTCAATTCCTATGAAACAGTAAAATATAAACCTAATATTGGGTAAAGACAAGGACTATGATCGCTCCCACTCCCTCCCATGACCACAGTATATACGATACCTTCTGCTCCAATGCAGTTTCCAATAATGAGCCATGACCTCATCACCAAAAATAATGACACAATGAAATACGTTTTTAGTAAAGCTAGAACTTACAATTCATAATTTTATTCGTTATCTGGGTGATCTATTTCAAAGGAATATTGTATGCACATAGAATCTTTTGTCCCAAGTTAAGAATAATTTTTCTTTTAAAGATTGCCATAAACATGCTAGAAAATATATGACAACTGTGAGAAACTGGCATATACTCATGATGCAAGAATAACCTTAAGAAAAATCAGACAACAGATCTGATTAAATTAACACCTAACTTCCACTGAGCCATTCTTTGGCTTCTACAAGTTGTTTTTTTTTTTTTGTTTTTTTTGTTTTTTTATGATAGTCACAGAGAGAGAGAGAGGCAGAGACACAGGCAGAGGGAGAAGCAGGCTCCATGCACCGGGAGCCCGATGTGGGATTCAATCCCGGAGCCCGATGTGGGATTCAATCCCGGGTCTCCAGGATCACGCCCTGGGCCAAAGGCAGGCGCCAAACCGCTGCGCCACCCAGGGATCCCCTGGCTTCTACAAGTTTTAAAGGGAACATGTAATTAAAGGAGAATGTGGACTATACCTGCTTCAAGCCAACGAATGTAGCAACAAGTAAAAGTAAAAAGGTAAGTGTGCATAAAAAGTGGAACAAGAAAGAACTAGTGAATATGAAAGAAATAAAAATAAATGTGAATCATGTAACAAGGAAAAATACCTATAATGATAATATACAATAACACATTGAAAGACTAAATTACAATTATGATTAACTGAAAGTTAAGCAAAAATCTGTTTTTGTTTCAGTTCTTATATCTGATACTCCTCATCTCATTACTTCCTGCCTTTTCTAGGACATCTCCTCCCCTACCAAATCTTTTTCCTCAGCCTATAATTTAAAAAATGCATTTTTAGGAAAATCAAGTACAAGAAACTTCACTTTTTTATATGCAAAAATAATTTATATTAATAGCATAGCAAAAATCTATTGGAATCTGTTGTATCAAGAGTAGTATAAAGAGGAGAACTCAGGAAGAGATGTGTATGAGCTCACTGCATTCGCCAAAGCACCTAGTGAGCAGGAAAGAAGTGGTATCTTCCTAGATGGGCACTTCCAGAAGGCAGGAATTCTATCTGGATAATCCTTATATTCTCACTGCCAAGATTATGTCTAGCCGCCTACCAAATGAAGTATGTTTGATGAACATTTGGTGAATGATTACACAAAAGTGAACCAACCAACCAACAACTTAAGAACTGTGCAATCAGTATTGCCATGTGAAAGAAACTGAACATGGCCTTCTTGAGGAAGGAAATGGGGTTGAGTGTGAGCTCCGAAGGTAGTTCTGTGACCTTGATCAATTTACTTAAACTTTCTGTGTCTCAGTTTTCTCATCTGTAAAATAAAGATAATAACAATAACTACATCATAAAATTCTGAAAATAACATGAAAAAAATTGTAACTGTGGCTAGCACAGTAAGGACTCAATAAATGGCAGCTAATATTATTACTGCAAGGAAATAACTTTTCACTTAAAGCACCAATTTGAAAACTTTTACTTTGGAGAGATTTACTCTCTGTTTACATTAAAGATGCAATTTAACCACAAGTCAATAAAATAGACAAAAGCAAAGATGTACATGCTGGGACATGGATGAAGAATCTGGAGCTGGGGGGGCAGCCCGGATGGCTCAGTGGTTTAGTGCCGCCTTCAGCCCTGGGCCTGATCCTGGAGACCTGGGATCAAGTCCCATGTTGGGCTCCCTGCATGGAGCCTGCCTCTCCCTCTGGCTGTATCTCTGCCTCTGTGTGTGTGTGTGTCTCTCTCATGAATAAATAAATAAAATCTTTAAAAAAAAAAAAAAAAGAAACTGGAGCTGGGACGCCTGAGTGGCTCAGCAGCTGAACATCTGCCTTTGGCTTGGATCATGATACTGGGATCCTGGGATCGAGTCTCACATCAGGCTCCCTGCAGGGAGCCTGCTTCTCCCTCTGCCTGTGTCTCTGCCTGTCTCTCTCTCTCTCTCATGAATAAATTTTTTAAAAATCTAAACAAACAAACAAAAAAGAATCTGGAGCCTACCACCACTGTAGGCCTTTGGAGTCTCCACTGCCTTCCTGGAGCTACACAGAACATAACGTGAAAGATTTAAAGGACAGTTATTGGATATTATATGCCCCTTCTTACCTAATGGAAAGCCAAAAACACCAGATTGTGCAATCATGGATGGTTCAAGGGTGCTTTCTTGGTTAGCAATACTGATGTTTCGCAGCCTAAGGCTATCATAGAGGCCTTGGAGCTTTTGATACTGACGATTTCGCTCCATAAGTTTCTCAGAGATGTCACTGAACTTTTTCTTATATTCTTCTAGCACTTTCTTCATGGAGGTGACCTCCCCCTTCATAGAGGTCAATTCAACATCCTTGCTCTGTATTTGCTGAGTATATATCTTCTCCATCTGTTTCAGATGGCCCTCAGCCTTGCTGAAATTGTATTCCTGATAGAGACGCTCCTGATGTACCTGTCTCAAAAGAGAAAAAAAAAGGTAATAAATACAAAGTTACATATTATAAACCTTTAAATGCAAAAGGAAAAGAAAGACTTACACACTGGGATGTTATTAATTTAACATTTAGAACCAGGTTAAGAAGCAATCTAGATGTACAGCAGGATGGTTATTCTGGAAAATAATACAGTGTCACTAAATGCATAGGAAAAAATTCTGGGGGAATACTCTCAAACTGTTACCATTATACTAACAAAGGAAGTATACCTCTCTAACCTTAACAACTGACATGTAGTCTTAAGATTTTTTATTTCTTTTTTTTTCTTTTTTTTTTTATTTATTTATGATAGTCACAGAGAGAGAGAGAGAGGCAGAGACACAGGCAGAGGGAGAAGCAGGCTCCATGCACCGGGAGCCCGATGTGGGATTCGATCCTGGGTCTCCAGGATCGCGCCCTGGGCCAAAGGCAGGCGCCAAACCGCTTCGCCACCCAGGGATCCCCTTAAGGTTTTTTAGAGATAGTTTCCTATTTCCAGTAATCCTGAGTGTGGAGAACAGATTATAAAAGAGCCTCCACTTATCCCTACCTCCTTTACACAGATCCTCCCCTTGAATGTGGACAGAAACTATGACTAGAATACAGGAAAAATGACAGGATGCTGCTGCATGAGTACATTACGTAAGACTATAAAGTCTGCCTTAGTAGTGCACTCTCTCTCTTACTGGCTTTGTAGAGGCAAGTAGCCACCCTGCAACGGTCGACAAAGCAAGTAAATGATAGCAGCCTTGGGGCAACAGCCAGCAAAGTAGGGAGGTCACAATGAATCTAAACATAGACTGTACAACCTGCACAAAAATTAACTCAAAATAAATCATAGACTTAAATGTAAACACAAAACTCTAAGATTCCTATAACACAGGAGAAAATCTAAATGATCTCGGGTTTGATAGCAACTTTTTAGATACAACACCAGAAGGCACAATGTACAAAAGAAAGAATTGATAAGCTAGACTTCATTAAAATTAAAAATTTGTGCTCTGCAAAGACAATGTCAGGAGAATGAAAAGACAAGACATAGACTGAGAGAAAATATTTATAAAAGACATATCTGATAAAAGACTGCTATCCAAAACACACAAAGAATTCTTAGAACTCAACAATTTAAAAAAATTAAAAATCAGAATAAAAGATAAGTGAAAAAGGAGAAAATTTCTTGCAAAATCAGAGTTAAACATATAGAGAATTCTTAACAACAATAAGAAAAAAAACTACAGCAACTAAAATAAGCAAATTGAAACAGGCAATTCATAAAAAAAAAATACATGAAAAAAATACAAGAAAATGTTTTCATCTAAAAGTCATCCAAGAAAGGCATATTTAAAGAATAATGAGATCCTACTTTATTCATATCTAACTGGTGAGTAGAAAGTATGGAGAATCAAGCACCCTCATAAACTAAGGGAACACAAAATGATATGGCCTAAGTGGAGGGCAGTATTAAATACTGCAATTTTGGGGGGTGCCTGGCTGGCTCAGAGCACACAACTCTTGATCTTGGGGTTATGAGTTCAAGCCCCACATTGGATACAGAGATTACTTAAAAATGAAATATCCAAAAAAAAAAAAAAGAAACAAAATACTACAATTTCTTATTTTTTTATTTTTTTAATACTACAATTTTTTTTTAATTTTTTTTGAGAGAGAGAGAAGTGCACACAGGGGACGGGCAGAGGGAGAATCTTAAGCAGACTCCACAACTCAGTGAGGAGCCCAAATCAGGGTTTGATCTCGAGATCCTGAGATTATGACCTCAGCTACGGTCAAGAATAGGATGCTTAACTGACTGAGCCACCCGGTGTCACAAAATACTATAATTTTTACAACTTTGAAATGTACTCATTCACTTTCAGGAATTTATTCTTAGCCAAGAATTAAATATGTGAATTTGATGATAAGAAAGCTCATCACTTTTATAGCTTGAAAATAAATTATGATGCAATACAACTATTTAAATTATGATAGGACAACTAATTTAAAAATATTTAATAAAATATTCATAATAAGCATAATATACCGTCAGCTTTAAGTGATATTACCCATATTTTTGGATAAAATATATATTCACATATATAATACATATGCACAAAAAAAGTCCAGTAATACACAAACAAAAATACCAACAATGATCTTTGACCAATGGCATTATGGTCAATTTTTTTATTTTCTTTCAGATTTCAAAAAACAAAATTATTTTTAAAAAAGTTTTCTATATATTCATGAAAAATGAATACAAACACAGTGAATAAAAAAACAAACATTAGAAGCTTCCACATACGCCTCAAATCCTGCTGTCTAGAAACTGTCCTGAGCACTAACCTGGTACGTCCAGAAGGCCAGTGCTCGGGAGCTGATGTCCAACACGATCTCCGGTCGGAGTCCAGCCAGCACCATGGCTTTGTACTCCTCTGAGGGACTGAGTTCCGTGCGGACAATGTCCAGCTTTCCAGAAAGGGTACTGTTGCAGGCAGGGCAGATAGCTGGGGAACGACTGAACTCTCCACTGCCGTGCTGATCGCAGAAGATGTGGGAGCAGGCAGTGACCCAGGCATAGCCAGAGAGTTTGAGTCGACACCTGCGGTAGTTACACAGCAGCATGTCTTCACACAGAGACATAGCAGAAAGTCTCCCGAAGCTGAAAGGAAACCTAACAAGGGGTAAATATGAAGGTCAAAAGAATCAAATGTCAGTGAAAATGAAATAGAGCATGTTTTCATTTTATTATAAAATATTGTACTTTGTTGTTTGTATTTATTATAATCAATATATCATATACATTTTACTCAGTCATATTAACTGTGCTCCTCTGTGTAAACCTCTAGAAAGCCCATGAAAAAAATTTTTAGAGACAAATTTTTTTTAAGATTTTATTTATTTATTTATTCATGAGAGACACAGAGAGAGAGAGATCGAGAGGCAGAGAGAAGCAGGTTCCCTACAGGGAGCCCGACGGGGGACTTGATCCCAGGACCCCGGGGTCATGACCTGGGCCGAAGGCAGGCGCTAAACCACTGAGCCACTCAGGTGTCCCTTAGAAACAAATTAAAGACACAAGTAGTCCAAATCTTATTAAAGCCAAAAATAATATGTATATGTTAAATAAACTTTAGGAACATTTTCAAAATACAAATAATAATTAGTGTCTTTTGCCATTCCTCAACACCTAAACAAAAAAGCCAAATTTATCACCCATCTGTAGTTTGCTAGAATATTTTACTATCACTTCTCACACTTGGCAGATAGAAGTCCAGGTACCAATTTCAGCCATTCTTTTTTCTTTTTTTAAAAAGGTTTTATTTATTAATTCATGACAGAGGGAGAGAGAGGGAGGGAGAGGGAGAGACAGAGACAGAGACAGAGAGACAGGCAGAGGGAGAAGCAGGCTCCACACAGGGAGCCCGATGGGGTACTCGATCCCAGGACCCCGGGGGTCATGCCCTGGGCTGGAGGCAGATGCTCAGCCGCTGAGCCACCCAGGCGCCCCAATTTTCAGCCATTCTTTAGTGCAAAGTGTTTTTTAAGTTGCACTTTTAGGTTTTTCATATCCTCAGATTGTTTACCTGTGTTGCCTTACCTAAAAAAGAGTAGTGATCTGATAGCATTTAGTGGAAAATAACCAGTCCAAGCAAATAACCATTTATATAAAAGCTGATTCATTTTTACCACCAAATAACTCACCTATTAATATAAATACTATTGAATATTATACTTTCCGGGGGGGAAAAAAAAGTTGTTAGAACTAAAGCTCTTACACAAATAAATACCCTTAAGTTACTTTTCAATGTAACGTCCCCACTCCCTGGCTTTACCGGCCCAGGCTGTACAGCGACATCCTGGATGTACCAAAATCATGCATTATATGAGAAAATTGCGACGCCCCGACTATACGCCAAGGAAAATGCTCCCACCAAACACACCTCTTAACCAACGGATTCCGTCAAGAACGTTACTTTGATGAAAGAAAGAAAAAGAGAAGAGAAAAAAGAAAAGATGCCGAGGTCACAGGGTCGAGGGCACTCCGACACCTGACCCCGCAGGGACTGGCTGAGTTGTCTCCACGGCTGGGCGGCCCCGCGGCCTGAGTGTCAGGCCCGGTTCCCCCCGCGGGGTAAGGGGCACAGGCAGCCGGGAGGGTCGGGCCCGGCCGGACCGGAAGGAGGACCGGGAAGGGGGTCGGGAGGGGCGCCGGGAGGGAGGCGCGGCCCGTCCAGCGGCGCCGCGTGCAGGCGAGGGAAGGCGAAGGGCGGGGGCGTCGCGCCCGCCGACCAGCCCGGGCTTCCGCCTCCCCGTGGCCCCTACGGCAACACCCCGACACCGCCGATTCCAGCCGCGCGTCTGACCTGAGGCCCAGGAAAAGCGCGGGAACACGCCGTCGTGTCCACAGCCCTAGGCGCCGAGCCCTCGCCGTCCCGCCTCTGCTCCGCCAGCCGCGCATGCGCAGTCCCGCCCCTCCACCGGCGCCGGCACGGGCTTCCGGCCGCTCAGCATGCTGGGCCCGTGGGGCTGTGGCCCACACGCAGGCGCACGTGCCCCACACATGCGCGTCTCTGGCGCTGAGGCGCGGGTCCCGCTGCGCGGTCGAGGGGTCGCGGCGGGAAGGCCGTGGTGCTGCGCTCGCGAGCTTGCTCCTTCCCGGCACCGAGGCCCCGTCGGCAGGGCCGGTGCGGCGCGGAGGTCGGTGCCCGGGCGGCGCAGGGCTTGTCCCGGGACGGCGCGCGCTGGTCAGTGGCTGGTGCAGAAGCGCGGAGACGCGAGGTGCCGCCCTGGGGAGACCCGGGCTCCGCCGCGGTGCTGTGCCGCCCGCGCCAGGGACACCTGTGAGCACCTGCGCAGGACACGGAACTGCTCCTTGCTTCACCTGTGTCGGAACGTGCCCAGCGGCGCTGCGAGGCGGAGGAGGACCGCGTCCGCCTGCCCCACAGCTGCCAGCGCTCCCGACGCCTGCCCCACACCTGCCTGAGGCCTGCCCCACACCTGCCTGAGGCCTGCCCCACACCTGCCCGGCGCCTGCCCGACACCTGCCCGACACCCGCCCGAGGCCTCCGGACACCTGCCGAGGCCTGCCCCACACCTACCCAAGGCCTGCCCGACACCCGCCCGAGGCCTCCTGACATCTGCCCGAGGCCTGCCCCACACCTGCCTGACTCCTTCCCCACACCTGCCCGCCACATGTTGCACATCTGCCCGACACCTGCCCCACACCTGCCCACACTCCCAACACCTGCCCGAGGCCTGCTCAACACCTGCCCGACACCTGCCCGCACTCCCGGGACCTACTTAGAATCGTTCAGAGGTTTGCCCGCGTCTTACCCTCGTGCTGTTACCTGCTGCTCTCTGTGCAAACTGCGTGATTTCCTGTGCAATCCATAGGAGTCTGTGAGAATCGATATAGGTTCTAACAGATCAGTAGAGAAACTATATTGATCAGGAGCCGAGGGTTTGAGGGGTCCCAGGAATACAGGCCTTACTGCGGGCTTCATCACGGCCACGGGCGACCCCACCGTGAAAGACGGACATGGCCCAACAGAGCAGCACACGACGAGCACCACCGCCCCGCAGACCCCCGTCCTGAGTCCTGAGCTCTAATCCTGACACCAGGGCCCCGCATCCCCCCTGCATCCTGAGCTCTAATGCTGACCCATGCTTCACACACACCCGTCCTAAGTAAACAGCTTCCTGCTAGTTTTCTTCTGCTTGCAGAGGCTCCCTAGTAGCTAGAGTCCTCCTGGCCTTTGCAGACAGTCCTTAAAACCTCCCGGGGAGTTTACCGTGGTCCCAACTGGGCTCAACAGAAGTAAAGCTCCGTGTGTGAACCCGCAACAGCGCCGTTGGCCGTCCGAGCCTTCGTGCAGTTTCTGATTGTGACAGTGCCAGACATAGTACAACAAAAGGGCACGAGCTCATTGAAAGTTAGGAAACACAAAGCAATTCAGCCAGGACCTAACCTTGTGATCTCACTTTGGTTTGTACTAGAAAACCATCTCTTCCTGCTCCTGAATCAAGACCTGATTCCCCAGACCTTAGTGTTCCCCACAGCACTTCCGCACTAAATCCGTTCCAAATTCCTGACCCACTCGGCTGTAGGACCGTAGGACTATGTTAACATCTCCATATATACATCTATTTATGTATACTTTTTGTTTTTGCCAATGAGTTTTGCCAGATAGAATAAAAGGGGCGAGGTGCTATAAAATCTTAATATTCCTGGGACACCAGGAACTGAACTAACCTGCTTCTTAGTGGCATTGTGTCCTCTTTTATTATGGCATAGACAAACCCTCCCTTGACTCCCAGTGCTCCTGGGAATGAGATTACTGAAATCAATCAAGGCTGAGACAGAGACCCATCTACCAAAAAGAGCTTTTTAAAATATTGGCCATCACTCAGCTTTAATGAACAGAAACCTTTCTCATATTTGACATTTTTTTATTTTTTTTAAGATTTTTTTTTTAATTTTTTTTATTTATTTATGATAGTCACACAGAGAGAGAGAGGCAGAGACACAGGCAGAGGGAGAAGCAGGCTCCATGCACCGGGAGCCCGACGTGGGATTTGATCCCGGGTCTACCAGGATCGCGCCCTGGGCCAAAGGCAGGCGCCAAACCGCTGCGCCACCCAGGGATCCCAGATTTATTTATTTATTTATTCATGATAGACACAGAGAGAGAGAGAGGCAGAGACACAGGAGGAGGGAGAAGCAGGCTCCATGCCGGGAGCCCGACGTGGGACTCAATCCCAGGACTCCAGGATTGCGCCCTGGGCCAAAGGCAGGCACTAAACTGCTGAGCCACCCAGGGATCCCCCTACATTTGACATTTTTTTAATGGAGTAACACATTACAAATACAGCTGAAGCCTCCACATTTTCCTCCTACCTCTCCAGAGGTAAACAAGCCAGATACTGGTATTTATCATTCTTTTATATTTTTAGTGCATATGTATACATCAATATTCTTTTGCATTTCCCTAAAACTACTAAACCTTATCACACAGCACCTATCACTTCATTAACTCCATTTTTGAGATGTAGCCAAGTAAATACACATACCTTGCACAATTCATTTTAACAGCCAAATACTACAAATATACCAGTTTATCCACTTTTCTAATGAACATTTCTTCCAGGTTTTTACGATTAAAAACACTGTGATAAACCTTCGTACATGTCTCCTTGAGTGCACATGGTGAGAATTCCTATAAAATGTAGTACCCAGAGACTGGGTTTGTGTAAAGCAGCATCAAATAAATTTCACTGCCACCGGAGTACGTTGCTTCAGACTCAGCAACATATACCAGTGTCATTTTTTGGTTTCATTTTATTTTCATTCTTGCCCTTATGATGGCAGTGAAATGGTATCTGAATGTTGTTTTAATGTGCAACTCTTTGATTATTAGTGAGATTAAGCATCTTTTTAGGTGAATTACTCAGGGATCCACATCTGTGAATTACTCATTCATACCCTTTGATCATTTTCTGGATTTAAACGGAGTCCTTTGTTGGCCACATGGCAGGCAAACATAAGTCTGAATTTTAATGTACACAATTTTATCAATCTTTCCTTTTTGTACTTATGTCTACTCCAATGTCGTTATATTCTTTGTTTTCTATAGGTTTAAAGTTTTGCATTTCATTTAGAGATTTACTCTTCCTAACATAGGGTCTGAATAAATTTTGACTGTACAATTTGTGCTTACATATCACTTATACCATTTAACTACAGGTTATTTTCACTTTCCAAAAATGATTTTTTTTACCATAAAGTTTGATACTGATCTCGTGTAGATATTCTAAGTACCTAACAGTTATATTGAGTATTTATAGGCCACACTTCTCTAAGAATTTCAAGATAGTAATTTCCCCTATTATCACTGAAACTTAAGAATGTTAGCATGATATACTCTAAAATTAATTTGGTGCTTATATTCATTTTAATAGAAGAATTTTAATCTAATAAAATGATTTCAAATTCTAACAAGTTATTATAGTGACATACCATTTGTATAATTCTAGTATAAGCACGAGTATTAAATCACATTTCAAAATACAGAGATAAAGCTGACACGTTGTGTTTCGGCGACAGGCAGACAGACAGACAGGCAGACGCAAAATACAGAGATATGTACTAGACTTCCAATATTTGAAGTTGTATTTTATATCTTTTGCATGTAAAATATAACCTCAGGTATATAAGATTTGTTTGTTTATTTATTCATGAGAGACACAGGAAGATAGAGAGAGAGAGGCAGAGACACAGGCAGAGGGAGAAGCAGGCTCCATGCAGGGAGCCCGACGCGGGACTCAATCCCGGGACTCCAGGATCGCGCCGGGCCAAAGGCAGGTGCTAAACCGCTGAGCCACTCAGGGATCCCACCTCAGGGATATAAATATACTATGTAGAGCAAAAAAGTCTCTGAAGTATAATTTAGCCAAAACAACTGAAAATAAATTTATAAATATAAGGCAGAAATAATAACTTTTTAACCATACCTGAGTGGTATGTAAAACTCAAATCAATGACAAATGTCCAAAAGAGCTATAAAATGTTTATAATAAAAGATTTCCTATTAAATATCAGCAAGCTTTTATATAATTATTCTTCCCATACCCAGGTTGTTCTGGTGGCTATTCTTCATTGACTCTTAATGGATCAAGCATCATAATCTGGTATTAAAGAATTTAGGGCTTTTTTTAAGATTTTATTTTTAAGTAATCTCTACACTCAATAGGGGGCTTGAACTCACAACCCTGAGATCAAGAGATGCATGCTTTACCAACTGAGCTGTCCAATCACCCCAAGTATTAAGAGTTTTAAGTAGACACTGGTATCCAGATAGTTAAATGTTATATCCATCAATATCCATCAGACTCAAAATCTAAGTTCTAATTATTACATGTAAAAAAAAATGTCTTGCTAAATGCCATTAAAATGGTTACCACTTTCCAGAGACTTGAAAAAAAAAATATAATGCAAGTTTCAATTCACTTCACATATTTTTTAGTATTTTGAGTATCTCTTCTGGCTTAACACATAAGGAAGCTTTCTTGTTTTCATGGAGTTAATAATTTAGCAAAGAATGTAAGAATGATAAAAATATATATATATCTTGGTCTTTTCTTTGCTGCCTCTTACATTTTTGCAAGTTGATTCTATAAACCATTTCTGGTGAGAGAAGTCAGATTCTATCTTTAATTTGAAGAATCATGTACCTTCATGTTGTAAAGAAAAAGACATTTTTAATATTAACCTGAAATGTGTAAACAGCCACTCAGTAGAAAACTGATCACTAGAAACTCATCAGTAGAAAACTGATTAAACCACTTAAAATTTAATGACTTCAGAGTATAATGTTTCAGTAACTCTCAGAATCCGTTTACTAGACCTCCTTCTATCATAGGCCCAGGTAGGTGCTATTCAAATATTTATTGTAGTCGAAGGGTTTTCTAAGAACAATATCCTCATATTTTCATATCAGTTTTATTTTTCAGTTACAGGTACATTCTTAATCCAGAATCACCACCTGCTTTGTAATTGTTTGACTCTGCAAATATCAGAAGACACTCACGGATGGCCAACCCATCCCCCATGGTGCCCTGAGTGAAGACAAGTCAGCTTTGATATATGATGGACTAAAATCCCACTATGTAAGGCTCCAAGCAGTAAGAGGAACAGCCATCAACATTTATCTCCAACCATTTTTAAAAATGCTTTGAGAAACATTTTTAAAGATAAAGCAATCAAGTCACTTTTTTTTTTCTTTTGGTCATCTCTTTCATTCATGATTTTATTTCTCTTTTCTTTTTTTTATAAATTTATTTTTTATTGGTGTTCAATTTGTCAACATATAGAGTAATACCCAGTGCTCATCCCGTCAAGTGCCCACCTCAGTGCCCATGAGCCAGTCACCCTCACCCCCCGCCCACCTCCCTTTCTACCACCCCTAGTTCATTTCCCAGAGTTAGGAGTCTCTCATCTTCTGTCTCCCTACCTGATATTTCCCACTTATTTTTTCTCCTTTCCCCTTTATTCCCTTTCACTATTTTTTATATTCCCCAAATGAATGAGACCATATAATGTTTGTCCTTCTCCGACTGACTTATTTCACTCAGCATAATACCCTCCAGGTCCATCCACATCAAAGCAAATGGTGGGTATTTGTCATTTCTAATGGCTGAGTAATATTCCATTGTATTCAAGTCACTCTTAATAGGAATCACTACATCTAAATTCTTAAGAAGTCCATTAAGAACCAGAAGAACCATGGGATCCCTGGGTGGCTCAGCCCTTTAGCACCTGCCTTTGGCCCAGGGCGTAATCCTGGAGTCCCAGAATCGATTCCCCCATCAGGCTCCCTGCCTTGAGCCTGCTTCTCCTCCCTCTGCCTGTGCCTCTGCCTCTCTCTCTGTGTCTCTCATGAATGAATAAATAAAATCTTTAAAAAAAAAAAAAAAAAAGAACTAGAAGATCCAGCTAAATAGACAAAGTGAAGAATAAGGTGATAAATAAATTGGTGCCAAAACAAGATCAATCAACTACAAATGTTATTATAACAGTTATACAGTTATATAGAGATACACACTATAGTCCTTACTACCATACTTTGCCTAATTATAGAACTAAATTAGGCTTTGTGTGCTGGAGATAAAGAGAAGCTATAGGCCAGTTGGCGGAAAGACGCACGTAAGCAGACACTGCACATGGACTTTGAGGATAAAACAGCTAACATCTATCGAGCAATTACCATATGCTTAAACAATGTTCTAAGCCCACCCACTTACCATTTATTATGTAATTTTCAAAGTCAAGTACTATTCTTTTGACAACATTACTTTATTCTCATCTTCTAAGTTATAAGGACACTGATGTGTCAGGAAATGTGCCAAGGTTACATAGAGATTAAGTGACAAAGGATGGGTTTGAACCCAGTCTGACTCCAGAATCCATGTGTAACTATTATCATATGCCAGCTTTCAGCATCTTTAGTTGACTTTTTTAAAAAATAAAATTTGTAGCAACTTAGCAACTGGCCATGAAGACACAAGGCTGAATTTTCAAAGATTCATATGTATTCAAAGCTTCTCAATTTCAACATAGGCCTTACCATAAAAGAAAAATGTTGTCATCATCTATTGTATATCCAGGACTTGTAGCACCCAAGAATTCCAGGCTGGGAGAGAAGTGAGACTTAGCTCTAGTTTTGGTCTCCTGAAACTTCATTTCTGCAAAAGAGATAGCCAAAACTATTTCAAGTGCTGCTGTTACTTTGAATTATTTGCATTTCCTGTGTTTCTCCCTCATATGTACCCCATTCTCTGCTGAAATATGCAGGCACGGGTAAAGAATAGAAGCCGGTTCTGTGTAGGCTCATTATACAATACATAAATATAATAAAATCAGAAAATACAGATTAACAAGGCCCCCCTTAGAATCCAATTCTAGAGACAAGAACCCCTGGTATTTGAGTATATCCTTTCAGATAATTTCTGAAATAAATGTAAGTTTATGAAAATGTTTAAGCATAAAAAGGATTACACATACTGCACTATAACTAGTTTTTAACTTAATGTATCATGAATACCCTTCCATTTCAAGAAAAATAAACCTGTATCGTCACATTTCTATGATCTTGACAAAATTGATTCAACCAACTCTGGGATTCTCTTGATCTTACAGATAGATTAATAAAATAGTGGTAAGTTTAAAACTGCCAAATAAAGTGATTGATAGGATTATACCAGTCATCAGTGCTTTTTCTGTGGTGTTTGGATGTTTAGATGGAGGATTCTTGACCCTGGTTCTATCCATCTCAAGAAGATAGCACAAAAGATCACAGCACAACAGAGTGCTGTAGTATCGGATCCAAAATTCAAAGATTTAAGAACTACCTGAGCCTGAGGGCTAAATCCCAGTAAGAATCCCAAGAAGCAGAATTCAACTCCGGTGTTTGCCCTAGCCTTAGTCTGCTCAGAGCATGTGTTTGACCAGGGTGATCAGCTGAAACACGGACTCACCATGCATTTCATCATGGCAAACTGCGAGTGACCGATGAAGGGCAAACCACCACTGGCTCCTCATCTCAACCAAGATAACCAAGGGGTGGGGTGAGAACTAAGGCTTTTTCAAACTATCAAATTCCAACCACTAAGAACACTGAGCCCTGAAACAGCAGGTGACTAGAAATCCAAATGAAGTAAAAATAATTTTCTTTTGCACTTACTTCTGGTAACAGATGAATCAACTTCCATCTGGGAATTAGTTGAACTACGCCATCTACCAACTAACTACCGGAGCATCTTCTTTCCAGATGTATCATCTATGGAAAATGAAAAGTAAGTAAATAAATAAATAAAGGTCATTATCACATGACCCAAAGGCACACTAATCTACTCCCAAGTCATAACCCTATAGCCTCAAAGAAAATTAACCTCAAGGAAAACTTCATTCTTTATATGAACCTACAGTCAATACTATAAAGTGACCCATCTATTTGGAGATTGTCATAAAATGCCCAAGCTCAATATTACATTAGAGCAGGACTTCTTACACAAGCTCAGCTTTTCCTATAAATTTAAAAGTTTGGGTAAAACTGTGCAGTAAGTCCAACTAAACTCTGAAAGATTACAAAGTTAGTAGTCTCACAGGAAGAGAATAGGTGTGGAAGAGGAAGGAGCCGCGTGCTGGCTGCAGCTAGAGCTCAGCAGCTGTGGGAGCAAATTCAGAGACACAGGGCACAAATGGCACCGGATGCTGCGAACCTCACCAAGTGCACAGGGTTGGTAACTACAGAAAACCCTGTACCCACAGAATCCTCTTAAAAAAAAAAAAAGGAAGGAGCCATAAATTCATAAGATAAATAAAAAGGTAATCTAGGGCCCTGACTTGCCCAGTCAGTAGCACATGCAACTCTATCTCGAGGTTACAAGTTCAAGCCCCACGTTGGGTGTGGAGCCTACTTTAAAATTCCCAGGGGGGGAAATCCCTGGGTGGCTCAGCGGTTTAGCGCTTGCCTTTGGCCCTGGCCCAGGGCTTGATCCTGGAGACCCTGGAGACCTGGGATTGAGAACCACATCGGGCTCCCTGCTTGGAGCCTGCTTCTCTCTCTGCCTCTCTCTCTCTCTCGGTCTCTCATGAATAAGTAAATAAAATCTTTAAAAAAAATAAAATACTTTTTTTTTCAAAGCACGTATTAATTTCATTTCAGCCAATGCTAATTGTATTTAACCTTTACTCTTGGTAAAAATTTATTACAATAAACTAAAGAAAACCTTCCTCTGACAGCAAAATTGAATTGGCATCATTTGGAGCCAATTGAATTGGCATCATTTGGAGCCCAAGCTGGCCACAAGATGGCGATACAAGAAAAAGCGTGATTTCATCTTCAACACTTGAGAGTCATCTACAGGCTGTTCATCACTGCAGGCAACCTTCAGACTATTCCCCATTCACCAAATTGCTAACTAGGAAGTTTCTTGTATTACATTTTTTTAATAATTTTTTTCTTTTATTACATTTAATTGTAATTTAAAACTTACTAAAATTATTACAACTATATATTTTTTATTATTATTTCTATTATTTTTATTATTACAACTATATTTTTTTCCTCCAGGAAAAGTCATCCTGACCCTTTTATTGTTGAAATTAAAAAATAAAAGATACTTAAATACAGGTGAACATATAGGGCAAAACAGACTCATAAAATTTAACGTTGAATTAAGCAGTGAGCTGAATGTTTGGGTCTCCAAATTGGCTTGAACCCAAAACTGCTTAAAAATAGGTATGTTCACAGTTAACAGCAATTGGCTTATAGGTGAGAGAATGGTCGAAGCTGTTCCATTGAACTTCCAGAGAAATTCTCTCCTCAAGAACATCCTTTAATTGTTGCTGCAATTCACTGTTCAATCTGGCCAAAACTGTGTTGGTTTCCTTATTGCGTCTAATTGATGCCAGAATTGCTTTCTTATCTTTCCCAACAGACCTAGGAATAGAAGGCTGTGAAGCAAGCACAGCAGCTAAGACACCTGTCTTTTGCGTATGTTCGTCAACTTTTTTTTTTTTTTTTAATTACTTATGATAGTCACACAGACAGAGAGAGAGGCAGAGACACAGGCAGAGGGAGAAGCAGGCTCATGCACCGGGAGCCCGATGTGGGATTCGATCCCGGGTCTCCAGGATCGCGCCCTGGGCCAAAGGCAGGCGCCAAACCACTGCGCCACCCAGGGATCCCTGTTCGTCAACTTCTGACCTTAATTCATCTTCTGATTTTAATCTTCTTCGAACAGGTTTAGGTGGTGGAGCGAGAGGTGTTGTGCCTTTGCTCACATTGGCGGGAACACTAGCAGCTGTCTTTTCTTCAATTTTACTATCTGTTTTGGCAACTCGAAGAGAACTTGCAGGATCTGAAGCTTTTTCAACCGGCAAGACCTCTGGATGTTTCTCAGCTTCATCATCTTGTTCTTCATTTACATTTGATGCAGCAAATACTTCAAATTGGCTGAAATCTGCAAAATTTGGTTGTTCTGGCATCTGCTGAGGTGAGGTACTAATGTGAGTTATCAGGCCATCAGCATCCACTGGGCGATGCACAACGGGACCAGGAGCCTGTGAGGGCTGTGGTCTTGGAGGCACTGCAGGAGGATGGGCAACAACTCCAGCCTGTTGTTGTCCTGTGGTGACTGCAAAGGTCCGATTCATATCTAAAGATGATGATCTAGAATGAGAAGGCTGTGGTCTTGGAGGAGGAGGTGGTGGTGCAGTGTTATCAGGAGATGTTCCTGAATGAGACCTTTGATGAGTTACGTTGTTTCCAATCTGTTCTGGGTCCGAAGTAAAAGAATCTGAACTACTGTACCCATCTGCTACAGTATTTCCAGAAGCAAATTTCACTGATGAATTTATCTTAC
Source organism: Canis aureus (assembly GCF_053574225.1). Lineage (NCBI taxonomy): Eukaryota > Metazoa > Chordata > Mammalia > Carnivora > Canidae > Canis > Canis aureus. Next base: position 24,292,632 of record NC_135623.1, read on the forward strand.
TTTCCTCCGACAGGTCGGATGTTTTCACCAGTAATGGGCTAGTGGGATTAGTATGATCACTGCCAGTTCTTTTCAGTTCCATTTCCTGCATGTGGATTTTGCTTGGAGTCATACGAATGGGAACTGGATGAACAATAGCAGTATCAGGATCAGTTGGTGCAATGTTAGAATCAAATGGGGTCAGAGTTTGTGAGCTTGAAGAGCGTTCACTAAATGTCTCCCACTGCTCACTGCTCTGATTCAACTCAGGCCAAGTCTGGTTTAGTGATGGCATTGATGGTAACTTGCTTGGAGGTGCTTCTGCAGGAGAGCCTGAATAACCTACCTCACCTGGCTGATCTCCAACATCTGCTGAGTCCTCCAAATCAATTTGGGCATTAGGCTTTCAGGGAGTTTTTCTGGTAAGTCACAGCCATTCTTCCTAGCAACTACCAGATGAAAAGCAGCACAAAACTCATCCAGTGTCAATGCTCCATCTTTATCAAAGTCTGAAAGTTCCCAAATATGAGAAAGTTCAAGAATAGGAAGTTTTGATTTTGTAAAAAACTCTTTAGCTGCAGATCCTGGAATAAATCCGTTTAGATCAGGCTGAATGGTTTTTAATTGATTTACATAATACTGCCTTTGTTCATCTCTTATTTTCCAGGGATCATCATAACTACTGGATTGCCTACAAACTTCATTGGCAGCGGTAGCTGATGCTACAGTCCGTACTGTTGTCTGGTCCTGGACAGAAGCAGGATGCATGGTTAAAAGAGTACTGGTTGGTGGAGTATCTGCAAAACTGACCCAAGTTTCTTGCGGTGGAGGTGGAGAATGCCCTGACCACACTGCATCACCAGCAGAAGAACCTGATTGTGCTTCACCAAAGGGAGACCAAAATGGTCCAGGTCCTGCAAGAGGCCTCTCGCTATTTCCCCCACTGGGGTGACGGCTGTGCTTCCTCCATGTGTGTGGAGAAGTTGGTGGGGACTGCTGGGGTGAAACTACTGGAGATGCAGGTTCCTGCTGATCTGCAGATGTACGAGGCTGGACAGTATCATGGTTTACAGATCCCTTTTTCACTTGCCCCCTGCCAGGTGGTGGTGGAATTACACCAGAGTAAGACCCTTGATTTTCAGAATCTGAAGAATATGAGGCTGCATGGCGAGATTCCTGTTCATTCTTTGAAGCAACAAATCTTGGCAGAGGAAGGTCCTTTACTGTATTTATACTTTCCACTCCTAAAGGGAAACCAGACTGGGCAACAGCTACAAGTTTCAAAGCAATATAGAACTGACTTCTTCCAAAGTAACCAAGCCTCGTTGCACCACAAAGCTCCATAATCTGGAGGATCACGTCGTTGGGCATGCGCGGCCTGGAATAGCTCCAGCACCCGCCCGTTGGCCGCCACCTTCTTGGTGCTCTCAATGTTGCAGTAGGAGAAGAGATCCCAGTAGTATTTCTGCTCCGCATCGCTCAGCGTTAAGCCTTCCATCTTCGCCTCCAGCTCACGCCGCCCCGCCCCGCCCCGCATGCAAGACCCGAGGCCGGCCCCACGACCCCAGGATGGCAGGAGCCGAGCGCGCCCGCCCCGGCTTCCTCCTCGCCCCGCGAAGCCGCGCGGAGCCCCCGCCTCCGGCGCGCGGGGGGGGGGCGCGCGAGCCTACAACTATATTTTTATCATGTTTGTGTTACAGCAGTGTGATACAGCAGTGTGAAGATTTAAAAATCCATAATAGCAGATACGATGGAGCTAGAAAGACAAGATTCATGAAAATTACTGTCCAAAAAAAAAAAAAAGAAGAAAAAAAAAGAAAATTACTGTCCATGGGAAGTACCAAATAAGTGATAGAATAAGAATCATTGGGCACAGAAGTCTTCATGAAGAAAAAAGGTACAGGTCTTGAATGAGCTTTAAAATGACACTTAAAATAATACTGTATAGTATAGTTGCAAGTTGCTAAGAGATCTTAAAAGCTCTCATCACAAGTGAAAAAAAAAAAACAACTGCACTGTCCAATAGATAACACTACATTCAGCCATTAAAATTAAATTAAAAATTAAATTCCTCAGTCACACCAGTCACATTGTCATTGCTCCAACAGCCACAGTGTGGCTAATAGGCACCAAATTGAACAATACAACTAGAGAACATTTCCGTCATCACAGAAAGTTCTGTTGGACAGCAGTGCCTTAAAGGATCAGTATAGGGGTGCACGGGTGGCTCAGCGGTTGAGCGTCTGCCTCCTGCTCAGGGCGTGACCCCCGGGTCCCGGGATCGAGTCCGGAGTCCCGCTCCCTGTGTGGAGCCTGCTCCTCCCTCTGCCTGTGTCTCTGCCTCTCTCTGTGTGTCTCTCATGAATAAGTCAATAAAATCTTTAAGAAAAAAAAAAAAGGAGGAATACAACTAAAGTAAGCTGACAGAAAGGAAGTAGTAGCTACCATTCTTAAAAATTCCTACAATCTGTCAAGAACTGTAGAAATCATTTCACTCAAACTTTATAGTCTCATATTTCCAGGGAAACTTGAGGCTCAGAGAAGTTAAATAAATTTCCCAAGGCCACCTAGCTATTAAGAGCTAGGACAGAAATCCAGTTCTGTCAAAACTCCCCAATTTTTACTTCTCCATGCCACTTCCTATGCAAAATAAGAGGCGGAGCTACAGAAGACGGTTTGTTTTGGCAGATCATGAGAACGCTGTGCCAGCTCAGGTCAGAAAGAGTGAGGTGTTTTAAGTACTTGAGACACATAATCAAAGTGTTAGTTGAACTCCCATCCTATAGTTGAATAATGCTTTCGTTACGTAAGTGGTTTTCGGACGAGCGCCTATTCAATTAATTAATAAGGGAACATAGACAGGAAGTAAGGCCTGAAGTGCCAGGTTCCTGCAGTTTTAACAATGTCTACCTCGAAACTCCATGATCTCCTCACAGGAGAACAATTCTGTATCTAAAGGTGCAACGTCTCAATTCGAACCACCTCACAAACAACCTCGGTTGCAAAAGCTCTGGTCTCTGCATCCTTGGCACGTGAGCTGAAGCGTAAGACCTAAATCCTGATGTGAAGCCTACGACACCTCTCCCACGATGTGCTGCTCCCTGCAGGTTCTAGCTGTGCTTCAGCCACATGAAAGCCACTTCATATGTACTGAGCATTTAGGGAGCTCAAGTAAATATTCTGTAAATACCCCAAGAACTATCAATGACCCACTCCTTTTGTTCCCTATGAGAGGTAAATGCTACTAAGTGCTAATGCTCATGGCCAAAATGTACATTTTACATATGCGAAGGTCTACACAAACGACAAATGGATAATACCCATCATCTGACGTTTCTAAGATTACTACTACTGCTCAGTTTTACTCGGTTCCACGCCGATGACTCCGTGCCCTTGCTGTGTCTAGCATTATGCGATACACCAGTAACTCAAAGAACCTATCTTTTTTCGCTAGAAAAGACACAAATAACACTAAGAGACACAGAGACACAGAGAACACTAAGGCCTATCGTAGTCAAAGCTCAAATACTTGCTTTATGGTCCCATCAGCCTCTGACCATCCCCACTGAGAATGTCCGAATCCAAGCCCACTTGGTTGGCGGGGAGTCTACGGTAATGTTGCGGATGCTTCCATGTGCCTCTTCGGGGCTGGCACGCAGGCCTCTGAGGACCCAGGCCTGCCTTCCTCTGTGGACTCTATCCTCAACCTGAAGCAAAAGGAAAACAATACAGAACTTCGTATAGGAAATAAATGCTGAATCATCACTTGGCGGAGTTTTCTTTTAGGGATGGCCCTATAAGGCGCTGCTATCAGAACAGATTCCAAGTTTTGCTTCCGGCGCGGCGCATGGTCAACTATGTTAGATACTGCTCTCAGTGCAGGAGGAATCCACTCACAGCATTTAGAAAATAAAAGTGGGGAGCTCAGAAACTCCCCAGAAATGCAGAACCATGCAGCTCATTCATGCCAAGAGAACAGAATTTCACGCAGCCCCAGTCCCACTGCTCGTGTAACAAAGGAAAACACAGTATCTGACCGCTTCAGGTCAAAACAGCGGGAAAGAATAACTTGAAATGAGGATAGAAGAAGCAATAACACCGCTACTCGGTTAACTTGATATTTTACCTATTTCATAATACTTGGTCCATCTCAGAACTTATAAAGCTCTTTCTATATTTACCTCATTTTTGCAAATACTATGTCATCTCCATTTTATAGGTCAGCAAGCAAGGTTTGAAGACTAAATGGCAGGCAGCCTAGTGGTTAAGATCATGAATTTTTTTTTCAAGATTTTATTTATTCACGAGAGACACACAGAGAGGCAGAGACACAGGCAGAGGGAGAAGCAGGCTCCATGCAGGGAGCCCGATGCAGGACCAATCCTGGGACCCTGGGGTCACACCCTGGGCCGAAGGCAGACGCTCAACTGTTGAGCCCCCCAAGCGCCCCAGATAATGAATTTTGAAGTCAAGACAAAACTGGATTTGAATCTTTGACTCCCCAGCATATTTGCAACTTCTCTAAGCTTCTGATTCCCCTTCTCTAAAATGAAAACAAATACCACCTACCTTAGGACTGTTGGGAAGATTAAATGAGGTAAAATAAACATAAAATACTTTGCACAGTAGCTTGCATGTAGTTAGTAAGTTAAATGTTTAATGTGCTGTTTTTATTATTGTGTCCAAGCTCAACCAGCTAATAGAGTAGGAACCCAGATACTCCGCCAAACAATTTCACTTTTCAAAATAATCTTGAAGCCAGGAAAGTCATTCATACCCCTCATAAGGCCCTTCCAAATCCGAGATACTTCTAATTGGAAAACTGGTTGTTTCACAAGACATGATTTTAGTCTTTTAAGACTAAGACCTAGGGATCCCTGGGTGGCGCAGCGGTTTAGTGCCTGCCTTTGGCCCAGGGCGCGATCCTGGAGACCTGGGATTGAATCCCACGTTGGGCTCCCGGTGCATGGAGCCTGCTTCTCCCTCTGCCTGTGTCTCTGCCTCTCTCTCTCTCTCTCTGTGACTATCATAAATAAATAAATTTAAAAAAAAAAAGACTAAGACCTAAAAGAAAAAGATATATATTTATACCTTTAGTGGGATTCCCAAAAGCTCGTTTTGCATGTTTACATCCCAAAAAAATTACCATTTTCCCTAACTTAATGCTAAAATACAAGTTTACCCCCTCAACACCATAATTTCGGGAAGCTATCCAACACAGTTTGCTATGTAACCCCTGGAACATGCCCCTTCTGCCCTTGGTGAACACAACCATGTGGTTTCTCTGGTTCTTGCTGCCATTCTTTCTCAACATTAGATACATGCTCACAGCAAAATAAACCATCCCTTACCTAAACTGAAGTGGGCTAAGGTATATTCACATAAAAGCCATAAACACGGTTTTGCTTTTTATAGAAAATCCTTTATTGCTCAGTCAAGATATTTATGGTGCTGGTTGGTTTCTAGTCATCATTGTGTACAAAATAAATATATGTAAAGGGAAGAACTGCACATTTAGAGTCCTGATAAACAATATATCAAAACCCACCTGAACTGTCACATGTGACAACTGACATGCACACTCATTTTGGGGCAAACAACAAGACTGTAAACTACCTAAATGTTGACAATAAAGGTTAAATAAATCATGGTATGCACATACATTAGATTGCTGTATAACCATTATAAGGAATGTGGATGGCGGTGCCCAGGTGGCTCGGTCCGTTGAACATCTGCCTTGAGCCTCGGGTCACGATCCCAGGGTCCTGGGATGGAGCCTGCATCAGTGGAGAATCTGCTTTTCTCCCCCTCTGCCTCTCCCCACTCTGCTCATACTTACTCACTCTCTCTCTCTCTCAAATAAATAAATAAATATATTTTTTAAAAAGTGTGGATGTTCTTTATTTACTTATTTGGAAATCTTTTTTTTCCCCCAATTTGGAAATCTTAACTGGGAAAAAATACCTGCTAGAGTATGTAAAGAAGAGAGGAGGGTGAAATGCATGTATTTGCTTATACTTACATAAAATATCTCAGAAAGGATACATAAGAAACTGTTAATGCTGTTACTGGGGAGGGGAATTAGGTGGCGTAGGAGACTTGGTGATAACACTTTGGTCCCTTTTTAATTTTGAACCATAGCATTAAATTAACAATAAAGCTTGAGAATTATAAGGATTATGAGATATCTACAACCATCTATTACCACATTCCACCCACTAGTTTATTTCTGTCACACCTCTGCCCGTTAGAATAACATTATATTATATTCAAACTGATGCAGGATACAAAATCAATGTCCAGAAGTCAGTGGCATTTCTATACACTAACAATGAGACTGAAGAAAGAGAAATTAAGGAGTCAATCCCATTTACAATTGCGCCCAAAAGCATAAGATACCTGGACTAAACCTAACCAAAGAGGTAAAGGATCTATACCCTAAAAACCACAGAACACTTCTGAAAGAAATTGAGGAAGACACAAAGAGACGGAAAAACATTGCATGCTCATGGATTGGAAGAATTAATATTGTGAAAATATCTATGCTACCCAGGGCAATTTACACGTTCAATGCGATCCCTATCAAAATACCATGAACTTTCTCCAGAGAGTTGGAACAAATCTCAATGGAACAGCATAGAGAATCCAAAAGTGGACCCTCAACTCATGGTCAACTAATATTCGACAAAGCAGGAAAGAGTATCCACTGGAGAAAGGACAGTCTCTTCAATAAATAGTGCTGGGAACATTGGACATTCACATGCAGAAGAATGAAACTAGACCACTCTCTTACATCAGACACAAAGACAAACTCAAAATGGATGAAAGATCTAAATGTGAGACAAGAATCATCAAAATCCTGGAGGAGAACACAGGGAACTCCCTTTATGAACTCGGCCACAGCAACTTCTTGCAAGACACATCCATGAAGGCAAGAGAAACAAAAGCAAAAATGAACTATTGGGACTTCATCAAGGTAAGAAGCTTTTGCACAGCAAAGGATACAGTTAACAAAACTACAAGACAATCTACAGATGGGAGAAGAGATTCAAACTGATGTAGATCAAGGAGAAAAATGGAAATCAATTTACACTCAAGGTCACTAGGCAAAAGTTTTTATAAGAAAAAAGATAGGGGCAGCCCTGGTGGCTCAGCCGTTTAGCGCTGCCTTCAGCCCAGGACGTGACCCTGGGGACCCAGAATCGAGTCCCACGTCGGGCTCCCTGCACGGAGCCTGCTTCTCCCTCTGCCTGTGTCTCTGCCTCTCTCTGTGTCTCTCTCTCATGAATAAATAAATAAAATCTTAAAAATCTTTTCAAAAAAAGATACGCAAAATAAATGTAGCATTTACTTCTAGAAGGTATCAAACATTTATTTTAATACCTGGCCTTCATATATCTTGATTTTCAAAAGCAGAGCCTCGTAACGGTTATGGACTCACCCAAGGTCACTGGAGGAGTCAACTGTGACGCCAGTATGTGACTTAGGCTTGGCCTGAGCTAAGGCCCTTGATTTTTGTTTAGTATTTCTTAGGCCTTTTAGGGCACCCTCACTACCGTGGTGACATTAAAATTGGGAGCTCCTCTTAGGGTCACTAAAATCATCAAACTTCAGACGTGGTGGCCTAGGCTCACCAAGGAAGCGGAAATGCTCGGAGCAAAGGCTAGGGCAAAGAACATTTGCTGCAGCCCCCCACAAATCCAGCAAGGCCCTGGGCCCCACGGCCACAAAGGAAGTGAGGTGCACTGGCCTGAGCCTCCTCCCAAGGTCTAGCCTCTCACCCGGGGAGGCAGGGGTGGAAACAGCCTTGGGACACTAGCGGCACTGTCCCTTCAAGCAGAATGAAGCCGGGCACCTCCAGGAGCCGGGCTCCTCCACAGGAGGCACAGCCTGTGGCTTCTGGGTCCCTTGCCCGCGCCAGGGCTCGCCGGGACGCAGGGTTCAAGGGCCAGAGGAGTCCCGAACAACCAGGGAGCCAAACCAAGTGCAGGCTCAGCAGCCCGCCTCCCCGTGGGGGGAGCAAGAGCAGAGACCGGAGGCCCCGGGAAGTGGCCTCCACCTGACGGGCTAAGGAGCTACAGGGACGCCCTCCTCCTCTACCTTGAAAGGCCCCTCGGGAGGCAAGCCCCCTTCACTGCCCTGACCCCAGGGAACAGTGAGGCACTGCTTTTAGACTGAACTTTTAAACCAAGTTTCCTTGTGAGTTAATGTGCTTATCACAAGTGGACTCCTGTGTGTCCTTGTCCCGGTTTAGGTGGCCCTACTGTCAACGACTTTCATTTCCTTAGGATAATTTCCTAATCTTTGTGACCTCAAAGTGGGGAATTTGTGCAAAGCAACAGGTTTCATTACGCCCGGCCTAGACCTAGACCCGTTCCCATCAGAACTTCCCTCCAGGGCCTTATTCCAGCTAATAGACCTATGAATAAAAGAGGCCGTGACTAAGGCTTCAGGCTTGGCGGGAACATCCAAGGTATAACCCCTTCCTCAACTAGCCCCTACCTTCTCAGCGTTCTGCATCGTGACTATCACTAGTTCAAACTCCTTTGTCTTTTCTCAGTTCCTCACAAATTTACCAGTGCTCCATCTAAAGATATAAAAGCTTCCTGCTCGGGTCGCTTCTTCAGGGCTTCCTTCTCTTGCAAAGGCTCCCATGTAAATTAAAAATTCAGCGAAATCCGTATGTTTTTCTCCTGTTCATCTGTCACTTTAATTTTCAGACCCTGCCAGGGACTCTAAGAAGGTTCCCTTAGAGTAGCAGATGAAAATCTCTATTTCAAAAAAAAAAAAGAACATCTCTATTTCAAGGTGCTGCACAGGGGTATTCTAGGACATTTCACACAAGTTGTGATAGTTTCCAAGAAACTTTCTAGCTGCGCGATCTGGAATAAATTTCTTAAACTCTGAGACTCAATTTTCCCCTCTGTACCATGGGGATAGTAATACCTACGTCCCTAACATACAAATATATGATAGAGTCTAGCATAATGACCGGTCATAGTACATGCTCAATTCATGGGATCCTTCCTTCTTTGCTCATTCCTCATTCTTATATAGACAGAACAGGAAAAAGTAAGTAACCACTTGCATGAGTTTACTAATATACTATTATATTATACAGTAATTAATTCATCTACATATCATATAATTTTTTCTAGATACAAGTAAATCAATGAAAATTAGCTTCTGCTCCTAAATTTTGTGATTACAGACATATAGTTACCCATAATTTCCTGCTTCTTAATAGTGGCAAGGTTACATTGCAGATTTTCTTTTTTTTTTAAGATTTTATTTATTCATGAGAGAGAGAGAGAGAGAGAGGCAGAGACACAGGCAGAGGGAGAAGCAGGCTCCATGCACCGGGAGCCCGACGCGGGACTCGATACCGGGTCTCCAGGATCACGCCCTGGGCTGAAGGAGGTGCTAAACTGCTGAGGCACCCGGGCTGCCCTACACTGCAGATTTTCTTCCTCTGCAGTAAGAGATACGAGTGGATCATTCTGGAAAGCCAGAAAGATGAACGTAGGGCTCTCTGAAATCATTGTGAAAAGAACAACTTTAGTAAAGGGCTTTGGAACACCAAGATTACATACAAAGACAGAGATGTATTTTAAGGATTAAAAAGGAAAGGCTGGCCCATCTCTAAAGTGGGGAATGAAGAATCTGGGTCCTGGATCCACCGGGTTGCAGATGCTGAAATCAGCTGACTCTACAATCCTGCAAGAGAGCATTAAAAAATGTGGAGCCTGAGTTGCTCTAAGTAGGACCTTTTGGGCCACTTAGTGGGATCATCTGTCCTCAAAGAACCTTACTGACCTGTGCAATGATCTACTTGAACAAGATCATCATTGCAGCACCATAAGGTAGCACAGCCACATCATGTGAGTGAAAAGCAATGGAGTCAAGAACTTACCAGACTGTGTTTTGGGATGGATGTGGGAGTCAAGCTGTCCCTCCCCGAAGCCTTAAGTCTTTTGGGATGATTTGGGGGAATAGAGAGGCATGTTTTTCTTAGTAAGGCGTCGGGAGACCATGTCCCTCCTCCATGCGCACCCTGAATTCATGGGAGACTTCAGGTCAGTTATAACTACAGGTAGCAAATGATGCGAAGATCATACCATATCACAGATTTATTAGCCCGCTATCCCCGATTCTTGATGTTAACATTATAATCAAAACCAAAAAAAAAAGCTAAAGAAAGCAAACAAATCTCCCCCCAAATCACCCTTTTGCAGAAACCTCCTTCCTCATCCCCCGCTCTAGTCACCTCCTGCGGAGGTGACTCTGATGAGACCTCCTGTGCGCCTAATATTTCTCTTTATCTCTTCCCCACTTTCATTCTTCCATAGGACTCATCTTCTTGCATAAAGTCCCTGACCTTGAGACCCCTGGGATAAATATTACACCTCTGCCTTAGTCACAATCTTTCTTCAGGTTTTCAGCCGGTTCTTCCCTTCTCTGCACCTGGAACCCCTTCCTCTTCCCATCTTATCCCATCAGTACCCATGATAACACCTCTTCCCTTTTTTCCCCACTGGTCAGGCTCTGCGAGTCTTCTAAAACTTTGTTACCGTTTCGTTTCCCAGAAGTCGAACAAATTTATGATGCCAGAGCAATAGGAATATTGCTAGTCTATATGTGAAAAATATACAAAAAATATCATAACGATTACAAGACCAAGCAGTGAACTCATATTTACATTCTGTAAATGTTTAGGACACCTGGGTGGCTCCGTCAGTAAACATCTCAGGTCATGATCTTAGGGTCCTGTGATCAAGTCCCCCAGTGGGCCCCTTACTCAGCAAGGAGCCTGCTTCCGCCTCTCCCTCTGCCGGCTGCTCACTTGCTCGCTCGCGCTCTCTGTCAAACAAATTAATAAAATCTTTTTTAAAAAATAAAAGAAAAAATGTTAATTAATATATTTCTTTGAGAGTTAGAGAGAGAGAGAGGGCACAGGATGGGGTAGGGCAGAGGGACAGGGAGAAAGAAACTCTACGCAGACTACTGAGTGCAGGGTCCCACTCCAGGCTGGATCCCATGACCCTGAGCTTGATCATGACCTGTGCCAAAACCAAGAGTTGGCTGCTTAGCCAACTGCACCACTCAGATGCCCCCAATTATTAAGATATTTATGCCTTCTTTTCCCTTTTCTTTTCTTCTCTTCCTCCTCCCTTTTCTTCTTCATTTTTCTTCTGCTCCTGCTATTTCTCCCACATATTTTATATATTCTGAGATATCAGAAATGCTTTTTTTCTTTTTTTTTCTTTCTCTTTTTTTTTTCCAGAAATGTTTTTAGATACTACTTCTATACCTTCTTGGAACCCAAATAAAGAAAATAAGATCGCACCTATTGCTAGGTTCTTTCAGCCATTTGAGGTTTGCAAGATCTTGTATACGAACTAAACGATTCTTATCAGGGTGTGGATGCTAGTTGCTCAGTCCAATGTGATACAAACCCAAATTGGTCATAAGGAGAACTCCTTTCTATTTTATTATATTTTATATTTATTTATTTATTAGCCGACTAAAACTTTCGTTGAGAGCCAAAATACCAAGAGGCTGTCTTCTGGAGGTTCTTGGGCCTCAGACCTTAGGAAGTAGGGCCCCTCAACCCATGATGTTAGAAGAAGGCTAGAACTAAGTTCCACAGCCAGGCCACTTTCTGTGTCTCCGACGCCAGGCTGAGCGGCAAGTGCTGTGCCCCTGTCTCCAGGTTGAGGCCTGGCCTGTGGACTCACAGCCAAGGTTCGCAGGCCGCACAGCTTGGTCCTCAGCTGGCCCCACGGGCGAGTGTGCACAGTCGAGGGCACAGCCGCCGCTGAGGCCCACCTGGGGGAGCACCTGCCATGGGCAGGTCCATGCTGCCAGGTGCATGAGGACATCACTAAGCTCCTCTCGGAGGGCTGCCCGTCCCTGGGGGACCAGGCTTGGGGGCCAGGCTCCCCTTCAGGCTTCCACCTCCCCCACCGAAGCCAGGAGCAGGTTGGTGGGATTGGTGGAATTGGCCCCAGCCTCGTTCTGCAGCAAACTCAGCACGCACACGGCAGGTGCCCTCAGGTGTGGGCGGGGGGGCGAAGGCAAAGGGGCTGGCAGCCGCACCATCTGCCCCCGTGTTCCCACACGCGTCCCACCCACCAGAGACGGCTGCCCGCCACGCACCAGCCGGAATGCACCTGCCAGGATGCACCAGCCGCCATGCACCTGCCGGGATGCACGGGACAACACCGCCACCCCTTTCTATTAGAAAGGCCTATCTGCTTTTGCTTGGGTATCACAAATCCATTTTTCGTATATTTATTTTCTGAAATAGATAGACTTCCCCAGAAAGCATGTACCTTACAGAGTAGCTTGATTAATCCATTTTTCCCGTCCTTATGGTATGATAGAAAATGTAAGGAAATCTTAGGAATATCACATTATAATCAACACTACCTAAAATGTTCACTTACCAGGATAGGAAGTCTTGATTTGCAGTTAACTCTTCTTTTTAGTGACACGTATTTTGACTAATTCATCATTTTTTCCCCTAAGATATCTTCAATGTATTATGACAATTTTAAGCATCCAGACAACCAGAGAATAGAATATAATGGACATCTAGGGACACCTGGGTAGCTCAGCAACTGAGGGTCCACCTGGGGCCCAGGGTGTGATCCCGGTGGGTCGGGAATTCAGTCTCATTCCGCTCTGCGCAGGGCACCTGCTTCTCCCTCCACCTGTGAGTCGGCCTCTTTTTTTCTTCCTCTCATGAATAAATAAATAAAATCTTTAAAAATTAATATAATGGACACCTCTACATAAGTTTCCTAGATTTAAGAATTGTCTGTTTGCTTCATTTGATTATTTTGGCTGGAGTACTTCAAAGCAAATTGCAGATACATTTCACCCTTACATATTATTTTCAAAGGAATTTTTTAAAAATCATAACTACCATACTATTGCCACAACTAACAAATATGTTTTAACCCTTCAGGAGCTCAGAATGGGATTGTATTTGGAGGTAGAACCTTTAAAGAATTAGGGGCGCCCGAGGGGCTCAGCGGTTGAGCATCTGCCTTGGGCTCAGGGCGTGACCCGGGGGGTGCCGGGATCGAGTCCCACGTTGGGCTCCCTGCGTGGAGCCTGCTTCTCCCTCTGCCTGTGTCTCTGCCCCCCTCTCTCTCTCTCTGTGTCTCTGTCTCTCTGTGTCTCTGTCTCTGTGTCTCTGTGTCTCTCTGTCTCTGTCTCTCTGCCTCTTTCGGTGTCTCTGCCTCTGTTTCTTTTTCTGTCTCCCTGTTTCTCCCTGTCTCTGTCTCTGTCTCCCTGTCTCTCTCTGTGTCTCTCTCCGTGTCTCTCTGTGTCTCTATCTCCCTATCTCTGTCTCTGTGTGTCTGTCTGTCTCTCTGGCTCTGCCTGTCTCTCTCTCTCTCTGCCTCTCACTGTCTCTCTGCCTGTTTCTTTCTCTGTCTCCCTGTCTCTCTCTCTGTCTCTCCCTGTGTGTGTGTCTCTCTGTCTCTCAGGAATAAATAAGGGCTAAGGGCACCCGGGAGGTCAAGCGTGTGGCTTCGGCCCAGGCCACGGCGCGGCCCCACCCGGCGAGGAACCCCCTTACACACGCGCACACACATGCACGCACACCCCGCTCCTGCGCGCTCTCCTCGCTCCTCCAGGAGATAGTTCTTCTAAAGTAGAAATAGAAGAAAGGAAGACTCAGCGCGTCTAGGACGCCCCCATGCCAGGGCGGGGTCGGGGGGGCAAAAGCGGGCGGGGGAGAGTAGTCTGAATTGGGTTCCGGAGCCCCGCGGCCCGACGCCGGCCTGCTCGGGTGCCCCGGCCCAGCCATTGAACTCACCGTGCCGGCCGTGAGTCTATTCCAAGCCCCGGGGAGGGGGCATCCGCCGCGCGCGCGGCCTCTCCTGCCCGAAGGCCCTCTCCGGGGCCCGCTCTCTGGGAACTCACCCCCCCGCGCGCGGGGAGGGCCCTGCTAGGGCCGCTGCTGGCCCGAGTCTCAGACCTTCCCAGGGGCCGAGAGAGTGACGCGCACTCCGCGCGTGGCCCCACCGCTGAGCTTCCCGCCGCCCTGCGCAGCGCCGCCCTCCCGCCGCTTATAAGGTGCCGCCCGCACGGCCCTTCTCGCTCACGGCGACTTCCCATAACACACAGCAGCATGCAAATATCGCGGGGAGCCCCGCCCCGCCCCGGCCCCCGCACCGCCTCGGGACGCATGCGCCGGCGCTCCGTTCCCGCCTTGGGCCGACGGCGGGCGGGCGAGCGGGCGGGAGCGGCTCCGGCGGGGACGAGCGGGCGCCATGGCGGCGCGGCGGCGGGGGACGCGCGGCGGCGGCGGGGCGAGAGGTGCAGGCGCGGGGGCGGGAGGGCGGGGCGGGGCGGACGCCAGGTGGGCGGGGACGCCAGGTGCGGGGCGGGCGCCAGGTGGGCGGGGGGGGGCGCTCTCTGCTGCGCTTCCCCGCGCCCGCGTCCCGCCTCCGAGCTCAGCGGGTCGCGGCGTGGCTGCGGGCAGGGCCTCGGGTCGCGGGCACCCTCCTTCCCCAGCTGCCGTCACCGACTCCAAGAAGCCAGTCGGGGGGTGCGCGAATGTGGCATCGGGAGAGGCCGGACAACTCCTGCCCGCGCGTCACCCGCCGTACCGTGCACGTGTCACCCGCTGTACGATGCACACTACGTGTCACCCACCGTACCGTGCACGTGTCACCCGCTATACAGCGCACACTGCGTGTCACCCACCGTATTGTGCACGTGTCACCTACTGTACCGTGCATACGCGTGTCACCCGCTGTACCGTGCACGTGTCACCTGCTGTATGGTGCACTCTACATGTCACCCACCGTACCGTGCACGTGTTACCGGCTGTATGGTGTACGCCGCATGTCACCCACTGTACAGTGTACGTGTCACCCACTGTACCGTGCACACCGCGTGTCACCCGCTGTACAGTGCACACCGCGTGTCACCCACCGTACCACACACAGTGCGTCCCACTCTCAGATGTTGCCATCAACATTCAGGCCTCAGGGTTGGTGGGTACCATCCTCTCTCTCTTACGCACCTAAGTGCAGAGGTCCATCCTACAAATTCGGTATCATCGCTGTCAGCCTCTGGATTTTACAGTCAGGGCAACTGAGGTTCAAAGAGGTGACGTGACTTCCGCAAGTTCCCGCCGCTGGAAGGGAAGGGACGGGGCTCCTAACAGGAGACCGCAGAGCACTGTGTGGTTTGCCTCTGGGTACTGGGAAGGCTCGGGGCACAAGTACACGAGCAGCGGGGACACTCCTGCCTCCCCTGCGAGCTCGAGCTCCCAAGAGCCCCGGGGCTCCATTTTACTTTGTTTAGGTTTTTGGCTACAATTGCAATTTAGGAAGGGATTTCCCCAGACTACCACCAGACCAGCGGCTTGGCAGTTCTCATTTCTTTATAAATTTACGAAGCCGTCCTGGACCATTTCTTTAAAAAGATGATGTTTTCTTCAAAGTAGGACCGTGTTCGGGGGTACTCATTCCTCCCTTTGGTTCTTTGCCCACTTTTCGTGCCCGTGGCTTCTGCAGCATTCGACAAAGCTGGAAGAGTTCATAATGGCAACACGGCTGAAGAAGACCCTCCTCCTGCAAAGAAAACTCGGAGATGCCAGAGGCAGGGGGTGAAAAGGGGGCCTTTGACTGCAGGAGGGGCCGGTAATGGCAGCACGGAAGACAAGCCAGGTCAGCTCCGGGCGGTGGGCCCGCGGGAGTGTCTCCAGGAGAGGTGGGGCGAGGGACGCCTTGTCCTCTCCACTCACGTCTTCCTTTCCTGAAGATGTCACTAGTTTCCTATCCTGTGGGCGAACCACAGTGCGCCTCTCCTGTCTCCGAATCTTCGGTTTTGTGTCGTTTAGACAGATTGACACCTGGACAGATGGGGATTGCTCGGGGAGGACAGAGTTCATTAGGACACTGATTCCCGCACACATAGCTCCCATATGTGTCTGTCTTCCCCCAGAGTCTGTGAAGACCCTGCTGTTAAAAGGCAGAGCTCCCGTGGACCCCGAGTGCGCAGCCAAGGTGGGGAAGGTGAGACTCCTCGCCCCTCGGTTTCTCAGCGCGTGTTCCCGGGCTGCTGGGACTCCTGCCCCCAAGCTGCTGGCATTCAGTTCGGAGCCCTCGCCGAGATACTCCTGGCGATGACTTGTCTCCAAGGCTAAGAGAGGGGAGCAGGGGAGTCTGGGGCTAATAATCCACATGTCTTTGACTTCTGGGGTTGTCATCAGCTTTCCACGCTTCGTTCTCGTTCTCGGAAAATAATCCCGTTCTCAGGGAAGATCCATCTTTGTTCTAATGAGAAACTGCCCTGCTCTGGCACGGGTCACTGACGACTGTGGAAAGGCTTTGAAGAATACGCAAGAAAGGCTTCTTTTGGAGCAGGTTTCCTTTAGCCATTAGAATCCTTGGTTTTTCTATAATTACAAAAAAGCAACATGTGTTCATCATAGGATAATCATAGCTAATGTGTAGAAGACCTAGTGTGGCAGTTCCTTCCCCGGAAGGTGGATATTGGTAGTGCTGGGGAATGACATGTTGAGACACAAGAAAATCTAGAGCGTCATGGAGGATTTCATGAAGCCTGAGGTTACGCTACCATCAGTTTTTTCCTTCTCTCCCCAGGCCCACGTGTACTGTGAAGGGAGCGATGTCTATGATGTCATGCTAAACCAGGTAACGGGGGATGCCTGGGTGGCTCAGCGGTTTGGCGCCTGCCTTTGGCCCAGGGCACGATCCTGGAGTCCCGGGATCGAGTCCCACGTCGGGCTCCCGGCATGGAGCCTGCTTCTCCCTCTGCCTGTGTCTCTGTCTCTCTCTCTCTCTCTATCTGAATAAATAAATAAAATCTTAAGAATATATATTTTTAAAAAAATAAACCAGGTAACGGGAGGAGCTGTTCTACGTATGGGGATTTTTTTCTTGGTAGTTACTGATGACAGGGTCCCGATGCCCAGATCTTTGATTCTGAGGTCCCTATGTCAGCCTTACATTAGCCCTCTCCCTGGAGCCGTTACTGGTACCCGTGCCTGAGGAAGAGGCCTCAGCTTCTGTGGCTTCCACTTGTAGACCTCTCTCTCAGGTTCGTATTTTCTTCCTTGTAGACCAATCTTCAGTTCAACAACAACAAGTACTATTTGATTCAGCTGTTGGAAGATGATGCCCAGAGGCACTTCAGTGTCTGGATGAGATGGGGCCGAGGTAATGACTTTTATTATGGGTTTTCTGATTTGTCATTCAGAAAGCCAGAAGCAGGATAGTGAGTAACCAGAAGATCCTCCGGGTTTAAGTTGGTGGGATGGAGGCTCCATCACCTGGGAGGGACTTGGAAGTGGGGAATGGCAAGCATCTTCATTAGGAAGTTCCCATTGGCAAAACTAAGAACAGCCTGTCAGCTGGGAAGTGTCCGGTGGGTCTCCTCGTGCTGCTCAGGGACCGTGGCAGTTGGCCAGCAACTCATATCAACAGGACCCGCTTCCTGGGCCCTTCACCGTCCCTCTCGCCTTCCTGCCCACCTGCCAGATGCTGTGCAGGGAGACCTTAGAGAACTGGCCAATGAACTGAGAAAGCTCTTGCTGGATTGGGAGGCAGGAAACCATCTTATGTGTGTCATTTACTTTGCAGTTGGGAAAATGGGGCAGCACAGCTTGGTGGCTTGCTCGGGGGACCTCAACAAAGCCAAGGAAATCTTCCAGAAGAAGTGAGTGCTCGAAACGAGTGCCAAACAAATAACATTCTTCTTCTTGGGTGTATGTTCTTTAAGAATTTTACAGTTTGTGTGATTTGACCTCCATGTTAACATATTTTCACTGTGGCGCTCTATGACTGGAACACCAAACTGCAGACTCAGTCAGTGATCATGTCACCTGGAACCCTGAAACTGACTAAAAAAAAAACCAGAAGAATCTAATATATTTAGCACATGGCTAGTAATTTAGGAAATTGGGGGAAAGTGGGTGCGAATGAGAATGCTCAGCTAGAGTTTTAAAAAAATCTTTCACTATGATATGGATGCAGAGCCTTCTGGAGTCTGTGGGAATCTGTCAGAGAAAGGGATCAAACAAGGATCTTTTGTCTGAAATCTTAAAGGTTTTTGTGGTATTTTGGGGCCTTTGGGAAGCTCGAATCCTTTTCTCCCCATTTTTTGTTCCCATTGTCTCCAGAGCTTTTTTTTTTTTTTTTTTCTAATAAGCATCCTAATTTAGAATCCAGAGTTTTGGAAAGTCAGATATAAAAAGAGTTCTAAGAGGGCAGTTTGAGAAAAAAGACAAGGTGGGCGCCTGGGTGGCTCAGTCAGTTAAGTGTCTGCCTTCATCTCAGGTCGTGACCCCGGGGTCCTGGGATGGAGCCCCAGGTCAGGCCCCCTGCTCAGCGGGGAGCCTGCTTCTCCTTCTCCTCTTGTTCTTGCCTCCTCCCCCCACCCATGCTTTCTGTCAAATAAATAAAATCTTTAAGAAAAAGAGAAAAAGAAATCGTTTGGAGATGTTCTGAGGAAATAATTATAAGCTCACTCCTAGTAGTGGACTCTGATTTGTAAGATTTTCTCGCCATCCTGGACCCCACAGATTCCTTGACAAAACAAAAAACAATTGGGAGGATCGTGAGAAGTTTGAGAAGGTGCCTGGAAAATATGATATGCTAGAAATGGACTATGCTACCAATACTCAGGTAAACTCTGACCACACATTTGGGGAGAAAACTTACTTCCTCTGAACCAGGGTGAAATCTATCAGAATGGCTTAGATCAGGCCCCAGACTGGAACAGGTCAGAGCATCTTGAGTCTTGCTGTTTCTCACCTAAATAAAAGTAACAGTTCCCTCAGAGGTACCTTTCATGGATCTTTGTAGTCTTGATGGGACTGGAGACTAAAGACAGAATGTGCTCTCTTGTCTCCATTATTTAGTATCATTCTTATAAAATCCTTGGCCCTATTTTCAGAAGTTTAATATACGGATCAAGAAAGGACTAATACATAGTCACACTGACGAAACCGCATGTAAAGTGGTCTTCACTTTTGGTTATATACATTTTTTATACATAAAAAAATTAATTTCAACAAATTGAGTTGTACCAGGATGCTGAAAATTGTCTTATACGGTATCTGAGAAATGGGAAAATCTTAGTTTTTTTAAGATGAGAAGATCTGAGACATGATAGCTGTCTTTACATACTTACCGATGAATTAGGAGAGCCTTTTAGACTTATTCTGGGAGTTTACCTGTGGGAGGCACATGTAGGAGGAGAAGGCGGGATCACATCAGGTACTCTAACTGGGTTAGTAACAGAACGAGCCTATGTTCAAGCAGAAGCCAACTGATGCTCACCAAGGGAACAGGGATATTGTAGAGTCAGCCCTTGCAGGGACCTTAAAATATATCCTTTTAGATTTTATATGATTCTTTTTTTTTTTTTTTTTTTTTTTTGGCTGTAGAGTGAAGAGGAAACAAAAAAGGAGTCTCTTAAACTCCCCTTCAAACCAGAATCACAGCTAGATCTTCGAGTGCAGGAGCTGATAGAGTTGATCTGTAATGTCCAGGCCATGGAAGAGACGATGGTAGAAATGAAATACGACACCAAGAAAGCCCCACTTGGTAGGACTTCAGATCCTGTCCTACAGTCTGACTTTATATTTGCTAGTTTCTTTAATGGGCTATCTCATCACCGCCGTGACTTAAAGCTTGCTGATACTGTGAATCAAGAAAAGGAGGGATCCCTGGGTGGCGCAGCGGTTTGGCGCCTGCCTTTGGCCCAGGGCGTGATCCTGGAGACCTGGGATCAAATCCCACATCAGGCTCCCGGTGCATGGAGCCTGCTTCTCCCTCTGCCTATGTCTCTGCCTCTCTCTCCTTCTCTCTCTGTGACTATCATAAATAAATAAAAATTAAAAAAAAAAAAAAAAAAGAAAAGGAGATTTTGGGTGAGAGGTGGCGTGAGGGGAGAAGGAGCTGTTTTGAGAGTTGAAGGTGGGGGTCTTTGTGGGGAGGCTCACGAATACAGTTTTCAGGATAGTGCCCTAAGTTGTGAGGTCTGAGGGTCTCTGGTTGCGCCTGCAGGGAAGCTGACAGTGGCACAAATCAAGGCAGGCTACCAGTCTCTCAAGAAGATTGAGGACTGTATTCGGGCTGGCCAGCATGGACGAGCTCTTGTGGAAGCTTGCAATGAATTCTACACCAGGATCCCACATGACTTTGGGTAAGGCCTGTGCTGTTACTTCTCCTTCGTCCTCCACCTGACCGTCTCCTCCTCACTCAGCAACAACTATAGTCTTTTTATTCCCATTTTTAATGAAATGATCATCTTGGATAGATCATCAAAAGCCAAAAATGATTTGTAGTAGCCTTCGTAGTCAACAGACAAGTTTGGGATGCGAGCTCCTGGCCTGATTATCATCATGTTTTCGGACCGAGTAGAAGTCACCAATAGAAAACAGGTCTAGGTATCTAACCAACAGGTGAAAAAATAGCTTCAGACATAGAACTCCCCCTAGTTCCTATTCAAATGATAGTAGGTGTATAAAATACAATTTATCTTTGTCCATTCTATATTCTGGTGCTTGTTCTGTTCTTATTCCTTTTATTTTTATAGCGCTCTGTGACCGAAAGATAACTTTTGATTGGTCAACGGGTCTACTTCTGTTTCTAGACAGGACTGTATCCAAGCTGTTCAAAAACAAGATTCGGCTATTGTCAAAAACAGGAAATGACAAGTGTTGGAGAGGATGTAGAGGAAAGGGAACCCTCCTGTACCGTTAGTGGAATTGTCAAGGAGCACAGCCACTGTAGGAAACAGGATGGAGGTTCCTCAAAGAAATAAGAAAAGAACTTCAGTATGACCCAGCTATTCTACTTCTGGGCATTTAATCTGAAAAATGTGAATAAAACACTAATTCAGAAAGATATGCATCCTTATGTTCATTGCAGTATTACTTAAAATAGCCAAGATAGGGCAGCCCCGGTGGCGCAGCAGTTTAGGGCCACCTGCAGCCCAGGGTGTGATCCTGGAGACCCGGGATTGAATCCCGTTTCGGGCTCCCTGCGTGGAGCCTGCTTCTCCCTCTCCCTGTGTCTCTGCCTCTCTCTCTTTCTGTATGTCTCTCATGAATAAATAAATAAAATATAAAAAATAAAATAGCCAAGATATGGAAACAACCTAGGTGTCCACTGACAGATGACCAGATAAAGAAGAGGTGGTATATTATACGATGGTATATACTACTCAAGCATAAAAAAAAGAATGAAATCTTGCCATTTGCAGCAACATGAATGGATGGATCTTGATCGTATTATACTACACAAAATAAATCAACAGCATAAGACAAACACCATGACTTCACTCATGTGGAATCTAAAAAAAACAAAAAAAAAATCATAAATACAGAGAACAGACAGGGGAAGGGGGCTAGGGTGGGTGATATGGGTGAAGGGGATCAGCTGTATAGTGAGGGATGGTAACTGGACTTGGAGCGGTCACTTTCAAATTATAAAGCTGTGCATCTGAAACACGTCTATATGAAATAAACTCATAAAAAGGAATTTCATTTCTATCAAGTCCCAGATATCAAAACCTATACGGTGTGTTTATCTTTAGTCTGTTACTTTGAGTCCTGTGTCATTGGCCACATCTCAGAGAACTGATCGTGGATTTTATCTCTGTCCTTAGGCTCCGCACCCCTCCTTTAATCCGGACAGAGAAAGAGCTGTCAGACAAAGTACAGCTACTGGAGGTGAGACATGCATGGATTGGGAAGCATTAACTGTCTTGTCCCAAGTTCCTACACATTGATCCTGTATCTCATCTCCCCAGGCTTTAGGAGACATTGAAATCGCCATTAAGCTGGTGAAGACCGCGCTGCAAAGCCCAGAACACCCACTGGACCAACACTATAGAAAACTACACTGTGCCTTGCATCCTCTAGACCATGAAAGTCACGAGTTCAAAGTAAGAAAAATGATCACTTATTTTCCTACCTTTAAGACCCATCCCCGGGATCCCTGGGTGGCGCAGCGTTTTGGCGCCTGCCTTTGGCCCAGGGCGCAATCCTGGAGACCCGGGATCGAATCCCACATCGGGCTCCCAGTGCATGGAGCCTGCTTCTCCCTCTGCCTATGTCTCTGCCTCTCTCTCTCTCTCTCTCTCTGTGTGACTATCATAAAAAAAAAAAGACCCATCCCCGTAGCCCCACTGTTCTGTGACCACTTCTGGTTAAGAGCAAACCTTTATGTAGAACAGAATTTCACTTTACCGGGATCTTGGGGAGGTAGAGCTCTTTCTCACTGTCTGGTGAGACTGTCGGGGAGCGAAAAGTCTGCTGGCTTCACCAGAGGCCCTGAGGTTCTCCAGCTCAGTCCGGTGTCTTGTAGGGCCCACACCGGCCGTTTCTTTCATTTTCTTTTCACAGGTGATTTCCCAGTACCTACAGTCTACTCATGCTCCCACACACAAGGACTACACCATGACCTTGCTGGACGTTTTTGAAGTGGAGAAGGAGGGTGAAAAAGAAGCCTTCAGAGAGGACCTTCATAACAGGTGTCAGTTTAGCTTTGGGTTTGGGAAGACACCCCTTGCCGGAAGTGCAGTTATGGGACTTCTGGAAAATGCAGGAAATGGCTTTTTTATGTTTATGTCCTAACTGCTGGAGAGCAACAGAGTACAGTAATAATGGCTTTCCCCTAGGATGCTGCTGTGGCACGGCTCCAGGCTTAGTAATTGGGTGGGAATCCTGAGCCACGGCCTTCGAATTGCCCCCCCTGAAGCTCCCGTCACAGGTTACATGGTGAGTAGAAATTGAATCCTGGAAGGAGGCACAAGGGCAGGGGATACAGTCATTTTTTTTCCAGTTCTTTTTTTTTTCCTTTTTTTTTCAGTTCTTTTTTTTTTTCCTTTTTTTTTCTAGATTAGGATTCTATAGTACCCTTCCCAAGAATTAAACCCGCTCATGGATAATCCTGACATTTTTCTTTTTTTTTTTTTTTTTTTTTTTGACCCTGACATTTACTATGTCTCCCTTTAAATTCCCAAAGATTGGGGATCCCTGGGTGGCTCAGCGGTTTAGCACCTGCTTTTGGCCCAGGGCGCGATCCTGGAGTCCCAGGACTGAGTCCCTCATCGGGCTCCCAGCATGGAGCCTGCTTCTCCCTCTTCCTGTGTCTCTGCTTCTCTCTCTCTATGTCTATGATAAATAAATAAATAAGCAAGCAAACAAAAAAATAAATAAATCTATCTTTAAAAATAATAAATTCCCAAAGATATCCCTCCTACCCCCTCAGAAAGTAGAGATTCACCAATATCCCTGCTTCTCTGGGAAGTAATCGCAAGGGGACGTGGAGAAGGGTCCGAATTGTGTTTAAGATCATGGGAACACAGGGTCGGTGGTGCAGGCCTTTCCAACACAGCGGGTTAAGCAGCTGACCTTCATGTTTGTCTATATGCTCAGTTTGGGAAAGGAATCTACTTTGCTGACATGTCTTCTAAGAGCGCCAATTACTGCTTCGCTTCTCGCGTGAAGGACATTGGGCTGCTGCTTCTATCAGAGGTGAGACAAGCCTGTTTATGATCTCTAGATGATTATTAGTTCCTATTTTCTAGAGAGAAAAGTCTGACTCCAGAACCAAGAGATTCACCTGAGAGAACTTGAGGGGGCGGCCGAAGGCAATTTCCATCCCATTCCTCTGCAGGAGGAGGGGAAGAAAGTACTGGTGGGATTTGCTGTTTGGCCTTCGAGCCATCCAGTGCTCAGGAGGATGTGGGTGTTCAAAGATCTTCTGCTTTGCAGGTCGCTCTGGGTCAGTGTAATGAGCTGCTAGAGGCCAATCCTGAGGCGGAAAGATTACTTCAGGGCAAACACAGCACCAAGGGACTGGGCAAGACGGCTCCCAGTCCCGCCTCCTTCATCACCCTGTAAGTACTCAGAGCCTGTACACGCTCAGGCTGGAAGACTCCTTATGACCAGACAAGACTCTCCTTTCCTTATTCCACCTTCTGACCCAGAGTTTTCCATTTGGCAGGAATGGGAGTACGGTTCCTTTAGGACCAGCAAGTGACACAGGAATTCTGAATCCAGATGGTTATACTCTCAACTACAATGAATTTATTGTCTATAGCCCCAACCAAGTCCGTATGCGGTACCTTCTGAAGGTTCGGTTTAATTTCCTGCAGCTGTGGTGAAATTGATATTAAATAAACTGGGTAAGATCTGATCTTCAAACAAGGAAATAGATAATGTACTTTTGGATTTTCTGATCTTTTATGTAATAAAAATAACACAAATCTACCACTGGCTTCTTTGGGCTCGATTTCTCCAAGTGCATATTTCTTCTCATGGTCGTACTTCCTCATTTTCAGGACGGGAGGTACTCATTGCTCTACATACCCCACAACTAGCTGCAGGTTACGCAGGATCCTATTCCCTCTCAGCCGAATAGCCTCTGCGCATTGGAGGATGCTAATGGACACCAATGGTTTTCCCCATTTAAGTCAATTTTTCTGCAAACTGGAGTTTGTTGGGTATTATTACAAGGAGGGAAGAGGCAACAGAGGCTGGATTGTTCCCTTGCTCCCACCCAAATCCTCTAACTTGCCTCTTTCTCCTGTTTACCAACTGCGGACCAGGTCTCCCACCACTTATCCTAGGACAGCAGATACCCAAAAGTCTGGAAGCACTTAAAGAGAGGATCCCTTCCTGAGCGAGCTGTTCCACGCCCCGATGGCGACACCCCCGGCTTGTCCTCCCCTGGCGGCGGCGGGAAACCACTGGCCCTGAAGGCCGCTCTCGAGGACCATCCGCGGCGGATCCGGCCCGCATCAGGGTTGGGATTGAAGCAGAAAACAAACAGGGGCACCTGCATATGCCACTTGCCCCACATCCCCATCAGAGCGCGGGCAAGGGCAGCCCGTGGCTCAGAGGCCGAACGCCGCCTTCGGCCCGGGCGTGACCCTGGGCCCCAGGATCGAGTCCCCATCGGGCTCCCTGCATGGAGCCTGCTTCTCCCTCGGCCTGGGTCTCTGCCTCTCTCTGTGTCTCATGAATAAAATCTTAAAAAAAAAAAAAAACACGGGCAGGACAGCACTTGAGGTTTTCTGACACTTTATTTTTAAAATCCAACCAAGAGAGGAGCCGCTGGGATCTTCCAGCCTCGCATCCCGAGCACCTGGGGCTGGCGCGCCTTCACTCCCAGGCCAGGAAGTACACGTTGCCCAGCGTGTCTCCCACGGCGAGCCGCAGGGTAGAGGCCGGGCCCAGCCAAGGCTCCAGGCAGCTCACGGCCCCTTCGCACTGGAACAGACCCAGCTACACGGGGGACAAAGGAGGGGAGGTGAAGCCCACGGGCCCAGGCCTACCAGCGACCTTGCGTTGCTCTCCCGTCTACGCCTTTTATTTGGGGACAGGCTGGCTGCACACCACAGCAGGACAGAAGGACATGGGACCTTGATCTCTTGTACACTCTGGCCAAGTTTCCCCGCGCCGCCCCTTCAGCTTCCCTGCGCCTGGACACACATACCAGCTGCATACTTGGCCTCTCCCACAGCTTGACTTCTCTGTCCTTGGACGCTGTCACCAGCAGCCCAGGCAGCACGTGGAGGGCTGTGACGGGGCCCGAGTGGACCTTGGAGGGATGGAGACGTGCGGTGAGCCTCCCAGCGGCCAGACCTGGAGCCCTCCCTCCCTCCGCCTGCGAGCGGGGCCTCAGCCCCACCTTCCTGCGCTGCTGCGTGGTCAGCTCGGTGGGTGGGGACCAGCCCCCCGCACTGCTGCTGCTGCTGCTGCTGCCGCCCCCCTCGGATGGCGCGCTCCCCGGGCTCGGGGCCTCCGGCGCCTCAGCCTTCTGCCAGATGTTGCCCGTGGCCCATTCTCCCGCAGCCGTGCCCTTGGCAAGTTTCCAGAGCGTCCCGTCGGCGCCAGCGACCAAAAATGAGGACTCTGCGATTTCAAGGGCAGACGTCAGAGCCAGGCTGCGGCTTCTCGGGGCTGGCCTCCGCCCACAAGGCATCTCCGCATCCAGGCCCCCCCCTCAACACACACACACACACACTCACCAGATTCCGGCTTGGCCTGCGTCACCAACACGAAGGTCCCCCGAGGACTCTCCAACTTCACGGTAAACTCGAGCCTCTCTTCAAACTCTCCTGACTCCTTCTGCCTCTGTGAAGACAAGGCTCACCCTGTGTGGCCAACCCCGTGCCTACCGCCCAGCCGAGCAGCTGCTTTTGGCCCCGCGCCGCTCAGGACGTCCTTACCTGTAACTCAGACATAGCCACGTGCGTGCATCCCATGCACAGCTCAGGGAACTTTTGCATCTGCACCCCTGCAGTCAGTGCCCACATCAAGATGCAAACATCTCCAGCGCCCTGGAAACGCCTTCCTGCCCCCTCCCGGTCAATAACCAGACCCCTACGCTAGAGCTCACAATAGTCTCAGTTCTGGAGACGCTGGGGGGGGAGAGGGGCTCAGCGGTTGAGCATCCACCTTGGCCCCAGGGCGTGACCCCGGGATCCCGGGATCGAGTCCCACGTCGGGCTCCCTGCATGGAGCCTGCTTCTCCCTCGGCCTGGGTCTCTGCCTCTCTCTGTGTCGCTCGTGAATAAATAGATACAAATCTAATATATATATATATAATACATATATGACCGAGTTCGGCCACCATAAATTAGTTCTGCTTGTTCTTTAACTTTACTCGAATGAAATCACGTAGCATGTACTCGTTCGTGCCTGGCTTCCTTCACCCAGTGCAATGCCTGTCCTGTTCCAGACTCTACTACTCTCGGTGGCAAGACGAGACGTGGGGGGTAAATAAATGCAATTAAGAAAACTATACTGATGGTTTCCCATGATTTTTGTAAACACGGGAATCCTTTTTTGTGTCAATAAAATCCTACAGGGAAGCTGAACCCCGTTATAGAAGGCTCGTAAGTAGAGCTGCTCCAGTGGAAGGAAGAGAAAGGAATTTGGAACCAACGCGTTGCCCTTCCTCTTATCCTCAGTCATGGCCCCAAGGCCTTAGAAGCATCGGTCCAGACAAACACGTTAACACACACTCCGGCAGGACTTACTAAGACGGAAAGGCTTCCTGAGTCCGTCGACTGCAGGACAAACACACCGTAGTCCTGATGGGTAGACAACAGCACAGGGCGTTCGGAATAGCTGTCCCTGGTTTCCAGGAAAGACAGAGGCCGAACCCGTGAGCAACCCCCTGTAAGACCCCAGTGCTTCCTTCCACGTGAGCCCCAGGTTCAGGGTCCCCACGAGCCCACTTTCCCTTTAGCTGCAGCCTGAGAGGCAACGGCTAGTTGGCTCCTACCAGATCATAGAGGGAGCATCCCCTGGCTTCATGCACTGTAACCGCAGCCGCGCCTCGGCCAAGATGAGGGAGCCGCCGTCCGGAGCCAGGGCCACAGCTGTCAGGAACCCTAAGTCCTCCTGCAGAACTCGGTTCAGGTGAAGGCTGCAACTCAAAGAAGGTCCACGGGTCAAGAAAGATCCCCCTTAACTGCACCTCCTCCCCGGTCACCCGGCTGCCCATGAATTCCTCGGGAGTGAGGAACAAGCACAATCACCTGCCCTATGAACTCTCTTCTTCTCTGTTTCTCTCCCATCAGGACCTCTGTCATTGTCACCATCCTGCACCTGCTCACCTGGGGCTCTCTTACCTCCTTGTCTTTTCTCTCCCTTCTGGCCTCCAGCTGATCAACAGACTGTGGAATCTCCTTGCAGCGCATGCCCAGCTCTCTGTCCCCTCACCCACCACCTGGCCCAGGGCCCACCCTACGTTTCCCCTGCACTAGAGCAACCGCCGTGAGGGCAGTCTCCCTGCCTCTACTGTCCCCTTCCATACTGCCACTAGAGTTCTCTTCCTAAACTGCACATAATTATTCTCAAAATCCTTTATTTTTAAGATTTATTTATTTATTTATTTATTTATTTATTTATGAATGACAGAGAGAGAGAGAGAGAGAGAGGCAGAGACACAGGCAGAGGGAGAAGCAGGCTCCATGCAGGGAGCCCGACGTGGGACTCGATCCCGGGACCCAGGGTCACGCCCTGGGCCAAAGGCGGATGCTCAACCACTGAGCCACCCAGGGATCCCCAATTATTCTCAAAATCCTTAACACCATGTCCTGCTTGATCTTTTCAGTCCAACCCCCTGCAGCCCCGCCCTCACTCCCACCAGGAACCCAGAGCCTCGGCTGTGCCCAGGACACACCATGCACGCTCACGACTCCTCGCCTATCGTCAATGCTACCTCCTCTTCCTAAAGCACCATTCCCTTCCCCTGTGGGTCCGGGAAACTCCTACTCATCCCTTAAGCCCAATCTCAAATAGCAACTCTTTTGTAAACTACGAATTTCTCAAATTCTGGGAACTGTAGCCTCCGTCTTCCTCACAGCACGAGTCCCTCCGCCTACTGCCGGCGGTTTACTTACGCGCACGTTCATCGACTGTGCTTCCTAAGTTAAAAGGTAATTCCAACCTGGTTCCCACAGCCTGGCTCAGAGCTTAGCACAAAGCAGGCACTTGACAATTACTATTTACGTCGACATGACCGGGAGCCGAAAACGATTTCCCAGGGACTTTTTCCCACTTACTAACATCCCGTTGACCTAGTGCAAAGTACGGGTGGAGTGATCTGCACAAAACCCTGGGTATGAGACCATCAGTGTATCGCGTTAGCCCAGCTTCCCCTTCTCACCTGAACTTTCCGGGCATCGAACCCTCCTGCAGTTCCACTCGCCACTCGCTGACCTTGTCATCGGCACTGAGGACAATCAAGGTGCGCGCCGAGAACCACGTCAGGGCGCCGATGTGGCCTGGAGCCTGGGGAGCATCCATCCATTTCAGGCTCCGTCCTTCTCGGCCAGGCGTCGGTGCGCGGCACACAGGACCCCGTGGGCAAGGAAGGGAGGCTGCTCCCGCTCACCTGCGCCGTGGCCACGGCCTTAGCTTCATGCCATAAGGTCAGTTCCCCGGTTCGACTCCCGGACGCTGCCACAGAACCGTCTGGGGCCCAGGCCACAGCAGCCACGGTTGCGGGACTCCTGGGCGCACACGTGTCATCTGGAGGAGGAGGGCAATGACGCCCTGCATGCTGGGCCGCCCTCGCCCTCGCCCCCTCTTCCATACACAGGCTCGCCCCACTCACCGGCTTCCTCGGGGACCTGCCAGAGCCGAACGGAGCCGTCCTCCGAGGCCGTCAACAGGAGGCCTGAGGCCTCTGAAACTGCCGCTGCGCTGATTGGGCCACTGTGTCCCAGAAGCGTGTGTGTCTGCGACACCTAGGAAGAGCGGAGGGTAGCGGCGCAAGGGGTGCCCCACCCTGCCTCTGCCCCCTGCCCACCCTGGTCCTTCCAGGGAGCTCACCAGCAGCGGATGCCACAACCGTGTGGCCCCATCCAGTCCGACAGTCGCCACCAGAAGCTCTGAGCCAGGCTGCCCGGCTGGTGAGGCACAGAGGCTAAGTCAGGGCGGGGAGGGCGGGAGGGCGGGCAGGGCGGGGGCGCTCGCGTCCTCACCTGCCCGGGGCTCCAGGGCCACCGCGCACTGGCTGATAGGTCCAGAGTGCGCAGGGATGCTCGTCAGCTCCACGCCCCGATGATCCCACACTTTCAGGGTCCCGTCTCGGCCCACGGACACCACGTGTGCGTCCTGCCCCAGAGCCCGGGATCAGAGCACCGTCGCCTGAGCAGGGCCGGGGGGGGGGGGCTCCCGCCACCAAGGGGAGGGCTCAGGCTACGTACGGGCGTAGGGGCCACCCAAGAGGGCCAAGAACCTGGGGCCCCCAGCAGCCGTCCCGCGTGGGGCCTGCTCCCCACAGCCCCCCACCTTGATGCCCTCGTCCTGCTCCCATCCAGGCCTGAGCGTCTCATTCTTTACCCGCCTCTCGCCCTTGGGAGCGGCGGCCCGGTGCGCCGCGGCCCCACGCGTGCTTAGCCTTGCACCCTGTGAGCCCCCCGCGGCTTCCTCACCACGGCAGCCACGGCGCTCACAGCACTCTGATGACCCAGGAACAGGCCCAGCCGCTGCTGCCGCTCGGGGTCCCACAGCCCCACGGAGCCGTCGCTGGAGCAGGACACCTGCGGAGTTGGAGGCTGGTGACGGGCGGGGGCGCTGCAAGCCACGGGCTAGCCCGAGCCCGGGTGAGGACAAGGGCGGTGCTGCCCCTCCCCTCGGGCTCCGGCTCCGGGCCTCCCCGGTCTGGCGGCATCAGCTGTGCCTCTGGGTTTGTCTGCTTGCCCAGCCCTTGGCCGCAGGGTGCAGGGTCACAGCCTGGCCTCTAGCGCGGGGAGCCCGCACTGTCCCCGCTGTGGGACCTTGGGGCGCTCCCGAGGCTTCGGGCCTGCCTGTCCCCCAGGAGACACAGCCCGCGGCGCCCGCCTACAGGGGTGGCGAGACGAGGCCACGTGGCGCCAGCGAGCTCCAGGCCCCACTCGCACTGCGCGCCGGGAGACCCACCGAGGCAGGGTCAGGGCAGCCCCCCGGGCCCCCCAGTAGCCAGGCACCGCGTGCACGCCCTTGCTCACCAGCAGGTCGTCCCTGGTCCACGCACAGCCGGTGACCCAGTCACGGTGACAGGCCAGGAAGGAGCAAATCACGACAGGGCCTTGGGGCTTCCGCACGTCCCAGCAGAAGAGATTCTGGGTGGGTCCCGAGGGCGGTCAGGAGCGTGGAGGGGACATGCCGGGGCCTCGGCGCGCAACAAGCCGTGAGGGGAGGGGATGGGGCGCCCAGGACCCCAGGAGGGGGCTCACCCGGTCCCTGCCCCCCGTGGCCAGCCTGCCTCCGTCGGCGCTGAAGCCGCAGCAGCTCACGGGCCCCTGGTGCTCCCGGAGCTCAGCGCCGCGTGGGAAGTCGGCCTCCTGCAGGGGCAGCATCAGCGGCTGCCTGGGCCACAGCCGCACGGGGAGGGCCTCTGCGTGGGAAACGGGAGACATGGAGAAAGGAAGACCTCCGCAGAGGGGAGGTGAGGCAGGACCCCGGGCAGAGGCGCGCCCCAGGGGGTGAGGGTGGCGGGCAGGGGAAGGGGGGGGAGAAACGGCAAGAGGGCAGGGGTCAGGGGAGGGTGGCGGGCACAGGGGAAGAGGGCGGCAGGCACAGGAGCGGCCCTCACCATCCCCAGCAGAGATGCCTGCCCCTGCTCGGCCTCCGCGGCCTCCCTCCTCCACGCCCCCCACCGAGGGCGGGCCCCTCCACATTTCACGTCAACCTCTTTCCCCTCCATCTACACAGCAGACTCCCCTGGGGCCGGAACTCGACTAGAGAGGTCACGGAAGGCCCCAGGATCAGGGCGGGAAACAAACCGCCCAGACTGCTGATGGAAGACACATGCGCTTGCAGCCCTTTGACAGTCGTCTGGACCCTGCACGTGTGCATGCAGCACAGGTGTGCATGCGGCACAGGTGCGCGTGTTAGACAGGTGCGCATGTGGCACAGGTGCGCATGTCGGACAGGTGTGCATGTTGGACAGGTGCACGTGTGGCACAGGTGCGTGGGCGGCTGGGGCAGGGTGTTGGCGCAGGTGCGCATGTCAGGTGCATGTAGCACAGGTGTGCGTGTTGGACAGATGCGTGTGTGGCACAGGTGCACATGTGGCACAGATGCGCATGTCAGGTGCGTGTTGGACAGGTGCGCGTGTGGCACAGGTACACGTGTGGCACAAGTGTGTGGACGGCTGGGGCAGGGTGTCGGCGCAGGTATGCATGACAGGTGCATGGGGCACAGGTGCGTGTCGGCACAGGTGCATGTGCGTCACAGGTGCGTATGTTGGACAGATGCATGTGTGGCACAGGTGCACGTGCAGTACAGGTGCACGTGTCAGGCGCATGTTGGACAGGTGTGCGTGTGGCACAAGTGCGCGGGCAGCTGGGGCAGGGTGTCGGCGCAGGTGTGTGTGACAGGTGCGTGCAGCACAGGTGCACGTGCGGCACAGGTGCGTGTGTTGGACAGGTGTGTGTGTGGCACAGGTGCGCATGCGGCACAGGTGCACATCAGACAAGTGCGTGTTGGACAGGTGCACGTGCAGCACAGGTGTGTGTGTTGGACAGGTGTGCATGTGGCACAGGTGCACGTGTCGTGTCAGATAGGAACACGTCCGGCACAGGTACATGTCCGGCACAGGTGCATGGGAGGCGCAGGTGCGCCGGCAGCTGGGGCAGGGGGGCGGCCCGCCGTACCTGAAGTGGAAGCCAGGAACTCTCCGGACACAGCCAGTCCCCACACGGGCCCCTGGCGTCCGGGCAGCAGCCAGAGTGGCCGCAGGGAACGTGCCTCGAGGACCCAGCCCTGCAGGGACCCATCCTCCGCGCCGCTCACCAACACCCCGGGGCTGAGCCACACCAGCGCCCACACGGCCGCGGCCACGGCCCCGCAGCGGACCTCCCGGGAGCCTGCACAGCGGACAAGCGCCAGGGTCAGGCGGCGGACGCGCCTCCACGGCTCCAGCCCCCACGGGTCCCCACAGCACCTGAAGCCACCTCGTAGGTCCTGATGCCGTCCTCCCGGTAGCCGACGGCTACCCAATCACCGTCCGGGCTGAGAGCCACGCAGAGGGCCGCCGACAGAGGAAGGGGACCCAGGAGGCCCCGGAGGCGACCCAGGGCCCCGGACCACACCTGCACCTGAGAGCCAAGAACAGGAGCCCAGGTGCGGCACTCGCCCAGGAACAGCCGCCAGCACGAGGGCCCCGCCCCGAGGATTCCGGGCGACAGGGCGGCCCCTGCACCCCCCGCACCCTCCCCCGGGTCACCCGCCCCGCGCCTGTGCCCGCTAACCTCGCCATCCTCGCCAGCCGTCACCAGCTGGCAGCCATCCTGCAGGGGGAGCGCAGCGACCACCACACCCCGATGTGCAGGGAAGGCGGCCAGCCGCACCCCCTCCCGCCAGGACCACAGCTCCACCGTGCCGTCCAGGCGGCCCACGGCCACCACCCGCCCAGGGGCCCGGAAGGCCAGGGCGCGGACGGACGCCCCCGGGGCCCCCAGCTCCTGCGGGAGCAGGTGCACGGCGATGCGTCAGGAGCCGCCGTCCACCCGGCCCCGCGTCCCGTGTCCCCTCCCCGGGCCCGCGGGGCCTGTCACCTTGGCAGCTGTGAGCCCGTCCACACCGAAGAAGCTGCAAGTGCCCGCCCAGCTGCCTACGGCTACCACGTGCCCGTCGGGGTGGAAGGCGGCGCAGTTCAGGGGCCTGGCGCACGTGTGCTGGAAGGCTAGCTGCCCGCGGGCCGTGTCCCACAGCTGGAGGAGCAGAGGGGACAAGGCCAGGTGCCGGGACTCGCGCCTGGGCTTCTCTGCCCCGGAGGCTGCCCTGTCCGGCCCCCTGCCGTCCGCAAGCACGGCCCCCCAGCTGGCCTGACCTGGGAGGCCGCCGTGTCGCCCCAGCCCCCGGCGTTACCTTCAGGCACCCCCCCAGGCACACAGTGGCCAGCAGCCGGCAGTCCGGGCTTAGGCAGCAGCCGGTGATTTGGGACTGATGAGCGCTGGTCTGGAGCACCCTGGCGGGGGGAGACAAGGGTCGGCCTCCGCCACCCGCGGCCGGGGAGGGCCCCACTGCAAGGCCCGCCCGGGCGCCCTTACCGGCAGCCCTGCTGCAGATCCCAGAGCTCCAGGAGCCCGTCGAAGGCAGTGAGGAAGAGGGCGCTGGCGGAGAGGAAGGCGCAAGAGGAGACCCCGTCGCAGCCGCTCACCAAAGACTTCTCCTCCTGTGCCGACGAGCAGGGGCACACGCTCGACCCGACCTCCGCGGCCCGCTGCACAGGCCAAGCTCCAACCAAAAAGGAGGCCAAGGCGAGAAGGGCGGGGCCAGCTCCCTCTGGCCCCACCTCAGGAACACTTAGAAACGTGAGGAGCTCTGGGGACGCCTGGGGGGCTCGTCAGTTCACCCTCCGCCTCTGGCTCGGGGCATGATCCTGGGGTCCTGGACGGAGCCCCCTGTCCTGCCCCCTGCCCAGTGGGGAGTCTCTCTTCCCTCTCCCTCTGCTCGTGCTCTCTTTCTCTCAAATAAATAAATAAAATCTTTAAAGAAAAAGAAAGTGGGGGATCCCTGGGTGGCGCAGCAGTTTGGCGCCTGCCTTTGGCCCAGGGCGCGATCCTGGAGACCCGGG
Organism: Canis aureus; assembly: GCF_053574225.1. Classification (NCBI taxonomy): domain Eukaryota; kingdom Metazoa; phylum Chordata; class Mammalia; order Carnivora; family Canidae; genus Canis; species Canis aureus. The sequence continues at coordinate 24,326,708 of NC_135623.1, forward strand.
ATCGAATCCCACGTCAGGCTCCTGGCATGGAGCCTGCTTCTCCCTCTGCCTATGTCTCTGCCTCTCTCTCTCTCTCTCTCTCTGTGACTATCACAAATAAATAAAAATTAATAAAAAAAAAAAAAAAAGAAAAAGAAAGTGGAAAGCTCTGGGCCCCCCTCCAGACACAGGCCAAGCTCAGGCTCCAGGGGAGCCCCATCTCCTCACCTACTGCAAACCGCACCTGTATCCCCAGGTCACAGACCTTGACGGGTCAGAGGAGGGAATGACGTTCCGCACATGCATGTATGTGCGGTGGCGGGGGGCACGCCCGATATGGGGGGGCACCCGTGCTGCCGTCGTCCCCAGCAATCCCCTGTGCCGTCCCCCCAGCTCGCCTGTCCTGGGCTCCCCAGTCAGTAGCCTACACTCTCAGCTCTCGTCTACATCGCATGGCTGAGTTTTGGCTCCTTTTCCCCTCCTATGTTGTATCTTTTGACAAAAACGCCCATTGCTGGGCAGACAAGGCTCCAAGCCCGGGCTCCCAGCGAGACCCAGTACGGGCAGAGCCTTGGGACAGCCTTGAATGGAACAGATGCAGCACAGTCGGAAGGCAACAGGGATTCAATAACAAGCCTTGATCCGATGTGAGGGGGGAAAGGGGCTGAGTGCAGCGGGCAGCTGGGGTGGGGGGGCACGTGGGGCCGCCTTGCCTGAGGCCTGAGGGGGTCTGTGGGGCCTCTGGAGGCAGTTGACCCGCCCTCAGTGTCCTACCTGCCAGGTCCTCAGGTCCAGCAGGTAAACCATCCCATCGGCAGTGCCCACGGCAGCCCTGTGCCCGCTGGGGGACAGGGCCACCGCCGTGGGGGATGAGGGGATGGCCAGCGACAGCCTGGGGCTAGAAGAAGGGCCGGAGAGAGGGAAGAGACAGGGAACTCAGGAAGGAAGTGAAGGAACTCTGGCTTGCACTCCTGTGCTTGAAGCCCCCTCCGCGCTGGCTCCGGGCTGCCCACCCCGCTCTGGTTGCAGCTGCAGCTTGACCTCCGGCGGGGCCGCCAGCGTCTGGCCCGGGCTCACCTCGGCTGGCCCTCCACGGTGCACGGTTTATTAAGCCACCGCAACACGCGCTGCAGGCGCCATCGCCCGAAAAGCTGTGGGGCCTGGCGGCAAAGAGGCGAGTCCAGGGGCTGGTTGGCGGCCTGCTGGGGCAGGAGCAGCGGGTAGCGGCCGAGGACTGGAGCCTGCTGTCTCAGGAACGTGTGAAACACGGCAGGGTCCGTCTCACAGAGACCCTGCTCCTCTGCAGGGCCCGAGGAAGCTGCAGGAGAGATGCAGAATGTCACTGCGGAGCCAGCCCGGACCCCCCTAAGCCCCAGCACCAAAGACAGTCGGATGATGTGTCTAAAGCGTGAAGTCTTGAGGTCTTCCGGCCCCACATCAGGAACACCCGTTAGAAGTACAAAGCCTCAGGCCCCACTCCGGACCTAGGGAACCAGAATCTGGGGTCCCAGAGACCTGCAATTTGAACATTCCCAGGTAATTTTAGACCCGTTAAATAAAGCTTGAAAACCTATGGCCTAAGAGATCTGGGCAGAAGGTCCCCCTGAAAATCACCCGCCTACCCTCTTGCACTTCCAGCCTGGAACAGAAATTTAATGGTTGTTTGCATTACACCCCCAGCCTGACCCCGTGCACACACCCAGGAGCCCCGTATCTCAGAGAGGCCACCTCCTCATGTATCTCACCGTAGAGGGCGTGGGCCTCCAGGAGCCGAGAGACCAGACCCAGTTCTAGGTGTGCGGCCACCACATGGAGATTGGTGAGGAATTTTGCAAGAAGGCCATGGTTCCCGCTCTGGAGCTGGGAAGGTCAGACTGGACTCATTAGGGTGTAGAGAGGCAGGTGAGGAGGAACAGTCTAGTTTTAGATCCTGCCTGTGCAGCCAAGACCTCGACCCAGAAGCTGGACAAAGGGCCTGAAGGGAAAGGGCGGGAAACCCGGGTGGAGAAAGGTAGAGATGGTGGTGATGGTGGTGATGACGGTGGTGGTGATGGTGATGGCAGTGGTGATAACAGTGGTGATGGCAGTGGTGATGGCAGTGGTGATGGTGGTGGTGGTGGTGGTAATGACGGTGGTGATGGTGGTGGTGATGGTGGTGTGGTGATGGTGGTGATGGTGGTGGTGGCAGTGGTGATGGTGATGGTGGTGCTGGCAGTGGTGGTCCAGGGGACGTGGGGACTAAGGTGCCTGGGAGCTGGAGACTAACCAGGTGGTGGGGCAGGTCGGCCAGAGCCTCAGGAAGGCAGCTGCGGAAGGAGCCCGAGGCATCAGGGTCGCACGTCTTCCAGAGCTGAGCTGCAGGTGTGGGTCAGGGAGCAGATATGGAGACTACTGAGCCCCAGAGCATCTCCCAAGATCGCACCCCCCAGGCTGCAGCAAAAGCCAGCCACCCCCCAGGCTGGCCGAATGGGAGCACCAGCGGGTGGTCCTGGCCCTGGGGGGAGGCCCCACGCGCGGTGCCCTAGCCAGGGCAGGCCAGTCCTGGCCGTCATCACCTGCGATGAGGACGTGTGCGGTCTTCTGCAGCCCCCACCTCTTCCCATATCGACACTGAGCTGCTGTCCTCAGGGGCCCAGCAGGAAGGCAGAGTCGGGCACCAGCACGTTCCAGGGGCCCCTCCCCCAGCAGACTGTCCTCACGTGAGGGAGAGGGCGGGGCGGGGGGGGCTGTCAGTAAGCGGCCAGCATAGCCGCGGGCTCCCATCCCACCCTGCAGGGTGGTAAATCGGGTGGCAGCCGTTTGGGGGCCCAGGAGACAGGGGTCGGGGCCCAGCCCAGGACGGGTAGGATGGAGAAAGGATCTCGAGGATGAGAAGGGAAGGCACAGGGATTGGTGGGAGCCAAGCGGGGGGGCAGGTGCACCTGCGCAGACTCTGGACGAGGTAGGCAAATGGGCCCATGGGGTAGGCGTCCCCACTGCTCCCAGCAGCCATGGCCTCTTCCCAGCCCTCGGCCCCCCTGGGAAGCGCGCGCCACGCGCTCAGCACCGCGTGCAGCTGCTCCGAAGTCAGACCTGGAATCGCAGCTCTCTGAGGCTCTCGAGCACACAGCACACCCCTCCCTGACACCTGCTGCCCCCACACGGTCCCAGAGACCCCCCCATGCTCTCAGGCCCCTCGGCCCTGAGCACGGACCACTACGCGTAGCCTCCAGGGCGGCCAAGGCTTGGGGAAGGACATCAGGGCCGTGCTCTTGCTCCAGGGTGCCCAGGATGTGCTGCAGCAGTAGGGGGACAGTGGCGGGCAGGGCCCGGAGCCGCTCGGACACCTGGGAGGGGAGGAGCCTGGGCTTCAGTCAGTGGGGCAGGCGGGGGGGGGGGGGGGGGGCAGCTCTCGTGGGGGGGCAGTGGGCAGCAGGAGGAACTGTGGGAGAGGATGGAGAAGGGGAGAGAGAGAGCGGAGGGAGAAGGGGGGCAGAGGGGTGGGAGGTGGAAGCTGCCCGGGCATCAGGGCAGAGCAAACCAGGAGGCGTCCCCGTAGCCAACCTGCTCGTGCAGTGCGTAGAGCCTCAGGTGGTCGGTGACCAAGCGCAGGTACAGCGGCAGGGAGGACCCCCGCTTCACCAGCAGCAGCTGCATCTGCCAGCGCAGGGGCCTCAGCGCGGGAAGCAGGCGCCTGCCCCCCAGCCCCCGCCCCGCTCCACCCCGACGCCACCTGCCAGGCTCCTTCCCCCCAAGGCCCTGCCAGCCCTGCTCCCCGGAGGTCGGGCCTGCTCCACCCGGACAAGGACCCCCCAGTCACGTCAGGGGCAGCTTCCCCTCCCCGGGCCCCGTTGCAGGTGAGGAGTGGGGCTGCGCGGGGCCCACGTCCAACCTGGTTGTTGAAGGGGGACTCCTCCAGCCGCTTCCCATACAGAGCCAGCTCGTCTCTCACCAGCTGGGCCCGGGCACGGGGCTGCAGAGGCCCCAGGGCCACCACTCGGGCCCCTGGGCTCTGCGCAAGGGTCTCAGCTAGGCCCCCCTCAGCAGACACGCTCAGTACCAGGTGCACCCGCTGTGATATTTGGGCAAAAGGAGGGGGAGGTAGGAGGACAGGGAAGGGCCTGGAGGCCCCCCCTCACTGGTGTGTCTCACCCCCTCCCCTCACGCTCACCGGGGGAAGGGTCTTCGGGATCCAGTCTGAGACCTGCTGGCCCTGTGGACCCACCAGCCTGTCAGCCCCGTCGACGATCAGCACCAGGCCCCGGCCAGCCTTCGGGGACCGGGCAGACGCAGGCAGCAGCCTCTGCTGCAGCTCCCACACCAGGCCCCTGAGTGCAGGGAGGGGGCGGGCAGGCCCAGGTCAGCAGGACATGGGGGCACAGGTGCCGTCCTGCAGCCTCAATAGGCGGGGGGGGGGGGTGGCGGGGGAGGGACACACACCGGTAGGAGGTAGGGAGGGCACCCGGCTCGCCCAGTCGGCGACGCAGGTAGGCACAGAGGCGTTTGAGCAAGGTGAGGGCGAGGCCCTGGTCCGGGCGGGCCCCCGAAAAGTGGAAGAAGACCCCAGGGGCCTCCTGGACCCCATCGGGAGCCTGCAGGGCTGACACCAGGGACGCCTGCGTGGAAAGCGAGGACACAACATGGTCAGTGTTCCACACGCAGCTCCCGGAGGCCACCCCGCCCACCCGGGCTCTGAGACCACGCACCAGGAAGGCCGTCTTGCCCTGGCCCGACCGCCCAGTCACCAGGCTCAGCCCCCCCCGGGGCAGCGTCAGCTGCTGCACTGCGTCCCGGAGCAGGCGTGGCCGGGCGGGACTCGGCGGGGTCTGTAGCTGCTGGAAGGCGGCCTGGACCGAGTTGTCCTCCGGGGTGGGCGCTGGCTCTTCCGGCTGGGCCCCTGGCTGAGGGCACGCGACGGGGACATGGACAGTGTTTGCACACCCAGGAGCGCTGGGCTGAAGGCCCCAGGGCCTCCAGCCCCCCGCCCCACCCCCCAGGGCACTCCTGCTGACCTGTAGGTAGAGCTTCTGGATCACGCTCCACACATCCTGCAGAACTAGCTGCCCAAACTCCTCCAGCCCCGCAGCGTAGGGCCGGCCAGCTGCCACCCCGCCCCACTCGCAGGGGTAACTGCGGGCAAAGTGAGCACGAGCAGTCAGAGTGGGCCTGGCCCCCCTATATCTCCCTGCAGGACTCTCCCGCCCCCAGCCCACCTGCGACAGGTAACCCCTTGCTGTCTGCTCAGAAAGCTCTTCAGTTCGGCGATCCGACGTGCAGCTTCTTCAGACTCAGAAGTAAAGTCGGATTTCCAAGCATCTGGCACAGAGCTGACCCCCAACAACACCCCAAGGGTGGAGCTCCGCTCAGACCCCGTCTCTTTTCACCCCCAGCCATCACACCTGCCCGCCATCCCGAAACCCCACCAGCGAGACTTCGGGCTCCGGGGCAAGGCTGACGGGGGCCGCGGGCGCGCTCTCCGAGCCCTGTGCCCCCCGCGTCCCCCCTCTGCCGCCCCAATGCTGGGAGAGCACCGAGGCCCAGGGGCAACAGCAGGCACCTGAGGAAGCTGGAGTCCCGCAGGTAGATGAGAGCCTGGGCAGACGGCTGCAGGCGCCGCGCCCGGTCCAGGAACTGCATCACCTCCATCTCTGTCACGGAGCGGCCCGGGGGGTACTGCTGCGTCTGCGGCCAGAGGGGGCAGGGGTCAGTGCCCGGCCTGCTGCCCCCGGCCTCGAGCCCCAGGGCCCCTGCAGGCCAGGAACGTCCCCCCGGACACAGGCGCAGAGGCACAGCCGAAGCTCACATGACTCCGTGCCTGGCACGCGCCTCTTGGCCGACGGAAAGCGACTCCTCGGAGGAGGCCCCCCCATGCCCTCTGAAGCCCCCCGCGGCCCCGGCCTGCCTCACCCAGCGGAAGTGAGGGTGCTCGGGCAGGTTGTAGTCGGTGGGGACGTAGCCATAGCGGGAGCCCAGGATGCCCACGAACAGCTGCGAGCTCTCCACCTCCCCGAGGCACACTTCCAGCTGCCTGCAGACAAGGGCGCCAGCCTGGCTCACCGTGGGCGCCCCGAGCAGCCCCCTGCCCCCCGCGGCCTCCCCGCGGCCGGCCCTCACCTGTTCCTGCGCGTCTCCTCCTCTGGGATGCCCCAGCGCAGGTCGATGGCCCGAAGGCCCAGGCGGCGGGGGGCGGCTCGGGCCTGCAGAGCGGGCAGCACGGCCCTCAGCAGCAGGTCCCGCTCCCCGTGCATGTCCCGGAACGTGGAGGAGATGAAAAGGCGGACGCTGCACCACCTGGGGGGGCGGGCGAGTGGCTGGGCCCAAGCACAGGCCCGCCCAGACAGCTACGGCAGGGCCAAGGCCCCGGAGCTCGACCCCGCCTGCCCTCTCGCTCGCCTTTGTCGGCGCTTCTTAGAGGCCTACTACCCGCCCCTGGTGCGCGGGTAAATAAATAAATACAACCTTTTTATTTAAAAAAACTAAAATTTGGGGCAGCCCGGGTGGCTCAGCGGTTTAGCGCCACCTTCAGACCAGGGCGTGACCCTGGGTCCCGGGATCAAGTCCCACGTCGGGCTCCCTGCATGGAGGGGGACGCACCCTCCGTGAGCAGCAGCAGCACCTCCACAGCCAGGACTGCGGCCGCCCGCCCGAGCCTCTCCCAACTCACAGAGCCATAGAAACGTGCACTAACCCAGGCGGGGAAATTGGGGCCAGGGGGCTTAAAGTGCTCTCTTCCAGCGGCCGGAGGGACAGCTCCCCTGTCTTCCCTGGGGGCGGTGGTATCTTGAATATTTTGTCCATTTGGCCTACGTGTTCTAGAAGACGAGAGGCCCCACGCTCTGCGATGAACCTGACATAAATGTGAGCAAATAAGAGCAAAGAAAAGGGGCGAATCCGATCTCCCAAGTGGGAAGAGGACAGAGATAGAGCTAGGGACGGTCCCCCAGTTCCCTGGGGCTTCTCAAGAAAGGACCGTAGAGGGTGGGTGTGGACTTAAACCTGCGGTTCCCCCACAGGAATGAAGCAGAGGACAAGGAGGAGGAGTGGGCGTGAGGCTCCCTAAAGCAGCTGGGGCAACCGGGGCATACAAAGGAAAAGGCAGAGGGGGATCCCTGGGTGGCGCAGCGGTTTAGCGCCTGCCTTTGGCCCAGGGCGCAATCCTGGAGACCCGGGATCGAATCCCACGTCGGGCTCCCGGTGCATGGAGCCTGCTTCTCCCTCTCCCTCTGCCTATGTCTCTGCCTCTCTCTCTCTCTCTCTCTCTGTGTGTGACTATCATAAATAAATAAAAATTAAAAAAAAAAAAAAAGGAAAAGGCAGAAAAATAAAATAAAATAAATAAATAAATAAAATAAGGGGGGATCCCTGGGTGGCGCAGCGGTTTGGCGCCTGCCTTTGGCCCAGGGCGCGATCCTGGAGACCCGGAATCGAATCCCACATCAGGCTCCCGGTGCATGGAGCCTGCTTCTCCCTCTGCCTGTGTCTCTGCCTCTCTCTCTCTGTGACTATCATAAATAAATAAAAATTTAAAAAATAAATAAAATAAAAAAATAAAATAAAAAGGAAAAGTCAGGAGAGAGGACAAGTCAGTGAGACGGCATGGAGAGCACAAGGAAGACGACTGCTGTGAACGTGCCGTCTGGAGATAATTCAGTGCCCGGAGATCTCTGGGTCAAGAGGGGAAGAGGCCACGACGAATGAATAGAAATGACGGGACCAAGTCCTGAGCTGCTCCCTTAAAAGCAAATGGTGCAACGCCCCCTGTCCCTTTCCCGTCTTCCTTGTAGATGAAACACAAAAACGAGGGCCGGAGCTGGAGCAGCTCTTTTGAGCCATGAGGCAGAAGCAGAGTGTTTGAGGACGAAGGAGCCGTGAGACACGAGGGCCTGGGTCCCTCTAACACTGTCGCTGCGATGGCAGGACAGCTGCAAGGGCAACGGGCTTCTCTCTCATTTGGAAAGAGACACGCACGGCGCACAGGCCAGGTAGTCTCTGAGAGGTGACCTAACAAGCCCCCAGCCCGCTCGGTGCCTGTCCCGTACTCACTTCAGGATCCCGTCACTGTAGCCTGAGAGCGTCACGTCGTTGGGGTTCGAGTCGGGTAATCTGGCAGAGGAAAAAACCGCAGCCACCCATCAGAGGCAGCACCAGCAAGAGGCACCGCTGTCTAGGATGGATACCCTGCCCCCACCTACGACCAGGGTCACGCGGGCGACGGGCTGGGCTGGACCCTACAGAGGGGCCTGGGGAGGTCGGTCTCGCACCTGAAGTGCAGGAGCTGAGGGGCAGACGCGGGGACGTGCCTGCTGAGTGGCGGCGTCCCAAACTCGAGCGGGGGTGGGGGAGGAACTGCGGAAACCATCCTCTGGGGCCAGACCTGGGTCGGAGCATCCTTACATGTTGTACGTCCTTTCCAGGGGGACAGAGACGAACAGGCACTTGGGGTTCACGTGCTGCCAGAAGAGCTGCTTGGCCTCGTTCACCAGGCTGCCATACATGGTGTTGCCAAACAGGACCACCCTGTCCAGCTGCGGATGCAGAGGAAGGCGCTGAGGCCAGGGAGCAGAGGGCAGGGGATACTGGGGCTCGGGACGTCGGAGCGATCCCGGGGACCAGGACAGCTCTGGGGGGTGGACGTCACCTCCCCGGAGGGCGTGAGGGTGGGGGAGCCTCTGCACCCCGACAGTGGGGCGGGGGGAGTGGGCTGTAGCTGGCTCTCCCGGCCGCGGCAGCTGCTGCTACACTGTTGGGAATTTCGCGAGCCAGCTGTCAAGCCCAGCTGCTATTAAACACTAAATCGTATAAATTTAAAATAAATCATATTAAAAATGAAGGTGACAGACGCTGAGGCCCTCACATCCTAGTCGCCGCATCTCACACTGAGCCTGACACCAGCCCATGCACGCTGTCCACGTGCTGCGGGGCGTCACGTCCCCACCCTGCCCACGCCGTCGTGTCCGTCGCCTGAACTCAGCAGCGACAGCAGGACCCACGCCGCGGAAATCCGCGAACGTTACTAACCGAGCCTGAGTTTTTCCGGCGAGCCAGTTGCCAGACAGTCGCCGGCGCGGCACCGTCAGGGAGCTGCAGCCAGCAGGGGCAGAAGGCAGCCTCTGAGGGGTCAGGGCCATCACTGGGGGGTTGGGGGGTCCCCGGGATGGGAAGCACTCACAGGGACCCTCTGGGCAGCCAGAGACAGCAGGTACTTCCCGAAAGTGTGCACGGACCATTCACCCTCCTTATTCAACTCCTGCAGGAAAAAGTCTTGCGTCCTTGCTGGCCCAGGGTCCGGGCACAGGATACGGGGCACAGGGCGTGGGGCACAGGCACGGGGGATGGGGCACAGGCACAGGGCACGGGGCACAGGGTATGGGGCATGGGCATGGGGCACAGGCACAGGGCACAGGCACCCCGCAGGTTGGGGGGGGGGGCTGACCTGGGCCTGAGCCTGAGCCTGGAGCATGCCGGCGGTCCTCAGGACACCTTCCTCCGCCCTGGCGTCAGCGACCATCACGGTGCCACGTCCGCACAGCAGGACGGACACCTGCTCTGCCCGGGCCATCACCATCCCCAGCAGCAGCAGCACGTAGTTCAGGGGGGGCTGGTGGGACGCACATCACGGTGAAACACACTCACCACCACCCCTTCTTTCAGGTAAGCTCCATGCCCAATGTGTGGCTTGGCCTCCCCACCCCGAGCCCCGAGCTGCATGCGGGCCAGATGCCCAGCTCCCCATTTGGGACCCTGCCTCTGCCCCTCCTGCCTAGAGCCCAAACACCTCACCGGGTGGGGAGAAGGGTCAAAGGGCCCCACCAGGAGGGGCGGCCCTGCAGCCCTGGGAGGAGGAGCAGCCCGGGAGGGAGCAGCCTGGGAGGAGGAGCAGCCTGGGGGGAGCGGCCCGGGAGGGAGCAGCCTGGAAGGAGGAGCAGCCTGGGAGGAGTGGGCTGGGAGGAGCAGCTTGGGAGGAGCAGCCTGGGAGGACTGGGCTGGGAGAAGCGGCCTAGGAGGGAGCAGCCTGGGAGGAGCAGCCCCGGGAGGAGAAGCGGCCCGGGAGGGAGCCGCCTAGGAGGAGTGGCCCGGGAGGGAGCAGCCTCAGAGGAGCAGCCTGGGAGGAGGAGCAGCCCGGGAGGAGCGGCCAGGGAGGGAGCCGCCTGGGAGGAGGAGCAGCCTGGGAGGAGCAGCCTGGGAGGAGGAGCAGCCTGAGAGGAGTGGGCTGGGAGGAGCAGCCTGGGAGGAGTGGACTGGGAGGAGCAGCCTAGGAGGAGGAGCAGCCTGAGAGGAGTGGGCTGGGAGGAGCAGCCTGGGAGGAGTGGACTGGGAGGAGTGGACTGGGAGGAGGAGCAGCCTGAGAGGAGCGGGCTGGGAGGAGCAGCCTGGCAGGAGTGGGCTGGGAGGAGCAGCCTGGGAGGAGGAGCAGCTTGGGAGGAGGAGCAGCCTGGCAGGAGTGGGCTGGGAGGAGCAGCCCCGGGAGGAGGAGCAGCCTGGGAGGAGCAGCCTGGGAGGAGTGGGCTGGGAGGAGAAGCCTGGGAGGAGGAGCAGCCCGGGAGGGAGCAGCCTGGGAGGAAGAGCAGCCTGGGAGGAGTGGGCTGGGAGGAGCGGCCTGGGAGGGAGCAGCCTGGTAGGAGCAGCCCCGGGAGGAGGAGAAGCCAGGGAGGAGTGGGCTGGGAGGAGCAGACTGGGAGGAGCAGCCTGGGAGGAGGAGCAGCTCAGGAGGAGCTGCCCAGGAGGAGGAGCAGCCTGGGAGGAGCAGCCCTGGGAGGAGGAGCAGCCCGGGAGGAGCGGCCCGGGAGGGCCCTGGGGTGCAGGGAAGTAAACGGCAGGCGCCCTCGGGTGACAGAAATTGAGAGAGAACTGAAGCCAGCCAAGCGGGAAGCACAGAAGCGCCGCCATCCACGAGCAGGCCACGTCCTGGGGACCGTCCCTGGGAAGCCGGGCCCCACCCCAGACGCCAACCAGGCCACTTTTTTCAGTTCCGGGCACTTCTCTCAGAAGACCATGTCTGGGAACAGGACAGCTCTCAGGGCCCCCAGGATCGTCCCGACCCCCACCTTATGATTGTTATTTTTACCCCTTGGGGGTTGCTCTTCGGACACAACTCGTCCGTCCCGACATCTGTCAGGTAGGCCAAGAGGGTGCGGCCCGGCAGCGGCGGCAGGTTGTGCTTCACGGAGATGTTCACAGCCGTTTCCAGGGCCTGCCGGTACCGCGCCAGCAGCTCACCGGCACATCTGCCCCGTCTGTGGGCCGAAAAGACAGACGGCGGCTCGGGGGCTTGCCCCCTGCGTCCGCAGGACACGCACACCGGGACCGGGCACCCCCTTCCCCAGCCCGTCTCCACTGCGGAAGGCGGGACTGGGGCAGGTGCCCGGCCCCAGCCTACGGGACACGTGGGACCCCTGCCCATGGCCCAAGAGGACCCGCTCTCTGACATCGTGTGTCACTCTTGCCACTTACTTCAGGAGGCAAGATTTAACTGCCACCTATTTTTTAATTGTATTTTTTTTAAGATTTTATTTATTTATTCATGAGAGACACATACACAGAGAGAGAGAGAGAGAGAGAGGCAGAGACACAGGCAGAGGGAGAAGCAGGCTCCCTGCAGGGAGCCCGACACAGGACTCGATCCCGGGACCCTGGGGTCACGCCCTGGGCCGAAGGCAGGTGCCAAACCACTGAGTCACCCAGGCTGCCTATGATAATGTTTTTAATCTAAGAAAATCCAATATTCTCTACCAATGTTACCCAACAGAATTAAGTCACAGTTAAAGAAAAAAATGTGACGGGCACTGAGGGGGGCACTGGGCGGGATGAGCCCTGAGTGTTACGCTCTATGTTGGCAAATCGATCTCCAATTAAAAAAAAAATTTTTTTAGTAAAAAAAAGCAAACGGGTCAGGAAATAGAGACACAAAAAGAACAAACGGGTATCATGGAGAAGAAAAAGAAACTCGGATCAGGAAAAAGCAGAGGACACAAGCATACGCTAAGACAAAGGGGAAGGCCGCACACGTTCCCAGGACCCACAGAAACCAATAAAACGATCCCAGATAATAAACCGGAGGCCCAGAGGTTGTTTTTTTTTTCTCATGATTTCTCCATAGGACAACGTTAAGGACAAGGTTTGCTGTGCAAAGTTGGAACCAGGCAAGTCTGAGCCCCTGGGGCAAGCATGTTTTCACAGAACAGAGGTTGGGGTTCCCGGATGACCCCCCGGCCCCATAAGGGGCCAGCTAGTTGCCCACCCTTTGCTCCAGGCAGCACGCACACGCACACGCACACGCACCTGGCCTTCTCTAGCTTCAGCTTTTCCCACTTGAGCTGCTGATACACCACCGGCACCCTCATCGTGTTCCGAAGCTGCCGGCGACTGGGGTTGTAAGGGTACCTCCGGTAGGTCCAGGTCTTGTCCTGTTTGGCGTTCCTACTCATTATCAGACGCATCAGTTTTGTGTTGGAAGGGAGTGGCGACGCTGTGTGGCGACAGGGAAGGGTCCGTCAGCTTCTGCTGCCTCCTCTCGCTTTCCCATCAATACCTGCCCTCAGCCCTGAGCGCGGCGCTGGCAAGTGTCCCACCCTGCCCACCCCACACCCGGAGACTGGACGCCAGAGGCCACAGTACACCCAGTGCTTCTATTTCATCTACTTAGACACGGGAGACAAAACGGATTCGGGAGGCGGACATTACCTTTATTTTTGAGTTGGGCCTCCAAGTTATTGATGGCGTCATGGGCATTAAGGAATCTGAATGGAAACTGCCGACTGTGGATCACTGATTTCTGGGAAGCAAGAGAAGGGGTCCTGAGCAAAGTATCAGGGAGTGTGGGGGTGGGGTGGTCAGGGGCCTCGGGGACCAGGAATAGGAGACAACCGCTGCAGGATGCAAACGGGTGCAGCCACTCTGGAAAAGCGTGCGGAGGGTCCTCAAAAGAGTTAAACGTAGAGCTGCCCTATGCCCCCGCAGCTGCACTGCTGGGGATTTACCCCAAAGGTACAGATGCAGGGAAACACCAAACCATGAGCCACTCCTACCTCTGGGAAACAAACAAGGGGTCGTGGAAGGGGAGGCGGGCGGGGGGGACGGGGTGACAGGGTGACAGGCACTGAGGGGGGCACTTGGCGGGATGAGCACTGGGGGATAGGCTAAATGTTGGCAAATTGAATTTAAATTAAAAAAAAAAAAAAAAAAAGAGGGCAGCCCCGGTGGCGCAGCAGTTAAGCGCCGCCTTCAGCCCAGCGTATGATCCTGGAGACCTGGGATCGAGTCCCACGTCGGGCTCCCTGCATGGAGCCTGCTTCTCCTGCTGCCTGTGTCTCTGCCTCTCAGTCTCTCTCTCTTTCTGAATAAATTAATCTTTAAAAAAACAAAAAATAAATTTAAAAAAAGGAGACAACCACTCCATTAGATTTGCAGGACACTGAGGAAGAATAAGATGGGTCGTAGGAAAGGGCTATAGAGAGGGGTGGAGAAGAATCGAGAAAAGCTGGCAGGTAAGGATACGAGAGGAGGTAAAGAAGGGAGAGGACGCAGGGAAGGGGCCTGCTGTCTTGTCTCCGGCCTCCTCTGAAGTCAGCTGCATCACAAAAGTGCCTCTTCTTGATCAATCGGTGACCCAGGGAAGTCCCTGTACTCGGTGTTTGGGGGCTGTCACCCAGACCCGTCTCCTATGGCCTACCACGTTTCCCCCCCCGCCATGGCCTACCACGTCCCCCCTACCCCATGGCCTACCACATCTCCCCAACCCCGTGGCCTACCACGTCCCCCCCAACCCCGTGGCCTACCACGTCCCTCCCACCCCGTGGCCTACCACATCCCTGTTCCCCCCCCCCATTTACAGCCCACGTGGCCCAGCCGGGCACCCACGCATACCTCCTGCTGCAGCATCTGGAGGGTGAGCTCGTGGTGCCGGGCGCTGACTCCAACCCGCAGCAGGTTGCACAGGTTCCGAAGCAGGGCCATGAAGGGAAGCTTCCCGTGGTCTGTGGAAGGCCCACCGCAGGGCCAGAGGGCAGACAAGGGACAAGTGAGAGGTCACAGGGCCTCAGGGAACATCGGGGTGCGGGGGGGGCCTAGCACAGGATCGCCCTGCTCAAAACGTCTTAGTATCTGCAAACACGAAAACAGGACGGGCCCAAAGTGCAGAGCGAGAGTTATCCGACCGTGTTGCAAGAACAACTCCTATCACTGCTCCGCCGCCCACTGGTCCCGCCGCGACCCTGGGCGCTCCCCCTGCAAAATGGGTCTTCTAACCCGGAGTAGCGACCTCCAAACACTGCAGACAGCAAGACGCTAAGTTTCCCAGCGTAAGTTCACTTCTTTATAAATCGTACACACGGAGCGCGACCACTGGTTAGTGTTCAAGGCACAACGTACCCCCAACGTAAGGTTCACCTTTAACGACAGCGAACGTAAATCCGTATTTCACATCATCCTCCCGGCCAACTTCTTGTGAGATCTGATTAAATATCGTTATTTCTCACCAAGGTAGAGGTCAAAAGGACTTGCACTAAAGCTGACCTTTACCCCGTCACCTTCGTATTGTCCATTTTTGCTCTGTGATATCGGCGGCGTCATAGCTGCTTCATAATAGTATCTTTACAGCCCTTGTCAACTTTCGACGGTTTCGGTAGGGCTAAATATTAATTCTAGATCCACTCTCCATTCAAGGATAAGTTTTGGTAAGTCCCTACGCAGAAGCCAAAAAAACGTGACGGGCTCTGCGGTGCCCTCAGCCCGGGGAACCCTGAAGCCCTCGATAAGCCTGAACCCTCGCGTGCGCCGTGTGGACCGAATCCATACGATGAACATTGGGAAAACGCTTTCTTTCTTTTAAATAAGAGAAAACACAAGTAGGAGGTGTGATATTTTTCCTGGGTGTCCCCGGAGGTGCATTCAGGCCACTGCAGGGACAGGGCCTCCTGGCCCCAGCCCCACCCCGGCCCCAGCCCGGGAGGCATCACCAGCTTCCGTCAAGACACTCGCGGTGCCTTTTTTTGAAGCTGATGTAAGTCTCATTTGGATTACAGCTAGAAGCTTTCAGCCTCTAGGAGTCCTATGGTTCTCAAATCAGAATTCTGACTCACAAAAAAAAAAAAAAAAAAAGAATTCTGACTCACAAACTGTAATAGAAAAATTAAGTTGTGTTCACCACATACACGATGAAGGACAACTCACAAACTATTACATTCTCTGTCAACTCATAAACTGTTCTCAATTATTGCTACATCGGGAGGGTTTTCTGGATCACCTGGATATGAAGTTAAGTCCAAAAACATATTTATGATACTGGATAATAAATTGAACATTTGTCCTTTAGACTGAGAAGTTCACGGATTTCATCCCAAAAAAACTGTTAATGAGTTTCTTTTTTTTAGAGATTTTATTTACTTATTCATGAGAGACACAGACAGAGAGAGAGAGAGAGGGGCAGAGACACAGGCAGAGGGAGAAGCAGGCTCCATGCAGGGAGCCCGAGGCGGGACTCGATCCCAGGACCCCGGGGTCATGCCCTGGGCTGAAGGCAGATGCTCAACCGCTGAGCCACCCAGGCATCCCTGGATAGGAGTTATTAATGAGCCCTGTGGTCTCCAAAGCAAAGAGGGGTCTGTATATCTAATGACATTTTGTCTTATGTTTTATTCTTATATTTATATTTTTATACATACTTTCAGATCTATATTCATAAAATTATATTTTATGTATTTCCTAAAGTACATAATTCATTAGCATGCATATAAAATCGTTTAAGGGACACCAGGTGGCTCAGCGGTGGAGCGTCTGTCTGCCTTGGGCCCAAGGCGTGACCCCAGGGTCCTGGGATCTAGTCCTGCCTTGGGCTCCCTACAGGGAGCCTGCTTCTCCCTCTGCCTGGGTCTCTGCCTCTCTCTCTCTCTCTCTCTCTGTGTCTCTCATGAATAAATAAATATCTTTTAAAAATAAAATAATAAATAATTATAAATAAATAAATAAATAAATAAATAAATAAATAAATAAATAAATAAAATTGTTTAGATTATATATACATACATTCTGGTATATTCCAAAACTATTTTTGCAAGATATGATCAAAAAACTCCGGAGACAACTGGATCAGACTATGAGCATTAGTCTTAGCCTCGACACATGACACAGTTTTTAATTTCAGGGCCTGAGGGAGGAGTGGAAATGATGCAAACCAGAACCATCTACGCATCCAGGCTGCTGCGTCCTGTTCCACCCAGAGTATCAAATGTTGGGCAAGCGGTTGTCAGGCACGGGCATGTGCACACATGTGTTTTAATTCCCACGTGACCCTGATGCCTTCCCCCCCAGCGACAACCACGCAGCGAGAGCAGTGACAGGTGCTGAGGGTCCGGGCTCCCCTGAGCACCATCCGTACATGAGAGCAAAGAGAAACAGATGAAAAAAAAACAACTGGAGCTTCTGAAGCCCCGAAATACAAAGTCTCCAGAACTCAAGCAGTAGAAAGCTCTCCAGAAAGATGTTTTTCAACATAAGGAAGTTAACTTGAAATCTTCAGAGATTAATGGAAACATTAAAAAACAACAGCAAGAAGCTTCTACAGGTAACAATAAAGTAACCAGAACAAAAAGAGACAACCGGGAGACTGAAATACCTTGGCCCTCCCGATTTCGGCCTTTCCCTCTCTCACTGCGGGCAAGTCACCGCCAACGTCCATGCCCTAAACGTGGGCCCCTGTGCGCACGCCCTGTGCCAGGCCTCCCTCGCCAGGATGACGTCCCCTCGCCAGGATGACATCCCCCCAACCCCAAGGACAGTGAGATCCAAAGGCGGCACAGCCCCGTGCGCCACCCACTCTGCAGTAACGCCCGCCCTGAGACGCAGGGCCACCCAAAGCAGGTGCCGCAGGTGCCCCATGGGCCCGCTGGGCGTGGTCACCGGCCAAGCCCCTCAGTCCAGCCCCAACAGGCAGGACAGGGACCGCATTGGGCCACGGAAATTACGTCCAGGCCCCAAGCACAGAGGCGTGAGTGGGGAAGCGAGGAGGGGACCGTGAGGCCGAGGCCACTCACCAATGAGCTCCTCCCACACAGCAGCTCTGTTCCCCCGCAGGCTGACCTCCCGCTCCCAGGTCTCTGGCCGCAGCAGCTTCATCCGCTTCCCGGCTCTGCTGGGGTCCCACGGCCCAGGGAGGCGACTTCGAGAAAACCTCTGTAGGTCGGAGGGGTATCTGGGACAGAGGAGGAAAAGCCCCCGTCTCAACGCCCGCTCAGAATAACGCGGAAAGCAAAGGTCGAAGCCGGCCGGTCAAAGCCGGCCAGTCGCACCTGAGACTCCTGCTGCTGGGCCCACGCACAGGTGCCGGTCATGGAAGTGGGGGGCCCCGGGGCCGGGCGGGGGTCCGTCGGGGCACGTCTCCTACCTGTAGCCCAGCAGGGCCTGGACATGCTGAGCAGGCTCCCGGATGCGCAGTCGCTGCACCAACTTCTTCAGGGTGAGCCTCGGCCGCTGCTTTCTCTCTGGCACTGCGTTGTAGGTGTCCTCAAACTGTGGAGACCCCAAGTCCATGGGGGCCGTTTAATCTACGGCCACAGCCGCTGGCCTCAGCAACAGAGCCGCATGCCTCCTCTGCCCGGGGCCTGACTTCTCCCCCAACAGCAGATCTGGGCAGACAGGGGACAGGGGCACAGGGGCTCCGGCACCAGGAGCTCCGCGGTGAGCACAGGGCAGCACTCCGGGCCACTGCCTGTCATTCACAGGAGATTGAACCACGCAGAGTTGACGTGGGATGACTGGCTCATGAAAAGCAAGATGGGGGTGGAAGGGCCAGAGAACATTCTAGAGGGACAGAATGGAAAAGGCAGCCTTTACTTAAATCGGAGACTTGGAGGAGGAGGTAAACGGAGGAAGCCGCACAGTCCAAGCTGTGACGACTGCAAACACCAAAAGAAGTCAGCTTTCAGAATCTTCTATGGGGCAAGAGCTAAAGTTGGCAGGCGTTATTAGGGTGAAGAGGTCGGTTGACCAACTGAGGATGTGTTCTCCTGTAACATCACCACATCATTTTCCGGGGAAGCTATCTTAATGGTGATGATGATGATGATGATGATGATGACAGGTAACGCTTCCTCAACGCCACGGATCGTTAGAAACACTTTAAATTCAGTGACTGATTTAATCCTCGCAAAAACCCCATGAGGTGCTGCTACTATTCCCATTGCATATCTGAGGAACCTGAGGTCAGACGGGGGAAGTTGTCGATTCAAACCCAGTCGAAATCCTAACTACGCCCTTAACCACCAAGTGCGTGGCCTCATTATTTCTCACTAATGCAGAAAGGTCTGGTGTGTTTTAAGAACTTCGTATGAGGGGATCCCTGGGTGGCGCAGCAGTTTGGCGCCTGCAGGGCGCGATCCTAGAGACCCGGGATCGAATCCCACGTCGGGCTCCCGGTGCATGGAGCCTGCTTCTCCCTCTGCCTATGTCTCTGCCTCTCTCTCTCTCTCTCTCTCTCTCTTTCTGTGACTATCATAAATAAATTAATTAATTAAAAAAAAAAGAACTTCGTATGAAAGGTAGACATTTCATACATTATTTATTTATTGAGAGAAAGAGAGAGTATACAGGGGCGGAGCAGCAGGGGGAGAGGGAGAGAGAGAGAACCTCGAGCGACTCCTTGCTGAACGAGGAGCCCAACTTGGGGCTCCATCCCACGACCTTGAGATCATGACCTGAGCTGAAATCGAGGGTTGGATGCTTAACTGACTGAGCCACCCAGGTGCCCCTGGTTCCAGCTGGTCACGCCGGTGGTCAGGAGATAGGATAGGGAGCCAGATGGGAGATAAAAGGAGCCTTTCCCAGGGCTCTCAAAAACCTGACCCTAGAATCAAAACTGAGAATTCCCCAGGCGGGTAACTGGCACATGTCCACCTCGCCATTCGTATTTCCCAACCAAATGGAACCCATTCCTAAATATTAGCTGAGGAAAGGTTTTCCGTGTGCATACGGAAGCCCCAAACAGGCACTCACCTTCTTCTGTTCATCCGTAAGAACCCTAAGGTAGCTTGGCAAGTGTTTTTGGGTCTCAGAAAACGGGCGCCCCGTCTTCTGTAGGGACAGGAGAAGCGGTTTCAAGATGGGAAACGGCCCTGGCCCCTGGGGAGGTCCACCCTGATAGCTCCTAAAGGCCACCTCTGCCAAAACGGACGCCGGTCCAGGAAGAGGTAGGCCCTGCCCTCTGCCCCCGAGCTCTGCTCGGCTCCCCGCCCCTCTCTAACTCTTTGCATTTCTGGTGGTAGGAACATGTCAGAGGCGCAGCACGGGACCCCCCCTCCCCGGGGCAACGGGGCTTGGGCTGTGCATGACCAGGTGGCGCAGGGACTGACGGGAGGGCGGGGAGGCGGGCGGGGACGCCTCTTGGCCCGGTGCTTCCAAAGGTTGTACTTAGCCAGCTGGTACTCATCAAACTGGGCAAATTTGTCCGTCAGAGCAGCTCGCAGGCAGGCAGGCAGGGGCACTGGCTTGTCCTCCTCTCGCCCAGCCAGCTCCTGTCGGACAGGGAGGAGGGCCCATCGGGACAGAGTCCCCCATCACGGGCCTGAACGAGAGAGAGGATGGGAGGCGGCCCGTAGCCCCGGCTCTAAAGCGATCATTTCTAGGATCCTGGGCCAGTCAACACACTTCCCCGTCCTCATCTCCTGCATCAAGAACACCAGGACGTCTCCCAAGCTGTGGGCCCTCGGCCGCGACATTCCCGTCTCGGGCAGTGCGGTGCAGGGAGGAGCCCCCGTCGGAAGCAAGGCTGAAGACCCCCGAGGGGAGGCAAACTGGCCCTGAACTTCCCCTGGGGGCGACAGCACAGGAGGGGGAACGAGCGAGCACCCAAGCCCAGCGGAGCGGGACCCTACCTCGTACAGCGCGACCACCTGGAGCCAATCGGAAGGCAGCTGGACGATGGCACAGAAATAGCGTCGCAGGTAGGGGCGGCAAACGGGCAGCAAAGCAGCAATGGCCACCACCTTGTTGGCCACAGTCCGCAAGTTCAGCTGCTGCCTGGCGTACAGAGATGCCTGGGCACAGGGTGGGGAGAGCCCATCTCAGCCCCCGAGCAGGGGCCCAGCCTGCACATCTCCCCGGGGCCCCTCATGCTGTCCTTAGACTAGAGCCCGGGGCTCCAGCCGGCACCCCGCGCCCTTGCCTGCCTCGCAGCGCCCTCCTTCGGGGCTGCTCCTCACCTTCCAAGGCAAAACCAGGCACTTGGCTGACTAAACCGCCGTGGACCGCAGCCTCACAGGAAGCACCATCCCCACCCCTCCACCGCGCCCCCACCCCTGCTTTGGAAGCATGCACTACCCACTGCTCCATCTGCATGCAAGTGATACTCGAAAGTGCTCTGCTTCCCCAAACGTATCAAGCCCCCCCGAGAGCCAGACCCGAGCTGCAGGACATCTGTTGAAATCACGCTCAAGGCCCAGCATTGCGTCCTTAGCCCATGTACTCACCAAACAGGTGAGCCCTGGGCTATTCTCGCCCCATCTCCCCTTGCACTGCTCCTCAGAGGGCCCCAGCCCTGGCTCCCCCGGGATCCCACTCCCTCCCCACTGCAGCGCCTCCTTCCCACCCTGGGATGGAGCTGGCCAACGTCCTGTCCCACACCACAGCCTCGGGCCTCAGTCCCCACCTCCCAGCTTCCCACTCACTCGCCTTCACACCATGGTACCTTGAGGATGAACTCGGGCTCCAGGGGCGCCAGGTCTCTGCAGGCTTCAAAGAGGGGCCCCGAGGCCCCATCAGCAGCATCTTCTGCGTCTACCTTCGATGTCAGCGTGGAGCACAGCAAGCTCATGAGAACCAGCTGAGAATTGGGAAACAAGGGAGAGAGGATGAAAGAGGCAACCGTGATGCGCGCTCCGTCCCCCTCCATCCGAAGAGCGGATCTGCCTCGGCCTTTGCTCACCACCCATGCCCGTCCCTCCACCATCAGCAGTCTCGCCCCAGCCCTGGGACTTTTACCTTCTTGTCCTTAAGGGCCTGGTCAGCAGGCTCAGGATGGGATTCAGAGTCCTCCGCGCTGAGCTTCAGGACAGGGCCCTCCACCTCCGTCTCCTCGCCCAAGCTCAGATTATAAAAAGGCATTTCAACCTCTACCAGTTCCGTCTCTGGCATTTTCTCTTCTGAAGAGGAACGATGACCCTGGGGATAGTGGCCGTTGTGAATCACATTGGTCTGAAGGGCGAAGGCAGATCCCAAGCCCACGAAGAGTCTACATCTGCCTTCTGGCCCCGAAACCCTTCCGGTCACCCCAGCATCCATCTCTCGGGGTGGCTGTGCTGACCCCTCCCTGTCACCCACACCACCTTTCGCAACTCGACCTCCTGATCCTTTGCTCAGACGCTTCAGGATCCTCCCCTGCTTTCACCTCCTATTGATGCCACAGCCTAGGAGCCGGGGCCCCTCACAACCCATGTCCTATAACGCTATTAAGGTATCCTGGATTCAGAAAAGGGTCACATCCCAGATCAATCCCCCAGCAACCGTGAGCTGCCTGACTCCCGAGTCTCGGCTCTCCCGTTCCCTACTACCTTCTAATGGTGGACTACGTGACAAAACATATATATGTACACATGTGGCTTTTTGCAAATTATAAAACCCTAAATAAATGTAAGATGGCGGAAAAAAAAAAAAAAAAAAAAGGAAGACTGCTGAAGAAGACAGCCCGGGGTAAAGGGCAGCTCAGGAAGAGGCTCGGAGGACAGAAGGGACATAGACATGGAGGAGAGACTGGGCTCCAAAGGCTGGGAACCAGAGCATCAGCAGACGCGGGAGGAGTCAGGATGAGTGCCTGGAGCCATTACCAAAGCTGCTGCGGAGGCGCTCGCTGTGGCAGAGATGGGTTGCAAGGCCCTCGGGGAGGTCAGACAGTCCGACCCCTCAGAGAGGCGCTCGGCCCCCCGGCTCAGAGGCCCGGAGAGCGCGCCGTCGCAGATGCTCAGGCTCCGTAGATCAGCTTGCAGCGGGCCAGCTGTCTGGAGACCGTGGGCCAAGGGGCCAGCAGACACAGTACGCTTTAGACCGGGGAGCGTGGCCAGGCACCGGTTCTCCAAGGAGAGGACATCAGGGTGGGACACATGGCCTAGGGACTTCTCCAGGGTCTTCAGGTCCGGGAGCGTGGCCAGACACCGGTTCTCCAAGGAGAGGACATCGGGTTGGGACACATGCCCCCAGGGCCTCTCCAGGGTCTTCAGGTCCGGGAGCATGGCCAGGCACCGGTTCTCCAAGGAAAGGACGTCAAGATGGGACACATGGCCCCGAGGCTTCTCCATAGCTGGACCCAAAGCACTATATGCCTAGACGGAGAAAGAGACAAGTGATGAGCCCTTGGCTGCACTAGAGGGTGAGGGTGCTCACACTGGGCATCTGTCTTTCCCGTGGTCCCCCTGGTAAGGCCTGTGACTTGCAGGCAAGGAACAACCAGTATTCCTTTTCCCAAGACTGGGTTCATCCTAAGGATGCATTCGGAAAACATCACACGGACAGAATGCAGGGAGTGTTCTGAGAGGAGTAGGGAAAAGAAAGACAGAAACTGAAGAGCAGAGAAATTAAAAAAAAAAAAAAAAGTGCTGGAGATGAAGGGACATACCTCCTCATGAAGGGGTAAAGGAGCCCCCTAGGGCTACTGGTGTGATCCCAACCAAGTAGAGGGGTCACACTTGTAATCTGGACTCTAGGTTCTTAGCTCTAGAGAAACACTCTGATCAAAATGTCCATATTCACCAACTTCGACTTCCTTGCCTCCTACTCACGGTTCAACCAACTATATGGGATTCCAGGCCCCGTTCCTCCAAGACTGCCCTCTTGCTTAACCAACCGAATTCCTCTGGGTTGGGCCCTCATCTCGCCTCATCCCTCAAGCAGAATATGACACTGCTGCCCGCTCGCTCCTTGAAACTCACTTTCTCTTTGCTGCCTCGGTGCCACTGTCCTGATTTCCCCTTACCTGTCCGACCACCCCCTTCAGGAAGGCTCTTTCTCTGCCATCCTTTGAATGTTGAAGCTCCTAAGAACTCTCATCTGATCCTTCTATATACACTCGCAGGTAGTCTCACCTGTCTCACCTGCTGTGTGGTTCCAAACAGATTTCTGTGCTGGCAACTCACACATTTATCCCTTAACCTAGATCTCATGTGAGCTTCTATCCATTTATCCATTTGCCTGTTGGACATCTCCACTTGGACGACTCCAAGGTACCCAAAACTCTAGACCCCAAATGTGTCATCTTTCCCCCACTCTTCCTCAACTCCATTCCCTCTCTTTTCCCTTCTCTGCTTATAGGGGTATGGAGTGGAACAGACTTGAGTTTGAATCCTGATGGGATCCTGAATCTACTTGGGCTGGTTATGTAAACTCTGTGCCTCAGTTTCCTCATCTACAAAATTGAGATAAATGCCTACCTTACAGAATCGTTACGGGAATAAATAAAAACGTATTAAGCATTTAGAGCAGGGCCTGGTAACTAGCAAGGGTTCGATAAATGGAAGCTATCGCTATTTGTTATTATTACCATCCAGTAAGACACCAGATCCTATAGGTTCTACCCCTTCAATGTCTCTCAAATCTGTCCAGTTCTCTCTCCATCCTGCCTCCACCACCCTTGTCAAAGCCCTCGCATCCACACGGCACACAGCACGTAGATCCGTCTAAAGGAACTCCCCAGTAGATACCCCGGCCATGATAAAAAAGAATTGTGTTTGCTTACTTGCCGCCTTGCTCACTGTTTCTCCTTCCTGAAATAAAGCTCACTGAGGTCGGGGAGCTTCTCTGACTGGGTCACTTTTTTTTTTTTTTTTAAGACTTTTTATTTATTCATGAGAGACACAGAGAGAGGCAGAGACACAGGCAGAGGGAGAAGCAGGCTCCCTGCAGGGACCCTGACGTGGGCCTCGATCCAGGGACCCCAAGGTCACGCCCGGAGCTGAAGGCGGACGCCCACCTGCTGAGCCCCCCGGGCACCCCTTGACTTTGGGTCTTCACACAGACGGAGGCCTAAAACACTCTTCCTTCCACCTGGACCCCCCAGCCCCCCCCCCTCGCCAGTCCAAATTCTATCCTGTCACTCCGCAAGCCGCAGTTGGACAGTTCCTTCGAGGACCTAGGCTGACTTACGCCGCGGTCTCTAGGTTCTCACAACGACGCCACCCTCCTCTGTCACTTTGGTCATATTGTAACTGCCTCTTTGTCCTCCCCCCACACCAAACTGTACGCTCCTGAGGACAGAGGCCCTTCCTGCCATGGTCACCATAGTTGCCGCAATGTCTAGTCGGGGGGATTTAGGGGCTTTTGAGACTCTGGAGAGAGCTGTGTGGCTTTCTGAGTGTATACCATGTTGCACTCAGTTTCCCCGGAGTCCGCGCCTGGATCTCCTGGGCTCCCTACAAACTGCAAACTAAGAGGCTCTGCCGGAGAAGGTGCTTAAATCGACATCATTAGGAGTGTACTTACTTGCTTATTTGGACAAGTGCTTGGCTCCTGTTTCTGTTTAAGTATTTTAGGAACAACCATGTTGGTAAGTCAGTTGTCTAGTGTGTAGTGGTACCCAGGAGCCTGGGGACGGGGACGCAGAATGCTTCCAGAGGACAACCCAGGACGAGAAAAGATGGTATTGCACAGACAGCAGGGCTTCGGTGCGAACAAGTCGCATCCACAACAACAGCCTCTGCGCCCTGCCCGTGTCCCTCTGTCCTGGCAAGTTAGAAGCCCCCGGGAAAGGAGCGGGAGATCTCAGAACTGACTCAGGGTCCATGGAAACAAATCAAGACAGAAAGCCATACAACAAAAACTAAGGTAACGGGAAGTCTGTGCGGCCCAGACTGTGGAGCATCTGCCTTTGGCTCAGGTCGTGATCCCAGGGTCCTGAGATCAGGCCGCATTGCAGTCCCTGCTTCCCCCTCCCTGCTGGGCTCTCTCTGGGTGGAATGAATCAATAAAGTCTTTAAAAACTAAACCTAAAGGGATCCCTGGGTGGCGCAGCGGTTTAGCGCCTGCCTTTGGCCCAGGGTGCGATCCTGGAGACCCGGATTCGAATCCCACGTCGGGCTCCCAGTGCATGGAGCCTACTTCTCCCTCTGCCTATGTCTCTGCCCCTCTCTCTCTGTGACTATCATAAATAAATAAAAATAAAAAAAAAAAAAAACAAAATTACAGTTAACAAAAATACAGTGAAGTGTTCCTGGCAGCCTGGAGTTTGTGAAGACGTTCGGCTGCACCACAATTGAAAAGGAAACATCCAGGCTCCAAGTCCCTCCTCCGGGGACAACCAGCGCCCACAGGTCTGCGGAACAGGTCCCAGACATTCCCAACCCGCGTTCACACACGTCTCCCTGCTGCATTGCACAGAGGAGCATGCTTCACACGGTGCTCCCTCCCGGACCCCCAAGGCACCCCCTGCCCCCAGGTCAGCGGTGGCCGCCCCCTCCCCAGGGCGCCCCCTGCACCCAGGTCAGCGGTGGCTGCCACACCCCCGGGGCGCCCCCTGCACCCAGGTCAGCGGTGGCCGCCCCCTGCACCCAGGTCAGCGGTGGACGCCCCCTCCCCAGGGCGCCCCCTGCACCCAGGTCAGCAGTGGCCGCCACCCCCCCAGGGCGCCCCCTGCACCCGGGTCAGCGGTGGCCGCCACCCCCCCAGGGCGCCCCCTGCACCCGGGTCAGCGGTGGCCGCCCCCTCCCCAGGGCGCCCCCTGCACCCGGGTCAGCGGTGGCCGCCACCCCCCCAGGGCGCCCCCTGCACCCGGGTCAGCGGTGGCCGCCACCCCCCCAGGGCGCCCCCTGCACCCGGGTCAGCGGTGGCCGCCCCCTCCCCAGGGCGCCCCCTGCACCCGGGTCAGCGGTGGCCGCCACCCCCCCAGGGCGCCCCCTGCACCCGGGTCAGCGGTGGCCACCACCCCCCCAGGGCGCCCCCTGCACCCGGGTCAGCGGTGGCCGCCCCCTCCCCAGGGCGCCCCCTGCACCCGGGTCAGCGGTGGCCGCCACCCCCCCAGGGCGCCCCCTGCACCCGGGTCAGCGGTGGCCGCCCCCTCCCCAGGGCGCCCCCTGCACCCGGGTCAGCGGTGGCCGCCACCCCCCCAGGGCGCCCCCTGCACCCGGGTCAGCGGTGGCCACCACCCCCCCAGGGCGCCCCCAGCACCCGGGTCAGCGGTGGCCGTCCCCTCCCCAGGGCGCCCCCTGCACCCAGGTCAGCGGTGGCCGCCCCCTCCCCAGGGCGCCCCCAGCACCCGGGTCAGCGGTGGCCACCACCCCCCCAGGGCGCCCCCTGCACCCAGGTCAGCGGTGGCCGCCACCCCCCCAGGGCGCCCCCTGCACCCAGGTCAGCGGTGGCCGCCCCCCCCCCAGGGCGCCGGGAGCCGCGGCCGCCTCCCTCCCACGGTCTCCCCGCGGGGTCCCCTCCCTCCCTCCCTCCCTCTCCCCTGCCCCCCCCAGGCCGGGGACGCTCCTCCTTCCGGGGCCGCCGCACCCGCGACTCTCCGCGTCCGAAGCGCCCTCCCCGACTCCCCCTGCCGAGCGCAGCCCCTGGGGGGGACCCGGGGGCGGGGGACCAGGGCCGGGCCGCCCTACCTGCAGCCGGCGTCCCCCGGGGGTCCCCGGAGCCAGCGGAGACTCGGGCCGCAGCCGCGGGACGTCCCGGCGCTCCAGGCCGGAAGCGGGAGCTGCGTCGGCTCCGCCCGGGGGGGAGTGGAGGCCGGAGCCGGGGCGGGCGGGGGGAAGGGGAGGAGGGGGTCAGGGAGGGCGGGGTGCGGAGAGGGGAGCGGGGAGGACGGAGGGCGGGGAGGGGAGGTCGCGGAGGGGACCCGGGTGCCGTCCCGCCTGCCCCCTGCGGCAAGCTCTCCGCCCCCGACCCTGAGGCGTCCCAGCTCGTCGGGCTCCTAACTGGTCCGAAGGGACTCGGTGACCGTGGGAACCGGGGGAGGGAGCAGGTGTAGACCCGGCGTAAAGAAGGCCGAGGGCGCTGGGCGGACGCCGGTGGGTCCGGGAGCGACTGTGTCCGTCGGGACGTCCCGAAAGGCTGAGCAGAACGTGTCCCAGGAGGTGGGACCAGGCTCCAGAAGGACACGGGCGACCCCGGGACAGGGGTGCTGGGGCCATTTCATAGAGAGCAGAGCAAAAGGAGAGCAGCGGGCGAAAACCGCGTCTCTGTCTTCTGGAAAATACCCCGCGCCTTAGAGAGGCCCCCTTCCTTCCCAGGTAAGCACAGGAGCTTCAGCTCCGACTTTTATATTCTTAGTTTCAGAGGCAGAGGTCAGTGATTCATGAGCCTTGCACACCCCCCAGTGCTCCGGCCTCCCCAGCGACCCCATCCCTCACCCCCTTCCCTCCACATCCCTCAGGCCGGTCCTAGGATTAAGGGTCTCATGGTTGGTCTCCCTCTCTGATGTCATCTTGTTTTTATTTTTCCCTCCCTTCCTCTAGGCTCCTCTGTTTTGTTACTAAAATTCCACACGTGAGTGAGATCCTGTCTTTCTCTGATTGACCTATGTTGCTCAGCATAATACCCTCTAGTTCCATCCACGTCATTCCAAATGGCAAGATTTCTTTTTTGTTTGTTTGTTTGTTTTTGTTTTTTTTTTTTTTTTTTTTAATTTTTTTTTTATTTATTTATGATAGTTACAGAGAGAGAGAGAGGCAGAGACACAGGCAGAGGGAGAAGCAGGCTCCATGCACCGGGAGCCCGACGTGGGATTCGATCCCGGGTCTCCAGGATCGCGCCCTGGGCCAAAGGCAGGCGCCAAACCGCTGCGCCACCCAGGGATCCCTGTTTGTTTGTTTTTGATAGCTGAATAGCAGCCCATTCTTTATCTTCTTCTTTATCCATTCTTCTCTCAGTGGATATCTGGGCTCTTTCCACAGTTTGGCTTCTGTGGACATTGCTGTTACAAACATTGGGGTGCAGGTGCCCCTTGAGATCACTACATTTGTATCTTTGGGGTAATTGCTGGGTCATAGGGAAGCTCTATTTTCAACTTTTGGAGGAACCTCCATACTGTTTTCCAGACTGGCAAGAGCATCCCATCTTCTCAAATTATTGAGCCAGATTCCAGTGTCTTCAGTAGTTTCCTTGCTTACCTGCCTTAACAGTCCCAACACCCCCTTCTTATAATGAATATTTTTAGCCCCTTTATAACCCTGAACTATAATATATAAATAATGCATTTATTTATATTATATTTATTTATATATATATTTATATTTATTTTTTTACCTACACACACAATTTAAAAACTTATAAAATGTCTATGAGATATAAAAAAATAGAAAGAAGATGATTTATTATAAAACACTACGTGTTTATATATGTAGATACTTGGGCACAACATTCAAGAAGCCAATACAGGACTCAGATGCCCGCGGCTCAGTATAGAATCACCTTGACTGTAACAGCTACTCTCAGCCTCCACCCCGGACCTATGAATCACAAACTATAATTTAACAAGATTCCCAGATTATTCCCTCTCACATTAAACTCTGAGAAGCTCTAATCCTGACAGGTGGAATGGGCCCTGGAGTCTTCATTTCCCTGGTGGCCAGGCCTGGGAATTGGTGATCTTATTTTTCTCATTTCCCAGTTCTTAGAGAGCACTCAGTTTTTTCTTCTCAGCTTACATCCCCAACTGCCGGTCGATGGCATTGAGCTGCGGCGTCTCTCCCGGGGTGAAGGAGTGCCAGCCTCTCAGCCTTAGAAGTGCCTTTAGTAAGGGCCCAGCACCTATGACAGCTGTTCATCTCTTCTTGTCCATCTTCTTGCACACTTCTTGTCCTCCCCCATTTTGATTTGACAAACACCTGTTCACTATGTCAGCTACACTGCAATGAAAAATGGTTAAATCCGTTAAGCATCTACCAAATGCAAATGACAGCTTGTAAAACGTATAAAACCCGCATTCTTCTCAAAACGCATTTATGATCTCATGAAGGGGACAGACACATGCGGAAAGTTGCAAAAATAATACGTGGATTATGAGAAATGCTATATTCCACTAGGAAACAAACCACAGGGTTATGTGGGGAAGGGACTTTGATAACTTCCTGAAGGAACAGGACTTTGAACCGGGAAGGGCAAGCCTCCTCTGATACAGAGCTGAGGGGAGTGAGAGCCTTGGGAGTGTAAAGGCCACTGGTTTCAATGGATTTGTTCTCCTTTGTGAATAATTACCTTTGGGTTTATAGCTCGTGTTTCCATTCAGTGTAACTACTGCCAAATTCAAAACAACTTTATTTTTTTTTATTTTTTTTTATTTATTTATGATAGGCACACAGTGAGAGACAGAGACAGAGACATAGGCAGAGGGAGAAGCAGGCTCCATGCACCGGGAGCCCGACGTGGGATTCGATCCCCGGTCTCCAGGATCACGCCCTGGGTCAAAGGCAGGCGCTAAACCGCTGCGCCACCCAGGGATCCCACTACTGCCAAATTCAAAACATAGTAGGAGTTGCAGTACGTAGACCAGCACTTACCCAGTAGCGCCTGACATCCCAACGGAGGCCTTCCGGGCTACCTGAGAGCCACAGAAGCCCATCAGGGGGCTACAAGAACTTCAGGCCATTGGCCCTTCTGACGCCTCTGACTCAAAACAAGTGTGCATTTGGCCTCTGGCCTGTTGATATTTGCTGCTGCCTCTGCTCACCTTCCTTCAAGGATGTTCCCCACTGTAAGCCCTCCTCCTCTGCCCAGTCTCCCTTACCAGGTATAGCAGATTAAAGTAGACCACAAACTTTTTTCTCCTCCTGCCACTGAGAAATGGAGTCTGATTTCTCCCTTATTGAACCTGGGATGACCTGGTGACTTGCTTGACCAATATACATTGCAGGGTATCGTTCTGGGACTTCTGGGGCTAGGTCGAAGGAACTTCACACCTTCCACCCAGGACTCTTGGAATACTCCCTCTGGAGGCTGCCAGGTAAGTTCAGCTACCCTTCGACTACCCCACGGAAGAGGGGCCACATGCATATGCTTCAGTGAACAATCTCAGCTGAGCTTAGTTTTCCAGCCAACCCCCCTCCCGCCCTGCCCCCGCCAGGATGCCGAACACGTGAACCCAGCTGTCTTGGGGACTCCCGATCGGTGCCCTGACCAGCTGGATACAACCGAGTAACTTCATCAGTGAACATAGAGCAGAAAATTCATCTAGCTAAACCCTGCCTGAATTTAAGTGAAACTAATGACACATAAAATCATGAGAAATATAGTAGAATATTGTTTTAAGTCACTAAGTTTTGAATACTTTGCATCATCAGAGCATTGGAAAACTAAGCCTGCAACATTTAAGAGTAGTTTATATCGGATTACATTGTAGTCAACCCACCCTCCTTAAACCCGTTAAATCATGGGAATCCCTGGGTGGCTCAGTGGTTGAGCGTCTGCCTCCAGCTCAGGGCGTGATCCTAGAGACTCAGGATCGAGTCCCACATTGGGCTCCCTGCATGGAGCCTGCTTCTCCCTCTGCCTCTCTCTCTCTGTGTCTTTCATGAATAAATGAATAAAATCTTTTTTTTTTTAATATTTTAGGGATCCCTGGGTGGCGCAGTGGTTTGGCGCCTGCCTTTGGCCCAAGGCGCAATCCTGGAGACCCGGGATCGAATCCCACGTCAGGCTCCCGGTGCATGGAGCCTGCTTCTCCCTCTGCCTGTGTCTCTGCCCCTCTCTCTCTCTCTCTCTCTCTGTGACTATCATAAATAAATAAATAAAAATTAAAATTAAAAAATCTTTTAAATCACTTCCTAACACATTGACTTGTGCAATAGTTCCTTGTAGTGGACTTGCTCATCCTGGGAGGTAGATTAGCTGAAATAGATGCCAATCTACGTGGCTAGCTTCTCTGCCTAGACAAGGAGCCTCATATCTATGGGATTGATTACACTCTCTCATCATTCACCCAACAAATATTCATTCATTGATATCAAATTAATCAACATCAAAGCCAACCTCTGGGATGTACGCCGTGAAGTCATGTTTCCCTGATTGCTGTATGGCCCCAGGGTTACGGTCACCAAATACAGGGAGACACTGGTGTCTTCCCAAGTTAGCACTCCTTCCCACCCTTGTGCCCTGGTACCTGTCTGGTTGTCATAGTCGGGGAGTGGCCCTACTTCTCAGCCTACAGAGAGGTATCGGGAAGAGGTCTTGATGGAAGTCAATGAACAGATTCAATATATTGTTCCCGCATGTTCTTCCACCTTTTGCATAAAAATATACTATCAACTTTCATAACATTTGGGGTCATTTGTTAAAGAGTATTAGTGCTAAATAATCTCTGCCAGCTAAAACTCAGTGGACAGGTAACTTCAACACCTGCTTCCTGCGTCTTAGCAAACATGGGTTGAACAGACCACAAGTGGTCAGGGGCCGTTTGGGGTGGCCACGTTCTTAGACACTCAGCCCTGACAAAGACTTCCCCAGGTTCACTACAGGAGGTACTGTGGCCAGGGACTCTAGCCCTTAGCATGCATCCCATAGCAGTGCTTCTCGTGAGGGCCTGGGAAGAGGAGTCCGTGCTGTGGCTCGGTGATCCTGGAGGCTCTAAACAGGGCCTGGACCATCCTGCCTGCAGCTCGCCAGCCACATTTTAGCAGTTGGAGAAAAGCAGCTCTTATCATTTTCCTAACTCATCACTAATTTCTCACTTGACAGCCCAAAAGTTTCAAACGACTTGCCCGGGTTAAAAGAACCGTCAGAGAAGGAGCTAGAACTAGACCACAAGTCCCTTGACTCCCAGTCCCCACCCTGGCCGCAGTAGCACCTGCTCCCGTGGCCACGTCTTTAGCATTACTGCCTACAGAAGGCCACTGTTACAATGAACTGTTGCCCTGGAGGCCTTTTTCATAAACACATTAAAAGAGTATGTCAGCGTCCATAAGTATTGAAGATGGGACCTGTCTAAGGAGTTCGGGCTTGGGACGCCCGGGGGGCTCAGCGGTTGAGCCCCTGCCTTCGGCTCAGGGCCTGATCCTGGGGTCCCGGGATCGAGTCCTACATCGGGCTCCCTGCATGGAGCCTGCTTCTCCCTCTGCCTCTCTGTGTGTGTGTCTCTCATGAGTAAATAAATAAAATTTTAAAAATAAACAAATAAAGAGTTCAGACTATGTCAAAAAAGTAGTCATACTGAAAACATGATCAGGACACCTGGTCTCACATAGGACTGGAGTGTTTCTTCTGGGTGGACGGGGCATTTCAAAGTAAACTTTGGATGTCAAAATAGTGGACTTGGGGACTCTTCTAATGGCTGGTAGGAATAATGAAACAAAACATGGAAACTGGGATCCCTGGGTGGCGCAGCGGTTTGGCGCCTGCCTTTGGCCCAGGGCGCGATCCTGGAGACCCAGGATCAAATCCCACATCGGGCTCCCGGTGCATGGAGCCTGCTTCTCGCTCTGCCTATGTCTCTCTCTTTCTCTCTCTCCCTCTGTGACTATCATGAATAAATAAATAAAATCTTTAGAAAAAAAAAAAACATGGAAATTAGGACAGCCCCAGGAGGATGGAGTCCTTGGCCACCGTGTTAATCTAAGATGGGGATGGAGATGCTTAGAACGGTACCTAAATGTGCACGCTGGAGTCCAGGAGATCTGTGGCTAAACTCTGCTCTGCTGTTAATGAGCCGAGGGACCTAGACTGCAGAAGAAAATAAGGTAAATAGTCTCATAGACCCTGAATAAGGTAAGAGACTGGTCCTTGAGTCTGCAGCAAGACCGGATGATGCTGATAAGGTAAAGGGGCCTGTCAAGGTCCCCTGTTGGAAAAGCTTCACCTGGTGTATTGTACTCCTAACAACCCCCGGCTCAAGGCAACCTAGCAAATGAAACAACCTACTGGAAGGAAGAGCCCCTGAGCTTCTCTGAAACTCCCAACCAGTCTGTGCCATAGCTTACAGACCCCTTGGGACTGCCTCCAGTCTCTAATGCTATTTATGCCTGAGGAGACACGAGGGAGGCCAGAAAAAGACAAGTAGTTAGGACTTTCCTGCCTATAGACCTATACTGTGATGCTCGTCCAAGCCAACCTCTTGGTCCTTGTGTACGGATATGTCACCTGGAAACTGCTCTCATAAAAAGCTTTCCTCTTCATTATCCAGGCTGTGCCAAATGCCTTGGCTTCCTGCACTTTATAAAGAAGTGTTTGGGCAGCCCGGGGGTGGGGGGGGGGAGCGGTGGGGGGGGCTCAGCCGTTTGGCGCCACCTTCGGCCCGGGGCCTGATCCTGGGGACCCGGGACCCAGTCCCACGTCGGGCTCCCTGCGTGGAGCCTGCTTCTCCCTCTGCCTGTGTCTCTGCCTCTCTCTCTCTCTCTCTCATGAATAAATAAATAAAATCTTAAAAAAAAAAAAGGAGTGTTTGAATGACATGATCTCTAAAATCTCTTCATTCCAAGATTCTTCTTCACTTGACTCATCTTGTGATTCTGAACTACTGACATAGAAATCTAACTGGTTTCTTGTCCCAGTGTTTTCACATTCCATGTATTTTGCCCTGGACACCTGCAAAGTTGGTAACAGAGAAGGTTTAAAATGGAAAAAAAAAAAAAAAAGGAAGGTGAAAGTGACATGAAAATCCTAGTAGATACAAAACCAAGTATCCTTATTTGCCCACACAGAGTCTAGGCTGAAGGAGCGACAATGCAGAAGAGTGGAAAACTGCACACATCTACCCATATTTCTTCAAGTGAAGAAGAAAGATAAGGGGAGAACAAACTCAAATGATTTCAATGCTTTGTGTCTAGGAAAAAGGGAAAATGATAGTCTCAAAAAAGCCTGTAGAGTCTGAAGTCATGATGATGGTACATCCAAGGAGACATGAGGGAGGCTAGGAAAAAAAAAAAAACTAGAACCCACATTAAGTTATTATGACTTTAGGTGGAAGAGAGGAGAGCTTTCTCAAGAAGAACATAAAGCAAAAAAAAAAAAAAAAAAAAAAAAGCAATAAATAAGTAAATAAAATAAAAAATAAAAATAAAAAATAAAAAAGAAGAAGAACATAACGCAAGGTAAAAGAAGAATATGAACAATCTAGAATGAGGCGCAGAAGACAAAGGACCCAGGTAGTCCAATGCGTTTACTGATACTAGACATTCCCTGCATGCCCAGTCCCACCCAGTTCCTGAGTCAGTCTTGAAATGATGGAAACGATGGAAGCAATAGCAGAAATTCCGCCCTCACCCACAAAGGAGGTTGAGGGAAGAGTGTGGAGGCAGCTAGCAGCGGAATATGTAAAACACCTTGGCTCATTATCTGAGGGGCCCGATGTAAGAATCCTGGGCCTCTACCCACTCACCAACCCGTGGCCTGATCCCTGGATTGCCGTGATTATGCACTCTGTGTGAGTGTTTTCCATCCCAATTGCTGACTCTCACCCTGCTTCCTTTCTGGAGTCGCAATATTACACTGAATCAATCACACACCACTTGGCTCGAGCCCCAGCCTGTTACCGGGCCTAGATCAGGTCTTTCTCACCAAAGGGTAGACCACTGACTAGTGTCCTCCTACAAATCCAAGGCCTCCTTCTCTCTTCTCACTCCATCTGCGATTCAAAAACTGAATAGTGAGGAGGGCCTGGTGGCTCAGTTGGTTGGATGTCCAACTCTTGAGCTGAGGGGCATGGGTTCACAGCCTGCATAGGGCTCCATGCTGAATGTGGAGTCTGCATTAAAAAAAAAAAGACCAAACTAAATAGTAAAATCTGGAGACTTCTGTAACCAGCCCTATCCACGTACTTTTGGACCCTTGGCTCTCAGCTCCACCTGGGATGGAGCCATGTCCGTTTGGACAATAGGATTCAGCTTTCTGCCGCCTCTCTGGGTTTTTTAAAATAGTTTTTTAAAGTTCTTTATGTACTTATTTATTTAAGTATTCTCTACACCCAACATGGAGCTTGAACTCACAACCGTGAGACCAAGAGTCACATGCTCCTCTGACCGAGCCAGCTGGGCATCCCGTCTGCCACCTCTTTGGAGAAATAAGAGAAGGCTCAGAAGAGTGTCCTCTCCGGAGCCAGGGAAGAAATATTTAGGATAAGGGCCCAGTTTTCAAGCCAAGCCAGTCAATCCTGCAGAAAGATGGAGAATGAGGACGGCCTCGGGTTACTTGGTGAGAAGTCCGTCCTAGGCGGAGATAGGACCGAACTACAGGCACTTGCATGTGCTTTTTAAAATAGAGAAACTCAGGCAGGAATCGTTCAACAACGATGAAACCTTTATTTAGGCTGGTCTTGGCCTACAAACCACAAAGAGCACGTTCACAGAAGTTTATCCTGAAGACCCAAGCCTCATAGGTTCTCAGGACCCTCAATTTCCCTCTCTGGCTTCTTCACTCTGTCTTTCCTTTCCTCACGTATCTCCCACTTATCCCTCCTCGTGCTCATCTAGGCTCCAAAACAGAGAGATGGGTAAAAAAGAACTTACTAATGAAATCTCAAAAAAAGAAAAGAAGACAGAAACCAAAGCCCGCCAAGCACCTCAGGCCAGGATGAAGAAAGGTCAAAGAGAGGCTCCTCTATCTCACCCTCAGGAAGATGAGAACCCTAATAAACCGTGATAATAGAAAAGTGACCTATACACATAACTGACCCTTCTCTGCCCTCGGCTGCTTGCTCAGGGGTCCGGCAGGAAGGACCAAGGGGAGTTGTGAATCGAGAGAAGACACAACTAGGTGAAAGCTGCCATCTTCAGAAAAGCTCCAGAGACGAGGGTGGGCGGGCAACAACAGTAGAAGGCCCTGAAGAACCCTCTGGAACACTGACCTCCCTTCTGCTAGAGAGACACAGGGCACTGCATGTCTCACTTGCTTCTCTTCTCTGACTGGTGACTTTCCAAGGAGTCTTCAAAATCCAACTCAAACTACAGCCATCTGGCAACGACCTCCCTAGCGGAGGCCTGGCAGGGGTCCCCCCTCCATCGTCTGGGCTGCCACACCTCTACGAGCGAGGAGCGAGGTACAGGGAGGACCAGCTCGGTGTCCCCACTCCAAGACCACCGCAAGCCCGCCCACTGCTCAGGGCCTCCCCGGTCGGTGTCCTTCCTGCCTCGCTTAGTGCCTGGCACCTGGGAGGTGACCGATCACCGTGACGGAGAAAGGAGAAGAGAAAAGAAAAGGAAGGAAGAGCAGGGTGGAGGAAAGGAGAAAGGAAGCATCTGACTGAACTTTGCCTGGCCCAAAAAAAAAAAAAAAAAAGGAAACGGATCTTAAAAACTCTAGAGGAAAGGGAAAGGAAGCGGGAAGCCCCTCCGGAGTCCTCTTGGCCTCTCCCTTTCTCTCTCGGCCTCCTCCTCTCAACTAGGCCCTTGGGTCGCCACTCCCGATCCCCAAACCCTCCCCAGAGGAAGGAGAGGCCCGTCAGGCTTCTGGCTCCTTCCATGCCCCCCAACCTCAGCTACCACAGTCCCACTGCGGGCACCTCTCTGCCCCGCCCATGCCTCATCATCATCCCCACGCACAGCACCCCTCCTCCTGGCCCTGGCAGTGCCCCCGACAAGGACTTGTGCCTCAGATCCAAGACCAAAAGGGGGCGCCTGGGGGGCTCAGCAGGGAGCACCTGCCTTGGGCTCAGGGCGTGACCCCGGGGTCCCCCACGAGGTCCCCTCTGCCCGGGTCTCCCATGAGTAAATAAGAAAAGAAAAGAACGCCAGAGGCTCTTCGGCGCAGCCTGCGGTGTGGGGGCTGAGGAGGCGCTGGCGTGGGCCTGCGAGTCACCCGAGAAGGACAATCACCAAGGGGGCTTGGGTGTCCCATGGATTGATTGGAGGGCAGGTCCTGAAAAAGCGAAGAGCATGAAATGTCCGGTCCTCGTGTCCTCAAACTCAAACTCCTTGGCCTTCCCACGTTTTTCATCTTGGTCCTTGGGTCAGAGGCGCGGTTGTTGGGACGGTCCCCTCGTGGCCCCTGCATGCCAACGCCCGGAGCTTCCTGTCTCCGAACCCGATGCACTTGCCCATCAGCCATGTCACGGTCCCGACACCTGGTAGGGCCGCTCCGGGCCTCCTCTCCGCATCCCGGCATCCAGCTGCCTCCCCGTCGGCAATAGCCTTTTCCAGGAATCCTGGGCCACCTCTTGCTCAGCAGAGATCATATGCGCAAAAGCAGATCATACGACCCTGTGCTCTCACGACACAGCTTGTCCTCGTCCCCCCACAATCTCCATGCTTCTCTGTTTCTGCTCCTTTCCTCCCCGCCACCCACCGCTGCTGCCCGCTCACCCTGCAGGTTTGCTCTGCTGCTGGGAGGGGAGCAAGTCTGCGTGCTGCACAGCAGGCAGCTCCAGGACACAGGCGGGCATCTCGGCCCGGGGCCTTGGCAGTGTTCCCAGGCAGAGCCAGCGGTCCAGGCCGGGGCAGTAGGCGTGGACCAGGTGTGACAGTGCATAGGTCCGGTGACTGTAGCCCCCCAGCACCAGCAGCTCCCCCTGTAGCGCGGCCCCCGCGGCCCCCACGTGCGGGGAGGGCAGAGGGGCCAGGTGGGCCCAGCTGTCAGTCCGCGGGTCATAGGCCTCCAAGCTCAGCAGGTCCCCTGTGTCCCCGAGGCCGCCAGCCACATACAACCGGCCCTGCAGAGCAGCCATGACGTGGCCAGCCCGGGCTTCGCCCATGGGGCTCAGCAGTGTCCCCGGCTTCTCCTGTTTGGGGTCGTAGAGCAGCAGGGAGGCCAGGTAGCCGCCCGCCCCGTCGCAGCCCCCGCTCAGGTACAGGCGGCCCTCAGACTCGGCGGCCGCGTGGGCAAAGCGCGGTGCTGGCAGGGCTGGCGCGGGCCTGGGGGAGAGAGGGAGGCTCAGGCCCAGGCCTCCTGCAGCTCCCGGCCTCCCCCCCAACCCGCCCGGCAGGGGCAGCCCCCTCACCTCCACCCGTCGCGCTCGGGGTCGTAGGCCTCCACGGAGCTGAGAGCCACGTCCCCACTCCTGCCGCCGAGCGCGTACAGCAGCCCGCCCAGTGCCACCAGCGGGAACAGGCTCCTGGCCTGGGCCAGAGGCGCCATCTCCTCCCAGCCGCCTCGGCCGGGGTCCCACCTGCAGGGAGCAGAGCACGGGACAGGTGGCGGGGCTGCATCCCTCCCTCTGCCCCTCCCCAGCGTCCCACCTGCAGGGACCGGGCCGCATCCCCCCTCCGCCCTCCCCGGGGTCCCACCAGCAGGGGATCAGACCACGGGACAGGTGGCCGGGCGCATCCCCGCCACCCCACCCCCCCACCCCCGCGCCCAGGCCGTACCTGATCGTGGACGCCAGCGTGTTGGCGGGGCCGTAGAAGTCCTGGCCGCCGCACACGTAGAGCGCGCGGCCCTGCGGGCTGGCGGCCCCGTGGCGGAAGCGCGCCCCGGGCAGCGCGGGCAGGCGGCCCCACTCCACGGTGCGCACCCGGCCGGTGCCGCAGCAGAAGGCCCGCGCCCAGCACACGCCGCGCGCCGGCCGCCCGGCCGCCAGGTCCGCC
Organism: Canis aureus; assembly: GCF_053574225.1. Classification (NCBI taxonomy): domain Eukaryota; kingdom Metazoa; phylum Chordata; class Mammalia; order Carnivora; family Canidae; genus Canis; species Canis aureus. Next base: position 24,365,068 of record NC_135623.1, read on the forward strand.
GACAGCCCGTCCCCGCCGGGCAGCACGAGCGCGCCGTCGGGCTCCCTCCGCCGGCCGCGAGCCGGGGCCGCCGCCGCCTCCTCCAGCAGGCGCGCCAGCAGGTCGGGCGGCAGCGGCGGGGGCAGCCCGGCCGCGCGCACCCGCCGCAGCTCGCGCGTGGACATGCGGCCGAAGCGCACACCGCGCAGCAGGGCCCGCGCCTCGACCTCGGCCGCCTCGGGGTGGGCCGCCAGCCAGCGCCGCGCCGCCGCGAAGGCCTCCAGCTCCTCCCGCAGGTGCAGCGCGTCGCTGCGCAGGAGCTCGGCCAGCAGCGCGGGCGGCAGCGACGCGAAGGCGGGGCTGCGGGCGGCGGCCGGCAGGTGGCCCAGCAGGTAGAGCCGCGCCCGGCGGCCGAGCGCCTCGAGCCCCGCGGCCTCCGCGGCGGGCAGCAGGGCCAGGCAGCGCGCGGGGCTCAGGCCGCGGCCCAGGGCGCGCTCGCACAGCGCCAGGCACGCCGCGCTCTGGTACCGCGCCGCGGCCCGCGCCGCCCCCAGCAGCCGCCGCCACCGCGCCCGCACGGCGCCCGAGTAGGCGAAGGACACGAGCAGCCGCAGGTCCCGTGCCGACATGCTGCGCAGCCGCACCGCGGCGCCCCGGGACTCCCGCATGCCGCTCAGCAGCATCGCGCCGAAGAACTCGCTGCCGCACGCCAGGGCCGCCCGGTGCACTGCGGGGGGAGGGCGCGGTGAGCCGGGCTGCGGGGGCCGGGCGGACCGCACCCCGCACCCCGCCCGGGGACCCGTAGAGGGGAGGAGCACTGCGGGGGGGAGAGGGTAGGAGGGGCACCGCGGGGGTGGTGGAGAGGACAGGGAGGGGCACTGCGGGAGAGAGAGGAGGGGGAGGGGCACTGCAGGGGGGAGAGAGGAGGGGGAGGGGCACCGCAGGGGGGGGAGAGGAGGGGAAGGGGCACCGCAGGGGGAGAGAGGAGGGGGAGGGGCACCGCAGGCGGGAGAGAGGAGGGGGAGGGGCACCGCATGGGGGAGAGAGGAGGGGAAGGGGCACTGCAGGGGGGAGAGGGGAGGTGGAGGGCACCGTAGGGGGAGGGTGCGGGTGAGCGGGACTGCGGGGGCCCGGACCCGCCCCCCCCCACCCCGCCCGGTGCACCGCAGGTTGGAGAAGCCCAGGGGAAGGGGCACCGCGGGGAGAAGAAGCCAGGGTGGCCGGCCCGCCTCTGCTCCCACCCCGGGCAGCGGCGCAAAGCCCCAGGCAAGCGCTGGTGAGCACAGGGTACCGCCGCAGGGGCCTGTGACAATGCAGGTTACAGACATGCGATTCATTAGGGGGGATGGACCCAACTGCAAAGAGCAATGTGCAACTGGCTCGGGTTTCTATCCTGCACTAAAGAAAGCGCTTTCCTTTACCATCGTAAGAGCCACTGGCATCCGCTACCCTGTTGGTCCAATTTTTCTTAGAAAATGGTGCCACGCTCAGGAATGCCTGTGACCTCATCTCACCCACTGCCATCTCCTGCTTCCGATGTCCCGTGTGCAGGGTTCTGCTCACACCCCCCCCTCATCTCAGTACAGTTCACGGAATCACATTTTAAACTAGAAACCTTTGAAACCATCCGGTTCAATTGCCCGTTTTAAGAAAAGGAAACTGAGTCCTAGAGAAAGGAAGGGATTTATTTTCTAGCCCATACGGTGACTCTCTGAGTGGATCTTCACTGCCTCCTGTCACCAACGTCAGGTTGCAGGGTATACTTGGGTATCAGTTGCCTTCCTGTCTGCATGGCCCTCATGACGCTGAAACTACCCTATTGGCAAATGCTATTAGATAACTAAACTCACGTGCTTCCTAACATAACTCAATTTGAGATGTTTGGCATCAAGTATGGACTACTCTTACCAAAATATTTAACCTAAATCTAATTGAAACTTTAGCTCTAGAGACATCTGGGGGGCTCAGTGGTTGAGCATCTGCCTTTGGCTCAGGGTGTGATCCTGGGGTCCTGGAATCAAGTCCCACATCGGGCTCCCCACCGGGAGCCTGCTTCTCCTGCCTGTGTCTCTACCTCTTTGTGTGTGCCTTTCATGAACAAAAAAAATTAAAAATCTTAAAAAAAAGAAACTTTAGCTCTAAAGTCAAATTTATAAGAAATTGAGAAGCTAACCCTACGACCCAGCAATTGCACTGCTGGGGCTTTACCCCAAAGATACAGATGCAGTGAAACGCTGGGACACCTGCACCCCGATGTTTACAGCAGCGTCCACAATAGCCACACTGTGGGAGGAGCCTCGGTGTCCATCGACAGATGATGGATAGAGAAGCTGTGGTCTATGTGTACAGTGGGATATTCCTTAGCCATTAGAAACGACAAATACCCACCATTTGCTTCGACGTGGATGGAACTGGAGAGTATGATGCTGAGTGAAATAAGTCTGTCGGAGAAGGACAAACATTATATGGTCTCATTCATTTGGGGAATATAAGAAATAGTGAAAGGGATTATAGGGAAAAGGAGAGAAAATAAGTGGGAAAAATCAGAAAGAGAGACAGAACATGAGAGACTCCTAACTCTGGGAAACGAACAAGGGGTAGTGGAAGGGGAGGGGGGCGGGGGGTGACTGGGTGACGGGCACTGAGGGGGGCACTTGATGGGATGAGCACTGGGTTTATGCTATATGTTGGCAAATCAAGCTCCAATAAAAAAATATACAAAAAAAAAAGAAAGAAATTGAGAAGCTAAAGGAAAAAGTTAAAACCATGACAGAAAACATACACAAATCTAGAAAATGGAGCATTCTATATAACTAATCTTGTTTGTTCACTTAAGCCATAAAAAAAGGACACCGAACTGTACAAGAGTAAAGGCAGCCTCAGAGATGTGTATGTGAGCACAGCAGAGTTCTCAATCGGCTCCTGGTTTGAGTGAAGCAGCTGTAGGCAAGTGGAAAGATTTTTTGGAAAAGTGGGAAAATTTCAACCTGGACTAGGTGAAACTAAGGAATTATTGTTCATCTTGTGAGACAGGAGTATTGTGGCAATGTCCTCTTTTAAAGAGACACAAACCCAAGTATTTATGAGCAAAATGTCACAGACTTACTTTAAACCTCAGTGATATGGGATCCCTGGGTGGCGCAGCGGTTTGGCGCCTGCCTTTGGCCCAGGGCGCGATCCTGGAGACCCAGGATCGAATCCCACGTCAGGCTCCCGGTGCATGGAGCCTGCTTCTCCCTCTGCCTGTGTCTCTGCCTCTCTCTCTCTCACTGTTGCCTATCATAAATAAATAAAAAACTTAAAAAAATATATATAAACCTCAGTGATAAATAAAGAGATGAAACAAATATCATAAGAGTGTTAATTGTTAAGTCTGGGAGCAAGCAGGATGTTCGAGTGTTTACGGTAGTATTTTCTTAATTTGCCATGTGTTGGAGGTGCTTCATAATAATTTAAAAAAAAAAAAAAAAAAAAAAAAAGGTAGTGGGGTAATGCTGCTGGAAGTCCTCTGGGCAGGGAGCACAGCTGAACTCCCAGGGAAGCTTAGGAGCTCCAGCCTCGCAGACCATCTGTGGCAGGTTGGCCTCCCCGCAGGGACAGATGATGTTGATGTGGCTTTCCATTGTCTTTTTGAGCACCAGGTAGGGAGCATCTCGGTGCTTCCCAAGTAGTGAGCATCAGTGACAGCTTTCAAATACATGTTGCCTGAGAAAATCTGCCTTCTTCCAAGCAGGTAAGCCACTTCAGTTCCTAAATAATCAACCGACTTCAGTATGTTGAAGCCCTAGTCCCCAGGGTGGTGATATTTGTAGGTGGGACCTTTGGGAGGTAATTAGCTGTGGGGGCGGAACCCTCATGAATAGGATTACTGCCATATAAGAGGAACAAGAGCGAGGTAACCTCTCCCTGCACCAGGTGAGGATACAGTGAGGAGGTGGCCCTCTGCCAACCAGGACCCTACGGGCACCCTGATCTTCGACTTCCGGGCTCCAGAGCTGTAAAAACTACATTTGTGGTGTCCAACTGCCCAGTCTACGGTCCTTTTGTTAAAGCCGTGCAAGCTAAGCAGGATGCTTTTTCCCCTGGGAGTCCCAGAAGTACTTTGGACTCCGCTCATTCTAATGGGCAGTCGCTGTAGGCCTCTGGACATGTCTTGGAGTCTCGTTTCTTCATGAGTAAAGTCTAAGAGCTGAACTGGAGAATCTCTCAATCGACACCTTTTAATCTAACACTTTTATATGCCTGCATCCCAACTGGCATTTGTCGGATCCTGTGTGTCTTTGGTTTGGTGGCATGGGAGGGAGCACATGGCCCCCCCGCAGGCGCAGACCCGGCTAGCCAACATTGGCTTGTGTCAGGTGGTCGCAGGGTCACATCTCCGAGTTTAACCCTCTTGCCCTGCGCCTGGGATAACGTTAGCTGCCTCGCTAGTTTGCAGGGAGCACAAAAAGAGGCGATGTGCCTACAAGTGCCTGGACCCCAGGACCTCAGGGAATGTCGGCAGCACCTGCATAATCCGCCACTGAGTGCACCCTCCTTAGCGTTCCCGGTGATGCGTGCAGTTAAGTTCAGGTGCCGCGGCCTGGTGGCCCCAGGATTGCAGGAGGCCAAAGCGGGCCTGTGGGTTAGCTGCAGGCCTCGTGTCTACCACGCCTGGGGTCAGGACACACGGAGTTTTTGCACCCTATTCCTCGGGCTGCCCTGCGTCCTCAACAGGAGAGGCCGGGGCGTGGGAGGCCCTGGGTTGGGCCCCGGGTTGGGCCCTCACCTCCTGCTCGCGGTCCCGGTCCCCCCGTGCCCCCCGCAGCAGCCAGCGGGCTAAGGGGTCGCCCCCCGCCCCCCCGCCCCGGCCCGCGCTCACCCCGCAGCCGGCAGCCGCCCGCCTGCAGCTCCAGGTCGCAGCCGGCACCCTCCCGGTACAGCAGCTCGATGCTCCGCAGCGTCTCCCGCAGCTCGGCTTCCGCACTGGGCGCCTCCGCCCCGGGCCCCTCCGCCCCCGGCCCCGCGCCGCCGGCTTCGCAGCTGCACCTGCGCCGGGCGGCCGCACTGACCCGGGGCGCGCGCAGGGCCTCGGCCGCCGCCAGCACGTCGCGCCCCGGGGCCGGGCCCAGGCGGCCCTCGTAGGCGAAGGTCAGCACTGCCTCCCAGGCGGCGGGGGCCACAGCCAGGCCGAGCGGCGACCCCGGGCCCCCGCCCCGCAGCCGCGCGCGGAACACGCCGCTCACGGCCGCCAGGACCACGCGGTGCAGCCCGTAGGCGCGGCCGCCCACGCGCACGCGCTCGTCCAGGAGCTGCCCCTGCGCCCGCAGCCGCTGCGCCGCCGCGAAGAACAGGCCCGGGTGCTCCTCGCTGAGCAGCGCCTGCTCCTCCTCGTCCTCCTCGTCCTCCTCGTCCTCCTCGTCCTCCTCGTCCTCCTCGTCCTCCTCCTGCTCCTGCTCCTCCTCCTGCTCCTGCTCCTCCTTATGCTCCTCCTTCTGCTCCTCCTCTTGCTCCTCCTCGTCCTCGTCCTCCTCTTCCTGCTCCTCCTTCTCCTCCTTCTGCTCCTTCTGCTCCTCCTTCTGCTCCTCCTCCTCCTCCTCCTCCTCCTCCGCCTCGTCCTCCTCTTCTGCCTCCTCCTCCTGTTCCTCCTGACACCGAAGCTTCCCCAGGGCCAGGACAACCGGGGGCGACCCGCTGTCCTCCGCGGAGGAAGGAGGCCGGGAGGGGGGTCTCTGCTCGGGCCCAGGGAGGCCCAGGTGCTGCCCCCCGCCGGGAACACCGACCCCCAGGGCCGAGGCCGGCAGTGTGGGCTCCAGGGCGCTCATGGTCCCCCGCTGTTGGCAGCAGCGAGGGGAGAAAGGAGGGGCTCAGAGCTGGGCCCCAAGGGGCCGTGGAGTGCTGACTGCAGCCCCTCCCCGTGCTTTCCCCCAGCCCGTCCCCAGGCCCTCACACCAGGGTCAGCATCCAGGCCTCAGCACCCAGGCTCACCCCCACCCCATCCCCAGGCCCCAGCACCCAGGCCCCAGCACCCAGGCTCTCCCCCCACCCCCATCCCCAGGCCCCAGCACCCAGGCTCTGCTCCCACCCCCATCCCCAACACCCAGGCCCCAGCACCAGTCCCTACTCCTCATCCCATCCCCAGGCCCCAGTACCCAGGGCCCAGCACCCACACTCAGCCCCCACCTCGCCCCCAGGCCCCAGCACCCAGGCCCCGGCACCCAGGCTCAGCCCCCACCCCGTCCCCAGAACCCAGGCTCAGCCCCCACCCCACCCCCAGGCCCCAGCACCCGGGCTCTGCCCCCACACCCCTGGCCCCAGGCCAAAGCACCCAGGCTCAGACCCCACCCCCTTCCCCAGGCCCCAGCACCAGGCTCCAGCACCCAGGCTCTGCCCCGACACCCGTTCCCAGGCCAAAGCACCCAGGCCCTGGCACCCAGGCTCAGCCACCATCCCTGGCCCCAGGCCCCAGCACCCAGGCTCAGCCCCCACCCCATCCCCAGGCCCCAGCACCCAGGCTCAGCCCCCACCCCGCACCCAGGCTCCAGCACCCAGGCCCTGGCACCCATGCTCTCCCCCCAACTCGTCCCCAGGCCCTGACAGCCTGGCCCTACGCCCAACTCTGGGATTCACCAAGGGCAGCAAAGCATGCGGGAAGCACATGTACAGATCCAGCGCCGGCCCCGTGTCCCGCCTGACTTGCCACCATCATACCGATCTCCACCCTCCCGAGACACCGGCGCTCCCCTGACTCGCAGTGGAACCTTCTCAGCTTGGACTGGGTGGCAGAGAGAACTTGCCCCTCACCGGGTCAGCGGCCCCACCCGACTAATTATAGCAGGTGCTGGCGGGCTCGGGGACTGGGCTCCGGGTGCCCAATCTCTGACACTCAATCCCCCCCCCCCCCCCCCCCCCCCCCCCCCCGGCCTCGTCCCCAGATGCCCTCCTCCCCCCTTCCACCTGTAGGGCCATCCTGCTGAGCGGCCAATTCCAAAGCCAAGGAGGATGTGGGACAGGACAGGAGGGACAGGCTGGGTGAGTGACCCGGGAGGGGGGGGCGGGGGGGGAGCCTGGGCTGTGCAGGGGCCAGAAGAGGGGAGGGAGGGTTTGGGGTCAGTCCCAGGCCCTGGCCGCCCGCCGGTGTCCTGTGCACAGGCTGGTCCCCGGGCCGGAGGGGAGGAGCCGGGGCTGCGGGCCGCCTGCCATCCACCCGGACTACGGCTTCCTCACTGTCCCGAGGGGGGTCCGCGTGAGAAAGGGCGAAAGGGAGGCTCAAACCCACGGTCTGCAGCCGTCTCACCACCCCACGGGCTCTGGGGGGAGGACTGGACAGTGTGGCATGGGGTGATCTCCGCTGCCGCCAGGACCAAAGTCCTGCGGGGCCGGCGAGCAAGGTCACGGAGGCGGGAGGGGACGGCGCTCCCTCTGCCCCATGACTCCTCTTTCTCACCTCGAGGCGGGGCCCCTGCATCAGGGTGTTTTCCACTGCGGTTCTGGATGTCTTCTCGGGGAAGAACCAGGGAAGGGGCAGTGATGCGACACCCCCCCCCCCAGCAGGACAGGCGGGGCTGCTGCGGTGGGTCCCGTCCCCTAAAGGGATTGGTCCGGCTGCAGAGGTGGCCCTGCAGGGACCGGCGCTCTGCTCCCTAAGGACCTGGGTGCGAGCCGCGCCGAACCTCCCCACCCCGGCAGCCGGTGGTGCCCCCTCCCTGCCCGCCTGGGTCGGGAGCTGGGGCTCCACCCACATCCCTGTCACTGTCATCGCAGCGACGCTCCGTCACAAGGTGGCCTCTCGGAGATCTTCCCGCCCCACTGCTGCCCAGATCTTCCCGCCCCGCTGCTGCCCAAGATGCTCACGGCTCTGCTCGCGCCCCCCCCCCCCGCCCCCGTCGGCTGCCGTCTTAGGAACCCGGGAGGCATCGCATCAGCGGGGAACGTCCCGGTGGCCGGCCGCCACCTGCTGTGGGCCCTGCGGGGCCAGGGGCGCAGCCGCCTAGTGGAGCCGGTTGGAGGGGGCGGGGCACGGCTCATCCACCCCGTCCTCCTGCGTTTCCCAAAGGCCCCAGGCAGGGCCGGGCAGCCGAGGGGACACGCGGTGACAGTGCGCAGATCTGCAGGGCCCAGCTGCCGTGTGCACGCCCGTGTGCACCCAGGCGTGTGTCTCGCTGGCACAGCGGGTTCTCGGAGACTCAGCCCGACACTGAACAGCTTTGCTGGAACTGCTCCACGCACCGGCTCTTCCAGGGACAGAGCCCCAGGTGAGACCAGTGGCAGGGATGCCATTTCCTCTTCCAGATCCTCACCATCTGGAGGTCACCCCCCTGGAAGGGGAAGGGACACTTTGCAGTTTGAGGCCAGAGGAAAAGGACACCGTTTGGCTAGACTCCTCTGTGGGGAGAGGCTGATGGGAAAGGGAACTTAGAGGGTGGGAGGGGGGAGTGAGGAGGAGGAGGAGTTCTTCCTCCCCTGCCCTCACTCTGTGTGTGTGTGTGTGAGAGAGACACACAGCTCTCCCGGCCCAGGTCATCTTCCCAATCCTCCCATTTGGCCACCAGCAGCCCAAGGCCACTTGCTTCTTTGGGGTTTTTTTCTGTTCTTTTACATATAGCAGCTTCTTGGGAAATACAGTCCCATGGTGGGGTGTCCAGAGGGCAGTCTCTGGCATGTTTTCCATCTCCCCTCCTCAGCTACTGGGGTACCTAAGGGGACCAGATCCCGGGGGACCTCGTGGTGAGAACCGTGCCCAGGCAGGGAGTGCTGTCGTCACCTGCCCCCTTTTCTCCCCCTAGCAACGCCGCTTCCGTGTCCAGGACCCTCTACAGCCATCGCGTGCACACACTTCACCTGGGCGTCCTCACCACCGGGTAAGGCCCTCCGCTCCAGCCTTTTGTTATTATTGTTATTTATTTCCTGAGAGACGCAGAGAGAGGCAGGGACCCAGGTAGAGGGAGACGAAGGCTCCCTGCGGGGAGCCCAACGCGGGACTTGATCCTGGGACCCCGGGGTCACACCCGACCCGAAGGCAGACGCTCAACGGCTGAGGTGGCCGGGGGCCCCATTCCAGCCCTTCTGTGAGAATGACTCGGAGCCCTGGCTTCTGCCTCTGAGGGCTGACGTACAGGTGGTGAAAGGAGAAGAGGCAAACCTTACCCAGCCCATTGCTCAAAAACCAGTAGTGACTTAAGGGGATTCACGTGGGTGGAGTAAAACCTTCAAAGACAGGAGAGAATTTAATATGTCCACGACTTCAAGGAAAGCTAGTTGAAAATATGACGGGATGCAGCGCTTCTGCGACGCATTGATTTCTGCCTCTGACCGCCCTTCTCCGTGGGCCAGGAGTGTGGGGTCTGCCCCCGGCCCTGATGTCTCAGTGCCATTCTGTCCTCTGCCCTTTTTCCTGCTTTGGTTCAACCCCCCAAGTCTTCCCAGTAGTTGGTATCTCACCAAGAGCCTTGGTGGAAAAAGGAGAAGATGTAGGGGGAGTCTAGGGCCATCCTACGAGCAAGGTTTCTGGAGGCGGAGGAGTACGGGAGGCCTCCGTGTCAGCAGCCAGGAGCTAGATGGCACTTTAGAGAGGTGATGCCTGGGGTTGCCTGGGGTTGAAGAGTCCAAGCTCCCGTAGCAAAATTCAAAGTCTGCCTCAACACAAGGCAAAGCTTGGGGAGGGTCTCTCTCTCTCCCATCTGCCTCCTGTTTGCCATCCCACAGCGGGAGGCTGACGCCCCAAAAAAGTCCAGAACTGGGCAGCCCGGGGTGGCTCACAGGGGGTCAAATGCAGGGCGTGGGAAGGAGCCAGCAGGAGGGGAGATTGTCCCAGTAGGAATGACCGTGGCGCCCACCCATCCTCCGCTCATTCTCCCTACCCGTGTGTTCGAGCGGCACGTACCTTCATCAAGTCCTATGGCAATAGCCCCGGGATGCCACCCTCCTGCGTCTGGGGAAATCCCAAGCCACAGAGCAGAGATCCCAGGGGCAGAGCTAGCCCCGGGCGAGGCCGAGGAGCAGGCTCCCTGCCCCACAGTGCCCTCTGTAACAGGAGCCCGCCTCCGGGCCTGCAGCCAGCCAGCCCCGGGGCCCTGGACAAGACGCTGCTGGACGCTGTCCGGGGCCTCAATCCCCCGCCACCATCGTTCGTGCATGTCAGCAGGACATACTGACCCTGCGCCGCCAATAAGACACTCGGGAGAGACCGACCGAGGAGAGGGCCACGATTTAGGAACCAAGGAGCCATGATTTTAGTCTTTTGGTTTTACAAACGGTGAGGCTATCTTGAGAAGCCTCCACCAAGAGCCCAAAGCTGCCTAAAGAAGTTAGTGTCCCACTAAGGTACCAGCTGGGTCTATGGTGCTAAAGAAGGTTCTCCCTCCAAGATCCATTCCATCCCACAATATGAGTAAAAACTTACAAATAGGGCAGCCCGGGTGGCTCAGTGGTTGAGCGGCTGCCTTCGGCCCAGGGCATGATCCTGGGGTCCTGGGATCGAGTCCCACATCGGGCTCCCTGCATGGAACCTGCTTCTCCCTCTGCCTATGTCTCTGCCTCTCTCTCTCTGTGTCTCTCATGAATAAATAAATAAAATCTTAAAAAAAAAAAACTTACAAATACCTGCGCCAAACCGCTGCGCCACCCAGGGATCCCTCATCCCAAAATTTCTGATTGTAAACATCCAGGTCTTAATGAATCTTCAACCTATTTATGGGTCTATCCTTCGTCACTGAAAAAAAGTGTTAATCAGCACTTTCTACTTAGTCACCAGAAAGCTCCTCTTTTCCCAAGTGCACATAATCCCAATTCTTTTAGGGGATCCCTGGGTGGCTCAGAGGTTTGGCGCCTGCCTTTGGCCCAGGGCACGATCCTGGAGACCCGGGATCGAGTCCCGCATCGGGCTCCCTGCATGGAGCCTGCTTCTCCTTCCTCCTGTGTCTCTGTCTCTCTCTATATATATCATAAATAAATACATTAATCTTTTTTAAAAATCCCAATTCTTTTTATCTTTTGACCCAAGTCTTACTTTATAGCCTTTGGTTGTCTCTTTGGTTTACCCCTGCATCGATTTATTTATTCATTCAGCAAATGCCGAGTGTCCACCCTATTCTAAGCGGGAGAATTTAGGGAGGTTATACGGCAATGAATAGAACATGATGACAATCCCTTGACCTCATGGAGTTTGTATTCTAAAGGAAGGAGTCAAACCATGAGCACAGAACTACGGGATTACACAGTGGTAAGTGCTACGAAGAGAAATAAAACCAGGAAGGGGGCTAGAAAGTGCTGGAAGAGTGCAATTCTAAGTAGGTTTGTCAGGAAAGCCTCCCCGAAAAAAGAAAACACGTTGAACAAAGACTTAAAGATTACGAGGCTGAGCAAGCTCCAGCTGACGGACCAGCCTCGCAGGCAGGAGCACCCAGTGTGAGGACCTGGAGGGGTCAGTGCACAGTCAGCGATTGGGGAGAAACAGGCCACTGCTGCTGGAGCGGAGCCGACAAGGTGAGGGACAGGCAGTGAGATCGAAGCAGTAAGTGGGGCGGGCGGGGAGGGTCAGGCCTCCCGCTCTCGCTTTCACTCGGAACAGGAAGACACGGAGGGTCTTGAGCAACAGGGTGACAGCGTCTGGCTTCTCTGGGAACGTGGTTCCCTCGGCTGCTGTGCTGGGAGCTGCCTCTGAGTGGAGGCTCGTAGGAGGGGACACAGCAGCTCCTGCCTTAACCCCGGGGAGGCTCCCGGCTACGTCCAGGGGGCAGCACTGCAAGAAAGAAGAAACGGGATCCGGGATATATGTAAAGACAAGGTCCATGCGACTTGATGACCTGGCGGAGAGGAGAAGAGGTGTCCGAGACACCAGGGCGCTTTTGATGCGAGCAACTGGGACGGGGTTGTCATTCACTGACATAGGGAGGTCTACCGCTGGAGGAAGGGGAGAAACAAGGTTGTTTTGTGTGTGTTAAGTTTGAGACGTCTGTTAGGCACCCAGGTTGAGATACCCATCAACAGCTAGATGTTCAGAGCAGAAGTCTAGGTTAGAGCTAAAAAATTGGGAGTCATCCACCTTGAAATGGTTTTTATTTTTATCTATTTATTTACTTATTTATTTATTATTTAGAAATGGTTTTAATGTATGAAAGTGGATAAAATCACTGCAGGTATGTGTGTAAATAGAGGAGTGGTCCAAGGACCAAACCCTAGTTTGGGGAAATGAGGAGAAAACAGCAAACCAGATGAAGAAAGAGCGGTCGGTAAAGTAAGAGGCGAAACAGAGAGCATGGCCTAGAGCCAGGTAAAGAAAACGTCTCAGGAGGGAGCGTGAGACGCCGTGGACTGGCTATGTGGGGTGCGCGGGGAGCGCCGTGGGGCGGCTGTGTCAAGCCCCTGGGGATGGTTTGGAGAGCGGCCTTAACAGGGAGCCGGGGCAGAGAATTGGAAAGGACAGTTTGAAAATGTCTAAAATGTCTTGTTATAAAGTGGAGCGGAAAAACAGGAAGCCACTGAAAGGGGAAATGGAGCCATGAGGAGCCCACGTCTGTAAGATGAGGACGATGATGGTGTATCCATGTGCTGAGAGGAAGATCTAGGAAAGAAAGGGAAATGTTGACTGCAGAAAAGGAGAGAAAACTGTTGAGAGGTGTCCTGAAGGGCTGGAGGGATGGGATTGACCATAGAAGTTGTTGGACGGGAGCATGGACAGGTTTTTTTTTTTTTTTTTTTAAGATTTTTATTTATTTATTCATGAGAGAGAGAGAGAGAGGCAGGATCCCTGCAGGGCAGGGGGCCCAACACGGGACTCGATTCTGGGACCCTGGAATCAGGACCTGAGCGGAAGGCTGACGCTTGGCTGCTTAGCCACCCAGGCGCCCAGGATGGAGTGTTGATAGCGGTCTCAACCTTGACACCACTGCCCTCTGGGCCTAGGGAATTCTGTGCGGGGGAGCTATTCTCTACCCTGCAGGGCCCTTTGGGGCCTCCCCAGCCCCTCCCAGCAGCCCCGCCCGCCTCCCAGATGTGACAACAGCCATCCTCTGTGGAGCCAGATGGAGCCCAGCTGAGCGGGTAGCCGGAGGTAGTACCAGGATGCTGCTAATGGGCAGCCGAGGCCAGCGAGTACTGGAAGGTGGTTAGATGTCGCGGGGAGGGCCCGTCAGTGCTCTGGCTGCTTCTATCTTCCCATCAAAATAGGAGCTGAAGGAAGCGTGAGGATCGGGGCAGATACAGGAGATTTGAGGGGCCAGAAGGTATAAAACAAGTATCGAGAAGAGGGAGAGTGAGAGGGCTAGGGACCAGCTGAGGATGATGGATTTAAGCACGAGGCAGGGCCTGGCGCGTAGCCCCTCCAGCTGCGCGGCCCCAGGAATTGAGCCCGGGGAGACTCGGAGCAGGACCAGAGCAGGGGGCAGCGGCTCAGGACTGGGATTCAGCTGGAGGCAAATGAAGACACGCAGGCAATGAGGCCAGCAGAGGGGAGGCCCACAGACTGGAGGGCCCGACCAAGAGACGAGGCTGCTGGATCCAGCGCAGTAAGGGGAGAGCTGGAAAGACAGCGGACGTCGGACATGGGGATACAGAGGAGCCGTGGTCTAGACCAGGACCGAGGGAACGAGCGCCATCGGGGTGCAGGCCAAGGTTCCGGGAGGGGCACGAGCCGAGAGCGCAGAGGACAGGGACCCCCGCGGGTCCTAGGATGGAGACCTGACGGGTGGGGGTGGTGGCCCTTGACCTCAGAGACCCTTAGGACCCGGGTCCCTAAGCTGTGTGGTCGGGAGGCGTGGGCCCCAACTGAACTCAGCTGGGGGTGGGGAGCGAGGACGGCCACCCCCCAGGGCCAGCGGTACGGCGGGGGCGGGAGCGAGACAGCAGCCCCAACAGAGGCCGTGGGAGCAGCACAGTCCTGGGGCCCAGGCTCGCAGCGGGGCGGGCCAGGGGCTCAGGCGGTCCAGCGGCCGTGTGCCTTCACTCCGTCCCTGCGTTGTGATCCCAGGGGTCTCCCAGCCCGGTGGGGAGCCTGCCTCTCCCTCTGCCACTCGCCCTGTCGGTCTCTACCTGTCAAATAAATAAAATCTTAAATACATTTGAAAAAGAAAAAGATAAGACATGGAGAAGATGACTTTACTGATCACCAGCTCGTAGCTCAAGGTTGCACAGGATTCCAGGAGGAAGAAGGGGTGGAGAGGAAGGGTCACTGGAGCACAGCGCTAGGAGGGGACGCGGTCACTGGGGACTTGTGACGGACAGGCGAGGTAAAGGGCAGGAGGACCCGTGAGCCGGCAGCCAGGGGCTCAGGGGACCCCGCAGGCCTGCACGTGGGTGCTGGGAGCACAGTCCTGCTGGAGGCACAAGCCAGTAGCGTGCGAGCTGGCTCAGGCTCCCCGCGGGAGCGCAGCGCCGTGAGCAACACAAGCGGGCAGCCCAGAGCAGGGCACACCTGGCCGCCGGTTAGGGCACCACGGTTAAGACTCTCAGAGGACAGAGCCTCAGGCCGATCTCCCGAGCCGTACCCCTGCTCTGGCCCTCCTACCTGAGCTCCCCAGCTGCACCCCTGCTCTGGCCCTCCCCACTGAGCTCCTGAGCTGTACCCCTGCTCTGGCCCTCCTCCCTGAGTTCCCCAGCCGTGGCCCTGCTCTGGCCCTCCCCCCTGAGCTCCCCAGCCGCACCCCTGTGCACGCAGCCGCGGCCCTGCTCTGGCCCTCCTTCCTCCCTGTCCACACGGCCCATCAACAAGAGTTTAGCCGGTGCCCACTCCAGATCACTCCTCGTTCACACGAGCCAATTACTAACATACAAAACCAGAAATATTTTATTGCGGAGTCAACTTGAGGTTCAGATGATGGGGGCCAGGAGCGCCCAGGCTGGGACGGAGAGCAGGCCCAGCTTCCACAGGCTCCCAGAGGCTACTATCTGCTCCCTGTTAGTCCCTCCAGGTCACTTCCACTTCATCTGTCCGGTACCTGTGAAGCAGCACAGAAGGCTCGCTGGACACCTTGCCCTGAGAGCCCCCCATCCCCCTATGATTCTGGGCCCTCCACCGGCTGATTTCTGCCTCCCTCCCACATAACCCACTGCCCCCCCAGGAGGGTATCCACCTCTGCGTGATCCCAGAGTCACTGAGGGGGGTCCTGTGCCCTGCTCGAAACATCTCCCAGCCGGCCTGGGCTATCATGGCCCCGTTGTCAATGCAGAATCTGGGAAGGAAACGAGACATGGAATTTGGGAACTAAGGGTAGAAAATCACAGTATTGGAGAAAAAAAAGAAGAAACCAACACAGGGGAAGGGCCTTCACCTCTCGTCTGTGGCAAAAAGCCGGGCTCCACGTTCCTGGCACATGGTCTCCATCATCTCCTGTAGCCTCAAATTACCTACAAGGACGGAGGGTTAGGGCTGGCTCGGCTTCAGCTGTTTCTGCGAGGTCCAGCTATAGCTCAAGCGTGTGACTCACAAAAACGAAGCAGGCATTCAGGGGGCAAGGGCTGGGAAGCAGAAACTTGTCATTTCCCCAGACCCTTAGATTTAGGGAGGAGGATGCTAACGCCCAGGAGTAGGAAAGAGGGGCGTGGTTGGACGATACATACAGCCCACACCTCCCACGATGAGGGCCTCCTGGGAGCCGCAATGTGCCATGGCTCGCTCTGTGATCTCGACCAGCATGGCGAACACGGTCTCCTGCGGGGCACAGAGAAGGTGAGGACGGGGTCTCAGCATCGTTCTGCTACATACAAGTCCCCCCACGCCCAACGCTCCATCCCATTACCTGCAGAGAGAAACACAAATCCTCAGGCGTGCACTCGCCTGTGGCCAGCATGCGCTGGGCGGCATCCTACGAGCAAAGAAAACACAGGTGAGACAGGGAACTGCGGTCTGGGGATGACCAGACAGCAAGGCTCAGGGCACCTGGAGGGCCACAGCTCACCTCAACACAGTGTAGCGGCACATCTACCCCACGCCCAGCCTCTCACCGGCACTACACTGAGCGACGGCCACAGGCATCGGGGCTCCAGTTACAGCCCGCCCTGGCCCCACCGCCCCCCAGCCCCTCACTCGGCTTCGCTTTCCTCCGTGACGCTTGTTACCACCGGACCCTTTTTATGTTATTACTACCCTCCCCCACCAGCTCCTCTGTCTCTGTCTCACACACGCGCACACGAGAATTAGGCTACTGCCCAGAACAGCGCCGGGCACACAGAAGACATTTAATAAATACTCGCTAAATGGATTTACGCAGCATCCAGCGTAGACCACAACCACACTCTAGGCAAGAGAGACAATGGTGAACCAAACGTATGCCTCATTGAAGAGCAGGACAGCGCTGTCCTCACCTGCCCCACACTCACCTCTATGAAAGACAGGATCCCCGAGAACGAGACGTCCATCCCCTTTACGGTATAGGGCAGCTCAACCAGCTTCTTGCCTCTACGTGGGAGTGAGCGTTTGAGACGCTAAGCCTTCAAAGCCACCCAACCTCCTTAATGCTCCTAGGGGAATCCTGGAAGCCCTACAGCCAGCCTCCTCCCACCTTACGGCCCTTACCGCTTTGCCATCTGCTCGATATTGTAGCCTGGACTTGGGTCATTGGAAATCTAGCAGAGGGAAAAAGAGAATGGAGTCAGATATCCAGGAAGCCTAAGAAGCTAACTTCCTCCATTCTCCCTCCGCTTCCACGGCTCCCCAGAAACCCACCCGCACCTTCTGTTTCCCCAGCCCCAGTCGCTCACCTTCAGCACTCGAGCAAAACGATCCAGACAATTCCCCACAGCGATGTCGATGGTTTCCCCAAAGATGCGGTAGCGACGTTCTGAGTATGCGATCACCTAAGGGTGATGAGGGTGTCCGTGAAACCTCACATCTGTAAAGAGGAGTATTTGGCTTCGGGGAGGAGCATAGCAGAGAATCAACGGCCTCAGCAGCTTTCCATAAGAGACGGAACAAAAGCACTCACCCGCACCCTGCAGAGAGACTTTTTCACACTCTCCTCTCAAAAGCCTGGGAATCTGAGGATTCCCAGAGCAGATTCCTAACCTACAGAAGGCAGCCTCGGCCGGGGAAGAAGCAACTCTCATCTCGAATACGTCTTCCTAGCTTGGAGGTTCCTAGTATGTCCTTTAAAGACCTCTGGATAGCATAGACTAACGGGCTTTCGAGCCTGGGGGCAGGGAACCAGTCCTTCTAGGTCATCCTACCCAGGCAGTGCCATTTGGAAACCAGACGAGTAGCAGAGTTCAAACACTGGAAAACCCCATATAGGGTCACGCTCACGGGATGCCCAGCTCTGTGTAGTCATCAGCTTATGTTCATTCTGCACGTCTGACTGACTTCTACCGCAGAGAATATTTACCGCCCACTGACCCGTACGCTTCCAACAGTGGGCGCTTCCTTGGGACCCTAAGAAGTCCCTTTCCCTTTCTGGTGCTAAGGGTCTCCCTCCACTCCAGGGTAGACTGCATTCTGCTGTTAAAAGGCTGGCCACGGAGGGGGAAGGAAACAAACCCTGCCTCTCTGCGCCTGTCATCTGCTCGTCTCCCCAACTGTCTTCCCTCGTTTTCCCACCCACACAGGTCTTAAGAGGTCAGAGGATGAGCAAACCATCACCGCTCCTCTTCCTTACCTGCTACTTTCCACAAGCCAAGTCCCTAATTTTGTGAGTCATCCTTCAGGCCCCAGCCAGCTATATGCCTTCTATCTGTAAAAGTTCCCACGTCATTTTCATGGGAAGCAGTGCTTCATCCTAAGTAACTATTTTGCAAAATGAAATTCTAAGCCTTTCGTAAGCTGGGGACGAGGACTTTTTCTGACAGTAACCCCATCAGGTGTTCTGCAGGAAAGGAAGGCTGGCATTCTCCAATCACCACCTCAAAAGGTTCTGTAAGATACCCCGAGCCACTCTGTCTTCCACTATAAACCTACAACGCCTTCTGCTACTTGTAAAGCATTCTTGAAATTACCTATGTTTGTACACTCTTGGGAGAACAACTTGTTTATTTACCCCCCAGGAACGCAGACAAAACATGCAATTATCGTAAAGAAACAAATCACGGTGCCCCTTAGTGTTTTTTTTTCCCTTAGTTTTAACTGCTAAGACAGAGAAAAGATAAGTTCCAAAATAATAAAAATAAAAATCCTTTCGTTACTTTATTTTTTTTTCTTTTGTTAGTTTAAAGGCCTCAATCCTTCCTATTCTTTTTTGAAATTGGAAAGTTCTCTTTAGCACCACACGTCTAAGAATCATCTAACACGGTGACCATCTCACCCAATCTGCAAGGACGCCAACTTTTTTGTGGTTTTCCAGCACGTGAGGTTTTAGGTTCAGATGAGGGATGACATGGGAGCTGCTGGCACAGTGCCCTGGAAACGAGGGGGGCAGGAAGGAGTCCTCCAAGTACCTGCGTGTTTCCTCCGCTGACATATAGCACAGTCGGGCTGGTGGCTCCGGTGATGAGGCGACCCATCTCAATGTGGCCTATACAGTGGTTGACACCCAGCAATGGCTTGTTCCACAACTGGGCCACGGTACGGGCCACAACAGCCACAGAAACCAGCGGGGCACCCATGCCAGGGCCTAGGGGAACAAAAACGAGAGTCAGGTTCCTAAGGATGCTGGGAAAAATAGAGCCGGGAAAGTGAGGGATGTGAGAGGTGGGGCAGGGGTCGAGGGGGCAGCGGGGGGCAGCATCGGGCTGGACCTAGCCAGGCCCCAGGTGTGTATTTCCACTGTCAGCTGCTCTCCCAGCTGTACCTTTGGTGTAGGCAACACAGTCGATCTCCTGGGACGTCAGTCCAGCCTCTGTGAGCGCCTCCTGTAGTAGGTCCAAGATAACCGCCCGGTGATGCCTAGCAGTATCCCCTGGAAGGAACCCTAGGGATAGACGCAGGCCACAGATTATGGGGTTTTCCTATAGCAAAGGTAGGCAGAAGCCAAATGCAGGGGTTTCAGTAGCTGCGACACCAAATAAAAGAAATCGTCTCTAAAATGGAGTCAGGAGGCCAAGAGGGGAGGCTTTCATATCCAGCCGCTCCCTCTGAACTGCAGACCCCAATGGCAAGAGGAATACCTTGCATCCCCGACAGGAAGAAGCCTCTAACTCCACACCCCAGCAAGAGGAAAAGATTTTCCAGCCAATGAAAAGCAACTGCACTTGATACTCTCAGTTTATCTCAATGCACTTTTTAAGGTTTTTTTTCTTAAGTCTTATTTATTTAAATAATCTCTATTTAACTCAACACGGGGCTCAAACTCACGACCTCGAGATCAAGAGTCACACACTTCTGACCCTGAGCCAGGCAGCTGCCCCGTCAATGACCTTTTTATAATCACAGCCCCTCCCAATGACCCCGTCCTCCCTGTAAAAGATCAGTCCTGCTTGTTCTCTGGACTTGCCTATGGTCTTGCCACAGCTTCCCGGATCCAAACTGCCATCCTCTACTACTCCTGAATAAACCCATTTTACCGGGAAAACAGAGGGCTGTGTGGCTTTTAGCGTCTACAAAGCGTGGGAAAAGTCCCTTCCACTCCCCTCAAGCATCCTGTCTTCCAGGTTCTCGGATGCACGCTCTCGAGCCCCCAGCGAGTCCGACCAGCTCTCAGGAAGGCCCTTCTTCAAACCCAACTCCTACACCACCTTCAGGACTCCGTTCCAGTGGTGCCTACCTATGTCCTGCCCTTAGGTGACCTTCTCTGCGGCCCTACAGGCCCCACGCGACCACATCGTCGTCCTTCACGCAACATTAGATAGATTACAATCAAAGCATCATAAAACGCTGGCTACCCTAATTCCGTGCTCCCGGGGCCAAAACTACCTGGAAGAGTGAACGCAGAACAAAGTCCTGTTTCCTAGCGAGCCCCCCACCGTAACAGGGCGCTTCAGAGAGGCTTTCCAGGTACATGCACTAAACTCGTCTTTTCCCATAGGTGCCGGAGTTTAAGGGAGAGCGAAGGACAACATGGAAATTTAGGAACAATGTTGGTTAAAAGTCGTGCTATGTTCAGTGCTCCCGTCTGCTCTCGAGACCCAACAATGAGGCGTTGCCATCTGCATCTTAAAAGCAGGAACCACGAGTCCAAGACACGTACTGATGACCGCGAATGCCCTTGCTCCTAACCCTCCCGGCCACCTGGGGGGAGCTGCCTGCCCGTGGCCCTGCACATTACCCTGCCTGCCCATCGCCCTGGCCATCGCCCGCCCTGCCCGTCGCCCGCCCTGCCCTGCCCATCACCCTGCCCGCTCATCACCCTGCCCATCGCCCGCCCTGCCCATCACCCTGCCCATCACTCTGCTTGCCCATCGCCCTGGCCATCTCCCGCCCTGCCCATCGCCCGCCCTGCCCATCCTCCTGCTCATCACCCCACCTGCCCATCGCCCTGGCCATCGCCCGCCCTGCCCATCGCCCTGCCTATCACCCCGCCTGCCCATCGCCCTGCCTATCACCCTGCCTGCCCATCGCCCTGTCTGCCCATCGCCCGCCCTGCCCATCACTCTGCCCGTCGCCCCGCCCTCGCCCGTTGCCCCGCCCACCACTCCGCCCGTCGCCCCGCCCCCCGCCCCGCCCCGCCCGGTGTGGCTCCCGCGGCGACCGTGCAGCGGCGCCCACCTCCCCGCCCGGCCCGGCCGCGGGTCCCGCGCGCACCTGTGCCCGGGGGCGTGACGTAGGTCCGCCGCGGGTTCGCCAGCACCGCGCCGTCGCGCACCACCCCCACGCCGACCTTGTTGGCGCTGCCCTCCAGGCCCAGCACCGCCGGCATGGCCGCGCCTGCTTGGAGCCCCGGGGCGCACGCGGCCGGAAGCCGAGGGCCCCTAGGGACCCGCCCTCCCAGCTGCCGGGCCCGGAGCGCGCCCGCTCCTCCCAGTGTGGCCCCGCCCCGCTTCCCGCCGGGGCCCGCCCCTCCCCTCCCCCCCTCTCCCCCTCCCCCCTCCCCGCGGGCTTCCTCCGCTCCCTTCTGCTTCCCCGCGGCGGCCGGAAGCGCGCGTCTGGCACATCAGTGAACAGCCCCGGGTGGAAGGTGGGGGCCTCGGCGGGGGCGGGGCCTCGGCGTCACGTGTCCCCGACGGCCCAATCACGCACAGTCCCCGCCCGAGGCGGGCCGGCCCGGCTCACGTGACAGCCCGGGTCGCCCACGTGGGGGCCGAGCGCGCCCCAGTCTTTGTGTCGGGAGAGGAGCACCGGGCCGCGGCCCGAGCAGGTCAGCCGCGGGGTGGCCACGGGGGCGCCCGGGCCCTAG
Organism: Canis aureus; assembly: GCF_053574225.1. NCBI lineage: Eukaryota > Metazoa > Chordata > Mammalia > Carnivora > Canidae > Canis > Canis aureus. The sequence continues at coordinate 24,386,220 of NC_135623.1, forward strand.
GTCCGGGCCTCGATCGGCCGGAAGGCAGCGCTCGCGCGGACGGCCCCGGGGGCCCGGGATGCTTGGGATGCTCGGGGTCGGGGGCTCGGGGCTCCGCGGCCTGCGGCGCGGGGGACGTGAAAGGGCGCCGGGAGCGGGCCGGCGGGGGGGGCCGGCCTCGCCCTCGCGCTCACCCGGTGCACGACGCCGTTTCGCTTGCAGGTCACGCGGTGCAGACCCTGCTCCGGTGGGCGGCGCGGGACGCGCTCAGGAGGCCGTGGAGCTCAGTGATGCCGAAGCGGGGGAAGAAGGCAGCCGCGGCGGAGGACGGCGAGCAGCCCGGGCCGGGTAAGAGCCCCGGGGCCCCGGCCGTGCAGGCGGCGGGCCGTCGGGCCCCTCGGCGGACGGAGGTTGGCGCAGCGGGTGTAGAGGCCGCAGCCCCGCAGCGTCTCGACGGGGCCCGGCGGGGTCGGGGCATCCAGCCCCTCGGCGGGGCCTCGCACAGCGCCCGTTCCTCGTCTGTTCTTTATCTTTAAGAGCCGGAAGCCAAGAAGAGCAAGACTGCAGCCAAGAAAAGCGAAAAAGAGGCAGCCGGGGAGGGGCCGGCCCTGTACGAGGACCCCCCGGATCAGAAGACGGCGCCCAGCGGCAAGTCGGCCACCCTCAAGATCTGCTCTTGGAACGTGGACGGGCTTCGAGCCTGGATCAAGAAGAAGGGTCTCGACGTGAGTTGGACTCGCGGAGGAGGACGTCCGCGCTCTGCGCTGTCGGGCCTCGCGACCGCGCCCCCTTTCGGCCCCAGCGGCGGGTCTCGCCTGCTGCCTGCAATTTGCTTGTTGTGGGAGCGTTGAAAGGCGCGGCGTAGCCGAGTTGGGACTGTCCCAGGGGCCGGGTGTCGCGCGCCATGGCTCCGCCTCCCGGCAGGTTGCAGGACCTGCTCCCTGGGCTGACTGCGTTCCATCTCCAGCGTCTTCTCCAGTTAACTACTGCGTAGCGGTGCCGGGCTGCGTAGGCTGGGCGTCAGGGGTTGGAGCTCCGCCTTTAGTTCACTTAAGATTTTAAAAGTACTGCTTACACAGCTTAGGTGGCCATCCACTATGAAACAGGCTCCTCGGTGTTGCCTGTAACCGCGCCCTTTATCTCTCTCCATTAGTTGTCAGTTACCGAATTTGACGCTTAAATATCATGCTTACTAGACTTAAAAAAAAAAAAAAAAAAAACTTGAGAGATTGCGTACAAGCAGGGGTGGGGGGCGTAGAAGGGGACGGACAACATGGGGCCCCTCCCGGGACCGTGGCACCTGAGCTGAGCTGACGGCAGATGCTGAGCACCCAGGTGCCCCGGCTTGCTAGTCTTCCCATTTAAGCGTAGGGACTTGGTGGCTCTAGGACTTGGCACTGGGTCCTCAGTAAACGTCTCAACTGATAGTTTTACTGCTACTCATCTTGCTTACAGTGGGTAAAGGAAGAGGCGCCAGATATCCTCTGCCTCCAGGAGACCAAATGTTCAGAGAACAAACTACCCGCTGAACTTCAGGAGCTACCTGGACTGCCCCACCAGTACTGGTCGGCTCCGTCAGACAAGGAGGGGTACAGCGGTGTGGGCCTGCTGTCCCGCCAGTGCCCGCTCAAAGTCTCCTATGGCATCGGTGAGACCCGGCGGATGCCTAGTCCCTGAGCTCTTCCAGACCAACCGCCAGTACCCCACTCTGGCCCCTGATCCGGATTCCTTGGCTTTCCCTTTTCTCTAACTTCTCAATGCTGATTGTTTCCTCCCTCGTGCAGGTGAGGAGGAGCACGATCAGGAAGGCCGAGTGATTGTGGCTGAGTTCGACACGTTCGTGCTGGTGACCGCCTATGTGCCTAACGCAGGCCGAGGTCTGGTGCGCTTGGAGTACCGGCAGCGCTGGGACGAAGCCTTCCGCAAGTTTCTGAAGGGCTTGGCTTCCCGCAAGCCCCTCGTGCTATGTGGGGACCTCAACGTGGCTCACGAAGAAATCGACCTGCGTAACCCCAAGGGAAACAAGAAGAATGCCGGCTTCACTCCCCAAGAACGCCAAGGCTTTGGGGAATTGCTGCAGGCTGTGCCGCTGGCTGACAGTTTCCGGCACCTCTACCCCAACACGGCCTACGCATATACCTTTTGGACCTACATGATGAATGCGCGATCCAAAAATGTTGGTTGGCGCCTTGACTACTTCTTGTTGTCTCACTCTCTCTTACCTGCATTGTGTGACAGCAAGATCCGTTCCAAGGCCCTGGGCAGTGACCACTGTCCTATCACCTTATACCTAGCGCTGTGACATGCTCCCAAATGACTGGAAGCCTGGGAAATAAGTCCCCCCTCCCCAAGCTAGCTTTAAAACTTAACCTCCACAAACTTCTTTAAAAACTGCTCTCTAGACATATCTGCACTGTATTTCCCTTCTAAAAACACAAATCCTTCAACCAGGCTCCTAGTGATGCTTTCTTTTAACCCCCTCCCCCAATTTTTTGCCTTTTTTTATGTTTTACGTTAAGCAAAAGCTACTACTGATGACTTCTTTTGAACTGTCCACATGAAAATAAAGAGCCATAGTTTCAGCCTCGCGTTCTTTGTATTTGACCCCTTGGTGGGGCTACAAACTGCCTTCGTCTTTTCACATATAAAGATAAACAACTGGAGAAGGATAGTCACGACCTTCTTTATTTACAAGCACAGGATGACTCCCTAGCCTCCCCCAAGACAGAGCAACCCTACCCAGCCCAGTTCAACACCGCAACTAGGGAGTAAGGTTGGAAGGAGGAATTAAGGGAAATTACAGGACTAGGGGAACGTATCCCACTTTAAATAATTATATACACATCAGTTCCTGTAGTTCTGTACAGAGCAGCGGCTGACCCCACCCCCCTAGGACACCGGAATGGGGGGAGAGGAGACTGAGGGTACTGAGGCCAGAGCCAGCCCCTGGTGAAGTGCAATAGCAGCAGCAAGGTCCTAATGGTGCACAAGAGGGAGGGAACCCCCAGGGCTACCCACCCCCACCCTGCCCTGGAATGTTTAAGGGACAGGAATGGCTCTCAGGGAGCATATTAGGAAGGACAAGGCTAGGACCCTCTTTTAGGACCCAGGTTTAGGGGCAACGTCCTGCCTGCTACACCCTAAACACAGCAGCCCTTGGAGGAAAGCAGATGGCCAGCAGTGGTCTTCTCCACCCCTCCAAACCTAGGTGAGGGCCTGGTTCCTTCCTACCTCTCCCCAGGGAAAAGGAAGGCAGCTGCTTGGCTCCCCTCATAGAGGCCGAGGGAGCCTTTGACCATGGTTCCCTTTGTAGTGTCACTGTCCCCACCAGGGAGGGGCCAGGCACAGTCTGTGGGTCATCGTGGAGCTCAGGAGAAGTTCTGGACAGGGTGGCTGACCTTCATACAGGCCCAGTAAAGGGCCCGGCCCAAACACAGCACAGCCAACAGGATGACGAACGCCCAGGACGCGTAGATGCCTCCATATCGCCGTGCGTGCTTCCACGTGCCAAACTGAGGAAGGAGGAGGGAGATGGAATTACTGTTGCTTTCTCACCACTTTCTAGAAACACTGGTAAGAGGATAGAAACTTCAATCCCTGGTTCCCTATCCATGTGTATCCACCTTCGAGGGACCTCCTTAAAGACCCAGTTGTTGCTCCCTCCTCTACAAAGATACATTAAGTCCCAGACACCCAGGGACTTACATTAAGTCCCGGATACAATCCCAGACACCTATCAGTTCCTCTTAGCGTCTGACAAGTGAGCAACTTTTAACCCACGTCTCTACTGCCCTATCTTCTGCACAAAGACGACGGCTGGCTTTTACTCCTTTTTTAAAAAATATTTATTTATTCATGAGAGACACAAAGAGAGAGGCAGAGACATAGGCAGAGGGAGAAACAGGCTCCATGCAGGGAGCCTGATGTGGGACTCGATCCCGGAACTCCAGGATCACACACTGGGCCAAAGGCAGATGCTCAACTGCTGAGCCACCCAGGCGTCCCTGGCTTTTACTCCTATAGCAATAATCAAGTTTATCAGTTACCTGCCAATTTCAGCTCACCTACACGTTAAAACAAGACAAAACCACCAAAATCCGTTTCTTTCACTTTTTTTAGGGTAGCTGTTTCCCATATCTTACGCTACAGAGAGGAGACTGAAGAATGAAACGGGTTGGGTCAAGGTTACTCACAGCAAGGCCAGTGGCAGTGACGGCCAAGAGTAAGCCAAGCAAGAAACAGCAGATACATCTCTTTCGTGGATATCTGCGCCCAATAGATGACCTGTGGGGAGGCAAACAAATGGACGCTTGCCACGGCCCTGCAGGTTGTCCTGTACCTGTTCCCGTGTTACACAGCAGCTAGTTCAACAATGTCACTCTCCAATCACTTACACTTTCCTGCAGTGAGGGCAACGGGCCAAGGTTCGGTCTGTGAACTCTGTCCACTACGGAGAACAAAAAAAGGGGAAGCCAATTAATAGAAGCAGCGTCACGTCCAGTGAAGGCCCTGTGGCAGGGGAGGGCAGGAAATGGGAACAGAAGAGAAATCAGAGCAGACCTCCTAAGGACTCATTATTATAACTCAGAAATACGTTCACCATTACTTCTGTTTCTCCCTCTCTGTCCAAGGCTTCCCAATACTCCTCCTCACCAGGAAAGTATTCTTGCAGTGTCCACAGATGACCCTGACACCCACAGGTTGTGGTTCTGGACTCAGAGGTCCTGGATGCACAGGCCCCAGGTTGATGATTCTTTTGCTGTAAAGAAAAAAATGGACGACGTGTAAGTAACATTTAATCCTAAGGATCTATTACCCGTCCTCGAACCCTCCACTCCCTCTACTCTGTACACGTAACATACCCCACCTCCCCCCAACCCTACCCCCAGGGAATCTAGATAAACAGCACTGCTTAAACTTCAGATCTCTAATTTCCCTTTTATCCCCCGATAATTCACCTAGTCCCCTAGACTCTCTATTTCCCTAAAGGACACCATTTCATCCCAGTGACAGAAGACAAATGTGGCTACATCCTAAGACCACACTAGTCTGCAGCTTTTCCTCCTCCTGGATAAATACCAGGCTCTCTTACCTTTGTGTTCTCTGCAAACAATCATCCTAAGGCTTTCCAATTTTTCCCCACTGATGCCCTTCCCTCCCCACCCCACCATACGCCTCTTACCAGTAGGGCCGAGGGCAGGCAATCCGCTGGGAAGTCACTTTGCAGATAAGGAGACAGTTACACGGGCATCGGACGTATTTTTTCCCTGGAGGTGCATTCTTAATTGGCTAGACAACAAGGAGGACATCGGTAAGCAAACCTCGAATTCCAAACCCTTCCACTTCCTCCAAAAAAAAACCTTCCGAGGAGAGATCAGAGAGACGAGGTCTCAGCTAGGACAGAATAACGGAGAAAAGCCGAGCGCGTGAGACCGGGCTGAGCATCCGGGATGGGGGTCAAGGTGCGGGATGCTGAACTGGCTTTGGCGGGCGGCGTCCGGGGGACGGTGAGGAGACTCCTGAAACTGAAACTCGGGTTTCATGGCCAGCCCTCGGCTGAGGCCCGGCGGCCGGGCTCTAGAGTCGAGGACCAGAAAGAGGATCTAGGAAACGGGGCCCGATTCGCAGATGCGCGTAACTCACAGTGGCTTCATTGCAGACGCCACATTTGACTACATGCTGATGCATCTTGCCTTCCACGTTGATGAGAGACTGGCAGACACGGCAGGTGATCATCGGGGCACTCCCGCTGTCCGGGCTGGTCAGGGGCGAGTAGGGGGGCGGGTCCTCGCCGGGGAGCACGGCCGGGTGTCCCTCGGGGAACGGGGGGAACGCTGCACAGGAAAGGGGGGTTGGGGGGCACCAGCTGCAGGCCCCCCCCCGACGGGCCTCGCAAGCCCTCCCCCCGGGGGCCGCGGCGCCACCGGGCGCAGGTGCCCCCGGCCCCGCCTGCACCTGGCGCTGGGGTCCCGCCCCGCCCCCGGCGCAGGTGCCCCCCCCCGCCCCGCCCCCGCACCTGGCGCTGGGGTCCCGCCCCGCCCCCGCCCGGTGCAGGTGCCCCCTACCGCACCTGGTGCCGGGCCCCGCCCCCGGCGCCGAGGCCCCGCCCCCGCTCCGCCCCGCCCCTCCCGCTCCCGGCGGCCCCCGGGGACGCCCCGGGCCCACCCCGGCTTACCCTGGGGCGGGGCATGTTTACCGGCTCCGTACGGCGGCGCGGAGGGCGTCAGGCCGCCCCCGGGCCCGGCCCCACTCCCGCCCGGCCCGACGAGCCCGTTGCCGCCGGCGCCCCCGTCGACGGGCTCGGAGAGCAGCGGGGATCGCTCTCCGTCTGCCGCCATGGCCGCCGCCGCCTCCGGCCCAGGATCCGGGTCCGGCCGCTGCCGCCGCCGCCGCTACCGGGTCCCCAGGGCGCCTGCGCGCCCGCTCGCCCCGCGACCAGCGGCCTACCCCGCCCGAGGCCGCCCCGCAGGCACGTGACGAGCCGGCCCCACCCCGGCCGCGCCGTAATTCGCGGCGACGAATCCATGCTGCGTCCGGCCGAGGCGGCTCTGCTTCTCCATTGGGGCGCGTCGCGCTGACGTCAGCCGTCACATGACCTCCCGGAGGCCGCGGGGCCCGCAACGCCCGCACGTGACGAGAGACGCTGCGAGCCATTGGCAGCGTGGCCATCGCGCTACCGCCAGCCCAGGGGGCGGGGCCGGGCCGCGGCGGGCGCGGGTCACGTGCTCAGGACACCGCGCGTCCGCAGTTACGCTCCCGCGCGGGGGCGCTCTGCCCGGCTCTTCATTGGGCCGGAGGCACGGCTGCGGGGCCCCGCCTCTGCGGCCGGGCTTGGCCTCCTATTGACTGGCCTCCGGTTACGTCACGGGCGGGGTGCCGCTGTATTGGTCCGAACGCGAGGCCGGGGGCGTGGCTTCAGGAGCGGGCGGGGGGCAGGTGGCCCGGGCGGCTGCGCGCGGGGACGTGAGTGTGTGGGGGCGGGCGCAGGTGCGCGGGTGCCGCCTGGTGCCCGAGAGCCGACGGTCAGCGCGGGGACGCCTGGCCCCTGTGTAGCGGGACCCACTCGCGGGTGCGGCCGAGCCCCAGGCGCGGTCCCTACTGCCCGAGGTCACGGCGACGGCCCGGGAACCCCGCCAGCAGCCCGGGCGGCCGCGCCGTTTCCCGCCCTGACCCCACTTCGCCTCCGCCGCCCTGGTGCCTCCGCACACCCCTCCCGCCCGGGCCCAGGCTGCGCGGCCCTGGACGCCGCGCCTCGTCCCGGGAGGCTCCGGCTGGCGGCCGCCTCCTGCGGAACCCCCAGCTGCTGCTCCGCTTTTTTGGTTTTTTTTTGGGGGGGGGGGGTTGCTTTTTTTTTTTTTTTTTTTTTCAAAAAATGGAAACCCTCCAGATTTTTTTTTTCCCCGCTTGGGGAGAGTAATTACAGACACACTTTGTTTCCCTGCGCTTGGCTTTATTGCTCCTCGCAGGTATTGCGGTTTGGTTGGGGTTTTTTGGTTTTTGGGTTTTTTTTTTTTGTACATTGAAGGTTGTGGCGACCCCATGTCAAGCAGATTACTCCGCGCCCTTTTCCCAACAGCATTTGTTCACTTAGGGTCTGAGTCACGTTTTGGTCATTCTTGCGATATTTCAAACTTTCCCATTAATTTTTTTCCCCCATTATTATCCTTGCACTGGTTGAGGTGACCTGTGATCCGTCACTGCAATTTACCAGAAGCTCCGGTGATTGTTGAGCCCCCCCTTTTTTTTTTCACCAGGTGGGAAATTTTGTTCCATGGTTGGATGCCGCATGCAAACCATCCCTTCCAAAAGCAACACTAATAAATCACGACGTTACGAAATTTTCAAAACTATGAGTAAGCCTCATTACGGAAATAACCTTGGGTTAAGATACCAAGGGCTCCTCCCTTCTCAGCTCCTCCTTAGGTGGAAACGGATCCTAGGAATTTAAAGTTATTTTTTTACACTCCTTCTTGAATGCATGTTTGAGTTGGTTTCACCTCCTTTGGATTATTTCTATCTCCAACTAAGCATGTTGTTCCAAAAATAAATCACATTTACATTTTCTTTACTGCATTATGAGGACAAAGTACATGTCTTTGGGGTTTTTTTTAATTACTATTAATGGTTTAGCATTTTTCAGTATTTAAGTAAAATGTGTACTTTTGCTGTTGTACACTTGATAAGCTACAGTTGTGTAAATATATATTTTATATACATTGGGTGTTAAGTTTTTTAGTAACTAGATGGAAATGAGACCGCCAAGGCAAGCGAGGGTCCAAGAACAGATTTTATTGCAGGCACCCTCGGAGGAGGTTCCACGACTCAGGGGAAAAGAGAGTGAGTCGAAGTCGCGCCAAGACAAGGTGGTCGGGGGTTTCCATAACGTTGTAAGGCAGAACGGTTTCCTATTGGTTGGCTCATATGCAAAGGAAGGATTGCAATCCAACCAGTCAGAGTGACCCTCACTATGCAAAGGAAGGATTGCAATTCGACCAAAGGCGACTTCCTCCTCTGGGGTTTGAAGGGCATTGGGTTCGGTTGGGGAAGTCCAAAGGGGAGGTGTAAGGGTCTGCTCAAGCTGTCGTCCCAAGTGGAGGTGGTGACAGGAACCTCAGCCATTTTGGCGTATCCACCATCTTGAGGAGTTTCCCTTCCCGCCTGGCCCCAACATTGGGAAACCAAAAAACTCATTTGTGTCACTTTGTTGTGATATTCTCCTTGTTTCAGTGGCCTGGAACTGAACCCGCGGTATTTCTGAGGGATACCTGTACTGATGTAGGTCTTATCATAATAGCAAAGAGGCCTAACTTGACCTTGCAAAAAAAACGAGGGGATACCTGCAATTTTCAAACCTCTCAAAGTGCCTTACTAAATGGTTACCAAGGCAGAGATAAATGTGTAGGATTCTCCCCCTTAGGGGGAACTTTTTTCTTTGTTCTTTCAACTTTGTTTGGTGTTTCGAGGTACAGCAGGGTCATAAGTCAAGGTGAATGACCCGTTGTTATGTAAAGAACAATGTGGGAGGATTTCCTTAATTATGTAAATATAGGGTGAGTAGGCTACTGTTCTGGGATTAATGATGGAGGATAGAATGAAGGTGAGTCACCTTGAAGAGATCATCTTTGTTTTAAGTGTTACTAAAATAATTTCCTCTAATTATGCAAGTACTGATGAGAAGGACCCCGTTGCCGAAGGAAGAGGAAATACAGGGAAGTCCAGGAAGACAGTTCCAGCTGAAAGTCCTGGTAAATGTCTGCTGGAGACCGATGGAACGTTCTAGCTCAGGTCTGTTAAGTGTAGAGTCTCCTTGACTGAAAATAATACCGGAATGGCTGCCTTTTCCGGAAGAACCCTTGAGATGAGAGTTCTGCGTTAGCCCCAGAAACCAGAGAACTGGGACGTCTCCTGGTAACCTCTGAACCCAACCTTTACGGGCAGTGTCCCCACCAGCCTCCTCTCCAGCCTCGTGTAGTCTCTACGGGAGCCTGAACCACACCTGGATTTTCCCCACGTCATAGCTGAAATTGTAACTGCCTTCCATCTGGGAGGCAGCGAGGAATCTGGGGCTCACAGCCGATTTAGCCAGAGGCCTCTCCACGGAGCCTAACATGGAAGGAAGAACAACCCACCCCAAGTATATGATGGTAAAGGAATTGCTGCTGACCTCGCACTTGTGGCTGCTGCAGGAGCTGGAGCCTTCACCTGGGTTCTGATTTTGAGACACAACTTTCCCAAGGCAGCTGCTACTTAGATGCTGGGTCCTACAGACACAAAACGGGGAAGGGTTTGTATGTCTACAAGGGGACAGGTCAGTCTGCTGCTCCTTCTGCTGTTTCTGGTACACCAATGCAAGTGCTGTTCTAGAATGGAGCAGGGTTAAAAAAAAAAAAAAAGAATGGAGCAGGGTTCGTTAATATGTGCCGTGGTTACACTTACACTCCAAAACCTTCCTTTTATGACTGTCCACCTTCACTCAAGCCATACTTGGTATCTCTTAGATCTGCTTTTGTCTTTTTTTTTTTTTTGAGACAAGCAGAGAGACAGAGAGAGTGTATGTATAAGTGGGGAGGGGAGGCAGAGGGAGAAGTAGGCTCCCCAATGGGCAGGGAGCCTCTGGCGAGGCTTGATCCCAGATCCTGACCTGAGCTGAGGACAAACCCTTAACCAGCTGAGCCACCCAGGTGAAAACTTTGTTAACAGAATCAGGCAGTGGTCCCATGTGGCCTGTGGGCTTTAGTTTGCCAAGCCCTGGCCTAGAGGATGAGCTAAAGGATACAGAGGATGAACTGTAGGTTGGGAGATAAGGGCGGGATGAAGTTCCAGAATGTGATGATGAAGTTCTCGAAGAGGAAATGGGCAGGAGGTCCCAGTAGTTTTCATGACCTTGAATTCCAGCTGACGCAGGGAATCCTCTTCCTGCCTCAGATAGTCTCCGGTTGTCAACAGTAGAGCACAGCTGGGGTCACACCAAGCACGAAAGGGCAGGACTCAGAAAGAAATACCTACGGTCTGCTGGAAGAAGGGCTCCTTACTCATGGATCTGATCTGCGGGAGGGGGAGGGACGGGATATTATTCAAGGGAGGAGAAAGGGATCAGAGGCCAGGCAGTAGGAGCAAAAAATATCCAAGCATCAGAGCTAGGGTGGCCTGAGGAAGTGAGACCATTAAAAGATACAAGCAGCAGCAGCCGGAGGGCTGTGGGGCTCCTGGGAGCTCACGGTCCAGGCCTTAGCGCCCGATGGGGCTGCTCTTTAGGCGGCTAGGGTGCAGTTTGCCTGGGTTGGGGGGTAGGTAGGATGTGATCATCGCTGTGGTCCTAAGAGTCTGCCAATTTAGGACTCTGTTACAGAAGGTCAGGCCCACCAATATGTTTCATAAAACGTATAAGCAGTGTCTGCCACACAGAGGAATGCATGTTAGGAGTCCGGAGAGTTCCACTATTAACGGACTTCTTCTAAAAGAAGGGGATGCGTAGCTGGAAGAAAATACAGAAGAGAGGAACAGTTTTATGTGTCAGGAGTAAATTCATCATTTTGAAAAATTTATTTACAAAAGGAGCATCCTAGGTAAAAAAAAAAAAAAGCCTTTGAAGATTTCAGTTGCTTAACGTGAGCCTATGACACTGTGTAGCCACTAATAGGGTCTTTGTCCATATTCCGTGCCCGGTGCTGAGACAGTGTTGAGATTATGGGAGGTCCGCATTGTTCTGCAGCCTGCGCAGTTCAAGGCACGCGTGGAGACTTCTAGTTTTTGGCTCTGGGTGCCGCACCCTAAAGGATAAAGCTGGATAAGGCTATGTCAAGAGGACAGTGGCCAGGGAGTGGAGAATACGTCCGTGATGTGCTACATAAGTGTGTTCGCCACGTAATTCATTGTCCAAACCGGGATGTGTTAGGAGAATGAAAGAGGGCTCTTAAGAAAAATTACCCCCAACCTGGACATCAGGCAGGAGAGTGACTTGAGTATCCTTTTCCCAGCGTACCGGGACATTTAAATAAATTTTCGTTTGCTGCGCGGCTTCATTGCAAATTCTGTTTGACGTTACGCGGTATCTCAAGTGGGCCTGCAGAGCCCCTCACCTCCTTCCTCGCCCTACACAGCCCTACGTGGCCCTACACTGATTCAGATAAGGTACCTGCACAGTCAGTTGTGCCTCGTTATTTCCCCAGTGGTCCCAGGCAGAGTCTGTGAGTCTTGTGATCTGAACTTCCCACGTTGAGGTCCTGCTCTACTGGAGTGTTCTCTGCCCCGCTGGCCTCAGGACCTCACTTCCTGCTGTTGCTGGGTGAGTACTCGGTCTCTCTTGAAAATGGAAAGATTGGGGCACCTGGCTGGCTCGGATGGTTAAGCATCTGCCTTCACCTCAGGTCGTGACCTCCAGGTCCTGAGGTCAAGCTCCATGTCAGGCTCCTGGCTCAATGGGTAGCCTGCTTCTCCCTTGGCCTGGGCCTCGGCCTCTCCCCCTGCTAATGTGTTCTCTCGTTCTCTCTCTCTCTCTGTCTCTCTGTCTCAAATGAATAAATAAGAAAAAAAACTTTAAAAAAAATGGAAGGATTGCTTTCTGAGGCATACGCTGCTAGGCAGTCTTCTCCTTGAAATCTCGATGGTTTTATTTTTTTTTAAGATTTTATTTATTTATTCATGAAAGACGCAGAGACACAGGCAGAGGGTAGAAGCAGGCTCCATGCGGGGAGCCCGACGTGGGACTCGATCCTGGGTCTTCAGGATCACGCCCTAGGCTGCAGGTGGCGCTAAACTGCTGAGCCCCCCCCCCCCCCCCCCCCCCCCCCGGCTGCCCTGGATGGTTTTATGTGTAAAAATTACTGGCCTTCATCCTGCAAAGTCCTGCCTGTCTGGACAATGTTGACCTGGGATGATTTAAAATTTAATTGGCCAACTTGGGCTCTTTCAAGATTCCCAAATTAATCTGTGCAATCAGTGCAACCAAGAAAGGGTATAAGCCTAAACAGCAACCCAAATGGGAAGCTTATTTTAATTAGCATTTCAAGGCCTCAAAATGTTAATGACTCAAAACCTGCTTCCTTCCCGGACACTAGTTCTAAACCAAGGCAAATGCTCAATTGTCTCAGAGACTTTCTGAACTAGAAGAATCCCCGGCTGCTCCACCCTTCCTCCAGCTGCTTCAGCCCCTGTTTACTTGTGCACCATCCCTCCCTCCCCGGCCTGCTGAACTTCCCTTCTACGATAATTATCTGGAGCCTCTTCAGGAAATACCCCTGTTAAAGTTAAGCCAGGAGACGACATTTTAGGACGCCTGGTGTCTCATTCTTCTTGGACTAAAACTGAGCCCTGAGCTATTACCAAGGAGTTCCCCAACCCTAAGGAAAACCCTGTTGGGTTTGCTAGAAAATTCTTGATTGTAGTCCAAATTTATAAGCCAGGATTCTCTGATCTTTATCAGCTCTTTCACATGTTCGAAGGTGAAAGACTTGCCAGAGAATGGATGCAAAAAAAGGGACGGACAGATCCTCTATTGGACTTCCCCACAAAAAGGCTCTCGACATGAAAGAAGCCTCAAAATTAGCTAAAAGACCACAAAAAGATTCCTGCTGGTTTCCCGCATACTATCGACCAGAAAATTAAAAAATCCAAAAATGTGTTCAAAGATCTGATGAATGTGTTTTTTATTATTTTGCAAGATTTTAGAAAAATTTTAAACAATTGTCCGGCATTGAAGAAGTTGACTATTATACTTCCACCCTTTTAAATTCTGCTTTTATTAGAGGTTTGAAAGAGAAACTTGAAACTCAAAACACTGCAATTTAACTGGGCTGCTAAGCAACCAACCCCCTGACCTAGTTAATTATTGCTGGGCAGCTCTTCCAGGCTATTCAAAACGATACAAAAAGGAAACTCACACAAGCCCTAAATACCCAAATATAAGCAACGTAGGTTATGTACCTGCAATTAAAAAAAAATTTTTTTTTGCAATTAAAAAAATTAATTAAACTTTCCTACCAAAACTCTCCAGGCACATCACCCCCTAAGGGATTGCCACTACTGTGAAAAAGCCTGGACATTGGAAGAACTGTCTCAAATTTGAGAGGCTATGACAGTTTGATTAGCCCCCAAATTTCACTGCATCTTTCCCAGGAAAACAAGCCAAATTTCAACATTAGGGCCATTCTCGGCCCCCAAAGGGTTTTTGTTTATTTTTCCACCCTCCAGATTAAAATTTTGGAGGAGATGGATTTCACTGTGGGAAATGAAGTGACCAGAGTCCCTGTAGACACCTAGACAACACTGCTTGTCCTTAACCCCACTGCCCCCCCCCCACCCTCTGCCCCAGGGTACTGGAACTACTCAGATGGTAGCAGTTTCTAATATACCTATAACTAGTTTAAAATTATCACCAGTCCTCTTTCAAAGGGACTGAGTCCCTCTTCAAGGGACTGGCCAATTCCTTTTAGTCCTTCAGTGGTAATTCATCTTTTAGGAGATTTCCTTGAGGCCCCTGAGGCACACATATCTTTTTCCCAAAAGAGGAGAATATTTTTACATCTGAACCTGATAAAAAACCTCAGGAATATTTCTTGGTTACTGTTTCTGTGTTTTTTATGGTTTTTTGTGTTTGTTTGTTTGTTTTTAAGATTTCTATATGTTTAAGTAATCTCTACATCTAGTGTGGGGCTCCAACTTAAAACCCTGAGATGGGGCAGCCTGGGTGGCTCAGCCTTTTAGCGCCGCCTTCAGCCCAGGGCGCGATCCTAGAGACCCGGGATCAAGTCCCGCGTCGGGCTCCCTGCATGGAGCCTGCTTCTCCCTCTGCCTGTGTCTCTGCTTCTCTCTCTCTCTCTCTCTCTCTGTCTCTCATGAATAAATAAATAAAACCTTTAAATAAAAAATAAAGGCAGCCTTCATGACCTCCCTGCGTTGGGTCACCTAAACCGCAAGTTGCTTTTTCCTTTCTGTCCACCAAAGAAAGAGAAGGGCCCTAGGCGTACTTTCTCAGTGCCATGGGGGTCAACACAGGTCCACGGGATACTAGAGCCAACAGTTAGACCGGGCACTTCCCTCCTTGATGGAGGGGAACTGCAGCTACTGCCAACTTGCCACAATGCATAAAGGGCACCTGGTTAAGCGTCTGCTTTCAGCTCAGGTCATGGTCCCAGGGTCTTGGGACCCTGCCCCACACTGGGCTCCCTGCTCTCAGCCTGGCGCTCCCTGCCCAGCTCCTGCTGCTTGGGCTTGCTCTCTGTCAAGGAAATAAATTCACCTTTAAACAGGAACAGCGATGGGCTCTGTCCTTACCATCTATGTGCCCTGCTCGCTAGAAGATTTGTTAGCTCTCCTCACACTCAGCTCTTACCTATACTGGCAGGGTCACCTACAAAATTCTTTTGCTCCCCACCCACCTATGGTCCCTGCAATGAGACCATCGCCCTTAAACCCTGTCATTCTTCCTCTGACAAGTGATGAAAACTCTCATGACCGTTTAATGCTGCCTAACCAACTCCTAACCCCTTGAATTGCTGAACAGGAAATGCCCCCTCAAGAATGCTGAATTAGGGGCACCTGGGTAGCTCAGTCCACAAAGTGTCCGATTCTTGATTTCTGCTCAGGGTGTGATCTCGGAGTTGTGAGACTGAGCCCCGCGTGGGCTCCACACTCGGCGTGGAGTCTGCTTGTCCCTCTCCCTGTGCTCCTCCCCGCCCCCGCTCACACACACTGTCTCTCTCAAATAAATAAATACAATCCTTAAAAAGAAAAAAAAAAAGAATGCTGGATTAACCTGGTTTACTGACAGATCCTACTTAAAGGATGAAGCCAGTGACTACTGAGCCAGTGATGCTGTAACATCCTTAACTGAAACCCTGAGGCTACAACCATACCGGAGGCCGGAGGCTGCTTCTGCTCAGCAGGCAGGGCTCTCTGGCATGAACTAGAGCCTATTTTCTAGGTAAAGAGAAAGCTGCTAACCTTTATACCAATAGTAGATAGGCCTTTGGTGTGCTCATGATTTTGGTATGCTCTGGAAATAAAGAGGTTTCCTGACTTCTGAACAGAAAACAAAAAATAGTTTTTACAAATTAGATCCTTTATTTATTTATTTGTTTATTTATTTATGTATTTTAAAGATTTTATTTATTTATTCATGAGAGACACACAGAGAGAAGCAGAGACACGGGCAGAGGGAGAAGCAGGCTCCCTGCGGGGAAGCGTGATGCGGGACTCGATCCCAGGACTTCTGGGATCATGACCTGAGTCAAAGGCAGATGCTCAACCACTGAGCCACCCAGGTGTCCCTATTTTTTTTTTTTTTAAGATTTTATTAATTTATTTGAGAGAGAGAAAGCATGACCGGGGGTAAAAGGAGGGACACAGGATGAAGCAGGCTCCCGCTGAGCTAGGAGTCCTGTGCTGGGTTTGATCCTAGTACCCTGGGATCATGACCTGAGCTGAAGGTAAACACTTAACCATCTGAGCCACTCAGGCACCCCATATTAGATCTTTTTTTTTTCATATTAGATTTTTTTTTTAATTTTTTATTATTTATTTATGATAGTCATACAGAGAGAGAGAGAGAGAGAGAGAGAGGCAGAGACACAGGCAGAGACACAGGCAGAGGGAGAAGCAGGCTCCATGCACCGGGAGCCTGACGTGGGACTCAATCCTGGGTCTCCAGGATCATGCCCTGGGCCAAAGGCAGGCGCCAAACCGCTGCGCCACCCAGGGATCCCTCATATTAGATCTTTTAAATGCTTTCCAAACTGCCCAAATCTTTGGTGATTATTAAAATTCCAGGACATGCTATGGCAAACATAGGGAAAAGCAAAGGAAATCATTTGGTTGATACAGCTACTAAGCTGCTTTAAGTCAGCCCCTACCTTATTACTCATTACCTGCAAATATCCATGTGTCCTGAATTTGCTGATGATCAAAAAGATAAAATAACAGAAGTCCAACCGTTAACTGTTTGACAACATAGAAGGAAATGGGCATAACAAGGTTGTAAATTTGACCCCACATGAAATTTATGGAAAGGTCCTAACAATCAGTCCTCTCTCCCTGATTGTCTACAGAGACATGTCCTGCAATATATACGTGATCTGACACATTAGAATGGTGATAAGAGGGGCAGCCCGGGTGGCTCAGCGGTTCAGCACCTGCCTTCGGCCCAGGGCATAGACCTAGGGTCCTAGAATCGAGTCCTGCATCGGGCTCCCCGCATGGAACCTGCTTCTCCCTCTGCCTGTGTCTCTGTGTCTCTCATGAATAAATAAATAAAGTCTTTTTAAAAAAATAGAAAAGCCTCCTAAATGGTCATCTCTGCCTACCATAGACCTACAACTAAGAATTTCCAGAAAACTTAACCTATTCCAAGTCACTCTTCGAGACTTAGACCAGAAGCCATCACCTGGTGTAGAGCGCTTTCCCAGGAGTCAGGACCAGACCAGTTACGGATCCTTCTCCTAGAGATAACACTCTGTTTAACCCTTCGGTTTCCCTTCATCACCTAAGCTCTTTAATTTACTGTAATCGCATTATTGTTTGCCATTTCCCAAAACAAAACACCCCATAGATGCCAATTATTGCAGTGATAATAGGAAGGACAATTAAGCTGGTTGAAATACTTAGATTATTGTCCTCTTGTTGGAATCTTTATGATCTTTGCTCTTTCACACAAAGTTGGGGGTAAAATCTCTCCTTTGGCTAAACAAACATTCCTACTACTGTAGTGACTTCTGGCTCTTAAACTGATGCCACTATTACCCTCCTTTAAATTAGGTTCTTTTCAGGCACCTAGGTGGCTCAGTTGATTAAGTGTCTGCTTTTGGCTTAGGTCATGATCCCAGGGTGCTGGAATAAGTCTTGCATTGGGCTCCTTGCTCAGTGGGGAGTCTGCTTCTCCCTCTGCCCCTCCCCCTGCTCCTGCTTGCGCTCTCTTTTTCTCTCTCTCAAATAAATAAATAAAATATTTTTAAAATAGGGCAGCCCGGGTGGTTCAGTGGTTTAGCGCCTGCCTTCAGCCCAAGGCCTGATCCTGGAGACCCGGAATCGAGTCCCACGTCAGGCTCCCTGCAGGGAGCCTGCTTCTCCCTCTGCCTATGTTTCTGCCTCTCCCTCACTCTCTGTCTCTCATGAATGAATAAATAAAATCTTTTTTTAAAAGATTTTATTTATTTATTCATAGAGGCACAGAGAGAGAGAGAGAGAGAGACGCAGAGACACAGGCAGAGGGAGAAGCAGGCTCCATGCAACGAGCCTGATGTGGGACTTGATCCCGGGTCTCCAGGACCACACCCCGGGCTGCAGGCGGCGCTAAACCGCTGCGCCACCAGGGCTGCCCAAAAATCTTTTTAAAATATTAGTTTCAAAAAAAAAAATAAAAATAAGATATTAGTTTTTTTTTCCTTTCTCTCCCTTAAAGAGATGATTTTCCTGACTTAATGCCTCCTCCCTGTTTTCTCCCTGAGGAAACAATCATATAAACATCCTAGGGATCCCTGGGTGGCGCCAGCGGCTTAGCGCCTGCCTTTGGCCCAGGGCGCGATCCTGGAGACCCGGGATCGAATCCCACGTCGGGCTCCCGGTGCATGGAGCCTGCTTCTCCCTCTCTTTGTGTGTGTGACTATCGTAGATTTAAAAAAAATTTTTTTTAATTAAAAAAATA
This sequence comes from Canis aureus, assembly GCF_053574225.1. Lineage (NCBI taxonomy): Eukaryota > Metazoa > Chordata > Mammalia > Carnivora > Canidae > Canis > Canis aureus. The sequence goes on from NC_135623.1 coordinate 24,404,335, forward strand.
AAAAAATAAACATCCTAGAGCCTAGCACAGGTAGGAAATCTTCCCAATTGTTGGATCTGCCACCATCAAGCAACTACAGGCTATGGAAGATAAAATACACCTTTGGTCATCCATGGTTACAACCTCTGGTCACTCTTAAACTTCCTAAATCAAACCTCTTCTGATTTTACTCACTGTGTTAAAACAGTCTTACCTCCTTGCTTTACCCTAACCTCTGCCCAAGAACTGACCTGGTCAACACCTCTCACGGAAAAATTCACTCTCCCACCCTGTTCTAAACTTCATCAAGAACTACCTGCTGGAAAAAATAAATAAATAAATAAATAAATAAATAAATAAATAAATAAATAAATAAATAAATAAAACTACCTGCCGCTTACACTTGGCTCATAAAAACACATCGGAGCCTAACTGGTTTTCCAATAGACACTTCTGGCCGTGAGTTTTTCTTTTTCTTTTCTTTTCTTTTTTCTTTTTTCTTTTCTTTTCTTTTCTTTCTTTTCTTTTCTTTTTTTTCTTTTCTTCCTTTTTTTCCTTTTTTTTTTGTAAGATTTTCCTACGCAAAAGGTTCTTTCAACTAAGTTTGCTATCAAAAGAAGCATTTACCCGCTGCTTAAACAAAACAGATTTGATTGTCTCCTGTCTTACCTCCCATACTCACAGTGAGTCTATGGATAATCAGACATGAAAAGGAATATTTACCCTCCCACAGGTTATATTTTTGTCCATGCCTGTAGGCAACCTTGGACATTTGACTGCCTGGATAACGTAGTTTTTGAATGTTGGTGAAGTCTGAAGCCAATGGCCAGGAAATAATTCTTGAGACCTCTTTGGTGCAAAAAAGGTGCTTTTTTTTTTTTTTTAAGATTTATTTATTTATTGAGAGAGGGGCGGGGGGGGGGGGCAGAAGCAGGCTCCACGCAGGAAGCCCAACATGGGACTCGATCCCAGGTCTCCAGGATCACACCCCAGGCTGCAGGCGGCGCTAAACCCTAAAAAGGTGCTTTTGTGAAAGCAGGGACAGGACCCTTGGGCAGGAAGAGCTGCTACACTGGGGTTGTGAGGAATGGCTGATTCTATACTCAGGAGTCAGGGGAAGTAAGGAAAAAGTGAGATGTCCAAAAGGACTTTGATGTGCTAAGGGAGGTTCTTAGGATGCTGGAGGCCTAGCTATTGTCAAGCGGGATTGTTTTTCATTCTAGTAAAGCATTAACATGAAGACAGACAGTTGGGAGCTTCCTGGAGGAATGTCCTACTCTCCTAGTCAATGGGCTGCGGGTCATAAAGACATTTAATTGTTTACCTTCCCTTCGGCCTCTGTTTCCTCAAGGGAAGGGAAAGTGATATTAGGGATCCAGGAAATTGAATTCTGTTTTTCTGGGAGTTAGGCTATTGATAAGAAGGCTTTTCCTTGTAATAAGACGTTGGAAAATGAGAGACTCCTGTCTTGCGGGACTGTGATCTGTATTAGTTAACCATTTGTTTTTCCCTTCCCTTAGTTTTAGGGCAGCCAATAATGCCTGAGGAATGTCACACATATCCCACCTTGGGGTGGTGGTGCAGGTTGTCAGCTTGTGCTTTGTCCTCAGCTTGCCTTCAGCTCCCTCATCGTAGACAGTCAGAGAGGGACAGGACACCGTCTCCTAAAAACTCCAGTTTCTCCACTGTATTTCACTTGGTCACAGGGATCTCTCCCGCCCTAAATACTCACCACAGAAGCAAGCAAGCTCCATCCTTTATCAATGACCACCCAGGTGAAGAAGACAATTGTTAGGGACATTCTCAGGACTGTGACCTCCCACAGGGTACAGGATGTATCCTTCATCACAGGATGAAGGAATGGATTTCCTTAGAACTGGGGATTTTTTTTTCTGGGAGGATCTGCTACAAATGAGGCCACGATTAGGAATCTGTCCTGGACTGTTAATAGAACGGCCAGGTCCATGGCGAGGGCCATAGAGTGCAATGGTCTCTAGGTTCTCGGGCGTGAGTCGTGCTAGGCGGCAGAGGCCTTTGGGCTTCTTGCTCCGGGAGTCTGGGTCACCCCGGGACTTCCTGATGCACCAGGTAACACTTCACAGACAGACTCAGTGGAAAACCACCGGAGTGCTTAAACTTGCCCTTATTAAAAGGAGTTTCTTTGAGCTCTAGAAGTCGATTTAGCTTTTAAGTTTTCAGACCTTTTCAGTGGAGCCCCCACAGGACGTGGAGCCCATGCAGGATCCAGATTACAAATAATATATATTATTGTACTTATGTTCTCCTTTCTTATTATAATCAAATTACTGATGCTCTGTTTTTTCGCCATTGCTTGGCCAAAGGCTTCGCATGACCTTCCGCATCTGTGACCTTTGCCTTCCCTCCTCTGCGGGATGTGGATTGTAGGAAGGGGTCTTCGAGCCCAGCCCGGTAGACCCAGATGGCCCGAGGGCGAGCACGAGGGTCAAGGGGGGCAGCACGGGGCGATCCCTGAAGGGGGAGGACGGAGTCCGGAGCCCGACGGCGCCCAGGGCCCCAGGGCAGCGGGGCCTCGCACCTGCCGCGGGGCTGTGGGCGGCTCCTGGGCCCTGGCGGTCCCGGGGCGCAGGTGGACGTCCAGCGGGGACCACGGCCCTGAGCCAGCCGTCACCTTGCGAGGCGGCTCGTTGTCAGCCTGCGCGGATGCCCCTCCTGGTCCCCGTCCCCTCCGGCCCCTCCGCGGGGCGCTCGCTCCGCCGCCCCCGAGTCTCCCGGGTCTGCGCTCGCTCCTCTCCGCTGTGCACGCGGGCGCCGCCTCGGGCTCCGGCTCTGGCTCCGTCCTTCGGCCCCGGCGGCGGTGGCTGCTGTGGCCGCGAGCTGGAGCGGGCCTCGGGCTGCAGCGGCGCAGGGGCTTCCGCGGGGGAAGGCGAGGTGGGGGGGAGGGGAGAGGAGGGAGGAGGCAGGGGGAGGAGGAAGGAGGGGGAGGGGAGGGAGGGAGAGGAAGCAGGGGGAGGGAGGAGAGGGAGGAGGAAGGAGGGGGAGGGGACGGGGGAAAGGAGAGGAAGCAGGGGGAGGGTGGGAGGGGGAGGAGAGGAAGGCAGGGAGGGAGAGGAGGGGAAAGAGGAGGAGGGAGCAGGAGGAGGGAGAGGGAGGAGGGAAAGAGGGAGGAGGCGGGGGGAGGGGAGGAGGCAGGAGGGAGGAGGGAGAAGGAGGGGAGAGGAGGGCGGGGCGGGGCGGGGCGGGGCGGGGCGGGGCTCTGGGGCCGGGGCTCTGGGCTCTGCGCCCTGCCGGAGTCCCGGGAGCTCGGCGGCGGCACCATGGAGAACGGGTGAGTAGGCGGCGCGGGGAGCGAGCCCGAGGGGGCGCGGGGGGCGCCCCAGCGCGACCCGGCCCCCCTCCCCTCCCCGTCCCTCTCCCTCTCCCTCCCCTTCCCTCCGGGGGCCGGGACCGCCGCCGGGTCTCGCAGGCCGGAGTTCAGGGTCCGCCCCGGCCGCGGAGCCCACTGACACTTAACGCTTTTTTTTAAGGAAATTAAGATCCGGGGCGCCCGCCTGCGGCCCAGGGCGTGACCCCGGGGTCCGGGACCGAGCCCCTCGTCCGCCCCGGGGGGGGGGCTCCTCCTCGGCCCGGGTCTCCCGCCCGCGTGTCTGACGGGAGGGCGCGGACGGTCTTTAGGAACAAAACGTGCGGTTTTAGGTTCGAGCGCGCGGGAGGGGGCGGAGCGAGGACCGAGCCCCGCGCAGCAGGTCGGGGCCGGGGGGGTGGGGGGGACGGGGGGTGCGCAGGGGTGCGGGGGGTTGGGGCCCAAGGAGGACGGCGTTGCTGGTCCGCTGGGTGCCTGGCCCGCTGGGTGCCGTCTGGGTGACCCCCGCGGTCCCTCCCCCTCCATGATCCACCCCCCTCCCTGGACCCTCCATGGTGCCCCCCCCGCCGTCCACACTCCGTGGTCCCCCCCATCCTGGTCCCCTCCCTCCCCCCCCGTGGTCCTCCCCTCCCCCCCCGCCTGGTCCCCCCCAGTCCCCCCCAGCGTGTGGGGCGGAGCAGGGTTGGGAGAGGGCGGGGCGCACGTCCTGGCAGGGCAGGGCGGGGGTAGGGCAGGGGCTGGGCTGGGCGCCCAGGCCCGCGTCGGTGGGGTCAAGGCCCTGGGGCGCCCCCCCACCAGAAGCGCCCCCTCCCGGGGCACCCCTGGCACGGGCGGGCAGGGGAAGACTTTGAAACAGGTTATTGGCTTGAAAAGATACAACTGAGACTAGAAGCCAGGGTGAGTTGTGCTTCCTCTAGGCCAGAAATTCCTAAACCTGTTTGTTTTTTAAAGCTGGTTTTTAATAAGAATTTCCTAAAACGCTTTTGTGAAAAATAGAGCCCTTGGGGGGCTCAGCAGTGGAGCATCTGCCTTCAGCCCAGGGCGTGACCCTGGGGTCCCACGTCGGGCTCCCTGCATGGAGCCTGCTTCTCCCTCTGCCTGGGTCTCTGCCTCTCTCCGGTGTCTCTCATGAATAAATAAAATGTTAAAGAAAAAAAGGAAATTGGATTTATGCCTGCCCTCAGGTTAGTCTTAACTACATTTTGAGTATCTTAGTGATGGAAGGGGTAGGAGGATTGCGTTGGGCTTGTCGCTGCCCTAAATAGGTCTTAATCCTTAGACCCACCCTTTCATCTCCTTGATTTGATTATTCCACTGTACTCCTCTGTGGGCTCTGGTCCCTTCCTCTCGTGCGGAGGTATCAAACCTGCCACTGAGGGCGCCTGGGGGATTCAGCTGGTTGAGCTGGCTGCAGGGGGCGGGGAGTGTGTGTCCTGGGATGAGCCCCTTCTCAGCCAGGAGCCTGCTTCTCCCTCTCCCTCTGCCGCCTTCCTGCTTACTCTGTGTGTCCAACAAACCTGCCAGTGGTAGTAAAACAGAAGTAGGGCTGGGGGATGGAAACGTAAGTGTCATTAACTTTTGCAGGGCCCTGGAATGCGGAGGGAGTTTCCTGGGGCTTTTGGGTGGGTGTGATGCATGAAAGGGAGTGGGGGGGGCTAGCGCGGCCCCTCTGAGAGCAGCGATGTGGGCCTCGGCAGCTCTGCAGCTAGCTTCGGTGACCCCGGCCACCCGGCACAGCCACCAGGCCTTCGTGCACTGAGGGTCATGAGTCTGCGACACCCTTGGGACGGGAGAGAAACTTACTTGGTTTTTCCTCTTCTCCTAGATTTACGTATGAAGACTATCAGAACACCGCCAAGTGGCTTCTGTGCCGCACCAAGCACCGGCCGCAGGTGGCGGTCATCTGTGGGTCCGGGTTGGGAAATCTGGCGGACAGACTGACGGAGGCCCAGAGCTTTGACTACAGCGAGATACCAAACTTCCCCCGTAGTACAGGTATGGCTGGGCTGGGCCACGCTCGGGCTGCGGGTCCCTGGGGCCGCGGGAGGCAGCGCCTGCCCACACGCAGGCCGTCCTCTGCAGCCGTTCACTGGGGACAGTGGCTTTGGTGAGGACCAGCCCTCCAGGAGCCGGGGGGACTGCAGAAGGAAACTCCCGCGGGAGTGATTTCACAGTAGACGGGGCGTGTGCGTGGGGGGTACCACGCGGTGACAGGCTTCCGTGCTGCCCTGATCACCACCCCCAGAAAGCTCCGCAGAACCTGGCCCACCTGCTCCCCGCCCCACCACGAGGTTGCCGCATCCATGAGGTTGCCCCATCCACACGGCCCCTCTCCCCGCTTTCCGGCTGCAGATTAGACGGGTACAATGGTGCCTGCAGCCCCAACAGTCTGGCAAGCCCTGCCCCGCGTCTTCCTGCCCTTTGCAGCCCCCCCTCCCCTGCTCCAGCCCCAGGTCAAGGCACCCGCTGGTGCCGAGCAGCAAAAGAACACACGGGCTGCCGTGTTCCTGCTGACAAAAGACACATAATGCGTGACTAGGCGAGACCTGATGCCACTGACCCTTTGGAGGGGGAGAGGAGCAGACTCCTGGACGCTCTGCAGGTAGCATATCAGCATCCCAGGAGCGGCCGGGACAGGCTAAGGCTCCCCCCGAAAAGAGGCAGGTGGGGGAACCTGGTGTATGCAACACTTGGTCACGGGGCAGGACCTCGAGTCCCACGTTGGGGTGGAGTTTACTTAAAACTGGGGAGAGGCCCTGCCTTCAACTTAGGAGCAAGAAAAATAACCATGTGGGGCAACACCCAAGTCCTCATTGCTAATAGGAGATGGACTTTTGAGCAGGTAAAGTTGCCCCTAGGTGACCCAGCCCCCTGCAGGATGCCGCGGTGTCGAGATCCGCTCCTGCCCGTCCCTCTTTCACACTGAGAGACTAGACTGGAGTGAAAGCCATAAACGAGGTTGAGTCGGAGCCTGTTACATATAAGAAATCGGATTAGCCCTTCCGGGTTTAGGGGTCCCCTGTGGGCGAGCCCCGGAGCAGCCCCGCACTTCCCTTTGCTGCTCTGGGTGTTGGCTCAATCTTCTCCGTTTCCCCGACCTTTTTCTATTTATGGCCTCTGAAAGCGTGCTTTCACCTAGGGTTCGTGAACCTTAAACTAATGACCTTAGCCAGTTCTCGGCCGGGGGTGGGGGTGGACCATGGAAGGCGTGAGGGCCAGGTAAAATACGGGCAGAGGTAGTTTATTTGGTTTACTTATTAATTCTCAGATAACTGGCTTCAATTACTTTATTCTGTACACTTCCACCGTCCTAACTCTTTTCTCTATAGAGCTAAAACTTTCCACAGTTGTTTTTCAAACACTTTGAAGCAAGATGGGGCGACCAGAGCAGGGAGGTGGCAATGGGGATCGGGAAAAGAAATATTAAAGAGAGAGAGGGCCAGCTGGTTTCAGCTCAGGTCTGATCTCGAGGTCGTGAGCTACGAGCCCAGCACCTCCTGGCCGTCGATGCACAGTCTGCCTAAGACTGATCAATCGATCGAATCTCTAAGAAGAGACGGAGTGAGGGCAAAATTTTCTAAGAGGGATAGCAATGACCCTGGCTCCGTTCCATCCTACCCTCCACCCAAGGGCGCCGTACTTCAGTGATTAGTAGATTGACTTTTAAACTTTATCAACTTTTTTTTGAGCCTGCTTCTCCCTCTGCCTGTGTCTCTGCCTCTCTCTCCCTCTCTCTGTGTGACTATCATAAATAAATAAAAATAAAAAAAAAGATTTTATTTATTTATGGGAAACAGAGAGAGGCAGAGACACAGGCAGAGGGAGAAGCAGGCTCCCTGCAGGGAGCCCGATGTCAGACTCGATCCCAGGACCCTGGGGTCATGACCTGAGCCAAAGGCAGATGCTCAACCGCTGAGCCACCCAGGCGTCCCATAGGGGAATTTTTTTTAGAAATTTCTTTTTTTTTTTAAGATTTTATTTATTCATTCATGAGAGAGACAGAGAGAGAGACAGAGACACAGGCAGAGGGAGAAGCAGGCTCCATGCAGGGAGCCTGACGTGGGACTCAATCCTTGATCTCCAGGATCACGCCCTGGGCCGAAGGCAGTGCTAAACTGCTGAGCCACCCGGGCTGCCCTAGAAATATCTTTTTTTAGAATAAAGACCTGCTGAGCAGGGAGCCCTATGCGGGGATCTATCCCAGGCCCCCAGCAGACAACTTAACCAACAGAGCCACCTGGGTGTCCCTCAACCTATTATTTTTTTTAATACTCAGGGTTTCCTAACTCATTTCCGCTGTATTACTGGTAAATTTTTTTTTATAAGGTTTTTTGTCTCTGGTCCCTCAACTCTTCTTCTTGATTTTGGTTCCTCTCTCTCACCACCCATTCCCCCGGGGGATGGGTGGCCGAGGCCATCAGAGGAGAAATGCCAGATAGGGAGGCGGTAATAGCGGCTATTATGTCTGCGTGGGGAGCGGACCCACACCCCTGCGGGCCCCACCAGGGGCCTGTATTCCCACATTTGTCCTGTGGGTCCAGACTCAGCGCCTTTGCCCGCTGTTCAGTAGCCTCTTTAGGGAGCTAGAATATACCACGAGCTCCCTTTCAAGAGTGAGGAGGCACATGGTCTAGTGAGAGTAACTGGTAAGAATATACATTTTGAGCGACGTCCCGGTGGCTCAGCGGTTTAGCACCACCTTCGGCCCAGGGCGTGACCCGGGGTCCTGGGATCGAGTCCCGTGTCGGGCTCCCCGCATGGAACCTGCTTCTCCCTCTGCCTGTGTCTCTGCCTCTCTCTCTCTCTCTCTCTCTGTCTATCATGAATAAATAAATAAATCTTTAAAAAAAAAACAATATACATTTTGAGAATCTTAAGTTCTTGGAAAAGTGATCTAGGATGACTACATTCACTGCAACTATTATTGCTCACTTGTTCTGTTTTTACTCACTTTTATTCTCTGTAGTATGGCTTTCTCATTCTTTTCAAATTTCTTTAAAAAAACCTTTCCTCCTTTCCTTTGATACTTTGTTCACACAGAACATTCATATTCCCATAGCCTAGCTCATAGGATGTACTTACATACTTAGTAGGCTTATGATTGATTTTTTTTCCTAGTATTTAAAAAAGATTTTATTTATGCATGAGAGGCAGAGGGAGAAGCAGGCCCCGTGCAGGGAGCCCGATGCTGAGCCACCCGGGCTGCCCTGATTGATTTATTTCTACCTCCACCAAATTTCAGCTTTCCGGACGAGATCATGTGTTGCTTGTCTGCATTATACCTCACACGTTGAGCACAATGAGTTGGCTCGTAGTGGTGCTCCGTGCACATGTTCCATGAAAGCATCACCCCATTTTTTTCTCCTCTGTTTTGCATCCAGTGCCGGGTCATGCTGGTCGGCTGGTGTTTGGGTTCCTGAATGGCAAAGTCTGCGTGATGATGCAGGGCAGGTTCCACATGTATGAAGGCTACTCGCTCTCGAAGGTGAATTGGGAGCGTCAGCCTGGAAGGTTGCGGAAGGGGGGCAGAGAGGTCTCAGTCTTGTTTTATCTCTGAGCTACCTGGGCTATGTAGATTTGGGCCCCCTCCTTTTTCTTCTCCCGTGATAGACACCTTGCACAGCCGTGTGGCTGAATTGGTGAAATTTTAAAAAACCCTTTCTGATCTTTTATCGTGTACCTGTAAGGTGACGTTCCCCGTGAGAGTTTTCTTCCTCATGGGTGTGGACACCCTCGTGGTCACCAATGCAGCCGGAGGACTCAACCGTGAGTTTGAGGTTGGAGATATTATGCTGATCCGTGATCACATCAACCTACCAGGCTTCAGTGGTTGGAACCCCCTTCAAGGGCCCAATGATGAAAGGTGCGTATCTGTCTGTTGAATTGAATTTAACTTCATTATTTTCTTATAGCTGGATAGGGTCTAAGGATGTGGGTGCGAGTTAGGAGAGAGCTCATGTGGTTCCAGTAACCTGAGATTGCAACCTGTGCCCTAGGTTCGGAGTCCGTTTCCTTGCCATGTCTGATGCCTATGACCGGGACATGAGGCAGAAGGCTCACAGTACCTGGAAACAGATGGGGGAGCAGAGAGAGCTGAAGGAAGGCACCTATGTGATGGTGACAGGCCCCAGCTATGAGACCGTGGCCGAGTGTTCCCTGCTGCAGCAGCTGGGGGCAGATGCTGTTGGTGAGACGGGGGTCGCGGCTGGAGGGCTGAGACGGAGGGACCTACCAAACAGGGACGGAAGGGGGTAAAAGATTTGAGACCTAGGTGGCGGTCTGAGAGACTGACTCAGGGAAAATTGAGTTAAACTGTTCTGGGGGGTTTTAAAAAGATTTTATCTATTTATTCATGAGGGAGAGACAGAGAGAGGCAGAGACACAGGCAGAGGGAGAAGCAGGCTCCCTGCGGGGGGGCCCGATGCAGGACTCGATCCCGGGACCCTGGGGTCACGCCCTGGGCCAGAGGCTGACGCTCAACCGCTGAGCCCCCCCGGGCCTCCCTCCATGACTGTTTCTAAAGATTATCCTAAAAAGATATATTATTAATAGCCACTCTGTACCTGGAAGATGGAACTGCATCATTAGAACTGATGCATTCAGTTCGAAATGACCAGAAACAGGTCTAGAAATAACGGTAACTTTGTAAGAAGTGTGTAAGGCCCTCCAGGCCCTCCGAGGCCCCACACTTGCTTAAGCAATACAGAGAAACCTAAGCTGGGTAGGAAACGAGCCGCTTCTGTGGAGGACTTTTTTGAGCCGTTAAATGGCCAGTGGGTCACGAGTGGAGATGAGGCCAAAAGCTGAAGAGTCGTTCGAGGATCCTGACGGTGGTTTCCCTTTCTCCTCATCAGGCATGAGCACGGTGCCAGAAGTCATAGTCGCGAGGCACTGTGGACTCCGGGTGTTTGGCTTCTCTCTCATCACTAACAAAGTCATCCTGGATTATGAAACCCGGGAGAGGGTGAATCATGAGGAAGTGCTAGAGGCGGGGAAACAAGCTGCACGAAAACTGGAACAGTTTGTCTCCCTTCTCATGACCAGTATCCCACCTCCCGGCAAAGCCGGCTAACCGGCCGTGCAGCGCCTGGCCTCCCCCATGGGATCCAGCGCCTACTACCTACTTGGGCCCTTGCGGGGTCCCGTGCCTCTGTCCTTAAGTAGTAGGAGAAAGGAGAGGAGGATCCCCGTCTTTCGCCCTCCCCGTTGCTGTCACCCCCCTTCTTCTCCGAGAGCTAGTGCCAAGGCCTGCCTCGCACACGCCCGGGCTGGTGAGCCTGTTGAGCTTGGCGCGGTAGCTACTGCTGCCCTTCAGAGACGCGCTTTCACATTCCCGGGCCCGTGGTGCCCCCTGCAAAGCACCAGAGCCCGCACAAGGGCCGGTCCAGCCCAATACCTCGTGGGCTTTAATATCACTGTATTCCGAGAATAAAAAGAAGGATGAAATGGCATCTTCATTTTTGTGCCGTTTGGGGTGAGACGAGGGGCCCAGGTCCAGGTTGGTGGGAAAGACTGAGGTGACCGTGTGGTGTGACGGCTTCTGACACTGGCCGCGGGGGGCTGGGAAGAGGTGGTGTCGGAACACGGGGAAGAGCGGCCAAGCCAGGGAGGAGACCTCTGGATGTTGGGAGCTGAAGGAGGGGCTGACGTCTGACACCAGAAGGAGGAGGGGAAGCCCGCTGTACCCCACCTCACCGTTGCGCCTCTGTCCTCCGTGTCCCCGTCTGTGCTCCCGTGGAACCTGACTTGGTTCCCTGACCTCAGCTGTTCCCTGGGTGCCACTGCCTCCTTAAGCCCCGACGGTATTTCCTGTCGGGATCTGCCCCTCTGGACCCTCACCTCCCTGTAGTTCTCAGCACCCCTCGTTCCTTCTCTCTCTCCACCATCAGCCACCCCCCAGATCAGAGTCCCGCCAGCCCAGGCCAGTCTGGACCCTTGGCTCCTCCCTCCTCCTCTTTGAGGGCCTCCTTCCCTCCTGTTGCTTCCTCCTGGGTTCTAACCCTCCTCCTCACTTGTCCCTCGAGCCTCCCTGTGACCCCGTTGGGGCATTGCCCTTGGCCGGCTCACTGTGCTGTTACCTGGCTGTTACCTGCGCAGAGCAGTTTGCTGCAGAACCACACCATCTTCGCCTTTTGAGAAAAGATCAAGTTGGATGAGCCACTCACTATGATATGTCAGTTGTCCATTGGAAATTTCGAAAACCTCTCAAATCATCCTTGGTTTGGTAAATGACCTGTCAACCTGAGCCCAGCACGAGGAAAAAAGCTTCTGGAGTCGCCCCTGTCCCCACTCTTTGTTTTGTCATTTCTTTGTACCTCCACCAGCTCTAAAACCCTACGTGGGGGGATCTCCGGGGGGCTCAGCGGTTGAGCATCTGCCTTCAGCCCAGGGCGGGACCCCGGGGTCCTGGGATCAAGTCTCACGTCTCCCTGCAGGGAGCCTGCTTCTCCCTCTGCCTGTGCCTGTGCCTCTCTCTCTGTCTCTCTCATGAATAAATAAATAAAATCTTAAATAAATAAATAGATAAATAGATAAATCCCTATGTGGACCTTTAGGCACTCTGCTAGCATCTGTCATGTGTCCATTAGAGAGCTGGTTTAGAGGGAAATACTATGTGTCCTTTAAATAATATACGGCTCTAACTTGTTCATCTAAGGAGACAGTTTATAAACATTTTTTTAAATCAAGTTAATGAATTCTATAACTCAGCCAAGAAAATGTTAAATTGGGAATATGACAATGGTCCTCTCAACCACCCTTCAATCTTAAGACACATACATGAAACCATTAACTTAATGTAAGCTGGTATAGAACATGTATGAGTTCCACAGAATGGAGCCCGAAGGATAAGCCAGTTGTATATACTGTACCTTGAGGATTGGGTCGTGGGACTCGATCCCGGGGCTCCAGGATCACACCCTGGGCCGAAGGCAGACGCTCAACTGTTGAGCCACCCAGGCATCCCTAAATGTTCTTATTTTATTTTATTTTATTTTATTATTTTATTTTATTTTATTTTTTAATGTTATTTTTTTAAACAAAAATGCATTTAGTGCCTTAATTCAAGAGTCTTAAGTTTTTTTAATTCTAAGTTAAAGTATGTAAAATGAGATTTACACAAGTGTTTCTTATTATATTCATGTTGGGACTTTAAATATGCCCCCGTGGTGACAGAAAACGAACATTGTTCACAGTAACTACTATAAACTAGGGTGTGATAAGGATAGCAGGTGTAGGCACGTAATATCTAATCGTAAGTAATGAGTACTCTGCATTCAGGTAGAGTTCAAGGTGTAGGAGTTGAAGGGAGAAAACCTGAACACAGAATGCTTTCTGTTTCATTTTTAGAAGCAGCTTTATTGAGATAATTCACATGTATTAATATTCATTTAAGAGAAATAATTCAATGGTGTCTAGTAGAGATAGATAACATATCAGGTAACAGAATGGTGCTTAGTAGCACTGATAACAGATAAGTGCAGTCATCCCCACTTTTAGGTGAATTTTAGAATATTTTCATCAACTCAAAGGGAAATCTTGTACTTATTTACTCTGCCCCCAACACAACCTAGCCCCAAGCAGCCACTAATCTATTTTCAGCTCCATAGATAGAACTCCCATGGACTTTCAAGTATATATGGGATCATGTGGCCTTTCTATCTGGCTTCTCTCACTTAGCATGTTTTCAAGATTCACCCAAGTTTTTTTTTTTTTTTTTTTAAAGATTTTTATTTTTTCATGAGAGACACAGAGAGAGAGAGAGGCAGAGGGAGAAGCAGGCTCCATGCAGGGAGCCCGACAAGGGACTCGATCCCAGGTCTCCAGGATCACACCCCAGGCTGCAGGCATCACTAAACCACTGCGCCACCAGAGCTGCCCAAGATTCACCCAAGTTGTAGCATGTTATCCATGCTTCATTCTTATGACCAAGTAAGACTCCACTGCATGGAAACACTGCGTTTGGGGATGCCCAGGTGGCTCAGCGGTTAGCGCCGCCTTCAGTCCAGGGTGTGACCCTGGAGACCCGGGATCGAGTCCCACATCGGGCATCCCTGCATGGATCCTGCTTCTCCCTCTGCCTGTGTGTCTCTGCCTCTCTCTGTCTCTCCATTTCTCTCATGTATAAATTAAAAAAAAAGAAAGAAACACTGTTTTATCAACTCTTCAAAGTGTCAACCAATTGGATCAGTTTAGGTGAGCAAGAGAATAAAAGCAGAAAGTCAAGGGGTATAGGTCTGGGGATCCTCTCCAGGGAAGGGTAGTTCTTGAAAACAGCCCGTGATGAGTCTACTGCTCTCTAGAGAGGCCTGGAAAATGGGTCGATTTTCTTACATCTCAGGACAGGTGTCAAAACACACTGCAAGGCAGGCTTCCTGCCCTGGCCCTATCATGGTCATCTTCATCAACACCAATAATGATCATTAATCATGTACTTTGTATAGAACATTGTCCTAAAAGCCATACAATAAATTGGTAAAAAGACAAGGGCTTCCAATCTAAGCAGGAGACCGGATACATCTGAATCAGGGACAGCTGTGTGGCTCAGTTAAGCGTCTGCCTTTGGCTCAGGTCATGATCCCAGGGTCCTAGAATAGAGCCCTGCGTCAGGCTCCCCGCTCAGCCTCTGCTGCTTCCCCTGCTTGTACTCTCTCACTCTTCTCTCTGTCAAATAAATCTTAAAAAATAAAAGCTGAATCCAGTGTGCCCTCTAGACCTACTTTTAGTCTTTTCCTATGTTGTCATCATTTGGAAAATTTTTGGAAAAGGAACATGTGAAAAGTAGTATATGCTAAGTGCCAATGATAACATGTGCTGCAGGGATTCAAAGAGAACCAGCGTGGCTGGGAGGGGGAGGGCACCGTGAGACTTGGATTAGGCCTTGCAGGAAAAATACGACAGAAGGCACCCCACGCAGGCAAATTCAGGAATGTTTGACGACCGAACAGAATAAAATGGCAAAATTGAAGAATTTGTGAGTGGGAGCAGTGGGAGATAAGGTGGATGGGGCTGGATTGTTCAGGGGTGTGATTCCAGGCTGGGTGAGATCCACCTTCTCTAGGCAAAACGGCCAACCATGGAAGGCTTTTTAAGTAGGGTTGATGGGGATTCCTGGGTGGCTCAGCCGTTTAGGGCCTGCTCTTGGCCCAGGGCTTGATCCTGGAGACCTGGGGTTGAGTCTCACATCGGGCTCCCTGCATAGAGCCTGTGTCTCTGCCTCTCTCTCTCTCTCTCTGTGTGTGTCTCTCGTGAATAAATAAATAAAATCTTTAAACAAAAAATAAGTAGGGACTGATGAGTGAAAATCACACTACTGTTTTGATGGATAGAAGTCAGACTGGAAAAAAAAAAGAAGTCAGACTGGAAGCAGAAATGGTTGCTTCGGTGTTAGAAAAACTTTCACCCCAAATTAGCTAAATACAATAGCATAATTGGTGGTATTAAGTATTTAATTTTTAATCAGGTTGGTCTTTTGTAGTGCTTAAAAGAATACAGTGTTATAAAATATAAAGGCAAAAGTACAAGCAACTTAGAAATGAAAATATAGGGCAGCCCGGGTGACTCAGCGGTTGAGCGCCGCCTTCAGCCTGGGGTGTGATCCTGGAGACCCTGGATCGAGTCCCGCATCGGGCTCCCTGCCGGGAGCCTGCTTCTCCCTCTGCCTGTGTCTCTGCCTCTCTCTCTCTCTCTCTCTGTGTGTCTCTCATGAAAAAATAAAATCTTAAAAAAAAGAAAATATACACCGAAGTCAAGTTAGTGGTTTTCTTTTTTTTTTTTTAGATTAAAAGTTTGAACATAGTTAAAAACCTAAGTGACGTAAGATGTGCACAGTGAAGTTTCAGTTCCATCCTGTTCTCTATCTGCCTTTCTTCCCCACCCCACTGGTAACCCCGTAATAGTTTCTAGTGCATTCTTCCTGGATCTATTAAAAAAATTAACAAATGCAAATACATATTTCTTATTTTGGCCCCTTATCATCCATGGAAGTCCATACATTATGTGCGTTGTTATGCATCTTACTAGTTTTTTTTACATCTTGGAGGGATTTTGCATCCTTAGTGTGCTTCCTGGATGACTTAGATCAGTGCTGTCAAGGGCACATGTTTGTCACCTCAGGGTTTGTAGAAGCGAGGAAGAACATGGCCTTACTGAGTTTTTTTTTTTTTTTTAAGATTTTATTTATTTATTCATGATAGTCACACAGAGAGAGACAGAGAGGCAGAGACACAGGCAGAGGGAGAAGCAGGCTCCATACTGGGAGCCCGACGTGGGACTCGATCCAGGGTCTCCAGGATCGCGCCCCGGGCCAAAGGCAGGCGCCAAACCACTATGCCACCCAGGGATCCCGGCCTTACTGAGTTTTAGCCGCTTCCGGTCCATTTGCTGCTTGCCATTAGGATAGAGACAGAGATACCACTACCTGCTGTCCCTTTAAAACAAGAGGGTGGTAGAGAACAGAACTGTTTCCTCTGCACGGTGCCCTCTGTCTAAATCTGATTTGGCTTGGATTTTCATTCCTTTTTCCTTTGTAAACTGGCATCTGCTTTTCATGACTCCTTTGTGTTTCTAAAGGACATCTTCTGAACAAACACTGGCTCTCTGCCTGGTTTTTCTGTTGTTGTACACTTGGACTTTAATGGAAATGGAAAATTTCCAGACCTTAATCTTTTTTTTCCAGATTTTTAGTTTTGGACTCAATAAGATGTGATATTGTTTGGAATGAGTCCTTATTCTCCGGTTTTTAGGTCAAACACCCCCCCCCCCGCCCCACCCCCCCCAATGCCCTGACACTCCATTTGTTTTTCAAATTCACTTCCATTCTGAGTTGTTGTTTTTTTTTTAGGAAGTTTACTGTCTCACTTGCCAATCTCTTTTTTTCTTGTTTTCTTTCTCTTCTCTGTTATTCATGTTTTTTTTTTTAAATGCCATTTTGTTTGTTGGCTATTTGATTTTCACCGTAGTCTTCCTTTTTCATATTTTATTTTGGGCGATTTCTACCAAGCTCCTGCTAATAATTTTACAACAAAAGATTAATAGGAATCGGAGTGCCTGGGTGGTTCAGTTGATGAAGTGTCCGACACTGGATTTTGGCTCAGGTCATGATCACAGGGTTGTGAGGCCGAGCCCAGTGCTGGGCGTGGAGTCTGCTTAGGATTCTCTCTCTCCCTCAGAAGAAAAACAAAACAAAAACAGGGGTGCCTGGGGGACTCAGTGGTTGAACATCTGCCTTTGGCCCAGGGTCCTGGATTGAGTCCCACGTCAGGCTCCCTGCATGGAGCCTGCTTCTCCCTCTGCCTGTGTCTCTGCCTCTCTCTCTCTCTCTCTCTGTATGTCTCTCATGAATAAATAAAATCTTAGAAAAGAAAAACAAAAACTTTAGTAGGAATATAGTACTACTCTATGTGTAGTACTATCTGTTCTAGTTCTATCAATACAACCATTGAAAGGTGTCTAAGGTCAGTTCCAGCTCACAATAGCTCACTGCTCCCTGCCCTCAGATAATTATATGCAGTCACTATCATCCTTAGTATACCACCAAGTCCATCAAACAAAGTATGGAAATAATTTAATTGCTGTCAGCAATCAAGTTGATATTTGGCACGGTGGTTGTTTATGATACACGTGTTTTCAGTGGAAAGGTCCTCGCTCTGAACACCCATAGGTAGGATGTGAGTGCCTGAGCACCTGAGCTTGGGGGCCAGGAGAAAGTCATTGCCTTGGATGCTTACTTTGCCGGCTCTCCCACCTCCCTCACAGGTGGGTAAGAACCTCTAGTGTTTAAAAAAAAACAAGAATGGGGGCAGCCCCAGTGGTGCAGCTGTTTAGTGCTGCCTGCAGCCCAGGGTGTGATCCTGGGGACCTGGGATCAAGTCCCACATTGGGCTCCTTGCATGGAGCCTGCTTCTCCCTCTGCCTGTGTCTCTGTGTCTCTCATGAATAAATTAAAAATATACATATATATAAAAGAAACAAGAATGGAATTATGGTAGGAGTAATTTTGGGTATTTTCTGCTGATCTGTCATTCTTTATGGCTGTCCAGCTTCTGAAATATTTCCTACCTCCTGACTCTTCACCAAAACAGCGTATGGCCGGTCTAAGGACTTGTTAGCAGGATTCCCAGAGATCGAGGAAACTGATCCCTGTTTTGGTTCCACAACACTTGATGGAGGAATGTTCGTAGACCAGGATCCACTAGCCTGGAGAGCCCGAGAGGGCTGCCTTCCACGACCAAACCACATCCGGCAGTAGTGGTGTGTATGTGCAACCTTCAGACACGTGAGGTGCCTCCAGCCACGGAGGGGCTCCTGGCGTAGTCACACCTGTGTATGAGTACAACGAGGCGGGCCGGAGACATCCTGTTGTGACCCTCACTTAGCGTTTTCAATAACAATGCACTATTCTGCTAAAGGCATTGGATTCACGATGTTTGTAGTCCTGAGTTGGAAAATGTGTTCATCTCTCTGATTGAGTTATTTTGTGCCCTTTGGATAAATAATCCCACTCGTTTTTCCATCAAGGAAAAGGTCTTGGTGTCGGTGTCAGGGCTTGGTGTCAATCCATACCTTGTATTGACATTTATCACCATAACGGCCACTCAGATAATCATAACTTCTACCTGACAACCCTGGATTGCATCTGTTTGTGCATTTTTTTCTCCATTTGTTTTGAACTTTGTCCTTTTGTTAATCAAGTGTATTAAGCCAGAGATGCTGCGATATGTGTGTGTGGGTGTGCACCTTGCACGTGTGTGCATATGCATGTGTATGCAAAAACCAAAATTATCAACTTATAAGCTATCATCTGCCCATAAAACCTTGAAAAAGCTTGAGGCTTTTCAACATCTCAGACAGGGCACTCTTCACATGTATTCTTCTGGGTTGCAGAGGAAGAAATGAACACACGAGGGAGGCATGTTTATTCGTTTACTTAATAAATGTTCCACGGACTAGGGAACAGAGAGGAACAGGGCAATGTTCCAGCCTTCACGGAGCTTACACTGGGGGATTTAGTTTACAAATAAATACAAATGTAAAAAAAAAACTCTAAGGAAATGGTAAACGTTAAGAAGAAATAAAGTGAGGGAATGGATGGCAATAGAGGAAGGAATACCATTCCACACTCTGCAGGACATCTGTAATAAGGCAGACGTTAATGAATGTTGGCGAGACAGAAACAGGAACGCTCGTGTATTGCTCATGGGATCGTAAAATGTTGTTGCCACTTTCTCAGAAAGTTAAGCTAAAACTACCATAGGACCCAGCAATTTATGTCTGAGTATCTACCAAAGAGAAATAAAAACATTCACCCAGGGATGCCTGCCTGCCTCGGTTGGTAGAGCTTGATCTTGAGGTTGTGAGTTCAAGCCCCACACTGGGTGTAGAGATTCCTTAAAAATAAAATATTAAAAAAGTAAAAAAACCGGGATCCCTGGGTGGCGCAGCGGTTTGGCACCTGCCTTTGGCCCAGGGCGCGATCCTGGAGACCCGGGATTGAATCCCACGTCGGGCTCCCGGTGCATGGAGCCTGCTTCTCCCTCTGCCTGTGTCTCTGCCTCTCTCTCTCTCTCTCTCTCTCTGTGACTATCATAAATAAATAAAAATTTTTAATAAAAAAAAAATAAATAAATAAAAAATAAAAAAGTAAAAAAACCTCACTATATCCACATAAAGCCTTCCACACAAATGTTCACAGCAACATTACTTATAATAATCAAAAAATGAAATAACCGGTAAACAATATATATCCACATAATGGAGTATTATTCATCTATAAAAAGAAACAAACCACTGACACCTGTTATGTCATGGATGAACCTCAAGAACATGCTGAGTAAAATAATTCAGATACAAAAGAACGTGCATGCTATGAATCTATTTATGTGATATGTCCAGAAAACACAAACCTGTAGAGACAGAAAGTAGATGAGTGGTTTCCTGGGGCTCAGCGTGGAAATGGAAATGAGATGGGTATAAGGGATCTTATTTAGGGTGTGAAAATGTTCCAGAACCGATTTATGGTGATGGGTGCATCGCTGAGAAAAGTACTAAAAGCCATTGAATTGTACACTTGAAATGGGTGCATTTTATGATATGTAAAATATACTTCGGTAGGTTATTGGGTTTTTTTTTCTTTTTTTAAATAAAGTAATAAAGGAACGAGAGAGTGGGTTAGTGCAGGCAAGGCCTTCCTGGGGAGCTGGCATTTGACCAGAAGCCTGGATAAATGAGGGAGCCAGCGATGCAATGATTGGGGAATAGTGTAGATGCATAAAGTTTCCAAGGAGACTTAGCAATTTAGGTGGAGCAAGAAGGCCACGGTATTTGAGTAGAGTGAACAACAGGAATTATGGGAAGTAAGGTTGAAGATGTAGGCAGGTATTGTAGGGCATGGTATGAAGTTCAGGTTTTCGTTTGAGCATGACGGCACTTTGAAAGGATTTTTAACTGGTTTACCTTAAAAAACAAAAAAACAAAAACAAAAACAAAAAAACAAAACCCTCACTACCTGCTTCATAGAAAATCAGTGGTATGGGGCAAAAATAGAAGTAGGGAGACCCGAAAGGGGACTACTGCAGTAGACAAGGCTAAGAGTTGGCTTTGGCTTGTACCAATGGTGGTGATGAAGCTGGTAGGAGGAAGTCGGATTCTGGAGATATTTTGGAGATGGAGCAGATAGGACTTGTTAGTTTATTAGAAGTTGAGTGTGATAAAAAGGGAAGAATCAAGAATCGCTCCTAAGTTTTTGGCCTGATATATTGGGTAAATGGAATTGCCCTCTACTGAGATGAAACCCTTATTATTATTATTATTATTATTATTATTTTTTTTTTTTTTTAGAGATGAGACCCTTAAAAGTGGAGCAGTTTGGGTGGGTAATCAAGAGTTTGCTTTTACAGCTGTTAAGTTGGTCTAGACCTCCAGGTGGACACGAGGGGTATTCAGTTGGATAAAGGAGTCTGGAATCAAAGAAGGCTGTAGGCTAGATAAAGACCTTTGGAAGTCATTGGCATACAGATGGCATTAAAGCAAATCATCTAGATCCCATATAGGAACAGAAATCAGGGTGAGGGGAAGGATCCAGCAAATAGCTGAGAATGATCATTAGTAAGGAAGTAGGAAAATCAGAAGTAGGATGTCTTGGAGGGCAAGTGAAGAGAGCGGTCAAGGTCACTGCTTGACAAGGAGTCTCAGGGCAGCAACGATGGTTGGATGGGACATCAGAAGGAATGAGAGAACGAGGAAGTAGAGACAACATGTACTACCTCTTTGAGCAATTTTCCTATGTAGGGAAGTGCTTGGCTGGAGGAAGGATGTGGGGTCAAGGAAAGGGGCTTAAAATTTTTATTTTTTATTTATTTTTTTTAAAGATTATTTATTTATTCATGATAGACAGAGAGAGAGAGAGAGAGAGGCAGAGACACAGGCAGAGGAAGAAGCAGGCTCCATGCAAGGAGCCCGATGCGGCATTCGATTCTGGGACTCCAGGATCACACCCTGGGCCAAAGGCAGGCACTAAACCACTGAGCCACCCAGGGATCCCCGGGGTTTAAATTTTTTTTTTTTTTTTAAGCTTTTTAACAATGGGAGACATTTTGAAATGGAAAGAACCCAACAGGCCTTGGCTATGATGAGGGAGGAGACAAGAGGGGTAGTACTACTGTCTGGGAGCTAAATGGGACCTTTACTTGATAACTGATACCTTATAACTTGCTACAGTTGCAGGACAATAGGGACCCCTGGGCTGTGCAATAGGGACCCCTGATAGTGAAAGGATATGAGTCCACCCTAGGAGCTTGGCTTCATAGGTGTCCATAAGAGAGCAGGAGAGAAAGTTCTGCAAGGTGGTCCCTGCCAGGTAAGTACTGCTACGTACTCTTCAAAGATACTGGAAAGAGGGATCCCTGGGTGGCGCAGTGGTTTGGCGCCTGCCTTTGGCCCAGGGTGCGATCCTGGAGACCCGGGATCGAGTCCCACATCAGGCTCCCGGTGCATGGAGCCTGCTTCTCCCTCTGCCTATGTCTCTGCCTCTCTCTCTCTCTCTCTGTATGACTATCATAAATTAAAAAAAAAAAAAAAAAGATACTGGAAAGAATCTGACCTGTCTTCCTTGGAACCTCAACACTCAAATCCAGGTTAGAGACCCCAAAGCCTCCAGATTTTGGGGGCGTACTTGAATAATGTGGCCAGGTTTTGAGATGTGGAGGGAAGGGAGCAGTTATAAAGCTGGTTGAGTATGGAGGAAACGCCAGTACAGAGGGAAGTTGTGGTTATTATTTTGAAGTTTTTTTTTTTAATTAGGTTGGGCCATTGTTATTATAAATAGACTGAATCCCCTGGAGTAACCGCTGCCATAATTGTTCTAAAAAAACCATCGATGCTGGATGTCCAAAGTTTGTAGCCAAATTTTAAGGAAAAAAAAAAAAAAAAAAGCTAGAGAAAAGGACCTAATCTATGGTCTATGGTGAGAGGGAGGAAAATACCCCAACTACGGCTGGATCTTTTTTTTTTTTTTTTTTTTATGGCTGGATCTTTAATGTGAGTAACTACAGCGTGTGACGCGTACACAGTACCTTGCAGCCTACAGAAGATTTTGCATTCTTTGGGTTTTTTCCTTTTGGTATTTATAGAGCCCATTGAGCAAGTATCTCTAATGTTATTTTCATTTTCACTTTTCAGATGAAAAAAGAGAGGCTTAGAGAAATGTCACCTGACTTCTCCACCATCACCTAGCTAAGGAATGGTTAATGGAGGACTCAGACTCAGGACTTTCCATATCTGTGCATCTACAGAGAGTGACGTGGGGGGTATTGTGTGAAAACATCACCTGTTTAGATTGGATATGAGAGGTCTGAGAGGAGTTAAGCTTGATGTCAAATTGGAGATGAAATTTGGGCAGAGAGGAGCAGTCTCCTACCGTCTGAAAAGGATTATTGATGCCGATGTAGAAGAATCAAATTTATGCTGTGCAGCTTTGGAGAGTTAAGCCAAGCACAGGGAGAGAGACTCCACTCAGTGAAGACCCCACAGAAAAGAAATCGTTGAGTTGAATTCTTGAAATGTTGAAGCAGGGGCCAGCAGAGTATCTGGCAAGCCTGGAGAGGGAAATCTTCCATCTAACCACCTCTAAAATTCTATTCAAATGAAGTCACTTGGAACAAAAGGGCTTGCTTGCAAAAAGCTTGAGTAGTGCCCTTTCCCCGGCATTCCAGTTACCTGGAGGGAAGGGGGAGGTTACTCGGTACTTTCATGTTGCAATGACCACGTATCCAGGCGTGTGCATTTCCGCTTGACTTGCTCCAGGACGGGAACTGCGAGGTGGGAGAACTAGCTCGGGAGAGGTGGGAGCTGATCCCAGACAAGAGTGGGAGCAATTCCGGCAGGTAGACCAGGCGGGTAGACCAACCCTTTGCCTTAGCCGTTGAGAAATCTTGGGCGGCACACCAGGAGGGATTCACCAGGGGACTGACGCAGAGAGGGTGGGTGGAGTGAGTGCTCCCTGGCCCCTTGGTGGTTTATGTGGTTTATGGGTGGGAGCTTTGCGCAGAGGAGCAGTCAGCGGTGAAAGAAGCCGTTTGTTCCAGGAGAGCAGTTTAGAGGAAGGAGGTTTGTGTGGGCAGTGGCGTATGAGCAAAGCGTTTGTGTGGAAGCAGGTTACGGAGCCAGTGATGCGCATGGGAGCACTCCTGAGAAACAGGGTCTGGAGGGAGCTTGCCCAGCCGGTCTGGGTGCTGCGGGGTGACAGCAGGGGTCTGGTGCGGTGAGGAGGGCCACAGGGGTAGAAGGAAGAGTCCTTGCTGTGGCCTTTAAAAATAGATGAACAGGGCAGCCCCGGTGGCTCAGCGGTTTAGTGCCACCTGCAGCTCAGGGCGTGATCCTGGGGACCTGGGATCGAGTCCCACGTCAGGCTCCCTGCATGGAGCCTGCTTCTCCCTCTGCCTGTGTCTCTGCCTCTCTCTCTCTCTCTCTCTCTCTGTCTCTCATGAATAAATAAATAAAATCTTTAAAAAAAAATAGATGAACAGTTCTGGGGCCCCTGGGTGGCTTAGTCGATTGAGTGTCTAGCTCTTGATCTCAGCTCAGGTCTTTTATTTTTTTTTTTTTAATTTTTTATTTATTTATGACAGTCACACACACACAGAGAGAGACAGAGGCAGAGACACAGGCAGAGGGAGAAGCAGGCTCCATGCACCGGGAGCCCGATGTGGGATTCGATTCCGGGTCTCCAGATCGCGCCCTGGGCCAAAGGCAGGCGCCAAACTGCTGCGCCACCCAGGGATCCCTCAGCTCAGGTCTTTTATTGATTTTTAATTTTTTTAGATTTTATCTATTTATTCATTAGAGACACCCAGAAAGAGAGAGGCAGAGGGAGAAGCAGAGCCCATTGGCGGGGTGTGGGGGGACTGAGGTCTTGATCTTGAGGTCATGAGTTTTAGCCCTGTGTAAAGAAAATATACAGTTTTAAAATAATTTTATTTTTAATCTTTATTTTATTATTAAAAATAATTTTTTTTAAAGACTTTATTTATTTATTCATGAGAGACAGAGAGAGAGAGAGAGAGAGAGGCAGAGACACAGGCAGAGGGAGAAGCAGGCTCCGTGCAGGGAGCCCGACGTGGGACTTGATCCCAGGACTCCAGGATCACACCCTGGGCCAAAGGCAGGCACTAAACCACTGAGCCACCCAGGGATTCCCCTAAAAATAATTTTTAATTAAGATTTTATTTATTTTTTTGAGAGAGCGAGGGAGAGAGAAAGAGTTCGGGGGGGTGGGGAGGGAAAGGGGAAGGAGGGAGATTCTTAGACAGAATCTAAGCACGGAGCTCATGTGGGGCTCGATTTCAGGACCCTGAGATCATGACCTGAACCGAAATCAAGAGTCAGTCACTCAACTGACCAAGCTACCTAGATACCCCTAAAAATAATTTTTTTTTAAATTTATTATTTATGATAGTCACAGAGAGAGAGAGGCAGAGACACAGGCAGAGGGAGAAGCAGGCTCCATGCACCGGGAGCCCGACGTGGGATTCGATCCCGGGTCTCCAGGATCGCGCCCTGGGCCAAAGGCAGGCGCCAAACCACTGCGCCACCCAGGGATCCCCTAAAAATAAATTTTAAATAAAAATAAATAAAATTAGAATCTTACATGAGGCACCTGGGTGGCCCAGTGGTTGAGCATCTCTACCTGACTCAGGGCGTGACCCCAGGTCCTGGGATGGAGCCCGGCATTGGGGTCCCTGTAGGGAGCCTGTTTCTCCCTCTGCCTGTGGCTCTGGCTCTGTGTCTCATGAATAAGTAAATAAAATCTTTAAAGATAAATAAATAAAAATAATATCTTACATGTTTACAAAAACAATACAGATTAATGTAGAACAATTGGACAATATAAAGAACAAGAGCAAGAAAAAGGAACCCTTCAGCCCAAGATAGGCACTGTTACCAGTTTTGTGTACTTACAATGATGTGATATGTTTCTTGGGGATTTTAACATTCACTTTGTCCCCAGTTTTTTACTTTGAAAACCTTCAAGCCTATAGAGAAGTTGAAAAAATAACGTAATGAGAGCTAGTGTCTTCCACCATCAGTTGTTAGCATCATACCACAGCTGTACTTCTTTTTTCCTGAGCCATTTGAAAGTAAGTTGTTGCTGATATTATATCAGTTCACTTTTTAAAAAATTATTTATGAGAGAGAGAGGCAGAGACCCAGGCAGAGGGAGAAGCAGACTCCCCCGGGGAGCCCGATGCGGGACTTGATCCCAGGACCCCGGGGTCACACCCTGGGCCAAAGGCAGACGCTCCACTGCTGAGCTCCCCGGGCGTCCCATTATTTCAGAAATCTTAATGAAAGCCACAAGTTTATTGTAAATAAGACTGCAACACAATAACAAAAACTAAGTTTATTTGAATAGTATCAATGCATTGAGGCAACCCTGGTTATCTCCTTCTTATTGGAAACTCTTTGGTAAATTTTGTTGTTGTTGGGATCCCTGGGTGGCGCAGCGGTTTGGCGCCTGCCTTTGGCCCAGGGCGCGATCCTGGAGACCCGGGATTGAATCCCACGTCGGGCTCCCTGCATGGAGCCTGCTTCTCCCTCTGCCTGTGTCTCTGCCTCTCTCTCTCTCTCTCTCTGTGACTATCATAAATAAATAAAAATAAAAAAAAAAAGTTTTGTTGTTGTTGTTTTTTTTTAATCCAAATGGGAAGATTAAATTGTGGTGATTTGTAAATGTCATGGCAAAATCTCAAAATTTTTGGTGCCATCTTAGAATTAGGTCAGGTCAGATCAGCATTTGGTAAATAGGAACCACCAATTGTGAAATCAAACTCCTAATCTACCCAAATGCCTAATCTGTCAAGGGTGGGTGCTGAGAACCCACACACTCCAGCTTTGGGGATCAAAATGCAGGCTCAGGCACGCACAGTGATCTGAGCATCCCCACAACTGAAGTTCAGGGGATCAAACTATATTCTCTTTGCTTTCACCTGAATTGGAGTCATGCTGTCATTCACTGTAGACCATTTCATGAACTGCCTTTAATCCTTTCTGGGAACAAGGTAAAGTATAAAAGGATACAAACTAGCAGGCTTGCAAATATACTTTTTAATTTAAATTCAATTAATTAATACATAATGTATCATTAGTTTCAGAGGTAGGGTTTAGTGCTTCATCAGTTGCAGGTAACCCCCCGGGACTGGGGCGCCGGGGGCTCAGCGGAGGGGCGGCTGCCTTGGGCCCAGGGCGGGACCCCGGGGTCCCCTGCTTCTCCCTCGGCCTGTGTCTCTGCCTCTCTCTGTGTCTCTCATGAATAAATAAATAAAATCTTAAACAAACAAACAAACACCAGGGCTCGTAGCCTCAGGCGCCCTCATTCAGTTACCCCATTGCCTGCCCGCCGCCCCCCAACCCTCAGTTGGTTTCCTATGATTGAGAAAGAGTCTCTTCCCGTTTGCCTTCTTCTCTGGCTTCATCTTATTTTATTTTTCCCTCCCTTCCCCGATGATTCTTTGTTTTGATTCTTAAATTCCACACGAGTGAAATAATATAATTGTGTTTCTCTGACTGACTTATTTTGCTGAGCAAAGTACCCTCTAGTTCCGTCCATGTCGTTGCAAATGGTAAAATCTCGTTTTCCTTTTTTCTTTCCTTGGGTGGCTGAGTAATAGCGCATGCAAGTGTATTTCAAGAAGGAGACTGGGGTCGGGGCTGGAAGGGGCAAGAGAAATTCGGAGTCTTGGACTTGCTTCCTCAGCAGCCACCGCGGCTCAGGGCCCGGGCGCTCCTCGGTCCTTAGGCTGGAGTCGCGCTGGTTCCTGTCACCCCGGCCTGACCGAACCCCAGGGCCACCTGCCGCCCCTGCCAACCCCGCGACCAGCTCCTCGAGGCCCGTTGTCTTACGTCCTTGGCGGTTCATCTTTATTTCCCACGGTACAGATTTTTCAGTGCAGCTCTTGTTTATAGTTTCCTTTTGGAAGCAGTTAGTCTGCGTCAGTCCCTCCAGACAGAAAAACGTCAGGTGTGCAGACACGACCGTGTGTGTCAGACACGACCGTGTGTGGACCCGTGAGCCGGGGACAGGCCCTGAGGACAGGCCCCGACAACAGGATGACAGGCCCCGAGGGGGCGAGAGGGCAGTTGTGGTGCCTCCCGACCACAGGGTCTTTGCAGCAGCCTCTGTGATCTCTTCTCTAAGCAAGAAAAGTAGGTGCACTTTGCGAGTGTGGCCTCAAGGGACTCCAGGGGACTGGGAATAGGAAGACGTGTCCCTGGCCACGGGAAGGCCAGAAGCCGTCAGTTTAGCAGGTGAATCTCTCTTGGCTCCGGGGCTTTCTGCCAGTTGAATGAAGTGTGGACCCACTGGAACTTGTTGCACTGCCTCAGGGTGAGGTGTCACGCAGGGACAGTCGTCTGAGGGTTCAGTCCCTGCTCCACGTAGTTGGGGGGCCGGTGTCGTGCGGCCATTCGGCAGGAGGCCAAACGCTGTCCCCGTCGCTCACTGGCCGCACGTTCCTGGGTGTCTCCCAGCAGGTTCCGCGTGGACGGGGGTGGGGTGGGGGGTGGGAATCACCCATGGTGGCCCCTGGGCCCATGGCGCTCCGTGGCTCCTGGGGATGGACCGGTGCGTTGGTGTCAGGGAACCACACCAAGTAGCTAGTGACTCGAGCCCAGTTAAGTGTGTGAAGCCTTTCGGGGGTAATTTCATTAAAAACCCTCAAAAGCAGGGAAAGCAGGTGAATGTTAAGGGGTGGGTCCCCCCGGCAGAGGCTTGCACAGTGTGCCCCGCTGGCAGCGGGAGCTCCGGGGACCGCGACACAAGCAGGCCTCCCAGCCCCGCATCCTGGGGCGACGCTTACCTGCGTGGCGGTGGCACTGGCCGCGCAGCCCTGCCGACCCCAGGAGGACCTGAAGGAGAGGGGCGCCGTCCTTCCCTGGGCTCCCTCCCTCCTGGGACAGGCTGGCTCCCTCGGGGGCAGGGCGCACGATGGGGCAGGGAGTGACACGGGGACCCAGAGCTTCCCACCTGCCGGCACACCACTCTGGTCTGCAGCACCCACCCCCCCCAGAACATTACATCGCATGCTGCTCTCGGCAATGTCTGAGGCTGTTGGGTTGAAGACCAGGTGGGTGAAGGTGAGGTCAGGCTGAGGTCAGGCTGGAGGTCAGGCTGAGGTCGGGGGGTGAGGTCGAGGTGAGGTCACACTGAGGTCAGAGTGAGGGGCTGAGGTCAGGCTAAGATCGGGCTGAGGTCGGGGTGAGGTCAGACTGAGGTCAAGGTGAGGTCAGGGTGAGGGGATTAGGTCGGGGTGAGGTCCGACTGAGGTCAGGCGGAGGTCGGGCTGAGGTCGCCGCCCGGGTGCCCCCGAGCAACGGGCGCACGCACAGCCAGGGGGGCAGCCAGGTGCTGGGGGGGCCTCAGGGCCGGGGCGCAAAGCCCAGATCACCCCCCACTGCCCGACTCGCTCACCCCTCATTCCCCCCGCCCTCCGACTGCTCCGCATGGTTGGCTGCCCCTTAGGGCGACTCTTATGATCTCTTTCTGTGGCAAAGCTCCCAAGGCCGCAGCCCGGTGGCGGCAGCGCTGTTAGCCCCGCGCCCAGGCCTGGTAAGGGCTTTGGCGGCAGCTCCCTCCTGTGGGTGCCCGGGCCTCCCAGCCCCCGCCTCCCAGCCCTCCAGAGTCAGGCCGGCCCGGCTGTACCCTTCCGGGAAATACTGCTGCCCACCGTCTTCGTGCCAGACCCTGTGCTGGGCACGGAGGGCAGGGGACGGGTAGGAAGTTCTCAGTGTGACAGCAAAGGAAGAGAGCAGGGGCAAGACGGTCAGTGTGGCCTGGTTATTACGTCCTTGCTGCGACACCGCTCCTTTTACCGCACATTCCTCTCAACCTGCTTGGTGAATCTAGAGCCATACGTTATCGACAAGGCCACCAAGTTCACTTCTTTCCAGAAGTTTTCCTTCTTCTTCCAGAAGAATCTCAGATCGGGATTTTAAGAGCCTCTATTATTCGCTACCTTGCGTTTAGAAAGAGCAAGTGGGGGGGGTACCCTCCGCCAGGTTACCCACTGTGCCTATGCATTGGAGCGAATGCCTTTTTCTCAAGGTCCCCAGGATTGGGATCCCTGGGTGGCGCAGCGGTTTGGCGCCTGCCTTTGGCCCAGGGCGCGATCCTGGAGACCCGGGATCGAATCCCACATCAGGCTCCCGGTGCATGGAGCCTGCTTCTCCCTCTGCCTGTGTCTCTGCCCCTCTCTCTCTCTCTCTCTGTGACTATCATAAATAAATAAAAAATTAAAAAAAAAAAAAAAAGGTCCCCAGGATTTCCTAGAGTTCCCGGCCTGCGAGAGCCGACCGTCCTCATCTGCCTCAGAACTGGGATCCCGTCGGGGATCCCTGGGTGGCGCAGCGGTTTGGCGCCTGCCTTTGGCCCAGGGCCCGATCCTGGAGACCCGGGATCGAATCCCACATCGGGCTCCCGGTGCATGGAGCCTGCTT
This sequence comes from Canis aureus, assembly GCF_053574225.1. NCBI lineage: Eukaryota > Metazoa > Chordata > Mammalia > Carnivora > Canidae > Canis > Canis aureus. Next base: position 24,433,643 of record NC_135623.1, read on the forward strand.
CTCCCTCTGCCTATGTCTCTGCCTCTCTCTCTCTCTCTGTGTGTGACTATCATAAATAAATAAAAAAAAAAAAAAAAAAAAAGAACTGGGATCCCGTCAACCAGGTCCTAAGCAGCCTTTCCCGAGAGGATTTTGTAGACCTCATCACAGTGGATCAAACAAGCATCATTCTCAAAAGTGACTCCTGGGCAAGGCCTTGCTTGCAGACCCTTTCTCCAGTATATCCCAGTAAGGAGGAGGACAAAAGCTTACTGAACTCACGCAAATAACTATGCGCTGTTGAACAGTAAGAAGACTTCCTAAGCTTCTGACTTCTTGGGATGGTGAGTGAGTGACAATCAGACACCCTTTCAGGATGTTTATTTCAGGGGCACCGGGGTGGCTCAGCCGGCTCAGTGTCCGCTTGCGGCTGGGTTGCTGATCTCAGGCTCCTGGGGGGGCTCCCACCTGCGTCACCCCCTGCTCAGCCGAGTCCACTCCTCCCTCTACCCTCCCTCCTACTCCCGTGCACTCTCCCTCTCTCAAATCAGAAAATAAAACCTTTTTTTTAAAAAAAAGAATGTTTATTTCAGTTTTAAAAAAAACAGAATCTAGTAACTTGTTTTAGATCACAGAGAGTTTGAGAAGAAAGAAAAAAGCCTTATTCTGATATTCAGAATAGAACATTAAAACATTGAAGTAGAACATTAAAGCAATATTCTTTTTTTTTTTAAGATTTAATTTATTTGTTCTTGAGAGACACAGAGAGAGAGGCAGAGACACAGGCAGAGGGAGAAGCAGGGCCTGCAGGGAGTCTGACGCGGGACTCGATCCTGGGACCCTCGGGTCACGCCCTGGGCCAAAGGCAGCCGCTCCGCCGCTGAGACCCCCGGGCGTCCCTAAAACAATATTCTAAACAAATTTCCCTCATCAATTCCTCCAGTCCCATACAATTAACTCTTTTTTTTTTAAGATTTAATTTATTTATTTGACAGAGAGACAGCACAAGCAAGGGGAGCAACAGAGGGAGAAGCAGGCTCCCCTCTGAGCAGTGAGCCCCCAACTCATTCTTGTCCTGCTGGATCTTGAGTAGCAGTTCCATGAAGCTGTCTGCTTATTGACTAAAAAAAGTTCTGGAAATCTTGGCTCAGTCCGTGGTTTTGGTATGAAAATTGTCTAAATGATGTTAACTCAAAAAGGTGTCCTTAAGAATTTATCCTTTAGGGGCCCCCAGGTGGCTCAGTGGTTGAGCGCTGCCTTGGGCTCAGGTCGTGACCTCAGGTCCTGGGATCGAGCCCCACTTTGGGCTCCCTGCTCAGCGCGGAGTCTGCTTCTCCCCCTCACTCTGCCCCTTTCCTCCCTCCCCCCACTCATGCTGTGTCTTTCTCAAATAAATAAATAAATAAATAAGTAAATAAATAAATAAAATCTTTAAAATAAATTTAGACAATATGTCTATAAAGACGATTAAATCTATTCCAAAGAAGTCACTGAATGTTACTTATGCTGATTGATAAAAATGAATTAACGTCATTTTCATAGAAAAGGCAACCCAGGGCAGCCTGGGTGGCTCCGCGGTTTAGCACGTGCCTTCGGCTCAGGGTGTGACCCCGGGGTCCTGGAATCGAGTCCCTGCAAGGAGCCTGCTTCTCCCTCTGCCTGTGTCTCTGCCTCTCTCTCTGAGTCTCATAAATAAGTAAATAAAATCTTAAAAAAAAAGAAAAGAAAAAGAAAAGGCAATGCAGAATGTTCGTGAGTGGGCATCTTTCCTAGCAGAGGAGTGGGATGTTAGACGTGATTTGGGGGAGCTCATTCTGTAGACTTTGTTGGTTCTGGGAGTTCCTGTTGTACCAGGGCGGGGGTGGTTGTGGTCTGTGAACTGATCATATGTCATTAGCAAAACTCCTCCGACATCACGGAAAGTGCCAAAATCATTGAGTCAGAAAGAACAGGACAGCGCCATGAGTGCCCAGAGGGTCGCCTACCAGCTGGGAGCAGGGCCTGCACAAGACAAGCCCAAGGCGGGGGGACTGCAGCAGTGAGAGGGCAAGACTGGCAGTAAGGACCTGGCCGAGGTCTGAGGGGTCGAGTTCTATGGATGGTGAGTGGGTTTACGTGAACCCATTTTACTCATTTTTAAAAAGATTTTATGTATTCACGAGACACACACCGAGAGGGGCAGAGACCCAGGCAGAGGGAGAAGCAGGCCCCCAGGCAGGACTTGATCCTGGGACCCTGGGGTCACGCCCTGGCCCGAAGGCAGCCCTCGGCCCCCCCAGCCCCTGAGGAGCCCGTGGATTTATTTATGACTGTTACTGGTGAAGGTTCTCAGTAGTCACTGGGACTGCATCTTGGATGGATGGTCCTAAAGGTGTCATGGGCTCGGGGGTGACCCGAGTCCTCCAGCGCCGTGGAAAGGCCGCCGCTGGGGCAGCTCCGGGGCTGGGCCGCTGGGCCGGGGGAGCAGCAGGTGGAGCCGGGAGCCCTCAAGGCCATGGGCCCTTGTCCAGGAGAGAGCAGGTTCTAGCGCGGCCCCGTCTGTGGGGCCCCCGGGCACTTCAAGCCTCCCGGGACCAGGGGGACTCCGAGCCGCCTCCTTGCAGGGTCAGCTTGGCGGTGCCGCTTGCCGCTCCCGACCCGGCAGGGCCAGCCTCGGGCAGAACTGAACCCCGGGGCTGTTGCGGGGACACAGGCCCCACGTCGCGGCCACGCGGGGAAGGGTGGCCACCCCCACGGCCCGGCCCATACTGCCTCTGTGGGACCCAGGAAATTTAACAAAAATCCCCTACCCCTGGACACGCAGAGCAGGACTAACTCCATATTGTGCTGCACCCGCCACCTCCTGTATGACCCCCACATGACCTGCTTATTGCTTAAGGCGCTGCCCACCCTAGTCAAGCCGCTGGGGACACCCTTACCGGATTCGGCTCAGAACAATGTAACCCCGCCTCGTGCCTGCCAAAACTGCGCGCCAGTTCCTACCAGAGTGATAGGCCAGCTCAAATGGTCACTATAGGGTGAATCGTGATTCAATTGGCCACCTGCATGCGGACCAACATGACTGGACAACTTTCTATGTGTGTTACAATCCCATTGGCCACGGCCCCTATAAAGCTGCTGCGCCTCTTAGCTCAGGGTCCAAGTCCCTGCTCTGCTGTGTTGGGTGCACTTGGACCCAAGCTGGAGCTTGTAAATAAACCCACGTGTGTTTGCATTGGTGTCGGCTTCTTGGTGGTTTCTCAGATTCGCAATCTTGGGCACAACACCTCAGACGAACTGACAGCCCGGGGTGACCCTAGGGTGGCCCTCGGGGTCCTGGAGCCTCCAATGACCTGGGCTGGGGGCACGGCCCCAACAGGCCCTGGGGACCCTGGGGACCCTGGGGACCGTGGGGACCGTGGGATGCGAGGAGCCTGAGCATCCAGTTCCGTGTTCCGGGCCGTCCCTCCTCCCTTCTCTCGTTCCCCTGCCTCTTGTCCTGGGGGGCGGCCGTCCCTTTCCTGCCCCGAGGGGTGACTTGCACGGGCCCAACGTGTGTTCCAGGGGCTCGTCTTCAGAGTCCGAGCCCTCAGACGTCATTGCTCCCACAATTCCCATCCTTCACTCCTTCATCATTGGTTTTCTTCTCCACTTAGCCTTTATTATTTTTAAAAGATGGTTTATTTATTTGACAGAGAGAGAGAGAGAGAGCGCGCACAGTAGGGGAGCAGGTCAGGGACAGGGAGAGGGAGAAGCCGGGACCGGGCCCGGGGTCCTGACCGGAGCCCAAGGCACACGCTTAACCCACTGAGGCCCCCGCGCCCTCTGCTTAGTTCTTATTATCGATAAACAAGCTGTTGTTTTCTTTTCTGAAAAGCAAACACAACAAAGTAGAAACCCCCTTGTCCTGAGCCCTGTGCTCGTTCAGTCTCCCACCTTGTTTACCTGCCCAGACGCCGATGCCCCCAGACGCGAGCCTCCTTCTAGAGGGGGGTCCTGTGCGTGCATCCGCACTGCTGTGTACAACGTCTGTCATGAGCCCTGAGACTTACAACTAGTTTTTATTTTGCAAAAATCACTGGTCACAGGCCACTGCTAAGAACACATGGAGGACTCGGGGACCCTCCCGGGCCTCCTGTAGCCCAGTACCTCGTGCTGGCATGCTGTATGCGCGGCGTTGGCATAGGCCCGTGTGCAGGTCTGTGCCGTCTTATACGTGCGGACTTGTGCAACCGCCACTGCAGTCAGGGTACAGAGCTGCTTCATTACCATGAAGGGTTCCTTTTGGGGGCCACTGGTTGGCTCGGTGGGTAGAGCACATGACCCCAGACGTTGTGGGCATTCTGCTGGATGCATGGCGATGCCCCCACTGCAGGTCCCTGCAGTGCTGTCCCCCTGGGTTCTGCACCTGAGCTGACCCAACCTTGGACCCTCCATTCTATTTCCTCAGCTCAGGGGGTCCTCCTCTCTGTGCCTCCTGGTCTAGAAACTTCCCAGGGCGTAAGCTGGGGGAGCAACTCATCCCATTCGCTTCTCCTCCCTTGACCATCACGGCCCTTTGTTGCCTTTGTCCAGTCATTGATCTCTCCTAAGTTCTGCTTCATTAGAAGCCGGGAGATCCAACGGCAGAACTGCCACTACTGATCTCTGGCACCTGAGACGCTAACCTCTTCCGGGCACTTTCTTTATTTGTAAGATGAAGCGTTGGTCTATATGGGCCTTAATTCCTTCTCTGAGATTCTAGATGTTGTTTGACTTCTGGGAGAAGCAGTGAGCAATGTTGGTAGCTGCAGCCCTAGTTTGTATCATTTCTTTTTCTTTTTCTTTTTCTAAGTTTCTTTTTAATTTTTCTTTTTTTTAAAAAAGATTTTATTTATTTATTCATGAGAGACACACAGAGAGAGGCAGAGACCCAGGCAGAGGGAGAAGCAGGCTCCATGCAGGGAGCCCTATGCGGGCCTCGATCCCAGGACTCAGGGTCACGCCCTGGGCCGAAGGCAGGTGCTAAACTGCTGAACCACCCAGGGATTCCCCCTTAAATTTCTTTTTCTAAAAAAGATTTTATTTATTTATTTATTTTTATTTGTTTATTTTTTAAAGATTTTATTTATTTATTTGGGAGAGAGAGAGAGACAGAGAGAGCATGAGCAGAGGGAGAGGGAGCAGCAGGCTCCCCGCTGAGCGAGAGGCCTGATGTGGGCTGGATCCCAGGACCCCGAGATCATGACCTGAGCTGAAGGCAGATGCTTAACCCGAGTGAGCCCCCCGCATGCCCCAGTAGGTATTATTTCCGATGGGAAAATGTATTGACCAGGTAATGAGCATGTATTGGTTGTTGCTGGTGATAACAAGAAAAACAATAGCTAATATACTCATCCTTTTACATGCAGTGTCTTGTATAATATTCACAACATCCCTGTGGATAGAGATACTATTACTCAAATTTAGAAAACCTGGGCACGGGCTGGCTCAGTTGGTAGAGCGTGTGACCGACTTGATCTCAGGGTTGTGAGTTTGAGCCCCACATTGAGGGGTGGCGATTTATGACATTTTTTAAAGATTTTACTTATGCATTTGACAGAGAGAGAGAGAGAGAGCGCACAAGCAGGCAGAGGGAGAAGAAGCCGACTCTCACCTGAACAGATAGCCTGATGCAGAGCTCCATCCCAGGACCCCTGGGATCGTGACCTGAGGCAAAGGCAGATGCTTAGCTGAATGAGCCACCAGGAGCCCCTAAAACAAACAAACAAACAAACAAACAAACAAACAAACAAACAAACAAAAAAACCTTTAGAAGATGAGAAAACTGTGGCCTAGAAAAGGGGAAAAATGAAACCCAAACCCTGCCCGTCTAAAGGTCATACTTAGACCACAGACGTAGGTCTTTTCTCCCTTCAATCAAGTATAAATTTCAAACAGTCCCTGGTAGTGCCCCAAACACCCACTTACTGAGAAGAAGACTATGAGTATGGTTGAATACGCTGCCCCTGCTGACTCTCAACAGCTAGTGGGTTCAGCAGAGGAGCCTTTACGTCTTCCTCCTGCTGTCCCGAGACCTCAGCAGAAGGGACCCCAAAGAGGGATGGGACCAGCAAATAGAAGGTAAAAGACAGTAAGTGCTCCAGGTTGGTTAGCTGTCCTTATTACAGTTACTGTAGACCGTCCGCCAGGGCACTGCAGCGGTCAGCCGCATGGACTCTGCCGTCACAGAGGAGCTCCTGACCTCCATCGGCAGCTCAGGCAGCTCGGCCCGCCCGAATGACTAAGCAAACATCCTCCTAAAGAAGGGAAGGCAATCACCGGTGGGACCTCCTGGTTTGACTCCCCCGGACCACAGGGATTAAAAGTGATGGTGCTGCTTTGGATGTGGACTTACCTAGAGCTCAGTTATCAGGTTTGCAAAAATCTGGGTGTTCTTTTTTTTTTTTTTAAAGATTTTATTTACTTATTCATGAGAGATGCAGAGAGAGGCAGAGACCCAGGCAGAGGGAGAAGCAGGCTCCATGCAGGGAGCCCGACGTGGGGCCCAATCACGGGCCTCAATCATGGGGCTCGATCATGGGGCTCCAGGATCATGCCCTGGGCTGATGGCGGCGCTAAACCGCTGGGCCACCCAAAAATCTGGGTGTTCTGATGAGAATGTGGTCATTGGTTGGGTTGGAAAGAGGGAGAAGGGAGTGGAGGGCAGGGCTAGGCTTCGTAGGTTAAGTATGTGCATATCTATGATTGACTCAGATACTCCAACGTTCCAATTAAGTCACGATCCGATTCTAAAATGTAAAAAGCAGGGCAGCCCCGCGGGCAGAGTGGTTTAGCGCCGCCTTTGGCCCAGGGTGTGATCCTGGAGTCCTGGAATTGAGTCCCACGTCGGGCTCCCTGCATGGAGCCTGCTTCTTCCTCTGCCTGTGTCTCTGCCTTTCTCTCTGTGTGTGTCTCTATGAATAAATACATAAAATCTTAAAAAAAAAAAAAAAAAAAAGCTCGGGACAGTGGTGTCAGTCAGGATGGGACACTTATAAAACTGTCTGCAGGTTCCCAGGCTGGACACATTTCCTGCCCTGGACAGGTCTGTCTCAATGTCCAAATAGCTTTACTTCAAAGTGTTTGTGGGAGAAGAGAGAACTGAGTGAATGGTTATTCAGTGCTGGTGGGAGGACTGGAGGGAGGATGGGCTTAGGAATTAAGTCTGGGTTTAAGCGCGCACGGGGCAGCAGGAGCTAACCATTTTTCTACAGACCAGCATCCAGGGCACTTTTGAGAAAGAAGGAAACCCTGGGAGGGAAGAGCTTGGGGAACAGGAGGACACAGACGTCTTTGAAGCTACTTAGGTGTGGAGGAGGTAAGTCCCAGTAGTGTTGGGTGCCCCAAGGAACAATTGGGGGAAGTTCTTTTTCCTTAGAGAAATTTTTTGAAAAATTGAAATATTTTCAACTTTATAGGAAAGTTACAACAATAGTACAAAGAATTTCTGAATGCCCTCTATCCAGATACATAATGAAAGAAACTTTCCTCTGCATTAAAAAAAAAAACATTTTCTTTCTCTGTAAACACATGTATATACATACATAGAATCTGTATTTTGAACCGTGTGAGGTGAGGCTGCATACAGCACGCCCCTGTTGTTTCTTAGTATTTCAGGGTTCTTTTTTTTAAGAATGAAGATATTCTTGTATTTATTTATTTATTTATTTATTTATTTATTTATTTATTTATTTATTTATGATAGTCACAGAGAGAGAGAGAGAGAGAGAGAGAGAGAGGCAGAGACACAGGCAGAGGGAGAAGCAGGCTCCATGCACCGGGAGCCTGACGTGGGATTCGATCCCGGGTCTCCAGGATCTCGCCCTGGGCCAAAGGCAGGCGCTAAACCGCTGCGCCACCCAGGGATCCCCTATTTATTTATTTTTAAAGATTTATTTTTTTTAAATTTATGATAGACATAGAGAGACAGAGAGGCAGAGACACAGGCAGAGGGAGACGCAGGCTCTGTGCAGGGAGCCCAATGCAGGACTCGATCCCAGGACCCCGAGATCACCTGATCCCAAGGCAGATGCTCAACTGCTGAGCCCCCCAAGGGCCCCATATTCCTTTTTATCTTTTGAGGGGAAGGATGCGTAGCAAGGAGACTAATAGATACTTGAATGAGCAGAAATGAATTTGGGATAAAAATCGAGAGACGGTCTCCTATGGCAAGTCTAGTCCTTTACCGAAAACAAGGCTTTCTATAGGGATTTCTCTCAAGGAAAGTATGGCACTGCACTTGCTTGTCTTCTCACCCATCTTCCTGGGTTATTTGGAACTAATTCCTGTTTAGGAGTCACTTGATGTCAACCTTCCCCACTGATTCCCCATATGTGAACCAATTTCAGAACTGCTTCTCCCGGCACCTTCCTGGTCTGCAAGATCACGTGTTATTAACCAGCAACAGAAATGTCGTGGGGGAGGGACCAGAGAAATGGGACAAGAATGAGAAAAATCCTCTGCCTTGAGGGCAGGGAGGGCGGGGAGACTCCAAAGACTAAGGTGTCAGGGTTAAAGGAGTCTGGAAGCCACGTTTCATGTCCAAGCCAGGCCTGTTTCCCTTCTCCCCTCCAGGAAAAATGAAGCTGACTGTGGTGCAGATCCTCTTTATGATGCTGCTGCTCCTGCTGGGTCTGGGAATGGGCCTGGGCTTGGGGCTTCGGATGGCTGCAGCCGTCCTGGAGGACAGCGATCAGTCCCTGATGGAGCTTTGGTCTAGTGACTCGGAGGACACGGCCGAGGCCACTAAAGGAGAGGGCAGCCGGACTACGGAGAACTTGGTGCTTAGCAGCAAAGGCGTGCTGCCCCCCGGCTGGCCCGAAGACCCCATCCTCGGTGAAGACGAAGTGGCGGGAAACAAGGTGGGAGGGGAGCCTCTCCTTCCCAGCAACAAAGCCTACCTTCGGTCTGACCTGCTGGCCAGGGAATGCAACACCCTGATGGCGCCCAAGGTGAAGGGTCACAACCGCACGTGCATAAGCCAGTACACGTTCATCCATGAGGACCTTGACACCGTCCAGGCCGTCTGCAACAGTCCCGTCGTGGCCTGTCAGCTCAAGGGAGGCAAATGCCACAGAAGCTCCCGTCCTTTTGACTTGACCTTCTGTAGGTTGTCCAAACCGGGCCAGGTCACTCCTCACTGCCATTACGTCACTTTCATTTTTGAAAAGTATATTATCATATCCTGCAATGACATGAAGGTCCAGGTAGTGTCTGGACAATGAAAGCCTTTTCTCCTCCTCCTCCTCCTCCTCCTCCTCCTTCTCCTTCTTCTCCTTCTTCTCCCCCTACTCTTCTTTCACCCCCTCCCACTGCTTTCTCATGCGGCATCCCCCTTGGTGCTCTGCAGACCGGCCCTGTAGACAGAGGCTGGCCTATTCCATATCATTCTCCCCAGAAAACACAGTCCTTCTGTGCCCAGAGTTTCACCGAACTTGTGTTTAATTCCTGGGGTTAGAGGTGGCCGCCCGGGGTCAGGGGCCGCAGTGGCTCAGGCCCTCCGTCGCCCCTACCCTGCAGGGACAGCAGTGAAGAGCTGCTCTCACGTCTGTGGGGACCCGGGGCATCAGTCTCTCCGCCCTTGGGTGTGGACTGCAGGGGCTGACGTGGCCTCCCCTGTGGGTTCATGATCCTTCCCTGAAGTTTGCGAGCTTCTGGAACACTCACCTGGTCTCCCAGGCTTTCCTGGGCACCTCTGAGCGGCTGGTGGTGCAGCTATACAGGTGAGCGCCTGGAGCTGTGCTGCCCTGGTGAAGCCCTGGATCAGGGTTCCCGTCTGGAGTCCCCCAAACAGAGGATTAGTCCTAGGGGTCTGCTGGGAAGGTGCAGGCTGGTGCGGATGGAGATAGAGCGTGTGTCCCGGCAGGAGCAGTGCTTTTTTTTTTTTTTTTTAACCCTTTCAGGCCTTTTCTCTGCCCTCCCATTTTTTACTACCTGCCTCTTTGTCTCGATTCTTTCTCCATCACTTTCTTTCTTTTGCTTCCTCCCTGCTGCCCTTTGCTTCCCTCTGTTTTCCTTTTCCTCTGCTTTTGGGGCTCTCCCTATTCTTTCTCCAAATCCCTTTAGAAATTCACTCAGCAGGTTAAACATCAGAGTCTCGGGTAAGATCTCCTGGTGGTGGGACAGAGTCCCTGCACCCAGCTCTGCCCTCAGCGGGCAGTCGCTTCTCCCTCTCCCTCTGCCACTCTGCCAAAAAGCATGTTCTTTCTCCAATAAATAAACACAGAAATAAAAAAAAGTTCATTCAGCCAACACTGATAATTTACACTATGGCAGGTAAGAAGATGTTGGTCTTATGGTTTAAAAAGTCCGGCACAGGGAGTTGGAAGGAGGGCAGGTCATGAGAGGGATGGGGGGCGGGGAGGGAGCCCTATTTCCAAACTATGTCCAGAAAACAGACTCGTGCTCCCTTTAGGTGCTCGAGGATGTACAATGGGTGGGGTCAGGGGAGCCTTATTCTCTGTGTCACCTCTGCCCCCCTTTGCTCTGCAGAAGAACGTTGATGAAAGAATAATTTCAGTGGAGAAGGGATTGGATCCATTCACGGGGTGGGAAGACTATGGTGTCTACATAGAGAATAGAGGTGGCTGCCCTCGGCCTGTTCCTCTGAATCAGTTTCTATCAAGAAATAGTGTAGTTAGGGACGCCCGGGGGGCTCAGTGGCTGAACGGCTGCTTTCAGCCCAGGACATGACCCCAGGTCCCGGGATCGAGTCCCAGGTCGGGCTCCCTGCGTGGGGCCTACTTCTCCCTCTGCCTGTGTCTCTGCCTCTCTCTGTGTCTCTCATGAATAAATAAATAAAATCTTTTAAAAAATTAAATAAAAACCCAATGAAATCCTAGTACATTAATCTGGAAGTTCAACAAAATTTGGATTTTTACCTGAATGACTAATCCTTTTGAGAACACAAAAAATATGTATTTTTTTAAAAATCAAAATCAATCTCCTTGATCTCCCTGACATTCCCTCCCTTCTGGCCCCTGTGTTGCCGGCTGTCTTGCCCTGCCTGCTGGGTGACCCTGCACAGAACAACGGGGGCTGGGAGGGAGGGACCCGGGCAAAGAAATAACTCCTTTATTATCTGCAAGGTACTAAAATCTTGTCTTCAGGACACTTTGTACAAGTGCTTCTCAACCCTGGCTGTTCCTTAGAATCTCCTCGGGAACTTCAAAAATGCAACAGATATAAGTCCCAGCTGCAAAGATACAGCATGGGTTGCCCTGGGGCTCAGCCGGGTGAGAGTCTGCCTTTGGCTCAGGTCACGGGGTGCTGGGGTTGAGCCCCGAGCTGGGCTCCCTGCTCAGTGCTCAGTGCTGAGCTTGCCTCTCTCTCTTCCCCTCCCTCTGTGCTCTTGCTCACTCTCTCCTAAATAAATTAGTTAATTAAATGTTTTTTAAAAAGGCAATATACGCCATCCCAGTGAAATATCCTTTGATTTGCCTGAGTCGGGACCTGGCCATCAGGGGGAGCCCAGGCCGGGCGGGGGCGGGTGGGGGGGGGCGGCGGGGACTGGTGTTTCAAAGGTCCGGAGGCGCTGGGCTAAGCAGAGCTGGGGAGTCTGTTCTATGCAGCCGTCACAAGCTCCGCTGTTAGTGGAGGAGCTCTGGTGTGCTGATGGGGCCGGGGCGGGCTTGACTGTCCTTGATGGGGCTCGATCCCCCAACGTTGCACTTGGTGGTCACGTGGCCGGGTCGCCCCCAGGGAGAGCACCGACACCGACACCATTTGACAGGATCCTTCTGGAAGCAGTTACTAGAATACAAGATGTAACTTCAACACAGGTCGCAATTTCGGGGACATTGGCTAATATGTGGGGTCCTGTTAATCTTCCCAAGGTTCATCCCTGGATGGCCCCGATGTCTACACACGTGGGGCTAGTGCAGTCCTTAGAACTGAGCAAACGGGGCCCCCGCCCTGGGCCTACCCCTCCTCTTTGGAGGGCCTTTCACATAGGAAGTCCTCCTCTTGGGTCTGGTAGTGACCGGGGCCAACAGAGCCCTCTAAGGCACGTGCCCTGGGCTTGAACCGGGCCCCGTGTGGGCTGCAGACCCATTTCTCCCGCTCCAGGCGCTGCTCCCCTATGCGGAGCCCACCAGCCGCCCCCTGGGAGTTCTGAGACTGGCACGTGCGCAGTCACCCCAGCGTCCTGAAGCCAAGGCCTGGTTCCAGCACAGTGGGGTGGTAAGTGGGTCCCTCTCTCTGGCTACCGTGATGTTTCTTTTGTGGGATCACATGAATGTGGGGTGCCAGAACGGTGCTCACGTGTGAATGTGGGGTGAAACACGTCCTAGACGCGGGATGAATTTAGGGCTGTAGGTCACCAGAGGTTGCGACTGACTCTGTGGGTTGAGAGCACGCGTGGGAGGCTCTGGCCCCATCACGTTGTCCTGCTCGGCTCCTTCTGGCCTATGGCCCTCGACGGGGCCAAGGAGCAGCGAAGCAGGGGGCCGGCGTTCTTGTCTCCCCGAGTTGGAGACTGAACCTCGCAGACAAATGGGGTGGGCAATGCGGTAGAGTTTGCTCAGCGAGGATACAGAGAAGGCTCTCAGGGGTCCGAGGGCTCCCGACCAGGTCGCCCACGAGGGTTCTCACCCCTGGCCTTTTGTTACGACTTTCCCGTTAGGTCAGCAGGGTGGAGCTTGACGTGACACTCGTACTCTGCGTGGGAGTCTTTGTTTCTTGTGACATCTGTGACCCTAGATCTGGTTGGAATTTATAGTGAACTCCTTTGAGGTCCGATCATTCTTTTGTGTGGTTATTTTCTATTTTCTATGGTGATGGTGTAACTGTTGGGAAAACATGTTGACCCCAGCCGTTGGGACAGGGGGCTGGTTCCCCAGGCGGCTGGAGAGTAGTCTGATCTTTGGTTCCTGATCTTTTTTGTTCTGTCCCAGCGTCTGCATGCATGAAATCCCCTCCGGGCCTAGTTGGAGCCCCGTTCCTTCCCTGCCCACAGTCCCTTCCTTCCCCTGCGAGCCCCCTACGCAGGCCCCCAGGGGTCATGCTGCACACCACGGAAGGGCGGGGCGGTTACCCCCGCGAACTGGGGCACTTCTGGGGCCCTTCGGATCAAGGTCTGCGCTTGCCTCTGATGGGCGGGTGATGGTGTCCTCCCTGGGGCTGGTCTTGATAAAGGTGAAGGATGGCCATTCCTTACGTAAACAGGACTGCTCTTCTTACCCTGCCCCGGGGCCCCTTGCCCACCCTCCTTGCGGTGAAGCAGTGACTCGATGTGGCAGGTAGGGGCACAGGCCAACAACCACCAGCTCCCTCCGGGTCCTGGAGACCTTGTTGCCCTAATACCTGGGAGGCTTACCTTATCCCCAACCCCTCCCATGTGGAAAGTGTCTAACGAGCCATCTGCCCAGGAGCCCTGTCCCCCTGCTGTAATAAAACCACCTCTTTGTACTGAAGGCGTCTCAGGATTTCTTTCTTACCGTCGGCTCTGAACTCTAACATCTTTCCTACATCAGTAGGGGATCAGGCCACGGGGTTCCCACGATGCTGGGCCAGCTGATGGGGTCCCCCTGGGACGGAGATTCTCTTGCCAACAAGTCAAGTTCGGCGATGACAGAGTAGGCGACAGTCCGCCTCTCTGTTGCTGCCCCACGACGTCCCCTCTGGGGCTAGAACGGATCTTGGAGAATGTCCAGGAGTCACAGCCTGGCTATAGAGCAGATCACAAAATTGCATCCAAAGAACTGGATTTTTTCCTTTGCCCTTGATGCCGTGGGTCGGCCCTGCCTTTCCCTGCAGACCCCCGGGGAGGAGCACAGGAGGAGCGGAGACTGCTGCGAAGGAGTCAGGCCTGAGGGCAGCAGAGGGGGACCTGTTCACGTGTTCACGAGTCAGATGAAAGAATTGCTAAATTGTTGTCCCGCGTGGAGCAACTGGGAGCTGGAGGAAAGGAGAAGAATCCCAGGAAGCGGTGGAGGAGGTAGAGCAAGCACCGCCTGGGGTGGGGGGCGAGTTCGTGGGAATTCCACACGAGCTTCCTGTTTCCAAGGGCAGGAGCTTGGATCTGGGCCTGCTCCGCCTCTTAGGTCTGCGTAGCTTCTGCCGAGCCTGCGTGTGATTCCCAAAGTACGGTGTTGTATGGTAAGAAGCCGGTATCTTTATTCTTTCTGGTAGGAGCATAGTGAACGGATTGTGTGGCTCGCCTTGGGATTTTTTTGAACATTTGTAAAACGCCGTCTTCCTTTCTCGTCCACAAAAGACAGCTTTCTTTTTAATTCTTCTTCCTTGGACTTTTGCATCCTCTAATACCTCCACCTTCTAATTATAAGAGAAGGGGGGGGGGAGTAATAGGACTTCTGCTCTAAGGCCCTGTTCCCATTTATTACTAGCTGATTACAGAGCATTTCTACTGGAAAATGTACTGCAGAAACTTAAATACTGAGCAGTTTTGTTTTGTTTTACGGTGTCTATTTAGAGTTGGAAGCTGAACAGCTGTTGCATTACATGCTTTGCTTTTTTTTTTTTTTTAAGATTTTATTTATTTATGCATGAGAGACACAGAGAGAGAGCGGCAGACACAGGCAGAGGGAGAAGCAGGCTCCTTGCAGGGACTTGATCCCAGAACTCGATCCCAGGACCCCGGGGTCACTCCCTGGGCTGACGGCAGATGCTCAACCGCTAAGCCACCCGGGCGTCCCTATCCTGTGAGTCTTCTTTAGAATATGAGGATCCTTTTGGAACTTCCATTCCTTTCCTCCAACTCCCAAGCCTGTAATGGGCCAGTCCTAACAATCCCAGGGCAGCAGCTCTTTCTGCTTCCGGGGCCTGTCCCCATGGTTCAATAAAATCACTTTTTGCACTGAAGAGGTCTCAAGAATCCTTGCCCGTCAGCTTCAAACCCTACTAACATTCCAAAAAACACATCAAGAATCCTAGATTTTTTGTGTGATTTAGTTTTGGGATGTGGGTGAGGTCCAGAGCCAACAGCCAAGAGAGAATTCTTGAGATGCCTTTGGTGTAAAAAAAGGTGATTTAAAAAATATATTTTATTTATTTATTTGAGAGAGAGACAGAGCATGAGCAGGGGGGAGGAGGCAGAGGGAGAGGGAGAAACAGATCCCCTGCTGAGCAAGGGGCTCAATGTGGGAGGGGGGCTGGGGGCTCAATGCCAGAACTCTGAGATCCTGACTTGACCCTGAGGCAGACGCTTCACCCACTGATCCACCACCCACGAGCACCTAGAAAAGGTGATTTTATTAAAGCACAGGGACAGGACCCTTGGGCCAAAGAGCAGCTGCACTGAGGTTGTGAGGAATGGCTGATTATATAGTTGGGAGTTGGGGTAAGGAAAAGGGGAGGTGTCCAAAAGGAACTTCATAAAAAACAACTACCCCAAAACACAAAAGGACTTTCATATGCTAAAGAAGACCCTCAGGAGACTGGAGACCTTATATTAGCATTAATATAGCTGGAAGCTTCCTGGAGGGGCGTCCAGGGCTCATCCAAGGGCAGTGGGTGGGGGCTGAGGTTGCCAGATGTCGGGTTGTGCTTTTTTTTTTTTTAAATAAATTTATTTTTTATTGGTGTTCAATTTACCAACATATAGAATAACACCCAGTGCTCATCCTGTCAAGTGCCCCCAACAGTGCCTGTCACCCATTCACCCCCACCCCCACCCCGCCCTCCTCCCCTTCCACCACCCCTAGTTCGTTTCCCAGAGTTAGGAGTCTTTATGTTCTGTCTCCCTTTCTGATATTTCCCACACATTTCTTCTCCCTTCCCTTATATTCCCTTTCACTATTTTTTTTTAAAGACTTCCCATTTATTTATTTTTTTTAATTTTTTAAAAAATTTTTATTTATTTATGATAGTCACAGAGAGAGAGAGAGAGAGGCAGAGACACAGGGAGAGGGAGAAGCAGGCTCCATGCACCGGGAGCCCGACCTGGGATTCGATCCCGGGTCTCCAGGATCGCGCCCTGGGCCAAAGGCAGGCGCTAAACCGCTGTGCCACCCAGGGATCCCCCCCTTTCACTATTATTTATATTCCCCAAATGAATGAGAACATATAATGTTTGTCCTCCTCCGATTGACTTACTTCACTCAGCATTATACCCTCCAGTTCCATCCATGTGGAAGCAAATGGTGGGTATTTGTCGTTTCTAATGGCTGAGGAATATTCCATTGTATACATAAACCACATCTTCTTTATCCATTCATCTTTCGATGGACACTGAGGCTCCTTCCACAGTTTGGCTATTGTGGCCATTGCTGCTAGAAACATCGGGGTGCAGGTGTCCCAGCGTTTCATTGCATCTGTATCTTTGGGGTAAATCCCCAACAGTGCAATTGCTGGGTCGTAGGGCAGGTCTATTTTGAACTCTTTGAGGAACCTCCACACAGTTTTCCAGAGTGGCTGCACGAGTTCACAGTCCCACCAACAGTGTAAGAGGGTTCCCTTTTCTCCGCATCCTCTCCAACATTTGTGGTTTCCTGCCTTGTTAATTTTCCCCATTCTCACTGGTGTGAGGTGGGATGTCACTGTGGTTTTGATTTGTATTTCCCTGATGGCAAGTGATGCAGAGCATTTATCATGTTGGCCATGTCTATGTCTTCCTCTGTGAGATTTCTGTTCATGTCTTTTGCCCATTTCATGATTGGATTGTTTGTTTCTTTGGTGTTGAGTTTAAGAAGTTCTTTATAGATCTTGGAAACTAGCCCTTTATCTGATACGTAATTTGCAAATATCTTCTCCCATTCTGTAGGTTGTCTTTTAGTTTTGTTGACTGTATCCTTTGCTGTGCGAAAGCTTCTTTGCTTGATGAAGTCCCAATAGTTCATTTTTGCTTTTGTTTCTTTTGCCTTCGTGGATATATCTTTTTATTTTTTTAATTTTTAAAATTATTTATTTATTTATTTATGATAGTCATCGCAGAGAGAGAGAGAGAGAGAGAGAGGCAGAGACACAGGCAGAGGGAAAAGCAGGCTCCATGCAGGGAGCCTGACCTGGGATTTGATCCCGGGTCTCCAGGATAGCGCCCTGGGCCAAAGGCAGGTGCTAAACCGATGCACCACCCAGGGATCCCTTCATGGATGTATCTTGCAAGAAGTTACTGTGGCTGAGTTCAAAAAGGGTGTTGCCTGTGTTCTTCTCTAGGATTTTGATGGAATCTTGTCTCACATTTAGATCTTTCATCCATTTTGAGTTTATCTTTGTGTCCGGTGCAAGAGAGTGGTCTAGTTTCATTCTTCTGCATGTGGATGTCCAATTTTCCCAGCACCATTTATTGAAGAGACTGTCTTTCTTCCAATGGATAGTCTTTCCTCCTTTATCGAATATTAGTTGACCATAAAGTTGAGGGTCCACTTCTGGGTTCTCTATTCTGTTCCATTGATCTATGTGTCTGTTTTTGTCCCAGTACCACACTGTCTTGATGACCACAGCTTTGTAGTACAACCTGAAATCTGGCATTGTGATGCCCCCAGCTACGGTTTTCTTTTTTAAAATGCCCCTGGCTATTCGGGGTCTTTTCTGATTCCACACAAATCTTAAAATAATTTGTTCTAACTCTCTGAAGAAAGTCCATGGTATTTTGATAGGGATTGCATTAAACGTGTAAATTGCGCTGGGTAACATGGACATTTTCACAATATTAATTCTGCCAATCCACGAGCATGGAATATTTTTCCATCTCTTTGTGTCTTCCTCAATTTCTTTCAGAAGTGTTCTATAGTTTTTAGGGTATAGATCCTTTACCTCTTTGGTTAGGTTTATTCCTAGGTATCTTATGCTTTTGGGTGCAATTGTAAATGGGATTGACTCCTTAATTTATCTTTTTTCAGTCTCATTGTTAGTGTATAGAAATGCCATTGATTTCTGGGCATTGATTTTGTATCCTGCCACGCTGCCAAATTGCTGTATGAGTTCTAGCAATCTTGGGGTGGAGGCTTTTGGGTTTTCTATGTAGAGTATCATGTCATCGGCGAAGAGGGAGAGTTTGACTTCTTCTTTGCCAATTTGAATGCCTTTAATGTCTTTTTGTTGTCTGATTGCTGAGGCTAGGACTTCCAGTACTATGTTGAATAGCAGTGGTGAGAGTGGACATCCCTGTCTTGTTCCTGATCTTAGGGGAAAGGCTCCCAGTGCTTCCCCATTGAGAATGATATTTGCTGTGGGCTTTTCGTAGATGGCTTTTAAGATGTTGAGGAATGTTCCCTCTATCCCTACACTCTGAAGAGTTTTGATCAGGAATGGATGCTGTATTTTGTCAAATGCTTTCTCTGCATCTAATGAGAGGATCATATGGTTCTTGGTTTTTCTCTTGCTGATATGATGAATCACATTGATTGTTTTACGAGTGTTGAACCAGCCTTGTGTCCCAGGGATAAATCCTACTTGGTCATGGTGAATAATTTTCTTAATGTATTGTTGGATCCTATTGGCTAGTGGCTAGTATCTTGTTGAGAATTTTTGCATCCATGTTCATCAGAGATATTGGTCTGTAATTCTCCTTTTTGGTGGGGTCTTTGTCTGGTTTTGGAATTAAGGTGATGATGGCCACATAGAATGAATTTGGAAGTACTCCATCTCTTTCTATCTTTCCAAACAGCTTTAGGAGAATAGGTATGGTTTCTTCTTTAAATGTTTGATAGAATTCCCCTGGGAAGCCATCTGGCCCTGGACTCTTGTGTCTTGGGAGGTTTTTGATGACTGCTTCAATTTCCTCCCTGGTTATTGGCCTGTTCAGGTTTTCTATTTCTTCCTGTTCCAGTTTTGGTAGTTTGTGGCTTTCCAGGAATGCGTCCATTTCTTCTAGATTGCCTAATTTATTGGCGTATAGCTGTTCATAATATGTTTTTAAAATCTTGTATTTCCTTGGTGTTGGTAGTGATCTCTCCTTTCTCATTCATGATTTTATTAATTTGAGTCTTCTCTCTCTTCTTTCAATAAGGCTGGCTGATGGTTTATCTATCTTATTAATCCTTTCAAAGAACCAACTCCTGGTTCTGTTGATCTGTTCCACAGTTCTTCTGGTCTTGATTTGGTTGAGTTCTGCTCAAATCTTTATTAACTCTCTTCTTCTGCTGGGTGCAGGGTCTATTTGCTGTTTTTTCTCTAGCTCCTTTATGTGTAAGGTTAGCTTTTGTATTTGAGTTCTTTCCAGTTTTTTTTTTTTTTTTTCTTTCCAGTTTTTGAATGGATGCTTGTATTGCGATGTATTTCCCCCTCAGGTCTGCTTTTGCTGCATCCCAAAGATTTTGAACGGTTGTATCTTCATTCTCATTAGTTTCCATGAATCTTTTTAATTCTTCCTTAATTTCCTGGTTGACCCTTTCATCTTTTAGCAGGATGGTCCTTAACCTCCACGTGTTTGAGGTCCTTCCAAATTTCTTGTTGTGATTTAGTTCTAATTTCAAGGCATTATGATCTGAGAATATGCAGGGGATGTTCCCAATCTTTTGGTATCGGTTCAGACCCGATTTGTGACCCAGTATATGGTCTATTCTGGAGAAAGTTCCATGTGCACTTGAGAAGAATGTGTATTCAGTTGAGTTTGGATGTAAAGTTCTGTAGATATCTGTGAAATCCATGTGGTCCAGTGTATCATTTGTGCTTAGAAGACCTATCGAGTATAGAAAGAGCTACATTGAAGTCACCAAGTATAAGTGTTTTATTATCTAAGTATGTCTTGACTTTGGTTATTAATTGATTGATATATTTGTCAGCTCCCACATTCGGGGCATATATATTGAGAACTGTTAAGTCCTCTTGTTGGATAGATCCTTTAAGTATGAGATAGTGTCCCTCTTCATCTCTCACTACAGTCTTCGGGGTAAATTTTAGTGTATCTGATATAAGGATGACTACCCCTGCTTTCTTTTGAGGACCATTCGAATGGTAAATGGTTCTCCAACCTTTTATTTTCAGGCTGTCGGTGTCCTTCTGTCTAAAATGAGTCTCTTAAAAAAAAAAATAAATAAAAAAAAAAAAAATAAAATGAGTCTCTTGTAGACAGCAAATAGATGGGTCCTGCTTTTTTTTGGGGGGGGGTCCTGCTTTTTTATCCAATCTGAAATCCTGCGCCTTTTGATGGGGTCATTAAGCCCGTTCACGTTCAGAGTTACTATTGAGAGATATGCGTTTAGTATCACTATGATATCTATTCAGTCCTTGTTTTTGTGGATTGTTCCACTGAACTTCTTCTTAAAGGGGAATTTTAAGAGTCCCCCTTAAAATTTCTTGCAGAGCTGGTTTGGAGGTCACATATTCTTTCAGTTCCTGCCTGTCTTGGAAGCTCTTTATCTCTCCTTCCATTCTGAATAAGAGCCTTGCTGGATAAAGTATTCTTGGTTGCATGTTCTTCTCATTTAGGACCCTGAATATGTCCTGCCAGCCCTTTCTGGCCTGCCAGGTCTCTGTGGAGAGGTCTGCTGTTACCATAATACTCCTCGCCATAAAAGTCAGGGATTTCTTGTCTCTTGCTGCTTTAAGGATCTTCTCTTTATCTTTGGAATTTGCGAGCTTAACTATTAAATATTGAGGTGTTGAACGGTTTTTATTGATTTTAGCGGGGGGGGGGGGATCTCTATATTTCCTGGATCTGAATGCCTGTTTCCCTTCCCAGATTAGGAAAGTTTTCAGCTAGGATTTGTTCAAATACATATTCTGGCCCTCTGTCCCTTTTGGCGCCCTCAGGAACCCCAATTAAACGTAGGTTTTTCTTCCTCAGGCTGTCGTTTATTTCCCTTAATCTGTCTTCATGGTCTTTTAATTGTCTGTCTCTTTTTTCCTCAGTTTCCCTCTTTGCCATCAACTTGTCTTCTATGTCACTCACTTGTTCTTCCACCTCGTTAACCCTCATCTTTAGGACTTCTAGTTTGGATTGCATCTCTTTCAATTGATTTTTAATTTCTGCCTGATTGGATCTAAATTCTGCAGTCATGAAGTCTCTTGAGTCCTTTATGCTTTTTTCTAGAGCCACCAGTAGCTGTATAATAGTGCTTCTGAATTGGCTTTCTGACATTGAATTGTAATTCAGATTTTGTAACTGTCTGGGAGAGAGGACTGTTTCTGATTCTTTCTTTTGAGGTGAGGTTTTCCTTCTAGTCAGTTTGCTCAGTGCAGAGTGGCCAAAAGCAAGTTGTATTGGGTAAAGGAGAAAAAGAGAGGAGAGAAAGAAGGAAAGAAAGGAGAAAAAGAAAAAAGAAAAATGAAGAAAAATAGAAAAAAATAGAAGAAAAAGAGAAAGAAAAAGAAAGAAAGGAAAAAAGGGTGGGGGAAGGAAACAAATCAAAAAGCAAAAAAAAAAAAAAAAAAAAAAGGACAAAAAAACAAAACAAACAAAAAAACAAAAACAAGAAACACGGGGGAGTATCTTCTGATTCTGTATACTTTAAGTCCCTTGACTTCCCCTGGAATTTGTCCCTCTAGCTGGTCTTCTGGGGAAGGGGCCTGTTCAGTGGGGGTTGTTTACCCCGTGAGGCTCCAGGAGGAACAACCCCAGTGGCCGGGCCAGCTCTGGAGCCCTGGATTCAGCCCCCGCAGTAACTCCGGAGCTCTCCGCCTGCAGGGCCTGGAGGCTCCGGGGCGGGGCCACTGACCTGCTCATCTCGGGCCAGGAGCATCCTTGCTGTCCTGGGCCCTCCAGGCCTCTGCCTGTCCCGGGGGGAGGCCAGATCCTGGGCTGTGTCCCGGCGCCCTGTGCTCCCGGTCTGCGCTGTTGTATTCGTGCTCCCGCCTCGCAGCCCCCTCTGCACGGAGCCTCTTCCTCCGCCCGAGTCCCTCCGAGCTGCTCTCGGGTCCAGCTGTGTGCGCTGCAGCCCTTAGGGAGCTCGGCGCACTCTCCCCGGGGCGCAGTTCCTCCGGGACGGGGCTCTCCTGTCCTGGGGACACTCGCCCCGGCCTCAGCCCGGCTCCCCACGGGGCCCCTCCCCCTTGGAGGCCTTTTGTTTCTTTATTCCCCCCCCCCCCCCCCCCCCCCCCGTCTTCCTACTTTGATAGAAGCGCGAACTCTTCTCACTGTAGCATTCCAGCTGTTCTCTCTTTAAATCTCAGGCCGAATTCATAGATTTTCAGGATAATTTGAAGGTTATCTAGGTAATTTGGTGGGGACAGGTGATTTGGAGACCCTACTCTTCTGCCATCTTGCCCCTCCTCCTCGGGTTATGCTTTGTCCTCAGTTTACCTTCTGCTCCCTCATCAACTGGACGATAAACAAACATGGATCTTTACCCATAATTTTAAATCTGCAGCAATACATCCCTCTAGTTCACTTGGGCCCACGAATTTTATAGTGCGTTTGAAAATCACATTACTTATCTACACAGAGTCCCTACTCTTCCCCCACAAATTTTGGCCAGGGCCTCACACACCCTGAGGACAGCTGTGCTTAGAGCCGAACCCAAGGTCGTGTCTTGTGTCTCTTGACCTGGTTGGGCTTTGGACCTGGATTCTCTTCCTTGGCTCCTGGAGTGCTCCCGCGTGGCAGGAGCAGACAGAGGGGGCTGGACCTCTTCCTCCCTCCTCCTCCTGGAGGCTGTAAAGTATCACCTGGCAGAGACTCGTCCCCCCGGGGTTGAAGCGCGGCCCAAGGGACGGGGTTGGTGCTATGTCCCGCAAGCCTTTGCTTTAGCACGTGATTTCTTAATGTTGCTGCCTCTGTACCCTGTGCCCTACCCCCAGGGCTGCCACGTCCTCTTCTGCATGGCAGACGGAGCTCCAGTTAGCTGCCCAAAGTGACTCAGATCACGGAGATGCCACCTCCCGGAGCAAGTGGGCTGGCTCTTTAATAGAATTATGGCTCGGAGTAACTATAATTCAAGTAAACAATGGATTTAGGGGGAGAATCGGGGAGAAGAGGGAAATGAGGTGTTAGGGCGGAGCAGAAGGAGCAACTAGCAGCACGAGGGTTCAGGCTGGGCGCGGCAGCTTCACCTGCCACGGGGGGACTTCAGGAGGCGCCGGGACGCTCTCTGTCCCTGACGGGAGCCTCGTATTTGGAACCAGATCCTCGTAAACTGACTGTGCATTTCTATCTATAAGGATATAAGACTTTTAGCTTCAAACAATTAGTGAGATTTTCAGTACCTGTATAAGACGACACCAAGAAAAGCAAAAAGAAAATAGCACTTCCTCTATGGATGCTTTTGCCAGGGTTCGGAGGTGTGCTATTACTGGATGGACATTGTTTTCTGGGAAAAAAACAAGAAGAGAGACACCTGGTGGCTCAGTGGTTGAGTGACTGCCTTCGGCCCAGGGCGTGACCCTGGGGACCTGGGATCGAGTCCCACGTCGGGTTCCCTGCGTGGAGCCTGCTTCTCCCTCTGCCTGGGTCTCTGTGTTTCTCATGAATAAACAAAATCTTTAAAATAAATAAATAATAAAAAAATTTAAGAACCCCACAAAACTAAAACCAATGATTTTATCTGCCATTTTAGCACATCCGCAGATGAGACGCATCGAGGGTAAGTGTGCCAGGAAGAGGGGCGACGCGGTCAGGGCTGCCTGGGGGCCCGGCATACAGCAGGCGACGGCACTAGGACACTGGGGCACAAGAATGTATTTCGGGGTGAAGGAGGGGGTATGGAGGGGTCGGTGGAGGCAGGTGCCGCGTGCCCGCTGCCGAGAGGGGCTGTCAGGGTGCGCAGCTGCGCTCTTCTTGGGAGAGTCCCTGGGCCGGCGGCCGAGGGGCTTCCTCAGGGCAGAGCCTCCCGAGGGCAGCCCACGGGGACTGACTGGTACAGAGGAACAGGAACCTGGACCTCTTGCTTTTCTTTTTTTTTTTTTTTTAAGATTTTATTTATTTTTCATGAGAGGCAGAGCCACAGGCAGAGGGAGAAGCAGGCTCCATGCAGGGAGCCCGACGTGGGACTCGATCCTGGACCCTGGGCTCAGGGCCTGAACCAAAGGCAGATGCTCAACCACTGAGCTACCCAGGCATCCCTGGACCTCTTGCTTCAATTTTTTGTTTTCCTCTTGCCCTCATTCGATGTCCTCTAGGCTCTAGAGCTTTCCATGGGGTCGGGTTTGGGGCTGGACTTTAGCTAAAATGACATCCTTGTTGGACTTTTTCTTCTGCCCTATATGGTGCTTCTGCTACTTCCTCACCTGGGCCTCCTGAGAACATCCCTCAATGAGTCACTACCTGGAGACCTCAGGTTCTGCTTTGGGGCGACGTCACCTAATACTGTGGCAAAGGGCAAGCCCTGACAGGGCTGGTGCTTTAGGACACACATAGTCTAAGGAAGGAGTAAATAATTCATTTTATTGGAGATTCCTTCAGGCAGACGGGCAGGGCGGATTCTAGAAGGTCACCGTGGCATCATGGGTAGTTGGGCAAAGAGGATCTGGAACTTCACAGCCTATGTTAAAACCCTAGTTCCAACATTTACCAGCTGATCCCGGGCAAGTAACTTCTCCGGTTCTTGTCTGTCAGCAAGGGTGGAGTGCCCTCAACAGAACAGCAGTGCCTTGCCCATTTAGGCACTCAAGGGACACATACTGAATATGTGCGTGTATATATATATATATATATATATATATATATATATATATATATATAATTTTTACAGGGCCCATTCTCCAACATTGGCTAATATGTCCTCATGCTCTTTTTTTGTTTTTTTTTTTTTAAAGATCTTATTTATTTATTCATTCATGAAAGACATAGATGGAGCGGCAGAGACATGGGTAGAGGGAGAAGCAGGCTCCATGCAGGGAGCCCGACATGGGACTGGATCCCGGGACCCCGGGGTCACGCCCTGGGCTGAAGGCGGTGCTAAACCGCTGAGCCCCCCACCCCCCACCCCCCGGGCTGCCCTGATCCTCTTTTTGTATCTAGTCAATACTACCTTAGGGAAAGATGGGCTAGACCTCCTGGCCCTGAAATCAATGGCATCACCCATGATACCATGTTTCCAACTTTCTTGATCTGGAGATAGCCACCTGTCATCGACATCTGAGACTTCCACAGGGACCTCGAAAAGAGCTTTATGGTTTTTAGTTACTGTGGTGGCTTGATGCCCACATGTTCATTGATACTCTTCCCTTCAAGAGGTGAGCTTAATTCCCGGTCCTTGAGTATGGGCTGAACTTAGTGATTCATTTATAGTCGATCAAATGTGACGTCCTGTGACCAAAGTGATGGCATGCCACTTCCAAGATAGGTCAAGGAAAGCAAGGCTTCCTCATTGCTCTTGCTCTTGAATCACTTGCTCTGGGGTAATGAGAACACTCAAATAGCCCTTGTGGTGAGGAGTTAGGGTCTCCCGGGCACGTCAGCCAGGCAGAGTGCTCTTCCCAAAAGCCATGTGAGTGAGCTTTCTTGGAAGTGGATCCTCCAGCCCCAATCAAGCCGTTCAATGACCGCGACCCTGGCTAAAACCTTGATGGCAACTCCTTAAGAAACCCTGAATCAGAACCACCCAGCTCACCTGCTTTCAAACTCCTGTCCCTTAGAAACTGTGACATAATAAATTTTTGCTGCTTTAAGCTGCTAAGTTTAGGGTACTTTGTTAGACAGAAGTAAGTGATGAATATAGTTATGAAACAAAAGATTTCTGTCCCGGAATGGCTCGTTATGGTGTTTTTCACTTCTTCATTCACGATCATTCTTTTCTTTTCTTTACCTGGGACCTAAGGAATGATGATACTCGGGGCCTCTGGGTGGGTCAGTCAGTTAAATGTCTGTCTTTAGCTCAGGTCATGATCTCAGGGTCCTGGGATCGGGCCCCACGGTCTGGCTCCCTGCTCAGCTGGGCATCTGCTTCTCCCTATCCCTCTGCCACTCCCCTTGTTTGTCCTCTCTCTCTCTCAAATAAGTAAAATCTTAAAAACAAACAAACAAACAAACAATGACACGACCCCCACCCCACAGCTCATAACTGACCTACTGACTTAGTTAAAAAACAAAGATAATCTATCACTCCCAGGACATTTCTAAGCTTTTGAAATGCATCTGTTTATCAAAATGTCTCCAGAAAGGTTAAAGATTATTATTTATTTGGATTATATAAGTTCCTTACAAGCAAAAAAAATGATAATATCTGATGATGTCCTGGGTTAGGGTACCAGGGGGTAAGGATGTAAACTGACGCATGCTTCCAGGGGGCAATTTGGCAATGTGCAATAAAAGCTCCTAAAAACTTATTTTTTCATATTCTTTTTTTTTTTAAATTTTTATTTATTTATGATAGTCACAGAGAGAGAGAGAGAGGCAGAGACACAGGCAGAGGGAGAAGCAGGCTCCATGCACCGGGAGCCTGATGTGGGATTCGATCCTGGGTCTCCAGGATCGCGCCCTGGGCCAAAGGCAGGCGCCAAACCGCTGCGCCACCCAGGGATCCCATTTTTTCATATTCTTTGACCCATGGATTCTACTTTTCACAATTTATCCCAAGGACTTAATTTGGTAAGTACATGAAGTTGTATGAACAAGGATGCAGCATGGTATATATATATATATATATATATATATATATATTTTTTTTTTTTTTTTTTTTTTTTTTGAGCAGCATGGTTTATAATAGTAAAAAGGGGAAAATCCTAAAGGTCTAACAATAGGGATCATTTAAATAAATGACAGTAATCTCACAGTGAAATCCTATTCAACCTCTAAAAGTGATAATGAATACCTATACTTTTAACATGGATGTTATAAATGTAGATAAATTCAGTGAAAAAAATTATAATGTGTTTATTAAGATTCCATTTTACAGAAACATAAAAAAACTATATGTATATATTTGCATGGAAAAAAATCCTGGAAGGATAGATGTCAAAATATCATCTGTGGTTACCTTTTAGTGATGAGAGGGTAATTTTATTTTAATTTAATTTAATTTAATTTAATTTTTAAAAGATTTCATTTATTTATTCTTGAGAGACACACAGAGAGAGAGAGAGAGAAAGAGAGAGAGAGTCAGAGACACAGGCAGAGGGAGAAGCAGGCTCCATGCAGGGAGCCCGATGTGGGACTAGATCCGGGGTCTCCAGGATCAGGCCCTGGGCTGAAGGCGGCGCTAAACCGCTGAGCCACCCAGGTATTCCGAGAGGGTAATTTTAATTGATTATTTTTGTTGTTGTTGATCTGTATTTCTACTTTTTCTTCTAGTGATTTAATGAATCAAGAAAAAAAGCAATGCAATTCATCTTAGAAACTTAGGAAAATAAAAAAAAAAGAAAATTAGAAAAATACAGAACAAAAGAAAGTCGTAGTCAAGTGAACTTACTCAAAGTTAATCAGTCGATATTTTGGTGCATATACTTTTAGCCTTTTTATGCTCAAATATACATACAAACATGTATATCTTTAAAAGCATGATTGGAATCAAATATCATTCGCAGCTTATTATATTTTAAAAGTATATTTTGAAGTGTTTGAAGTAATTCCAAGCTCAGAGGCTACAATTCAGTACAATGTTTTTTCCTAAACCATTTGCTATTTGCATATGTTAGTGTATCTTGTTTACAGACATGGATGTTTGCATATGTAACCACAGGCAACCGTCCACAGCAGGACCTTGACACTAACATTAGGCTACCACTTAGCTCAGACTATTGAAATGTTACCATGTGTCCCAATAATGTCCTTTTTAGCAAAATAATCCAATTCAGAGTCAAGCTTTTTTTTTTTTTTTTTTTTTAGTTGTCATGTCTCTATCCTGCTTGGGTCTGATATGGTTCCTCAGACTCTCTTTGGCACGTGACTTTGACTCTGGAAGGTTATAAGCCAGGTGTTTTTTGTGGAAGGTCCCTCGGCATGGGTTTGTCCCGATTAGATTCGGATTCTCCATGGAAGTGAGGTTCATTCTTCCCACTGCATCCAGTTCCCCTTCAATTCCAGGCTGATCCAGTAATGTTTACTTTGTCCACATTATTATGGTAGAATTTGCCAGGTTTCTCTACTAAAGTCACCGTTGTTTTTCTCTTGTAACTAATAGTAAGTAATAAAATATTTCGCGGTGGATGCACGTGGCAGCTATGCAAGTATTTAATTCCTTATCACATTTTCAATGTATTTATTTACTTCTATTAGTAGAGACTCAAGGTTTCTTTTTTTCTTTTTTTATTCAAGGAGTTGTATAATTGGTCCCGAATTAGTCAGTGGAAGCCCTCTAAATCTGGCTTCTGGGTGCTGTTGTCATATCTCCGTTATTCGTAAGGTACCTCCTTGCTTTGAAAGACAAGATGGTCCAAGTCTATCTTGTATCTTCCTTGCCCTGGACCCGTCATTTCTCCACCTTGTTTGGGTGGAGAATAGTATTTTGTGTGCTTTGGGTTGCTGGGGTGAGAGAGCTCCAAGACTGTCAGTAGACAGAGCCTGGGACTATAGCAAAGAGATTCAATTACACATGCACCCACAGACGTACATGTGTGTTACTCATATCCTTACACTGAAAACCACCAATACCTCCAATTGGTATTCCTAACCCCTAACCCTAACCCCACAGGGCTCATATTTGTTTTCTCCCTTTCCAGCTTATATCTCCATTTCCACATTTATGACCCTCTTCTCCAATATCTTCTGCAATATCTTTATTTATTCGATCGATCTCCACGTGTATAACCAATCTCTGCTGTCCCTCTCCCACTGCCCACTCGGACTCTTGACACTGTGCCAGGCTGCCCCCTACGTGGACGCTCCCCGCGTCAGTTGCCACACCCCACCCCGGGGCAGCCTCTGAGCGGGCACCTCCTCCAGCTGCTCAAGCTCCCACTCTTCATGCTGGATATCGGCCCCTCATTCCTCATCCCAAATCCCTCTCGCCCCCAAATGGATGCCCTGGTCACCTGTTTCAGGCTCTGACTTCCTATTCTCCACGCCAGCCTGATCCTTCCTGTGGGTGCCAACCGTGCTCTGTCCCACGTGAGGCTTCAGGAATGAATTGCATAGGAAGGGAAGAAAGGGGAAATAAAGGGAGGGAAGCAAAGAGAAGGGAAGGGGAAATAAGCAAAGGAAAGGGAAGTTTACATTTTTTGAACATTCAAATTATATATTAGCATTTTCCAGATTTTAAAGATTTTACTAGCTGTATGTTATTTTATTATTTATTTATTTATTTTTATTTTTATTTATTTATTTATTTTTTAAAGATTTCGTTTATTCATGATAGTCACACAGAGAGAGAGAGAGGCAGAGACACAGGCAGAGGGAGAAGCAGGCTCCATGCAGGGAGCCCGATGTGGGATTCGATCCCGGGTCTCCAGGATCGCGCCCTGGGCCAAAGGCAGGCGCCAAACCGCTGCGCCACCCAGGGATCCCTATTTATTTATTTTTAAAGATTTTATTTATTTATCATAGACATAGAGAGAGAGAGAGGCAGAGTCACAGGCAGAGAGAGAAGCAGGCTCCATACAGGGAGCCTGACCCGGGACTCGATCCCGGGACCCCGGGGTCATGCCCTGGGCCGAAGTGGTGCTGAACCGCTGAGCCACCCTGGGCTGCCCTATCTTTTATTTTAATCTCTGATAGTTTGACAGGCGTATTTTGCCTGTATTTTGTCAAAATACAGCTTCTCAACGTTACTTACCTTTGCAGACCCTTTACTGAACAGGCCATTTCTAAACCAGTTGTTAAGGACCCGGTGTCTCCTCTTCCCTGGGATTCTCTCCACTTTCTGACACAAACCCTCGTGAACCTGATTTCCACATACGCACCCCGATACTCTGTAACCACAAAGTAAACACTCTTTACCTTTGAATGGATGGTTCATGATGGCTGCGTGGTGTCTTCAGTCCTGCGCTTGGCCTGTTCAGTCTGGGGTCGTGGAGGGAGATACCCAGGGGAGGGATGGCTCAGGAATTCCTCTTAGAGCAAGATTTCCTGGAGGGAAATTCCATCACAGTGCTGAGCTGGGGCAAGTGCCAGGGACGTCCCACTACTTGCCCCCATTAGTCTGGCCGACACCCTCCGTGGGTGGCGCCGGCGTCGGTGTTCATGGTTCCTGAGATCGTGCAGCAGCCCGGACACGCCGCTCCCAGCCCAGGCTTCTC
This sequence comes from Canis aureus, assembly GCF_053574225.1. Taxonomy (NCBI): domain Eukaryota; kingdom Metazoa; phylum Chordata; class Mammalia; order Carnivora; family Canidae; genus Canis; species Canis aureus. The sequence goes on from NC_135623.1 coordinate 24,463,571, forward strand.
CTACAGCTTGTTGTGCCCAGATTGCTCACCTCAGCCCCTTTGGAAGTGACTCTTTTAATGCTAATCCTAGGATGGGAAGAGATTTAGTTAAAATCCCAAGACTAGGGGATCCCTGGGTGGCGCAGCGTTTGGCGCCTGCCTTTGGCCCAGGGCGCGATCCTGGAGACCCGGGATCGAATCCCACGTCGGGCTCCTGGCGCATGGAGCCTGCTTCTCCCTCTGCCTGTGTCTCTGCCTCTCTCTCTCTCTCTCTCTCTGACTATCATAAATAAATAAAAAATTTAAAAAAATCCAAGACTAGATTGAAAAAAGAGAAAAGAGTAAGCCATTTGTAGAATGGGAGCTGTTCTCCCTGGAATGCCCTGTTTAATGGGGTCGCATGTTTTTTATTCTAAACAAGCAGCATCACATCCAAAAATAACCAGGTAACCTCACCAAGACCAGTGCCCTGGTTCCACAGTTCTTTCATTCTTCACAGTGGTGGTCACTTAAGTCCATCTTGTGGAATTCAGGGACTCAGCAAAAGATGAATCTTACCTTGGGTCATGCATTTTTTTTTTAATTGTAGTAAAATATATGTAAACATAAAAATTTCCATTTTAATCGTTTTAAAGTATGCAATTCAATGGCATTAGCTTCATTTACAATGCTGTGAAACCATCACTACCATCTGATTTCTAAAACTTTTAAAAAAAATTTTATTTATTTATTCACGAGAGACCCAGGCAGAGGGAGAAGCAGGCTCCATGCAGGGAGCCCAACGTGGGACTCGATCAACAAAAACTCTGTCACTCAAGTCACATTTTGTATTCATCAAACTAATACATACCAGAGCTGAAGCTACAATCCCTTCCCCACCACTTCCTGAATCCCGTCCAAGTCCTAAGAGGCACCAATTGCAGCGCCGGGTAATTTCTTTGACCTTATCTTTTAATTCTAACACTGATTCTTTTGTTCCCCCTGACATTCATATACTTATTTTACAAGTATTTCTTCTTTTTCTGTTGTTGCTTTTTCCTAGCATCCTGTTTTTGTTTTATGAAAACAATAGCTCCTCTGGAAACTCAGAATACACTGATCGAGGCCTCCTGATTAATTACTAGGACTTTACCCTCTGGTCTCTGCTCCGTGAGGTTTGCTTTTGCTTCATTTTTTTTTTTTTTTAACTGCAATCTTCAAAGAGATGTGGAAACCATTCAATATGTGAAGAAAATGGATTTTGCAGACAGAACTAATTTTGGAGACTAGGGGGAGTAAATTTCTCATTAAAATAAAGAGAATTCAGGGCAGTCCGAGGGTTCAGCGGTTTAGCGCCGCCTTCAGCCCAGGGAGGAATCCTGGAGACCCAGGTTCGAGTCCTGCATCAGGCTCCCTGCATGGAGCCTGCTTCTCCCTCTGCCTGTGTCTCTGCCTCTCTCTCTCTCTGTGTCTCTCATGAATAAATAAATAAATAATTTTAAAAAATAAAATAAAGAGAATTCAGTCTTATTAAACGATACATGTAAGCATATACATATATGTGTACGTAGTGCATGGGTGTGTAATTCCAGGAAAGTGGTAGGTGCGGAGTTTATGGTGGCTCTAATTTTTCTTTTTTTTGTGCTTTCCTGACTCAAAAACAAACCCCACGGCATCTACCATGTGTATGAGCTGTGCCACCAGAGGGCACCAGTGCATGAATTTCACGATTGTTACCATAAAACCGGTGCTTGGCTCTGGCCTGGGCCCCCAGCTTTCTTTAAAAATTCAGAAGGGGGGGGTGGCGGGGAATTCAGAGCAGTGAGATCTTGCCGTTGGCAACAGCATGCTTGGGGCTAGAGGGTATTATGCTACAGCAATTAAGTTTAGGCAGAAAGGGAAATATCATATGATTTCACTTATATTTAAGAGACAAAACAGATGAACATAGGGGAAGAGAAGGAAAAATAAAATAAGATAAAAATTGAGAGGGAGGCAAACCATAAGAGATGCTGAATTCTAGGAAACAAACTGAGGGTTGCTGGAGGGGAGGCGGGCGGAGGACGGGATGACCGGGTGATGGGCGTTACGGAGGGCACGCGACCTGCGAGCACTGGGTGTTCTATGCAACTGGTGAATCACTAAACACTACCTGTGGAACTAATAAAATAAGTAAAATAAATAAAAATTAGAATACTCAGGTATTTATTTTACTGAATAAAATCTGTGACGTTTAACCAATAAGTTAATCATAATCTTTCCTGGATGGCAGGATCTGTTTAATTGTTTCAATAGTTCTCTTTTCTTAGTCTTCAGCAATTACTATGCATTATTTGAGGGATACAAATCAAAATGATATATCTCTGTAAAATAGTTCAGTTTCAGCATTAAGTGCACAGCTCTCAACCGTTGTGAGGAAAAGAAACTAGCATAAAGGTACAAAATGGTGACTCACTAATTATTTCCCTGTCATTATTTCAGATTATCACTCCAAAGCTAATCTCATGAATAGACTCATCAGAATGTTCTTTTTTTTTTTTTTTTAAAGATTTTATTTATTCATTCATGAGAGACACACAGAGAGATGAGCAGAGACATAACGCAGGCAGAGGGAGAAGCGGGCTCCATGCAGGGAGCCTGATGTGGGACTCGATCCTGGGACTCCAGGATCACGCCCTGGGCCAAAGGCAGGTGCTAAACCGCTGAGCCACCTGGGCTGCCCAGAATGTTCTTTTTCATCTAATTCCATTAAGAAAGATTGAAGACACTTCCCTCTCCACCACCTCCTATCTCCATGTTTAAGAACTCTATAATTAGGTCTCTCATTTCTTTTTAAAAATGATAATATAGGGATCCCTGGGTGGCACAGCGGTTTGGCGCCTGCCTTTGGCCTGGGGCGCGATCCTGGAGACCCGGGATCGAGTCCCACGTCGGGCTCCCGGTGCATGGAGCCTGCTTCTCCCTCTGCCTGTGTCTCTGCCTCTCTCTCTCTCTCTGTGACTATCATAAATAAGTAAAAAAAAAAAAAAAAATTAAAAAATGATAATATAAATCAACCATATAGAAAAGAATAAAAATAATACTAAAACATACACACTTCCATTACTATTTTTTTAAGTGTTAACGACTGGACATATTTGGTTCAGATCTTTTTATTATTATTATGTTTTATTTATTTATTCATGAGAGACATAGAGAGAGAAGTGGAGACACAGGCAGAGGGAGAAGCAGGCTCCATGCAGGGAGGGACTCGATCCCAGGACCCCGAGGTCATGACCTGGGCCTGGGCCGAAGGCAGACGCTCACCCACTGAGCCTCCCAGGTGCCCCCTTTTTATTCTTTTTAAGAAAAACTAAAAGGACACAGATGCAGCTACTGTTACTCCCCTGTTCTTTTCTTCTCATTTTCCAGAAGTAACTACTCAAGAGATATTAGTGGCTATTTTCCCTGTGGATGCTTTTGTGCTTTTATTAGCTTTGCATATACCATTGACAGTCTATACAAATACATGTAATATACTATTTTGTGTTCTTAAAATGTATAGACCTTGATTCGTGTTGTGCATATTCTTTGCTGCTTGTAGTTAACAATCAGCATTATCAACACCACTGCATCTAGATCCTGTTTGTTGATTTCTTATTATTGTATTCTATATTGCAAGTATATCAGATTATTTATTTTTCCTTTATAAATGGGCAGTAATTATATAGATGGTGCTTTAATGAACTTTCTTGTGCATCTTCCTTTGCCTATATATATGTTTTTCTAGGGTATATACTTGGAAGAATTCCAAGTTGCACTATGTATGCAATTATCTAATTTTCATAACAGCTTGCATTTCCCACATTACCAGGGGGACTGAATAACATCTCAAGTGAAGACACATTGGACTATTTTTTGAAAGTCAGTAGAGCTAGATTTCTATCTTGTATCATACTCTACAAAAAGATTTCATACAAATCAAATCTTTAAAGTTTAAGACATTTAAAAATCACATTATAAAAGCAAAGCAGAAAAAAAAGTAAAATGTATTTATAGTGTTAAAGGATATGCAAATCACCAGTTGTGACTCAGTGTATAACTTTTAAGGCCTCTGGATGAGGAAAGATATCACAAACAAATTTGTGAAAGAAACATCCAAATAGAAAAACTATTTGCTCATACACTAGAAGAATTAATATCCATTGTATGTAAAGTGCTCCTAAAATCAATAAACATAAATAACCCAGTAGAAGAAAATGCAAACTATATGAAAAGGAAATTCACAAAAGAATAAATTGTCAGTAAACATTGAGATATTTAATAATAACCGTACAAAGAGAATTTTTTATCTTTCAGAATGGAATATGATATATTTGACAGTAATGTTAGAAGGACTTAAACTCTTTATGAGACTATGCATTAACATAGGTTTTTTTGGGAGAAAACTTGTCAATACATACTGGGTTTTATTTATTTATTTTAAAAGATTATATTTATTTATTCATGAGACACACAGAGAGAGAGGCAGAGACACAGGCAGAGGGAGAAGCCGGCTCCATGCAGAGAGCCCGACGTGGGACTCGATCCGGGGACTCGATCCAGGGACTCGATCCGGGGACTCCAGGATCACGCCCCAGGCCGAAGGCAGGCACTAAACCGCTGAGCCACCCAGGGATCCCCCGCACACTGGGTTTTAAAGATTTATTTTTTTTATTTTTTATGATAGACACAGAGAGAGAGAGACACAGGCAGAGGGAGAAGCAGGCCCCATGCCAGGACCCCGACGCGGGACTCGATCCCGGAACTCCAGGACCACACCCTGGGCCAAAGGCAGGTGCCAAACCGCTGAGCCACCCAGGGATCCCCCACACTGGGTTTTAAAATGTAATTTTTCTCTGACCCAGAAAAATTTAAGCATATTAAAATTGAAGTATAACAGTTGTAGAAAAGTATACAAAATGAGCATATCTCAGGGAAAATCACAAACCAAATATGCACATAAACCATAACGTTTCCTTCTAGGGCTCTATCCTTTGGAAAGATTGCCAAAGACAAAGAGGTTTAGATAATGATGCCAACTTCCATGTATTTTATTGCTGTTTGAATTTTTAAAATTCTGTTATCTTGAAATTTAATTCCAAAGCTGTTTCTGTCTAATCGCAGCTCTGCTCTGGACGAGGAAGGGAGTGAAATAGTGGATCCTGGGGCCCAAGATGAGAGGGAAGCCGGGCTCCCTCCCGTGCCCCTGAGGCAGTGTTGGAAGCAGCAGCATCAGTGGGAGGGGGCTTGCGACCTCCGTGGACATGACCCCTGGAGAAAGAAAGCAGTGGGAAGGACCTGAAGGACCTGCAGGATTGCAAGACGTCAGCGCCCCCAGGAGATTCAGAAGTTTCCCCAAAGGGTCCCTGGGGGCTCAGCAGTTGGGATGCCTGGGTGGCTCAGTGGTTGAGCATCTGCCCTCGGCCCAGGGCGTGACCCCGGGGTCCCAGGATTGAGTCCCCCATTGGGCTCCCTGCAGGGAGCCTGCTTCTCCCTCTGCCTGTGTCTCTGCCTCTCTCTATGTCTCATGAATAAATAAATAAAATCTTAAAAAGAAAGAAAGGACACTGATACTGAGGGACAACAGGCCGTGTGTGCTGGCCTGCACGCCCCACAGATGCTCATCAACCTCAGGGCGTCCTGCGGGGAGGGGCCGTTGGGGCGGTTGCAGGTGGCCGTTCTCGTTCCCTAGCTGGCAGCCTGACCTCGCCGCCCTAGCTCCCAGGACAGGTGTGTTGGGAGAACAGGAGCTGCTGGGAACCGAGGAGCCATGGTCCGTCCCCCACCCCACCCCCGCACAGGGCTCGGGGCCTTGCCCCCCAGGCGCCCAGAAGGGAAAGGTAAGGACTTTTCCAGTCCATGTGGTGATAACCCGGTTCCCAGCAGGTGCCCGACGGGGAGTGGGGGGCGCCCCCGAAAGGAGCTAGGGGACAGGACTTTCACGGAGACAGAGAAGATGTAAGAAGCTAAGAAGGGAAATTATTTGATTGGTGGTTGTTTTGAGCTCCCTTCGTTTGGGAAAACCTGGTTGGCTGCTTGGGATTGGTCGTCCTTAGGTTTTGATTTTTTCACCTGGAAGCTTTTTTTTTTTTTTTTTTTTTTTTTTTTTTTTACCTGGAAGCTTTTCAAGCTTAGATTTTGTTTGCTTCCCCAGCCGACCCGGGTGTCAGAGCCGACTCAGGCCCACGGCTGCCGGCTGCCCGCCGAGGGGGAACAGGTGGCCTGTGGCCTGTTCGTCCCCTGGGCTCCCCTCCAGCCCCTAGAGGAGCCGCTGATCCTCCAGCCTGTGCACCTGCGGGGGTGGCACCATCCAGGCCTGTCGCCCAAGGCCCTCCTCGCGTGGGCCCCTGGCCCTGGCCCGGGCTGCAGTGCCTCTGGGGCTTGGTGATTCTCAGCACCTCGTGTGCGTGGGGTCATGCGGTTCTTGTTCCTTTGAGACTGAATAATTCGGTTGACTGGGCGAGACTCCCCATGCTGCTGCACGCACAGAACCCCCTCTTTGCCAGGCGCCGGAGAACCTCCCTGTGCACTTTGCACGTGCTGTCTCTGCGCACGTCCTCGGAGGGGCTCCCGGGCCTGGCACGAGTGAGGCCGCCGTGGACACGGGTGTGCCAATACCTGCTCAGCCCGATGCTCTCCTGTCCCTTTCTCCTCAGGTGGTTCCTTTCCACAGAAAAGTGGAAAAGGGAGGGAGGCATATTCTAGGCTCTGGACATCCTCACCTCAAGGAGAAACAATGTACTAACAGGCTGTTTCAATTGTTGAATGAGTTTACGCTGGAGCTGAACCAGTGCATGGGTTAGCGGGGTCACTTCCCTGTGAGTGGGTGCCTCATGAGAATGTCACGCTGGTAATCCACACAGTAAGGGTTCTGCCTTCTTGTCTACACATCCGGGTTGTAGCATAAAGTGAATTTTTTTTTTTTTTTTTTTGCATAAGGTGAATTTTAAGATTGTTCTTCATGATGATTATCGCACTCAGGTTAGAGATGTGGCAAAAATGTCCGTAATTGAGGCCAGCTAACATTGCCTTTTGCTAAGACTACTGCAACTGAGCATTGGTTTTTAGCTTTGCTTTTCCAGACATTGAATTTTACCAGCACAGCCCAGATTAAGCAAATGTGTTGCTGTACGTTAACTTAGAATGAAATCATACAAATTAAAATGAGACCTAGAACTGCCAGAGAGACTGATTCTTATCCCTTGGTCATTTTCCAGTGGGCTGCCTGATTCCAGCAACCACGGCAAGGAGACCTGAGTGCAGGATCTTGGTGAGTTTTATCAGCCATCTGATAGCCTGATGCGTACGTGTCTAGTGAAAGGAATTTCCCATCGTGAGTATAATATGTTCTTGCTGATTTGTTTCTATGATCAGGCTTCTGGGTGACACTAGACTCAGTGATCCCGAACTCTGGCTGAAACTTGGCATTGCCTGTGGAGCTTGTTAAGATAATAGATGGCCACGTCTCCTCCACCCCTAGTGAATGCAATAAATCTCCAGAACCTTCAGCAATTTTGTTAAAGTTTTACCAAAGATTCTGGTCCATGGGTGAGGGTTGAAAATCACTGGACCAAATCTTTGCAGCTAGGTTTTGGCAATCCCTTTAGGCTGGCACTGTCGGTCATGGATTCTGTACTTGTGTTCCAGGTTGGCTGAAGTAAGGTCCTGCATGAGGAGCCAACACCCTATTATTCCTCCATTACAATCCTACCTAGAGATGCTCATCTTTGAAGGCAGGTGAGTAGTGAGTACGTTCCCTGAATTTCTGTAGAGGCCTGGAGGTGGTGGAGACAGATGTTTAAGGAGTGATGCTCAATTCCATCAGGAAAAGCATTTCTTTAGGTCAGATCAGATGTTTGACAGGCTAATAATTGTTTCCCAAGACACATTTTTTTCGATTCTTCCTTTGAGTACTAAACTACACTCTCTGGATTCCTTGCCTTAAATGTGTCCTTGGCACTAAGTTCTGGCAGCGTTATGTGAGTCGAAGAAGTGGGAGCCAATTCCTAGCCATGTTTCCTTCAGAGACAGCTGGTGTCTCTCCTCACTTTCCATTCGGGGCACTGATGCACCCACAGGTGCATGGTGAGCTGGCTGCAGCCACCTGCACAAAGGCAACACCTTAGAGCGCCAGATGCGGTACAGTGGCCCCCTAGGAAGAGCCCAGTCCTTCAGTGATCACACAGAGCACAGCCGCCAACCCTGGATTCTTACGGGAAGGAGAAGTGGACTTTTATCTGTCGAGGTGCTGTATCATAGGAGTCTTTGCGGTGTCACATTCCTCTGTGCCGTAATGACAACAGAAGCCTACGGGACCAGTCGTCTCAGATCTTTACTTACTTGTTGCATCCCTGTCACTAAACCCATCTCCAAAATGCCAGAGTCAGAATGTCAACAAATGAGATACTAACAGACTTTCACTGTCCATTTGTCTAAATGTGCCACCTAATGTCTTTAGGTGGTAATAGATTTTTTAAAAAATATTTTATTTATTTATTCATGAGAGACACACAGAGAGAGGCAGAGACACAGGCAGAGGGAGAAGCAGGATCCCTGCGGGGAGCCCAACGTGGGACTCGATCCTAGGACCCCGGGGTTATGATCTGAGCCAAAGGCAGACGCTCAACCATGGAGCCACCCAGGTGCCCCGCATCATACATTTTTAAAGGAGAATACCAAATGGGTTTATTTTGGCTAAGAGACAAAGATGGTATGTATTTTTTCCCTATTCTTTTTTTTTTTTAAGATTTTATTTATTTATTCATGAGAGACAGAGAACGGGAGGCAGAGACACAGAGGGAGCCTGATGTAGGCCTCAATCCCAGGACCCAGAGGTCATGACCTGAGCTGAAGACAGATGCTCAATGGACTGAGCCACCCAGCCGTCCCTTCCCTACTCTTACAAGTGCTGTTGCCTACAGTCCTTCACTGAGTAATTAAAATTGTAAATGAATTTTGCATCACCACTTCACACCACTAGGATTGTTATTATATATATAAAAAAAGAAACTGACAGGTTTTGGTGAGGATTGGACAAATTGAAGCCCTAGTGCGTGGCCGGTGAAATGTAAAGTTGTGCAACTGCTATAGAAAAGAGTGTGCTGGTTTCTCGGAAAGTTAAAAGAAAAAAAAAAGAATCATTTTATGATTCAGCAGCTTGACTTCTGGGTATAGACCCAAAAGAATAGAAAGTAAGGACTCAAACAGATATTTGTGCATCCTTGTTCATAACAGCATTGTTTGCAAGGCCAAAAAGTAGAAGTGACCAGAGTAAGCGTCCATCGATGGATGAATGGATAAACAGCAATGTAGTATAAACATCTAATGGAATATTATTTAGCCTTAAAAGGGAAAGAAACTCTGACATGTGGTACAACACGGGTGAACCTTGAAGACATGATGCTAAGTGGAATAAGCCAGGCTCAAAAGGACAAATACTGTGTGATTCTATTTACATGAAGGATCTAGAGTAGTCAAATTTATAAGAGACAGGAAGTAAAATGGGACACTTATTGTTTAATGCATACAGTGTTTCATTTTGCAAGATGAAAAATTTCTGGAGACAACCGTGTGAATGCACTTACTGCCGCTGCAGTATGCACTTAAAAATGGCTAAAGCAGTAAATTGTATGCTATATATATCTTACCACAATTTAAAAAAATTACTGTTGTATCATATCAATGGATTCTTTTTTTTTTTTACTATTTTATTTATTTGACAGAGAGTGAGTGAGCACAAATGGGGAGTGGCAGGCAGAGGGTGAGGAAGAAACAGGCTCCCCACTGAGCAGAAAGCCTGACTTGAGGCTGGATCCCAGGACCCTGGGATCAGGGCCTGAGCCCAAGGCAGATGCTCAACCGACTGAGCCACCCATGCACCCCTATCAGTGGATTCTAACATAAAGAATAAATTGTGAAAAAAAAAAAGAATAAATTGTGCTGTGAGTCAAGGTTATGGACAATATTCATCACATTAGTTTGGTATTATTGAAGAGCGAATGCTAATGGAGACTGGATGACAATCTTTTGAAATCTTACGATGGGTAAAGCTGAAAATTATGGTTTTGATCTATCTTAAGGAATCCAGCGGATAGAGGCTGGGATCTGGATTTTTTTTTAATGCAATACTAGATTAAAAAAAAAAAAAACAATCCATGTAAATAATCCTTGTTCTAGTTCCACGATTCTAGTTCTAGGTTGTGTATGGATCGGACCATTTATCTGGAGAGAAGGAGATAACATCATGATGATTTCATGCCTTCTTTACTGTACTATATCCGACTCTCACAAATATATTGTATACTGTATAGTCCCAAGATAGGTGGAATGAGCACAGCCCAGGTGAGATGGCCCATAGCACGTGCCCAGGCTAGCCTACGTGCAGAACTTCTTTGGCTGGTGTATAGGAGGTTGACTTTTAGAGCATGTCGTGAGATTTCTAAAGTTTGATGGGATCCTCATTCATTCAGACATTACAATCAAAAGTCACAAGCTTCCATGTGAAGAGCAGTTTGATTTTCTGGTATTTTTTCCCTAGTCGCCGAAACGGTGTCTGGCAGTACTTGGCTCTAGGCCCTTATTTATGTCAACTGGTTGATCAAGTAAGCTCTGAGCTCTGATTCTGAAGAGAAGAACAAAGACTGGGGAATAAATGAGTAATAAATGAGTAGATTGGGTTTCAGTGCAATGTGAGAAAGTAATAGACACTATCCCTGCCATCTCCCTTCACTACTTCTTATCCCATTTTCCATGAGTTGTTGAGAATCATAGTTAAAGGATATTAAGGAACTTCACAGACACAGGGAGAGAAATTATTACCTGTACCGGAAAGACAGATTTCCTTTATCATACAGATTCTCCAGCCTTTTCTGGAAGTGGCGTATTCTCAGATGAAGCCACATCTACTGGCAAGTGAGGAAAGGAACTGTAAATAAATGTGACTGTGCCAGAAAGTGAGGAATTGTTTGGGATTTTGTGAATAGTGATGTCTAAGCTAAAGCCAAAATGTGGGAATCTACAAACACAGCATTGGACAATTGAAAAGTACGTCAGGGAGCTTGCTATCCCGAATGTTTAGGTGTTTATCCTGAGGTGCCTCCTACTAGAATCTACATCTTCAGGTTCTCATTGAGCATTGCGTTGTATGGAAAGAACAGAACAAGTGAAATGTCCACAAATATAGTACTGGAAAGTTGAATCGCACAATTTCTTGAGGAGCTTCAGGTTCGTTTCATTTCAAATTATGCTACAGAGAAAGGCAATTCCAAACCCCAAAGCCCCACATAGCCATACTGGAGAGACTTCACTAGGTCAATGCACTTTATTAGTTCTACTCAACTAGGGGTTCACATGAACACAACACAGGAGTACACTCCAGACGACCATTTCCTGTTTCTCTTGGAGCTGGCTCTCTGTCACTGCAGGCGTTCATCCTCATAACACACTCAAAATGTGCTAAAGTACTTGACCTTTTTGAAACCACTTCTCAGAGCGCCATCAACCAACTTAGCCCACGTTGCCTTTGCATGGTGTTAGGAGAAGAAAGGGAGACGGTGGATGACTAAAATGAATGGGATCAAAATGAGCATTCTTGATTTTGACCTGCAAGGATCAGTATGGAGAAGGTTATATCCTCCTACTCTTGCCTTCTTAGAGAATATTCTTTTAGAATGGCTACTTTTTTGCATTGTGGTAGATGTTGGCTTTCACATCATTATCCAGAGCCATAATATCATCTACGTAAACAGGAACAATTTCCTGAATATTATTTTGCCATCGACAAGTAATAAGGACATAGCCCTGCCTATAAAAAGAGTCATATTCACAGTCTGTCATTTTAGCTCCTCGTGTTAAATTACAATAGACTCCTTCTATTACTTCCTTGCTCCTGTGACATTTCTTAACTCCATTCTTACAAGGCACATGTAAGTTTTTACAGGTCTTTTGCACGTCCTCATATGCTATTTGGAGGAAGAAATGTTCTCTGACACAACTGAAATTGTTGTGAACGTTTTTCATCTTGATTTCTTCAGTACAGTAGGCTGAATCAGTTAGTGGTCTTCCAGGATCGATAATAATACGCCTTAGGAAAGTATCTTTGGTAGGAGGTTTGGCAGGTCCTGGGCTGTATATGTCCCCCAAGTAATCTTCAAACTCTTCTAGCTTTTCATCTGTGAAATCACCAAAGTTCTTCAGAATTATAAATTGCAGTGGCTGCATCATCAGCAGGAGCAGCAGAGCCAGGGGCTGCATGGTGAGCAGAGTCCACATGTCCTTTTGCGGAGACTAGGAGAGATAAGGAGATAAGTGCCACTGCCACAGTGTGTCTGCTTTTGTTCCTCAGCCACATTAACTCCTGCTGTTCTGAGCTCTAAGACTTTGGACAATTTTCAAATTGACAACTCAGAATATATTTCAATATTTCTGAAACGTGGACTGAAAAGTAGCCCATGGTCAGCCTGAAAGACTGTGGACGTGAGAGGAGAAGGTGAAGGGAGAAGGGAGAGAAAAGGAGAGAGGAAGAAACAAGGAAGGTGAGGCAGAGAGCAAGGAGGGGTGGAGGGCAGGCAGGAGGAGACAGGAGCCCAAGGTGGCCGTTGGGGAGAGAGGCCGAGAGGGGCTCCTGGGCTCTTAACCCTCTGGAACAGATGCCTCCCTTCCCTTCTTGGGAGTTGGGAACCTGCACTGCAAAGAGCCTAAGTGACCCCCACACCCACACTCCCTGTTCCGGGAGGACAAAGATTCCTCATCTTGTGACTTCTCTTTCTGCCTGGACTGCAGATGCCCGGGGAGAAGGGATGGAGCCAGGTGGGGCGGTCAGCAGAGCACCACCTGCTGCTGCTTCAGGCGCTTTCACCGCCACCCCTTCGCCTGGGGCTGCTCCGTCCCCTGGGCGGCCTCTCTTGCCTCTCCGGAGAGCTGCGGTGGGGTTCCCCATCCTTCCTTGTTCTCTTCGGTAGGCTTCCTAGGCTTCCTGTTTCCGGGGTGACCAGGCTTCACATCCCCAATCTCTCTCCACTCTGCGTCGAAGAACTATTTTAAAGCGTTCCTTGCGAGAGCCTGAGCAGTAGCACCGTGTGGCAGGAACGGTGCCCTGCTGCTGGACGGCAGGGCAAAATCGGCCCCTCTCGAGCCAAGTGTCATCTTTCACAGAGAGCCCCAGGGCCTAGCTATCGTTTTCCATTTCTAGTCCAAAGCTGGCTGCTAAGCATTAATTCTCCAAAGAGGCTTTCCTCCCAGAGAGAGGCAGGCACCTGAGGTATGCTGGGGAACAGGCTTCCAGAGCCACCTCTGCCCATGACCTCTTTACCGCGCTCAGTCTTTGGGGTGTCTGGGCCCCAGAGAACGGTTGTTTCTAGCTTTGGCTGGAGAGGTCCTAACACTGAGGGTATTGGCCTCCCCTGCGAGCGCAGGAGCTTGGAGTGGAAAGGGACGAAAACAAGTCTGAGCAGCTGAATACATGCAGTCTTGGGGTCACCCCAAAATAAAATAACAATAACAAATAATCACGGCTAGCATAAGGAGCGGTGATGGGCCCCCCTGTGCTAAGCGCTCTCGTGCACCATCTTCATCTGCCCAACGACATTTGATAAACAGGTTGCTTTTTAGTATTGTTTTTGGTTCTATTGTAATTAGCCTCTCTTGGTGACGGGAAGTCGCTGAAAACCTTACACTGGCCCCAGCAGCAGCCTGGGCAAACCCGGCTCACGGGCCCTTCTGACGGCCCGTCTCTTCGCTGCTCTAGGGCCTGCACCAGTCCGGTTTCCCCTCCTGGGGCTACTGTGTCCCTCCTCTGCTGTCCTCGTAGCTCTACCAGAAACCGCGAGCGCACGGCCAGGTCTAGAACCGTCCCCGAGCCCTTGGGGCGCCGCGGGGAGGGCCGCCGGCCGAGGCCTAGCTGCACGTTGCAGGAGCAGGTTTTCTTACTCCAAGGCCTTGGCATCAGGAAGTCCCCCCTTAAGGCCACCTGAGGGGTTCCCATTACTCATGACCCAGACACTCTGACTTACGTGGAGATGGAGACAGAGAGCCCCTGATTCCAGGATGGATCCGATCGGTGTCGATGTGAGCAGTCAGAGGAGTCAAGAAATGCAGGTGTTGTGCACACCCGACGGAAGGCTGAAGCAGGAGAGGAGAAGTAGACTGAAAAGGAAAACCGGCGGGTGGACAGGGGAGGGGTGGCCCTCCCTCCCTGCCCTACTCTGAGTCCTCCCTCCCTCCCTGCCTGCCCAAAAGCTCATCAGGCCACCCGTGGCCCAGGGAGGCTCTTCAGGAGAGCACCCCGTCATCGTGACCGTCCAGGGAGCTCAGCACACACTCCCACAAGTGAAAACTTGGAGCCACTGAGGCATCTTGGACTGGAGAGAACCGGACAGCAAGTGCATGGATGGCAGAGCTCAGGCTCCTGCCCAGGACACACCTTGGGCTTGTCTGCGACACCTCCTTGATTTTTTAAAAAAATATTTTTATTTATTTATTCATGAGAGAGAGAGGGAGAGAAGCAGAGGCACAGGCAGAGGGAGAAGCAGGCTCCACGCAGGGAGCCAGACGTGGGACTCGATTCCAGGTCTCCAAAATCATGCCCTGGGCTGAAGGCGGCGTTAAACCGCTGAGCCACCCAGGCTGCCCCCTCCTTGATTTTTATAGCCTAAACTTCTTCTTCTTTTTTTTTTTTAGCCTAAACTTCTTAATCCTATAGTTATGAATTCAACTTGTAGTTTTTGTCCTTGTCAAAATCCTTTCTCATCCTGAAAGTGTATACATTTTCGCTTCTATCCTATTTTACTACTTCTATGGATTTTTTTTTTTTTAATGACTTAAGTCTTTTACCCATCTGGAATTCATTTATTTTGAAGTGTGGTAAGAGATGGGTTTTGTTTTCACATGATTTGTCCATAATCCCAGTATCAGTTATTTGGGGAATGAAATCCAATCCACTGTCTCATCTCTTATTTATTTATTTAAACAAAACTTTTTAAAAAAACAGTTGATGCTTAACCAACTGTACCATCCAGGTTCCCCTCTCACCTCTAACTTAAAAGTTACCTTATGGGGCCCCTGGGAGGCTTCATTGGTTGAGTGTCTGCCTTCGGTTCAGGTCATGATCCCAGGGTCCTGGGATTGAGCCCTGAGTCGGGCTCACTGCTCAGTGGGGAGCCTGCTTCTCCCTCTCCCCTCTGCTCAGGCTCTCTCTCGATATCTCTGTCTCTCTTTCAAATAAATAAATAAAACCTTTAAAAAAAATAAAAGTTACCGTATATGTTAAATAATTCTGTTCCTGAACTGTCTATTGTTTTTTGATGGTAGTTTTATCTATTTGTGTGCCAGTGATATGCTTTTCCTTATTCTCATTTGACAAAATATTTTGATAGCTAATAAAGCAAACCACATCCATTCCTCTGCTTGTTCAAAAACCAGCACAGAGAGAACAGAAAGTCGATTACTGGTTGCTTGGGGGCAGAAGAGAGGAATGGAGATGAACAGGAAATGAGCAAGACAGACAGACAGACGGAAACAGAAAACACAGAACAGATGGCACTGAATCATGCTCAGGCGGTGTTTCTTAAGTTTTCACCTGGCAGCCTCACAGCAGAACCACCTGGCTTCCCTCTGGATTATAGATTCCTTGGTTTTTCCTCAGACCTCATGAATCAAAATCTTTGTGAATGGGCCCATAAATTTGCACGGTTAACAAATTCACAAGGTGAGTCATAGCCCACTAACGTCGGGGAAGCACTTCCTTATACCCATAAACATGTAACTGATGGTATAGAAAACATCCCCAAGTAGCGTGGAGAGTGTTAGGCCTTCTCAGCAAATGTTTTTGGAAAAAAATTGAGTTGCATTGCTTTTCACCTTTTAGCTGTTGTGAATAACACTGCTTTGAAAGTGGGTGTACAAACATCTGGTTGGGTCCTACTTTTCCTCTCTGCTTGTAAACTTGCTTGGGAGGGTTCGGGCAGCTTAGGTCTATAGGTGGGGAAGAGCCTGAAAGGGACTGTGGGTCCCAGGCCTCTTCTATGACGCAGGTCCTGAGTCCCTGGTCAGGACTCTGTATTTAACCACTATTTTTACAAAAGTAAAAGATTGAGAGGAGTCATGAGCCCCTTAGACGAATATATATTCCAGAGAGATTATTAAATGGTCTTTTAAAAGCAGATTATTTTTAAAATGCAAGATTTTGAACAGATCTTACAATGGGCATCAATGGATTATGATCATAAAATACTTATATAGCTTTAGTCACAAAGGGAAAAACGAAAATTGTATCTTTCAAATTGCTGATAATCATACCTTACAAACTCAATGCTGGTGAGTGTGTACAGTGGGCAATCACACATTTGTGATTAGAATGAAAAAGTTGGCAAATATAACAAAAAGCTTTAAAAAGCTGATTAATTTTCTCTTGTTTTAATAGGATTCTTTTTGTTTTTGTTTTCTCTACAACTTTTTTCTTTGCATTTTTTAAATAGATTTTCCTTCACAATGGAGATATAAGGGTGATAAGAGTTTACAAATACTCTCAAAGTAGTAATTCTTTATATAGATACATAGTG
This sequence comes from Canis aureus, assembly GCF_053574225.1. NCBI lineage: Eukaryota > Metazoa > Chordata > Mammalia > Carnivora > Canidae > Canis > Canis aureus. The sequence goes on from NC_135623.1 coordinate 24,480,106, forward strand.
GCAAATAAGAATGTTTGTAATTGTTAAGATTATTTTGAGGATACAAGGCCTATCTTTTGCCTACTTCATTTATTTATTTATTTATTTATTTATTTATTTATTTATTTATTTATGATAGTCATACAGAGAGAGAGAGAGGCAGAGACATAGGCAGAGGGAGAAGTAGGCTCCATGCACCGGGAGCCCAACGTGGGATTCGATCCCGGGTCTCCAGGATCGCGCCCTGGGCCAAAGGCAGGTGCCAAACCGCTGCGCCACCCGGGGATCCCCTTTATTTATTTTTTAAAGATTTTATTTATTTATTCATGAGAGATACACAGAGAGAGGCAGGGACACAGGCAGAGGGAGAAGCAGGCCCCATGCAAGGATCCCGATGTGAGACTCGATCCCAGGACCCCGGGGTCACACCCTGAGCCAAAGGCAGATGCTCAACCGCTGAGCCCCCCAGGTACCCCTATCAAAAGAATATTTTTAAAACAACATTAAGGATATTAAGACAAGTATATATAGTAGAATATTTTTCACAATTTTGGAGTTAAGAAAGGATGTTTTTATTAAACCAAACAAGAGCACAGCCACAAAGAAAATTATTGAAAGACTTGATTACAGACACACAGACTGAATTACATACCCATACACACAAGTACACAGAAACCTCACCCAAAACAGATAATATAATAATAATCCCTAATAACAAAAGACACCCCCCCCCCCTGCAAAAATTTAAAAAGCAACAACTTGGAAAAAAAATACTTTGAAAACATATTCAGTATAAAATTGCTTCTCAGACTCAGGTGTAAGCAAAGTGTGAGTTTCTTTTCTAAATCCAACATATCTGTACCAAAACCCCAGCTCTTAATGGTGGCAGCAAAATTTTCCTCTGTTAGTATTTTAGATGTCTTCCACCTTTCTTACATAATTAGGAAAATCGAAGTATCTGAATTTGTCCTGGTAAAAGAGAAAGTTCAGCTTTGGCATGTGGGTGTTGAGTGGCGACATCCTCGCAGTTTCTCTTGTTGTTACAAACTGTCTTACTATGGAACACAGTGCTGTTGTTGCCTCACCTTTTAGATAACATTCTTAAAATCTTAACTTTTTAAAAAAAGATTTCATTTATTTATTTGACAGAGAGAGAGAGAGAGAGAGTGCGCACAAGCAGGGGGAGCAGTGGGCAGAAGGTGAGGCCGAAGCAGGCTCCCTGCTGAACATGGCTCCTCGGGGCTCCAGATGCGGGGCTCCATCCCAGGGTTCGATTCCAGGGCTCGATCCCAGGACCCTGACATCATAACCTGAGCTGAAGGCAGCTGCTTAACCCACTGAGCCAACCAGGCACCCCTTAAAATTCTTAACTTAAAAGTCATCATTCAAAAAAAAAAAAAAAAGCCATCATTCTTAAAACATTTACATCCCTTAGAGCCACCACCAAGACTCCGAAGTATGACAATTTCTTTTGTTATGAAGAATTCTCTTTCTTTTCCAATATTGTACAGCAATAAAAACAAAATGCTCATTTAGGCTTTAACAAAGTATTCTTATTTCCTATGAAATCTGCATTCAATCCATGCATTTCTTAGCTTTTGCATCAGCAACTCACCATGAGGGTAACTCTGCCATGATATAGATACCTTCCCACTAGAAAAGCAAGGCAAGGTCATTTAGCTCCAAAAATTTTAAGGAGCCTGTTTAGATAAAAATACTTTTGATTTTTTTTTAAAGATTTATTTTCAAGCAATCTCCACACCCAGCGTGGGGCCCAAACCTACAACTCAGAGATCAAAAGTGGAGGGCTCCATGGACTGAGCCAGCCAGCTGCTCCTAGATGTGGTTTTATTTTTTTAAATTGTATTTATTTATTTTTGTTTATTTTTATTTTTATTTATTTATTTTTTATTTATGATAGTCACATAACTATCACTCAGGGATCCCTATTTTTATTTTTTTATTATTTTTTTATTTTTATTTTTTTTTCTAGATGTGGTTTTAAAATGAAAATGTAGAAGGGCACCTAGGTGGTACAGTCAGTTAAGCTTCCAACTCTTGTTTTCAGCTCAGGTCTTATATCAGGGTCGTGGCATCAAGCCCTGTGTTGGTCTCTGTGCTCAGCATGGAGTCTGCTTGAGTTTCTCTCTCCTTCTCCCTCTCCCTCTGCCCCTCTTTCTGCATGTGCTCACAGGTATGCACACTCTCTCTCTCAGATAAATAAAGAAATCCTTGAAAAAAATGAGAATATAAAAAAGGCTTAATATAGTTTTCCAGTCAAGATGGAATAACATGGACCTGATTTACCCTCCCACCTGAAACAATTTTTAAAACGGACAAAATGCGGGCAGCCCCGGTGGTGCAGCGGTTTGGCACCGCCTGCAGCCTGGGGTGTGATCCTGGAGACCCAGGATCAAGTCCCACATCGGGCTCCCTGCATGGATCCTGCTTCTCCCTCTGCCTGTGTCTCTGCCTCTCTCTCTTGTGTCTCTCACGAATAAATAAATAAATAAAGTCTTAAAAAATAAACTGACAAAATGCTGGAAAAACTACTTTCAAGACACTAACATCAGACAACAAAACACACTGAACTTTGGGAGACAGGAAACTAGCAAGGTGAGCCATACAGTTTGCTTGGGTTCTGCCTTGAGAGAGATTCCAGACAAAAGTGAGGGGATGACAAGCTTAGGAAGAGCCTGGAGACCACGAGACATGAGGAGGAGGAACTGAGGAAATGAGGAGGCCAAGAAATGTGAGTTCATAGGACAAAGTACCAGAAAGGAAAGAGCTGCCTTGAGCAGAGCCTTGAGCTCAAGTATGCAGCAGAGGACTGTTTATCACGTGTGGGGGAGAAAACCACCTGCAGCTGGGAAAAATAACTTGTCTACTTGTCTAAAAGGATCAGAGGAAATAGTGCCTCGGTCCATGAGCCAGGCTGGAAAAAGTCAAAATTCATGGGGCATTAGACAGCACTAGGGAAGGTCTTGCCTCAGTAGCAGGGAATAATTAGCCCTAGATCACCACGGATCTGCATCTTCATAACAAATCAAACGGATTGACGTGGTTCCAAATAGCTGATGTGTATCCCAGAAAAAAGATCAGGGAGGTTTACATGAATACAAGAATATCTTTGTGAGTTAAACCAAGAAGGTGGAATTCACAATGTCTGGCATCTAATCAAAAATTACTAAGCATGAAAGGAAGCGAACACAAACCATAATGAGCACACTAATCATCCAATTGAATTAGACCCCAAACAGGCATAGAACAAAGGCATTAAACCTATTATTATAACTGCACTTATGTGCAGAAAATTAATTAGATTCATGGGCAATAGAAAAAAATCAAATTTATAAAGATAAAAACTAAAATGTGTGAGATAAAAAATGCACCAGATGGGATTAATGGCAGATTAGATATTACAGAAGAAAGCTTAGTGAATCTGAAGGTTCCAGAGTTAATTCAAGTGAAACAGAACAAGGAAACAAAGCAGAGTGAAAAGAACATCAGCAGGCTGTAAAATGAGTTCAAGCGACCCCAGATGGACAATTTGAGTCTCTGAAAAAGAGAAGCAAAAATTAGGAGAAATAGTGGCCACTTGCAAAAGTTAATGGAGAGTATAAGTTCACAAACCCAAAAAAAACCTCAACAAACTCCTAGTACAAAAAAGAAAAAAGAAAGAAGAAAGAAAGAAAGAAAGAAGAAAAGAAAAGAAAAGAAAAGAAAAGAAAAGAAAAGAAAAGAAAACCGTATCAAGGCACATCATAACCAAATTGGAAAGCAAAAAAAAAAAAAAAAAAAATCTCATAATGAAAAGAAAAACCTTAGAAGCAACCTCAGAAAAATAGATATGCTATGGCCAGAGAAACAAAGATAGGAATGTTAGGGGTGACATTAGATTTCTTATCTGAAACAATATAAGTAAGAGTAGGGTAGGAAAACATTAAAGTACTCTAAGTAAGAAAATTTCAATGCAGAAATTCTATATCTGGCAAAAAATATCTTTAAAACCTAAGGCAGGGATCCCTGGGTGGCGCAGCGGTTTAGCACCTGCCTTTGGCCCAGGGCGCGATCCTGGAGACCCGGGATCGAATCCCACATCGGGCTCTCGGTGCATGGAGCCTGCTTCTCCCTCTGCCTATGTCTCTGCCTCTCTCTCTCTCTCTCTCTCTGTGACTATCATAAATAAATTAAAAAAAAAAAGACTGTTTAAAAAAAATAAAATAAAACCCTAAAGCAGAATAAAAACTTTTTCAGATTGCAGAGTTTAAAGAATGTATCACCAGCAAACTCTCACTACAAGAAAATTTAAAGGAAAGGCAAACAGGCAGAGAGAAAATTAATACCACTTGGAAATGTGAATTTACACAAAAAATAAAGAAATTATAAATGGTAATTTCATGGCCAAATAAATATTATTCTTTTTCTTACTATTTAAATTTATTTAAGATAAAACAGACTACAGGTGCCTGGGTAGCTCAATGGGTTGAGCATCTGACTCTTGATTGCAGCTCAGGTCATGATCTCAGGGTTGTGAGATTGAGCCCCGTGTCAGGCTCTGTGCTCGGCGCAGAGTCTACTTGTCCGTCTCACTCTCCCTCCTCCTCTGGCCCTCTCTGCCCCTCCCTGTGCTTGTGCACACACACACACACACTCTCACTCTCTCTCTCTCTCTCAAATAAATAAAATAAAATAAAATAAAATAAAATAAAATAAGACACACTAAACTAGTAGCAATGTGTAATGGGATTTGTAACCTATTTCAAAATAAGATGCATGGTGAACAATAACATAAAATCTGAGAGGAGAGGAATATAAGTATATTATCCTAAGGTTTTTATACTGTAAGTGAAACAGTACAATATCAGTTGAAAGTACACTATGATAAGTCATAGACATACACGGTAAAGCCTCATGCAACCACTTAATTAAAACCAAGAGCTATAGCTAAAAGCTAAAAAGCCAACAAAGGAGATAGAAATGGAATCATTAAAAAAAATTGGTAAATCAAGTGCAGGAAAAGGAAGCAAAGGATAGAGGAGACAAAAAATAAATAGCAAGAGTTAGACTACAACTAACCTGTATCAATAATCTCATTAAATACAAATAATCTTAGCATACCAATTAAAAGCTAGTGATAGACTGGATTAAAAAACAAATTTCAATATACATCTTCTACAAGAAATACACTTTATAGGAAGATAAAAATAGGTCAACAATAAAGGAAGTGGAAACATATACTGTACTAATGCTCATCAAAAGAAAGCTGGAGTGCTGAGCAATATCAGACCAAGTAGATTTCAAAACAAAGAATATTACCAAAGCTAAAGGGGGTCAATTAACCAACAGGACATAACAGTCCTAAATTTTTATGGCCCTAAAAATAGGGCTTCAAATTACACAAAGCAAACAGAACTATAAGGGGAAGTGAACAAATCCAGGATTATAGTTTGAGCTTTCGATATTTGCATCTCAATAACTGATAGATCAAGTAGGCAGGAAATCAGCAAGATTATCGAAGACTTGAGTGAAATCCACAATTTACCCCAACTGACATTTATAGGATACTCTACAACAAAAGCAAAATACACGCTTGTTCAAATGCCTGCAGAACACTTACCAGGATATACCAAATTTTCTGCCACAAAACAAGTCTTAATAAACTCAAAAGGATTCAAGTTAAACAAAATATATTCTCTGACACTGGAATGAAATTAGAAATGAGTAAGAGAAAGACCTCTCAAAAATGTCAAAATATTTGGAAACTAAACCGACCAATTCTAAATAACTCATAGGGCAAACATGAAATCAAAATGGAAATCAGAAAATATTTTGATCTGAATACTGTTGAAAACAATCACATAGCATAGCAAAATTTGTGGGATGCTGTTAGAGCAGAATTGAAGAGAAAACTGCACTACACATCTGCATTAGATGCGATGCATATAGATGATAAAGGACTTGTATCCAGAACATGTAACAATGAAAATGCAAATAATCCTATAAAAAATTGGAAAGTGTTTTGACAATTGAGAAAAGAAGATATATGTGGATGACATGACAAACACATGAACAGGATGTTTAATGACGTTAAAATGCAATGTAAAACCACAAGGACATGCCACCAGACACCTACTAGAATGGTTAAAATTAAAATGACTGACCTTACAAAGTGTGGGTGAGAATGTTGATGAACTGGGTCTCTCATATACTGCTGGCAAGAATGTAAAATGAGTTTTTTAGGAAGGTAAATAAACATCTCCCATGTGATCCCGCCATTCCCCTACTAGGTTTTACTCGGGAGAAAAGGAAATGTACGTCCACACAAAGACTTTTACATGAATGTTCACGGTAGCTTTATTTGTAATCGCCAAAAACTAGAAACAACCCAAATTTCTACCATGGGGTAAATAGATGAGTGAATTGTGGTAGATCCACGTAACGATATGCCACTCAGCAAGAAAAAGGAATGAGTTATCATTACACACAACAACATAGATGAGTCTCAAAATAATTGAGTTAAAGAAGCCAAATACAAAATAGTACATAGGGGATCTGAGAGTACATAAAATCTGAGAGGAGAGGAATATAAGTATATTATACTAAGGTTTTTATACTGTAAGTGAAACAGTACAATATCAGTTGAAAGTACACTATGATAAGTCATAGACATACACGGTAAAGCCTCATGCAACCACTTAATTAGAACCAAGGTTTAATTGGGTGGCGCAGTGGTTTAGCGCCTGCCTTTGGCCCAGGGCGTGATCCTGGAGACCCGGGATCGAATCCCACGTCGGGCTCCCGGTGCATGGGGCCTGCTTCTCCCTCTGCCTGTGTCTCAGCGCCTCTCTCTCTCTCTCTCTCTCTCTCTCTCTCTCTGTGACTATAATAAAAAAAAGAAAAAAAAGTTTGTCTTTAAAAAAAAACAAAAACAAAATAGTACATAGTGTATGATTCCATCTCTATAAAACTCTAGAAAATGGAAATTAATCTATAGTGAAAAGATTAACCAGGCAGATCAATGGTTTCTTGGGGATTGAAGGTGGGGACAGGTGAGAGGAAGGAATAGCTAAAGGACATGGAACTTGGTAAATGTTGGATATGATTTAATGGACACAGACGTATGTCAAAACTTAGGAAATTAGGCAATTTAAATATGTTCAGTTTATCATATGTCACTTCTATCTCAATAAAGCTGTTTTATTTTTTTTTTTTTTAAAGAATTTATTTATTCATGAGAGACATGGAGAGAGAGAGGCAGAGACACGGGCAGAGGGAGAAGCAGGCTCCACGCAGGGGCCTGATGTGGGACTCGATCACAGGACTCCGGGATCACGACCTGGGCTGAAGGAAGGCGCTCAACCGCTGAGCCATCCGGGGATTTCCACTTTCAGGGAAATGTATTTTCTTCTTTCACTCCTGGCTATGGCTCTCTTTAATGGGCCTAATACTGAAATCTCTGGGAGACCAGCACATGTTTCACTACTGCTCACTACTGCTCACTACTGTTACCTGGCCTGAAATACAAAAGATGTAAACAACTCACATGGCATATGTACAGAAACTCACCTTATTTGGTGATGGAAGAGAGAAAAATGCATTATACATTTTTTTTTTGTCTCTTAGAGAAGGACAAAAAAAAAAAGCAACCAAATTAGTATCTTAATAAATGATCCTACCATGCACATAGCAGGAAAGGTGGTGATATCTGTAATATGTAAAGAAAATCACTTCCTACTGATAAAAAAGAAGCCGTTGGCCAACAGAAAATAGTGTTTGTAAATGACCAGATATCATCTGAAAAGAATCTCACCTTGAGTAGACGTGAACAGATTCATATATATATATATTTTTTACAGATTCATATTTTGATCAGAAAATTGTGTTCACACAATGGAGAATGGCTGGGCAGGCTTGAGAGTGTGTCGGAAGAAGTCAGGAAGTGATTGGGAAAATCTTAAATGAAAATTGGGCAGAAAAAGGGATCCCTGGGTGGCGCAGCGGTTTGGCGCCTGCCTTTGGCCCGGGGCACGATCCTGGAGACCCGGGATCGAATCCCATGTCGGGCTCCCGGTGCATGGAGCCTGCTTCTCCCTCTGCCTGTGTCTCTGCCTCTCTCTCTCTCTCTGTGACTATCATAAATAAATAAAAATTAAAAAAAAAAAATTAAAAAAAAAAAAAAAAAAAAAAAAAAAAAATTGGGCAGAAAAAAAAAAGAAAATTGGGCAGAACAGAAAGGAGATAAATGATACACTTGAAAGTTATTTAAGGACATAAAAATCATAGGACCTGCTGTTAGGATGGATAAAGGAAATCAGGAAAATGTGTCAAAGATAAATTCCTTGGGTTTTTCCGTAGCAGTTTTGTTGAAGTATAGTTTACATAACATAAAATTCACTCATTTAAAATGCACAATTCCGTGACATTTAGTAAATGTAGAGTTGTACAATTGTCACCCAATCCAATTTTAGGACTGGATTTCCATGGCCTCTAAAAGATCCCTCATGTGCATCTGCCATCACTCCCCGTTCTCCTGCAACCGCTCCTCTATTTTGTGTTTGTACTTAACGATGGTTTGACTTTTTAATGATTTTTTTTTACTGTATGACGATGTGACAGCGGTACACATTCAGCAAAAACTGTTCTTCGAACTTTGATTTGGACGTTTCCCGGGGGCTGGCTAGGGACATGCGATCCCATGCTCCATGATGCTGGGCGGCCACGGGTGATGAGGGCAAATGTCGGGGACACCCACAGCTATTCTTTTTTTTTTTTAAGATTTATTTATTTATTTATTTATTTATTTATTTATTTATTTATTTATTTATGATAGACATAGAGAGAGAAAGAGAGAGAGAGGCAGAGACACAGGCATTGGGAGAAATAGTCTCCATGCAGGGAGCCCGACGTGGGACTCCATCCCAGGACTCCAGGACCACGCCCTGGGCCGAAGGCAGGTGTGCAACCACTGAGCCACCCCGGGATCCCTACTTACAGCTATTCTGCACCCGTTCCAAGCTTTCAGTTTACACTTTTAGGACAGTATTCGAAAATCTCATGAGCTATCCGACCCCTTGTTACAAGGTGGGCTCTGTGTTAGACGATTTAGACCCGCTGAGGCTAAGGCCAGGGCTCTGCGAGGACCCTGCTCCAGGCACGTGGCTTTCTTCTACTGCAGTCAACTGGCCACGTACCTCCTCTTACAGAGGCACTTAGGGTTGCACCCAGGGCCAACCTGGATAATCCACCTCTCAAGATCACTAACTTAATCACATCTGCAGAGTCTCTTTTGCCATACAAAGTAACAGTCGCCAGTTCCAGGGATTAGGACCTGGACATCTTTGGGAGCCATTATTCAAGCGTTACAAGCCTCTAGGGAAAGCTGCAAACCTATTATTTATTCTAACACTCAAAGGATCCAGTACTCATCTGTCTACAGCAATCTTTCCACCTACTCCTACTTACGTGTTTGTTCCCGTTCCTAGTACCTTTTTCTTCTTCTCTTCGAATCTTAGCTGTTTGAATGGATCATTCATCAACGTCAAGATTTTAGTTTTCATAGGTACCTACACTAATCCCTCCAGGCAAAAGAGACACATATGCCCCTCTTTCTCTTAGGATATTATTCTATTGTCCTGTATCCAATCCTCTGTGGAGTGAGGGTACATTTATTTATGCTTTTTCCTCACTGTAGCTGGCAAATGCCTTACATATGGAAGTTTCTCAACTGCTTGTAAATATCTATAAATATCTATAAATATCTACTTATTAACTGCTCTAATTGCCCCCTTAATAGGCCACGTCCCCGTAATCTCATTACAGTTCTCTCCACCAGGTCTAAGGGCCCATTCAACCAGTCTGGACTTACACAAACATGTCTTTCAATTATTATTATTGTTATTTAGATTGATTTATTGATTTATTTATTTAGTGCATGCAAGTGGGAGTGGGGGGTGGGCAGGGAGAGAGGAAGAGAGAGTATCCCAAGCAGACTCCACACTGAGCACAGAGCCCGACTCAGGGCTGGATCTCATGACCCTGAGATCATGACCTGAGCTAGAATCAAGAGGATGCTTAACCAACAGAGCCATCCAGGCACCCCACCTTTCAAGTTTTATAATTTATGATAGATGACTGCCTGACATGAGAAATGAAACTAAAAAAAATCATTAAAAAAAAATATATGATTTTATTTATTCACTCGTGAGAGACACAGAGAGGTAGACAACAAGCAGGCTCCATGCAGGGAGCCTGATGCAGGACTCGATCCCCAGACTCCAGGATCACGCCCTGGGCTGAAGGCAGGTGCTCAAGCGCTTGGGCCACCCGGGCATCCCAGAACATATTTTTGAGCTGTAATATAATTTGCTCCTCACTGAGCCACGTTCATCGCCATAATCGTACTGTCTGGTAATTAAGCACAAAACGAAGTAATTCATTTAAACAGTTACAATGAGTATGATTTTCATAAAGACAGCAGAGCAATTCCAGGGCTTTCTAAAGGAAGACAAGGGAGAATTTAGCAGAGCAGAGAGCTGCTGGCAGACCAGCAGAGGCACCCATCAAAGGGGCTTGACGTGTACCCAGGGGGAGTCCAGCAACTCATGCTGTTCTTGTCCTTTTCTTTTCTTTTCTTTCTTTCTTTCTTTTTTTTTTTATGATAGTCACAGAGAGAGAATGAGGCAGAGACACAGGCAGAGGGAGAAGCAGGCTCCATGCACCGGGAGCCCGATGTGGGATCCGATCCCGGGTCTCCAGGATTGTGCCCTGGGCCAAAGGCATGCGCCAAACCGCTGCGCCACCCAGGGATCTTTTTTTTTTTTTTTTTTTATGATTGTTCTTGTCCTTTTCCACCTGGGTGAAAGTCAGAGCTCCGTGTTCCAGGAGCCGTGGGCTAACAGGTGCTGAAACCATGACAGATTGAATAGTGGCCTCTAAGTGAGGTGGCCTGACTCCAGAAACCTGTACAGCTTGTCATGACGCCTGATCATTGTGTTTGAATGCAAGACGCACAAAGTCAAGTGATGCAAAGCCTGAAAAGAAAATAGAAAGCAGAAGCCACCATGGGTGCAAAAGGGAGACGATGGTATTGAGGGTGCAGTCTGGGCAAAAGGGAGTTCGTGTTGAGGGTGCGATCTGCGCAAAAGAAGAGCACACGGATGTTGGATGAGAAAGGGATATGAGTAGAAAGGTGTCAGAAGTGGAGAAATAAGAAATAAGTGTGGGCATCTCTCAAGAGCCCATCCTTCCGTCCCTGCTCCTGTGTCCCTACTCCTGCCAGATTCTTCCTCCAGGGGGGTCCTGCCTCCTGTGGCCAGGAGGGGGGTTTAATGGAGTGGTCTGAGAGCTCAGCTCATGTTTCCATAAAAAAGAACATGGGGTTCTTAGAACAGCCTGAGCTGGGGCGAGCGAAGGGAGCAAACTGAGCGGCACAGCCTGCAGCTTTCATGCCTCGGGCTCCGCCAGCCTAGGGCCTGTTCTTTGACCATTTGCAGGACAAGCCCTAGGGGCCTACTCAGGCCCCCAGTGAGATCCCAAACTCAAAGTCATAAGGGCCAGAATTAGTCAATTGAGTTGAGTCCCTTACCTATAGAGGAGGGAGGAGTGTCATCAGTGAAGTGAAGAAATCAAATGTGCAGAGAACCTGAAAACTAGGATGAGGCTTAGTCCAACCTGTTTTCCAGAGAGACAGCAAATGTAGTAATTTGTTCTCCCGGGAGGAATACACGAGAATGTCCCCCCTTCCTGTACCTTTACCACCACTATATGACCATTTTAAATCTTACTTCTGCTGGTTGGACAGGTAGAAAATGATATCACACTGTTTTTATTCATATTATATATGTATATTTTTTTAGATTTTATTTATTTATTTATTTATTTATTTATTTATTTATTTATTTATTTATTTATGAGAGACACAGAGAGAGCGAGAGGCAGAGACACAGGCAGAGGGAGAAGCAGGCTCCATGCTGGGAGCCCGACGTGGGACTCGATCCCCGGACCCCAGGGTCACGCCCTGGGCCAAAGGTGGCAATAAACCGCTGAGCCACCCGGGCTGCCCTCATATTATCTTTAGTAGAAAGAGGGGAAAAATCTCCAAATGTTTATTGACTGTTAATTCTTCTTTTGTTAATTTTCTGTCTGTGTCCCTGACTTATTTTTCTGTAGGTGTATTCATCTGTATCTTATTAAATAGACAGCTCTCTTTATATATTAAAGACACCAGCCCTTTGTCAGCCATATATACTGCAAACGTTTTTCTCTAATTTTGTGTAACACAGTGCCCTGGTCTAATGGTAATGAAAATAGTAATGATAGCTGCCATTTAATTCTCAGAACAATCTTGTGAGGTGAGGTTTTCATTCAGGAGCATTCCATCATTATTTTTTCTGTAAAGTTATGGGCGAGTTTGCTTTCTCTTAGAAAATAAAGATGAAGAAAACAAACAAAAAAGTGGAACTTTTTCTGTCATAACTACCCAAGGACTACTAAAAGGTGTTACCTTTTTAAAATTTCCTGTTAAGTTCCCCTTCCATAATTTTTATGTTCTTGTGAGGGAAAAAAGTAAAACCTGTTTAATCTTATTTGACTTTATGACATTGCTTTCAATAGGCAAATGTTAAATGTGTTAAGACTTGACTTGTGTACTAGTGTTGTAATTTTTCAAGTTAAAAGTGTCCCTAAAGGCCACTTCCTATATCTGATTTTTCCCAGTAAATGAGGCAAAGCAATTCTAAGACCTTCCGCAAACATCTAGCCTTCTGAAATGGAGAGGTGAATCCTTCTGCCTATACAAACAAGCTAGCTATTAGAGGGTGGTTGGGATATGCTACTCTTAGGATTTCAGAGTGTCTTCAAACTGAAATCTCAATGTTCTCAGTAATGAAAAACCTGAGATCAGATGCTTATATAAGGAAAGTGCTAGTCACCCAGTAAATCCAAAAAAGCAAATGGATAAAGCTGGCCATATTTTGCCTTTCTGACATTTCCTTGGGAATCTACAAGAACCTCCCCTATCCCCTCCTCCAATAAGACCATTTAAGTGTGTGTTAAGCAACTACAGAATACTAAATAAAAAGTTTGGCCAAAACCAACCATGAAGCTGCAAAAATAATAATAATAATAATAATAAATAAATAAAGATGAATGGCCAAAAGTTTGGGCTACAGAATCAGACTTCCTTGTCTGTTCCTGGGGGACCACCTACTACGTGCGTGACTTTGTACCTTACCTATAGTCTTTGTACTTTAGTTTCCTCTTCGCTGAAGTGGGATAATAATAATCTATCTCATGGACATTGTTCTGAGAATAAAACCACAATGTGTACATTTTGGACCGGTGCCTGGCACAGTATGAGAGCTCGGTTGTTACTATTAATTTTGTTATCACCTGTTATTCATCCCTGTGGTAATGATCATATGTGACCTTGGAAAAGTCTAATATATCAATAAACATAAAGGTCTAGACATTTAAAACAGCTGCCTTGGCTGCAGCCTGCCGGCTCTCCTGTCGCTGGAGGGAAAGGGTGGCTTTCGTACCTGTGGCACTAGTAGCACGTCGGCTACTTTGTGCTTTTGGAAACATGAGTCCCCCCTAGTGGTGCAGCTGTATTTACTCGCAGGTGTGTCCCGCGGCCAGGGGGCTTCAGGGTAACAGGCTGTGTGGCCAGTCCTGGGACAGCGTGTATGAGACAGGTGCCTTTCGGTGAGACTGGCCTGTGTTGCCCGCCTGCTGTCCTCGGAAGCTCGGCGTGTGGAGGGAGCAACTTTCCGTCTCTCACTGGAACTAGATGTAGGATGCTCTGTACCTAGACAGGTCATCTAATCTAGGGGTGTTCAAACCTCGAACCACATCGGCAAGCCTAACGCTGGTAAAAATCCCACGTGCCGTAGTCCTGTCTCTGATCTACAGAACTCACGGCTCCCGGACTAGAGCCCGGGGATTTGTATTTAATAATAGTTCCTAAAAAAAAAAATAATAATAATAATAGTTCCTAAAGCTAGTAGATTTTTAGGGTAAGGCTTGGCTAACAGAATACAATCTCAAAATACAGCGCATTTAAAAATTTATTTATGTATGTATTTATTTATTTATTTTAAAAGATTTTATTTATTTATCCATGAGAGACACACACAGAGAGAGAGAGGCAGAGACACAGGCAGAGGGAGAAGCAGGCTCCCTGCGGGGATCCCGACGTGGGACTTGATCCCGGATTCCCAGGATCACGCCATGAGCTGAAGGTGGACACCCAACTGCTGAGCCACCCAGGTGTCCCCCAAAATATGCATATTTATTTCTCTGTCATCTAATAGTCCCAAATTAAGCAGTCCAGATGGTCAAGATACATCTTCTTCACGCAAGTGTTCAGGCACATGCTTTCCTTTCCTTTTGCTGCTTAGCCCGTTCGTAGAACACTGTGAGTGACTACAGTTGAGTCACACTCATGTCCATTTTGGGATCTAGCTGTTGGGAAGAAAAAAAATGACGGAGGAGGCCAGTCCACTGTCACAAGACCTGGATATTGTGAAGTGGGACACGTCCCTTCAGCTCAGAGAGCCTGGGAAAAGAGGCCTCTCAGGGAAGCCCCAGGCCTCACTGGACCTCTCTGACTTGAGACCGAGGAGCGTGGTTTGGGGTGGGCAACCCGAAAGTACCATCACAATGGCTGTGCTGCATACCTGAGTCTAAGAAGCCAGGTGTACTCCAGCGTGTGCATTGCATAGATAAGGAAATTGACTCCTAGGGATGTGGCACGACTCAGGCTGGGGGGCACAATGGGTCAGGAAAGATGTGAGAACTTACCTGTGATGTCACGGAGGCTATCCTTATTTCAGCACCTCCCTGGGCCCTTGGAGCCAGGAACCTGTTTTGCTTTAGAATTGTGGGTTAAAGGGAATTTAGTGCATTTTATGTTGGAAAAGCCGAGGGAATGGTTAGAATCAAGAAGGACACTGCTCCTTGTGCTAAATAATCCTCTTACTATGCTTTGCTCAAGCCTGTCTCTACTGCATGCTCTATCCAACTCTATCCAACTCTCTCTCCCATGGGCCTCATGATTGTGTCTGTCTCCTTTGTCCCCTCCTGTCATCCCCTGTAATATCTCTGCCACCACAGGGAGATGACACATGTTTGCTCTCAGGTGTCTTTCTAGCAAGCGCAGGAGACACGTGGGCTCTTCATAGCCAGGCGGTCTTGTGTGATTGCGCTGACTGGGGTGATGCAATGAGAAAGGGAAGACTTCCTAGTGTATCAGGACCAGCCTGGCAACGGAGCGACGACAAGAACTGGGCTCTGGAGTCGGACTCCACTGTAGGAAGGACGTCACTAAAATCTGAACTAAGTCTGGATCAAGAGGAGAGCCTGGGACTGGACTGCTCTGCTAGCGAGAGGGCCTGACCCGAGTTTGGGGAGTGGGCGGTGGCAGCAGCCTCGCTACCTGGAGCCACCCCTGGAGTGGAACCCACGGCCAGTACCTCCCCTCCGGGGCCCTGGGCTCTCTCCCTATGGGGAAGAAAACGGTGAGCCCAGGCATTTCCCTCCGTCACCCCCCCCTGGCTGCCGAGGGAAAATCGAGTGCTTGCTACACCCCTGCCTGGGCCAGGCCACGGCGCCGACGGAAACGCAGCCCGAAGACCCAGAGGATCTGCCCCAGTGCCGCGTGTCGGTTCATTGTCAGAGCTCTGCGGTTCTAATATGAGGATTCCGCACAAAATGTGAAAAATAGGGGATCCCCGGGTGGCTCAGTGGTTTAGCACTTGCCTTTGGCCCAGGGCGTCATCCTGGGGTCCCGTGATCGCGTCCCGTGTCGAGCAGGGAGCCTGCTTCTCCCTCCGCCTGGCTCTCTGCCCCTCTCTCTGTGTGTCTCTCATGAATAAATAAATAAAACCTTTAAAAAATAAAAAATGTGAGAAACATTAGGCAAATTGATATATAAGGAGGAGTGATGCACAGTAAGAAAAGCGCTACAGCGATGTGACCTGTTCACGTGCCTGTATTTGAAATCAGAACCTTAAATAAGCGTGGTCTCGGGAGGGGCACGGAGAGGGGACAGGGAGTGAGGCGCGCCTGGCAGGACAGTCGCGCGGACCTCGTGCAGGGAGCTGGGCCCCAAAGCGCAGAAGTGAACCGCTGGGAGCAGAAAGGTCCAGGCACCTCCTAGACGAGCTTCAAGAGCCCCCTGCGCACTTGGCACAGGCTCGCCACGTCTCCTGCTGCTTGGAGGCCACCCGGGGTGTCCACGCCGGGCCCAGCCAGTGCGGTGATGACAGCCTTGCTCTGGCGCCTGCTGTGCCTGTGATACCTGTGACGCTTGTGACGCCTGTGGCGCTGAGGATGAGGAGTGGAGGTCGCTCCCGGTCACTTGGGTGGCAGCCCCGGTCGTGTGCACAGTGCTCACACTTATTTGAAAAGAAGCAGCGACAGTAACATCCCGGCACTCACCCTGCAGTTCTCTAGTGTCACAGCCAGAGCCACTGAGCGTCAAGTACCAACACCGGTTTGGGGCCTTTTCTCCTTGATTTTGTCCCCGGGGGGTGGATGCCGCTTCTTGCGTCTACAGCTGAGTGATGATGGCACCTGGTTTGGCTCAGAGAAGCGGGGGGACCTGTGCTGGAGGAGCAGGTCTACACTTTCATGTAATTCTCCACAATTCCGGATTCTTTCGTTCCTCCGGTTCGTACAGGCGACCGAGAGGTCAGTGTAGGGCTGCGAGGGCAGGTGTGGAGGGCGGGCGGGCTGGCGACGGGCCTTCCTCAGCGGGACTCGGGGCTCGGGCTCCAGGCCCGGAGTCAGGACACGGGCCACTCGCTGCCTGGCCTGTTGGGGACCCGCCTGTGTGCGTGGCCAGGTCCTGCACTGGGGTTCTAGGGGCATCGGGGGGCACCGGGGGCACCGGGGGGCATGGGCGCTGGGGGACATGGGCGCCGGGGGGTCACTACTAAGGCGGCTCACTGCCCAGCCTGCCAGGGACCCGCCTGTGTGCGCGGCCAGGTCCTGCACCGGGCGCCGCGGCGTAGGCACGGAGGGTCACCTGCAGAGGCTGAGCTGGCCGCGGGGGCTCCAGGTGCGGCTGTGCCAACCCCCGCCCGCAGCCGGAGCCGTGGGGCCTCGAGTCGCTAAGTCCCAGCTCAGCTCGTGTGACCACCGGCTCCCGGAGCTCGTCTGCGGCCACCGTGTCCTTGCGAGGGCCGCCACCGCTACCTGGGCCGTGCCCCCGGGCAGCCACCGTGTCACCTCCCGAGAACCCGTGATGGGGAAGACGGGACATCGTCGGTCCCCCCGAGGCTGGTACGTCTACATAAGAGTCACGTTCGTTAGTGACCCACGAGTCTGCGCCCCGGACACCACTTGCCAAGTCACGTCGCCCCTCTGCCCCTGAGAGTCCTTCCTTGACTATGTTGGGGAGGCACTCGCGACCCCTGCAACACCGAGCCAGGCCGAGGGGCAGCAGGGCCCGGGTGTCCAGCCCAGGTCCCGGGGAGCCTCGGCTCCAGGAGGAAGCTCGAGAAGGGGAAGATGGACATAAGGACGTCTTGTCCTTTCTTTACGGCACCGGTCCCAGGGCTGTCCCTCCACGTGAGCTCGGGCGCTTTGGTGGGAATCCTAGTGCCCTGCTTGGAGCCCCCCGCTGCTAATCCACCCCTGCACAGTTTACTCTGTTCCTTTGACCTCAGTTTCTCCCATGTGAGAAAAAAAAAAAAAGAGGGACCCCCGGGGGGCTCAGCGGTGGAGCGTCTGCCTTCAGCTCGGGGTGTGACCCGGGGTCCTGGGATCGAGTCCCATGTCAGGCTCCCTGCATGGAGCCTGCTGCTCCCTCTGCCTGGGTCTCTGCCTCTCTCTCTGCATCTCTCTGGAATAAATAAATAAAATCTGAAAGAAAGAAAGAAAGAAAGAAAGAAAGAAAGAAAGAAAGAAAGAAAGAAAGAAAGAAAGAAAGAAAGAAAGAAAGAAAGAAAGAAAGAAAGAAAGAAAGAAAGAAAGAAAGAAAGGTGAGAATTATATAAGGGAATGTGTTTAAAGTGCCCCAAACCAAGTAGTTACCTCTCCCTTCCCCCTCGTCTCCTGTCCCACTGGGAGGGCCTGCGGTCTACACCGTGGTCATGGTACTCTCGCCCAACACGGCCTTACTACTACCGGGTCTCCCACAGCCTCACATAGTGCCTGGCACGTGGCAGCCATTTCAAACCTGTGATCTCCCCCATTCTCACCCCCCGCCCCCCTGTCATGGAGTTTCTCGTTACCAGCTCCTTGGGCACGTGGGGCCGCACACAGAGAACCCAGCCTGTCAGCAGGGCGAGACCCGAAGCTGTTCTGTTTCCTGGAGTCTCTGTTGCTGGTGTCAGAGAGGGAAGGAGGGAGGGAGAGTGGCACGAGACAGAGGAGGGGACGACAAGCACGGGTGCTCAGAGGACCTCATAAAGTGTGGGTCCGGCCGTCAGAAGCCCTGTGACGTGGGCAGCAGCACTGTTTCCTCTTTTGTGGAATCTTCCATTGTAGACTTTAACCCACTGATTTGTTTTTAGCTTTTTTGAAAACCTACAGCATAGGGGATCCCTGGGTGGCTCAGCGGTTTAGCGCCTGCCTTTGGCCCAGGGAGTGATCCTGGAGTCCCGGGATCGAGTCCTGTGTCAGGCTCCCAGCATAGAGCTGCCTCTCTCTCCTCCTGTCTCTGCTCCCCTCTCTCTCTATGTCTACCGTAAATAAGTCTTAAAACAAAAAAAAAAACCTACAGCATAGATGACATTGCAGAGCATTTTATATGTTCCTTTTTTTTTTTTTTTTCAAGTTCATTGATATATAGAGTTCTTTTTTCCTCCTTTTTAGGGCTGCAAATTCCTTGAGCCTGGAACTTAGTTTCAGCTCCTTTTCATTCTGTGCAGAATCAGACACTGGACACAACACAACATGGCTTGACTAGTGTGGAGGATCCTTTACTTGAGATCAATGCTGGGAAACTCAATGAAAATCTTAGAAAGATCGGTTGTAGAGGGTGATAATTCTTTTGCTCTAGAAAGAATTTCTTTGTCTCTCTCCTCTAAGGGCCTCATTCCATTATATCTCCTGCATTTTCACTCTTACCTCCTAACTGTTGCTCCTTGTCCCTCCAATCCTTAGATACACTACTTTTCTTTTTTTTTTTAATATTTTATTTATTTATTCATGATAGACATAGAGAGAGAGAGGGGCAGAGACACAGGCAGAGGGAGAAGCAGGCTCCACGCAGGGAGCCTGACATGGGACTTGATCCCGGGACCCCAGGATCACTTCCTGGGCCCAAGGCAGGCGCTAAACCACTAAGCCATCCGGGGATCCCCTACACTACTTTTCTAAAAACATCACTTGCAATGACATTATTTCAAAAACCTTGAGATATTTCTATGGCCAGCTGGAGGTTATCCAGTCCCCTGGGACCACTTAGTCAAGGCCCTTCTTGATCTAATCTCAACCTGCCTCTCAAGGCTGTCTCTCATTATTTTGGTACACAAACCTGCTCTAGTCAAATCAGCGTGACCCACCCTTCTCTGAATATACCCTACTCTGGCTCTCCATTTTTGGCCCTTTCATGACGGTCTACCCTTTTCCACCTCTTCAAAGTCCAATTCAGATCATATTCTTTCTTTAACACATTTTTCACTACTTAAGCCCACCAGATCCATTGTTCACTTCCCCAATCTTCTTATCCTTCATTTCTTATTTTATTATTATTATAGTATCATTGACATGCAGTGTTAGTTTTAGATGTACAACATGTTGGTTCAATAATTCTATATAATCATTTGCTTCTTACACCACTTGACAAGAAGACATGTGGACTTATATTTTTATTATATTTAATTTTAAAATGTTCTGTGTGTGAAATTAGAGGAAAGACTGAGTACTAAGAATATATAAGCCTTGATAATTGGGTTGATTGAGGGACGCCTGGGTGGCTCAGCGGTTGAGCATCTGCCTTCCGCTCAGGCCACAATCCTGGGTCTGGGGATCGAGTCGCATGTCAGGTTCCCTGTGAGGAGCCTGCTTCTCCTTCTGTCTATGTCTCTGACTCTCTCTCTGAGTCTCTCATAAATGAATAAATAAAATCTTTTAAAAAATTGGGTTGATTGATTATTGATTGACGATTAGGAATTAAGTGGATGTGTTCATGTGTGTGTCTAGAGCATAGACATGCTGCTGGTTGAAGGGACAAGGGAAAGAGGATTTGGATTTTTTCCTAAATGTTCTCTACTGTCAACATCAGTAGTGAGGTGATAATAGGAAAACAGAAAGACAATGAGGAGAAAAATGAAAAGGAAGAAGAATGCAGTTTCCACACTGAAACTATTTTTCTGAAATATCTTTTTCAGGTGCACAGAATTCACAGCTACCTGGGCTTGGTTTGGGCTGCTAAGGTGCCCATCTAAAAAAAAAAATACCCTCTCAGACTACAAATGCTTAATACATTGCAATTCATTTGAGTTGGGTTTTGATCCCATTGACTGAAAACATTCTGAGAATAGATTCCATTGAGAGTCTCAGTTACTTACAGCTTAGTGGGAATGCATTTATCTGCAAGATTTTTGTTTCTCCTTAGAAGGAGGGAGGTTAAGGGAGGAAGGGATGAAAAAGCAGCTGGAAGGAAAAAAGAGCCAATACCGCCCAGGGAGAGGGGAAGGACAAGGAATCAGAATTCTGAACACAGAAATGGGGACTTCAAAGACACATTTCTGCCACTTTAAAATTTTGCCCAAGAAACGATGCTGCTTCGGGCCCCAGCAAGTCATCTGCTGGGGACCAATTGATCCTGCTCAGCATCTGAGGGCTCCGCTTCCTTGGTGACCTCCAAACTTCCAGAAAGACAGCGGGACCCCACCCCCCCCCCCCCCCCCCCCCCGCCCCTAGAGAGGTGGGTAAGGAGCAAGCTTGCCCGTGCGCAGGCTGCTCACAGTGGTCAACATCCTGCCTCTCTGAATTCACGCAGTTGGAGCTCGATGCTTGCAAATGATGGAGCTAACAACCAGCATAGGTGCCCCCCCCTTTTCCATCTGACCTTCCGCTAAATCCAGATAAATAATGCAATAGTCGGAGTCTCTCAGCTGAAAAGATGAGAACAGAAAGGGCCTCTAAGGCTCGTGCGCTGCCGGTGCCCGCTGCAGCTCACCATGTTTTTGGTTCTCCCGGGACGGCAATGTCATACCTCAGAGTCAGTGACCCCATAATCTGGCGCTTAGCTGCCCTTCTTCCTCACTACTCTCTGTACTGACCCTGGCCTCCCACCAGGAGAACTGGAATTGTGGAGTAACAGGCCTGGAGACCTCAAAGACGGGCTGGGGCGAGCGCCTGGCTTGCTGGGTGTGAGGACCACTGCTCGGGAAAGAACAGGACTTCACGAGGTTCCCCCCCCCCCCCCCCAGTAAGGAGGCCTCCTCCCTTCGCTCCAAGCGCTCGCCCCAGCCCCGAGGATGCCCTGCCCACGGCTGGATGTGGGCCAGCTGAAGAACCGGCTGTAAGGCCGCCAAGGGGACAGGAGTTAGGACCCTGGATGGCAAGGTGTCTATTCCCTCTGGGATGCCCGAGAGGGACACCGAGCTCTGAGAGTCTCAATCTCTTCCTGGGAAACCCTTGGTCACTCCTCTCACCGGCTCCGAGGGACGTGGTTTCTGACCAGGCAGGCAGTCCTTGCCATCTCCCTTTCCCTTTCTTTCAAGGCTCAGAGGCAGCTGCTGAGTGGGAACAGGTGCAGCTGGAACTATAGGTACCCTTCAGAGGAGACCCTAAACTACTCCAAGTGCCTCTCCACCCAGGAGCAAGCCCGGGAGTGCGGTGTGACCAAAGCAGACGCTCAGTCCAGGCCCAAGACTTAAGGGAGGGTGCCCAAGAGCCCAGTAATCAAGAGTCCTAATATCTCAATGCAACACTTAAGAATCTTAATTTAATGCAAAATAATCTCTGATCATGAAATATCAAAACGCTGTATAATAGGATCTGACCCTATACCGGCAAAACTCACTAACTCATGTCACCTTAGATCCAATCCTGTCAGACTAGGTCTTTATTTAAAACCTGGGTATTTTATTCTTCAGACATTTCTGCATTAAATTTGATTTTTAAAACTCCGTTTATCTAGATTACTGGGATTTTGGGTGCCCCTTAAATTTTGAACATGAAGTGAGTGCCTCCCTCACTTTACCCTAATCCCAGCTCCGCCTCGGATTCACTTTTGGCTCTTGACAAATGACTGCAAGAAAAGGGACAAGAAATTAAAACACATGCAGAGTTTATGATTTATTTATTTATTTATTTATTTTTCAGTTTATGATTTAATTCAGTTTTTTTGTTTTTTTGTTTTTGTTTTGTTTTTGTTTTTGTTTTTGTTTTTGTTTTTGTTTTTAGATTAAAGCAGAATAAAAAGATTCCAGCTCAGCAATACTGGGAGGATAAATGGATTCCTCCCCAGTGGCTACGCAGTTTACTCAAGGCACTACCCAGGCCCATGGTTCAGGTGCACCTCGGTGAGGGCTAGCATCCCTGAGAGAGGGAAGAGACGGTCTCAGGCACTGGTCTCCACTTACTCAACATACCTCTGCAGAGTCACTGGCCCCATGTGATCACAAGTGACAACAGCGAACCCCATTATGGGGGAAATGTGGTACCTGCAGGCGGGATATCTGGTGCCTTCGATGAGCTGACAAGCTGTCATTTTGAACTTTGTCACACTCTGGAAACATAAGATGGAAGAATGGTTCTGACAAACCCTCTTCTTGGGAGAGGTGCACACCCTGTTGATCTCTCGAGGCCTCTCGTGGATGAAAACGTGTTCCTTCTTGCAGGTGTTGTCAGGTCCCCTGATGACTCTTTGTAAGACCATCCGGTTGCAGTACCTTACAGGAATGTCGCTCTGAGGGTAGTCCACGTGCAAGTGCTCCAGGGTTGGCACCTCTCTTTCCTCATGCAGCTCATTCTCCCAGAACAGAAGCAGCAGGAAAATGATCACCATTAGGATCATCAGGGGTAAGAGTCCCTTCACATCTTCTGCCCTAATTCCTGTAGAGTGAGAAGCGACAGGACCTAGCAGAGGGCAATCAGATTCCTCCAGCCGCAGCCCCTGACTGTGCTCCCCAACCCTTGGGATAGTTGACTTCCTTCTCTCTGCTAATTAAACTCTCGTGGGACCCTGCAAACTCCAGCTAGAGGTGCGGCTCTTCAAGAAAGCCCGAAAGTGATAGTAATGTGGTTTTCTATGGCAAAACAGAGTTTTGTTTATTTATTAAAGATTTTATTTATTTATTCATGATAGACATAGAGAGAGAGAGAGAGAGAGAGAGAGAGAGAAGCAGGCTCCATGCAGGGAGCCCGACATGGGACTCAATCCCGGGATTCCAGGATCGCACCCTGGGCCAAAGGCAGGCGCCAAACCACTGAGCCACCCAGGGATCCCTAGAGTTTTGTTTATTTAAATGCTGAATATTACATGCTAGAATCCAAAAGGATTTCTTACTTACCTTAAAATAAAAAAATATGAAATTACAAGAATAAAAAGAAATAGATTGGCATTGGTGAACATCAATATGGAGCAGGCCACAAAAACCTTGACTATATTGGTACGTGAAGCCCAGGCTGTATAGCATTTCTATTAAAACTAATGTCAGCCCCGTATTTCTTCAGCAAATATCACCAAGTAAAAAGAAGCCTACATAATAAAGTAAGTTGAGCCAATTCTCGTACAGTAAATGCAGACAGAGTAAACAGATCAGGAAAGATTGCTACAAAGGAAATGGCAAAACTCTGTTAACTTAAGTGAATGCTTGTGTAGACAGCCACAATACTTGCAAAATGCCATTCATGGCTGTGGCATTGAGGATAGCCACACTGCCACCAGCGGGTGCACCAGCAACATTGTCCTCTAGTAAATTCCACTTGTCGACTGATTTTCTGTTTATACCTCCTTACTTCTTTTCTCAAACGCATTTTTAAATTTTGATAATATCTAAATGTGTTTTAGTGTTAGGCTAATAATTAAGTAGCACAAGAAATACATTTTGGGTGAGTTTTGATTCCTAGAGATTCTCTGGAAATAAAGCAAATAGTTGCAAAAAAAGAAAGAAAGAAAGAAAGAAAGAAAGAAAGAAAGAAAGAAAGAAAGAAAGAAAAGAAAAGAAAAGAAAAGAAAAGAAAAGAAAAGAAAAGAAAAGAAAAGAAAAGAAAAGAAAAGAAAAGAAAAGAAAAGAAAAGAAAAGAAAAGAAAAAAGAAAGCCCTCTCAGGCCATCTCGGCTCTCGGAGTTTAGTGTCGAACTGTTCTCCGACCATCCCTTGTGTTGGGCTTACTCTGCTTCTGCAGGCTCCCCAAGCGCCCCTATTGCTCCCGAACCACCAGAGCGCTTATCATGGGGCGCAGATGTAGCAGGATGCTCAAAACTACCAGGCCTGATTGTTGTTCCCCCTATTGCTGGATGACTCCCTTTCCCATAATTGTCTCAATGCTGATTCCATCCAATTCCACAGGTTTTCGGCCCTATCTACCGATCTGTTTTTCCCAGTTCCTCCCAACCTCTCCTACGCGGCCAGCAACTCTCACCTTTTGTTTTCGCTGCAGCTCTCACAGGCAACATATCCTTGCAATCGTGGATCGTGGACTGTGGACCGTGGACCTGAGACTGTCCTTTGTGTCTCGCTGTTCCTTGACAATAATGGGCAGGGAGCCAGGTGAGTGCGGGGTGGGCCCAAGTAAAAAGAGCAGAAAGGGAGGAGCCTGTGGGAACCTGCTTGGGCGCCGCCGGGGAAGGACAGCAAGTTCCCTTCAGAGGGACAGTCGCGTCCTCCGTAAACCAGCGCGGACTTCCCCAGCGTTTATGGAGCCCTGGTATGTGTCCCACGCAGCCCCCTCTCTTCTCCGGGTGTGCAGGCCTTTCTACAAGCCTGGGAAGTAGCCCTTACCCCCTCATTAAAGAGCAGGTGAGCTGCAGAACGCTTCGGATGGAGGGGGGATGATGAGTCACAACAATTTCCCCCTCTCGACACTCTACAGTCGAAGGCCAAGTTCTAGCAAGCGGCATTCCCACGAGGCCCAGGACCGGACAGAAACAGTCCCCGATGTCGATGTCGACTCGAGCAGGAGCAGGAGGGGGGGTGGTGGGGGAGGAGGAGCTGGGCAGGGGGCCCCATCCGGGGCTCGATCCCAGAGCCGTGGCGTCATGACCTCAGCAGAAGGAAGGCCGAGGCTTAATTGAGTCACCCAGGCGCCCCTACCATTAGTTTTGATAAAGCCCTGGGCTGCTGGCAGAGTATGGCAAAGGTGCCCAAGCCCTGCTGGGCATTGGAATGCCCTGGGCATTTCTCGACGCCACCTTGAGACATTTTGCTCTAACTGCTGTCAGGTGTAACCTGAGTTTGAGATTAGTGAAAGCTCCCCCGGTGGTTCTAATATGGAGCAAAACTTGGGAACTCTTGGGACACCGACATGGGGTGCAGGGGACGAGGGTTTGGTGAAAGACGGTGGCATAAAGCATTGAGAAACAGAAGACGTTTTGTTGCCACCATCTCCTGGTCATTTGATATAGAAATGGGGAAAATTGACTTGATTTTATTACTTCTTGCCCTGAAATGATTTCTCTTTTGGGAGAGACAGCTACGTAGTCTCCTCTGTACACATCGGTGTCTTTCTAACTGGTAAGAAGAAAATGATTTTGGGGTGGAAAATACTGGAAAAGGCTTCAAAGAATGGGTCTCTTTCTATACAATAACAACAAAAGCGTAATTCCAGAGCATGGAAATGGATACCCAGGAGGTTATTATTTACTTTCCCCAAATTCACATAATGGGCATCCTTTCAGAATTGAAACCATTTCGTTTGGGATATGTGTTGCCTGGCACCCCCAAGATGTAAATGCATAGTTTTTTTAAAAAGATTTATTTATTTATGAGAAACAGAGAGAGAGAGAGAGAGAGAGAGGCAGAGACACAGGCAGAGGGAGAAGCAGGCTCTATGCAGGGAGCCCGACGCGGGACTCCATCCTGGAACTCCAGGATCGCACTCTGGGCCAAAGGCAGGCGCCAAACTGCTGAGTCACCCGAGCTGCCCATAAATACATAATTAATTGTTTCTAGTGAACAAATTTTGATTTGCACATTATCTGCAGAAACATTTCCACTGGATAAAGAGAAATAAATACACATATTGTAACATATCCCGCTGGGACTTCCAAGTAGCTGAACTACAAATGGTATATTACGGTTATAAAACCGGAGGCAACGTTTGTTACAAAATTCATCCTCAACTGAGGCAGGTAGCCTTGTCCCTGCTTTTCAGAGTGTCACTCTGCAGAAATTGAGCTGAGCCTGGGTTCACACCAGCAGCCCGGGAGGAAACACCTGTGATGCCTAAAACTAACCAGGAGTTGCCTTCTAGATGTAAGGGCCTCGCTTGCGTCAGCAGGAGACAGACAGGACACTTCACGGGAGAGAAATCTGTCAAAAACAATGAAAAGTCAATCTGAGAAGAGAAAGCCAAAATGAGTGGTGAACGACGCTCAACTTCATTAGTAATCAAATAAATGGAAATTAAGGTAATCAAGAGATCAGTTTATGACTATCAGGTTATAACAAATTAGAACATCTAGGATGCCTGGGTGACTCCCTTGGTCAAGGGCTGCCTTCGGCTCTGGTCATGGCCCAGGGTCCTGGGGTGGAGCCCCACATCGGGCTCCCAGCGCAGCCGGCCTCGGCTTCTCCATCTCCTCCTTGCTCATGCTCTAATAAATAAAGAAAAATAGAAAAATCTTAAAAAAAGAGAGAGACAATCTTACATCAAGTGCTGGCAAAGATGATAGTGGGCATGAAGGTTGGTATGGGGACACTGGAAGACAATCTGGAAGCATTTGGTGAAATTACTGAGGGGTGGTCCCTGAGTCCTTGCCATCCCGTCCCAGGTCCAGACCCTGACAGTTCTTCTGAGGGGAGCGCACGTAGGGGTGTCCATGGAGCCACGACCAGCGGCAGAGCAGGGTTGGAGGCCACCTCGGTGTCCCCGTGAAGGGAGTGGATGAAGAAGGCAGCGTCGGGGGCGGGGGGGGGGGCAGCCCAGGTGGCTCAGCTGTTTAGCTACTGCCTTCAGCCCAGGGCGTGATCCTGGACACCCGAGATTGAGTCCCACGTCGGGCTCCCTGCATGGAGCCTGCTTCTCCCTCTGCCTGTGTCTCTGCCTCGCTCTCTCTCTGTGTATCTCTCATGAATAAATAAATAAAATCTTAAAAAAAAAAAAAAGGCAGCATCAGACACGTGAGATAAAATCATGTTAAGTGGTCTCATAATGCACTAGACTTACAGAGAGCAAAACGACTAGAACTCGAAGAAAACATGGTGCTGTGTGATGAGCGGTAAGAGTCTGAAGGAAGATTCTCCCTTTAAATACTTAAATTTAAAACATCCATGCTCCAAGGTAAGACAGCGTATTTTCCAAGGGGGCCCAATAGCTGAACGGGAGGGAAGAACATGGATCAAGAGATGCTGTGAGAGCGAGAGAAATAGAAGCAGCAGAAGGAATAAAGGGGGAGTAATAAAATTGAATGAAACAAAAGAGAGGCCTAGCATGGGCTGCAAAGGGACTCGGTCCAAGTCTGTCCCATGTGCCTGAAAAGGGAAAGGATGGAAAGATGGAGGGAGGGAGGCAGGAGGAGGAGGAGGCGGAGGGAAAAGAGGAAGGGGAGGAGTTGAAGGATGGGGAGGAGGAGGGAGAGGACAAAGGAGAGGAAGAAGGAGAGGAGGAGGGAGAGGAGGAGGAGGAGGGAAAAGGGAAAAGATAGGAGTTGAAGGACGGGGAAGAGGAGGAGAAGAGGAAGAAGGGGAGGGGAGGAGGCGGAGGGAGAGGACCAGGAGGAGGGGGAGGAGGGGGAGGAGGGGGAGCCAGGAGAGGATGACTGCACAGGGGGAGAAGGAAAAGGAGGGAGAGGCGGGGGTTGCTGGGAGGCACGGTGTCCTAAAGGCGCCCCCACAGCCGCCCGGCCAGCCCTGGAGCAGGGCGCCACAGGATACCGTCCAGCGCACCTGCCCTCTGAGGGCGCCGAGTCCCCGTCCTTTCCTTGGCCCCCGTCCCACTCCTGTGGCCGGCGCGGGTGGTCCCCCGGGACTTCGGGGACGAGGCCGCAGGGTGCCTGCCTGGCTCCGGGGCCTGCAGCACCCACGGCGCCCCGGGGTGCGGACCAGCAGGAGGGCTGTCCTGCGGAGGTGCCCCAGGTGCTGGACCTCACTCCCCTCCCGTGGCTGCTGTAGCTCAAGCCATCATGTCTGCCTTCCAGCCACCAAGGAGAAGGAAGGCACATAAGGGGCATGGCACTGCCCTCTAAGGGCGCACCCCAGAGTTTCATGTGCTATCTCCCCTCACGTCTCCTTGGCAATCACCTGGTTGCACAGGCACAGTCAATTGCAAGGGACGGGGGTAAATGCTGGGCTTATTCTGAGTGAGCATGTGCCTGGCTAAAATGCTGGTTTCTTGTTCTTGTTCTTGTTCTTCTTCTTTCTTGTTCTTGTTCTTGTTCTTGTTCTTGTTCTTGTTCTTCTTCTTCTTCTTCTTCTTCTTCTTCTTCTTCTTCTTCTTCTTTTCTCCTTCTCCTTCTTAGATTTTATGTATTTATTTGAGAGAGAGTGAGAGACAGGAGACAGAGAAGCAGACTCCCTGCAGAGCCCGATGTGGGGCTCAATCCCATGACCCCTAAACCCCAAAACCAAGACCCAAGCTGAAGGCAGTCACTTAACCAACTGAGCCACCCATGTGCCCCAAAATTCTGGTTTCTTATGACTAAGGAAGAGGGGGAAAACAAACACAGGAGACCACTCACACTCGCTTCTCCTACTTGCCTTCGGGGAAACTGTTCTGGAAAAGGCTGCTGAGCATATGCTTCAAGAAAAAAGCGTCGGGATCAAAAGTTTCAGAAACGTTATTTACTATATTCTTCCCCCTGGAGAGTCACGAGATTCACAAAGCATGAGATTCTGAGAAGCTTGACCAATTTCATCGAATTCAGAATTTTACAAACGGATTTGAGCCTGGAGCTTCATTTGAGGGGTCCCACTCTTAACATCCAAGGGGACAGGGTTCCACGAAGCATCTGTCTGGGAAACGACGCGGGAGACCAGGCCCCTAGATGGCTCTGGGTGGGACTGGGAGACAATACGTGAAGGGAGTGTAACTTAATCCCAGGTCATTAGATTTGGGGGATTGTTCTTCCTTTAACGTTCATATGAAAATAACCTGGGGCACCTAGGTGGCTCAGCGGTTAGGCGTCCAAGGGTTGGTTTCCCTTCGGGTCATGATCTCAGGGTCATAACATTGAGCCCTGCCTGGGGCTCCTCGCTGATGTTCCCTCTCCCTCTCCCCCTCTCCCTTTCTTTAAAAAAAAAAAAAAAAAAAATCCAAACTGCAGCCCTCCCTGCTGCTAGAATTTTAGTTCCCTTCCCAAAAGGTTTTAGAAGCTCTCTGAGGAGGATTTTAAAAAATACCTTGCCCCAAACTGATCTTCCTGGGGCAGCTGGGGGGCTCAGTCTGGTTAAGCGTCTGCCTTCAGCTCAGGTCATGATCCCGGGGTCCTGGGGGTCCCGGGGGGTCTGAGGTCGAGCCCCACCTCAGGCTCTGTTCTCAGTAAGCCTGAGGCTCGCCCCACCCACGCGGAACCTGAACTTCGGGCCTGTGCAAACCGCATCCTGGAAGGATCCGGAAGGCCAGAAAAACTCCTTGGCAAGCACTGCCTGTGACCCTCCGGGTGCTTCTGGCAGCTCAGCATCATCCTGGCGACGGCACCAGCCGCATTTCATGCAGAACAGCTCCTGCGAGTTCTCTCCTCTTTAAACACCCTGACCCCCTCTGTGTCGGCAGAGCACGCGTCGGGTCCTCCCTGTGCCCCCAGACTGCAACCCCTACGACCCCAAAGAAATGCATTTATTCTGCAGCTTGCCGTCTTGTCTGCTGTTGCTCAACAGATGGAAAAGTAAAAGGTGTCGGGTCTTGTGTGTCACTTCTGAGTCCGAGTCCCATCGTTCCTAAAATGGAGGTGGGAGAAAAGAATGAAGGAAGAATCCAAGTCCGTAAGGTCCCTTTCTGCGGTCACGAACTGTTTCTGAGCTTTGCTACATGACTCCGATGGCTAGAGTCTAACGAGGACGGTGTCCTGGCTACCACTCTATCCCCCCAGGCATGGAGGGAGTGGAGGTGTGGCCCCTGCCGCCCAGGCTGGAGTCAGGGTGGGCAATGGGGATGCGGGGAGCTGCCTCCCGGCCACCAGGCCCAGAGGTGGGGAAGGTGGAGCTGATTCCGGACCGCGGTGGGTGTGGAGCAGCCCTGTGAAATGGGGTCGGAAGGCGGTATCCTGGCCGAAGGATCACATGCCTCCCCAAATCAAGAACACTTACTACTACCCGAGGGGTGGGTGCACGAGGCACTCCTACTTCTCCTACTTTGGGGGTTTGTTGGCTACCTTTGGCAACTGCCGAGCATTTCCCCAGACAAGCTGTTACCTGCAGCATTCAGGGGACACCCTTGGAAGCCTTGGGCCGGCTGCCCACCGCCCTCCCGCTACCTCACCGCGGCTTTCTGCGGCTGGGACCTCAGACTCAAGCTTGCGTGTGTCCGAGGACAAGCCGCGCCTGCCTCCGGCGTTCGGATTGGGGCCTATCAGTCTGCGCCTTGCGTGAAAACCCCCAGGTTGTGAGCGGGGCCGATCCCGCTCTCCCTTGCAGCAAAGCAGGCCTTTCTGGTTTTGTTTCGTGACTTCCCGTGAGTCCCTGGAAGTTCTGCCACCAGGCCACGGCTGGGAGGCTGCCTGAGTGCGGCTTTCTACCCGGGGGCCACCGTCCCTTCGGACTTCCCCTTCTGAGAGTGCTCTGACCCGGGCTCGGCCCAGGCCCCCGAAGCTTCCTTTGAACCTCGGGAGGAAGGACCTTAGCCCAGCCTTCCCCGCACTCGGCCAGGGGCCAGGGCGCTGGGATCCATCCCGGGCTCCCGGGCTCTGCTCCCCGCTGGGGCCAGTGCCGGTCCCCCCGAAAAACCGATAAGATTCCTGAAAGACGACGAATGACCGCCCCGACCCCACACAATCACTGAG
Source organism: Canis aureus (assembly GCF_053574225.1). NCBI lineage: Eukaryota > Metazoa > Chordata > Mammalia > Carnivora > Canidae > Canis > Canis aureus. The sequence continues at coordinate 24,511,153 of NC_135623.1, forward strand.
GCCCTAAGGGGTCACATCCATCTGAGAAAACAAACCAATAAGTGAACAAGCCAGCTCCGGCCCGCAGCACCTGGGAGCCCCGAAGGCCAGGTTCCCGCCTTGACGGCTCCGGCTTGGCCGGCTCCATGGCCCTGAGTCTGAGCGGGCCTCCGTGGGCCTCACCGGCCTCCTTAGGCGGGGCGGGGGTTCGGCCGTGGGGCATCCGCCTTGGGCCCAGGCCGTGACCCCGGTCCTGGGATCCAGTCCCTGTCGGGCTCCCTGCGGGGAGCCTACGTCCCCCTCTGCCTGCGTCTCTGCCTCTGTGTCTCTCAGGAATAAATCAAATCTTTAAAAATAGATAAACCGTCCAGCTTAACTGCCTGAGCGCCCCTCCGTGAACAACAGCACAGCTGCCTCCCTGCAAGCTCCACCGTCTTACCACGCGCACGGCAGGGTCCGCAGGAGACCCGGGGGGACCCAGAATGAGCTCCTGTCCCCGTGTGTCCCATAAGAGCCCGAGGGCAGAGCCGCGGCAGCTCCCAAGGGCGACGCCTCAGCGCGACACCAGCACAGGAGCTACTCCCTCCTAACCTTAGCCTTCCTCCTCCTCTCTGGCGTCCCTACCGTGGACTTTCGTGCTTCATCTTATCAAATGAGTCATTTTAGGGCCCTGCTCCATGTGACCTTACAGCGCGACCCCAGACACCACGTGGGTCAGGGTCTCCGGAGCAGCCCTGCCTTCCAGCAGCCGGCGGCCAGGTGTGCAAGGGGCCGGGGGCCAGGGGCGCCGTCCCACCTCCGACAGCCTGCTGGCGCCTGCTGTCCGTCCAGCTGGAAGAGCCTCTCTGGGCTCCCTGGAGACACGGCCGTGCCTTGCTGCGGCCCCACAGGACGGCTGCCGCAGTGCCGTCTCCCAGGCGCGCCGCCCCGCTCAGCCTCTCCCCAGGTGGCACGTGCCCCACGCCCAGGAGCCCGCCTCCTGTGCAACAGGCCCAGTACCCCTGCGACAGGCCCGGGGCTCCTTGGCGGCCTCTGGGACTCTGGTCCCCGTGACTCCTACCGTGCACCAACCACATACCTACCAAGGGTCCACTGGGTGCTAAGCACTGCGGCGGCCCTGACACGGCAGCAGTGCCACATCCTGTCCCCAGGGAGCTTCCATCCTGGTGGCCGGCGAGGGGGCATTAAGAAAAGCCACAGCTGGGCAGCCCTGGTGGCCCAGTGGTTTATTAAGCGCCACCTTCGGCCCGGGGTGTGATCCTGGAGACCCGGGATCGAGTCCCGCATCGGGCTCCCTGCATGGAGCCTGCTTCTCCCTCGGCTTCTCTCTCTCTCTGTCTTGAATAAATAAATAAAATCTTAAAAAAAAAAGAAAGAAAGAAAGAAAGAAAGAAAGAAAGAAAGAAAGAAAGAAAGAAAGAAAGAAAGAAAGAAAGAAAGAAAGAAAGAAAGAAAGAAAAGCCAAGCCACAGTGGCAGGAGCCAAAGTCAGGCGTGGTTTGTGCAAAAAGGAAACTCAGAGGAAGGGGGACAGAGAACAAGGAGGGTGGGAGCTATTCCATGTGGGGGTCAGACGAGCCCCTCCAGCAGGCGGCAGCATCTAGGCAGGGGGCTTAAAAGCAGTGAAGTGCTGAACCATGCGGGCAACAGGGAGAGAAGATGCAAGACAGAATGAAAGGCATGTGCCAAGGCCCTGGGGTGGGAACCCGAGAGGCGTACTCGCGGCTAACGTCGTGGGAACGCAGCCAGCGGAAGGAGTGGGTGCCGGAGAGGTCGGGAGCCGGGGGAGGCCAGGAAGCAGCAAAACCCCTGGAGATTTTTAAAGCCACAACAAGGAGCTGTGACGCTACACTGAGTGACATGGAGACACAGGGGCTTGTAAGCTGAGAAGTGAGCAGCTCCGGCCTAGGTTACAAGACTGCTCCGCTCTGTGGGCACAGCCTGGAGGGGCACGAGGACCAACTGGAGACCCCGCCAGGGCCCGGAGGGGCACAAGGACCAACTGGAGACCCCGCCAAGGCCCGGAGGGGCACAAGGACCAACTGGAGACCCTGCCAGGGCCCGGAGGGGCACGAGGCCGACCGAGACCCTGCCAGGGGTCCAGAGGGGCAGGAGGGCCAGCCAGAGACCCCGCCAGGGCCCGGAGGGGCACGAGGCCGACCGGAGACCCCGTCAGGGCTGCCGCAGCAGCACAGGTTCCGGCGGGGCTGCCGCAGGTGGTGAGAAGGCCGTGGGCACTGAAGAGATTCTCAGCGTCCGGCCAGCGTCACCTGGTGAAGGGCTGAGAGCGGTGTGGAGGGCTACTGGGGGTCCCAGGATTATTTAGGACTTCTCGCAAATCTCGACGAGGTGCCAGAAGTTCGAGGTGCCAGAAGTTCGATCTCAGCCCCAGAGCTGAGAGACACGTGGAACAGCCCGGGAGGTCCCAGGTCTCCTTCATCAGGTGAGTCGGGCACCTCCAGTGGCTGTGAGCACCGAGTGCCCAGCAGGTAGGGAGTGTGTGGGCGCATCCTGTGGGGTCTAGTCCTTTCCGTGAGGACTGAGAGGCACGCACATTTTCACCTGGCCCCCCGAAACCAAGCTGATCCACTGGGCCACCCCTTTTCTTCCGGAGCTCCCCACTCTTAGCAGGGCTTGTTTCCGGAGCCTGGGCCGTGGGGAGGTTCACAGAGAGGCTACGTTTGGCTCCGGTTTGCACCCAGAACAGACCATATCCAGTATCCAGGGAAGATGAAGCTCCGGATGGAGGGAGATTGTAAGGGGGGCAGATGGGATACAGGATGCCCGGGGTGACTGGGGTACAGGGCACAGTCTCCCGCCATGACCCGGAGAGCCATGGGTAGCATCTGTAGCTCCCGACACCCATTAGAGCTGGGAGCTTTTAATAAATAACCGATAAACAAAGGCCAAAGGCCTCTCCTCCCAGAGTCCCACTAAATTGGTGTGGGGTAGGATCGCACTCCAGCGAATGGGGACAAAGCTCGGCAGGTGAGCCTGACATGCGCAGGCCTGGGCGCCCCGTTTCAGTGTATCCCTGGGGGGTGGCAGCCCCACATGCACACGGTCCCCGGAAGGCCCGGCTGCAAGGACGGAGGGGGCCCTGACTTGCGTGCTGAGACACCTCCCTGTGTTTGCCACCCTCGGGGGTCCCAGCACCCAAGGGAGGGCCCCCGTGATGGCAGTGGACGGAAATCCAGGGTTACGCAAGACGATTGATAGAAAATACCCCGCGCCCCATCCGGAATGCACGACTTTGGGTGATCACGAGAAGCGGCAGAAGAGAACTCATGGTCGATCTTACAAACAGTGGCTTCCTAGAAGAACCGCTGTGTGAATTACACGTGATGGCATCTGGTCCGAGTCCGAGTCACTCACGCCAAGTGCATGCGTCTGAAGAGTAACGTACACACCCGGGCTGCTGGTCCTGCAATGCTAGGGACACAGGGGCTCCCCGGGGCGCTGGTCCTGCATCGCTAGGTGCACAGGTGCTCCCCGAGGCGCTGGTCCTGCAACGCTAAGTGCACAGGGGCCTGCATCGCTAGGTGCACAGGTGGGGCAGTGGTCCTGCAACGCTAGGTGCACAGGCTCCCGACAGAAAAACAGGGCTCGTCCGGGATTTGAACCCGGGACCTCTCGCACCCTAAGCGAGAATCATACCCCTAGACCAACGAGCCTCGCACGCCCAGCCGCTCATTTCTCCCATTTAGTAAAGGCAGTTCTGGAGGCGCCCGCGGCATCCGGCGAGACCCGTCTCCCCGCCGCGGGCGTGGGGTGCGGCCTGGCGGGGGGGCCTGCACCGCGGCGCCCGCGCGCAGATTCCCGAAGGCGGCGCTCCTTAGGCTACGAGTCTTTTTTAGGAACCCGCGGGCCCGAAGGGGACGATCCCCGCACGCTTCCGCTGCAGGGGGAGCCAGGGATGCCGCGGCGGTGCGGGGAGGCCCCAGCGTAGGGGCGCGCAGGGGGACGGGAGGGCGGGGGGCTCCGGGGGCTCCGCGCGCGGCGGACCGGGCCCAGCCTTCGGCTCAGGGAACGCGCCCCCCGCGCCCCCCCGCGGTCCCCTCCTCCCCCCCGCCCCCGCGGAGCTACGGGTCCCGGCGCTGCCCGGCGGGGCGGGCGTCCCAGTCTGTGGCTCCGGGAGCGCGGGGCTCCCTCCGCCGGCCTCAAGCCCTGCGGCCCCGAAGAAGCAGGCGCGGGAAACCAGCGAGGGGGCGGCCAGGGAAGAACCGGGAGAGCCGCGGACCGACTGACCGGGCGGGGGGCGGGGCCTGGGCACCGGGGGCGGGGCCGGGGCGGGGCCGGGGCGGGGCCGGGGCGGAGCCGGGCAGGGAAGGCAAGGCTAGGGAGTGCGCCTCCGCCGGCGGGCCCCGGCAGGTAGCGTGGCCGAGCGGTCTAAGGCGCTGGATTAAGGCTCCAGTCTCTCCGGGGGCGTGGGTTCGAATCCCACCGCTGCCATCCACTTTTTTCTGACCCACCCGTGACGGACGGCGATGATCGCTGCGGCGCGGCCACGTCGGGGCGCGAACTCCGCCGCTTTCTTTAGTTGCTGTGCAGCGGGGCCCGCGCTGCTCTGCGGGTTCCCCGGGTATCCGCCCTCCGCACTCCGTTGTTCCTGGAAAGGCGGTGATCTCGCCGCGGGTTCCTAACGACGCCGCGGGGCCCTGGTCCCCGGGGTCAGGCGCCGGCCCCGCACACCCTCCGCCCGCAACCCGCGCGTCGCCGCCCTCCACTCGACCGGAGAGCGGGTGTGGCCCGCTCTGCCTGTTAGTGACACCGCCGGGCGGTCGAGAATGGAGGAACGCCTCCGCCAGGAAGCCCGCCGGCCGCACGACCGCAGAGCGGCCTGGAGGCCCTGTAAGACGGTGCCCTCCGCGGAAGGCCGTGCGCTGCTGTGCGTGGGGCGGCTGTGGGGATGGCTACGGGGACGGCTGCGGGGACACCTGCGGGACGGCTGCGGGACGGCTGTGGGGACACCTGCGGGGACACCTGCGGGAGCGGCTGCGGGACGGCTGCGGGGGCGGCTACGGGGGCGGCTGCGGGGACACCTGCGGGGGCACCTGCGGGGACGGCTGCGGGGACAGCTCCGGGACGGCTGTGGGGACACCTGCGGGGACAGCTGCGGGGACGGCTGTGGGGACACCTGCGGGGACGGCTGCGGGACGGCTGCGGGGGCGGCTACGGGGGCGGCTGCGGGGACACCTGCGGGGGCACCTGCGAGGACGGCTGCGGGGGCACCTGCGGGGGCACCTGCGGGGACGGCTGCGGGGACGGCTGCAGGACGGCTGTGGGGACACTTGCGGGGACGGCTGCGGGGACACCTGCGAGAGCGGCTGCGGGACGGCTGCGGGGACAACTGGGGGACACCTGCAGGGACAGCTCCGGCCCAGGGCCCCGGGGCTCCGCTTCCCGCCACGGTGCGGCCCAGGCCGGTGGCTCGTCTTGCGTGCCTCGACCTCCTCCCCTACTCCCGGGAGCCTCGGGGCAGGTTCAGCGACGCGCGAGGTGCTCGGCGCACAGCCCGGCGCTCCACGGCCTGCGTGTTCCCGTGACGTAAGCACCTACCCAACACATTTCAGAGCACAGGCCTAGCCTTGTTTTCGCCCATCGGGGTTGAAATTCCACCGCAGGCTGGACGAGCAAGGACGCACACTGTACAGGAAACCTCAGAGAGCAAAGAAGCCTTCGTGGGAGTCTGGCTAAAAAATTAAAAAGTCTCTTTATCACCGGTACCGATCCTGGTAAGTGGCGTCCGCAGGTGCGGGGAGGCTCACCCCGGGGCTTGGAGGCTCGAGGAGGCCTGTGTCCCTGGAAGCCCGCAGCCCGGCTCGCAGGGTGCACCCAGAGGCCCGAACGCCACGTTATGGGGTCGTGGCTTCCGGAGGCCGGCAGGTGTGTCCGGGAATGCCTTCATTCACTCATTCATTCATTCACGCATTCACTCATTCATTCATTCGTTCACGCATTGATCACCCACCACATCCCATACACGGTGGTGAGTGCTTAGGGCACAGACGCAAGCATAATGAAACCTTTGGCCTTCTGGGCTTCATATCCTAATAGGGGCAAAGAGAAGGAAAAAAACGAATGTACGTAATCCTGTCAAATGATTAAGTGCTGCGAAGAAAAAATAACGTAGGGAATAGTGACGGTGGAGGGCTGTTCTGGAAAAGGTGATCAAGCACGTTGTCTCAAGAGGTGACGTTTGAGCACAGAAGGAATTGAAGAAGAAGTTATAGGAATATCTGAGGAAATAATATCCCAAGAAGAGGAAATAGCAAGGGAAAGGTCTAGAACAGGAAACAGGGCCTTGTGTTTGAGAGACAGAAGGCCAGTGGGGTCGAGTAGAATGAGGACCGAGCAGGGAAGAGGAAGGGGGGAGGAGGGGGGAGGAGGAGGAGGGAAAGAGGAGGGAGGGGGAGGAGGGAGGGCAAGGGAGAAAGTAAAGCCACTGTGATGTGGCCTCAGGTCAGCCACAGGTCAACCTCGCTGGAACGCTGACCCGCGCCGCGCCCGCGCCCAGGGCAGGCCCCGTCCCCTGCACATCCCTTACCCACCCCGCGCGCGCCCCGCAGAGACGGAGAGGGCGTGCGCGGGCTGGAGCCGCCAAACGGGGCTCTTCCGGGATTTAAACCCGGGACCTCTCGCACCCTAAGCGAGAATCACACCCCCAGACCAACGAGCCGCCTTGCGGCCCGGCTCGCCCCGGCCTCGCCCCGGCCTCCGGGCGTCCCCGTGGGGGGGTGGGGGGGCTGGGGGAGGGCGGTGGAGCCCCGGGGGCGCGGCCCGGAACCCCGCGGTCCTGCCGGCCAGTGGCCCCAGGCGACTCGCAGGAAAAAAGGACCACAGGCCCCAGCGAGATTTGAACTCGCGACCCCTGGTTTACAAGACCAGTGCTCTAACCCCTGAGCTATGGAGCCACCTCCCGCATCCCTGCTCGTCTTCGCCCCTTGTAGCCGCGGCGGGGAGCCCGGCCCGACCCGAGGCCCGGCCTCCAGCTCGGGGCCCTCCTCGGTCCCGTGGATTCTTCGGGAAGACTCCGTTTTGAGAAGAGCCGCCACCAGGCCGCCTTGTGGTCTCTCGCCCGGAAACACGCGCGTCTGGGCCCAGAAAGGACCGATGGAGGAGGGCCCGGCCCTGAGGCTCCTCCCGCCGGGTTCTGCGCAGGGTGAACAGGAGTCCAGGGCGGGGCTGTCCTTGCTGGATCCGGAGCCCCGCACCCCAAGTGTGTCCTTTGGAGCTACTGCTTCCCCCCCCCCCGCCCGAGGATTTAGGGAGACAAGGCAGTGGGGGGAACGGGTATTGGGGAGGAAGAGTGTGACCCTGCCTTAAACACATGCGCAGATTCACGTGCAGGTTGGGCATGAAAATAATATAACTTCTTAAAAAGGATTTTCATTCTTTGAAAATCTTCTTTATATAAGCTACTGAGCAGGAACTGAAAATTCAGATCTTATACTTATTTCTTACTGCAAATATCATCATCACGGATGAGGAAAAAGGCCCCGATTCATGCAACCCCCCAAAGAGCGAAGCAAATCTGTTCTGTAAGCTTCAGGCTTTCTGCCCACACACCTGCTCCAGCACTGTTTGTTGATGTTTTGCTTTGTCCGAGGCCTAGAAATGTGCAAGGCTTCTGTGGCCTATGACCCATTGTGTCGGAGGGCGGGGCCCAACACAACAGCTGGGAGGTCAGCAAGCAGGGCCCCATGCCAGCCTCCAGGAAGGCCAGAGGCCTGTGCCCGCCGCGCTCCCCAAGAAGCGGGACCAGACCAGACGTGCGCCCAGGACGGCGAGGCCAAGACAGGAAACCCCTGACTCAGGAAGAAAAAGTGGGAAACCTGCTGCTCGCCCCAACTAATGAACTTCCACCCCCTAGTTAACAGCTGCAGGTAAAAGAGAGAAACCCAACCCCCTGGACACAGTGCTCGCTCGCCTGCTCTCGCCCCCATATCCCAGGAGTGTATCTTGTGCCTTAATAAACTTCCCTGCTGGCCCTGCTCACCCGCTGTGCCGTATGTCTGTCTGTCCTTCAATTGTTTCTCATGACAAGCCCAGGAACCTTCCATGACTCCTTCGGGTTTGGCTGCGTAGAGGCACCAGGGCCCCAGGTCTCCAGTGTCAAGGCCACCCTCAGGCGATAGGCTTGAGCAATGGAGACTTGACCAAGACCCAAGGACCCGCGGTACCCACACAGGCCCATCGGGTGACCCACGTCGGAGTATCCATGGGCCCTACTGACCATGGGCTACCCACAGCCAGGCACAGTCACAGAAATGGAACATTCCATCCGTTCCCTGGCCCATCCATTGACCTTGGGCCTTGAACGCAGCTCCTCCTTTGCTCTCCTGCACGCGGCTCCCCTGAGGCGTATTCAATGAGCTTCCACCGCCTTTGTTCTGCTTCAGGCGAGTTCTCTCACTTCAGGCCCCACTGGCTTCCCCTAGATCATCGCCCCACATTTGAGAGCCCATATCCCACAGGAAGACACCGCCTGCAGTTCTCCTGTCAGCTGTGCTGAGGTCAAACATGATGCCACTGACCTTATGCATTTTTAAGGAAGAGAAATCTCTAGATCGGCAAAATCAGGCAGATATTCTTGGTTCAGGGATGAGTCAGGGAGAAGCCTCCCAATGTCCTCATATGGGATGACATTTGCACCTGTTCAGGGCAGAGGGGGTGATAGCATCTTCTGTGGGTTGGCAACAGCTGCTTCTCCCAATGCTATTTTGGTGCTCAAACCTCAGTCTTTCTCTGTCAGATAATATCTCCCCCCACCCCCACCCCCCCACCCCCCGTGTGCAAGGGAACTGCAAGGCTTTGAACTGACTCCTCTGTGTTGGGGAATGACTATGTGGGGAAGCTTCCAGAAGGAACTGTCTGTACAGAAAACTCTGCAAACAGCAACTAGAGCCTGCCTGGAGGGCCAAGGGCCATGTAGTGCTGGTCCAGGTGGAAACCCCATCTGACGCCAGGTCAGGCTGCAGGCAGCTCCGGGTCCTCCTGTCCCATGAGTCCTCGCCGCGTGGCCTCAGTTAGAATGTGGACAAGCCCCAAGATACACAGAGGTGAACACCTGCGGGCACTGGGCCTGCTCTGTGGGAGGCCTGAGTCGGTGCAGCCTGCGAGGGCAAGAGCTTGCTCCTGGTCCTTGGGGCTTCGAGGCCCCACTGGGACCTTCGCCGTGGGGACCCATCGCCAGCAGTTCTGCTCTGGGGAATCCAGGCTCGGTCGCCGTACCCCATTGACCTATGGGGGGCGTTTTAGCAGTGGAAACCTCGGAGGCCACGGCATGGGCATCCTTCTGCACCTAGCGACAGGTGCCATAATCCTTGAGGAAACGCCAGGGTGCTTGACTTTCTCTCTGGGGCAGGAAAACCAAGTCAGAACAAATGCTGAGTCCCGGGTGGTGTGTTGTGCTGGTGTGTGTAGACGTGGGGATGTAGCCAAGTGGCTAGAAAGCCCTGGGCCGGCTACGGAACCTTACAGAGAGACGGTGTCCTTGTTTTGGGAATAAGGGCTCGATACCATCATCATTACTACCACCTTTAATGTCATTTTACCCAGAGACACTGGCCGTAGGCGACATGGCTAAGGGGTCAAAATCGGCTCCCCAGCGGCTTGCCCGTCCCCTCTCTGTCCCCTCCCCTCCCCGCCCCTCCCTGCTTAGGCGGTTTCTCCTCTCTCACTCTCTGGGGCATTCCTGGCTCCTCTGACATTTTCCTGGCCTCCGTGCCCTCACCCTCACCCCGTCATGGCTCAGCAAGCTCTCTTCCCTGCGTGCACGGACGTCCCCCCCCCCCCCCCGCCCCGTGACTGTACCCTGCTAGCCACACACCTGAAAGGAATTTAAAAGGCTCAAAGGAGCATTCCAAGAGGAGAAGCCAGGTCCACACCCATGACCGGCGTCAGGGACATGCGGTCACCCTTCTCCCAGGATAAATAGACATCTGCCCAGCAGGCTCGGTCTGCACACGGCCTATCCCCTCCCCCTGGAGCTTGTCTCGGGACCTTACATCAAGGGCTCTCGTGTTTCCAGCCACGCGGTGCCCTCGGCTCACTTGGCCTGACTCGAGGGTCTCAGAACCCATTCCTCTAGCCCATTCCAGAGGACAACATGAAAAAGGCATGTTCTTGGTGCTCTGGCCAATTAGAAGTTCTCTAGAATCACTTGACTCCTGCTAGGCGTCTTAGGATTGTGTTTCATTACTTTTTTCCTTATTTATCTGTATTTCTTCCATCTTCCCTTAACTTTTTTGATTTGGCAAAATTTTAACTCTAGTGTGGAAATAAATGAAGACCAACTAAACGACAGCAAGCAAAGGCTGTTTATTCAGAGCTTGCTGTCACAAGGAAGTCAGTCATCATCACTTGAGTTTGGGCAGAAACTCCGAGGCAGACAGAAAAGTGGAAAAGCTTTATAGGGGAAAACAAGAAGGCGGCTTCGGGGAGTGCTGAGTGAGGACTCTTGGCACGGGGAAGCTGCAGACAGCCCATCTGTAAGCAGGTGTCCTATGTGATTGGTTAGGGGCCATGGTTGGTTTTCTTTGGTTGCTCCGGGAACAAATGTTAGGAAAGCCATCAGTTACTAATCAAGTCTTGGCCACTTGGGACTGATTGTTACAGGATTCCTGCTCGGCCCCCTGGACTGTTATTAGAGATAGTGGCCGGACTTCTGGTAAGTCTGACTTAATAGTGGGTTGGTTTCCTGAGATGATGAACATTGTAAGGGAAAAATATAAATTAAAAATAAGAGGCTTGATTCTCCTGTTGAAAATGAGGAAAGTGATTACCCTCCTCTCCTTTCCTTTGAACGTTTACTTTAGAAAACTTGCAAGTAAAAGCACGTCGCTGTACTCAGCACTACTGTGACGGATGATGTAATTAGCATGTAGACCACGTAGGAGCTAAATATAAAGTAGGGACTCAATAAATGCTGAAAGGACTATCTGCTACATTCATCAAAAGGAACCTATTATTTATTAGTGTTTAATTTTCAACAAGATTTTTACAGCATGTGCAGAAAGGGGCCAGACACTTCAGCCAGGTAAGGGAGAGTGTGGTACTTTCTCTCCTGATAAGAACGTGCTTTCGCATCGGTCAGTTTGGATGCGGAACATGCGGCATCTCAGCATCAAAGGGAGCTCTGCTGTAACAATCAGGTTCTTTCCAGTCGACTGCTTCTTTTTAGGGCCTGATGAAGAAGGGCTCAGGTCACTTCCATCTTATGAGAATCTCTGTTGTTGTTGTTGTCTTAAGTTAAAACATAGTTACAGAAATCGTGGTTTATTCAAATGTGTATGTGCCCTAACACAGACACAGGCGTGCCTGTATAATCACATCTGGGAGCTCATCAAAAGTGTCAATGAGGCCTTCCCAAGACCTATTAATGGGCCCAGGTTCCTTGTCTGGCTCAGTAGGAGGCATAATAGTTCAACCAATATTTTGTTTATTTTTTAAATTTTAAGTAGGCTCCACACCCAATCTGGGGCTTGAACCCACCACCCTGTGATCAAGGGCCACATGCTCCACCCACTAAGCCAGCCAGGCCCCTCCGCTGACCTTTCCCCTTTCCATTTCCTCCCCACTTCTTTGAAGTAATAAAAAGCCCCTGACTGTTTTCTCCCTTTGTGACTGATGCTTCCTTATCATACTGAGGTGGTTACACAAAACCTAGTCTTTCCAAAGCGGCAAAAACTTTGGTGTGCTGCTGAAGGCAGGCTGCTCACACTTGCTTTTCTCTGAGGATTCTGAAACACAAAGTGACATTTCTTGGAAGTCCTACCCTTCACCCCAAAGCTACAGGGGTTTGAATCCCTCTGCCTCCAGGGTGTAGGGCGCAGAAGCCACACCTTTGACCCTCCGGTGAGACTGGACAGTGCCCAGTGGCCTTCCCTGCAGACAGCCTCCAAGCCTGTGCCTGGCTCCTGATTCCGGGAGCTTCTGGAGGGAAAGGGACTTGCCTGGAGCCGAGGGTGGACACCTGTCTGTGCCCAGGGAGCTCTAGAACTAGAGAGAGGAAAGCAGAAGGCAAAAAGGAGGTACTTAATACCTTGTCTGCAAGGAGGGGTGAGGTGGGAGGCTGGAGAGGCCGTGGCCCAGCAGGTAGCGGTCCTGGCGCCCAAGAGCCCACCTGTGACCTGGGTCCATCCAGGCCCTTTCCTCCGGGGCCCAACTTTCTGGCTCCACTTCCCCACGACCCTCTACGTACACGTGATGCTCTCTGCGCCCCATTTCCAAGCAGCTCTTCTAGAACTTCGCATCTGTTCGTTGTCGCCCCCCCCCCCCCCCCCCCCGGCGGCGAGGACAGAAGCTCACGGGACCCAACCGCAGGCCCCCAGGCCTTGGGGAACCGCCTCGGAGCCGCCTCAGGCCAGGAGGAGAGGCGGGCGGCGTGGGCGTGGGCGGGGGCCGCGGGGGGGGGACGCCCACGAGGTCCCGGGGCTCGCAGGGGGGGCGCCCCCCGAGGTCCTGGAGCAGCGGGAGGGGGGGCGCCCCCCGAGGTACCGGGCTCACGATATTGCTCCCGCGGGGTCCGAGCTGCGGCCTCGCTCCCCGCCGCCCGAGCGCTCAGCTCCGGGCTCCTCACCGGTCCTCCACCTGCACTAAGCTGCCGGGCGGATGACCCCTGCGTCCTATCGCCCAAGTCAAAGAAAAGGCACAGCCTTCCTGGGACACGCACACTGGTACCCGGCGACTATACTGTGGTCCCTCTCTAGGTGCGCGACTACGGCGGACCCTGCCTCCCTGCGTTTGCACACGTCCGCAGGGGTGCACGAGGACGGCGGGGGGAGCGGGTCCGCGGGGGTGCACGAGGACGGCGCGGGGAGCCCTTCTAACCACGGAAGAAGAAAAAATTCCGAATTTGGAGCCTGCACGCTGCGATGGGTAAGTAACTCAGAGATGGAAAAAAGCCCCCGAGGCTGTGGTAGTGTGGCCGAGCGGTCTAAGGCGCTGGATTTAGGCTCCAGTCTCTTCGGAGGCGTGGGTTCGAATCCCATCACTGCCAGGAGAGCGTTTTAATCTTGCTAGAAATCCCCAACACTGTTCTTTGTTAAAAGGGGAGCTGGTAAAAGACTAAGTACCAAAAGCTATGCAAAATTCCTCTTCCCCATCACAAAGTTCCTACGGGACACGGATTTCTCTATTTGCAAATCAAATCAGCGCTGTTTCCTTCCGGAGATCCTCCCTCTCCTGATCCTCCCTCCCGGGCTTAGTACTGGCGGCGCACCTTCTTCTCGGCTAGGCTTGGCCCTGCTTTTGGGTCCCCTCAATCGAGAAGGTTTTCGGTCTCCCTCTTCTAAAATCCACACTCACACGGATTCATTCTTACGGCGACGCATGGGCATCAGCTGCTCAGAAAGACCTCCCGGAAATTCCCTGCCCGCCCGCCCGCCCCCCACCCCCATCAGCCCGCTGCTGGCACTGGTTATGGGAGTCGCAGCTCTATACTTCGAGAAATAACCTGCACACACCCGATTGGGGTTTTAATTACATTACTTTTCTAACAGAATATGATGAATGAATGTGAAAGCCCACTCTTCCCAGGCTTCCCACTTTCACTCAGGCATCATTGCACCCCGGGTGGCAGGGCAGGTACACAGTTATTCTGAATTTCACCTTGCAGGTGGGTTTGCGATTCCAAAACTCTTCCAGGCTGATTCTTGGCTGACTCCTTGCGCGGGGCCCAGGGGGCTGTGCTGTGAATGGTGTTGGCTTAGCCACTGACCCGCTCCTTTCAAGTGGATCTACTCCTCGCGGAGGCCTTCTCAGTGTCTACCCCACTCAACTATAATTCCCACGCAGGGCCTGATTGAGTGTGGGAGAGAGCAGACCATACACTCCAGGACTCTTGGCGGTTCCTCTGAGAGGGCCTGTTCCATTGCACTTTTCAGCCACTTAGGGCCCCTCTTACCTACATTCGCACACCTGCACTCCAGCAGGCAGCTCCCCTGAAGGTAGAGGATTCCCAACAGTGTCATGAGGAGTGAATGAAATAAATGGAGGAGGGAACCAGGACTCTGCAAGAACCTAAAACTCTTGGGCGTTTTTCATGCCTCCCTTTGTGTCTTCCTTTTTATGACTCGCCCCCTCCTCATTCAAAATCCTCTTCTACCTTCTCCCAGGCCAGGTTCATTTCACTTTGATGACTTCTCTTTGGCATTCCTTTCCTTTTCACCCACCTCTCACCAAGAAATATCTCTGGCACCTATGGCACAAAAGGGACCATGTTTTTTGTTTTTTTTTTTTTCAGAAATTGAGAGATTTCTCTCTTAGCCATGTGCACTGGATACAGAGACAAGGCAGCTGTCTACAAGCCAGTAAGAAGGGCTTGTCCAACACCAAAGCTGTTGGCACCTGGACCTTCCACTTCCCAGTCTCCAGAGCCGTGAGCAACACATTATTGGCTTACGCCACAATGGTATTTTTGTTACAGCAGCCTGACCCAAGACTAGCAGTTCCAGGTTTCCAGCAAAACTGGATAAGGAAACACAGATTCCTATCTATGTGCGTCTTTCCCACCACAAGCCTCCTTGTCATCAACATCCTGTGCTAGTGAGATACGTTTGTACATCATTGTCAACTCAAGTCCATAACTAACATTAGGGCTTACTCTTTGTATTATGCACTTTATGTATAACACGTATAAGTTATGTGCACGGTATAATGCACAACTGTATAATGACTTCGATATCCACCACTACACTCTAGAGCCATACACAATAGTCTCACTGCTCTACAAATTGAGTTTTGCCAGTGCATCTCTCCCTCCCTTTAACCACTCGCAACCACTGATCATTTTACTGTCTCCATCATTTTGCGTTTTCCAGAATATCATAGAGTTGGAATCGTACAGCATGTAGCCTTTTCAGGCGGGCTTTCTTCACTTCGTAACACACATTAAAAGTCTCTCCATATCATTTCATTGCTTGATGTCTCATTTCATCTTAATGCTGAATAAATATTCCATTTGCATCAACGTACACAGTTTATTGTGGTTTTTGTGTGGACATACTTTTCACAGAATACGTTTAGACTTCATTTTGTAAGGTTAAAACCCTTTTTTATTAATGTATACACATGATATATTTGGAAAAAATACATAAAAATATGAATACAAACATCCAAAAATAACTACATTTTGCCATATTTCCTTTTTTCATGTGTAAATGATAAATTTATAGCAGTAGAATAGCATACTTGATCCAAGACTATCTTCTTTTTAAGGTTTCCAATTTATAATGCCCAGGGCCCTCCAGAAAATAGTGACATTCAACAAGAATGTCCTTCTCACGACATCCTGGTCAGTATTAAATATTAATCAACGTTTTCTAATTTGGTGATGAAGCAATATACTCTTGTTTAAATTAGTATTTCTCTCTTATTAATGAAGGAGCAGCTCCATGTGCATATTTAGCCTTTTCGCATTGCTCATCCTCTGTTGTGTATTTATCCTTGCCAAGGTCAGCTTTTCGAACGTATTTCTCCTTAAGCCCTGATTTTTCTAATATACGGTATTCGGGCTTATGAAAAAGTGCAGGTATCTCGTGTTGAGGGGTTGAGGGATGTTACGGCAATGTTTAATCCACGTAAACTGGACCCAAAGAGGAGGAGGTAACAGATTCAAATCTAATAGGAAAGCCCATTAGGTCACATTTCTGAGTAAACTGAACCACGTCTACCGCGTTATCACAAAGAAGGTAAGTGAAATTTAGTTTCTTGGTGGGGGGAAAGCTGCTCTCTGGTTGCCTGAAAATAGAATCCAGGTCATCCGGGTGGGAGAAGAAAGATTTCTGGAAGTCGGGTAGGGGACTAGTTAGTGGGGAGGAGAAAACCATCGGGACTGGGACAAAACGCAAGGCAGCTCCTTCGAGCCGGAATCGAACCAGCGACCTAAGGATGACAGCAGCCGCCTGCCTCTACAGTCCTCCGCTCTACCAGCTGAGCTATCGAAGGGCGCGACGCCAGCGTCCCCGGGGACAGGCCTTTGTGGACGCGGTAACAGCCAGGGAGGGTCCGGCCTCCTCGTGTTCGGGGCTCGGACCAGGACGGAAGCTCCCCGAGTCCCCAGACAGTCTGGTCGATAACAAAGCGAATCCCAGGAGCAGCCGGGGCCGGGACGCGGGCTGGGAGTCGGAGAAAGTGAGCATGCAGGCGGAGCGGAAGCCGGATCGGGCCGCATGGGCCTGGCTTCTGCCCCACTCGGCCTAGATTCACCCCAAAACCCGCTCCAGGGGCGCAGCAGAACCCCGGGGCCGGCTGGCCGCAGCTGGCAGGTTCAGGGACCCCACGCCGCCGGGGGCAAGGCGATCAGTGGGCCTCAGCTGCCCTCCTCTGCAAACGCCAGGTGTGCAAAAACAGAGACTAACGTGGCAGGAAAACAAGCATCCCACCTCAGGCTCCAGCGAGATTTGAACTCGCGACCCCTGGTTTACAAGACCAGTGCTCTAACCCCTGAGCTATAGAGCCGACCCACGAGCGGATTTTTGCCGTTCAATCCCTTGTTTTAAAGCCTGCGGCCCCGCGGCTTCAGCATCTAGAGGAGCCTTAGACCACGAAGGGGCGGGAGGTGGTTGGGAAGGAAGCACCTTCCGGCAGGGGCGCGTCCACCCGCACGGCCCGCACGGGGGGAGCCCGGCGACCGCGGGGAGCGGCCGGGGGCTTCACGGGGCCCGGAGGGCACGGGGGTCCCGGGGGTCCCGGGGGGGCACGGAGGGCATGGGGGGGCACGGGGGGCCCGGGGGGGCACGGAGGGCACGGGGGGCACGGGGGGCACGGGAGGCACGCGCGGCCACCTCCCCGCCCGCCTGCGCCTCCTGGACGGCGGCGGGGTCGCCTCGGGTCCGGGGTGTCCGGCGGGCGCGGCGGGAGCACAGCGCAGCCCCACGGCTGTCGGCCCCGCCGGGCCGCACCCAGGCCTCCGCCTCCCGAGCCCGACCGCGCCCTCGGGGCGCCCGACGCCCGCGCCCAGAGCTCGCGGCCCAGGGGAGGAGGGAGACCGCGGAGCGCGGGCCCGGCTGTGACAGGGCGAGACGGGGCGAGAGGGGGCGGGGCGGGGCGGGGCGGGGCGGGACGGGGCGTGACCGGGGCTGAGACGGGGGCGAGACGGGGCGAGAGGGGGAGGGACGGGGCGGGACGGGGGCGGGGGGGACGAGACGGGGCGAGAGGGGGCGAGAAGGGGCGTGACCGGGGCGAGACAGGGCGAGACAGGGCGAGACCGGGGCCGACCGACCGTGATCGGGGCGTGACTGGCCGTGACCGGGCGAGACGGGGCGTGACCGGGGCGTGACCGGGACGAGCCGAGGCAAGACGGGGCGTGACCGGGGCGTGACCGGGGCGTGACCGGGGCTGAGACGGGCCGTGACCGGCCGTGGCCTCCGTGGGGCGTGCGCTGCCGCGCGCTGAGCCCGTGAGCGCCCCCCCGCCCGCCGCGGGGCCGGACTCCGTGTGCTTCCGACGCCGGCGCGCGCAGGAGGCCGCGGGGTCTGCAGGCGACGGCTGGGCTCGCCCCGGAGCGGCCGCGGCTCCTGGAAGGCTGAGCATCTGAGCATCACGGGCGAGGGACACCCACCTGCAGGGCTGGCTCGTTGGTCTAGTGGTATGATTCTCGCTTTGGGTGCGAGAGGTCCCGGGTTCAAATCCCGGACGAGCCCCAGCTGCGGTTTCGGTTTTTTTCTCCCCTCCCCCCTTGGAGCCAAAGGACGGCGGCACCGCCCAAGCCCTTGAGCGACCCAAGGACAAGGAGGACGCGGCCGCGAGCGGGGGGCGTGGTGAGGCCGGGCCGCCCCCTTCGGCTCCCGCAGGCTCCTCGGTCAGGACCAGCTTGCTTCGGCCGCTCGGGCTGTTCTTAGCAGGCCCTTCGCGGGGAGGATGGGGGGGACGAGTGCCCCCCTCGCCAGGGCGCGTCCCACGGGCCACAGCGACGCCCGGAGGCGCGCCAGGGTCGCAGGGCCGGGCCCTTGTCCTCCGCTGGGGCCAGCTCCAGCCCGCGCCAGAGCCCCAGGCTTTGCTCCCGGACACTCCCCCACCCCCCGCCCTGCAGTCGCAGGTGGCGGCCTGGGGACCCTGGGACTCAAAGGGCACAGACACCCGTCCCAGCCGAAGGGCCTTCAGTGCAGCTTTCCCCAGACCCGGTACAACGCGGGGAGAGTCGTCTTGGCCCTTCAGCGAGGATGCAGCGGACCCTCCAGGCTCTGGGCTCGCTCACCTGGAGCCCCGCGAGCTGCAGAGGGGGCGCCCCAAACCTGCGGCCCGGCCACTGCGCTCTGGAGAGGGGTCCAAACCTGGAGCCGCTGGGACCAACCGCCGGCCTTGGCGCTCGCTCCCCTTCCAAAGCCGCTGGCCCAGGGGAGCCCTGGACTGGATTTCCGACACACTCGGGCATATTTGTCCGCCCCGAGGTCCCCTTCTTGGAGGGGCATGAGGCCAGGCAAGAATAAAGAGTCTTGTGATCCGTGGTGGGAGGTTGGGGAAAGAGAGTGCAGTCGGCCCTGACTTGCAGTTCGATGTCCTCAGAAACGCGGGGGACCTAGCCTGCACTGGGAGGTGCACCGTAGGAAGCTGGGTGCAAAGTCCTGGGGTTAAGCAGAAAGATTGAAATGGAAGAAAGGAATTTTAAGAATTGAAAACCTAGTAATTGTAAATTTGGTGGCAGGTGGTAGCTACACGTGCGGTGAACATAAGGTGTGGAGTTCCTGAACCGCCAGTTGTACACCTGAAACTAATGGCACATTGTGCGTCGACTGCAGTTTAAAAAAATAAATAAATAAATAAAAATAAAACAAAGCCACAAGGCGTTGGTTAACATTGGTTTGGATGAGAATGCACAGGGAAGAGCAAATGCAAAGCATTTAAGGACAGGCCCTGGTGATGACCCGGGTAAAAAGCTGAGAATGGCATCCGGTGAGGGGGGGACCTGGAGGAAGCCCCGGCAGGCCCTCACTCCCACAGCCACTTGGCTCCCCCTGCGGCTGTGCACCGCTTTACCAGCATTTACAGCAGAAAGGTGGGGGAGACAGACGGGGAGCTGGGTGGGTTGAAGAAGGAGGGAAAGTGTGAGCATGAGGACTAAGAGTTCCTTGCAGGGGCTTGGGAGTAGTTCACGATTGTTTAGTGGGTCCTTTCTTTCCCTGCTCTCAACCCTGGGCAAAGGTTCCTAGGGTTGTCAGGGACTCTTAGGGGTTTTTAGAGCAGGTGAAGGGGGCACCATTGCTCCTCCTATTACCACGGCGAGGACAGGAATCCCGGCTGGGCTTCCAAGCAAGACAGGAGGAACCTGAACAAAGGCCTGGAGGCGCAGATTAGAGGAGACTAGCTCGCAGCCTGAGGAGGGAGGTGAAAGAAGGGAAGTCGGTTCTGAAAAGCAGAAAGAGATTTAAGATGATCTTGGGTGGGAGACAGATGTAGGTTTCAGAACCCAAATAATAGTTATATTATCTGAAGTTCTTAAGGGTCTAAGCCGGCTTTTTATTGTCTATCTGTTGACCCTTAACAGTCCTAGTCGTGAGACACCTGGGTGGCTTAGTGGTTGGGCATCTGCCTTTGGCTCAGGGCGTGGGCCTGGAGACCCGGAGAAGCTTGCTTCTCCCTCTGCCTGTGTCTCTCATAAATAAATGAAATATTTTTTTAAAAAAGAGTCCTGGTTGCTTATTTTTTTTTGTAGTATAACAGCTTTTTAAGTAATGTTGATTGTGTGAGCTGATGTGGGCCTCTAGTACTCTACTCTGTTATCAACATGACACCCCCTGCCTTGAATCCTGCAAAAGAGTCCCCTGCAAATCACCAGTGAACATGGCTATTTGATATTTATTCAGCCTTTATGTCACTTGTCCCTTCAAAAAACAATGTGATGAGATTTTGCTGTGTTCTGAATTACCAAGTACTCTTCTTATCAGCAAGAAGACAAACTCAGGTAGGACCCAGTCTCTGTCTTCAAGGCACTTTTTCAAAATAATGGGGAAACAGAGAAAATGGTGCCAGTTGCCAGAGAAAGTATATCATTTAGGATTCATAGTGGAACCAGTATAAGTGGATGAAGACTAACATGCAGTATAGGAATTATTGATACAATTCACCCACTTACAATGTACAGGCAAGTGGTGGGTT
The DNA here is from genome assembly GCF_053574225.1 of Canis aureus. Classification (NCBI taxonomy): domain Eukaryota; kingdom Metazoa; phylum Chordata; class Mammalia; order Carnivora; family Canidae; genus Canis; species Canis aureus. The sequence continues at coordinate 24,531,231 of NC_135623.1, forward strand.
TTTTTGAAGATTTTATTTATTTATTCATGAAAGACACACACAGAGAGGCAGAAACATAGACAGAGGGAGAAGCAGGCTCCCTGCAGGCTCCCTCTCTCCCTGCAGAGAGCCCAAAGCAAGACTTGATCCCAGGACCCCGAGGATCACCACCTGGGCCAAAGGCAGATGCTCAACCACTGAGCCACCCAGATGCTCCCAGGTAAAATTTTTTTTTTTTTTTTAAGAATATTTGCAGTTGAACCACCACCACAATCAATTTTACAGCATTTTTATCACTCCAAAAATAGTTCTTGTACCCCAATAAAAGTCACTCCTCATTTCCTCCCATTCCTCTCCTGCAGCCCTGGGCAATTACTAATCAATCTACTTTCTCTGTATATAGATTTTCCTATTCTGGATATTTCGTGTATGTGGGATCATACTATACATCATCTTTTGTGACTGGCTTTTTTCACTTAGTATTATGTTTTTAAGGTTCATCCATGTTGTAGCATTCATCAGCACTTCATTCCTTTTTGTCAAGTAATATTCTGTTGTATGGATATTTGTCCATTCATCAGTTGATGGCACTTGAGTTGTTTCTACTTTTTGGCCTTCTAATGCTGCATGAATATGTATACAAGTTTTTGTGTGGACACAAATGGTTTCGTTTCTCTTGGATCTATAACTAGAAGTTGAATTGATGAGTTATGTGTAATACTGTGTTTAAGCTTTTGAGGAACCCCCAGCTTGTCTTCTGGCTTATACACCAGGGGTGTATAAGTGTTCCATTTCTTCACGTTTTCATCAATACTTATTAATGTCATTCCTGTTATAGCCATCTTAGCGAGTATGTGGTTTCATTTGATTTCTCTGATGACTAATGATGTCGAGTCTCATGTGTTTACTGACTTTGTGTAATTTTGTATGCCTCTTCAGACCCTTTGCCCATTTTTAATTGTTCTTTGTGTTTTTGATAATAGATGTCTTTATATATTCTAGATAGAAGTCTTTTTTCAGATATATAATTTGCAAATACCTCCTGCCAATCTGTGACAACATCTTTTCCATGGTCTTTGAAGCACAAAAATCTTAAATTTTTATGAAATTCCCTGGATGTGCTTTTATTTTGGAATTGTGCACTTGTGTTCAAGATAGCTTTATCTAAGGGAGTCTTGTACTATTTCTTGTGACTCTCTTGAGAGAAGTTATATTCATTCTGCCCTGAGAATATTAAGAGAATAATGCTTGGGATCCCTGGGTGGCGCAGCGGTTTGGCGCCTGCCTTTGGCCCAGGGCGCGATCCTGGAGACCCGGGATCGAATCCCACATCGGGCTCCCGGTGCATGGAGCCTGCTTCTCCCTCTGCCTGTGTCTCTGCCTCTCTCTCTCTCTGTGTGACTATCATAAATAAATAAAAAAAATTAAAAAAAAAAAAAAAAAAAAAAAAAGAATAATGCTTATATTAATGTATTACCTTGCAGTTTCCCAGGTGACATAAAAGTTTTAATGTTTTTTCATAATATTTGTTTTTTATTGTTTCTTTTTTAATCTTAATATAGTTGTATTATATCAGTTTCATGTGTACAATATGGCGATTCAACAATTCTGTACATCACCCGGTGCTCATCAAGGTGCCCTCCTTAATCCCCATCACCTATTTCACCTATACCCACCACCTCCTCTCTGGTAACCCCAGATGGCACAAATTTTTAGTATGATGGCAGAGCTTCAGTTTAGAATTCTCAAAGATGACTCTTTCCTAGAAGCAGACAAATTCGTTGATTGCTGCAAGGGAAATTGTTTTTCACTGTTTCACTGCAAATAAGCGCTCAAGCTGTATGTGAGAGGTTCAGTTTCACATAGTCCCTAGAGTAGGCCTATCGTGGGAATGAGGACTAACACTCCAGCTGCTGGCTGCTTGAGTTTAGCATCTGTCTCAGGGCAGTGGCTATCGTCTGCTCATGAGTCTGTAATTCATTCAACAAATAATTCATGGGCACAGTCTGTGGACCGGGCTCTGTTATAAGTGTTAGAAATACATTCTTATTTTCAGCTTCCTCTTAATTTGTGAGTTCTAGGAATAGCTTTACAATTAGCTAATATTTAACAGCTTTATTGAAGAGGGTGCACCAGCAAAACAAAATAAAGTAGCTGGAAATGTGGAGAGAAAACCAGGCAAGTGCAGTCCCAGAGGAACCAAAGAACAAAACTATTTTAAGTAAGAGTCGAAGATCGGTTGTGTGAAGTGCTTCTGACATTAAGATGAAGAAAAAATTCCTTATGGAATAGATGGTTTAATGTGCTTTATTGTTAAAACTTAGGGGTTATTATAAATTGTTATAGGAATTCCTCTCCTAGGCCAGCATCTGGGATTGGCTTCAGATTTTTAGGTTCTGTGAAAGTAGGGAGTTTGTAAGGCAATCATAGTTCATCTGCTCTCGGGGCAGCACATCTAGATCACTCCAAAAGACTTCTTTTTCCCTTTCAAACCGCTGGTCATTCCTTTCATTCCTTTAGTTTCCATTCAGAAATACTTTGGGGATTGAAATATTTAGTGTGTGTTTGTGTGTATTATTAATAGAATTAGATGAAAGCATTACTATTTCCAGTGCCCACTGAAGCTTTATGGCTGTCTCTTTGCATGCTAATCGCTCGGCTTGCCAATTTTGCAACCCTATGTTGAGGTTGATGTGCTGTCCATATTTGTGTATATAAAAGAAATCCTCACTTCCTTTCAAATATCTGGTGAGGAACATAAAATGTACCACAAAGTCTGGTTCCTGGTAGGTACAACAAGAGTTGGCATTCAGAATTCTTTGATATTAAAGGTTCTAGTCCCAGTCCAATTTTACTAAAAACAAAATGAAATTGAACACAACAGATATGAGAATGTAAAAAGTGGGCAAATGAAAGGGACACAACCCAGTGAAAAATGACTGATGTCTTTAGTTCATCTTTGTAATACAGTGCAAATTAGAAAATCACATTAAATGCTACTATTCATGAACTTTCTCTTGGGTCTGCTTTTGCAAAGACACCTGGGGTTACTGTGGAGACGTGAGTAAGTCACTTACTCAATTTGCTTTACCTCATTTCCACCTGACAGTAAATGCAATGTTTGCATACAATGTTTTGTGAAGTGTATGCAAAAATACACAATCTATCTCTTTTATTTTTATTTATTTTTAAGATTATAAGGACAATTTTCTTAAGATTATTGATTTCCATAAACAACTGAAAGACTCTAATGAGAACTTTAATCTGTTTTTAACTTTTGGCAAAGGTCACAAATAGATCTCTCTAAGAATTGGATTAAAACTGTGGATCCTCTTCCCAGACAAATGCATTTAAGTCAAACACATAAAATTTGCATACTAGTGGGGCTTATAAATTTTCTTTTTTTTTTCTTCTAATTTATTTAAATTCTAGTTAGGCAACAGATTTTTTTTTTAAAGATTTTATTTATTTATTCATGAGAGACACAGAGAGAGGCAGAGACACAGACAGAGGAAGAAGCAGGCTCCATACGGGGAGCCCGACATGGGACTCAATCCTGGGAGTCGATCCTGGGACTCGATCCTGGGACTCGATCCTGGGACTCGATCCTGGGACTCCAGTACCACATCCTGGGCCAAAGGCAGGTGCTAAATCGCTGAGCCACCCAGGGATCCCCAGCAACAGATTTTCTGAAGCCCATCCTTAGATTCCCTGGTAACCATGGACCCTTAGGTTAAGATCTCACAGGTTGGAGGGTTTTATGATGTAATTGATTATGTATATCAATAATAAATGGATTTATTTATAAGATAGAATCAAGGAATTTTGCTTGAAAAAGAAGGGCAGGCTTGATGACTTTGGGGTTCTTTCATGGTTCCAGAATTTGGTCATTTGGTGATGTCCATGACAACCATAGGAAAGAGAGCGACAACAGAGAAGACTTGGACTCACAACTGGTTATTACACTCCCTTCACTTTCACTTCACTGTCTTCTTACTGAAATTCTTAGTGAGTAGAAGATTCCCCCAAAAGCCTACTCCCATCTTCCTGAACATATCCTTCAAAGCTTCCTTGACTCGCTCATTGCGTAAGGCATAGATGAATGGATTCAGCAGCGGTGTCACAAACGTTGTTACCACTGTCACTGCCCAGTTGGTATTCACAGAGCCACTCTGTGATGGTCGCACATAGAGAAAAATGGCACTTCCATAGAAGAGGGTCACCACCATCAAGTGAGAGGTACAGGTAGAGAAGGCCTTCTGACGGCCGGAAACAGAGGGAATGCGCAGGACAGCCAGAGCTATGTGGCCATAGGACACAGCAGTAATCATCAGCGAGGATATGATGACCAGAGAGGCCAGCACGAAGTCTGTTTCCTCCAGCTTCTTGGTGTTGGTGCATGCCAGGCGGAGCAGAGGGCCACTGTCACAGAAGAAATGCTGCACCACAGTGTGCTGTTCACAGAAGGGAAGTAAGGCCACAGCCACCGTGGGGCCAAGCACAGGGACAAGTCCCCCCATCCAGCAGGCCAAGGCCACCCGAGAGCACACAGCACCATTCATGAGCAAGGGGTAGTGCAGAGGGTGACAGATGGCCAGGTAGCGATCCACAGACATGACGGCCAACAGCAGGAACTCAGAGGCCCCAAGAAAGAAGTAGAAATAGAATTGAGTAATGCATGCAGCAAAGGAGATGGTGTGTTGCCTGGAAAGGAAATTGCTCAGCATCTTGGGAATGATGACGGAAGTGAGCAAGATCTCGAGGCAGGACAGGTTGCCCAGGAAGAAGTACATGGGGGTCTGCAGGCGAGCATCCGCTCCCACCACCCCAACAATCAGCACGTTGCCTGTTAGAGTCAGCAGGTAGACAAGAAGGAAGACAGAGAACACTTCTGCTTTTGTGTTGTTGAGATTTGGGAAGCCTGCCAAGATGAACTCGGTCACACCGCTGCTCTGGTTCTCGCCAGGAGCCATTCTCTTTCTCACCTGCGCGACAGCACCAACATGTGCTGGGGGGGATGCATCTTCTCCAGAACAATGCTGAAACTTATTTTATTGTGATACGGCACACGTATCCCCGCTTCTCCAGTCGGTAGAGATCTGAAGAACCTGAGGCCTACACCTAATTACTTCTAAAGCTGCAGAAGATTTTCCAGCAAGGGTATCTAACACTTAGGTATGGAAAGGCCAGGAGCCTCCATCCTCAGATCTTAAATGGCAATGACTCACATTTATAATAATGATATCATTGACCATCTGAGCTGGACAAAAAGATCAAAAAAATAATTTCGTGAAGAATATGATTCCCATTCCACCAGGATCAGGACTTGAGCCAGACTGCATAGCTTTGAATTCCAGCATCTCTATTTTCTAGCCAAGTAGCCTTGGGAAAATTATTTAAGAACCACTCCTGTGCTCCTCAGTTGTGAAATGCCATGAGAAGCAAGTGAAATAAGAGTGTAAAGCATTCAAGAGTTTCTAGCACTTAGGTGACAAATGCTGTGGAGAGAAAGCCCTGTAAGTTTGGGCACCAGACTCTAGACTTGGCTTGCCATTTCCTTGGAAGATGATCAATGCATCCAGCTCATTTGTCCTTCACCTGCTCAGCTGTGGATTGAGTCATAGGAATCTAGGTCATTAGTACATCTATTTTATAAAATTACCTTTTTCATGGAGAATTTCCCCCAGCAACCTAAGAGACTAACTGAACTCAGCTTGTCATAAAATGCTTGCCTATCTAAAGCAAGTTATGGCATATTCAAAAGGTAGAACAGGGCTAAACTACACTGAATCACTCAGTCAGGGATCCACATTTATTTATTTAGTGTCAACTTTAATCTAAGTAATCAGGGGAATATTAGGATGAGTTTCTTTTCTTTTTTTTTTTTAAGATTTATTTATATAGAGACAGAGAGTGTGCACACTTCTGGGCAGGGGGAGGGGCAGAAGGTGAGGGAGAGAAGCAGACTCCCTGCTGAGCGCAGAGCCAGACTTGGGGATCTATCTCAGGACCCTGAGATCATGACCTGTGATCATGATCTGAGCCGGAATCAAGAGTCAGATCTTTAACCCACTGAGTCACGCAGGCGCGCCTAGGATGAGTCTCTTATGCTCTTTCAGTCCATAACATCGATCCAAAGCCCTTTCACAAACTTGGGTTCCATTAGGTGACTTGCCAAAGACAGAATTAGGAATTCCAGGTAATGACTCATGAAATCAGAAATGAAGTCCTTCCCATTTGATTCAAATCCTTCCAGTTTTGAAGATCACCACCAGTTATAAGAATCAAATCAATGATAGTCTGAAACCTGGTTTTAAAAATGCCTCAGTTACTAGAATACGATCACCTTTAGCCATGCAAAGCATGAGATTAGAGCATGAGAACTAGGCTCCAGTTCTCAGCCTTGTGTTCTCTCGCACACTCTGACAGTCTTTGTTCCCAGCAAACAGTAACCTCTTTACTTACAATGTCTGTAGGAGACATTTTTGGACCTTTGTCTAGGATAAAGCAATTCCGTGGTCTTTCTCCCTAGGGATTCCATTCAGAAGCTCGTCTCCCTCCAGCTCCTATAGAAATTACCTTACTGTCAATAAAATCATCCAATTCTTCTGTATTGGTTATGTATTGGGCGCCAGGTATACTCGGCGATTCAGAAATAGAGGAGACGTTGTCACTACCTCATGTAGCTCACTGTCTAATGAGAAGGACAGAGAAGGTAATATGGGTCACAGATGGAATGTCACAGGTAAGAATAGGGCCTAAGGAGGCTGTGGGAAAAGAGCCAAACTGAGATTTAGAGAGATGAGGGGCATTCTGGAGAAGGGTGAGGCCTAAAATAGATGCTAAAAAAAATGGGTATGGATTCCATAGGAGAGAAAAGAGGTTTTGTGATGGAAAAGAGTAGCATGTAACACAGTACATTTGGGCTGAAGCATGAAATACAAGGTGTGGAGTGGAGTGAGATAGAACTAGTCACCTCGAAGGGGGCTCTTCTGGCTCTCTGTGAAAGTATTTACACTGAACTGAGCCTAACTATATCTTAAGTGAGAAGATGAATCCCAACCTCAAATATGGAAGGAATCCCTCCTACCTACCCTTGAACGTCCTTGTTGTTCCACGAGGGTGGGGATCACCTTCTAAGAATTCTCTTTCCCTTTTTATGACTCAACGGTCTGCTCCACCCTGGTCCTTTTCATGCCCTGTAGTGTGAGGCTAACAAGAGCCTGGAGTTCCTAAGGGTGGCAAAGCACTTGGGAAAGCAGGCAGCAATTGGGTAATCTGCTTCTTCTCTTGTGCTTTTCTCATGGGTAGAATTGTTCCTCTACCTTGTGAACAAAGGGGCTTTCTGATCCTGAGGTGACTGCATCCCACTGCTCCTCTTAGGGCCGCGTGAAGCTCAGCCATCGCGCCCACCTTTCCCTTCCTGTAGAAAGAGCGTCTTGTGCAATGTGATCACGGCCTTAGGCTTGACTAGGGACACTCCAAGCGAAGGACAATGGCCTGAGAATAACATGGGGTTGGAGTGCAAAGGGTGAATATGGAGAGGTTAAACCATTTATCTATGAAAGGACTTACTGCACTTACCTATAGTTGCTTTCACCTCTAATAGCTGAGAAATGTTCCATTTAAAGCCAGGTCTTCACGGCTTTGCTGATGAGTGTACCTACAAACTGTCAGTTTTCCTCCCTAAATCCAAGCATTAGCCCAAGTGCAGAGAAGGAAGAGGCTGAAGAAGTTATTGGTTTCTAACCAATCCCTCCATCGTTGGGTAGGATCCTTCATGCATAACTTCAGTTTCCAATGGAGATTCCCCCAAATGCGGATTGATTAATCTAGACATCAGGAGCCTGGCTGGCGGCAGTGCCTGCTAGAGAAGAGAGACACAACACTGAGGTAAAATCATGAGAGAGAAAGAGAAAATAATTCCTGAAAGACTCAAGGGAGATTTGCAATTCAATGGAAATTTCCCAGACTCCATCTCTGATAAATCTGAAAGAGGCTGACCCTTCATTCAACAAGGATGCCTGGGAATGTTTTTGCCTCCATCTGCTAACCCCCCACCCCAAGCCCAGCAGCCCCAAAAGTCCTGGGGCAATACAGTAGGAATGAGAAAAAGGATGGAGTTTGACCAACCGCGGAGGGCCATAGTCATCATCCAACACTCTTCGGCATGGCACTCAAGGGAAATGTTTATTCCCCAGGTAACACAAGCATTGTGTCTTCTCCCTGTGGACCTAAAATGATAACTGGGAATCCCTAACCTGGCTTCTGGGTTGGCAAGTGATAGGAGCCCCCAAGGTATGATAAGATAGGGAAAGGCTCCCTGAGTCACCTCTAGCTTCTGCTTCTTCCAGCTTGGACTTTATCCTCCAGTTGTAGCATACACTGTACCACAAACCCAAATATTGCTTAGAATTCTGGACCATTGTTCACATTTTTTCATCTGTGTCTACTCTATGCCCCTAACTCCTATTCATACTCTAGTGCATATCACGTTTTCTGAGAATCTTCCCCTACCAACCCCCCTCAATCCCACCACTCTGCCCACACTCCAACCTGAACTGGGGCACCTTCGGCTGACTTCAATCTCAATACTTAACCCGTTGTATTATACCTCTGCTTTCCCATCCATGTCCGCTCCAGGCTCTGAACTTCTAAGGCAAGAATTGTATTTTGATATCTGTATTTCCAGCACCAAGCATAGTGCCTGGCACACATTAGGTGCTTAATAAATGGTATATAAACTAAACTCCTCTGAACCCCCAACTTGAGAAGCAGCTGCTTTTGTGAGGTGAATACCAGTTAAACGATGGGAGGAAGAGTACATAGATCTCCCTGGGACTTAGTATGGCTAAGTCCATCCTTCTGTACCTACTCCTTTTTAGAGAAAACAAAATACCTGAATGGAAGCACGGATGAGGCATAAGGAGTGTCATCACTTTGCATTTTGAGGGCAGAGTAGGAGCAGACACTAGAAGAATTGGCTGAGCTAAGCCAAACAAAACCAAACTAGAAACTGAAGCTCTTGTTTGTTATCTATAAGAGGGAGAGGTCTCAGCAAAAAGAGAGACCCATGAAGTCTGAGAGCTAGTAAAGCACACTTAAACTATATGTGTTTTAAAATTCTGTTTAGGGGCACGCGGGTAGCTAGTCAGTTAAGTGTCCCACTCTTGATTCCTGCTCAGGTCATGATCTCAGGGCTGTGAAATCAAGGCTCGTGTCAGGCTCCTCACTGGGCATTGATTCTCTCCCTCCCACTGCCTCTCCTCGCTTCTCTCTCTCTCTCAAATAAATAAACAAATAAATTCCGATTGACTTGTAACAATTAAAAGTACAGCAGAAAGAAACGAGATCAAAGTCAGGTAATTTTTAAGCGTTACATAGCTATTGATCCAGCTGACAACAGTGTTGGTATTCAGCTTGCAATACTTTCAAATTGGATGGCTCAGTTGGTTGAGTGTCTGCCTTCAGCTCAGGTTGTGATCCTGGCTGGGGTCTTGGGATGGAGCCCCGAGCTGGGGTCCCTGCTGAGCAGAGAGCCTGCGTCTCCCTCTCCCTCTGCTGCTCCTCCTACTTGTATACTATCTCTCTGTCAAATAAATAAATAAATAGAGTCTTAAAACAATACTTTCGAACTGACTTGATCATAAGAATATCTTAGTTTTTGCATGAAATACAGCATTTGAGAAGAAAATTTTTAAAGAATAAAACATGCTCGTATGACTCAAAAAATATAAAAATGCATAGATTAAAAAGTCCTTGGTGTGCCCCTCCCCATCCACCTTACATCTCTTCCCTTATTACTTTCATTATTTTATTGTGCATCCTTTCAGTGTGTTTGTGTATATAAGCAAATATCTTTTTTTTTTTTATAAGCAAATATCTTAATGCTTATTTACCTGTGACTTTCTTATGCTGTTCTGCACCTTGTTTCTTGTTTTAAGATACCCTGGAGAACTTTCCTTGTCTGTACATAGAAGGCGGAAAGAAAATGCTTAAACTAAGGAGACTATTAGCTCGACAAACGTGTTAAATGAATGTATTGCAACATTCCTGAATTATATTTCTGCTTTATTTTTTTTTAATTTTTTTTTATTTATTTATGATAGTCACAGAGAGAGAGAGAGAGAGGCAGAGACACAGGCAGAGGGAGAAGCAGGCTCCATGCACCGGGAGCCCGACGTGGGATTCGATCCTGGGTCTCCAGGATCCCGCCCTGGGCCAAAGGCAGGCGTCAAACCGCTGCACCACCCAGGGATCCCCTATATTTCTGCTTTAATCATTGTTTGATATCTCTTGATTAGTTTTCCTCATCAGTAGAAGTCCTACTATAGTAGAAATTGTATCAAAAAATTTAATTATCTTTTATAAATAAAAATAAGTTATAACAAACTTCCAGTTATAAAATAATTAAGACATGGGTATATGATGTTAGCAAGGTGTCTATAGTTAATAACACTGTATTGCATATTTGAAAGTTTCTAAAAGAATAGATCTTGAGGGTGCCTGGGTGCTCAGTCAGTTACGCATCTACCTTTGGCTCAGGTTATGATCCCAATGTCCTGGCATGAAGCCTAATATTGGGCTCCTTGCTCAGCATGGAGTTTGCTTGTTCCTCTCCCTCTGCCCCTTCCCCTGCTCATGCTCTCTCTCTCTCAAATAAATAAATAAAATCTTTTTTAAAAAAAGAATAGTTCTTGAAAGTCTGCATCACAAGAAAAAATTTTTGTAATATGTGTGGTGACATGTTAACTAGACTTATTGTAGTGATCTTTTGGAAATACATACTAATATCAAATCATTATTGATTTGACTGAAACTCATATAATGTTACGTGTCAAAAATAATAAGTTATAACAAAATGATATATCTGGGATTTGCTTCAAAATAAAGTGATTGGGGGACACCTGGGTGGCTCAGTGGTTGAGCATCTGCCTTCCGCTCAGGGCATGATCCCAGGTTTCAGGATAGAGTCCTGCATCGGGCTCCCCGAGAGGGGCCTGCTTCTCCTTCTGCCTATGTCTCTGCCTCTGTCTGTGTGTCTCTCATGAATAAACAAATAAAATCTTTGTAAAAAATTAAAGCTATTGGGAGTATAGATATAATTATCTTGGCCATGAGTTGGTAATTCATGGAACTGTGCACTGGTTTACAATGTGCATGAATTACACTGTGGTTCATTATATTATTCTATTTTTAGTATGTTTGAAATTTTTCGGGATCCCTGGGTGGCGCAGCGGTTTGGCGCCTGCCTTTGGCCCAGGGCGCGATCCTGGAGACCCGGGATCGAATCCCACGTCGGGCTCCCGGTGCATGGAGCCTGCTTCTCCTTCTGCCTATGTCTCTGCCTCTCTCTCTCTCTCTCTCTCTGTGACTATCATAAATAAATAAATAAAAAAAAAAGAAAATTTTCATAATAAAAAAGGCTCAGAAATATGACAATTAAGTCCCTATTTTAAGAAAATTCTATTTTTTAAAGAAATTAGTTAAAAATTAATGAATGTCAGAAATACTTCATCTTAAAGATAGCAACTCTAATTCCGTAGAATTAGCCAACTAGCCACTGGGGAATCTTAAATACCTTATGGGCTACTCAGAGCCAGAAAATGTAAAACTATAATGAACTACCAATTCCAAGAGGAATTCAAGTCTCTCCTCTCTCAGCAACACCCTGTTTTCTGATCCAAAAATAATGCAGAAACACACACACATTCACACAGAATCACACAGTTCAGAATGGGGAGATTGGATTAGAATAGCACACTGACTACAGAAACCTTTTTCACTATGACAAATTCTTTAAAATGAAATAAAACTTATATTTTCTCTTCCTCCTTTTCTTGCCTTTTCATTTTTTAAAAGGATAACTACATGACAACACAGAAAAACAAGGCAGAGGGCCATTACCAAATCTTTACATAAAAGAAATTTCTAGGAGAAAAAAAGTCAGATAATTGAATTTAAAAGAACAGAGAAATACAATGTAAATCTAAATACAAACGGGAGATATCTATAGTCCTTAATCAATACATTTTAAATGATACCCAAATATCACCTGGCTTTGAATATAGCCACAATGGAAAGAGAAGGATAAAACAGGACAAGTGACCTTAGAGGAAACAGGTACTTAAAAACAGAAAAGAAAATAATCTTTAATTTTTCAAATTTGTATTAATATTGTAATTTAAATTTTCATAACTCAAGAACAAGTTGTTATAAAAATTAGATTCTAAGAAGCAAGGGTTTCTTGGGTGGCTCAGTGGTTGAGCATCTGGTTTTGGCTCAGATCATGATCCCGGAGTCCTGGGATCCAGTCCTACATTAGGGCTCCCTGAGGGGAGCCTCTCCCTCTGCCTGTGTGTGTCTCTGCCTCTCTCTCTGTGTCTCTCATGGATAAATAAATTAAATTTTTTTAAAAAAAGAAGCAAAGGTTTCTTTCACTAATAATGAAATTATCCAAATTCACATAATGTAGACATATATCAATTATAAAAGGGATTTGGCTGAAGACCATTTTCTAGAATATAGAACTAGGATAAAATATGAGAGAAATGTTAAGTGACATAAAGGTAGATAAATATCTATTAAATAAGAATACAGGGCACAGGGGCACCTAGGTGGGTCAGTCAGTTAAGCATCCAATTCTTGATCTTGGGATTGTAATGCTCAGTGCTCAGCCAGGAGTCAGCTTGAGATTCTCTCCCTCTCCCTCTTTCTTTTCTTCTGTTCTTCCTCCTACTTGCAAGTGTGCTCACTCTCTCTCTCTGGAATAAATAAATAAGTCTTAAAAAAAAGAATAGAGGGTGCAGAAGTAGACTCACATATACAGGGCCACTTGATTTTCAATAAGAGAAAAGGATTCAGTGCAAAAAGTATAGTCTTTTCAACAAATGTTGCAGAAATATTTATCCATATATATATGTGTGTAAATGGACTTTGGTCTACACCTTAAACCATATACAAAAGTTAAGCAAAATGGATCACAGACTTAAATGTAAAACTCAAAAATTTTAAACTTCTAAAAATAGAGTAGAAGAATCTGTGACTTTGATTTATTCAGATTTCTTAGAAATGATCAATGCTTAGCCCATAAAAGAAAAAATGATAAACTGAACTATATCAAAATTTGAAGTTTTCTTTCTTAAAAGGAGCTTCTAATATAATGAATAAATAAGCCATGGGCTGAGGAAAATATATTGAAATCATATACTAATAAAGGACATGTATCTAGACTCTACTTTAAGAGCTCTTAAAACTCATTAATAAGAAAACCAACAACTAATTTTTTAAATGGAAAAAATATTTGAGCAGTTCTACAATAATAGTCAAGGATTTCAACACCCCACTCTCAAAAATGGATAAATCGCCAGGTTAAAGATAAACAAGGAAATAGATGTCGGCCTTGTAAACCAACTGGACTTAGCAGACATATATAGAAAACTCTGCCCAACAAGTACACATGGAACATTCCCTAAAATAGACCATACGTTGGTCTATAAAACTCATCACCATAAATCAAAGTCTTTAAATCATATAGAGTGTCTTTGTTTTTTACTACAATGAGTAAAACTACAAATTAGTAACAGAAGGAAATATGAGAAATTCACAAATATGTGTAAATTAAACAACACACTCTTAAGCAACCACTTGGCCAAATTAGCTACCACAAGGGAAATTAGGAAATACTTTGAGATAAATGAAAACAACATCACAACATACCAAAACTCATGGGATGCAGCAAAAACAATGCGCAGAAGGAAATTTAGAATTGTAAATGCCTACATGAAAAAAGATCTTTTTAAAAAAGATTTTATTTATTCATGAAAGACACAGAGAGAGGCAGAGACACAGGCAGAGAGAGAAGCAGGTTCCCTATGGAGGACCCTGATGTGGGACTCAATCCCAGGACCCCAGGGTCACGCCCTGAGCTGAAGGCAGATGCTCAACCACTGAGCCACCCAAGTATCACTTAAAAAGATCTTAAATCAGGGCAGCCTTGGTGGCTTAGCAGTTTAACACTGCCTTCAGCCCAGGGCCTGATCCTGGAGACCTGGGATCGAGTCCCACATTGGGCTCCCTGCATGGAGTCTGCTTCTCCCTCTGCTTCTCTCTCTCTCTCTCTCTCTCTCTGTGTGTGTCTCTGATAAATAAATAAATAAATCTTTTAAAAAAGATCTTAAATTAATAACATAACCTTCAACCTTTAGGTAGAAGAAAAAAGTTCAAGAAGAAAAGGTTTAAGAAAAAATAGAGCAAACTAAACACAAAGTAAGCAGATAGAGGGAAATAATAAAGATTAGTGTGGAGACAAGTGGAGACAATAAAAACAAGAATGGAAAAATAATAGAATCAACAAAATCAAAAGTTGGTTTTTGAAAAGATGAACAAAGTTGGCAAATCTTTAGCTTCCTGGCAAAGAAAAAAGAAAGAAAACTCAAACTACTAAAATCAGAAATTAAGGTGGACACAGTGCTACCAATCTTATAGAAATTAAAAGATTATAAGAGAATAAAATGAACAATCCTACGCCAACAAACTAACCTAGATAATCTAGATTAGATAGCCTAAAATGGACAAATTTCTAGAGACACATGACCTATCAAAACTTACTCAAAACTTTCCCAGAAAGAGGGATCCCTGGGTGGCGCAGCGGTTTGGCGCCTGCCTTTGGCCCAGGGCGCAATCCTGGAGATCTGGGATCGAATCCCACATCGGGCTCCCGGTGCATGGAGCCTGCTTCTCCCTCTGCGTCTCTCTCTCTCTCTCTCTCTCTCTGTGACTATCATAAATAAATAAAAATTAAAAAAAAAAAAACTTTCCCAGAAAGAAATAGAAAATCTGGGGGTACCTGGGAGGCCCAGTGGTTGAGCATCTGCCTTTGGCTCAAGTTGTGATCCCGAGGTCCTTGGAACAAGTCCCGCATCAGGCTCTCTGCAGGGAGCCTGCTTCTCCCTCTCTGTGTCTCTGCCTCTGTGTGTGTCTCTCATGAATAAATAAAATCTTTAAAAAAAAAACTAGAAAACCTGAACAGATCTATAGCAAAGAAAAAGATGGAACCAATAATCAAAACCTAACAAAAAAGATCCAGGACCAAACAGTTTCATTGGTTAACTTTACCACACATTTGAAGAACTACACCTATCCTTCTCAAACTTTTCTAAAAAGATGGAGGAGGAGGGAACACTTCCTAATTCATTTTAAAAGGTCAGTATCATTTTTCATATTAAATCCAGACAAAGATATCACAAGAAAAGAAAGTAGCAACCAATATTCCAAAGAATATAAATGCAAAAATCCAGGGGTACCTGGGTGGCTCAGTGGGTTAAACATCTGACTCTTGATTTTCGGCTCAGATCATGATCTCAGGGTCATGAGATTAAGTCCTGCTTCGGTTCTGCACTGGGTCTGGAGCCTGCTTAAGATTCTCTCTCTCCCTCTCCCTTTGCCCTTCTCTGATTTTCTAAAAATAAATTAAGTAATAAATAAATAAATGCAAAAATTCTCAACAAAATACTGGCAAACCAAATCCAGCAGCACAGTAAAAGGATTATACACCAAGACCAACCACAATGTATCTAAGGAATATAAGATGGCTCAACATATGAAAATCAGTAAGATATACCATATTAATAGAATGGGGAAACACAATATCTCAATTAATAAAGAAAAAGCATTGGACTAATATAACCTCCCCTTATGATAAAAGCATAAAACACACTAGGAATAGAAGGGAATGCCTTCAATATGACAAAAGTCATCTATTAAAAAAACACTAATTAGATATCTATCTTAATAGTGTAAGACTGGAAACTTTCCCTCTTAAATCAGGAGTAAGACAAGGATGACCATTTTCCACACTTCTATTCAACATTGTACTGGAAATTCTAGTCAGGGCATTTAGGAAAATAAAATAGAATGGAATGCTATGAAATGAAATGAGACAGGATGAGATGAAACAAAACAAAACAAAACAGCATAATATTGGAATATTCCAAATTGGAAAGGAAGAAGTTAAAACTCTACTAGGAGATTATATAATTTTTATAAAGAAAATCCTAAAAAAAAAAAAAAAAGAAAATCCTAAAGAATCCGCATCAAAAAAAAATTAGAGCTAATAAATGAATTCAGCAATGTTGTAGGAATCAAGGTCAACAAAATCATTTGCATTTCATACACTAAAAATAAATCAATTAAATTAAGTAAACAATTCCACCACTTACAATAGCATCAGAAAGAATAAAGTAGTTAGAAACAAGCAAAAACAAACAAACAAACAAACAAACAAGGAAATGTAGGACTTGTATATTAAAAACTACAAAACACACGGGATCCCTGGGTGGCGCAGCGGTTTAGCGCCTGCCTTTGGCCCAGGGCGCCATCCTGGAGACCCGGGATCGAATCCCACGTCGGGCTCCCGGTGCATGGAGCCTGCTTCTCCCTCTGCCTGTGTCTCTGCCTCTCTCTCTCACTGTCTGCCTATCATAAATTAAAAAATAATAATAATAAAAAAATAAAAACTACAAAACATTGCTGACAGAAATTAAAGAATGCCTAATTAAAAGGATAGACATCCCATGTTCCTGGATTAAAAGGCTTAATACGGTTGATTCTTGAACAGTGTTGGGGTTAGGGGCACACAATCAAAAACTGAGTAAAACTTCTGACTCCATTTAAAGCTAACTACTAATAGCCTACTGTTAACCTGAAGCCTTAGCAATAACCTAGCCAATCAACACATATTTTGTATGTTATATATATAGTATACTGTATTCTTACAATAAAGTAAGCAAAAGAAAATGTTATTAAGAAAGTCATGGGCAGGAGGGTGCCTGGCTCGCTCAGTCAGTAGAGCACATGACTATTGATCTCACAGTTGTGAGTTAGATCCCCAAGTTGAGTATAGAGATTACTTAAAAATAAAATCTTAAAATGTTTAAAAAGTCATAGGGAAGAAAAAATACACTTATACTACTGTACTGTATTTAAAAAAACAATCTGAATACAGGTGGACCTATATAATTCAAGGGCTGAAGGTAATCTTAAAATTGTATTACTAAATGAATACCATTGAATTACTGTAATCTACAGATTCAATTAAAAAAAATCTGAGGAGGGGCAAGATGGCTGAAGAGTAGGGCCCCCAAATCACCTGTCCCCACCAAATTACCTAGATAACCTTCAAATCATCCTGAAAATCTACGAATTCGGCCTGAGATTTAAAGAGAGACCAGCTGGAACGCTACAGTGAGAAGAGTTCGTGCTTCTATCAAGGTAGGAAGACGGGGAAAAAGGAATAAAGAAACAAAAGGCATCCAAGGGGGAGGGGCCCCGCGAGGGGCCAGGGTGAGGCCGGGGCGAGTGTCCCCAGGACAGGAAGTTAGAGCAGGACCCCAGGAGGGCGGGGATGCCCTCAGGATCCCTGGGACACTAACAGACACCTGTGCCCCGGGGAGAGTGCGCCCAGCTCCCTAAAGGGCTGCAGCGCACACAGCGGGACCTGGAGCAGCTCGGAGGGGCTTGGGCGGAGGAAGAGGCTCCGCGGAGGGGGCTGCGGGGCGGGAGCGCAAATCCAACAGCGCAGACCGGGAGCACAGGGCGCCGGGACACAGCCCAGGATCCGGCCTCCCCCGGACAGGCAGAGGCCGGGAGGGCCCAGGACAGCAAGGACGCTCCTGCCCCGAGCTGAGCAGATCAGCGGCCCCGCCCGGAGCCTCCAGGCCCTGCAGACGGAGAGCTCTGGAGTTACTGCGGGAGCTGAATCCAGGGCTCCAGAGCTGGCCCGGCCACTGGGGTTGTTCCTCCTGGGGCCTCACGGGGTAAACAACCCCCACTGAGCCCTGCACCAGGCAGAGGCCTGAGCAGCTCCCCAAAGTGCTAACACCTGAAAATCAGCACAACAGGCCCCTCCCCCAGAAGACCAGCTAGAGGGACAAGTTCCAGGGGAAGTCAAGGGACTTAAAGTATACAGAATAAGAAGATACTCCCCCGTTTTTTTTTTTTTCTTTTTGATTTCTGATTGCTTCCCCCACCTTTTTTTCACCTTTCTTTCTTTTTCTTTCTCTTTTTCTTTTCTTTTTTCCTTTTTTTCTTCCTTCTTTTTATCTTTTCTTTCCTTCTCTCTCTCTTTCTCCTTTTCCCAATACAACTTGTTTTTGGCCACTCTGCACTGAGCAAAATGACTAGAAGGAAAACCTCACCTCAAAAGAAAGAATCAGAAACAGTCCTCTCTCCCACAGAGTTACAAAATCTGGATTACAACTCAATGTCAGAAAGCCAATTCAGAAGCACTATTATACAGCTACTGGTGGCTCTAGAAAAAAGCATAAAGGACTCAAGAGACTTCATGACTGCAGAATTTAGATCCAATCAGGCAGAAATTAAAAATCAATGGAATGAGATGCAATCCAAACTAGAAGTCCTAACGACAAGGGTTAAGGAGGTGGAAGAACAAGTGAGTGACATAGAAGACAAGTTGATGGCAAAGAGGGAAACTGAGGAAAAAAGAGACAGACAATTAAAAGACCATGAAGACAGATTAAGGGAAATAAACGACAGCCTGAGGAAGAAAAACCTACGTTTAATTGGGGTTCCCAAGGGCGCCGAAAGGGACAGAGGGCTAGAATATGTATTTGAACAAAACCGAGCTGAAAACTTTCCTAATCTGGGAAGGGAAACAGGCATTCAGATCCAGGAAATAGAGAGACCCCCGCCCCTAAAATCAATAAAAACCGTTCAACACCTCGACATCTAATAGTTAAGCTTGCAAATTCCAAAGATAAAGAGAAGATCCTTAAAGCAGCAAGAGACAAGAAATCCCTGACTTTTATGGGGAGGAGTATTAGGGTAACAGCAGACCTCTCCACAGAGACCTGGCAGGCCAGAAAGGGCTGGCAGGATATATTCAGGGTCATAAATGAGAAGAACATGCAACCAAGAATACTTTATCCAGCAAGGCTCTCATTCAAAATGGAAGGAGAGATAAAGAGCTTCCAAGACAGGCAGGAACTGAAAGAATATGTGACCTCCAAACCAGCTCTGCAAGAAATTTTAAGGGGGACTCTTAAAATTCCCCTTTAAGAAGAAGTTCAGTGGAACAATCCACAAAAAACAAGGACTGAATAGATATCATGATGACACTAAACTCATATCTGTCAATAGTAACTCTGAACGTGAACGGACTTAATGACCCCATCAAAAGGCGCAGGGTTTCAGACTGGATAAAAAAGCAGGACCCATCTATTTGCTGTCTACAAGAGTCTCATTTTAGACAGAAGGACACCTACAACCTGAAAATAAAAGGCTGGAGAACCATTTACCATTCAAATGGTCCTCAAAAGAAAGCAGGGGTAGCCATCCTCATATCAGATAAACTAAAATTTACCCCGAAGACTGTAGTGAGAGATGAAGAGGGACACTATCTCATACTTAAAGGATCTATCCAACAAGAGGACTTAACAATCCTCAATATATATGCCCCGAATGTGGGAGCTCCCAAATAATTAAATCAATTAATACCAAAGTGAAGAAATAGTTAGATAATAATACACTTATACTTGGTGACTTCAATGTAGCTCTTTCTATACTCGATAGGTCTTCTAAGCACAACATCTCCAAAGAAACGAGAGCTTTAAATGATACCCTGGACCAGATGGATTTCACAGATATCTACAGAACTTTACATCCAAACTCAACTGAATACACATACTTCTCAAGTGCACATGGAACTTTCTCCAGAATAGACCACATACTGGGTCACAAATCGGGTCTGAACCGATACCAAAAGATTGGGAACATCCCCTGCATATTCTCAGACCATAATGCCTTGAAATTAGAACTAAATCACAACAAGAAGTTTGGAAGGACCTCAAACACGTGGAGGTTAAGGACCATCCTGCTAAAAGATGAAAGGGTCAACCAGGAAATTCAGGAAGAATTAAAAAGATTCATGGAAACTAATGAGAATGAAGATACAACCGTTCAAAATCTTTGGGATGCAGCAAAAGCAGTCCTGAGGGGGAAATACATCGCAATACAAGCATCCATTCAAAAACTGGAAAGAACTCAAATACAAAAGCTAACCTTACACATAAAGGAGCTAGAGAAAAAACAGCAGATGGACCCTACGCCCAGCAGAAGAAGAGAGTTAATTAAAATTCGAGCAGAACTCAACGAAATCGAGACCAGAAGAACTGTGGAACAGATCAACAGAACCAGGAGTTGGTTCTTTGAAAGAATTAATAAGATAGATAAACCATTAGCCAACCTTATTAAAAAGAAGAGAGAGAAGACTCAAATTAATAAAATCATGAATGAGAAAGGAGAGATCACTACCAACACCAAGGAAATACAAACGATTTTAAAAACATATTATGAACAGCTATACGCCAATAAATTAGGCAATCTAGAAGAAATGGACACATTCCTGGAAAGCCACAAACTACCAAAACTGGAACAGGAAGAAATAGAAAACCTGAACAGGCCAATAACCAGGGAGGAAATTGAAGCAGTCATCAAAAACCTCCCAAGACACAAGAGTCCAGGGCCAGATGTCTTCCCAGGGGAATTCTATCAAACGTTTAAAGAAGAAATCATACCTATTCTGCTAACGCTGTTTGGAAAGATAGAAAGAGATGGAATACTTCCAAATTCGTTCTATGAGGCCAGCATCACCTTAATTCCAAAACCAGACAAAGACCCCACCAAAAAGGAGAATTACAGACCAATATCCCTGATGAACATGGATGCAAAAATTCTCAACAAGATACTAGCCAATAGGATCCAACAGTACATTAAGAAAATTATTCACCATGACCAAGTAGGATTTATCCCCGGGACACAAGGCTGGTTCAACACTCGTAAAACAATCAATGTGATTCATCATATCAGCAAGAGAAAAACCAAGAACCATATGATCCTCTCATTAGATGCAGAGAAAGCATTTGACATAATACAGCATCCATTCCTGATCAAAACTCTTCAGAGTGTAGGGATAGAGGGAACTTTCCTTGACATCTTAAAAGCCATCTACGAAAAGCCCACAGCAAATATCATTCTCAATGGGGAAGCACTGGGAGCCTTTCCCCTAAGATCAGGAACAAGACAGGGATGTCCACTCTCACCACTCCTATTCAACATGGTACTGGAAGTCCCAGCTTCAGCAATCAGACAAAAAAAGACATTAAAGGCATTCAAATTGGCAAAGAAGAAGTCAAACTCTCCCTCTTCGCTGATGACATGATACTCTACATAGAAAACCCGAAAGCCTCCACCCCAAGATTGCTAGAACTCATACAGCATTTGGCAGTGTGGCAGGATACAAAATCAATGCCCAGAAATCAATGGCATTTCTATACACTAACAATGAGACTGAAGAAAGAGAAATTAAGGAGTCAGTCCCATTTACAATTGCACCCAAAAGCATAAGATACCTAGGAATAACCCTAACCAAAGAGGTGAAGGACCAATACCCTAAAAACCATAGAACACTTCTGAAAGAAATTGAGGAAGACACAAAGAGTTGGAAAAATATTCCATGCTCATGGATTGGAAGAATTAATATTGTGGGGGATCCCTGGGTGGCGCAGCGGTTAGCACCTGCCTTTGGCTCAGGGCACGATCCTGGAGACCCGGGATCGAATCCCACATCGGGCTCCCGGTGCATGGAGCCTGCTTCTCCCTCTGCCTGTGTCTCTGCCTCTCTTTCTCTCTCTGTGTGACTATCATAAATAAATAAATAAACACATATTTAAAAAAAAAAAAGAATTAATATTGTGAAAATGTCAATGTTACCCAGGGCAATTTACACATTTAATGCAATCCCTATCAAAATACCATGGACTTTCTTCATAGAGTTAGAACAAATTATTTTAAGATTTGTGTGGAATCAGAAAAGACCCCGAATAGCCAGGGGAATTTTAAAAAAGAAAACCATATCTGGGGGCATCACAATGCCAGATTTCAGGTTGTACTACAAAGCTGTGGTCATCAAGACAGTGTGGTACTGGCACAAAAACAGACACATAGATCAATGGAACAGAATAGAGAACCCAGAAGTGGACCCTGAATTTATGGTCAACTAATATTCGATAAAGGAGGAAAGACTATCCATTGGAAGAAAGACAGTCTCTTCAATAAATGGTGCTGGGAAAATTGGACATCCACACGCAGAAGAAGGAAACTAGACCACTCTCTTGCACCATACACAAAGATAAATTCAAAATGGATGAAAGATCTAAGTGTGAGACAAGATTCCATCAAAATCCTAGAAGAGAACACAGGCAACACCCTTTTTGAACTCAGCCACAGTAACTTCTTGCAAGATACATCCACGAAGGCAAAAGAAACAAAAGCAAAAATGAACTATTGGGACTTCATCAAGATAAGAAGCTTTTGCACAGCAAAGGATACAGTCAACAAAACTCAAAGACAACCTACAGAATGGGAGAGGATATTTGCAAATTACGTATCAGATAAAGGGCTAGTTTCCAAGATCTATAAAGAACTTCTTAAACTCAACACCAAAGAAACAAACAATCCAATCATGAAATGGGCAAAAGACATGAACAGAGGAAGACATAGACATGGCCAACATGCACATGAGAAAATGCTCTGCATCACTTGCCATCAGGGAAATACAAATCAAAACCACAATAAGATCCCACCTCACACCAGTGAGAATGGGGGAAAATTAACAAGGCAGGAAACCACAAATGTTGGAGAGGATGCGGAGAAAAGGGAACCCTCTTACACTGTTGGTGGGACTGTGAACTGGTGCAGCCACTCTGGAAAACTGTGTGGAGGTTCCTCAAAGAGTTAAAAATAGACCTGCCCTACGACCCAGCAATTGCACTGTTGGGGATTTACCCCAAAGATACAAATGCAATGAAACGCTGGGACACCTGCACCCCGATGTTTCTAGCAGCAATGTCCACAGTAGCCAAACTGTGGAAGGAGCCTTGGTGTCCATCGAAAGATGAATGGATAAAGAAGATGTGGTTTATGTATACAATGGAATATTCCTCAGCCATTAGAAACGACAAATATCCACCATTTGCTTCCATGTGGATGGAACTGGAGGGTATTATGCTGAGTGAGGTAAGTCAGTTGGAGAAGGACAAACATTATATGTTCTCATTCATTTGGGGAATATAAATAATAGTGAGAGGGAATATAAGGGAAGGGAGAAGAAATGTGTGGGAAATATCAGAAAGGGAGACAGAACATAAAGACTCCTAACTCTGGGAAACGAACTAGGGGTGGTGGAAGGGGAAGAGGGTGGGGGATGGGGGTGAGTGGGTGACGGGCACTTTGGGGGACACTTGACGGGATGAGCACTGGGTGTTATTCTGTATGTTGGCAAATTGAACACCAATAAAAAATGAATTTATTATTTAAAAAAAGAAAAAAAGTTATTTGCAAAAAAAAAAAAAAAAAAGAAAACACACACACAAAAAAAACCACAAAAAATCCCAAACAACCAAACAACAACAAAAAATAATGAAACATTATTTGCCCAGGTAGAAAAAATTAATATTGACCTGAAGAATATCCTTGAGTTATCTTTGCAGGACCTAAAACCCTTTGTGCACTCAAACACCAGACCAGCTGGAGCCTGAGAATTGATGATCCTGCCCGTGCCAGCCCTAGAGTTTTTGGCCTGGATCCAGTCACCTTGAGATGACTTTTTCCCCAATTCCATGTTGTGCTCCCCCATCGCACAAGCCCCTTCATGAATATGTATCTACCTTTAGCTTAAAGCTTCCCAATCTCATTGTCCAGGAGATGTTGCTTTGGGAAATATTCTTATTGTTCTTTTACTTGTTGCAAGCAAAACCCTTCCTTTTCTCATTTTTGGCTTGGTTCTGTCTTTCGGCTTGACCCTCACCAGAGGGGAGTCCTCTTTCAGGACACAGCACTCTTACCAATTTGAGCTCCATGATTCTTTAATTTAGGGAGCCGTGCTCCAGACTGTGGATTGTTCAGCAGCATCCCTGGCCTCTATCCACCAATTACCAGTAGCAACACCTCCTCCTCTGTCTCATCCCTTACCGCACCCCCCCACGTTGTCACAACCAAAAATGTCTCCAGACATTTCCAAACATCTCTGGAATGGGGTAGGAAGGCCACAAAATTGCCCCTGGTTGAGAACCACTGTAGGCAAAATTGACCTCCTTGGGGCTGGAATCAAACTGAAGGATGCCAGAGATTTGGAGATGGCACGCCAATTGACTGTCCGACTCATTTCTTCTCCTTCTTCTTTTGAAGATTTTACTTATTTATTCATTAGAAACAGAGAGAGAGAGAGGCAGAGATACAGGCAGAGGGAGAAGCAGGCTCCATGTGGGGAGCCCGACGTGGGACTCGATCCCAGGACCCCAGGATCATGCCCTGGGCCGAAGGCAGACGCTCAACCTCCTGAGCCACCCAGGTGTCCCAGGATCACTTTTTCTTAATGGAAATGTAAACACTAAGTAAGCCATTTTCTATTAGAAGAAGACTGAGTGGAGAAATCTGAGTTTGTGGAACTATCTGGGAAGGTGCTCCCCCCACATACACATACGCTTGCTGAAACACACGTTGCATATTGGAAATTTTGAAAAGCTTGAAGTCAGTGGAGTCCAACCTCAGCTTTAAAATCCCCTGGGAAATTAAATATAGAGAGATACACATAGAGACAGATAGGTATCTGTCCATACCACTCCGAGGTTCTGGTTAAAAATGTCCCACTCATAGAAATAGAAATAAGTCAATCAGAGGACAATCATCATATGGTCTCACTCATACGGGGACTGTAAGAAATAGTGAAAGGGATTATAGGGAAAGGAGGGGAACTGAGTGGGAAAAATCAGAGAGGGAGACAAACCATGAGAGACTCCTAACTCTGGTAGTGGAAGGGGGTATGGGTACTGAGGGAGGCACTGGATGGATGAGCACTGGGTGTTATATGTTGAAAATTGAATTGAAGTAAGATTTTTTAGAAAGATATTCTCTTATGTTTTTTAAAATAAATTTTATTGTTTTACTTTTTGCAGTTAGGTTTATCATTCATCATTTTATATGTGGTATGTGCTTTAAATCAAGGTTCACTTCCTGCATTGTGTTAGCTAAATGTTCCATCACCACTTACTGAAAACAGTTCTCTCCCCCACTGCCCTAGTGTAAGCTTTGTCATAAATCAGTAGTCAACCATTCATCTGTTTTTTAATTTTTAAAAATTTTTTAGAGAGAGAAAGTGAGGCAAGTTTGGGAGGGACAGAGGGAAAGGGAGAGGAGGATCTCAAGCAGACTCCATGCCCAGGGTGGGGCCCAACAAAGGGCTGGACACGGGGCTCAATTTCAGGACCCTGAGATCATGACCTGAGCCACAATCACGAGCCTGACACTTAACCAACAGAGTCAGCCAGGTGCCCCAACCATCCATCTATTTCCAAGATTTTTTTTTATTATTCATTTGAGAGAGGGTGAGAGAGTACAAGCAAGAGGGGAGCAGACTCCCCACTGAGCAGGGAGCCTGACACGGGCTCCATCCCAGGACCCCAGGATCACCACCTGAGCTGAAGGCAGACGCTTAATCAATGGAGCCACCCAGGTGCCCCCATTCATCTATTTCTAAATTGTACTGTTCCATGGGGCTATTTGCCTATCCTGTGTCACTGCCATGCTGACTCCGTTATGTCTGCATAGTAATTCTGACTATTAGCCGACACAGCACGCTTCTCTATTTGTAGACTCTTGGAGAAGAATTAGTTCTGGCCCTAGCATAACCATACTTTAGAAGTGTCACCTTGCACTACCAACTGTGGGATTTTTATTGGATTTTAAGATCATAGGACACTTTGAGAGATTTGACATTTTTATACTATTGAGTTTTATAGTGTTGAGTTTTCCAGTCCATATACGTAGACTGTCTTTCCATGTATGTAGCTTTTCTTTCATTCTCCAATAATAGGTTTCTTTCTTTCTTTTTCTTTTTCTTTTTCTTTTTTTGTTTTTGTTTTTGTTTTTCCTTCTACAGTGAAGATTTCTTTCTCACTCATGTAGCCCACAAGTGCCTTGGAGATCCAGGCTCCTCAATGTGAGGCCTGCACAGTCAGCAGGGATGAGGAGGAGAGCACAGAGTTGGCACAGGGGACACTTGTATCACTTGTGCTCACACATCTCCGGCCAGCACTGGACACCCGGATCAGCTTAAAGCAAGCTGTGGGGTGGGGGAAGGTGTGCGTGAGCTCTCACACCTTACAATCTCACCAGAGAGATGAGAGGGGAGAAGACAAGGTGCTTGAGACTAACTATTGTCATCAAAAGCCACCCCACCTGCCAAGAGGGAGAAACACCTAGGCGTTCATTCATTTTCAGTTGGTGGATCTTAAATCCTACAAACGGTGTCAACAGTATTGCTACTTTGTAGATTTCTCTAAATTTTCTTTTTGCACAATCATTCCTTCATTTTCATGTCTTCTAATGAAAACCTTCAGTATGATGTTGAATAGGAGATTGATTAGCGGGCATTCAAATCTTGTTTCAACTCAGACGGAAATCTAACACCATTTCACCATTAAATAAGCTGTTAGATACAAGACACAAAGAGACTTTTTTTTTGTAGATACCCTTTATCAAACTAAGGAAATTATCTTTTTATTCCAAGTTATCATTTTTATCATGACAGATATTGAATTTTATCAAATGAATTTTCTGTATCTATTAAAATAGTCATTACTTTTCTTCCTTGATCTGTTAGTGTGGTGAAATAGATTTTTCTAATGTGAGATCAATCCTACTTTCATCCAATAGCTTAGTTCTGTCAGATATGTTATAATTTTTATATATAGCAGTATTTAGCTTGCTAATTTTTTGTTTAGAATTTTTGATGTGAATTTCGTAGAATTTTCATAGAATTCATAGAAATTTATAGAATTTCATAGAATTTTCCATGTCCATGAATGAAATTGGCTTATAGTAATTCTCTTATGTCCTCCTCTGCTTTTGATATACAATTTACACCAGCTTCATAATATGAATGATTTCCTTATATGTGGGGATTTTCTAGTTATTATCAGTCTGGATTTTTACATCTCCCATATTTTGGCTGTAACCCTTCTCATCCTTGTTACTACTCCAATGTCATCAAGCAGATATTTTCTTTTCTTTTTTTTTCTAAGAGTTTATTCATTTATTTATTTGAGAGAGAGAGTGAGAGTGAGCAAGAGAGAGAGCATGAGCAGGGGAAGGGGCAGAGGGAGAAGCAGATGCCCACTGAGCAGGGCCCCCGACGCCAGGCTCCGTCCCAGGACCCTGATATCATGACCTGAGGTGAAGGCAGATGCTTAACCCGCTGAGCCACCCAGTGTCCCTCAAGCAGATTTTTTCATATACTTTTTCAACTTTCAGATCAGACTTCCTCAGCAGTGGAGTTAATTCCAATACATCACCGCGTAACTCCCAGCACTTCCTCATTTGCTTCTCATCACGGAAAACCCCGGGCTCTTTACATGGGATCTGTGTCCTCTCTGGTTGTCATCTTAGAAGAAGTTGCGGGCTTTTTTCTTTTTTCCAATGCAGCAGGCCTCTTGCTGGACTCCCATCTTGCTTAAGCTGACGTTGAAATGCCCGAGGCCAGTTAAGGATTTCCTATTGTCAGCTGCAGAGGTGTCCTGTGCAGGGCACCCTGCAAGGTGTCGATGACACAGGGAAGAGCACAGCATCCCCCAGGTTTCCAGGAGCCCACTCCGCAAGAGGCTGCTAAAGTGTCTCGGTGTCACCCGCCAGGTGGAAGGGCAAAGGTAACCAGGAGCACCACAGGGCCCATGGGCAGGAGGGCCAAACCAAGACCCGGGCGGCTGGGAGAGGATTCAGGTAAAGGATGATCCTGGAAGGAGTCGGAGAGAATGGGAAGGAATTTGATAAAAGGAGGCAGAGGCATCAAGCGGAGTGAGAACCTCCTTGTCATCCTGTGGTCATAAACCAGGGACCAGGCCCACGGAGTCACAGAGGTGGGGCGCAGGGCCGCGAGGCAGGGGAACTGAAGCAGGCAGTTACTGGGGATGTGGCCCTCTGGGGCCTCCGGTATTGCCAGTAGGACATTGGGGTGAGAGGCAGGAAAGGCCATACAGCAAGGGCCATAGCTCTGATCTTCTGGGGCAGGGCCAGGGCAGGGCTGGGCCAGGCTCCAGGACACAGGCCCAAACTCACTTGCCCTTCCTGGGACTCCGAGTCCTGCTCTATTACGCGACATAATGGGGGCCGTGAAGCTGCAGGTTTGGGGAGGGCCTCGGGAAAACAAGCCCTGCTTGGGAAGAAGCCGCTCGTTTTCCAGGCTTTCAAGGCTTTCATTTCAGACACTGTCCCTTGGAAGAACGAGTGGGGGTGGGGGGGTGCCTCATGGTCTCGAGTCACAGCGACCAGCCCCCAAAACCTCATCCTCCCCTGTTTTAGAAAGTTTTATTTATTGGAAAGTGATGAGTGGTTTTAGGTGGAGCCACGGAACCTGGTTAGTCAGAGGCGATGATATGAAGAAAGACTCGGAGTCTCACTGAAGTTTAACTGGGGGACAAGGGGACTGGGAGCACTCCGACTTGGGCTCCGAGGCTTGGTCTCATTCAGCTTTTGTTAAGAGATCTAGCAGATTAGCTGTAGGAATGATTAACTTTGGGAAACAGAGGAAAACATGTTTACTTCAAAGGGTAAAGAGAATAGGCTATATCCCCAAGGAGGGGGCCTGAGGAGCTGTGCCTGGAGAATACGGGGTCAAGAGTCAGGACCTCACGTATCCCCAGCATGCTGAGGACTATGACATCCAGTTCCTTGACAAACCCCACAGCTGTTTACCCACAAGGTGGAGCCGACTCTGACTTTATCAGATATCTGATTTTTTTTTTTTTTTTTAAGTAGGCTCCTTGCCCAAGGTGGGGCTTGAACTCATGACCATGAGATCAAGAGTCTGACACTTCAGGGCATTTTACCAACTGAGCCAGCCAGGCACCCCAGGCTACATCCTTCCTGACTGCTATTAGCATTAGCTGGAGTCAAGAGAGGGAAGAGAGTAACAAAAGCTATGGCTTCTAATTAATCCCATTATCGATGGGTAAACCTTTTTAAAAATTATTTTATTTATTTATTCATGAGAATACACAGAGAAGAGAGAGAGAGGCAGAGGGAGAAGCAGGCTCCATGCGGGGAACCCAACGTAGGTCTTGATTCCGGGACTCCAGGATCACACCCTAAACCGCTGAGCCACCAGGGCTGCCGAAGGGTGAACCTTTTTATTTAGAACCTCTTTAGAACTATTGGGGATGGCCTGCATTAGATGAGTACATTGATCCAGGCGTCTGAGACCCCGCTCAAGGCAGCACTCACTGAGAAATGCTCCCCACGTGGTAAAGAAATGCTGAAGTTTGAGAAAGAGAAGACAATTTCAAGAGATCTTGGTTTGGGGGGGCAGCGCCTGGGTGGCTCAGTTAGTTAAGCATCTGCCTTTGGCTCAGGTCATGATCCCGGGACCTTGGGATCCAGCCCTGCACTGGGCTCTGTGCTTAGCCAGGAGTCAGCTTCTCCCTCTTTGCCTCGTCCCTGGGCTCGGGGTTCGGCGGGGTGAGAACCGGGGGTGGGGGGAAGAACGGACTCCGGGGGGCGGGGCGGAGTCCGGGGGGCGGGGCGGGCGGCCACGCCCACAGCCACCCCCACAGTCGGGCCGCGGCGGGTGGGTGGGGGCGCCGGACTGGGCTCCCCTGCGCCCCCCGCGGTCCCCCTGGCACCGGCGGCTGCTTCTCGAAGCCGCTCCGGGTCCCGGGGCCTCCCGAGGCACCGAGGGTCAGGGTCGCCGGTGGGGTCCCGGGGACTCCTCTGCCCCCCCACGGGTTTCACGGATACTGCAGACTCGCCTGCTGGAGCTCGCCACCCCGACCCCCCCCTTCCCACCCCCGCGCGGAGGGTCCCCAGGGCGCGGGGTCGCTCCGGGCAGGTCGCCGGCTGCACCTGCAGGACGGGGTGGGGCGCGGGCGGGGCGCGGGCGGGGCGCGGGCTGGTTCCGGGCTCTGGTCCTCGGCTTCCCCGCAGCCCTCGCCTACTTACGTTTTGGGGAGCAAGCTTTTGTTTTGTGCACAGGCATTCTGACATAGTGAGAATGTGTCTCTGGGCTTTGATTATTGATAAACCGTCAAAACGGTCTCCTGGGTTGCAACAGAACAGGCACCAGTGCACGTTGTCCTTACGGGAGCACACAGTGGACCAGGACAGCTGGATTACATGGGAGCTATGTGCACTCTGCGCTTAATTTGACATAAGACTCCCCCAAATATAAAGAGTATTAGTTGAAAAAAATCAATAAATTCGTTTGGTGTGTGTGCATTTATTTATATCTCTATATACTGATTTACCAGTCTCTAAGAGAGCTATTCCCCCAAAACATTAAGAATACCAAGATACAGAATATAAAATGTAAATGTTAAAATAACGAGTGGTCAATCCTGAACATCTAACTGTAATCTCACAGGAGTTTTGGTAGGGCGTACAAAGACGACTTTGGTAAACGTAGTTAAAATAACAGTAATCTGAACTAATGGGAATTAATCCACAGAATGAAATAGTCCAATCATGGATAAACAAGATGAATATAAAAGAAATCATACCTACACATCCTGGATACATATCAGGACACTAAAATAAAATAATAAGTCTTAGTTGGTTCTAGAGAATGAGAAGGTTTTTAACCTACCTAAGTAGAAGTTCATGTTTCACATCAGGTTTTTGTAAATACTAAGTATAAAAATGTGACATTTTCAAAAGTCTAAGGACATTTCATTTTTATCTTCATTTTATCAATTTTCATATAAAGTGAATGGTGACACAATAATCATAATCATTATCCAAATTCAACAATCTTCAGGGTTTTACTAATTTCTTTATCCCTTTGTTTTCTATTTTATTTTTATTTATTTTATTTTTTATTTAAAAATTTTTTTTTTCTATTTTCTTTTTAAAAGTAGGCTCCATACCAGATGTTGGGCTTGAACCATGATCCTGAGATCAAGAGCAGCATGCTCTACCAACTGAGCCAGACAGGGTCCCTTCTGCTATTGTCTCTTAACTGAAGTATGATAAAGCAAATCCAGATGTTATGTGTCATCACTATTTATATTTCATCATAATTCTCTAATCATATGAACCTTTATTACATAACTACAAACTTATACCTAACAAAATTAACATTCATTTTTGGGTAACATTTAATTCATATTGCATAATGAAATTTCTCTGATTTTCTCAAAATGGCATTTAAACAAGTTTTAATCTAATCAAGAGTGAAACAAACTTTACACGTATATTTTTTTAAAGATTTTATTTATTTATTCATTAGAATACACAGAGAGGAGGAAGAGAGAGAGGCGGAGAGAGAAGCAGGCTCCATGCAGGGAGCCCGACGTGGGACTCAATCTCGGGTCTCCAGGATCACGCCCTGGGCTGAAGGCAGGCGCTGAACCGCTGAGCCACCCAGGCTGACCCTTTACACGTATATTTGATTGCTTTTTCTCCAAGTCTCCTCTGTTTCAGATCAATCTCTCTCTCCATGTCTTTCTCCTCTCTCTTCTCCTTGCTAGTGAGATAAAGGAAATTAATTTAAAGAAATTAAATGACGTGCTTTGGACAATGTTGTATCTTCTTTTTTAGTCTAATGTGTTCTTTTGTTGTAATTTATACTGCTCTTTTATTTCTTGAAAATATAAACTTAACTGTTAATGCTTGATTAAGCTCAGGTTAGAATTTTCACAAAAGTACTTCAGAAACAAGCCTATGTCCTTCATGCGCTGAATGTCACCTCAAGAGCACATAATCTTTCAATTTTGAATGTTGGTGTTAGCGGGTTCACACAAGGAGAGGCTGATCCCTCCATGGTAAATTCCTTCATCAACTTATGGTTCAATGTGAGCATCATCACAGCTACATCATGATTTCCAATGTTATATTTCGTCCATAATTACTGGTTGACTTTCCTCTTCGTAGAACTTTTATTCACCAACTAGGGCTACTTGGTTATCTTAAGCAGATTTTACATACAGTAGGCAGGGATAATGCTTGATTCTTATCCATTAATTGCCAAATTCTTATCCATTAATTGCCAGATTAAATTATTTTCTTCTGAGTTATCCCCACTGGTGATCAATGAGTCGTTTTTTTCTTTCTGTACTTAAGAGATCATTGTATGTTTTTATATTCAATATATTGCAGTAAGATTTCTTTTTGGTCATCAGTTTGTTCCGTCATTGGCCAGTGGAAACTTGATGGCTCCTGAGAACTTCTGATTTGGTCCAGTAGTTTGCTCAAATTCTTGCTTTTTTGCCAGCTCTTTGTGTATGTTTCCTGCCCCAAGTATGAAATCAGCCAGTCTTCTAAGAAGCCCTAGTTCTTCTTAATCAGAATGGTTTTTAGAGACCACACTATTGCAATTATTTCATGGAGCAGCGACACTCTTTTCTCTGTCGACTATAGAAAAGGCATATTTATGTGTCTTCTCAGTGGGGGGTCAGCGCCGCGTACACAGCAGGGTTCTGAGGCCCCACCAGTGAGGCGCCTGCTGTTGATCACATTTTTTGTACCAACTTTTTAGCATGTGAGAGAAATTTAAGCAGCTGGTTTTTTATTTAAAAAACATCAAAGCGTCGGCGGTGGTGGAATTCAGACTCTCAAATCCAAGAGACTGTAGCCCAAACCCTGTGGCGCGGACCTCTCCGCACGTTACTTCACACTTACCCTCTTTGCTTATTTTCACATTTTCTAGTCTAGATGGAGAGTGGTTGAGTTGAGCCTCACCTTTTTTTGAGAAAACGGTTCTTGGCACTGTAGAAAGTGAAATCCCTGAAGACCAACCTGCCTCCTAGAGCCAAGCACAATCCCCGGCAAAAAGTAGGTGCCCACTAATTTGTGGAAGACACACATACCTTGATCTACGTCACCCCCTGGGAGCGTTGGAGGGGAGGAAGAGGGGGGAAGAGAAATGTCCCCTTCCACTCACCACCCTGCACCCAAATTTCAGCTCTTTACCCCACTTGTTAGCCTGATGCCAAGAGACCTAGAAAGAGCCGCGTGGAGGCTCCAAGTAGCGTTGAGTGGGGGCGCGCCTTGTGTGTGCCCCGTTGTTGCGGCCAGGACACGTTATTTTTATTTGATGAGGGGATCATAAGGGCTTGGGGAAACAGTAATGTTGTCATGCAGATGCGCCTGAGATCCCCGCAGGGAATTTAATCCCGGGCTCGGCCTCGCCAGTTCCCTGCCCTCCAGATAAGCTGGGGCAGCGCAGGCCCTGAACGCCCTCTTCAGACGGGACTTGTGGTTTTTGTGAAGTGAGAATGCTTAAGCAGAAGAGGGAGCGCCGTACTCAAAGCCCTAGATCCACAAGTCCGCGGGGAAACGAGATTTCTCTTCATCACTCTTTTAAGGACACGGCACTTCTGCTTCTTGGGACGCCACCTTGAAACGAAGACTCCCCTCGGCCCAAAGGCGCTCTCTCCTTCACAAGGTCTCTGAAGAGACACTCTTAGGACAGGCAGCTCTTCGATGGAACTAGGGTTGCAGTAGACACCAAATTCCACCCACCCGCTCTCCGGAGCCCCCAGACCACACGCACAGGTCCAGAAGTTCTTATAGGTCAGGAGGTGAAAATGTCTAATAGGAGTTCAGATTCAGAACTGACACTTTCTCGGGCTCTTTGAGAGCACCCACGTAGGAGCAGTGAGCTCATGTCCAGATTGGTTGTCAAGGCTCCCTGACTGCAGCCTCCAAGAATTGAAACACCGCCCTCCTGCCATAAGTACTGCCTCCTTGCTGACAGTCTCATTCAGGGCCTCTCCTCCCTTCTCCTTCCAGGTACAGAGGACCTGGGAGAAAGGAGAGATGCTGCATCCAGAGCAGAAATGGGGCTTGGGATTGTGGAGGCAGAAAGGGGAGCGGGGCGGCTAGAGCTATGGGGCCAATGGGGGCCGGAGGACCAAGGAGCCCCCTCGAAACTCTAATATTCACTGCAAAGGTACAGACCCAAGAGTCTGAGCCCTGTGCTCTTGCCAAAGGAGTTGTGTCTTGAAGTTCGCTCAGACTGGCTGCAAAGCTTCTGTGCTGTTCCATTTATGGGGGGGGGGGGGAGTAAAACCAAGGAAAAAGCACTTCCTGGCCCTTCCATCAATCCTCCTATCAATCTGCATGTGACAGATTCTTCTGGGAACACACATGCCACTGGCAAGTCTTTAAAATTTGTTTCTTCCCAACCCCTAACCTCCTGGTGAACCGTCTACCGGCCAGAAAACAGGTGCTCCCTGCACTTGAGCGTCTGATCTGAAAGCGTGTACTCCCCCACCCCAGACTCAGTCTAGTGCTGCCCTATCCAAGCACCGGAGTAATTTTCATCATCTTTTGACCTCAGTTTCTGAGCTGGCAAAACTCCCACTTGGCAGCGGTGGGATTCGAACCCACGCCCCCGAAGAGACTGGAGCCTTAATCCAGCGCCTTAGACCGCTCGGCCACGCTACCACATGCCTCAGCTGCTTCTGCTTATTTGCTCTGATGGTGACTTCTTTCCTTCGCGTCCCAGGTCTGCCGCACAGACTCCTGTTCTTAAGTCCTGACCCTAAAAGCAAGTGCAGGAAGCACTCGGAGGACAGCAGGGCCCATGGCCAAAGCAGGTGTTCTCCGTAGGCTCTGAATTGCTCATCTGGCACCCAGGCCCAGGCCTTAAAGGGGAGTGTTTCCCCAAGAGACTGAGGTTCGGAACGGGACTGGGCCTCTGTGAGGGTCGGCTCTGTTTTATCCCTGCTGGCCTTCCCTTGGTCTCGCCACACATTGCTTAGGAAGCTACAGGAAGGTTCAAGCCGGCAAAGGCCACGACTCCCCAGGTTGGAGGTACCCTGACATGTCGGATGGAGCTTGAGGACACCTGCAGGTGCTTGTCCCCTAGGGCAGGCTCTGACCCACTGACCCACCGCCCAAGGACGCCAGGGCACTCTGCAGTCCTTTTGCCAGCCGAGGCAGCGGGCAGCTCGCACGCCTGGCTCTGTGCAGTATTTCTCAAAGGAGGCGAAGCTCTTCTGTGGTTTCCCACCGCACCCGAATCACTGGAGGTGGCTTCCTGGTGCTGTCAGAGGGAGCGGGACAGCGCTGGACTTTGGGCGTCTCCCAGGTGGCCCGGACCCCGACCCTGCCTCCCCCAGCCGGCCCAGGGGACGGGGCCCAGCTCCTGGCGACAGACTCGGCCTGGCCAGCGAACCCCAAGGCCTTCCTCCAGGGCCCACAACACCTGTGCTCCTCGTCTGCAGGAAGACGTGTCAGCTGGAAGTGACAGGAGACGGTCCCGCGGTGCCCACTGGCTCCGGTCCCTGCAGCTGCCTCCCCGGGCAGGTCGGACAACTGCGGGACACTCTGCCCCCATTTACGAGCCTCCCTCATTTGACAGCGGGCACCGTGTCTCAAGAGGCCCCCTGGTTCGGTCCGAGCTCTGGCTGGCGCATGGCGGGCCACAGAGGAGCCCTTGTTCCCCCAGAGCGGCCAGCGGTGCAAACGGGGCTGCTCTTGAGGTGAGCAGCTTGTCCGCCTGCCCGGGGTGTCTAAGCTCGGGCTTCTGTAGCTCCCCAAGTGCAGCCCGCCTAGAGGAGCAGCACCGACGCTATTCCCACAGGCTGTTCCAGTCCTTGCGAGGACATCTCACTGTCCTGCGGGTCACATCCAGCCTGTTGTCCCCGGGCCCATGCTTCGAGGCCTCGGTGGCAGTCACCAAGTGCTGCTTGGTGGCCATCAGCAGACCACAACCACCACCCGTGATTGGAAGGGACCAGATCGCAGCGAGGAGCCGCGAACAGGAAGGGCTCTTCCCTCATCCCTGTAGGTTCCTCCGTTTGCCTTTCAGCCTCGTGTTTCTCTGCGCCTCAAGGTGAACTAGGGCTCCCTGCTCCCTCCCCGCCTCCCGCACACCTGGGGCGAGCTCGGGATTGACCGTCTTAGTTTTAAGAGCAAATGCATCCCTAAAAGACAGCTGAAAATGGGCTTTCCAGGTCAAGATTGCACGGATCTTAAACGGTTCACTTACTCCCCGGAGGCTATCAATATATTTTAAAGTGTTGGTTTTTCCATGACCTTTTAGGCAGTTTATAGAAGAGCTGGGACAGAGAAGCCTCTCGCAACACCACAGCGCTCTTCCTAAAGCCTCGGCCCGGGAATCGGGAAGGCGGTCCCAGGCAGTCCTGGGGGGAGTCTGCAGCCACTCTCAAAGCCATCTGCACCGGCAATAACCTGCCGGGTTAGGAGAGACTAGAGGTCATAGAGGGTATCGGGAAGGATGAATCCGAGGCGGTGGGGAGGGGGCGAGGAGCGTTGTAGCCGGGCCTTCCGCCCAACTCAGACCCGCAGGTGCACTCTGGAAGATCTATGCGCGTCTGGGGTGGAGGGGTGGCAAAGCCGGGGGCTTCCTCTTCGAGTGTGAGGCCCTGGGGAGGGTGAGTCACAGTTAACCTGAGCCGAGGGGTAAGTATCTGTTCCTTCTTCCTCCTACCAGTTTTGTTGATTGTGGATCAACAAAATGAAGGTCTCTCCTACAAGAACCCAATAAGAAGCTGTAACTCGGGAGTTAGTGCACCAGGCAGGGTCTAAACCGTGAAATCCAGCCCCCCACCCCAGCTGAACAACTTTAGGGAGTTGAATCCACGATATAAAAAATGACAATGTATCTGAATCCAGGGGGATTTATCCCAGAAAAGCAAAGTTGGTTTAATATTCAAAATCAATGTGATTTATTATTTTAAAAGACTAAAAAGAAAAATCATACGATCTTACTGAAAAATGCAAAGCATTTGACAAAGTCCACATTCATTCCTGACACAAACTCTCAGCAACTTAGGAAAAGAAGGAAACTTCCACAGCTTGGTAAAGGGAAGCTACGAGAAACTTCACACTTAATAATACAAGACTGTTTTCCCTGCAAGATTAGGAGCAAACATGAACATCTGCTTTCATCAGTTTTGTTCAACATTGTACTGGGGATTCTTGCCCAGTCAATACATGAAAGGCTATGTAAAACTCCTACAGAATCTACTGAAAGCTATAATAAGTGAATCTAGCAAAGTTGTTGGACACAGATAAATATTAAAATTAATTGCATATATTACCGTTTATACTATATCTACATATGTATAATTGTACCTAGCAACGAACCATCAGAAATTAAAAGTTTAAAAAGTAATTCAATTTACAACAGAATCATTAAATATGAAATACTTAGGGAAAAATATGTCCAAGATTTTTTATACACACACAAATGCTGAGATAGATGAAAGAAAACCAGAATATAAGTAAAATCATTTCACATTTGTGAATGAGAAGACTCAATAGTCTTAAGATATAAATTATCCCAAAATTGATTTATAAATTCAATATAATCTTATTCAAAATAACAAGGCTAGGTTTTTATTTCTTTTTTTAAGATGTGTTTTTTATTTTAAAGCTTATTTATTTTTAGTGATCTCTACAGCCAATGTGGGGCTTGAACTCACAATCTCAATGTCAAGAGTCACATGCCTTCCAACGGAGCCAGCCAGGCACCTCTGGCTTTGTTTTGTTTTTAGAAACAAACCAGCTGATTCCAAAATTCACATGAAAATTCAGACATAGCATGCTCAAAACAACTTTTAAAAGAATAATAAAGTTAGAGCAAACTCACTCTGCCTGACATCAAGATGTATAAAAGCTACTATAATCAAGACTGTAGTATCAAAAAAAAGGACTGCAGTATTGGCATTAAATATATAAAAAAACAGACCTATAGAACAGGAATACAGAGATAGAACCACACATATATTACCAATTGATGGTTGACAAAGTTTTAAAGGCAATTGAGTAGAGAAAGGTAGCCGTTTTAAATTTATTTTTATTAAGTTTTTAATTTTAATTCCAGTATAGTTAACATACAGCATTATATTAGTTTCAGGTGTACAATATAGTATTCAACAATTCTATACGTTACTGAGTGCTCATGATAAATGTACTTTAGAAATGTAGTCTTTTCAACAAAAAAAGTCAAAAAATAATTTTGATCCTTACTTCACGCCACATAAAAAAATTAACTCAAAATGGATCACAAACCAAAACTACAAAATATTTAGAATGAAATCTTTGTCACCTTGTATCAGGGAAAGATTTTTTTTTTAAGATGCAACACCAAAAGCATGATCCATAAAAGAAAAACGTGATTAGTTGTACTTCATCAAAATTTGAAAACTTTGACCTTCAAAAGGCACTGTTGAGGAGACACACCACACAGTGGGACATATTAGTTGTACCCTGAGAACTTAAGGATGATTTTTGCCTACTAGGGAACATTGAGAATGTCTGGAGATATTTTCAATTGTCATAACTGGTACAGTATTACTGGTACCCAGTGGGTAAAGGCCAGTGATGCTAAAAACATCCCAAATATGCAGGGCCCTGGACTCCCACAGTTAAGAAGTATCCAGTTCAAAACTGTTGAGGTTGTTGTTGAGGTTGACTAGAGTAAGAAGCCACATTTAGGGCCCAGGCCAGTTAGGGCCCAACACCAGCCACTGACATGAGCCTGTAACTCCTTCCCGAAGCCTTGAGGAGCCCGGGTGCCTGGGTTCATATCTGTATGGAATATGCATAGGGATTTGGTGTCCATGTCTCCCAGTTACGCCCAGCGCACCCTCTGGGAACATTGCCTTAAAGCCAGAAGGCGCGAGCCCTCCTTAGGGAGTTGATCCTGGGATCCTGACCTCCAGCCCATCCAGAGACTCTGGGCGCCCGGTGGGTGGGAGTTGGGTGCTGTCCTTCGCTGGGCAGCCTGCTGCTGGAGGCCCGTCCCTGAGCTGCTGAGCAGCTACCTCCCTCAGTCTCCTGCTGGACACGTCTTGGCCGCCCCGGAGGACGGACTGACGACAGAGGGGCGAGGGTACCCCAAGAGTGCCCAGCCCAGGAGAAAGTGCAGGTACACCGTATGGGCAACCCCCTAGGGGCCGCGAGGCAGAGCCAGGGACTGCAGGGACACCTGGAGCTCAGCGTGCATCTGTCCGAGGTCGGTCCTGTGGCTCTGAGTGGGACCGCCAAGAACCGCGCCCAAGTCTCACTTCGAGGGGCCCCTCCAGGGCCTCACCTTGCCCTTTCCCTCTTCCAGGTCACGTCAAGCGTCCAAGACCCGCTCTTCTCTCCGGATTGCCCCGGGCTGCTCGCCTTCCCTTGGGAGCAGAGCAGGGATGGCGGAGCCGGAGGGAAACTGAGTCACTGGTTCAGAAGGCGCATCCCGTCAGTCTAGACGAGTGTTCGGAAAACTCAGATGCCGGGTTTTGAGATTTGGTCGAGTCCCTCCCTAGAGACGAAGGCTGTGACCACTTAGGATCAGAAACAAAACCCTGGCAGCGGTGGGATTCGAACCCACGCCCCCGGAGGGACTGGAGCCTAAATCCAGCGCCTTAGACCGCTCGGCCACGCTACCGACGCGGCGTGGGTCCGCCTACACGAGTACATACCCGCCCCCGCCCCCGGGGGGGTCCCGCCCTGAACCCCTCCCCTCGCCCGCCCGCAGGCCGCAGGCAACTGTCCCGGCAGACCACCCGCTGCGGAGGCGGGGCCCTCGGGATCTGGAGGGACGAGCGCGGGGTCAGGGGTCGCCTCAGTTTCCCCCGGCGCCCAAGACGCGCTTAAAAACGGTTTACTGCGCGGAGGCAGGGGCCGCTTCGGACCCGGATGGCGCGGGGTGAAGAAGTCGTGGGGTCTTCAGCAAGCCTGGGACGGAGCCCACCCCCCGGTCCCCCTACCCCCCGCCCGCGCGGAGCCCCCTCCGCCCCCTCCCCCTCCCCCGGAGCTCCAGCCCCGCCCCCTCCCCCTCTCCCGGATTCCGCCCCTCCCCCCTCCCCCAGAGCTCCCGCCCCCGCCCCACTCCCCCGGAGCTCCAGCCCCCCGCCCCCTCCCCCTCCCCCCCAGCTCCAGCCCCCCCCACCCGCCCGCGCCGAGCCCCCTCTGCCTCCTCCCCCTCCCCCTCCCCGGAGTCCGCCCCCCTCCCCCTCCCGCGGAGCTCCAGCCCCCGCTCTCCTCCCCGGGAGTCCGCTCCTCCCCCGGAGCTCCAGCCCCGCCCCCTCCCCCGGA
This sequence comes from Canis aureus, assembly GCF_053574225.1. Classification (NCBI taxonomy): domain Eukaryota; kingdom Metazoa; phylum Chordata; class Mammalia; order Carnivora; family Canidae; genus Canis; species Canis aureus. The sequence goes on from NC_135623.1 coordinate 24,571,332, forward strand.
GTCCGCCCCCCCTCCCCGCCCCCGCCCCCGGAGTCCGCCCCTCCCCCTTCCCCCTCCCCCGGAGCTCCAGCCCCCCCCTCCCCCGCCCGCGCCGTGCCCCTCTTGAGAGCCGCGCCCAGGGAAGCGGTGTGCTCAGCGTGGTAGCCGCGGGAATATTTGGGAAACCTTAATAATAAGTGAGGGAGCAAAGCCTGCCAAAATAGCGAAGCCTGATGTTAAGGACCTTCACCCCATACTGGAGAATGTAGTGGCCACTTTACTCCCCTTGGGACGCCCATAGCACTTCAACCTAAGGATGCCCACCTCTGGGGACCCTGGAAGTCTCAAATGAGCCACACAGAATGGATTCCGCTGGTGCTGTCTTCCGAGGTCTCTGGCCGTGTTTATCCGTCCTGCCAGACACGACAGAATGACCGGCAAAAATGCAGGAGAAACCAGGAGGTATGCCTGCCGCCTTGCCCTCTCCTGGATCATTCGGAAAGCTCTGTATGTGCCCCAAATAATCACCCGAGGCCCCCCAGGAACCTCGCTGCTAAGGATCTTTCCCATCTGTTCGGAGACTCGAAGCCTGGGAAGCCTGAGGTCCCAGAATAATGCACCTGCAAGATACCAGCCCAAGAATAGGGCATCCCATCCACCACTGTGTGGCTTCTTTCTTGTTCGACTTTCAAAAGTAGAATATTTTGTCTCCCAATTCAAAGACTTAACATAAATCTCTGTACGACTATGGGGGTAGAGATCGTGCAAGTGTGCTCAGTATTCAGGGAAAACAACCAACTTATAAATACGGTTTATATTTACTATCTATTTCACTTGATTTTCTAAGTCCAAGTGTTTTGTGTTTTTTGTTGTTGTTGTTGTTCTTTTTTTTTTTTTTTTTATCATGACTGCTGTATGGGCTTAGACACAGTGGAGCCCACACCCTTGGCAGTAGTGTGCGGTACCTGTACTCTCCTTTGATCCTTCGTAAGAGACCCAAGGATGTCTACCAGGATGTACATCCTACTGTCCCCCACTCTGTCAACTGATCTACCCAAAGACGCACAGTAAAATTTATGCAAAATTTCTTTAGGAATCTATTCACTTACCTCACAACCAGGTATTGGTTACTTACTATGTTGATTAAATCTTTTATGTCCTTACTTATTTTTTTGTCTACTTGTTGAACACTACTGAGAGAAGATTGTTAAAATATCCAATGATGATTGTGGAAAAAAAAGAAAAAAGAAATATCCAATGAAAAAATGATGGTGTATTTTTCTATTTCTTCTCTTAGTTCTGCCAACTTTTGCCTCTTATGTATCTCTTCTTACAATACTTCTTCTATTTTGTTTTTTTTTTATCTTCTAAAACATATCTTTTTATCCTTACATCTTATAACAAGCTGTGTTATTAGATACATAGAAGTTCAGGAATATTGTGGGATTTTTAAAAAATATCTTATTTATTTATTCATGAAAGACACAGAGAAGCAGAGACACAGGTGGAGGGAGAAGCAGGTTCCCTGCGGGGAGCCTGATGTGGGACTGGATCCCGGGTCTCCAGGATCGAACCTGAGCTGAAGGTAGACACTCAACCCCTGAGCCACCCAGGTGCCTCTAATGTGGGGGTTTTCAAGTAAAATTATTTGTTAGGGCAGTTTCAGGTTCATAGCAAAATTGAGTAGAAGGTACAAAGAGTTCCCGTATACCTCCTGCCCCTAGACATGCACAGCTTCCTCCTCTATTAACATCCCACACCAGTATTTGTTATGAACCAACACTGACACATCATTCTCACCCCTAATTATGGTTTACATTAGGGACTCTTGTGGTTTCATGTGAATTTTAGGATTGTTTCTATCTGTGTAAAGAATGACATTGGGATTTTGATAGGGATTGCCTTGAGTCCGTAGATCACCTTGGGTAGTTTGGATATTTTAACAATTTGAATTCTTCTGATCCATGGACATCGAATGTCTATTTATCTGTGTCTTACTTAGTTTCCTTCATTAGTATAAGTCTTTCACTTCTTTATTTAGGTGTGTGCATATATAACATCTATAAATAACAATTTCCTGTAACTTGAAGAGTTGGTTCTCTTTTATCACAAAGAATACTTCTGTTTCCTCTTTCCTCGTGGCAGCACATCAAGTATTCGAGCATGGTGATGATGCCCCTCAAGTTTTCTCTTTTGCGTATCTAAGATCTTCAGTTTCATTAAACCCTCTCCCTCTAAGGAGCTAGCCAGCCCACGGGCCCATGGGTCTTCTGCATTCCTGGTGGTTCACCTCAGCATATGCCTGAGAGCAGAGCTTACAAAATGATCCTGATAGAAAAAAAAGGTGGACAGCCGTGAGCTGTGTAAGCAGGAAGAAATCAAAGTCAAGAGGACAATAGTGGAAGGTCTGAACAGAGGTAGCAGGAGACCAAAGTGATCTTTAGGTGACATTTAATGGGGCTATGGAAAGCAAAATAATTTAGCAATAATTCCTGGGCACTAGGCCCATGTTTGTAGGGTAGGGCTTGACTTTTCAATTCTTAAAAGATTTCCTTTAGGACACAAGCAGTCACCTTTCGCAGAAAGTCGGCTGAAACCCTTCCCCAGCCTGGTGATGGACCCAGTGGCTCAAGGATAAGCTATGCCATAAACACTGCTGTCCTCTTCTTCTGGCCGAGCTAAGGATATATGCCCCGTTTCCTTACTTTGTGTCTAGGATACTGCAAGGTTTGAATCTCCTAATAGATGGGACAGAGCAGTACTACAAAGATGTGGGATCCAAAATGGGGGTTGGGGAGCACTAATGAAATGCAGAAATGAGGTCTTGGGGAGTCACTATTGCTTTTAGTAAGTGTCACAAGGTTGGATCTTAAGGAGTTGAATCCTGGCCCTCTGGTTGCCCAAAGTGAGAATCATATGTGATGTGAATCATATCATGAGCCAAAGGCCTGACCCGATGGCTTAGCGGTTTAGCGCCGCCTTCAGCCCAGGGCCTGATCCTGGAGACCCGGAATCCAGTCCCATGTGGGGCTCCCTGCATGGAGCCTGCTTCTCCCTCTGCCTGGGTCTCTGCCTCTCTCTCTCTCTCTAGCTGTGTCTCTATGAATAAATACATAAAATCTTAAAAAACAAAAACAAAAACAAAAAAAAACCAACCAACCAAACAAAAAAAAACCAAAGGCCTGACCGGGCACATCCTTTAAAGGACATGCTTGCCACCCATCCCGGGCTGTTTCTGGGAAGTCTTGTGATGTTCTTTGCTACACTTTTATTACTCGGATCCTTTTATTACCCAGTTTTGGTTTCCTTGCCCTCTGTTGAAAACATGAAATCTCTTGCTCAAATCCCCTAATTAAGCTCAACCGGTTTGGGACTGAAGGTCATTCTGCCCAGGCCTTACAAAATCAGACTCTGTAGAAGCTGAATCCAAGAAATCTCCCCTTAGCATCCCCTTAGTCTACTACTTGCCAAGACCTGAAAGCACCCAGAGGCAGCTCCGGTCACATCCAGTGCTGCTCAGGTCTGCAAAAAAGCCCAAAGGTGGGCGGCACTGGCCACCCTTAGCAAGACTGAATGAGGCTTCTCTCAGCGGAAAGTCTGTTTCCTTGGGCATCTGAAACCCTGCACTGGCTCAAGAAAGGAGGTCTGACATTTTCCGGAAACCTGCCCCAGCAGGGCTGAATGCACGTGCCATGTCAAACTGATTCTCCCTGGGGTTTGGTGGAGAACATTGCCTTAGAGAGTCTCATGCTCAATAGGTAACCATATGTTTACGTTCCAGTAACTTCTTTCCTTTTCTGTAAGGACACTCTGTGGGCTGGTATCTGGTATACCATTTAGTGACCATATACCTATGAGAATTGGCACCAGTTGAATTCAGACTGGTTTCCTGGAATTTACACCTAAACTGGATGAGAGCTGGAGAGCTGTTGGAGATGTTTAGTGCTTCTTTTACCAAGAATTCCAGGAAGAGAAAATTAAAAGGTTCCATGGCATTCCAGACTTCTGTGGATTGTAATCTCCCTTTTCCCCCCTCTACACATACGTCTGTATTTGTTTGCTCTCCGTCTTGAGTACTTATTAATATCCTGATATGTCCTTATCACTTTGTTATATATTTGGAGACTCAGAAGTATGAATCATATAACCTTCCCCTCCGGGAGCTAAGAAATAAGCTGAGGACACTACACTAATGCATAGGATTTTTGAAACAAAATAAACTAGGTAGTCTATAGCTAAGTGCACTAGAATTTCCTTCCTTTTTTTCTTTGCCTTCTCATTTGTTCTTTGTGCCTTTTGTAGCATTTTAAAAAAGATGGATATAGATAGGGTACTAGGTTGGCTAGGTTGGTGGGACATGTGACTCTTGATCTCAAGGCTGCAAGTTCAAGCCCCATATTTTTTTTTAAAAGGTGGGCAAAATAAATAAATAAATAAAAATTAAAAAGGTAGGCATTTGAATAGATAGAAAACCACAATTCAGAAGCAATTCTAGAAGTTTAAAAAATAAAATTAAAATGTGCATTATCTTTTCACAATCTTTCATGTAAAATGGAGGGATATGGAAAGGAGAACAGAACAGTTTGACGTTTTCATAGACAATTGAATATATATTGAAGGGGTAGCGTCAGTTTGGATGCTTACTTCTTTTTTTTTTTTTTAAGATTTATTTATTTATGATAGAGAGAGAGCGAGAGAGAGAGGCAGAGACACAGGAGGAGGGAGAAGCAGGCTCCATGCCGGGAGCCCGATGTGGGGCTCGATCCCGGGACTCGATCCCGGGACTCCAGGATCTCACCCTGGGCCAAAGGCAGGTGCCAAACCGCTGAGCCACCCAGGGATCCCCCTGGATACTTACTTCTAGGTGCCACAGGTCACCTCCATTATATCTGTTCTGTTCGGTACCTTGAGAGTGGAAGTCAAGAGGAAGGATGGCAATGATAGAAATAAGTATCATGAATTTTGGAGGAGAGTAGCGGTGAAATCTACTTGGTAAGCAGCAAAGGCATTGTGAATGAGAAGAACATTGTGATGGTCTTTCCACGATAGATAGTGTTTGACAGGTATGGTGAAAAGGGAGATCATCCTAGGTGAAGAAATAATAAGCAAACGATCACAACTGGAAAAGGTGTGAGTTCTCTTTGGGGGGTTAAAAGTGGATCAAGTTGACTGGAAAAAGATCTGTTGGCAATATACCGCTGTCATTTGATAAATGTTAATCTAAATACTAGAAGATAAAAGCTGTAAGGTAGAGCGGCACATACCGAGAGTACTTCAGCATAGTTGAGAGTCTTTCCGTTGAAAACAATTGTTGCTAAAATAAAACAAGAGGATTTCTGTGGTAATCCAAGAAAACGTCATAGGATCCAAGAGTAAAACACACTGAGGCCTCTGGAGTGAGCCGTAGCTAGGGACTTAGGTGTTCAGACTCCCTTTCTCGCTGTCACCTCTCCTTGTGTGTTGGCATGCTCTTTCTAGGGCAATGCTTTCTCCACTTTCGTGCAATGGAACATGATTGACGTTACAGCTCCTACAACTCCAACTTTCTTTCTAGTAATTGTGGGCTAATTGATTTGGACCAAACTCCTTGAAGAAAAATGATAAAAATGTTGGATAAGATCCTACCAAATCTCCTTAAAAGCATCAAAGTACTACAATGGCAGTAAGCCACTACTAGGCCAGAATCCAAGCAAAAGATGGAATCTGATAGAATCTGGTAAGGGAAGCACTGACCTTTGTAGCTCTGAAGACACTTGCTAATTACTTCAAAATTGGGCTATAGTTTTGGCAGCCTTTTCTGATGGGCGACATAAGAGAAAGATGTCAGGACCCAGCACCTACCCAAAATGTTAAATCTAGTAGGACAGTCTCCCAAAATATTAAGTCTAATATTAATTTGGTATTAATATTAAAGAGCCATTCCCATAGATAAAGATGATGAGGAAATAAATCTACCTCTATCCTCCCACTTCCAATAGTTGTTCTGGAGCTCAGCAGAAATCAGCTGAGCTTAGCAAGGAAAACTAGAAAGAATGAGCTTTCAACTTTTCCTGAGAGGCTGTAACCACAAGTTTCCATTCTCCCTGATTTGTAGCTTGGGTTTAACATCATCTTGAAGGCTCAGGAAATGTCTGGCCATTAAGTTTGTTAAGGATCCTTTTGGGTTGATAGTGCTCCAGATGCCTGAGAGAAACTAAAGCTATATATATATATATATATATATATTTTTTTTTTTTTTTTAGGAAGTCACCTTCATCTTGGCCTCAAAAATTCACTGCATATAATTTTGCCAGGATATTGAGCAGTGCACATTCAAAGACGATCAATCACACAAGGAAACAAAGTGACATGAGTAAGAAGAATCAGCTAGAAGAGTAGACAGAATAATTTTGGGATTATCAGTTATACCTATTCAAATGAATATAATTACTGTATTTAAAGATATGGAAGACAAGCTGGTAAACATCTGCAAGGAATAGGAAATTCAAAAATTTGACTTAACTCTTAGTATTATAAACTAGTACAGCCACTATAGCACACAGAGTGGAGGATCCTCAAAAAGTTAAAAAAACAGAACTACCATATGATCCAGCAATTCCACTTCTGGGAATATATCAAAGGAAACAAAAACACTAACTTAAAAAGATACCTACACCCACATATCCATGGCCTCATTATTTACAATAGCCAAGATATGAAAACAACCTAAGTGTCCACTCATGAGTGGATCCAGAAGTTGTGGTGTGTGTGTGTGTGTGTGTGTGTGTGTATGTAACAGAATATTATTTAGCCACAAAAATAAGGAAATCTTGCCATGTGGGACAACATGGATGGAACCTGAGGGCATTATGCTACGTGAAACAAGTCAGACAGAGAAGGACAAACACTGTATGATCTCACTTATATGTGGAATCTAAAAACCAAAACCAAAAAGAAAAAAACGCCCAAATCATAGAAAAACAGATCAGATTTGCAGGTATCAGAGGCAGGGGTTGGGGAAAGGTACAAACTACTAATTACAAGATAAATAAGAACTTAAGAACATGTCATGGACAGCATGATGATGACGGTTAACACTGCTGTATAATATACATGAAAATTGTTCGAAGGCTAAATCCTAAGAGTTCTCATCACAAGGAAAAATGTTTTTCTTTTTTTCCTTTCTCTTTTTATTACATGTGACAGTGGATGCTTTAGTTAGCTATGACAGTGGTCATTTCACAATACACGGAAGTCAAACCATTATGCTATAGACCTTAAACTTCTATAGTGATGTATGTCAGTTATATCTCAATAAAACTGAAAAAATGTTGGCTTCATGTTTTTGAAAAAGAATCAGATAGAACTTCTGGAACTGAAAATTACAGTTTACTCAAAATTACATTGACTCTGGGTGGATTTAACAGCTGATTAAACAGCGGTGGAGAGCACTAGTGGATTAAGAATATGTTATTCAGAACGCAGCATGGAGAGACAAAAAGAAAATATGGAAGGGAAGGTAAAGTAAATGAAGGACAAGGTGTGAAAGTTTAACTCCAGTTTCATAAATGGAGAAAGAAAAACAGAGCAAAACAACATACGAAAAGCTGACCGGGAATTTTCCGGACCTGAAGAAAGATAACAATCTACAGACAAGAAATCCCATATCTTGCCATTGGAAAAACATGGGATTTCTACATGTATCCTTGACTCCTGTTTTGTACAGCTAAATTGAAATCTTCCCTGGATGAATCTGATTGCCGGAACCTAGGTCACATGTCCGCTGCCAGCTGCCAGCTGCGAAGCAAATTTTCTGGGACAGACTTACTTGTTATATGTGAAATTGCCAAATGTAAGGATAAAAAAAAAAAAAAAAAAAAAAAAACCCAAACAAACCCTGGACATCCACTCTATAGGACCAATGCCTCCATCAGAGCTATTCAGCGCATGTTCAGGCCTCAGTTTCCCTCTTGTATTCCTTTATGAGCCTGTAACTCTTGGAGGCTCTAACTCAACGGATAATTCATGTAATTTGATCTAAGCGTGACCTACCAAGGTACAGACTTCCAGACCACGACCGTTCTGCTACTGAACAATTCTCACAAACAGCCCCAAGCTCACTTCAAATCCAGCCTGCCTGGATCCTTGCACTCCACCCGCTGCTCTTTCCAGGTACCCACCCCTCCCTCCGCCTGCTTTTTCCCCTGCAGGTCCCATCTTGCTTTTTCCAGGTATAATGTTTGAGAGTCTTCCCTGACTCTTTATCCCTCTCACTTACTCTTTATTCATATCTAGCTTCAGCATAATCTGCCTTCCCTCTGTGTCCCCTCTTCCCCCTTCCCTCCCCCTTCCTCCCACTCTTCCCCTCCCTCCCCCGCCCTCTCTCCCCCCTTGCCCCTCCCTCCCTCCCCCGCTGCCCCTCCCCCTCTCTCCTTCCCCCTCCCTCCCTTCCCTTCCTCCCTCCTTCTCCTCCCCCTTCCCTCCCCCTCCCTCCCCTCCTCCCTCTCTTCCCTTCCCCCTTCCTCCCTCCTTCCCTCCCTCCTTCTTTACCCATTCCCCCTCCCCTCCTCCTCCCTCCCCCCTCCTTTTCCCATTCCCCCCTCCCTTCCCCATTCCCCCTCCCTCCCCCTCCTCCCTTTGTCCCCCTTCCCTCTTCCTCCCTCCTTCCTCCCCCTCCCTCCTCCCCCTCCCTCCCCCTCCTTTTCTCATCCCCCCTTCCCTCCCCCTCTCTCCCCCTCCCTCCCCCTCCTTTTCTCATCCTTCCTCCCCTCCCTCCCCCTCCTCCCTCTTTCCCCCCTCCCTCCCTCTTCCCTTCCTTCTCCCTTCCCTCCGTCCTCCTCCCCTCCGTCCCCCTCCCTTCCCTCCCCCTCCCTCCTCCTCCCCTTCCTCTCCTCCCTCTCTCCCCCCTTTCCCATCCCTCCCTCCTCCCCATCCCTCCCCCCTCCCTCCCAGTTCCATAACTGCCACCTCCCGCAGTCCTGTGTCCCAGCGTGGGCGCCGCGGCCGGTCCCCGGTGCTCCTTCCGCTCCCCTTTCACTTCCCTTCAAGCCCCTCGGCGCATCCACGCCTGCTGAGTTTCCATTCTCAGTTTTCCGGAGGCTGTAACTTGGGCCCAGAAATCTCAGTGTCCTGCTGCCCTGACGTTTTACCTCCCCTTGGTTCCAGGAGGGCGGACATCTGGCCCAGCTGCGGTTTCCTTAAATGCCTCAGTTTCCCTTCCGGACTTGGCTCGGACATTTGCCCCCCCCCCCCCCCCCCCCGCCCTCGAGGTCACTAAGCTCCCAGGCCCGGGTGTTAGAGTCCCCCCAGCGGCAGGACCGCTACCTGCAGGACCGCCTGTGCCCCGCCCGCTCCCGGCGAGGCTCGGCGCCTCCGCCCTCACGCCGGCGCAGCTCAATCCCACTGTTGTGTTTCCTAAGGACCGACGTTCTTGCGCCGAGCTCCCATAGGGCCCCCGGGTTAAAGACGCCATCTGAGGCCTCGCTCTTGGTGCTCCGTGCCCGCTGCCTCCCGCACACCTGGGCGGAGCCGACCTGACCCGGGCTCGCTGGGCAGAGGCTCGAGAGGCCCCGAGCGGCTCCCGCAGGTCGGCGGCTGCGCGGCGTGGGGAGCCCGCGGGAGCCCCCGTGTCAGCTGGGCGCCCTGCGGGGCCGCGTCCTCCGCGCCAGGGTCCCCTGGGGCCCGGGCAGGCGGGGGCGCCGACCCCCTCCCCCCCCCCGGCCCCGTCTCGCAGGCGCTGCCTGTCCGGGCGGCCCTCCACCCTCGGCTCGGCTCTCGCCCCCCCGACTCCAGGCGCCCCGCCGAGGCCCACCTCCCCGACTTGCCTTTTCCGAGAAAGAAGCGGCACCAGCGCCCGCGAGGCCCTATAGCTCAGGGGTTAGAGCACTGGTCTTGTAAACCAGGGGTCGCGAGTTCAAATCTCGCTGGGGCCTTCCCCGGGTTTCTTATTGTTTTGGCTCCCTCCTGGGCCCCCTCCCTCCAGCAGCTGGAGCGCCCCCGGAACGTGGGGGCAAACGTGCCCCGCGCGCCGCCCCGCAGCCCGGAGGCGGCTCGCCCCGCGGCTCCGCTTCCCCCGGCGCGGCTCTGCGCAGGCGCGGCTCTGCGCCCCGGGGCGGCGGGCGGCCTTCCCGCTGCGGGCCCCGGACCGGCGGTGCAGACCCCACGCCAGGGCCCTAAGTGAGCGCGGTGGGGGTGCCCCCGGAGCCCGCACAGGCGCCCCTCCCGGCGGGTAGGGGGGCCCGCGGGGCAGGGAGGGCGGGGGAGAGGGAGGGCGGCGCCCTCTCCATCCCCGCGGGAGACGGAGCCGGGACCGCGGTCGCTACGCTGGTTACGGACTCGGAGGAGCTGTGGCTTCGGCTCTGAAAGCGCTTTGTCCGGAAGCGCCAGGGCTCCCCTGCACCCTACTCCGCATCCTCCGCCCCGGGGCTGCGGCCGCGTGAACGCGCGTCGGGAGGCGCTCGCCGCTGCAGACGCGCCCGAGGCGGAGGCAGCCCGGGACCCGCCGCTCCGCACCCCCGGACGGCCCCGAGCTGCACGCGGCCTGGGGGCCCGACGGCGGCCCCTCCGCGAAGACGGCTGTCCGGGAGCTGCGGGGCTGCGCGCCCAGGGAGGCCGCCCGGGCAGGGGCGTTTCTCGGGCACCCCGCGCGCGCCCTGCATCCCCGCGCCCCCTCGGCAGCTCAGCCGGGAGAGCGGGGCACCGTGGTGCGGTCGGCTACGAACCGCGGGCCGCCGGTTCGACCCCGGGGGGCACCCTCGTGCCGCCGGTTCGACTCCCGCTGGAAGGAGGAGCCGCGGCCTTGGGCTCTGCACGCCCGTTGCCTCCGCTCTGTGCCCGGAGTCCATTTCCCCAGACCTCACTCCCGCTGCAGAAAGTCTGAGCCTCCCGAAGCCGCACGCAAACCGCGGGCCGGGCGGACGCGGAGGTGCCCCGCAGCTGGTCCTTTCGGCCTCCAGCTGATCCGCGGGCGCGCGAGCGGCCGAAGTCCGCGGGGCGGGGCGGGGCGGAGCGGGGCGGGGCCGCTGGCCCCCAAGGAGCAGCACGTGTCCACGCGGTGCCCCGTCTGCGCCCTGCGGCCCCAACGAACCCCGTCCCCAGCGCCCGCCGCCACCCTCTGCCGCGCGTCCAGGCCGCGGAGGCCCCGACACGGCAGCTTTACTTTATTGGTCTTTTCATGCATTTCTGTAGTTCCACAAAAAGGATTTTGAGCCACAGCAGGAAAGAGAAACAGGAGTTGACGTGAGTTGGGCTGAGACTGGGAGAGAGAGAGAATTCCAGACCCAGGACGCACGTGGGGACAGGGACACGCGAGTCCCCGCCAGGGCCTGGGCGGTCCGACCGCGCGTGGGCTGGTGCAGCTCCCACGGACCCCGCTCGCGGGATCGGACGCCCAGCCCCTCCCAGCCCCCAGGATGTTCCCCTAGGACGTGGGCTCGCGCGACCTCACCTGACACGCTGCCCGCGAGTCCTGCGTGGGGCTCGGGACTCGCCAGCCTCACGGGCCAGCTCAGCTCCGGTCCTGGAACTCCAGCCCCCGCCCCCCCCCACCCCGCGCGGGCCCCCAGCCCCCGGCCAGGCCCCGCCCCCGCCGGGCCCTCAGCCCCAGGCCCCGCCCCCGGCCAGGCCCCGCCCCCGCCGGGCCCCCAGCCCCCGGCCAGGTTCCCCCCACTAGGCCCCGCCCCCTCCGGGCCCCCCGCGGCCCCCGCGCCCCCGCCGGTCTCGAGCGGGCGCCTGCAGCGGCCGGGGCTCCGCGGCTCACCCTCGCGGCCTGCAGTCGGGAAAGCTGCCCCTGCGCGCCCCGCGCGGCCTCGGGAGGGGTGCGGGCCTCGGGCCGAGCCGGGCTTCGGGAGAGCGGGCCGTCCGGGAGATGCGCGCGGGGCGCGGCGGGTCCACGGCACGGCGGGCCGGGCGGCGGGCGGCCGAGGGCGCGCGAGCGCTGTTCAGAGGAAACGCGGGCAGCCTGCCTGTCCCGGCTCGTTGGTCTAGGGGTATGATTCTCGCTTTGGGTGCGAGAGGTCCCGGGTTCAAATCCCGGACGAGCCCCAGGTTTTGCTTTTTCATCCTCCCTCAGAAACAACGCACAAGTGCGGTTCGCGGCAAACTTTCTCGCTCCCGAGTGTCCTGCCGCCCGCTCCCGGGCCCCGCGCTCCCAGGCCGTGCCCCTCGGCCTCGTCCCCCCGGCCGCCCCGCCTGCGCCTCGGTCTGCCGCCCGCCCCGCCCGGCCCGCGGCGCCCACCCCGGAGGCAGGTCCGGGCGGGAGGGCTCCCGGGGAGGAACAGGGCGCCGCCCTCCACGCCCCGCCGCACCCCGGCCCTTCGTGTACACGCACGCCCGCGACGCCACCCAGCGCCCAAAGCAAGATTTCAGGGGAAGTCTTTGCGTCTCTGGCAGCTCCTAGCATCACGCGAGGGGGATACGCCGCTGGGGAAAAGTTTCCCCCGTCCTGCGCGTCTCTGCAGCCTTGCGCCCCGAGCCCAGGTGGGTCTACATGCTGCTCTCCCCCTCCTCCTTTCCCTCTCCTCCCCTCTCCCTTCTCCCCTCTCCTCCCCCTCTTCTCCCCCTCCTCCTCCTCTCCCCCTTCTCTCCCCCTTCTTCCCCTCTTCTCCTCTCTTCCTCCCCTTCCTCTCCCCCTCCTCCCCTTCACCCTTCTCCCCATCGTCCCCCTCCCCCTCCTCTTCTCCCTCCCCCTCCTCCCTCCCCCTCCTCCCTCCCTCCTCCTCGTCAGTGGTTCTACCCCCAGCGTTTAGGCCCAGTTTAGGCCGAGGAGCCTCTTAGCAGAAGCGATGTGGAGCCCCTCGGGCAGGCGTCTTCGGAACAGGGTTGGAGCCCAGAGGAACGGGAACGCAGGTAAAGGCCTCGCTCTCCTTTGAGTTGCGGAGGCTGCACCCCAGCCCTGACACCTCCTTCCCTGGCCAAGGCCACGGAGGCCATGGAAGGCCTGGATTCTTCACTTGGTGCCCAGGATGATCGCCAGATTCACGAGCAGGCCTTGTACGGCCTTTGCCAGCATAACTGACATTTGGGGCTTGCATTTTTGTTTTCTGGTTCCTCACTTCTCTCCCCTCACCCTTAGCCCCCCCCCCTCAGCCTGTGTCCCGAAATTCTGGGAGACATGCAAAGCCTCTTAAGTTTTCTTGGGAGAATATTGGGATCCTTGGCCTTCTTGCACTGAGACCACACGTCCTATGGTGACACCTGGTAGCACTAAGGCAAAACAGAGCATCTTTATTTAGGAAGGGCCCTACAGACAGTTTCAGCATCATCCTGGAGACCAGGGAAATCTCAAATGGGGCAAGACCCTCCCTCTGTGTCATTAAGAACCCTATGAGCAAGTCATAAATGAAATCACTAGAAGCCCAAGTGACACAATGATCTGAACAGCACTGGCCAACTTCCCAGAAGCAGTCTCAGAGGTTCAAAGGACTAGGTAACTACATGTGAACTAACCAGTTGCTGCAGACGGAGAGGTTTCTTACATACCTTTTATTTTAAGCAACTCTTTTTACAGATAAGGGGAGAGTAAAATATTTGTTGAATTCATGGAAATACTCGATAGGTTTCCCTTAAATAGCAACTTCAGTGGCACCTGTTAAATGATCTTTCATTTTCTAGAAATTGCTAGCGTGGATTATGAAAGCTGTGTGGTACATTGAGAAGCTTCTAGTCCCTGGAACACCAGATGTTCCCTGGGCAGTGCAAGTTTTCTTTCTCTGTTCCTCAGTTTCCTCATCTGTAAAATGAGGGCTTGATAGATAGTCCTTCAGGTCTCCCTTTTTCCTTTTTTAAGGTTTTATTTATTTATTCATGAGAGAGGCAGAGACATAGGCAGAGGGAGAAGCAGGCTCCCTGCAGGGAGCCCCAGGTAGGACTCGATCCCAGGACCCTGGGGTCATGCCCTGGGCCAAAGGCAGACAGCTCAATCACTGAGCCCCCTGGGTGCCCCTCCCTGTTTCTTATTCTATGACTTCAGGGGGGTGGTAGGGTGTTAGTAAGATGGCACTTATATAAAAGAAGGTAACGCTCTAGTAACGTGGACAAGAGCTATAGTTTGGGAGAAAGGATGGGGAAAACCATTCTAGGAAGAGAAGAGTGGCTCTGGCTCTTGTTGAAAGAGCCGATGTCAGGTTATAAGTAGGCAAAGGTAAGAGATTTGTCAAGTTATGTTTGGAAGCATTTGCTCGTGTGATTCAGAAATTAAAGTAGATGGCTAAGAAAATGGGCCAAAGCAGGCCAGTGAAACCCCTCATTAGGAGTTTTCATTTAATCCATATTTGAGCAAAGAGTGATCTGTGTTAACAGTTATTCTCAGAAGAATACCTTGTGATATCTGGGAAGGAGAATGGGCACAAGGCCCAGAGTTTGTCGAAAGTAAATGTGTCAGTTTTGTCTTTGTTTGAAGGTACACAGGCATGTCAACAAGACTTTGGCCCCGAAACCCTCAGTCATAGCGTCCTCCATTCCTGGAGACGAGAGCCTTCTTTTCTTTGGAACTTCACCCTTTTTTAACCATTGTTTCTGTTAGTAAATAAGCTTCTTGCTTATAAACCTAAAAGAACGTTGGAGTTTGACCAAATTTAGAGATTAGTCACTTCTCTCAATCACCTAATTTTATAATTAGTCTTAAGAACAGATTTAAAAAAAAAACAGAATTAAACGTATATACTCTGTATAAAGGGTATAGGACACCAGCACCTGGGTCCTTAGAAGGAGAACCCTGGCCTTCCTGTGTCTATGTGCAAGGAAACTACTAGTGTGAAGAAGAAACACAGGACAAATTTCAGGGAAAGGAGAATTACTTTCAAGTTCAAGGTGTCAGAACATTTAAAAAAAAATTATGATGGGGGACGCCTGGGTGGCTCAGCAGTTGAGCATCTGCCTTCAGCCCAGGGCGTGATCCTGGGGTCCCGGGATCGAGTCCTGGGTTGGGCTCCCTGCAGGGCTCCTGCTTCTCCCTCTGCCTGTGTCTCTGCCTCTCTCTCTGGGTCCCCCATGAATAAATAAATAAAATCTTAAAAATAAAAAAAATTAAAAATTTTATGATTGGGTTTTTTCTTTTAAGACTTTATTTATTTATTCATTCATGAGAGACAGAGAGACACACGCAGAGGGAGAAACAGGCTCCACTACAGGGAGCCCGATGCAGGACTCGATCCCAGGTCTCCAGGATCACACCCTGGGCCGAAGGCGGCCCTAAACCTCTGAACCACCCGGGCTGCCCCCCACCCCCCCATTAATTTTCAGGAGGTACCACTCAAGCGGTTTGCCCACCAAGGGCAGGTCAGCTGCGGTGCTCTGTTGGGGGGTGGAGGCCCCTCAGGGAGCCCTGCCTCGTTGGTTCTTTCTGTGCCTGAAGGACTTTGAACTTTGTTCTTTGATAGAACGTTGTGTGGGCAGAGGCACCTCTGCCTTCCCTTCCAGAGGCTTCAGTGACCCCGAGCAGCGGGCACCGAGGGGGAGGCAGACTGTGGCCACGTGCTGGGGCCAGACTCAGAGCCTGGGTGGGGATGCGGGACGCGGGCGGGAGGTCGGGGAAGCGAAGCCCAGGCAGGACCGTGGCTGCCGCAGCTGAAAGGCGGTGCTCGGTGCACCCAGGCCTGTTCGTCTCGGCCTCCAACCCTCACTGTCCCAGGTACCGAAACTGTTCTTCAGGCAGGCTCTAAAGCAAGGGCGTGAGCGGCTGGGAGCCACCGAGGGCTTAACCCCCCCGAGGGGTTTTTGCACTGGGAGGGGGACCAATACCTAAGAAATCGAGGTCAGGATTTAGCAGTAAGGCCGGAAGCAGAGCTCTCCCCAGCCCTGGAAGCCTTCCTGCCCCGCACGGGAATCAGGCTTCGCCTTGTTTGATAACTGCTGCCCAACCCAGTTGGGTCTCTACATCTTGAGAGAAGGCAGGAGAGTCTGTGTGGCTGGGATTGCCACCGTGAGATCAGTTGGTACATTTCTAGAAGCCCCGAGGGATCCCAAGGCCTTGGGGCCCAGGAGCCACTCGCTCTCCTAGACACTAAGAATGCGAAGATGACTTGCACAATTATTCTTCTAAGGGTTCCACCTAATGGAGAGACAAGAAGGTGAATTAGTCGTCGGAGCGCGCCGACCCATGGCTTGTGTGCCCACCTACAGTAGGCCAGCTCCACGCGCCTTGTAGGAACTCCAGGGCAGCGCACAGTCTGCTCCGAGCTTTCCCCAAGTTCCCGGGGCGGGGGGGAGGGGTGTACACGTGTCTGCAGGCTGGCCCCTTTAACCCAGACGATGGGGCTGCCTTTGACTTCTGTCTTGCTCCACCTCCTGGGTGAGGTCCATCCCGGCCCTACAGAGCGGCCCATGCTGCTGGAAATGTCTAAAGATGCCAACACACTGGGCGCCTGGGTGGCTCTGTCATTGTCTGCCTTCGGCTCAGGTCATGATCTCAGGGTCCTGGGATGGGGCCTCCGCATCCATCGGGCTCCCTGCTAAGCGGGGAGCCTGCTTCTCCCTCTAGCCAACTCCCTACTCCCCTTCGTCCATGCTCTATCCCAAATAAATAAATAAATAAAATCTTAAAAAAGAAAAAAAAATGCCAACATGCAGCATCCGCTTCCTTTTCGATAGAACAAATGGTCTGACCTGTTGCTCTAGCTCCTCTCCAGACTTGCCTCAAATCTGTCCCAACAGGATCCCCTCAGTGGGGAAGGGACTTTCCGTCCTGCCCCACCCCATACTACCTCCAGTCAACCATGGCATGCATTTCTTTACACTGACTGGCTGTGTGGTTTCTGAATCTTAGAGAAATTTAATGAAACAACCTTGATTTTTATGAAAGTTTTTATTGTCTTCGCTTTAGGCCCCAGGAGGCCAGGCGCTTGCCAACCCTGCTGTCATCCTTGCCCAACATGGCCCTAGCATCTTCCTCCCTCCTCTCATCATGTCCTTCTGTTAGGTGAACCCTTTCCCAGGGCATCCCAGACTCTTACACAAACAGGCTTCACTCTGGCTGACTCCCCAGCTTTATACACACACTGCGACACAGCCAAAGTCTAGAGCCCGTGCAGCTGCTCCATGCTTGCTTCAGCACGGTGTGCGCCACGTACAGAGAATTCCCAAAGGAAGCACTTCTCCTGGGATGCGGTGGGATCGAGGAGGGCCTGTCAGGACTCAGAGGAGGTGTTGGTCATGCCGAGCCTGGAAGGATGAGCAGGTCCTCTCCCTGAGGATGAGGGGTTTGCAGTCTGACTGCCCCATTCCTCTGCTGTTTGATCTGGGAGTTTCTTTCATAAGAAAACCTGACTCACATAACATCTACCTCACATAGTCCTGGTGACTGAAATATAATCATATATGTGAGAGAGTCATAAAACGAAAGGCAAAAACAACAACAAAAACGAAAGGCAAAGACTAATTATTATGATCATAATTACGGTGATGATTTCAAGGACAGTTATTTTACTGGCAGGAAGCCTATCTTTATTGACACCTTCTCAAAGATAGGCAGACTGAAAACTGTAGATGGGTGACAACAGCAGGTTGAGGATTTTTTAAAAACAGCACTGTTGGAGATTCAGCACCAGCTGAGGTGGTTGCTGGGGGTCTGTGACACAGTTGGCATCCTGCTGCTGCCTGATACTTGAAACTACAGAATCTTTAGAAAGTGATCTCAGTAACCTTTGACCCCATTGACTTCTTTCTACTCAAGTGACAAACCCACATTGTGAGTAGAGGCAATATGGCTGTTGCACTGATGGTGGAGATGGTCAGTTTTACAAGGGACAGAAGGTTGAGTGCTGGGGTTAATCTCTTGTGAACAGGTAAGGATGAAAGGAGAAGCCCCGGAAATAGGGAAAGGAAACTTCTGAGGGTTGGTGGCTGGAAGGTTGAGGTTGAGGGTAGGGTACTAACAGCTCTCCCATAACCTTCTCTAGGAATGCTGTCCTCTTTCTGTGAAATCTTTGAAAGAGCCTACTTAGCATCTTTTCATGACACCAAATATGTGGGTAGAACAAAAGGCCATGGGACAGCGTCCCACTGAGACGCCGTGTCTTACTCCGCAGGCTTCCTCCGAGATGGCTCTTGGAGATGGCCCATACGATCAGAAACACCCTATGGATCCAGACCACAGCATGTCGTGTCACGGGCAAGAGTGAGAAACACAGACATCAGAAAAAGGCAAATGAGGGACAAAAGGCCAGGTTTATCGAACTTAAGCCTCACAGAACAAATCTCTGATTCATGTGGGTTAATGTTCGACTCAGTCATGCCCAGGGAAGAGGTGAATGACTCTCCTCCCTTGTCCAAGAGCAGTGCCCTTGGTTTTAATGTCTCTGCCAGCATGAGGGATCTTTAGATCTAGTCTTCCCTCCCCGTTCATGCGATCACTATATAATCAGAACCGAGAGGTACCTCCAGCTTCACACAGCTTGAACCCATCGCCAAGGAACAAACAGCTGGAACCCATCTTCAGTTGGAGGGAAACTTCCAGACTTTTTGTAAGACTCTTCCTCCCGGGTAATCCATTTTTCTATTTGTTTATATGTATACTATTTCTAGACATCCATCCATTTTAATGAAACCATTTTTTCCCTTTTAAAAACTCTTCGCCCAAGTTCATGAATGAAGAAGGAAATGAATTAGACTCTAAAGTTTAAAATGCAAACATATCTTCTGGGACGGCCTAAATGTGGATAAAGGGAAATTAGTAAGACTGGGAGCTAGTGGTGTGATTGGGGTGGGGTGTCCCTAAATTGTGATAAAGTGCCCAAAGATCTAGGAAAAGCATCTGCTGAAGGGCATCTGGAACCCCACCCCCACCCCCAACATTATTTAAGGCTTACAAGACCCAGAGAGTGTACTTTAGCTCTGTTTTCTTGTAAACTTTCCTGCAAATTTCTTGCCTAAGAAAGTTTCGGATGCTCTTTGAAAGCACAATGAAACAACATATGCCAAGATTAAAAAAAAAAAAAAAAAAAAGGTATACTGGCAGGTTGAAGAGAAGGAAAAAGGGAAGGAGATAGAGGTATACGCTTTGGGAGTTTCGCTTCCACCTTGGAGAACTCGCCCTAGGACACACAGAAGTGTGAGGCTGTATTTATGGAAGCCGGAGCCATAGTTATAATTGTAAACTGTCACGTTAACTCTCTGGTGCATAAAGTTCGATGGATCCCTTGAATACAAAACATTGCCTATGGGGAGAGAAAGAGTATATTAATTTTTGTGAAGACCAAGAGATTGGTTTGAGACAGAAGGTGAAGTTAGTCTAAAAAACAAATTATGGGACAAATTCCACTGACAAAAATCTGACAGTTACAGGCTCAGGGGTCGAAGGGTACACGTGAATGAGTTTGACCAGCATCTGGGAGGCTCTACACACTTGGCCTAGGCAGGTTCACTTCTGCGCCCCATATAATCTCTTACTTGTCTTCTCCCGATTCCATTTTACCTCTCTTTTTGGGAAATTTAGTATGGAATTTATAAGTGAAGAAGTTATGAGTGGGAGAACAGCTGTTGATACTGGTGGCCCTGGTGTATACTTGCTGGAATTTGGTTTCTAGATGCCTTAGGGTTTAAGATTCCAAGCAGCCTGGGCAAACCTTGGCTGAGTTGTTGCAGAATGAATGTGCAAGTCCTGTAAACAAAGCTATTCCTTAACCTCTAAGACTGAGCCAGGAGGGCCTTCAAATCCCCACAAGCACATGCTTTCTTAGGACGTGAAGTGCCTATGTTGTGTCAGTCCAGTGCCTTAACTAGAGATGGCCTGTGGGCTTGGCTTACCTGCTGAGCCTTAAGGAGATGATGCATCTCAGTCGATCTATTGGGTATTTCTTCTGGCTGGTGCCTCTGTCAGCAACTAAATTTATGCACAAACCTGTCTCTGCAATTCCATTCTTTTTTTTTTTTTTTCTTTAAGATCTTATTTATTTATTCATGAGAGACCTAGAGAGAGAGGCAGAGACACAGGCAGAGGGAGAAGCAGGCTCCATGCAGGGAGCCCGATGTGGGACTCAATCCCAGGACTCCAGGATCACGCCCTGGGCCAAAGGCGGACACTCAACCGCTGAGCCACCCAGGCGTCCCTCTGCAATTCCATTCTTGGGGAAGAAAAGGAGAGGAAAAGAAAAGCTCTTTTATGCTTTTTATGCTTTAATGCGAACTGTGGTCAGGCCTTTACAGTTAGCGACTCTCTCTTTTTATAGATGGACAACTTTAGGCCTGGAGAGGAAAATGAAGTCAATCATTAAAAACATAACTATTGAGGTCTACCATGAGGCAGGCACTGTGACTCCGGGTGATCAATACAGGTTCTGCCCTCCTACAGATCACACACGGTTAGGGAACACCGACAAGTAAACAGGTCCTTGTTTGCCCAAGATCACACAGATAATGGCTTGGAAATGGCACCCATGAAACCTGACAACAGGTAAATCTTTATTTGACGAGATCCTTGTGGACAGATCAGCTTTGTGACTTTTGCTCTGCCGCTTAGATCTAGTAAAGTGTCCTTGAACTTAATATCTAAAGCACAGGGTGTTTGGACAGAGACCCTAAGCAGGCCTCTGAGCAGCAGTATCCCCACCGCCTGTGTACACCTGTGCTCCCAGGAAGACCCCCTCTCTTCCACGGGGCCAATGTTGGGAACATTCCTATCCACCACTGCCACCTGATGACTCTTTTGGGTACTATCAGCCCTGGTTCTACTCGCTGATTTTTTTTTTTTTTTTTGACTTTGGCATTCTGACCTCTGGCAGAGGTGTTGACCGTGCCACATGTGAGGCCCCTTCTCACTTGAGATCCTGTGATCCTACAATTATCTTTGACACTAGAAGGCAATATTTGTCCATTGTTGCGCGAGAAACTTAGTTGATTACAATGAAACGTTGATGAGGTCTTCCAGAAAAACTACAAGGAGTAAACACACCCAGGAGGCCGAAAAGCACAATATAGACCTGAAGAGCTTGGCAGCCACGAAGGAATACTCGTCATTCCTTTAGAGGTGGCTCTCCCCTCTGCAGTTATGTGACACTTTTTTTTTTGCTAAACTCCCAAGAAAGCAATTTCACTGATTTTATTACAAATGATACTATAAGTGCTTAATGGAAACCTTTCCAGCTGCTATTTGTACCAGTATCGTGGAGGGTCAAAAGGTGTCTTAGTGTCTGCCTGGCCTTCTTCTGCACCGTACCAAATTTGTTTGTAGTTATTATGAAACACAGGCAAGGTGGATCAATGCCAAATGTTGATGAGAAAGAGAGCTCACTTTGCTTACTCGGTCACATGTAACCGGCAAAACCACAGATTTCCTTGTTTTTCTAGATTCAGGGTCATACTCCCGGGCTGTTTGGCAACACTACAGGCTTAGTGCTAGGGCCTATGGCCTCTGTGAGGGCTACGAAAATTTTTGATAGGAAAATAATGTGCATGACTTATACAGAAGAGAGCATAAAATAAAAATTAATCCTCTCGTGTCTATGAAAATATCATTTATTTTTGAATGTAGCATCCATAGGAATTATATTACACTTAAGAATCGTTTGAAGGTCAGATTTTTCTCCCCTTGCAAGAATTTCTCAGTATGTGTGATGCCAAAGGAACCCTAGCCAGTCATAAATTAAATGAATTACCCTCAAACAACTTGCAAAGCAAAACTATAAAAAAAAAAAAATCAGTTCTTTTCTGAGAGGGAGTGATGGGCAGGGCCAGAGGGAGAGGAAGAGAGAGAATCTTAAGCAGACATGGAGCCGAGGAGACATGGGGGCTCAATCATGACCTAAGCCAAAATCAAGAGTCCCACGCTTAATTGACTGAGCCACCCACGTGCCCCATAAAATCAGTTTCGGATTTACAGTGAAATCCATTGTCTTTGTTGGATGTGGGTGTAGTCACATGTATTTGATATAATGTGTAGGATTATGGTGATTTTTTAAATCGTTTCCAGTTTTAGCATACATGCTGCCAAAGTGAGCGTGGACTATGGTGGTTTTTAAAGGCCCTGGATAGTCTTTAAATTTTTGTCCAAAGAACTAAAAGGTCTAATCAGAAACTACCTGCTGCAAACGCCAAACTTTCAAGTCTCAAATCTTCAAATTTCATAAGAGATGAAATCTTAAAAGCTCATCAAAAAATCTGTTCTCGGTTTTGTTATGATCGATACTTATTTAATTCTGTTTTCAAATTATCTATCACTGAGTTAAAGTCATGCTCCAGGAAGAAGTACCGTGTTTCCTCTGTGGGCGTGTCTGTGTATGTCACACACCACCCCCAGGTTGTGTGGGATCTAGAGTTTGAGATCACAGCTCTGAGCGATAATAGTGGCATTCCTCTTTCTTCTTCTTTGGAGAAAGAGTTGAGAAAGCATCGCAGCAACTTGTAAAGCCTTTGACGTGATGAAAAGGCCTAAGGAGGGGAGCCAGGAGGGCTCAGAGAGTAGAGCAGGTGGTTCTTGATCTCAGGGTTGTGGGTTAGAGTCCCATGTGCGGCATACAGCTGACTTAAAAAAAAAAATCAAAGGTGTTGTTTTGGGGTTTGTTTTTGGTTTTACTCCATGGTAACATCACTTGCCTGTGGTGTAAAGTCTATGTCCACACACGGGGGAAAATTAGGAAATATTCTTTGAGAATAATCCAAAGAGTTCCCAATGAAGCAGCGCCTAGAATAAGCTTTTCTTCGTCTTCCAGTCCTCCAAGGGAGTTGACACAGACCCACCTCCAAGCATTACATGGGTTCCTCCGTGTTCCTCCCTGTTCTTTCTAAATAGTTCCTCATAATTCCACCCTTGGCTATAAAACAACCTGCTTCTTGGGGGAATGAGGTGTGCCTCCGTTCACCTGAGGATAAAACTGCTCTCAACTGCTCTCCTCATAGCCAGCAGGGGTCCTCTGATTGGTCCTTCCCTGGGCCCAGGGTTCCCTAAAAGTCCCCTCATCCTTTTAAGGAAGATTTTATTCATTTAGTCAAGAGAGAACAAAGCAGGGGAGTGAGGCGGAGGGAGAAGCAGACTCTGGGCTGAGTGGGGAGCCCGATGTGGGGCTCCATCCCGGGACCCTGAGACCAAGACCTGAACTGAAGGCAGACACACTTAACCGAAATAATAAAAAAAAAAATACGGAGCAATCCTAAAGGATAGGAAAGAATGATTGGGGCAGGAGGTTTTGTTCAGGAAACTTTAATTTTTATTTCTTCTTTAAAGATTTTATATGTTTATTCATGAGAGACCCAGAGAGAGAGGCAGAGACCCAGGCAGAGGGAGATGCAGGCTCCCCGTGGGGAGCCCAGTGCGGTACTCGATCCCGGGACCCCGGGGTCACGCCCTCGGCCTCCCAGGACCCCAGGATCACAGCCTGAGCCAGAGGCAGATGCTCATCCACTGAGCCGCCCAGGTGCCCCCATTCAGGAAACTGTTAAATAGACCTTCCAAAGGAATGGATTGACAAAAAGTTTGAGATTAATGAGGAAGGTATAAGAAAAGATGTGACTAGGGACCGAAGATACCTGATTGTCGTGGAGAGGAAAGTCCACGGCCTCTTAGCCTGACTCGCCGGCTGTTCTGGGCCCCACGGCGCCACCTTTGCCCTTGGCAGGAGCCTGTGTCGGTAGGTGGTGATGGGCCTGGGCCCCTGCTGGTCTTCTTGCTGCTGGGGCGGCTGTGACCCCGGGGAGCCGGGCCCAGGAGGACTCCAGGTACTGACACGTCCTGCCCGGGCACCATGGTGCCAAGCCGCGGGCCGGGATGACAGGTAGCGTGAGAGCAGCGGGCGAGTTGAGGCCGGCTGCACCTGCCGGGACACCCCGCAAGGACACCAACACCTTTATTCACGGCAACAGGGCCGGCGTCAGGCCGCGTGCGGAAATAAGAATGGGACCCTTACGGACAAGCTTTAAGACTGAGCAAGTCTCCCTTCCAGGTCACCACTTGCAGGCACGTAGGCGGGTCCCCCCGGCCCCCGGCGGGCACAGAGCGACCCGGACTCCGGCACGTCGTCGTCCGAGTCCCTTCTGCAGCGCAGCCAGAGGCCCCAGCGGTTCTGCTCTCCTCCCCCGGCTCCCTCCAGGCCCCGGCGTGGGGCCGCAACATGCGCGGCCGGGCCCAGAGCAGGAGCAACCTGCTTCGCCCGTTTTCCATCTTACAAGATGTTTAAGAAACAAAAATGTCTCTGAAATCGGTAAGAACCAAAGTCTTCTCGCTGATTATTGGCCCATTGTTACCCCGTTTCCTTTACTCAGCAACTCCTTGCGAGGACCTGGGAGGGTGGAAGTGCCCTGTCCCTTATCAGTCGGCAGGGAGGGGAAGTTAGCTTTCCGTAAAGGTAAGGCGGTGAAGTGCACCTTACAGAGAGGACTGGGAAAATCAAGGGCTTCTGGCAACTAGGAATTTTCAGAAGGGGCAAATAATAAGCCAGTGTTACGTTTACAAGTGTCAGACCTTGAGGAGAACAGTCCAGGACTACACACCAGCACGTGCACCCCACTTTCTCCTTTCACACAAGTGCACACGTGCCCCTGCAAGGATACCAAAGCGTAGCTCCCCCTCGCCTTAAGGAGGAGGCACTTTCCGCATGTTGCTTTGAAGGGAACATTCCTAGATATCCTCATGGCTATTTTATTATGTATTTATTTATTCATTATTACATTACTTTTCTCCTTAACCTCTTCCATTATCGACTATCTGGCAACTATGAGGCCTAGGGAAGCCGTAGAAGATTATCCCTTCTTCTTTATCTAGCTTTGGTCTTTAAGTAAACATACACTTAGGTTAATGATACTCTGTAAAATATACTAATCGATCCACAGGTTAAATGATTAACTTCCTGCTAACCTAATTTCTATCAACTGGTGCCTCAGTATTTTATTTGGAAAGCAGTTAATGAATTACAGTCAAAAGTTACAGTTTCGCTATCTTGTGAATATATAACTCTTGTTGTCACAGTATTGCCAACAGTGGCCTCCCCTACTGCCCTGAAATGGGCCCCAAACCTAGTTGCTCGATACTCGGGTTATAGATCAATGTCTCGGTGCCACCTGGGGGAGCCCAGCCTCACTGAAAAGATTCAGATTTTGGGAACAAGTGATGGAGAAGTAGGTTACCGGTGTACACTCATCCCATGAATCTGTCTACTTTATCTATTTCAAAACTGAAGACACTGTAGTTAGGGAGAAGTTTTCCAAACCAAAAATTTGCCTTATTTTAAAAATTTATTTAAAATTTTGCCTTATTATAAAATAAAAATAAATAAAATAAAATAAAAAATATAAAATATCAAAAAACTCTTTCAGGAGTAAGAAAATTCCAGGTTTTGGTAGAATATTTTGGATCCTTTCTCAGGTTCTCTAACCAGTACTGTCTCCCTGATATGGGGCAAAGTGACTTCCATACAGATCAGTGCCCCCCTCAAGCTCTTGATAGAGAAGGTCAAAGGCATGGGCCAGTCACACCATATTTGTGAAAACTGGTGTCTTCTCCAAAAATCTGCTTAGAGCGTTACCATGGCACACTCTGCTCTATGTTGGGGCAAATGACTGTTTCCTGGGAGACGGCAAAGCAGGGGGATGCGGTGCTTCCCGTTCTGCTAGCAGCTGTGGAGCCAGTCCTAGGACTCTTTGCTCGGGTTTCTAGTTCTCTCACGGTCAAAAGCTGTTTAGTATGAAATACCGAGTCACAAGCAGGTCATTTTCCCTCGCGTGAATCACTTGAGGAATTAAAATGCTGGCCGGCTGTACTTTATGGACTTTGCAAGGAAAAGTGAAGAAAAGCCTCAAAAGTGTCAAGTCCTTCGAGGCATGGTGGCATTCAAGGAAGAAAATTCCATGCAATGTGGAGAGGACACATTTCTCTTAGAGACACAGCAGAAAATTCTAGTAGGTGAGATATTTCAGCTTAAGAAGAGCCTTGTAGTTCCTTGGGAATAGAAATACTCTAAAAAATAAAAGGGAGAGGATCCAAAATATATACAATTTGCTGCAGTCATTCATTATTTTTTATCAGATTGAAGGAAGCAGAGGAAACCAAGAAGAATGGAAATTGTGAAAAGATCACTGCCAACATTTACTAAACACTTATCATGGGCTAGGCATTGTGATAAGCACTTTACATGGATTTCATCACTTATTCTTTTTTTTTTTCATCACTTATTCTTTATAACATCTGTAAGAGGCAGGGATTATGATGATGCTTGTTTTATTTTTGAGAAAATATTCTGGGAGGTTAAGTAATATCCCCAAGGTCATACAGTTAATGTGGCAAAGCTAGGTGTTTGGGGTCACAGTATCAGAATTAGCCCAGGTGGCTCAGTGGTTTAGCGTCTGCCTTCAGCTCAGGGCATGACCCTGGGGTCCCAGGATCAAGTCCCACGTCGGGCTCCCTGCATGGAGCCTGCTTCTCCCTCTGCCTGTGTCTCTGCCTCTCTCTCTCTCTCTGTGTGTGTGTGTGTGTATGCGTCTCATGAATAAATAAATAGAATCTTTAAAAAAACCTAGTTCTTATTGAGAGTCAACCTGGTGCAGCAGCAAATCCTTTGGGGCAAGCTCTGACCACAAAGAATGTGTTGCAATGATTTGGGGTCATTCGGTTTTCTGCTATGCCTGGCTGTACCCATTAATGTTTGCACTGGACTTCTGCTTGCAAATATTTTGCTGTGTCTTGTTAAATTTGGTTGGTGTGGCCGACGCCGTGGGTTTGCTCTTGCGTGAGTGAAGTCTTCTCTGTAGCCAGTTATCTTGCTGAACTCCAAGCTCGGTCATAAAGGAGCAGGAGGGGAGAAAGTCGACTGCTCTGTGCAAGAGGAGAGGCCAGGCTTGGACCTGGGGAAGACGACCCAAAGCACAGCGCTGCAGTGAAGCCATTACCAGGGTGCCAGCTGTGCCCTCGAGTGCTGGCTGAGGAGCAGAGCGCCTTGGCTCGCTGCCCCTTGGCTTCCCCTTTTCCTGACGCCATTGCACCCATCAGTGACGCCCCACAAGGGGCCTAGAGCTTCCAGCTTTCTGGGCTCCGCTGGAGGGCGGCTGTGGACACAGGAGGGGGCATGGAGCAGGGTCCATGGGCAAGCAGACGGTTCTGCCTCATCCTGGCCGTGGCCCTCACCAAAGTGCGGGTGCAGGCGGTGCCTCAGTTGGGCTCCAGGAGGCGGCACCCCAGAGGGACGGTGGCACGGCCGCAGCTGTCCGGGGAGCTCGGTGGAGGCTCGGCGGCGCGGCAGGCCTGGGCCTGCCTGCCTCCGGGAGCTGCCCCGGCCACTCTGGGTTGCTCTCTCCCTGTTGGATGGGCGACGATTTCTCCCGCCCTGTGACAGGCCTGGTCCCAGCCAGGGCCCTGTGGGTCAAGGTCACACTTCCTGCCAGTCCCAGTCCGACAGCCCGAGGCAGCACCAGCCCTGATCCAGTCCCGCTGCTAGGGGCCGCCTGGGGGGCTCCGTGGTTGAGGGTCTGCCTTTGGTTCTGGGAAGGATCCTGGGATCGAGTCCCACATTGGGCTCCTTGCAGGGAGCCTGCATCTCCCTCCGCCTCTCTCTGTGTCTGTCACGAATGTAAAATCTTTAAATAAAAGAATTCTGTTGCTAGAGAGAAGCAACTCTGAGCATAGACGTGGTTCATATCTTGAATATTTAGGAAGCGGGATGGGCGAGTCAGGATGGTGGTGAGAGTACAGATTTTAGAGCCGGGGGCCTGGGGTCCTTTCTTCAGTTAGTCAGAGCTCTGAAGTCTCTAGTGTGGTGCTTTCGTTGCTGCTGCTCCGGAGGCTTCTGTTTGTTTGCGTGCTTGACTCTGTAAAACAAATGTTTGTTCCCACCATCAAGAGGGGTCAACACAAAGTCCTGTAAGCAGAGAGGGGACCGAGTCGGGGCGAGGCCAGTCGGCCGCTCTCAGCACCCCTCCCCTGTTCCCGGGTTTCACCTTGCTTTCTCCCGCCTCTTGGGTGTCCGTGTAGGCATCTCCGAGCTAGTGATGGCCCCGCCGAGGACCCGCGCTCTGCTCTTGCTCTTGCTGCTAACCCTGCTGGGGCTGGGGCTGGTGCAGCCCGCCGACGGCCAGGACCGCATGTATCAGCGATTCCTGCGGCAGCACGTGGACCCTGAGGGGAAGGGTGGCAACGACACCTACTGCAACGTCATGATGCAAAGGCGGAAGATGACCACGCGCCAGTGCAAGCGCTTCAACACCTTCGTCCATGAAGACATCTGGAACATTCGTAGTATCTGTAGCACCACCAACATCCAGTGTAAGAATGGCAAGATGAACTGCCATGAGGGTGTAGTGAAGGTCACGGACTGCAGGGAGACGGGCAGCTCCCGGGCCCCCAACTGCAGGTATCGGGCGTCGGCGAGCACTCGGCACGTGGTCATTGCCTGCGAGGGGGACCCGGAGCTCCCTGTGCACTTTGACAGATAGACACCTTGGCCTTTAGCCTACGTCTTGAATAGCAGCGAGGAGTGCACGGGAGCTGCCCCAAGCTCTGTCTCCTCTGCTTTTTACTTTTTTCTCTTTATAATCCATTCAGTTAAGTACAATTGTATCAAAGAGAAATGCAGACGTAAACTTGTAATGACTCTGGGCTTTTCTGTACTCAACTTTTTTGATTTCTTTTATAATACTAATCAGTCTAGCTCTCAGAGCCTGTCCTCTGGAATTCAGTCATTATATGGATTTAAACAGCATTTCAAAGTGCTTTCATCTAAATCATCTCCTTTTAATGGCCCCGCACTTGGGGGATGCTGTTGATGCTGTTGTATGTAGGAGCCCAAAGTTCAGGGATTTGCGGAAGACCATGAAATCCGTGGAAAAGCTGAGACAGAAATCCAGTTGAACTGGCTACTAATCCAGGGCTTTTTCCACTTCACCACAGGGAGCATTTTGAAAGCAATTGCTTTTTGTTATTCCCAAAAGTCA
The DNA here is from genome assembly GCF_053574225.1 of Canis aureus. Classification (NCBI taxonomy): domain Eukaryota; kingdom Metazoa; phylum Chordata; class Mammalia; order Carnivora; family Canidae; genus Canis; species Canis aureus. The sequence continues at coordinate 24,600,132 of NC_135623.1, forward strand.
GCTGTTGGGAGAAGCATTAGAAATTTGGAAATGCAGGCTGGCAAAATGAGAGCTCTATCTGCATAATCGGGCTCCTTGTTGTGCTGGGGTCTGACAAGACCGAGAAATGATACAAGAGTTTTCCTTTCTTTCTTTCCCATCTTTTAAATCACTCTTGCAAGTCAGAATATTAAGAATGTGCTAGATCATTTAAGACTCACTCATTCCTCCTGATTGAAACATCTTTCATGTTTTCCTTGTAATAAAGGACTTAGAGTACGTTATCTGAGAAGCCTGTGCTGTGGTTCTTGTGGGGGCGATAATTTTCCCCCTACCCTCTTTTAATTCTTACGTTCATAAGCATGCACACACCTTAGTATCCTCATATACTCTGGTCAAAAACTAATGCCCACCAGATCCATGACCATGACACAGAAACCACTGTGTCTGTGTGTGGAGGGGAACGATCCCTCCCAATTCTCACACCCTTTCCTTCTCCCTTTGACTATTTTAAACAAATTGGGGAATGGAGATGTGGGAAGATGCTAGGAAAGTAAGTGTGTGTGTGTGTGTGTGTGTGTGTGTGTGTGTGTAAGGACTAAACTGGAATCATTTGAGTTATAGCAGATACAGAAAGAAATCTTTTTAAAATAGTGATTTGGTGTACATATACTTCCTGAAATAAACCCTACAATCGGGCTGATTAACAAATCTATCACCGTACATAGGCAGCATTTTCTGTGTGTGCTAAGAAACAGGACTTATCCTGTCGGTAAATTTCGAGCTTATAGTACTGTATTGCCACCTGTTTAAAAAAAAAATGAAACTGAGTACATTTTTTCAAATGACTTTCGTTTTTTATTTATTTATTTTAAAGTTTTTAAAAATTTATTTATGCATAGAGACACAGAGAGAGAGAGAGAAAGGCAGAGACCCAGGCAGAGGGAGAAGCAGGCTCCATGCAGGGAGCCCGACGTGGGACTCCAGGATCCCGGGTCTCCAGGATCACACTCTGGGCTGCAGGCGGCGCTAAACCGCTGTGCCACCAGGGCTGCCCTGACTTTCTTTTTTTTAAGTTTATTTATTTATTTTTAGTAATCTCTACACCCAACGTGGGGCTCGAACCTACAAACCAGAGATCAAGAGGACCTGAACTAGCCAGGGACCCCTTAAGCCCAGTAAATTTTTAAGGTCTTATTGGCTTTATTCAGTGATCCATGGATCAAGCGGCATCCAATCTAGCAGAGAGAAAGGACCTGCAGGGCGCTGTACAAAATGAAAGATGTTTATAGGCAGGAGGAAGCAGGAACAAGGATGTTATACTTGGCAAAAAAGCAGATCAGTTGTTGCAAGATCACTTTCCTTCAGGGGATGGCAGGGATCTATCGGCAGATGATCTAACTAGTGCTGAACGAGCCAAAACTGTCATGAAGTCTCAATTTGGTGATGTGGGGCTTAGCATAGCAACTCTATTTTGAGTTTCAACATACCTACAGTCACTATGCTACACCTCGGATCTCAGAATTTATTCAGTGGCACAGCTGAAATTTGGCCAACACCTCCCCGATTCCCTTACCTCCCAAGCCCCTAGTAACCACCACTGAACTCTGCTTCTATGATTCTGACTACTGTAGATTCCACATATGGTGAGATCAGGCAATATTTGTCTTTCTGTGTCTGGTTTATTTCGCTCAACATAATGTCCACCAGGTCCATCTATGATGTCAAAAATCACAGGATTTCCTTCCTTTTTAAGGCTGAATAACATTCCATTGTATGTTTATGCCATTCACCATCACTAGCCACCGGGGAAATGCAAGTCAAAACTGCAATGAGATATCACCACGCATCTATTATAGGATGACTCTCATTTAAGATAAAAAAACAAAACGACAGGTGTGAGTGTAAAGTGCCTGACAAGAAGCTTTTGATTGCCAAGCCATCTGTTTCAAAAACATCCATCTCAAATAAATATATTGCCAGCTGTACAACTAGATAAGGAGCCATGCCATCCCGCCCACGAAGTTCCCCTTTCAGCCTTGGGTGATCTAGATAGATACCTGACCGTTTGTGTGACCCTGCTTTTCCTTTCCCATGCTTTCATTCTTGCTTTTATGTTTTAAATTCACCAATAAAACATGAAACCTCAAAATCTTAGGCATCCCACCCTAGGCCCTAATAAAGGCAGAGCCCCAAGTCTGTGCCCTCTTTCTCTACACAAGAACTTATGTGGCTTTGGGTGTGCCATGTACCTTCCAGAATATATGAATAATAAGTCTTGTTTTTTCAAAGTTCCCTGATGGTTGTTGCTGAGGTATATCTTGCAATCATAATATGAGCCACAAGGGCCAGTCCAGCGACAGAATCAGTTCTGGTTGGGAAAATGTCTGTGGGGGGCAATGCACATGCCTTCAGGCATCCCTAGTTGATGACATCACTATCCAATAGCTGAGACCAACGTTAAACATGAGGATATGCAGAAAAGAGAACCCTGGTACACTACTGATGGGGATGTAAATTAGGGCAGCCATTATGGAAAACCATATGGAGATTCCTCCAAAAATTAAAAATAGAACTACTGGGGTGCCTAGGTGGCTCAGTTGGTTGAGTCTGACTTTGATTTTGGCTCAGGTCATGATCTCAGGGTCAGGAGATCGAGCTCTATGTCAGGCTCCATGCTCAGCAGGGAGTCTGCTTTGGATTCTTTTTCTCTCTCTCTCTGTGTTGCACGTGTACATGTATGCTCTCTCTCTGCTCCTCTCCCCCCATCTCAAAATAAATAAGTCTTAAAAAAAATGGAACCACCTATAATCCAGCCATCCCACTTCTGAGGGTTTATACGAAGGAACTGAAATCAAGATATCAAAGAGATACCCGCACCCCTATGTTCATTGTTCGCAGTAGCAAGATATGGAAACAACCAAAAAGACCATCAACAGAAAGACATTTTTTTTGTTTTATTTATTTAAGTCACCTCTACACCCCATGTGGGGCTTGAACTCATGACCCCAAGATCAAGAGTCACATACTCTTCCGACTGAGCCTGCCAGGTGCCCCCCAAAATGAAGGAATTGTTACATTTCAGTTGCAAGTTAGTGAAAATACAGATGTTAACATTATTTCCCTGTGAAAATTAATAAAAGGAAACCTAGTTTAGAAGGGCTGTGGAGGCCAGCAGGGGGCACTTTGATGCCCTACCACTCATACCAACTGCAGATCCAACAGGAAAAGACTACTTGGCAAGTCCTGCTGCTCTACTATCCCAGCAGGAAGGTGGGCTTCTCCACCCGGCTCCGCAACAGCCCAGCCTATTGAGCCGGTCACAACCCAGCCAACAGAAAAGCTACTATCCTTCCAACTCCCAGGGAACGCCAGCGGACTTTCTGTTTATAACAGCTTTCCGTACTTCTTCCTTTCCTCTAGAAAAGAAAAAGTTCCCCTCCTTTGTTCAGGGACTCGCCTATAGTTTTGCCATAGTAGCCTGCTTATCCCTGATTACAATTCTCTGCTATTCCCGAATAAGCTCATTTTTGCTGGTAAAATAACTGCTAGTTTTATTTTTTGAGGTTAACACCCCATGCCAGTTCATGGACCCTATAAATTCCATCCATGGAATCCTTGGAAGCTCATGGAGTCCAGGGTAAGACACCCTAATATGTTATCATCATCTGCCTGAGGACATTTATCACTGTTACGGTTTGAGAAATGATTGTACCAAAACACTGAATAGTGGTTAACAAAGGGAAATCCTAAGGAATTAATAGGAAGAAGTTAAAGTCACGGAAAATGTTTAAATAAAGAATATAATCAACAAATGACTTTAAATTTTTATTTAAAAGATAATATCTCTTTAGGAACTCAAATTAGGAGCCACAACCCGAGCAGCTTCTGTTAGAGAAGTGAGGAGACAGAACTCTAGGAAGCAGACCAAACAAACGGCTCCAGGAACAATGGTTAACTCACTTTTCTGTGCTGCTTTGTACTTGCTTGATCTCTGCAGGTATAAAGGGATATGTTTCTATAGTTCAGTTTAAGGTGCTTCCTAATTAACTGGCTTTATTTCAGAGAAGCCGTAGAGCTTTTTGCTTAGCTCACAGTTGAAGGTATGGATGTATGGCTGGGGGTTCGCAGCAATTTGTCTTCCACATCAAAAGTAGACTATCACACTTATTCCAGAAACACTGGATTAACTAGTTCAAACTGAAATGACTGGGGTAGAACAAGCTTATGATGATATTACTGGCAATTTATATCGACATAACACTTTATTGTTTAAAAACATATTTTCACATGCATTGCTTCCTATAATTCTCAAAATTACCCACTCAAGTCCCAAAGTATAGTAAGATGTGATGCCTTGCAAAACCGTGGATCTCTTTCTGAGCTTGCCCCTCCACACGGGAGCCCCCATAGTTCTCCTCGTCTCCTCCCTCTACTTTCACAGAATCATTACCTGATTTAGGTCTTCCGTGGATCACATGAACTTGTTAGGAAGGTCTGTATATATATATAAGGCCATCTTAATTTTTCTTAAAGCCATCTTTCAAGTCCTTCAAACCCAGGTGCCCAGAATTCCTGTCTTTTTATTCTTCTTCTTCACCCCAAAACACTAGAAAGTAGTTGGATTGATGGTGTGTAATCTGAGACAACCTGTAGAAGGCAAAATGGAGTCTCTCATGTCAAGCAGAAGCCTGTGTCAGGGAGGGGCCTGTGTCAAGCCATGACACGGTAGTTAAAAGTACTTCAGCCAGGAGAAATTCCCAGGACCATCATCACCTGAAAGCCCAGAATTGGTGACAAGCAGAACCAGAGGGGTCTACAGAAGCTCAAGGCCGATTCAATCCCTTTAGAAAGGGGAGGATTTGGGCAGCAAACTGTCAGACTCTTCAGACCTGACCCCTCTATGTCTTACCACTTAAAAAAGCAACTGTCCCCAAAGGCTCTGCCCTGTTGATCTCCAAACAGAACTGAGATAATCAGAAGCGGTTAAGTGCCCAGAGCTGACCTGGGCCTGACCGAGGCCTTATCTCAACCGTCTGGCCATAGACTCACTTCCCAAGTTTGGTTCGTTAACTTACTACACCCTTCTGTTATCTGCTTTGTTGTGTGGTTTGTCTTATGTCCTGCTCTGTTTGCTGTGTAAGAAGCCAAGTTTAACCACATGGTGAAATATCATTGCGTTTGGAATCCTCAACCTACCATATTTTTTTAAAAAAGATTTCATTTATTCACCCATGAGAGAGAGAGAGAGAGAGAGAGAGAGGCAAAGACACAGGCAGAGGGAGAAGCAGGCTCCATGCAGGGAGCCCGATGTGGGACCTGATCCCGGGTCTCCAGGATCACGCCCTGGGCTGAAGGCAGCGTTAAACCTCTGAGCCACCCGGGCTGCTCGAGGAGACACTGGTTTTTAATCAAAGAGAGCGTTTTTATCCGACGGGCGGCCCAACAGGCAGGCAGGGCATGATTCCCAAAGTGGCTTTGCCCTGTTGAGACTGGGAGCAGCTTCGGTATGTTTGGGGAAGGAGGTGAGCACAAGAGAGGAGGCTGAGGGCTTCCTTGAACCATGATGGGGGGTGTGGGTGCCTCGAGATAATTGGGGGGTGTGCAGTCCACCGGCGTGAGGTGGCCGTGGGGACTTGATGCATTGGGGAGGCTTTTTTTAAGGAAATACAGAAGAATAGTCATTAAAGCACGGTTCATAACCGCTACAGTTGGGAAAACGTAACCCTCTCAGGGCCTGGCTAAGTAAAGTGGGGACGACCATTCGTGACGTCACCAGGCTCCCCTGTATGATGCGCTCAAAGATTTCTATGGTTTGAGAAATCCTTAGAGGATATTAGTAAATGAAAATCTAGATTATAAAACACTATACGTGGATTTTAAATGGCTTCCACATCTGAGTGAAACCATATGAAAATAGTCCTCCTCCCGCTGACTTCTGTTCCCTTCACACAATCCCCTCTGGTTCCACCCGAGCCTTTGCAGGTGGTGCTGGCGTGAGGCTGCGGCCTAGTCCCCGGAGTCTGGAGATGGCACCTTCTCTCTCTGTGCCCAAGTCCACAGGCATCGGCACTCCCTGCTCGGTTGTCCCGGCCCTGCTGCCACGAAGTTGGAGAGCAGTGTCCCGTCACAGCTCTGGGTCATGTCCTTGCAGGGACACCCGGGAGTGCGATCACCCGGCCAGGGAGCTCTGGCCCTGTGCCCAGCGCTCCTCCCTGCGGCCCAGCTCAGCCATGACTCTGTGATGTACCTGGGTCCCTGGCGCTCGGTCATGAGCTCCTGAGGCTGGGCAGCCCGGGCCGTGGCCCAGGACCCCGAGCAGGGGGGCAACCCGTGCTGGGGGCCCCCACCGCACCCCAGGTCCAGGGCCGTGGCCACCGTGGCATCAAGGTCCCACGGCGGGTCTGGTGCTGGAGCCTGAGGTCAAGGCCGCGGCCCTGCAGCAGCAGAAGGGGAAGGAAGGCCCGGCCCGCCCAGGAAGTGTGCAGGTCCCCGGGGTACTTAGGCCGCCCCAGGGTGGGGAGCAGGCTCGACCTTAGAGTCTGGGGCTGCGCGTGGCCTAGGCAACAGCCGGAGCCTTGCAGGACACCTGGTAGGAGGGCGGCCGCGGCCCAGGCGGGAGGGGACCCGGGACCCAGGGCGGCCGGTGGGAGGACAGGGCCTCGGGAGGGAGGCCAGGCCAGGGTCAGTCCCTTGGGGACAGGACAGGGAGGGGACCAGGGTCTGCAGGGGGCGCAGTACTCCTACCTCCTGTTCCTCCTCGCGCGGGGCTCAGGACCTCCGGGACCCAGACACTCAAGGCAGCAGGCAGGTGAGGTGACGACCACCAGCCGGTGACCCCCCGTGACCCCCGGGGAGCCCCGGGAGAGCGCCTGCCTCTGCGGGGGGGTGGGGCTGAGCCCGAGCCCGAGCCCGTCAGAGCCCCGCTGTGGGGTCCCGCTCGGAGGCGAGTGCGCCTCTCAGCCCCCCTCGGCCCCCATCCCTTGGGTGCTCTCTGACCCGCTGTCTTGCTCGCTCTGAAACCAAGAATAAAGGTATAAAAAAGAATGAAATAAAATGAAGATCAAGAAAGGAGCAAGGAAACCTTAAAGGCACAATAAGCACCTAATGGCTGGGAAGGATCATTTTGTTCCTATTGCTCTGACCACTGTGATTCCCTCATTTTCCTTCCTCCTCCTGCCCAGAGGGATGATGCTGTGTCCCCCCGGGGCCGTGGCCTCTGCTCCTGCTGCTGCTGGGATCATGGGGGCCGGTGCCTCCAGCTGCTGCTCGGCCTCCAGGCTTCACCGCCGTTCAGTGGTTTAACACCCAGCACTTAAGAGCGAATCAGGTGCAATGCAGAACTGAAATGCCTCGGATCAATAATCTGCTTCCCAGATACAAGGGGAAAAACACCTTTCTGGTTGAGTCCTCGAAAACGTGCTCGCTACCTGTCAACAGCCCAACATGAACTGTACCACCAGTGGGGAAAACTGCCACAAGAGCGCAGGGAGGGTGAACATGACCTACTGCCTTCTCACTGGGCGCCGGCCCCAGTGCACCTACCGTACTACGTACCAGAACCAGTTCTACATTGTTGCCTGTAACAACTCGCAGCCAGGCTACTCTCCCAATCTTCTGCTTCCCGTCCACTTAGACGACACCGTCCCGCTGGGTCCTACACACTTCGGTTAAGACCAAGGTGGCCATTGCGGTCCCTCCCCCTGGGCCAGGCTCTCTCATGATGTCTCTGCTTTCTCTTTCCTTTGTTGATTCCCATGGTTCCCATAGAAGAAATAAGTAAAGGGCCAAGATGTGAGACGAGAGTAAGGGACAGCAGACTTTGGATGCTTTTCAGATTGGGAGCTCTGTGTGATTGGAAGCAAGACAATAGGGCAGAGGGCCAAGAACGGCCCAGGCCCCATGGTTTTCCTCTTGCACCTTCGGCCAAGCTTCCTTGCACCTGTTCACAGCAATAAAATCATTTTCTCCTGCATTCTAAGGACTGTGAGTATGTGTGTTCGGGGTCCCTTTCCCGTGATTGCCAGCTTGGAGCCACCTAGGTTGCCTTTGCCAACATCCTCAGGAGAACCATTTGGGCCTCAGTTCACCTTCGTTACTCAGGGACCCAGGGCCTCTGCCACTTGTCTCAGCCTGTGTCCCTGGGACTTTGGAGAAGACAGTTCTCCATCCCTCCCACTCTGCCCAGGGCTTTGACATATTTCCCTTGAACCCATGGCCTATGTTTACGGGAAGGTACCACAGGCACCTCCGTGGTACTTTCACACACAGGCTCTAACGCTGACAATGACACAACTTACATCCTTAGTATTGGCTTCCATATGTGATCAACTAATGTTTTAAATATAAATAAATAGGGGATCCCTGGGGGGTCAGCAGTGTAACACCTGCCTTTGGCCCAGGGCGCGATCCTGGAGTCCTGGGATAGAGTGCCGTGTTGGGCTCCTGGCATGGAGCCTCGTTCTCCCTTTGCCTTTATCTCTGCTTCTCTCTGTCTCTATGTCTATCAAGAACAAATAAATAAAATTTTAAAAATATATAAATATAAATAAATAGGAATAGGGTTAACAATGCACTGTAGCCCTAGATCATTTCTCCCATGATCTATTGGATTGCATGAAGAGAAAGCATAGATGAAGACAAGAGAAAGCATTGGGATCTAAGAACATTCTGGCCTCGCCCAAATACTGAAATATTACAGAGGTTACGGTGTTTTGGGACCAGGGAGTGAGTTTAGATATTGAAGGACTGGGGTGGAAAATTAGGCTGGGGGCACCTGGGTGGCTCAGTCAGTGAAGCGTCTGCCTTAAGCTCAGGTCATGATCTCAGGGTCCTGGGATCGAACCCCTCCTGGCTCCCTGATCGTGGGGCGTCTGCTCTTCCTTATGCCCCTCTCTCCTGCTCTCTCTCTCTCAAATAAATAAATAACATCATCCCCATGAGACAACAGCAAACACCTACTGCTCTCGGCCTCGGAGCCCTGGCAGCCGCCCGCAGGCCCGGGCGATCCCTAAGTGGTGAGAGCCCAGGAGCATCTTGGGTGGAAAGGCAGCAGCTCGGTGGGGGGGTGGGGGGGCCGGGTGGCCCCTGCCTGGGCTGGGGCACCAGGGACGTGCAGCCCGGAGTGAAAGCTCGGCCACCTCGGCCACCTCGGCCTCAGCCTCAGCCTCCAGCGGGGCACAGGGGCTCAGTGGAGGCATCGGCTGAGCCTACGCACGTGAGGAGACCCTACAGAAGCCCCGACGGTGGGCTCAGGGGCCTTGCAGGGGGCAGCCACATCGACGATGTGGGCCACGAAGGCAATAGAAAAGGAAACTTCCTCACTTGCTGCAGCCCGCGGCCGGGTCCTTGACACAGCAGAGTGACCTTCCTCCCGGGCCTCAGCTGACTCAATATTAATACCTTGCTGAGGGCAAAGGGCACGCTTGGCCTGACCTCCAGGATCTGGTGAAGCTTCTAGAACATATGAAAATTCCATTGGAGACTCTATCTCCAGCCCCCAGATACATGATGTGCTGTGTGACCCCCAGCACATGGCCCTGGAGAATCCATCTGCACCGTCTCATGACTCAGGTTTTACCAAATAGTAACCAATGACCTCTTCTTTTTTTTTTTTTTTAATTTTAAGATTTTATTTATTTATGCATGAGAAACACACAGAGAGAGGCAGAGACCCAGGCAGAGGGAGAAGCAGGCTCCACGCAGGGAGCCCGACGTGGGACTCGATCCCCAGACCCCAGGATCCTGCCCTGAGTGGAAGGCAGGCACCCAACCGCTAAGCCACCCGGGCTGCCCCAATGACCCCTTTCTAAAACTAGCTTGGCCCTTCAAGGTTCTGGAAAACAAGATTCCAAAATTCCTTAGAGAATTCCTCTCTCCCCAGCCCCCCTTCCACCTTGAAAGTATCTGGTGGGTCTCCCATCAGGCCTCAGTGTGGCTCCGCCTGCCCACGGGGCCTGTGCCCGGGTGCTACTAAAACCAGCTTTTTTGCACCAAAGACTTCTCAAGAAATCTCTCCTGGCCGCCAACCTGGAGCCCTAAGACTGTCCCGCATCAGCCCCCCGGGGAGGGCATGTGCCCCAAGTGCCTGGACACAGCAGCTCCTGCACGAGGGGCCCTCGGACCTTACCCCACGGATCTCTTTCTCCGCCTCTTGATCTCTGTCCCCATCATATCCTCTCTTAAACTGCTAAATCCTCAGTGTTCCCTTGAGTTCTGGGAGCGGCTCCTGCAAGTCGACCCAACACACAAGGGGCTGGTGGGAAGGTCAGATCGATAGCCAGGCACAGGTGCCCAGAGTACAGGTGACAAGCTGGACTGGGATTGGCATCTGAATGGGGGAGTCTTGCAGGGCTGACCCGTCAGCCGGGGGAGCTGACCCCACATCCAGGGAGGGAGCCTCAGAGTTGAGTTAAACTGTAGGACCCAGCCACTGTCCCAAATTCCCTGTCTAGAACCCCCGAGTCTGCCGTCAGAGGGCAGTGAGTGTGCAGCAGTGTGACCCGGTAAAGGGGAGACGCAGGAGTTGCCCCAACTCAATCCCACTAGGGGAATTTTACGAAAGCGTGATGACCAACCAAAGGATGTCTGCGGGTGGGTCTGGGCTTTCCAGAATGCTTTCTCCAGCTCGCGGCGTGACTGGAAGGGGCCGTCTGGTCTCCAGCTGCCCAGCCTCAGGAGCTCATGACCAAGTGACAGGGACCATCACACAAACAGGCACATCGCAGGGTCAGGACTGAGCTGGGCCGCAGAGAGGAGCACTGGGCGCAGGGACAGAGGACAAAAACTGAGTGTGTGCTCGGCCAGCTCTCAAGTCTCCTCCTCTATAGCCACACGTGTTAGGGCAGGTGCCCCCTCCGCACGTCCACAGTCGCCAGGACCCCAAGCCCCCTGCAGAGGAGCACCCCATCAGACCCCCCCTGGGCCCGGTGGGACCCCCCAGTCCGGGCCTCCCATCAGAATTGCCTGGGAATCTGTCAAGGATGCCAGGAAACAGAGTCTGTAGGGAGCAGGCTGGGGCCTGCACAGGTGTGCTCAGCTCCGCGGGGGGCTGATCCCCATTCCCAGTGAAGAGCCCGCGTCCCCACCCTGGGTGTCCCCCAGCACCCACGTCCTCAGGACTGGGGTTTAGCCACTTGGCACTTTGTGCTCCTTCAGGTGGTGAATTCCTGTCTGGCTGCCCCAGGACAGCTCGGGACAGGGAGCGCAAGACCCCAAGGGAGCGGCCCCCTCCCGTCCAGGTCTCTTCCATGATCTCAGGTCTCACAAGTGCAGGGGAGGGAAGGCCTCTGCCTCTTCCCTCCAGGCCGTCCCTGCGCCTCCATAGAGAAGCAAAGCCCAGACCAAGGAGAGGAAAGCGGGCACATTCCCTTCTGGTCAGTGTGAGGGGACACGGGAGCCTCCTGGGGAAAAGGACCCAGGAAGAGGTTAGGGCTGAGTGTCCCCTGCTGGGCTGGGGAAGTGGGGGGGGGGGCGAGGAACCCTGGGCCGCATCCAGGGGGGAGCTCAGTGTGCTCGACAGGGGGCAACACAGGAAGACCTGTGCTCAGAGGTGTCCCCGGCTTTGCAGAGAGGGAGACTGCTCTCCTCTGGTTTGGGACACCCTGGCCGGGACGGGTTAGGACCTGCCCCCGGGGAGGTGAGCAAGCCCTCCCTGCAGCCGGCACTTCTCCGCGTTCTTCAGCCGCAGAGGTTCAGCACGCCAAGCTGCCGGATCCCCTCCACGTCGCTGGGCCTGCTGCCTGCAACAGCAACTGAGCCCAGGGCTGGTCCCCGAGATCCCACAGGGTCAGCGTCTCTAAGCAGGCCACAGTCCCTAGGTCCCTTCTCGGCACATTCAGGCCTCCGGGACGCTGCGTCCTCGGGTGGCTGTGGCCTCTGTGTGTCCCGCATCTGACACGAGAGTGATCCGAGCAGTGAGTCGGGGCCTGAGGCTCGGGGCACCCCCACGTCCCGGGGTGCCGGTCACTTGGATGGCGTGTGAGGAGCTGCAGCCCGGGCTCCTGGGGCCGTGGAGGCTGGTGCCCGGGTTGTCCCGTGGGGGCTCGTGCTGGGTCCCACGACCTCCTTCTTTCCCCACAGGCGGAAGGCACCCTCCCCTGTTCTCAGGCCTGAATCCACCGCTTTGCACACCTGCTGAGGGGAAAAGTGTGCAAGACCCGCAATGCACAAGAGCGACCACATGTGGCCCCCCCATGGAGTGCCGGGAACTCCTGCCAGACGTGCCGGGGGGAGCAGACAGGACAGAGGGAACCCCTCGGCGGGTCCGGCATGTTCCAGACGCCACGGTCCACAGCAGGCAATGCTTCAGAGGTTTCCTGGTCACCGCCAGGCACGTGACCTTGGTCCACAGAGAGCACACGTGGGCATAAATCAAGATCACGTTGGAACTGCTTGTGGCATTTACTGATTTCCTCATTATTAATTAAAGAGCCAGACAAATGGGGTTCATTTATGTCATTGAATGACATGGGTTTAGTCTTTGCAGCTTTGTGGCAGCCACCCGGTTTACTTTTATGTTTAGAGTAGAAAATCATATTTTCCCCTTCGCACTTTGCCAGTGTTGTTTCCTCCCCCTGGATGCTCTTCCCACCTGTGTCCTGGTTCCTGACTCACCTGCTCAGCTGCGCTCAGCTCTCCTCTCCTCTGAGCTTGTCCCTCTGCAGGCGCAGCTGTACCGTGTCAGCCTGGATTGTCCTGCTCCCACCAGCACCCCCGCATCCCGGGTAATCATGGATTATATCACCGTGTATGGCAGTGACCTTGAAGGGTGAATCCAGTTAGACAACGTCAATCGGGAGCCCCCGGGGGCTCAGTCAGGTAGGCAACCAAGCAATTCTTTCTGTGGGCTCAGGCCCCGACTCAGGGTTGCGAGATCGAGTCCTGAGTGGGGCTCTGCGCTCAGTGCAGAGTCAGCGTGGACGTCCCTCTCCCTCTCCCTCTGCCCTCCTGTGCCTTCTCTCTCTCTCTCTCTGTCTCTAAAATAAAAATAAGGGATTCCTGGATGGCTCGGTGCTTGAGCTTCTGCCTGGGGCTCAGGGCGTGATCCCAGCATTCCCGGGTCAAGTCTCACATCAAGCTCCCCATTGGCAGCCTGCCTCTCCCTCTGCCTGTGTCTCTGCCTCTCTCTCTGTGTCTTTCATGAATAAATAAATAAAATCTTTAATTGAATAAATAAATAAAATTAAAATAAACAGGTCTTAAAAAAACCCCACCCTACAGCAATGCTGTCCCCCTCTCCTGCTCTTACTGCAGGTCCTCAAGGCAGGTTGGCTTCCCTGACACACATCTACACAGTGACTTTCTCTCCTGCTTCTCTTGGGTTCGAATTCCTCCAGTGAGCAACTTGCCGTCTAGCCCTGGACCCACACAGCTTCCCTGGAATAAGACCACGCGAGGGAAATAAGAGCATGTGTCTCTTGGGTCTGCGATGGACATTTAGGAAAGTGAAAAAGAGAAGCACAAGTGCGAGATAGAGTCCTATTTGCCAGGAGAGCCCGCGCGCTGGGGTTTAACACCTCACCCCACTGTGCTTTCTCCAACCCCAGAAATGCAGGGTCAACCAGCGGTGGGGACGCGGCTGTCAGCACCAAGGAGTCATCTGCCACACGGGCTCTTTCCAGTCCCCGAGGAAGGGGAGCTCATTGGCACCATGAGCCCCTGACCTTCCCCTAAAGAAAGTGGCCTTGCCTCCAACAACCCTTCTTTCCTGTGGCTGAAATGTCCTTGCCCCACAGCCCCGCCCATACAAGCCTTCCCTCTGTGCAGCTCCCCAAGCTCCGTCCGACCTGGGAGATGGGCTGCCGCCCCAGTCATGGGACACTGAGTCAAGACAACCGGGTCCTGAAATTGCTTTATTGTACTTTTGCTTTTAAGTTTGAGTTTTGATGAGGAGCCCGGACACCTGGCTCCTGGACCCTTTGGAAAGCATGAGGAGCACGATACTCATATCAGGGACACTATGAGCGTCCCTTCACACTCTGTCCTGGTCTCTGCTTGGTTCTGTTTTATGCACCTCTTCAGCCCCGTGGGAGACTAATCATGGACTTTGCCCTTTTCTGTCTACCCCTTGTGTGCACTTTGATGATAAGAGTCTGATGGGGAACAGATGATAATATCTGTTTTAAAATTACATGATGCATATAGTCAAAAAGAGAAAAAAGAAGAAAAAAGAACATTTGGAACTTTCAAATTATATGTCATTTAAAATCCACTCTACGTAAAGTTCACCACTGCCAATATATTGTTATGTATTATATACCTTTCCTATATTTCATATTTGTATTTTTGTGTAGATGGGATCACACTAGACAGTGTGACCACAAAGTTAGTAGGGACTATGGAGTTTTTCTCCCTTCATTGTTGTAGTCTAGCATGCTGGTTATTTTACTTTTTATTTATTTTAAAAAAAATTTTACCTAATTTTAAAATAAGGTATTTGTGAAAACTTACTGTGAGAGGCCGGAATAGACCACTTTGAAATATAACTCTAGGAAACCAGAATATGCTACAAAATAGGCCATTATATTTTGTTTTCACCTGGTTTGTCTTTCTTTTCATGTTGAAGAGCGAGAGTGCGAGAGCAAGAGCCTGTGTGAGCAAGGGGAGGGGTAGTGGGAAGAGGGAGAGGGAGAGAAAGAATCCCAAACAGGTTCCAGGCTCAGCAGAGAGCTGGCTGTGGGGCTGGATCTCATGACCGTGACATTATGACGCGAGCTGAAATTTAGAGTCAGGCACGTCACCGACTGAGCCACCCAGGTGCCCCATGCCACTGCATCTGGAAGCAGCTTTTCTCAGCTGAGACAAACAGTCAGTATTCCTCATCCATAAACTGAGCATCGATAGGGAACAACTGGATTGACACTGATCTCTTGTGAATCTGGCTAGTATAAGTCATCACCTCCCAGTCTCTGCTCAAGCCCAGGTGCAGTTCAAAATCGCAAAGCTGAAGAGCTGCTCGTGGAACGTGATGGCCAACCTGGATTCCTTGGCTACTCATTGAGGCCAGACATTCAGGACGAGGAACACGGCCACCTCGCTGGAAATGCTGTTACCTGGGTCTTTTCTCTACCTGTTTCAACACGGGAGTCATTCAATCATGCAGGAGGCTGAAGATACAAGGGACTCTAATGTTTAGTATTTCTCCTCCCCGTACCTGCTTGAGGCGTAATTATCTGAAGTGAAGATTTATCTTTCTCCGCATCTCTCTTGCCCATTTAGCAAACAGAATTCTCAGCAGTTACTTACTTGTGTCCTCAACATTTCCTTCTGCGATTTATTTCCTGTTTTTTTACCCACGAAATGTAAATTATAAGATCCGTCCTTGAAGAAGCTTACAGTTTTTATTTTCTTAATTTAAATGCAATTAAACAACGTATAAAGTGTTACTAGTCTCAGATGTAGAGGTCGGTGAATCATCAGTCTCCTATAAGAGCCTGTGCTCATTGCATTGTGGGCCTCCTTAATGTCCATCATCCAGTTACCCCATCTTGCCCCCCACCTGCCCGCCGGCGACCCTCAGGAAGTTTATGTTCTAAAGTCCTTTATCCCACTCTACGTCTCTTCCTAGTGAAAATGATTATTATCAGATAAGCTCATTCCTGCTATAATCACCTACGTAATTTATAATTCCCAAGAAACATAAAGCCTTAACCTGCCTAAAATCCCTGCATTTTCTTAGAAACACATTTAACGACTGAGTCCATAACCATAACACATTCTGTGCAAATCATGTGCAAGTATAATCGATATCACGCAGCCTGTAACACCGACACTAATCACACACACCTAACGTAGATAAATGTCCTACACCTTGGAATGATCGAATTCATGGAGGGAAGGGAAGACCTTTCTGTTTGGGTGGAGTGAGGAGAGTCACTCTCAGGAAACTCCTCGGTTCAGTAAGGAGAGAAGCCAGGTGAGCTTAATCTTTTTTTTTTTTTTAATGTGTAAGTTTTTTTTTTTTAAGATTTTATTTATTTATTCATAGAGACACACACACACACAGAGGCAGAGACACAGGCAGAGGAGGAAGCAGGCTCCATGCAGGGAGCCTGACGGGGGACTCAACCCCAGGTCTCCAGGATCACACCCAGGCTGCAGGCAGCGCCAAACCACTGTGCCACAGGGGCTGCCCTGGGAGCTTAATCTTAACAAAAGGTAAGAGCAGACCAGGTAAAGGAGGGCAGAGGGTATTGGAGGCAGAGAAACCATGCAGGCAGCTCCTACCGGAAGACGCCACGTGGTGCGCAACTCAGTAGTTGGAAGACATTGGCACATCAACGTAAGGGAACGGGGCGCGAGAGCTGTTGACATAGGCAGGCAGGGGCCACCACTTGGGAAGCACTGGTCACGCTCCTCCACCCTGGGGGTGTGGGAGGACTCGCTCTTTTCCTATTTTTTGATGTGTACCACCCGGATGTCCTCTATGCCATCAACATACCCGTTCCCGCCACAGTGGAATTCCACGTAGCTGTAGCTGCTGTGCTCTCTGTAGCCCTTTCTGTTCTTCTTGTGGTAGCACTGGAGTATTAGGAAGGGATGCTCGGCCCATATATATACGTTTCTGTAAGGATCTCTCCACTTCCTGAGGCAAATATGCTCGATTTTGTGCCACAAGGTATAGATGAAGATGTGATCTTTCCTGTCCTCTGGAGCTTCCCTTTCCCTCATGAGATTGTTGCATTTGTAGTCGCTGAACTTCCAGCTTGTGCTCAGGTAGTGCTGCTCCATGAACGCCCTCCAGGACAGGTTCTGGCCGTGGACCAGCAGCCCGCAGAGCGCAAACAGCAGGGCCACGAGAGGGCCGAGCATCGGTAGACAGGATGCCATCTCCGCCGCCAGAGCCACCTGCACGCTCACGGGGAGGAGACAAGAGAGCATGATCTCCACCCTGCCCTGAGAGCTGGCTCGCACCTGAGAATCGCTTTGCTGCCAACGTGGGGCCCAGTGTCACCTTTTTCTTCCCAGGCTTGAGACCATAAATCTCATTGCGTGAGAAACTGTACAAAAGCTGAAAATACGCTAGAGCCTGAGTGAGACAAACACAAGACGGTCAACACTTGGTGGAGGTTATTGCGAGAAGTTCACACCTCTCCCATCGGCCTGCTCTTCCCCCCAAACCGAGGAGCCAGTCACTCTCTCGTGAACTCTGCTCTATAGTCCAGATCAACCCTCTAGGAGCATGGCTCTAAGGGAAATTGGTATTTCCAAGCTTCAGAGCTGTGAAGGGGAAAGCATTGTCACCGCTTAAGGGAATGCGGAAGACGGGTGGACACTTGGGTGATATTTCCCGAGCAAGAAGGCTTCGGGTCACTGAAATCCCAAGGCTACAGTTACACTGATTTTGCAAGACGGTGCTTATCGAATTCTGACTCCTTATCAACTTCCCCAAAGCTTGTGTGAAGCCCGCTGTCACTTCTGACTGTGCACATCCTTCTCAGAGGCCATTTCCCTCAGGGTCATGATTGTAAATCATCTGGATTGGTCGTTAAGAATCGGATCGTATAGGAAATTTGAAATCTTGTTCTAATCAATTAAGTGCCAAGCCTGAAATTGCCCTCACGGGAACTCCCCTGGTCACAATGAGGGCATAGGCTTGTGTGGGAAGGTCTCCCCTATGAGCCCGCTCTCTGTCCTCATTGACCATGAGGAGTACAGCGGGTCCTAGGGCATCTCTAATCGGGATCTCAGCTCTCTGAGCGCCGGGTCCTCCGATGGGCCTCGTAATAGCTGCCTCGCAGACCTGTGAGAGTCTAACGAGACGAGTACGTGAGAGCACTTCTGAGACTGCTGCAGGGACCCAGGGCCGGCTCCCCCACAAGGTGTCACAGTGCATTTGATTATTGGACCTGAAGCTACTTGGAAAACAGCCAGTGCGAGGACCCTCAGACCCTCTTCTGTCCCCGTAAAAGTAGAAAATGACCTCTCATATGAAAGGGACCCTTCCTGACCTAAGAAATAAAAAGACGTTCTTATCACCAGAGAGAGGAATACTACTAATTTTCTTACATTAATTTTTAAGTAAGCTTTTTGCCCAAAGTGGGGCTTGAACTCACAACCCTGAGATCAAGAGGGGCATGCTGCACTAACTGAGCCAGCCAGGCACCCACCAGCCACAGGGATTCTAAAGCCAGGAAGGCTCTGTAAACAAACTTTCTTCCTTTTTACTAACCTACTAGGTCAGGTCAGATTCCGCTTTGGAGTCCTTACTGATTAAAACTCTCAGACATTTGTTTTCACTGTCCTGTTAATTCCTAGCAAATGTAACTTCTCATTGTTTAAAATGTCTAAAAACTGTCTGCCTCTGTCATCTCTTTGGGATCACACTGCCACTATTGGGGCTTTATGAGCATATAATAAAGCTTGGGTTTTTTCTCCTGTTAAATCTGTCTTGTGTCAACTTAATTCTTTGATTAATTTAATTTTTAAAAATATTTCATTTCTTTATTTGAGCGAAAGAGAGAGAGAGAGAGACCATGTGTCAGGGGAGGGGCAGAGGGCGAGGGAGAAGCAGAGTCCTCACTGAGGAAAGAGCCCCATGCATGCTTCCAACCAGGACCCTGGATCACGACCTGAGCTTAAAGCAGGTGCTGAGCCACCTGAGCCATCCAGACGTCCCTGTCAACGCAATTCTGAAACTGGCTGGAAGAACCTTGAAAGAGAAGGAAATTTTTGTCCTCTTCCAGCGTGTCAAGGGCTGTATGAGGCATAGACATCAAGTCGGCACATTCACATGGGTGGCTCGCTCTACCTTGTCTACAGGACCTCACCAGGATAGAAGACCAGGATTCAAGTTGCCTCAATGTATCGTCCTTGGGAAGATTGGGGAGGCAGCGGGCGTAGGGGAGAAGGGGGTGAGGGGACAGATCCCACCGGTGGGATTAATCCTGAGTTGACTTCAGGTCTTTGCATCTTAGAAATTGGGTCACTTTCCAGTCTGAACTCTACCGCCTGCAGGTTCAGTGAGGCCCCGTCCAGTGTCCCCGGCCCTTTCCTCTCAAGCCTCCTCGGCACCAACCCCAACTCTGACTCCCCCTGTTCAGATCCAACACTTACGTGTCACTGGGCGAGGAAATCAATCCGTGGATCTGAAGAGTAGAGAGCCAGGAAGTGTGCAGCAGTGAAGAAAGGGGCAGTCGTGAGAGGTGGGGCACTGGGACTGATGAGGAGTGTGGCGGGGGTGGGGGCCAGCCTTCCCTGTGAGCCTGCTCCGTGTCTTCTCATCCAGGGCACTTGGGTTCACTCTGAGCATAGCCTGGAGCACAGGTGTCCAATATCAAAGACTCACTTCTGGGCACAAAAGAGTGATAAGGCCCTGGGCAGGGGTAACCCTGGAGGAGGGTAATCTGGAGTTCCCAGGAGACAAGCCCAGATCGGTCTCCTAGACTGGCTTCCTTAGAAACTTGTGGAGAAAATTCCTTGCATGACTAGGCTATGTTCTACGGGAACTTCGGGGAAGCTAGAAAAAAAAAACCTCTTGAGTTATGAAACGTAGAATCTTCATCCCGAGGGGCAAGAGCCAAAAGCCCGTAAAACAGCCAAAACAAATTGAAGAGAAGCACAATTGAGAGGTTGATGCCACTTAGGAATATGTTATGGATAAAATACAAAAGTAAAAACGGGGCTGCACACACTCCGTGGTTATGATGTCATCTGAGAAGAGCTAAGAGGAGTGAGAATGGCAAGGAGAATGGAGGGAACACCGATAGTTTTATATTTTATTTATTGAAATACGCCAGGCAGATGAAAAACGATATGATTTGTTTTGAGTACTCTATATTGGCTTGTATTTATCTACATTGTTGACTTTTTGGTAATTCCTCACCTTAGGAAATGAAATGAGCCCGTGAGAGCACAAGGGAAGGACTTCCTAGGACCTGCCAAGAGGGACAAAGAATTCCAGAAGATCCCCATCCTGGTGAACTTAGCTTCCCCTTTCCCAGGAGGCCCGCGGCCTCCTCCGTCCCCTCCCGCTGGGCCGTCCCCCGTAGGCCTCCATGTGGGCAACATCGCGTTCCCTGCTTCTCCTGGCACTGTTGGCGGCATTTTGAAAAATGAATTTACAAATGGAAAAGACGCCTCGAAAGAAAAACTACTCTTTGTCTCAAATCAGCCGATTGAGTCAGGCCTGGACGGCCTCCTGCGCCCCCTTCCTGCCCACCTAGGACAGCAGGGAAGGCCGCCCGAGGCCCAAGGGTCCTTCCTGCCCCGCATCTTGCTGTCTGCGCACATTGTCCTTCGGTCCTTAAAGGTTCAACGTCATCTGACCCGACACTCAAATTCTGTTGCCGCCGCGCGGAGGGGTGACACACTGTGACTCGTGCGGGAGCTGTGTCCTCCGGGAGCTGCGACATCCCACCCGGGGCTGAGCCTCCTGGCACGGGCCTGGCCTTGGGACGCCCCTGGGGTCCGGGTCCACAAGCTGCCCAGAGCTCCCTGGCAGAGAGGAGAGGCGGGGCTGGGGAGCCTGGAGGGGGCAGCGTGGGGGCAGGGGTCATCGGGGCCTCGGCCAGGCTCTGGTGGCACCCGCCAGGTGCAGCCACCCCAGCAGACTTCTGAGAGCCCCCAGAAGGGGGAGGCCGGGTGGCTGGCGGTCCGGCCTGTGACCTCTCATCACGGGGTCAAGAGGTCGAGCCCCATGTTCAGTGCAGTGTCCTCGAGAAAGAAGAAAGTCAAATAAGGCTGAGAGGTGAGAGCTTCAGGAGTGTTGCCCAGGTGCGGGGGCCCTGAGCCGTGGCCTGGCCGAGCAGAGTGTCAAGGGGCAGGTCCCCGCGCCCCCTGTGTGGCCCACGTGGAGGCCCGCAGGCAACTCAGCGTCATCGGGGACCCGGGGACCCGCTGAGCCATCGGGGAGCGGCAAGCCGACCTCGTCGCCGGGACCCCGGTTACCAGGGAGGAAGAGCCCCGGGCGGCCACGTGCTGCGCAGCCCAGTGTGCCCAGCCTGAGCTCCCGGCCCGGGCCACCACCCCGCTCCCGAACTCCAGCCTGGCCGCAGGACAGGGCCCTGAAGAGCTCAGGTGACCAGACGGCCAGAATGTCCATAAAGGGCCAGGGTCTCACCTTCGGGGCTCAGGTGACCAGATGGCCAGAATGTCCATAAAGGGCCAGGGTCTCACCCTCGGGGCTCCATACAGCGTCCCAACCCCCCCTCCTCCTCTTCCCTCTGGTTTTCCTCTGGGTGGCTCATTAATTAATAATGATTACATCAGTAAATGTCACAACAGTTCCAACGTGATCTTGATTTATGCCCACGTGTGCTCTCTGTGGACCAAGGTCACGTGCCTGGTGGTGACCAGGAAATCCCTAGCATCGCCTGCTGTGGACCGTGGCGTTTGGAACATGACGGACCCGCCGAGGGGTCCCCTCTGTTCCGTCTGCTCCCCCTGGTGCGTCTGGCAGGAGGTCTTGGCGCTCCATGGGGGACCACGTGTGGTCGCTCTCATGCATTGTGGGTCTTGCACACTTTTCCCCTCAGCAGGTGTGCAAAGCGGTGGATTCAGGCCTGAGAACAGGGGAGAGTGCCTTCCGCCTGTGGGGAAAGAAGAAGGAGGCTGTAGGACCCAGCACGAGCCCCCGCGGGACAACCCGGGCACCAGCCTCCACGGCCCCAGGAGCCCGGGCTGCAGCTCCTCACACGCCATCCAAGTGACCGGCACCCCGAGACGCGGGGGTGCCCCGAGCCTCAGGCCCCGACTCACTGCTCGGGTCACTCTCGTGTCAGATGCGGGACACACAGAGGCCACAGCCACCCGAGGACGCAGCGTCCCGGAGGCCTGAATGTGCCGAGAAGGGACCTAGGGACTGTGGCCTGCTTAGAGACGCTGACCCTGTGGGATCTCGGGGACCAGCCCTGGGCTCAGTTGCTGTTGCAGGCAGCAGGCCCAGCGACGTGGAGGGGATCCGGCAGCTTGGCGTGCTGAACCTCTGCGGCTGAAGAACGCGGAGAAGTGCCGGCTGCAGGGAGGGCTTGCTCACCTCCCCGGGGGCAGGTCCTAACCCGTCCCGGCCAGGGTGTCCCAAACCAGAGGAGAGCAGTCTCCCTCTCTGCAAAGCCGGGGACACCTCTGAGCACAGGTCTTCCTGTGTTGCCCCCTGTCGAGCACACTGAGCTCCCCCCTGGATGCGGCCCAGGGTTCCTCGCCCCCCCCCCCACTTCCCCAGCCCAGCAGGGGACACTCAGCCCTAACCTCTTCCTGGGTCCTTTTCCCCAGGAGGCTCCCGTGTCCCCTCACACTGACCAGAAGGGAATGTGCCCGCTTTCCTCTCCTTGGTCTGGGCTTTGCTTCTCTATGGAGGCGCAGGGACGGCCTGGAGGGAAGAGGCAGAGGCCTTCCCTCCCCTGCACTTGTGAGACCTGAGATCATGGAAGAGACCTGGACGGGAGGGGGCCGCTCCCTTGGGGTCTTGCGCTCCCTGTCCCGAGCTGTCCTGGGGCAGCCAGACAGGAATTCACCACCTGAAGGAGCACAAAGTGCCAAGTGGCTAAACCTCCAGGACCTGAGCGTTGGGGGTAACCCAGGGTGGGGACGCGGGCTCTTCACTGGGAATGGGGATCAGCCCCCCGCGGAGCTGAGCACACCTGTGCAGGCCCCAGCCTGCTCCCTACAGACTCTGTTTCCTGGCATCCTTGACAGATTCCCAGGCAATTCTGATGGGAGGCCCGGACTGGGGGGTCCCGCCCGGCCCGGGGGGGTCTGATGGGGTGCTCCTAGGCAGGGGGCTTGGGGTCCTGGCGACTGTGGACGTGTGGATGTGGGCACCTGCCCTAACCCGGGTGGCTGTAGAGGAGGAGACTTGAGAGCCGGCTGAGCACACACTCAGTTTTTGTCCTCTGTCCCTGCGCCCAGCACTCCTCTCTGCGGCCCAGCTCAGCCCTGACCCTGCGATGTGCCTGTTTGTGTGATGGTCCCTGTCACTTGGTCATGAGCTCCTGAGGCTGGGCAGCCGGGGCTGTGGCCCAGGATACCGAGCAGGGGGGTAACCCGTGTCGGGGGCGCCCACCGCACCCCAGGTCCAGGGCCGTGGCCACCATAGCATCAAGGTCCCGCGGCGGGTCTGGTGCTGGAAACCGAGGTCAAGGCCGCGGCCCTGCAGCTGCAGAAGGGGAAGGAAGGCCCGGCCCGCCCAGGAAGTGCACGGGTTCCCGGGGTGGGGAGCAGGCTCGACCTCAGAGTCGGGCTGCGCGTGGCCTGGGTGACATCCGGAGCCTCGCAGGACACCTGGTAGGAGGGCGGCCGCGGCCCAGGCGGGAGGGGACCCGGGGCCCAGGGCGGCCGGTGGGAGGACAGGGCCTCGGGAGGGAGGCCGGGCCCAGGGTCAGTCCCTCGGGGGGACAGGACAGGGAGGGGACCGGGGTCTGCAGGGGGTGCAGTACTCCTACCTCCTGTTCCTCCTGGTGGGACTCAGGCCCTCCGGGACTTGGATACTCAAGGTGCCGGGCAGGTGAGGTGACAACCACCAGCCGGTGACCCCCGGTGAGCTCCGGGGAGCCCCGGGAGAGCGCCTGCCTCTGCGGGGGGTGGGGGGGGGGCTAAGCCCGAGCCCGTCAGAGCCCCGCTGTGGGGTCCTGCTCGGAGGCGAGTGCGCCTCTCAGCCCCCCTCGGCCCCCATCCCTTGGGTGCTCTCTGACCCGCTGTCTCGCTCGCTCTGAAACCAAGAATAAAAGCATAAAAAAGAATGAAATAAAATGAAGATCAAGAAAGGAGCAAGGAAACCTTAAAGGCACAATAAGCACCTAATGGCTGGGAAGGATCATTTTGTTCCTATTGCTCTGACCACTGTGATTCCCTCATTTTCCTCCCTCCTCCTGCCCAGAGGGATGATGCTGCATCTCCCAGGGCCGTGGCCGCTGCTGCTGCTGCTGCTGCTGCTGGGATCATGGGGACCAGTGCCTCCAGCTGCTGCTCGGCCTCCAGGCGTCACTGCCGTTCAGTGGTTTATCACCGAGCACGTCAGAGCGGGTCCGGTGAGATGCAACACTGAAATGCCTCAGATCAATTATCGCCCTAACACATGTAAGGGGCAAAACACCTTTCTGCAAGAGTCCTTCCAAAACGTGGTTGCTACCTGTCAACAGCCCAACAGGACCTGTAAGAATGGCCTGGGAAACTGCCACAAGAGCGCAGGGAGGGTGAACATGACCTACTGCCTTCTCACGGGGCGCCGGCCCCAGTGCACCTACCGTACTACGTACCAGAACCAGTTCTACATTGTTGCCTGTAACAACTCGCAGCCAGGCTACCCTCCCAATCTTCTGCTTCCCGTCCACTTAGACGAAACCGTCCCGCTGGGTCCTACACACTTCGGTTAAGACCAAGGTGGCCATTGCGGTCCCTCCCCCTGGGCCAGGCTCTCTCATGATGTCTCTGCTTTCTCTTTCCTTTGTTGATTCCCATGGTTCCCATAGAAGAAATAAGTAAAGGGCCAAGATGTGAGACAAGAGTAAGGGACAGCAGACTTTGGATGCTTTTCAGATTGGGAGCTCTGTGTGATTGGAAGGAAGGCAATAGGGCAGAGTGCCAAGAACGGCCCAGGCCCCATGGTTTTCCTCTTGCACCTTCGGCCAAGCTTCCTTGCACCTGTTCACAGCAATAAAATCACTTTCTCCTGCATTCTAAGGACTGTGAGTATGTGTGTTCGGGGTCCCTTTCCCGTGATTGCCAGCTTGGAGCCACCTAGGTTGCCTTTGCCAACATCCTCAGGAGAACCATTTGGGCCTCAGTTCACCTTCGTTACTCAGGGACCCAGGGCCTCTGCCACTTGTCTCAGCCTGTGTCCCTGGGACTTTGGAGAAGACAGTTCTCCATCCCTCCCACTCTGCCCAGGGCTTTGACATATTTCCTTTGAACCCATGGCCTATGTTTACGGGAAGGTACCACAGGCACCTCTGTGGTACTTTCACACACAGCCTCTAACGCTGACAATGACACATCTTACATCCTTAGTATTGGCTTCCATATGGGATCAACTAATGTTTTAAATATAAATAAATAGGGGATCCCTGGGGCGGACGGGGAGGGGGCTTAGCAGTTTAGCACCTGCCTTTGGCCCAGGGCGCGATCCTGGAGTCCCGGGATCGAGTCCCACGTCTGGCTCCCAGCATGGAGCCTGCTTCTCCCTCTGCCTCTCTCTCTCTCTTTGTGTCTCTCGTGAATAAATAAATAAAACCTTTTTAAATAAATAAATAATGTCTTCAATAAATATAATGTTCCCATAAAAGTTCTAAGAAAAAAAAAGAAAGTTCTAATAAAAAGATACATAATATAAGAACTACCTTACAGAAAGGAAAATAACTCTTCTCTATTATGATAAATCACCCTTCTTTGTAAATGGGAATTTATACTCTCCTTCAGAGCTGCTCTTTTGTCTTCAGTTTCTCAAAATAATCTTTGTGTCAGAGAGCCATCTTTTAGGGTGCTCCCTTCTGGTCTCCTACAGGAAAGAGGCTGGTTAGCCTGAATCTCATGAGCGTCACTTGGCCCGGGGAAGAGGATTTGAAACTTGGATAACCCCACGGATATTGCACACAAGAAAGAGAAAGACAGTTCCTGAAAGGAAATGAATGTGCAACTATCCACATGGGGGAAAGTAGATGTGGGAAAACCCAAGCAGCAACACCAAGCTATTATACTGATTGTGCTTAAATCCATTTTCTTCCTAAATGATTTTAAACACCATCTTTTAACATTTTACTAAAAGGAATTTTTATATATTGTTATATGTTCTATAATGGGGAGGGGTTATTTTTACTTGAGATAGAGAAAGAGAGAGAAGGAGCAGGAGGGCAGAGGGAGAGGGAGAGGGAAGCCCAAGTTGACTCCCCACTGAGTGCAGAGCCCCACTTCAGGACTGGATCTTACAACCTGAGTCGGCGCCTGAGCCCACAGAAAGAATTGCTTGGTTGCTTAACTGACTGAACCCCCGGGGGCTGCCGATCTGAGGTTGTCTAACTGGATTCACCCTTCAAGTACACTTCAGTACACGGTAATATAATTTCATGATTATAGTGGAATGCAGGAGGTGCTGGTGGGAGCTGGACAATCCAGGCTGACACAGTACAGCTGTGCCTGCAGAGGGACAAGCTCAGAGGAGAGGAGAGCTGAACGCAGCTGAGCAGGTGAGTCAGGAACCAGGAGACAAGGTGGGAAGAGCATCCAGGGAGAGGAAACAACACCAGTAAAGTGTGAAGGGTTAAAATATAATTTTATCTAAAAGTAAAACAGGTGGCTGGCTGACTACAGGAAGGCAATAGGGCAGACGGCCAAGAACGGCCCAGGCCCCATGGTTTTCCTCTTGCACCTTCGGCCAAGCGTCCTTGCACCTGTTCACAGCAATAAAATCATTTTCTCCTGCATTCTAAGGACTGTGAATATGTGTGTTTGGGGTCCCTTTCCCATAATTGCCAGCTTGGAGCCACCTAGGTTGCCTTTGCCAACATCCTCAGGAGAACCATTTGGGCCTCAGTTCACCTTTGTTACTCAGGGACCCAGGGCCTCTGCCACTTGTCTCAGCCTGTGTCCCTGGGACTTTGGAGAAGACAGTTC
Organism: Canis aureus; assembly: GCF_053574225.1. Classification (NCBI taxonomy): domain Eukaryota; kingdom Metazoa; phylum Chordata; class Mammalia; order Carnivora; family Canidae; genus Canis; species Canis aureus. The sequence continues at coordinate 24,626,655 of NC_135623.1, forward strand.
TCCATCCCTCCCACTCTGCCCAGGGCTTTGACATATTTCCCTTGAACCCATGGCCTATGTTTACGGGAAGGTACCACAGGCACCTCCGTGGTACTTTCACACACAGGCTCTAACGCTGACAATGACACATCTTACATCTTTAGTATTGGCTTCCATATGGGATCAACTAATGTTTTAAATATAAATAAATAGTAATAGGGATAGCAATCCATTGTAGCCTTAGAGTCATTTCTCCCATGGCCTATTGGATTACATAAAGAGAAAGTATAGATGAAGAAAAGAAAAAGCATTGGGATCTAAGAACATTCTTGCTTTGGCCAAATACTGAAATATTACAGAAGTTATGGTGTTGGGACCAGGTAGTGAATTTAGATATTGAAGGACTGGGATGAAAATTAGGCTAGGGGCACCTGGGTGGCTCAGTCAGTTAAGCATCTGTTTTAAGCTCAGGTCATGATCTCAGGATCCTGGGATCGAACCCCTTCTGGCTCCCTGATCATGGGGAGTCTGTTCTTCCTTCTTCCCCTCTCTCCTGCTCTCGTTCTCTCTCAAATAAATAAATAACATCATTTTTTTAAAAAAAGAATTTGATTGGGGTTAAGCATTTAGGTCCTAGGCACAGGAGAGGAAAAGTAATTTTTACGTGTACCATTCTAGGTTCTTTTTTTTTTTTCTTTTTTTTTTAAGATTGCATTTATTAATTCATAGAGACAGAGAGAGACAGAGAGAGAGAGGGAGGGAGAGAGAGGCAGAGACACAGGCAGAGGGAGAAGCAGGCTCCATGCTGGAGCTGATGTGGGACTCAATCCGGGACTCCAGGATCATGCCCTGGGCCGAAGGCGGACACTAAACTGCTGAGCCATCCAGGGATCCCCACCTTTCTAGGTTCTTGGCTAAGAGTCAGTCCCCGCATCATAAAAAGGCAGTTAATAGAACAAAAACTCTTTTAATATGCCATAAATACAGGAGCCCTACAAAAATATGAGACTAAGTAGCAGCTAGCCAACTGAGGCTTATGGACCATCCTGAGCTAAGGAAAGGCTAGGGGTCTAGGGCTTTAAAAGGGGGAGACAATTCAGAAGAAGGTGAGAAGAGAAAAGGATTGGTAAACAAACTTTGCTTTGCCAGGCACATGAGTCTCTCAGATGAAACAGTGATCCATTGGGACACCTGGGTGGCTCAATGGTTGAGCATCTGCCTTTGACTCAGGGTGTGATCCCAAGGTCCTGGGATCAAGTCCTGCATCAAGCTCCCCACAGGGAGCCTGCTTCTCCCTCTGCCTGTGTTTCTGCCTCTATGTATTTTTCATGAAAAATAAAAAATAAAAACCTTAAAAAAAGTAAGTGTGTAATTACCATCAGTATTGAACAATTGGATATTTTGATTTCCTATTACTTAATTTTGAATTTTGAACTCAAAACGGATGAAAGATACATACAAATTCCTACAGGAGAACACAGGCAGCAACCTCTTTGACCTCCCCCGCAGCAAGGTCTTGCTAGAGCAGTCTTCAAAGGCAAGGGAAACAAAGGCAAAAATGAACTCTGGGACTTCATCAAGATAAAAAAGTTTTGCACAGCAGAGTACACAGTCGACAAATCTAAGAGACAAAGGACAGAATGCAAAAAGATATTTGCAAATGACATATCAGATAAAGGGCTAGTACCAAGATCTATAAAGAACTCATCAAATTTAATACCCAAAGAACAAGTTATTTAGTCAAGAAATGGGCAAGAGACATGAACAGACATTTCTCCAAAGAAGACATAGAAATGACCGATAGTTACATGAAAAAATACTCAACATCACCCCATATCAGGGAAATACAAATCAAAACCACAACGATATACCACCTCACATGACAGGAAACAACACATTTTGGTGAGGATGGGGAGAAAGGGGAACCCTCTTACACTGCTAGTGGGAATGCAAGCTGGGGCAGCCACTCTAGAAAACAGTATGGAGATTCCCCAAAAAGTTAAAAATAGAGCTACCCTATGACTCAGCAATTGTACTACTAGGCATTTAACCCAAAGATACAAACATGGTGATCCAAAGGGGGCACTCGCACCCTAATATTTATAGCAACAATGTCCACAAGAGCCACACACACACACACACACACAGTGGAATACTACTCAGCCATTAAAAATGAAATCTTTGCTATTTGCAATGACTTGAATCAAACTAGAGAGTAAGAGGAAAGAAATGATGGTTTTACATCTCCCATTATCTAGGGTGACTAAAGAAATTTCAGGAGTGCATGGATGCTCTAAAAACTACAAGTTTTGGACATCACACTATTGAACCTAAGCAAAATATCGAGGCTTGCCATAGAGTGGACATACCATTCCTAAAAGCCCAAGAGAGGAAAGCAGAAGTTTGGAAAAGTGTATATTTCCTGTGAGAAAAAATAAATTTTCCTCCTACTCCTGAGTGATTTAATCAGTGAACTTTCCAGAATAGGAAGTCAACAGAACCAAGGGAACTATGTATCCAATTATGTCATCCTTTTTTTATCTTATTTTCTCATCACTTTTGACCTCTAAGTCTCTCTAGACCTACTACCTTGACGCCATATCCATAATTCCTTACTACCTTACTTTTTTTAAAGATTTATTTATTTATTTGAGATAGAGAAAGAACACCTGCGAGCAGGGGGAGGGACAGACGAGGAGAGAGATTCCCAAGTATGCTTCACGCTGAGCATGGATCCTGGAGCAGGCCTGGATCCCAGGACCCTGAGATCATGACCTGAGCTGAAATCAAGAGTTGGATGCTTAACCGACTAAGCCACCCAGGCATGCCCCACCCCTACTTTCCTTCTTCTCACTTCCTTTGCTTTCACTGCCTGCCCTGTTACAACCTCAAAGTTCCCACTTACTCTGGTTGAGAGCAAATCCAGCTGGTGGGTCCAGTACTAAGAAGCATATCATAGGTATCTCCACTGGTGCCGAGTTGCCTCTGTGATATCTCCACTGGTGCAGAGTTGCCTCTGTCAGGGGATCAAAAAGAATGAAATCTTGCCATTTGCAACATCGTGAACGGAACTAGAGGGTATTATGCTAAGTGAAATAAGTCAGTCAGAAAAGGCAAATACCATAAGATTTCACCCATATGTGGAATTTAAGGAACAAAACAGATGAACATAGGGGAAGGGAAGGAAAAATAAAATAAGAGGAAAACAGGGAGGGAGGCAAACCATTAGAAACTCTTAACATAGGAAACAAACTGAGGGTTGATAGAGGGAGGGGGTGGGGAGATGGGATAACTGAGTGACGGGTATTAAGGAGGGCGCTTGATTTAATGAGCAGAAGGTGTTATATGCAACTGAAGAATCACTAAATTCTACAAGAAATAATAATACGCTCTATGTTAACTAAACTGAATTTAAATAAAATTTAAAAAGAGTGGGCAAGGGAAGAAAGATTTAAGATTTAGAAATTTGGGGAAGGGAGTTGCATGGGTTTTTTTGAACGTTCAGTCACCATTTGTTGGAAAAAAATATCTTTTCTGTCTAGAATCACTTTGCACCATTGTCAAAAAACATTTGATCAGGGACACCTGGGTGGCTCAGTCAGTTAAGTATCTGCCTTATGCTCAGGTCATGATCCCAAGGTCCTGGGATCAAGCCCCACATTGGGCTCGTTGCTCAGCAGGGAGCCTGCTTCTCCCTCCCTCTGCCACTCCCCCTGCTTGGGCTCTCTCTCTCTGACAAATAAATAAATAAAAACTTAAAAAAAAATATTTGATTATATTTGTCTGGGTCTGTTTCTGGGTTACTGAGGTTGTCCTATTGATCCCTGTGTCTATTCTTCTACCAATTCACACAAAAATATGTACACAGATGTTTCAAGCAGCTGTCTTCATAATCACCCTAAATGGAATCAACTCAAATGTCCTCCAGTGGGAGAATGGACAAAAAAGCTATGAAACATCCATGCACTTGAACACTACTGAGCAATAAAAAGGAATAATCCACACAACAACTTGGATGAATTTCAAAGGCATTATGTGAGTAAAAGAAGGCAGTCTTGGTGAATGGATAAAGAAGATGCGGTCTCTATATACAATGGAAGATTATTCAGCCATGAGAAAAGACAAACACCCACCATTTGCTTCCACATGGATGCAACTGGAGGGTATTATGCTGAGTGAAGTCAGTCAATCGGAGAAGGACAAACATTATATGGTCTCACTCATATGGGGAATATAAGAAATAGTGAAAGGGATTAAAGGGGAAAGAAGGGGAACTGAGTGGGAAATATCAGTGAAGGAGACTAAGCATGAGGGACTCTTAACTCTGGGAAACGAACAAGGGGTAGTGGAAGGGGAGGTGGGCGGGGGGTGGGGGTGACTGGGTGACGGGCACTGAGGGGGGCACTGGATGGGATGAGCACTGGGTGTTATATGTTGGCAAATCGAACTCCAATAAAAATATATACAAAAAAAAAAGAAGGCAGTCTTGGTAAGTTACATACTGTGTAATTCTATTCGTATAATCTTTTGAAAAGACATAACAATAGTGACAGAGAATAGGCCAGTTGTTCTTAGGTGTGGAGGGAGTGGGGGAAAGTGTATGACTATATAAGATTATTAGCACAAGGGGAAATGGGGATGATAGAACTGTTCTGTGTCCTGGTTGGGATAATGCTTGTACAGTTCTGTCAGTGAGTCTCTTGCTCAACTATAGAACCCAACGGTTATTTCTTATTGCACTTTCTTGAGGCATTGATAATGACCAGGAACATTCCAACCTCCAGACCAGAAAAGCCCTGAAATCAACAGAATGACTAGAAAACCATCCCACATATCCCGTTCCTTCCCGAAGATCATGGGCTGAACACATGCCCATCCCACCCATGATCCTTGCCTGCTCTCTTGCAGGTACCATTCCCTGCCCTGAATCTCCTCCTATAAAACTCTAGGTGTCCATCTTGCAGGCAAAGAGATTGGTTGTTAAGGCCTGAGCTGGCCACCTCCCCCAGCTGCTGGCCCTGGAAATAAATTTCCCCCTTTCTTTTTCCCAAACTCATCTCTTGAGTTATTAGCGTCTCTTGTGATGAGTTTATCTGAGTTTGTTTGGCAACAGTGTTGGCAGATCCAGCCGAGAGCTATGCTGAAAATTTGTCCAGCCACCCCTTGAGGTTCCTGGGATGGAACAGTTGACCTCTGTAGGGCCAGGGCTCCCTGTGCATTTCCTGAGTTAAAGGCAGTGAGAAATCATCCAGTAACAATTCTACACCTGTGTTAAAATTCAGAGACTCGTATATGGAAAAGATAAATTTTCCTGTCTGATCATTTTTAAAAATTAAAAAAAAAAAAGAACAAAAATTTGCAGGCAAAGCATAAAAACACACACTCGAGGAATGAAGACTTGGTTTTCTTCATTCTGTTCTTGGTTTTGTGCCTCAATTTCTCTACCTTGAAGGTGAAGGGCTTAGAGCCAGATCACAAATGGCCCTCCTTGCCCTGAAGCTCCTTAATTTCACAGGTCTATAAACATGACCTCATGTGTGACTAGTCATGTCCACCTACAGATTTTGTCTCTATGTTACAACAGCCCAAGCCCCCATTATCGGACAGCCTTCCTCCTAAATAATTGTTCAGCAGTGTTTATGGAAAGGAAGGGAGAGCTTGAGGGAGGTAGGGAAGAGAAGCTGCCAAACAGGCTGGCCTAAAGCAGGGCCCAGCTCTCAACCTCTCTTTTTTATAAAGGCTTTATTTTTAAGTAATCTCTACACCCAATATGGGACTTGAACTTAGAATTCCCGAGATCAAGAGTCTCATGCTCTATGAACTGAGCCAGCTAAGCACCCCTCAGGCTCTATTAGGCATGTTTCGAAGATACTCAGAAAATTCCAGGTCCTGTTCTTGTCTCCTGCCCTAATCTTGCCTCTGCATTAGTCTCTCCCCTCTGTGGCACCAGAGCCAGACTGAAATATCCAAGGGTTGTCAAGGCCCAGGACACCTAACAAGCCCTGGCAGAGGCTAGCTGCCAGCGTGGACACTCGGAGGTTGTCTAAAGCTGCCTGAGAGAGAAATCTGCACTAGGAGGTGCCGAAGTCAACTAGGCCTCTAAGGTGGCTTCGTGTTGAGAGAAGAGCTCTGAACTAAACCAGATCTCAATGAGGCGACCATTCTGGAGATGCCTACTCACACACATGCCAGCTCTGCTAGAAAGAGAATGGATGCTCGTCTAGAAAGTCATCAGCATAAGGGGACTTTGAACAAACCCATCCCTTTGGTTTTATAGATTAGAAAACTGTAGTCCCGAGAGAGCTATAGACCTGCCTCAGGGCACAGGGAGCTGATAGTGGGGCTGGGGCTAAATGAGGTGCCCTGGCCCAATCACCCACCCGGCTGTACTCTCATGGAGGGTGGAAAAGGAAGGAAACTGGTCCTGGGTATAGGCCCTGCCCAGACTTGTAGCTAGAAGAAAGTAGAGAACGACAGCAGTCATGAGCTTTAAAGTATTGTCACCAAACCCATTGGGCGAACACGCCCAGTGGTACCCTGTTCCTTCAGAGGAACAACTCCTTCTTTATTGTTAATTAAGACAGTAAGAGAGTGAGAAGGGAGATGAACTTGGAGGGAAGAGGCCAAGAGGGCATCTTGCCATCCACGTATGTATCGCATCCAGGAAGCAGCCCAAAGGACACGCGAATTTGCTGAATGATTTGCAGAGGGATTGTGCACCTTGTCCCCTAGTGACACTCGGCAGAGTTTGGAGATGCTTCCAGACACGCCACGTCTGGCCTTGGGGAGGCGCGTTGTCACCGGCGCCCTCAGCGGGACCCTCCATCATGGATCGGGAGCCCTGCAAGGGCCGCCGTCCCCGGTGAGGGCTGAGTCAGGTGCTGGGAGCACCCTCTGGTCAGCCAGGAGCTCCGGGTGCACCTGTGGGTGAGCAGCGTTGGAAAGACAGAGCCTGGTGATTCGCAGGTCTGCGCCGTCGGGGGCTCCTCTGGGCCTGGAGGGCTGGTCCAGTTTGACGGGCGCAGCGCGGGCCGGGCGTTGGCCGCAGGAATGAAGGGAGGGTTCCAGCCGGGGAGGAAGGAGAGGAGCCGCCGGAGACGCTGTCACTCGAGGGAACGCTTGAAGCTGTGGGAGTGAGGAGAAGCCGGACCCGGAGATGTGCTTGCCTGGGCACGGGAACCCCGAGTTCCTGAAGCTTGTTTGGTCTGAAGAATTTTCTGGAAATGGGCACTATCCTTGAAAGAATCACTGACTACGGCCTTTTGTGCCTGCAAGCAGCTACTCCCCTCACTGCGTCAGCACCTTAAGTTTGAAATCAGTCGGCCAGATCGGCCTCCTGGAAGGGGTTAGTACTCCTTGGTTGGTGGGATGGCGAGTCTCCCCACTGAACGGAGCTCCATTGCCTCCCCACGTTATTTGAGATGTTTCTCTCCTTGATGGCGCCTGAGCCTCTCCAGGCAGGACTCTGGCTTTCCTTGCCCAGGGTCCTCGCAGTCAGAGCCTGCCCCCCTCGCCCGGGCTGCCTGGCTGGGCCAGTGTGGACCAGTCTTCACCTAGCGCTGTGTTCCCAGATGGACGCCCCAGCAGGCCCCGGCCCCAGCCCCGGCGTGGGGGAGATTGGAAGCCAGAGCTGGCGGATGTGTGGATACAGAAGCAGCGAAACCCCAAATGGGTGTCCTTAAGAACGCCAGGAAAGCACCAGCAAGAGGGGAGTGAGGAGCGCTGGGATGGGGAACAAGGCTGAGATGAACCTAAGACAAATTCTGGCTCAAGGAATCTATCTAGAAACCCTACATTTCCTTCTCCATCCTCACTGCCAGTAAGAGTGAGATCCCCCCACAGAAATGCAGGGGTGTCTGGTCCCTCTCACCCCCAGCCCTTCTCCTTCCCACAGAAGCAAAAGGGTTGCCTTACTTAGGGGAAACAGCATCCCTTCCAACACTTATAGATGTTGTTCATAAAGACTGGTCAGATGAATGGAAATAGGGCCTCTCTCTGGTTCCATGAGCCACATGCAAGCGTGAACAAGGGGTCAAACGAAGTGGTTAAGTGGTGACACAAGCTGAGTCTCTAGCCTTTCCAATGGCTGCGCAGAAGCAGGCCCCAAGCCGAGCAAGTGTCCTGAAAGCCTGAGAGGGAGCCTCTGCTAGCGGGGGGGGGGGGGGGGGGGGGGGGGGGAGCCACAGCTCCGTCCACAGCGCGCAGGGCTGTTTTGTTTGTTTTTGAATTTTTATTGCTGTTGTTTGAAGATTCTATTTATTTATTCACAAGAGACGCACAGAGAGGCACAGAGAGGCAGAGACCCCAGGGGAGCCTGATGCGGGACTCAGTCCCGGGCCCCCGGCATCACGGTCTGAGCCGAAGGTGGATGCTCAGCCACGAAGCTACCCAGGTGCCCCCGCTGTCATTTTTAAGTGGGCTCCGTGGATCCTAACATAGGGCTTGAACTCATGACCGTGAGATCCTGAGATCGAGACCTGAGCTGAAATCAAGAGGCAGACCTCTGGCACCCCTGCTGTAGCCCCCAGGAGAAGGGAGACTGCAGAATTTTCTCCCTGTCTCCACTCTGGTAGCAGAACAACGGCTGGAAGCCGGGAGCCCCGGGGTCTAGTCCCGGCTGTGCCCCTAAGCAGCAGGGCCCTGAGCAAGTCACTTAGCCTTTCTGAGACTCAGGCTGTTGCTCTATAACAGTGAGCATTACATTAGGCCCACGATGGCAAAGGGCACACGTGTCTGTCTGTCCAAGGTGCCTTCCGGAGATGCACATTGCTTATTAGGGGCACCTGGGGGGGGGGTTCAGGGGTTAAGTGTTCACCCTGGGGTGCGACCCCGGGGTCCCGGGATTGAGTCCCGCCTCGGGCTCCCCACAGGGAGCCTACTTCTCCCTCTGCCTGGGTCTCTGCCTCTCTCTCTGTGTCTCTCAGGAATAAACAAATAAATAAAATCTTTATTTAAAAAAAAAAAGAAAAAGAAAGAAAAAAGAAAAGAAAAAAAAAGAATTTTTCCTACAGCATTCTAGGCGGACCCTTTCTTTTTTTTTTTTTTTTTCTTTTTTAGACGGACCCTTTCGAATGGAGTTGATACAAAAGCCAAAATCTACTTTTTCTCCTTCAACGGAATTATCTCTACAGTCCCCTTTGGCTCCTAAATTGAAGGTTTTGACTTTCCAGCTAAGACATGGCCATTCTTCTGATTAGTAATAGCTCACCCCAAAAAAGGAAAATGACAATTTAGGATCTTGGTTTCCCACATCCCTCCCCGCACCCAGGGGCAGCGCAGGGTCTTCCTGAGGCTACCCTCCTTCCGGGCAGAGGTTCTTGTCTCTGCATTCGGCTGCCGGGCCGCTCACCCAGCACCCACTCCCAGGCTATAGCCCCCTTTTATCCCCAGTAGCCTTCGCTTAGCAGCCTGGCGGTTTACAAGGGATGATCTCGGGTGACCAAAGCCAAGCGTCAGAAGAGAAGGCTTCGGATGAGCTGATGATGCCTCCCAAAGCTACAGCCAGGTTTGCAGCTCCTGCAGGAGCGATCACACAGGCAGTACCGGGAGGGTGACAGCGTGGGAAACCCAGGTGAGCACAGCTGTGCTTTATTGAAAGAAGCGGTGAGGTGGCTAACATGGGGCCCCCGCCCCCCGACCGAGCAGAGCAGCCCTGGGCAGGGCAGCCCGGGTTTGGGAGCAAGCCGGAGGAGCCCCGGCTGCAGGGATTCCCCAGAGCAGGAAGGCAGGGGAGGGGTAGCAGGTGCCACCTGCGACAGGGCGCCCGCTTCTCTGGCCTCAGGCCGAGAGCTACAGACACGCATCAAAGTGCACCGGCACGTGGGGGTTCCCCTCACAGGCCACAACGATGTACTGCTCCTTCTGCGTGGTCGTGTACACGCACTTGGGGAACTTGGAGCCGTTCTTCAGGCGGCAGTCGGTGATGTTCATCTGGGAGCGGCTCTGGTGACAGTTGGACTGCCCGTTCTTGCAGAGCACATCCTTCTGGGAGCAGACGGCCTGGACGTCTGCCAGAGGCTCGTGCACGAAGGTGTTCACGGGCTTGCACCACCCATCCGTCATGTTGCGGCGCTTCATCATCAGGTTGCAGTAGCTGGCGCTGATGGCGGCGGGGTGCGAGTCCATGTGCTGCCGTTGGAACTTCATGGCCTTCGACTCCCTGGCCAGAGAAGGCTGCACGCAGGCCAGCCCCAGCAGCGCCAGGACCACTAGTGGCAACAGCACCAAGAACTTCTCCTGAGCCATGGCGGGCTCGCCTTCTGGAAGAGCCTAGCTGGGAAGGGGAGAGAAGGACAAGCGCCGCCTCAGGGGGAGAACCCCAGCTCCCGCCTGTGGCTGCCCCACTCTCAGCCTCCCCCTGGGGCAGCTGGAGAGACACCTCCTCCTGTGCAATTCTCCCGGCAAGGACACAGCCACGCGCACCACTCTCCAGGGCGTTGAACTCCCGCTAGCTAAGGAGAGGCGGTCCTCCCCTCTGGGGGTGACCTCCAGAGTGAACTAAAATCCCACAATCCTGTGTCTGAATACTAGAGATTTTTAAATTTAAAATATGTTTGAAAGATAAATACACTTATACCCAGTGCTCAAGTAGCTCATTAGAAAATCCTTTTGAATAAACCATGAGCTACATTGCATCCCTGAAATGCAATCACGTGTCCAGGATCATGACTGACAGAGGCCTGTTGTCCTTCGCCACAAGGGAAACAGCCCCGTGCCTGACACGGGCATCACAAAGGGATGCCACTGTAGCCCCAAGACAGATGCTTGGCTCCCCCAGTGCCCTTGGTTCCCTGCCGCCTGCGTGCTCAACCCTATATTTGCCTACCCCAGGCTCTCTCAGGCTCTATCCTCCCCAACCCTGGTCCCTCCAATCCAACGCAGAAGCAGAAAGAGCCCCTGAGACCACGTCTTTGGCCACTGACCTGGGTCTCTAGCGTGGTCTCTAGGAGAGAGCAGAAGGCCAGTCTCTGCAATCCCTTGATCCCTGGAGAGGGAATCTTATACAGATTACAAAGGGGCTTGGCTTCCAAGAAAAGATGGGTGGGAGGAGCGTCCTGGTTTCAGTGTAGAGGGAAACAAGGACATTGTGAGGAGGGGACGTTGTAGGGAACCATCCACACCACTCTTTTCAGGACTGCTGGGAAGGGTGAGGCTTGGCCACAGGAACTTTATATGAACCTCATCTGTTTGCTGGTTCCAAGGAGCAGTGGAGAAAGCCACTAGGGTACTGATGCCTGAACCCCAGCAAAGCCCTTGTAATCTCAGGGGGCGATTTTCACCAAATAGTGCTTGGTGGTTAGCAAAGGACTCATAAACATGTGACCACCAGAGCAGCGGGGGAGAAAGGAGGTCCTCTTTCTCCCCAGGAGCCCTGGCATGGCTAGCATTCCAACAGCACCTCTTCCGGGGAGAAGGGAGTGAGGCGTTTAGCTACCCCCACCTGGAAGCCTGCGTAGACCTGGGGCTGTGCCCTGGCGGGGAGGAGAAGACCTGTGGCTCGCCCGGTGCTGGCCACTTGAGCACTCCTGGGGTGGCAGGTGAACGTGCGGCAGTTCTCGACCACAGCAACCACTCCTGTAAGGTCAGAGTTGAGGAGAGAGATGAAAGCCAAACCAAACCCCCAACGGATGTCTAGCTGGCTCAGTCGGTAGAGCGTGGGACTCTCAATCTCAGGGTCTCAAGTCTGAGCCCCATGGTGGGTGTGGAAACTACTTAAGAAAAAAAAATCCCTTTTGTTTTTTTTTTAAGATTTTATTTATTTATTTATGAGAAACACAGAAAGAGAGAGAGAGAGAGAGGCAGAGACACAGGCAGAGGAAGAAGCAGGCTCCATGTAGGGAGCCCGACGTGGGACTTGATCCCAGGACTCCAGTATACGCTCTGAGCCAAAGGCAGACGCTCAGCCGCTGAGCCACCCAGGTGTCCCCCAAAAAAAATCCCTTTTGGAGGAAAAATAGAGAACGTCATATTTCTTAGCAGCAGAATTCCCTCTGTAGACCGAGAAAAGGAGGCAAAATTGAAAAAGAACAAAAGTCCTTATTGGGGGATCTCAGAATTGCATTTTCTGGAGCACAGATTCCAGAGTACTCAGAGAAGCGCCCTGCCTCACAGGAAGAGCAGGGGTCCCAGGAGGAAGAGGGCGAGGGGGGGCCAACACCTGACCTGAATAAGAGAGGAGAAGGAGAAAACACCGTGATTGGCACTAGCAGATTGAGCCGTGCTTATTTACACTGTGATCGACTAACCGGTTGGTGTTATCAAACCTCACTCTTCGTGATATGCGTTGATTAATTACTCGGTCACCCGAAAGCCCACACTGACAGTTTTATGATCCAGATGCCAGGTGTCCCGTTGACTTTATAAGAAACTGCTTGTAAAACAATCACCGGGCCTGGCCCAGTTCAAAAGTTCATTAGAAGGGAAAATGGAGCTTCAAGATGGAGTCAGTCATGACCAGAAATTTTATGCAATTTCACACCTCCTAGAAAGACTTGTTTTTGCTGGGTGACAATTGCAATTACTCTGGAGTCAGGATAATCAAAATACCCGCCGTGCTCTGGATTTAGATCGTCTCAGTCCAAATTCTGATTTTGCATCTTAAGAGCTGGGCAAGTTACAGAATTGAATTTGTCTCCCTGTTCCTCAGCTACCTCATCCCTGAAATGAGGATGATGATATGCATGTCTTAGATTTATTACGAGGACGAAATAAAGTAAGATGTGCAGAGGGCTTGGAGGGTCCTTAGCCCGATAAGTGATTGCTCACATCGGGTGGTGTTGAGATCCTCCATGAAGAGTGTCTCGTTCACACTGACCCATCTCCGACTCCCTTTTTATTAGAGGTTAAGTAAAGGGCTTTTGTTTTGCTAAAACCCTGAACTGAGAAAAGTAGGCAGTTTTGAAGCCCTGAGGAGAGGAAGAAAGGGGAAGAGGAGAGAAGAGAGGGACCTTAGTGGAAAGAAGAGAATTGTTTAAAGGGAAGTGTTTTTGTTATGTTGCCATGTTATATCCAAGAAATCCTGAGTAAAGTCAGCATTATTTGCTAACCTGTATGGTTTTGAAAGTAGAAGAGGGGCTAAGGAAGCTGTGGTATGGTGTGAGCTTCTAGTCCCACGTTCCCGTGGTTTGTCCAACATCCTACAGTCCACCCAGGCTTTGTCTCTCAGTCCTTTCATAGCACTCACATCATCTGGAGTGCAGTTGGAAGGAAAACTTTTCTTGACGACTTAGGTTCACATCAGAGACCCAGCAAATTCACTGACAAAAGACAGGTTTAACAGGAAAATAGACCATGTCCGTGCATGTGCCTATGTAGGAGCACAGAAGAAGTGGCTCCTTGAATAGCTACGGATAAAGGTTTATATATTAACTTAATAGGAGAAAGAAGGGAGGGAAAGGACTCTATAGGAAATAAATGTGGTCTTGTCTGTGTTTTCTTAGGAGAGATAAATGAGTTTTAGGGGAACAAATGGTGAGTAAGATAGTTTGTGCGAATGTTTGCTTTTGCAGGTGTGAGTTGTGGGTCTTCTTCCAGGCTGTAAAACTCCCCAGTGGGGACCCAGGGCAGCTTCACTCTCAGAAGGCTCGCCTTTATTCAGATAAGAGAATTTCTGAGGGGCCTGAGTGGCTCTTGATATCAGCTCAAGTCATGATCTCGGGTCGTGAGATCGAGCCCCGTGTTGGGCTCCGTGCTGAGCGTGGAGCCTGCTTGGAATTCTCTCTCTCCTTCTCCCTCTCTCTTCTACCCACTAACTATAAATAAATAAATAAATAAATAAATAAATAAATAAATAAATAAATAAATAAAATATTTTAAAAACTTTTTAAAAGACGATATAGCACCCCACAGGACAGCTCTTAACCCTTCTGCTGGAAGGGACACATGCCACTTCTACTCCCACTTCCCTGACCAGAGAAAGCCTCATGGTCACGCTTAAGTACAAGGGACAGAGAAATAGGATCCTTCTAGTTGCCTGGAACAAGAGAATTATCTGTGAACAGCTTTAATGGCTGCCATAGAATGACAAACACACAACTAATCTAGAAAGAAGGGAAGAAAAGAGAGGAAATAGAAATGCCAGACAAATGAGACAAATAGAAAAGGCAAAATAAGATAGTAGATACAAATGAATAATTATACTCTGTAAATGGGCTAAATGGGCCCATTAAAAGACAATATTGGCAGGGGGGAACATCTAACACTCTTCCTTTCTTTCTCTGTATGTGTATGTGTACAGAGAACATACACACACACACTATGTGTATGTTCATATATACATAACATATCATATATATATATACATATGCCATATACATACCTTACAATCTTTAAAGATGTTTGAGAAGGAAATACTTTATTAGATGATGAGATTTTATCATTGAGAGAGCAATGGAGTGTTTGCTGGAGTAGTTTCAGTAAGTTGAAGAGGAAGAGACAAGGAAATGGAGTTAACAAGGAGGCTGACCATGAAGAGAAGGAGCAGGTTTGTGCACTCGTGAGATGGAGGTGGCTGGGGAGAAGATGACGTGAGGGTGACATGACATGACATGAGGGTGTGCACATCTTGAGGAAAGACCCAGTACAGGAGAAGACACTGAAAATACAGCGCAGAGATAGAGCGTAGCCCAGGAATGGGGCAGAGGTGGGTAAAGGTACATACAGGAGACTGTCTTGCCCGCAAGGACGGCGGGAAGGGAGAGGTGGGTACCGGACAGGGAAGAGGATGCCGCTGAGAAGCAGCAAAGTTGACTAAGAATATGAGCAGCAGAAGAACGTCCTTTCCAACAATGGAATTTTCTCCTCTGAGTGGGCCTTGTTTGCCTCAAACCTCTGTTTTAAAACAGGATTCTGGGGGCCCCCGGGTGGCTCAGCGGTTGAGGGTCTGCCTTCGGCTCAGGGCGTGACCCCGGGGTCCCTGGATCGAGTCCTGCATTGGGCTCCCTGCATGGAGCCTGCCTCTCTCTCTGTGTGTGTGTCTCATGAATAAATAAATAAAATCATTTTTAGAAAGTCTGCATCATCTCTGTTGTCTTCTAGGTCATGGGGACAGTTATCTAGTATAGAAGGAGTCTGCGACCCATTACTGAGACGCCTCATTTCATATACATAAAATATGATACACATTAAGTCATGGTTGCCGTATTTATCTTCATTATACAGATTAAAATATGATATCAATCTCTCAAGAGTTTTCTCAAGTACTTGACATACATCACAACTGTCGCTTCTTTATGCACATATGATATAATATTCATTTCCATAAACTGCTCTTGAGTATTTGAATAGAGCCAGTAGAGTGGAGAGACTGTACGTATGAGTTGCAGCTTCATGACTGGTTGCTATGTTCAGGAGAATCATTTCACCTCTCTGGACCTCGATTTCATCATCTATAAAACACACAGGCTGGATGACTTGGCAAAGCAATAATAAAAGAGAATCTCAATGCATACGTATTGGAGTGTATTTGGACAGGGGTGTGGAATCAGTTTACCCTTTAAATCATTCCTGCAACATTGACTGGCATTTTTCCGGGTGAGTGCAGATTAATACACAAAAGTCCTGCATTACTAATTTAAAAATCAGTAATATGTCAACTTCCGTAATTTGTTTCCTTGTCTGTAAATGAGGAATAATTAAAGTACCTACTCTAAGATGCTATACACTGAATGTTTGTTTCCCTACCGCCACCCAATTCATATATTAAAACCTGACTCTCAATGTGATGATATTTGGAGGGGGGACCTTTGGGGAGTGACTGGGTCATGAGGGTGGAGCACACGTGAATGGGACGAGTGCCCTTATAAGAGACACCATAGAGAGCTCCCCTTACCCCTCTGTCATGTGACGTAATAGCAAGAAACTGGTTCATGGCTCCGAAACCATATGCCCCTGGTTGCCCAAGACCATCCCTATTCATGCCTGTTCTCTTGGCATAATAAGTAATAATGTCCCTTTTCACTCTCAAAAGTGTCCCAATTCAGAGGGTAAATTATATGGTCACCCTATTCAAGGCATATAGTAAGCCCTAATAGAATTTTATTACTATTATTATTATTATTATTATTATTACCAGTACTGATATTGTTTCTTCAAGAGACAAAATTAAAAGTTCAGTTTTCATTCCGAATTAGTAGAGGTGACAGTGATTGAAATTTTTGATTGGGAGGAGGGATAGACCAACAAGTCTCTAAATCCTATCTTTATTTTTTTTAAGATTTTATTTATTTATTTGACACAGAGACAAAAGGAGCACAAGCAGGAGGAGCAGCAGGCAGAGGGAGAGGGAGAAGCAGGCTCCCGCTGAGCAGGAGTGCAACATGGGGCTTGATCCCAGGACCCTGAGGTCTCCTCATGACCTGAGCTGAAGTCAGACACGTAACCGACTGAGCCACCCAGGCACCCTACATTTTATCTTTATAGACTTGGGCAGCAGTGCAAATAGAATGGGTGTGTCAGGAAAATGCAGGCAGATCTGGGCTTGGGCATCACTGTAGACGCGCTGAGATTTACTTTGGGGTGACTTGCAGTAGGCACGGAGATGGTCAAAGCGGTGCCCCTGTGAGAGCCCTGGGATTCCATGTACAGACTGAGCACAATTCCACAGGGGTGATAGTGGGAGCCCTGGCTGTGCCTGAGTCTCCCAGGGGAAAAAATACGACAGATAAGTTTGTAAATAGGAAGCAAGGGGAGTGAAAGAAGGCTGGAGAAAGAGATGTCTAAACAGCGCAGCTCATCTTGCACCTAGAGGTTGCCTTTGGCTACTACCTTCTGTTTGGTAGGCAGAAGGTGTCCAGAAAGGTGAAGGGAGCCGATCCACAGCCGGGGCTATCTTATCTGCAGTCCCCCATCTTGCCCCATCTCCTGCACTCCCTCTCAAGAGCCCTGGATTCCTGCAAGGCTCCTGGGGGAAGCTGCCTCGAGACAGCTTCAAATCTCCCAGGTATACCCAGGCCGCAGAAAAAAGCACCATTGCAGATAACTTCACAGAGCTGGAGCTTGGTCAGCCAGCTCAGATGACTGGAGTTACAGCTGAATAATGAAATCATTATTGACTTAAGTTCTCAGTGAACAATGTAGTATTTGTTTAACATTTCTGAGCTCTTGGTGATTCTTCAAGTTTCAGAAAATACTCTCTTCCAGAACAAAGTATTTGAAGTTAGACTGGTGTGGGGAGTAAGGCAGGGAGGTCTGGGATTTGTCCTGAACTTTCACTGACCTTCCAGCCCCTTCCAGGCATGCCCTTTGTAATCAGTTCATCATGTCCGTTGACTAGTCTAAAGGAAAGAAAAGAGACCTCCCTCTGGGGTGGCCAGATATATATGCCTGCTTATCTGCATGTTACCATCTCAGTCTCAAAACCACTTTCTGCTCCTGATTCTATGCCCACTTAACTTCACATCTGACTTTGTGGAACATAATGTAGTGAAAAAAAGCACAGGCTTGAATTTGAGCCCCAAGGCAACAGCAGTACAACCGAAGGCTAACGACATCGTGTTGGTTATGCATCGCTGTACCGCACACTTACTAAACAACTTTTATTATCTCTGAGTTTATGGTTTAGGTATAAAACTGCAAACACATCCTAAACTTTTTTGGGTAGTCTTGTTCATTACAGTGGTGTGGGCAGAGCAATTCTCAAACTACGTTAGATGTATTACAAGAGTGAACAAATGAGCACAAGGGTTGATGATGTGAAGAGCCAGGGCTCACCCTGGACATGTGATTACAGAATGGGTGGAGGAAACAGAGGTGAGGAGGAAACTTTTTCCTCTACTCTCTTGGGTTCAGTGCCTGGGGACCTACAAATTAAACTGACAAAAGATAGGCTAACAAAAGGGGGGGAAAAGTAGTCATGTACATATATACAGCACCAAGAGTGAACCTTAATGTATTCTATGGACCTTGGTTGATTATGAGGTGTCGATGTGGTCCGTCAGTCATAACAAATGTGCCACTCTAGTATAGGATGTTGGTAGTGAGGGAGGCTGTGCATGTGAAGCATGGGGGCCAGAGGGCATATGAGAACTCTGTACTTTCTGCTCATTTTTTCTGTGACTCTAAAACTGTTCTAAAAAATTATATTTAGAAGTAAAAATTAAAAAGAGATGCTGATTTCTTCATAAGTTTCAAGGATCTAAAAGACAAAGACTGTGGAAATGTTACAGATTAAAAATGGCTAAAGAGATGTGGCAACTAAATGTGACACCTGACTCTAGGAACCTGTACTGGGAGAAAGCACACAGATGAGAGAGCGTATGTGATGCAGGAGAGGCTTCTGCGTAACCTCCAAGTCTGTACTTTCAGGCCCTCTGTGTGACAGCCGCAACCCATATCCCACACCAACCCTACAGCTCAAGTGCATAGGGATGACCCAGGAGATTAAAGCCATTGCTATACACAGGATGACCTAGAGTGGGGCAGGTGCAGTTTCAGGATTTGTCATCAGCAGAGAAATGAGAAGGCAGCCTTCATCTTAATCTAGAATGTGTGGACAGACCACATGGTGAGTAGAGTTCAATGACCTCATCCTGAGAACAAGCTGTCTAGCAGCTTCACATGGCGACCATGCACCCAAAGAGGATAGGCTGTTGCTCTCTGTGTGGCCAGACTGATCAGACCACGATAAATGAGGCTGATAAAGGAGAAGGCCACTCTCAGGAGGCCGCTGAGAAAGGAGGGGACGATCAAAGAGAAGATCTTTATTCCATCAGTAGCCTTTCATGATCACTCATGGGGAACGCTGATTCTTTCAAACACCAGTCCAAGTATTACACTTTTTTGGCAGAAAGAAAACCATATAGAGAGAGAACCAATGGAGAGAGAGCCCCTGTGTATCTTCCGTAATCCAGTGGGGGCATCTCACAGCCTTCTCTGTCACTCTCTAATGAGGGTTCTAAATCTCTGTGTTAGTGTTTTGAATGCAATTACTTTTTATCTATTCTCAGTATTTACAGTAAGTTAACATCTGTACAAAATCTGTCATTACTTAGCATAGTTTATTGTTGCCACCACTACCATCATTCCAATGCCTACTGCTCCTACTTACTGCTGCCAATGGCAGAACGCTTAGCATGACTCCTCAAGGGAAAGCATCACTCATTTCCTCTCTGTCTAGTACCAAGGCTCATTACATCCTTCTGTCCTCTGAAGGGAACCTCAGAACCCCACAGGCATGCCACCTCGCTCTGAGTCACAGTGGAGAGAGTGGTTGACCTGGGATTTGACTGCTGGTACTCAGGTTGGATCTCATAAACTCCTTGTAGTGAATTGATCCAAATTTCACTCAAATGAGAGTCTACAGTCAACATGGTCTCCCCTTTGAGAAATCTAGGCTTTCCTGGGGCAGTGAGTGGCTCAGTCGGTGAAGCCATCGACTCTTGATTTCAGCTCAGGTCATGATCTCAGGGTCATGGGATCAAGCCCCATGTCAGGCTCCAGGCTCAGCATGGAACCTCCTTGAGCTTCTCTCTCCTTCTCCCTCTGCTAGTCCCTTGTTCCCTGCTCCCACTCACTCTCTCTCAAATAAATAAGTAACAGAGGGTCTTTTTGTTGTTGCTGTTTTGTCTGTTTGTTTGTTTGTTTGTTTGTTTTTTCAATTCCTCATGGGCCGCTTTAAGGATGGTGGCCTTAGAAGTCTTTCTCTCTTTTCCTTATATTTTCATGATCTCCCCCCACCCACTATCACCACCACACATGCATGCTTTAATGTACTGATTCAATCCTTATCCTAACAGAAGTTAGGTCAGCATCCATTTCCTAGAGGGAATATCCTTATCTTTTATTTGTTCGAAAGGAAAGGAAGACACAGAAACTCCAATAGGAAAAATGAGGATTATACACCACGCAAATAGGAATGAATATCTGTTGGGGGTTCCCTTTCTTTTAATGAAAAGAGGGACCCCGGGGTCAGTGCCTAACAAGTTGCCTTTTCCACCAAGTGGCCCAATTGCAGTGACCTCAGAATGCATGGGCTATGCCATATGGCATTGTTACTACCTTGGTATTTGATAAGTTTCATTTAGGTCTTTGTTTTTCCTTTGTTAGTACAGATAGTTCCCAAAATGCCAAATGGATTTTCCATGCACATTGAGCTCTGTGGGGGTTAATGTGAGAGAGAAAAGATGAGACAAGGGCAGAGTTCACAGGTCTCAAACTTGATCTGATTAAACCTGAAAGAATTTTTCAAGGACATAATTCTTCTACATCTCTAACAATAAATATATTAAAGATTTTACTAAATTAGAATTATGTTTCAAATTGTTAGGTTCTAAGTAACTGATCAACATTCTAAAAATCTTATTTGTTTTGCAATTCTTAGGAATCAAGCTCTGTTATTCAGAGAAAGCCCTCCCTTCGTCCTCCCTGCAAATAGAGACCCATAAAGCTATGGAACCTTAAGAAGAGGCTTTCTGGACTTGGAAGGCTCACTGGCATCAGAGAATGGATGTACATCGAGGGAGAAAGGTTTCACAAAATTTCCCATGGGGTAACTTCATTCTGCAGCCTCATTCACAAACCCCTCCCCGTTCAGACTGTTCTCATGTCAACAACCCACCTCTCAGAAGAATAGAGGAGAGTGGGAATATGATTTCATGGTTATCTTGGAGGAGGAGTAGAGGAATTTCTTCATGTTACTCTTGTAGGTCTTGTGCCATCAAGGTCAATGACATGACCTTTCCATCAGCAATTGACAGCTTCTATCTGACAAGGCTGTAGTAACTGACTGGCATCATAAATTCCATTCAGAACTGTGTGCTCTTCCTATTGTCCCAGTTCACTGGCTAGTGTGACACCAAGATTACACTGAAACTGAAGAGCAAACGGGGGAAGATAAAGAATCCTAGGATCCAATGGGGATCATGAAATAAATCAAGAGCATTTTCCAGTTTATCAGGAATTACAGGGAAATGGGGTTCCAGGGCCTAAATGGCTGGAGACAAAGAACAAAATAAAGTTAAATTGAATTTATAACAGAGCTTTTCATGTTCTAGCATGCATTGCAAATATCTTAGAACCAATGACAATAAACAGATTTTTGTAAACTTTTCCGTAACACATAGGAACTCCTCTTTCTCAAGAGAGCATCCAGTGCTACTAAAGCTCCTGCAATACCCCTCCTCTAAGATCTAAGAGGATTAAGATCATTGACTAATCTGCATTAGTAAAATTACTTGGTCTTTATCTCTCCTCTCCCCACCCCAGTGGAGCACCTGTGGAATCTTCTGTTCCCACAATACTAATCTTCTAAGATAAGAGGGCATTAAAGACCTTTGAAACTCACTTTGTAGGAGAAGGAAAGAAAGGCAAACCACACGGCGCTGTGGCTCCATTTTAACCCCCACCCCCACCCCATGGCTCGACGGATGGTCCGACTGGTGGTTTCGAGAGCCTTCCGTAAAGCCTTCTTAACCAGGGCAGCGCTGCGTTCGTGAGCAGTAGGATCAAGTTCCCCTCCACACCACTACTTTTCAGAGGATTCATTAGGATACCTAAGATACTCACACATGCATTTTCCAACTTCCCCTTAATCATGTCCTCCACTTTGGGCTCTTGGTCACACAGAAACCCCTAAGACCGGCTACCGAGTAAAAGAAGCTGCTTCTTATCATGATATACTGAACTGTCTAAAGAGCTGGCTCCCAAGGAGAATGACCAGAGTCCAAGGCCAAATGTTTAGTTGATTCAGGCTGATGTCAGAATTCTAGAAGAACCAGCCCTGTGGGAGGAGAGACACCGCTGGAGGTTTCAAGCACTGCCTGGCACTCTTGGTCAGGTGGGAACCATGGTGTTTGCAGTGAATCGCCCGTTGAAGGGAGGCTCCTGCCAGCAGCAGGGAGGCTCTGGACAAACCGGAGCCAGCCTTCAACAGGAGAGCACTAGTAAGAGATTTGAAGCTCTAGGATTCTCACCATGGCACTGGTCCTAAAGAACAACTAGAGTTCAAAGCAGGAAACCCAGACAAATGATCACTGAGATATAGAGCAGAGAGTAGTACCACATACAATCAGTAGAATATTCTGATTTATATACTTACTGATGTTTGGCAAACTTGGGTCAGATGTAAACATGTCCCCCACTCATCAATCAAACAGCATGAACCAGGTCATGTACCAGGTCATAGGGATTCAAAGACACACCCCAGTCCCAGGGAGCCTCCAGTCCTGTGGACTCAGTGGAAAGGGGCTCCATGCAAGGCAAGACCAGACCGCAGGCATTAGGGAAGGAAGAGTGCCTGTCACACTGGGAGCTGTATCTTTTCATGGAGTCTTCCTTCTTGTCTCCTTATATCCTTCCTTCCTCCTTCTTTCCTCTTGTTGTCTCCTTTTGTCTCCTTTTCTTCCTTTCAGATGTCTCATATCCCCTGGCCTATTCCATTACATGGCTCACTCACATTTTACTATAGCACACGTGTGTCCCTGTTCTTAACACTATGTGCTGACCCGGAACACCCTAGAGACAATCAGCTGGGCATAACCTGGCTTGGGTATTATTAGTGGACCTTCACACATTTTTGTACTTTTACTTAATAAACTTTTAGACTATTTGAGAATGTTCATGTAGGAGATCCTGATTTATGTTAGAGTCTCTAGACTTCTATGTCAGAGAAATCCAGGAGCATCTGAATTCATGACAGTGCACAAGTAGTGAGAGCAAAGAGATGCATTCTAAGGGTGTTCACTTTCAAAATGATTCCATGTTTTCACTGAATTATCTTCCCAACTGTTAAGACCTGTAGCGCAGTAACTTCTAATTTCGGGCAATACAGTGGCTCTCAGGAATGTTGCCACTCAGTAGAAACTTCCTGATCCCCACTTTTTTGAGACTAAGGAAAGGATGCTGAAACATCAAGCAAATCACCTCCCTTCCCTGGCTCACCTCTCCTGTAAGACACACACCCACGCGCACACACACACACACACACACACACACACACCTCAAAAGGTCTCTTTAAGTTAGGCCAGGAGAGAACAGCTGAGGGGCACAATGCATGGACACCTCTACCTTTGCAGAAACTGCCACAGGTTCCTGCAACTGGATCTCACACTGCGACTTGAGGTAAATTGGATATTGTAGGCTTAAGGTCCGATCATTTCCTGTTCCTCCTATTCTGAGTCCTGAGTTCTAAGAGCTCAGAGACAGTGCTCAGAAATTTTTCAGTAAGAAAATTAAAAATTCAGTAAGATATATGCAAAGCAGGATATTTTGCTGAGATCTTACTTTTTCTTTCTTCTCTTGTAGTTTCCTCATTCCAGACTCTTCGTGTTCCCTTGGCTAAGGAATGTCTGCAGTCTTTGAAACTGGACATATTTGAAGTCAAACTTAATTTTATTATGTTTTGAGAAGCCTGACCCACCTTCCAAGCCCAGGAGATATAAAAAAAATCCGAAGAATAAAGAGGAAGTGGTTTCCACACTCTTAGAAATTGTCTGCAAAGAGTAAGTTCTCTAGAAATTCCCTGGGTCTGTCCATTTTATGTTCAGTCCATCTCTTCTCTTGTCTAAAATGAAGGTCTCTTGATCTAAATGCTATGCTCTCCCAGTCTAACCCTCTCAGTCCAAAAGATTTATTCCTGTTCATTATAACACATTCCACAATCAGAACTTTGGGCAGAAGGGAAAGTACAATTTATTTTTTTTCCTGCTCTATTGAGGTATAATTGACATTTAAAAACCTGCACATAGGGATCCCTGGGTGGCACAGTGGTTTAGTGCCTGCCTTTGGCCCAGGGCGCGATCCTGGAGACCCGGGATCGAATCCCACGTCGGGCTCCCGGTGCATGGAGCCTGCTTCTCCCTCTGCCTATGTCTCTGCCTCTCTCTCTCTCTCTGTGTGACTATCATAAATAAATAAAAATTAAAAAAAAAATAAAAACCTGCACATAATTAATGCATATAATAAGTTTGAACACATCTACACACTCATGTTACCATCACTTCCAAAAGTTTCTTTGTGTCTCTTTGTTGTTGTTGTTTTGTGGTAAAACTTAACCTGAGATCTAGCCTCCTAACAAAATTTTAAATACCCAAATACCTTGTTGTTTGCTACAGGCACTACATTGTACAGCAAACTTACTTAGCTTGTATAACTAACTAGATATACATTGAACAACTTTCCATGTCGCCCTCCCCCTATCTACAACTCTCCTGTGTCTATACATCTATTTTAGATACCTCTTTTATGAGGAATCATGCAGAGTTCATCCTTCTGTGACTGACCTATTTCACTTATAATGTTTTAAAGTTCCATCCACAGTGTTGCAAATGGTAGGATTTCCTTTTCAAGGTTGAAAAATAGTCTATTACATGTATATACCAATTTTTCTTTATTCATTCATCTGTTGATGGACATTTGGGTTGTTTCCATATCTTGGCTATTGTGAGTAATGCTGCAACGAGCATGAGGGTGCAGATCTCTGTTCAGGATCTTTTTTTTTTTTTTTCCTATTATGGGTCTATTTTTTAATTCACAAAACTTCTGGCACTATATGTGGTTTTGCTGTGGTTTTCCACAGCAAGCAATTTTCCAGTTCGCTGCAGGCACCAACGGGGTGTCCTGTAGTTTAATTTAATTCTCACAGTAACTACCTAGAGTTAGTACATATCTCACAGATTAAGGGTTCAGTTGCACAAGACTGTCCTCCACTTCAGACTCTGTCTGTCCAGGATCTTGACTTGAATTCTTTTGGATATATATCTAGAAGTGGAATTGCTGAATCAAATGGCAATTCCATTTTTTTAAATTTTGTTTGTTTGTTTTTTAAAGATTTTATTTATTTATTCATGAGAGACACAGAGAGAAAGAGGCAGAGACACAGGCAGAGGAAGAAGCAGGCCCCCCACAGGGAGCCTGACATGGGCCTCGATCCCCAAACCGGGATCATGCCCTGAGCCAAAGCAGATGCCCAACCACTGAGCCACCCAGGCATTGCATTTTTTATTTTTGAAGAAGAACCTCAGTAGTGTTTTTCACAGTGGCTGTAGCAATGTGCACTCCTATCGCTAGTGCAGAAGAGTTGTCTTTTCTCCATACCCACCACTGGTTATCTCTTATCTTTTTGATAAGAGCCATTCTAACAAGTGTGAAAGTTTTATCTCAATATCTTTTAACAAGTATGAAGTGGTTTTGTTTGCATTTCCTGATGGTTAATAATGTTAAGCATATTTTCATATACTTGTTGGCCATCTGTATGTCTTCTTTGAAGAGATGTCTATTCAAGTTTTTGCCCATTTTAAAATTGGATTAATTATTCTTTTTGCTATTGAGTTATATAGTTCCTAATATATTTAGAAATTAACCTCTAAAAAAAAGAAAGAAATTAACCTCTTATCAGATATATGAAAAATAAAAATAAAATTATCTCTGCAGATGACATGACCTTTTATGCAGAAAATCCTAAAGGCCACACACACACACATACACACACACACACAACTGATACAACTAATAAACATTCATTAAAATTACAGGATACAAAATCAGTTGCATTTCTATACACCAACAGCAAACCATCTGAAAAGGAAGTTAAGAAAACAATCCCACTACAACAGCACTAAAAAGAATAAAATGCTTAGGAATAAACCTAATCAAAGAGGTAGAAGACGTATATCTTGAAAACTATAAAACACTGATGATAGAAATTAAAGCAGACACAAATAAATGGAAAGACATCCTACGTTCATGGATTGGAAGAATTAATATTGTTAAGATGTTCATACTACTCAAATCAATCTACAGTTCCAATGCAATTTTTATCAAAATCCCAAAGACAATTTTTACAATTTTTTAAAAATTGCAATTAGGGCGCCTGGGTGGTGTAGTTGGTTAAATGATCAAATCTTGGTTTGGGCTTAGGTCTAGATCTCAGGGTCTTGAGAACAAGCTGCACATTGGGTTCCACATCCAGCAAGGAGTCTGCTTAAGTTTCTCTCTCCCTCTCCCTCTGCCCCTCCTGGCACTCACTTGCTTACTCTCTCTCTTTCTCTCTCTCTCTCTCCCTCTAAAAGAAACAAATAAATAATTTTTTAAAAATATAGTTATCTAGAGGGTGAAGCATTTTCCTTGAAGTCTCCTTGGGGAGAAAGAAGTGAACTAGCCCCACAAAAATCAGCCAAGAATTCTCTGAGCAACCCAGGGATTCCAAACATTGCTCTATCATTATCACCCACCTGGAGGAGGAGTCTAAAATTTTAGGCAAATGTGTGATTCTCATTACAGCAAGAAGAGGATTTGGTGAGGCTGTAAAGGATCTCAGAACATCTGATTTAAGGAGCCAATATCCTAAATAATATTTTTTTAAAAATTCTAATTAGAGAAGTGACACATATGCAACATAGAAATGTTAGGAAATTTGGAAAAATCACAAATCTTAAAAAAACAAAACAGGAATACCTGGGTGCTCAGTCAGTTAAGTGGCAGGCTTCAGCTCAGAGTCCTCGTGAAGGGGCAGAGGTAAAGTCTGCTTCACCTCTGCCCCTACCCACCTCATATGTTCATGCGCTCTCTCTCTCTCAAATATGTAAATAAAATATTTGAAACAAAACAAAACAACCCCCCCAAATCTAGTCAGCTGTAATCTCAACAAACAAAGAGGCTCCCTGCATGGAGCCTGATGTAGGACTCGGTCCCAGGTCTCCAGGATCACACCCTAGGCTGAAGGCAGCACTAAACCACTGAGCCACCCAGGCTGCCCAAGATTTTTTCTTTTTAATTTGAAGACAAGTTTACTGCATTTGACATTTATTGGAAGGCTAAATAAAATGACATTATCAGAGCTTTTGGTTTAGAAAATAAGCATACTCCCTCATGGAGAACAAAATCCAGTATTTTAGGATTATAACTCATATTGTCATGTAGTTACAATTTCCAATGTCCTTCATTCCTTGTCTACACAATTCATTCCTATTTCTACTTGTTGTCTTTTTTTTTCCTGTCTGAAGGACTTCCTTCAGGCAATGAACTCATTTAGTTTCTGCATATCTAAAAAAAGTCTTTGCTTAATAAGCCTAATAAGAGAGAGACATCTGTAAGTTTTATCAACAAAAAGGTACAAATAAAATGTCAGAACAGAAATCAGATGTTGGGGCAGCCCTGGTGGCTTAGCGATTTAGCACCACCTTTAGCCCAGGGCATGATCCTGGGGTCCCGGGATGGAGTTCCATGTCCGGCTCTCTGCATGGAGCCTGCTTCTCCCTCTGCCTGTCTCTCTCTCTCTCTCTCTCTAATAAATAAATCAAATCTTAAAAAAAAAGAAATCAGATGTTGTTCCAAATATTAAACAGATTATGAATAGCTTCATGCTGATATATTTATTTTTTTAAGTTTTAATTTAAATTCCAGTTAGTTAACATACACTGTAACATTAGTTTCAAAGGTACAATGTGGTGATTCAACAGTTCCATACAACACCTGGTTGTGCTAATACATCTAAATACTTTAGATGAAATGGATAAACTCCTAGATCAAAATGCACCCTGCTAAAGCTATCTCAAGAAGAAATAGAAAACTCATTATCTCCATAACCATTAAAAAAAATTGTAACAGAAATTGAAAATAGTCACAAAGAAAATGTTAGGGCCAGACACCACTACAGATGAGTTCTGTAAATAATAAAATAATACACAATTCCAATTATAGGAAATAGAAAAAGAAGGAATACTCCTCAAGTCATTTCTGAAGGCTAACTTATAACTTGGATACCAAAATCAGACAAGATGATACAAAAAATAATAATAATACATACCAATTTCACTCATGAACGCAAATGCAAAATAATATCCTTAAATATTAGCAAAGTCAACTCAGTTATATATAAAAAAAATAATTTAGCATAACTAAAAAGGATTTAAGCCAACGTTCGTTTAGTACTCTAAAATCAATTAATGTAATTCACTCCATTGTTAACCAGGAAAAGAAAGTGAAACTTAAAAGGAACAAAGACTTTTATTTGGGGTCTCAGAGTTACAATTCGGGGAGCACAGATTCCAGAATAATCAGAAAAGTGCCACTTCATGTGGGGGGAGAGCTATGGGTTTTTATGAAAAAGAAGGAAGAGGTAATTACATGATTTAGATAAAGAGAAGCAAAAAAAAAAACAAAAACAAAAAAAAAAACCTCTTAATTTGGTGCTAATCAGTTGAGCTGCTTCTGATTATTCTATCTTATTGATTACTTTATTGGTGCTATCAAATGAAATTGTCCCTGGTATGTATTAACTAATTTTACTGTCCTCACATGATCCTAATGCCAGTTGCCCGGTTGAAATTTTATGAGCAATTGCCTGTAAATTGCCGCTTCTGGCCCAGATCAAGGTTTCATTCGTTGAAAAGGAAACTGGAGTTGCTTACATCCAGAAATTTTATACCATTCCACACCACTGACTGATTGGGAGTTACTATATGACCGTTTCATTAGATGCAGAAAAAGTATTCAATAAATTTCACAATCTGTTCAAGGATGGAGACCTGAAAATGGCAGTCAACAAAAAACCCTTAGCACCAACGGGACTTACCACGATGGCCCCTTAAAGATTTAGAGAAAGCCCTTTTTTTAAAAAAGATTTTATTTTATTTATGAGAGAGAGAGAGAGAGGAAGGGGGAGGGGTAAAGGGAGAGGGAGAAGCAGACTCCCCGCTGAGCAGGAGGCCAACGTGGGCTCGATCCCAGGGCCCCGGATCCTGACCCGAGCACAAGGCAGACACTCAACCACTGAGCCACCCAGGCGCCCCTATCTCTCACATTCTGTAAATAGACTATTAAGGAAACATTACTACTTAGAAACAAGACCCTGGCAAGGCTGGTGTGTGAGAGTGGATGAGAACCCGAGGCGCCTGATGGATGGAACTTAGGTTAGTTAACCCTCCCGCACAGGCGGCCTCCCCCAGCACAGGCCGCAGCCAAGGACACTCAAGCTTTGGGGTAGACGCTTGTCCCTGGGCTTCTACCTGCTATCACATTCCTGTCGGGGCCTCAGACAGCCTCGGAGTTGGGGACACTCAACCCTGCCTTATAGTCTATTGTGAGGGTTAAATGAGGTAATTTAGGTAAATTCTTTTACAAATGGGAACTTTACAATTTGCTCCAGAATACGCTCATAATGAATGTAAAAATAAGTTAGTTGGCCATCCTAGCTAGCATCTCTGTTCGTCCACCATATATATTTTTTTAATTTTTTAAAAGATTTTATTTATATATATGACAGATGACAGAGCATGAGCACAGGAGAGGGGCAGAAGGGAGGGAGAAGCAGACTCCCCACTGAGCAGGGAGCCTGACACAGGGCTCGGTCACAGCACCCTGGGATCATGACCTGAGCCGAAGGCAGATGCCTAACTGACTGAGCCACCCATGTATCCCTTGTCCACTATATATTAAAATGACTATTACTGTAACTCTCCCCAGTATTAAAAGACCAGAGTTTAATCCAATTGATACTGACTTCTCCGACACCCATTACTACTACTACTACTACTACTACTACTACTAATAATAATAATATGTTGTGCCAAAAATGTTCACTTTTCCTAGGCTTCATTAGGTCCAGTAGCAGCAAGTGCATCTGGAAGGGTTTTCTGTTGTCAACCCACAGCACCCTGTCCCCTCTCCCATGCAGGAACTTCAGAACTTACCTCCAAGGAAGACAGCACGTGCACTACGGATAAGTATGTGGGACTTGATGTTACTGTTTTGTTCCAGGGTTCTAGCTTGTTTATACAAGTAAAAGTTTGGAAACAAACAGAATTTTCTGAATATGGGACTGGTTAAAATATAATGATACATCCTTAAACAGAAAACCAAACCAAACCAAACCAAACCAAACAAAAAACCCAGAAAACCATACAAATAGAAGGAAGTAGGCTTTTGCTACTGCATGAAGGATGCCAGTATGCCAAGATACATTCTTAGTGGGAAATAAGTAATGGTGCAATAAACTGCCTGTGAAATGTATTTGTAAGGGAAAAAGAGGAGAGAAACACGTGCACATATATATGTTAACAAGCTTTAAAAGGTGTGTAACATATGTGACTGTGTAAAGACTGAAAGGATAAAAAAAAAAAAACAAAAAACAAAAAAAACAAACCCTGAACTGTGTCTGGATAAGAAAATTAGAATCTAACAAACAAGGACCAAAGGAAAACATCCTTTTTACTAGATTTGCTTTTTTGATGTTTAATTTACATTTCCATTTGCACAGGTAATGCAGTCATACAGACTTAAAGGGCCGCCTCTCCATAGCGGTGGGAAGGACCCGGCAATGCAAAGGCCGAACAAAGGCGGGAGGTCAAGCCACCAGGGCAGCGGCCCAGTTGACCTGACGGCGCGAGGCCTCCTCCGCGGGGTGGGGGGGACCTCGGGGCCCACAGCGAGCGCGCGTCCTCTGAAGCCCAGCACTGCTCCGCCGTTTCCGAGCGCGCCGCCGAGGCAGCTCCGGGAGCCACCTGCTGGCGAGCCGAGGTCATGCGCATGACCTGAGTTCTAGTGGGAAAGGATTGCTCGGGCTGCTGTGATGAAGTTTAGGGTAGAAGCAGGGAGTCCAGGTTCCAGACTTTTATCATGATCCTGGTGGGAAGACATGGTCTCTCGGACTAAGTGGTAACAGTGGAGGAGGTTAGAGACGGCTGGATGCTAGACGCTGCATGAGTTTTGAAGGTGAAAACAACTGACTTTACTGACAGGCTGGAAGGGGGACAAAAAAAAAAAAAGAAAGGAATCAAGAACAGCCCCGGAACTGCTGGCCTCAAAATGGAAAGGATGACATTACCGTTGACCAAGGAGGGGAATGTTACTGGAGAAGCAGTTGTAGGAGAGGAAGAGAAGAG
Source organism: Canis aureus (assembly GCF_053574225.1). Classification (NCBI taxonomy): domain Eukaryota; kingdom Metazoa; phylum Chordata; class Mammalia; order Carnivora; family Canidae; genus Canis; species Canis aureus. Next base: position 24,657,449 of record NC_135623.1, read on the forward strand.
AAGGTCAGTCTTCCCGTCTGGGACATAGTAAGTTTGACGTGACAGGTCTATTAAACTGAATTGACAGAGATGTCCAGCAGACACTTGGAAATATGAGTCTGAAGTCCAGAGGAGAGAGCTGGCCTAAAGGTATGAATTTGGGAACTGTTGAAATCTCTATGGCATTTAAAGCCTTGAGACTGGGTAAGATCAGTGTGTGTAGATGGAGAAAGGACATACTGACCCTGGGGCTCCCCCAAATCCAAGTACCGGGAAGAAGAGAAGGAACTTCTGGAAGGGGCTGAAAACAAATGCTCTGTGAGGTCACAGAAGAGCCACAGTGGCGTTCGAGAAACCAGCCTGCGGCTTGACTGTCTGCCTTGGGGGCGCCAGGACTGATCTCAGGGTGCTTTTCATCCTGGCTTCTGTCATAAGAAGCCTCACCAAGGAGGAGGAGTGGTCACCTGTGCCAAGTGCTGCTGAGCGTGGAGAACCCACCCTGCCATAGAGGGGAGGGCTTCTCATTCGTATCCCCAGTGGTAGAGCTGAGGAGTCTGGGGGGTTGATCACACCGTTCTTGGCCTAGAAGAAGACAGTCTGGTCCAGAAGAGAGTAGGAAGAGGACCCACATCTGAGTCATGTTTTCTGTCCCCGAAGAGGAAATGAAGAGGCAGAGAGTAGGGCACCTGTGTCTCAATCCCCCTGGTTTCAGTCCCTCCTTCCCCAGACCCCAGGCCCTCAGCCCTTCCCAGTCTCTCCCATTCTCTTCTCTCCTCACTCTACTCCCCTGAGGAGTTCACCAAGTCATATCCTCCTTCCTCTTGCACACCCAGTCCCAGCTCCTGCCTCCTTCCTTCCCTCCATCCCTCTACCTGGAGACCTCTACAGGTTGCACGTAGACCCACCGCGTTTGTCTAATTGCCACACAGCCTCAGTGGAATCCTCATATCAAGGAGCCATGTATTTAATTCCCAGTTCTGTCAGCTAGACAAATGTCCTGTGTCAGCTAGACAAACGACACCCCCATTCTGGTCCTCAGCTCCTAAATGAAAGACTTAGAGAGAAAGACCTGACAAATTCCTTCCAGCTCAGACTCTCTGTAGTTCTCTGAATCCCTGATAAAAGAAATGAGTAGGTATGTGTGTGTGAAGAGTGTCTATGGAAAATGCAACTCGTGTTTCTGAATTTTTCTACTAATGTAAATCTGATTTTCTTAAAAGATTATACCTAAATCCAGAAGAAATAGCCTGGCTACCTGAAACAAAATTTATTATATATACACATATGTTTGTATGTATACTTATGTGATAGTTAATTTTATGTGTCAGCTTGATTAGGCCACAGGGTGCCTGGATATTTGATCAAACATTATTCTGGATATTTCTGTGAGGATGGTTTGGGGTAAGATTAATACATTTTTTAAAGTTTATTTATTTAAGTAACCTTTACACCCAATGTGGGGCTCGAACTCACAACCCCAAGATCAAGAGCCACATGCTCTCCTGACTGAGCCAGCCAAACACCCACCCTCTTTGTTTTTTTTTTTTTTTTCTTAAAGTTTGAGTACAGCAGAGTGCTCTCCCTAATGTGGGTGAGCCTCATCCAATCACTTGAAGGTCTGAATAGAATAAAAAGGTAGACCCTTCCCCCAAATGAAACAGAATTCTCCTCCTTGATGGGCTTCAACTGGACATGGGCTGCTTTCTGCCTCCTAACTTACCCTGGAGCATCAGCTGTCCCGGGGTCTCAAGCCTGCCTGCCTTCAGACTGGAACTACACCACCAACTCTCCTGCATCTCCAGGCCGCCGAATCACCTGTGAGGTCTTAGAACCTGCCAGCCTTCATCATTGCGTGAACCAGTTCCTTATAATGAATCTCTTATGTGTATCCTCTTGGCTCTGTTTCTCTGGAGAAACCTGACTAATGCAACATGTCTATTTATTATTGTTGCTTTGTTATTGTTGCTTTAAGATGATCAAGAAATCATGTAACTATTACATGGAAGGCAACATGCAAATCCGTATCCCTCAGAGCTGTTTTTCAATTGAGCAAGAGAAAGGTTCAGCACAGGAGACTACAGGGTGATCTTACGCCCCTGAGCCTGTCCAGGTGTGAAGAGTGGTGGTTGGCTAACGCCCTGGAGTCAACAAACATCCGTGGGGTAGTTTCCCTCCTTGCCTAACTCCAGTAGGGTTCAACCTCTGGTCTAATAGGAAAACAAGGGCCTAAAACTCATTAAACCTAAAAGGAAGCTTTGATGGATGGGTTCAGTGCAGCCTAAAATATCTCAGCATCACTCACAATTTGTATGCTTTGTGGAGTATTGGAAATGAACCAGGAGACGCGGCCTCTTCGGCGTACCTGTTTCACACCGGGCAATTGGGGTTAAGCCCCCCGATGATGCTGTTGAGTAGGTTACACTCTCTGCACGTCCTGGTGTTTTTACCTGTGCTTAGGATCTAGAGTAACCCACCGTCAGACTTAAGTCTGACCTAAGTCTGTGTATCTGGAAAGAATTTTACTGTTTTCCGGGCAGAAAAGACACACCTTGTCTGAGGTCATGACGTAGTAGGTGAATAGTAGGGCTGTGAGTCAAGCCCTTCTTAAAAAGCTCACGCACTTTAGCAGACAATGCAGCTTGTCCCTCTTGACGGAAGGATATGAGGCAAGTAGGAGAGAGGAGGGCATGATGCTCCATGCAGGAAAATACCCTGGCTTTGGGGGATGAACATATCTTAACAGTTAAGGGACCAACAATTTCTCAGAAAAGGCATCAAAGGGAAAGACCCAACTACTAAATATATCATTGGTAATGACTATTCTTGAAAAACAGCATTGTTGGCAAACAGGTTCAAATTGAGAAGCCAGACAATTACGGCATAGACCAGGTAAGCCTGTTTATCTTAGAGTCTCCCAGACGTCAGGAAACTGGCACCATGGCTCCCATCCCATCTGTATTATTAATTAACATTTCCTATTTTTATCAACACACTTTTTCACGCAGTTTAGTTCTAAGCAATGAAACATGTGAAACTGGAGATTTAGCGTATTGATTATTCATTTGCATTAAAATAAACACACGACAGTTCATGCTTTAAATATTTTTGTGCCCCACTTTACATCAATCATCTCACTTCCTACTCGTCATTCAGATTTCATATTTACAGAGTTTTATCTCAAGCTTTAAACTCAAACGTTACCTGGAAAACGTTTTCACAGAAGAAGGAAAGACCCAAAGACATTATGGAAAAAATGGAAGCCCAAGGTCAAAGATTTGGTCAGATTTATCCAATTCTGCTCAAAACCAAGCAGGCTCCATATTTTCATCATTATGGAAGTGTTTCGAATCGCTCACTAGAGATGTTCCTCATATTTTTCATAGAGTTAATAAAGAAGTAATTCTTGCAACAATTTATTTCATTTACTCTGATTCCACCAGGAGAGTAGTATGTTAGAAGCTGATTCAGTCTCAGTTTTAGCAAGACTCCCTAGCTGATAGTTACATTGAGGTAGTGGTGACCGTACATTTGGCTACTTTTAAGGAAGCCAGAATGCAAATTTTCTATGTGAAAATTCCCATTTGGATAAGTTACCACTAACTTCAAAACTCCTATTAAAAAATAAAAAAAAACAAGCAACAACAAAACCTACTGAATAAGCAAATCAGAGAGGCTCTTGAGCTGGCTATACCCCCTCTGACTGCAGTGTGTGGGCTTTGCCTCTCAAACACTCAAGTTCAGCTCTTTACCGGTTGAGACTAGAACCATTACTACTAGCATTACAGAGACTACAAGCATGACAGCATTACACTGTTCCTAATTCACTTTTACATCCTTATCACCTATCAAAATGCTTCACATACCACGTACGTGAATAAACTCGCTTAATAATCAAAGGAATTGAGGAATTTGACAAAACAAGATGACAAAGCAGATGACTAGCTCTGCATTCAGTCCTGTCCAGGTCAAAGTTTATGTCCATATTTAATATTTAAGGACGTCAATAACATGATTGCATTTTCAGATAATAAGAATATAGAAAGATAGTAAAAAAAATGATATGGGTTAGTTCTGTTGGAAGATGATATTATACTAGTTCAAGATTCTAATTCCAATTTTTCTCACTTAGGAGCTGGATCAGTGATTTAACATGTATATCTTAGCAGTTAGACCTTCCTCCCCTTTGTGCCTTTTTCCGTATCAATCCATTTATCAAGGTTGCCCATTTTTCCCTATTGCCCAGCAAACCCCTGCTCATCCTCATTGCCTTGCTCAGATGGAGCTTCCTCCTGGAAGCATTCCTGGATACAATAGGGAAAATAACTTCCTCCATCCCTTAAACTCCCACAAAACCACGTTCATACAAATGTTATTACTTCTACCATGCATCTGGTTTCTCTAATTTCCCATAAGCTACTTGGGGATCTTAATATACCCTATGAGTCACAGTTTCAGAAATAGAATGCTCAGTCCACAAACAGCTGGTTTATAAATAAAGATAAAATTCCCATTTTACATAGTGAAATAACAACCACTGGGAATATAAATAACAGGTGTGTGGAAAACAGCATACATGTGAACTAACACAAGATTCTAGAAACTTAGTGTCCCTTACACAACACTCATTCTTTTTGAGATCTCACAGGATGACCTCTGTGTTTTTTCAGGTTGTTAGCTGACATAGAGTAGAGGCAGCAATCAGGTAAGACTAAAAATGAGAGAAAGTCAATCCAGTGCAAGTGAAGCAGAGGGGAAAAAAAAACAGAAAGAACTTAACGAAATACTTTAACAATCTGCAAATTTTTGAACAGTAAGAAATTCAAAGACTCAAGTTTCCAGCAGTGGGAGGTGATGAGATGGAGAATGTCTGTTTGAAGAAAAAAAGGGGATATGACTAAAAACAAAAAGGAATATGGGTTCCTCTTTGCAAATGGTCCCTCCTTATTCTATTTTTTCGATGTTAGGCCTCTGTGTAATGTATTTTTTCTATGTTAGGCTGGTAGCCTCCTTTGGTAGGCTGGAGTAGGATTAAAAAGAAGGGGAGTCAGGGAACTGACCCGGCCTGTAGAATCTCAGGAGGTTTGATTGATGGCTGATGCCCATAGTACCTTTAGAGCTAGGGTAAAGGCATCTTCACAAGTTCAAAGTGTAAATTTGGAACAAGAATTGTACAAGAAAAATAGGATAGCACCTCCCATAATACATTCTCCTCCTTTCCTGATTTTAGGCCCTAACACAGAGTTTGGCACATCTAATGCAGTTAGTAAAGAACTCCACTAATTCAGAAATGAAAAATAATTTCCATTTTACAGATACCTTTTCCTACTATACACCTTTTTCTCTTCCTTCTTTTCTCTCTCTTTCTCCATCCTTTTCTTCTCATATTTCTTCTTCATTTTTTTTTTTAAGTAGGCTCCACACCCAGCACGGAGCCCAACTCAGGGCTTGAACTCATGACCCTGACATCAAGACCTGAGCTGAGATCAAAAGTCAGATGCTTAACCGGTGGAGCCACTCAGGCACCCCTCTCTTCTTTATTTTCTAGACAACTTCCAGGATGGGAGGGGCCATTCCCAGTGATTCTCAAAAATACTGACATATCCTTCCAGAAAGTTGTCTCCTGAATGGGTCCCTATTGTAAGATAATATATTAGAATTAGAAACAGTATTTCTAGAACATGTGGAGAAGTTAATGAGTTAATGACAAATATAAGTTTCCTTCTTGGGACTCCTTTCCTGAGTCTAGACTGGAAACTACTAAGTTAGTTGTTGGACAATGGGATACCCTGACCCAGATGGTTGCAACAAGATAATTTTAAGATTTTCTTCAGTCACAAACTGAGCAAGAAGATGTCTACATCTTCTCCCTGCTATGCCATTGTGGCCCTCATGTCAAAGTCCCAGTCCATTAAGAGAGATATGAGAGACTCCCAGTTGGAGCCCAATGTTTGGCTTTTCTTCTAAGGCTTATCATGAACTAAAATCCATGCTGCACCTCTAAAGAAGCTTCTACATGAACATGACTCATATTCTGAAGATGTCAGGGTTCTGTTCATGCCATCCCACGCAGAGACTAGCACTGTTCTGTGATGCCATGTGGACTGGTGCTCTGGTGCTCCTTTGTCCTATATCCGTAGAGAGCCCTGGCTGGGCCGACCCCAGCCAGAGTTTTAAAAATCTATGACCCTAGGGTATCTGACTGGCTCAGTCAGTAGAGCATGTGACTCTTGATCTCAGGGTTGTGGGTTTGAGCCCCATGTTGGGCATGAAGATTACTTAAAGAAGAATAAAAATTAAAAATAAGTTGTCAACAACAGCAAGAAACTATGATCCCTCTGGAACCAGCGTGCCCAACAAAGGTTTTTGCCGAAGGAGCCAGATCCATTGGGCAAACCTCTGTCCTGCAGCAGGGTGCTCTGTGATTGAACTAGTTTCACTAGCAGCACGACAACGTTGCCCTTAAGCATGAGTTCATCAGCCATATCACAAAACAAGGAAAGCCATTGCACTGAAAGACCATGTACCAATCCACGGGATTTCTTCCTAGTTGGGACTGAGAGGCATCAGGATGCAGATGGACTTGTGCCTGTCCCTGCCTTAGGCTAAGAGGCTGAGGCCTCCTCCCCTGGTATCTGCCATCCAAGAGACAAATAAGCCCCAGGGAGTCAGAAGGGAAAAAATGTGATCAGTTTTGTCTGATTTGCCAGTCTTCTTTACAAAATTAATCATAAAATTTACATTTAAGATATCTTGTATTGTAAAAAAGAAAGTGGAGGTGGGCAGGGAGAGAGGGAGAAAAAGAAAACAATAAAATAGAAAGAAATAAATCAGTAAGAGACACGAGACCAAGAACAAAAAAGGAAAATTTCAACAGCATCTGTCCTCCTAGTGGCCCAAGCGGAGGGAAGGGAGTACTCACCGAGCCTCACAGACAGGTGTCGATCAGATAGATGTCCTTGCCTCAGGAAACTTTGAGCGCCTACCACAACCATGTACAGTGGGAAACACCGGGAATAAGAGGATAGGTCAGGCTGGCTCCCACTGCTGCAGGAGAGCCAACAATGACTAAGAAGCCAGACAGGTCACACTGAAGGGCCACTCCCCTGGTTGTAATCTCTCCCAGCCTACGTGAAACCCAAGCCTCCGTGCTCGTCTCCTATCCTGAGCTCCTATCCTGAGCTCGTCTCCTGTTGGGCAAAGCCTCTGCATAGGCCTTTGGATGGTTGGCCCTGATGACAGCAAGTGAGATCTGGGGACTTCCTTGGACAAAGTATGCACCAGCACCCCTTTCACAGAGCACAGTGCATGCCCATGATTTGGACAGAGGCATCTGGGGCCATGACACGGTCTCAGCTATGTGAGTAGAAGGCTGAGGGCAAGAAGTGTGGGATTTAGTCCAGATCTTCTTCAATTAGCTGACTGTAGACTCTTGGGAGATCCTCACCTCTTTTCTTCACCTTCAAAACAGCCTGTGAATGTGTGTAAATTTGGTTCACATTATGATTAAATGAAATAAAATCATTGTATTTGCATGGTGCATTATAAACATAAGTCTCCACATGTAAAAATTTAAATATATAATATTATATTGTGTGTGTGTATATATATATATATATATATATAATAGTCAAAACAACTTTTGCATTTGAGCAAGATGAAAGATTAGCACAGAAGAGCGAGGGGTGATTTCAGGAGTAAGAACCTCTGAGACCATCAGGTTAGTGGACTTGCTAATAGCCTGAAGAGGTCAATCCCTCAGCAAGTATTAATTTAGTGGTTTCATTTCTCAGATATCTCTAAAGCAGGAAGCTTTTCTCTTCTTGCTCTCAGCTACCTCTAGCCCAATAGAAAGCAAGAGGGCAAAATATCTTTAACTTTAGGAAGATGTCCTGGGTGGTGAATTGTTGTGATACATAGCTTAGGTCCCCTCAGCGTCCTTCTCCCTTTACCTGCTCTGTGGCTATCTAAGAAAGCATAGAAATAAAGAAAGAAACCACTAACACTTCTAAACACTTATTTTGCATCAGGCATACACACACACACACACAAATATCCTATATACATATAGAGATTTACTATACATTTCTTACATATTTATAAATATATGCTGCATGTATTTGCTGCATAGCAAATGATCTGAGTGACTTAAAGCAGCAATTTTTAAAATTAATTTTCATTATTATGTAAATTGGCTGAACTCAGGTTAGCTCAACCCTGAACAGCCCTGGTGTCAGCTGGACTGGATCTTGCGGTTATCATTTAAGATGACTTCACTCACATACTGAGTCCCCTAGATGGGATGATGGACACTGGGCCTTTCTCTCCTGGTGTTCACTCACCTGCCAGGATCCTTCTTCCCAAATAGTTCTCTAGAAAGATAGCTGAATTTCTTTATGTGGTGCTCGGAGCTCCAAGAGAGTGAACACAAGTCACAACACCCAAACCCACTTTCCATTAGTCAAAGCAGCCTAGAGTTAGTGTCAGAGAGGATTACACAAGGTCATATATGTAGTGTGATATATTGGGGGCTATTCTAGAATAACCTACAACAGAGGAAAAGAATATCCTACCACAGCCCCAACCATTCGTATCTCACCAGGACCTCCCCATTCAGGTGGCATTAGGGGTTCTGTTATCACTGCAGCCTCCATCCCAAATGGAGCAGATTTACAAGGTCTTTTTGGCAGCCATTCTGGACCTTCTGATATGCTAGTCAAAACAGGCCTTATGCAGAAGCAGAAGAAATGCTGAATGCTAGATTAGTCTCCTCACTAGAATGGTGGACAGCGGAGCTCTTCTCCTCATGATCTTTCAACCCCCAGAGCCTCTCCCTCCCTACGAGATCTCCAGTAACGAGGGGCTTTATAAAGACAGTTGGTTTTCATCTTTGTTGAGAGGAGAGCGGGGCAACAAAAATACTTCCAATGCCTTCAAATTCTGCGATTTCCCAAATACAATAGAAGAAAAAATCACCAAATATGAGATTCTTTATGAATCAGGGGAACACAAGGATTATATATTAGTGATCACCACATACGTTTAAAGTCTTCATGGAGGGCCTGGGTGGCTCAGGCGGTTAAGCGTGGGACTTGGTTTTGGCTCAGGTCATGATCTCATGGGTGGTGGGATGGGGCCCACAGCAGGCTTCTGGCTCAGCCGAGTTGGCCTGGAGATTCTCTTCCTCTCCCCTCCCCTCGCTTGTGTGCATGCACACTATCTCTCTCTAAAATAAAGAAATCTTTAAATTACATAAAATAAAGTCTTCTTAGGCATCTTAGTACAGACTAAAAAAAAAAAAATTCCTCCCGGAACCCTACCTTCTTTCACTCCTTAATGCAATAGCTGGCCTTCTGCATCTCTAGGAAAAGTCATTAATTGAGTGACCAAACCTATATGTTTGGGTTGACAGCTCAGCTACAATTAATCTCCTCCTCCCATTGCCATGGCTAATAGCCTGGTAATGGATAACCATGTTTGCATCCTTAGCCTCAAAGAGTGGTGGGGCAGAGAAGCAGCTGTAGGGAAGGTCTGAATTCAGGTGCCAGTGTAGACAACTCCTTCCCCTCTAAGTATGCTACACTTGATAAAACTAGTATACTAGTAATAATCCAAAACTTTAATGAAAACCCATTTACTCACATCACAAATGAATAGGATGAGATAAGGAAGCATTTGAATGCAGAGGGTTGTTGTAGAGATAATACCATTTTTTAAAAGATTGTATTTATTTAATTGAGATAGAGAGAGAGAAAGTGTGTGTGTGTGTGTGTGTGTGTGTGTGTGTGAGCAGAGGGCTGGGGGAAAGGGGCAGAGGGAGAGACAGAAGCAGGCTCTCCACTGAGCAGAAGCTCTCCACTCTCCACTGAGCAGGCTCTCCACTCCAATGCAAGGCTTGATGAGAGACCCCATGTAGGGCTCAATCCCAGAACCCTGGGGTCATGACCTGAATTGAAGGTACATGCTTAACCAACTGGGCCATCCAGGGGCCCCAAGATAATTCCATTTAAATCAGGTAATGAGAAGTGCTGCTTGACAACTATATTTGTATGTATGTGGTCAATAACAATGGCCCAAAATAAACATACCAGTTTACTTAGAATGTTCTAAAAACATGTATTTCACAGACAGGGATAATGACAGGAGTCCTTGGGGATACAAAGAGTGAGATGAGAACCACCAGAGTGGAGACCCCTTCCATCTCTCACATTCTAGAACACGTAATTTATTATGAAAACAACATCATTACTTAGAAAATACACCAGGTAATACAGATAAGTTATCCTGGATGATTGTTCCTATTTTAGAGATGAAGAAATAGAGGCGAAAGGAAAGAAAAGATTTACCCTAAAGATAATGTGCATCCCAGTTCCCTCTATGGGGCAACCCAGAATATATGGGAAAACTCTGGCTTTTGAGGGAAACTCTTCCTTCTGTCACTACTATTAACTATGTGGGCCTCTGCAACCTCATCTTTAAATGAGGATAATAGGGGTACCTGGGTGCTGCAGTCGTTCGGGCAGCCAACTCTTGGTTTCAGCTCAGGTGGTGATCTCAGGGTCATGATCTCAGGGTTGTGAGATGGAGGTGCACATTGGGCTCTGAGCTCAGCGGGGAGTCTGCTTGAGGTTCTCTCTCTCCCTCTGCTCCTCCCCCAGCCTCTACTGACTCTTGCATGTGCTCTCTCTCTCTCTCTCTCAAATAAATAAATAAATAAATAAATAAATAAATAAATAAATAAATAAAATCTTAAATTGAAGATAGTAGTACCTATCTTGCAAGCTGTTTTGAGGATGAAATGAGTCAGTCAATTTAAATAAGTGCTTACCCCAGAGAAGTCGCTTGGAAATGAGAGCTTGCAATTTGGTCTAAAATCTTCTATATTTAGAAACTAAATTAGTTGCCTTTGCTTGCATCCAAGTTTATCTAACACATAAAAACAGGGATTCCTTTCACTGCCTTCAGTATTAAAAATACCAGGACTCTGAAATGATAATGGTGACTTCAATGGGCAAAGATGTCACCAGGCTCTCATTTCAAGCAAAACATTTCTCTAGTCATGTTGTTATATTCTAAAAAATAATACTTTCCCAGGATTTCATGGGGCCAGTGACACACACGTGATTGATATTGCCAACTCACAGCTTCCTCTGACCCACACTGTGCAAAAAACTAGACCAGGTCCCAGGAACACTGACAGTGCATAAAAGTGAGTTTGTCAATAGCTAAACACACAGCGCTTGTTGTTATTTTGTCCCGGGATACGTATTCCAGCCGGTCTGTAGTAGTAAAAGATTAGAACAAAGTGTTCACCCCAATAACAAATTGATGTAAAGAAATGATGAAATAGCCCTAGACCAGACTAGAAGGTCATACCGCCATTTACTACTGTGAGGTACATCCTGTGCTGAAATATGTTGTTAGTGACCAGAAAAACAAGGTGCAGAACACTGTGCATAGGACGCTGCTATGCGGGGGATAAGATGGAGTGGACACACACACACACACACACACACACACACACACGATACACATGGAGGAGCTGGTGCGCGTGTACCCGCTTATATACTACGGACGGACGGATGGACGGACTGTGATAGACACAAGAACCTGAATACTTGCTGCTTTTAGAAAAGAAACCTGGGCCTTGGACAGAAAAGCCAAGAGCTCTGGGGGCTCCCGGGTTAGAGCGCCGCCTACTTTGAGGTCTTTAAGTCCTGCGTGTCTGTTTCTCCATCGCTCCGCGGGGCTCAAAGAGCCTTTAGAAGACAAAGCTGGTCTCAGGCTTTGCTAAGCAAAACCGAGAAGGGGCGGCGCGGGGCGGGGAGCGGGGAGCGGGAGCAGGATGCGGGGCGCGGGGAGCGGGATGCGGGGCGCGGGATGCGGGGCGCGGGGAGCGGGATGCGGGGCGCGGGATGCGGGGCGCGGGATGCGGGGCGCGGGGAGCGGGGCGCCCCCTGCGGGCCGGTGCGGGTAGAGGCGCGAGAGGCTGCGGGCGCCCTAAGGGAGAGGCTGCGGGCTGCGGGGCTCCCTTAGAGCAGCTCGAGAACAAATTGGCCCCAAGAGTCAGAGAGCATCACCTTAGGGGGCATCAAGGCTTCGGAAAAAGGTGCTTCCCCCTGTTCCTCCTCAGCCCCCCACCCACGCACTGCGCACCCAGCGAAGATTCCCCGGGTGAAGGGGGGACTAAGGAAACTTGGGAAAGCAGCAGGTGCCAGCCTAGGATGTCGCACCCCGGGCAGAGGGCAGTTACCCCGGAGGAGACAGCGGCCCTTCCCTGGTTGTCCACCCAGGTCGCCCCACTGTCTCCATCCCCCCACCCACCCCCACCCCCACCCCCGCTCCTGAGGAGCCCAGAGAGAGGCGGGCCACGGTCAGCAAGGGTGCGGCTTCAGGAAGGAAGAGGGCAGCACGGAAGGCGGAGCCGACATCCCCGACCGCGTCCACAGGAGCCGCCTAGCTCCGCACACAAGCCCCCGGGTGCGAGGATGCGCGTGCACCGGATCCTAGACGTGCGGGGACGCTAGGGTCCAGGCCTGGAGCCCACGCACTTGGTGAGCCGGTATTTTCGGCGGCTGAGGCGACAGCTGCCCATTACGGGATTCCGGCTACGGCGCCGCAGAAGCTCCTGTGAGCGAAGGTACTGATGGACTTGCAGGGCCTGGAGACGGTTCCCCTGCGCTGCCCCTTCACCGCGCCCTCGACACTGGCCGCACGGGGTGTCCCGGACCTTCTGTAGCCCTGATGCCACCGTAGAAGTGCTGGGCCTGGGGGCACCTGGCTGGCTCAGGCAGTGGAGCCTGTGACTCTTGATTGAGCCCTGCGTTGGGCTCCTGCTCAGCCAGGAGTCTGCTTCTCCCTCGCCCTGTCTCTCTGCTCCTTCCCCAAGTTGTGTGCATGTGCGTCCAGCTCTCTCTCTCAAATAAATAAATAAAATCATTTAATAAAAACAAATGAATGAGTGAATTACTTTTTAATAAGAAAGAAGAAGAAGAAGAAGAAGAAGAAGAAGAAGAAGAAGAAGAAGAAGAAGAAGAAGAAGGAGGAGGAGGAGGAGGAGGAGGAGGAGGAGGAGGAGGAGGAGAAGGGGAGGAGGAGGAGAAGAAGAGGAGGAGGAGAAGAAGAAGAGGAGGAGGAGGAGGAGGAAGAGAAGGAGGAGGAAGAGAAGGAGGAGGAAAAGAAGAGGAGGAGGAGGAGAGAAAGAAGAAGAGGAGGAGGAGCCAGGCCCCAGAAAATAGTCTGATGTAGCAGCAGAAGCAGGAGAGTCCACCTCAGAACCCTGTTTTCTATGAAGGATAGGAAGTGGGATCAGACCCTGCCTGAGACACAGCATCTTCCCCCTTTCCTAGTGAAGAAATCTGTTGCAAATTCCCTCCACTTTTTCTACACTGCCTTTTCTCCACATCTCAGAAACACTTGGTCACACCTTCTTCTACTCGACCCTCCTCAGAAGGAGCCCTTCAAAGCCAGCTGGAAAGAAGGGATGATAGCTGTGCTCCCCCCCCCCCATCCCCCTGCAGAATGTTAGTTCCTGAAGGGAACGATCTACAACATCGATCTCCAATGTCTCTGCCTGAAACGTTATCTGTCATATGGAAGAGACCCTGTAAGTGTTTACAGTAAAACAAAATTGGGATCAATGGATCAAAGGACATCCTTTCAGCTCTTAACATACTCCAAATTGCCCTCCAAGACATTTGTACCTATTCACAATGCCATCTGCTAGGCATAGAATATAGGTTTCACTGCAACCTGCCATTTTATTAGGAGAAATTGTGTCCCAATGTTTTGATATGTCTTTCTTCACTAGTGAGGGTAGATACCTTCCCCAAGGCGCATTTCACTAACCATAATCCTCTACTGTGAATTGTCCCTTTATATCCCAGTTACCCTTTTCCGAGAGTTTGCCAAGGCTGTAGCCAAATTTCTTTCTCCCCCTAAAGCAAGAAGCCACAGGCCCAAACTTGCAGTTAAATGAAGGACTTTTCCTAAGCTAGGTAGATCCCTAGGACTGGGCCCCAGAAGGCAGCTTACAACCTCAGTTTGCTACAAGGCCCAAAGCAGTTAAGATTCGCCGCATCACAGACTCTTTTCTTAAGAAGAGCTATACGTGAGAAATATAGTCTGACAGCTGTCAGCAGGTCCCTAAAATTTCTGGAAAAGTGCAAGTCTGTGAAAATGGCCCTTCCTTTTTATACTTTAAACCTTGCTGAGCCCGTTCTCTAAAACTTCTCCCCCTAACCCTCTAGACCGAGAGGGAAAGCAGAGGTTGGCGGCAAATGGTGTTGACTCAGCGTAGCTCAAGGACAGGTCCACACCGAGACCTTCTTAGCCAGCTTGGCGGTCAGTTGGCTGAGTTGTTCTGATACACCCTTGAGTGACAAAGTCGTTTTCTTCAAGAAGTGTAGCCTGAGATTCTATTCTATCCCTATGCCTCCCTGGTTTGGACCTCCTCCTGTTTCTTCTGATTGACAGTTATGTGAAGAGCAAATATTATTTTTCCACGGTAACAATGACTTTTTTCACAGTCAATATTTCCCTAGATAGCATTAGAGAAGATTTATAGATCCTGTCTCACACCCACAATTTGGCTTGGCACGATCGCACTTACTATGGAGGCTTTGAAGCCTGCCCCAGGTTGTTTCAAAGCTGCGCATTGCCAGTCCCCATTTTAGGCCAGAGCCATTTATGCCTTCCTCTCTGAAGCAGCAGCATTCTTTCAGTCTGAACTCTGGGCCCAGCCCTCATGGCTCAAATAGAAACTACTCTCCTAATGTCCATACAAAGCCAATTCAAGAGTTTATCTGTATTTGTACTTTGCCTGGAGAACATTTCTAAACTAATCTCTTTTTGGCCAACAATTCTAAACTTTTCCTGCCCTGGAGCCTTTCTCCCTCTTATCTGTACTCTAAAGAAACTCTTCTTTGCTTAAAATTCACTAACTATAGGGCATCCAGAAAGCCACCAACACATCTCTATTAGGCCTGCATCACTTTCACTCAAAAAATATTTGATCAGATATTATTAGGAATCACCTATTACTGTGTACTTGACTTTGCCTCAGTGTTGAAGACACAATAGAAACTAGCCTTAGACCAAGGCCCTTCCCAGGGCCTCACATTTGAAAAAGGCTGACAGGTAACTGACACAAACATACAAAATAATAAATGTATTAAGGAACACAGGTGCCTCTGTGACTTGACGTCCAGGGCGACCAATATTCCTAAACCTCTGCTTTCATAACTGACATGGCTCTGATCCAAGGGAAATACTTCTCCACACCTCTTGCCCAACATCCTTAAAAGGGAACTATGTCTGAGTGACAAGACTGTGTATAGATTGTGCCTTTTTTTTTGTTTTTGTTTTATTACCCAGGCTCCCCAGATGGTGTGTATTATCATTCATGTTGTATAAATTTAAGATATACAATGTGCTAACTGGACATATTTATATATTGTATTATGATTGCTTTTTCAGCTATATTTAGTACCTTTACCACATTACATAATTATCCATTCCTTTCAGTCTTCGGGATAATTACATTTTAGTCTTCTGGTACGTTTGGTAATTATAGTACAGTATTCATTACACTGTACATTAGAGCTCTATGATTTATTTTCTACTCATTGCAAGTCTGTACCTTAAACAACATCAGTCTTATCCCCTCACCCCTACCCCCTAGCAACCACCATTCTAGCCTCTGGTTTTTATAACTCTGTGTGGATTGTTATTATTTTTTAATCCACTCACCCATATATGGGTATTTAGGCTACTTCTATACCTTAAAGCCCTGATATTTTAAGGAAAAGGTAAATAACTCCAACCAGCATCAGCCTTGACTGACAGGAGGCACCGTTGTGAGGGGTGCTTGGCTGGTTGAGTCCATACAGCAAGCATGACTGCAGTGCATTTTTATGTTTTATTACCCAGGTAATGTATCATGGTGCCAAGCATCTCTTTCCTTCTTTTCTTTCACATTCTAATACACAGTTCTGAGGGTACTCACGAATTAGCACGATGACAGCTGAGGCATGTTTTGCAATATTTACTTTATTTACCCTTAAATTAGTACCTATGTAGTGTGAACCTTCATACTAATTCTTTACAAGACTCTATATATCTAGATATTGCTTGAAGAAGTGGTAAAAATCACAAAAGAAGTCACAGAACTTTATGTAATAAGACAAAAATATCTGTAACACTGTGATAATCTTAATGTAACACATGCAACCCCATTTCAATGTTACAACATGATATGTAAAACTCACAACTCATTTTCAAATCTAAATATTGCTTTATTTTCTTTTAAATATTTTATTTATTTATTTGAGAGAGACAGAAAGCACATGCCCAGAAGCAGGGGGAGGGGCAAAAGGAGAGAGAATCTCAAGCAGACTCCCTGCTAAGTGAGGAACCCAGGTTAGGGCTCGAGAGCAATGTGGGGCTCACTGCAGAGCTCAATCCCACAACCCTGAGGTCACCATCTGAGGTGAAATCAAGTTGAGTACTTAACCCATTGAGCGACCCAGGCTCCCCCAAATATTGCATTAAGAACAGTATTGATGGTAAAAAAAAAAAAAAAAAAAAAAAAAAAGAACAGTATTGATGGGACACCTGGGGGGCTCAGCGGATGAGCATCAGCCTTTGGCTCAGGGCATGATCCTGGGGTCCTGGGATCAAGTCCCACATGGGGCTCCCTGCCTGCTTCTCCCTCTGCCTCTCTCTGTGTGTCTGTCATGAATAAATAAATAAAATCTTAAAAAAAAAAAACAGTATTGATAATAAACACTACCACAAC
The DNA here is from genome assembly GCF_053574225.1 of Canis aureus. NCBI lineage: Eukaryota > Metazoa > Chordata > Mammalia > Carnivora > Canidae > Canis > Canis aureus. Next base: position 24,674,223 of record NC_135623.1, read on the forward strand.
CTTTTAACAGAGCAAAATATTATCAAATGGAAATTAATTTTTAAAAACTAATAACTTACAATGATCTGAGAAAGATCAGCTAATTTGACATTCATAAGAAAAACATACATTGTGTAAAAATTAGAACAGCTAGACTGTAACAACACAGTGATTTTGCTGAAATAAAGGCAACGCCTGAATTTTCATCTGTGTCTTTAGAAGGCCAATGCGTCTGCCTGCCTTCCTTCACACCGAAGACACGCAGCATGCCCTCCACCCGCGGCCTTCACCTGCGGGGCCCCTGCCTGGACCTGGGGGGTGGAGGGGTGACTGGGAGGGGCCAGCTGCACAGACAGCAGCGGCGGGGCACAGGGCTTTGCGGGGCTACAGGCCCGAGACCTGAGGAGGAGCACACTGGGCGCCGGGGCCCTGCCGGTGCTTCTGGGCCGCCGCGGCCGCAGGTGCCAGGACGTGTGGCTGCGGCCCCCTTGCGGCCTCCTCCGGCCTGCGGCCCTCGTGGCACCTTCAGCCCCGGTGCTCTCCCCTTCCGTCCACCACTCCCCTCCCTTCCCTGGGACCCGAGGGCCCCGTGGAGCCTTCTTCAGGCCCAACCGGGTCATGGCCCAGAAGCTACAGAGCGGCTCCTACACCCAAATGGCACAATCCAGCGTTTTCCCAAGCTCTGCAGAGGCCGCGGGGCCGGGGAGGCGAGCCGGGGGCTGGGATGGGGGAGACTGAGGCAGCGGGGCCCGAGTCACTAGGGAGGGATGTGGGCGGTGGGGAAGGAGGCGAGGAAGAGCCATGCCAAGCACGGGAGGGCCCTGCGCCCCCACCCCTCACCCCCACCCCCTGCCGCGGGTTGGCCGGAAGGTGGGGGCCAGCGGAGCCAGGAGGTCAGCTGAGGGCGGCGGCCCCTCCCTGTCCCCCGCAGAGGGCAGCTCTCCCTCTGGGGGGGGGGGGGGGACTCGCGGCCACACAGCTGCAGGAGAAGGTGCTCTCAGCCCACACAGCTGTAGGACGGAGGGTGCTCGGTCCCACACAGCCTCAGGACGGTGGGTGCTCGCGGCCACACAGCTGCAGGAGAAGGTGCTCACGGCCCACACAGCTGCAGGACCCACATGCCCTGGCACATGTACACCTGAGCATTGAGTCCCCCTCCTCGGAAGGCGGCCTCGCCCACGGTGTCGTCTGTGTGGGCACCCGCCCTCCCCTCCATCGCGCACCACAGCACCCCTCTCGGGTTTTGTTCTAAGTGGGCTCCACGCCCAGCACGGGGCTCGAACTCACACCCCCTAGGGGGAAGGCGGCTCGCTCTGTGGACTGAGCCAGCCTCCTGTCAGTCAAAGCTGAGGCCGCTGAGTTCGTTGCCTTTTCCTCATCGTAAAGCCCTTAAGGTAGCCTAAACGCCCATATACCGGTTAGTGGATTAAAAAAAATAATAATAATCCACACAATGGATTATTCATCCATGAGAAACGAAGATATCCTGACATTTATAACAACACCAATGGACTTCATGCACATTACGCTGAGATAGCTCAGACAGAAAAAGACGAGTTTATCATGGTATCACTTATAAATGGAATCTAAAACAAACTTCTAAAAACCAGAGATTAGAATGGTGGTTGCCAGGGGGTAACGGTGAGGGGATAAGACTGATGTTGTTTAAGGTACAGACTTGCAATGAGTAGTAAATAAATCATAGAGCTCTGATGCGCAGTGTAATGAATACCGTACCATAATTACCAAACTTACCAGGAGACTAAAGTGTAATTATCCCGAAGACTAAAAGGAATGGATAATTATGTAATGAGGTAAAGATACTAAATATAGCTGCAAAAGCAATCATAGTACGATATATAAATATGTCAACTTAGCACGTTGTATATCTTAAATTTACACAATATTCTGTGTCAAATATATTCAATTTGTAAAAATCAAGGCTTTTGATGATATCCTATCTGTCCTCATCCTAAGTTCATATGTTCTTCCTGACACCAACTTTGCCTTCATAAGAAAAAAACAGCAAGAGGTCAAGGGAGAAGTCAATCAATGGTGATTCATCTTGGAGAAAAATATTCTCGTAACAAAGTATAGGTTCCCTGGATGGTGTGTACTAGCATTCAACCTTCTGCAAAACAACAGAGAGAAAATTGCAGTTATCCAGAGGATGAAGCATTTTTCTTGAAGTGTTCTTGGGGAGAAAGAAGTGGATTGACCTCAAAAAATCAGTTAAGAACTCTCTGAGTAACCCTTGGATTCCAAACATTCCTCTATCAGTTTCACCCACCTGGAGGAGGAGTCCAAAAGTCTAGGTGAGCCTGTGGTCCCCCCCGCAGCAAGAAGAGGGTTTGATGAGGCTGGAAAGTACCTCAGAACGTCTGAATTAAAAAGCCAATATTATAAATACATCTTTATTTTTTTTCTTATTAGAGAAGTAACACATATTCAATACAGAAATGTTAGGAAATCTGGAAAAAATCACAAATCTTAAAGAAAACCAAAAAAATGAAGACAAGTCAGCTGTAATCTCACCAACCAAAGATAAACACTCTTTATATTCACAAATTTCCAACCAGCATTTTTTTATTATATTTAAAATACAATGTGTGATGGGATACATAGTATTTTAGATTCTGCTCCTCCTTCCCCACTCCCCTGCCATAACAAAATAAAGAGAATGTCTTCCCGTTCCCATAAGCTTTCTCCCGGGGTGTATTTTATACTGGCAGCATAGTTTTCCATCCTAGATTTCCATCATTTACTTATCCTTTCTCTTATTGTTGAGTGTTTCAGTTATTCTCTCCACTCAGGACAACAGCCTGACAGCTGATAATCATGTCTGAAATTTTTCCTCAGCAATGGTGGCCTTTCCCTTCCAGCTGTTATAGGGCCTGTGATTACCAGGGTGGGGACCTGTTCTCCTTGAAGCTCTTGTCCTGTTCCAATTTAGACTGCTATTCTTGAAGCAGTCAATGAAGTAACTCTGAATATCTAATTGGCTTTATTAATCAATGCATGAATCAGAAAGCATCCCATCTAGCAAGTAAAAGGGAGCTTCTAGGAATCAAACAAAATGGGAGGTTTTCAGGGCACCTGGGTGGCTCAGCGGTTGACTGTCTGCCTTCGGCTCAGGTTGTGATCCCGAGATCCTGGGATGAGTCTCTCATTGGACTCCCCGCAGGGAGACACACTGCCTGGGTCTCTGCCTCTCTGTGTGTGTCTCTCATGAATAAATAAATAAAATCTTTTAAAAAAATAATAAAAACATGGAAGGTTTTCATAGGAAAAGAGGGTAGGACAAAAAGTTATTAGCAAAAGGAAAGAAAGGATTGTATCAGGCCAGGACATCTTGGGGTGGGGAGTGGGAGCTGCAGGGTTTTTATCATGTATATTACTTACTGCAGGAGCCCAGATCAGAAAATTTCAGACTATTAAAAGGTCAAATTCGTGGAATAGATTGAAACTAATTAAATCTTTCTTTGCTGTTGTGGGGGACAAATGACTCCATTTGGGGCTTCTTTAACAGCATTAACAACATACCTCACTGCTGGCAAAACAGAAATGCACGCTCTTTTTCTTAAAGATTTATTTATTCCAATGAGAGAGTGCAAGGGAGGGGCAGAGGGAAGAGAGAAAAACCCAAACAGACTCCTCTGAGCACAGAGCCAGACTCGAGCTCACAACCCTGACATCAGAACTGAGCAGAAAAAAAAAAAAGAAAAAAGAAAAAAAAGAAGAACTGAGCAGAAACCAAGAGTGGAATGCTTAACTCCTGGGCCACCCAGGCACCCCAATGCATGCTCTTCTAACCCAAGACTCTCTTTAATCAACATATATTTTTAATTTTTTAATTTTTCTTAAAGATTTTATTTATTCATGAGAGAGACACACACACACACAGAGACAGAGAGGCAGAGACACAGGCAGTGGGAGAAGCAGGCTCCATGCAGGGAGCCCAACGTGGGACTCGATCCTGGGACTGTAGGATCACGCCCTGAGCCAAAGGCAGGCGCTAAATCACTGAGCCATCCAGGGATCCCCTCAACATATAGAAGGAGATCTGGGCCAGCCTAGATGGAGGTAGATATTTTACGGATAAAAACCTGAAATTTATGATGTGCTGGCTTGACTTCATCTACATGCAGTTTCATTCTTCTAAAACTTTTCTCAAAGTGAGCATAAAACAAAATGGATAAATAAAATTTATAAATAAAATAGAAAAATAAATAACATTCTGTTCCAGAATTTTATAAAAATTGTCATTATTTTTCACTTTCTGCCAGATTTCACAGATGACAGCCCAGCTTGACTCAGGAAGTGGTGTCTTCTGGTACAGAGATGTTGTTACAGGTTTGGTCAGAAGGGAAAACTCTGTGTTCTATTTCTCCTGTTGAGGAGGCTCTGCTCTAAGCCGTACACATCCCATCACCCAGGTTTCCTTTACGTTAATGACAAGGAGCCACTGGTGGAAACTCCGTTCTCTAGAAGGCATCTGGCCAGCCCAGGTTGTAGTTCCCAGTTGATGGTGTTAAATAAAATAAAAGAGAAGGAGGAGGAGAAGGAAAAGGAACAAAAGGCCAAAATGTCATCATTTGCCCCCCACAACAGCAAAGAAAGACTTAATTAATTTGAATTTACCCCAGGAATAGGACCTCTTAACAGTCAATCTGAAATTTCAGCACTAGTGCAGTAATCGGCCTGATGAAACCCCCTGATCCACAGAGGACTTCCTGATCTGAAACAACCTTTTTTTTTTTTTCTTTTTCTTTTGCTAATAACTTCTTGTTCCACCCTCTTTCCCATGAAAACCTTCCATTTCCTATGATTCCTGAGCTCCCCTCTATTTGCTAGATGGGATGGTTTCTGATTCATGCACTGAGTAATAAGGCCAGTTATGATGCAGGTTGGCCAGGTTTGAGGACCCAGAAGGGGTCCCACAGGACCAGCCCAGAGGGTCCTTGGCTTGGCATTGGATAGAAATCAAACAAGAGCAGAGAACTGAGAGCAGAGTTTATTGAAGACATAGAGAGAATACAGACACAGAAAGAGGATCTGGGATACGGAGAAAGGAAAGGAGAGAAAGTCTCATCTTTGCTTGGGGTCTGGGCTCTTTATTGATAATTGTGGTCTGGTGCATGTGTCCTCTCCAGCAGCCAGGAACTGGTCAGAACAAGGACAGGAACCAGGAGTGCATCATAAATCACTTATTCCCTGGAGCCAAGGGGTCTTAGGATGGAGATGTCCAGGGCCAGTGGTCTGGAATACACACATGTGGCTTCGCCCGGTTATTCTCGCCTGTTGCTCCCCAGATGCTCTCCACTGTGCTGGAAGCCTCCAAAGAAATTATTAACTACTTGTTCCCGACAAGGAGGATATACACTTAGGCATGTGTAAGATAGGGGTGTAGGTCCTTGCAAGAATAGAAACAGGAAAGGGAGAAAAAAAAAACAGCTTTTTTTTTTTTTTTTTAATGGGGCCTTGCAGTTTCCCTATCTTAATTAGATCTTCTCATTCTCAGGTGAATTTTTTTTTCTTCAACAATGGAAAGTGAGTAACAAGAAGAGACTGCTGGGGTGCCGGAGTGGCTCAGTTGGTTGAGGATCTGTCTTCAGTTTGGGTCATGATCCCAAGGTTCTGGGATAGAGCCCCACATCTGGCTCCCTGCCAAGCACGGAGCCTGCTTCTCCCTCGCACTCTGCTTGTGTTCTCAATCTCTGTCAAATGAATGAGCAAAATCTGTAAAAAAAGAAAAAAGAAAAAGAAGAGCGCTTATAGCTCTAAGATACATAGAAATGAATCAGAAGGATGTCAGTCAATGAATACTGGGCATATATTGTACATTGTATGATTTGTTTACTTAAACAAATTTTTTTAAAGATTCATCCCCCATTGCAGTGAGCTTGTTTTAATAGAGGGTTTTCACCTCACCATGTCAAATTATGATATTATATTGTTCTTAAGAAATCTCATAAATAGGGCGATGTAGGAAAAACATTAGGGTTCGAAGCTGATGGCCAAGAAAGGATTCTTGAGACATCTCTGCTGCAAAAAGGTGATTTTATTAAAGCACAGGGACAGGACCTGTGGGCAGGTAGAGTTGCACTGGGGTCATGAGGAGGGGCCCATTATATACTTTCAAATTGGGAGGGGTTAGGGATGGTGTAAATCTCTAAGGAAATTTTGGAAGCAAGGTTTCCAGGACCCTGAGGGGGCCAGCTATTGTCGGGAAAAGGTCATTTATTACTGTCTAGTAAAACCTGAGTCATGAGACCCGTCAGATGCATTTTGGGGGGTCATGTGCTTGGGGGATGATTGCCAGCATGTATCTTGGAGTGGAGGGGGGGTGGTGGATAGAGATAAAGGAAGCTTCCAAAGGAATATTTATGTTAAAGTAGACTTACAGGATCCTGGGGGTTGAGCTAAGATTGCCTTTTGCCCTGAGCAAAGTGTCAACAGAGAGGCAGCTGAGTCCCTAGAGGAATGTCACTCTGCCTGTTTCAAGGACTTGTCAATGGACTGTAAGTAGTACAGAAATTTAATAACTTTTCTTCTGCTTTTGTTTCCCACATCAATCCCTCCTGAAAATTTGTTGCTTTTTTTTTTTTTTTAAGATTTTATTTATTCATTTGAGATAGAGAGAGAGCACAAGCAGGGAGAGTGGCATGAAGAAACAGGCCCCCACTAAGCAGGGAGCCCGATGACCCTGGGATCATGACCTGAGCCAAAGGCAGATTTATACCTGACTGAGCCACCCAGGTGCCCCTCCCCTGAACAAGTGTGACCCTTAAATCTTTAAGGTTGTTGAGATTAGAAAGTCTCATTTTCTGTAGCTTCTTCCTGCCGAATAGGGGTGTAGAGATGTCCCTACCTATGGGTCGACACTGGTCCATCGGGTCTCCTAGAGATATAGGAGTTAGGAAAGGCAAAGGCAGTAGCCGCCAAGGGAGACCACATGCGTGGATCTTCCCGAGCGGGAAGGATTATCTGTGGGCTCGAAGTTACAGCAGTGAAGGAGCCTCGGCACCAGGTGGAGAGCCATGGAAGAAAACAGCAAAACATGATTAGAATAATACAAAGAAAAAGCTCAAATAAGAGTCCTTTGATAGTTGACAAAAATTTTCAGTCCAGGAGTTTAACCAATCATTAAAGGAAAGAGATTTGACTGATTTGAGTATTCATGTCAGAAACCCAGAAAGATTTTGTTAGTAATCTGGAATGTATACCCTGATTTCTGTTTTTTATGGTAACACAACTTCCACCTTGTGCAGCAGTTAAAACATCTAATCCCACTCTATTTTGTGAAACTGCTTTACACATTTGTGTTCCTTAAGTATTCACTAGAAAAATGCAATTTTGAGTGTCATTTAGGGCTTTGATCTTGTTTTTTTTTTTTTTTTTTTAAAGATTTTATTTGGGATGCCTGGGTGACTCAGTGGTTGAGCAACTGTCTTCGGCTCAGGGCGTGACCCCCGGGGTCTTGGGATCGAGCCACATCGGGCTCCCTGCATGGAGCCTGCTTCTCCCTCTGCCTGTGTCTCTGCCTCCCTCTCTGTGTCTCTCATGAATGAATAAATAACATCTTTTAAAAAGGGGGGATCTTCTAAATCTGGTTGACTAGAATAAACAAAATCAATAACCTCTGAATAGTTGTGCTCTATAAAGGTACAATGGTCAGGTCCAGGCATAAGGATAGCTGGGTTTAAAATCCGACAGGTTTTAAGTATTATTTGAGGTATATCCATAAGTATAGACTGGTATTAAATAAGCTGGCTTTCCCTCATCCATTGCTGGCCTTTGATCGCTAAGATACTCTGGACCTGATGTGAAGTCGTTACAGTCATTACTGTTCCAGAGTGAGCTTTGAGGCTCCTGTTACCAGGAGAGCTGTTGCATGCTTGGCTAAAACATTTGTTTGCAATTATACATCAACAGAGGTGGCTTCTAGGATAAATATGCCTAAGGGGTAAAACCATCAAGAAGCCCTCTTTGAGGTCCAGTCTTAACAATCATTGACAAGTGGGAGAAGACTTGTTTCAGGAGAAAAGAGCATCCCCAAGTGCATCATCCAATCTAATCATAAAGTGTGGTCATCCATTATCTCCACAAACCCATAGTTAACCCCATGAAGCGAGGTTATGGCCTGGCTTTTAAGGAGCAATTTTGTCATCCCAGCCTTACGGAATTGATCGAAGCTAAAGTTATACAATTGTTGTGGCATCTATTCCATTTTTCAGCTATTCAAATAATCATATGCCCATGGGGTCTTGCTATTATCTACACAGACTAACAAGCATGAAGATTGTCTATACATGAGCTACTGTGGCAATTTCTCCAAAATTTTCCTAAAGCTGTCTAGCTTAGGCAAACGACATTCAAAGACAATCAGAACTAGGATTTAACATCTGCAAAGGTGTGTTATTGAAACATAATTTTTCTCTCTAAACTTACCTTTATTCCCAGAGATAGCCAAATCGAGGCTAATTTGTTTGTAAAACAAGTCTGATTTTGGGATCCCTGGGTGGCGCAGCGGTTTGGCGCCTGCCTTTGGCCCAGGGCGCGATCCTGGAGACCCGGGATCGAATCCCACGTCGGGCTCCTGGTGCATGGAGCCTGCTTCTCCCTCTGCCTCTCTCTCTCTCTCTCTCTCTGTGACTATCATAAAAAAAAAAAAAAAAAAGTCTGATTTTAACAAATAGGCCTAATTATTTACATAAGCTCAGCAAGAATAGCAATTGACCATATAGATTCTTTTAAAATCTGCTTTGCCGGAATTTTTATAAGGAATCTCTAAGCTGAACTCTTAGCCTCAAGGCCAGAAGCCAAGCCAAATATTTGCCATCAGATGTTGCCTACAAGACCTCTAAGTTTGGGTGGATTCCTCTTCATGAGGTCCCCAATATATATCCTGAAGTTCCTGTACCTGCTAGAAAGTGACATTCTTTGCTCACTTGGTAAGGCTGCTAGGAACTCTGTAAGCAAGGTGTCAAGCCAACATTTCCAATGGGATTTATGGCTCCAGGTTTCATAAAGTCAACCTTAGTTCCTTAAAGCTGTTTTGTCATATCTGAGTCTATGTATGTCTCTCTCAAATATGACGTTCCAGTCAAAACCTTGGTAAAATAGCCAATATTTCCAATGGTGTCCTGTTGCAAGACAGATTCTTAATTGAACGAAGGCAAATGACTATGATTGCCATGGAAGAAAGAATACTTACTGAGACCTTTTAAATTTCGGAGGGTTCAGGTAGAGAGATGCTTTAATTTGTTCACAAATGGATAATTTACCACATTTTTGTAAGTCATAGGTATCTTAAGAGAAAGTTTCCTTAATCTGGAAGAGCAAACATTAGAGAATCATCGATGTTTCAAACAAGAGTCACAAAACTACAGTCATTTTTTTAAATTCATTTATTTCCATGTGAATAATTCTTGTTCAGTTTGAATGTAGTCTCTTAATTAGTTCTGGAAATTCTTACCCATTTCGGTTTTAGGAATTTAAATATATCAAGCACCTGTATTTGTCCTAAGTCCTTTTTACGAATCTCCTTGAAGATGAAACTCATTTTGCAAGGGAATAGGAACCATTATAAATGACAAGAACTCAGAAATGGAGGACACTGGTAATGATCCAATTTAAAAGTTCATTATGATGCAATTGACAAGGAAATTCAGCTACTTCTGTGACACATAACACTTCAATAATCAGAATATCTGGTGGTGCAATGACCTTATACCAGAATGCAACGTACCAAATAAACAAGCCTAATTTGTCAACAAAACTTCATTTATGATTTAATCTTGAGGAAGTTTGTTAAAACCTTAGAAAAGGTTGACATGACTAAATAGGATTAGGGATCATCAAAGACCTGATAAAGGTAAAACCTAGAAACTCATTTTTCTGGGCAAGCAAAGAAAAAACAACTGTTTACATTTTTTAATCAAGAGCAGACCAACAATTCAAGAAAACTCTCTTTTAACAGAAGGAAAGCAGACTTTCAATCTTTTTAAAATTCATTCATTTCAGTCTTAGTCCATCCTGACCAAATATAAAACTCCTTTCCAAAGTTTTCCCATTTTCTACAACTTTCCTATGCATTCAGATTTTGTCCGCAGCCATTTCTCTCCAAACAACCGGTCTCATTTAGGACAAAATCACCTTCTCTCACCTTCAACAAAAATGTATTTCCATTCCCATTATCTTTCTTACATACCTCCTACCTTTCTGCATACAGAGTTGCTTCCCTTATTTCCATCAATCTTAATTACATTTAGCAGAATTTTGCACTTAGAAACTTTAGTCTCCAGTGAAGACTAAGTAGTAACCAGTTGTGAACTGTTACACCAGAACTCTTTAGATGGCAAATTTATGAATCAGTTAAGCACAAAGCATGTTTGTTTGCCAACAGACACAAATATCCTTAATGTCTCAAGAAGTCAAAAACAAAAACCTATGTCCAGTAATCAATGTGTTAGCACTTTCTGCTATTTGGAAAAGACCTAGATGTCCAATGACTTTAACCCCATTTATCATCCAAGCAAAACTTTAAAGTTTCATGTTACCAAAGACTTTGAAAGCTATCTTAACAATTACCCATGAAAACTTTGAGACAGAGCAGATTCACCATCATTTTAAGTCATTTTTTGCTGACAAATTGCAACAGAGATAACACAAGCTTACTTGACCTTTACCAAACCTAGATAGAATAAAAGTTTCATATTTAATGCTGATAACTTTAAAGATGTCTATCTTAATTAAACCGCCAAACTTAACTTAGTTTAAATACCAAATATGTCCCACCTGGATCCTCCCTATTGTCAATTTTTTTAAGGTTTTATTTATTTATTATTCATGAGAGACACAGAGAGAGAGGCAGAGACACAGGCAGAGGGAGAAGCAGGCTCCCTGCAGGGAGCCCGACATGGGACTAGATCCTGGGACTCCAGGATCACACCCTGGACCAAAGGAAGATGCTCAACCACTGAGCCACCCAGGGATCCCCATCCTGTTGTCACTTTTTACCAGATACCCTAGTGGGGAAATCTGGAGTGGGTGGTGTTAGATCCAGGGGGTGCTCTTCTTGGGTTTATCTGGAGGAAGCCTATCTAGATAATTATCATCCAATATGTCAGGGGGAGCTTTACTAGCCAGACACATTCAGGCAAACACATTCTTCCCTGTTTTCTGCAGAAGAGGTCTGACAGATCCTCCTGAGGCCACACAATGTGACAGGAGATCAGTCCTTTCCTAAGTCTTGCAGTCTGAATGGTTTCCAGTGTGGTAAAAGGCACCCCCAAGGGAGAGCCCTTATGAACTGAAGAAAAGAGAAGTCGAGAAGGTCCGTTACCTAGAAAATCTCCCCCCACCCTCACCCCCACCCCCCGCCACTCCTGGGGTAGCATCCCACCTGTAGGATATGTCAGAGGTTCCTGGTGTCAAAGCAACTGGAGGCGTCCCTCAAACAAAAATTCCTATGACTACAGCTGATGATAAAGGCCCCTGTGGGAGGGATGTTAGTGTCACACACCCCCTCCTCTTCGCATCCTAGGCTACAGTTGGGTGCCTTGAAGCACCCTGTTTTTAGCCCATGGAGAACACTAGAAGAGTTTTACAAGGGGAAATTACCCAATTCTGTAGCTTAAGTAGTTAGTAGAAGACATTGACAAAAAATAGTAAAGATAAAAATCCATCATGATCTAAGCAACATTCCAACACACGTAGTCCTTACAGCCAACTTCCCTAGGAAACAGTCCCCCGTTAGGTTTTAATTCCATTGGGTACTGATTTTGGCCCGCTCCCAGTGGAAGTCCTGCAGTCAGAAGCAGCTAGGCCAGGATGCTAAGGGGAATCACATTAGGCCAATGAGGAGGAAACATCACACAGAGTCTTAAGATTGGCAGCTGTCCTGGTGACTTTGGTGGCTATCCCGTGCCCCAGACAACTTTGTATACGGACAGGAATAAAGAGAGGGCATCGAATTTCTGGGTCTTATTACCAATCCAGCTAGGCACTAACTTCCAGCCAAAAAACAGGCTTCCTCCTCCCTGTAGAGTAGCCACGGGCTAGAGGATTACAACCTGAGCAATCGACAGGAAAGTGTCCTAATAAGACTGTACTCCTTGGGGCTCCTGGGTGGCTCAGTTGGTTAAACATCTGCCTTCGGCTTGGGTCATGATACCAGGGTCCTGGAACGGAGTCCTGCTTTGGGCTTCCTGCTCCACAAGGAAACTTTTCCCCCTCCCTCTCCCTGCCACTCCCCCTGCTTGTGCTCTCTTTCTGTCAAATAAATAAAATCTTTAAAAAACAAACAAACAAAGACTACATTCCTTGAAAAGTCCCTGAAATGAGAGTAAAGGAAGAGGAGAGAAAGTACTCACCAAGTCTGCATTGAGGTTCAGAGTCCAGGTGAAAAGACTCAAAGCCCCATATTGGGCACCATATGGTATAGGAAAGACAGTAGGGTTCAAAGGCGACGGCCAAGAATTTTTGAGACATCTTTGGTACCTTGGGTGGTCCATCACCTTGTACCCTAAGGCTCGGCTAATTGTTGTCCCAGTGTTGTGTGGTTTTGCAGGAAGAGCTGACAGGCCTGCCTGTCCCTGTTCTCCAATTTAGATTCTCATAGGCATCTCTTGACAAATTCGGCAGGAAATTTCTATACAATAAAATACATGTCCAAGATGAGAAAAAAAAAAAAGGTACAGTTCAGCAAGCCCCCCCTCTCCCTTGTTAAGGCAGGGTCAGGGCACTTGAGGAGTTGCACTGGGGTCATGAGGAGGGGCCCACTGTATACTTTCAAGTTTGGAGGGGTTAGGGATGGTGTAAGTCTCTAAGGAATTTTGGAAGCAAGGTTTCTAGGACCCTGAGGGAGCCAGCTATTGTTGGGAAAAGATCATTTATTACTGTCTAGTAAAACCTGAGTCATGAGACCTGTCAGATGTATATTGGGGGGTCCTATACTTAGGGGATGATCGCCAACATGTATCTTGGGGGTGGGCGGGTAGAGATAAAGGAAGCTTCCAAAGGAATATCTATATGTTAAAGTAGACCTACAGGATCCTGAGGGTTGAGCTAAGATTGCCTTTTGCCCTGAGCAAAGTATTAACAGTGGGGCAGCTGAGTCCCTAGAGGAATGTCACTCTGCCTGTTTCAAGGACTTGTCAATGGGCTGTAAGTAGTGAGGAAATTCAACAATTTTATTCTCACTCAACTTGGCCAATCTAATGAGTCTCTGTCACTCTAAGAATTTTCCTGGCCTCATCCTCTCTTGGACAACCATCATCCTGAGACCAGGGTCATGTTAATTGCATTCCAGCAACAGTCCAGCTGGTGGAAATACACAATGTCTACCTGCTGAATATGTACCTTGGTCCCCAAACTTATTAACAGGACCTACTAACCTGAAATTCCTATTTTGGAATTTATTGATATCTTTATATTATATCACCATTTCTACATTGTATCAAGTATAGTTTACAAAGCTTAGTCAAATGTCGGGAACCTAAACATCTGACATTTGAATGAGTTTGGTAATTTGGCTAACAATGATATTTTCCCCTTAATTGCATGGGGGAAAAAAGGGTAATGCATCTCACTTGGCTCCCAGAGAATCGATCTAAAATATACTGAGATTCCAAAAATGAACATTAAATACAAGACACAGAATCAATCTTCAAAGACAGAAGAAACATTCTTTGGCAAAAGGTGGGAAACTAATTATAGAAATAGAGAACATAGAGTACCATCATAAGCAGAAATAACACAAAACCTTTGCCTTCTGAAAAATGTCTAAAACACAACAAAAGGAAAGGCATTTAGAAGTTCCTAAATAGGAAAAGAGGACCACACGAGAGGAATACAAATAATGTAGCCCATGGAATTCCATTGAAAAAATAAAAACTACCCAATGGCCACCAAGAAACAAAGGATATTTGATATATATACACTCTTTGTGAAGACAACAGAGGGACATTTTTAGATCTTTAATACTTATTTGACATTTCTGAGTGCCTTTGATGTGGCAAGCACTATGTATGCTAAATGCCATATGTATAGTAGGGAATAAGTAGACATGTGCCTGCATTTTAAAAATCCTTTCCCCACATACCTTGCTTGCAATAATAATTATAGAGCATATGTCAAATATTGAGCTTTAATCTATGAAGAAAGGGTTGAAAGAGGATGTCGTCTATTTATCACAAGTAATAACCAGTAACGTCAGTATCCATGTGCCTTACAAATGAGGACTAGATAGTTCCCCAACTAGCTCCTGGGGGTTTGTTTGAACGAAGAAGAGAAAATCTTTCTATCTCAGTAAGAGCCCGTCATAACCAGGAACGTTGCACATTTGGCACCAAGACCATGGCTTGGAACCTCCTGTGTACCTTGCATCAGTGGTCAAGTGAGGACAAATCATTTATCAAATATGGGAAAGATAAAAGGTAAACATCAGAGATGAAAAGGCAGTGAAGATGATCACCAGATGGCTCTTCTAGCTCAATAAGTAAAACCAAAGTCACAGAGGTCTATAACCAAGAATTAGCTAAACTATGACAATCTATTTACTTGCAGTTCAGAACAGCTCCACTAATTTCTGCTGAAGATACTTCAGTAATATCACTTCACCTCTGCAAGAAAGTAGAGGACTAAGGAGAAGAGTTGACTGGTGTTTACTTCAGACCAAAAGAAAAGACATGGCCCACTCCAGCTCCAAGAAAGAGGTGGAGGGGGAGAGAGAGGGGAAGGCAAGAGGGGAGGGGAGAGAAAGGAGGGAAGGAAGAGAGGGGAGACTGGCTTCCTAAAGGCACAGCTATAGTAACAGCTCAGAGGCAACATTCTGAAAGGATGGGTACCCCTCTTCAGGATATCGTGTATTTATTAAACCAGAGACCTCCAGGTTATACTGTGGCCTCAACAGGAGGAATTCACGGTTTCAGCAACCAGAAAGCAGAAGCAGGAGTGGCTCCACTTAACAACACGCCCACTGACCCACTGGGAAATTTTGCACGTTCATGTCTGTAACTCTGAGCTCTGCAGGGCCAAAGGTCCAGGTACCCAAAGTGGATGCACTCCCGCCAAGGGACACATTGAAGTTCTCATTCAACTACATACAACAGCTGCTGCCAGGACACTTTGGATTTCTTGGGTCCAGGGACCAGCAGATAAGAAGCGGCATAGCCAGGAGTGCCTGGTTGGCTCAGCCAGTAGAGCATGAGATCTCAGGGCTGCGAGTTTGAGCGCCATGTTGGATGTAGAGATCATTTAAAAATAAAATCTTAAAAAAAAAAAAGAGGAGTTACCAGACTGTCAGGGTGAAATAGTCCTGCTTAGCAGGAGGAAGGAGATAGGGCTGCTTTTACACAGTGGGGATAGACAGGAATGCATGTAGAACCCAAGTGATCTATTTGGGTGCTTCCTAGAATTCCCAAGCTCCATCGTAACTGCGAGTATGGATGTTTACCAATCTCAGCCGGAGAGAGATAGGACTATCAAGGGTTTGGACCCCTCAGGAATGAATGTTTGGGTCGTAATACCAGGTCAGCCACTAAGACCTGAGAATGAGAACATGATAGAGGGGGGGTGAGGGGAAATTAGAATGGATATTAAAGGAGAGAATGGATGGGGGCCAGTAGCAGCCCTGAGATCAACTGCAGTGACGGTACCTATAATTTGCCCCACTAACCTCCTTCTTCTACGTTTCTCTTCAGGAACAGAGGCCTGTATGAGGTTTAAAGGAATTGTCCCTTGAACCCATGTGGAGAAGCAGATCTTGGCTCTAGGCTCTAGGCAGCTATGAAAATACTCCTTAGATCTCCTGCTATGGTGATCATAATTGACATTGGGCCTATGGTTCCTAGTTAACTTGCTCATTTGCATTCAAATGCCAACAATCTCCAGTAGAGCACCTGGTTAAAGGTAAAGATCCAGCGGTGCCTGGGTGGCTCAGTGGTTGAGCATCTGCCTTTGGCCCAGGTCCTGATACCAAGATCCCAGAATCGAGTCCCGCATCAGGTTCCCCGCAGGGAGCCTGCTTCTCCCTCTGCCTGTGTCTCTGCCTCTCTCTGTGTCTCTCATGAATAAATAAATTAAAACTTTAAAATAATAATAATAATAAAGGTAAAGCTCAGACTTGGATTGCCCAGGTTCATTTTTTTTAAAGATATTTATTTATTTATTTATTTAGCATGGAGGGGGGAGGGAGAGAATCTCAAGCCAACTCAGGCGCTGAGTCGGAAGCGCAATCTCCCAGCCCCTGAGATGGTGACCTGAGCTGAAATCGAGTCTGTCCGTCAAATGACTGAGCCACCCAGGCATCCCTAACCTGCCCAGGTTTAAATCTAATTGTCATCTAACAAGCTCTGCGATCCTGGGCGTGACCTCCAACCATTTACTCCCTTTCTCCGTCTCCCGGACGCCTCGCCGCGTGGATGGGCTTCCCGCAGCATCGGGCACCTAACCTTCTGCGCGTTACCTACTCGTCCAAGCGCACAGCGTACTATGTGGAATAACATGGGGAAAAGAAAAAAAAAAGAAAAAAATCTATGGACTATCATTTTGTTATCCTGGGGGGGGCCTCCATTTGCTTTTTCTTATCTTTCCCTAGCTGCATTCGCCGTTCGCACACAGGAGGGGGACCCCAAGACTTCGGAGTCTTCCAGAGAGAAAGGCTAGGAACACAGGTGCAGTGTTTCCCTGTGTCCGGCGCGGCTCCGGGGCGCCCAGGAAGGGGCTGGTCCCCGCCCGCCCATCCGACCCCCGGACTTCGGGACGCGAGCCTCAGGGCCCCGCGCCCACCCGGGTTCCAGCTGCTCTCGGGGCAGCGGGGCGCCCGACCCCGCCCCCGGACCCGCCCTCTATCCTGGCCCCGCCTCCGGCCCCGCCCACTGCCGGCCCGGCCCCGCCTTCTAACCTGGCCCCGCCCACTGCCGGCCCGGCCCCACCTTCTACCCTGGCCCCGCCTCCGGCCCCGCCCACTGCCGGCCCGGCCCCGCCTTCTAACCTGGCCCCGCCCACTGCCGGCCCGGCCCCACCTTCTACCCTGGTCCCGCCTCCGGCCCCGCCCTCTGCCCGCCAGCCCCGCGCCCACCCCGCTTCCAGCTGCTCTCGGGGCAGCGGGGCCGGACTCCGACCCCGGCGCCTCCCTCTATCCTGGCCCCGCCTCCGGACCCGCCCACTGCCGGCCCGGCCCCGCCTCCTACCTCGGCCCCGCCCTCCATCCTGGCCCCGCCTACGGCCCCGCCCTCTGCCCGCCCGGCCCCGCCTTCTACCCTGGCCCCGCTTCCGGCCCCGCCCCCTGCCCGCCAGCCCCGCTCCCACCTGCTCTCGGGGCAGCGGGGCCGGACCCCGCCCCCGGACCCGCCTCCGGACCCGCCCTCTGCTCGCCCGGCCCCGCCCTCTATCCTGGCCCCGCCTCCGGTCCCGCCCTCTGTCCGCCAGGCCCCGCCCCCACCCGAGCGCAGACCCCCTCCGAGGTGATACCGATCGTTTATTGGCCACCAGAAGCACTCGCTCTTCTCATTGGCTGACGCTGCTCCGCGGTCACAGGTCTCGTCATTTCCGCTTCCGGCTCGCCTCCGGCACCATGGCGACCGCGCGGGGACTGCGGCCGCTGCTGACGCTGAGCCGGTGTCGCCGCGGGCGCGGAGGAGCCCCCGGAGCCCCCGGGTCCCGAGTGAGTGCCCGCTCCCCGCGCCGGAGGGACCCCGGGGCTCAGGAACGGCGGCGCTGCCGCGGGTGGGCGCTCCCGGCCGCGGTCAGCGTCTCCGTCCCGCCCGCAGGCGCTCGCGGGGGTCGCGCCGGGCGCGTCGCAGGTGGACAACAGCTCCGGCTTCCTGGGGCGGAGGCCGCACCGCCGGCACCCCGGCGTCCTGCAGCTGCCGTGCGTGCGGGTGCCGCCCGTGCTGGCCGCCGCGGCGCGGGCCCTGCTGCTCGGTGAGTGGCGGGGCGGGGCGGAGCGAGCCCCGAGGCGGAGCGGGGGGCGGGGGCCGGCGGCACGCGGCTGACGGCGCTGCATCCCCGACCCGCAGAGAGCTCGCTGCCCGGCGTGGAGGCGCAGGTGCCGGCGCTGCGCAACTACCTGTGGAGCCGCCGTGTGCCCGTCGAGCCGGAGGAGCTGCAGAGGCGCGCGCGGCGCCTGGAGGAGCGGCTGCTGGAGGACGCAGGTGGGGCCTGCAGGAGAGTCGGCCGCTCGGAGGGCCCGCGTCCCGCCGAACGGGGTCCTCCGCTGCCCTTGCCTCTCCCGGGCGCCCCGGGTCGGGACGGCCTACGTTTGTGTTTCGGGAACGCGGCTCCCTAGCGGGCCCGGAGGCCAGGCAGGGCTCAGCGAGCCGCTCTCACGACCGTGAAGCTTCTCCATCTCACACACCTGCCTTTATGCATCCCGTGCTCCCCGCTCTCCCCTCACCCGGTGCAGCGTAGGCGCTGGGGGGACACGGCCCGCAGACCCACGCCATCCTGAGCCCCAAGACTTCCAGGCCCCGCTTTCTTCCCTCTCGGAACGTCGGAGACGCCACAGCCCGGAGAAAATCCACAGAATACCGTGCTTACGCGATGCTCTTCAATCTTCGAGATGCTTCCCTTTATTTTTTTAAAGATTTTATTTATTTATTCATGAGAGACATAGGCAGAGGGAGAAGCAGGCTCCACGCAGGGAGCTGGATGCAGGACTCGATCCCGGGACTCCAGGATCACGCCCTGGACCAAAGACAGGTGCTAAACTGCTGGGCCACCCGGGGATCCCCAACACTTCCCTTTAAAATAGCGCAAAGTCGGGGATCCCTGGGTGGCCCAGCAGTTTAGCACCTGTCTTTGGTCCAGGGCGTGATCCTGGAGTTCTGGGATCGAGTCCAGCGTCAGGCTCCCTGCATGGAGCCTGCATCTCCCTCTGCCTGTGTCTCTGCCTCTCTCTCTCTGTCATGAATAAATAAATAAAATCTATAAAAAATAAAAGAGCACAAAACCTGTGGGGTGGGGTTGGTATTGATGAACGAGCTGCCGTTAGACGCAGGCTACCGTCTGATTCGCCGTGGCGGTGATGGTGCTCGCGGTGACTCCTACCTGAGATTTTTTTCCCCCCTAGGTTGGGCTTCTCGTGAGCTTTGAGGTTTTGCCCAGGATGGGAGCTGCAGAGGACGTGGGCAGGCCGATCTTCAGCTGTTGGATCTGAGCCCTGTGCGTCCCCGGTCCCCACCGTGGATTCTTGTTCTCACCCTAGACGTCCCCCCGGCAGAGGAGAGGCTTCGCCAAGCCGTGCTGCAAACCCTGCGCAGAACTACCTACCATTGGCAAGAACTGACGTAAGGTGGACTAGAAAGGCTACAGAAGGGGAAAGAAATCTTGTCTTTAGCTGGAGACTGGGGTAGCACAGAGACACAGTCCACGTCTGGGAGGCCTGCCCGGTGTGTAGCTCAGGACCCCTCCCTTCCAAGGAGTGAGAGTACTCAGCCCCGGGAGTAAGAGTTCTCCCCTCTCTAGAGATTTCATGCCTGTGGGATGGGCGTTATTCCCTGGTGGCTGTGACTCTCTGGTTTTTCTGGCAGCTACAATGAGAGACTGAGCCTGGTATATATGGCGGCAAGACTGGATGGCGGCTTTGCAGCGGTCTCCAGGGCGTTCCATGAGGTGAAAGCCCCTCAGCTTCCAACCCTTAACCATCGCTTCCTTTATGCATAAAGTGGTCTCCTGGGGTATGATTCTAGGGACAACGCATGCACTTTTATTTATTTATTTATTTATTTATTTTTATTATTTTTTTTTTTATTTATTTTTTAAAGCAGCTCTGTTTATCCTCTGAAAGGATTTTGTGACCCAAGAAAGGTCTAAAAATCACTGTTTCAGGAGGTTCCCATTGTATTAAGTGTTTCCATTGACTCTCCACGAACATTCACATCTCATCTGGCCTGCCGTGCTCCCCTGATGCAGAGGGGCCCTAGAGAGGCATCCGCTGACTCTGCTGTGGGGTATTGTGTGTTTCTGCAGATCCGGACTCGAGTTCCCGAGTTCCAGCCCCAAACCCTAATGGACTTTGGCTCGGGTACCGGCTCTGTCACTTGGTAAGTCTCTTTCAGTCTGTCATTTCTAGCTCTAGAGAGCCTTGTACGACACCCCAAGACACTGGGAGACCAGACGGGGAGAATAGGAGAGAGTAGGGAACTAGAATGTTTAGTCCCTCGGATCGGGTAAGACGTAAGAGGGTATGTGGATTAGGGCCAGAACTTAAAGGAACTTCTGATGAGCAAAAGACCCATGTTTAGGAAGATAAAAAAGAAATGGAATTTAGTCCAGGGCATATCACCAGATGGTTTTTTTGTTTGTTTGGTTTTTTGTTTGTTTTTTTTTGCCTACAGATCGTTTTTTGAGTCTGCCCCTTTTTTTTTAAGGAGTCCTAAATGAAATAAGAAAACTGCTTTAAACTAACACTCTGTTTCCCAGGGGTGGGGTTGGGGGCAGAGGGCTCTCTTAGGGCTGACACTGTCACGAGAAATGGTGATTCACATTTTGCCACCTCAGGGCCGCTCACAGTGCTTGGGGCCAGAGCCTCCGTGAGTATATGTGTGTGGACAGCTCAGCTGCTATGTTGGATTTGGCAGAAAAGCTACTGAGAGGTGAGGACAAAGGATAAGGAAGGGCTCTTGTGAAGTTGGAGGAGTTGAGCAGAAACTGGAAAGGGTGTTTTACCGGGGAGTGGAGGGGGGCTAAAAGCTGAAGAGGAGTCTGATTTCCTGCGAGCTCACAGCTGAGCAGAGGGTGGTGGAGGCCTTTGCTGGGCCGTGGATGGGTCGGGTAGGATTGAAAGGACAGCTGACCCAGTCTCCCCAGCCCTTTGCAAGTTTGCTTACCCTTTTGCATCTCGCCCTTCCCTAGTGGCGTCCTTCATCCTTGGGGGCGTGTTTCTTGCCGAGACATCATTTTATACCTACGCACTCACCGCTGCCACGCCTCTGCTTCACTCCACAGGTGGCTCAGCGTCCGGGGAGCCTCACGTTCCAGGTGTCTTCTTCAGGCAGTTTCTCCCTGTGTCACCCAAGGCAAGTGACGACCTTCAGAGAATCTTAAATGTGGAATTTGGCAGATGGAAAACTGTGATTTCAGTTTTGCAACCCAGCCTGGAGTGTTAGAAGATAGAAGAGAACAAATACGAGGGGAGGGAAGTTTGTGACGCTCCCGGAAGGGCCAGGCCGGGGGAGTGTCAGGTCCATCATGCGCCGCGTCTGGGTTCTCAGGTCCAGTTCGATGTGGTGGTGTCGGCCTTCTCCCTAAGTGAACTGCCCAGCAAGGCTGACCGCACTGAGACCATCCAAACCCTGTGGCGCAAGACAGGTCACTTTCTGGTGAGTTGAAATTCCTCTGCCCTTCAAGTTGTAAAGCAGCCTCACGGATCTCACGCGTTTCCTTCTCTCTTGTCTCCGTTGGAACTTGACCGTTGTTCTCAAGCGTAGGTGTGTTCGTCCCCCTTTTAGGCTCTGCAGCCCCACCTGCTGTGGGGATGGCCCTTTCCTTTAGGGCCCTCGACTCCCTCGGCGAAGTTCCCACGGAGCTGCTAGCATTTGTGTCCTCGTGTAATTCAGGGCTTATGCTTATTCTCCTTTTTGGTGAGCAGATATTGGTAGAGAATGGAACAAAAGCTGGCCACTGCCTTCTCATGGATGCCAGGGACCTGGTCCTCAAGGTAGGATTCTTTCTCCTTTCACTCCTGCGCCACCATCTCGCCAGTTAGCCCTACTCCCTTGCGAGTCGAAGAGCCTCACTGCTCAGAGTCCTGCAGTGGTGGGGTAACGCTCAGGGTGTTAGCACGCGCACTCCTTACGGTGCAGGGGGGTAACTAGCCAACCAGGGCCTGCGGGCACATCTGGCCTCTCACCCATCTTCGTATGTGCCATGTGGCCTGCGAAGAGTGGAGTTGACAAGTCAGCACAGAAACTGATTTTGTCTACTCCCTGGGCCTTTAAAAAAAGAAAAAGTGCACGGACCCCTGACTCAGGGCATTGCTAAGCCAAGAACCTTATCTTCTGGGGATGGTGTGAGCCAGTGGATGATCGTGAATTGAATTGTC
The DNA here is from genome assembly GCF_053574225.1 of Canis aureus. NCBI lineage: Eukaryota > Metazoa > Chordata > Mammalia > Carnivora > Canidae > Canis > Canis aureus. The sequence goes on from NC_135623.1 coordinate 24,696,253, forward strand.
CTGCAATGGGACCTTTCTGCAAGTAGAGGTTGCTGACAAGGGAGAGCACCACGTTACGTGCCAAGTCCCTGCTTTACTCCTCCTGCAAAGAAAAAGTCCTTTGTTTGGAGTATTAGAGAAGCAGCCAGCTTAACTCAAGGAGCCTAGTTAGTCATTATCAGAATTGAACGTTAAAGGAGGCCTCCGTTTACTGAGTACAGACGCGGAGTTACAAGAATACACCCCTCAGACCCAGCCTGATTTTTTTTATTTCAGGGGAAGGAGAAGTCACCTCTGGACCCTCGACCTGGCTTTGTCTTTGCCCCGGTGAGTGTTGTCTCTGCCGTTCCGTCACGCAAAGACCTGAACTCCGCTGTGGCCAGGAAGAGTGAGAGGGTGAAGCTGAGCCAGTCTCTGCTGTCTTGTGTCCCCGTCCAGTCTCGGTCTTGGTTGTTCCCCGCTCTCCCTGCCCCTGGTTCCTGTGCCCCCATCTCCCTCACCCTGCTTAACTCTGCCACTCTGAGTTTTCAGTTGTATGATTCTCTGGTTCTTTTCCGTGTTCACAGTGTCCACATGAACTTCCTTGTCCCCAGTTGGCAGCCTCTAAACCTCTGGCCTGTAGCTTTTCTCAGGCTTACCACTGCATCCCCTTCAGCTGGGTATGTATCCGGAGAACCCTACAGCAGAGAGAAAATAGTCCGAGGGGGCAGATGATAAAGAGTACGAGGCAGGCAGAGCTGGGGAAGTCAGCGAAGAGCCTGGAGGTTTGGGGGCCTGGGTGTGCATGGCTTACAGAGTATGAAAAGGGCTGCAGCGACTCGGGGAGGGGGGGGTCATGATTTTATTTCCCATCTCTTTTCCCTTCAAATCGTCTCTATATTTTTATCTCAGAACAAGAAGAAGCAAAAAGAGGAGAAGTTCTCGATGGTAATTCTTGCCCGGGGGCGTCCAGAGGAAGCTCCTCGATGGCCGCGTCTCACTCAGCCTGTCCTTAAACGGCCACGCCACGTGCACTGTCACCTGTGCTGTCCAGATGGGCACATGCAGCACGCTGTGATCACAGCCCGCCAGCATGGCAGGTACCAAGGCTGTAACCAAAGTTGGGGACAGCTGGCAGGACCCTGCAGCCCACACTGACCTCTCTTTCCTATAGGGATTTGTATCGCTGTGCTCGCGTCAGCTCCTGGGGAGATCTTCTACCCGTGATCACACCGTCAGAGTCGGAGCTGCCCCCGTCCCCTGCTGAAGACCCCCTGAGGGTCGACAAGGATGCGTAACAAGTGTTTTCTTCCTTAGGCCTGCCAAGGCTGAAGCTACCTGGCATCCAGGGTGGGAGCGCTGGTAGCCCTGTGTGTTCTCGCTTTAGAGGTTTTAATAATAATAAAGTTTTCAAAGCGTAGAAATGGATCTCATGATTCTTAAAAGGTCCAGGGCCCAGTCGTCACGGCCTATCCTATGACAGGTGTTCAGTGCCCACGCTCCCACACGGACCCCAAGCCCACCTTCTCCAGTAAGAGTGCCGCTGCCTCTACCAGAGACCAGGACTCCCGGGGAAGTGGTGGGGCTGGTAGGGAAAGCTGCCCCCAGTCTCCGGGCACCGGCCCAGTGGGCATCAGGTTGTTAGGGGGCCACTAAGAAGGGGAGCCAGGCTGCCCAGCCTGTGGTTTCTTCCCTTTTCCTTCTATCTTTCTCAGGGTTCGTCAGCTCCCCAGCCCAGTTTCCTCAAGAGCTGATCGCCACGGAGCCTGAGTTTTCCATCTCTACCCCCATAGATCCAGGCAGGACCCTTCGGTTTGCTTGGGTCGTCTCTCAGTTTTTCACTCAGCCTCACTGTTTCAGGGCTAGAGCAGTTTTCTTCGCCCTAAAATCTCAGCCTCTCTCCCCCAGGACACGGTCCCGACCTATCATGGCTTGATTTTCAAACTTTTCAACCTTGAGATGAAAGTGAGGCGCATCCAGTAGAACCCAGTCTTTTGTCGGCTTGGCAGTCGGGTACGGTGGTCTCTGGTGATGCTGCGCAGCTACGGCTCCCAGGCGGCAGTGCCAGGAGGGCTGGTACACAGCCACTCTGCTTCTCACGTCCCGTACGGCGTGTGGCAAAGTGCGTGGACTTCAGCACTTTATTACAGAATAGACTTGGGTTAGATGATCTTGCCCAACTGCGGGCTTGGCATCCGGGTGTCATGAGCACGCTGGAGGCTGCTCTCGGCTGGGATCGGCTGCTTCGGTGCGTTGAATGCACTGCAGCTTAGAGTGGGTCCATCGGGATGTCGTCCCATCATGAGCCGGGGAAGCTCTACGTATATCTGAAAACCGGCCCGGTCAAAAGCTGGAACAGCATTAATACTGTAATGCTGGAGATTCCACTCCCCCCACACACCTGGAAATTGCCATGCCTGGAGCTGTGTTTCTGAGGTTACAGGAGAGGGGAGTCCCCTCCGTAGAGTCCGCACAGCATGGCGGGCCGCACCTTTCAGCCCCACCTCCTTACCTGAAGGTGGCCTCAAATCCCCTCTGAAAAGGTAGGGTTCGGATATCAGCACAACGACCCATGAGACCTGCGGACATGGGCGGGGTGGAAGGGGCACGGAGGCTTGAGATCTGACGCCCTGAATGAGGCGCACCCAGGGGTCTGGGAAGGACCCACCCTAGACTCCCACCTGGCGTTGGAGCAGTCCCAGGCGTGAAGTAAGAGTGTCCATGGCCTTGGGATTAGTCATGGCCCCGAAGAGAAGACACAGCTCGGGCTGTGCCTGGCAGGGAGTCCGGAGTTTCTGGTTTCCCTTCTGGAAGCCGGGGGAGGGGCCTCCCTGTAGGGGGAGGGCGGGAATCTGGGGCAGGGCCCCAGGCAGCTATGCAGGCTGTGCAAGCAGAGGCAGCGCAACAGAGGAGGATCCCAGCAGCCTCCTGGACTCGGGAGAGCAGACACCAGCACTGACCACCTGCTTCCACTCTCCCGCCCCAAACCCCGCAACTGCCACCTGCCGCTCTGAGGCATCTGCTGCTCCTGCCCCCCCAGGATGGAGCCACTGCTAGGAGCGAAAATTGGCTGCCTGTTGGCCTTGCTGCTCCTCACCCTGGGCTGCGGCCTTATTCCCATCTGCTTCAAGTGGTTCCACACTGATGCAGCTACAGGTACCGCCGGCCGCCTCCAGCCCCGAAGCGGCGGCATGGCCGCAGCCCTTGCCCATCCCGAGCCCTTGCTCCGAGGCCCTCACCGTCCCCGAGCCGGGGACCCGGGGTGTTGCCTCCGGCTCCTGTGCACCTGCGCCGTCTCACGGCCACCGGATTGTGACTCCTCCTTTCCCTAGGCCGTCACCGCCGGGCCCTCAGCCTCCTGGGCTGCGCCTCCGCGGGGGTCTTCCTGGGAGCGGGGCTCATGCACATGACCGCCGAAGCCCTGGAGGGAATCGAGTCTGAGATCCAGGGGCTCATGATGCAGGTGAGCGGCGGGGCGGTGAGGCCGGAGCAATAAGCAAAACGAGTGGCGGAGACGAGTGGTGGGGACGGCAGAGGATGAGGGTGGGAGCCAGCGAGAGGCCCGCTCCGGGGGCGTGAAGGCCAGTCGCAGGGGACGTGGAGGGGAGCCAAGCAGCTGAAGGGGCAGGAGGCAGCCGAGCTGCCCTGCCCGCACCTGATCCCCGCCTTTCTCTCCCTAGAACAGGACGGAAAGGGTGGGCAACGCCTCTGAGGATTCCGACTCCGCTCAGGCAAGTACCTCCGTGGGCCCCGCGCTGGAGGGGAGCAGGCCCAGAGGCTCCTGGGAGGACGGTGTCGGGAAACCGGGCGTCCCCTCTGCTCCTCAGCCGACATCCCAGAGGGAAGGGGAAGCCTGCACACCCCTTGGATGTGTGGGACCCCAGGAAGAGCTCTGCTTTACCGTCGGCCTTTCTCTGGCCCCTTTGCCACGCCTCTCACTCCCCAGATTTCTAACCCCGACACCTCATGTCCCTTGGTCCCTCCGGGATTCTTGTCGCTGCCCATCCCTGCTCTTGGCTTCCTTCCCCTGGCCTTCTTTCCGCCCAATATGCTGCATCCATCTGGAAGCATCTGAAGCAGAGGGGCTAAGGCCAGAGTGAGAGCCAGCAGGGCAAGCAGGCGGCCAGTTTCTATGGATCGGTCGTCCCTCGCCTCCCACCCCGTGGCCGCCCCGCATACTTGGGGCTCTTCCCCTCCCGCCTCACAGCCCCTCTTTGCGTTCCCAGATGGGGTACCCCTACGGAGAGCTCCTCATCTCCCTGGGCTTCTTCTTGGTCTTCCTCTTGGAGTCGCTGGCGTTGCAGTGCTGTCCTGGGGCCGCTGGAGGAACCACGGTGCAGGAGGAGGAGTGGGGTGGCACTCACGTCCCGGGACTGCACAGCCACGGACCGCCACCCTCTCCCTCGAAGGGGCCCCTTGGGTCCCTTGTCCTCTTGCTCTCACTGTCCTTTCACTCGGTGTTCGAGGGCCTGGCCGTGGGGCTGCAGCCGACGGTAGCGGCCACGGTGCAGCTCTGTCTGGCCGTCCTGGCTCACAAGGGGCTCGTGGTGTTTGGCGTGGGCCTGCGGCTGGTGCGCAGAGGCGCTGGAGCCCGCTGGGCCGCGTTGTCCATACTGTCGCTGGCTCTCATGTCCCCCGTGGGCCTCGTCCTGGGGCTGGCTGCCACTGAAGGGGACCCTCAGGGGGGGCGAGGCTTGGCCCAGGCTGTGTTAGAAGGCGTGGCTGCCGGCACCTTTCTGTACGTCACCTTCCTCGAAGTTCTGCCCCGGGAACTGGCCAGCCCCGAGGCCCCTCTGCTCAAGTGGGGCTGCGTAGCTGCCGGGTTCGCCTTCATGGCCTTCATCGCCTTGTGGGCCTGAGAGACTCCTGGCGTCGGGTGGACCTACCAGGATGGCCACCGTGTTTCAAATGGCTTTGGCCTCCTCCACTGAGACTATGAGGCGCACCAGGCCTCGTCCTCCTGAACCGGACCACGGCCTTTTCCTACATGAGCACCCACTTCTCCTCCAGGCCCGGGAAAAGGACGTCAGGGCTGGGTGCCTATAAATTGGAGAGTTGATGCAAGGAGCATCGCTCCAGATGCAACTCTTGCCCGCTTATGCGACCGTGTATAATAAAATGTCCGGTTTACCCTTCCCCTTGAGCCATACTACCCTTCATTCCTCCGGGGGGCCCAGGAGCTGCACACAGCGGCGGGGTGGGGAGTAGAGAGGCTGAATGTTGGGTGTCATCCTCTCCTGTGGAATCCGGGCCCCTAGCCATCCTGGGGGCTGAGGGCCATGCCCTCCACACCTGGGAGCATTGCCGAAATTCCAACAGCCTGTTCCTGCCTGACCCACAGGTGTTGAGAAACTGAGCCAGAGTTCTTAGCATTTAGAGAGAAGGGATGTAAAACCAAACCATGGGCTCTAGATTTTTCCCTACGCTCCCCACACCCACCATCCAGTACCTGCTATCAGCCAACTGCAGCGTGTCCAGCAGACCAGAGAGCAGGCGAAGGAAAGCCTCCCTCCACCTGGTTCCCGCTGTGCACCCCGAGCCTGCGTGGCCGCGGGGAGGCCGTGGCTCTTCTTTGGGCCTCTGCCCCCACCACCCCCCCACCCCCCGCCTTGTGCTCAGGGATTAAGAAGCACTGCGTTTGCAGAGGGAGAAAGGCGCCACATAGATTCCCAGGGTGATTACTGGGCTTTGCCACCAAACGGCTTTCCTCGCGTCCTCTCTACCTGGCCCTCGGCCCCCGGCCCCTCCCCGCTCGGCCATCTGTCTCTCTGTGTGTGGACAGGGCCTGGACGGGAGCTGCAGCCTGGGGTGATGGGGGGCGGGGGGCTGGATGGGAACTGCAGCCTCAGGGGCAAGGACAGGGTCTGGACGGGGCTGCGGCCTCGGAGGGGGTGGGGGCTGGACAGGGCATGGACTGGAGCTGCAGCCTGCAGGGGGCTGGACCAGTGGGGTGGGGTGCTGGACGGGAACTGTGGCCTCAGGGGCAGGGACAGGGCCTGGATAGGAGCTGCGGCCTCAGGGGCAGGGACAAGGGGCTCCACAAGAGGAGGCGGGGTTGGGGGGAGGCCACCCCGCTGTCCTCCATCAGCCACCTCCCGCCCCTGTCGGCCTTGCCCAGCCTGAAGCCAGAGGACAGAAACCTCTGCCGATGCGCAGCAGGTGGCTCAGCCTCCTGGGGCACCGGAGGCCTGGAGGGATACACCCAGATGCCCTGCGGCCTTCACCTGCGGGGGCCCTGCCTGGACCTGGGGGGTGGAGGGGTGACTGGGAGGGGCCAGCTGCACAGACAGCAGCGGCGGGGCACAGGGCTTTGCGGGGCTACAGGCCCGAGACCTGAGGAAGAGCACACTGGGCGCCGGGGCCCTGCCGGTGCTTCTGGGCCGCCGCGGCCGCAGGTGCCAGGACGTGTGGCTGCGGCCCCCTTGCGGCCTCCTCCGGCCTGTGGCCCTCGTGGCACCTTCAGCCCCGGTGCTCTCCCCTTCCGTCCACCACTCCCCTCCCTTCCCTGGGACCCGAGGGCCCCATGGAGCCTTCTTCAGGCCCAACCGGGTCATGGCCCAGAAGCTACAGAGCGGCTCCTACACCCAAATGGCAGGATCCAGCGTTTTCCCAAGCTCTGCAGAGGCCGCGGGGCCGGGGAGCCAAGCAGGGGCTGGAATGGGGAGACTGAGGCAGCGGGGCCCGAGTCACTAGGGAGAGACGTGGGCGGCGGGGAAGGCGAGGAAGAGCCATGCCAAGCACAGGAGGGCCCTGCACCCCACCCCCCGCTGCGTTATGTGCTCTGCGGCAACACGATCAGGGTCCTAAGGGGATGAGGAAAATAAAAGTAAAGAGATGGGGACAGGAGGGACACAGTGGATGACGTCCAAGCAGTGCCAGCTTTATTCAAGGTTCTACAGCATTATATAGCATAAGCAAAACAAAGATAAGGAAGTGTCCATTCTTAGCATATTTGTGAATCCCTCCAAGCTTTCCCCCTACCAGCATGCAAGACACACCCAAGGCGCAGAAGATTTAGGGTCTTGGTTAATAGATAAGCTTGTTGCTCCAGGTGTATATACCTCGAAGGAACATTGTATATGGTTAACAGACCAGCAAGGACAGCACAGACCCCTATTTAAGTTTATGGCCAGGCCAGAATAAATTGTATCTATTGTGTTATGTGGGCGATCATGTAGAAGCGAGCTCTGAAAACCATTGCTCAAGCCCTTTCTCAAGCGTCAACCAACTATTCACCCTTTAGGCTCCCGCCACACCTTTTGAATGAATGAGGGACGCAAGTCTGGGCCTGGTTTGGTTTAGTTACTCCAGCTAGTCCGTGGCCGCCCACACCCCCCACCGTGGGCTGGCCCGGAAGGTGGGGGCCAGCGGAACCAGGAGATCAGCTGAGGGCGGCGGCCCCTCCCTGTCCCCACAGAGGGCAGCTCTCCCCCCACTCGGGGTGTGCTCACGGCCACACAGCTGCAGGAGAAGGTGCTCGTGGCCCACACAGCCGCAGGACGCAGGGTACTCGTGGCCCACAGCTGCAGGACGCAGGGTGCTCGCGGCCACACAGCTGCAGGACCCACACGGCCACCACCTCAGCCCCACACGCCCTGGCACGTATACACCTGAGCATCAGGTCCCCCTCCTCGGAAGGCGGCCTCGCCCACGGTGTTGTCCCCTCCATCGCGCACCACAGCACCCCTCTCGGGTTTTGTTCTAAGTGGGCTCCACGCCCAGCACGGGGCTCGAACTCACACCCCCTAGGGGGAAGGCGGCTCGCTATGTGGACTGAGCCAGCCTCCTGTCAGTCAAGGCTGAGGCCGCTGAGTTCGTTGCCTTTTCCCCGCGTTTTGTTTGCCTTGGAGCCACTAGGCCCAGTGACTCCAGCTATGGTAGTTCTGTGCTCTCGAGTGGCCCCTAAGCACCTGCCGCCCTGCAAGTGGCCGCCCGTCGCCCTTGCCAGCACCAGCGCGAGAACTCCCCGTGTCACCGGATACCCCTGCCCCTTCTCATCCTGGCCCAGCTCCTTGAAAAAACGCTGGGTCCTATGAGTGAGTCCAGGACACATCCCTTCCTCCCTCCGCTCACCGTGTGGGCCTCGGACCACACACTGCGTCAGTCCTCGGCTCAGTTCCATTGAGCAATGCGTGTAATTGTCTGTGGAGACTCCATAAAGCAATCCAGCAAATGACCCTGTAATATTCCCCCCACAGTACTCTTATCGGTGACCACAGGGTGCCTTCTTGGTTCTTACTTCTTGTGCTCCCGAGAGCCGGAGAGTTGGCCTGCGACAGCCACGGAATATCCGAAGTCCTCTTGATGAGTATTGTGCACACTCGTTGAAAAGCTTCTCAGAGAACCACAAACATAGTCTAATTAATGCCCCGAATTCTCAGATTCATGGGGGAAGAGGTCTCCTGAGAGGAAATCCTCTGTCGGGCTGTTATCCTCCCGAGGGAGTCTTCAGATTGGGACCAACTATGAGCAACCTAACCTCTCCAGTAACCGAGTGGGGCCTGGTCTCCTCGTTGTACTGAACCATCCAAAATGGAATAGAGGTACCGGCTAAGGAGGATCCTGCAGGAAGGTGATCACAGACGTCCTTGGACACTCAGCCAGCATTCTATACTTCCTTCTTAAGACCGTGATATTGGTGACATCTCTGAAACCCTGTGGCATTTCTAGAGGATCCGTGACTAATAAGGGAGTCTTGTAACACCCACGTGGCTCCCCTGTCCCCAGGACTTGGGGATACTATCACCATCTAGGACGATACCATCCTGTTGGAATTGGGGCCAGCGACTCTGCAGTCGCATTCTGTGAAGTACCCGTGACACATCTGAGACGAGCACAGGAGTAGGGCGGGGGGCGGGGGGAGTTGGGGAAAGGGCGTGATGCAGGCATACTCAGGCAAGGAATGGTGGTCAGTTCCTCTACAGTTTATTGTTACAGCAGAAGTTGTGGGACACAGGAGGGCACCCTCCGCACACGACACAGTGTGGGCAGAGCCCCAAGGCAGCCCTTCCCACCCCTACGCCAAGCCCCAAGCAGCCCTGTCCCAGCTGAGCTCCCTCCCCCTCCCACTGTAGACACACACTGTCTACACAGCTACCAAAGTTAGTGCAGCCAATGGCCCCAGGCCCCTTCCTATTGCCCCAGCTCTGATCCTTCCCTCAGACTTGTTCACAGCCCACCATTCCGACTTCCGTTTCACACACTGGATGTCTCTACCCCACCCTGAGGACCACTAACCCACCAGCAAGCCTTCTCTGACACACATTCATTTAGGCCCATACTCTTCAGAGATCTGAAGGGTTAATGAGAAGCCATATCAGCTTTGGTGAATGGAGTCCCAGCCCCAAGTCCCCTCCCCTTGCAGTGGGGTAAGCAGGGAGAGTCTGGTGGGGGCACCATGGGACGACTACCACAACCTCTTATCCCTTATCTATGGAGACCTAGATTAGGGAGAGGGGACACGTGCCCTCTCCACCTTAACACCAGAATGAAGGAGAGGGATAATTTAGGGGTCTGGGTCCCTAAGAGATATTAGGACATCTGTCCTAATATCTAGATATTAGGGCATCTCTCAGGAGCTGAGGGGAATCACAGGTTAGAGGTCAAGGTTAGGGTAGCAATCAAAGATCAAGGTCATCTCCCCACATGATCCACCCGTCCTCCCTTACTCTGGCCCAGCGCCCTAGGACCTCCCAGGTTAGTGCAGGCGGAGGTGAGGGCTGGGTCCGGTGAGCAGGGCAACCGAGGCCATTCAGCAGGAGACCTCCATGGTATGCCCCGGCGGCCCTGAAGGGAGAGTCCCAGACTCGCTGCCCTGCGACAGGGTGCGGGAGCGGGACCGGTTGCCATCAATGGACGCCGCACTGGTCAGCGAGGCCGTGCGCGATCGCGACAGGCGAGTCATGCAGGACGAGGCCACTGTGGAGGCAGAAGCAGAGCAGACGGGAGGTGGGAAGGAGAGCCTGGCACTGGGATGGAACCGGGTCACGCATGGCGGGGCGATGGTTTCACAGCCAGGCTAAGTCCCAGAACTAGCCCTCGGTGCCCACGCCCTCCACGACAGCCCCGGGCCCCCGGTACTCACTGTAGCCCATGCCTTGCAGGAAGTACTTGAAGGCCTCGGTCAGCTTGCCTGGCTGCGAAGGGGGACGAGGGGGGGCGGCGGGGGGGTCAGAGCCCAGCCGGGGCCGGGCCGGGGCCGGGGCGGGCTGGGCAAGGGGCGCGCGGCAGCGGCGTGTGTACAGGGCTCGGGGCCAGCCGCAGCCGCGTCCCGGAGGGCAGGGGCGCTCACCTGCGTCAGCTGGGGCTGACCTCCAGAGTCGGCCATCTGTGCGGGGGCGGGAGGGGGGACCACGGTTAAGAGGAAGAGCCACAGACCGAGACAAAAGGAGCCAGGCCAAGAGGTGGAAGGGTTCTCTCCCCAGCTTCCCAGCCTCCCTGCAGGCCCTGCGAGCGAGCTCGCTCTTTCTCTCTTTCTTTCTTTCAAGATTTTATTTATTTGTTCATGAGAGACACAGAGAGAGAGGCAGAGACACAGGCCGAGGGAGAAGCGGGCTCCTCACGGGGAGCCCCCAGGACCCCGGGACCACGACCTGAGCCGCAGGCAGACGCTCAACCCCTGAAACCACTGACCACCCAGGCATCTTGAGAGCTTATTTTCTTTATCTACCCCACTTGAGGGCCTAGAAGCTGAATGTGGAGAGGACCCATGGCTCCGGACAGGGGGTCAGGAGTCAGGCAGGGCCTGGGGCAGGGTTACTGACCTTGAGAAAAGAGGTCTGGGTGGGGTCCAGCTTTGAGTTACACTCCACCTGGAGCAAGCAGGAGGCTGAATGAATGAGGTCATATGCCCCGTGGCCTCTCCCATCCAAAGGACGTGGGGACCCAGGGACCCAGATACTGGTTCCCTTCCTAGCAGCCCCGTACCCATTTCATTCTTACCAAGAATCAACCTCGTAGGTCCCACAGCTGTTCTCCCAATTCCACACCAAATCCTCCCAAGAGGCAAGCTACCCCACTGACCCCACCCAAGGACTCCAGCCCTCCCTCACCTCCCCCCTCAAAGTTCTCTACTGACCACTGCATCTTCATGGGGTGCTTGGTCTCCCACCACCAGCATCACAGGGCACCTAGAATCATAGTGTCAGGGATAAGGGGGTGAGCCCCTGCCGTTCCCTCACCCACCTCCCAGGAGAGCAGCTGGAAAACGTCTGGCCCCAAAGAGGGAAGAGTCTTCTGCACCCCACTGACCCTTCCCAGACGACCCAAAGGGGGAGGACAGACCTAGAGGGCGTGGGATCTGCTCCACAGGGTGGGGTGGGAGATGACAAGACAATCCCCTGTTAAGAGATTCCCCGTCTTCTAAGGAACGTGAGCACCTGGGGAAGATCTGGGGAAAGGGGCAAAGCTCTCCCTCCTCACGTCTTACCTGAGGGTGACGGCACCACCACGCTCCAGGTTCAGGTCTCGGCGACTAGGGAGGGGTTCAAAGGAGAGCAGGAACATCAGGCAGGCAGCGCTATCCATGTGGATGGAAGCCAACCCCTCCCTGAGGAAGCCGTCTTCCTCCCCAAATCACAGTTGAATACTAACAGTTAAAAGTGGGAGCCACAGGGGAAGATGGCTGGCAGGCCGAAAAGCCCTGCAGTCGCTTGTGCCCCAGGTGCCTGGCCAGAGGGCAGTGAAGGGGGCAAGGAGGGCAGCAGGACCAGAGGTGACCTCACTTCTGGGAATCCAAAAGTCCAAGGGAAGTAAACAGCAGGAAGGGAGGACCTGGCCTGCAGCTGCCCTAGGGGACCCGAAATCCTGCCCTGGGGGCACCACGGGGCCCGGCCTCCCTCTCGGGCCCTGGGCCTGCATCGCCTCTGTCCCACACGAGCGCCCCCCACTCACTTGTTGTAGCTGTTCCAGTACAGTTCAATGTTCTCCAGGTTGGGCGCATGTGTGATGATGTTTCTGTACTTCTGTATCAGCTCCGAGTTTCCAGACAGCTCCTCCTGAAGGAAAGAAAAGGAAGAAGCAGACAAATCAAGTTACCAGAGAAAAACGGTGAGCCTTCTTCCTGCCCCGGACCCCGTCCCCTCTAAGGAAGTCACCCCAGGCCTTCAAGCCCCTGCCGGTTCCCCTCTTACCGGCTCCCTCTTCCACAAGCACCCACCTGGCTGAAAAGATGTCCGAGGATCATCTCCGGAATGGAAGAGGTGAGACCTGTTAGCTATGAGGAAGGGCAGGTGGACAAGCTCAGGGCACGAGGAAGAGGAGGGAGCCAGACTTAACAGGGACACATCTTTCCTGCTCCACTCCCGCTCCCTCAAGTTCACAGGCCAACCAGCATGCTGGTGGAGCCTAACTGGACCCACACAACGGGGCCCCCACCCTCGACCTCAACACGCAGGTCCCTCCAAACCTTGTGGGCTGCCCAGTCCATCCAACCCTTGGCATTGGGATCAATGTTGATGAGGACAAGCCCCTCGACTGTATCCGGGTGGGTCAGCTGAGGAGGAGCAGAAAGTAGGACGATCAGAGGCAGGGCGGGGCCATACCCCCTTCCCGCTGAGCTCTGGCCGCTTACGCTCCCGTGGGGCCCACACCCTTGTACCCAAGTCCTCCCCGTACACACATGGGCACACAGGAGTCTCCTAATCAGTCGGCCATGGGCCTTAAACCTGCCTTCCCCCGTCTGGGTTTTTTAAAATTTCTTACAGCATATCGTGACAGGATGTAGGCTCCAGCTCCAACACCAACTCCAATTATTGTGGAGAAACTGGGAAAGAGAAATGTATAGCCAACAGGCCCTGGTGTCCAAAACCTTTGGCCCTGCAAACCCCTCACCCTCCCTCCCAAGGTCACATGCACAAAGCATGGACCGCACCCTCCCCTTGAGGGCTGCTAAAAAAGAGGGGCACCAAGGAGCTAACAGCTGATACTGGCAGCCAGTGCAGGACCCTGAACCCGACTTCAGCCCTTTCTTGGGGAGCTAGTATCTTTTTTTTTTTTTAAGATTGTATTTATTTATTTGAAAGAGAGAAAGACAGAGACAGAGCATGGGGGCGGGGGGGGCGGGTGCAGAGAGAGGGAGGGAAAAGCAGGCTCCTGCTCTGCCCGAGACTGGGCGCTCTGATCCCAGGACCCCGGGACCCCGACCTGAGCTGAAGGCAGCAGACGCTTAGCCTCCTGAGCCACCCATGCGCCCCGGGGAGCTGGTATCTTAAAAAGAAACACCCATCCGGCAACCAGACAGTGTTTTCCTACAGAGCTCTGTGTCCATTTTCAATTCTCCGGAGCTAGTTCAACTTGTTCTGTTTTAGTTCCTGGTTCCTTGTGAAGAACCGGGAAGAAAGGAGCTTGAAGCAGGATGGGGGAAAAAAAAAGACACCACGTCGGCAAACAATAGGAAGAATGGGGAAATGGCCAACAACGTGGGGCTGCGCAGGGCCCGGGTGCCCAGGAAAAGCTGAGCCAGGGCCAGGCCCCAGGTGTCAGCACTGAGTGCACGGCCCCCAGGCTCCCCTGCTGCCCCTCCCGCCCCGGGCGGCCCCAGGTGTGCCCCAGGTGTGCGCCTGCAGGAGGGCGCCGGAGGGCAGAGGCGAGTCTATCTGGCTCCCTGGGACTGCGCCTCCTCTTCCTCTACCTTCCAGATCAGGACGCCCGTCCTCCTGTCTCTATCTGTTCTCCTGTCTCTATCCGTCTTCCTGTCTCTATCTGTCAGGACCACTCTGGGGATTCAAGTCCACTTCCAACCCCCCACTTCTTCTTAACAGTCAGGTGGAGACACAGAAAGGGGATCTAGCTGGGCCAGAGACCACAGCTTGCCCAGAAACCCCAGGCCACACAGCAGTCCCGAGGGCCGCCTGTGCCAGCCAGAGAGCTCCGCGTTGGGGGTTCCCCAGCCTCTCACTTCAGGTACTGCAGAATGCAAGGGATCATGTCCGCGAGCTGGTCCAGAGACGGGTACTGATACCTGCGGAAGAGAAGAACGTGAAGGGAAACGCCAGGCCGCCCCGGCCACCCCAGCCTTCAGGGGTCGCCCTCTCCCAGAGTCTCCGCCGTCCTCCCTTCCCTCCTCCCCTGGTCCTCTTTCCCCGCCCCTGTCCTGTGCCCTGAAGCCCGGTGAGGAGAGAAGGAGCTGATTCTCACCCCAAAGGGAACACGGGAGCCCCCTCTTCCATTCCAGGGGCATCCACATGAACCCGCACGAAGTTCTGAATGATTTCCTGCATGTCCCCGAACTGAAAGAGCGGCTGGAAGCAAGACTTATCTAAAGAGAATCCCCGCCGCCCCAACAGTAGAATCAGCCAGGGGACAGCATCCCCGCGTCAGAGCCCGCCCTCTTGGCCATAGTCCGACCAGGACTGAATGCCTGCTGGATGCGCCACATGGCTCCCTTCCTGCCCGTACTGACCGAGCCCTTGCCTTGGGTCTTGACCCTTCCCACCAGCCTCTTCCAGAGGAGGAGCGGGAGGAGAAGCGCAGGTACTTACAGTTGAGTCCTACATCATGGTAGGTGAGTATTGCTGGGCGTTTGGGCTTGGGGGTCCCATAGACAGTAAAAGTGACAGAGCCATACGGTGTCTCCACAGAGTGAGTCTGCAGAAAAACAGGTTGTCATCAGGAGGCAGTTAGGCTGAGAAGAAAAAGAGGCAGGAGTAGGACACCCACAAAAGGCCCACAGAGTCGGGGAGTTGAGGTGGGGGGGGGGCAAAGAGAGGAGTCCAGAGCAAAGAATTAGAAATAGGACCGACAGGAATTTGGTTTGGGTAAATAAAATAACAGAAGATGATTCTGAGGGTGGAAAAGAATCATGAAGGAGGAGAGAGCACCAAGGAACCCTGAGGAGGAGAAAGGAAGCAAAGGGAGAAATGGGGACGGGAAGAGACTGGAATGCAAGGGAAGAAAGCAGAGAGTAGGGGCCCTCTCCTTACTGGGGGAGAAGAGAACCCCTCCTCCCGCCCTGGGACAGCAGGGACCCCCCCAAGCTGTTACCTGTCCCCGGTCCAGGAGGATTCGGGCAGCTAACTCAGCCTCCTGGAGAGACACACACACACACACACACACAAGAACAGATATGCACAGAGACACACAGCCGTGTAGTCACAGATGGAGAGACAGACACAGACAATGACAGGTGGGCAAAAAGACCAAGACAAGAGACAGAAAGAGATGACAAAGAGACATGAAGAGGATGAAGGTTAGTGCAGTGACGGGGCACAGGCCTGGACTCCCGTGGCGGCGGCGGGGAGAGAGACGTGGGTCCAGGTGGAGAAAACATGGGTGCGGATTAGAATGAGATTATGGATTTGGGGCGGCAGGAGGCGAGGGGATGCCTGCAGGTCTGGAACTCGGGCCTGGGAGTCGGTCAGGGGGTCTCATAACCTTGGCCGTCTCGGGCGTCTGCCCTGGCAACAGCGGCTTCTCCTCTGTGATCTGCACCTCCTGCAGCTCCGCCATGGTGGCCTGGCAGGATGACGAAACACCAGGGTCGGGGAGGTGGCCTACGCCTGCTTCCTCTCTCAGCCCAGGCCGGTGCAGGGGCCAAGGGGCCCCAGAGCCGAAGACTGGGCCGCGACCTGCCAGGGCCTCCCCGGCGCCCAGCCCCACATCCAGGCCCAGGCTGCTGGGATGGAGCGCTGGTGGCCGAGGACTCAGGACACCGTGTCTTTTCAGAAAGGCCATCCGCATCGCTGCCCCTCAATACCCACACCTCTGGACCCACCTCTGCCCTGGAAGGAAACCCTGGGGTAGGGCAGGAGCAGCTGGTTTCCCAGGCTATATTTAGGGGCCACCCCTGCCCCCAGCGAGGTAAGGATGCAACTAACGGCTAGTGACCGGGTACTCCAACGACACTGAGGGATGGACTAGTGAGAGTTCATAACTAACTGTGACCTTCAACTAAGCCTCAAGGTCAGCAGCTCCAAGGGAAAGGGGCTAAAAAGGATCCGAGAACCCTGACAAAGGGGGGGGGGGAGACAAGAAAAGGGCAAGGGGCACCCGTGCCCAAGTGACCCGGGCCTTCCCTTCCTCCCCACTGTCCCTCCCGACCCGACCCTGTGGATAAACTAGAGCAGGCTCAACCTCAGTGGGGCCTCCGAGGAGGAGCCGAGGAGCCGGGACACCTGTGCAGTGGCCTGGGGGTGGGGTCACTTACTGGGCTCCTATTGGCTGCGCGGCAGGGTCAGGGGTCAGTGTGCTCTCTCCGCGCTCTGGGGTCTGAGAAAACAAGGCAACGAGGTGAATGACACGGCCACGGACGCCAGGTCCTGTCGGGACAGAGAGCCTCGGCCAAGATCTGGACTATCTGGACTAACCACCTGTGACACCAGCGCCCCAGGTCACTAACCCTCCCTGGTCTCTACGCCCCGGTCCAATGAGCGCGTCTTCTCCGGGCTTCACCCCAATCGCTGCGGGTGGGGGCCTGGGGCGCCGCGGAGAGCGGGTATGGGGGGGCTGGGGGGCGGGGGCGCGGATGTGGCTCCTGGAACCGCGGATGCAGTCCCGGCTCTGCCGCTAAGGCCGTGACCTTGGCCAACTCGCTACTTTCTCGGCCTCAGTTTCCTATCTGCAAACTGGAAGTGGGGGCCGGGTGTGGGGGGTGGGGGGTGCTCAGGGTTTTGACGGCGCTCCGGTGGGCCCGGGCAGCTGAGCAGCTGAGCGCGGCTGTTTCCCATGTAAACGTTTAGAAACAGAAGGCAGCGAGCCTCGCGCCTCCGCGTGTGTCCGCCACGCGGGCTTGGGCTTGGTGGGTCCCGCGGCTGGAGAAGCGGAGCAGGGCGGCCTCCCCGACGGCCCGCAAGGACCGAGCGCCCAGGCAGGGCTGCGCAGCACGGAGCGGACCGCAGGGCCCAGCCCCCCGCACCCGCTCCGCCCCGTCCACGCCGTCCGCGCGCGTGGGGACCGACCCCCGGGCAGCCGGCGCGCAGCCCGCACCCGGCCCAAGCCCCGCGCACGCCCCCTGAGCCTCCGCCTTTGTGCGCGCAGCCCGCGCCCCTCCGTGCGCCCCCCGCGCTCAGCCCCGAGGGACCCCGACACCCCCCGCGCCCCCGGGCCCGCGCCCCTCGGTGCGCCCCCCGCGCTCAGCCCCGAGGGACCCCGACACCCCCCCCGCCCCCGGGCCCGCGCCCCTCCGTGCGCCCCCAGCGCTCAGCCCCGAGGGACCCCGACACCCCCCGCGCCCCCGGGCCCGCGCCCCTCCGTGCGCCCCCCGCGCTCAGCCCCGAGGGACCCCGACACCCCCCCCGCCCCCGGGCCCGCGCCCCTCCGTGCGCCCCCAGCGCTCAGCCCCGAGGGACCCCGACCCACCCCCCGCCCCCGGGCCCCCGCCCCTCCGTGCGCCCCCTGCGCTCAGCCCCGAGGGACCCCGACCCCCTCCCCGGGCCTGGGCCCGCGCCCCTCCGTGCGCCCCCCGCGCCCAACCCCGAGGGACCCCGACCCCCCTCCCCCCGCCCGGCGGCCGCCCCCCGGGCTCGCGCCCCTCGCCCGCCCCTCCCCCGACCTGCTGCCGCCGCGGCCGCTTCCACCTTCACTTGCCTTTGACTGTGCGGCCCGCCCGGCGAGGGCTCCCCGCGGACCCGCCCCGCCTCCCCCCCCCCCCCCCCCCCCCCGGCTCCCCGCAGCCCCGCCCGCCCGGGCGAGCACGCCCCCCTCGCCCCGCCCCGGCCATCGCCACTCCGGGCGGGGCTGCTCCAGCGAGGCCGACCGCGGGGAGCCTCCACGCCCCGCGCCCCCCGCCCCCCTGCACCGGGCGGCCGTGGGCTGCGGGGACCCTCCGTCCCGCGGGGAGCCCCGCGCCCGCCCTCGGCCCCGCCCCCCGTGACCGGGAACTGCCTATCGCACCGCGGTTCCTCCCTTCGCCCCCAGACTCCGGAGCGGGCCGGGCGGGGGGGTGGCCCCGGGGCGCTGACACCCCATCTCCACTCGCCGGGCAGGCGGGCGCCGCGGGGTGAGGCCGCGGGAGGGGGGGGACCGCCGCCGCGGAGGCGGGGGTCTCGGCGGGAGGGGCAGGTGCGCCGGGGGCGGGGCGGGGGTCGCGGGGAGCGGGGTTCCCTCCCCGGGGTGCCCGGGGGCCGGTACCTCCTCGCCGCTGCGTCCCGACGCCTGCTCTCGGCGGCTCCCGGAGAAGTTGGAAAACAAGGCGGGGAGGGGGGGCGGGGAATGCGGGGGGCCGCTATAAATAGAGGAGCTCGCAGGAGGGGGGAGGATGGCCAACGGGGACTCCCGGGTCAAGGCCCCAAGGGGGGGCGGGGAGGGGCCAGGGACCCCCAGGGGCTCCGACTCGAGGGTAAACAGGCGCGGGGGCGGAGTCAAGCCTGCGGGGGCGGCGCGGGGCTCGGGCAGGACGCGGTGTCCCGGGCTGGAACCCAGGAGACCCTGTGGCCTGGGCGCTCACCCTCCTGGTCCCCGGAGCAGGAGGGGGAGACTGGCGCGGCCGGCGGTTCTCCCTGGGACTGCTGAGTCCTCTGAGGCTTGCGGTGGGTTTGCGGGCCTGTCCCCCGCCGAGCTGCACCCTTCCTGTGCCCGAGAGGAAGGCCACCGGGAACGGGGTGCTTAGGCGGCCCAGGGGTGCCCAAGCCTCTCAGGCACAAGGAAGGCAGATGGAGTTTCTCCCCACCTGCACCCTCCCAGCGCCCCCTCCCCACCAGGGTCCCCACTCCGGGTTCCTTCAGCCTGGTTCCTGAGTTACCATTTCGGGGGCTGGGCGGCAGGCCAGTTGGGAACAATGGCCAATGGAACTGGAGCTGCCAACCGCAACACCAGCACAGACTGCCCCCCCAAGACCCCCAAACTGCCCTCCCGCCTCCTGCCTGGGAACCACCCCACCACCACCACCCTCACCACCCACAACCCCCTCCCATCCAAGGAACATCAATGCCCCTTTCATCCCCACTTGGCAGGGTCTGTTGGAAAGAAGGAGGGACCAAGAGGGAGGAGGTGACCCAGAGCAGGAGAACTGGTCAGGATCAAGCCCAGCTTTCGTCACATCTAAAGGACCCCCGAACCTTCTCGCAATTCCGAGCACCAGAGTTTTCCTCTGTTCCCTTCCCCCACTCCCTTCATAACAGTTTCCCTCAGAAACCGGCCCAGAAGCTGGGCACCCTGGCAGCTGGCCTAGTCCCCTCTTCCCTCTGGATGCCAGTTTAACACTCTCCTGGACGGAGAAAGGCTGTTGGCATTAGGACCACAGATAAAGCTGGGCAGGACAGGCAGAGCTGTCCCCAGCCCTCCCGGAGCTGGGGAAGAAAGCCAGCCCCAAGCAAGAGCTTCCTCCTGCCTGCCTGCCTGCCCCCATCTCTGATGTGTCTAAAGTAGTCTTACTCGGAGTGGGGGAGGGCAGGACCTGGAGGTTCCAGCATCTAAATTCGTCTCTGGGTCAGGATGACTCAGGGGGAACCTGATAAGGGGCCTACGCAGGGGCGTGTGGCAGAGGGAGGTGGGGAATTTCCACTGGGATCTATTTGCTTCAGGGACGGGGGTCTCAGCGATCCACAGGCCGAAAGGAGGCAGAGGCTCTAAGGTAGGGTTCTTCTCCGGCGGGCCAGGGGCCAGCGCAGCCCAGCTGTAAGTGACCCAACCAGGGCCATCCCTCTCTAACTTCCTTCCCTTGGGTCAGAAGCAGCTTCAAACTATGAATTCGATGAAGCAACAGTTTCAAGCACTTACTGTGTGCAAGCCGCTGTGTACATGCAATCCAAAGAAGTGTGAGGGATGGTCATGCTCTCTCTAGAAGCTTATGATGGAGTGGGTGGGAGAAGTGATAAATATAGAAAAAGTTAAGAAAAAGAATGCTCGAATCAGATTAATTGTTTAGGCAGCAAATCCTACGGCAATCATTTCCCACTCTTCTCAAGTAGGAGATCAGAGATCTCCACTCCCGCTTGATGGTTTTAGAATCCTCTGATGGAGACCAACCATGAGTTCAGCAATACTTTGAAATAAGTTTATAAAGAATTCTTCTTTTTTAAGATTTTAAGTATGATCTCTACACCCAGTGTGGGGCTCGATCTTACACCCCAAGATCAAGAGCCACGTACTCTCCTGACCGAGCCCACTAGGCATGACCGTTTGTATAGAATTCTGATAATCATGGTACCTATGTATATAATAATAATCTGCGTTGGCAAGGCATATTATTTATTCAGTTGATGATCAATGATCTGCCTACATGGAGATTCCAGGGGCCCGTGCAGTAATTCAGAAATCCTCTCCCCAGCAGACCACAGCCCACAAAGTAGGAACCATTGTCTTGGTATAATTCAGAAGAGGAAAGGGGTTTTGTTCCCATGATGTACCAGCCTGTGAGGAGTACAACTACAGAGTATTTGAGTGGGAGAGAGGGGCATTCTATCCACGGAGAATGAGAGCATGAGGGAAAGTTTGAGGGCAGAAATATGTTATTTTGGAAAATTGAATATTAGTTACTATGTGCAAGGTACTTCCTGTATATTTTCCTGCAATACTATTGTTGTCCTCCCAGTACAGGTGAGGAACTCAATGAAGCTCAGCGATTTCTGAAACAGAAGCTTTAGTGATCTGCCCAAGGTCAACCAACTAGTGCTGTAAAAGACAAATCTAGGACGCAAATCCCCACCCAGATTCATTCCACTCCAAGGCTATGCTCTTTCCCCTATGAGGTAACCTATCAAGCCATTATGGCCCCAGATGAAAAATAATACTGATGACAGGTGGGTGTTGTTTGGTCAGTGGGGACCTCGTGTGAAAGTCCTTGAATGACAGGCAAAAGGCCTTGGCACTGAAGATCCTTGCAGTGTTCCTGAACGGGATTAATGGATAAAAAATAGTTTTGTGAAAATTAATGATGGGTGGGTGATAAAGATGGATTAATGCGGGGGGGGGGAGCATTCCATTTAGAAAAGAGATTCTTCCTTTCTTTCAGGGTTGGGAAGAGGCACAGAGAGAGAGAATCTTGAGCTACGGCAGCCTCCATCCCACAACCCTGAGACCAGGACCTGAGCTGAAATCAAGAGTTGGACACTTAACCTACTGAGCCCCCTGGTCACCCCTAGAAGAGAGATCCTTTAGAAGCCAGAGAAACCCACTAGCTGCGAGATGACGAGGGCTTGATTAAGCATGAGAGCAATCGGAATGGAAAGAAAGGATTTGTTGCACAAGGAAGTGACAGGAAGGGAAGGGAAGTCATCAATCTGGTTGCTTAGAGTCCCTGAAGTTCATCCATCTATATGGCTTCTGGCCAGAAAAAGCCTAAGAGAAATGCTGAGGAACATCCCTGATCTGCACAGAAACTTATCTGGAAGATCTTCAGAGTCTGAGACTCACCCACCCTGGCTTTGTTCACCTCGACCCATCCAGATCGGTTATACTCCAAGGCCTATGCTCTTGCCGTGTTGAGCCCAACATTGGAAGCCATTTAAAGATCTGAGGTTGGTGGCCAAAGCCACTGGGATTCTCCATCTTTTTTTTTTTTAAGTTTTTTTTTTAATTTATTTATGATAGTCGCAGAGAGAGAGCGAGAGAGGCAGAGACATAGGCAGAGGGAGAAGCAGGCTCCATGCACCGGGAGCCCAATGTGGGATTCGATCCCGGGTCTCCAGGATCGCGCCCTGGGCCAAAGGCAGGCGCTAAACTGCTGTGCCACCCAGGGATCCCTGGATTCTCCATCTTGATCACTGCCTTGAGCTTGAGACTAAAAAGGAGGACACTGTGGGGCTGATGCCAGCCTGTTTTCATTAACCTCTTCCCTGGGCTCCTCTCAGCTTTGTGGGCAGAGCATAAGCCAATGTGACCAGGACCCGGGAGACCAGGTCAGGCTGGGCTGGAATGACGAGGGAGTTTGATCAGCTGGAGGGATCAGAAGGTTGGCAACTTGCTCAGCGTAGCATGCAAAGTGGGGAAATGAAAGGACCCCTCTCCCAAGACTAGGGCCATATCCGGGCCTGGAGGTGATGTCAAGTAAGCACTGCTGAGGTCATAGAAGCTTCCGTCTCCTCCCCTGTTTCCCCATTGTCACACGTGTCCCTAGTCAGCCAGCTCCCACATACCTGCACGCACTTAATAAAGGGAGACTGGGAAGGGTCAGACACCATCAGGGTACTCTCAGGTGCACAAGAGTGGGGGGGGCGGTGGGGAGTGGGTGGCAGTGGTGATTACTCAGCAGGTAGGATCTACACCAGGACACCTGGTGCCGGGAGCAGTAGGTGGGATGGGATTGAGGGGGAGAAGGAAAGAGAGGAACGGGGAGGAGGGGCTTTGTTCCTATTGTTGACCCTGATTTTATCTTGATCCTCATCTTGGTTGCTCTGCAGTCCTCCTCTCCCCTCCTCCCTCACCCCCGAGTCTCCTCGCCCCCCCCCCCCCCCCCCGTGCTGTCCTCCCCCACCTCCAGTTGATCATGGCATCAGAAGCAGGGAAAACGTTCCAGCGGTTTGCTGTCTTCGGAGAATCCTCGAGCAGCGGCACTGAAATGAACAACAAAAACTTCTCCAAGCTCTGCAGGGACTGTGGCATCATGGACGGCAAGACGGTCACCTCCACTGATGTGGACATCGTATTCAGCAAAGTCAAGTAAGGGACCAGAGAGGAGGTAGGGGTGGTGAGTAGACTGAGCAAGGCAGCGGGCTATGGAAGGGTTCGTGTGGCGAGCATGCATAATGGGTCCACTGGGCACCTGCTGGGCCCATGGCCCTGTGCTAGTCCCTGTCCCCAGGACACTCAGTGTCAAGAGGGGTGGACCTTGGAAGGGGAAGAGTTCATGTTCCAGAGCTCCTGGGTTTCTCTGTCCGACTGACCAGGGCCAAGAATGCCCGAACCATCACATTTCAGCAGTTCCAGGAGGCGATGAAAGAACTGGGCCAGAAGCGATTCAAGGACAAGAAGCCAGATGAAGCTCTGGAGAACATTTATAAGCTCATGGAGGGCAAGGATCCAGCTACCACTGGTGTTACCGTGAGTGGCAGTCTTCATCCCTCACCCTTGACCCTACTTCCCCAAAGTCCCTGCTGCTCCTGTCTCCCCTCCCACCATCCTTGTCCCTACCCTCTGCCCCTAGTAATTAATGCCCGAGGGAGACGAGGCCGAAAGCCTCCGGTGCCCCGTTGGTATTGGAGCAGACTTGGGAGATCATCTGGTAATTTCAGGGATGAGGAGCTTGTTGCCCAGAGAGGAGTCCACATCTACCTTAATGGTAAAACTGAGACTAGTTCCCAAGTGTCCGGACGGCAGTGGGGAAACCCTGAGCTCAGAGGGTTCCCTGCTCCTCATTCCTCTTCCTGCTCTCCTATAAGGTGCAACCTCTGACCACCTGCCTCTCACCCACCATCTCTTCCCTATTTGTTCCCTCTCTATTTTAAGTTCCTTCTAGTCTAGGTTTCAAATCGGCCTCTCCCAGGAGGAGGGACCTTGCATACTGGGGTTGAAGTCCTCTCTGGCTGCAGCCTGGTCAAAATAACTCCCTTGGAAGCAGAAAAATCCACACACACCCCATTCATTCCCACACACCAGACTCGTGCACTCCCATGAGTTCCCACCCGTGAGTACACGCTACACCTGGCCCCTAACAAAAGCAGCCCCATGCCCGCGCCCAT
Source organism: Canis aureus (assembly GCF_053574225.1). Classification (NCBI taxonomy): domain Eukaryota; kingdom Metazoa; phylum Chordata; class Mammalia; order Carnivora; family Canidae; genus Canis; species Canis aureus. The sequence goes on from NC_135623.1 coordinate 24,719,763, forward strand.
CGAGTACTAGCAGAGTCAAAGACCAGCTTTGGAGAAGGGCTGTGACAGTGAAGGGGAAGAGAGAGGGATCAGACCCCCCCCCCCATCCTCTGGCTTGCAGAAAGCAACAACAGTGGGGGGGGTGAGCCGGCTGACGGACACCAGCAAGTACACGGGCAGCCATAAGGAGCGTTTCGACGAGAGTGGCAAGGGCAAAGGCATCGCAGGCCGGGAAGAGGCGACCGACAACTCAGGCTATGTGAGTGGCTACAAGGGTGCTGGCACCTATGATAAGAAGAACAGCAAATAAGGAGTAACCCCAACAGCTAGGGTCAATTAGCCATCAACCTGGCCTCTTAAATTCCAGGGAACCTAGGGAACAATAAACATCGGTGTGTGCAGCAGCCAACGAGCTGTGTCTTCCATCAGGATGAGGGATAGACGGGCTCACTGGTGCAGAGAGAGGCAAGAGAAGGCCCCAGGAGTCAGGCTTTCCAGCTCTGCACCCTTTCTCTACTTAGCCTCAGGCCTCCCAGCCAGAAGTTAGCGTTCCCTTCAACAACTGCTTCTGAGAACGGAGCTGAGGAATACATTTGGGGGTGAGAGAGAAACCAGATGTGGAGGCAAAGGTACTTGCTCCTCGCATTCATAGGTTACTGGTATCCACCGTCCTTATCTCCCGGAGAGGAATAGTAATTCCTGACCTGACGTCATCTAACCCGGACACCACCAGCTAGGCCCTTCCTTGCCCCTCTGCCTTCCTCATCTGTTGTAGTCCGGGCTTTGTTGGAGAACTGGAAGCCAGCTAGAATGGGCCAAGGACTTAGCTTGACTCCTGTTATGAGTTTGTGCTCGAGCTGGGGGGAAGAGAGAATCCGTTTTTAACACCTAGTCTGGAACTGAGTTTTACACCCCCACCACCTCCATGGTGGTACACGTGGAACAGGAGACCCCACTGACAGCTAAGCGTAGCCCAGGAAGACAGCTGGAGGTGCGTGGTCTCCAGGACTCCGAGAGTAGGAGTCCTGGCGGGCGCGCTGAGGGAAAAGGAGTGAAATCAGAACTGATTCAGGATGTGTCTTTATATTTTTGTTTTGAAATGACTATAGAGTCACAGGAAGATGCAAAAAGTAGTACAGAGACGTCCCACCTACCCTTCACCCCAGTTTCATCCAGTGGTTATAATCTTAACATAATTCAGATGTGGTTTTAAAACCTTCCATGACTACAACCCAGGTCACCTCACCCCGTCCTGTCAGCAGCAGATCCTGGAGTTTGGGTCGGGGGAAGAGGGGGTGTAACGAGGAGCTTGGGAAGGAAAGGGATACCGTAGTAATCTTGGGGGCAACAGGTCGGAGAAGGTAAGTTGAGAGTCCAGTGAGCCACAGTAAGAAGGATGGAAGGAAAAAAGATCAGAGAAAGGAAGCCAGGGCGACAACAGAAGTTCCACCCTGGGCTCTGCGGTGGGAGGAGGGGAAAAAAAAGAACAGGTGATACGGAGAGAAGATCGGTGATTTCATAGAGAGGAACAGACTGGGAACTTGGTGGTTCTGGAGCAGTGAGGCTAGATTGAGTCTAAGGGTCTCAGGGAGGTCCCTCTAGCTCCCGGGGCTTGAATGGGTGAGTGGAGAGTCCTAAGGGAGCTGGGGAAGGCTGAGAGGAGGAGGGCAGTGGGATGGGGAGTTAAGACATGGAGCTGGGTGCCTGTTGCCATGGTGTGAGCCGAGGCTCTGGGCCTCCATCCAGGATTCAGGCTCTGGCCCAGCGGATGGACAGTCACTGCCAACTGGACACAGTCAGCTTCTTGGGTGGGTAAGATTGTCTGTGGGAGAGGGGGATGTTGGGGGAAGAAAGGAGGTAAACAAGTTGGAAAGAGCCTGCGAGGCAGGATGACTTTGCATGGTGACTGAAGCTCTGGCCGTTTGTCCTGTCCTCCTGGTCTCTCTCTCTCTCTCTCTCTCTCTCTCTCTCTCTCTCTCTCTCTCGGATCCTGGCTGCTTTGAAGTCAGAGAGGATACCTTGTAGGGGGAGGTTTGGGCGTGTGTGGGGCAGGGATAGGCGGTGTGTGAGGGCGGTAGGGGTAGGAGGCGGTTCAGAATGAAAGCCTCCCTGTCCTAGTAGAGGCCAATGATACCTATCGGTTCAGCATCACGCTTTCCAGAACAGAGCAGATAGAGCCTTTGGTTGGTTAGGGTGTCGTTGTAGTTGCAGCTCGTGGGCGGCTGTTGAGAGGCCAGAGAGCAGATGGTGACAGGGAAGGAGTCCTCTGTGAGCGTACAGTATTCATTGTAATTCTCGCAGAAGCTGTCGCTGTACCTGCAGAACTTCTGGATCTCTCTCCAGGGGGCATGCACCATATAATGGGTTTGGGGGCAAAACCAGCTCTGCTTTTTGCCCCGCACGTAGCCCATGAGACCGTTACAATAGCCCTGGAAGCCCTCTGGGTAGTTAACCCTGGGATACTCGATGTGTAACATGCGGAATTTCTTGGTGGCAATCTGCACCCTGATGTCCACAACCAGAGTTGGCCCTAGAAGGAGCTGGAGAAACAGGAGCCGGGTCACAGCGTGTGCCATTCCTCCTGCTGGTAGGGTTGGGATGGTTCAGGCAGAGGCGCGCCCCGAGTGGCTCCCTGCCCCTGCCCAGGCCCTGCAGTGTTCCCCCAGCCTTGCCGGGTGCCCCCGTATCCTAAGAGCTGGGCGTACTTCAGAGCTCATCTGAGCCAAGTCCTCACGTCCCAGAGAGAGGAGACACTTGCCCAGGTTCACCCAGCTGGCCGGCCACCTCAACCACCCCCTGACTCCTTCGGTCCACCTCAGGGTCCCAGCGTCACGCGCTGTGAGCTGTAGCACTTACGGCACAGAAGGTCCAGCTGGCCCCTGGGTGAGCGACTCTTCCTGATGATCTCTGCCTTCGGTCAACCTCTCGGGGGGAGAATGCAAAGGGGACGGAAGGAACTGGCTGCGCTCCGATTCTCCGACGGCTCCGGAGAAGGACCAGGAGCTGGAGGACCAGCGGGGCGGGAGCAGGAATCCTTCTTGCCTCAGTTCTTCAGGCTGAAGCCAGCCCCAAGGGGAGAGGGGCCGGAGGGCTCTCTGGACACAGGCCAGTCTGGGAGGAGGGAGCGTCCCCGAGTCTGAGGAGCCCCTGTACTCGGGGGTGGACGTGGGAGGACAGACACGCTGCTGTCTGGCCTCCTCCTTTCGGCTGTCCCAGAACACTTGGTTCCGGCTCCTTGCCAGAGGCCCTAAGCTCCCGGACTCTCTTTGATGTTCCCTCTGCTCCGTAGGCAACCCTCCCCCGGATGGCGAGCAGGAAAAGCATTGTCATGTTTCTGAGGAACGAAGTGCTGCTTAGTCCTGACCCTCGGAGAACAGAGGGCCTGCCACCCGGCCCCTCAGCCCCAGCGGGAATCCGAGAGCTCAGGTGGCCCCAGGCCCCATCATCACCTCCACCCCGGCCCCAGGGCCCCGGTACACCATGAGCCAACTCCCTCCCCGCAGCCTGGGGGCTCCTGAGGCTGAGGCCCCAGCCCACTGGGGTGGGGGGAACCCTAAGTGTGGGCCCTGAGCCCAGAGGAGCGGAGTCCGACTGTGGTTTGTCATGTTGGGCAAAGGCCGGACTTTAACTCTCTTGGTCAACCCCTGTCACTCGGTTAGAGCAGAAGAGCCAGCTCCCGGCCCTGCCACGGCCTCCTCCCACGGCCTCCTCCCATGGTCTCCTCCCACGGGCCTCCCCACCGGACCTCCCCACTGGGCCTCCCCGCAGCTGTGGCGCCCTGGAAGGGACCCCCATCCTTGCCCTGGAGAGCGGGCCGGGGGTCAGGACACAGGCCCTCGGGTGTTCCCAGGCCCCGCGCAGCCGGGGTGATGAGAGTCCTGGAGGCATCCCGCCGAGCTGCTCACGCTGAGACCCTAGGCGCGCTCTTCCTGCGGGCCTGCAGTCCAGAACCGGCTCCCCCTGCCTGCTCCTCCGCCTGCGTTGTCTCCCGTTTCCTCAGTTACCTGGGCAAGGCATCCGTCCCCCAAGCCCTGCCTGGGGGGCAGAGGCTGCTGGGGCTTAGAGCAGGCCCTCCGAGTAAACCAGACGGGCCCCCCAGGGCCCCTGCCCCGCGGTCTGGAGGCCGTGCCACCACCCGGCTCAGTCCACCAGGACCCCACGAGCGCCAGTCCCCTCGTCTGTGGATGCGGGACCCCGGCCGCCCCGGGGCAGTACCGGCCTCCCGCCCAGTGCCTGGCACACGCGAGCCCTCGGGACGGCAGCCCTGTCGCTCCCCCGGCTCGGCTCTCTGCCCCCCAGGACAACTCTGGGCCTCGCAGGACAGAAGGCCCTCGCCCTGACCCCGGCCCGTCCCCCGTGCCGCCCCTGGCCCCGCTCTCACCCGTCACCCCCACACAGCTAGCTCACGCGAACACTCAGCCCACGGAGGCTGCTTGCACGACACTCCGGGGAGTGTGCAGCGCCAGGCAAGGTGAAGCCACACGCCGGTGGCTCGTCCGCATCCTACAGGCCGTGTCTATGCCGAGTGGGGCCAGGCGGGGTGGGCCCGAGCTCGGCTGACCCAAGTCTTGGTTTTGAGGAAATCTGCTCCTGTCCCCCCCGGCAGGGCGCCTTGGCCTCCCTGCTTGCACAAAGCTGCAGCTTCCCTGAGAAGAGGAGGCACTTTCGGAACTCCTGAGCTTCCTGTCCCTTCACTCGCTGCCTTTGGCCACCAGCCACCTCCGCGCAGTTAGGGAGCGGACAGTGGTCGTAGAGGAAGCGTTCAGGGCCTGGTATCAGGTGACCTCCCGAATTTCCGCTTCCTCAATCTATAAAACGGGATTAATGCCTTCCTCGCCTCATGAGGCTGCAAGAAGAAGGCGAGATGATCAGCGTGGACGTGGCTTTCCACCGTCACACGGCGCATAACCAGCACGAAGCTGGATACGATCTCCCAGGTTCTGCACCAACTCGCTCTTTTCCCCAACCCAACATCGGCAAAGCTGCTCTTATTCCCCAGATGATCCAAGGGACCCCCCAGCCCCGCTCTGCCCGCATGGAGCCCCCCTGACACCTAAAGTTCATCTTCATGAAGCTCTCTATGACTGGCCATGCCCTGTGTCTCATAACCTTTTTTTTTTTTTTTTAAAGCTGTCCAGTACCATCTGGAAAGCACTCTGACGAATGGTGGGGGCGATGTAAAGGTAAATAAAAGAGCTCGAGCCTAGACTACAGGTGTGATTTGCCAGGAAAGACACACACAGAAGCACGTTACCAAAACCTGAGCAGAGGACCAGGAAGGCTGCTGAGTGTGCCACCGGCCTGGGGTTCTGCACTGCAATTCTAGTGGCTCGGTCTTTAAAATCCTATCTCCGAGGTACTGATCCGTAGCATTGCTTCTTCTGTGCTGACCCCCTTGTCATGGTTTTGTCTGCTCTCGAAACCTGAGATTTTTTGGAATTTGTTGCCTCATTACACTGGGCTTTACACACATGAGAATTACCCTAGAGATGAATAAACTAAGTTGGAGAGAGAGAGAGGAGTTTGGTCAAGGTCATATGTCTAATTTAGAAGTTCTCAGTGGGAGAGGGATGAGGGGCGCAGTGGGAGGCCATTTGGTCATGTCTGGGGACGGTTTTTGGTTGTTGCGAGTGGGAGGTGCCACTGGCATCTGGTGGGTAGAGGCCAGGGATGCCGTTAAACATCAGACATTGCACAAGACAGCTCCCACAACAGAAAATTATCTAGAGCAAATGTAAATAATGCTGAGGTTGAGAAACCCTGGTCTGGGGCACCTGGCTGGCTCAGTCAGAGGAGCATGCGACTCTTGATCTCAGGGTCTTGAGTTCAAGACCCACATTGGGTGCAGAGATTACTGAAAAATAAATACACTTTAAAAAAAAATAAACAAACCCTGCTCTCAGGAGTGAATCAAACTTCCTAACAAGGACAGAACTACTTATGCCTTATATATTAAAAAGGGTTGGCGGGCAGCCCCGGTGGTGCAGCGGTTTAGCGCCGCCTGCAGCCCAGGGCGTGATCTGGAGACCCTGGATCAGGTCCCACGTCAGGCTCTCTGCATGGAGCCTGTTTCTCCCTCTGCCTGTGTCTCTGCCTCTCTCTCTCTCTCTCTCTCTCTCTCTGCATCTCTATGAATAAATAAATAAATAAATAAATAAATAAATAAGGGTTGGCAAATCTCCAGAACTTAGAAGTATTTTTGTCAAATTTTGCTTTTAGTAATGCTGGTTTTTCTACCAGCAAAAGGAGCACTGATAGTTTACCACTGAAACAACTTTGAGTTGTTTTTCCTCCAAAGGTGACCCTCTGCCCGTAGTCCTCCACACATGCTCTCCCCCCGCCCCGCCCCAGGGGTAAGCATTTCTAGAACAACTGGCTAGAGTGGCAGGTGCAGGGGTGATTCCCTATAAGGGGAACCCCCAGATTTTGCCCAGAGAGAGCTTACCACAGCCTCAGTGGTGTCACTTTTTGCCCTGTCCAACCCAAATCGATCCAATAAGCACATCATGCCACGGACAGTTCCTGAGTTGTCCTTGAACCCAAAGGATTGCTTCACGCCTCTCAACCCTCTTGTCATGACTTCACCTCAACCCCAGGGTTGAAGTCTAGGAGCTGCATTGTCGGTTCCTTCACTTGGGAACCGCTGCTGCAGGTTGCCAATGGCCCCACCTGGGACTGGGATCTTCGGGGGCAGACTAAAGGCCTCCTGACCCAGAAGTTAAACCAGTTAAGAGTCATTTATATGCAAGGCACTAAGCTATCCCCTTAGGAAGTGCGAAAGAAGTCTATTAGATGGTCCCGGTCTTCTGAGGATGGATAGTCTGAATTGGAGGAAAATGATAAATACAAATGAGGAAATAACCAACATTTCAAGGCAGAAAATTCTATGTCTTGAAGACACTGACTGTAGGAATTTAGAGGTGGAAAAGATCCCTCTGAATTGGGAGGACCAGAGCAAATTTTGTTTTTTTTTTTTTTTGTTTTGTTTTGTTGCAAATTTTCTTTGTGAGGGGCGGGTCGTTCTGGGACGTTGGGGTGGATCTCAAGGAATAGTTGAATAGAGATAAAGAGGATTATGACAGGTATGTTTAGGAAAATAGAGAAAACCAGCTTGGCTGGAATTGAGGCACTCGGTGCAAGAAGAGTCAGAGACAAAGTTCGAGAGACAGGTTTGCCAAATTGGGCAGGCTCTGGATATCAAGCTAAGGAATCTGAATTTTATTTTTTACTTTTAAAAGATTGTATTTCTTCATGAGAGACACAGAGAGAGGCAGAGGCACAGGCAGAGGGAGAAGCAGGCTCCATGCAGGGAGCCCGATGTGGGACTCGATCCCAGGACCCCGGGGTCACGCCCTGGGCCCGAGGCAGATGCTCAACCGCTGAGCCCCCAGGGGCCCAGGAATCTGAATTTTCTTCTGTAGATAAAGGGGGAACGGACAGTGGCCTACAGTGAGCCGCGAGGCCCCTCGACCCCAGAGCGGTCCCTGTTCCTACAGCCCGGCCTGTCTCCAGGCACTGGTTTGGGAGCCAAGGGTTCCAACCTCTGTCCGTGCTGCCTCCTCCAGACCACAGCTGCTCCAGGAAAGGTCGTGAGAATTCAAAGACCCAAAGCGAGTCCCACATGTGACCCCGCCTGCTCTTGGTTTCACTTTCCCTGCCTACAAGAATGAGCCCATTACCTTTACTTGTCCTAGGAGCAGCGGCCGCCTCTGGCCCGGGCCTGGGGAGGGAAGCTCTCCTGGGCTTTCCGCAGTGCCCGGGGCTGCGTGGAGCTCCGGAGGGGGAGGCCGGCCCCGGGAGGTGGGCGCCCGTCCAGGCCGGCGGCAGCCAGCTCCCCACACCCCTCCGCGCAGGCCAGGCCGCAGGAAGCCGCAGCTGTCGGCCTGTGGGAAGACAGGCACGGGTCCACCTGGCGCTGCTCGGGGTCACGACGCCCGCCCCAGTGACTTCAAACACGCGCACGCACACGTGTCCACGCATGTGCACGGCAGGGGCCTCGGAGGGGGTGACCATGGCCATAGGCCGAGGTGGGTGGAGGCGCCGGCTCCCCTCCCGTCTCCGGCCTCTGTCTTGCCCTCTTGCTCACGCCTTGCTCATCTCTCTCTCCTCCTGCCTGGCTCCCTGACCAGTGGCCTGAGGCCTGACCCCTTCTGCTCTCTCTGATCTTGTCCCCGCCTTCCTCTGTCTTTTCCTCTGGTCCCTTCCACGTGGTGAAGGAAAACCGGCAAAAGTATCCTACCAAGGGCAAAGCGAGGCAGATCCGGGAAGCCGGGGAGCTTGGGCAAATACATAAACGAGCAAACAAAATCCCCTGCTTCATCCAAATACAGAGACCACGCAAGGATGCCAGCCTGAGCGGCCAAGGGGGCAGCGCAGCTCTCCAACTTTGGTATGCAAACCGAAACCTTGCCTTCCTCAACCCCTCCTTCGGCCTGAGACTGCAGGGTGACTGCAGGTTCACTCTCCCGCAACACCCAGGCCGGCTCTGGAGAACTCGGGGTAATAGACTCGAGGAGCAAACTAGGATAATTGCAAGGACAGAAGAACACAAGAGCACAGGGCAGTGCAAGTCGTGGTTTGGAAACATCTCACTCTGGAATGATGAGAAGTGAGGAGTCCTGGCTGGGAATTCAAATGAGCTCTTGCCCCCCTCATCCCCCACCCCCTAGCCGGGCCTCTGGCCTCTGGTCCTGGTCCGGGGCTGGACAGGCCTGTGCTGATCCGCATTCTGTCCACAGTCTGCTTTTAAACCATGGATTTTAGTTCCAAAGATTTGCATTTCTACAGCAGGAGAGGCATAATTCTCTATCCAGAAGTTCAAACTGCGAAGATTCAGGCCCCTAACAAAGCAGCGAATGCTGTTCCCACAGCCAAGGCCTCACTGTGGGCGACGCCAGGGAGCCAGAGGCCTGCGTGAACTTGCGCCTGGTTCTCTGTCCCCATCTAGCGGTGCTTCCCATCTCCAACACCACCTTTTCTTCCAAAAATCATCCTGGGCAGCCCCTCTACTCAACTGGTGACCCCCGGCCTCAAAGCAAACACCTTCTGTTCCCGAGTCAAGCTCCTGACATCTGGACAAGGACACACACCTTACAATCAAGACCATTGATGTGGCCTTGCTGTAACTACAAGCCACACGACGGCCTTTCACTCCTCTGCTTACGACCACCCCACACACACAGCCTCCCTGCGGGGTGCAGAGTAAAAGCCGCAGCCCTTACTGATCTCAGAGGCTTTCCATGATCTGACCTCTGCTTCCTTTCTGACCCCGTCATCCATCACCTGCTCCAGCCACCCTGGACTCCTTGCTCCTCCAACACCCAGGCCATCTGTTTCTTTAGGGCTTTCGCAGCGCTCTTCTCCATGGACCTTTCTCCCCTCACAAGCACAAGTTCACTTTCTCATCTTCGGGTCTTTGTCCCAGAGTCGCCTACTTTAATGTCTCTCTAAATCACTGCTTCCAGGCCGCCAGGGTGGCTTGATCCGTTAAGCACCTGCCTTCGGCTCAGGTCACGATCCTGGGGTCCTGGGATCGAGCCCCAAGGTGGGCTCCCTACTTAGCAGAGAATCTGCTTCTTGCTCTCCTTCTGCCCCTTCCCTGCCACTCATGCTTTCTTTCCCTCAAGTGGATAAATAAAATCCAAAATAAAATAAAATAAAATAAAATAAAGGAAAACCACTGGCTGCTGACCTCCCTCTTGTTCCACCTTTTACCTTAGCAGTTATCACTTCAAGCAAAGGGCATCTTTATTTTTTTTTTAATTTTTATTTATTTATTCATGAAAGACACAGAGAAAGAGAGACAGAGATGCAGGCAGAGGGAGAAGCAGGCTCCATGCAGGGAGCCCGACGTGGGACTTGATCCTGGGTCTCCAGGACCAGGCCCTGGGCCGAAGGCAGGCGCTGAACCGCTGAGCCACCCAAGGATCCCCAACACCTTTATTTTTTACCATCTTTCTCCCAATGGAATGTAAGCTCCACAAAGGTAGGGCTTTTTGTTTCCTTCGCTCACTGATCTGTCCCAAGAACCTCAGCTCATCGTAGGTGTCGAGAAGTGTCTGTTTACTGCCTACATGGACCTAAACGTCGTGTCCCAAGATCACCTACTACTTACAGGTGAATCCTCAAAATGACTGCTCGCCTCAGTTTCCCAGGCCTTCCCACCCCAGACAGTGACGCTTCTATCCCTGTGTGCTGTTCTCCTGAGGGCCGAGCGCCAGGCTCCCTAGAGCCGCCAGTGCTGTCCCTCCCGGGCTCTCCTCACACCCGGAGCCACCACGAGGAGCAGCGCATGCAAGAGAAAGGCCGAAGGCAGGTGAAGCAACCACCCCACCAACAGCATGTTCAAATTTGGACAATGTTTAAATTTTGCCAATCTCAATAAAGTAGGGAGGGAAAGAGTGAAGGATGAAAGGTGTTGGGTGCCTTCGCCAGGTACAGCTCGGTGGGTGGCCCTGGTCAGCACCCGCAGAGAGGGGCCCAGCGGAGCGAATCCCTGCAGAAAGCTGAGCCAGGATGGTGTTGGCCATCGTGACCAGGATGATTCATCTGCTTCCCTGTCCCTTCCATCTCCTCCAAAAGACGAGCAGAAGTCCTGATGACAAGAAATCATACAAAGCAATATTCTAGGCTTTTCTCTCTGTATCTCAGGTTAGAGAAAAAGCTGTTCATGGCACCACCATCGTGGGCTCATCCCAGAATCATGAACCAGAGATGTATGTACACAGGAGCTAAAGGGCAGCTCCCCCTGACATTCATCCGGGTATGACCCGGGTCAGGGCTTTATCGGAGTCGTGAAAACCACGTGGCAAGCAGTCCCATCTACTCTTGGAGTGTGAGGACCGAAGCTTCTTCGTTGCTGAACCTGTTTAGGCAGGTACACTAGCTCCATAGGTATCCACGTCTCTGGGACGTGTAGGTGGAAAGGCACGTACACTTGCTTCACTTCCCCAAGCCAGACGGCGCCCCAGCCCACCCTTAACACAGCAACGGAGCTCTCATGCCAGCAGAGCAGGAGACTCGGTGAGGGGTGCGGGGTCGGGCCATGGAGCCACCTGGTTGGGGAGAGAGGAGAGAAAGGTTCTGATGCAGGTGAGCGGCACCCAGACAGAGAAGGAGGGGATAAGGGAAGGCGGGATGCGAGGTGCTGGGGTCACAGTGGGCGAGGAGGGGCACGGAGTGGGGACCAGGGAGGACAGAGACAGTAGGGGAGGGTACCGGGCATGAGCTGGGAGCCCACACCCAAAGGCTAATTCCTCAGCTCCTGCTGCCCTCCACCGCGACTGCTCCCTGAGGCCAGAGGGCAGCAGCCAGGCGGGGACCCCCCCCCGCAACCCCACAGGCTCCCACCCCTAGGGCTGTGGACGGCTGGTCCCCTGCAGGACCCAGTCCTAGAACAGGACTTAGTGCGCAGCCCGGGCCCCAGGGGGGGCAACCCTGTGACAGGCAACCCCCCGATGGGCAACCCCATCATGGGCAACCCCCTGATGGGCAACCCCGCTACGAGCAACTCCCCATTGGGCAACCCCGTGATGGACAACCCTGTGATGGGCAACCCCACTATGGGCAACCCCGCCACAGGTAACCCCTCGATGGGCAACCCCACAACGGGCAACCCCGCTACGGGCAATCCCGTGATGAGTAACCCCACCATGGGCAACCCCACGATGCGCAACCCCCCGACGGGCAACCCCACCATGGGCAACCCCACCATGGGCAACCCTGCAATGGGCAACTCCGCTACGGGCAACCCCGTGATGGACAACCCTGCGACGGGCAACGCCCCAGTGGGCAACCCCGTGATGGGCAACCCTGCCATGGGCAACCCCGTGATGGGCAACTCCACCATGGGCAACCCCGCCATGGGCAACCCCATGACGGGCAACCCCGTGATGGGCAAGGTCAGCACATACAGAAAGCCCCGCAAACCCCTCAAGGCCTTCGCGCGGGGATCTCTCTGCAGCGTGGCCACCACCTGTCACCGCCACGGCGCCTGCAGGGATGGCCCTGAGAACTGCCACCCGAACCCAGCGCCTGGGAGACCACCTCAGGGAAGCACCCGCGCTGCAAGTACAAGAAGCCAAAGGTTGCTTCTTCCGGTGTGGCCTGTGGCCCCGAGAAAGGGGGCTCGGGAAGTTCAAGCTGCTCCCTGCACCCTTGGACACAGCCCTTCAGCCTTCGGGCCTCCCTCTGTCGCGGTGCGACTCCTCGATGCCACAGGTTACCCCCCTCTGCTGTCTCAGGGCCCTTCCTCGGGCAGGGAGGAGCGCTGAGCTCTGGGAGAGCCGGCCCTGCATCTTCCTGTGGCCATCCCCTCGGGACCTCGGAGTCCTGCCTCTTCCTGGGGCCGTCCTCCCCAACCTCGGGGTCCTGCATCTTCCTGGGGCTGTCCTCCCCAACCTCGGGGTCCTGCATCTTCCTGGGGCTGTCCTCCCCGACCTCAGCCTGGGGGAGCTAGGAGTATGGGTTCCCCCCAGGGCCTCGTAACCTCCCCCCCGACCCCGCCGCCGCATCTTTTCACGGAGGAAAGAAAAGGACAAGGAGGGTAAAGGGTTCACGGGCAGAGCTGTTCCCGTGCGTGTGCCGGAGCCTCCGTGGCCCAAGGCGGAGCGGCGCCCGGGGGGAAGAAAGCAGAGGCCCTGAGGCTGGTGACGGTGCAGGTGCGGCCACGGGAGACAGACCGTGTGAGACAGACCCCGGGGTTTGGGCCTTCTCTGGGGAGGGCACTGAGCTTCCAGAAGGCCTTAAGTAATAAAAGAGCTGGTTAAGCAAGTTGGTAGCAGGGCTGGCCCTGCACCTGGGTCTCCCTCTTCTAAATACAGTACACTTTGTACTTGCCCCTTGGGCCAGAGAGGAGAGCCCCTGCCAGGGGGAGACGTGGCCAAGAGGTCAGCCATGAGGCCGGAGCCCGAGAGCCCTGAGGAGCCAGCTCTGCATCAAGGTCACGACTGGCCGCCAAGCTCCGGGACGCCGGGGACTTGCTTCCCTCTGGGGGGGCCCCCAGCCCATTGCTCCGCGACCTGGGCCGGGCTGCCTTGGGCTACATCCCGTTGGCCTGGAGGCGCGGGGTCAGGGCAGCGTCCCGCTCGGTCCCCTGCTCCGGATCACATTTCCCTTGACCTGCAGGGACTTCCGTGGCCCAGAGCCTGCTGGTCACAAACAGGCTGGTGGCAGCTGCCAGAGCTTCCTTCCTCTGATAACGATCTCTCCTGCCCTAGTGCTTCCCTGGCTCCCCAGGCTGGCAGTGCGCCCAGCTGCAGGGCTCCAGACGTGGAAGTGCCACCTCCCTGGCCCCGCGACAGCCGCAGACACCCTCTCTGGCTCTCTAGTGGGCAGGACTGAGAAGTGCGGCCTCACCCGGCTCTGCTCTGACGGCGCCTACCCCCCCAGCACCCCCAGAACCCCAGCACCCCCAGACCCCAGGCCCGGGGCCTGCGGCCTGACCCGCACCAGCCCCATGCCTACCCTACTATACGGCCGGGTACCTTGTAGGCCACCCCTTCCCAGCTGGGGAGTGTTGTCTTCCTGTCCCCCCCAACCCTCCCCCGACACCGCCGAGGCTCTGCTCCTCACCAGAGTCCCCGTCAGTTCTAGAGCCAGACACAATTGGGTGTAAATCTTGGTGGGCTAGGTCCTCCCGGCTGTGACCCCGAGCAAACAAAGGCGCTTCTCAGCAGCTGGGTTTCCATACAGCGAAACGGAAGTGATCCCACCGACCCAACAGGACTACAGGAAGATTTAGAAATGATATTTATGGAGCTTTAATCAGCCCTCGGCACTGGAGGCATCAATAGCGATCACTAGTAGTAGCAAATAGTAGCCCAGTCACATTCACCTGGGCAAACACCCCCACTCCATCTTCCTTGAGGACCTTCTCCTGCTAGAGGACAAGTCTGCAAGCAGAGTCCTGCTGGGTGGGCTGGGTTGTTTGAGAGGAAGAGAGAAGGTAGGGAGGGGATGGTCAAAAGAAAGAGTGGAACATTGAACAACTCGAGCAGAGCGTGGGGCCAATATGTCGATGAGTCTTGGAAGTGGAGATGCACTAAATACACCTTGTGGCCAAACGCCAAATGACTGAGTATAAAATCTATCTACGCTGTGCTCATTACACTCTACATTTATCACTCTAAATAGATGGTTTCCACTGAGATGCATAGAAAAGCAAGATACTCAGAGGTATTGATTTTTTCCCTTATTCTTTTTTTTTTTTTTTTTTCACAAATCTATATACTTGGGATCCCTGGGTGGTGCAGCGGTTTCGCGCCTGCCTTTAGCCCAGGGCGCGATCCTGGAGACCCGGGATCAAATCCCACGTCGGGCTCCCGCTGCATGGAGCCTGCTTCTCCCTCTGCCTATCTCTCTCTCTCTCTCTCTCTCTCTCTCTCTGTGTGACTATCATAAATAAAAAATTTTTTTAAATTAAAAAAAAACAAATCTCTATATACTCATATAAACATAAATTGTATAAATTGATATTTATCACATACAAATATAAATTACATATATTGGTTTTTTCTTATGGATATTATGGTTTTGAAGGCATCTTTCTCACAAAATTTTGAAATGGCTAAAATAATGTTTTTAATGCATCCTCTCAAAATGGGAAGAATTTCTAAATAAAACTTTTACTTGGGGGATGCCTGGGTGGCTCAGCGGTTGAACGTCTCTGCCTTTGGCTCAGGTGTGATCCTCGGGTCAGGGATCGAGTCCCACATCGGGCTCCCTGCAAGGAACCTGCATCTCCCTCTGCCTGTGTCTCTGCCTCTCTCTCTGTGTCTCTCATGAATAAGTAAGTAAAATCTTTAAAAAAAAAAAACTTTTTCTTGAAAGATTCATGACCTAAATAGTTATTAATAAATAAAAATTCAGCATAATTCAAAAGCAATCTGTGGTGATGGAGTTCAGAATAGTGGTATCTTGGGGAGCTCTAACTGGGAAGGGGTAAGAGGTAAGCTGGAAATGTTCTTTCTTGGTCTGGATATGTTTACTTTGTGAAAACTCATTGAGCTGTACACTTAAGATTTGTGTACTTGACTATATGTAAGTCATACCTCAACAAAAAAGTCCTCCTGAATGTATAGTTCTTAAGAATTATTTTACTTAACATGATAAATGCTAATCTATGTTTGCATCTATGTTTACATCATATGATTAAATATATAGATAGAATTAAATATAAATACATAAATAAATATATAAAATTAAAATATAATCTAATTTCTGTTGTTATGCCTTATACTATTTTTTTAATTTAATAGTACTTTATATTATTCATTAAATTGTTATAAGTACTTTTGGCTCAAAAAGTATATAAGGTTCTTCTTAAAGTTATCCAGGCTAGGGCAGTCCAGGTGGCTCAGCAATTTAGCACCGCCTCAGCCCGGGGCCTGATCCTGGGGACCCGGGATCGAGTCCCATGTCCGTCTCCCTGTGTGGAGCCTGCTTTTCCCTCTGCCTCTCTCTCTCTCTCTATCTCTCGTGAATAAATAAATAAAATCCTTTAAAAAAGGTTATCCAGGCTAATACACTATCACTTATTACATATTAACTATCAACTAATTTTCTTATTTTATGTGAAAATTCATCATCATTTTATGCATAATATAAGCCTTGACAACCACTAATTATTAGGGCATTTTCTTAAAATAATAAATGTGCATTTATACTTTTACTGACTGATTGAATTTCAACATTTAAAAAAGCTCATAAGGAAAATTTCACTCCCAAGTTTCACCTAGAATGCTAATATTCGAAAGTGATTCAGATATTAAAAATGAATCAAAATAACTTGCATTGTTCTCATTACTGATGCTTTAGCTGATTAGGTTTGACAGTCAACCATTCTTTCACATGACCTTGCCACAGCTGAGTTGAGAGATGCCAAGAATAGTGGTGAAATAAGCATTTGGCTATTCAGCTTTCCAAAAGTCAAAGGTGAGATCTGAAGTGAATAACAGGTTTGGGCCAATTACCAAGGCTGGCAGAAGCTTGATGCATTCCTACCTGAAACTGGAAGGATGGAGAAAGGAAGCTGATTAGTTATTTAATATTTCTGTTTCTGGAGGTGGGAGCTTCAAGCGGGGAGGAAAGCATGCAGGGGAACATTACCCAGCCTTGTGGAGGTGGCTTTAAAGAAAATTGTTTCAACCTAGGCCTAAGGAGCAGAAATGGAGTCCAGTATGGGGCATCTGGGTGGCTCTGTCGGTTAAGCATCCAACTCGATTTCTGCTCAGGTCATGATCTCAGGGTCATAAGATGAAGTCTCACATCAGGCTCCTCACTGGGCATGGAGTCAGCTTAAGATTCTCTTTCTCCCTCTCCCTCTGCCCTCCCACCCGCTTGCATATGCACATTCTCTAAGAAAGAAAGAAAAAGAAGGAAAGAAACAAAGAAACAAAGAAAGAAGAAAGAGAAATGGAGTCCCATAAAGAACATAACCCAAGAACTGGTGCTAGAGCTCACTTGCTTCCCTACAGACCTTTCACATGACCCTGGTTTCCCAAAGTCTCCATACTCTGAAGTAAATGACCCATAGACACTGTGAAGAGGGCCAACTGAGTAAATGTGAAGACAAGTGTCCTGATCTCAAGGGCAGAATGTGGGAAGAGGAGATGCCCTTGAGATGAGGACCCTTCTCTACACATTGATTCACAGTGTCGGTGGCCCTCTTCATAGTATCTACGGCCGTAGGGGATAACCCTAGTGCTAGGGCAGCAGAAAACATACCAACAGCAATAATGTCCAGCCTTTCCTTTGGGAGAGCCTAGGCCCATTATTATGCTCCTGCGTGACTAAGCTTCCAAAAGGACTTTGAAGACTATAGAGTCTCACTCTTTCAAAGGTCTCCTCCTACCCTCATCCCACCATGGAAGGTAGAAAGAAGGTAAGGCTCTGGCCAGGTGTTTACCTGTGTAGGACTCCAAAGCCAGTCAGCCTGGGAGCATGCATGAAGCCAGAGGAGTATGAGGAAACATCACTAACGGGGCCTTGTAGGAAGCTCATAGGTCTCAAGAGGGGAGGTACAGAAAGATGTGTCCCCATAAAGGAAATAGATTTTATGATAGAAAATCCTCAAAAAAAAAAAAAAAAAGAAAGAAAGAAAGAAAATCCTCTTGATGGGGAGATCAGAATTTCCTCATCTCTATAAAGGTAACCTACTTCATAGGAGTATTAAGTAGATTAAATGTGACAACATATTTAAAGCACTTAGTACAGTGGCTGGCATGTAGAAAAAGTTCAGGGGGTGTTATCATATTTATTACTGTGGTGTCAAATGTTGGGTCGCCAAACCTGTGATGGATGGAACAGGCCTGACTTCCGTGACAGAAAAACAAAGGGTTTAAACAGAGTCCAAAAAAAAAAAAAAAAAAAAAAAACCAAAACAGAGGCCAAACTCCTCCTTAGCCTCCCTTTGCCAAAAGTAGTTCCTAGCCAACAATGGATAAAATAAAGCTCAAGGTCAGACAAAGAGAACCATGTGCATTATCTGTCTAGGTAAAGCAATTTGGAGTGGGGTGGGGTAGGGGGCAATGCTTTTAACTGGAGCAAAAATGGGGTGGGGGGCTGCTAAATGGAGTATTTTTGTTCAGACTATTTAAGGGTTGATGTTTTGTCTTGTTTTCCCAGCTCTACCCTCCATGAATCAAAAGATATAAAAAAGGCAGAGGATTTAGGGCCAGTAACTTTTGAGAGTGTCCTCCAGGCCAGCTCCTCTCCAAAGGGTTCAAGTATCGCAGCAGTTAATGGAGGGAAGTTTCTAGAGACATTTCTAGCCTCCCCTCCTGAGACATTTAAATCAGTCCTCGGGTGAGTTTATTATGCCCTTGCCTCCATCGTGGACCTCTTACATTATTCCCACTCTCAAATTCAGCTCCTTCTCCTACTTTGTCTTCCATTACTCAAAACTGCCACCAGTGCCCATAGCTCGTGGTCTTCTCCGGCTCTCCAGCGGACTGCTTGCAGGGGTAAAGCACCAGAGCTGTCACTTTCTACCGTCTCCACACAGAAACTTAGTTGAGCTTACACATTTAAAGCATAAACTGACCTGGTGTAAATTAGTACAGATTCCTGCTCGGGCCACGGTATTTAGCACAACAGAGATCTACACGTCTGCAAAGCTTTAGACTCTTTAGGCAGATATTCATAAAATTAAAATGTTACAAGAGACTGTATCCACTGACCTCAGAGGTCATCTAGTCCAGCCTTCCCCATTTTGCAAATGAGAAAAGTAAGACCCAGAGGACTTAAACACCTTGTCCAAGAACACATGGCTAGTTTAAGTAAGTATTCAGGTTTCTTGAACCAGTCCAGTGATATTTCCAAACTAACATCCTAACTAATTGTCCCAGATGGATCTCAGACATTTTCCAAGGTCAAATTCACTATCCACGGGTTGGCAAGTCAATCTACAAATGGGCAGATTCCCGGACTTGAGACAAAGCATGTTCATCCAAGAGTGTTTAGTGTCCCTAATCCTGACGTGGGATTACATTACATTTCTACCTCTCACTCATGGACCACATCCCCTTCACCTGAATGTTCGTATTGTGTCAGTGAGAGGGGAACAAAATAGTAACCAAAGACTTGGTTATAAACTAGTCAAGCAGGTCCTTGGGCCACGCCACTGGCTGTTGGAGACACGAATGGGGCACGCAACAACAACAAAGGTCTTCACTTTCTATCTGCTATTTGGGACCAGGGTGAAAACATTTGGTGGACCTCCAGGTGGGCCTGAGGCATCCCAAAACATTTTATCTTTGGTAAGGGTCGCCATTCTTTACCTTCAAAGTTGGTGCTTCCGGGGCTGGGTTTTCATGGTCAACTAGAGCCCACAGAGCAATGCGTCTCAGACTTTTCTCTAAAGTGCTACTAATGGCAGAAGAGAATTCATTAAAAGACCTAAAGTCATGCCCAGAAAGCATGAGCCCTGTCTGAAGCCTCCTTCTTTCACTTAACTATATTTTTAGAATAGCCATGTGCATAAATGTGTTATATGCTATCCTAAAATTTTGTTTTTGGGTAATAATAGATCAGTGCTGATTTCCTGGTTTGGATGACTGCGCTGGGCTGATGTAGGCAAGGGTACTTGTAATTAGATACTCACGTTAGTCTTTTTTTTTTTTTAAGATTTTATTTATTTATTCATGAGAGACACAGAGAGAGGGAGAAGCAGAGACACAGGCAGAGGGAGAAGTAGGCTCCATGCAGGATTGAGGGGACTCAATCCCGGGACTCCAGGATCATACCTGGTCTGGAGGCAGGCGCTAAACTGCTGAGCCACCCAGGGATCCCTAGATACTCGCTTTAGTCTTAAGGAATAATGACACATCATGTCTGTAACCTACTCTCATATAGTTCAGATATGTTAGTCATTAGGGAATCTGGTTGAAGCATATAGGGGAGCTCTGGGTACTCTTTCTGAAACGTACATATAATTTGACATTACTTTAAAGCAAAACTTTTTTTTTAAGCAAAACATTTTAAATTGTGGGATGCATGGGTGGCTCAGTGGCTGAGGGTCTGCCTTGGGCTCAGGTGGTTATCCCGGGATCTTGAGATCGAGTCCTCCATCGGGCTCCCTGCGAGGAACCTGCTTCTCCCTGTGCCTATGTCTCTGCCTCTCTGTATGTGTCTCATGAATAAATAAACAAAATCTTATTTAAAAAAAACAAAACAAAACATTTTAAATTGTAAAAAAAAAAAACCAACCTGTAATTTATTTGAATTTTTCAATAAGTCCCATCATACAGTTTGTTTCTTTTTTAATTTTTTTAAATTTATTTATTCATGAGAGACACAGAGAGAGAGAGAGGCAGGGACATAGGCAGAGGGAGAAGCAGGCTCCATGCAGGGAGCCCAATGCGGGACTCGATCCCAGGACCCCAGGATCACGCCCTGGGCCAAAGGCAGGCACTAAACCGCTGAGCCACCCAGGCGTCCCCCTTTTTTTTTTTCATATAGTTTTATTCTATGTAAAAGTAATGCTTTAAATTACTTCCTCTTCCCCCAAAATAATTTCAGGAAAATAGACGTCTATCTTGTGTTTTTGTACACCCGGCACACATCTGCATTCGGTCAAGGGTAGAAGTCCACGGGCCTTAACGGGATTTTCCTTAGCTTACTCTCCGTGGATCTGAGTCTCTGCCCAGTATTTCTCTTCAAGAACTGGGTGAGGAAGATAATAAGATAGTTAGGGGGCAAGGGCAGTGCGAAGGTCCTTCACATGTGAAGAAGAAAGACTGAGAGAAACCAGACGTAGGGCATTGGAACAGTAAGTGGGACACAGAAGCCCCTCAGCAAATACTAGCTAGGGTCATTTTTACCACTGTCGGTTTTGTCATCCGTGGGGGGTGTGGGTGCTGCGCAGGCCCTAGTAAGTCAAAGACCACAGGACGCATAGGAGGGGAGCCCCCTGCCTCAGCTCTGGTTGGGCTGATGATTACCCACTGTGGTTCTTGGGGACAGATACCATCGTTAGGGGGCAGGGGGACAGTCTGTCTGCTGAGGCAAGAGCAGCGTGGGCCTGGGCCCCGGAGAAGGCCCCGAACCGCCAGCCAGGCAGGCGGAAGGGGACTGCACGGGCTCCGCAGCAGGGAGCTCACAGGGCTTGGGGAGGAGTGTGGCCCTGCAGTTCCCAGGAGCCCAAGGCTCAGAGGTCAGAGCCTGGACCAAGGTCATGGCCATGCGCCTCCGGAGCTGGGGCCCTCTTGGAGGAGACAGTCCCCGTGTGACAGTTCCCCTGCCGCAGCCACAGCTGCCTGCCAGTCGCCGGAGGAGGAGCGCGGAGGGGCCAGGCAGGGGGACCGTCCCCCAGCCTGCAGTCTCCCCATCCTCGCCTTTGCCCCCGGCCCCTCCGGCCTCAGCCCCCTCCCGGCTTCCAGGCACTCACTGTGCACCCTTCTCTTCCTTTCCCTCTTCTTTCTCTCTAAATATTCCCAGTCTCCAGTTCATTTTCCACTTAGCCCTGCAGTGAGGTTCCACTGCCAGGCCGGCCAAAGCCGGGGCGGTGGGGACCACTGGAGCCGTAAGTGCTCCTCCCGGCCACCTGTCCTGGCTCCAGGTGGCCCAAGTTAGCTGATAACCACCCAAGGCCCGAGCCCAAGCTGGGCCCCCAGTGGCTGAGGTTAGGGTCCTCGGGCCCCCGGGGGTTCTAGTTCAGGCCTGCGTGCCAGCCTGTCCCCACCTTGGCGCCTAGGGCCACAGCGCTTCCTGTCGCACCCGCAGAGCCCGTGGCTTCCAGGTCGTGGTCACAGCCGCACCTCTGCACACCAGCTCTAAGAACGGATCCTACCATTGCCCTCCAACAGCTTCTGGAACAATCTCCCGCAGGATGAGAACTGTGCAGCCCAAGTTGCCCTCCCCGCTCCCGCTCACTCGTGCAGGCCCGGCCCCCGCCAGCCCGGCCTCCAGAGCCCCATCCTCCGCAGCTGGAGGGCCAGGCCCGGGAGCCACAGACCGCGCTCCAGGGCTGCCCTCTACCTCCGGCCCCCTCGGCCCTCAGCCACCCTCCCTAGGCTGGACGAACTGGCCTGTAGAGCCCCTCCCCGTTCTCTCGCTCTCCTCTTCCTTTTTTTTTTTTTTAAAGATTTTATCTATTTATTCACGAGAGACCCACAGAGAGAGGCAGACACCCAGGCAGAGGGAGAAGCAGGCTCCATGCAGGGAGCCCCACGTGGGCCTCAATCCCGGGACCCCGAGGTCACGTCCTGGGCTCAAGATAGAGGCCCAACTGCTGGGCTGCCCAGGGGCCCCTTGCCCTTTCCTCTTCTGAGCCACCTCAGGGCCTGTGGAGCCTCTGCTTCTGTTCTAGCCTGGCTGCGAGCACTTGGATGGTTCTTCTCGTCTCACAGCGTTAGTTCGGGGGCGTCTTAGGGGCTCCACGGCTGTTCCCCCTGCAGCTGCAAACGAGGAGCATTCCGAGAGGCAGCACAGTCGCTCAGCGGCCCCCTGAGCCTGCGAAGCGCGGGAGCCCCCATTCCTGTCGCACGGGTTTCCCACACACGTAGGAATCCCACAACGAGTTAGCACAAGGTTCCCAACTGCGCGGTCCTTTGGGGGGAACGCCAAAGGAGGCCAGGCTCCGGAGGGCCCGGCCTGGGGTCCAGCTGAGCAGGACGGCTCACGCCTGTGATCAAGCTCCGGAAAAGGAGTAAAATCTGAGGGACGGCTCGCAGGGAACAGAGGGGAAGCAACAGTAGAATTGAAAAGAGCGAAACATGTCCAGGAGACCAAAGGAAGACTAGCCTGTTGGAATAGAAGGTGGTCACCAGGTGGCTCTCAGCTCGTAAGGTAACTTACATAAACAGGAAAGCAGTGTGGCAGAAACATGATGTAATTTTGGAGCCAGCCCCACCTCATTTTCAATCTCACTTACTAAATCTGGGGCTTTAACCTCTCCAAGCCTTAGTTTCCTTTTCTGTAAAATGAGGGTGGTAACAGGGACCACTGCTTTATCAGTAAATCACATATATAGCACGATGCCAGGGCGCCTGTGCGGCTTGGTCGGTTAAGCATCTGCCTTGGGCTTGGGTCATGATCCCCGGGTCCTGGGACCGAGCTTCCCATCAGGCTCCTTGCTCAGTGGGGGGCCGCTCCCCCTCCCCCCCTCCCCCTGCTCATGCTCACTTGCTTTCTCCTTATCTCTCCGTCAAATAAATAAAATCCTTTAAAAAAAAAAAAGAGCCAGGCTTTATAAATAAATAAATAACACCATGCCCTAACACACAACAAACACTTTTTTAAAATTTTATTTATTTATTAGAGATTGAGAGAGCATTGTGCATGCACACACTCGTGAGTGGGGGGGGCAGAGGGAGAGGGAGAGAGAATCTCAAGCTGACTCCCCATTGAGCTCAGAGACTCAGGAATCCTCCCAGGACCCTGAGATCATGACCTGAGCTGAAATCAAGAGTCAGATGCTTTAACTGAACTGCCCGGGCGCCCCATAAATACTTCCCTACGCGATAGCTATAATTCTTGACAAAGTTCGTATCACTGCGCCAAGCAGAGCTTCATGAAATGGTGGCCAGTGGTATCCTTTCCTTCTGCTGCTGTTGGCTAGCCCTACGCTGAGTGGCCCCGAACGTAGCACTGTGCTCAGCACCCCCGTACCATACTAGACACCTTAACACTTCACCACATTGAATATATTTAATATATATATTCCTCATCCGATATCATTCTTGCAGAAATGTATCTGCAATGGTATTTAAAGCCTCACTTTTGAAAATGACTCCAAACCATTTGTCACTGGTACTGCTCCTTCTGCAATTGTAGTACTTGACAATTCCTGTAAAATGAGAAAATCTAACCTAAGACTGTTTTGCAATGTAATAAACTTTTTATGAGTGCCAAATTGCAAAATAAATGAAGCCAACTTTGTTGGTGGGAACAGGTAAGGACATATTTTACAGCTGATGTTGAAGTTTACTGTTCCTGTGTTGGAGCCAATATAGTTTTCTTCTCCGTCTCCAACAGCGTAGGCCCTTTGAAAACCTCTCGGACCCAAGGCACTGAGCCTCCGATGCTTGATGGATGAAAGAGTCCTGGGATTGTGGCAGTTGGGAAGGGTTATGATGAATGCCCAGGATCAAACACAAAGGAACCCCTTTCTCAGGCCTGCCTGACTGGGACTGGCCAGCTGCAGGGTCACTTACCCAGCTGAGGGAAAGCATGTTTGCAACTTAATTGGATTCCGAGCTTGCAAAGTCTGGGGTCCATCAACCTGCTCAGGACACAGTGTTTATGCCAGCCCTGGGCTCCCGCTGTCTTCCCCACCCTCTCACTCCAAAGCCAGGAGGCTTGGCTCTGCAACCTTTAATGAATAATCACTTGGTGATCCTCCCGTCCCCATGGGAGAGGCTCAGCTGGGAGCCTGCAAAAGAGAAATGACTTCCTGGACAAATATGTATATATATTTGCTCCCTGGGGCCCACATCAACTGTTGGCTGGAAAATCAATGTTTTGTTAGCTTTGTGGGGAGGAGTGTGTGAAGAGATCCCTGCTGTGGAAAAGGTAAGTGGTTTCCTTTCTGGCAATGCAGACCCTAGGAGCCTCCGAGATTTTTGCCACTTTGAGGAGCATTTTATCTCAAAGGCAGTGAAGTCACACAAATCGCAGAGGTTGAGATGCTGGATGGGATCCAAACCGGCAACACGGGCCTGAGGTGCTGGGGCCCAAGCAAGTGTCCCAACTGCAGTCCTTTGCTTCATCCCTTGACAATTGTTGCAATATCCCCTTACTGCTGGTAATAAAACTTACTAAATATACATGTAGGGGCGCCTGGGTGGTGCGGTGGGTTGGGCATCCCACTCTGATTTGTTTCAGCTCGGGTCGTGATCTCAGTGGGGGGAGATTGAGCCCCATGTGGGGCTCTGTGCTGGGCATGGAGTCAGCTTGGGACCTCTCCCCTTCTCCCTCTGCCTCCATCTCTAAAGTAAATAAATTAATCATATATATATATATATATATGACTATATATACATATATACCTATATATACATATATATATATACTCAAATAATTATTTGGGTTTTTTTTAATCTTTGAAGTTTTTGTTTATTTTTTTATTTTAAGTAATCTCTCCAACCAACGTGGAGCTTGATCTTGTGACCCCAAGATCAAGAGTCATGTGCTATTCCAAGTGAGCCTCCAGGCACTCTTCAAATAATTCTTTGAAAATGAAACTATGAGGGACGCCTGGGTGGCTCAGCGGTTAATGCATCTGCCTTTGGCTCAGGGCGTGATCCTGCAGACACGGGATGGAGTCCCATGTCGGTCTCCCTGCGTGGAGCCTGCTTCTCCCTCTGCCTGTGTCTCTGCCTCTCTCTGTGTGTCTCTCATGAATAAATAAATAAAATCTTTAAAAAAGAAAGAAAATGAAACTGTGAAACACCTAATTTCAGGGAATACTAGTGTCATTTAATAAATAAAAGTAAAAATAAGTGTAATGGATGTCATCCAATTTTTAAGTTTTCTTAAAAAGCACCATTGATTTTTTTTACTTTTTTAAGGTTTATTGATTTATTTGAGAAAGATAGCATAAGCAGGACAGAGGACGAGGGAGAAGCAGGCTCCTCACTAAGCAGGGAGCATTGATAGAGATTCGATCCCAGGACCCAGGATCATGACCTGAGCCCAAGGCAGACACTTAACTGACTGAGCCACCCAGGCCCTTTAACTTTTTAATTATTATTATTTCTTAAGTAATCTCTACACTCAACGTGGGGCTTGAACTCACGACACTGAGATCAAGAGTCGCCTGGTTCCCCAACTGAGCAAGCTGGGTGCCCTGGTGTCATCCAATTTTTTTAGAAATTCTATCCCGATATTGTTTTCAGCTGCAGATTCAGCCTGACATCGGTGATGTCTATTGGGAAGGGGCAGAGGGACGCCCGGGGGGCTCAGCGGTTGAACGCCTGCCTTTGGCTCAGGGCGTGATCCTGGGATCCAGGGATCGCGTCCCACATCCGGCTCCCCATGAGGCACCTGCTTCTCCCTCTGCAGGGAGAGTCTCTGCCTCTGTGTGTGTGTGTCTCATGAATAAGTAAATAAAACCTTAAAAAAAAAAAAAAAAAGAAAGGTGGAAAGGTGGAGAAGGATTTCCCTCCTTGGTGTAATAGGAGACTTCCTCGTCCGTGTTATCCCAAGGCTCAGGAGAGCATTCTGGAAGGCCTGCTCCTGCCCTGCCCAGGCGGCAGGCAGCGGACAAATCACTGAGCTCTGCCTCGGGGAGCCGCTTAGTCCCTGGCCCCGCCTGGCCCCATACCAAGGGCAGCCTGAGAGTCGGAAAGCGCCTGACCCAGGTGGCTCCGGAGGGGCAGGTGCTCTTCCTCGAGCTCCTGCCCGCCCCCCACCAGTTGCATGGGGAGTCCTGGGGTTCCCAAGGCCTCTCCGGGCCCACCCTGTGGCCTCCAGGACGGCCTCCCACAGGGCAAAAGGCCGGCGCACCTGCTGGTGGGGGGGGGAACGGTCCCCTTCCTGGAAGTGACACTTTTTCCAGCTTCAGTGAGAAACAAGGCCACAGAGCAGAGAGGAGCGGGCCTCCCTCACGCATGGCTCCCACGCGGCCGCAGCCCGCTGCCTCCAAGACCAGCTGCCTGGGACCCGACTGGGCGTGTGGGAGGAATCGGGGCGCAGGAGGGTACGGGCACTGACTGTCACTGGCTCGGGCCCTCCAGCTGGGCTCTGCGGGGCGAGTCCCGGAGTTTCTGTGTCTCAGTTTGCTCAGATATTGAAAAACGTATTCATACTTGCTTCATAAAACTCTTATGAGGGGTAAACAATATAAGTATTTATGGGGGGCATAAAAAGGCACATTATCTGCTGGGACTGAACCATAAAATGCAGGTTCTTAAATACCTGAGGCCGTAGAAGCCTGGCAATAACTGCCTTAGGGTCTGAGATTCTTGGAGGGGCCAACAGGGCCCCAATCCCGTGGTGTCCTACTCTCCCTCTGTGCCACTGCTCCCGAGGCGAGAGGGCAGCAGCCAGGGTGGACCCTCCCCCGGCTGGGTCCCCGTCACGGGCCCTCCGCCCGGTGGTCTGAAGCTCAGCCGGTGCAGCCCAGGCTGCAGGGATGCAACCCCGCAATGGGCAACGTGGGCAAGCACAAAACACTACACAAAACACTGCACAAAACACTGATCCTTCTCCAGCGTGGCCGCCACCTGTTGGGCCCCCACGTGGCCTGCAAGGAAGGCCCTGGAAACCGCCACCTGAGGGGCAGCCTGGGTGGCTCAGCAGTTTAGTGCCACCTTCAGCCCAGGGCATGATCCTGGAGACCCGGGATCGACTCCCACATCGGGCTCCCTGCATGGAGCCTGCTGCTCCCTCTGCCTGTGTCTCTGCCTCTCTCCGTCTCTGTGTCTCTCATGAGTAAATAAATAAAATCTTAAAAAAAAAAAAAAAAAAAAACTACCACCGAGCCGAGGGCCTGTGTCCATAACTACATGCAAGCTCATCTCAGGAGGCACCCAGACTGCTGTGCGAAGAGAAGCAACTGGTGACTCCTTGTGTCATGGCCTGCGTCCCTCCACAACAGAAAGATGGCTTGGCCCCGGCTGGTGTCAGCGGAGCCCTGTGCACTTGGATAATACTGCCTAAAGTCAGGTGTCCCCGCATCCCCGCCACCCCTGCCCCTCCCCAAGCTCTGCAGACTCCAGACATCGCTGCTGAATTTCCACCCTTGAGTCCTTGACTAATGCTTACCCTCTTTGCAAATACCACTTCCCTCCCACACACCCAACTTCACATACTCTTAATTCCTTAGGGGTTTTATGGATGCTCTGAATGATGGGGAAGGCGGAGTCCTCTTTAGCCCTTGTCTGCTGCTTATGTTGCTTTCTGAGTATGATACCATGTGACTCTTCCAGGGTCAAGCACTAAGGATCTCAGCAAGGATGGATCCAGATTCAGGGGCGGGGGTGGGGGTGGGGGGCTACGGCAGGTCTCCAATTTTGGAGACCCTCTTCAAGAAAAGGAATATAAAATTGCAAATGCCAACTGAGTCAGGGCCTTGGAGGGCTGTGTTTGGACAGTTCAGAAGGATCCAGGTGGAGGAGATCATCTCAGGGAAAAAAGCAGGATCTGCCTGGGTTCCCTGCACTGGACCAAGGTGTCTGGTTTTGCTGCAATAAAGGACCCTGCTCTTTCCCACTGAGTGCGTGTTAGCATCCGGGGGGAAGTAAGGAGGTTTGGAACCGGCTTCTTGCCTCTCAGGCAGGAGGGAGTGTGCAGCAGCTCGAGCTGCTAGGGCTTGGAGGCACGGCAAGGTCTGTCCCCACCCACCTGAGGACCACCTGGTGCTCCCGCCGCACTTGGGGCAGAGGAAGGGGAGAGAGAGCGGTTGTGCCCCGAGTGCCAGTCAGATCTGAGGCCTGTCCTCCCTTGTCTGGCCTCGTGCCTCACTGATGCAACCCAGAGCAGGAGCCTCAGGTTTCTGAAGTGAGTCTCTGTCCCTTGGGAATTCAGACTCGGGACTTTCCCTGAATGCTGGCCTGGTCCTCATTAGTGCTTCTCCAATGGAAGGAGCAGTTTCGTCTGCAGTCAGCCACAGACCAATGCTTTCATAACATACAATAAAGTGAATTATTAGAAAAACAAAATAGAACATGTACATGTAGAAAACACAAAGCCAAATTTCTTATTATTGGATCCAGTTAACATAAAATCGCTCTATCAAATCGGCCTGAAAGTTTCTCGATGCTTCCTCTCAATTTCCCTCCTTTTCCTATTAGGCGCTCTGAGGCAAATGCACGTGGTGCACACACGTGTGCACATAAGTACCGACGTGAGGCCCACGTGCACGGGCTCACACGCGCGCACATGCGAACACACGCACACTCAGCAGCCAGGTAGGCCCTGTCCTTCCCTCCACCAGCCCTGTTTCCTTCCCATATTTACAAGGACGTTTGCCCCGGCGGATCAGAGCTCAGGATGAGCAAAGGGCATCTGGTGAACCTTGAGGAGGCAGAGGAGGCAGGGACTCCAAAAGTTCTGACTCCTAGTGCCTTCCCTGCCTTCTAGAAGAGAAAGGCTTGCGGCGGAGCTCCCTGCGACCTGCCCACCCCAAGTCCGGCAGTCCCAGCCCCCGCCCCGCGCGTCCTGCCGCCGCCGCCCCAGTGTTCAGGGCCAACCAAGGAGGACTCTGGACGACCCCCTCCCACCCCCTGGCTCCCGAGCCGTGGGCGCAGCTTCCTCTGTCTGCACCGGGGGCATTGCTCAGAGGCCTATTCTTAGCTCTCCGGAGTAACTTGATAGCATCCGGGCTTCAACTGCCATTCACCTGCCCCCGAGAGCACCCCCCACCTCGGGGTCCCAAGGGCCAGGCATCTACCTGCATTACCAGCCCCCCCCCCGCCCGCGCCCCCGTCAGCGTCCCGCATCTTAAGAAAAGCCCTGAGGGCTGAGCTCCTGCCCCGCTGGGCGCACCCAGCCGGGGCTGCTGGGACCATCCCGCCCCACCAGTCGGTCCTTATCTAGGAGACACCTGTATGAACTCGCTCTTTTCCGTTCCTGTTTCTCCGGTAAGTCACCGTCTATCCCAGGTACCGCCTGAAGAGGGCACAGAAGTTCTTGGGTTTTCTTTTCTCCAACTATCCCGGGTTCCCCGCACGGGAGGGCACAGGACGGTTCTCCGGGGCGTGAGTCGGGGCGACACACACTCCAAAGCCGCTGAGGTCAAGGCTTCCTTACCTAGCCTGGGAGGCCAACAGAACGGCTGCAAAGCACCGGCCAACGAGCGCAGAAAGTACAACGATGGAGAAAGTGGAGAAGGTCCAGGCAAACAGATTCGACGTTTGCTCCTGCCTCCCCCAGGGCTTCATCATCCCAACTAAGCCACCATCTTCCGTTAAACACAGATCCTCCTGTCACACGCGTCCGCGTGCCACCAGGCCTGTCCCCAGAGTCGGGCAGCAGCAGGAGAAATTTGACCAGTCAACAGCTGGGAGACTGGTGGCCCCAGGAGCTGGAAGAAACGTGGAAAGAATTCAGATAAATCCTTCAATAGAGGAATTACATCCAAACAAGTTGTATAGCAACCTGGGTAGGAGTTTCTAACTTCCGTGTGTGTAGGTGGAGGATTCAGATGAAGTGTAACTTGAGCCTAGGAGGCCGTGGACTGTGCAACCGGCCCCTTGGGGCAGCAACGACACGGCAGCCGTGGAAGAGGGCTCTGTGGGTTAGCTGGGGCCTGAGGGGAGCTGCCCAGGAGCCTTGGGACAAAATCTCTGCTGGACCACTGAGGACATGTTTCCAAAAAGTCACTTGGGGAGGGGCTCCCCAGCCACCTAGGATGACATGGTTCTCTTAGTGGGTAAGTTTGCTTTAACGTCCAGAAATTTTAAAATTAGGGATGGAAATATTTAAAACAAACACATTGCATTAATATATTTGTATTAAGAAATTTGTGCATACTTGGTGTTCTAGGTATTTGCGGTATTTTTAAAAAATTAGTCTGTTAACAGGAGTTAATTGGCCTTACCGTTTTATTTTATTTTTTTAAGATTTTATTTATTTATTCTTGAGAGACACAGAGAGAGAGAGAGACGCAGAGACACAGGCAGAGGGAGAAGCAGGCTCCACGCAGAGAGCCTGACATGGGACTCAATCCCGGGTCGCCAGGATCATGCCCTGGGCCGAAAGCAGGCACTAAACCGCTGAACACCACCCCCGCCCCGGGCTGCCCTGGCCTTACAATTTTAATTTAAAATACGTGATTGGGGAACGCCTGGTGATTATTAAAATGTACTTGTTTCTAAGTTAAGTATAAAAGCTTAAAGGGGTGCCTGGCTGGCTCTGTCAGTAGAGCATGCAACTCTCTCTTGATCTTGGGGTTGTGAGTTCAAGCTCCACATTAGGGGCAGAGACTACTTAATAAATAGATATACAAATAAATGTGGTTTTTTTTTAATAAAGACTTAAGGAAGAACTAGGCTTCTGATCTGCATCTTTATTTTTTTTTAAAGATTTTATTCATCCATTTGACAGAGAGGAGTGAGCACAAGCGGAGGGGAGCAGCAGGCAGAGGGAGAGGGAGAAGCAGATGCTACTGCTGAGCACCCTGGGATCATGACCTGAGCCTAAAGCAGATGCCTAACTGACTGAGCCACCCAGGCACCCCTGATTTGCATCTTTAATATAGGGAACATAAATTTAAAACTTGGGGGGGGGGGGCCTGGGTGGCTCAGTCGGTTAGGTGTCTGCCTTCGGTCAGGTTGTGATCCCAGGGTGCTCAGTGGAAGCCTGCTTCTCCCTCTCTCTCTGCTGCTCCCCCTGCTTGTGCTCATTCCCTCTGCCAAATAAATCAAATCTTTAAAAAAACACTTTTTAAAAAAATTTATTTATTCGTGATAGAGAGAGAGAGAGAGAGAGGCAGAGACACAGGCAGAGGGAGAAGCAGGCTCCATGCAGGGAGCCCGACACAGGACTCGATCCTGGGACTCCAGGATCACGCCTTGGGCTGAAGGCAGGTGCTAAACCACTGAGCCACCCAGGGATCCCAAAAAAACCTTTTTTTAATTTAAAAAGCCAAGGTAGCCCTCTGAGTATTTTTTCTGGGAACTAAAAGGACATTGTAAAAACTCACATTAACAAGATCAGCCGGTTCCCTGAACCGTTTGCAACCACACAGTGAACGGTGAGCTTCTGGTCGGCCTGCCACTGTGCCCTGCCCACCGCTCCTAAGCCCTGGGGGTGGCACTGACTCACGGAGCACCGATGGCCGGGCTCAGGGCCACACTGCTGCTGGCGGGCGCAGAACACGGCCGCCGTGCAGAATCGCCCGGTGCCCTCCCCTCTGCCGGGTGGCTCATCCTGTGACTTGCAAGCTGGAGAAAACACGGACGGACAGATGGACAGGGAGCAGGGCTTCCCTGAGGCCAGCACGGCAGCAAAATCCACTCCAAGGAAACTCCAACTCAGGGACCCTGGTTGAGGCTTCATCTCAACAGGGCGTTTCCTCTCTGGCCAAATTTAGAGTTTTAAGACTACATTTTACCAGGCAGGTGACTTTTGAAAAACCAAAACCCCAAACCAACAGATTGTTAGGCAACTGGTTCTTTCAATAAATCGGGCTGCTTGCCTGGGAGAGAGAGAGAGAGGGAGAGAGAGAGAAAACAACAACACCCATCAGGGCAGCCCAGGGGGCTCAGTGGTTTAGTGCCACTTTCGGCCCAGGGCGTGATCCTGGGATCCCGGGATTGAGTCCCACGTCGGGCTCCCCGCATGGAGCCTGCTTCTCCCTCTGCCTGGGTCTCTGCCTCTCGTTCTCTCTCTCTCTCTCTCTCTCTCTCTGTCTCTCATGAATAAATAAAAACTAAAATCTTAAAAAAAAAGAAAAAAAGAATGAGTGGAGTATGGGCAGAGGCCTGGAGTAGACAATGAGCCCAGCAGAGGAGATGTCAAGGAACTGGAGAGCAATGCGGGGGCACAGGCCGCACGGTGGGGGTGGGGTGGAGCATGACCTCACCTGCTGTAATTCCCGGGTGGCCGGCCCAGGAGGACTCTGCTGGGAGGCTCCAGGGAGGGCTCGGGCCACCTCCAGACATACCTGGCACATGTTAGGTCTTCATAAGTGTTTGTTTAACAAAGTTTGTTTTCAGAGCAAAGGAACGGAGCTAGGAAAATATACAGATTGCAAATCTGGAAAGCTTATAAGACAATTTTTTAAAGACTCTCTCATTATGCTTAACATTTTCCAGAGAGGAGAAATCTACTACCTGTGGAGCAGCCAGTGCCATTTTCTGGCAGCTCTAAATATTTTAAATTGCCCCATATAGAAACTAATCTATACATCCATCACTGCCACAATTCGCTGACGCCCAGTCACTGTGAGCATTCAGAATAAACCCAGTGTTTCCTTACACTCAATCTCTTAAGTATTTTAAGGGAGTTCCGTGACCCTTGCCCTTCAAATATTGCCTCACCAGATAATAACAAGAGCTATAAAATAGCTCCTACTCTTTGATCCAACAATTCCACTTGGTAAAATATGCTAAATGGAAATAACTCGAACTGGGGAGGAGTAAATTTATGCATATCGGTTCATACTCTGTGTAACAGAAAAAAAGTTAGAAATAATACAAATTCCTGAAAATTGGGAGTAACTAAACAAATGACGGGCAAGTGGTCCGTGCTCTTACCGAAGCAGCAAGCCACCACCTTGCCTGAAGACAAATATACAAAAATTATATATTAATGATGCATGGGAATGTGTATGAGCAATGTTCTGTGAAGAAACCAGAATATAAAACTGTGTTTTTAAATGACCTACAACTGTGTAAAAGGGTCTCTGGCTTTGTCCACCAATAAAGTCCATAAGGAAGCTTGGAACCCTCCAGAACACCCTCTCCAATCCTCACCTCCTCCAGATTCATCTAGCCCAGGAGATCCAGAAGCCCATCTGATCCAGAAGACATTCCACATTCAGTTTCTTTTTTTTTTTAATTGAAGCATTATTGACATACAACATTATGTTAGTTTCAGGCATACAACGTAATGATCCCATCCTTGTATTTATGACCACCACAAGTCCAGCGAACAACCATCACCATATAGTCACAACATTTTTTTCTTGCAGTGAGAACTTTTAAGATCTACTCTTAGCAACTTTCTTTTTTCTTTTTTTTTCTGCAACTTTCTTTTTTTTTTAATTTTTATTTATTTATGATAGTCACACAGAGAGAGAGAGAGAGGCAGAGACACAGGCAGATGGAGAAGCAGGCTCCATGCACCTGGAGCCCGACGTGGGATTCGATCCCGGGTCTCCAGGATCGCGCCCTGGGCCAAAGGCAGGCGCCAAACCGCTGCGCCACCCAGGGATCCCTCTGCAACTTTCAAATACACAATATAGTCACCATGCTGCACGTTACATCCCCAGGGCATATTTATTTCATGATTGGAAGTTTGTACTTTCTGACCCCCTCACCCATTTTGCCCACCCTCCACCTCTGGCAACCCCCAGTCTGTTCTCTGTATCTGTGCGCTTGTGTCTGGGTTTGTGCATTTTATTTCTTTGTTGATTATTTTTTGAAGGTTTTTAAACTTTGTTTATTTGAGACGGAGAGAGAGAACATGAGCGGGGAGAGAGGGGTTGAGGGAGAGGAAGAGCGAGAAGCAGACCCCTACTGAGCAGGGAGCCCAACGGCCGGCTCACTCCCTGGGATCATGACCTGAGCTGAAAGCAGACACCTAACTGCCGGAGCGGAGCCACCGAGGTGCCCCGTGTATGTGTGTGCATTTTGGACTCCACATATAAGTGACATCATATGCTATTTGTCTTTCTCTGACTTATTTCACTCAGTATAAGGCCCCCAAGGTCCATTCATGTTGCAGCAAAAGGCATTATATACACACATGGCACATTTTCTTTATTTGTTCATCCATTGATGGACACTTGGGCTGTTTCCACACCCTGGCTATTGTAGAAGACCCTACAATGAACACAGGGGCACACTAAATCGAATTAGTGTTTTTGTCTTCTTCAGCTAAATACCCAGACGTGGAATTGCTGGATCATATGGTAATTGTATTTTTAATTTTGGGAGGAACCTCCATACTGTTTTCCACAGTGGCTGCGCCCCACATTTGGTTTTAAATCTGTCCTGTGTGGTTTCCACTTGCAAATATCAACCACAAACAAAGAACCTGTGAGGGCAAAGTCCAGGAAGAAAACAAAGCTGAGCAGCAGACCCCAGGCATTGGGCCTCACTCATCCCGTTTTTACTTCTCAACTGTTCCCACCACTGTTCCTGTTCTATGGGGGTTTCTGGTCCCCGTACAGTTTCCATCTGGAGTAGTCATACCTTTTGAGACCTCGTCAGACACTCTAGGGCACAGCAGTGACAACATAGACAAAAGTCCTCGTCTTCACAGAGCTTATTTTCAAATGACATATGGTGGCGTGAGTGGTCCTATTATTAGAGACAGGACATAACTAAACAAGTATAAAATCAAATAGAGATAAATACTGTGGAGAAAGCAAAACAAAATAACCTCATTGGGAGGGACGAGGGGATGAGAGATCACTTTAGATCAGGTGGTCATGGAAGACATTTGAAAATGCAACACTTTAGTAAAATCCAAGAGGAGCGGAGTCAGCCCTTAGAACTGTGACAAGAAGCCTCCAGGTGGAAGGAAAAGAGAAGAAGGGCCCAAATTAGGAATAAGCAAGGTAGTTCTTTAAAGAACTAGGGCATCTGGGTGGCTCAGTGGTTGAGCGTCTGCCTTCTGCTCAGGTGGTGATCCTCGGGTCCTGGGATTGAGGCCGCATCGGGCTCCCGGCTCAGTGGGGAGGCTGCTTCTCCCTCTGCCTCTGCCATCACCCAGGCTTGTGCAAGCGCGCGCTCTCTCTCTCAAATAAATAAATAAAATCTTAAAATAATAATAATAAAAAAAAAGAACTGAAAGAAGGCCATTATGGCTAGAGGGTCACCAGGGTTTCCCACATTAGGGGAGTGCTGAGAGACAGGGCTGGAGAGATTGGCAGGAAATGATCCATATGTACATGGGAAGCCTTAGAAGGGGTTGAGGGGACCTGGTTGGAATTATTGGGAAATGCTCTGGGGAGGGTGCAGAGAATGGCTTCGTAGGAGCCAAGAGTAGAGTACAGAAACCAGTATGGAAGCTAACGCACACCACAGGCAAGAGGTGGTGGTGGTGGTATGGACTCTGATGACACCCAGCTCAGAGAAAAAAATTGTACATTTTTTTTTAAGAAAAGAGAGTCTTTTAAAAAGATTTTATTTATTTAGGGATACCTGGGTGGCTCAGATTTTAAACTCTTAAAAATGAGATTTTATTTATTTATTTGAGAGAGAGAGAGTGCTTGCTCAAGCCTGGGTGAGGCAGAGGGAGAGGGAGAAGCAGACTCCCCACTGAGCCGGGAGCCCGAAGCAGGGCTCCATCCCAGGTCCCCGAGATCATGCCCTGAGCCGAAGGCAGTTGCTTAACCGACTGAGCCCCCCAGGCACCCAGATTTCTTATCTTAAAGTAACTAAGGCTTGGACTCAGTTTCCTGGAAGATACAAGTAACAAGAACATGTTCTCTCAAGCCTGTTCCTTCCTGTCACTAAAATTCGCCTTTGTGGCCTTTCATTAATCCCCCCTTGCCTTGAGGACCAGGACCAAAGCAGGGCACCGGTCACAGCTACGCTCCCAGTGGACAGAGAGTGAGCAGCCTACAGCCCCAGCCGCACGTGGAAGGGCAATCACATCTCTTGGGGCACACATGCCGGGCCACGAACGTCACAGATCCAAATATTTCTTCCGCCTTCCCTCAGGGTTGGATGACACTACTTCCCTGTGAAAACCATATTGGAAATTTCTTGGGGATTATTTTAACTGTTCCTTATTCTAGAACAAGTCTAGAAAAGAAAAGGATGTTTATTCTCTGACCCACAGGGACATATCTGTCACTTTGAGAAAGTCTTTCAAAAAAAAAAAAAAGAAAGCGGCAGCCAGGTGGCTGGCCCAGTGGTTTAGCACCGCCTTCGGCCCAGGGTGTGATCCTGGAGACCCGGGATCCAGTCTCACGTCGCGCTCCCTGCAGGGAGCCTGCCTCTCCCTCTGCCTGGATCTCTGCCTCTCTCTGTCTCTCTGTGTCTCATGAATGAATAAATAAAAAATCTTAAAAAAAAAAAAAAAGAGAAACTCTTTCAGCCCTGGCTTATTACCAAAATAGACACTTTCTAACACGATGGTTAGGTGGGTGCTGTAGTGTTCAGAGTGCTTCTTTTGTGGACTCTGACAGCTCGGATGAAATCCTGTAACTTGGTGGTTGAGAGTGAAGGCTCTGGAGTCAGACTGCCTGGCCTTAAATCTTGGCTTTTCTACTTACTGTGTAGCTTCCAGCAAGTTATTTAACTTCAATAAGCCAGAATTTCATCTGTAAAATGGGAGTTTGGTAAGCCCGGAAGAATCTGAAATCGGCGAAATATGGTGAGAACGCTTTGTGAATGCAAGAGAAGGCTTCTAAGCCTGGGCTGTTCCCAACGTCCAACTCCTCCCCATAACCACCCCCGCTTCACATCCCCCCAAACACACCCATCAACATACACTCTACAGACACACACTCCCTTAGGTGAGAGCCTCCATTCTTGGAGAAAGGGTATTTATCCATCATAAACATATATGTCACTTTACTTCATAAAATAAACCTTCCTTATTTAGGATAGATTAAAAACAACTCCTGGAAAGGAGTAACTGGATCCCAGGCCTTGCAACTAACCTCCATTCCCCAACAGGTTCAAAAACTTTCAATGGCTCCCATTTTTCCATAGGGGGAAAAAATGATCCACTCCTTTATTTATTTATTTTTTTTACTAGAAGTTCATGAACTCCCAGAGCCAGCTTAATTTATATTCCACTTCCTAATTGCAGGAACCTTGGATCCTACCGACCGTTTCCTACACAATTTGCTTGAGCGTAAGGAATGGAAGACCTGCTAAGGGAAAGTTCAGACTCTTTCTCAACCCTGGGGACGGGTTAGCTGGATCTGAAGCAAGGGAATAAGATTGGTAATAATATCCGCTAAGAGCTTCCTAAGTGGCGGCCTCTGGAAGGAGCTACAGGGTGGCATTGATGGAGCGGACACCAGGGGGTAGCAAAATCTCACTCTCCCGGGTCCCCAGCAGCAACTACAAGGAGGCTCTAGTCTGGGGCTGTGGAGCCCACCGCCCAGCTCCCTGCCCTGCCTCCCCGGGGGGAGACGGTCACCGGGTCCGCCCTGGACTTTGCTTCTTCTGTGACACTATGGAGCAGGGGCACCTTCCGGTCTCCAAGAAGAATGAACAGTCTCTCTCTCTTCATTTCCAGAGCCCGTGGAGCGGAGAAGGGACGGCGTTTAGCGTCCCGAGGAGGCCACAGGAGAGCCCACCCCCAGGCCCCCCTCCCGCCGCCCCAGCGACTGCCCGGGCCCCGGCGCCTCCGCGCAGGTGCTCATCCCCCCGCCCAGGGTTCTCCAACGCCAGCCCCCAGCCGCGGTGGCACAGCCGTCAGGCCCGTCTGCTGCCGAGTGTCCACCCCCGGGAAGCGCCCCCCGCCCCGCGCCCCTGCAGGGGCTGCACGGGGGAGGGGGGGCGGGGTGCTGGCATCTCCCGTCCTTCCGTGCCCAGGCCTCCTCGGGCGCTGGGAAAGCCTCGCCGGCTCGGGGCACACGCGACGCGGTGGAGGATGGGTGAGCCTAGAACTTTCTTAACCGGCCTGCCCCTTTGCTGCGTGGAGAGCCATCCTCACCGCCACAGCCCGCGCGGCCCGGGGACACCTGGGCCACCCCCAGGGCCACCCGTAGGAAGGAAGGGGCGGCGTCGCGTCTCGAGTCCTGGGGCCTGAGCGGGAGGGGGTGCGGAGGGTGCCGGGGGGGAAGGGGCGGGAGGCGTGCGGGGGGGAGGCGCACGCCCCTGCAGGGCCACCCCATGCCGGGGCCCGGCCCCGCCGTCACCCCCACCCCTCGCCGCCCCGGGACCACCCTCCCCGACCGCACACAGGGGCCCATTGTCGGAGCGCGGAGGCTCGAGGCCCGGGGAGATGGGAGGGGCGGAGGCGCGAGCCCCCGAGGGTGCAAGGGCTCCCGGGGCCTGCCCTCCGTCCGCGGGGCCCGCGCCTCCTCTGGGCTCCGAGGACCGGCCCCCACGCGAGTTCGGCCGCCAAGCCGCCCATCCCAGGCCGGGACCCCCGGGAATGCACGCCCCGCAGCCTCCCGAGTGTCCTTGGGGGGCCGCGCGGACCCCGCAGGGAGCCGGGCGGCGGCGGGCGCAGGGGGCACGGTCCGCAGGGCCCGGGCAGCCCGCGGGAGAGCGAGAGCGAGAGCCGGGCGCGGGACGGGGCGGGAGGGGCGCGGCGGGGCGGGGCGCGGCGGGAGGGGCGGGGCGGGGCGGGCACGCGGGCGGGCGGCCGTCTCGGCCCTCCCTGGCGGGGCCCCGCGGCCCGAGCGCCGCCGCGACCGGAGCTGCCCCCCAGCCAGACCCGGCGAGACGCGGGCGGCGGGACGGAGGGAGGCGGCAGCGCGCCCGGCCCCGCCCGCCCGAGCCATGGTGAGTCCCGCGCCACGGCCCCGCGGTCCCCGCCAGCCCCGTCCCCTGGCCCCGGCGCCGGCCCCGGCCCAGCGCTCCGGCTCGCCTGCCTCCCTCCCATCCCCCTTCTTCCCTTTGATCGCCCGTCCGTCTGCCCCGCCGCCCTCGGCTTTCTTCCCTCCTCTCGCCCCCTCCCCCCTCCGCCCCTCGGTCCCCCCGACCCCACACCTCCCCGCACCCTCGTCCGTCCCGACGTGTGCCTTCTTTGCAGGCTGGTCCAGCCCCCGTCCCCCGGGGCCCAGCGCCCCCCCGGGGCCCAGAGTCCTCCCCCGGGGTCCAGCACCCCCCCCCGGGGTCCAGCGCCCCCCGCCCCCCGGGGTGCAGCCCCCCCGCCCCCAGCGGAGACCCCTGGAGTCCGGGCGGCGGCGGCGGCCCTGGGGTGCGGGGGCGCCCTCGGGTCGGCAGGACTACCCGCCTGGAACCACCATTTTCCATCCCAGTCCAGCCCGGTGCGCGGGGCCCACCCATCCGGCCCTGGGGACCGGCCGCAGCTGCGCCGGGCGGGGGCCGGGGACACGGCCGGGGAGGGACATGCCCGCGGGGGGACCGGGCTGCCCCGGGCCGGGGACCGAGGGGGGCGGGGAGCCGGCGGGGCCCGGGGGCGTGACGCGGGAGCCGGCGCGAGGCGGGGGCCGGGGCCGGGGCGGGGGCTGCCGGGGAGGGGTCGGCGCGGGGGCCGGCGCGGGCGGACGCGGTTCTGGGAACTTTCCCCGCAGAAGTTGCCTGGAGCCCCTGCAGGAGCGGGTGGCGGCCGCGGGGCGGAGGAGCCAGGCCCGGGGGCCCGGGGGCGGGAGGAGCACCGCGGGCCGCGGGCCCCGGAGGAAGGGCTCCCCCGGGCAGGGAGGCCGGAGCGGGGCACCAGGGGAACTGGGCCAGGGAGAGCTGACTCAGTGGCTCTGCTCTCGCTGCTGGTCGCGGCCGAGCGAGGCCGGCGCCGCGCGCTCCTGCCCGCCGCCTCTCGCCCCAGACCCCTCCTCCCCTCCTGCTGCTGCAGTTTCCTGTGGCGGAGACTCTCGCTCAGCCATGAGCTCACCGCCCCTAATGGGTTGCAGCTGCCTCGCTCCTCGAGCTCCAGCTCCAGCTCCCCCCTCCTGGCCTCCGATCGGACGGCCCGCTCCGCCTCCCCCCACCCCGTCCCCGGAACACTGGGGGGTCTGTCCGCCCGCCCACACACCCTGGGCCGCGGCTCCGTGCCCACGCCGCGAGGGTGCGTCCCTGGAGGGGCTGCCCCAGCTCCCCAGAGGCTCAGACACATGGGCCAGCTGGTAGAATACGCAGTTTTGTCTGCAGGGCAGAGGCTGGAGGGGCGTGTGTGTGTGTGTGTGTGTGTGTGTGTGTGTGTGGCCGTGGAGAACTCCACCGACACCCCCGCGAGCACCCCCTGCCCCCTGCCAGCAGGGAAAACCTGATAAAAAGAACTTCAAAGGCATCTTGAAAGAGAAATTGGCCTGCAGAGGACTAGCCTGAGGGGCGCTCCTTGAGGGCCTGGGCCAGAGCCAGCCCCCCCCCCCCCCCCCCCCCCCCCCCGCCCCCCATGCGCTCAGGGCGGCAATTCTGGGAGAAGCAGCGCTGCCTTCCGAGACAGCAACTGCAGGTGGAGCTGGCAGAGAGGTCCTCCTGGATTTGGAAAAATACATACCATCAAGGCCTCCTCCCTTCCCCACATGTTCCTTTTGTGACCTTTTCCTCTTTTGGCTGCCCCCACCCAGTTCTTTGTAACCCAATCCCACATGCTCTGGGAGTGGGTGATTGCTCTAGGGCCACTCCGGGAGAGGGAAGTTTGCTAGAGAGACAGACAACCTTTCAGTCCTCCTCCTTCCCACCCAAAGACCATCTCTAGTTTATGATCCTTTATGGTGATGGCACCTCCACCTCTGTTGGAGGTCGCTAGCCCGCAGGCCCCATGAGGATGGGCCTGCGAGATGGCCGGGCCAAAGCCCTGCACACCCCAGAGCTCTCCTAGCCACCACCAAATCTCCTGGTGGCCCAGAGGACTGTCTCCTCTGAGGAGAAACTATGCAATGGTCCAGCTCACAGTAGCCAGCACTGGCCCTGAGATCAGAGACATTCGCAGTAAAGCCTCCCTGGATCTCCAGGGGAGATGGCCCTGCTGGCCCCCTGCGGCCACCCCAGGCTCATCCAGCGGCACTTCCCCAGGGGCCCCTGTGAGCGCACACTGTGTGCACCATGTGCCCCCGGGGCCGTGGTCTCTAGGGATCTGCAGCTGGCCTTCTCGCCCCCAGGAGCCCGAGCCAGTGGAGGACTGTGTGCAGAGCACGCTTGCCGCCCTGTACCCACCCTTCGAGGCGACAGCCCCCACGCTGTTGGGTCAGGTGTTCCAGGTGGTGGAGAGGACTTATCGGGAGGATGCGCTGAGGTACACGCTGGACTTCCTGGTGCCCGCCAAGCACCTGCTTGCCAAAGTCCAGCAGGAAGCCTGTGTGAGTGGCCCCTAACCTCTACTGTCTCACTCCAGAGACTCTCCAGACTAATTTCCCTCTTCCCAGAGATGCCACCTCCCAACACTCATCCCCCCAGAGGCAAAGGCCGCTCAGATACTAACTCACACAAAGACACTCGTCTTCCCCAAGTACTGACCCCTAAGAGACATCAATTCCCCAAGACCCAGGCGCACCAGACCCAATTCCAGACATTCCCCCCCATACTGATTTCTCAAGATACTCAACTCCCCCAGACGTGACTCAACAGAGATCCTTCACTTCTGCAGATATAAAGGCTCCTAAGAGTCTCTGACCCCTCCAAGTCCACGCCATCTGCTGACCATGTCTTTGTAATGACTCAGTTGTTACTCTCCCACGCATGGAACGCATTTCCTAGAGAAGCTTCCTACTACCAGAGAACCAGCCAGTCCCAATCCCTTCCTCTGCTACATGAACCCCCTCGGACACCCCTCCGACTCCCCTGGAATGCTAACCCAGCAGGCAAAAGGGCAGCCCTGCCTGGGGTGGTCCCATTCTAACTGCCTTCTCCTGCCACTTCATCAGCAGAGGCCTGAACGCGGCGTCCCACCTCTCTCCCCAGGCCCAGTACAGCGGCTTCCTCTTCTTCCATGAGGGCTGGCCCCTCTGCCTGCACGAGCAGGTGGTGGTGCAGCTAGCAGCCCTGCCCTGGCAGCTGCTGCGCCCAGGAGACTTCTACCTGCAAGTGGTGCCCTCAGCAGCCCAAGCACCCCGCCTGGCACTCAAGTGCCTGGCCCCGGGGGGTGGGCGGGTCCAGGAATTGCCAGTGCCCAATGAGGCCTGTGCCTACCTGTTCACACCCGAGTGGCTGCAAGGCATCAATAAGGACCGGCCAACAGGTCGCCTCAGCACTTGCCTACTCTCGGCGCCGTCCGGGATTCAGCGGCTGCCCTGGGCAGAACTCATCTGCCCGCGATTTGTGCATAAAGGCGGCCTCATGGTTGGACATCGGCCAAGCACATTGCCCCCCAAGCTGCCCTCTGGACCCCCAGGGCTCCCCAGCCCTCCACTCCCTGAGGAGGCCCTGGGCACCCGGAGTCCTGGCGATGGACACAACGCCCCCGCTGAAGGACCTGAAGGCGAGTACGTGGAGCTGCTCGAGGTGACACTGCCGGTGCGGGGGAGCCCCACAGACGCCCAGGGCTCTGAGGGCCTCCCCAGGACCCGGACGGTACCCACCCGGAA
This sequence comes from Canis aureus, assembly GCF_053574225.1. Taxonomy (NCBI): domain Eukaryota; kingdom Metazoa; phylum Chordata; class Mammalia; order Carnivora; family Canidae; genus Canis; species Canis aureus. The sequence continues at coordinate 24,761,977 of NC_135623.1, forward strand.
GGGTGCTGGAGGGAAGGGCCGGCACAGGAGACACCGGGCCTGGATGCACCAGAAGGGCCTGGGGCCCCGGGACCAGGATGGGGTGCGCCCACCCGGTGAGGGAAGCAGCACGGGGGCCTCCCCTGGGTCACCCCCAGGAGCCGAGGCTCTCCCAGAAGCAGCAGCTCTCGAGGCATCGGAGTCTCCAGCAGAGACACTGGGGGAAGCCTCTGAATCTTTCCCCCTAAGGTCGGGGGACTTGGGAGGAGGGGCAGGCCAGGGGGCCGAAGGACCCCCCGATACCCCTCGGAGAACAGGCAAAGGAAACCGGAGGAAGAAGCGTGCTGCAGGCAGAGGGGCTCTGAGCCGGGGAGGGGACAGTGCTCCACTGAGCCCTGGGGACAAGGACGAGGCCAGCCACCAGGAAGTCCCTGTCAGTCTGCACCCGCCAAATGAGCACGAGCTCCCAGGATGCAGCCTGCTTGAGGAGGAGCACGGAGGCTCAGGGAAGCCGGAGCTGGAGCTGAAAGAGGAACTCAAACCAGCAGACAAAAAAGAGCCTCAGCCCCAAGAAGCCTGCGGACCTCTAGGAGAGCCGGCCACAGAGAAAGATCCAGAGGGACCCAGCCTGGCAAGCGCGGCAGGTGAGATGACACCAAAGCCAGCAGGGCAAGGACCACATAGGTTGGGCCTAGGAAAGGGGCTGGAGAGGCGCTGGGGGCCCAACAGCCAGAAGGCTCCCCACCTCAGGCGCGTAGCTCTGCTTGTGTCTGCGCAGGACCCACAGGTCCAGAGGGGCTCGTGTCAGACCCACCACCACCACCCCTGGAGACGGCGCAGGAAGTGGGAGGGGCCAGCGTCCCAGAAGAGGCCTCTCCGGTCTCCATCTCTGATGACCCGGATGTAGCTTGGGACTTGATGGCATCTGGATTCCTGGTCCTGACTGGTCAGTGGGCATCGGTGTTTGAAGGGAAGGGGGTCAAGGGAAGAGAAGCAGCCCGGGTGGGCTGTGGAGGGAGGCGGGGTGGGTGGTAGGTAGCCAAGGCCTGCCCCTGGCCCGGACAACCTGGCCATTTTGTGTCCTCAGGAGGGGTGGACCAGAGTGGGCGAGCTCTGCTGACCATTACCCCACCGGGCCCTCCTGAGGAGCCCCCACCCTCCCGACATGTGCTGAGCACTGCTCTTCGTTACCTCCACTCATTGCTCAGGTAACCGAGGCCCAGCATGGGCACCCTGGCCGTTAACCTCCTGCTCATGGGGGCCCTGACCTCCTTTCTTCTCAGGACACTGGCTTCCTGACCTCCGGGATGCCTACTTCCTCACCCCTCAATTTCTAAGCCATTGAGCCCTGACCTCGCTGACCTCTGACCTCCAGGATATCTTCATCAGTCCTCAGAATCAACACTGCTGACGTTCAGTATCCTAAGACATGACCTAGATTATCAGGGTACTGATGTAGTTGTTGAGCAGCGGCTCGCTGGGCCCCACGAACCTAGGGGGCACCCCGCTGTGTCCTGGCAGGGGACTCACACCCTTCCAGACCCCGAATCCTGGGATCTGGGGCCGTGTGAGTGGAGACTCCCGAATGCTAGCTCACTGCCTCTTGGACACAAAACCACCCTTGGGCCCTTTGCCCGTTGCTTCCCAAAAGTGCTAGGAACTGACTTCTCCTGAGGACTAGAGCAGTAAAGCCAGACCCTGTGCCTTCATGCCCTCCACGCACACTTACATGCGTGTGTACACACACTGCCTCCTTGGCTCTTCCCGTGCCCTCAGGCCTGATCTCCAGATACTGGGGCTGTCCGTCCTGCTGGACCTTCGGAAGGCACCCCCACTGCCTCCAGCCCTCATTCCTGTCCTAAGTCAACTTCAGGTAACCAGCCCTTGACACGGGTACCCCTCCCGACCTTAACCGAGGGCTAAATTGCCCACAGTTTAGCATTATTCTTCTCTGCCCTCAGGACTCAGGAGACCCTCCGCTCATTCAGCGACTGCTGGTTCTCACTCATGATGATCCTCTGACTGAACCCTGTGGGCTTCAGGTTTGAGTCCCCTAGTGCCCCTCGGTAGTGGGGACGGAAGAGGATGGCGAGGGCCCCAGGCTGGTCCCTGAACCCCTGGGTGGCCAGGCCAGGAACCCCCTGTCTTCACGTGTCTACAGGGCGCTGAGTTGCTATCAGAGAGTGATCTGAAAAGAGTGGCCAAGCCAGAGGAGCTGCCGTGGGACTTGGGGGGCCACAGGGAACCCTCTCCCAGCTACTGGGTAGAGACACACCAGGTAAGCTCCACCTCCCCTACCCAAGAAGGCAGGAGCCAGGAATGACCTGGCTGAGGACTTTCTGGGAGAGAGAGGCCAGACCTGAGACGTCCTAGGGATCGGGAAAAAGTGGTTTCCCTTCCATTCCACTCAACAAGTATTTATGGCTCACAGCCCATGAGCAAAATACCACGCATGTACCGTGGGCTGCGGGGGAGATGAGAGGAGCGTATGAAATAAGTTCTTAACATGACATCAAACGGCATAAGATTTTTGGTGGGACCTATGTCACAAGCTATTGGAGAAGATTGCAAGGTCATTTTACTGCGGTTCTGGAAAGAGCTGACACTCAGGAAGGCTGGTTCTAGTAGCACGTGACCTTGGACAAGGAACTGTACCCACGTGCAGAGAGGCACCTTCTGTGCATGTTCCCTGCGCCAACATCCAGGCCTCGGGGTCCTCGCCCACAGTGTGGCAATCATGATATAATCTCCAATTCTATGAAGCTAAGTGCTGTGAATATTCGAGAAAAGATAAATGAGCTAAATATTAAAGGGGATCTGTAACATGGTCTCTAAGCTGTACATCAAAGGGAAGTGGATCTGAATAGGCAGAGAAGAGGGGATTTTTAGGGTGAAAACTTAGTGCGGACAGGGAGAAAGGAGACTCACGCTGACTAAGCTGTTTAAGGTGCCAGTCCTGGCTCAGTGCTTGCCTGGCATCATCCCTTAAAACCTCACAAAATTCTGTGAATCTCTTTTTTTTTTTTGAGAGAGAGAGAGAGAGAGAGAGAGCGAGAGCGCATGAGTGAGGGGTGTGGGGCAGAGAGAGAATCCCAAGCAGGCTCCACACTCCGTGCGGAGCCTGACTCCAGGCTCGATCTCACAACCCTGAGATCACGACCTGAGCCAACACCAATGTCCTACGGTTAGTAAGCGACAAAGTCGGAAGTGGACCCAGCTTGGCCTCCACAAAAGTCCAGGGGGGCGGCCACACCTGCAGCCCCGGTGTGTGTTGCAGGAGGTGGCAAGGCTGTGCCGCCTGTGCCGAGGGGTGCTGTGCTCTGTGCGGCGAGCCATCGAGGAGCTGGAGGGAGCAGCCGAGCCAGCGGGAGAGGTAGGATTTGAGACGGGCCCAAGGGGATGGGCGTGCCCGGGGCTCGGCTGGAACCCGTCCCGGCATCTGCTCTCCACCCCCAGGAGGCCGCGGGAATGCTCGAGCCCCTACAGAAGGTGCTGGCGGATCCACGGCTGACGGAGCTGCAGAGGGACGGGGGCGCCATCCTGATGAGGCTGCGATCCACCCACAGCAGCAAGTATGCGGGCGGGGGGGGCGGGGGGGGGGGACAAGAACTGCCAGATGGCTCATACTGGGCGAGCCCATGGACAGGAGAGCATGCTTTCCCACCTGGCATGACCTTCATCTGACGCCCCTGGCATCACAGACGGGGACTTGGAGGATGGGGAGTGTTAAATGCCTTGGCCGGGATTAGCCAGTCGGTGGGGGAGTCAAATCCAGGTCTGCACTCTGACACGAGGCTGTGCAGGGACCGAATGGGGGTGGGGGGTGTTGACGAGGACAGTGGCTCACTGGGCCCCTCTCCCCCCACAGGCTGGAGGGCCCAGGCCCAGCTGCAGTGTACCAGGAGGTGGACGAGGCCATTCACCAGCTTGTGCGCCTCTCCAACCTGCACGTCCAGCGGCGGGAGCAGCGACAGCGCCTGCAGCGACTCCAGCAGGTGAGGACCCCCAGACCGCTCCTCCGTGGCCTGGGAACCTGGCCCCCGCACTCCCTTTCCTGCCCGCATCCACAGTGATGGTGTTCCCCTCACCTGGCTTGATCGATGGCCCTCCCTCTGTCCTCACCCCACCAGAGGTTGGCCTGGTGGGGGTGAGGGTCAACAAGAGGGAGACAGCACCTCAGCCCCCGAAGAGAAGCCAGACCTCCCCTGCCCCGCGGTTGATATTTGATCAAGGATCCTTAGAGATTATGAGATTAGAAGAGATGTTTGGGTGCCCTAGGGGATTCTGGGAGGAGCTGATTGACCCGAGAGTGCCTGTTAGCTTAAAATAATAAAAGTCCATTGATACCAGCTTTTTAGCTACACTGCTACCCGTGTTCCCTCAGCTCTTTCTGCGATGTCATCCCCAAGCCTGAGGCTGGACAGGTCCCACCTTCTTCCACCTTGAGAGGAAAGGATAATGGGAGATGCTAAGGCCTCTGTGGGGAAGATCTGGGGATAAGGCTGGTTTCTCTGAGTCTTGATTCTTCTCTCCTGGGGTTCAAAGCCCCACAGGAGGGCAGCTGCCGTGGCTCAGCGGTTTAGTGCCGCCTTCCGCCCAGGTGGCATCCTGGAGTCCCAGGATCGAGTCCCACATCTGGCTCCCTGTGTGGAGCCTGCTCCCTCTGCCCATGTCTCTCTCTCTCTGTGTGTCTCTCATGAATAAATAAATAAAATCTTTAAAAAAAAAAAAAAGCGGGGGCGGGTATCCCTGGGTGGCTCAGCGGTTGAGTGTCTGTCTTCGGCCCAGGGTGTGATCCTGGGGTCCCGGGATCAAGTCCCATGTCGGGCTCCCTGCATGGAGCCTGCTTCTCCCTCTGCCTGTGTCTCTGCCTCTCTGTGTCTCCCTCTTGAATAAATAAATATTAAAAGAAAAATCCCCCTAGAATAGGGGATTATTCTAACATGCGGGGCCCAGGGGCCTTTGCAATCTGCTCCCCCCAGAGCCCCAAGTGTGGTGAATGAGCACCGCATGGACCTGCATGTGGGCATCCGGGTCAGTGTCAAAGTGGGGCAGGGCTGTCTGTTTCCTGGGGTTTCTACATATTGGCTTCCTCCAACCCAGGATTCAAGGAGTTGTATCTCTTACTGTTTGCTCACTTGCTTGTTAGCTGTTTTCCCCGTTTCAAAACTGTTAGTACACAGGAATTGGAGCCTAAAGTTCTCAGCTTGGGTTCTGGCTTTGCTAGGAGTGAGATGTTGGACAAATCTTGAAGCATCTCTGAGTTCCCAAGTGTGCATCTGCAGGATGGGGATCATGATAACAACACTTCCCTCGCAAGGGTGTAAGGATGACCAAATGAATTCAGCAAAGGCCTGTACAAGGGTTTATGGTTGGGCCCTATTTTTTGGGAACATTCTCAGGCTTCTCATCCTCAGGCTGTCTTACCCTAGCTTCCAGCCTTTCTTCAGAGGAAAAAATTACTATCCCTTTTTTGATCAAATATCCCAGAACCAACATGAGAGTCCTTAGATCGCCATAATAGGCAACCAGAGCTAGACACACACACACACACACACACACAGACACACTGGGTTGTCTCTCCAAGCCAGGTCCCTGGGACCCCTGCCCACCCGTCAATGGACTCAGTGAATGTGAAATTTCTCCTGGCCCTCAGTTATCCAGACAGTCATCACATCCTGCCTCAGGCTCACGCCAACTTTATCTATGTCCCCTCCAGGCCTAGCCCTGGACCCCTCACCCACCTCCCGCAGTGCTTCCTGCCAGCCCAGCGTCCCGTCCTCATGCTTTACCAAAGGTCTCTTGCTTTCTCACTTGACCTTCGTGGAGACTACCACTGAACACTGTTACCATTCCCACGTGACAGCTGACAGGAGGGGGTTCGCCCAGGTTGCTGCGGATTGGGATGGTGGGGTTGGAGCTGGATCTCAGCTTTCCTCCCCATCGCATGGCCCTCCTTCTCCCTCATGGCCCTGCCCTCCACCCTGTCTGTCGCAGGTGCTGCAGTGGCTCTCAGGCCCAGGGGAGGAGCAGCTGGCAAGTTTTGCTGTGCCTGGGGACTCCTTGTCGGCCTTGCAGGAGAAGGAGCTACAGTTCAGGGCTTTCAGCACTGAGGTTCAGGTGAGAAGGGGGAGAGGGGCAGGGGAGAAGGAGGAAGAGGCAGGGGAGAAGGGGGAGGGGCAGGGGAGAAGGGGGAGAGGCCAGGGGAGGAGGCGGCAGGAAGGAGGCAAGTCTGGGACAGATGGCCAGGTCTGAGTGCCGCCTTCTGTCTCCAGGAGCGCCTGGCGCAGGCCCGGGAGGCCCTGGCGCTGGAGGAGGACGCCGCCTCACAGAAGGTTCTGGATGTCTTTGAACAGCGGCTGGAGCAGGCTGAGAGCGGCCTCCATCGGGCCCTGCGGCTCCAGCGCTTTTTCCAGCAGGTGTGTGCGAGCCGCTGTCCGCGCTGCCGTCCGCGGGGAGCGGTCCGCAGGGGCTGGAAGCAGGGAGTCGGGAGCCCCCGCTGCCTGGAGTGTCCGCCCTGACCCCTGCTTGCTCACTGGCCCGGCGTGCCCCGCGGGGACCTGCCTCCCGGGCATGGAGGTCGTAGGTCCGGGCTTGCCCCTGACCGGTCTGTGGGAGCCCGGGCTCGTCTTCCACGCAGGCCCCGCTGCCTCCTTCCAGGCTCCAGGGCCACGGTTAGGGGGGGCGCGGGTGGTAACGCGCGGTTCTCCCGACCTGGAGGGCGGCGGCCCGGAGGCCGTGGGCTGGGGCACGGGGAAGGGGCACAGGGAGGCCATGGGCTGGGGCGCGGGGAAGGGGCACAGGGAGGCCGTGGGCTGGGGCGCAGGGAAGCTGCACAAGGAGGCCGTGGGCTACGGCGCGGGAGGGGGCGCTGGAGGCCGTGGGCTGGGGTGTAGGGAAGGGCGCAGGGAGGCCTTGGGCTGGGGCGCGGGGGCGGGGCCTCCTATGGGCTAAGGCTTGGAGAAGGGATGGGGAGGCCGTGGGCTGGGGCGCAGGGAAGGGGCGCAGGGAAGGGGCGCAGGAGGCCGTGGGCTAAGGCGCGGGAAGGGGCGCGGGAGGCCGTGGGCTGGGGCGCGGGGAAGGGGCGCGGGAGGCCGTGGGCTAAGGCGCAGGAGGGGGCGTGGGAGGCCGTGGGCTGGGGCGCGGGGGCGGGGCCTCCTGTGGGCTAAAGCTTGGGGAAGGGATGGGGAGGCCGTGGGCTGGGGTGCAGGAGGGGGCGCGGGAGGCCGTGGGCTGGGGCGCAGGGAAGGGGCGCAGGAGGCCGTGGGCTAAGGCGCGGGAAGGGGCGCGGGAGGCCGTGGGCTGGGGCGCGGGGAAGGGGCACGGAAGGGGCACTGGAGGCCATGGGCTAAGGCGCAGGAGGGGGCGTGGGAGGCTGTGGGCTGGGACGCGGGGGCGGGGCCTCCTGTGGGCTAAAGCTTGGGGAAGGGATGGGGAGGCCGTGGGCTGGGGTGCAGGAGGGGGCGCGGGAGGCCGTGGGCTGGGGCGCAGGGGAAGGGGGCGGGGGCGGGGCCTCGGGGTGGGGGGACTGGGGCGCGGGAGGGCAGCAACCCCCCTCACTGCGCCCGGCCCTCTCCGCAGGCGCACGAGTGGGTGAACGAGGGCGCAGCGCGCCTGGCGGGAGCAGGCCCGGGCAGGGAGGCGGCGCTGGCCGCCCTGGCCCTGCGGCGGGCCCCGGAGCCGAGCGCTGGCTCCTTCCAGGAGATGCGGGCCCTGGCCTTGGACCTGGGCAGCCCCGCCGCCCTGCGCGAGTGGGGCCGCTGCCGGGCCCGCTGCCAGGAGCTGGAGAGGAGGATCCAGCAGCAGCTGGGCGAGGAGGCGAGTCCGCGGGGCCAGCGGCGACGGCGGGCGGACAGCGCCAGCAGCGGGGGCGCCCCCCGGGGCCCCCACAGCCCGGCGCCCAGCCTCAGCTCCCTGCTGCTCCCCGGCAGTCCGGGCCCACGCGCTGCCCCGTCCCACGGCTCCCTGGCGCCCTGCGGCGAGGACTGCGCGGATGATGGCCCGGACCCAGCTGCGGAGGCGGAGGCTGGGCCTGCGCGGCCGGTGCTCATCCGAGGCCTGGAGGTGAGCAGCACCGAGGTGGTAGACAGGACCTGCTCGCCCCGGGAGCACGTGCTGCTGGGCCGCGCCGGAGGCCCGGAGGGGCCCTGGGGAGGAGGCACCCCCCGCATGGAGCGCAAGCGGAGCCTCAGGTGAGGGCGCGGCCAGGGAGCTGGGGTGGGCCCCGAGCCCCGCACCGGCCTCCGCGAGCTCCCTGTTGCCCCCGCAGTGCCCAACAGCGGCTGGTGTCAGAGCTGATTGCCTGTGAGCAGGAGTACGTGGCCGCCTTGAGCGAGCCAGCGCCACCCCCGGGCCCTGAGCTGACTCCTGACCTGAGGGGCACCTGGGCGGCTGCCCTGGGCACCCGCGAGAGGCTTCGCAGCTTCCACCGGACCCACTTCCTCCGGGAGCTTCAGGGCTGCGCGGCCCACCCCCTGCGCATCGGAGCCTGCTTCCTTCGCCACGTGAGTGACCTCTACACCTTGTCCCGGCCCTGCCCTCCTGCATCTCAGCCGCCCCGCCCTTGTCCTTCCTCCTTGGTATCCGCCCCCCTCCCCATCCCTCCCAGAGGGTGCGTCCCCTGGGCTCCCCTGGATCTGCGCAGCTGTGGCCTGTCCTCCCCTCGGCTGGGTCTTCCCTTGACCGTGGGAGCCCGTCACTTCCCAGGCCGAGGAGTGGCCTGTGTCTCCTGTGCGCTGTAGTGAGGATGGGGGTGAGGCAGGGGAGAGGCCTGTCTCTCACCACAGGGTGGCTTGTGTCTCCCCCACTGGCGCAGGGGGACCAGTTCAGCCTTTACGCCCAGTACGTGAAGCACCGTCACAAGCTGGAGAACGGTTTGGCCGCGCTTGGCCCCCCGACCAAGGTAACCTTTGCCCTGACCCCCATGGGGTGGGGGGGCCGGAAATACCTAAAGCACACCCAACTTCAGAGTCCCTCGGGGAAGAAAGCTCCCCTGGATGTGTCAGGGGACATTTCCTACCAATCGTCTCCCAGAAGTGCTGGGGGTGGGACAAGCCCCGGACTGGGAGCCCAGCCAGCCTGAATGTTAATCCCGAGGGACTTTGGGCAAGACTCTTGATTCCGCTGGGCCTGTTTCTACGTCTGGTAAACGGGCGCAGTAGCTACTAACCCTAAGTCAGAGCGCTGTGTGGGTCAAGACTTTACATCAAAATACGTGAAAGTGATTTCGAGGCTTAAAAGCCAAAGACCATGAGGGATTACTCCTCTTGCATTCCCCTGCGAGGTACAGAGAGAGGGTGCTTGAGTCTCCTGCAGGCCCCCACCTGCCTCCTTCCTGGGGAAAGTCTCACCTTCCCTCTGGCAGTATCTGGGCTTTATCGACCCCCCACAGCCTCGACTACCCTCCACCTTCCTGACAGAGCTCAGCCCCCGTTAGCTCCAGCCCCTCACCGCATCCCCGTCTGTCTCCTCCCCAACCAGGGCTCCGTGGAGAGTGGCCCTCACCTGCCCCGGGCCTTGGAGCAGCCCCTGGAGCAGCTGGCTCAGTACGGGCGACTGCTGGAGGAGCTCCTAAGGGAAGCTGGGCCTGAGCTCAGTTCGGAGCGCCAGGCTCTGGGGGCTGCAGTGCAGCTGCTCCAGGAACAGGAGACCCGTGGCAGGGACCTGCTGGCTGTGGAAGCAGTGCGTGGCTGCGAGGTGAGACCATGGCTTGTCACTCCAGTTCCGACTGCGTAATCCTGTGGCCTCACGAGCTGTGTGGCTGGTGACAAGAGAGCTAGACTCAAGGTCAGAGGGCCCAGGCTCCAATTTCTAATCAGCGAGATGAGCTTGGTCAAGTCACAGAACTTCACTGGGTCTCAGTGTCCTCATGTATAAAGAAGCTGTGTCCTGCCCAACACCCCACCGTCCTCCCTCTGCCTCTGCTTTCCTGTCCATTTCCAACTCTTCTCTTGCGCTACCGACTCCGCACCTCCTCGGGTATCTGGACACCCGGCACATACCTTTTCCTCCCGTACCTGGTCTCTCTAGCCCAGGTGTTCCAGAACAAGTGGGGAACCTGCCTCCTCTGTGATAGACCTCTTTCCCCTCAGTTCTTTGCTGATTCTCTTCCTGGGTCAGAATGGTGCCTCATCCCCAACATCCAGAGACTTCCCCAAAGGACGCTGTAAACATTACCTGCAACGTACCTTTTGTCCGGAGAGGCAGGACTATGTTGCTAGGCCAGGTGTGCTGTGCACGGTGACCAGGAGATGGATTCTAGGCTGAGGCCTTCCCTGATTTCCTGACTCAGCCTGAGAACCAGTACATTAGGCTCCTTGCCCTATAAAACCCATTTTTACTCCCCATAAAATATACCTAAAGGGCTCCAGAGCCAATTCTTTTTCCTTTCCCTTTCCCCAGACAGATCTGAAGGAGCAGGGCCAGCTCCTACACCGGGACCCCTTCACCGTCATCTGTGGCCGAAAGAAGTGTCTTCGCCATGTCTTTCTCTTTGAGCATCTCCTCCTGTTCAGCAAACTCAAGGGTACTGAAGGGGGATCAGAGACCTTTGTTTACAAGCAGGCCTTTAAGGTAGGATGTGGGGGGCGGGGTGCTGGGGGCTCAGTGGTTGAGCTTCGGCCTTCGGCTCTGGGCGTGCCGGGATCAAGTCCCACATAGGGCTCCCTGCAGGGAGCCTGCTTCTCCCTCTCCCTGTGTCTCTGCCTCTCTCTCTGTGTGTCTCTCCTGAATAAATAAAAAGCTTTAAAAAAAAAAAAAAAAGGTAGGATGCTAGGATGGGGGGGGCAAGGGACAGGACAGGAATTCATGCTCTTCTTGAGAACTCAAGATGTTCTAGAAAATAATTCAACCCCCACTCAGGTTGAGAATCTGAATCATTTAAGACAGGTTTTGACCTCATCAACCATCTGGTTAAGGTGTCAGAGGTGATAGACATTCCTGTCATTGTCATTGGGATTTTCCTTTTCATTCTTGTTGGATATTTATGAGGCATTCCAAGCCAGAATAGAGGAGGACCTTTCCCATTAAGAATATATGCTTTTGCGGTGGTCCCTGGGGGTGAGGAGAAAAGGATCTATCGTCTATCTATCCATGTATCCGTGTATCTACGTATCTATCAATAGCTTAAGTTGACGGAAGGAAACGATGAAACGGAACCTGAGAGGAAAGAGACCTTGCTTCAGGGAAACAGCTCTGGTGTCCATCAGTAGAGACCTATAGCGCTAGGGGCACCCGGCTGGCTTAGTCGGTTGAGCATCTGACTCTTGATCTCAGGGTTGTAAGTGCAAGCCCTACGCTGTGTGTAAAGATGACTTTAAAAAAAAAGAACAAAAAAAAAGATCTTAAAAAAAAAGAGGGAGAGGGAGAGAGACCTATAGTCCTAGATCTGGCAATGTGACATGATTCTAAGGGATTCTTAGTCTCTCTACATTCGCGTGAGCTATCCGGGGCAGGGGGCGAGGCGGGGGGGGGGGGGGTACAGTATAGAGGAAAGAGCCTAGGTTTGGAACAACATAGACATGGGTATGAACTCGTTCTCTAATAAGCCATGATAAGCCCCTGGGCGAGTTGCTTCGTGCGTCTGGGCATTCCCCTTCTGTAAATTATGGTTGTCGTGAAGACTAAATGTGGAGCACTTGGCATATGGTGGGTGTTGAGCAAACATTTACTGAACATCTATCAGATGCCAAGCCAAGTGTAGTGCTTTTCCATGTGGTACCATCTAGCCAGGACTCACTCTGTCTGCACCCACTCTTCCCCCGCTCTTTCTCAGACTGCTGACATGGGGCTCACAGAAAACATCGGGGACAGCGGGCTCTGCTTTGAGCTGTGGTTTCGGCGGCGGCGTGCACGAGAAGCATACACTCTGCAGGCAGCCTCCCCGGAGATCAAACTCAAGTGGACCAGTTCCATTGCCCAGCTGCTTTGGAGACAGGCGGCTCACAACAAGGGTACCGGGCAGAGCCGGGGAGGGTCGGCTCGGGCCCAGGTTAGGGCAGGAGGTTAGCCGGAGCGTGCGGAGACCACCGGGAAACCAGGGCGTGGGATGGAGAAAGAAGGACTTGCGAGGTGATTCGAGGTCTGACTGAGAGGGATTGCGGGCACAGAGATTAGCCGAAGGTACACCAAAAGCAAAGAGGATGCTACCAATTTCAGAAAAGCAAGAGCAAATGGTAGGGCAAAAGAGAGTGGGAGCGTGCTCACTGGGCCGGGGTTCCAGAATTTACCTGCTGTGTGACCAGACTAGAATTTCTGTGGGTTTTGTTTTGGGGTTTTCGTTTTTAATGCTCTTTAGCCTCTTTGCACTTATCTGAAAATGGGAAGTGACAGCTACATCGTAATATAATAGGGGACGGTCAAATAAGGTGGCATCTAGGGAAGCGCTGGATAACCTCGAGAGGTGTGTAGAAACAAGGGGTTTGCTCTTAATGCCCAAGATGGAGGGCACAAGGGGAGAACTAGAAGTTGGGCGGCTGGAATGCCAAATGCACAGGATGTAACATGTGGGAGACAAGAGATAGCTGTCTGAGGAGGAAGTCGAGGCTCCCCGTCCCCATCCATGTAGTGACAGTTGACAGCAAGAGGAACAGGAGATATCAGATGACTGAGAATCGGCAAGGAGCAGAAGACTCCATGACGACGACGGTGCTGGGGCTTGGAGCGAGGGGGCTGAAGGAGGTTGGTAACAGGGTCTCTGTTCCCTAGAGCTCCGAGTGCAGCAGATGGTCTCCATGGGCATCGGGAATAAACCCTTCCTGGACATCAAAGCCCTTGGGGAGCGGACGCTCAGTGCCTTGCTCACTGGAAGAGGTGAGGGCCACAGTGCTGGGGGGCGGCCCCCGAAGTCAAGACCTTGAGAGTGAGGGCATAGTGGGGATGCCTGGTGGGAAAAGGAAGGGTAGCACGTGGACATGTCTTCCCAGAAACTGTGGGACTGACCGGGAGGCCCTCTGTGAGATGGAGGGTCATTTCCGAGAGCCAGGAGGGCTTTCCCACACCAGCCCCCACCCCCCCCGCCCCCCTCTCTGCAGCCGCCCGCACCCGGGCTTCCGTGGCCGTGTCATCCTTTGAGCATGCCGGCCCTTCCCTTCCCGGCCTCTCACCGGGAGCCTGCTCCCTGCCTGCCCGCGTCGAGGAGGAGGCCTGGGATCTGGACGTCAAGCAAATTTCCCTGGGTGAGGCACCTCTCAAGGGGTGGCTCCCAACAGCTGGGTCATCGTGGTGATGCTCAGGCCACTTGCTGCTAAGCAATTCCTTTTTCTAGCCAAGTAGCCCAGTTGCCATGACAACTATGTACAGCTTCCCCATTGCTAAAAGAGCCTTCCATCTGGTTGCTAGGATAATGCTTACAGCAGCCTGTTGCTAAGAAGCACTTCCTCTGTACCTCTCTCTCTAGCTCTCCTTGAGTTTCTATGGAAACTGCTCAGCTTCCTGTTGTACCCTCCTGGTTCACCACGGCAATCCTTATAGTTTCCTGTCGCTTCTTCCCTGGTTGCTCTAATGATGCTGCTGACAATTTCCTGCCTCTTGGTAGGGGGGTGCTCTTGCAACTGGATTGCTATGGTGACTCACAGCTTCCTGTTGCTATGGAGCTTTTTCTTCCCTGATGGAGCAGCTTGGTTGCTTAAGGTAATCTAGAGGGGTTTTATACCCTGCTCTCACCCTAGCTTCCCCTCCAGCCCCAGAAACACTTGACTCTTCTGGAGATGTGTCCCCAGGACCAAGAAACAGTCCCAGCCTGCAACCCCCCCACCCTGGGAGCAGCACTCCCACTCTGGCCAGTGGAGGGATCTTAGGGCTGTCCCGGCAGGTAAGTCCCTGAACTAGGGCTGGCGCGGGGCGACCTCTTCAGCCGCCTTCTGAGTGGGCTAGTCTGATCATTCAGCCCATGGGGCCGGGGAAACCAATGAGCCTGTGCTCCCAGCAAGAGCACAGGTTGGATATACTGTCTGGTGTGCCTTTCTCCTCTTCCCCAAGATCTGAGAGGCATTAAGGTCAGAAGTGAAAGGGAATCTTTAATAAGGAGCATAGTGCAGGAGTAGACAGCAAGGGAGGAATGCCAACAGCATCTGGACTGGGATTAAATCAGCAAAATTGAGGGATTTGAGGGAGGAGGAGAGAGGTGAATTGGTAGGCTTGTGGGGGGGGGGTGGATATAGGTAAAAGGACATTGCCTCACCCTTTCCGTTCACTGCTGTTTTCCCCCTTGCAGAGTCATGCCCGAGCCCTGAGTGACCCCACCACTCCTCTGTGAGCCGGGTGAGTCAGCAACACCCCGTCCACTGTACCCGGCACCCCTTCCCTCCTGCATCAGCTGCTTGCAAGTCAGCTTCTTCCCTCTCCCAACCCATCTCCCTCTTCTCTCCTGGCTCCTAGAGAAGATGGAGAACTTGGCTACAGCCCCTCCTCTCAGCACGTTTCGGGCCGGGCCGGCAGTGGGACACAGTGGAGGACTGAAGAGCACTGAGTTCCTTCCTCTGCTTCTTGGACAGAGACGAGGTCAAAGGACCAGCGCCTTGCCCTGCTATGTCTAGCTCTCTCCAGCCGGGTGCCTTCCTACAGGAGCCAAAGCGGCCACACTTGCTTGCCTTCATACCTGGAGGCAGAGAAATCCTCCGTCATCCAGTCCTTCCCCATCCTCCTGGGCCACCGCGTACTCCCAGGACGCTGCCCCATGGCAGCCCTCCCCTCCAGCCTGAGTTCTCCCCTTCATCCGGTGCCACCCGGACTCTCCCTGAGAAGACTCCTCTCCTGCCAGGCCAGCTGCAGTTCCTGGCAACTCTGTCCTGGAGTGTCCTAGGAAACGGAGCTCTGCAAACCATTACAGGAGTGGGGAGGAAGGGGGGGAACTTTATACATGTAATTACTGTTGTTATAATACTATTGTTATATTAAATGTATTTACTCACACTCTGTGTCGGAAGAGCTAGAGCACAGCTCTGGATTGAGGTTATCCTACCACCTTGAGGACCTCCCCCCCATCCAACCATTAACTAGAACACAAGAAACAACCGAGGCTTCAAGGCACCGAGTACCCCTTAGCGGCCCCACACTGGGCCCAGGTGTGGGCGCATGTGGCTCCTCTGCGGTGGCTCTCAGAGGCTCAAAGCACCCTGCGAGCTTCCTCCCGACCCGCTAGGCCCGCTCGTTGAGGCTGAGGCGGTCGGGTCAAGCCGGGATCCAGCACAGTCCAGCCGCCCTCACCCTCAGCCGCTCAGCCCACAGTGCGGAAGAATCCGGCCCGGGGCTCCTTGCTAACCGCTAATTCCTGCCTCCCCCCCCCCCCCCCCCACCCAGAGCTGCGGAAGCCACAGCCAGGGTGGGGGAAAGCCCAAGAGGTCTTGCTTGGCACGAAGCTCTCGGAGGGTGGGGGGGTCACTAAGCGCCCGAAGAAGTATTTCCGGACAGAACGCCCGAAGAGCACGGGACATAAGCAGACAGACGCAGCGCCCTGTGCCTCAAGACACCTGTTTATTGGGGACACAACTCTGCGACAGGGGTGACAGGAATTGTACCAAAAATAGCGACGTCTACAGGGGCCCCTGAAGGGGCTAGAAGGGTACAGTGCCCCCCACCCCCACCCATTGTACAAAAATAAACTCTGTCACCTATGGACCAGCGAAGACCGGCAGAGCGCCTCCTCCCCGGGGGCCAGGCCTGGGCAGCCCGGACCCCGTCCTCCGTTCCTCCCCCCGCCACTGCTAAGGCACTGTGACTCTCCCCTGGGCTGGGTGGGTGCCGCCCGCCCACCCTCCTACGCCCTCCACCCCTCACCTCTGCTCCGCGGGGGCGCGGCTGCGGGCCCCACGCTGCCCCCGGCTGGCTGCTCTACCCACTACCTCTAGGCCCCCCGCCCCCGCGGGGGAGCTCACTACGCTAACCGCCCCTAGGCGGGCTCCCTACCGCTCCTGGGCCCCCGGCAGCCCGGAGCCCTCCTCCCCCTCCTGCGGAGGACTGGGGGGGGTCTCTGCGGACTGTGCGGGGGCGTAGGGCGGGGACGCATCCGCCGGGGGCGGCCGGCGGCCCCGAGCCCGGCGGCTGTGGTGCACTTGCAGGTGCAAGGCCATGAGCTCCGGGGCTCCGGTGGCGAAGGGGCAGAAGAGGCACCGGTGGAGGGCGCCCCCCGGCCCGGCCTCGCCCCCCGGCCCCGCCCGCAGGGACAGGTCCAGGGGTTCGGCCTCACCGCCTCGCCCGTTGCGCAGGGTCCTCCCGGGACTGGCGGGCTTCCGACGGGACCCGGGCGCCGCCGCGCTCGGGGGAGGCCGGGGGTGCGCGGCGCCCTCTGCCCAGGCGGCCGGCTGCGGGGCGGGCTTGGCCCCTGACGGCTGTGCCGAGCCCCGCGGGGAAGGGGGCGGCGGCTCCGGGGGGGGGCCGGGCCCGGCCCCGCTGCGCTGCTCCCGGTGGTGGCGCTGCAGGTGGTACTTGAGCGAGCCGGACTGGGTGCCCGCGTAGTCGCAGTGCGGACACTTGTAGGGGCGCTCGCCTGCGGGAAGGGGCGCCAGGGGTCACGCAGGGCGCCAGCAAGGCTCTGCGTTCTGCTGCCTGCGCGGGGCCCCTCTGGGCCAGAGGAGTCCGCGGCCCACCCCGTGCCCCCTCCGCCCCCCGCAGCCCGGAGGCTGCCCCCCTCACCTGTGTGCACTCGCAGGTGCACCTTAAGGTGATGCGCTGAGCGGAAAGACTTTCCACAGAAGGGGCAGTCCTTCCCCGTGGCTCCGCGGCCGCCTTCGGGCCGAGTCCCTCCAGCTAACAGCCCGTTCTCTTCTGCAACACACAGGTAAGGACACGTCAGAAAGGGCTTGGCCGCCCGCCCCCAGCCGCCCGCCCCTTGGGGATGGAGACAGCGGGGTGGAGGGAGCCTGGGGCGGGGTCTGGTGCTGTGCCCTCCAAAAGTGGCCTCCAGAGGTGTTGTTTTTTTTTTTTTTTTTTTTTAAAGAATTAAGAGGCAGGCCCTTTCTTACAAAGGAGGGGGCAGGAGCGGGGCGCGATGGGGCCTCCGCGGGCCCCTACGTACCCTGCGCCGCGGGCCTGGCCTGCGCCCCCGCGGCAGGTGCGGCGAGCCCGGGGCCCTCGGCGGGGCGCGTGTGCAGCGGAGCCAGCGGCCCCCCCGGCCTGCCGCGGGCCCAGGCCTCGTCCTCCGCCTCCACCACCTCCTCCTCGTCGTCCGGCTCCTCGGCGCGGGGTCGGCGAGCCCGGGCCGGGAGGGCGGCGGGCGCGGGGCGGAAGCCTGCGAAGCCGCGGCCGGCCCCGGGCTCCGCGCCGTCCCCGTTGGGCCGGGCCTCCCCCGCCCGCAGGCTCAGGTAGCCCAGCAGGCTGGGCGGCTCCCGGCGCTCGGGCGCGGGGGGCGCGGGGGGCGCGGGCGCCAGCAGCAGCGCGGGGCCGAGCGGCTCGTAGGCCAGCAGGCCGAGGTCGGGGGGCTGCGGGGCGCGCGCCGCCGCGGAGGCGGACCCCGCGGCGCGCAGCGGGCCCAGCTTGCTGGCGTGCACCTTCATGTGGTTCTTGAGGAACCAGGGCTCCTTGAAGCAGCGGCCGCACACGGGGCACGCGTGGTCGAAGGAGGCCTTGTGCTTGCGCATGTGGCCCTTGAGGAACCAGGACTGCGTGAAGCTCTGGCCGCACACTTGGCAGCGGAACTCCG
Organism: Canis aureus; assembly: GCF_053574225.1. Taxonomy (NCBI): domain Eukaryota; kingdom Metazoa; phylum Chordata; class Mammalia; order Carnivora; family Canidae; genus Canis; species Canis aureus. Next base: position 24,779,591 of record NC_135623.1, read on the forward strand.
GGGGCGCGGGGGGCTCCTCGGCGGCGGCGGCGGCGGGGGGGGCGTCGCGCTCGGGCTCAGGCTCGCATGCGGACGCGGACGCGGGGGTCGGCCTGGGCTCGGGCGGCGGCGGCGGCGGGGGCGCCGCGGGGGCGGCCGCCAGGGGGCGCTCGGGGGCGCCGTGGGCCGTCAGGCTGTGGTGCAGCAGCTCCTCCTCCTGGCTGGCGCCGAAACTGCACAGGCCGCACTTCCAGGGCCGATGCAGGATGTGCAGGTGGCGTTCGCGCTCCGCCGCGGTGCGAAACTTGCCTTTGCAGAAGGGACACCGGAAGGCGGACGACGCGGGGGCCTGGGGCCGCGCCGGGCCCTCGGCGGCGGCGGCGGCGGGAGGGGCGGGCTGCACGCCGCCCGCGCTCCGGGCCCTCCCCAGCCGGGCCTCGCGCAGCAGCGCGCGCTCCTCCAGCTCCAGCAGCAGGCGCGCGGCGGGGCTACGCGGGCGCTCAGGCTGGTGCGTGCGCAGGTGCGAGCGCAGGAGGGCGCGCTGCGCGGCGCGGTGCCCGCAGTGCGGGCACTGGAAGGCCTGGGCGCCCGGGTGCGCCCGCAGGTGCAGGGCCAGGATGGAGTTGAAGCGGAAGCGCTTCCCGCACACGGGGCACGGGAAGCGCCTTTCGCCCGCGCGACTCTCCGACCAGCCCACGGCCCCCATCCCTGGAGACCCGGCGCTCACGCCCGGCCCGTTGGAATAGCGCTGCAGATCCAGTTCGCCGTCGAAGGCCGGGGGCGAGGGCGCTAAGTGGCCGCCCGGGGCGCGGGGACGTGAGGCCTGCGGAGACAGATGCGAGGACAGGGGCTGCGGAAGGCGCGGGCGCGGGCGGCCGGCGGCCCCTGAGGGCCCCCGAGGGCCCGAATCCGGGGCACCGCGCGCCCTTCCCACTGCCCTCGGGGGTGGGGGCGGGGGGAGTGGGATGTGGATGCGAGTGGAGCTGTCGGGGCCACAGACAGAACTTCTGAGAGAGGGAGGGAGGGAAGGGGTACAGTTGTAAGTACTTGCAGGTTCAGGCCACAGCTGCTTCACTCACCTCCATGGACCCCCTTCACATTCTTTGGTTCTGGGGAGTGCAGGGAAGAGGAGGAAGAAAAGCTGCTAGTGAAGGCAACAGGTGCTGAAGAGCTAGAGAGACACAGATTTGGAGGTAAAGATGAGCCTTGGTTTTCAGCAGTGGAAAGAGGCACCTCCACCCCCACACTCCTAGCACCCCATACTCCTGCAGCCTATTCCTCTGTTCCCCTTCCTTGCACCAGCAGGAGGGGACTGCTGCCTTCAAAATGTGTGCTCCCTCGTTTGCCCAGGCCACAGGCTCCCTGATAACCCAGATGTCTTGCCCCAAATTATTCATTTTAAGCGCCTAGTCCAAAACCACCACTACCATCACCACCGTCGTCACCAACACCATCACCATCATCACCATCATCACCACCACCACCACCCCCTGGTGGTAGAAACCGTCACAGGATGCCCCTCTCTCTCATTCAAGTTAGGCTATGTAGCTTGATGAGCAAATGGGGGTGGGCCTGCCGTGCTCCCCAGTTATCCAAGTGAGACCAGTTGCTCTCAGACCCCTAACTGACCAGCCAGCCAAACATCCTCCCACACTCCACAGTCCTTCCTTCTGCCCTTATCCTGTCTTTCTGTCTTTTCCCCCTCGTCCTCCCTCCCTCCGCCTGGATTCCTGATCCATTCATTTCCATTCATTACAGAGACTCATTCATGCATGGGAGAGAAACACCTCCCAGCAGCAGAGAGTCTGGAGACAGACAGAGGGGGAGGGGCATGAAGGGGGAGAGCGCCAGAGGGAGAGGGAATGAAGAGAGAGTTGGGGGAGGAGTGGAAGTTAAGGGGCGCTGCTGGCCTGGGGAAGGGGTTAAAAACTGCAAATACCAGATAGGATTCATCCCCGTGTTTCAAACCTTGCAGCCTGCAGTTTGATGGGGCATCTCAGCCCCTTTGTCCAGGGCTGTTCCGAGGCAGGCTTTCCTCCTCTCTGCAGGGGAGAGGCTCCCTCACACAAGAGGAGGATTACACTGGCTCTGAGCTCAAGAGGCTGGAGTGAGGGACGGGGGGCGGGGCCGGGCCATCTGCACAGATAGGGGCTCAGCACACGCTCTGAGCAGGAAAGGGTTAAAATTCTCCAGGCTGAAATTCCCTGGGCCTGGGATGTGCAGAGCTCCAGTTCTGAGGAAGGAGAAGAGCACTGAGAGGATTGGGGGGGGTGGGGGTGGGGGCTCTCCTGATTCTAAGCTGCAGAGGTAAGCATTAGGACTTAGAAGCAACCCCAGAATTAACATTCATGGAAAGAGGCCTGGGGAGGATGCAACAGAAGTCCGCCAGCCTACCTTCCTGCTTACACAAGGAATGGGATCTGGTCGAGCCTGGATGATTGTGGGCCTAACCTATATTTTTTTTTTTTTTTTGCCTGAGATATAAAGAATATTTGAGATATAAAGAACTTCCTTACAATAGGCATTGTGAAACTGAAATGGGTTACTCAGAAAGAAAAGGACTCAAGTATTACTTTGGTTAAGGATTTTTAACAGAAGAGAACTGGGCCAGGAGTCAGCCCGCTTATCAGCAAAGAGAAAAGGCTCTGGAGGTCCAAGGCTTCTTTAATTTTTCACATTTAATGAATGTGATAAGATTCCACGAAGGGCCAGGTACCTGCTACATGTGAAATCTGGGTTAAGGGAATTTTATTAACAGGAGGCTGATTGACAAAGTGTCCTCATTCAAGGGTCAGTAAACCACCTCCACCACCACGTTTAATATTTGTACGTCTGTAGCTCCGAATTAGGGCATCCACCGTCATCTTCTGGATCTTCCAAATAAACCCCTTCCCTGAGACCAAGAGCCCAGCTAAGCTCCATGGGTAGTGTCATCAAAGGTGAATTAAAGAGTGGGACCAAGGAGTACGAGGCTATTGTGGGGCCAGTCTGACTATTAATAGCCCTGCAACCTTCAGTAAATCACTTGACCTCCAAGTTTACTCATCTGTAAAATAAGGAGGTTGGACTCATTTATATGGATGGTCCCCTCCCACTTGAAAATTTGTGGTTCTGAGTCACGGGACTCTTCTGGACCCCAGAGAGATGTTAAAAACCAATGGTCATCCCTTCAGTACCATGGAGAGTGCAGTGGGCTACCACAGGAGCCACTGTGGCCACCTCGGTACCATAGAAAGGGCGAGCAGGAGCTAGAGGGGCCTCATTTGCCATTTTAGTGCCACAGATAAAGCTCGGAGAAGAGCTAGAGGATTTTTAAGAATTCCTATCTGGGAACCATTGGTGGGGCTGGTGGGGGAGAAACCAGTGGTACCAGAGGGATTATTTTGGCCTTTTGGATGTCACTGAAAATAGATAAATGTAATAGAAAAAATAGATGTAACTAGAAGAATTTTAATTAGCTCTAAGGAGTGTCCTGACAGTTACAGTTTGTACATCCTGGAATGAGTTACTGAGGCATCGTATTTGGGTCCATCACATTCTGTTGCTCTCCTGGGGATTCCCGGAACATCCTGGTGTACAGCCAATCTGGTATATTCAGAGGAAGCAGATGGTGGGGGAGGAGGGGGGGAGGCTGGGAATACTGCATGGTCATAGCTGACTAACCTATGGGCACATACTCTGATTCTGAGAAGATTCTAGGGCCCCTGAAACTGCCCGTAGGACAGCAAACAAAATACCTCATAGGAGGCTGGACTGCATATAGGGAGCAAGTAGAGTAGAAACAGGGCAAAGCTTCCTCTCTCTAAACAAAACAAAAACAAAAGACCTGCTTTGCACATAGCATTTGCCAGGATGAAAAAAAAAAAAAGTGATATATAAGGAGGCCTAAATTGAAGCTGAATTCCCAAGCAGGGAGAGTTTCCCTGGAGGAGGGTAAGCCTCAAATCAACAAAACCCACTTAGACACCTTCCCAGGCCCAGTCAAGACCTCCTGAATCATCTCCACACCAAAGGAGGCCCCAGGCACCAGATCCCATGAGGGGTTTTGTTTGGTTTGGGTTTTTTTTTTTTTTTTTTTTTGGTTTTGTTTTGTTTTAATAGGAGAGAACACTGACAGGGTCCTAGGTCTAAGAACCGCCTTGGAACCCACGACATGCATGTCCTGCCTGAGGGCAATAATCACACCATTTCCTATAGTCAGGCCCTAAACACCATCCACGAGACTTGGCCAGACAGTAGCACTGACCTACTTTCCACCTCCACTGGGAATCAGGGGTTATGTGGCCCTTATTTGGGTTCTATAAGGATACCAGGCCGGGGTTAGGGATCGGCAATCTTTCCAAAGCAACAGGCCAATTATTTTCATGTGCTGGGAAAGCTGGTGGGGAATGGGATGTGGACCATCAAACCTTACAGCATTAGGGAGGGCTGGGAGGCTTGGTAAGAAGACTCGGAAACAAGGACACGTACAGAGAAGCATCCGCTGAGTGCGGGACCTCAAAAGATTGTCCCTCCAACCAGGGATTCAAAAGTTTTTAGGGGCAGAGTGTAAGAGGCAGGGATTCAGGACTTCTGAGGCATACTTGTGACTAAACCTCTGTCACTGGTCATTCCTAATACTTGATGTTCTTCCCTCCATTGAGAGCCCCACACCTCTGAGGTCCGCTACCAATTATTATGAACAGTGCACAAGGGGAGGCAAGAAAGAAAGGGGCTTCTTAGGTGGTCTGGAGTCAAGGCCACTTTTATCACAACCACATGCCAGTAGCTCCCTGTTAGGGTCTCCTCTCCACGGCCCTCTGAACCTCCCTCCTCGGGGAGGAACCCTGAATTGACCCCACGTCACAGCATGCCCATCTTTTACACCGAGTTCTTGGTTAAAGCCTCCTTCCCTTCATCCTCACTTTTCTGATTTGGGTGCATGGCACCTCAGTCATGGACTCCAAACATACAGCAAGGGAAGGAGAGGAAGGTACACTTGCTGCCCTACTGCCCCCTGCCCCCACCATAGTGAAGCTTATTCCCCAAGCATGTCCCAACTTGACCTCTCTTCTGAAAGTTCCAGAGGACCCTGATTTGGGGGGAGGCGGCGAGGGGGCCGGCCCTAAGTCCCCTTAGCTGGAGCTGACCCTAGAAAGGTCAGAGTCTTAGCACCCATATGAGCCTCAGTCCTCAGATTAGGGGCTAGTGGGGGTGGGGGGGGCGAGGGGGGGTGGGCAGGGCAGGAGAGCCTCTGGGAAAAACCTCCTTCCCAGAAGCAGGCTGGCAAGTAGGGCAGGACCTGTGATCCCGCACAGGGGATTGTTCCAGCAGCACCCCAGTGCCCTCCCGGGGAGAAGAAGCCAGGAGGAGGATGGGGGGGCAGCGGTGGGAGGCTGGGAGGCCAGGGCTCGCTACCCCGGCCGGGAGAACAAAAGCGGAGTTGCAGCCGCCTCCGCCGCTGCCGCCGGCCGAGCTCTTTGTGACACTTTGTTTGGGACGCGGAGAGGGAAGCACCCCCCAGCCTCGCCCCTCCCCCACCCCGCTCCGGGAGAGTTCGGGTCCCTGCCCCCTCGCCCCGCAGCCCTACCTAAGCCGGGGGGCGCTGCTCCGCTCCGGCTCCCGGCGCGGCCGCCCCGCACCCCCAGGCCCCCCGCGCCCTGCCCTCGCGCCCCTACAAAGCCGCCCGCGCCCCCCCGCCCGCCGCCCCGGCCCCGCCGCCCCGGCCCCCGCCCGCCCCCGCCCCCGCCCCCGGGGCCCCCCGGCGCCCCCCGCGCCCGCGGCCGCCGCCCCCACCCCGCCCCCCCGGGAGCTCTGGGCGAAGTTTGCTCGGGGCCGCGCCGGCGCCCCTCCCCCGCCCCCGCCCCCTGCACCTGCTCCGAGCCGGGCGCGCGGGCGGCCCCCCCTCGGCGGGGGGGCGGGGGTGGGGGCGGGGGCGGCGGGGGGGGCCGGCGCGGGGGGAGCGGCTACTCACGGGCCCCGGGCGGGCGGCGGCGGGCGGCGGCGGCGGCGGCGGCGGCGGGCGGCGGGCCGGCGGCGCGGGCGTCAGCGTTACGTGGGGCCGGGGGAGATGCGCCGGGCCCCGGCCCCCCCGCCCCCGGCCCGGCCCCCGCCCCCTCCCCGGTCCCCCGCCCCCGGCCCTGGCCCGCATTGTGTGCGGCGGGAGGCGGCCCGGCCATTAGCATGCGGGGGGCGGCGCGGCGGGGCCGGGGCCGCGCGGGAGCGGGCGCGGGCGCGGGCGCGGGCGCGGGCGGGCGCGGGGCGCGGGGACCCCGGGAGGCGCGCGGGGCGGGCGCGGGGCGGGGGCCGGGGCGCCGCGGCGGGGCGGGGGTGCGACGCACGCTCGGCTCCCCGGGAGGCCGGCGGGGATGCCCAAAGGTCACGCCGTCCTTCCCGGGCCCCCGCGCCGCCCGCCGCCCGCCCCCCGCCCCCGCCCCCCGCCCGGACATACCAGGGACGGAGCTGGCTGGGCCGCGCCTTCTGCCCCGACATGCACGGACTCGGGAAGTTCTTCCTGGGGCTTTATCTCGCAGCCTCTCCCTTACAATTTCTGTCTCTCTTTTTGGGGAGGAGGAGGAGGGGCGATGATAAAGATAGTTAATGTCGGCCGTACAAGAAACATTATTAAAGTTACTCCCTGGTCCTTTCTGTTCTTGATAAACAGATCCGGCTCCTTCCTCTCCAGTTCTCCTCTCCATTCCCTAAGTCGCCCTGATGGCTCTTCAATACGACAAATATTTACTGATTGCTTCCTGCTTAGGCACCAGGCACCGTGCTTAGCACCGAGGGGGACGAGCAGAGACGAGGGGCTGGGGGCGCCCGGCCCTGGGCACAGTGCAACCCTGACGGGGCTCCGAATTCCCAGGCGGCGAGCTCAGACCCGATCCATACTGACGGAATGCCCGTTCACACATTTAGTCGGAGAGGATCCTCACAATAATACCCTGGAGGATAAGGCCTGCACTTCCAGGTACGGAAAATGAAGCCAAAGGGTCTCGCCACTGGCCTAGCAGCTCAGGGACCCGCAGAGCAAGCCCGGCATTTCACATGGTCGGGCCACTGCCACCAAAGGAAATTAATGCACATGCGGATTGAGCTGGGAGTAGACTCAGAACTTCTCGGAATCCCTTTAAGTGTGATTCCCACTCCCCAGGAAAAAGGAAGGGACGCAGTGCTCCAGGGAGTGTTGGCCCGGCACCACTTGCTTCCCAGGACCCTGACTGTCAGGACTAACCCCCAGGCGTCTTCTGGCCCCGTCTTCTTCTACCAACAGTAATAATAATAATGTTAATAGCCACTAACAAGTATTGGGCACTTAAGTGGTAGGTGCCAGGCTGAGCTAGTTCACTGCATTTTCTCTTTTAATACGCAAAGCAACTAACTCCTTGAGTGTTGTATAGGCATCCGTATTGTTAACTTCCCTTGATAGATAAGGAGACAGAGATTAGGTAACTTGCCCAAGGTCATCCGAGGAGATCTGGGATTTGAACACAGGTCTGGTTTTGCTCCAGATCCCAGGCTCGACTCCTTTCCTATTTTTGATCCATGGAGCATATATTCGGGCGCAGCTCAGCTTCTGAATAAGCCTCTGGTATACGGGCATCAGGCATATCTGTGTGAGCTCATCGCATCACTGATGGCTGTTAAGTGCCCACCGCGAGTCAACAAGCCCTCACAGTCATGTTGTTAGCCCCCTTTTTATTACTCAGTCTGAACAAACCGAGGTGCAAACAGGTAGAATAATGTACCCAAAGTCACACAGCTGGGAAAGCAACAAAGCTGAGATTCTAGACCAGGTGGGCCTGACTGCAAGGCAAATTCTAGCTCTCAAAAATAGTCATTGCTGCGGTAGTGTCCTGCCCAGGACTGACCATTTGGGGACTATTTTCTAAACGTATCTAGCTGCAAATGAACACTGTAACACTAAAAACAAAAACAAAAACAAAAACCGCCCCGCTATGAACAGGGATCCCCATCTACTAAGTTAGCATCCAGTCCAGAGTAAATCCTTCAAGAAAGGAAGAAGAGAGGGGGAAACTGTCCAGAAAGTGAGAGACAGGAAGCCAGGGGAATTAAACCTTGCCTGGTCTTGAGACAACACTGCAAGTAGTAATGACAAGGGACCAATCCAGACCGTAATATGGGATTTCCCTGGGGAACAGCAGGTAATTTGAGGAGGAAGCAAAAAAGGAGAACAACTAGATGGAAATAGGGGAAAACTGGGGCCCGTGGTGGTAGTGTCCATGGGGATGGGGTGAGCCGTCAGAAGACCCACAGATGGGCAGAAGCAGGACAGAGCAAGGCAGAGCTGCGTGCTTTGTGGAACGACCCAAGGCTGGTGCCTGCCCATGGCCGCTCCCTGGAACCTTAGGCCCTCGTGGGGACCTTTGCCCCACCCCACCCAGCCTTGACAGCCTGTCTCTGCCAGGACAAGTTTGTGGTCTGCTCTGAGCTACCGGACCCTGCCAGGAGCTCCAGGCCCTGTTGCGTCCCATCCCTTTGGAGTAGCATCTTCAGACCAGGTAGGTCTGAGGCCCTGAGCCTCAACTCCCCGGATTTTGGAAGCGGGCAAAGGGACAGCTGAAAGAGATGTTGCCGCACGTCCTATCTGCTGATAGGCGCCACGATGCATTTCTCCCAGCCTAGGAAGCACTGAACTCCAGTGGGCAAGGGAGCCATGGAGGAGAGAGCTGCTCGGCGGGAGCAGGAGAGCTCCAGTCTTCGTCTGGAAAAGCTACAGCACTGGGCACGGCACAGGCAAAATGGGCACCTCTTGGCGCTGGCGGTGAGGCCAGGCTGCCCCGCCTCAGGCTTTAGAATGTCCAACTGTAGCCCCAATTCAGTTGTATCCATGTTTAGGGAGCACCCACCGCATGCCTGAAGCTGTGCTAGTGTCTGAGTGGGAGGAGGGTGGAGAAAACGTAGAATAATGAAGCAAGACCCTTAGTCTCCAATTAGATCCCATCATGTGGGGAAAACACATAGTTAAGTAACTAGGACACGACGCACAAACACTAAAGAATACCCCATTCCTTCACTTGCCCTTGGTTGACTGCGTTCCGCCCACCTGCATTCCTCCCGCTTGCGGATCCCTGGATGCCCTTCACATGTGTGGCCTCCAGGTGAGCCAGCTGTGGCTGGCAGTGGCTGTGGTGCCACTTGCTGTCTCCGTGGCCTGCCTGAACTCTGCTTGTCACATGGCCACCGCACTGCCGCTCGGGCCTGGGGCACTGGTAAGAGCCATGGCAAGGGAGGGTGGAAGGAGGGTCCTGGAGGCCCCTCCTCCCTGAAGCCAGAGCTCAACACTTGCCTTCCCCACCATTCAGGGTCTCCTCACTGGGATTGCTACCCTTGAGCTGCGCCGAGCACCTCGCCTCTGGAAGGTGAGAGGGCACAGGATGCGGCACTGTTCTCCCAACACACCACACACACACACACACACACATACACACACACGCACACCACTCAGGCCGGGAAGTGACTGAATGTTAACAAACCCTGAGCTCTCTGCCCCTGACCCGCCTAACAGACTGAGGAGGTAACGCAAGAAAGTTAGAGGCCCGATGGCCCCGTTTAGAGATGGAAGAAGAGGAGTCGAGTTTTGTGTTGGGGCTCAGCTGCAGGTGGGGCTTGGGGCTCCCAGGAGTCTCCTAGGCCGGGCAGGGCTGAGCTGGCTCACTGGCAGGTGCAGACCATGATGATACTCAACATCTTCAGTCTGATCTTGGGCTTCATCGTGGTGGTGGTCGAGGTGATGAAGACAGCCTTGGGGCCTGCCCCAGCTGCCCTGTCCCAGGTACAGGTGAGTGAAGGAGAAGGTGGGAGGAGGAGGTGAAGAGGGAATGGGGCAGGGGCAAACAGGTGCTGGCTTCCCTGTAGTATCCTCAACCTGTCTACCTGCAGCTGGCGGGCTTGCTGGTGCTGGAGCTCAGTACTGAGGCCTTCACCCTAGGGGGAGTGCTGGTCTCCGCATACTCGCTCTTCCTGCTGAATCAGAGGAAGCCAGGATGCTGCAGGAGCCAGAGTCTGCACTACCGGGAGCTGCAGGAGGTACTGAGGGCAGGGAGGAAAGTACAGAGCAGTTAGCTAGCAAATGATTATTTTATTTATTTTTTACTGGCTATCATGGTCAGTGGCGCTGAAGGAAGAATAATGGGGCTAGTGGGGGGTAGAAAGGGGGAAGGGGTCACAGCCTGCAACGGATTGGTTTTCTGGCTTTAGGCGTTTCCTCCGTAGTGGTGGGGAAGAGGGAACTGGGTATCTAAATGGGTGGGACTAGAAAGGCGGGAGACCATTAGGGAGCTGCCTAAGTATTGGAAGGACTGTGGGAACAAGGAAAAAGAAATGGAAGAAAAAGAGGAAGTTGTTTCTCTGGGATCCCTCCTTTCTCACCCCTACAGTTTGCTCCCCTCCCAACCGTCTGGTTTGTAGGATCTCCCTGAGTTGGAGGAAGTTGCCGGTCCGGAGGACGGTCCCATGGTGGCTGGCACAACAAACGCAACAAGCGGGTGAGCTGGCCGGGAGGCCGGCGGTCGGGCTCGGCTGCCCCGCGGGAGCCCAGCGTCCTCCGACCTTCCTGCCCCGACTGCACACCGACTGCACTCCGCGGGGCCGGCTGGGGTCCCCTGGACCCGCCTGAAGTCCAGGCAGAGCCTTCAGGTTCCGTGCGCCTAGGCCCCGCTCTTGCCGTCCCCGCCAGGGATGCCGCACCCGGGGCAGGGTCTCCGCAGGGTGTCCTCCGGCGTCTCCCCACTGCCCCGAAAGGCTCCCCGCCTGCAGGGCGTCCTTCACACAGGCTGCACCCCTGTGCCCCCTTCCACCCCTGCCCGCCCCGCCCATCGCCTCCCCTCGCAGCGTCGCGCCCGCCTCATCCCCCCCCCCCCCCTTCTGTCCGCCTCTCGCTATCCCACCCACCGCAAGCCCGGGGAAATCGAGTCCCTGGGTGCTTTAGTTTGCCCCCTTCGATCCGGTTCCTCGCTCCTCTCGCGAAGACTACAAGTCCCAGGATGCCCCTCGCCGCCCCGGGGCCTGCCGGGAAATAAAGAGCCTCCCCTCCGGGAAGGGGGCGCTATGTGTCCGCGGCGCGACGCGAGGCGCTCCGGTCGGGGTCTAGCCGAGTCTCCGCGGACGCGACCACTGGCCCCGCGTGCGGGGGAAGCCCGGCGGGGTGTCGTGCGCGGGGGCGCCGCCGCCCTCCCTCCGGCCGCCTGGGGCCCGCGGGCTGGGGACGGGCCCTCCGCGGAGCCGGGTTCCCCCCGCGCACGGAGCCCGGATGCGACGTCCTGAGACTCGGAGCGCGCGCGAGAAAGGGCTCGGGGCTGATGAGTCAGGAGCCCGGGGCCCGCCCTCCCTGCGTCCCTCCCTCCGCGGCGCCCGCGGGCCGGGCGGGCACGGGCGCCCCGAGCTGCGGCTTCCCCGCCTCTCGCGAGCCCGCGCCGCCGCCGCCCTTCCTCTCCGCGGCGGGAGGTGCACTGCGCAGGCGCGGCCTCGCGCGGCCCCGCGACCTTTGACCCCGGCCGCCGTCGGGTCCGGAAGCGCAGCCCCCGCAGCGTGGAACCTTTGCACGTGTGCAAAGCCGGCGCTCGACGGGGGCCGCGGCTGGAGCCCTGAGAGAACTCACCCCGGAGGCGAGCGCCCCGCACGCATTATCGTCCCCACGTGAGGAGGCTGCCGTCCCCAGAGCGCGGCGCCCGCAGCGCTGAGGCGAGAGCGCGGCCTGGCTGCCCGGCCCCGGCATTGTGTGGGGCGCCCGCAGCGGCGCGGCCGGGACACCTGGGAGAGGGCCCGCGCCCCGTGACAAGGTCGCGCGAGCACCAGTGGGTGGAGACAGCCCGGGATTAGGCTCTTGAGTGGAGAGAGCCGGAAGCGGGCCACCCCCTTCCCTCCTCCCGGGCCGGGCGCCGCGGAGCCCCCGTGCGCAGGGCACGGGAGTCGGAAGACGGTGGCGGAGGAGGAACGGGGTGATGAGCCCCCCCGGCGGCCTGTCTCGCAGACACGCGCGGTAGCTCATGGCGGGCTCCTCAGAGGCCCGGGCTGCGTCCTAGCGCTGGCAGCAGGTCAGTGCCCCGCAGAGGACTCGGTCGGTCACGTTAGTCCAGGCCGTGCTTTTGTAGCAGGCCCCAAACCTTTTTTAGTTTTTTTGTTTTGTTTTTTTTTCCCCTAAGCAAGCTCTGTGGCCAGCGTGGGGCTCGAACACACACGTCGGGGATTCCAAGTCGCACGCCGGGGCCCCCGACAACGCCCACGTCACGCGTCCCACTGCGCGTCCGCAGGAGCCCGGCCGGGCGCTCTGCTACCTGAGGCGCCTGCGGCCTGGAGCCCCACCCACGCGCGTGCGTGAGGTGAGCCTGCGTGGTTCCCGCGCTCGAACACTTCTGCCTCCTCAGGACGCCCCCGGTTGTCGGCCAGGGCGCGACCTCCAGCCACACCCAACCGCGAGGCAGCCGGTTCAAATGCCTGGGAGAAGGGGAGCAAAATCATTTCCTTAAAAAAAAAAAAAAATGTTAATCGTTCCTGGTGATTCTTGAACAGCTCAGCCCTTGGACCTCTCCTCTGCTCCCGCCCATACCTACCTCTTCGGTTCTGTTCCCTAAACGACAAAATGGAATTCCCACTAGAAACGTTGCCATGAAATAATAATAATAAGACTGGGAGTTAGGAAATTTGAGATTCTGGTTTTGTTGTGTGGGTTTGCGCAAATCGACCTCTCTGAAGTGCTCCTCGCGTGCTTGGAGATTATAATCCTAGTATTTATCCTCTACCTTCCCGGAGCATCAGGGCTAACATAGAATCACACACGGGAAAATGGTTCCAAAGGATAAGGCAACTTCGGAGGTTGAAAATAAATTGCCGATAGGGATGAGGAGTAGTGAAAATGAGTGAGACAGATTGCGGATGATGTAACAGGAATTGGTGGGAACTGTGGCGAACTAGAGCGCACACAGTCTGCTTCAAGATTTTACCCCCCCCCTCGGCTCCACCCAGTTACTGCCACGTGGGCCTGTGGGCCTGTGGGCCTGGTGTTGGCATAGTTCCAGTTTTCCTAGAAAAGCCAGAAATTCTGACTAGTTATTTCTGTTTAAAAGATTATATTCAAAAAAAAAATGATTTACCGAGAGACAAAGAGCATGAGCCCAGGGAGTGCGGGGGGATGGTCAGAGGGAGAGGGGGAAGCAGACTCCTCACTGAGCAGGAAGCCCGATGCGGCTTGGGCCCAGGAACCCGAGACCATGATCTGAGCTGAAGTCAGACACCTAATGGACTGAGCCAGCCAGGCACCCCAGAAATTCTGACTTTTTAAATGTGAACTCTTCTGATTTTAAAATGTTGAGAATGAATTTTTCTTAAACTGAGGGCCAGGGTCAGCCTGTTGTCCTTCAATTGTAGGCTCTTCCTTATTTAAGCTGATGATAGGAATTCTTATGTTTTGGGTGTACAATGCTTTTTGGAGGCCTCTCCCGAAATTCAAGTCTTGGAGAGGTTTAATGTTACCTTCTTAACCTTTTTTTTTATTTTTACTTTTTTTTTAAAGATATTATTTATTTATTCATGAGATACACAGAGAGAGAGAAAGAGGCAGAGACACAGAGAAGCAGGCTGCATGCAGGAAGCCTGAAGTGGGACCTGATCCCAGGACTCCAGGATCACGCCCTGGGCTGAAGGCAGGTGCTAAACCACTGAGCCACCCAGGGATCCCCTTAACCTTTTTTTAAATCAGTATCTGTCTATGGCATTGATCCTCAGGGAGAGGGCATTTTGCCCACTAGGGGTTACTTGGCAATGTCTAGAGATACTTCCGGTTGTAAGGAGTGGGTGTTGGGAGTGAGGGGTGGTGGGGCTAGGGTTTATAATGCAAGGAGCATTAGGTGATTCAACAAGTCAGAAGACCAGAGATTTAAGGCCCAGCGCTTGCTACCAGTGCCCACACCCTGGGCACCGTCCTCTCCCAGCCGAGAGACGTTATCTGAGGTCCTGTGATCCCCATTGTCCCCCCACCTACTGCCTCTGCCCGAAGTCCCTGGTAGCTCCAGGGAAGCCTTCTGCCCTGGGCAGTGCTTCCCAGCCAGCACCCTGCTGACCCTTCATCAGCTCGGCAGCCTCGGTGGAAGTCACTCCCGTTTCACTTGAATTACCACCCTATCAGAATGCCACAGAAAGAAGCGGCTGGGACAAGGTTCCTGCGGCCTCGGCTTTCCAAGGCCTCCACCCCTGCCCGTGCCTTGCCTGGAGAAATACCCGATTCAGGTGTGACTTCACATGCAGCTGGGTTCGCTGGTGGCTGGGAAATCGCCTTGGTGGTGAATTTTGCCCTCCTTTCTTTGCAGCGCAGGCCTTTATTCTGGCCTTGGATACGAGCTTACAGACCCCGGCCAGGGGTCTCCCATGAAAGACCTGCTCTTGCACAGGGCTGGGGGCGGGCCTGGGCTGTGTCCTCTGCTGCCACCTCGTGGCCCCCGGGCTGCCCAGGTCGCGGTCTCGCCCAGGCGTCCCCACAGGGTCCCCGCGAACAGTCTTCGTGGCCTGGGCCCTCCGCGAGGCCTCCCCTGCAGGGGGTCCCCCAGGGCGTCACCCTGGGACCCTGGCGAGCCTGCAGCTGCTGGGCAGAGGCCCTGGAGGCAGTGACCCCGGCTGCCGGCGGTATCAGAGCTCACCTTGCCCGCCTGGCCTGGGTGTCCCCTGGGGCTGGGGCACCCTACTCTTGGGGAAAAGAGGCTACCTCGGTGGCCTTCTGGATTTCTTTTTCTCACCAGGCCCATCTTGTGTTGCTCTGAGTCCACGGCCTTCACCTTGGCTTGCCCAGCCCATGCTTCCTCAACATGGTATTTGTCTTTTGGTTTTGTTTCTTGGTAAGGATTTTATTCATTTATTTGAGAGAAAGAGAGCCCAAACGTCGGGTAGGGGCAGAGGGAGAGGCAGACTCCGCGCTGAGCAGGGAGCCCGACCCTGGGCTCCATCCCAGGCCCCCGAGATCATGACCTGAGCCCAGGTCAGATGCTTAAGGGCTTGAGCCACTCAGGCGCCCTCAAGTTCAGGATTCGATTGATGGCTTGAGCAGGACTGTAGCAGTGTGGTCGCAGGGAGGCAATGTTTCCTATAAACATGACAGGGTCTGCGCACTGTACTGATCAGAGGTCCCTCCCCAGGGTCCAGGGACTCTGGACTACTGGTGACCG
This sequence comes from Canis aureus, assembly GCF_053574225.1. Lineage (NCBI taxonomy): Eukaryota > Metazoa > Chordata > Mammalia > Carnivora > Canidae > Canis > Canis aureus. The sequence goes on from NC_135623.1 coordinate 24,794,722, forward strand.
AGTAGTGACTCCACAAGAGGGAAAAGCAGAAAGCATTTTTAGTTGGTGCTAATTTTTTATTCATTATAATACTGTGTTAAAACCTTCCAGTTGGGACACCTAGGTGGCTCAGTGGTTGGACATCACTTTTTTAAAGAGATTTTATTTATTTTTTCATGAGAGACATAGAGGGACAGAGACACAGGCAGAGGGAGAGGCACACTCCATGCAGGGAGCCCGATGCGGGACTTGATCCGGGGTCTCCAGGATCATACCTTGGGCCGGAGGCAGATGCGCAACCCCTGAGCCACCCGGGCATCCCATAAACTCTTTAAAAAAAAAAAAAAAAACACCTTCCGGTTGCCAAAGCAAATTTGTAAAACTGTCCCTCGGTTGTTGTCTCCTCCCATATACTTTCCATATGCTCACCTTCTATAAAAAGCCCTCATTATACCACAACCCCATTAATAGGGGTAAATGTGTAAAAATTCGGGGTGGAGGGCTTCTGTGGGGGCTCCTGGGGTGGGGGCCTCTTTCAGCAGGAGTCATGATCTCCAGGTCCTGGGATCAAGCCCAAGTGGGGCTCCCTGCTCAGCAGAGAGTCGGCTTCTCTCCCCCTCCCCTTGCTCATGCTCTCCCTTCCTCTCTCAAATAAATAAATAAAATCTTTTTTAAAAATTTCAAGGGGAAGAATCTCCTTGCATAATTTCCTAGGGCCTCAGGCTGCAGATAGCGTCCTACTGAGCCTGTGTGTAGTGCTTCTCTTTAAAAGTGAGATGCTACTTACTTAATGGGAGTTGTCTTCTGTTTCTTTTGTTTTTCCTTCTTTGTATATATTTTTTCCACCTTATTTATATTTTAGATTAATTCTACTTATCATCTGAATCTTTATTTTTATCAGAAACTTTTCCTATGTTCTGTCCAAAGTAATGAGTTGTCTTTGTTGATTATTGGGTGTTTTTCCTTGCCTTTATAAAGTTTTCTTGTTTTATTTATTTTTTTAAAAGACTTTACTTATTTATTCCTGAGAGACACACAGAGAGAGGCACAGACACAGGCAGAGGGAGAAGCAGGCTCCACGCAGGGAGCCCAGTGTGGGACTCAATCCCGGATCTTCCAGGATCATGCCCTGGGCCGAAGGCAGTGCTAAACCGCTGAGCCACCCAGGCTGCCCAGTTTTCTTGTTTTAAATGTTTTCCCCCAAATCCAAGTCCCCAAGATAATTTAATTTGTTTTGCTTCTCTATAATTATTTGTACCCTTTATGTATGAAGAAAATGCTAGAGACTCACACTTAAGCTTTAGATAAAGCTAGAGGACTCAAAGTCATGGCCTAGGAGAAACAGGATTGATGTCTTTATAAATCTCAAAGATAGGGCAGCCCCGGTGGTGCAGCGGTTTAGCACCGCCTGCAGCCCAGGGCGTGATCCTGGAGACCCTGGATCGAGTCCCACATCAGGCTCTCTATATGATGCCTGCTTCTCCCTCTGCCTGTGTCTCTGCCTGTGTCTCTGCCTGTTTCTCTGTCTCTATGAATAAATAAAATCTTTAAAATATATATAAATCTCAAAGATAATTATGATGAAGCTGAGAAGCAAAGCTGGGTCCAGTGGTTACTTGTTACAGAGAGGCCAATTTTAGATCAAAAAAGAGAAAAACCTGAAAACTTTTCAAAAGAATGAGCTGCTTTGAACTTGGCTCTCAACCTCTGGATATGTTAGAGGTGTTCTGTGCTATATACTCTCACTGATAGGTCGTTGAAGCAACTATTTAAACATCGACTGAATGTTCGGAACAGATGACTTTTAATTTCTCTTCCAACAATAGGATTTGGCTTTTCAGCACGGGTGTTTTAATTGACATCCATACTCTCATCAGAATGACTGGCTCTGGGCATAATTGTAAAGTAAGGTGTCAAGTATTCGTCTAGTCCCTAGAACAGAGTTTATCAACCATGGTCCTACCGACTTTTGGGCCAGATAACTCTTTGTTGTGAAAGGCTGTCCCTGGGAACGCAGAATGCTTCCCAGCAGCCCTGACCTCTAACCACTAGATACCAATAGCACTCCTCCCACAAGTCATGACCATCAAAAATGTTTCAGGCTTTGCCAAATGTCCCCTCCTGCTTAAAAACCACTCCCTCAGAGAGATACGATATGAGGGATTTCAAGAACTTAAGTCTAACTTCCCCAACATTCTTATACTGAAAAGGAGGAGACCTACAAAGATCAACAAGAACCATATCACACATCCCAAGCCTGAAATCCTACCCCCGTCGTCTGCCTCTTATTCCCCTTTCTGAATTTTTTGTTCCTTTATTAAATTTTCTCTCTCTTTTTTCACCCAAATTTTCTATCTTAACCAGTACTTCTACTTGGCCACACAAGCTGAAAGCTAAGCTCGATGCCCTCATTTCCTGTAGCCAAATGCTCATTTTCTAGAGATTCTCCTGCTCCTGAATCAGTTCTGTCCACCACCACTGCCCCACGTCAGGCCCTCACTGCCCTTCACCCAGACCACGGGAAGAGCCTCCTTACAGGTTTCTGTGCCTCCGCACTTGCTCTTCTCAGATAAGTCTTGCTTGTAGCCACATGAATGTGACCACATGGCTTCCCTGCTGAAAAGCCCTTCAGTCACCCCGGTCATCTACAAGATCAGGTCCAGGTTTTTTAAAACGGCTCAATGCCTCCAGTGGCCTGGCCTTTGCCTGCCTTTCCAGGGCCATCTCCCACATCCTCTCCCTTCATTCTTCAATGAGAGCAATCTGAGAAGATGCCATTGGGTGCAGCCTAAACATTAAAAAAAAAAAAAAAAAGTCCTGATAAATGTATATGATAGACCCTTCCACCCCATCTTTGCACTTCACGCTCTCCCTCTTTATTGTCTTTCTAATTAGCCCAAGGATGATGATGTGATGATAATGATGACAACAAGGAGGACAACGATGACAGCATTGGCTCAGTGATAGGCAGCGTCGGGGCGGAGGGGGGTCACTGCTGTTTGTGGCATCCACTACTGAAAAATCAAAACAAAACACTAGTAGGAAAAAAAAAAAAACACTAGTAGGGGAGCACCTGCCTAGCTCAGTTGGAAAAGTGTGCAACTCTTGATCCCAGGGTTGATTTCAAACCCCATGGTGGGTGTTTAGATTGCTTAAATAAATTAAAAAAAAAAAAAAACACTAGTAGGAAGTGAAAGCCATATCATGAAAAAATAACTAAGTCAAAACGTCTTGCTTTAGCACATATATTTCTTTCTTCTGTGCATTATTTAAGCTGTTGTTTCTATTCTCAGCTCTACACCAGCGCTTCACAACTGCTACTGATCCTTCGGGACTCAGCTGAATCCTAACCTACTTTGGGAAGCTTCCCTGACCTCTCCCACCACCACCCAGACTATAATTCTTCAATGCTCCCTTAACGCACTATACACATTGTTCTAGACTTCCAACATTTTATTGTGAAGGGGATCAGGATTGGCCACCCCAAAATATGCCACATCAGCATAAGGATTGTTTTGAGCTAAAGGCAAATAAGCAGAAAACTCAGAACTCTCTGCCTTCCCCCATCTGCCTAAAAGTAGGACAAAAAGCTCTGTTCGGGAAGATATTCCTCCTCCAGCAAGACAAGGAAAAACAGCCATTCTCGTGGCAGCCAGCCAGCACCCTGATGGGTCCTGCACAAACAAACCTTACTGAGATAACCGTTCTCTTCCAACAATTTTCCTCATATATTTCCTTTACTACAACTTACATGCCCTAGAAACCCAAACTCCTTTCTCCTTGATCTTGTCACTTCTCCATAATTTCTCACTCTTTATTAGAATGGCATATGATGCCCTGAATCTAATCTCCTCTTTGGGTCTCTGTTTCTTCTCTATGAAGGCTCTCTGTGCACATAAAAATTAAAATATTAACATCAAAATTTGTATGCCTTTTCTCTCCTGTTAATTTGACTCCTGTCAACTTAATTTGCGAGCTTCAGCTACTAAGCCTACGAAGACAGAGAAAAGTTTTATTTTTCTTTCCCTACAAGTGAAATGATCATTTATGTGTCCACCTTTGAAGCAAGAACTATGTTTTACAATTCTTCACAGCCCCAGACTTAGCCAAGTGAATGACGTAGAGGAGACATTCAATGTTTACCGAACAAATGAGTAAATAGACTGAGTCAGAAGGAACCTTAAACCATTCCACTCAACATACAGACTCCTGTGCGGTATTCTGACTTCTTCAGTCGCTAAAACATTAACAATGAGCGTGCCACTGGAGGAAATCATTCAAATGTGGCAGCTGGTGCCACAGCGAATTCATGATCTCAAACTGGAACGAGATCTGGAGGCTGCACCATAATGCGGCTACTGGCAGCTCTCAGCTTCCACAGCTGCTACTTCCAGTTTTTCACCTTGTTCGGTAACCGTAGTTACTGCAAAGTGCATCTGGAAGAATAAACAAATGATGAAAGGGGGAGGAAGAAAGGAGGGAGGAGATAGGGCTTCTAATAGGAAGAATAATAAGGTGAGACCTGGTCTATCAGCTATTAATGTATATTATAAAGATAAAAAATTAAAACAGTGTGGGTTGGCACCAGAATAGACAGAATGGAACAAAATAGAATAAAAAATAGAACTCAGGGAGGCATGTCTGGCTGGCTTGGTTGAGCGTGAGATTCTTGATCTTAGTCTTGAGTTCAAGCCCCATTTTGGGTGTAGAATTTATGCTAAAAAAAAAAGTTTTTTGTTCTTAGATTTTATTTATTCATGAGAGACACAGAGACACAGGCAGGGGGAGAAGCAGGCTTCCTGCGGGGAGCCCGATGCGGGACTCGATCCCGGGACCCCAGGATCACGCCCTGAGCCAAAGGCAGACACTCAACCTCTGAGCCACCGAGGCATCTCTAAATTTTTTTTTTTTTTTTTTTTTTGAAGATAGGGCACCTAGGCAACTCAGTTGGTTAAGCATCTGCCTTTGTCTCAGGTCATGATCTCAGGGTCCTGGGATGGAGCCCTGTGTCAGGCTCCAGGCTCAGAGGGGTCTGCTTCTCCCTCCTTTCCCCCAACCTCTCCCCTCCATGTGCACACTTACTCTTTCTCTCAAATAAATAAATACATTAAAAAGAAAACAAATGAAAAGTTAAAGGAGGATGACAGAAAGTGACATATTGCTCAAAGATTGTTAGTATTAATATTGAAAAGAATAAAACATCAATAAAGATAAAACAGCCAATTTACCAATAAAGAAATTGAACTGGCCGATAAATCTATGAAAGATGATTTATATTTACAGTAATTAAATCAATGAGATTTAAAACGATAAGATACCGTTTTGTACCAATCACATTATTAACATCATTAAGCGCATAAAACCCAGTGTTGATAAATATGCAAAGAAATAGGCACTTTCCAACGCCTGGTAGGGCTGTTGATTGGTACTACTGGAACAGAAGGCAATTTAACACGTTTTATCTATATATTAAGAATTGCCGGGCAGCCCTGGTGGTGCAGCAGTTTAGTGCCGCCTGCAGCCCGGGGCATGATCCTGGAGACCCTGGATCGAGTCCCACATCAGGCTCCCTGCATGGAGCCTGCTTCTCCCCCTGCCTGTGTCTCTGCCTCTCATTCTCTCTCTGTGTCTCTATGAATAAATAAATAAAAATCTTTAAAAAAAAAAAAAAAAAAAGAATTGCCTACCCTTGGCCAAGCAATTCTGCTTCAGAGGTTTTCTCAGCCACACTCTTGGACACATGTAGGGAATTACCTATTGAAATGTTCACTACAGGGGATCCCGGTGGCTCAGCGCTGCCTTCAGCCCGGGGCGTGATCCTGGAGACCCGGTATTGAGTCCCACGTCGGGCTCCCTGCAGGGAGCCTGCTTCTCCCTCTGCCTGTGTCTCTGCCTCTCTCTGTGTCTCTCATGAATAAATAAATAAAATCTTTAAAAAAAAAAAAAAAAAGTACGTTGCATCCAATTACAAAATAGGCAAAAGACTTGGATAGACTTTTCTCCAGAGGATTTACAAGTGGCCAGTAAGCACATGAAAAGGATGTTGAGCACCAGTCATTAGGAAAATGCAATTCAAGCCCACAGTAGGATGCCACTTCACCACTTCCCACCTACCTATAAAACAATACACGGAAAGCAGCAAGTGTTGGCAAGGATATGAGGGAATTGGAACTCTAGAGTACTGCTGGTACGGATGGAGGGTGCCGCTGTGGAAAACAGCTTGGTGGTTTCTCACTACATTAAACATAGAAAATACCATATGACCCAGCAATTCCATGCAAACAGGCGTTCAAACGAAAAATTGCACATGAATGTTCTTAGCAGTACTATTCACAGTAGCCAAAAGGGGGAAACAGCTCAAGTGTCCATCAACTGATAAATGGATAAACAAAATGTGGTATGTATCTATATAATGGCATATTTTTTCTAGTAGGCTACAACGTGGATGAACCCAGAACATTTTATGCTCAGTGAAAGAACCAACACAAAAAGCCACATGTTGTATGAATCCATTTATCTGAAATATGTAGTAATAAGTAATATGTCCACAGAAACAGAAAGCACATTAATGGTTGCCAGGAGCTGGGGGGAGGAGAGAATAGGACTGACCCCATAATAGCTGTGGGGTTTCCTTTTGTAATGGTGAAAATGTCCTGGAACTAGATGGTGAGGATGGTTGCACAGCCTTGTAAAAGTACTAAATGCCACTGAATCAAACACTTTAAAATAGATAAAGTGATGAATTGTATTTTTTTAAGATTTTATTTATTTATTCATGAGAGACACACAGAGAGAGAGGCAGAAACAGAGGAAGAAGAAAAAACAAAAGAAAGAAACAGGAAGAGAGAGGAGAAGCAGGCTCCATGCAGGGAGCCCAATGCAGGACTCCATCCTGGGACTCCAGGATCACACCCTGAACCAAAGGCAGATGCTCAACCGCTGAGCCACACAGGCATCCCAATAAATTGTATGTTATGTGAATTTTACCACAAGAGACACAAGTACGTTACAAAATAAAAGGTATAGTTGATTTTATTTTTCTGGAAGTACAAGTATAGAGAAAAAGTATAGAAGGATAAATATCAAATTACTCTGGTTGTCCATTGATGGTCATTTAGAACTAATGTTCTAATTTTTCTACAGCAATCCTGGATTACTTGAGTCCTTTAAAAACATATTGTAGAATAATACATAATGAACTAGACGAGTGTTCATATGCTATCAAACCAAAATAATATATTTGAATGGTTCTAATTATTGTAAAAATACACTTCTTTCATGGAAAAAAAACCTATTGGAAATGCATATGCCAACATATCAATGGTTATATTTCGGTAGAGTGATTATAGGAGAATTTTATTTACTTTTTAAAAATACATTTTCAGAATTCCTCCAGTGAATATACATTACCTTCATAATCTGGGTTTTAAACGTATTTTTCAAAGTTTTCTTAATATTGAGCCAAAACAGGGATCCCTGGGTGGCGCAGCGGTTTGGTGCCTGCCTTTGGCCCAGGGCGCGATCCTGGAGACCCTGGATCGAATCCCACATTGGGCTCCCGGTGCATGGAGCCTGCTTCTCCCTCTGCCTATGTCTCTGCCTCTCTCTCTCTGTGTGTGACTATCATAAAATAAAAAAAAACTTAAAAAAAATATTGAGCCAAAACCTCTCCTTGCTTGTTAAATAAAACCTGTAGTTGGGGAAAAATTGAAAGATCAAGTTTTAAAGGGAAATAACACCAAAGAATCTGGAAACTATTAAAACAAAAAAGGAAAAGAATATTCAGAGACAAACACGTACTTAAAAAGAAAAAAAAAACCCTCTTGCATAGCTAACTGACTCAAAAGTGTTATTGTTGTAAGGGGGAAGTACCTTTTTCTAAAAGGGAAATGCAAGCTAAGAGAATGAGGATGCAACCAAATCATACTAAGCGACGCAGACTAGAAACTGCTTTTGCAACAGTATGCGACAAACAGCACAAGGGAATTTTTTTAAAGATTTTATTTATTTATTTGACAAAGAGAAAGGGCACAAGCAGGGGAAGCAGCAGGGAGAAGGAGGGAGAAGCAGGCTCCCGCTGAGCAGGGAGCCCAAGGGGCCTCCATCCCCGGACTCGATTATGACCTGAGCCGAAGGCAGACGCTTCAGGGGCTGAGCATCTGCCCCAGCCCCCGGGATTTTAAAAAGAAGTCAGAGAAGGAGTTAGGAAACTGTAGTCCAAACCCGTGGCATCTGACTACAGCTGGCCCCTGGGTTGCAGGGCGGGTGGGCTGCAAATGGGATTTGTGTCCACGAGAGAAGGCCTTTGGAAGAGGCCTGAAAACACAGCAGTTATAAGTAATCGTGTGGCATTTATAATACGATAACTATGACTGCTAATGATACCTGCATTTCTTTCTTTTTTTTTTTCTAATTTTTATTTATTCATGAGAGACACAGAGAGAGACAGAGACAGAGACACAGGCAGAGGGAGAAACAGGCTCCCTGCAGGGAGCCCGATGTGGGACTCGATCCTGGGACCCCGGGTCACGCCCTGAGCCAGAGGCAGGGGCTCAACCACTGAGCCACCCGGGCATCCCCGGTACCTTCATTTCTAATAATAATATTTATGTGTAGCTTTGTCCTGCTTACTGTGTGCTTGTTGCTGTATTAAGCACTTACGGGGTTTTAACTCACATAATTCCTACAACATCCCTAAGAAGCAGGCCCTGTTATCCCTGTTTCACAGATAAGGAGAAGGAACCCAGGGAAAGTCAAAGAGTGTCACACATTAGGGATCCCTGGGTGGCACAGTGGTTTAGCGCCTGCCTTTGGCCCAGGCCGCGATCCTGGAGACCCGGGATCGAGTCCCACGTCGGGCTCCCGGTGCATGGAGCCTGCTTCTCCCTCTGCCTGTGTCTCTGCCTCTCTCTCTCTGTGACTATCATAAAAAAAAAAAGAGTGTCACACATTAATGTCACACAGCTAGTAAGTGAAAGGGCCAATTCACATCCAGTCGTCTTTATGCTAGAGTTCAGGCACTTAACTGTGATGTTTTACCAGCATCATGGCCAAAACATCCCCTCCAGCGGCGGTTCACTAAGGGTAGTCCTTTCAGGAAGTCCGAGAGGTCAAAACTATTTCCATAATAACACTAAGTTTTTTTTTTTTCCTCATTCTATTACAGTTTTCCAGACGCTATAGGAAGTGTGATGACATCAACTTTAATGGCTAGGAAAAAATGTGGCGGGGAGGGGCCCTGGGTGACTCAGTTAGTTAAGTGGCTGCCTTTGGCTCCGGCCATGATCTCGGGGTCCTGGATCAAGCACTGCATTAGGCTCCCAGCTCAGCAGGGAGTCTGCTTCTCCCTCTAGCTCTCCTCTTCTCCCTCTCCCTTGCTCATGCTCTCTCTCTCTCAAATAAATAAATAAATCTTTTTTAAAAAATGTGTTTGTATAGCCTTGCATTCTCTAGGATTTTCTCAGGGAAGCATTTTGGGATCCTGAATTCAAGATGTTTGAGAACCATCGCCTGACATAAGGTAAAGGGAACATGGTTTCTGAAGAAATAATCAAGGCTACTTGCCACGGTTTATTCATTTGTTCATTCATTCATTCAATCATGGTTGAGTATTGCTTTGCAGGTATTGTGTCAGGTGTGGAGATTACAGTGGTAAGCAAGAGTAGCTTGGTCCCTTGACTCATGGAACTTACTGCAATGGTCCTAAAACATCAGGGTGCATGGGAACTCTTTGATAAATTAATTAAAAGTCCAAATCCTGGGGCTTTACTCAAAGAGATACCAATTCAATTTATAGAGCATAGGACTCAGGAATTTTCTTTTCTTTTTTCTTTTCTTTTCTTTTCTTTTTTTTTTTCTTTTCTTTTTTTTAAGATGTAAGGTCGATTCTGAAGCAAAAGACCCACTAACACATTGAAAAACACTGGTTTAGCGGTTGTTTAGCTTGAAAAGAAAACTTGCAGAAATGAAAGTGATCATCATATATAAAGACCTTTGTAGAAAGTAGAGTTAGATACCAGGAGGCCAAGGCTAACTTGAAGGCAGGTTTCCATCTCATATCAGGTAGGAATGGTCAACCAGGTGAGGCGGAATTGCCAGTCAACTGCAAGCTTGAGTTGGCTAGAGTGCCCTACTACCAACGTTGTCATAAGGATTCCCACATTGGCATGACTTTTTTTTTTTTTTTTTTTTTTGAGAGAGAGAGAGAGCATGCACGAGGTAGGGAGAGACAGGCAGAGAGAAAGGAAGAATTTCAAGCAGACTCCCCGCTGAGCATGGAGCCCAACACGGGGCTCGATTCCACGACCCAGAGATCACGACCTGAGCTGAAATCAAGAGTTGGCCGCTTCACTGACTGAGACCCCAGGATGCCCCCAGGATGATATTTTCTATATGACCTCTAAGCATGAGAGAATTGCACAGGAGCCGAAAGGGAGGGCTCATGGAAGGCATAACTGATTTAGTGCACTATTTCAGTCACTTATTTTCTCCAACAAACTACGTCAACTCAGATGATAATACAAATTCCAAAGTGACCACGTAAGCTAGGACAGACTACAAGGGTTGGCCAAAGTTCAAGGACTTGGAGGATGGGAGAATGAGGACTTTGAGAACGAGGACAAAGTGGACGCAGCTTCCCAGCCCTTCCCTTGTTTCTCATGGGGCTGCACCCAAAGTTCAGGGACCTCAGCCATAAGGCCGAGAACAGCAGCCCTTTCTTCCACTTTGAACCTTGAGAGAGAAGGTCGGGCAGGCCTCATCATCCCAGCTACCACCTGGGCTCTAGGTTCCTGTACTCCTTCTGCACCGTAGAAGCCTAACCCAGTCATGAAATCTACAGGCAGCACATCACATAACTTAGCTATGTCCAAGTATCATTTCTTGCTGTGTGCAAGTAGGTCTCCCAGAGATCGCGGTGCCGCAAATGGAGCAGTGGCCTGCATGCTGTACGTGATCTGCAGGCCTCCAAGTTAAGCCTGGGGAGCAAACACTATTACCCCATTTTACAGATAAACTGTAGTTAATTAACATGTAGTTAATTTCATGACTCACTTTATATTTCATTGAGAAAAATAGAAGAATCAAGTTGAAGATGATTTCCTCTTCCTCAACTACATCAGCTACCAAGCTACCTGTCTACCTTCTCTTCTTGTGACGGATGGATTCTCGCTACCATCGAACGCCAATCCCCTCATCCGTGTACTGGATCCGATCCCTTTTCCTTCCTCACACGCTTTGCTCCTCTAATTACACTTTCTCTCTTCAGCATCATCAATTTCTTCCTCTATATGATTATTCCCATCAGCCTACAAATATGTTATAGTGTCTCCCATCTTTAAACAAAAAACAGGGACACCCGAGTGGCTCAGTGGTTGAGCGTCTACCTTCAGCCCAGGGTGTGACCCCAGGGTCCTGGGATCGAGTTCTGCACTGGGCTCCCTGCGGGGAGCCTGCTTCTCCCTCTGCCTCTCTCTGTGTGTCATGAATAAATAAATAATCTTTTTAAAAAATGAAAAAAAAAAAACCTGTTTCTATCAGGACACTGCCTCTTTTCTTTACTCTTCTATGTCAGTGTGAATTAGTTTTAGTCCCATAAAACAGGAAACTCGAATTAGAGTCATACATATAAGAGAGGGCTGGTTTTCTTTTATGTGAAGGAAGCTCAGAGGTAAATATTATGGTTCCACGCTGTCACGAGGGACCCAGGTGCCCTTTGGCTTCCTGCGTTGCCGTCTTTGGCACAAAACTTCCATTCTCAAAGTCACCTCGTGACCCGAGACGGGCCAGGCTGGCTTCGGCCGCTCTAAGTTCCAGGCGGGAGGAGAGAACATCAGGGAAGGAACGAGGACGCCGAGGCCAGGCTTGTCCCCACACCGCTCCGCGAAGGCGCTGCTGTCAAGGTCACCAGTTACTTCTTGCTTTTCACATCTCACAATAAATTTCCCGTTCTCGGCTTCCTGGACTCCCAGCAGCCGTTGACATACTGATCTCTCCCGCCTTGCATCTGGGTGGGAGGCTCCTTGTTCTAGCACTTTCTCTGTATTTCCCGGGCTGCTGCTACTTCGTTTCCTTTACTGGATCTGAACATCTAATTACCAGTTGCCTGGGGCCTCATTCGTGGCCATCTGCTCTGTATGCAGTATACTGTTCCCCTGATGACCTCACCCGGTCCTAGGACTTTATATATATATATATATATATATATATCTTCTAAAAATTTATCTGGGGGGGGAGAGAGAGAGAGAGAGCGTGTGAGGGCATGAGTGGGAGAGGGGCAGAGGGAGAGAGGCTCAAGCAGACTCTGCTGAGAACAGAGCCCGACGTAGAACCCGATCTCGTGACCCTGTGATCATGACCTGAGCCGAAACCAAGAGTCAGATGCTTACCCCTTGAGCCACCCAGGGGCACCAGTCCTATGACTTTAATAAGCTCTGTATCTGCTCCTGAGCCCATAAGTCTGTAGCTCCAGACATGACTGCGTGTGGAGGCCCAGACTCCTCCATCGTCTCTTGGATGTCTAGCAGGAGTCTGCAGTGGAGCATGACCAAAGCAGAACTTCTCATTTCCACCCTTAAAAAAGCGTTCTCCCTCGGTCTTTCCCATTTCAATTACTGGCACTACCGGTCACACAATTGTGCTGTCCAAAAACCTAGCCATCATCCGTGACTCCTTTGTTTCCTTCCCCTTCCTTATCCAATCCTTTAGGAAGTTCTGTCTCCTTTATATCCAAAATATATCCCAAATCCAACAGCCTCTAATGCCTCCAACATTCTTACTCACATCGTCATCACCTCCCTCACCTGGTTTATCATAATAACCTCTTGACCCTTTCCTTTACTCCAAGCTGATTTCCACTAATGGTCACGGTTAATAGTTACGAACAGCAGAAACTAACTGGCTGATTTAAACAGAAAGAGGGGGGGCGCCTGAGTGGCTCAGTCAGTTAAATGACCGAGTAGTGATCTCAGTTCAGGTCTTGATCTCAGGGGTCAGGAGTTCAAGCCTCATGTTGGGTTCCATGTTGAGTGTGGAGCCTATTTTAAAAACAAATAAACAAACAGAAAAAAGAAATAATTTGTAGGGCTAGAATCATGGCAGGGAATTTGGAGACAAACAGGTGAGCAGCTTTGGTAGAGTGAGAATAAGGGAATATCCAATGAAATCACGGAGTAGGGATGCCTGGGGGCTCAGTGGTTGAGTGCCTGCCTTCAGCCCAGGGCGTGACCCCGGGGTCCTGGGATCGAGTCCCGCATCGGGTTCCCCGCATGGAGCCTGCTTCTCCCTCTGCCTGTGTCTCTGCCTCTCTCTGTATCTCTCATGAATAAATAAATAAAATCTTAAAAAAAAATACCCACGGGGTACTGTGCAGTTGTTAGCTCTAACCCGCGTAGACACCATCCCCAAGAGTCTAGGACACTACCAGTCATTTTACGGTGAAGGGGAAGGAATGACTGACCATTTCAAAGCAATCTGCAGAAAGACAAGAGCAGAGCTTTTTTTTTTTTTTTAAGCAAACAACGATTTTAAAATTTATTATTGAAGCATGGCCAACATGCAATGTCATATTAGTTGCAGGTGTACGACGTCGTGATCGGCCAAGTCTAGACATCCCTCAGTATTCACCATAAAACACTATTGCCTTATTGACTATGCTCCCTGTGCCGTCCTTCTCCTCTCTGTGACTTGTTTTAGATAGCTGGAAGTTTGTACGTGAGAGCAGAACTGTAGGAAGCTTTTCTCCTCCTACTCTCCCGCCGGTCCCCTCTTCCCGGAGTGCAGCCTGCTGACTCTCAGTTACTCTCCAACCACCCCCTTCCATCTCTTCCCACACAAGCCAGTTTAAGACAGACTCTGGTTTTCACAGGAGTTTCTCACAGAGGGAGTGGTTATGGTGGTTCATTCCTGGATTCTCTGCTTTCCTCTTACTCTATATTTTCTCCATGATTGATTTTCAAGGAAGGTGCCAGCAATCTGAGCTAATTTCCCCTTTGAGTAGTTGCTGGCATATTCTGGTTCTTCACAAGTTCCTGCAGTTATTGGAGGAGGTTACTGCATTGTTACTGAGAGGAGGAGTTGGCCTAGAGATATTTTTAACCTCCCCATATTGCACAACTTCTAGAAGGCTGATTTACTTCATTGGTGTAATAATTAGCATCCTGGGAAGGGATCTGGAATGCATTGTTGAATAAGACTCATCCTAATTAACAAATACTTGCATGGTTATAAGCCACGCATGGTGTTATGTGCTGGAAAGAAAAATGAAAAGAAATTGTTCCTACCTTCTAGTGGAGAAGGAAAGAAATTATTCTATTCTAATTATGATATTGCAAATTGATATAATGATATCTCTTAATAAAGATATGCCCAAGGTTATTGGGAATATAGGATCCTCGGCAAAAGGAGACTTCACAGAAGGGAGACATTGGAGCAGAGAACTTGAAGAATGTGTAGGATTTTCCCAAGAAAGCAGATGGAAGGAAAATGTTACAGGCAGAGTACAAGGGTGAGGCCGAGAGAGAAAGCTTAAGGAAGTGTGGTTTACTCTGAGACAGACAAATAGGTCAGGATTTCTAGAGCGTAAGCTGTGGATGGGAACAGGCACTCTAACTCAGTGCTGATCGGGATGCAAGTTGGTTCTTCAGCTTTTTAGGAAGGTCATTTGGAAATAAATATCATGGAATCAGAAAAGACCCCGAATAGCCAGGGGAATTTTAAAAAAGAAAACCATATCTGGGGGCATCACAATGCCAGATTTCAGGTTGTACTACAAAGCTGTGGTCATCAAGACAGTGTGGTACTGGCACAAAAACAGACACATAGATCAGTGGAACAGAATAGAGAATCCAGAAGTGGACCCTGAACTTTATGGGCAACTAATATTCGATAAAGGAGGAAAGACTATCCATTGGAAGAAAGACAGTCTCTTCAATAAATGGTGCTGGGAAAATTGGACATCCACATGCAGAAGAATGAAACTAGACCACTCTCTTTCACCATACACAAAGATAAACTCAAAATGGATGAAAGATCTAAATGTGAGACAAGATTCCATCAAAATCCTAGAGAAGAACACAGGCAACACCCTTTTTGAACTCGGCCATAGTAACTTCTTGCAAGATACATCCACAAAGGCAAAAGAAACAAAAGCAAAAATGAACTATTGGGACTTCATCAAGATAAGAAGCTTTTGCACAGCAAAGGATACAGTCAACAAAACTCAAAGACAACCTACAGAATGGGAGAAGATATTTGCAAATGACATATCAGATAAAGGGCTAGTTTCCAAGATCTATAAAGAACTTATTAAACTCAACACCAAAGAAACAAACAATCCAATCATGAAATGGGCAAAAGACATGAACAGAAATCTCACAGAGGAAGACATAGACATGGCCAACATGCATATGAGAAAATGCTCTGCATCACTTGCCATCAGGGAAATACAAATCAAAACTACAATGAGATACCACCTCACACCAGTGAGAATGGGGAAAATTAACAAGGCAGGAAACAACAAATGTTGGAGAGGATGCGGAGAAAAGGGAACCCTCTTACACTGTTGGTGGGAATGTGAACTGGTGCAGCCACTCTGGAAAACTGTGTGGAGGTTCCTCAAACAGTTAAAAATAGACCTGCCCTACGACCCAGCAATTGCACTGTTGGGGATTTACCCCAAAGATACAAATGCAATGAAACGCCGGGACACCTGCACCCCGATGTTTCTAGCAGCAATGGCCACTATAGCCAAACTGTGGAAGGAGCCTCGGTGTCCAACGAAAGATGAATGGATAAAGAAGATGTGGTTTATGTATACAATGGAATATTACTCAGCTATTAGAAATGACAAATACCCACCATTTGCTTCAACGTGGATGGAACTGGAGGGTATTATGCTGAGTGAAGTAAGTCAGTCGGAGAAGGACAAACATTATATGTTCTCATTCATTTGGGGAATATAAATAATAGTGAAAGGGAAAATAAGGGAAGGGAGAAGAAATGTGTGGGAAATATCAGAAAGGGAGACAGAACGTAAAGACTGCTAACTCTGGGAAACGAACTAGGGGTGGTAGAAGGGGAGGAGGGCGGGGGGTGGGAGTGAATGGGTGTCGGGCACTGGGTGTTATTCTGTATGTTAGTAAATTGAACACCAATAAAAAAAAATAAAAAAAATAAAAAAAAAAAGGAAATAAATATCAGAACTTAAAATGTATGTACTATTTGGTCAGGAATCGCAGCCTGCCTCCCAGCATTGCTGTTAATAGCTAAAGATCTGCAACAGCCTAAATATCCATGAAAGAGGGAGCTGGGAAAATAAATGATGGGATAGCCAAACAATGCAAGAGTGTGCAACCGTGAAAGAGAACAAGAGATCTATAACTACTAATATGGACTAGTATGTATGTATGTATGTATGTATGTATTTCTTTATTTATTTTTAAAGATTTTATCTACTTATTTGACACAGAGAGAAAGGGCACAAGCAGGGGGAGCAGCAGGCAGAGGCACAGGGAGAAGCAGGCTCCCCACTGAGCAAAGAGCAAGACCCCAACTCGGGTCTCGATCCCAGGACTCTGGGATCATGACCTGAGCCACCCAGGTACCCCTGGACTAGTTTTTAAAACATACATACCGTTAAATGAAAAAAATCTGGGTGCTGAGCACTGTGTATACGATATTATAATTTTTGAATGTGTATTGGGGGTGTGATTTCCCATAGATGCATAGAATATTTCTGGATGGATTTGCAAGGAACAGCTCAGACGAGCTGCCTCCCCCACTGGAAATAGGAACTGGGGACCTGGAGTAGGAGGCAGTGACAGGCAGATTCTAAAATGCTTTCCAGTCATCCCTGCTTCCTGCCATTCACACCATGTGTACTCCATTCCCTTGGAGTATGAGCAGGGCCTGAGACTTGTTTCTAGAAAATAGAATACAGCAGAAGTGATGGCTATCCTTTCTGTGATTATGTTAAATACAGTTGTAACTTCCATCTTTGCACAGACTCTACTGACCCTCACTTTTGTGAGAAGGATACACCTCAGAGCTAACATCATTGTTGTCAAAAGTCAGTTCCTTGTGCTCATGCGCTGCCAGCCAGAGGCCATTCTCAGTTTCTGGGCATGTGGGCCTCTTTGCAGGGCAGCTTACTTCATGAAATCCAACAAATTTTTTTATAGAACTTAAAAGGCAAATAAATAAATAAATAAATAAATAAATAAACAAGCAACCATGCAAGGGGTGCCTGGGTGGCTTAGTCAGTTAAGCATCCGACTCTTGATTTCGGCTCAGGTCAGGATCTCAGGGTCATGAGATGGAGCCCTTAGTTGGGCTCCCACTCAGTATGGAGTCTGCTTCAGATTCTCTCTGTTCCTCTGCACCTCGTCCTACCCACACCCATTCTCTCTCTCTCTCAAAATAAATTAAATTGTTAAAAAAAAAAAAAAAAAAGCAAAAGGCCAAGAATTACCAAGATACACCTAAAGAGAAAGATCTAGGCTAAAGGGTAGAGGGTAAATATGCCCCCACAAGATACAGATTTATGGTGAAGAAACTGTAATTAAGACAGTGCACCATCAGGGCAAAGAAATACAAATGGGCAAATGGAACAGAATAGAGAACCCAGAAAAGGACACACACTACGAGGAAACTTTATAATAGGGCTCGTTCTGCAGGTCAGTGGGGTATCAAGTGCCTGTGCAAGAGACAGTTTTGGGACAACTGGGTATCCATTTGGAAAAAAATTTTTTCTTAATCCCAACCTAACATCAAAACAAATGTAAAGGTAAAAACTTTTTGGTTTAATTCGGAAGGACAATGTAGACTATCTTTATGATCTTATAATTGAGAAGGATTCTTAAGAGATATGCTTTAAAAATTCAAACCAGAAAGGAAAGGATTGGTACATCTGTTGATACTAAAATTAAGATTTTCTGTTAATGAAGACATCATAAAGAAACTAAATGTAAATTACATCTTCAAAAGACAGACTAGGTGAAGGTATCTTCCCACATACTTAACTCCCAAAAGATCAGTTTTCAGCACCCAAAAATACTACAAATCAAAAAGAAAAAGACATGAATCATCAACAAGTATCCCTGGAAGATAAAGCAAGCGTGGCTCCTAGTAAATTGGCAATATTGTCTCTTTAGGTGGATTTTAGATAATTGCATTTTACGATTAACCATTGCAGGATAGATAGATGATAGATAGATTAGATAGATAGATAGATAGATAGATAGATAGATAGATAGATGACAGATAGATGGGTGTTAAAAATATTCTTTGGTAGGGGAGCTTGTGTGGCTCAGTTGGTTAAGCATCTGACTCTTGGCTTCGGCTCAGGTCTTGGGTCCTGGGATCAAGCTCCACATCGGGCTCTGCACTCAGCCCAGAGTCTGTTTGTCCTTCTCCCTTTGCTCCCCCTTACTTGCAAGCACACACGCTCTGTCTCTGGAATAAATACATAAGATCTTTAAAATATATATATTCTTTTGTAGATTTTCAGTACTTAATAACAACTTGACAAAAGAAAAACAATAAATAAGAAGAAAGCAGAAAGAAATAATCAATAAAGAAAAACCTGAAATCAATAAAATGGGAAACTGATATGTTCTAGAAATAGGAAGAAGGGCCACAAAACAGAGTTACTACACGCCAGACACTGTTTTAGGTATTATATCATTTACTTTCCAATAACAGTTACATATACCTGAAGGAGGTTTTATTGCTATCCCTGTTTCTCAGATGGAAAAACCGTAGCCCAGAAAGGTCAAAGAACCTCCTTAAGGTTATGTGACTAGAGAGTGACAGGGCTGGGACCAGAATCTAGGCAGTCTGGCACCTCAGTGTACGTGCTTAATCACTCCTCAACGTGGCCTTTCTTCAAATGTTCATCTCACTGAATGTCAGAGTCCAGAAGACTCTTACAGGCCACTTACTCCATTTCTCTCATTTTATAGAAGAGGATTTTTTTTCTACGTTGTCCCAACAATGAACAAACTATCTGGAGAGACCTAGGGAAGTCAGTGCCAATGCTGTTGAACTAGAGAACGAGTTCAAAAATTATAAGAGAATTTGATGTGCAACTCATGGCAATAAACTTGAAAAACTAGAGGAAGGAAATAATTTTTGAACAAAATAAAAATGATTAAACTGATTTAATAAGTAGAGGGAAAGACTAAAATGAAACCAACAATCATTGAAGAAATAAGAAAGGTAATTAATGGTCTACCTTTTAAAAAGGCACCAGTCTCAAATTTTTTTAAAGATTTTATTTACTTATTCATGAGAGACGCAGAGAGAGAGAGAGAGAGAGGCAGAGACACAGGCAGAGGGAGAAGCAGGCTCCATGCAGGGAGCCCGATGCGGGACTCGATCCCGGAACCCCGGGGTCACGCCCTGAGCCTAAAGCAGATGCTTAACGGTCCTTGCGCCACCCAGTCATCCCTCAAATGGTTTTATAGCTAAGTATGCAGCACTTTTATTTAACTTTTTTTTTTTAAGGAGGCCCCATGCCCAGCGTGAAGCCCAACATGGGGCTTGAACTCACAACCATGAGATCGAGACTTGAGCTGAAACCGTGAGTCGGACACCTAACCGAACCACCCAGGCACCACAAAGTATGCAGTATTTTTAAAGAACAGATATTCCTATTTTATTTAAATAATTCCACATTACAGGCAAAGAAGAACTTCGATACATTTTACAAGCCGAGTTTACGCTTAATACTAAGACATAATAAAGACAATATAAAAAGACAAAGACCAACTTTATCTTTGAATCCCAAGAGTCTAAATAAAACCCTTGCAAATCAAACTCAACCATCTATTAAAAGAAAATCATTTCACCACCAGGTGGAATTTTAGGCAAATAAAACAGTTTCACACCAGGAGATATGTGTCTCCGGTTCAGCACAGGAAGGAAACGAAGGAGGAAGATCACACGGTTTCATCCAGAGTCACCGAAAAGCGTTTGCAGAACCCAGATGTCGGGATCCCTGGGTGGCTCAGCGGTTTAGTGCCTGCCTTCAGCCCAGGGCATGATCCTGGAGTCCGGGGATCGAGTCCCACATGGGGCTCCCTGCATAGAGCCTGCTTCTCCCTCTGCCTGTGTCTCTGCCTCTCTCTCTCTCTCTGTGTATCTCTGATGAATGAATAAATAAAATCTTAAAAAAAAAAAAAAGAACCCAGATGTCGCAGCCACTTTCAGTAGCAGGAGCCCGCGTGTGAGCACTCGGCCGGTGTGGGCGCTGGGCTAGGTGCTTGCCATTAACCCACTGAATTCTAGCAACAGCTGAATCGCTTCAATTATTATGTTTCCTCCTTCACAAAAAAGAAAACCGAAACTCAGAGAGGCGACGTGATGTCACACATCCCGGACATGCTGACGCTGGGGTGTGAGCCCACGCAGGGTGACTCTGGGTCCGTCCTCGGCTGTGCTGCGCCGCTCCCGACACCCCTCTGGGTGCCACTGAAAGGAAGTCACTGGACTCCAGTGTGATCCAGGATGATTATCATGAAAGACCAACAGTAAGCTTCGCAGATCCAAGGCAAAGCTGCCCCTGAAATTCGGGACTAAGTTCAGCATCGGGATCTTTGTGAGGATGTGGGCACCACCCTCCCCCCTAATTCTGAACCATTTAGACGATGTAGGAAAAGGATGAAGTGTAAGCTAGGGGACTGCCCAGGCTGGATCAGGGCTGGGGGCTGCAGCCGTGGGAAATGGCCTTCGAGAAGCTCAGCGCCGGAGTCGGGCGGACTTCGGGGCCCAGTCGGCACCAGACGGACGTGCGGGGTCCAGGATGCACCAGGCCGGGCAGGTGTCCCAGGTAAGGGGACTAGCCGAGCACGCCTGGTGTGTTTTTTTCAAATTATCAATGAGTACAGACAGCCCAGGAACGTCGTGTTCCATTGAGCTCCCACCGAGTGGTTCTTCTTATTTTAAAAGGTTTAATTTGGGGGCGCCTGGGTGGCCAAGTCGGTTCAGTGACTGACTCCCTTTCTGCTCAGGTCATGATCTCAGGGTCCGGGAGTCGGGCCCAGGGTCAGGCTCTGCACTGGGCTAGGCGCCTGCTTGTCCCTCCACCATCCCCACCCCCTCACCCCCCACTCCTGCCCCTGGTCCCCTCTCCCCTCTCTTTCAAGTAACTAATGAAAAAGAAAGAAAGCAAGCAGCTTAGTTTAATTCAGTCACGACTTACTTACAAGTCACCAGGAGCGGAAAGCCAGCGGAGAGGAGAGGCGAGCCTGTGAGAACTGCGGCCGGCGGGCGCCTCTTAGTCTTCGAGGGCCTGTGGCCCTGTGGCCTGCTCGGGTGGGGCGGGGGAAGGACAGGAAGCATCCAGATATCCAGATGAATCCAGATGCCCCCCCCCCCCACCGGCCACCTGCAATAGCTCACTGAATCCTTAATTCAAAGCTCGCACCAGGTAAAGGGGAAAGGCCTGTGACTCAGGAAAGTTAAGTAAGTGGCCCAAGTTTATCCCGCCTGGAAGTGACCCCAGTGGCTGTTGGCTGGGGGTGGGGGTGGGGGGGGACAGAAACAATAAGACATCATGTGAACTTCTGAAGCAGTCTGGGTCTCACTCCCATGGTCAGACGGGGGGGGGGGGCCGTTTCTACAAGAGAAGACTGTACAGAGGGGAGGGGGGAGGGTTCCCCCAGCAAAGTCCTCCACTCGTAACCAAAGAACCTCCGAGGAGGGTTTAATGTGGCCTCCCCGGGCTGTCAGCACCAGGTGACTGCTCACGGCAGGTGGGCGCAGGGCCGGAGAAGCCTGGTGCCCAGGAGGGGGACACGCGGCGGGGCAGGGGGCGGGGGGACACAGGGACGGAGCAGGATGCGCAGCCAGGGGTCCCCACAGGCCAGGGGGCGCCACGAGACTGAGGGGGCATGGGAGCTCCACAGGCCCTCGGGCCGGACTCAGCAGGGTCGAGGCGACGGGGACATCCCGCACCGCAGGGCCTGGGGACCAGACACGGGGACATCCCACACTGCAGGGCCCAGGGGACCAGACACGGGGACATCCCGCACCTCAGGGCCTGGGGACCAGACACAGGGAGACCCCACACACAGGGCCTGCGGTCCCAGGAGGACACCTCTGCGGGGGATGGAGATGCACTGTGTGGGTAGGTCAGGGGCTTCAGGGGAGAGCGAGGGGAGAGAAACGGAGAGGAGAGAGAGGGGGAGAAGGGGATGAGAGGGAGGGGAGAGCGCCCGCACGTGGTGGTCCGAGGCCAGGGCGCACTGACGGCGCTCACTGCGGGCGAACCTGCCTAGGAGGACATCCGGGCCACGCAGCCCAAGTAGGCGGTCACCTGCTCTCAGCCCAGAAGGTCGCCACGGTGTGCCGGCGACTGCGGAGCGGAAGCCGAGGTCCAGGCAGGACAGGCCCCTCGGGAGGGAGGCCGGGCTGTGTGCAGAGCAGCGCCCTCGCTGGGTCAGGTGAGTGTGACCTGGTTCCCACGGACTGAGGATGCGCGTGCCCGGGTGCACCGGGAGCACCAAGAGCACTGGGAGCACCAGGGGCATGTGGAGTATCAGGAGCGCCGGGAGTATCGAGAGCACCAGGAGCATCGAGACCATCAAGAGCACCGGGAGCACCAGAAGCACTGGGAAGCGCAGCTCAGGAGCTGGGGCTCAAGCCGCTGGGCTGGTTTGGTTGGTGTAGGCATCGCTGCGCTGCGCTGCGGGTGAACACCCGGAAGGAGGTCGATGCGGTGTGTCCGCAATTTAGGAAGCCCGCGGGATGGAAGAGCCACGGGGGAAACACCTGTTGCGCCTCCGAGGGCCGAGCTCCCCTGCGGAGATGCCCGGGGCGGCCTTAGGGCGCGGGCTCCCCGGGCCTAGTCGGTGTGAAGCCGTGGGCTGGGGGGCTGCCCGGCTCCCAGCGGGGACCTGGCCCTGACTTGCCCTGTGCCCTCGGGCGCTGCTTCCCCTCCAGTTCAGCGGTGTCAGAAGCCGGCCCCGTGGGCCTATGTGCACAGCAGGTTCAGAGCGCCGCTGAGGACCCTCGCTGGGGATAGAGACCTAGTGCAGAACCGAGTATGTCCAAGTGAAACCATGACAGACGTTGGCAGGCAACCCAGACAACACTGACAGAGGCCCGGATCCTGAGCCGGGGCATGTGAACAGCGCTGGGGGATCCTGGTGTTCCGGGGGTGCAGGCTGCTCCACGGGCTCCGCGGTAAAGCTCCCCGTGGGCCAGGCCGCGGCTAAGCGCTCGGGTGCTCGGGTCCGGGCTGTGGCCAGACGGTGACCGGTGGGACCGAGAGGAGCCGGGGAGCCCCTGCTCTTGGGAGCATCCTTCGCGAAGCCTCGAGGCCTTCCCAGGGAGCAGGACCACCCCGGACTCGAGGCCCCGGGGCCAGGGCCAGGCAGGGCTCCGCCGCGGGGCCCGGCATGTCCCCGGCGGGAGGGAACAAGGCTGGGGGCCGCCGCCGAGCACCACACTCCTTTCCACTCCGCTGGCTGCTCTGCGCCCGGGCCCCCAGGTCACCCCGGGCTCTGGGGTCACGGAGCCCCCAGGCCTCCTCCCCAGGGTGGGGGGCGCTGAGGGAGACAGCGGCCAAAGGAAGCAGCCGGCGCCTCTCTTTGAGCAGCAGTGACCCCAGCGACAGTCCTCAAGCATGAAGTTGCCCCCAAGGTGGGCCCCAGAGCTTCTCACCTGCGCCGCCCCAGGTCCCAACCTCAGAGGGTCCGGCCCAGTGGGCCTGGCCCCAGGCCCCCACATCAGTGACTCTGGAACAGGGGGGCCGCCCTTGGAGAACCAGCGAGCCGGGCTCCCTGCAGCTGCACCCGGGCCTCCCCCACCACGTACCAATACCGGTTTCTAACCTGGTACAACTCTCCGCTCCTGGGAGAGCAGCCGGGGAGCAGGCGGTGCTCCCGGCCCTGCTCTTCTTCCCCGAGTGTCTACCCGAGTGTCTCCCGCGAGCTGACAATTTCCAGAGATCTGGACCCTACGTGATGGCAGTCGAACCGGAGAGCCTCCTCCTTCAAAGGCTGCCAGGCCTGCGCTGGGGCACGTCATCAGGCCCCAGGGTCGCCTGCGACTGGCGCCAAAGCTCCTGCTCCAGGCCTCGGCCGGGCCCCCAGCAGGACAGCACTAGCGACCAAGCCGCTGCGTGGGGCCCAAGGACCAGAGACCGCACTGACCTTGACCTCTGCGTGGGACGCGGTGTGTCCTGGGGCAGAGGGCACTCCCCTGCGCGGCCGCGGCTCGAGGGCCACATGTTCACCGCTCAGGGCTGAGCGGCCAAGGAAAGAGAATAATCAGCCCCAGGGAGACCCTTTAACTGCTGCCAGCCGAGCATCTCCAAGGGCCTCTATCCCGAGGACCAATAAGGTGACCGGCAAGCTGGGAATGGGGAGAACGGGTCCACACGAGGTCCCAGTCATCACTGGCCCCAAAGAACTGCCCCCCCTTCAACCGAAACTTAACTCTTACCTAATGACTATCTGTATTTCTGCTCCGCTGAAAAGCCAGGTTCTCGTAGCTCTTCTTCCCTGTGTGCCAGATAGCCCGCGTGCACCTAGGACCTCCTGCCCCAGACCAGAGCAAGATTAAAGCCATATACTTGGTTTCCAAATACGTGGGGATTTTCTAGGAATCTTTCTGTTGTTGATTTCTAATTTAATAGCTTGTGGTCGAAGAACATCCTTCATATGACTTGAATGCTTGTGAATTTATCGAGACTTGTTTTATGACCCAGATATGTTCCATCTTGGTGAATGCTCCATGTTCACTTAAAAAGAATGTATATTCTGCTCTCCTTGGGTAGAGTGTTCCAGAATCACCAGTTAGGTCACGTTGCTTGAGAGTGTTGTTCTCGTCTACTGTATTCTTTCTGATTTTCCACCTACTTGTCCCATCAAGCATTGAAGGGGGAGTATAACGAGTCTGTAACTGTAATTGTGAGTTTGTTTATTTCTCCTTACAGACGTTTACTTTTTGCTTCAGGTATTTCGAAGGTCCTTGATTAAGCAAATAAACTGGTGAGATTGTTATGTTCTCTTGATAAATGTACCCACTTCTCATTATAAAATTACTTTCTTTTTTAAAAAAAGATTTTATTTATTTATTTGACAGAGAGAGCGCACACACAAGTAGAGGGAAAGGCAGCGGAAGAGGGAGAAGCAGGCTCCATGTGGGGAGCCCGATGCGGGGCTCGATCCCAAGACCCTGGGATCATGACCCGAGCAGAAGGCAGAAGCTTAACCAACTGAGCCAGCCAGGTGCGCCTAGAATCATTTTCCTTTTGCCTGCTGACATCTTTTGCTCTGAAATCTTTTTCTGATAGCAATACTGTTGCCCCGGTTTTATTGATTACCACTAGCATGCTAGAGCCTTCTCCACCCCTTTACTCTTAACCTTTTATTTTCAACTTTTCTGTGCCATTATGTGTACAGAATTTCCCCAAAGAGACCTGAAACCTGGGTTTCTCTAGGATGATGATATGGCCGGAAAACTGATTTCAGATGTACCTTGTCACACACTGTAACACAATGTAAGCATTCAGGGATGCTCTGAGGCTTTATTAGAAAGACTGGTTCGGACTAGGCAAAAATCAAACAAACCCCATGAAAGGCAACTTTGTGAAGAGTGGGACAAGAGCCTCACCCTCATCAGATGCTATCAGAGGCAGCCGAATACCTTAGTGGAGACCTGAAGGCCGGGGATAATTGTCCCATTGATAGTGTGCTGCTGTGTCTTCTCTATGCAGGTATCATTATTCAGGTAATTTCTCATCTCCTTTATTGATGGTGAAGGAATCTGCGTCCTTATTTGTGTCTGTTAGCTTGTTACTCACTAAAATCTCATTTTGAGGACAAACACTATAAGTGTTAGGTGTGGCTTTTTGTAAACATCATATATTTGGAATTTTCTCTTTTAGCCAATCAGAGTATCTCCATTTTATGTTGGTGAGATTTTGGTTTTGGGGGGACGCTTGGGTGGCTCAGCAGTTGGGCATCTGCCTTCAGCTCAGGTCGTGATCTGGAGGCCCAGAATCGAGCCCCACATCAAGCTTCCTGCGTGGAGCCTGCTTCTCCCTCTGCCTATGTCTCTGCTTCTCTCTCTCTGTGTCGCTCATAAATAAATAAATAAAACCTTTTAAAAAATGATTTTGGCTTTTGGTGCTTTTTTTTTTTTTCCAATTTGGGGAGCTTTTTTGATACATACTGAATTTATTTTTACATCTCACTTTCATTTTTTCCATTTATCATACTTTTCCCGATTTGCTTCCATCTCCCATTCTCTGACCTTATTTCTATTTCCCTTTGGATTATATTTCCTTTGTTTTTCAATGTGCTTTTTTTCCCCTTCTACTGATTCTTGTATTTCTATTAGTAGCTATCTTTAAATATTTAACAATGATTTTTAAGTCTTTCAAATGTGCTTAAACCCATGAGTTCATAATGATATATATATATATATTCTTTAAGATTTTATTTATTTATTCATGAGAGACACAGGGAGAGAGAGGCAGAGACCCATGCAGAGGGAGAAGCAGGCTCCATCCAGGGAGCCTGATGTGGGATTTGATCCCGGGACCCCAGAATCATGCCCTGGGCTGAAGGCAGGCGCTTAAACACTGAGCCACCAAGGGATCCCCGTAATGATGTATTTTTTAAAAGACTT
Source organism: Canis aureus (assembly GCF_053574225.1). NCBI lineage: Eukaryota > Metazoa > Chordata > Mammalia > Carnivora > Canidae > Canis > Canis aureus. The sequence continues at coordinate 24,821,341 of NC_135623.1, forward strand.
GTTAATTATTTGAGAGAGAGAGAGAGAGAGCGTGTGAGAGAGCACAAGCAGGGGGCAGAGGGAGAAGGAGAGAGAGAGTCTTAAGCAGACTCCAAGCTCAGTGTGGAATCCGACACAGGGCTTGATTTCATAGCCCTGAGATCATGACCTGAGTGGAAACCAAGAGTCAGACGCTTAACCTACTGAGCCACCCAGGGGCCCCATGTTCATAATGATATTTAAATAATTAATTAGTCACTGGATTAGTTCTCTACTGCCATACAATAAATCCTCCTACAAATAAATTTTATTTATTTTTTCATGAGAGATACAGAGAGAGAGGCAGAGACACAGGCAGAGGAAGAAATAGGCTCCCTGCAAGGAGCCCGATGTGGGACTCAATCCTAGATCCTGGGATCACACCCTGAGCTAAAGGCAGACACTCAACCACTGAACCACCCAGGCATCCCCAATTTAGTAATTTAAATCAATAAACATTTATTATCTTATACTCTTTTGAAGAGACATACTATAATTTCCACAATATCCTATTGGTTACACAAGTCAGCCCTATTCACTGTGGGAGTGGACTACAATAATTGTATCAAAACCAGGAGGCGAAAATCTTGGGTGCCATCTTGAAGACTGGCTATCACAGCCTGCCCTCTGGCCCTCAGTGATTCATGTCTACCTTACATGCAAAATATGCTCACACCCTGCCAATGCCCTCCACAGTCACATCCTGTTAGTATCAGCTCAAGTCCATGATCACATCACCTAAATCAGGTACAGGTATGGATAAAAATCATTAGGGATAATTACATAGCATTTCTCCAGTACAATTCCACTCAATTATTAGACTGATGAGCTAAACACACAAGTTGCATCTGGCTTCTGTGCTCACAACATACAATGGCAGGATAGGTATGGGACAACCACTATAGAATAAAAATGGGTGGATGGGGAAGGTAGGCACACAAAAGTCATTGAGCCATAGAAATTCTGAAACTAGTCAGGCACTTGTTGGCAATTCCTTGATTAGGATTCAAGTCCTGGAAATAATTCTCTGTGGCTCTTGGCCCCACCTCTGTGATCATGGTCCTGCCCACTGATCTCTTTATTTTATATGAAAGCTATGTTGTGTTTGTAGCTGAGTAGTTTTCCCAGTTTGCTTCCTGTCTAGAGAAGTCTGGGGATCAAAACTCTTCCTTTTATTTCTTACTGGCTAATCGTTAAAGCTGGTAGTGTTTCTGCCACTATAATTCTCTTAGAAACTTGAGAGTCTTCTCTGAATTTTCTAGGATTTGTCTGCTAGAAAAAAATCACATTAATACATGTCTTTGAGATAACTCTGTATCTTGAGCCTCTGTTGGGACTGCTGAGGGACAACAATACCCTTAAGCTTTCTAGAAGCCCTGTTGTTTGGCTGGACCACTCTCTGAGGTAGCACCTTGGATCTTTCTTTCTTTCTTTCTTTTTTTTTTCACCTTGGATCTTTGTAAAGTCTTAACAAAATTTGCTGTCATCCTCAACTTCATCTTGAAATAATATTTTCCTGAGAATGCCTTAAGTTTTATTTTTCCCATTTGCCATTTGTTAGTGTTAGCTCTAAGTTCTAAATATGTATGCACCAAACAATAGAGGTTCAAATACATAAAGCAAAAACTGATAGAACTGAAAGAAGTAGGGATCCCTGGGTGGCTCAGCTGTTTAGCACCTGCCTTTGGCCCAGGGCGTGATCCTGGAGACCCAGGATCAAGTCCCACATCAGGCTCCCTGTGTGGAGCCTGCTTCTCCCTCTGCCTATGTCTCTGCCCCTCTCTCTCCCTGTGTCTCTCATGAATAAATAAATTTAAAAATCTTAAAAAAAAAAAGAACTGAAAGAAGTAGATAAATCCACGATCATAGTTGGAAACTTCAATATGCCTCTCTAAACAATGTATGTAACTACTAGATTATAAACAAAGATATTGAGGGGCACCTGGCTGGCTCAGCTGGTAGAGCATGTGACTCTTGATCTCAGGGTCATGAGTTTAAGACCCAAGTTGGACCTGAGGCTACTTAAAAAAAAAAAAAAGATATGGAATATCTGTACAACACTGTCAACTAACAGGATCTTTTGAAATTTATACAGGACTCCAGTAAACAACACAGCAGAATACAGATACTTTTTAAGCATCCATGGGACATTCACCAAAATGGACCATATCCTAGGTCACAAAACAACTTCAGCAACTTTAAAATAATCGAGGGGCACCTGGGTTGTTCACTCAGTTAAATGGCTGCCTTCGGCTCAGGTCATGATCTCAGGGTCCTGTGATTTAGCCTTGAGTTGGGCTCCCTGTTCAGTGAGTAGCCTGCTTCTCCCTCTGCCCCTTCCTTCTGCTTGTCTTCTCTTTCTCTCAAAAAATAAATAAAATCTTAAAAATATATATAATCGGGGGCGCCTGGGTGGCTCAGTGGTTGAGCGTCTGCCTTTGGCTCAGGGTGTGGTCCCGGGATCCAGGATCGAGTCCCACATCGGGCTCCCCACAGGGAGCCTGCTTCTCCCTCTGCCTGTGTGTGTCTCTCTCTCTTTTGGTGTCTCTCATGAATAAATAAATACAAATCTTAAATATACATATAAATATATATATAAATATATATATATATATATATATATATATATATATATATATATATATATATAATCAAAATAAGGGAATCTCTGGGTGGCGCAGCAGTTTGGCGCCTGCCTTTGGCCCAGGGAGCGATCCTAGAGACCTGGGATTGAATCCCACGTCGGGCTCCCGGTGCATGGAGCCTGCTTCTCCCTCTGCCTGTGTCTCTGCCTCTCTCTCTCTCTCTGTGTGACTATCATAAATAAATTTTTAAAATTTTTTTTAAAAAGTTAAAAAAAAAGAAATAATACAGATTATGTCCTCTGATCATAATGGCAACAAACTAGAAATCAAAAACAGAATAGGAAGTAGGAAAATATGCAAACACTTGAATATTAAGCAATACAAATCTAAATAACTTATGGGAGAACAAGCAAGTTCCAAGGGGAATCTAAATTACATTAAACTGAATAAAAAATAAATTAAATTACAACATATCAAAATTTGTGAGATACAGCTGAAGCAGAGCAGAAAAATAAATTTATAGCTCTAAATGCTTATATCTTAAGAAACCACAAGAGGAAAAAAAGAAAAAGAAAACTACAAAAAGAGCAAAGCAAACCCAAAGCAAGCAGAAAGAGAATAAAAAAGATAAGAGCAGGAAAAAAATTAAATTGAAATTAGAAAAATAGAAAAAACTGAACAAAATGTGGCTCTTTGAATGGATCAACAATCTTGATAAACCTCCAGCAAGACTGACAAAGAAAAAATAGAGAAGTTACTAATATCAAGAATGAAACAGTAGATATCACTACAGAGCCCACAGGCATTAAAAGAATAATAAGAACATAGAAAAAAAAAGGATAATAAGAGCATAGGTCAAACAATTCTACCCACATAAATTCAACAACTTTGATAAGATGGATTAATTCCTAAAAAATCAAAACTACTAAAATCATTCAATACAAAATAGATAATAGGAACTGAGGTCTTAGTCTTAAAAATAATCTCTAGGTATAGATGGTTTCAGTGGATAGTTGCACCAAATGTTTAAAAAAGAATTACACCACCAGTGGTTTAGCGCCACCTTCGGCCCGGGGTGTGATACTGGAGACCCGGGATCGAGTCCCACGTCGGACTCCCTGCATGGCGCCTGCTTCTCCCTCTGCCTGTGTCTCTGCATTTCTCTTTCTCTCTGTGTCTGTCATGAATAAATAAATAAAATCTTAAAAAAAAAGAATTACACTAATTCTACATAATCTCTTCAAGAAAAGAAAAGGAAACCTTTCCAAATTATTTAATGGTACCAGTATTACCATGAAAAATCAAACCAAACCAAAAACCAGAACAAGAGCACACTAAAATGAAAAGAAAAACAAACAAAAAACCCATTCATGATTTTTTTTTTAAGATTTATTTATTTATTTATTCATGATAGATGTAGAGAGAGAAAGAGAGAGGCAGAGAGGCAGAGACACAGGAGGACGGAGAAGCAGGCTCCACACCAGGACCCCGACGCGGGACTCGATCCTGGGACTCAAGGATCGCGCCCTGGGCCAAAGGCAGGCACCAAAGCACTGATCCACCCAGGGATCCCCCCCCATTCATGAATTTAGACACTGAAGTCTGCAACCAAATATTAGCATATAGAGTCTAACTATGTATATGAAAAGAATTATGTGCCACGACTAAACAGGGTTGACTCTAAGGATGCAAGATTTGTTCAACATTTGGAAAGCAGTCCATAGAATCCACCATATTAAGAGGCCAAAGAAGAAAGTCACACAATAATACCAATTGATAAAAGCACTTGACAAAATTCAACACTCATTCATGGGGGAAAAAAAAACAAACAAACCTCTCAGAAAGTTAGGAATAGAAGAGAATTACCCTGACCTGAGGAAACCTGCAGCTAACATCATACTTATGGTAAAAGACTGCATACTTTTCCCTTTAAAAATGGGGAAAAAGCAAGGGTATCTGCTCTTACCACCCTTATACATCATTTTACTGGAAATCCTAACCAGTGCAAGAATGCAAGAAAAGAAAACAAAAAGCATACATATTGGAAAGGAAGATATATAACTATCCCTCTTTGCAGGTGACATGACTGTCTAGGCAGATGGATCTACAAAACTCCTTTCTCAGCTGAGCTACCAGCCAACCAAGCAACAAAACTCTTAGAGTTCAGTGAGGTTGCAAGATACAAGATCAAGATACAAAAGTAAAAGAATAAAGTAGAAGAAATCATTCTATCCAACTTTAAGACTATATTGCTACAGTTAACAAAAATATGGTGTGGACAGGTGGATAAATACATTGATCAATGGAACAAAATAGAGAACCCAAAATTGAACTCACACAAGTATGGCCAATTGACTTTGACAAAGGTATAAAAGCCATTCACTGGTAGGATAGCCTTTTCAACAAATGGTGCTGGAGCAATTGAGCAGCCATAGGTAAAAATAAATTTTATTTTATTATTATTATTTTTTTAATTTTAAAAACCATTCTAAGGACGCCCGGGTGGCTCAGCGGTTGAGCATCTGCCCTCGGCTCAGGGCGTGATCCCAGGATCCAGGATCGAGTCCCATGTCGGGCTCCCTGCAAGGAGCCTTCTTCTCCCTCTGCCTGTGTCTCTGCCTCTTTCCGTGTGTCTCTCGTGAATAAGTAAATAAATCTTAAAAAAAAAATCTAACCCTACATCTTATACAAAAAATAACTTAAAATGGATCATAGATTCAAATGTAAAAGATAAAACTATAAAACTCAGAGAAAATATAGGAGAAAATCATCAGGTGATGATTTTGATGATCAGAAAATCATCACCTAGTTCTTGGTAACGAGTTATTAGAAATGACACTAAAAACATGATCCGTAAAAGACAAAAATGGAGAGGGGATCCCTGGGTGGCTCAGTGGTTTGGTGCCTGCTTTTGGCTCAAGGTGCAGTTCTGGGGTCCCGGGATCCAGTGCCAGGTGGGGCTCCCTGCATGGAGCCTGCTTCTCCCTCTGCCTGTGTCTCTGCCTCTCTCTTCTCTCTCTCTCTCTCTCTGTACCTATCATAAATAAATACATACATACATACATCTTTAAAAAAATTAAAAGACAAAAATGGATAAATTGGACTTCATGAAAATTAAAAACATTTGTTCTACAAAAGATCTGTCAAGATGAAAGGACAAGCTACAGAAAGAGAGGAAATATTTGTAAGCTATTTGACAACAGATCTGTATTTAGAATATATAAAGAACTTTCAAACCTCAGCAGTGTTTTGTTTCGTTTTGTTTTGTTTTGAAGTAAGCTCTACACCCAACAAAGTGGATCCCCTCAAGATCCAGCAGTTTTAAAAAAAATCCAATTATAGGGGCAGCTGTCTGGCTCACTCAGTAGAGTGTTTGACTCTTGGTCTTGAGAATCTTGAGGTCATGAGTTCAAGTCCCATGTTGGGCAAAGAGCTTACTTTAAAAAAAACCCAATCATAACATGGACAAAGGCATGGACAGTTCACCAAGTGGCGGAAAGACCACGTGAAAAGATGATTAGTGTCACTAGCCATTAGGGAAACGCAAATAACGCAAACAAAACCTACAAAAAGGGGATCCCGTGGCTCAGCGGTTTAGCGCCCGCCTTTGGCCTAGGGCGTGACCCTGGAGACCCGGGATCGAGTTCCACGTCGGGCTCCCTGCAGGATCCTACTTCTCCCTCTGCCTGGGTCTCTGCCTCTCTCTAAATAAATCTTAAACACATACACACACACACACACACACACACACACACACACACAAAAGAAACGGATCCCCACTTTCATCCCTATTAAAAAAGTGAAAATAAAAACTCGTCACAATCCGAGTGCACGTGGCTGGCTCAGTCAGTGGAGCAGGACTCGAACTCAGGGCTACGGGTCTGAGCCCCGCATCAGGTGTAGAGATCACATTTAAGAAAACACACAACAGGGCAGCCCCGGTGGCACAGCGGTTTAGCGCCGCCTGCAGCCCAGGGTGTGATCCTGGAGACCCTTGGATGAGTCCCACGTCGGGCTCCCTGCATGGAGCCTGCTTCTCCCTCTGCCTGCATCTCTCTCTCTCTCTCTCTCTGTCATAAATACATAAAAATAAATCTTAAAAAAAAAAAAAAGAAAACACACAACAACTAGGGACGATAGCAAAGCTTGCCAAGAGTACAGAGAAGCTGGACCGCTTGTTCGTGCTGATGGGAATGTACAGTAACACGGCAGCTCTGGGAAATAGTGTGACAATTCCTCATAAAATCAAGCGTATCTTCGCAGGCCCGTCCCCCGTGGCCGCGCCTTCCCGGGCCCTTACCCCAGGGAAGCGACAGCGTCTGTCCTGCTGGCGCCCACGGGTTCACAGCAGCTGTACGGTAACGGCCCCAAGGGAGAGACCTCCCAGGTGTCCTTCGACGAGGCAGTGGGTGAACCACGGGGGCACCCACGGCGGGGGAAGGAGCACAGCACGGTCACCGTGACGGCCTGGGGGGCTCAGGGCGCCGGCTTCTCCCTCTGCAGAGGCCACGCACTGCGAGATGCCACTTGCAGGACCTCCTGAAAGCGCCAGACCACGTGCCAACGAGGCCATCGGCGGTTTCCGCGCGTGGGGCCGGTGGCAGGCGCGGGGGCGGGGACCGTGGCGGCCGAGGCCCCGGTGTGGCAAGACGGTGCAGAAACGCACGCGCACAGGCGTGAACGTGGAAAGTGACGAAATCCCGAGAAGGCCTGCAGTTTTTTGTTTTTGATTTTTTCCCATTTTTCTTTCTCTCTTTGTCAGAGAGAGAGCAAGAGCGGGGCGCTGGGGGCGCGGGCGGCCGAGCGGGGCCACGACCCGGGCCTGACCTGGTCAAGACCTGGGCCGGAGCAGCTGCCCAGGCGCCGTCTGGGCTTCGTGTCTGAGCGGGAGGGAGCCCGTGCCAGGGCGGCAGGCGGCGAGGGGCGCGGGCCGGGCGGAGGGCCAAGCGGGGCTCTGGTGTCAGGACGCGGGGGCGGGGCTCAGGGCGGGGGTCAGGACCCGGCGGGGCCAGGTCCGGGGGCGGGGCCAGGACCGGGGGCGGGGCTCAGGACCCAGGGGTCAGGACCGGGGGTTGGGCTCAGGACGGGGGGCAGGGCTCAGGGTGGGGGGAGGGTCTGGACGGGGACAGGGCTCAAGACGCGGGGGCGGGGCCAGGACCCGGGGGTGGGGCTCAGGGCGGGGCTCAGGACCCGGAGGTGCGGGGGTCAGGGCCGGGGGCGGGGCTCAGGACCCAGGGGCGGGGTGGTCAGTGCCGGGAGCGGGGCTAAGGGCGGGGCTCAGGGCCCGGGGGCGGGGCTCAGGACCCCGGGGGCGGGGCTCAGGGCCGGGGGCGGGGCTCAGGGAGGTGGGGCTCGGTACCGGGGGCGGGGGCCGGAGTCTCCAACCATGGCTGCCTCCTTAATCTCAACTAATGGGCCGCAGAAGCAGGCAGAACGCAAGGACAAGCAGCTGTACTTTACGGTTTCTTTTTTTTTTAATGATGGGCTTTGCATTTTTATTTATTCATTTTTTACCTAAATTCTAGTTAGTTCAGTGAAACATTGGTTTCAGGAGTAGAACTCGGTGATTCATCACTTACATACTTTCTGTGCTGTCTTTGCAGTTTTGTGAAAATCTCATGTTACTCCAACATTACAAGCTTACTTTTTAAAAAAGTTTTATTTATTTAGGTAATCTCTACATCCAACATGGAGATCGAACTCACAATCCTGAGATCAAGAGTCTTATGCTCTTCTGACTGAGCCAGCCAGGCTCCCCTAGAGGCTGATTTTTTAAAAAGGAAAGAAAAAACATTTTTTAAAAATATTTTATTTATTTGAGAGAGGGGGAGTGGAGAGAGAGAGCCTGAGCTGAGGAGGGGCCGACTCCGCGCTGGGCAGACAGCCCGATGCAGGGCTCCATCCTGGGACTCCGAGATCATGACCTGAGACAAAGGCAGACGCGTAATTGACTGAGCTGCCCAGGCACTCGGGGGAGGGGGGGGGAACTTTAAGAAAAATACAAATTTTTTAAAGATTTTATTTATTCATGTCATGCAAGACACAGAGAGGAGGAGAGCGGTAGAGACACAGGCAGAGGGAGAAGCAGGCTCCATGTAGGGAGCCCAATGCAGGGACTCAATCCTGGATCTCCAGGATCACACCCTGAGCCAAAGGCGGATGTTCAACCTCTGAGCCACCCAGACGTCCCATTAAGAAACTAATTCTCTAAAAAATATTTTTAAAGATCTATTGCTTTTACAGGGTAGAGAAAGCACAAGTCGGGGAGGGGTAGAGGGAGAGAATCTCAAGCAGATACCGCACTGAGCATGTTGCGCGTCGTGGGGCATGATCCCATGACCCTGAAATCATGACTTGAGCCAAAATCCAGAGTTGGACTCAACCAATTGAGCCACCCAGGCGCCCCTTAAGAAATGTTTATATGATACCAGTAAGATACCTACCAAAATGGCTAAAATTGGAAAATAGCACGTACACAAGGGCATAATATTCTTTATTCCAGGGATTTCATTCTTAGATTTATACCCAGGAGTGGACACATTTGCTCAAAAAAAAAGACATGCTCTAGAATGTTCATAGCAGCTTTATTCATAATAGCCAAAACTGAAAACAATCTAAATGCCTATTCACAGAATGAATAAATTGCAGTATATCTGTATAATGTAATACTCTACAACCATATGAATGACCAAACTACAACATGCAACAGTATTGATGAGCTGGAAAAGACATAATGTTGAATCAAAGAAGCTAGACATAAAAAACTACATATTATTTCACTTATTTGAAGTTCAAAACCAGGCAAAAATAATTTGTGTCAGGATAATAGATGTCCTTGGGATGGTGGTGTAAGTGGCTGAAAAGGGCATGCATGCGTGGGACTGCTGCAGTGCTGGTGATTTTCCAATTCTTAATTTCTTGCTAATTTTTGTGAGCATGTTCAGTGTGCGAAAAGTAACAGCTGTACACTTGACTCATGCACTTTTCTGTATGCAAATCATACAATAAAAATTTAAGGAAGAGCAAAAAAAATGAGACACAAACACTCTATAAAAAAAACTCAAATTATAAGAACTGACAATAACAAGTGCAGACAAGGATGTGGAGCAACTAAAAAGTTCATTTACAGCTACTGAAAATACAAATCAGTACAATCACTTTGGAGAGGCGTTTGGCAATATCAAAGCCGAATATACACATATCCTATGCCCCAACGACTCCACACGATTATATACACACCCAACAGAAATGTGCACATTTGTTGTCCGAAGACACGTACAAGACTGTTCATGGCAATATTATCTTAAATCAGAAACAATCCAATGTCCTTCAGTGCTGCCAGAGCTGATTAAGATCAGTTAAAGCCTGAAGTTGCAGGGAAGTGGACCTCTCTGTGGCATCCCTCCACCAGTGGGGAGCAGGAGCCAGTGGGTAAATATTCCAGCCTCCTGTTCCCCCATCCTTCACAATCTCCATAGCACACCTTTCTATCGGCTTTTTCTTAACTGCCTCACTCTTCCACTTCCTCAGGAGTCCTGAATCCTGGAATCATTGCCCCAGTAAGCTACGTCCAAGTGTTCCTCCCAAGGGGAGCCCGAACACCAATAGTACTTACTATTCCATCTACATACAGTTCACAAGCAGAGGACACCTATCTGTGATAGAAGTCAGAGTAGTGGTTACTCAGAGCCCATGTGGGGCTCGATCCCAGGACCCGAAGATCATGACCCGAGCTGAAGGCAGATGCTTAACTGACTGAGCCTCCCAGGTGCCCCCAAAGAGGTGAATTTCAACGAGCACATCCATCTTTTTTGGTTAATACACCATCTCTGTCATCCCTGGCAGTCAGAAATGGATTAGGGACTTGTTGGAGGCACTGGGAATGGATCGTGAAACATTACAGTGAAAGCAGGGGCACCGAAATTCCTGTGCAGGAGCGCATCCCCTTGGGACAGGCCGGAGGCATATCAGCGTGGCGCCAGGTGTGCTGTGCAGCGGTTCCGACTGCCTCCCAGGGGCCAACCCTGCCCTACTCCTTCCTTTCCCTTTCCCGCCAGTTCCTTCGACACTTGGGATGTATGGGTGAACAGTAGCAGATGGGGCTGCTGCTCTCAGTTCACTCTGGTAAGGGACCCTGCGAGCTGCTGAGTGTGGCTGCAAGCAGGGCTGCCGAGGAGCCCGCAGATCCCGGGAAGAGGGGAGCCTCGAGGAAGCAACACGTGGGCTGAACTCTTATGGGTGGACCTTGGGTCCACGAGGGCACCGAGGGGGCCAGGGTGGAGGGGCGGCCGAGGGGAGGGAGAGGCACCAGAGAAAAGTCGGGAAAGGACAGGGACGGGCCTCGTGGTAGCCGCTGGACGGAGGCAAGGACCCGCGGGAGGCCCACGTGCCGCGAGGAGAGGTTTTCTTGGCCTTAAGGCGGGTGCAGCCACAAGGGCTTCCAGGCGGGAAGGGCCAGGGTCTGTGTTCGGGAGTTGGCGAAGGTCCGCCCTGGAGAGGGGGCTGCGCGGGGCAGGCCGAGGGGGGAGTGAGAAAGATAGGGCGCCCAGGAGGCCACGGGCCCCCCCGGGCCGCTCTGGGTCCTGTGGAGCCACAGAACCGCGCGGACGCGGCGCTAGCTGCGGGGGCAAGGGCCGGCCTAGGCCTGGCTGCTTCACGGCGCTGCTAGGAAACCTGCGCGGGGCCGGGCGAGGCTGAAGCGTGCCCGGGACCCCCGGGAGAGGGTGCGGGACAGGCTGGTGGGCGGCGGCAGGCCGCGGGGCCACGGACCCCCAGGGCACCACCAGGCGGGCATCCCGCGGCGGGGGCCAAGCTCCAGCTCCTTGGACGCCCCCAGCCGGAGACCCCTCCCGCCAGGGTCCGACACGGAGGGAAGAGCGGGCTGCACCCGCGTGAAGGCCGCGGCCCGCGGCGGGAGGAACCCCGAGGGCGGGGGAAGCCACCTGGCCGTGCCCGGGTGGGACGGGGCAAGTCGGGGTGCCGATGCACTCCCGGGGGCGGGGCGGGGGGGAGAGATGCCCGAAGGGCCGCTCCTCGTGCGCGGGACAGGACACCTAGCGGGAAGCCGGGGTGGTGGGTCCGGTGAGGGAGCTCCGTGCACCCGGGAGCGCCCGGCGGCTGCTGCGGGGCAGCTTCGGTGGAGCCCACACACCGCCTGGGAAAGGACAGGTTTCCCTGGAGGACAAACCGGAGCACCAGGCGCTCCCATCAGGGGCTCCCCCGGGGGCTGGACGGGCACCTGGCAGCCCCAGAGGCCTTCCAGATCCCATTCACACCTCCCCCAAGTATCCCTTAGGGCAGGGACAGAACAGGCAAAAAACAGATCAGCCCTCAACTTCATGGCCCATAGATTTCTAAGTCTGGATGGGAACTAGTAAAGCTGTTAACCAAGGAGGAAACAGGAGTTCTCGTCACTGAACTTAACACAACTAAGATTCTCAGGCTCAAACTTTTTTGGTCACTTCTGTCCCACATTCACACCAGAAACTCATTATTGCAGTTTGTGTAAGCCTGCCAAGGTGACCTGTGTCACTGAACCCCTTTCCCATCAGGTGCTTCTAACGGACCATTATCCTGACAAATGATCTTTGCGAGGAATCTGGAAAGCTGATGTTGTCCGAGATAGAAGCAGTTTGTAAAACTGGCCCTGGATTCCTCGAAAATGGGGAGAGGTTACATTCTGCATCCTTGCTTCACTTCCCAAGCCCAACTATGCTGCAGGATACAGCATTTCTGGTCTTAGACGTTTTACAAGATGAGGTTTACAGCCATTAGGTTAATGAACCACTGTAATATGCAGTGTACAGAATCAGAGAGATGCTAGGATCCCAGTGTTTTTGTGTGCTTTGGAAACAGTTGTCATTTTCTGGGATTTAGGATGTAAGCTCAAAGATACCATTTCCTCTCCTGAGGTCCAAAATCCAGGATGAATCCAGACTGCAATGTTGGCTCTACCATTGAAGAACTACGGGGCTTTCAACAAGGTACTCCGTCTCTTTGAGACTTAGAATTCCTTCCAAACGTATGTAATAGGACTGTGTGAAAATCAACTAAGAGTACCTCAGTTACATGCTTGCCCAGCATCACTCTTGGATGCATATGTAAAGTCCTAGATAGGTAGACTCAGGTATGCCTATAGTTGTAGATGTCCTCCTACTACTCAAGTCTTCAATGTTAGGGTCTATACTCTAAGGACCGTCCATGTCCTAAGAGTCTTTGATGCTGGAATCTAGGGCCCAGAATACATATTTTCAATGAACTCAGGACATGCCACACCTAGGGAAGTCACATTTGTTCATCTAAATTACAGCTAATAGATCAGTATCTGTACTTTAGTAACTGCTCAGCATTTTGTAGCACTACACTAACCAGTAAGACAGCCACACTATCTGGTTCGGCAACCACAGTGCTAACAAAATTAGTCAACGCTTTCATCACAAAGTCCTACTGGACACTGCAACAGTTTAGTAAGAGTGGTGGGTGGATGAGGTGGGGCTTACTTTTAACAGGTCTTTAACCACAGAGAACAAACATTGTCTGTTCTCCCGCAACAGTAGCTTTTCTCCCCTTTTCTCTCTACCGGGGCACCTTCCCTTCAGATCTGTTCTTTGGCCAGATTTCAAGGGAGGTACATTCTTGCCCTTTCACAAGATGCTTTCATTTTAAATGTGTCACCACCATGTTTTTTCTTACTGTAAGGACTGGTCTTAACCCACTTAACATATGACACGAGCTTTCTTTGACTAACTTGCTTACTAGCCAGTCCTAGCCACAGACACTGCCTCTGAAAGCCTTAATACCCCCTTCCAAGGTACTTTTTGCCTCTTGGTGCAGGGGGCTCCCTGTGTTGCTAGCAAACTAAAAAACTATTGTGGCTTGAAAATTATGGATGTTAAAAGTCCCAACAGAGATTTAATTGGTATAAAATGCACACACCTGGGTGTCAGGATTTTAAGCTTCCTCAGTAATTCTAATGCACAAAGTTGAGATCCACTGGACAACTAATTTAACATACAAATAATTATTTTTAATCATTACCTTAGGTTTATGAAAGATTTTTAAGAGTCATTTTGCAAAAGCCCATTTTTGTCAAATCTGTAGAACATTTTATTTCCCTCAACTTCTCCTTTGTGTGACACCTAAAAATCTTGGGCTTCTACCCCCAGTTAGCTGCTTTGTCTTTTTGGCATTCACCCCATTACACTACCCCTCTTTTCTATCGTAGTCTGACTTAAGTGGTGGAGGGAAGAGGCCTGCCCCAGCTCACACTAGGGCTTAACTCCAACTCTCTACATAAGTTCTGCTATTTGTAATTGGGATACTAAGATTTTGGATTTGAAAGTTACTAATGCAACTGCATATTGTTTGGAGGCCTCATTTACTTTTTTAGGATTAATCTGATGAAAATCCAAACATGGAATTTTCCAACATTCCTATAATAGTCTCCCCTTTAAACTTCTGGAATTGTCATCCCAGCCAGGTATGTAACTAAATTCCAGCTTTTTCTGTACAATTTAGCTGGTCCAATTACTACTTTATCCCACCATCTTTCCAAATGCTAAAAACTCTCCAATATAGTGCTCCTTTTTCATCAAATAAACACCATAATAGGGTGTTTGAGTAGCTCAGTGGTTGAGCTCAGGCTCAGGTCATGATCCTGGGGTCCTGGGCTGAATCCCATATTAGGCTTCCTCACAGGGAGGAGTCTGCTTCCCCCTCTGCCTCTGCCTGTCTCTCATAAACAAATAAAATCTTAAACACACAAACACCACAGTATAAATACATGCTCTCTATGAGCTGTAACACTGATAAAGCAAGTGAAGTTCTTTACAGTTACTTACCAGTCCGTTACATACATATATGTTGCTCATTTACTGGGTACTCTCATGTCATATCTTACTATTATTAATTGGCTTCAAGTTATCACAGTACTCTTTGTCTTTAATCCATGTAAAACTCAACTGAAATGCATCTCCTTGGTCAATCTGACCTGAACTAGGGACCAGAAGCTCAAACACCACTTGACAGTGGTGCAGGTGAATTTCCCTCACATTAAATAAAAAGGTCAACTTCTATGGCTAAATCCTTCATTCTCCCAGGCCACAATCAATGATGATGCCTTGTGGTTCTCCTAAAAATAAAATAGTCCATGAATGGTCAGTCGGTGCTGTCACAGGTCAGCCACATTCTCTCATAACAGAATAGGGCTTTCAACTGATCTCATTAAATATATAGCTATTTTCTATGTCCCAATTACCTTCACAACACACCCTACCATTTCACATCTAGGTTACCTAAAACCACCAGTATTTGTGAAGTGCACAGTCCCTATCAGTTCTGTTTCTTTACTTTGCATATTATATGTGAGCTTTGCTTCTCCTAGCTTATTCTTCTGAATCAACATACTGCTAAGTCATCAGTAGATGCCTTTACTGATATTTTAGTTACAGTATAGCTGGAATGAAGCTTATTTTTGTTCTAGACCTTCCTTTCCTTCCATTACATACTCAATACTCATGACTTCCAGTTATTCCCTTCCAATTTACCATAATCCTGTTGTTCTTTGTTTGCATTTTCCCATTCTGTTACAACTAGTTCCCTCTGCAAGAGGCTTTAAAAAATATGTACTATCACTACTAATCTTGCAGGTTTTAGAGGTTGGAGTGACATCTGAACTGAAATCTATTGAGAACCTCTCTACACATTCCGAATTTGACATTCATTCCAATCCAATAGCTTTAAGTTAGCTCCTTTCACTGGTGAAATAGCAAATTAGAAAAGTACTTTTTGCCAGGGAACTCCATATACTTTTCCCCATTACAAATCATGTAGCATCAGAAATGCTCCAAAGGCCTTAAGCCATCTACTTTCTTCATCCAATCCTAGCTGGAAACTATATTCCTAAAAACGTCCAGGCTATTTTCTTACATTTCTTGGTGTATGGGTAAACCATCATTCTAAATTTTAAAGTACCCAACAAAATACATCACTGTATTTTACGGTTTTTAAATCTTAGTTCCACTGAATAGCTTAAGACCTGGTCTTTGAGCTTGTTTAGAGGGAATTCTGGGTAACTTGACAATTAGCTGACCCAAACTGTCAAGCTTTTCAACCTCACCCTTCACTGCCAACTAAACCCACTGCTTACTCTGTCTCTATTTCTCTTGAGCCTACTTCAATCTCCTTTCCTGGGGCTAATAATCTAAGAGTGACAATAGGCCTTCATTATATCAATGTTAAGACAATGGCTTTAAAAAAAAAAAAAGCTTGTAGTATCTGCATTTGATCAGATTGCAAAATACAGAACTATATGCTATTTCAATGCATGTTTACTTTTCTATAGTTTTGGCCTAGCAGCCTGAATTTCTAGGACTATACAAATCTATAGTATTCTTCTTCGTTTCATGAGGAAATTTAATTCCTAATAACTTGAAAGCTAGAGTGTGAAAGGACTCATCCCCATCAAGACAAACTACGATCTCTTGGCATTTTACCAATAACCTTATGTATATGTTTATATACTTGTTCTAAGACTATAGGACCATTTTTGTAAGCTTTCTAGTTTCTTTCAATACTTGGTTTCATAAGAAATCATAAAGGACACCTTCATACCTGGCCTACCTGGTCGTGTAGCTTTTAAGTACTAATAGCTAACATAATAATAACCTTAAATGGGTTTCATTAACATCTTAGAACCTCAGGCTCTTTCTAGGCATTCTTTTCTTTTTGGGATTAATGCTGAAAGAGAGTTTGTGTAACATGGAATCATGTAAGATCAGAAAATAAGGCAGATGGAAAAGTATTTTTGACCAAATTAACCCACAAAACCCACTTTCTATGGGAGGTCCAAGGGGTAGGGTAGTCTATAGTTCAGCCTCTTCCTTCTATTCTGCTTTGTCACTTGTTACATAAAAATGATTTATGAGATCCTAATAAATAGGACAGTATTTCTGCTCATAATAGTTTGGGTATATATGCCTTTGCTGCATGTTATGAAACAGCAACTTTCTGGGGAATCCAAGCTTTGTGTGAATGATGATTGATAGTCTATAAACTAACCAAGTTCTTGTCCTGCTCTGCTGGAAACAAATATAAAACAAATAAACGAGACCTTTCAAAACTAGGCAAGCATAACAATCTAGAAGCTTTTTAAATAAATCTATCCTTAGACGTCTGGGTGCTGATTAGCATCATGGTTAAAAATCACTGCAAGTAATCACATGGAGGAAGGGAACAAAGATCATTTATATGGATTAAAGTAATTTAAAATAAGTGTTCTCAAGTCACATGGGAAAGGTAAAAACTATAGAAGAACAGGGATGACAGGGCTTTCCCATTTTTAGAACATGGAGGTATAGACTCAGAACCCAGAAAGTAAATGGGACACTAAATTGTACTTAAAATGATAAAAGAAAGAAAACAGGTTTCATTCTCCGGTGGTTTCAATTTTCCTAAAAATCTTGACATGTTTGAACATCTTCTATTTAAGGACAAAACAATTTAGCACACAACAAAAAAGTGTCAAGAAGAGTGCCAAATGGACCACAAAACATTAATGAAAAAGCTTAATGTAGTTGCCAAACCTTTTCATTAGGACAGAAAAGCCATTCTGCACAAGAATCTCCACTCTATATCCAAGTTACCGTCTCCTTAACGCAATACCCACCCCAATGACACATCATTTGAGTAGTGTATGTTGGTATGAGTAATGACTATGATTCAAAGAAAAATATATCTAGTACATTCTAGGGTTTTTGTGGAGGCCGCTGCGAAACAAAGAATTTGAAGTAAACAATTATAAAATACAAAAATAAAAAACCAGGGTTTTTTTTTTCTCCAAATTCCTGGTTTAATAAGGACTTGTTTATTTGAGAAAAAAGGGTCCCAAACATCAGGCTGTTCACAAAAATAACCCACAGTATCAACTTTAGAAAACAAATCTTAAGACTATTACACTAATTATTTTTCTAGAGGATGCATTTGACATGCCAACTCTCATTCACAAAAATACATTGTTACATTTGTGTTGAACAGCCCCACATAGCATTCTTATGTGGGGTATAACACACATACCTCTAACTCAAAGCTGCTCTCAGGTGCTACTCAACTAATGCGATTGCCTTTGCAGTTAGGGAAGCAACTACTGAGCTCATGTATGAATGGAAAAAACTGTACTCCCTGCATAACAAGAGATTATTTTGGAGACAGTTGGTAAAAACCACACATCCTTTTTATTGTTAAGTCATAAAGAGGTATCAAAATTAAAAGCAAAAATTACAGGGTAAGACTTAACATAACTACTAGGAGCGTCAAAGGAAGTGAAAATGGGACTAGGCGCAGGGCAATATGAATTAATGAACATGGGAAGGATAAGGATGGGGAGAACAGTGAGCATGTGCTGAAGAAGATACTAGGGGAGAGGATCTGGTGAAAATTTTGATCTTAGACAAGCGCCTAGGTAAAGAAATAATGGGACAAGATTTCTAAACCCCACTATGTGCTTAAGAGTCATCCTCGCCATTGGCGCTGTCTCTGTCATCCTCTCCTTCCTCAGCCTCTTTTTCATCATCCTTGATCAACTCCAGCTGTGAGAAACAGACACAAATAGGATGGAGTTAGAGGCACTCCATGTGTCCCTGTTCCCCCCTCCACCACCTCTTTCTTTCCTTTCCCGTGGTTTTCACCTGGTCATCCCCCCGATCTTCATTATCATCATCATCCAGTAGGTCCCCCTCCTCAGCAGAGTCATCTGCACCCCCCTCAGACTCCATCTTCACATTAGTCTCATCTTTCTTCAGGGAGCTGCTGCTCTGCTCCTCTTCTGACTTATCATTCTTCATCTCTACTGGGGATGAGAAGGACAAGTCTGTCTAGGGGCAAGTAATGTCCACAGGATGTAGACAATCCCCACTAATGATCACAGAACTGCAGCACAAATCTAAATCCTCCCGCACAAATGCCCTTCCCAATTCAAATTCCCCAAGTTTCATATTCAGTTGCTTTATATCCCACTATTCCAACATATACCTTCAACTATCTTAGTAACTAACCCAACTTTACACCCAACAAGTGGCAAGACCATTTACCTCCTTGTTTGCTCTGTTCTTTCTCAATTTTTTCCAGGCTTTCCAGTAGAGAATCCACTTTTTGTTTTATCTGGGTCAACTCCTTCTTAATGGTTTGAAGGTCATCTCCTTTCACTTTAATACAAACAAACCTCTAGATTAGAATCAACTCTAGCAGAATCTACCAGAAGCCAAACACATTTCCAACTAAACCATATGTCAATAGCCAGTAGGAGACTGCTGGGGAGAAATGGAGCCAGGACCATATTGTCCCAGTCATGGGGCTCCTCATTTTCTCACTCGGTAGCTGAAAACTAAATTTAACGTGGCTACTCCCTTAGCAGCAGTATTCTTACTTTTTTCTGTAGGCCCACCACAGACCTCAATTATATTTGAAAGCATTTTTTGTACTGTTTCACTGACTTATACATTTCATAAATTTACAAGTGCCTAGCTTCCTAAAGTCTAATACTATAACTGGCCCCTTAATCACTACTACCTTCTCCTCTTCCATTATTTTGATTACACTAGGCCATTTGTATAAAACCTGAATGTTATTAACTAACTGCATTAATTTCCCTATTTCAACACCTAAGAAATAGCAGAATCACAAAGCTGCAATAATACATACACTTTCCAGACTTGGAAGAAGATCCTCGCTGTCCACTCTTAGAATTGAAGCCACTTTTGCCCCTTCGTGAGGTGTTTCCTGATACACGCTGACGTTTCGAGGGAACCACAGCGCGAGCAATTGGAGGAGGAGGGGGTACACGTGCTGGGTAACTGTACATCCTGTTGGATAAAAGAAAAACAGAATTCCTTCACAACTAAAATTTAGTCAGCAAGATCCAAAAATGACCTTATAAAATAATAAATGTTCATTATCTCTCAATTTGTATCTTTTTGCTAATGTCACTCAAAAGGCCAGGATAAATCTTACTTCTTTGCAGTTTTAAATACATCAGCTGGTTCAAGAAAATAACGCACGCGCACACACACCCACACGCCCAATGATGGTTGGCCTTAAGGGATGGACATAAAAGGTTCCTCAGTACTTCGGCAGTACTAATAAAGTATTGTACTTTTTACAATAAATAGCGTGCACACATTTTACCTTACTCTTTTAATATACATGCTACATTAATTCATAAATAAAAGAGAAAATATCCCAAATAAAGTACTCACAAAAAGGGATTGCAATTCAGAGTCTGCAACAGTGGTATTTATTGTGAGCTAAGTTCCTGATCATCTCATCCACAGAAAAATATAATAAATCATTACTACCAGTGATGTTCAATGCCACATAAAACTGCCAATATTAACCAGTTTTGGCCCATAAAACAAAGAGCCAGGGATGCCTGGGTGGCTCAGCGGCTGAGTGACTGCCCTCAGCTCAAGGTGTGATCCTGGAGTCTTGGGATTGAGTCCCGCGTAAGGCTCCATGTGTGTAGCCTGATTCTCCCTCCGTCTGTCTGCCCCGCCCCCGTCATGAATAAATAAAATCTTTAAAAATAATAATAAAATAAAACAAAGAGCCATTCACACGAGTTAGCTGTACATAAAAAGCCATGATCAATTCTAAGTATATTCAAGCAGAGGATACACTTATAGTTCCAATTCTACCAAGATGGAGAATATTGTCTGTTAAGTTTGCTATTCACTAGTGCCTAAATCCACTACCCAGCACACACTCAGCTCTCTGTCAAAACAAACAAACAAAACCACTGGTTACTCAATGCTGCTTCCACTGGAGAAGTATCCTAGTGAGTATGTTTAGTAAAACATACACTGGGTTTCTTCACTGTGTGAAGCGAAAACTTGGAGTTTACTCTCATGTTTGTAAAGAGAAAATTCAAAGTACAACAGAAACACTTTGACATACTACTAGGAAAAAAAGAACCTCGTAATTCCGTACTTTTTTAGTAACTAATTTAATTCCAAGCCCCAGGTTATTGTTCTATACAAACTACCCATAAATTGCTGCTCTGCAATAGTAAGTTTTAAGGAGCAAAAGTAATGCATGAAAAAGCCTTAAAATTTTCTAATTCATATATATGACTAGTCTCCCTTTAATACATCTTGTCAATGGCTAATCTCCTATGAATTTCTAAGTCTCCAATCCTCAAGGTAGTTGTAATTATCTTCTTCTCAACCCCATTTAATCTAAAACGTTTTCATACTATAACATAGTAGTATTTCTTTTTAATACTATACTTAGGAATAGCTATGACAGGAACATTTTCCTAGATTAAGAAAGAGCACACTTACACAGGCCAAACAAGAGGGTAAAATCTTCACTTAAGCACTTTTTAGCCAAGATCATGCAGTATGTTTTCTCTTGAAGCACAGTTTTTGTCAAGTACTAAAGAATCAACGATGTGGTAAAATTACTAAAACACTCGTGATTCTTGTTTTAAGCTCTATTAAGGAAAAGGAACACTTAAATTTGAGCCCCAGGAAGTAGGAGACTGTAGGACTCAAAAAGTAGGAAGGTATTAATTAGTATTAGTGCTTGTATAAAGGTTTCTTCTCAGTAGACAAATTTTAAATAAATGAGTAATTAAATTATCAGTTTTGGTTGATTATGGGAATTAATACAAACAAAAAAGATACTGAGTATAGTAACATTTTATTATCATCACCCCTTTCATACATAAAGCTTTTCTTCTTTTGGCCCAATAATTTCCCACAGTATAATTCAACAACTGTAAAATAGAAAAACTCAGAAACCACTATCCTTTGTGCAATATGATATTTTAAAAGCAATTTCTGGAGGTAAACGAAGGTGACTTATCTTTATCTCTGGACATGAAACATCTCATTCCCCAATCTTGGCAGATTTAAAGATCTAAATTACCCCTTCCCAACCAAGCCACTCCCTGGCACCACTCTGGAAACCAATGATCTTGTCATTCCAGATTTCCTATACTTGATGGCACTAGAATTTCCTTTTGAACCATATAATTTCACCTGTGGTAGGTAAAATTACCACAATGAAAATGAGGCAAAAGATGCAGTTTCTTTTGAATATATGTAATGGTCTCACAAATACAAATGAAAGTCAAATGCTCTAGTTTTCAGAAAAAAATTTTTCGAAGATTAACTGGTAATGCTCAAGGGCTATTAGTGCCATGAACTTAATTCCTGCTTAAGCAAAAAATGGGACTATTGAAAAACAAAGATTCCTCTAAGGAAGTTTAAGTAGACCTTCCTTGTAAAATGTCAAAGTGCATGATTATGGAAACATAAAGAGAAAATCATACCTACACTTCAATAACCCTCAAGGTCAAAGAGAGAGAAAATACAAAGCTCAGTACCACAGATTCAAGCAGTAGCTACAAATTAACCATTTTCCACCACAAGAAAGCCCTGCTAATCAAGACTAATACAATCCAAGTAATTAAAAAATCTTCATGAAAGCTTCACTATTATCAAAGGAATAAGAACGTAACTCTAATTTTAACTGCACCCTAATCAGAAATCTGGACATTATGTGTTGCCCAAATAAATAATACCATTTTAAAGAAATTAAAGCACTTTTGGACACACATTAGCTAGCTAATTATCTGAACAGATAAGACAAACTCTCTTAATCGCTAAGCAAAACCATAAGCATTTCAAGTCATTTATTAAAAATTAAAGTTTACAGAGGTGTCAGGCTAGCTCACTTAGTAGAGCATGACTCTTGATCTTGGGATTTTAAGTTCAAGCCCTATGTTGGATGTACAGATGAGAAAGGTAGGTTTACAAGGGAAGCTTAAGTGACTAGCTTTGGATCTCAAAAACCTTGATTCATGCTATTAAATTTTGATCGTTACCAAAATAGAAACAACTAGAACATATTTTCAAGAATCTGTATTCTCCTGAATTTATCTAGCATACCATACCTACTCTGGTCTTAAAAAATTTAGATTAAAAACTATAGGATTTGTCCTGATGTCTTCATTTGGGAAGCTATTTTAACACAAAATCAGACGTTTCCAGGAAAGACAACCTGAAAATCCACCTGAAAATTTTCTAAACAAAAAATAATCTGGGCAGCGCCACCTTCAGCCCATGGTGTGATCCTGGAAACCAGGGATTGAGTCCTGAGTCGGGCTCCCTGCATGGAGCCTGCTTCTCCCTCTGCCTGTGTATCTCTGCCTCTGTGTCTCTCATGAATAAATAAAATAATTAAAAAAAAAAAATCTTTGAGATTTAAAGAAATATGGACTTAAAATTACATAAAATGAACTTACAAAAATGTTGGGTTTTATTTAAGTATTTTCCACATGTTAAAAGGAAGTTTATACCATAATCTTTAATTATACATTTAAGGTAGTATCATGCTACCTTTACCACATGAAAACAAATGACAGGATTTTAAACTCTTGAGGGGTTTGTACTATCTATAGTCTAGTGAAGAAAGTTTTAGTAGTTTTAAAAGATAGTGGAAAATAACCCAATGTGTGGCATAGAATTTACTTAAAATGAAAAAAAAAAAAATGGGGTGGAGTGGGTGCCTGACTGGCTCAATCTATTAAATTCATGATCCTGAGGTCCTGGGATTGAGCACCACCATTGGGCTCCCGGCTGATCATGGAGTTCACATCTCCCTTTCTTTCCCTCTGCCTGCCACTCCCCTGCTTGCTCTCTCAAATAAAATCTTTAAAAAAAAATTTTTTTTAAATCACAAGTAAGCATTCTGTCTAGATTTGGTTTTGTTCTTGCATCAGTGATTTTTAACTTTATTGTGAATAGGTAGATTTATAGAATTTTAGCAGTTTCAAAGATTATCACTCACCGCCCACCCTAAAGTCCAAACAACATGGTATTCTATAAAATCAATCACTATAGGAAAATCAGAGATAAGCAGGGAGAAACATCGTCTTGAAATTCCATTATAAAATTTTAAATAATAGAAGATATACTTCCTAATCCTTGAATAAAATTAGAATGGGGTTGCATGTTTTATTTACTTATTAGAGAGATGAAATGAGATAGAGCATAGGCAGAGAGGAGAGTTGAGAAGCAGGCTCCTGAAGAGCAGGGAACTGACCTGGGGGCTCCAACCCAGGACCCTGGGATCATGACCTGGGCCAAAGGCAGATGTTTAACTGAGCCACCTCAGCCCCCTTGGGATTGAATTATTTAAACTCAATTTTGAAAAGTCAGTATTGTACGAGGAGGAAGTAATCTTACTAGATTGCTCATACCTATAAATTGTGTCATGCAGCTTTTACTTTTCCATTTTATGATTTATTTTAGAGAATTACTCAGGCGAGGAGCAGAGGGAGAGAGAAGTGCATTCTCCTTGCTTACTAGCACGGAGCTCACAAGCTGAGATCCTGACCTGAGTTGAAATGACGAGTCAGATGTTTAACTGACCAAGCCACTCAGGTGGCCCTGTGGTCTTTAAGATTTTGGGAGTCCTAGAATATCTGACAGTAGGTTTTCAGAATTATCTATTTGATAAGTATTATACCTAAACTTATTTTTATGTTACCGCTCAGATTATATTTTTTAAAGATTTTATTCATTTATTTATGACAGACACAGGCAGAGGAGAAGCAGGCTCCATGGAGAAAGCCCGACACGGGACTCGATCCCCAGTGCCAGGATCACACGATGGGCAAAAGGCAGGTGCTAAACTGCTAAGCCAACTGAGCTGCCTTAAATCTCAAAGACTTATGAGTAGGATACAGATACTGCTTTCTTTATAGAAGAATGGGGGGGGGGGGGCTTTAAAACATCTATGTAATGTTTAACTCAGGTTTCAATTTTTTTTCAGGTTTACATTTAAACGTAAATATGAAACTATGTCTTTTAAAAAAGGAATCCCAAAAAATCTACTTTTATGTTGCCAGAATGCTCTCTGTTGTGCTTAAAAATAAACAAACTACCTAAATTTTTACAATTTCTCTGCTTATTTCTAAAATAAGAGACAACTTCTAAACCTTATTTGCAGGTATTTTTCCACAAACATGCTGCCTTGGTGAGCCTTCTTGGGAGAAGCCAAACTGAATATAACTGCGAACTTAAACTTGTTTTGCTAATGCAACTTATGGATACAGTGCCAATCACCAATGAAGTTTGCATAGTTCACTTAATGTTCCTTAAGTCCACGTTTTTATCCAATGGTCCAAAGTATCTGTAGGACAATGAAAAACAGCAAGCCCTGTTCATCTTAAGGATAAAGATCTTAAGGATAAAGGATAAAGGATCATTCAAAACATAGTGGGATGCAAACTACTAAATTTTAAAGAAAAAAAAAATTATAAGTAAAGAAAAGACAAAAATTACCTACCAACGTTGTGGGTTTAAGAAAACTGGCCAAAGAACAATGATCAAAGCTTGGAACACCACATGCATCTCTGCTTACAAAAAGGAATTAACAGCCCTTATACATGTAGAACCAATGCTGTCAATGAATAAATGGTTCTACAATCTTCTTTCAAAAAAACAACGGTTTATAGAATTTAGGGGTTATTTTTGCAAAT
Organism: Canis aureus; assembly: GCF_053574225.1. NCBI lineage: Eukaryota > Metazoa > Chordata > Mammalia > Carnivora > Canidae > Canis > Canis aureus. Next base: position 24,846,487 of record NC_135623.1, read on the forward strand.
TCAAAGATACATTTGAAATTTTAATACATACAATTGAAAACTGCCTCACTGATTTATTTACAACTCTGCAAGAGAGGGGATAAAAATGAACTGTACCCACTCATTTTAAATGCATCCAATTTTATGTATTTTTTTTAAAAAGCTGCATCTAAAATTAAGAAAAAACAGGATTTGACCTGATGTATTCATTTGGGAAGCTATTTGAACATAAAATCAGATGTTTCCAAGAAAGACAACCTGAAAATTCACCTGAAAATTTTCTAAACAAAAAATAATCTGAGTGATAAGATGTGGGTTGCTTTGATCAATTCTTTCAGAAATATAACTGGTTCCAAGACTATGTTTAGAAAAAAAATTTTTTTTGAACCCCTCTCTTCACTTCTGCTTACCAAGCTTCACATTCAGGTGACAATCTAATACACAAAATTTCCTAAGAATAACAACTTTTCTCATTTGTCATAATGTTAAACCACATATACTCCCCAACGTCACTTTGAATCTTTTCCAATGATAGTGTCTTAAAAACTGTCAAGTGTGGTCTAATCTTTATTAATTATAAAGCCAAAACTAGAAAACAGTATTTATTATGAATATTGTTTATGAACCATATGTTAACACCATGTAAGCCCACTCATTCCTATATTCTCATTTTACCAAGCCAGGCCAGAAGAGTAAACTTATTTGCTTACAATAAAATTTCTTTTGATCTGTCTGAGAACACACTTTTATGGTTGCCAGGGGATAGGGTAGAGAGGATTAGAAAATCACATCATAGTGAATTTTTTGAGAAGTATGGAACTATCTCAATCTTGGTTACACTGTCTCAATCTTGGTTACACTGTCAGATACACGTTTTTTTTTTTTTAAGTTTTATTTATGTATGATAGATAGTCACACGGAGAGGGGGGGAGGGAGGGAGGGGGAGGGGGGGGAGAGGGAGAGAGAGAGAGAGAGAGAGAGAGAGGCAGAGACACAGGCAGAGGGAGAAGCAGGCTCCATGCACCGGTAGCCGGCCGTGGGATTCGATCCCGGGTCTCCAGGATCGCACCCTGGGCCAAAGACAGGCGCTAAACCGCTGCGCCACCCAGGGATCCCCTACACCTTGTTTTTATGATGTATGTTGAAACTGTACAAAGAGTAAATTCTGCTATATATAGGAAAGAATCCTATCTCCTATCTTTCCATTCTTTAATTTCCTTGTTAGTTTCTGCCCCCACCATCATCAAAACGAACACTGTTCGGTCAAAGTTACCAATGATCCTCACTTCTAATTCTATTTTTTTTTTTTTAAGATTTTTATCTACTTACTCATGAGAGAGAGAAAGAGAGAAAGAAAGAGAGAGAGAGAGAGAGAGAGAGAGGCAGAAGGAGAAGCAGGCTCCATGCAGGGACTCGATGCTGGGTCTCCAGAACCACACCCTGGGCTGATGGCAGCGCTAAAATGCTGAGCCACCTGGGCTGCCACTAAATCTTTCTTACTTAACATTTATATTTATCCCTCTAATCTTTTATTTTTTAAATATTTATTTATTCATTAATGACAGAGAGAGAAGCAGAGACACAGGCAGAGAGAGAAGCAGGCTCCATGCAGGGAGCCTGATGTGGGACTCAATCCCAGGACCCCGGAATCACGCTCTAAACCAAAGGCAGACGCTCAACCTCCTGAGCCACCCAGGCATCCCTATCCCTCTACTCTTTTTTTTTTTTTTTAAGATTTTATTTATTTACTCATGAAAGACAGAGAGAGAGGCAGACACAGGCAGAGGGAGAAAGCAGGCTCCATGCAGGGACCCAGACATGGGACTTGACACCAGGACTCCAGGATCAGGCCCTGGGCTGAAGGTGGCGCTAAACCACTGAGCCACCCAGGCTGCCCCCTCTACTCTTTTAATACACATTCACACACCTGGGATATTTCATGCTTTTATGGCCTTCTCATCTACCCAAACTGATTCCTATCTCCTCAGTCTTTCAAAATTGCAGTGTACCAGGGATCTCTACTTTCTATCTCCATTCATCTAGTATTTTGGTTTTAAGACCTACAAGCAGACATTACTGTGTCTCCATATAAGCAATCGCCTATTTAACATCTCTCAAAGTGAAAAAAGAAAAAAAAATCTCTCAAAGTGAATGTGTAATAAATACATCTAAAGGGCAATCTGTGACTATTCATTCCCCAACCTAGTTCCCAAGTTGTTCTCCTAACACAGATTTTTGCAAATTCCAAGTTTCTAGTTGTCCAGGCCAAAATTTTGGTGATATTTGATTCTTTTCTCTCAACCTTCACAGTGATCTATAAGCAAATGTGTCTGGATAAACTTTAAAATTCAACTACTCATCATTCCCGCTGCCACCTCTCTGGATCCTTCCCCAAATGACCGCTAGTCTAGGTAATTCTATCAGCCACTAATTATCTGTTTTCAGAATAATTCTGTTAAAACACAAGTAAGATTCTCTCATGCCTCAGCTCAAAAGTCTCTAACGGCTGGCTTCCCATTATCATTTTAGTAAAAGCTAAAGATACCTTAACTTCCTTCAATGTGTTCAACCAAGACATCTTTTCTGACATCGTTTATTTTCCACTAGTGTAGCACCCCTGGTACCTTTCCTAAGGGGCCTTTAGCAAAGAACTTGTCACAAGTCAAACTATCAAGAAACCAAACCTATCTTTATAATTGGAAGGCTAGGAGTACTGACTGGCTCTTTTCCCTAGCTTCATAAAAACTATGGGGGTTTCCCCCTAAGGAAACCAAACAAAAGTGAGTTGAATAACCTACCACAAACTTGCATCATTTTTGAAGCTATTACAAAATAAAAATCAGATCTTATTCCTGTAGAGGATGTGTCTAGACTATCATGTCATACTTTCTTTAAAGAAATCACAGAAATTTCCACTGGTTTCTCCTGCTATTATGTATTTTGTACCCTATTAATCTGCTTTCCTTGCTAAACTCCACTAATCTCACAGTTAACACATTTATTATTGTAAAGTAACAAAGGTTCTGGGAAAAAAGTTTACCTGCCTGAATTAGTCAAAGTCTATTTAGTGGATTTTTTAAAAAAGATTTTATTTATTCATGAGAGAAGCAGAGACACAGGCAGAGCAAGAAGGAGGCTGCCCATAGGGAGCCCAATGTGGGACTCCATCCCAGGACCCAGGACGCAGGATCACACCCTGAGCCAAGGGCAGATGCTCAACCACTGAGCCATGCAGACTTCCCTTGGTGGACTTTTTTATTTAGATTACAACTCCTAAGAGGATAGAATCAAAGTATCACCTTACCCAATTTATCAGAGTACCTTCTCAGGACACCTGGGTGACTCAAAATGAAGGCTCAGGGTCAGACTCTGGGGACCGTGAATTGAGTCCCTGAATTGAGTCCCGCATCAGGCTCCCTGCATGGAGCCTGCTTCTCCCTCTGCCTGTGTCTCTGCCTCTCTCTCTCCTCTCTCTCTCTCTCTCTCTCTCTCTCGGTCTCTCATGAATAAACAAAATCTTTAAAAAACCCCAAAACAAAGAATACATTATCTCTTTTTTCTTAAAGACGCTATTTATTTCAAAGAGAGGAGGAGCACAAACAAGGGAAGCAGCAGATAGAGGGAGAGAAGCAGGCTCCCCCACAGAGCAGGGAGCTTCACGTGGGGGCTTAACCTCTGCACCCTGAGATCATGACCTGAGCTGAAGGCAGATGCTTAATTGGCTAAGCCACAGAGATGCCTCCCTTCTCTTTCTTTTTTTTTTTTTTTTAAATTTTTATTTATTTATGATAGTCACATACAGAGAGAGAGAGAGAGCCACCGGGGCTGCCCCCTTCTCTTTATTTCCCTGAAAAATTAGTTTCTTTCATACTCCATCAATACTCCTTGTCAGCTTTCTGCTGAAACTGCAGTTTAAGTCCTCCAACTTCCTGCCTGGAGAGGAGTCCAGTCATTACAACCCTCATACTAAAGGATACTCAAAGTTCATTTGACCCAGTGAGACTTAACAACTTTGCAGCATTATAGACCTGCACTGTCCAAATGAATAATCATTAGCCATATGTGGCTATTTAAATTAAAATCTCAGGACAGGGGGATCCCTGGGTGGCGCAGCGGTTTGGCGCCTGCCTTTGGCCCAGGGCGCGATCCGGGAGACCCTGGATCGAATCCCACGTCGGGCTCCCGGTGCATGGAGCCTGCTTCTCCCTCTGTGTCTCTGCCTCCCTCTCTCTCTCTCTCTCTCTCTCTGTGTGTGTGACTATCATAAATAAATAAACATTTTAAAAAAATAAATAAAATTATTAAAAAAAAAAAAAATCTCAGGACAGGGATCCCTGGGTGGCTCAATGGTTTAGCACCTGCCTTCGGCCCAGGGCATGATCCTGGAGTCCCGGGATTGAGTCCCGCATCGGGCTCCCTGCATGAACCCTGCTTCTCTCTCTGCCTGTGTCTCTGTCTCTCGTGGATAAATAAATACATAAGAAAAAAATCTCGGGACGCCTGGATGGCTCAGTGGTTGAGCATCTGCCTTCATTCAGCTCAGGGTGTGGATCCTGGGATCCATGACAGAGTCTGGCATTGGGCTCCCTGCATGGAGCCTGCTTCTCCCTTTATGTCTCTGCGTTTCTCTCTCTCAATGTGTGTCTCTCATGAATAAATAAATCTTAAAAAAATATTAAAATCTCAGTTCCGGGATCCCTGGGTGGCGCAGTGGTTTGGCGCCTGCCTTTGGCCCAGAGCGTGATCCTGGAGACCCAGATCGAATCCCACGTCGGGCTCCCGGTGCATGGAGCCTGCTTCTCCCTTTGCCTGTCTCTGCCTCTCTCTATCATAAATAAAAATTTAAAAAAATAAAAAAATAAAAAATAAAATCTCAGTTCCTCAGTCACATTAACCACATTTCAAGTGCAGAACAACCATATATGACTAATGTCCACAACACTAACCACATAGATACAGAATATTTCTATCACCGAAGAAATTTCTAAGACTAACTGTTCTAGCTTGTTGCTTCCACAGGTGTTTACTGCCTACATGTAATTTCCAGATAGCTTAGAATTGTGTGATTTTTCAGTCTATAACAAAACCATAATCCTTATAAACTAGTAAATGTCCTTAATTATAAAGTGATAGTTAACCACATGTCCTGTGATCACAAGGGACAATAGTAAAACTATAAAAAAACTGGAAACAGAAATAAACCTCAAAAGTATACTACATGCAGAGACTTGTATCTACAATATACAAAGCATTACACTAAAAAAAAAACCAATATAAAAAATAAGCAAAAGATCTGAATACATTTCTCCAAAAATAAATATCCAACAAGCACATGCATACTCAACATCATTAGTTTTGGGGTTTTTTTTTTCCCCCCACCCAGTAATCTCTACATCCAACATGGGGCTTGAACTCACTCTAAGATGGTACTATTTGGACTGAGTCAGCTAGGTGCCCACTCCACATTACTAATTTTTAAGAAAATGCAAACCAAAACCACAATGGGATAACATTATTTACCTTTAATGAGCATAGTTAAATAACAAAGGCAGATAATTATAAAACAAGTATCGCCAAGGATGTGGAGAAACTAGAAAAGTCCTATGTGGCTGATAAGAATGTAAAATGCTGGGATCCCTGGGTGGCGCAGCTGTTTGCCGCCTGCCTTTGGCCCAGGGTGCAATCCTGGAGACCCGGGATTGAATCCCACATCGGGCTCCCGGTGCATGGAGCCTGCTTCTGCCTCTGCCTATGTCTCTGCCTCTCTCTCTCTCTCTGTGACTATCATAAAATAAAAAATAAATTAAAAAAAAAAAAAAAAAGAATGTAAAATGCTACAAATGCTTTGAAAGACAGTATAGCAGGGACACCTGAGTGGCTCAGTGGTTGGGCGTCTGCCATCCTAAAGTTCCAGGATCGAGTCCCACATTGGGCTCCTTGCAGGGAGCCTGCTTCTCCCTCTGCTTGTCTCTGTCTCTCATGAATAAATAAATAAAATCTTAAAAAAAAAAAAACAAAAAAACAGTATAGCAGTTCTTGAGGTTAAACACGGAAATGTCAGAACCAAAAATTCTTTATATATATCCATTTCTGAGATGAAAACATAGGATTATGCAAAAATGTGTATACAAATGTGCATAGTAGCATCATTCAAAATGTGAATGACATCTGCAATAACCGACCAACTAATGGATAAACCAAATGCGGTATCTTTCATATAATAGAATATAATTAAGCAATAAAAAACGAAGTGAACTGACTGGTGGTTCAGTCAGTTAAATGCCTGCCTTTGACTGAGGTCATGATCACAGGGTTCTGGGATGGATTCCCACACTGAGTTCCCTGCTTAGCAAGGAGTCTGCTGCTCTCTCTTCAACTCCTCCCTGGCTCATGCTCTCTCAAATAAAAAAAAATACTTAAAAAAAAAAATGAACATGGCGCTAACACATAGTACAACATGGATGTACCATTAAGTATTTAGTGGAAGAAATCAGTTATAAAAGACATGATCCTGGGGGTCCAGGGATCCCTGCTCAGTGGGGAACCTGCTTCTCCCTCTCTCTTTGCCTGCTGTTACCCCTGCCTGTGCTTTCTCCCAAATAAATAAAATCTTAAAGAAAAAAGAGGTAAACTTTATCTTAAAAGATTTGAGAAAGTGGGATCCCTGGGTGGCGCAGTGGTTTAGCGCCTGCCTTTGGCCCAGGGCGCGATACTGGAGACCCGGGATCGAATCCCACATCGGGCTCCCGGTGCATGGAGCCTGCTTCTCCCTCTGCCTATGTCTCTGCCTCTCTCTCTCTGTGACTATATCATAAATAAATAAAAATTAAAAAAAAAAAAGATTTGAGAAAGTGCTTGCAAGGTAAAAGAACAAGCAGGGGGAAGGGTAGAAGGGAGAGGAAGACTACTTCTCACTGGGCAGGTACTGAATCCCAGGATTCTGAGATCAGGACCTGAGCTGAAGAAAGATATTTAATGACTGAACCATACAGACGCCCAAATAAAGCTAAATTAAAAAAAAAAGAAAAAGAAAAAGGAAAAATTAAGATCAAGGAGAATGACAAAATCTAGCTGAATTAAGAGTATCATGAAGCAGAATCCTTTTTTGTTTTTTTAAGATTTTATTTATTCATTCATGAGAGAGGCAGAGACACAGGCAGAAGGAAAAGCAGGCTTCCTGCAGAGAGCCTGATGTGAGACTCGATCCTGGGACCATGGGATCACAACCTGACTCAAGGACTGAGCCACCCAGGTGCTCCCATGAAGTAGAATCCTAAAACAGCAGAGGCCATCTCTGGATTAGAGGTCATAACGAGAATGCACTTAATTCAGAGCCATAGGGATCCCTGGGTGGCGCAGCGGTTTAGCGCCTGCCTTTGGCCCAGGGCACGATCCTGGAGACCCGGGATCGAATCCCACGTCGGGCTCCCGGTGCATGGAGCCTGCTTCTCCCTCTGCCTGTGTCTCTGCCCCTCTCTCTCTCTGTGTGACTATCATAAATAAATAAAAAATAAAATTAAATAAAAAAAAAAAAATTCAGAGCCATATAGCAGATTCTCTGATGGAGGGTCAAATGCTTCACCAGCAAAGTATTTCCCACCTACTTAACAGTTCAGTACACAATAAAAATAAGCAAACACCCGAAAATGAAAGCTAAGTGAAATGAATATATTGTCAAAATTTAAGTTAATAATCCAAGTATATTTATACTAAACTATGCCTTCAACTAAAATCCTCCTGGCAGCTATCAGGTGCCATGCAAAAGATAAAACCAACAGAAGGCTTCAAAGCAAATATAAAATTTCACCTTATGCTTAAAATGACAGCTAGTGGGATGCCTGGGTAGCTCAGTGGTTTAATGTCTGCCTTCAGCCTAGGGCGGGATCCTGGAGTCCCAGGATCCAGTCCTGCATCAGGATCCCTGCATGCAGCCTGCTTCTCCCTCTGCCTCTGCCTCTTTCTCTTTCTGTGTCTCTCATGAATAAATAAATAAAATCTTAAAAAAAAAAAAAAAAGACATCTAATGAGATTCCCTCAGCTTTTCCAAGTAGTTAAAAAAAACTCTCTTGGACTCTGAATCATATGCCTTTTGAAAGAGACGGTCCCACCCAATTCTTCAAAACCTTTTCCTCCAGGTCCAGTGCTACTCAAGAATGTTTGAAAAACAGGAAAAAAGGAGGCAGGGAAGATGACAGCACCACTAATACCAGTAACATATGGGGCGGAGGGGAGGGCACAGCTTCAATCTATAGCCACTATTTCTCTAATTAATTAATCCAAAACCTAAAGCTTTCTGTGCCTAGAACAAATAAGCACTTAACTATTAGTTTAATGTCATGGTTAGCGTCTTTCACTTGGCTTGCATTTCAAATGGAGAGTCCTCCACCACTGTACTTCACCTCAAATCCTCACGTGTCTACAAGGACACCTTCCTAGAACAGACCTTTTATTTATTCTTTTTAAAGATTATTTATTTATTCATGATAGTCACAGAGAGAGGAGAGAGAGGCAGATACACAGGCAGAGAGGAGAAGCAGGCTCCATGCAGGGAGCCTGACTTGGGACCTGATCCCAGGATTCTGGGATGGCACCCTGGGCCAAAGGAGGCGCTAAACCGCTGAGCCACCCAGGGATCCCCAGAACAGAGCTTTTAGAGAATTATCAACAATAGTTTGCCAAAATTCAAAACCTCAAACCCTCTAAACCTCCCTTTCACATAACCTTTAAATAGTATAATCTTACTCATAAAACAATAAATTACGCTCAGACCAGTCCTCCTCAGAAATTCCTATACCTCTCTACTGCAACATTTACAATGTTAACTACTTAGTACATCTTTTTTCCCTTCAATTTCTTTGGCAGAAGCTTACAAATTTTACAACTTTCAACATCAAAAAACCACGTTTTGCACACAGGGGTGACTCATACAACTCCCATAGTTTTATACATAGATGCCCATGACTAGTCATCCTTAAACAGAAAACTACTTTTGAGGCTGTATCCTACCAAAGAAAATATTTTGGTTAATGAATCTTAGGGTAATTCAAAATATGTATGGCAGTTTATAGCATATCTGAAACAGATTTGGCAATGTGTCTCTGATTGTCAGATAAATACATCTATCTAAAATGGTAATTCCACATGTATCCACAATTTATATTAAATTCATCCCAAAACTTTGAACAGCTATAAAATTAAGAATGCCCTTAAGAACAAAAAGAACAAAAAAAAAAAAAAAAAAAAAAAAGAACAAAAAGAAAAGACAAGCTTAATTCAGGTAATCAATGAAAAAGATAATTTACGGAAAAAAACCTAGTAATAATCATTTCAATTTTTCATCATTAAAATGTTAAAATCTAATTGTAATAATGCTAAGATATTAGCAAACACATTTAGTTAACTTTGGAAGAAAGACATAGAAGGTATGTTATGCCATAATACATATCAACAGCAAAAACATGTATTAAGAATCCTTTAAGGGCAGCCCCGGTGGCTCAACGGTTTACCGAGGACCTCAGCCCACGGCGGGGTCCTGGAGACCCGGGATTGAGTCCCATGTCAGGCTCCCTGCATTACAGCCTGCTTTTCCCTTGGCCTGTGTCTCTGCCTCTCTCTCTCTCTCTGTGTCTCTCATGAATAAATAAATAGTTAAAAAAAACAAACTACAGTAATCTTTAATGACAGCAGGTAACAGTTTTAACTTTTCTATCCACACCCCAAATTAGAATCAAGGCCGGATTATAGCATAAAGCTACAGAACCGGATCCCGTTGTCTCTTCAGGAGACCATATACTAAAATATAAGTAACTTGGTTAAGTCTTAATATTTGATTACCCTCCAGTTTTAAAGGTAAAGTATTTATAACCCTTGGGGCTTAATCACAAATGCCCACTCATCTCCTAACAAAAACACAAGTTATTCTAATTCTCCTAAGAAAACATCGTTAATTACCTTCTTCCTGATAACTAAGTGTTTCTCCTTATGAAACACCCAATGCAGGCAAGCCCAGGTGGCTCAGCGGTTTAGCGCCACCTTCAACGCCACCTTCAACCGAGGGCCTGATCCTGGAGTCACGGGACTGAGTCACACATTGGGCACCCTGCATTGAGCCTGCTTCTCCCTCCCTCTGCCTGTGTCTCTGCCTCTCTCTCTCTCTCTCTCATGAATAATAAATAAAATCTTCAAAACAGATAAACACCCAATGCATCTCAAAACTCCAGTGCAAAGTCAAGCTACTGATGATTAAAGTACATAATGACTTTATGAAGTATTCTGGTCTACTTTCTCACATATCCTCATACTCCCTCATCCCTGGGGGGGGGAAGAACCTGAAATCTAATCAAGTTGCAAGTCTATCCAGCAGGTCAAAAAAACACAGGTGGCAGACAAACTTGCTATAAATATGTAAAAATAAAACCCACAAAACCAAACCTGTGGGAAAAGGATGAGATTAAGAAATGTTATTAAGTATAAATGGTACTGGGATTATGTCTATAAAAAAAGCAGTCTTTATCTTTTACTGTACACTACTAGTCTCTTTTTTGTTTTTAAAGAAAACTAGAGGAAGGGCAGAGGGAGAGAGAAAATCTTAAGCAAGCTCCAAGCCCAGCGTGAAGCCCAACGCAGGGCTTGATGTCACAACCCTGATATCATGACCTAAGCCAAAATCATGAGTCAGATGCTTACCTGACTGAGCTACCCACGTGCCCCCACACTGTTCTCTTTTACATATATGTAAATTGACATGTTCCAGAAAACAGAAAAAATAAAACAAAAACTTTAAAAAGGATGTCCAAAAAACAAAAACTAACCACTGTTCATTTCACTATGCATTAGTTGGTAAGACTGTTGTCACACAGAAGAATGAGTTATGCTATAGATACTAGATTTTTTGGGAAAATTGGTGGAATATCCACAATTCCCTTCATTTTGGTTATGTGCCAACAAAATATATGCCAGTGTTTAATAGGATTAATAAAATACTAATTCAGAAGCATAATTTTTAGCAAATTTAGTACATAAGAAATCTCAAGATCTTAATAAACAGGAATGATTCCTCATGCTCTAAAGACTGGGAATTCTTCAACTGATTAGTTATAAATAGTTACAATATTTGGGGGTCACTGCATTTATAATACAATTTCTTATGTTTCAGGTTTCCTTTAGTTTTCAAAGCCACTCCTATTAGTAAGCATCAGCTGCCTCTCTACCATAAGAAAAGTAGAACTCATAATCTCAGGAAGCTAGATAATAAAGAAATGACCTAGGGGTGTCTGAGTGGCTCAGGCAGTTAAGTGTCTCACTTTGGCTCAGGTAATGATCTTGGGGCCCTGCTATCAAGCACCATGCCAGGTTCCATGCTCAGCAGGGAGTTTGTTTCTCCCCCTTCGGTCCACCCCTGCTTGTGGCAAGCTCTCTAATAAATAAAATCTTAAAAAAAAGAAAGAAAGAAAGAAAGAAAGAAAATCTACTAAGGGAATGACAAATTTCGATCTTGAAGTATTTAAGTGAATTTTCTATTCTTAAGGATATCTGAAGGAACTGGATACAGATTTAACCCTGAGACTTGGAGCTTTCTTTTCCTCTCAGAGCCAATTATCCATTTCGAAAATGAACCCAACATAGTTGATTGAGGTTTACCATGTTAGTAACTAAGACAGTAACAAAAGTCTTATATTACCTTCAGAGTGACTTCTGAGTAAAACTAATGCATTTTTCCTATTTTTATTTTTGACTAAACAATGTTCATTTTCCCATCAAAGACCTCAGAACTATACTTGAATCTACTCTTTGCCCGCTATTTCTTGGTTGGTCCATTAGTCATCAAAAGTCTTTTTCTATTGGCTGAGATTAGAATGGAAAGACAAAGACATTTTTCACTGACCCTCTATAAATACATCAGACGTAAATAGGCTCTTGACTCTTGAAAAACTGAAGAGTAAGGCCATTAGTGGCATTGCCACCAACTTTTAGGATAAAATAGCAGTGGTAAAAAAAATATGAAAGTATTCCTGAAAACTTCGACATTTCTTTATTCACTATTCCTTGCTGTTTACATCTCTTTTTTAATTAACCCTTTCTAAGTCCTCACGAAAAAAATATTTTCTGAACTTCTAGTGGGATGATAGGGATGGTCAAAAGTTTTGCTGCCTCAACAAGACAACTAAAACTTTAAATGGCTATTCTCATGAAAAAGGGAATTTGTACATGTTAAATTCTCTATATGCTTAATTTAAAACAGGAGTTTGTGTGACAATCCATGATACATCCCAGATTATTTATATTACATATACATAATACAAATATATTAGTATTTTTCTCATTAGGGAGTCATGGACAAAGAAATAAGGTTAAGAATCAGAAATAAAACTATTTCCTCATCCTTTCTCATCAATGATTTGACTCTGACATTAGAATTTCAGAAACTTTAAAAAACTATATCAAACCTAAAAATCTACCTAGACCATCTGTACAAAAATCTCTATAGGTATACTTGGGCAGGTTTTTTTTTTTTTTTTTTTTTAGCAGAGTATAGAATGCAGCTGTTTCAGATAAACGGAGTAGAGGTTTCAACTCATTCAAGTCACTCCCCCAATGATCACATTTTCAGTAGCAAAGAGATGTTCAGATCTGTGCTTTCAATGTTTTGTATTTTAAAAGTATGAAAATCATAGTTTTCAAAATATGTGCTCAGACAAAAAAAAGTCTGAAGAAATCTCTAAGGACAAATGAAGTAACTATTTTGAAGCATGAAGAATTACTCAAATCACACAACCTTCATATGGCATTCAAAGACCTTAACAACGTAGGCCCAAACTATTTTTCTAGTCTTTTTTCACCTATTTTTTTTTTAATTTTTATTTATTTGTGATAGTCACAGAGAGAGATAGAGAATGAGGCAGAGACACAGGCAGAGGGAGAAGCAGGCTCCATGCACCGGGAGCCCGACATGGGATTCGATCCCGGGTCTCCAGGATCGCGCCCTGGGCCAAAGGCAGGCGCCAAACCGCTGCGCCACCCAGGGATCCCTTTTTTCACCTATTAATGACTACCTTGCTGTACTCCATTTATCTCAAATACAAAAAAGGTACATGTTCAGATCTTTATTCAGTGTTTACTGTCTGACTTGATTCTATTACCCAACTCCCTTGGCATGACTGATCAACTCAGTTCAAAAGTTTTTTTTTTCAGAACTTTTCTGTTGAGAAACATTCCCAAATCAAGAAAACTATTACTTTTATTTCCAAAGCAGAAATTGATCTAATTGAAATTCTTATATATATTAAAAAAATACTAATGATAGAAAACTAAAAATCTAAGATGAAAAACAGCAAAAGAACAATTCATACTAGATCAAGTCCAATGTAGGAGTATGCTCCATATATACTTTCATATAATTTAAAAAAGCGGGAAACCAAATAAACCTAGTATTTCCTTAACATTCATAAAGACTACCAGTTTAAAGATGTCACTAGGATACTAACATCTTTTGTGTATTATGTCATTGCCTAATAACTAATTCCTGTATCATCAGGTCTGAATCTATCATTCTTAACCATCCATAAACGAACGATCCCCCCATCCACACATCAAGTCTCTCCAACAAATACTAATGCTGTTCAAAAGGTACCTATACAAAAATCAACCATTGTGTCATCACCATTTAGAATTGGGTCATAACCACTATCCCCAATCTATAAGTCTTCAACTCTTATCTCCTACAGCCAATTTATATTGTTAACTCATTTATGTATGCTTACAGTATCCTATTTTCGATTAGATGGTTTGCTCAACAGAGACTTAGGGATCGTTTTTAAAGTAGTTTTGCTCTAATGCCCTACAATGCAATGTTAAGTGTCAAGTAGGGGACAGTGATTTAATGAAGAGAATCTGGAAATGGTAATTAAGTCCTACTTGTTCATATGTTAAATCAAGTAGTCCTTACTTTTTGTTGTCATACAAATTCAAACAAAATATTGGACACATTCCCAATTGCCCCATACATAAACTGATTCTTTGAAATTAACAGAAACGTAACCCTAGTCTACCTGACAATTTGTAGGAAGATATTTTTCGTTTTGTTTATGAAGGTGGGACTTTGACAATTTGTTTGTTGTTCGTTACTACAAGAACATTCATCACAAAATAGTAAAATAAATGATTCTTACTAAATGGCTTTTTACCAGAATAGACAAACAAAACACCTTTAACATACCTGTCATAATAATCTCGTTGAAAGTCATAGTCCAAATCAAAAGAGGAGCTGAAAAATAAATACCGAAGAAGATTAATTTGGAGCTGTTGATGTAAATTCACAACAGCAGATGGGAAAAACAAAAACAAAAAACCATGCAAAATCAACCATAACAAATAGATCAAGAAATTAGCATGGAATAATCCCCAATCATTCAAACAATAAATCACTAAAATTCCAATCATCTTAAAGGCCACTGGACATGCAGCAGCTAATTTGCAAATTTAGGCATAAAACTGTTATAATTTCAATAATACAACGAAATAGCTAATATAAGAATATTGAAAAATACAACCGTAAACCAAACATTCTTATGCTACCCTCCTTCCTTTTCATATTTCCCAGCTTCTAACAAACAGAACAATTTCTCTCAAAAGATTTCATTTTATGTTACAAATACCAAACTGCTCTTTAGAGTGAGTAAAAAAAATCTCAGGGAATTCTAATAATTCTCTGGGAAATGGGCGAAAAGGAGGCATATTAATATAAAATTAAAAAGCATCATTTTTACACAGATAAAACATATTACAGTTAACCCTCCCCACATCCAGAAAACAGATAGAGAAGATGCCCACTGATGGACACAATGCAGTTATAAATAATAAAGTTCCGGACCTGAGTAGAGGGGACGGAGAAGGGTGTTCTGGTACTGACCCGTACATCTCCGCTGCAGAACGTTTCACACCTGCTTTTCCTCGGTTCACTTTTGGCTCTGCAGCCAGATTAATATCTGAAAAAATAAAAACAAATACAAACACTTTAATGACAACTCTGTTGTGGCAGGGGTACGGTAGAATCTTAAATCACAACTTTTAAATTGTGTACGTAGTATTATATAGATCAATAAAGGCCTAACATTGTATCTCCTCTTACATAAGAAGGGCTCACGATTTTTAAAAGACTAGAACTCGTCTTTTAATCCTTTCTCCTCTTTTCTGTTAATAAAAGTATTCATTATATATATATTACATTTGTCTTTGATACCTTCTACCCTCAGGCTCCTACTAAAATGAAACTCTAACTATTCAGAGCACATTAGGTAGGAATGATCTCAGGGAAATAAAACCTGTATCAAGTCATGAATTAATGATTGGATTATGATACCCTCAAATTATCCTCAAAAGTGAATTTTCATTCTCTTTACAAATAGGATGAGCTGTAAAGTTGACGAAAAATAGTTAGGAAGGAGCAGCCTGGGTGGCTCAGCAGCTTAAGTTCCTGCCTTCATCCCAGGGCATGATCCTGGAATCAAGTCCCATGTCGGGCTCCCTACATGGGGCCTACTTCTCCCTCTGCCTGTCTCTGCCTCTCTCTCTTTCTGTGTGTCTATCATGAATAAATAAATAAAATCTTAAAAAAAAAAAAAAAAGGAAATACTATGCAGGGGATCCCTGGGTGGCTCAGTGGTTTATCGTCTGACTTCGGGTCCAGGGCGAAATCATGTGGTCCGGGGATTGAGTTCGGCATCGTGCTCCCTGCATGGAGCCTGCTTCTCCCTCTGCCTTGTCTCTCATGAACAAATAAATAAAATCTTAAAAAAAAAAAACAAAAAACTATGGAATGAATTGCTGAACAACCCTTAAATACGTATTTGTGTGTCCAAGTCTGCACATGCACACACATCAAGAAAAAGGAATTAGGGAATGGAAAAGTCCTAGTTTCCATATACGACATAATTTTAAAAACACCTAATCCAGCATGGTCAGCTATAAAGCTAACACCCACTGATACTCAACAAAAGAATCCATGCCTTCTCTTATTCTAACATTTATCAAAATCCAGCTCTCCAAAACTTAGTGCATCAAATGACTAATTGAAAAATTTAGTATACTATTTGCTTAACATTTATGAATAATGTTCAGAGTTCTTAATCACAAACTCAATTCCAATTTTTAACATCTAATCTTAAGAACAAGCTTGCCTTTAGTTGAATTTTTATTTTTTTATTTGAATTATTTTTATTTTATTTTTTTAGGGTCCAGGCACAGTGTGGAGCCTGCTTGGTATTCTCTCTCTAACCTCTCTTGTCCCCACTCCCACCTCACTGTCCCCCCTTTTGAAAGCAGATCTAAAAGAAAAATAATAGACCTAAACTATATATAAAATAGATCACACAACTTTTTTTTTAAACTTATAAGCTGCTCCTTTTTTGAAAAAAAAATTTTACTTATTTATTCATGACAGAAAGAGAGACACAGGCAGAAGTAGAAGCAGGCTCCATGCAGGGAGCCTGACATGGGACTCAATCCTGGGTCTCCATGATTACACACCAGGCTGAAGGCTGCGCTAAACTGTTGGGCCACCGGGGCTGCCCTGCACAACTTTTTTAAAAAAAAGATTCCACTTATTTTTCAAGAGAGTGCAAGAGAAGAGAATCAGGCAGGGGGTGGGGGACATGGACAGGACAGAGGAAGGCAGGCAGACTCATTGCTCAGCAGGGAGCTGGATGCAGGGCTGGATCCCAACTGGATCCCAAGACCCTGAGAATCAAGACCTGAGCCACTCGAACACCCCTGATTACACAATCTTATAAATGAATTATTTCATGGGATTCTAAACTATCAGTACTGCATTAATGTCCAGAATAAGATTTATATAATTAAAAGAACCTGAAATTTTAAAATGCATTTAGTAATGTTAATTTTAGTAAAAAAGAACAAAAAGATATGATTTTGAAACTGTGATACAAATTGTAGCACACGTAAAATTGTTTTTTCTTAAAATTAAAATGCTCCAGGGATCCCTGGGTGGCGCAGCGGTTTGGCGCCTGCCTTTGGCCCAGGGCGCGATCCTGGAGACCCAGGATCGAATCCCACATCGGGTTCCTGGTGCATGGAGCCTGCTTCTCCCTCTGCCTATGTCTCTGCCTCTGCCTCTCTCTCTATCATAAATAAATAAAAAAAATTAAAAAAATTTTTAAAAAAAGAAACTTTAAAAAAAAATGCTCCATATTCTGCCTAATGAAACTAGACAAACTATTAAAATTCAACAAGCACTCCTGGTATACAGTGACTTCGATGTAATTCTCATTGAAAGAAGCCAAGGCTCTTAGGAAAAAGTGGCAAATCAAGATTTAGGTCAAGAAACACATCAGATAGGGGGACACCTGGGGGGCTTAGCGGTTGAGCATCTGCCTTTGGCCCAGGGCATGACCCCCGGGTCCCGGGATCAAGTCCTGAATCAGGCTCCCCGCACAGCGCCTGCTTCTCCCTCTGCCTGTGTCTCTGCCTCTTTCTGTCTCTCATGAACAGATAAAATCTTGAGAAGAGAAGAGAAGAGAAGAGAAGAGAAGAGAAGAGAAGAGAAGAGAAGAGAAGAGAAGAGAAGAGACGAGACGAGAAGAGACGAGACATCAGATAGGGAGGTGAGGGGGGGGGGGATGAGGTGACCTGGTGACAGACACTTGACAGGAAGAGCACTGTGTGTTATATACTGCATGTTGGCAAATCGAACTTCAATTAAAAACAATTATATATATATATAAAGAAATACAACAGATGACCTGGAAGAGCTTGTGCCAGAAAGCAAAGGTGCAATGAAATTATGACAAGAGTACAGTCTCAAGCACCCAGAATACACTGGCCACAAATGAAATATTCCGAGCTCTGAAGAATGACGTGCGATGAATTAAAACACGTCAATTTAAAATATTAGTTTATGGGGGCACTTGGCCAGGTCACTTGGTACAGGATGCAATTCTTGATCTTGGGGTTGTGAGTTCAAGTCCCATGTTGGGTGGTGAGCTTGTAGAACTTACTTTAAAAGAAAAAAGCTGAAATTAAGGTTTTGAGAAATATTTACCTGGTTTTTCCAACATGAACGGTTTTTCAGAAAAAGCTATTATTATTGCTATTTTTTAAAGATTTTATTTATCTATTCATGAGAGACAGAGAAAGGCAGAGACCCATGCAGAGGGAGAAATCGACTCCACACAGGGAACCCGATGCATGACTCGATCCCAGGTCTCTAGGATCACGCCCTGGGCCAAAGACTGGCACTAAACCGCTGAGCCATGGAGGGGTCCCAGAAAAAGCAATTATTAATGAGGAGTTGTTCATTTCAGGAAAGTTATGCAGAAGAAATTAGAAAACCTACCTCTGCAAACTGCTAATGAAGAATCTAAGCAATGATCATCAACAGATGATCAAAAACTGATGGGCAAGTTTATCACAGATGTGTGATACTGGATTTCTATTCCTATTGGATAGCATTGCTCTAGATTTAATAGCATTACAAAAAATAAAGGTAGAGAATAACAAATTAAATGACACACAATGAATGAATCAGTACACAGGTTGCAAAACTATGTCTGCCTAATGTCTGCCTTCAGCTCAGGTCATGATCCCAACGTTCTAGGATCCAGCCCCTGCTGAGCAGGGAGCCTGTTGTCTCCCTCTCCCTGCCACATACCCCTGCTTGTGCTGTCAAATTTTAAAAAGTATAAAAAAAAAAGACATCTAAGTTGCAGTTAATGAAATGCATATATATATATAGACATGGACTGGATCTGGATTTAAATAAATCAAGTTATTATTAAAGTCTTGAGACAATATAAAAAACCTAAATATGGATCAAATATGTAATGGTATTAAGGAATTACTACGGAGTTATTTTTTATAGGTGATAAGGGCAGTGCGGCCTGCATTTTTTTAAAAGTTTTCATCTGCTGGATATATGCTGCAATCTTAAAAATCCTTAAAATTTAAGAGAAAAACAACCAAAACAATAGATGAAAACAATATTGGTCAAATATCAATTATCTGTTAAGCTAGGTAAGCTGTACTTCCACTCGTGTTCATTAAATTCTTCTACTTTTGTATTAGTAAATTTCCATGACAGTTAAAAAAAAAAAAAAGCCCCAAGTATCATAAGAAAGGACTGACTTCATTTAGGATGCAAAACTCCTTGTTCATTTCTGTCACAGCCATTTTACAGACACCAAAGTCTTATACATGTGTTTTCCTGTATTTTGGTATAGGAAAAATGGCTACGAAAATTCCCTATGTATTCTCAATTATAACTGTTCTATATATCTTCCTTGTCAAGGACCACAAGATTCTTTAACTTCAAATATTTTCCCTTCCCAATCCAGTATGGTTGGATTTTCTAAACAGCATTTGAGAAGACTTTATAATACAAATTACAAGGGACTTTTATTAGAATGAAAAGAGTTTTCAAGAAATAGCCACTAAGAAACCATAACCAAACATTCAAAATAGTCTAAAAAGTTGTTGAGGGACACCGGGGTGGCTTAGTTGGTTAAGCATTTGACTGTTGGTTTTGCCTTATGTAGTGAACTCAGGGTGGTGAGATCAACCCCTGCAGGGCACTGTACTCTGCACTCAAAGAGGAAATCAGCTGTGGATTCTCCACAACCCCCGCCCCTGCCAGCAGGTTCACTCTAAAATAAAATCTTAATAAAACAGCTGCTCTGGCTATTAAACATAAATGCTCTTTGCTCCAAGAACGGAGCTGTCAGTTACTTAAAAACAAAAAGTGTTGAAGCTTTACAATAAATCATGTTATGTATGAAGTATTAATTATTACAAACATTCTGAAATGCTAAAGTTTTGTGTAGTATTTACTATAGGTAAACACCAACATGGAAACACTTATGGTGAAAAAAATCCACTCCACACTGAAGAGAAAATGCCAAGTAGGACATAAAATATTTAAGTTGTAATTAAGCTTGCTGAACTCATATATTTAAAACAATTGAATACAAACTCCTGAAAATAAAATGAAAATTTAAATAAGCCACTTTTTAGAAAACTAAAATGTCAATTATGAACTGCTATTAAGTTTATAAATCTTGGGATCCCTGGGTGGCTCAGCAGCTTGGCGCCTGCCTTTGGCCCAGGGCGTGATCCTGGAGTTCCGGGATCGAGTCCTGCATCGGGCTCCTGGCATGGAGCCTGCTTCTCCCTCCTCCTGTGTTCTGCCTCTCTCTCTCTCTCTCATGAATAAATAAATAAATCTTTAAAAAAAAAGTTTATAAATCTTACGTAATTTGGCTAAATTGCTGAACAATATATTACCAACAATGAAACTAACCATTCTGTGGCACTGAAGATGTGTGTGCTTATTCCCTTTTATTTATAAGCAAAAAGACTTGTGTCTTACAAACCCTTCACCATCCCTAATATTCATACCCAAGAAAATATAAACTATATCAAATTAACTATGATTCTGGGATCCCTGGGTGGTGCAGCGGTTTAGCGCCTGCCTTTGGCCCAGGGCGCGATCCTGGAGACCCGGGATCGAATCCCACATCGGGCTCCCAGTGCATGGAGCCTGCTTCTCCCTCTGCCTGTGTCTCTGCCTCTCTCTCTCTCTGTGTGACTATCATAAATAAATAAAAATTAAAAAAAAAAAAAAAAAAAACTATGATTCTGACAGTAAATCTCAGCAACTGGTAGTTACAAAACTATTCATGGAGGTGAAATTTTACAATCATCAGGAACGTATTTATGTGCTCTAAATGAGATCTTCTCAATTTTAAAATATATTGAGCAGAGCTCAGATCTCATTTCTCCAAACTATTACCAGTGCTTAGAACAGGTAAGAGACTGAGGTACTATACCTCCATTTTAACAGGTGAGAAGGCTCACAGCCAAGTTATGTAGACTGCTCAACACACATAATTGTGCCAAGCTACCTGACTCCATAGCCCTTGAGTGACTAAGCTATATATGGTCCTTGCCCAATCTACTGTGAGTGGAAGGACACAGCTATTTCGGCAACAACTGTACCTTTTTTTAATGTTATTCCCACCCTCCTGACTTTACTCAAGACCACCAAGTGAAGGTTATCCTGTCTTTGCTACACAAAATGGAATAAAATCCTTATTTAGCACATTGTATCTATAAACCTAATATATTTTAGATTTAGCTTAATGGAGAGGGAGTAAAAAAACAAGCATGAATAGAAAAACTCATATCTAAATTAATCAATCAACAAATAAATTAAAAAAAAAAAAAAAAAAAAAACAAATAAATTCAACCCAGGTCTTACCTAAAACCTGGCCGGCAATCATTCTGCCATCCTCTCCTGCCACAGCAGCCCGGGCATTTCTCTCATTAACATACTGAACGAAGGCAAAGCCTTTATGAACAGAGCAACCCACGATTTTGCCGTATTTTGAGAAGATTGCCTCCACATCAGATTTCTTGACCACAAGAGTATTGAGATTCCCAATGAATACACGGGAGTTCATGGAGCGAGGATCTGTCTTGTTGGTAACATTGCTGGCCATTGTCTTTGATGGTAAGGTTCCTCTCAAAGCCGAAAACTGGAAGGGAAAAAAAAAATGCATTCAGGTGGGGAGAAAAAAAGGTAAAACTAAAATAGTCCTCGATAAAACTTTCTGTTTACTTTGAACCTCTTTGACTAACTAGAATACCACTCTACTTAAAGGGATCTCACAGCACCAAGTATATTACTATTTTAGAGAAGAGAGCTCCTGAATAGATGTATCCTTACAGAAATTTAGGCTCCCTCTTCCCTAGTTCACTCCTGCAGTGCTAGACTATTATTTCCAAGATGGTGGGGGTGGGCCTCTAGACTACTAGCAACCCAATTAAGGACATTATCCATGTGAAGTGAGCTCTCTCTGTTCCAAAGTCCTCAAGCAAACTAAAACCCCTTAAGCTCTCAACTACCAACTTCTCATCATATTTTACCTCTCCCTGTCATACTAACCTAACCATTCCCCACCACCTATCAAGACTTCCACCCTCTTTTTGCCCATTGCTATTATTCTGCCCACAAGCCATTCTTTAGCTAGCCAAATGTGGACAACACTCTCCCCTTCAAGCATAATTAACCTTATTAAACTAAGGCAGTATATAGACCCAATGCATCTAGTCTGGAAATCTTTATTTCCAGGTACTTTTGTTGATTTATAATATGCCAGAGATCTCTTAAGTAACAATACAACCATTTTATAAAATGCAATGACTCTTGACCTACTTTTTATGTGATAACCTACAAAATATAGCTGGAATATTTTAATACTAGATGGTGATGATGATAAAACTAGCAAGTAGAACACTGCATGAATCAAAGGAGGAGAACTAAGAAGACAATACAACTTTCCTCAGGCTGTTTCAAAGAAAAATTATCTTTATGTATATGAAAGTCCAATCATACCGTAATTATTTGGAGATTGATGATGCTATATCATCGTAAGTCTTTCTCAAATGAAAATGTTTTGACATTCTTTTAGTTTCTGTATCTGCTGCCCCTTCCCCCTCCAACTACCAAACTCAAACAGGATTTAAGATGGATCCATCCGCATTAGATTTTGAGTACCATTCTTAAGATTTATTTCCATTTATCCTTTTGAAACTCCAGATAACAGTGTCTAGTATTTTATCTTTCCAATCCAAGAGAATGACAAACTAGTTCTCGTAGATTATGTAAAAACATCTTCCATATACATATAGCAAATCAGCATAACATTGCTTATTCAGACCACTAATATTCTGATCCTTTAAATATCTACTTATTTCACAAATAGTACTGATTTTAAAGCTGTAACAACCGCTTATTCCTCCTAGTCTTTAAAATCCAAGAAACTAAAAAATAAATAAATAAATAAAATTCAAGAAACTGCCTTTACTTGATTTTGATTCCTAAATCAAAGTTTTACAAGCAGTAGTTTCTTAATTTTAACTAAGTAATTAATAAATTTTACCAAACAATAGCACCAAGTCATGAACACTTTCAATTTAAAGTAGGACTTCCAGAAAGCCTTAAAACACTGAAAACAACTCCTACTGAAAGGTCTAAATGGTTTGAGATGTTACTGTTGGTTTTCAAATTTTGCCATTATTTTAAGTGAGGAGAATTCAAGCCAGCTTTTTGCATATGTTTGCACAAACACACACATATTCTACATATTGTAGAATTCCCAATGAATACACGGGAGTTCATGGAGCGAGGATCTAAATACAGGAAAAATCTTCTGGGTCTTAATTAGCAATTACCTGTGAGGGGAAAAAGGATGGTCTTACATGCCACTGGCATGCTGAACAAGACGGAAAAACACCAAATAAACCTTAATGTTCCCTTAAAATATATTCCTTGGAACCACAGAACAGAAATGGACTTAAATGACGATTTTCTCAATTTTCAAAGAGGGTGCAAAGCTAGTACCAATCTAGAAATAGAGAACTCATTAAGAATTCGTCCTTTCAAGGATCTCCATTTGAAAAAGACTAGTAAAGAAACATCCATATACACAAATAAAAAGGTGCTAACAATGGTTGCCACCTTTGAATTTAACAATATAATTTTATCTATTTTCCCCAATTATACATGGTTTCTAAATTTGCTACAAGAATCGTGAACTGGGGGGATCCCTGGGTGGCGCAGCGGTTTGGCGCCTGCCTTTGGCCCAGGGCGCGATCCTGCAGACCCGGGATCGAGTCCCACGTCGGGCTCCCGGTGCATGGAGCCTGCTTCTCCCTCTGCCTGTGTCTCTGCCTCTCTCTGTCTCTCTCTCTGTGTGACTATCATAAATAAATAAAAATTAAAAAAAAAAAAAAAAAAAAGAATCGTGAACTGGGGGACCCCTGGGTGGCTCAGTGGTTTAACGCCTGCCTTTGGCCCAGGGCCCGATCCTGGTGTGCCAGGACTGAGTCCCACCCATGTCAGGCTCCCTGAATGGAGCCTGCCTCTGTCTCTCTGTGTCTCTCATGAATAAATAAAATCTTATAAAAAAAAAAAAAAAAAAAAGAGCCCTGAACTGTTGGGCAGCACAGGTGGCTGGCTCAGCAGTCTGGCGCCTGCCTTCAGCCCAGGGCCTGATCCTGGAGACCGGGGATTGAGTCCCACCTCCGGCTCCCTGCATGGAGCCAGCTTCTCCCTCTGCCTGTGTCTTTGCCCCTCTCTGTGGGTCTCTCATGAATAAATAAAATCTTTTAAAAGACTAAAAAAATTATGAACTATTAATGGAAAAATGACTTCAAGCTCAACAACACTGGCTAATGCCATTGTGATAGATTTCAATGCCCATACTTACTCTAAGGAGTTAAAACATAGAAACAACAGTAAAGACAGGTGAACCCACAAAGGCCCGTTAATCCTGCTCCAAAGAACACTTCTTAAAGAATAAAAGTTACTACAAATTAATACATGTTTTCACTGAACCTTTTTTGAGTATCTAAAAAGTATTAGGTACACCAAGGCTGCTTTCAGAGGAAAATAACAGAACAGATAAGATTACTCAGACGATAATGTTCTTTTAAAATTGTATTTTAGAGAAAACATATTTCTAAAATTTTACAAATAACCAAATGAGCTCAGGTCATATTTGACCCAAACTCTTTTATTAAGGTAACTCACCCATGAAAGTGGTAAGGAGAGAAATGGTCAATATCTTACACGCAAAGAACTACTGGGGGAAAAAACAAAATCAAAACCCCTGGGTTTCCAAGAAGAAAAACAACAGCAGAGCAGTTTTTTAACATTTCTGAATCCCCATATAAAAGCAACTAGATAAAAAAAAAGAAAAGAAAAAAAAGCAACTAGATAGACCACAAATAAGCTTAGGTATCCAAGGATTGCATCAAAACTGTTGCATGCAAGCTGTTAAGGGGACGCCAACAAGCCCTTGTATGCATGGTCATCACTGTGGGAGAAACAAAAGACTTAAAAATTGAAGAATCCCCAAATATCCATTTATTGGAAAACCAATGGAACTATTTTAAGAAAAGCAGTTCAAACAGGAAGGGTTTTCCCTGCTCCAAGTTTGGGGTGAGTACAAGGTACTGTTATAAAAATGTCAATGTGCCAGACAGCCTTAAAGTCTCTATAAAAATCTCAAAACTCACTCATACTGCACCATTAACGTCTTATCCCTTTCCAACCCCCGAAAGTAGTTATTATTCTAACTTTAATCATTTTGTTGGAAGAAATATATTTTTTAAAGATTTTATGTATTTATTCATGAGAGAAACAGTGAGAGGCGCAGAGACAAAGAGGGAGAAGAAGGCTCTATGCAGGGATCTCGAGGTAGGAATCCATCCCAGGACTTGGGGATTACACCCTGAGCCAAAGGCAGCTTGAGGCTGTGCCATCCAGGGGTCCTCTTTGAAAAAAATACTTTGAGTGTGTGAGAGAGCTCATGAGTAGGGGACCAGAGCAGCAACACACTCCATCTCTGCTGAGCAGGACCTGAGATTATAACCTGAGCCAAAGGAAGATGCTTAACAGACTGAGCTACCCAGGTGCCCCTATAGTAATCACTTTTTATTTTTTTAAACATTTTATTTATTCATGAAAGAAACAGAGAGAGGCAGAGACACAGGCAGAGGGAGAAGCAGGCTCCATTCAGGAAGCCTGACATGGGACTGGATTCTGGGTCTCCAGGATCACACCCTGGGCTGAAGGCAGCACTAAACTGCTGAGCCACCTGGGCTGCCCAGTAATCACTTTTTTAAAAACAATTCTAGGGATCCCTGGGTGGCGCAGCGGTTTGGCGCCTGCCTTTGGCCCAGGGCGCGATCCTGGAGACCCGGGATCGAATCCCACGTCGGGCTCCCTGCATGAAGCCTGCTTCTCCCTCTGCCTGTGTCTCTGCCTCTCTGTGTGTGACTATCATAAAAAAAAAAAAAGTAAAAACAATTCTATCATCTCATCATGTATCCCTAAACAATAGTCTTACCATTAAAGCAAATTAAATCTTTTATGGCTCTTTGAAGAGAAGTTCCCTTTCATCTTTAACTTAAAATTTATTCTTTGAAGAATGCAGACAGGATATTTGACTGTTAAGTTTCCCAGTCTGGATTTTCCACAATTTCATACTCTTATGACAATTCCACATATTCTTATTTTTCTTA
This sequence comes from Canis aureus, assembly GCF_053574225.1. Classification (NCBI taxonomy): domain Eukaryota; kingdom Metazoa; phylum Chordata; class Mammalia; order Carnivora; family Canidae; genus Canis; species Canis aureus. The sequence continues at coordinate 24,872,566 of NC_135623.1, forward strand.
AAATTGGAAGCTGGGATCAAAGGCTTGATCCGATACACGTGTAAATCCTTGGAAGACTCTCTCTCTATATATATATATGACATTGTCTTTTCTGGTTATTTATGCTTAAATTCTACTATGTCTTTTTTTTTTTTTAAATGATAGGCACACAGTGAGAGAGAGAGAGAGGCAGAGACATAGACAGAGGGAGAAGCAGGCTCCATGCACCGGGAGCCCGACGTGGGATTCGATCCCGGGTCTCCAGGATCACACCCTGGGCCAAAGGCAGGAGCTAAACCACTGCGCCACCCAGGGATCCCAAATTCTACTATGTCTTAAGTAATACAGGATCTCCAGTTTATCTCTTTAACTTAGAACTTAGGAGAATTATTTCCCTTGCATGTTAGTAAGTTTGCCCGTGCCCTCTATAGATGTCAGTTTTGCTGGGTATAAAATCTTAGCATTGCATTTACTTTCTTTGAATTTGTTATTCTTATTTTCGAACTATCACAAAATCATTCCAAAGTTTGGACCTTGCTGGCAAAGTTGTTTTTATTGACTTTAGTAGTTACAGGGTTTTTGCTTCCTTGTATGTAATTAAGTTTTTAAAAATAAATCAAGGTCTAGTATAAGCAGATTTTTTTTTAAGATTTACTTATTCATGAGAGACACAGAGTGTGGCAGAGAGACACAGGCAGAAGGAGAAGCAGAGTCCATGCAGGGAGCCCGAAGTGGGACCTGATCCCAGGACTGCAGGATCACACCCTGGGCTGAAGGGAGGTGCTAAACCACAAAGCCACCCAGGGATCCCCGAAACAGAACACATAGAAACAAATGTATTTAAAGCTGCATCATGGGTAATAAATTACCTCAATTTACCTTATATGACAGATCAATTTCTCCTAGGTTTTTAAAACTAAGTGCTACACAGGTAACTTAAGTAGAACTTCTCTAACTAGTTTAAAAATGGACCAAAATGGTATAGTCTTAAAGACACACACCTCAGATTTCAAGTATAAAAGCAAGCTGCAGAAGAAATGATTTAACTTTTTGTTTTTTACCTTACAATAGATACATATTACATCCTACATGCACTTTTTTACAACAGATCTTTAGTTAACAGCTTAGTATTCTGAGTCCCTGGGGGGCTCAGTGGCTTAAATATCAGCCTTTGGCTCAGGTACTGATTCCATGCTCCTGGAACAGAATTCTGCATCAGGCTCTCTGCTTAGTCGGGAGTCTGATTCTCCCTCTTCCCTCCACTGGCCCTTGAGTGTTGTGTCCAAACTCTCTCAATAAATCTTAAAAAAAAAAAAAAAAAAAAAAAGCAACAACACAACTATGTATTTTAATTACCAACAACTGCAGTCTTTAGAATAATCTACAAATCACTTTAAGGACACCTGGCTGGCTCAGTCAAAATGTAACTCTTGATCTCAGGGTTTTAAGTCTGAACCCCATGTTGGGTATAGAGACCACTTAAACAAAAAAATCCTTGCAAATCACTTTCAATTGGGAATTATGACTAAATGTTTAAGTCAAAGGGTGTCTGGGTGGTTGAGCATCTGACTCTTGGGTTTCAGCTTAGGATAAAATCTTGGGGTTGTGGGATCAAACCTCTTGGGCTCTGCACTTGGCAGGGAGTCTGCTTGGGATTCTATCTCCCCTCCGCCCACCCTGGTCATATACACGCACTCTCTAAAAGAGATGAATCTTATAAAATATAAATCTTTTAAATAAATAAAAGCTTAAGTTAAAAAACAGTATTACAGTTATACTGTGACAGGAGGCATATATAAACTATCCATCCACAGGGACGCCAAGGTGGCTCAGCAGTTAAGCGTCTGCCTTCAGCCCAAGGTGTGATCCCGGAGACCCAGGATCAAGTCCCGCATCAGGCTCCCTGCATGGAGCCTGCTTCTCCCTCTGCCTCTGGCTCTGTGTCTCTCACATGAATAATAAAATTATAAAAAAAATAAACTGTCCACATAAAATTTAGACACTTAGGAAAAATAGAGCAGAAAGTTTAAAATATTCTGTGGGAAAAAAATAAAATAAAATATTCTGTGGGTACTCTGCTTTTGGTTAATCCTGATGTCCCTCATTGTCCAGTTCCTCAAACTGTAGTTTATAAATTCCACAACTTCTTCCATTTTTTGATGACCAGAAGTATCTGGCACATTCTAAATACTAGATAATTCCTCACAGATTACTCACATCTTTTTTCCTTAGAAAATATTTTTTGAAGTTTGTTAATTCTAGTTAACATATAATGTTTTAGGTCTTATTAGAAAAGTAATTTTTTAAAAAAGTTTATATATTTATATATGTAAGTAATCTCTAAACCCAAGATTAGGTCCAAACTCAAGAGACCCAGATATCAAGAGTTATCCATTCTTTCAACTGAGCCAGACACTCTATAAAAATAAATAAATAAATTTTAAGTCAAAATCATTCCACATAAGCATGCAAGTAAAGAGAAGTAGATAGAATAATAATTCTTTTTTTTTCCTAAAATTGGTTTCAAAGAGTAAAACCGGGACTGTTAGGTGGCTCAGCAGTTGAGTGTCTGCCTCTGGCTCAGGAAATTATCTTGGAGTCCCAGGATCAAGTCCTAAATCGGGCTCCCTGCATAGAGCCTACTTCTCCCTCTGCCTCATAAATAAATATTTAAAAAAAATGGTGGGATCCCTGGGTGGCGCAGCGGTTTGGCGCCTGCCTTTGGCCCAGGGCGCGATCCTGGAGACCCAGGATCGAATCCCATGTTGGGCTCCCTGCATGGAGCTTGCTTCTCCCTGCCTGTGTCTCTGCCTCTCTCTCTCTCTCTCTCTCTCTCTCCGTGCGACTATCATGAATAAACAAATAAAATCTTAAAAAAAAAAAAAAAATTAAAAAAAAAAAAGGTAAAATCAAGAGGATAGATTTCTAGGGCACCTGGATGGCTCAGCTGGTTAAGCATTTGACTCTGGATTTCAGCTCAGGTTATGATATCACAGTCCTGGGATCCAGCCCCAGGTCGGGCTCCACACTGTATATTGGGCCTGCTTCTTTCTCTCTTTTTCCTCCATTGCCCTTCCCCCACTTGTTTTCCGTCTCTCCAAAAAACCAAAACTAAGCATTAAAAATCTTATTAAAAAAACAGAGGGCAGACTTCTTAAATGACTATGTTCCATGGATACTCTGCATCCCGTTTAGTTCACTGCTGACGATTAAGCAGATCTGCTTTCCAGAAAAGCAGAATTTGAACACAGTAAAATACAACAGTAGGAAAAGAGCATCTTCCTAAAGGTTATTTGGTTGGTAGCACTCAAAACTCTAGTCCACGGATGTGTGTGGACACTACACGTTTGTGTACTATATTACTTATATTCATATAGACACACATTTTCTATGCATGGGGCTTGAACTCTTGACTGATCCACCCAGGAGCCTCTCATCTCACTATTTTTCTCATCAAAGGATCACTAAGTTGGGTCTTATCTGCTAAGTAAATAAAAACTGGGGATACTCCGTTATCTTTATTGCCTTATTACACTAAAAGATCTGTGTCTAATCACAGGCTTTATGTTGAACCAATAAAATCAAGAGATTTTACGGACAGTGTCAATGCTTAAGATTTGTGTATATAGAAAGGTTTCTCTTTTTAAATTTTATTTATTTATTTATTCATGAGAGACACACAGAGAGGCAGAGACACAGGCAGAGGGAGAAGCAGGCTCCATGCGGAGAACCTGATGTGGGACTCCATCCTGGGTTGAAGGCAGGCACTAAGCCACTGAGCTACCCAGGCATCCCTATAGAAATGTTTCTATTTCCACTCCTGGCATTCTAAATTAAAACCAATCAATCGAAAAAATCTACATCTGGTCGGAATGCAAGCAAAATATCAAAATTTTATTTTCAACTATTCACTCTCAAACTCATGCTACCCTGATTCTTTGCCTTCTTGAAACAAACCTATCTTGGATTGTCAGTCTTCCTAAATGTTTGGGATATGTTCGTACCAACTACTTCATTTCTCTTAACTTAGCATTAAATCTTAAGTAAATTCTGCTGGGAAGTGGTACAGAAAGGTGGGAAAGGCACCAGATTATGAGAGGTACAGAGTTCAAATGGTCCAAAAACAATTTATAACTGGAATCAATTCTTTAGTTTCCTTGCCTTTCTTTTATGTCTGGGGCAGAACTCCACCTTTATTCAAAAGGGACTGGAAAGACAACTTGACAAAACAGTCTAACTCATTCAGTGTTCAATATCATATTTAGCTATATTAACTACAAACAAAAAACCTATCGGAGGAAATGAGCCACAAAATATGTTTCTACTGAGATTTGATCCAATCCTCTACCTATTTACCCTGTTCACTAAGCTAATCACATTTATACTTACTCATATCACATGATCTATTAGTCCAGGAAAAAAAGAAATCAAAGTATCTATATGGCTTGAGATGTCAAAATATACTAACTAGAGAACAAGGGAAATAACTTGCCTCAGACAAGAAAATTCAGAACCTTGCCATACAATTGGTTTTACTACACCCCCCCAACTAGCCTGGCCTATAATTCAATTCACATCAGAGACAACTACCATAGACTATTTCCCATCTTTCTTTGAAGAAAATAAAAAGCAAAGCACTAGATGGCAGCAACGAGTTGGCAATTTTTTAAAAAGATGACTAAATCTTTTGAGTCCAAAGATTTTCTAGGTCACACTGGCTTTCACAACTGGTCAATGTTTCTCAATACCTTTTCAATACTATAAATTTCCTTGCCTAAGGAGAGATCATTATCTGCACCAAATTGTTTTCCTTTAACAAACTTAAGTTCTATTTTGCCCGTTTAGGCACTTCTCACCTAACTATCTGGCCCTCCCTCTTTGTTCTCTATGTATCTTTATTGCATTCATCAATTATTTCCCTCTTGCCAACAATGAACTGTCATTTGTCTGCAAAAAGAACAGTATATTTTAATTTGCTCCATCCCCAAAACTTTTTTATTCATCAAAACACAAGTATGATCAAGATAAAGACTACTAGCACGAGAAAATAGCATATGGTGATATTTTGAGGACACAAAAATCTAAGATGGCCATTTTTACTCATTCATTTATTTTTCTAAGTAAGATAAAGAGTCCAAAAAAAAAAAAAAATCAAGAGTCAGACACTTAGCCTCCTGAGCCACCCAGGAGGTCTAAAGCTGGCCATTTTTTGATAAGCTATTCAACTGCTAGGTCTAAGAATTAAAACGAAGATAATACTCAAGATATAAATTAGAGGGAAGTAGATAATTCAATAAATGGCTGCACACAGCAATAAAAAAACCACCAAAAAACCTTCAAAAAACATTAACTCAGTACAACCAAAACAGATTATAAATGGATCGGTAAAAATTACATATGCAATGGTCAAAACCTAAACACAAAAAATGCAAGTCCCAAAAAGTATGAAGAGAAAAAAAAAACGTAAAACAAATCATAAACATGAAAAAAATTAAAGAAAAACATACTGAAATTAAAGTTCTAAGATACTACTTTTTAAAATTTAGATTGAAGATTACACCAAAATAAAACTTGATTCAGACAACTGTTGATGTATCCTAAAATCCCTGGAGAAAAGCTTGGTGGGCAGAAACAGGATTTACATGATCTCAGAATATTCTCGAAAATACTGATTGTTAAGGGCAAAAAAACGCACCTTTACAGTGGAAACATGTGTCACCACTTAAACTGATTTGACATTACATGCCTCCTGATGTGACAAAATAACACACCCACATACCCTATGCAAAATTCTTGGTAACATATTTAACTTCTACATAGGGAAACGAACTATTTCAAGTTTCCAGATATTATACAATATAGGAAAGCCCCGCCGCCCGGTGGTTTACGGTTTAGCACCACCTTCAGCCCGGGGCGTGATCCTGGGGTCCTGAGATAAGAGTCCCAACATCAGGCTCCCTGCAGGGAGCCTGCTTTCTCCCTCTGCCCGTGTCTCTCGTGAAGAAATAAATAAAATCTTTTTCTTTTTTTTTTTTTCTTCACGAGAGACACAGATAGACAGAGGCAGAGACACAGGCAGAGAGAGAAGCACGCCCCATGCAGGGAGCCCGACATGGGACTCGATCCCGGGTCTCCAGGATCATGCCCTGGGCTGAAGGCAGCACTAAACCGGTGAGCCACCAAGACTGCCCAAATAAGATCTTTAAAAAGTAAAAATAAAAACTGGGACTCCTCAATACATACAAAGTAGGAGCTTTCTCTAGATTAAGAGCAATGTGTGAATCTTGATTGGATACTAGATTCTGCCCTCTGCTATGCCCGGGAGGCCTGACCTGCCCCTTCCTCCATCAGAGCCTGGAGACAGAACCTGGATATTTTTGTATTTACCTGGTGGTGCCCAGTCTCTGCCTCAGACACCTTGGAGCTGGAGGGGGTGGCCGGAAGAATTTTCCCTTGGGGCACTGTACATAATGCTTATTTAAATCCTATTTTTTCCTCTCTCCATCTCTCCAGAGACATCTCTAAAGGTTCATATTTTGTATCCAAAAAAAAAAAGGGAAAAAAAAAGAGAGCAATGTGTGAATCTTGATCGGATACTAGATTCTGTCCTCTGCTAGGATTCGGATCCCAAGGTCTTGGGATCAACCCCGCATTGGGCTCCCTGCTCAGTGAGGAGCCGTCTGCTGCTTCTCCCTCTCCAACTCTCCCTGCTTGTGGTCTCTGTCAAATAAATAAAGCATTTAAAAATCATTCTGAAAGGGAAAAACAAAAGAAAAAATTACATATAAGAGCAAACCTAACAATCCACACAGTAGCTACCAGAACAAGAAAGCTGGAACAGAGATGGTGTATTTCACATATGTACTGTTACCTGTTCCAAAGTTGTTTTTTCTATTCCAAATGTTTTTTCTATCTATTATAGTAAATGGAAAAATGAGGATTTACCAGGTCACATGCTTTAGCAAGTTCCATAAAATTACATTTGTCAGATTTCCTAATATAAGAATGGGGTGGGGATCCCTGGGTGGCGCAGCGGTTTAGTGCCTGCCTTTGGCCCAGGGCGCGATCCTGGAGACCCGGGATCGAATCCCATATCAGGCTCCCGGTGCATGGAGCCTGTTTCTCCCTCTGCCTATGTCTCTGCCTCTCTCTCTCTCTGTGACTATAATAAATAAATAATTAATAAATAAATAAATAAATAAAAAGAATGGGGTGAAAGAGACGTGGCATTCCCATGGCTGTAACTAAGTAAATCAGTACATGTTTTTGTATGTTCCTTTGAAAATTTTAAACAGTGCCAAGCAACGGGCAGGCCTATATACTTGCATCAAAACAACTGGCACCCCCTCAAAAAAAAAACAAAACAAAAAACTGGCAAACATCAACTAAATTTCAGGTCATCCTATGTTTGGAATTCAAAAAGAAAACTTTGACCATCCATAAATCCTATAAATCCCCATAAGAAAGAAACATTACAGAACCACTTAAAAACACGTTGTATAAGACTAAGTGAAAAATGTTTAGAATATAGAGGTTCTAAAACTACATATGGTAATGATTACATATTGCTAAAATCGTATTATAAATATATAAAATGTATAGGTACACCTACATCTAGAAGACAGAGATGAACCCAAATATTTAATAGCAATTAAAAAATATACAAATACTGGCTATCTTTGAGTGTTGATGCTCCAAGTATTTTCTTTTACGTACCTATTTCAAGCTTTCCTTATAATAGAAGACTGTTCCTGTCAAAGCATAAATGGGTAATGTACTAGGACAAAAAAACTTTAAAATAAAGATCTTTAAGAATATATTCCCAGAAAAAAAAATGTATTACCAGAATTCCAAGATGGAAAAAACTAAATCATAGACAATTCTTTCTTCAGAAGACGTTAAAATCCAGTTAGGACACCTTGCTCACTATAATGTAACTTCTTGAGAATTGCCACCAAAGTCAAGGAAATCACATGATACTCAATTCTAAAACTTTAATTTCTTCCTTTAATGTCTACTCATTAGCATTGAAATTAATTTTTTAACGTAATAATCTTATTCAAACTGTTCCTTATCCTTACCATCTTCAATGAAAATAAAAAATGGGGGGCACCTGGATGGCTCAGTAGTTGAGCATCAGCCTTTGGCTCAGGTCATGATCCCAGAGTCCTGGGATTGAGTTCGACATCAAGCTTCCCATGGGGAGGAGCCTGCTTTTCCTTCTGCCTATGTCTCTGCCTGTTGTCTTTCATGAATCAATCAATAAAATCTTAAAAAAATAAAATGGGGGATTCCCTGGATGGCTCAGCGGTTCAGTGCCTGCCTTTGGCCCAGGGCGTTATCCATGATTTCCAGGACCCAGTCCCACATCGGGCTCCCTGTGTTGAGCCTGCTTCTCCCTCTATGTATGTCTCTTGTGAATGAATGAATGAATGAATGAATGAATAAAATGGTGCCTTGTAAAAAATACAATTTAATCTGCCAATGTCTCTTTGAACACAGTAACAGTGAACACATTCCGGATGCTATCCAGATGGTATTGTTTCTGTTAAGTTTTCCATTGTCAACACAGGCAGAATCCACAAAATAAACCCCTAATTCTTATTCATTTATTAATACAATGCTAACTTCCTGTATTGGGACAATTACTTTCTTCTTTACGTGTAGCAGAGCTTTACATTTCAAATACCACCTCATCCTCATCTCTAGTTCACTGTCCCTAGTTTCAGCCTTTAGAAAAGTTTCAAATTCTGATTTTGTTAATAAAGTATTAACAATCTCTTCCAATTCTATATATCCTTCATGAATTTGTTCATCATAACCCGTGGAAATCTTGCCCTTATCAATGTAAGAAGTTAAATAGTTGGGCTCCTGGGTGGCTCAGTGGTTGAGCATCTGCCATTGGCTCAGGTCGAGCCCCACATCCCCCCTCTGCCTATGTCTCTGCCTCTCTGTGTGTCTCTCATGAATATAATGTTTAAAGAAACAAAACTTTCAATAGTGAAACTTTTTTTGTCATGTTATATACTAGTTTTAAAAGACAACCAGCAAAGTCAACTCCAACCAAATGTAAAGTCATTTTGCTTATTTTCTGTATACTGAAAAGCCCTAACTTCATTTAGTTTTTGAGCAGGATCTGGGTCAGTAACTTAAAAAAAAAAAAAAAAAATTGCAACAGAAGTTTAGGTAAAGCCTATTTAAAAAATTTTTTTTATTTTAAAATTTTATTTATTTACTCACAAGAGACACACAGAGAGAGACAGGCAAAGACACAGGCAGAGGGAGAAGCAGGCTCCATGCAGGGAGCCCTATGTGGGACTTGATCCCAGGACTCCAGGATCACACCCTGGGCTGAAGGCAGGCGCCAAACCCACTTAGCCATCCAGGCAGCCCATAAAAATAAATAGATAGATAGATAGATAGATAGATAGATAGATAGATAAATTTAAACTAAAAAGGAATATAGAAAAATAACTATCCCCACAAATTCAAACCGTAACTACCATGATCAAAAGTCCCCTAAAAAAATAGAGAACTTCCTAAATAGGCATAAAAATTCAAAACATCTCCACACTAAAATACAAAAAAAAACAAAAAACAGAAATGGGTCTGCAATATACCTTTGTTCACTGTTCAAGTTCTCAGGACCATATACAAAAATGCATGAAAATAAGAATACAACCTTATGATTAACAATTTTGAAAAAAAAAAACAAAACAATTCGGAAACTCGGATCAGACAGACCGGTTTCATTTTTAAGCTCAACTCTGAGCAGCGTACATTACCCTTTGAGAAGCCAATCCTTTCAAAATCCAGATTCTTCAACTGCAAAATACCAATGGCAGTATTTGTCTCGTAGGCGAAGTATGAGGCATAAATGCAGTACAGAGAACATCTGACATGGTGCCTGACACATAGGAAGTGTTGCTGCTGCAGCTGCTGCCATTACTACATCATTTACTATCATTGGTAAATACCAACAAAAAAATGGGCCAATGAGGCAAACTTGTTATTAACAAATAATAAAGGTCCATGGAGAGACTTTTAAAAGAATTCAACATCACTATAACAGAAATACAAACTAAACCAATTATCATACTTCACTTACCAAACATGCAAAAATATTTTTAAAATAGTCATTTTATTTTTTTTTTTAAAGATTCTATCTATTCATGAGAGACAGAGATAGAGAGGGAGACAGAGAGAGGCAGAGACACAGGCAGAGGGAAAAGCAGGCTCCATGCAGGGAGCCTGATGTGCGACTGGATCCTGGGTCTCCAGGATCACACTCTGGGCTGAAGGCGGCGCTAAACTGCTGAGCCACTGGGGCTGCCCCTAAAATAGTCATTTTCATATATATTATTTCTGACTATGAATTGGTACCCTATTTTCACAAGCCAATTGGACTTTTATCAAAAGCCTTAAACCTATGAATATTCTTTGACTCAATAATCTGACTTTTGACAGTTCATTTTAGGAAAACAAGGATGTCAACTTATGAAAAGTGAAAAATTAGAAAGTGCATGACAATATGGGCTAAATGAACTTCAGTACATCATTCCAACTGAATAGAAATAGCAACACCTATTTAAAAATGACCATGTATTGCTTCTCGGCCTTTTGGGTAAGATCAAGTGTAACAATGACCATGTATTGTCAGTGAGAAATGTTCAAGATATTAAGTATACACACTACAGAGTCGATCCTTGAACAGCACAGGGGTGCAGGGGCACCAAATTCCCCACTGTGGAGTCAAAAATAAATCCACATGTAACCTGACTCCCCAGAAACCGGACTGGAAGCCTTACCAACAGTTGATTAACACATATTTTATATTTATTTATGTACTACACTCTCATAATAAAGTTATTAAAATAAAGAAACGTATGGTACTGTAGTCCTATTTTTTAAAACTCACGGAAGTGGACTCATGCATTTCTAACTCGTACTGTTAAAGGGTCAACTGTACAAGTTATCTAAATTAATAGCTGTTAGACATCTCAGGATGATAGTACTGTTATGTTTTTAAGTAATTTTTCCTCAATTTTTCTTTAACAACCATACTGTTTCATATTTTTTTAATTTTGCAAAGATAACTTAATGGTACCTTGGAATTTAAGGATTAAGATACACAGCTCGGCCTAGAATCAGGAAAGATTTCTATAACCCTGTAAACTGAAGTTGGAAAGGTTAAGTGCTCCCCCTTCCACAAGAGGAATTCAAAACTAGTATCAAGAAAATGGGCACCTCCAGACCAAATTTTTCACTGGACATCGTTTCATAAATTTGGGGTCTCTCACTCGCAGTCTCAACAAATACAGATACTTCTCTCTACGGCCTCAACCTTCATAATCAACTGTGCCATTGTTAAACGATTATTTGTCTGTTTCAAAGTGTCCTATCAGATTTAAAAAGGGTGATGGGAGGGACGGCCTGGCTGGTTGCGTTGATAGAGCATGACTCTTGGTTTCAAGATTGTAGGATCAAGCCCCACATTTTTTAAGTGTGATTACTTAAAAAAAAATAAAAGAAAAGGAAAGGGACCTCCCCCCCAACATTTTAGAATCCTATCATATTCTTAATTGGAGCTGCTTCTACATAGCAAAACTCCTCTTCAACAAACATCTATTTACCTTGGGAACATTAAGCCATTTGAAAACGAGGTTCCCCAATCTACAAGTATCAAGCAAGCATTAGAAACATGTAAAATTAAAAAAATAAAATTTAAAAACATGTAAAATGACACTTCAAAAAAAAAAAAACACTTCACAGGAAAAGAATGAAGACCAACATTTCAGAATTACTTCAGTAGGGTCAATAAATCTCCACTAGGAACTAAAACATCAAAAGCATATGCAATATATAAAAGTAAGTCAAAAATACAGTAAGTACTTACATTTCTAGTATAACTAAAAACCTATATGAATGAGAATTCTGAGTTTAATGTGTATTAACCCCTGGTCATAAACAATATTTTTATACTTAAGATTCATGCTTTAAATTTTAGGGGTCTGTCTTAAATTACAAATTTCCTTTAAATGGTTTAGCAAATAACATTAAAAAAAATGGAACCATGTCTATCTATCTAGGTGGACGGTATACAGAAATTCATTATATTGTTATTTGTATTTTGGTATATTTTCTCTAAAAAGCTGATGAAAAAGAAAAATTGTTCACAAGTATTATAATCACGGATCTACGGTGACCTGCAAAATTATGTTTTTAAAATATTATTCTCTTTAGCTATCACTAAGGAAATAGAATGTTCACATTATGTCAGATACATGACTTGCCTAAAACCTCCAATAATTCTAAAAACATCTATTTCAGGATGGCATTTATTCCTGATTACTAGCTAAAGTGGTATCAACATTTTCCCAGCCTGCCTATTTGAAATTACTGGCTTCTTAATCCTTTGTGGTTTGGGAAGAGTCATTAGAGTTCCAGTTTTACACATAAAATGGTTATTTTTTACATCCTATTATTTCAGATTTACATAAAATGGGGCCACACCACAATCAAGTTTCCCACTAAACACCAAAACTCTTGCAAGAAAGCCCACCACAAATTTCTAAATCACAAACTAGCAATAAAAAGGAGTGCAAGTGGTCTAGATCGGTGCTTCTCACTAATGTACCGATCACAGTTCTAGAATTAGGTATGAAATTTTGTATTTTATGGAGCTTCCAGATGATGATGATGATGATGATGCTGCTGCTGCTGCTGCTGGAGCACAGATCATATACTGAATTGCAAGGGTCAACAATACTAATTAACAAAAAATTTTATTTCTTTATTATCTTGCATTGAGTTCCAACTAAATATGCTTTTTAAAGTCTATCATGAAAAAAATAAAATAAAATATAAAAAAATATAAAAAAATAAAGTCTATCATGAAGACATGTGTTGGGAAAATCAGGGATTTTCCTTAATTTACCTTAAATTTTCCTTAATTTTCCTTAATGCTGTGCTTTACTGTGTTATACACCCCAGTGGGATCTAGGGAAGCACTCAACTGTCAAGTCAAATATGTTAAAATATATTAGTATTTCTGCAGTTATACGTAATACTCAATATAACATATTATCATCAAGTCAATTGAAGTCAGGCTTTTGTCACCAATAAGTATCAAGCCAGAGAAAAAAAAATTGTCATACATTTTTAAATTTCTGAATTGTAAACAAAAGATCTCTACCAGCATAGGAAAATAATTTTTTATAAGGACATTTGACTTAAAAGTTACAACACGCAGACCTAAGCAGCTGGAACATACCTAGATTTGAGTATTAACAGTAAAATGTATATATAGAGGAATCTCATCGTTTGTTACCCTGAACTCAATTTTACCACCAATGAGAACATGCCAAGATTCTCTCAAAACAAAACATATGTCTAACAAAAGAGCTTCTCCAAGTCCAGAAAGGACTAAGCAAAAAAACATGTAAGCAAAAATCAGTCATCCTTACACCCCACAGAAGTCTTTTAAAGTCTTAACTGTTTTTATTCTTTAAAAGATTTTATTTATATTAGATACAGAGAGAGAAAGGTAGAGAGACACAGGTAGAGGGCTGTTATCAGGCTGCATGCAGGGAGCCAGCCCTATGTGGGACTCATCCCGGGACCCCTGGGGTTATGCCCTGGGCCAAAGCCTCTGCTAAACCACTGAGCCACCCAGGCTGCCGTCTTCACTGTTTTTTGTGCAACAATAATTGCAGTTTTTCCAAAAATACATACTGAAATATCTACAGATGACATATAAAGGATTTACTTCAAAATAACATGAAGCAAAGAGGGTAGATGCAGGTATAGATGAAACAAGATTACCCAAGGACGGTTAAAGCTGGACAAGTTCATGGAGATTGATTATACTCCTCTCTCGTATGTTTGGGAATTTTTCAGAATTAAATGAAAATAAGCACCAAATATATGCATACACAGATCTAAAAATAAAGTAAGGGTACTTATAAAATTTTGTCATGCTTTTCAATTATGTATAAAAGGGAAAAATGAGAAGAACCTAAAGGCTCAAGAATTCTATTTAAGTAAAATATTGTACAAGTATGTTCACATGAAGTAAAATTTTTTCTTCGACTTCAATATGCTGACTTTTTGAAGCGTATATGCATTCTCACCAGAGAATAACTTATAAAGAAAAAAAGTTTTCAAATTTTGTCTACAGCCATGTCAGAGGAAACACAACAGCCTATGACGTCAAATGTCAACTTGATTCATTCCACCACAGCCAAAGTTATTTTAAAGCTATTTTTTTTAACTTCTCAAACTCCTTACTAAACCCCTACACCACATAGGCTGTAGCCATTTACACCCAATCACAAGACTGGAAGCATGTCTACATAATGAGTTTCAAACTTTAAAAAATTTGAATAATGTGTTGCTCATTATACTACTCAGTCTTCAAGCACAGTTTCCTTCCAAGCCTAAAATGCTGTTTTACATCTTTCAAGATACTTCCCTATACCTTTACAAAGATGATAAAGTTCTATAATACTTGGTGTTCGCAAAAAGTGCTAGAATCTAGTGGGGAAGAAGCTTGAATGGCTAAGGAAGAGAAAACATCAGTGAGGCAACGACTTCTGAGTTAGCAATCAAAATGAAGTGAAGAACCTCATCTTAGGTGGAAAAAAAAATTCCAAAGGCTAAGGAAGAGAAAACATCAGTGAGGCAACGACTTCTGAGTTAGCAATCAAAATGAAGTGAAGAACCTCATCTAAGGTGGAAAAAAAAATTCCAAAGGCTAAGGAAGAGAAAACATCAGTGAGGCAACGACTTCTGAGTTAGCAATCAAAATGAAGTGAAGAACCTCATCTTAGGTGGAAAAAAAATTCCAAGGAAAGGCTCTGAGAGAGGGACTGACTAGTGTTCAGGACCCAGTAAGGGCATAATGTGGCTAGAGCAGAGTATACTCTATATAAATATACTATTAGTGAGGAGGAGCCAACACATCACGTAGGCTATTTGGTTAGATCACCGTGAATATTTAATCTTAACGTTGAAAATAGGGAGGATTGAGTTTTAAGCAGGAACCTCTCCAAGCAATATATTTTTCAAAAGATCACAATCAAGTAAAAACAATCTAGCTACTACACGGTGGTGAATAGCAAAAGAAACCTGAATCTATTCCAATAAAGCACAAGAGTCCATTTCAGCTTGAAACTGGACCAAGCTATGGTAGTGTGGTCAATTCTTTTATTTTAAAGTAAGAGCTGACAGGGTACTCCACAAAACCAAAGGTGAGGTCTAAGAAAAAGACAAGGATGGCTGACCAATGTCTGACCTAAATGACATAAAAACTGGAGTTTCATTTATTAACTGAAACAGGTAGCACTGGTTTTGAGAGATCAGTTTTTGACTTTTAAGTTGATGTAGTTAACATCCCAGGGAGTAGTCAGGTAGGTAACTAGAGGGATTGGCATGATATTCAAAATAAATCCACACTGGTGATGCAAGTGTAGGAATCATTAGCTTATCAATGGCATAAAAAAATGAGTGAACGAAAGGACCCAGGAGTGAGGAAAAAAAGAGAAATAGAAGGAATGAACACAGAAGCATTCCAACAGAATGGAAAAAAAGCCAGAAACAGAACAAAAACCTAGAAGCTTTATAAAAAATGTTTCAAAGAGAAAAGTGGCTCCATCCGTTAAATCATACCAACCAAACAAGTGTGAGATAAGGATCGGAGAGACTGCTAGATCTGGCAATACATCACTCTGGGACTGTTTTTAAAACCATACATACGATTATTTATTTCTTCAACTAACATTCACTTTTAAAATGTTTACTTCCCTAGAATATATTCACATCCAAAGATTTTATAAAATTATACCACAAAGCTACATCTACTTAATTCATTACCTTGGACTCTATCAATGTCATTTAAAGTGATAGAATTAAAATATATAATGATGATATTTAGCTGGAAATTCTTTAAAAAAATAGAAGCCCAAAGCAATTTCTTTTTTGGGGGGATGAGATTGGGGTAATTCTAACACAATTAAGGATTTGTTTTTCAGAAATACTTCATTATGTCAAGTAAGGAAACGTAGTGTAATCAAGTTAAAATCCGTAGGTTCAACTATCTGGGTTGAATCCCCATGTTACCATTTATTAGGTATGTCAAACTTTGGGCCAGTCTTTACTGTTTTAATAGTCTCATCTCCAAAATACAAAAGATAATTACACAAAGGTAATGATGAGTAAGAAAGTTACAAGAACTTTAACACTGACATACAGTTGGTAAGATGTCCAAATTATTACTTCCAGAAGAAAAAATTCTGGAATTCAAAAATGAATTTGAATTCCCTTCATTTTTCCTTTCAAATAGGGGAGTGATCATATCACGTCTGACTCGATGGGGTTTTTAGATAAGCAATCAGGAGATTCCTAGAGTCCAAACAACAAACTACTGTCCTCTTCAAACTACTTACATTTGCTCATTAATACGAAGAAAACTCTTGAAAAACATGGGCAAGAATCCCCAGGCCTAAGATTACTACCTTTTTTCAAGAGAGTAAAAGATAGTGCCCTACTATGATAGGTCTTCTAGTTTATTGTCCTCCTTGAACTTTGTCCTCATTACTAACATTCCCCAGACAATAGCCAGAAGTAAATTCCAAAGTAGGACCTCAGCATTCTCCAAGGTCCTTCAAAAGATTCCTTTTGTTCCAAGATAACCTAAATATTAGGTAAGGACCTGGATACCATGCCTGGTACCTGCTTATCTTCCCAATTTTATCTCTTATTCCATGCATTCCTGTTGATTTTCTCCAGCAATAGTTCTTGCTCTCAAGACAAGGATTCCCCCTCATTATCTGTGCTTTCAGGTAGGATAATCCACTTCTTGATCTTAATTTCAACATCAATTAAAGGTCTCTTCACTGGCAGCAGCATCCCACCCCAAACTCTAAACTTGGTTCCCCTTATCATCTCTCTTCCTTCTAAAGTGCTCTGCCACTCTATTTCTCCCCTTAATGATTTATAATACCCAAGAGGACAAGGGACAATATGTTTTGTTCATCTCTGTATGTCCCAGCCTAAAGGTGATTTTCAGAGAAAGAATTCAAACGTCTAATGCATAAACGTCTCTACGTCAATGTTCCACAAGCACCTCAAAAACCAATGTTTAAATTGCCTTCTCCTACTCTTAACCCTAATCTGCTCCCTTTGTTTACCCAACATCTATCCTGGGAGTTATGCCAAATCCCTTGCTCCTCACAGCAGCCATCAAATCCCCCTAAATTTATCAGCTCCTCTCTAATCCCAATACCATTGCTTTAAAAGTGGGCCAGGGGATCCCTGGGTGGCGCAGCGGTTTGGCGCCTGCCTTTGGCCCAGGGCGCGATCCTGGACACCCGGGATCGAATCCCACATCGGGCTTCCGGTGCATGGAGCCTGCTTCTCCCTCTGCCTGTGTCTCTGCCTCTCTCTCTTTCTCTCTCTGTGACTATCATAAATAAATAAACATTTAAAAAAAAAAAAAAAGTGGGCCAGTTAATTATTTTTATGTATATTTTAACTACCTTCCTCATTACCTACTTCCAATCTCATTCTTCTCTAAGTCATTTCCACACGACCAGAATGACTTTTACAAAATGAAAATCTGATCTCCCTGCATTAGAACCTTTCAATAGCTCACCAATGGTTTCTGGATACAAAACCATGGCATTAAAATTGTTATCACCTAAGGGGCAGCTGGGTGGCTAAGCAGCTGAGCCTCTGTCATTGACTCAGCGTGATCCCTGGGTCCTGGGATGATCCCCAGGTCCTGGGATAGAGTCCCACATCGGGTTCCCTGCAGGGAGCCTGCTTCTCCCACTGCCTGTCTGCCTGTCATGAATAAATAAAATCTTAAGAAAAAATTTTTTATAAGCTGGCCTTAATTCTAAGGTCCAGTTCCTTTTCCCTTAGAAGCATTTCCTTAGAAGACCTTTTACATGCTTCTCTAGGTTCTATGTTTACCTCTAATCAGTGACATCATCTCATTCATCTGCCTCCCTCGCAAGGTTTTAAGTCCCTGAATAACTACCATACCTTTTTTATCTCCCCAAACCAGAATACAACCCACAATAATTTGTAGAATTAAAGGACCTATAGTGAACAGTACCCACACAATGACAGAGTAACAAATAAAAATGGCTTTCATGTAACAGAGGGCATCAATACTTGGACCTAAAGAAAAATTTCCACTCCTCTTCCATATAACCCCAGACATTTAACTTTCTCCCATTCTGTTTCCCTTTGAGGATGTCTTTAGTGTTCACTTTAACTGGACTTTATTCTTTTAGTACAAATAAGGAAGTAGTATATGATTTACTCTATTATCACACAGCATTGCACATGCCTTTAAAATCATTTTACTTTCCCCCTCAGCTCAAAATCTACTACAGCAACTCCTAAGTGAGTTATCACAATATTCTATGGTTGTCAGTAAAATACTACAGATTGAGGGGCACCTGAGTGGCACAGTTGGTTGGGCACGGTTTGGTTTCAGCTCACGGCACGGGATAGAGCTCCGCACTCAGTGCAAAGTCTGCTTAGGACTCTCCCTCTGCCTCATCCCCTCTAAAATGCAAGAACAAATTCTTTAAGTTAACTCATTCCATCCTATTACTCCTGGGAACAGATACCCAACATTTAACTAGGCCACAAGTCATCACTCAGAGATCAACCCTACATCTATCATTGGGGTACATGTTAAAGAGATTTCATGCTTTTTGGGATTAAAAAGCCTACCTATCCTCTAAAAAACAAAAACCTCCAGTGAGATAGCATTTTAGTATTGTTTGTTGCAGTTTGATTCATGTTAAATTTTAGTAAGAATAGTCAAAATAGAATACAATCAAAAACTACTGTCACAAACACAAGGAAGATAAATTCAAACAGGAAGTGTTTAATTTGGAATAATCTAAAAAAAATCTAATAGGTCCTTTTCTCTTGCTAATTGCAAGTCAATTTCATTCTGAAGTTTACATAAACTTCAGCTGCTCTTTCCAGTTTTATCAAAAATTCTCAGTCAGCCCAAGTTAATTACAACCTTGTAAGTCCATTAGTTTACAAAAAAAAAAAACTGAGCTGGCATCACTTGGGAAACATCTGGAGATATACAAATATCTTAACCCAAACATTTCCAGAAGCAATCCCCTACACTGTATCAACTAGACTTAAGTGGGTGTATTTCCTAGTGCTTGCAATGAAACCAAGTGGACCTCACACCTCTTACCATCACCCAGGAAGGGTGTGCATCTGTTCCGAAGGCCCCCCTGGCTCCAGGTCATCCTGGCTGCTGCTGTTCCAGGCTGGGCATCCGTGTTGCTGCAGCTTGTGGTTTGTGAGGGGTAGTAGTGTACAGGAAAAGCAGGATGGGATTTCAAGGGAAACAGGAGGAAAATGGCTTTCTGGGAAAATGCCATCACCATCATAGGTGTTAAGTAGTACCACACACATTTTATTGCAGCACAGCTTAAAAATTTAACAAATGAAAGATTAAAAATAAAAAAAACAAAAATAAAAAATTAAAAATACAGACGTCCAGAGATGCTCTAAAACAGTTAAGTTAAAGATCAGGAAAAATAAGGTCACAGACTTAACAGCCAGTAAAATTCTTTCGAGCGTGGGGAAGGGGATGAGGGCAAGGGTGGGGTTGGGAGAGAAAAGGTTTATGTGATCAATCCACTTAAAAATGCTAATGCCTTCACTTTCTCTCCCAAGATGCAAAACTCCAAAGTCAATCAGGAGGCCGGAGAAATTCTTATGAACATTCAGAAAAACTCGATTTTAATCCGGTTAAAAATTATCAGTGTCATTATCATCATCATCATCACCATCATAAGTATAATAATAAATAATAATAGTAACTAGTAACAACAATAAAAAGGAAATCAGCGGAAAGTCAGGAAAAATGTAAAAAAAAAATTGGAATAACTTACTGTAGCTGAAGATCAAAAAAATCTCACTGTAAAAAAACAAAAATAAAAATAGCCCAGATTAGAAAAACGGGAGGTGCAAAAATGTCAAGTCAGTAAAGTTCATTTCTTTTCTTTTTCCAAAAGCAGTTTCCACAAAAACCGCAAGGGTAAAGTTCTCAGTAGCAGACAAGCAAAGCCCTTTCCACATCATCAATCAATCTTAAAAATACACGAGGAAGTAGAGAGGTCAGTTTATGAGAGGCTAAAAGGCTCCTCCTCCTCTAACCCAACTGCTGCAGAAAAAATAGAAATAGAAATTTTAAAAATTACATCTTAAATCCAAGTCTCGTTTTTGGAAACAATTAAAAAAAAAACACCTGTAAATTTGCCGTAGTGCACACCAAGTTGCATCATTATGTTTAAAATGTCTTTATAAAATCAGTTTTGGAATGGGAATGTGTGTGTTCTGGAAGGGTGGGGAAGGGAGGTTAAAAATCAAAGCTGAGCTCCAGTGAGTAGGGATGGGGTTCGCCTTGCTGCCCTGTGAAAGGAGAAGGGACAGATTGAGTCAGAGTTCCTCAGAAATGTTGTGCCCTAAACCCCCAAGACAGAAACATCTGTCCATTGCATCTAACACATTCTGGTAAAGCATAACATTACACTGGGATGGGAGAGCCTCTATAGAATCATCACTTCTACCAGTGACTGTCTTCACAATTCTTCAATTATCAGTGGCAAAAATTTACTAATGCGTATGTTCCCACAAGGGTCTTAAAAACAAAAATCTGCGAACATTTATCTTGATCATCAGCAGTTTGGACAAAGAAATTATAGAAAAACCAGGCCAACAGAGATGAAGAAGTGAACAAATGTCAAATATCAAGATTATGAAGGAGAATGTTCCATCATGAAGATACATACTAGAGATGACATCTATTCTCAAAACCTGTAAGTGCTCAAACTACAAGACTCGATGGGTTCTACAGTAAAGGGGGAAGAAGTTTAAGGAGCTCATCATTCCACTCACTGACAGAATGAAAAACCACAAATAAAGGAGAAAAGATTACTAGTTACTGAATATTTAATGTCAAAGTAAGTGAAAATTACGGTCCTTAAGGAATTTGATTCTGTGGTCTCACTTTGTAACTTAGCATACTTAACTGATTTCAAGATACGAATTCTAAGAATTTGATACACAAAACCACTAAAAAATAACAACATGCATGACAGATCAGCTGTTTCACCAGCTAAAAGATTTGTAATCAGATTGTAGGTCTTTTGAGGAAAAAAAGGAAATCACTGCCCTCACATTTCAACATTCAGCCAAAATGTTTTACTCTCCTTTACAAATGTCAGTAAACTAGGGGCACCTGGCCAGCTCAGTCGGTAGAGTACATGACTCTTGATCTCAGGGTCATGAGTTCAAGCCAGTTGGGTGTAGAGCTTACTTCAAAAAGCAGGAGGAAAAAAAGTCAGGGGTGCCTGGGTGGCTCAAATGGTTAAGCATCTGACTCGATATCTGCTCAGGTCATAGACTTGAGAGTTTGAGCTCTGCCTTAGCCATGGAGCCTGCTTAAGATTCTCTCCTACTCCATCTGCCTCTCCCCCTCTTTAAAAAAAAAAAAAAAAGAAAAGAAAAAAAAAAAGCACATGAGAACTGAGAACTTAATAAAAAGTGCTCCTTAAGTCAACTATGTGTGAAAGAATACAGCAATAGAATAGGTACTAAACCTCTAAAATCTCACGGTGAATTTTTTCCAAGTAGCAGATCAGTTTAGGTATGACCTGTAAGTTACTTTTATATTTGGACTGATGGTGTTAAACTGTACAAACTACAGGGACACCTGCCTAACTCGGTGGAGCATACAACTCTTAATCTCAGGTTTTGTGGGTTCAAACCCCACATTGGGGTAGGGATTACTTAAAATCTTAAAAAAAAAAAAAAACTGTACGAACTACATATATTTTTTAAAAAAAGGTAGAAAACATACACTCCTTTCAATGTTCTCTCTATGCCAGTGTTTGTGGTGTCCATTTATGGTTTAACTTTCAATTTTCTTAACCAAAAGCTTAAACCTGGATATTTGTCAAGTTCTAGGCTATGTTAAGTACCTTTGTAGCTCATCTACAAATAAATCCTTTGCACACTTGTCACAAAACAAACACAATGAATATTAAAAGCATTTACATTTCTCAAAGTCATAAAGCCAAAACATTATGTTAAATTGATGAGCTATCAACTCATAAAAAAGACCGAACAACTTTTAGTGCGAACAACTTTTAGTGCGTAATTCTTTGCAATTAACAGTATACCTAGATTATACTTTGTCTAACCTCTTCAGAGGTTTGGATCCCTTGTTCTACAGGGTTATTTTTTTTTTCTACAGGGTTATTCTCAAAGGGAGGGTTGCCAACTGGTACCAAGTGGCATTTATTAGAAATGCAAATTTCCAAGGCCCGCACCAGACTTAATTAGAAAGGCTGGTTTTCTGGTGGAGCCCAGCAATCTCTTTTTAACTATTCCCCTTACCAATTCTAATGTCGGTTCACTTTTAAGAACCCTATGAGAGTTTAAACGGGGAACCTCTATCTCATAGTTAACAGTGGTATAATATAAATCCAAGAGCATGACCTATCATGGTAAATACACCAAGAATTTAAAAACCCTATTGTAGTCTCTCTTCCCCTTTATAAACCCCCAAATTTCTAATTATCTAACACATGTCTTTATACTACACCTAACAGTGCTGGCTCTCACCAATTCTCTAATTTGTATAAAACCATCGTCTTCTCTAACCCCAATGAGAATAAATATACATATGAAATATACATATAAATATACATATTAAATATGAGCAAATAATGCCCTTCAAAGACAATTATAAAGTTACTTCAAGATTAAATGTGCTAACATATTTGTTATGTAACTATAAAAACTGCTTTTAATAAAACTTTCCATATACTTTTCAGCCTTCTGGTAATACTGGAGTAGAAATCAGAAAATAGGTTAAGATGTCTAAGCCCCCTTATAAAACTGTTATTGATAACACTTATTTGCCTGATGAAACTAATAACAGGGGTGAGGGAAATGGGGATACAGTTCTCTCAACTCTTCAGCAAGATTCTTTCAGCTGCTACTCTCCAGGTAACATCTGGGATAATGATGACTTAACTATAATTTTAAATATTAGAGTATTTTGGATTTATTCCTTGCTTGTTCTTACAGCAATTCCACCTTAAAGTTGCATGCTAAGTGAAACTCACTAAAACCCTAACCACAAACAGAAGAAATGTTTAATTTCTCTACAGAAGGAATGGCAACCACCACCAAGCATTCATTCCAGTATAACGAGCATGGGAAACACAAAAGGTCACAGATTACAATTTAGTCATCCTAAAATCCATCCTCTTCAGCCAGATGAAAATGCTACTAAAGCCTACCTACCTGAAAACATCTCTAAAATTGTTTAATTCTGCGGTCAAATCTTTCCAGATGGATATTAACCCAAAGGAATGGTTTCCTTGGTACATGGTGATCTCAAGAAACCCATGATTTCTAACAAGTCAAGGCAAGAGAAGTTCCCTTCATTTCAATTGTTGTCAATTGTTATTATTCCTTACGTTTCTCATTTCCCAACATTATTAGGTTTCTGACCTAATCTAACTAATCACTGCCCTTACCTCATTCCTAGCAGCTTTGCAATGATAAACTTTGGTGCTAAGCTCACGTAATGTGTTTACATTCTTTCTAAAAAGTAATGCTTTTAATCCCTATTATAGTTTCTACATGGTGAGGGAACTGACAGGTGCCTCAACTATTCTGGTTTAAAGACCTTTTACCTTCTATCGGTTTCCCAAGGGATGAATTTATCCTGCAGTATCGGTTTAAACTTTAACGTTTCCTGTGAGAACACATTAAAATTAAATATCTATCTTCCACCAAATATTAAAAAAAACGGCGATTTCTTAAATGAATGGGATATTACTTTCAAACCTATGTAATTCATGTAAATTCAGCCAACGTTTTTACTAAGTTTCAGGGCTTCGCCAACAGGTACAAGATTTTAATTAAAAAAAAAAAATACGTAGCCCAGAAAATGTAGACCTACGTACTTTTTAGGTATTTTGGAGAAAAAAAATCAATGGCAGAATATCCCGAAAATCGAATTTTAAGGTCAGATCAGAATGTCAAATTAATAAGAACTGCCAATTCTCATAATTAAATATTTTTCCCAAAGGGCAATTTGGAAAATTTTCCAGTTCCCGCTAGTGACTACGGTTTAATTCGGTTCTCGGCAAGATTCAAATTCGGTACCGTCGGTACCTCCTATTCCAACAGCTATCGGTATTTAAAAAAAAAAAAAAAAAGAATAAGAAGAAAAAAAATCACTCGGAGAATGACCCACAGGTCAAACTGCCCTAGCAGCCCCGCTACCCATAGGATACGTTAAGGAGCCTGGCAACCGACACCCTGGGGCCTCTCGGTTTCTGTCTGAGGAAGATCCGAGTACCTACCTCAAAGCAAAGCTCCACTAACTTATATATCTCAAGAGATTTGTAACCTGCAGATAAAAAGTAAGCCAGCTTTAATTATCACGGTTAATATGTAAATGAGATCACAATTATTAAAAGAAAGCAAGCGAAGCAGAAGAGCGTGGGAAAGGGCCGCCGCGAGGCCCGCCGCCGCTCGGAGAGGCGCCCAGGAGGAAGTCCTCGGGAGACGTCAGGCCTATTGTTGTAACGCTCCCGCTCACGCCCCGCGGGGCGCCCCGGAACCCCGGCGCTCGCGGGGCCGTCTCCCCGGAGGAGGGGGGCCCTTCCCCTCCCCCCCCGCCCAATTTTTAAATTTCTCAGACGGCGTCAGCGCTACGTGAACTTCGACTGTACTCGCGAGCGTCTCGATCTTCCCTTTCTCATCTCGGAGGCCTCGTGGTCGGAGAAAATGAAAGGAAGCAGCCGTTAACATACCAAAAAAAAAAAAAAAAAAAAAACGAAAAACGAGAAAGACGTTTCCTGAGGCGATCGCGGGCCCTGAGGACAGCGGGGGGGAACCTGCGCCAGAGCCGAGGCCCTCGAGACGCTCGCTCTCAGGAAACCCAAACCCGGCGCAAGAAGAATAAACGGAGGCCTGCTCGCCCCGAGGGCAGTTCCCCTCGTCTCCGCTCCCACACCCCCTCGCGCTCGCCGAGGAGCCCACGCCTGCCCTGCTTCTGCCCCCTCCACTTACCAGGAGGGGGGAGGGAGAAGGGATTCGATTCTGAATCTCCCACTCCCGGGTTCTACGTGGAGAAGCCAAGTGCTGCTCGAGGGCGACGACGCGGCCCCGACCGCTCAGCCTTCGTCTCTTCACAAAATGGCCCCCGAGTCTCCTCGGCCGCCGAGGCGAAGGCCTAGCCCCGCCCCCCGCTCCCTAGAGCCCTGCTATTGGCTGCGACTTTTCTCGCTCCCGCTGCTGATTCGACATTGCTACCGCTCTTCACAGCTCTGCCCAATCACCACGCGGAGTAGGCTAGACTACGCAGGAGAATTTCCACATGCGTGAGAGGGGCTGGCTTGTGAATGGC
Source organism: Canis aureus (assembly GCF_053574225.1). Taxonomy (NCBI): domain Eukaryota; kingdom Metazoa; phylum Chordata; class Mammalia; order Carnivora; family Canidae; genus Canis; species Canis aureus. The sequence goes on from NC_135623.1 coordinate 24,898,031, forward strand.
TACGTTTCCTGTCACTTATCACCCGAGACGTGCTCATTGGCCACTGTCCCTGACGGAGCGCTGGGTGGAAACGCGCCTTTGTATCGCGCACCGCTTCACATCCGGGTCTCCGGGAGGCCTGATTGGCGGCCGTAGCGTCCTATCGCGGCTCCCGAACGCGCCCAGTGGAAGGCCCGCCCCTACCTCGGAATTCCCGCGGCGCGGGGGCGGGGATGGCTGCCCGGATTCCCGTTAGGTAGCGGCCTGGAAGGGCGGGCGCCGCCCGGGCCGCGAGGGAGGCGGACGCGCCCGCCGAGTCTTTCCCCCAGCGAGGGTGAAGGGGGGCCTTTCCTTGGGAAGGAAAGGGAGCCGCGAAGGCCGGGCGGCCGCTTCCCTGACCCCGCATCCCTCTCAGGTGTAGACGGCTGCGCGGCCAGCCCGCCCAGCCCGTCGCCCCCGCCGTCCCGGGAGGCTGCGGAAGCACGCGGCGGGCCCCGCGGCCGCACCGCCTTGTGTGCCCCCGCCCCGCCGGCTCTGCGGCAGCAGCGCGGTGCAAGTGCGCCCGCCTCCGCCTCCGCAGGCACCGGACGGCGGGGCTGCACGTGTGCGTTGCAGGGGCGAACGTGGAGGTGGACGCGGGAGGAGCCACGGCACAGCCCTCCGTCCCCCGTGAAACGGCAGGACGCGGTGGTGGCTGGCCTGACGCCCGTCCTCGGAGCCTGGAGCCGCGCTCTGCAACCACACGCGGCCCCGGGCGGCTGGGCTGGGCCCCGGGCCGGGCCTGACCTAGGAGGGTCAAGGACGAAAGCTGAGCTGGGGCGGGATCCGCTGTGGGCCCCGGGCGTGACCCCGAGGGCGGGCTCCCTGCGTGGAGCCTGCTGCTCTCTGCCTGGGTCTCTGCCTCTCTCTCTGTTTCTCATGAATAAATAAATAAAATATTTTTTAAAATGGACCAAGGGTGGCTCAGCAGTTGAGCATCTTCTTTAGGCCCAGGGTGTGACCCTGGAAACCCCAGATCGAGCCCCACATCCGGCTCCCTGCATGGAGGAGCCTGCTTCTCCCTCTGCCTGTGTCTCTGCCTCTGTGTGTGTCTCTCATGAATAAATAAATAAAATCTTAAAAAAAAACAAAAAAAAAACAAAAAAACGTTGGGAGCCCAGCACCGACTGGGCTTTCAGGCCTTGGCTGACAGCATATACACCCTTTCTGGTGAAGCAGAGTCTACAGGCCCGAACCCTGGTGACGAGGACCCCGTCCTGTACCTGGACGCTTGTTTCAACAGATCTCTGGGGAGCTGGACCTTTTACCTTTTTCAGTGGTATGCTTTTTTATACTGCTTGAATTTTTTTTTCCCGTATGAATGTATTGCTTTGAAGCTAACCTGTAAAGCAAAAACAAAAGCATGTAAAAAAAAGAAAAAAAAAGATATATACCAAAATAGAAATAGCGGTTCCCTCTTTGTGGAAGGATCACAGGATTTTGGGGGGATTTTATTTTTATTTTTTATTTTTTGTTGTTTTCTTGTGATTCTCTGTATTTTCCAAATTGTCACCTTTGAACAAGTCCTCAGAGGCAAAACATCCTCCCAGAGCTTAGAGCTTAATGCCTCACAGCTCAATAGCCACACTACATTGGAAACTCACAGCTCTATGGTTAATTTTACACTCACCTCTCCTCCTGGGTGGTAAGGCTTTAAAAAAATAAAATTATTACTGAAGTGTAGTTAACAGCGTTATATTAGTTTCAAATGCACAACCTAGTGATTCAATAGCTCAGTACATTAGACTATGCTCGCCACCCACGATAAGTGTAGTTACTGTACAACGTTATTATAATTATAGGCTGTATTCACTGTTATGCTTTTCAAATCTGTACCTTATTTCTTTTATAACTGGAAGTTTGTACTTCTTAATCCCTTTCACCATTTCCCCTATTCGGCCCACACCTCCCTCTCCAGCAACCACTGGTTCTCTGTCTTTATGAGTCTGTTTATTGTTTTATTTTTTAGATTCCACATATAAGTGAAATCATATGGTATTTGCCTTCTCTGATATATTTCACTTAGCATTATACTGTCTAGGCCCATCAGTGTTCTCATAAATGGCAAGATCTCATCATTTTTAATGGTTTAGAAATATTTCATTGTGTGTATATATACATACATATCATCTTTATTTATTAACGCTTAGGTTGCTTCCATTTTTTAGCCATTATAAATAATGCTGCAATAAACATAGGTGTGCATACATCTTTTCCAGTTACCATTCTCCTTTTCTCGCTTAAATACCCAGTCATTCAATCACTGGATCACACTGTTTTTCTATTTTTAATTTTTTAAGCTTCACACATACTGTTTTCTACAGTGATTGCCCCAAAAATTTACATTCCCCGCCCCCCCAACTTACATTCGTCCCCCATCAGTGCACAAGGGTTCCTTTCACTTCAAATTTCCACCAGCATTTCCTGATTTCTTGTATTTTTTCATTTTAGCCATTCTGACAGAAGTCAGGTGATATCTCATTGTGATTTTGATTTGTATGTCCCTGATGATTAGTGATGTTGGGCATCTTTTCATGTCTGTTGGCCATCTGTATGTCTTCGGAAAAATGTCTATTTAGGCCCTCTGCCCATTTCTAATTGGATTCTTTGTTTTTTTGGTGTTGAGCAATATTAAGTGTGTTCTTTTTTAAAGATTTGTATTTGTTTATTTGACGGAGAGAGCGAGAGGAATAAGAGCCCAAGTAGGCGGAGAGGCAGGCAGAGGAGAGGGAGGAACAGACTCCCCGCTGGGCGGGCTCCTCACACGGATCCTGGGTTCACACCCAGCCGGAAGGTAGCCACTTAACCAACTGAGCCACCCAGGCGCCCCAGGTTGCTGTTTCCTTTTGTTTATGGTTTCCTTTGCTGTGCAAAAGGTTTGTTGTTGTTGTTTTTTTTTTTCTTTTGGTGTAGTTCCAATAGTTTATTTTTGCTTTTATTTCCCTTGTCTGAGGAGACATTATCCATAACTATGTTGCTCAGGCTGATGTCCAAGAGATTACTGCCTGTATTTTCTTTTAGGAGTTTTATGGTTTAGGTCTCACATTTAGGTCATTAATCCAGTTTAATTTATTTTTAAGTAGAGCATACATAAGTGGTTCAGCTTCATTCTTTTGCATGTTTCTCCAATACCATTTACTGAAGAGACCGTCTTTTCTCCATTGTATATTCTTGCCTCCTTTGTCATAAATCAATCGACCATGTAAGTGTGGCATTATTGCTGGATTTTCTATTCTGTTCCATTTATCTATGCGTCTGTACCATATGTTTTCAATTGCTATAGCTTTGTAGTGTATCTTGAAATCTGAGATAATGATACCTCTAGTTTTGTTCTTCCTTTTTTTTTTTAAGATTTTATTTATTTATTCATGAGAGACAGAGAGAGGCAGAGACACAGGCAGAGGGAGAAGCAGGCTCCATGCAGGGAGCCCAACGTGGGACCTGATCCCGGGACCCCAGGATCACGCCCTGGGCCAAAGGCAGGCACCAAACCGTCAAGCCACCCAGGGATCCCCAATAGTTGACATTCTTATCTTGTTCCTAATCTTAGAGGAAAAAGTTTTTCAGCATCGTTGATGTTAACTGCAGTTTTGTCAGTTAAATAGTATTATTTTCAGGTGTGCTCCCTCTAAATCGACATTGTTGAGAGTTTTATCATGTATGGATGTTTGTTGAATTTTCCAAATACTTTTTGGGCATTTTTTTGAGATGACATACTGTTTTTGTTCTTCACTTTGTTATTGTGATGTATCATCACGTTGATTGATTTGTGATTTTTTTTAAAGATGTATTTATTTATTTTAGAGAATGAAAGGGAGCACATTCACACACATGTACATAGTGGGGAAGGGACAGAGGCAGAGGGAGAGAGAAACTTAAACACATTCTAGATCTCATCACCCTGAAATCCAAAGTCAGACACTTAACTGAGTGTGCCACCCAGGGACCCTCGATTTGTGGATATTGAACTTCCTTGTGTCCTGGAGTAAATCCCACTTGATTGTGGTGAATAGTTTTTTTAAATGTATTGTTGAATTTGGTTTGCTAATATTTTGTGGATAACTTTGCGTCTGTGTTCATCAGGGATATTGACCTGTAATTTTTTTCTTTTGTGGCATCTTTCTCTGGTTTTGGTTTCAGGCTAATGCTGACCTCATAGAACGAATTTAGATGTTTTCCTTTCCTTTTCTTTTCTTTTCTTTCTTTCTTTCTTTTTTTTTTTTTTTTTTGAAAAGTTTTAGAAGAATAGTCATTAACTCTTCTTTAAATGTTTGGTAGAGGGCAGCCCAGGTGACTCAGCAGTTTGGCGCAGCCTGAGGCCTGAGGCCTGATCCTGGAGACCCCACTGTCAGGCTCCCTGCGTGGAGCCTGCTTCTCCCTCTACCTGTGTCTCTGCCTCTCTGTGTGTCTCTCATGAATAAATAAATAAAATCTTTTCAAAATCTTAAAAATAAATGTTTGGAAGGGTTTACCTGTTGACACCATCTGGTCCTGGACTTTTGTTTTTGGGGAGGGTTTTGACTACTGATTCAGTTTCATTACTTGATAATCAGTGTGTTCAGATTTTCTATTTTTTCCTGATTTAGTTTTGCAAAATTATATGTTTCAAGAAATTTATCCATTTCTTCTAGGTTGTGTAGTTTTTCACATACTAGTTTTTGTAGTAGTTGCTTGTAATCCTTTGTAGTTCTGTGGTGTCAGTTGTTGCTTCTATTTCATTTTTGATTTTATTTGAGTCCTCCTTTTTTTTCTTGATGAGTCCGGCTAAGTGTTCATCAATTTTGCTTATCTTTTCAAAGAACCAGCTATTGGTTTCATGGATTTTTTTTTTTCAATCTCTAGTTTATTTATTTCCACCTTGATCTTACTATTTCCTTCCTTTTACTAACTCTGGGCTTTATTTGGTTTTGAATGGTAAGTTTTTTGATTGCAGAGTTTAATTCTTATTGCTCTCCATATTCCCTTTGCTTATGGATATCCCAGGGCCTTACACAGACAGTACTAATCAGTAACTTTTTTTTTTTTTAATAATTTTATTTTAAATTGAGTAGTAATGATAGGCACGCAGCGTGAGAGAGAGAGAGGCAGAGACACAGGCAGAGGGAGAAGCAGGCTCCATGCACCGGGAGCCCGACGTGGGATTCGATCCCGGGTCTCCAGGATCGCGCCCTGGTCCAAAGGCAGGCGCCAAACCGCTGCACCACCCAGGGATCCCCTAATCAGTAACTTTTATTTATCAGGAGAAATTGGTATTTTTCTCAGGACACATAAGTAGACTGCCCTTACTTTCTTGTATATTTTATACAGCACTTAGTCAGAGGGACCAGAGACTGTGAAGCTTGGTTGACCTGTAATTCATGTAACTACTGATTTAAGTAAACAGAAATAATCACTATTTAAAAAGAGTCAACAGGACTCAAATGGAATCATCTGTGCGGAGCCCGCACTACCAAACTGAAACTTAATACTTAACCTAATTGCAGTTTCATTCTCCCCCAGGAGTGTAATCTTAACCAGTCAGTCTGAAATTTCCTGATGAGCACCAGTGAGGTAATCCGCCTAATAGACCCTTCCTCTAAAGGAAGGTGACCTTGCCTGAAATAATCCTCCCCCCTCCCATGTATGTCTTCTTTATCTCCTCTGCCTTTAAAAATCTTTCCTTCCTATAACTCTTGGAGTTCCTTTCTATTTGCTAGACAGGATGTTGCCTGATTCATGAATCACTGAATGAAGGCAATTACATCTTGAAATTTACTCAATTGAATTTTGTTTTTTAACAACACTAACATGTTTTATTACTCATTTTTCTCATAGAATAAAAAAATCTATAAACTGTTAATGAAACCTACTTCTTTTCTTTCTTTTTTTTTTAAGTTTTTATTTACTTATTCATGAGAGAGAGACCCAGGCAGAGGGAGAAGCAGCAGGCTCCCTGCGGGGAGCCCCATGTGGGACTCGATCCCAGATCCCAGGGTCACATCCTGGGCTGAACGCAGGTGCTCCACTGCTGAGCCACCCGGGCGTCCCCTACTTATTTTCATTTTACCAGAAATCTGTTTCGCTACATGATCTTTGTCATGACCTACTTATTAACCAGAGCTGTATTCGATGCAGGAGAAGTACTTAGGAGACTATTTATGTTTTCAGGGAGTTCATACCTTAGCTGGGTGGGGTGGAAGTGAAAGACACGGGAAGAATTAACAAGTCCCTCTGTCAAATAATTTAGAATTTACTAAGAATGGGAAAACAAGTAAAAAAAAAAAAATAGCATACTTCAAGGCAGAATGCTAAGCACCATATTGGTGACAAATATTTGAGATTCTGGTTTTAAGGCTTTGTAAGCCTCTGTGGGGGAGATGGAAAGTAGGAAGTGCCCTAGATCTCTTCTGCTTACTCTAAACACCTTACAGTTCTAAAGTTGAACGCTTCTCCTGAGTGCTTGTATAGGATAGAAGGCGGCTGAGTACCTGCCTTTGGCTCAGAGCCAGATCCCAGGTTCAGGAGGGAGACCTGCATGGGGTCCCCACGGGGAGCCTGCTTCCCCCTCTGCCTGTGTCCCTGCCTCTCTCTCTGTGTCTCTCATGAATAAATAAATAAATAAATAAATAAATAAATAAATAAATAAATAAAATCTTTTTTAAAAAGATAGAGAAACAGAACAAAACTGAACTTTTGTTTTTAATTCAAGACGTAATTCTCTAGGGGTGCCAGGGTGGCTCAATCAGTTAAGCATCTGCCTTTGGCTCAGGTCATGATCCAGGATTCTGGGATTGAGCCCCATGCTGGGCTTCCTGCTCAGCAGGGAGCCTGCTTTTTCCTCTCTCTGACCCTCCCCTCTGCTCATGGCCTCTCTCTCTCTTTCTCAAATAAATAAATAAATCTCTTCTTTTTAATGAGATTATACTAGTCAATTGTCATTGCCTCTCTTCCTCTGTATCATCCCATTGTCCAGGGATGTCCTACTGGAGAGTGAAGAGGTGGTCTCTGATGAATCCAGACAAAGCACTTAATTTAATCTTCACAGAGCTCTCTGATTTACCCAACAGTACTTTATAATTTTTTTTTTTAAGATTTTGTTTATTTATTCATGAGACACACACACACACACACACACACACACACAGGCAGAGAGAGAAGCAGGCTCCTTGCAGGGTGCCCGACGTGGGAGTCCATCCCAGGACCCCGGGATCACGCCCTCAGCCCAAGGCAGACGCTCAACCACTGAGCCACCCAGGCATCCCTTTATGATTTTTTACAGTAATTTTCCAAATGTTTGCAATCTATCTTACTTTTTTTTTTTTTAAGATTATTTATTTGAGAGAGAGTAGAGAGCGAGAGCTCAAATGCCCACAAGCCAGGGGAGGGGCAGAGGGAGACAGAGAAGCAGACTCCTTGCTGAGCGGGGAGCCCAACTGAGCCCTGGCTCAATCCCAGGCCTCCAGGACCCTGAACTGAGCCCGAGGCCGACGCCTAACTAGTAGAGCCATCCAAGCGCCCTGCAGTCTTTCACAGGCAATTTTATTCTGTCTGAAAAACAACATGACAAAGATATTGCACATCATTTTCAAGACCCTTCCTCTTTACTGCATTCTGTTTCTCCCACACTGAGTCTGTCCCCCAAGCTGATTCTGCAAATTACTGCCATGGTAATCATCTGAAAGTATTCACTTTTTTTGTATAACTCCCACACTAAAATCCTATAATAGTTCTCTATTGCAGCCCTGCATTTTCATTGTTTCATTCACAGCTCGTCGGTGACTTGCCTCGCCTTACCTATCAATATTGTCCCCTCCACAAAACCCTGCCTAGGCAAACCTGCCATCCTTGGGCTGCAACAGGCTACATTGCCATTCTCTTTCCCCACAGTCCAACTATTCTTTAAAACCCAACTCAAGTCCCAGTTAATGCTTCTAAAGAATATAGATGATTCATTCAACTGCTTATTCAATCAACCAATACTCCATGTGTTTTTTTTAAGTGTTTTCTAGGGGATCCCTGGGTGGCTCAGTTAGTGCTTGGCTTTGGCCCAGGGTGTGATCCTGGAGGCCCAGGATCGAGCCCCGCATCGGGCTCCCTGCATGGAGCCTGCTTCTCCCTCTCTCTCTCTCTCTCTCCCCCTCTCAACTCTCTGTGTCTCATGAATAAATAAATAAATAAAATTTTTAAGAAAATGTTTTCTATATTCAAGGTATTGGCCTAAGCACTACAAAACTAGATAAAACATAGTTCCAGTCCGCAAGTGTTGTACCTCTTCTCACTCTCATTTCATAGTTATTATTTACCCTATCATGATATTATTTACCCTATCACGAGGTAACACTGTTTTGTTCTATAATCCTTTTATTTACAGACCTGTTTTGTACTTGATGTATGTGTGTGAAACACAAAATTTAATAGGTTGATAGTTTGACTCACTACCTGACATGGCATTTCGTTATACCTATTTGTGTTTTCATTCCAAAAGACTCTGGCAATGGGTAAAATCATACTAGGGAAATTTGGAATATAGACTTCAGTAAATAGATTATTGATGACCTGACTTCTAGAGTACAGATTCTACAAAAAAGACTTTATACACTGCTAGTAAAATTATTGGTCCCTTTGGTTGGATACATACCTTCTTAAGCTTCCAGTATTTTCCCCCCTCATTATTTTAAAGCTTTCGATATGGAAATAAGCTGACTTCCTTTTTCTAATAATATGTGATTTTTGTAAAAATTTTAAATACAGAGAAAGTGGAAGTTTCTAGGTGTCCTTTAAATCTTTTTAAAAATATTTTATTATTTGAGGGCAGCCTGGGTGGCTCAGCGGTTTAGCGCCGCCTTCAGCCCAGTGCCTGATCCTGGAGACCCGGGATCGAGTCCCACGTGGGGCTTCCTGCATGGAGCCTGCTTCTCCCTCTACCTGTGTCTCTGCCTCTCTCTCTCTGCGTCTCTCGTGAATAAATAAATAAAATCTTTTAAAAAAATTATTATTTGAGAAAGAGAGAGAGAGAGCCCACATGAGCGGGTAGAGGGACAAAGGGAGAAGCAGACTCCCCACTGAAGAGAAGCTCCCAGGACCCAGGATCATGACCTGAGCCAAAGGCAGATGCCTAACCACCCCAGCCACCCAGATGCCCCTCATCTCTTTTTCTTGAAAATCAAAACCCCAAGCTTAAAATTTAAAAAATAATCACAATATGTTTATCCATAAAGCTTGAAAAAGTTAGAGATTAAGGAAATTATGACATCTACTTAGTGGTTTTGAAATTGACTAGTATTTTACTTATTAATATTACTGGCCACTTTCAGATTAAAAAAATAAAAATAATAGATAATTTTTGTTGAGCAGTTACCTTGTGCCAAGCACTTTTCTAAGTGTTTTACACAAATTAGTTCATTTGGTGATTTTTATTATCCCCATTTTAAAGATGAGGAAACTAAGCCACAGAGAGCTTAGGTAATTTGCCTAAAGTGACACAAGTTTTCTTGTTTTGTTTTGTTTTTTAGATTTTGTTTATTTATTCATGAAAGATATGGAGAGAGAGAGGCAGAGACACAGGCAGAGGGAGAAGCAGGCTCCATTCAGGAAGCCCCACGTGGGACTCGATCCCGGGTCTCCAGGATCACGCCCTGGGCTGAAAGTAGCCACTTAACCACTGAGCCACCCAGGGGTCCCATTGATGGAGCTAAGATTCTTTTTTATTTTTTTAAGATTGTATTTATTTATTTATTTATTTGAGCGGGAGAGAGAGAGAGAAAGGGCACACAGTGGGAGAGTCAGGGGGAGAAACAGACTCCCTGCTGAGCAGAGAGCCCTATGTGGGGCTCGACCCCAGGGCCCTTAGATCATGACATGAGCCTAAGGCAGATGCTCAACCAGCAGCCACCCAGGCGCCCTCATGGAGCTAAGATTCTGATGCTAGAAAGTGTGATTCTAGAGCATGTGCATATAACCATTGTACAGTTATTAATAGTTTGCCGAGATGGAAGATCTGATCCATTTATTCAACACGTTTATGAATTACATGCTACGTAATAAACACTGTGCCAAGTATTACGTCAGGTCGTAAACACAGGAGTAAACAAATAGTTGTGGTCCCTGACCGTCAGAATAGTCAAGTATTAAATGAATAATTAAGTAGAGTAAATTATATTAAGTGCTACTAAAGATAAGTATGGGATGCTACAGTACCTATATAATATACACCCTTGGGGATCCCTGGGTGGCGCAGCGGTTTAACGCCTGCCTTGGCCCAGGGCGCGATCCTGGAGACCTGGGATCGAATCCCACGTCGGGCTCCCGGTGCATGGAGCCTGCTTCTCCCTCTGCCTGTGTCTCTGCCTCTCTCTCTCTCTCACTGTGTGCCTATCATAAATAAATAAAAATTTAAAAAATAATATACACCCTTAAGCCCCTTCAAGTATATTGTGAAAATAAATGACTTAATTTTTAAGAATTCAGGAAAGAAAGCTTTCTGTTTCTTATTTCTTCAGTTTCTTTTCCCTCTTTCCTACTAAATGTTTCTCCATCTTTTCCTTTGTCTTCTTTGCTCCTCTTCCAATTTTCATCCCATCAATGACCTAAATCTGGTGTCTTCTAGGTTAAGCCTTCTTTAACACACTTGCCATCTGTTCTCCTTCTGGCTCTGAAGCACAAGATTTTATCCTCTGGTAATTTTTCATTAGGCTAATCTTTATACAGCTTACAGAGTGCTTTCAGTTGATAAGGCTTACATTTCATCATTAGTATTTATTTTACTATTATGGTAGAAATTGCCCTTTTAAGCACACATCTAAATGTTATGAAAATACTATGTGAACTGGCCCAGATTGTTTCAAATATGAAATTATGTTTTTACGTAGTAATTATCTTTCATATGACTGACCACTATAAAGTTTATCCAGGGATTTTTTTTTAAGATGTTATTTATTTATTCATGAGAGACACAGAGAGAGGTAGAGACACAGGCAGAGGGAGAAGCAGGCTCCATGTAGGGAGCCGGATGCGGTACTTGATCCCAGGACCCCGGGGTCACACCCTGGGCTGAAGGCAGGTGCTAAACCACTGAGCCACTCAAGCGTCCTTAAGGATTTTTTTTAAAAACACAATTTGAGAGACCTCTCTTCACGTCTGAGGAACATTTCCGATAGAATGATTTTTATCTTTTATTACCACCTATTCTACAACTCCACTCCCAGAATACTGCCTTTTTGTCATTTCAATTTATATCCAGATACTGAAAATTCAGAGCATACTCCCCTGCTCACTTCATTGCTAAAGAACCCTGACTACTGTTCCCTTCTTTTTTTTTTTTTTTAAGATTTTTTAAAAAGTTTATTTATTTATTTGACACAGAGAGCATGTGCAAAAGTAGGGGAAGCAGTCTTCTTGCTGAGCAGGGCGCCTAATGTGGGGGCTCAGTCCTAGGACCCTGGGATTGTGACCTGAGCAGAAGGCAGACACTTAACCAACTGAGCTACACAGGCACCCCACTACTGTTCCCTTTTAAGTAGTGGTGAAAATAGAATAGGAGGAGTTTAAAAATGGTAGATTTGGGGACTGAAAAGAAATGCTGAATTGGAGATAATATCACAAAGAAAGGTAGCATGCATTTGAATTGGCCAATTTTGAGCAATGGAGGACAGATCATTTAAATTCCTTTCCTTTTTAAAAAGAATTTTATTTATTTTAATTCTAGTGTAGCTAACATACAGTGTTATATTAGTTTCAGATGTGCAACTAGTGATTCAACTGTTCCACATCTTAGTGCTCATCAAGATAAATATACACTTAATCCCCATCACCTATTTCATCCATCCCCTCATCCATCTCCCCTCTGGTAACCATCCATTTGTTCTCTATAGTTAAGAGTCTGTTTTTTGGTTTGTCTTTTTTTCCCCCCTTTGTTTGCTGTTTTGTTTCTTAAATCCCACATATGAGAGAAATCATATGGTATTTGTCTTTCTAAAATACTTTTTTAGCTAGAGAGAGACCCAGAGACACAGGCTCCATGCAGGGAGCCTGACGTAGAACTCGATCCTGGGTCTCCAGGATCACACCCTGGGCTGAAGGCGGCGCTAAGCCGCTAAGCCACCAGGGCTGCCCCGTCTTTCTAAAATACTTAAGAATAAACTTAACCAAAGAGGTGAAATAACCTGTACTCTGAAAGCTATAAAACACTGACGAAAGAAATTGAAGACAACACAAAGAAATGGAAAGACATTCCATGCTCATGGATTAGAAGAACAAATATTGTTAAAATGTATACAACTCAAAGCAATGTACAGATTTAAAGCAACCTCTACTAAAATACCACCAGAATTATTCACAGAACTAGATTTTAGATCCTAAAATTTGTATGGAACCACAAAAGACCCCAAATAGGAATAATGGTCTTGAAAAAAAACAACAAATCTGGTGATATCACAATTTTAGACTTCAAGTTTATTACAAAGCTGTAGTATTCAAAACAGTATGGTACTGGCACAAAATTAGACACATAGAACAATGGAACAGAACAGCCCAGAATTAAACCCACAATTATATGGCCAATCAATTTTTGACAAAGGAGGCAAGAATATACAATAGGAAAAGACAGTCTCGTCAACATATGTGTTGGGAAAACTGAACAGCTACATGCAAAAGAATGAAACTGGACCGCTTTCTTACACTATACACAAAAATAAACTCAAAATGGATGAAAGACCTAAATGTGACACCTAAAATCATAAAAATCCTAGAGGAGGGATCCCTGGGTGGCACAGCGGATTGGCGCCTGCCTTTGGCCCAGGGCACGATCCTGGAGACCCGGGATCGAATCCCACGTCGGGCTCCCGGTGCATGGAGCCTGCTTCTCCCTCTGCCTATGTCTCTGCCTCTCTCTCTCTCTCTCTCTCTCTCTGTGTGTGACTATCATAAATAAATAAAAATTTTTAAAAAATCCTAGAGGAAAACACAGGCAGCAATCTCTTTGATATTGGCCCTAGCAACTTCTTTCTAGATATGTCTCGTGGGACAAGGGAAACAAAAGCAAAAATAAACCATTGAGACTACATTAGAATATAACTGAAGGCCTAGATTTCTCTAATGACCAATGGCACAAAGTCGGCCTTTTGGCCAGTCTTCTCTGTTGGAGGCATTGAAAAGTCCACAGGATCCTTCCCAGTCTGTGCTCTAAATTTCATCTCTCTTCTGGAAAGAAGAAGGACATCATTGCAAGAGGAGGAAACCAAACAATGCCTATACCTGGCATTCTGTGTCACCCATGTGGCCAGAGATTACACACGCAGGAAGAAGGCAATCAAGGCATGGAATAAGGAAAAAAAAAAAAAAGACATGGAATAAGGGGGCAGCCCGGGTGGCTCAACGGTTTAGTGCCGCCTTCAGTCCAGGGCATGATCTTGGAGACTGGGATCGAGTCCCACCTGGGGCTCCCTGCATGGAACCTGCTTCTCCCTCTGCCTGTGTCTCTGCCTCTCTCTCTCTCTCTGTCTCTCTCTCTCTCTCATGAATAAATAAATAAAATATTTTTTAAAAAAAGGACATGGAATAAGGGAATCTGAGAGAGAAGCACATGTCAAAATCCAAGGCCTGAAAAATCATTTTATAATTAAAGAAAAATAACACTGTGAAAAAAAAAAAAAAAAACACAAGCAAAGGAAACAAGCAACAACTCTAAAAGGCAACTGACAGAATGGGAGAAAATATTTGCAAATGACATATCCAGTACAGGGTTAGTATCCAAAATGTAGAAACAACACATACAACTCCACACCAAAAAAACCAATCTTATTTATTTATTTATTTATTTATTTAAATTTATTTATTTATGAGCAACATAGAAAGAGAGAGAGGCAGAGGGAGAAGCAGGCTCCATGTAGGGTGCCTGATGTGAGACCTGATGCTCTTGGCCAATGACACTCAACTGCTGAGCCATCTAGGCCTCCAAGTTTCCAAATTTAAATTTAAAGTTCATTTGTTTGTTAAAGTAATCTCTATAACTAATGTGGGGCTTGAACTCAAGATCCCAAGATCAAGAGTCGCACGCTCTTCTGACTGAGTCAGCTAGACACCCCTCAAATTTAGATTTAAAGTAAATGAACCTAAAACAGATTTATGGTGATGTCTGCATTAGCTAGTGAAGTTACTTAAAAAGAAAAAATTATTTTACACCTGAAATGGCCATGTGTAAAATATACTCAATAAAACTGTTTTTTGAAACTGGAAGGAAAAAAAGGAAATAACATTAAAAATTTAGTCACATTATGGGCAGCCTGCCTCTCTCTGTGTGTGTGTTTCTCATGAATAAATAAATACAATCTTAAAAAAAAATTTTAGTCACATTATCTGCATTTCAGGTACCATAAACACCCGTGGCTAGTGAGTACCATTTTGAACAGCATAGGTCTAGTTCATAAATTTTTTCCATGCTGTTATAAAATAATTTCTTAAATCTGTTTCAAAATACTTACAACAGATATATATATAACATATATCATATATGTTATATATATATATATATATATATATATATTAGCCAAAGTAGAAAGCACGCAAAAATTTAGTATCTTAACATATCATAGACTCTTAAAAGAAATATATAATGGAGGAATAGGAGAAATAAGCTTCCAGTTATTTATTTTTTTAATTTTTATTTACTTATGATAGTCACAGAGAGAGAGAGAGAGAGAGGCAGAGACACAGGCAGAGGGAGAAGCAGGCTCCATGCACCGGGAGCCCGACGTGGGATTCGATCCCGGGTCTCCAGGATCGCGCCCTGGGCCAAAGGCAGGCGCTAAACCACTGCGCCACCCAGGGATCCCTGGCTTCCAGTTATGGAATGAATAAGTCACAGGAATAGAAGGTACAGCGTAGGGAATGTAGTCAATGGTAGTGTAATGACCTTGCATGATGACAGATGAGAGCTATAATTGTGAACATAGCATAAGGTATAGAGATGTTAAATCACTATTGTACACATGAAACTAATGTAATATTGTATGTCTCTAGACTCAAAAATATCTTTGAAAAGGAAATATATACAGTGATAATATTTTTTAAAGTTCAAGTTAAAGGGCAGAGAAATGCAGACTAAAAGCAGTGAATTCATATTTTCACTTATGAAGCAGATTTTTTTTTTAAAAAGATGTTTCTAATATTAAGAGAAGAAATGGGGCAGCCCAGGTGGCTCAGCGGTTTAGTGCCGCCTTCAGCCCAGGGCCTGATCCTGGAGACCCGGAATCAAGTCCCACTTCGGGCTCCCTGCCTGGAGCCTGCTCCTCCCTCTGCCTGTGTCTCTGCCTCTCTCTGTGTCTCTCATGAATAAATAAATAAAATCTTTAAAAAAAAAAAAAAGAGAGAGAAGAAATGGATCCTACTGATAAGCATGTAAACTGGTATGATCTTCCTGAAAGTTGGCTGGACAATTTGAAAATAAGTACCAAATACATTAAAAGGGACGCCTGGGTGGCTCAGTGGTTGAGCACCTGCCTTTGGCTCAGGGCGTGATCCTGGGGTCCTGGGATCAAGTCCCACATCGTGCTCCCTGTGGGGAGCCTACTTTTCCCTCTGCCTCTCTCTCTGTGTCTCTGATGAATAAATAAATAAAATCTTTTTTTTAAGACCTTAAAAATAGGCATTCTCTTTAACTTAATTCTAATTTTATCAGTTCATCATAGAAAAATAACTATGGATTATGCAAGGTTTTATCTGTGGGAATTTTTAATGCAATCTGGTTATAATGACAAAAAATAAAAATGATTAAATAAGTTATGTATTTATAGAAATATTAAGCAGCCTTTTACAATTATGTAGTAGAATACTTAATACTTATAAAGGTCTATTACTCTTTACATATTGGTATGGAGAAATAATGACTTTTTAAAAATAAAAGGTGATAAATTATCTAGAATAGTCAAACCTAAAGAGACAAAGTAGAGGCGTGGTTGCCAAGGACTGGGGGGAGAGGGAAATGGGGAATTGTTTAATGGGTAATGAGGTTCAGTTTTGCAAGATGGAAAAGTTCTGGAGATTGGGTTACAACAGTGTAAATATACTGTTAAAGCAGGCCCATAATGGAGCCACTTATGATTAGCACCATGTCACTAAACTTGAGATTTGACTTAATTACAGTTTTGGCTTTCCCAGAAATGGAATCTTTTTTTTTTTTTTAATCCATGAGAGACACACAAAGAGAAGCAGAGACACAGGCAGAGGGAGAAGCAGGTTCTATGCAGGGAGCCCAATGCAGGACTCGATCCCAGGATCCTGGGGTCACACCCTGAGCCAAAGGCAGACACTCAACCACGAAGCCACCCAGGTGCTCCTCAGAAATGGAATCGTAAACCAATCAGGAATCCTCTAATTAGCACTAGTTAGTTAATTGGCCTAGTAGATCCCTGCCGTCCCTGGTAGGAAAGTGACCTTAAAATAACCAACCACCTTTTTTTGTCTAGAATAACTTCCTCATTCCTGCTTTCTCCTGCCTATAATAAGTCTTTCGTTTTGTACAGTTTCTTGGAACTCCTTTCTGTCCTTGAGATGGGATGCAGCTTTGGGTGCCTGGGTGGTTCAATCAGTTACGTGTCTGACTCCTGATCCCAGCTCAGGTCTTGAACTCAGGGTCATGAATTCAAGCCCCACGTTGGGCTCTATGCTGGGCATGGATGCCACTTAAAACAACAACAACAACAACAAAAACAAGCAAAAAGATTGGATGTGGCCTGATTAGTGACTTGTTGAAAAAAGCCAATCAGGTCTTGATAAGTTACTCAGTTGAGTTTTGTGGTTTTTTTTTTTTTTTTTGAGTTTTGTGTTTTAACAATACTTAATGTTACTGAACTGTATACCTAAAAATGGTTAAGATAATAAATTTTATGTTATGTGTATTTTACTACAATTAGAACTTTTAATATTAAAAAGTGAAATAAATGATCCTATTTTTATTTTAAATTTTATATATACTTCTATGCATACACAAACCAAAATGATAGCATTACAGCTATCTCTGTGTGATAGGATTACTAGTATATTTCATCTTATTTTTCTGTTCATGTCTACCATGAACATGTATTATTCTTGTAATCAGAAAAATGCTATTATATTTCCCAATTCCTTTGTGATCACTGAGATTCCTTTAACATGGAACAAGGCCTTACATTCCACATTTAAAAGTACGTTAAGCCAGGGTGCTTGGGTGGCTCAGCCATTAAGCATCTAACTTTGGCTCAGGTCATGATCTCAGGGTCCTGGGATGGAGCCCAGGGTCAGGCTCCCCACTCAGCAGGGAGTCTGCTTGTCTCTCTGCCCCTCCTCTCTCACCCCCCTCCCAAATAAATAAAATCCTAAAAGAAAAAAAAAAGTACATTAAGCCTAGTGAAAAGAATATCAAATGGTTTAAATTCAACCTAAGATGTAATGAGGATATCAAGGGGCAGGAAGAAACGTTTAAAAAATTAACAAAAATCAGAGATACAGAAAAGAGAGAGCAAGATCACCAAACACAAACTTGATCTACTTCAAAATTTTGCCCAGCACTATCTCCGGTTAGATCCATCCAAAAAAAGGAGAGAAGACCTAAGATTTCTTGTGAAATAGCTTGAGCAAGAAGTGATCTTAGGTGCAGAAAAGGCCTCTGTCACTTAAACCTGGGAAAACATTGTGTTGATTTTCTTATACTGGAAAATTTATGTGTTCTAGGTCATTTCTATACTTCCTATTTGTCTCCCTCATTTTAATTTAATTTAATTTTATTAATTATTTCATAGGATATAGGGGAAGTCACATGAAGCCTATTAAACATGTGGTCACCCTCTTGGGAATCCCTGCACTTCATGACAGTAATCAGAATGGAATTTCCCAATGCACACCCTGAGTATGCATTAAAGGGACAATTTCATATGACAGTTGAGACCATCTGCCACTTTATAGATGGCATGAATGCAGTGAACACCCATGCAGAATTTTTAAGAACATCTAATTTTCAAATATCAAGTTCTGCTGTTGCATAATTATAGCCCAGTATTTGGTTTGGAAACTGTGGTCACAGTGAATTGGGAGATATACATTCTTTTACTTTCTGACATGTGGATTGCCTCCTCAATTCTACCAGTGAAACAGGGTCTGTGTCTTCAAAGAGATCTTATGGCTCAAATCTCCCACTGTTGCCCCTCAAGAAGAGATTTAAGGATCATTCTCCCAATACCAACAAATTTCTATTAATCTCAAATCAAATAAATGTTTTCAGCTTTGATTTTAGTTGAGAAACTGGTATATTAAGGAATCTTTTGCTGCACTTTCTTCAACTGCAACATGCATGGAAGAAAAGCACAGCCTTCAGGGTCTGATCTACAAAGAGTTAATATCTTAAGAGCTAAACAGAACTGTATTAATTCCTCTTTTAACGAGCCAGGAGGACAAGAGGATTCTACAGGACCAGAGGACACCAGAACAGTCAGGAAAGAATTAGAGTGAGCTCTCTGGAGGAAACAAGAACTGTAAGTTTATATGTGACACACATAGTCCCCCACTTCTTTCCCTGTTTTGAGAAGAGTGAAATAAGTTTATTAATTTTGTATTGTGTTGCCTGTCTCCCTGGCATCCAGGCAACACATCCCTAGGTCATCTTTGATACTGTCACTCTCTTGACTCCATTCCATTTTTAACTAGTTGCCAAGGCTTTTCATTCTTCTTCCCCAGTGTCTTTGTGATCCATTCAGCTCTTCCATTTTTCATCCTTCCTCATTCAAGGCCACTTGCCTGAACCACAGCAATATCCTTACATTCCTCCTGTCAGTCTCTCTCACTCACTAACGTCAGATAAATCTTCCTGAAGCTCTTCCTTAGCTCTAACTCTAAAGCTCTTGTGCTCAAAATATGTCATCGCTGCCAATTATCTGCAGAATGAATAAGACTCTTCTGACTTACATGCAAGGTCTTTAAAAATATGCCTCCTTTCACTTAAATTCCTACAACTCTCTTTCTCAAACTCAGCATGCCTGCCTGCTACTGTCCAGGACCACCCTGCCCTTCGCACACCCCTGACTACATCCAACCGGGCCTCTCTGTGGAATACTCTGTCTCCACCTGCCAATATCCCTGCCAGGCTTCAACAGTTGCCCCTCCATTAAGCTTTATCTGGTCTTTCAATTGAATGTGAATCTCAGTCTTCCTTTACACTCTTATTTTGCTTTGTTTTTCTCTGACTTTTTTTACCTTACAGTTAAGAATGTGTTTTTCTCGTTTCCTTTCTTAATTATTCACCTCCTAAGAGCAATTTTTTTTCATCCTGTAGCAACTGCACAAAATGGGCACACAGTAATACTTGTTAAATTAGGTTCAATCCAAATTCCAGGATTCCTGTCAGCTTTTCTAAACGTTCATACAACTCATGCTACAATTACAGAGCCTGCACTCTTCTCCACAGCCTCTCTTTCTCTCTATTCCAAGTTTCTCAATACTATGTCTCTCATTTGCTTCTATCCTCTTACATAAGGTCAGCTCCTCCTGGTTCTCTTGCTTACTATAAGAATATTTTTTTAAAGGTCTGTTCATAATTTGTCCCTTCCTGCCCCCAGGCCTTCAACTCAAAGTAGCCCACTGTAGCTCCCCTCTCAGGAACTTGACTCTTTTGGGGGCCTTCAAAAAATTTCTTGTACAGTGGGAAGACTTAAATTCCCAATCCATATTCATTTTGAAATAGCTAAAACCCTATTTCTATATTTTGTCATGCAGGCCCACTTAATCCATTAATTTTTAATTGAGGGAAATATTTTTGCAGCATCATTTCCTGTGCACTACTGATATGCTACTGGCATTCCTTTGAACAGATTTTTCACCTGATTTTTGGATTTTTTTAATTCCTCCTCTCTCCTACTCAAATCAGTGACACCCCTATGGCTTTTGTGTTCTTGGATATAGAGGAAAACTAAAAAAAACTTTGTAAAATCATTAAAAGCAATTCCAAAAAATGAAAATACTTTCTGCTACAATCCAACGTCATAATAATGCATCGGCTAAAAATTATTATACATTTGCAGGTACCAGGCACTGTGTTAAGCAGTCTATATACAAAGATATCCTCAAAAGAGCTTATGGACCAAAAAAAAAAAAAAAAAAAAGAGCTTATGGACTAGTGAGGAGACACGTGATATGTGAGTATTATAGAGAACTGACTCATATATTTTTTCAAAGATTTATTTATTTGTTCATTAGGACACACACACACACACACAGAGGCAGAGACACAGGCAGAGGGAGAAGCAGGCTCCTTATTGGAGCCTAACGCGGGACTTGATCCCCGATCCAGGGATCTCAACCTGAGCCGAAGGCAGCTGCCCAACCACTGAGCCACCCAGGCATCCCGAGAACTGACTCATATTAACCCAACACACAAGAAAATCATGTATGGCATAATTTAAATCAATAACTTATACAGATAAATACAGTGTAAACTTATCAACCAGCCAGAGACTAGTTCAGTGGACACAACAAAAACAACTTGCATTTACCTAACTTGGAACCTGTACTAAATATCAACCATTATGTTGAACTTTTTATAGGCATTATCTTTTTTTTTTTTTTTAATTTTTTTTTTTAATTTTTTTATTATTTATTTATGATAGTCATACAGAGAGAGAGAGAGAGGCAGAGACACAGGCAGAGGGAGAAGCAGGCTCCATGCACCGGGAGCCCGACGTGGGATTTGATCCGGGGTCTCCAGGATCACGCCCTGGGCCAAAGGCAGGCGCCAAACCGCTGCGCCACCCAAAAATATTTCCCTCAATTAAAAATAAGATAATAGGCATTATCTTAATTGATCCTCATCATAACCATATGAGGTTAGTATTTCATCCCTGTTTCATAGATAAAAAAGCTAAGAAAGTGGTTAAGTAACTTGTCTGTGGTCACACATGACAGAAAGATGGGAATCCATGTCTTTCTTATTCTTAGGTTCTTGATTATAGTCACAATTTACAGTTCATTCTCTCTAAATCAGAGGGGAGTATAAAATCAGAGATAGAGGAGCTGGCTGTATAATTATTATTACTGGGGTCATCAAGCTGGCTTCATGCATCCATCACTCTTAAAGGGTTATTCTTTGTTCTCCCTCACTCTACGTTTGCCCCAGTGCCCTAAATTCCAAAGATTACTTCAAGGGAATTCTTTTAGTTTTTCATTCCATTGAGTTAAAAATAATTGATAAACCCTCCTTACTTACATCTACTCTCCAATCCTTTTTCCCTGGGAGATTAAATCTGGCCACTTCTTTGGATTTAGATGTTCCTTTAATCATGCTTTCACTGACTTTCTTTTTTCTTTTTCTTTTTTTTTTTTTTTTTTTAAGATTTTATTTACTTATTCATGAGAAGCACACAGAGACACAGGCAGAGGGAGAAGCAGGCTCCATGCAGGGAGCCTGATGTGGGACTTGATCCTGGGACTCCAGGATCACGCCCTGAACCAAAGGCAGGTGCTAAACCACTGAGCCACCCAGGATCCCCTTTCACTGACTTTCTTTCTGGGGTTTTCTTTTCTGGAATTCTGAGAACCTCCATGTCTTTACTGGAGCTCCTTTGACTTCAGTTTTAGTACTTTTCGGTCACTCCATGATGCTATACAGCTTTAGTGGTGTATTTTGGAATGGTCAAAAATGAGGACAATCTTCTGTGGCCTTAGATAGTAAAAGAACTACAGCATCTCTTCTGCTATAGTTCTGTTTTTGCAAATGGCTTGAGGTCCAGAGGACCGGCCTGTAACACTGTCATCTCTCCTTTTCCTTCATGTTACTTCTCCACAATAGGAGGCTGGGAAGATGGGATAATTTAGCAAACTTGCAAAAGCTACCTTAAATGTGAGATTTACTTTAAAACAAAATGGTCAGGGCACCTGGGTGGCTCAGTCAGTTAAGTGTATGTGTTGTGATCTCAGGATCCTAGGATGAGCCCCATGTCAGGCTTTCTGCTCCAGGGGGGACCTGCTTCTTCCTCTCTTCCCCACTCATGTTCTCTCTATCTCTGTTGTCATCTTTGTATCTCACAAATAAATAAATAAAATCTTTAAAAAAAATGATTTCCATGATTGCTTCCATTCTGTTCTAATCTTAGGACTATTATTTAACATGAAAAGACATCCTCTTCGGGGTGACTGTTTAGTTTCTTTAAAATAGGCATGTGATAGGGATGCCTGGTTGGCTCAGCAGTTGAGTGTCTGCCTTCGGCTCATCCTGGATCTAGTCCCACATCAGGCTCCCTGTGGGGACCCGGCTTCTCCCTCTGCCTGTGTCTCTGCCTCTCTGTGTCTCTCATGAATAGATAAATAAAATCTTTAAAAAAATAGACATGCTATAAATTCTGTATAGATCCACTTAAAATTATATCATTAGAAAGATGTCCTCCACTTATTATGGTTTTAAAAAATGAAACATTACAGAAGGAAATATGAAGGATCTAATTCAAGTTAAATTATCTGGAAAGTAGATCAACAGATATTAATATCCTCTCCCAGTGATAGGATGTCTATTATATTTCTCTATTTGTTCAAAGTAAGCTTGTAAACAAGCCTCTTCAGGAGCTAGCTCCTGCAGAAATGGGATATTTGTTATACAGGACATAGGATTCTCCTATAGAACCCAAGAGCAGGAACAGAGACAGTCCTTGGAAAAGACTAGAATCAAGAACAGAAAGCTTCCAGGACTTTTTAACTCATCTCAGTCATTCAATGTCATTTCTCTCTCTTGATTTGTTTACTTGTTCATCTATTTATTTATTCAACGTATGTTTAGTAGAACCTTCTATGTTCTAAGATCTGGGAAATAGAGGTAAACAAAATTAACCAATTTTCTGCCTTCAAAGTCCTTTTATTTTAGTGAGAGAAGATAATAAACAAATATAATACAAAGTTTTGAGTATGTTAGTTGTATTACAAGGGAAATAAACAGGGCAACATACAGAGTAAACTGAGGAAGTGCTCACTTTAGTTATGAAGGTCAGAGAAAGTCCTCTTGGCAAGTGAAAAGACGCTGAGAGACTGAAGGATGAGATTGAAACTGCCATGTAAAGAGCAGGGGAAAGAGTATTCCCATAAAGTACCAGGACTTAGGGCAAGGAACTTGATGGTTGGGGGAGCAAAGAGGAGGCCAGTGTCCAGGAGTGTTGTTTGCTGGGGGAGAGGTGTTCAAGGTATGGATCTGAGAAATACGAAGAAGGTCAGATCATGGAGGGCTTTGTCAGCCATGGTAAGGCGTTTAGATTTGATTTGATTTAACTGATTGATTGATTGATTGATTTAGGGAACACATGAGCAGGGGGGTGGGGCAGAGGGCGAGTGGGAGAGAGAATCTTAGGCAGGCTTCATGCTGGGCATGGAGCCTAACACAGGCCTCTATCTCACGACCCTGAGATCATAATCTGAGCCAAAATAAAGAGTCAGATGTTTTACTGCCTGAGCCACCCAGGGTCCCCAGATTTTATTTTATTTTATTTTTATTTTTATCTTTATTTTTTTAAAGATTTTATTTATTTATTCATGAGAGACAGAGAGAGAGGCAGAGACGCAGGCAGCGGGAGAAGCAGGCTCCATGCAGGGAGCCCGATGTAGGACTCGATCCCAGGACCCCGGGGTCACGCCCTGAGCTGAAGGCAGAGGCTCATCAGCTGAGTCACCCAGGTGCCCCGTCATTAGAAACTTTGGATACTAATCCTTCATCAGGTATATCATTTACAAATATCTTCTCCCATTCTATAGGCTGACTTTTAGTTTTGTTGATTATTTCCTTTGCTGCACAGAAGCTGTCTATCTTGAAGTCCCAGTAGTTCATTTTTGCTTTTGTTTCCCTTGCCCCGGGCAACTTGTCTAACAAGAAGTTGTTACGGCCAAGGTCAAAGAGGTTGCTGCCTGTGTTCTCTAGGATTTTGATGGTTTCCCGTCTCACGTTAAGGTCTTTCATCCACTTTGAGCTTATTTTTGTGTGTGGTGTAAGAAAGCAGTCCAGTTCCAGTCTTCTGCATGTTGCTGTTCAGTTTTCCCAACACATTTGTTGAGGAGACTGTCTTTTCCTATTGCATATTCTTTCCTGTTTTGTCAAAGATTAGTTGGCCATGAAGCAACAGTATTTCAAGCCAAAGACTGGATACTAAAATCCAGGAAAAGAGTGTTAAGCAAGGTGTGAGGCAACTCTACAGATAGAATATCAGTCTACAGAGCAGATCATGGCCATACCAGAACTTCCAAGTTTATAGAATAGTTCTAGCTCTCCAAAGAGGTTAATTTAACTCTCTCAGTCTCATTTCCAACCATCTGAAAAAGAGAATGTGATTGGCCCAGCTTGGGTCAGTTGTCTATTCCTGGTCTTTTTTTTTTTTTTTTAAGATTTTACCCATTTATTCTTGAGAGACACAGAGAGAGAAGCAGACAGGCAGAGAGAGAAGGAGGCTCCCTGCAGGGAGCCCGATGTGGGACTCAATCCTGAAACTCTGGGACCACGCCCTGAGCCAAAGGCAGTGGCTCAAACACTGAGCCACCCAGGCGTCTCCGTCTATTCCTGGTCCAATGAATAATGACTGTGGGTCCTGGATCACAAACTATAAATTGGTTACTGGAGGGTCAGTCTCTGTAAATGGAGTGGGGAGGTAGGGGTCAAAAGCTTCTTTCTTAAAGAAAGGGATGGTCACTGGCTTCCAGGATGAGCAGACACTTAAAAAATGACCCCAAATGATATGCATAAATTCTATAATCAGAAAAATTGATTTTTTAAAATTTTTATTTATTTATGATAGTCACACAGAGAGAGAGAGAGAGAGAGAGGCAGAGACACAGGCAGAGGGAGAAGCAGGTTCCATGCACCGGGAACCCGACGTGGGATTCAATCCTGGGTCTCCAGGATTGCGGCCTGGACCAAAGGCAGGCGCCAAACCGCTGCGCCACCCAGGGATCCCAGAAAAATTAATTTCATTTAAAATAAGTAAGGTCCTTATTCCTGAATGCCTAGTCTTTTTTTTTTTTTTTTTTTTTTAAGTAAGCTCCACAACCAGCATGGGGCTTGAACTCAGAACCCTGAGATCAACAGTCACATGCTCTATGAGCTGAGCCAGCCAAGCACCCCAAAGTATTTCATTTTTCATTTTAAGTAATCCATTCCTCAGTGTGGGGCTTGTACTCACAACTCCGAGATCAAGGGCCACATGCTCTACTGACTGAGCAAGCCAGGCACAATTTAGTCTTTTTTTTTTTTTTTTTTTGGCACCACTTAGTCTTAAAAGAGTGGTCAATACCACCACAAAAAAATGCTGGTGTGTCATGTCCCATCAAGAAAGTGTTGATAAATTCCCCCTACAACTAAGTGCGGCCTGCAGAAGATATCCTAAAGTTGGATATAATTGACTGGATTTTTCCTTTATTTCAGTGCCCTCTGGGATCTCCTATAGCTTGGGAACTGATATGACATCACATCTCCTGCGTACAGCGCATCAAAGGACCTATTAGAGACATAGACTGATACCTGTGATGGTACCAGTGTCGAAAGGTAAATTGTGTCTGAAGGTGGATGTCTTTTAAAATCAAAACAATATTCATGGATCCCTGGGTGGCGCAGCGGTTTGGCGCCTGCCTTTGGCCCAGGGCGCGATCCTGGAGACCCAGGATCGAATCCCACGTCGGGCTCCCGGTGCATGGAGCCTGCTTCTCCCTCTGCCTGTGTCTCTGCCTCTCTCTCTCTCTGTGTGACTATCATAAATAAAAAAAAAAAAAAAAAAAAAAAAAAACAATATTCAGTCTGTCATTGTGGGGCATCTTGCCGGCCTCCACAGTGACTGCTTTGCTCTCAGCTCTCTTCCTCAATCTCCTCAACATTTTATTCCTAAATTCTTATAACACAAGTTTTACTATGTGAATTTAGGAGGTAAAGCTAAACACCACCACGACAAAAGTGGAGAACAAGTGAGTGGTCTCGTTCCTCTATCCATGTGATTAGCCCCTCACTCTCACTAAGTAGGGTGGGCAATCTAAAATGAAAGAGCACAACCCCACAAGACCTTCTTCCACACTTACCTTAAGATATTTTTGTAACTTTGTTCCTAGTCTCCCACCACTCAGTCTTAACCATAGCTATTATTGAATCTATGTTCACTTGATTTCACCTTAAATTTTTTCAAGGGTAGGATGCTTTATGCACTGTCCATGGGTGCATAAATGGTGAGATCACTTGGGGAAAAAACTTGGCATTATCTAGTAAAGTTGAACATGCTACTTTACTGCTGGGTAAAAAATTTGCAGAAATTTTTGCGGTGTGTACCAGGAGACATATGCCAGAATGGTCATAGCAGTGTTATTCATAAGACAAAAAATGGAAACAACCATAAATGTGCACAGTTCAGAAAATGAATGCACGTTGATATATATTCATACAGTGAAATTACACATGTATTTTCTTTATAATAAAATAGATCTAATAGTATTTATAAAATTATGAAGAAATATGAGGTAGTTAGTAATAATAGAACATTCAAGATGGTAGTCACCTCTGGGAGAAGAAAGAAATAGTATGGGTAGAAACTTACAGAGGGTTCTTCGTGTACTAGTGATGTTTTGTCTCTTTTTTTTTAGTTTATTTTTGATGTTCTGTTTCTTTTTTTAAAATATGATAGCCACAGAGAGAGAGGGAGAGAGGCAGAGACATAGGCAGAGGGAGAAGCAGGCTCCATGTCGGGAGCCCGACGTGGGATTCGATCCCGGGTCTCCAGGATTGCACCCTGGGCCAAAGGCAGGCACTAAACCGCTGCGCCACCCAGGGATCCCCTGATGGTCTGTTTCTTAAGCTAGTATGTGTGTTGGTGTGTACTTTATTCTTCTTCAAACTGTCCATTTATATTTTATTTCCTCATTCATATGTGGGAGATGTATACACTAACATTTTTATAATAATATATATATGTTGTAATAACAGTTTTATTGGGATAGTTTACATGCCATAAAATTTGCTCATTTAAAGTGTACAATTCAGCAATTTTATTTATTTTTATTTTATTTTATTTATTTATTTTTAAGATTTTATTTATTCATTCATGATAGACATAGAGAGAGAGAGAGAGAGGCAGAGACACAGGCAGAGGGAGAAGCAGGCTCCATGCAGGGAGCGCAACACAGGACTCGATCCCAGGACCCCAGGATCATGCCCTGGGCCAAAGGCAGGAACCAAACCGCTGAGCCACCCAAGGATCCCCCAATTCAGCTATTTTAACTATATTCAGCGTTTTTTGCAAATTCACCCCCACTAATTTCAGAAAATTTATTCATTTATCTATTTATTTTTAAAAGATTATTTATTCATTCATTCATTCATTCATCCATTCATTCATGAGAGACACAGAGAGAAAGGCAGAGACACAGGCAGAGGGAGAAGCAGGCTCCCTGCGGGGAACCCAATGTGGGACTCGATCCCAGGACCCCGGCATCACAACCTGAGCCAAAGGCAGATGCTCAACCACTGAATCACCCAGGTGCCCCAATTTCAGAGTATTTACCCCAAAAACAAACCCTGTAGCAGACATTTCCCGTGTCCCTACATAGGACCCCTAATAATCTCTTATCTGCTTTTAGGCTCTATCACTTTGTCTATTTTGGACATTCTTTGCAAATGAAGTCATATAACATGTTTTTTTGTGAGTCTGGCTTCTCTGACTTGGCATAGTGTTTTCAAAGTTCATCCATGTTGTAGCATTTATCAATACTTTCATTCCTTTTATTGCTGAATAATATCTCATTGTATGATCATACCACATTTTGTTCATCTTCATCATTTGGGTTGTTTTCACTTCGGGGCTATGATGAATAATGCTGCTGTGAACATTTATGTATACGTTTTATGTGTGGACATGTTTTCATTTCTCTTAGGTATATACCTAAAAGTGGAAAAGCTAGGTCATATGGTAGCTGTATGTTTGACATTCTGAGGAAATGCCAAACTATTTTTAAAGCAGTTGTGCCCTTTTATGTACCTACCAACAATGTATGAGAGTGCCAATTTTTTCATATCCTCCCTTGTTATTGAAGTGATATCTCATATGGTTTTTAAAAATTTCTTTCTTTCTTTTTTTTTTTAATTTTGTTTTTTATTCAATCATGAGAGATACAGAGACAGAGAGGCAGCGACACAGGCAGAGGGAGACGCAGGCTCCATGCAGGGACCCCACGTGGAACTCAGTCCCGGGACTCCAGGATCTCGCCCTGGGCCAAAGGCAGCGCTAAACCGCTGAGCCACCCGGGCTGCCCTAAAAATTTCTTTCTTTTGTGGTTTTGATTTGCACTTCCCTAATGAATTATCACACTGAACATCTTTCATGTCTTTATCAGCCACTTGTATAGCTTCTTTGCAGAAAAGTCCCCTTAGATCTTTTCTCCATTTTTATTTTTATTTTTTAAAGATTTTATTTATTTATTCATGAGAAACACAGAGAGAGAGAGAGGCAGAGACACAGGCAGAGGGAGAAGCAGGCTCCATGCAGGGAGCCCGATGCAGGACTAGATCCCTGGTCTCCAGGATCACGCCCTGGGCTGAAGGCGGCGCTAAACCGCTCCTTAATAGTGTTCTCTGAATCACAAAAGTTAATTTTGATGAAGTCCAATTTATCTATTTTTTCTTTTGTCACTTGTGCTTTTAGTTTCATGTCTAACTTCATAGTGTCATGTTTAACACTGCCTAATCCAAGATCACAAAGGTTTCCTTCTGTGTTTTCCTCTAATTACATTTTTTTCATTTAAATTCAATTTGCCAACATATAGTATAACACCCAGTGCTCATCCCCAAGTGCCCCACTCAGTGCCTGTCACCCAGTTACCCCAACCCCTCACCCGCCTCTCCTTCCACAACCCTTTGTTCGTTTCCCAGAGTTAGGAGGCTCTCATGGTCTGTCTCTCTCTCTGATTTTTCCCACTCATTTCCCCTCCTTTCCCTTATAATCCCTTTCACTATTTCTTATATCCCATGTAAGAGTGAAAAATATGATAATTGTCCTTCTCCAACTGATTTATTTCACTCAGCATGTTACCCTCCAGTTCCGTCCACATTGCCTTCTGTGTTTTTTTCTAAGAATTTTTTAGTTTTAGCTTTTACGTTTAGGTCTGTGATCCATTTTGAGTTAATTTTTTTTTTTTTTATGGCGTGAGATAAGGATCCAACTTCATTCTTTTGCATGTGTCTATCTAGTCACCCAGTGACCATTTGTTGAAAAAACTATTCTTTCCCCTTTGAATTTTCTTGGCATGTTTGTTGTAAAGCATTTAACTGTAAATGTAAGGGTCTACTTCTGGACTCTCAGTTTTATTCCATTTATGGAATATGGATATGTTTCCTGTATCAGTACTCTGCTGTCTTGATTATTATTAGTTTTGAAATCAAGATGTACAAATCCTCCTACTTTGTTATTTTTCAAGGTTATTTTAGCTATTCTGGGTTCCTTGCATTTCCAAATAAACTTTAGGATCAGCTTGTCAATGTGTGGGGAAAAAAAAGCCAACTGGAATTTTGATAGGGACTGTGTTGAATCGTACATGAATCGTGGAAATCTTGGCATCTTATCAATATTAAATCTTGAAATCCATAAACATGGGATGTCTTCCTTTTTTCTTTTTTTTTTAAGATTTTACTTAAGGGCACCTGGGTGGCTCCACTGGTTAAGTGTTTGCCTTCGGCTCAGGTCATGATCTCAGGGTTCTGTGATGGAGCCCCCTGCATGGGACATCAATCAAACCTGCTCAGTGGGATATCTGCTTCTCCCTCTCCCTCCGCCCCTTCCCCTGCTTGTGCACATGCACAGGCTCTCTCTCTTCGTCTCTCAAATAAATAAGTAAAGTTTTACTTCTTAATGTGTTAATAAATAAGTAAAAGTAATGTGTTAATAATGTGTTAAAATTTTACTTATTAATGTGTTAACAAATAAGTAAAGTGTTACTTATTTTTTTGACAGAAAGAGAGTGAGTGAGGTGGTGGGGAGGAGCAGAGGGAGAGGGACAAGCCGACTCTCTGTTGAGCACAGAACCCAATGCAGGGCTTGATCTCATAACCCTGAGATCATAACCTGAGCTAAAATCAAAAGTCAAACACTTAACCATCTAAGCCACTCAGGCACCCCACATTGATTGATTTTCATATGTTAAAACCAGCCTGTATTCCTGGGATAAGTTCCCTTTGGTCATGGTGAAAAGCCTTTTTAAGTGCTGTTTGTTTCGGTTTGCTATTATTTTAATGTTAATTTTTTTCAATTTTTTATTTAAATTCTAGTTAGTTAACATACAGCGCAATGTTGGTTTCAGGAGTAGAATTGAGGGATCCCTGGGTGGCGCAGTGGTTTAGCGCCTGCCTTTGGCCCAGGGCGCGATCCTGGAGACCCGGGATCGAATCCCAAGTCAGGCTCCTGGTGCATGGAGCCTGCTTCTCCCTCTGCCTGTGTCTCTGCCTCTCTCTCTCTCTCTCTCTGTATGTGACTATCATAAATAAATAAAAATTAAAAAAAAAAAAGGAGTAGAATTGAGTGATTCATCACTTACATACAACACTCAGTGTTCATCATATCAAGTGCCCTCCCTCCTTAATACCCATCACCCATCTAGCCCATCCCCACCATCCTCCCTCCATCAACCTTCAGTGTATTCTCTATCTGCAAGAGTCCTTTTTTTTTTTTAATTTTTTTACGTTTTTATTTATTTATGATAGTCACAGAGAGAGAGAGAGAGAGGCAGAGACACAGGCAGAGGGAGAAGCAGGCTCCATGCACCGGGAGCCCGACGTGGGATTCGATCCCGGATCTCCAGGATCGCGCCCTGGGCCAAAGGCAGGCGCCAAACCGCTGCGCCACCCAGGGATCCTGCAAGAGTCCTTATGCTTTGTTTTCCTCTCTCTCTTTTTTTCTTTTCTTTTTTTCATAGCACATCTTCTTTATCCATTCACCTACCTGGGGTTGCTTCCATATCTAGACTATTCTAAATAATGCCAAAGTAAACTAGGGGTGCATATATCTTGTCAAATTCATGTTTTGGGGTTTTTCGGGTAAGTACCCTGTAGTTGAATTAATGGATCATATGTTAACTCATTTTTTTTTAAATTTTTTTTTATTTATTTATGATAGTCACAGAGAGAGAGAGAGGCGCAGAGACACAGGCAGAGGGAGAAGCAGGCTCCATGCACCGGGAGCCCGATGTGGGATTCGATCCCAGGTCTCCAGGATCGCGCCCTGGGCCAAAGGCAGGCGCCAAACCGCTGTGCCACCCAGGGATCCCTGTTAACTCATTTTTAATTTTTTAAGGAACCTCCATACCTCCACGTTTTCCACAGTGGCTACACCAATTTATGTTCCTACCAACAGTGCACGAGCGTTCCTTTTTCTCCACATCTGTGCCAACACTTGATATTTTTTGTCTTTTTGATACTAACCATTCTGACAGATGTGAGGTGATATCTCTTTGTGGTTTTGATTTGCATTTCCCTGATTATTAGTGATGTTGAATATCTCTTCAGATCTTAGTTGTTGTTGTTTTTATTTTATTTTTTTAAAGATTTTATTTATTTATTCATGAGAGATACAGAGAGAGAGAGAGGCAGAGACACAGGCAGAGGGAGAAGCAGGCTCCATGCAGGGAGCCCGACACAGGACTCAATCCCAGGTCTCCGGGATCATGCCCTGGGCTGAAGGCAGCACTAAACCTCTGAGCCACCCGGGCTGCCCCTGTTATTGTTTTTAATTAAGCTCTATACCACATGTGGAACTTGAACTCAAGACCTCGAAATCAAGAGTGGCATGCTCTGCCGACTGAGCCTGCTAGGGGACCCTATAGTTTCTTGGCTTTGTTTTTTTCTTTAAGTAGGCTTCATGTCCAACATTGGGCTTGAACTCATGACCCTGAGATCAACAGCTGTGTGTTTTACCAACTAAGCCCGCCAGGCGCCCCACTCATATCTTTGTCTTTTTTTTTTTTTCCTTTTTTCACATCTTAGTTTTAAATATAATTCTCCACTAGAAGGAACCAGGGGTTTGGGCAAAAAACGTACAAGGTGAGTCTAGAAACATCTTATTATATCCAAAAATGTGGAAATTCTCAAAAACTCATAGAGATATTTCTAAAGGATACCAGAACCAGCTGAAAAGGCTCACACTGGCTGAATCTGGAACAATTTGAGTGTCAACATGAATAATGATATTGTTGGATTATTCACCCATTGAATAAAATAGGAATCCATGAGATTGCATACATATAAATAAATATATTAATAAATAAATGTAGTAAAGAGAAATTTTTACCTTATAGTAGAATTCCAAATAATAAATGTAGAAGGAATAATAGAATTAGAATTATACTGTGGTTATGTCCTTATTTTCAGGAGATATACAATAAAGTGTTTAGAGTAATGGAATATCATGTGTACAATTTACTTCCAAGTGATTCCAAGAAATAATAGAGAATATATGTAATATTACATATTGTGAGATATATATATTTGTAAAACAGTTGGACAGATTTTTTTTTAAAGATTCTATTTATTTATTCATGAGACACACACACACACACAGAGGGAGAGAGAGAAAGGCAGAGGGAGAGGCAGGCTCCATGTGGGGAGCCCGACGTGGGACTTGATCTTGGGTCACCAGGACCAGGCCCTGGGCTGAAGGCAGTGCTAAACCACCAAGCCACCCGGGCTGCCCAGACTTTTAAAAAGTTAAACATACACCTATCTTATGACCCAGCTATTCCACTCCTATGTATTTACCCAAGAAAAATTAAAACATGTCCACACAAAGACTTAAACAAAGATTTTCATAGCTGCTGTATTTGTAACAGCCAAAACCTAGAAGCAATTCAAATATCCATCAACAGTAAATGGATAATAAATTATGGTATATCTGTACAGTGAAATGCTACCAGCAATCAAAAGAAACTACTGATATAAGAAACACCGTGGATGAATCTCAAAATAATTATACTGAGTGAAAGAAATCAAACCACCCCTCTAAACTAAAAAATAAAACGAGTACATAATGGATGTTTTGATCTATATAAAATTCTAGAAAATCAGAACTATAGCAATAGAAAGCCATCATCAGTGGTTGCCTGGGGACTAAAGTGGAATTGGTGTTAGGGTAGGGTGGAAAGCAATGGATCACAAAGGGGCACAAGGAAATTTGGCAACGATGGATATAGTCATTATCTTATGTGATGGTTTCACAGTTATATACAGATGTCAAAATTAACCAAATTTTTACACTTTAAGTATATTCAGTGTATTACATGCCAATTACACTTCAATAAAGCTGTTTTTTTAAAAAATATATGATTTCCAAAGTCTAAACCAGAGAGGTGGTAGTGGTGGCTGCAGTGGTTCTGAGACTGAAGTTCTGAACTCTTTCCTCCAGGAAAGGAGCTATATTTTGAGCGTTGGAATCTTAAGATCTTTCTCATGAGATCAGACCTGACTGTGGGTCAGTGAACACTCGCACACTGAAAAATGTACTCTACTTTCCTCTGCTTAGACCACGCAAATGCTCTATGTCAAGGAGGCAAATTTGGGGACAGTTTCTCCAAACCACGAAAACAAATGAGATGACTTGGTAATCAAGAAAGGTTTCTATCCTTTTCCTTAGTAAGGGTTTGAAGATAGTTGTGGGCACAACTTTGTCTAGGTCCAAATTATCTAGTAAGGAGAAAAAAACAGAAGAGTAAATTAAAAAGAAAAATTAAGTAGATTAATAGCTTTGTTTGATATTTTTATTTTCTATTTTTTTGTTTGATATTTTTAAAAAGAGAATGTACTTTCTAGACAGGATGTTGAGTCATACCTTATGCTGGAGCAGTATGGAATGATATTCCACATCCAGGAATGATCTGAAATGATAAAGAGATCCATTAGCATGCATTTCATATCCTTCCTGAATTTCCTCTCAAACACTCAAATCAAGATAGACTGTAAAATAATCTCTCTGTACCCTTTCCTGGGACTTTAGGTAAGAATATGAAAGCTCAACCACCCTTGAGCAGAATGAGCCGGGAAGAATTGGAGGACAGCTTGTTTCGTCTTCGTGAAGAGCACATGTTGGTGAAGGAGCTTTCTTGGAAGCAACAGGATGAGATCAAAAGGTACCTTGTGTTCTCCTTAAGTCTTTTTTTTTTTTTTTTTAACATTTTATTTAATTATTCACAAGAGATAGAGAGACAGGCAGAGACATAGGCAGAGGGAGAAGCAGGCTCTATGGATCCTGGACTCTGATCACACCCTGAGCCAAAGGCAAACAAAGCTCAACCACTGAGCCACCCAGGCATCCCCTCCTTAATTCTTTAAAAGCTGGAGAACAAAAGGGCAAGTAAGAGAAGGAGGTTTTTATTTGCAAAATAAAACCAAAAATCATATTGGTCATTTACTGTATGTAAGGCATGTTGTAAGTTCTTTATATATGTTAACTAACTTACTGTTATAAATGCAATTAACTTAGTTAATACTAGGAGGGGGGATCCCTGGGTGGCTCAGCGGTTTGGCGCCTGCCTTTGGCCCAGGGCATGGTTCTGGAGTCCCAGGATCGAGTCCCACGTCGGGCTCCCTACATGGAGCCTGCTTCTCTCTCTGCCTCTCTCTCTCTGTCTCTCTGTCTCTCATTAATAAATAAATAAAATCTTTAAAAAAAAAATACTAGGAGGGAGGTGTTAGTAAGAGGAAAAGGAAACATAAAGAAGTTAAGTAACTTCTCTAAAGTCAAAGCTAATGGGCAAGTGGCAGTGCTGAAAGCTCTTAACTCTGAAATTATACCATGTACAGTGACCTTACAGTATTGGCTTTCAAAAGTGGATCTCTCAGGTGAGGACCTGGAGAGGAATCTGAGATGGAGTGTGTCTAGATAAACAAATGGGAAGAATGGGAGTTCTGAAAGTTCAGACTTTATCTCTAGGACATATTTTGAAGATATTGGTGTCAATGTCTTTTGGCCAAAGACTAGCAGGAACATACCTGTAGTTGAATAAGTTTGGTTTATTACTCGTTGCAGCTAGAGAAATGCACTCCATGGGGAACTATGGTCATCTCAGTAAGAATGTGTTGGAAAAAATCTATTATAGGATTTGAATTTCAGGGGCAGCCCCGGTGGCGCAGCGGTTTGGCGCCGTCTGCAGCCCGGGGCATGATCCTGGAGACCCGGGGTCGAATCCCACATCGGGCTCCCTGCATGGAGCCTGCTTCTCCCTCTGCCTGTGTCTCTGCCTCTCTCTCTGTGTTGCTCATGAATAAATAAATAAAATATTTTTTTAAAAAAAGGATTTGAATTTCATTTGGGTGATTTGTGGGAGGGTCCAAGGAAACGGGAGTTTGCTCCAGATTTGATACCCTTAGAAAGCTGGGACAATCCTGTATTTGGATATCTCAGTAAATTTTTTTAAAGGTTTCGTTTGCTTATTTTTTTATTCACTTTAATTTTTTTAGAGATTTTATTTATTTATTCATGAGAAACACAGAGAGAGAGGCAGAGACATAGGCAGAGGGAGAAGTAAGCTCACCTCGGGGAGCCCAATGCAGAACCTGATTGATCACCAGGACCCCGGGATCATGGCTTGAGCCAAAGGCAGACACTCAACCGCTGAGCCACCCAGATTTTGTTTATTTATTTGAGATTGCACGTGCATGCACACAAGGGTTGGGGGAGGGACAGGGGGAGAGGGAGAAGCAGATTCCCTGCTGAGCACAGAGCCAGACACATGGGGGCTTGATCCCAGGACCCCAAGATCATGATCTAAGCTGAAGTCAGACACTTAACCGACTGAGCTGCCCAGGTGCCCTGATACCTCAGTAAATCTTATCCATGGGGAAGGTAGACTAGAATGAGGCTAAGTTAATTGGTTAGAATAGCAGTTACTCATTAACTAGGAAAAGAAACTGTATTTTGTGTGTAGCACAGTGACCTTGTTTTTGTCTGTGTTTAGACAAAGTGATGCGTTGGCCTTGTTCAGTATCACTCCATCATGATTTCAGTGGCCTTGTCTGATGTCGGTGTTCTGTGGGATTATGTTCAACAGGATAATAACATGGTCTAGCTGTGAGCCCCCAGCCCACTTCAAACAACACTGGGAACTAGTCATGTCAGACCAATTCCCCAACATCAAGAGCAACTTTTTGCTTTCTCACTGGTAATCCCCAAGAGTGGTTCAGAGCTTCATTTTGAATCTACGAGATACAGGGGCACCTGGATGGCTCAGTTAGTTAAGCGTCCGACTTTTGACCTTGGCTTGGGTGTTGGTCTCCAGGTTGTGAGTTCAGGCCCTGTATTGGGCTCCACATAGCCTGGAGCCCACTTAAAAAAGAAAAATCTGTAGGATACGGGCTTCCATTGTATGTCAGCACTCTTCAGAGTAGAGATTCTTTTATAATGAGGAGAACTCTAAAATCTGGTTAAAGCAGGAGGTTGCATTGGCCAAAAAATCTTGCTTCTTGGTTGATAACTAAAAAGTACTTGAGAAAAAATAAATAAATAAATAAAAATAAAAATAAAAAGTACTTGAGAGAAAAAAAAGAAGTACTTGAGATTATAGATGTTAAGTAGCTAAATTAGATTCCATACCCCTGACCTCCCCTTGCTTTGGGCAAATTACCTGGCTATGTTTTATGATTTGTTTTCTCTATCTGGATATAATGATATGTAATAATAGCTAACTCGTACAGTCCTCACAATGCACAGCATTGTTTTAAACACTTAACATATGTTAATTGATTTAATCCTCATAACAATCCACTGAAGTAAATGTTATTTATTTATTTATTTATTTATTTTTAAGATTTATTTATTTATTCATTAGAGACACACACTGAGAGAGAGAGACAGAGACACAGGCAGAGGGAGAAACAGGCTCTTTGCAGGGAGCCTGATGTGGGACTCGATCCTGGATCCTGGGCTCATGACCTGAGCCAAAGGCAGGTGCTCGATTGCTGAGCCACCCAGGCGTCCCAGTAAGTGTTATTTTTATCTTTATTCATAGATCAGGAAACTGAGCACAAAAGGTTAATGATATGCCCAAACCCACATAAACAGTATGTCAGAACTGGCAGGTGTGGAGGACCACAGACTCTGATGGTGAAGGTTGAAAGCATGATTTTAGGTCAAGATGACAAATAGTGAGGGGGGTGCCCAACTGGCTCAGTCTATAGAGCATGCAACTCTTGATCTTGGGGTTGTGAGTTCAAGCCCCACCTTGAGTGTAGAGGTTACTTTAAAAAGATGACGGGAAAAAAAAATAAAAAATAAAAAAAAATAAATAAAAAGATGACAGGGACGCCTGGGTGGCTCAGTGGTTTAGCGCCTGCCTTGGCTCAGGGCGTGATTCCAGGGTCCCTGGATCAAGTCCCACATTGGGCCCCCCTGCAGGGAACCTGCTTCTCCCTCTGCCTGTGTCTCTGCCTCTCTCTCTCTGTGTCTCTCATGAATAAATAAATAAAATATTTAATTCATTCATTCATTCATTCATTCATTCATTTAAAAATAAATAAAAAGATGACAGCGATTGACTATCCTCTATAAGTAAGGCTCGGAGTCTAGTGGGGGCTGTAGAGGAGTACATGTACTTAAAGTTGGGCACATGTACGGGGTGTGCGGACAAATGGGATGGGAGAAGTAAATATTAAACTTTGTGCTTGTATTTAATTATCTCCCCTTTAAAAATTAGTCTTTTTGTTTATGTTGTAACATGACCACAATTTATTGGGACAGAAGTAAATGCATATAATCTAAAAATAAACGTGCAGGTAAACATCTTGAAGAGTGTCCCCCAACAGTCTTTACTAAGACGATTGTGCCATCACTGTGACAGAACGGACACTGCAGTGTCCCTGCCCTCAGAGAGTTAATGGGGGATAGAAAGTCAACTTTTTAAAGTGTGAAGACTAGACCACAGTAGGTAACTGCGTGTCACAGGTCGGTCCACGGCTATGTGCCGCCAAAGCAACTGTAGAATCTGATTCATGAAAGGGGAAGAACTTGCCACCGTCTGTCCCTTTGCTCACAGGGCGAGGACCGCGCTGCTCCGGCTGACGGCTGCACGCCGGGACCCCAGGGCCCCCGGGGACCCCAGGGACCCCAGCACCCCGGGGGCAGAGGCAGAGAGGCCTGCGAGGCGGCGGCAGGTGCAGCGCCCCGCGGGCCCCCCTGCTCCGCCCGGCTGCCTGCCCCGGGCCCGCGGGGTGCACCGTGGGCTGCACTCTGTACGGGGGCCCGACCGAGGCCGGAGGGGTGAGTTCCCACCCCCAGCAGCACTGCCCTGGGAGAGCATCTGCGGCCGGTCCCTCCCGCCTCTACCCCTCCAGTCCCTGGCCCCCCATGCCTCCTGCCTCCTTGACGTCTTTGTCCCGGGTGCTGGTCCAGGGTCCACGTCCCCAGTTCAGTGTCAAGGGCTGCCCAGGAGAGAATCAGACCAAAGAGGAATGTTCCTGGTCACGGTCTGTAGCGTCCCCAGAAAGAGACTAGAATGCACGGTGTTCCCTCCCGGGGAGCACAGTCCTCAGAACAGGGCCCTCTGCAGACACAGGGGGACCCCGCACCCCGTGGCCCCGCCTCTAGGGCCCACTGTCTTTGCTGCTCCGCCAAGGGCACTTCTTTGGAAGCACAGTCAAGGCGAGGCCTCCTCTCAAGAAAAATGCGCGTACACAGAGTGGAAAGTGTGCATGCTGTGCATCCGGGGAGCTGGCGGGTGCCCCAAGCCCACTCCTGAGGTCTAGGCCCAGAGGCCAGGCCGTGCGGACAAGTTGAGCCTCTCTTCCTCAGTATTCCCACTGGCTAGAGTCTCTGGCGGCTGGAAACCCAGCACTGGATTCAATAAAATAAATACGTTTCAGTTCAGTTTGGCTCAGCGTTAGGGAGCACCAGTTACATACCGGCCACCAGATAAAGATGCACTGGAGTCAGACCCGGGTCCCTTTCTTGTATTCTTCTTCCCGCTTATACCCCCTCACTTGACAGTCCGTAGCCTGCGGCTATAAGCCTGCAGGTGCGCATCTACGCGGGAGGAAAGACTGAGAACCTCTGCTCTGCAATCAGAGACCCTTAGGAGGATTCACACACACCCCCACACCCCCACCCCCCGCCCCGCGGGTCTCCAGGCTCCCTATTTCTAGCACTTGGTGGTCTGGAGAAATCTGTTGCAGAGTCTACGTCTTCTGCTAAACTTTCAGAGCCCAGGGACCGGCCAAGCTACACAGCCCCTCCTACATTCAGGGACCAGGCAACAAGTGAGAAGACCGGAGGTGAAATACCCAGTGAGCCGTGAGTTATTTTCATTTACCTGTACCATTTGTTACTCTTTCTTTTCTTTTTTAAAGATTTTATTTATTTATTCATGAGAGACCCAGAGAGAGAGGCAGAGACCCAGGCAGAGGGAGAAGCAGGCCCCAAGCAGTGAGCCTGACGTCGGGCTCG
Source organism: Canis aureus (assembly GCF_053574225.1). Lineage (NCBI taxonomy): Eukaryota > Metazoa > Chordata > Mammalia > Carnivora > Canidae > Canis > Canis aureus. Next base: position 24,937,456 of record NC_135623.1, read on the forward strand.
ATCCAGGACCCCGGGGTCATGCCCTGGGCTGAAGGCGGAGCCAAACCGCTGAGCCCCCGAGGCTGCCCAATGATGTATTTCCAATTAAAAGTTGAAAGAGTAACAAACGAGGCAGCCCCGGGGGCTCAACGGTTTGGCGCCACCTTCAGCCCAGGGCCTGATCCTGGAGACCAGGGATCGAGTCCCGCATGGGGCTCCCTGCATGGAGCCTGCTTCTCCCTCTGCCTGGGTCTCTGCCTCTCTCTCTCTCTCTCTCTCTCTGTGTGTGTCTATCATGGATAAATAAATAAAATCTTAAAAAAAAGAAAAAAGGAAATACATCATTTAGGGAACAAGTGAATGGTGCACTTTCAGGTCTTCCCAGCATAATCAGAGAAGATGAAAGCCAGCTTTAGGTCATATTCCAACTTCATTGCTTAAAAATGGGAAATAAACATCTCTCTGTCTTTGAAGGAAAGGCAAAGGCCTTCTCCTTAATTGAGGGTATTACCTCTCTTTCCGTTTCTATTTCCCCCCTTTAGGTTGTAATTCATTTATATTTCTTTCTTTTTCTCATTTATATTTCTGTTTGGCACTTGAAAACTGTATTTGGTAAGATTATCCATCGCACATACCAAAAATTACCTCCTCTAATTTTCCTTCATATATGCGGGCACTCATTTCTAAGCCCCTATAACAGCAGTTTCCATTTTTTCTTTTTGTATAATGTTCCTACTTCTAACAGTGCAATTTCTTTCAGCAAAGTCATAATTATGCCTAAAATCATTGGTCTGTGTATGCCTAATGCTGTTCATGTTATGACCAGCAATACTCTGCTAGTGGAAGAGCCACCCAAATCTCTGGAGAAAATGTGGCCGAAAGGTGAAGAGTTTGAGCAGAGAAGCTCTTTGGAGTGTGCGCAGAAGGCCGCAGAGCTGCGGTAAGAGCGTGGCGGTCCCCCCCAGACTGTGCGAGCTGAAGAGGTCAGAGCTTCTTATTTGCTTCTTTCCTGTGTCAGAGGAAAGGCGGATGCTCGGGGTTAAAGTCAGCCTGCGAAATAGCCCTGGCTTCCCACCCGGGTTAGGAAATGGATTCAACCTAAGAGAGGGTTTACGTATCTTAGAAGATTTGCCATTTCACGTCACAGAAGGAACACTTTTTCATCCTCATCACCAGATAGGCGTTCTCAGTTGGACAACTTTTTTTTTTAAGTAGACTCTTCTTTTTTAGAGAAGTTTTAGATTCATAGTAAAGTTGAGCAGGAAGTACCGAGACTTCCCATATACCACTCACCCCCACCCCAGCCTCCCACTCTAACAACAGCCCATCCCACAGGCATTTTTGTGACAGTGGATGAACCTGCACTGAACATCATTATCATCCAAAGTCCATAGTTTACCTTAGGGCTCACTGTTGGTGCTGCGCATTCGTGGGCTTGGACAAATGTTGAATGGCGTGTATCTCCCACTGTGTATCACACAGAGCGGGTTCAGCCTCCTAAACATCCTCTGTGCTCTGCCCGTTTATCCCTCCCTACCTCCTTACATCTGGCACCACTGATGTTTTTACTGCCTTTATGGTTTTGCCTTGGCCAGAACGTCATATGGTTGGAGCCATACACGATACAGCCTGTTCAGACTGGCTTCTTGCGCTTGGCTCTATGCACTTCCGTTTCCTCCATGTGTTTCCATGGCTTGATAGCTCATTTCCTTTAGCACGGAGTAGTGTTCCATTGTCTGGATGGACCACAGTTTATTTATCAATTCACCTACAAAAGACGTCTTGGTTGCTTCCAGATTTGGGCAATTTTGAATGAAATGGCTGTAAACATCCATGTTCAAACATAGTTTTAAATCTGGAGACTTATTAAAACCACAGAAGCCTGGGGGGAGGTGTGGGGAGGTAGATTAAATGGGTGATGAGTATTAAGGGGGGCACTTGTGATGAGCACTTGGTGTTGTATGTAAGTGATGAATCACTAAATTCTACACGTGAAACCAGTTTTGCTCTGCATGATAACTAACTGAAATTGAAATTAAAATTTGGAGGAAAAAAGTGTTCTATTTCAAAAAAGACAATATTGATTAAGAAACTAAGAAATGACATATGAGGTAATACAATATGGAACATATCCATACATATGGAACACAAAAATCGATAAATAAGTTAATTAAATAAAATCAAAAGCTTGTACATCTTATATAATTTATTTCATATAAACAGATCCTGAAAATTAAAAACAAACAAATGTAGAGAACCTGGGCCCCACCCCACAGATCCCCTGTCAGTTATTTGGGGGTGGAATTCAGGCAGTATAATTATAAAGATTTCTTCTTCTCTAGATGATTCTAATAAGCAGCTAAGACTGGGAACCACTGAGATAGAGCTAATGAACCCAAATTCACCTCAATACCTTTCAAATAATAAAGAAAATACAATATCCTAGGTTGAGAAATCATCTTCCCTTGGATTTCCCTCCATATCCATACCTTTCTGGTTTCTTTAAGGAAACAGGACTCAGACTCAGCTGGACTTTGCAAAGTTTATGGGAAATTGTGAGCACCATAATTTTAAAAATAGCGATTATGTTTTCTCAGAACACAGAGTTTAAGGTGGGAGGTGTCTCTATCGAATGTCAGGCAATGTGAGAAAAAATGGGAGAATGATTATTTATTGGCGTGTAGATTCGCTTCCTACTTCTGGTGTGTTGTGGCTGAGACAGAGATGCAAGAGGCAAGAGGAAGATATTCTTATTGGGTGCGGTGTTGGGGGGAAAGTTGTTTAATTCTGTCCATTCACAGAATGTTTTAGCAGAGTCTTCTTTTTCCAGAGCTTCCATTAAGGAGAATATAGAGCTGATTCGGCTTAAGAAGCTCTTACGTGAAAGGAATACTTCATTAGTAGCAACAAAAGCACAGTTAACAGAAGTTCAAGAGGTGAGGCGCCAGGGCAGGGCAGTGTGGGATGGTCTGGGACACCCTCAAATCACAGATCCCTGGGGTCCTTGGCTGTTTGAGAAGCCCCGGGCCCAATCAGGCCTCTAGTTCCAACGAGAACTCTCTGTCACCAATTTGGGGTGGGGGAGAGAGCCAGTTAGTAGTATTTCTCCATTATATACACAGAAGACCACAACGGAGGGAAATTAAATTATTTGTTACACAACTTAAAGGGGATATTCAAATCCATGCCTTGCAATTTGGAGTCGGTTCTTTTTCCAGTACTTCACATTATGTATTATGAAGGCTCAAGCCCTACCCTTCTAAAGTGGAATTAAGTGTGGTTAACCTGGGCCAGAGTTAAGGTCCCAGCCAAGGGTTACAACCAAAATGTAATTAAGTTGGGAAGCCAAGAGCAGTCATAGGAGAAGGGAAGGAGACTATCTTCACTGAGCACTTTGTATGTGCTGCACTCTGGCCCAGTTGCTTACACTCATTATCTCATTTAAGGCTGACGCAAGCCTCCATGTAAGTACGTTTAACAGGTGAGGTCACTGACCCTCAAAGAAGCTAAGTAACTTGCTCAAGTCATAAAAAGAGTAAGGGGAAGAGCAGGCTTTGAGTCCACGTTTAACCGGCACCAAGGCCTATGCTCTTTTCTCATTACCACACAAGGGAAACTCCTGTGTGAATGGCGAGAGTAGGGCAACAAGGGTCTAAGTGATTCTTTTACTGAATATTTATTGAATACCAGGAACCGTGTAAAGCACCAGGACTCAAAGATTACAAAGTAAAACAGCTCCTGCCTTCAAATAACTTACCAGAGCAAGAGAACCAGATGTGAACAATCCAGCCATCCACACAGAGGGTATTGACAGGCACACACGAGAGCATAGCTCTCCCAGAGAATGGGATGTGGGGTCCAAAAAGAATTCCTTTTTTTTTTAAGATTTTATTTTTTTAAAAAAAGATTTTATTTATTCATGAGAGACACAGAGAGAGAGGTGAAGAGACACAGGCAGAGGGAGAAGCAGGCTCCATGCAGGGAGCGCGATGTGGGACTTGATCCCAGGTCCCCAGGATCATGCCCTGGGCCGAAGGTGGCGCTAAACTGCTGAGCCACCTGGGCTACCCTAAAGATTTTATTTATCTATTCATTAGTCTCTCTCTCTCTCTCTCTCTCTCTCTCACACACACACACACACACACACACACACACACACACACACACACAGGCAGAGACACAGGCAGAGGGAGAAGCAAGCTCCAGGCAGGGAGCCCAACTCGGAACTCTACCCTGGGACTCGATCCCGGGACACCAGGGCTGAAGGCGGCACTAAACCGCTGAGCCACCCAGGATGTCCCCAAAAAGGATTCTTTTTTTTTTTTTAAGATTTTTATTTATTTATTCATGAGAGATAGAGAGAGACAGAGAGAGAAACCAAAAAAGGATTCTTTTTTTCCCAAAAAGGATTCTTTTTTTTAAACATTTATTTATGATAGTCATATAGAGGGAGAGAGAGAGGCAGAGACATAGGCAGAGGGAGAAGCAGGCTCCATGCACCTGGAGCCTGACGTGGGATTCGATCCCAGGTCTCCAGGATCACGCCCTGGGCCAAAGGCAGGCGCCAAACCGCTGCGCCGCCCAGGGATCCCCCAAAAAGGATTCTTAAAGGAGTATATTCATGAACCAAATATTGGGATTCTGAATGATTAGCAGGTGTTAATGAGTGTGCAGGAGAGGGGAAGGTTTTCCAGAGGAGGAGAGATTGTAGGTCAGGACATGGAGGTGAGAAACATCAGGGAAGCCTACCAGGATTTTAGACTTTATCCCATAGACAATGGAGAGCTGCAGAAAGGTTTTAAGTAAGTTGATAACGTGATCAGTTTTTTCCCCAAAGAGATCGCTTTGTGTTTTTTAATGTTTGAATTTTCTTGAAAATACATTTTAATAAGGAAATATGCCTTTATTTTTTTTTAATTTTTATTTATTTATGATAGTCACAGAGAGAGAGAGGCGCAGAGACACAGGCAGAGGGAGAAGCAGGCTCCATGCACCGGGAGCCCGACGTGGGACTCGATCCCGGGTCTCCAGGATCACGCCCTGGGCGAAAGGCAGGCGCCAAACCACTGCGCCACCCAGGGATCCAGAAATAGGCCTTTAAAAACTATTACAAAACAATAGTAATGATTAACTCTGGGTAGTAGAATTATAGATGATTGATATTGTAGTCTTTATATTTTTCTGAAATTTTTCAACTTAATAAAAAATCACAAAACTACAAGGAAGGATCATCTGGCAGTGGAGTGAATGGTATAGGTTGGCTGGCAAAATAAAGTGGTCGGTGAAAAATGATTGTAGTTGTCCCCAGGAGACAGGATGAGGGTCCCAACCAAGGCAGTGAGAGAGGCCCTCGGAGAAAGGACTGTATTGGGAACTTCCAGGAAGTAGAAGAATGGACTTCATCGCCAAAAGGGAATGAGTGGAAGAAAGGGGGAAGTGAAAGGCAGGTCCTGAGTGGTTAGCATGGGCGAGCAGATGGTGGTGGTGGTGTCATTCATCCGGATTGGGGATTGGCTATGGTTACCTCTGCCCCGGTACTTCTGTTCTGATGGAGACGAAAGGCATCTTTATCTTTACGAGGTCAACCCCCAGACCTGTGTTTTGGAGAGAACTATGCACATGCTTGTATTTTTTGACTTGGTTAATTTGGGTAGCACTTACTGAATGTGGAAATAGGAGAAGGAAGGTAATTTTAAATTGTACAGGTAAACAGGGATCCCTGGGTGGCGCAGCGGTTTGGCGCCTGCCTTTGGCCCAGGGCGCGATCCTGGAGACCCGGGATCGAATCCCACGTCGGGCTCCCGGTGCATGGAGTCTGCTTCTCCCTCTGCCTGTGTCTCTGCCTCTCTCTCTCTCTCACTGTGTGCCTATCATAAATAAATAAAAATTTAAAAAATGTTTAAAAAAAATTGTACAGGTAAACAACAATATTTATAGGATTACATTTTTTAAAAACCCTATCTATTCCTCCATTGCATTAGAGGAAGAAAAGGAAGCAAGCCGTTCTAAATCCTTAGCCATGGTAGCAACAGTGTAGAGATGACCTGAGATGGTGAGTAATCACCAATAATTGTTTAAAATGTAGGTTTTACCATTTGTTTTCTCCAGCAGTTTGCCTTTCTAGTCATTCTTTCTTACACATGTACTTCAAAAAGTTTGCCTTCTCCTACTCCCTTAGCAGTAAACTCTGTTCATCAGTAGCACCGACTCTGGGGTCAGGAGGGTGAGGTAAGGCCTGTGACTCTGAGCAAGTGACTTAGCTCTCTGAGCTTTGGGTCCCTCGTTTTTTAAGGTTTTGGTAATAATAACTCCCTCTTGGATATACTGTGAGGGTTAAATGAGATGATGTCTGTAAAATAATTACAACAACTATAGTGCAACAGGTAATGAAACACACAGTTCTGTTCAACCAATAACAGCTGTTGTAGTTAGTTTGCTTAGCGTTGCTTTTTCTGTTTCTAAACCGGAAAGAAAACTTTTCCGAAGCATGCTGAGTAAGAGCACCTACTCTGAAAATAAATAATTTTCTTGGATATTCCACCAAACGCGATACAAATGTGAATAAGTGACCCTCCTTGCTTTTTAAAGAAATTGTGTTATCTGTTATGTTCACAGACTTCCTGGTAAGCTAGGGCGAGGGAAAAGCAATTAGTAAACAAGGAGTCAAATGGACTTGATTTCTCAGAATTTTTAAATCTTCCTTAAACTAACCATTTAAACATTTGTGTTATAGAGATAAATATCAAAATAAATATCAAGTTAATAAATCAGTAGAATAATATGTATTTCTTTCTTTCAGGCATATGAAACTCTGCTCCAGAAGGTACTTGATAAAGATTCTCTTTTTTTAAAATGCATTTATGATAGTCACACACACACACACACACACACAGAGGCAGAGACATAGGCAGAGGGAGAAGCAGGCTCCATGCACCAGGAGCCCGACGTGGGATTTGACCCTGGGTCTCCAGGATTGCACCCTGGGCCAAAGGCAGGCGCTAAACCACTGCGCCACCCAGGGATCCCGATAAAGATACTTTGAATCTCCTTTTCTTAGTAGTAAAAATAATAAAACCCAAAGAAATTTGTATTAATCTTCAAGTCACATAACGCCAGAATTTAGCCAAGTAAATAGAAGTTATTATGACCTCGAATTCCTATTAAGACAAACGTCCTATTACTATGATTAGAAGATATTTATTGTGCTTTTTTCATAAAACCAAAATATGAGGTCTGAAATACATGGGATAGTATTTTTCAACCTGTTGCTGGAGAGAATTATATAGCATTTGTTCAGAAATTCCTGAGTATTCCTCTAGTGTGTATAAAGTGACAAAATATAACAAAGTTGTTGCATAGCTTCTGTGATGTTCTGAAATGTTCGGTGCCATTCAGTCCTGCCAGTGGAGTGCAGGTGGAACTGGGTGAATGGCCACGATTAAGACAGTCACTAAGACAGAGTTCCCAGCCTGAAGAGCTGTTCCTCACCAGACATGTCCACCAGAAAGAATGCACACTTCTAAAGTTAACATGTCACTTTGCTAGGTCAAAGGGAAGAGTTATCACCCTAAGAAGCATTCAAATAGCTTAGAAACTAAAGGCAACTGTGACAGGTGTCACTTCACTTAGAGCCAGGGTTTAATTTGAGCCTCGGGAGAAGGAACGCTCCAATTATGGATTACAGTTTCCTGGAGTGGAAAATCCTCACTAATAGGGAAATGATACTTCCTGAGAAACTCTAGGGTGATAAGCAAGGCCAGTTTATAGTACAAAGGTACCTACCATGTTATCAATCAAAGCCATTCTTCTTGACATCCACTGGGGAACGCTAGGGCTGCTGGTATCTTGAGACCAGGTCTGCTGGGTGATACGACAGTTTCCAGAGTAACTTCCCTTTTGCCCCAGAATCAGGGAATCCTGAGTGCTGCCCATGATGCCCTCGTTGGGCAAGTCAGTGAGCTCAGGGCAGAACTGAAGGAAGAGAGCAAGAAGGCTGTGAGCTTGAAGAGCCAACTGGAAGATGTGTCCATCCTGCAGATAACACTGAAGGAGGTAAATAATAATAACCGGAAGGTGGAATCAGTCGTAAGTTACATTTCAACTTCAGAGGTGTTAAAAAGCGTGCCTTAGCAACAATACGGCTATTTCGTTTTTTCAAATGAGAAAAATGAGACTCCAAAGTGATTAAGTAATTTGCTCAAGTTTACACCATTAGGGGGAAAACTGGGATTTACATTTGCGACTGTTCTCCAAAGTTTTTGCTGTATTATAATGTTCTGCTGCTTCCTTAATGGTAGAAACTCAGGCACCATGAAAATTTGCTTCAGTGAATCCTCATTATTTCCAATAAAAGTTTCTATCACACCTTCAGTTGGTTCAAGTCTTTCTAGTTGAGTGGCTCCTTGTAGACATGAGACGTGAACATAGAAAGCCTCCTGCCCAAGCCCCACTCTGCCACAGAAGAGGGGAGACGTGCAAGGCAATAGGTATTATGATACTATCTCAGGCATTCTACTGTCATTCTTAGTTTCAGGAGAGAGTTGAAGATTTGGAAAAAGAACGAAAATTGCTGAATGACAATTATGACAAACTCTTAGAAAAGTGAGTACCAAGTTTGGGTCCTGTTATAAAAGACAATTATGGAAAAGTGCCCTTACATTATAAAACAATGCCTAGTGTGGGTAAGGATGTAGGGAAGCTGTTACTGGACACTGTTAGTGACAATATTAGTCGGCACAGTCTTTTTGGAAGGGGATTTGATGCTGTCTATCAAAATGCTAAATGTGCATATGCATGTATTTGCAAAGATAATGTATAATAAGAATATTAACTACTACATTGTTGCTAATAGAAAAAAAAAGTGGAAACACCCAAATTTCCTTTGATAGGGCTTGATTAAATAAGTAAATCATGTTGCGTCCCCACAATAAAATCCTATGAAGCTATTAAAAATGAGGTAGACTTGGGATGCCTGGTGGCTCAGTGGTTGAGCACCTGCCTTGGGCCCAGGGCATGATCCTGGGGTCCTGGGATCGAGTCCCGCATCGGGCGCCCTGCATGGAGCCTGCCTCTCCCTCTGCCTGTGTCTCTGCCTCTCTGTGTGTGTGTCTATGAATGAATAAATAAAAATTAAAAAAAAACTCTCTCTCTCTCCTCCCTCTGTCCTCCCTCCTCATGCTCTCTCTCTCTCTCTCAAATAGATCTTTAAAAATAAAATACCTAGAAGTTTAAAAAATTTAAATATAAATTTAAATTCTAATATATTATATTATATAGAATATATTATATTTATATTCTAAATATAAATTTAAATTTAAATTTAAATTCTTCTGACTCAGTTAAAGGGAGCAGGGGATAGTTTGGGGAGGTGGTATTAGGAGCATCCTGGGAATATCTGATGCTCTTCAACTCAGTGAAACAAAGTAGTGTGGGGATTATCACTTTGAAGACTCTGGGTAGCAGACGTTGCTATTAGCCTCTTCCCTCATTACTCAGAATGTTATCTGCTTGGATTATCATGTAACATGCAGCTAGGAAGTACCAGGAACTTTTTTCTTAAAGTAGGCTCCATGCCCAGTGTGCGACCCATTGCCGGGCTTGAATTTACAACATTGAAATCAAGAGCCAGATGCTTAACCAACTGAGCCACACAGGTGCTCCAATAACTCTTTTTTTAAAAGATTTTATTATTTTTTAAATTTATCTGAGAGAGAGTAAGCACGTGAGAGAGAACACGAGTAGGGAGGGGCAGAGGGAGAAGGAGAAGTGGACTTGCTGCTTCCAGAGCAGGGAACCTGACAGGGGGCTAGATCCTGGGACCCCAGAATCATAATCTGAGCTGAAGGCAGATGCATCCCCAACCGAGCCACCGAGGCGCCACCCCCACCCCTCTCAAGAACTCTTAGTACTAGCTTAAGCAAGTTGTTTTTATTTTTTTATTAAATTTATTTATGTATTTATGTATTTATGTATTTATGTATTTATTTGAGAGAGAGTGAGAGCGGAGAGGAGAGGGAGAAGCAGACTTCCCACCAAACAGGGAGCCCGCAATGGGGCTTGACCCCAGGACTCTGGGACCATGACCTGAGCTGAAGGCAGACACCTAACCGATTGAGCCACGCAGGCGTCCCTAGCATGTTGTTTTTAGACCACATTTATTCAAATGATAAATAGGAAAAAGACATCTACGGAAGTAATAGCTTGATTATTATCAATGTCACTTCACTTAGGTAAATAATCAAAGACAGATTGTATGTGTTTTACACTCAAAATGGGTCTGGCCTGACAGCCAGTTACAATGGTGTGCAGGGTATTGTTATTGAAAAGGTTAGTCCCGGGGATCCCTGGGTGGCTCAGTGGTTTAGTGCCTGCCTTCAGCTCAGGGCGTCATCCTGGAGACCCAGGATCAAGTCCCACATCAGGCTCCCTGCATGGAGCCTGCTTCTCCCTCTGCCTGTCTCTGCCTCTCTCTTTCTCTCTGTATCTCTCATGAATAAATAAATAAAATCTTAAAAAAAAAAGAGAGAGAAAAGGTTAGTCCCTGCCCTTCTGTGTAGTAATTTATTAATCTGGCTCGAAGGCGGGATCCCTGGGTGGCGCAGCGGTTTAGCGCTTGTCTTTGGCCCAGGGCGCGATCCTGGAGACCCGGGATCGAATCCCACGTCGGGCTCCCGGTGCATGGAGCCTGCTTCTCCCTCTGCCTGTGTCTCTGCCTCTCTCTCTGTGACTATCATAAATAAATAAATAAATCTGGCTCAAAGGCAAATATTGTCTAAACCAGCCATTGGTGAAGGTAGATAGAGGAAAGGAGTTCCAAAAGAGGAATATTTTGTTCCTCATTTATTTGAAAGTCTGTTTCTATAAGTAACCTCTGCACCCTACATGGGGCTCGAACTTACACCCCCACAATCAAGATTCATGTGCTCTTCCAACTGAGCCAGCCAGCTAGGTGCTCCTGTTCCTCATTTTTATTTTTTTATTTTTTATTTTTTTTATTTATTTATTTTATTTATTTATGATAGTCACAGAGAGAGAGAGAGAGGCAGAGACACAGGCAGAGGGAGAAGCAGGCTCCATGCACCGGGAGCCCGATGTGGGATTCGATCCCGGGTCTCCAGGATCGCGCCCTGGGCCGAAGGCAGGCGCCAAACCGCTACGCCACCCAGGGATCCCCTGTTCCTCATTTTTAATTCAGCAGGCCTGAGAATGTTCTGGTACACAGTATCATGCCTACAGAAAGCCATCATGCTGGAGAAATTCCTTGGGAACTAGATGTGATTTGGGTGGTTTGCTCAGTGGGGTAGCTGAGACCTGAACAGAAGTGACACTAAGGAACTCCGCCACCGGGCCCAGAAGTTCCGAGGCAGTTGGTAAATGACAGTTACACAGAAAGCAGGGACAGTAAAACCATGTAGGGGAACGAATGATGCACTAGGCCCAAGAGATGCCGAAACTGTGCAATAAAGACGTCACATCACACACCTCTGAGTATTTATCTGACAACTCTCGCCTCACTTCTTACCTGCTCCCCATTCCCAGCATGCTGGCCAGCAGTAATCAGCCTCACTGGAGCAGTGAGCTCGTGGGGGAACAGCTACGGCAGAAAGTCTCCCAGTTGCAGGACCAGCTGGACGCTGAGCTGGAGGAGAAGACAAACATCTTACTTCAACTGTCCAGAGAGAAAGGTAGGTCAGACTGAAGACCTTTCTCAAATGAGGCATCTTCTACATCTTGTGTGGGACAAGGGAACTCAGGCCAGCAGTTCTCCAGTCCCCTCACCTGATCCTGTTTTTGTGTAGATCACAGATAACTGCAATAAAACCAGTGGCAATCAGGTCAGATTCACCATCAAGAGAGGTGACACCTACCTCACATGCATACATTTTTACATGTAATGAGTTTTCATTTGAGAGGATGAGAACTCTTTATTGGTTTAATTTTATTTATTTATTTGGCGCAGGGCAAAGGGAGAGGGAGAGAGAGAATCTTAAGCAGGCTCCATGCCCAGCGTGGAGCTCCATGTGGGGCTCGATCTCATGACCCCGAGACTATGACCCGTGCCGATATCAAGAGTCAGGCACCCCTTAAATTTATTACTTTTAAACATTCACTTTATTAAAAGTATTGAAAATGAATTTATCTGCCTTTTATTCTTACCAATCATTTTAGAGGTGATCGGGAGTCTTGTTTTTTGCTTTGTTTTGTTTTAGCACCTGCTACCTCAAATTGAGAAGCAGATGCCCGGGCAGCCCTGGTGGCTCAGCGGTTTAGCACCACCTTCGGCCCAGGGCCTGATCCTGGAGACTTGGGATCGAGTCCCACGTCAGGCTCCCTGAGTGGAGCCTGCTTCTCCCTCTGCCTGGGTCTCTGCCTCTCTCTTTGCGTGTCTCTCATGAATAAATAAATAAAACTTAAAAAAAAAGAGAGAGAAGCAAATGACTGCTCTTGGTCACCACTGCCATTTCCCCCTGACTTAACTCTGAGATCACAGGAGATAGTTATTCTCCAGATCTTCAAATACTATCAAAGAGACCTTTGTTCTCACTTTTTCCAGGCTGGACCTTGATATTTAGTCATCACAAAGTTAGATTTCATTAGATTCCAGTATATTTGCATAGGAGAGTGAAGGAAAAGAGGTATGACATCAAGAAAAATATGGACCCAGAACCATAAAAGAATAAAGCTGAGGACCGTGTAGTATGTATGAAGTACAGGACAAGTATTGTGAGGACCTTGGGATAATCTAAACTCCCCCCACTATCCGGGAAGGTTGGTGCAGCTCCTGCTTCTCCAGGTGGGGCTCTCCTGTCCTGGGGACACTCGCCCCAGTCTTAGTCCGGTTCCTCGGGGGCCCCTCCCCCTTGGATGCCTTTTGTTTATTCCTTTTTCCCCCCGTCTTCCTACCTTGATAGAAGCGTGAACTCTTCTCACTGTAGCATTCCAGCTGTTCTCTCTTTAAATCTCAGGCCGAATTCGTAGATTTTCAGGATGTTTTGAAGGTTATCTAGGTAATTTGGTGGGGACAGGTGACTTGGGGACCCTACTCTTCCCCCACCTTGCCCCACCTCTAAACTCCCCCCACTAAACACTGATCACCTTCCTTCCCTGAAACGCCCACCCGAACACATGGACACAGAAGTGCCCAAATGCCCAATCTCTCTCCTTTCAGGTCAGGTGGGAGTGGGAGGTGCCACAGGGAGCCAATAGCATAGAAATCAGGATGGAGTGGGGGAGGAGCTGGAGAGATACTGGTTTGGCTGGTGCTATGACAAAGTTTGCACTGTAGGGACACCTGGGTGGCTCAGTCGATTAAACGTCTGTCTTTGGCTCAGGTCATGATCTCTGAGGTCTGGGATTGAGTCCTGTTTCAGGCTCCACACCCAGCAGGGAGTCTGCTTCTCCCTCTCCCTCTGCCCTTTACCCCCAAACTTGTGCTTTCTCTCTCTCAAAAAAAAATAAATACATAAAATCTTTTTCAAAAAAATTATGCAGTAAAGGTACCTGGTTGTCTCGGTTAGTAGAGCACATGCCTCTTGGGATGCCTGGGTGGCTCGGCGGTTGAGCGTCTGCTTTTGACTCAAGTTGTGATGCCTGGGTCCTGGGATCGAGTCCTGCATCGGGCTCCCTTTTGGGAGCCTACTTCTCCCTCCGCCTGTGTCTCTACCTTTCTCTGTGTGTCTCATGAATAAATAAATAAAATCTTTTTTTAATAAATAAAATCTTAAAATAAAAATAGTAGAGCATACAACTCTTAATCTCATGATTGTAAGTTCAAGCCCCACATTGGGTGTGGTGGCTTCTTAAATTAAAAAAATAAAATTTACAGTACCCCAGTCTGTCAAACGGCTTTGTTTGCTGCTGCTGGTGGTGTTTTCTACAGTTCTACGGGTGTTTTTTGTTTTGTTTTTGTTTTTTAAAGATTTTATTTATTCATGAGATACACAGAGAGAGGCAGAGACAGAAGCAGAGGGAGAAGCAGGCTCCATGCAGGGAGGCCGTATGTAGGACTCGAACCCTGGGACGGCGGGATCATGCCCTGAGCCAAAGGCAGACAGACGCTCAACCGCTGAGCCACCCAGGAGGCCCTTTATTTTGTTTTTGGAGTCTAAGTGTCAGCTCAGTTTTAGTGGGTCAATATTTCTCTCTCTCTCTTTTTTTCTAAAGATTTATTTATTTATTTCTTCATGAGAGACACAGACTGAGAGAGAGAGACAGAGACACAGGTAGCAGAGAAGGAGGCTCCTTTCAGGGAGCCTGATGTAGGACTCGATCCTGGATCCTGGGATCTCCCCGTGGGCAGAAGGCAGCGCCCAACCGCTGAGCCATCCAGGGGTCTCAACAATATTTCTCTTTGTACAAATAAGAGGAAATTGCTTCTCTAAAGGCAAATTTATTTATTTATTTATTTATTTATTTATTTATTTATTTATTTATTTATTTATTTTTGAAGACTTTATTTATTCATGAGAGACACAGAGAGAGAGACAGAGACCCAGGCAGAGGGAGAGGCAGGACCCCTGCAGGGAGCCCGAGGCGGGACTCGATCCCGGGACCCGGGGTCACACCCAGAGCCGAAGGCGGCAGCTCAGTGCTGAGCCCCCCAGGGGTCCCCAAAGGCAAATTTATAAAGTGAACTAAGCATTGGTGGGAAAATGTAATTCGCACTGGGTGCAGCTTTAAGCCTGGCTGCCACCAAGCCGGAGCGTGCACTCCCGGGTGACTTGTCCCCAGCCCAGAGCCAGGGCCTGCGGCTCGAGGTTGCCAGCCTGCGCGGGGAGCAGGCGCGGGAAGCAGAGCTCGCGCCCTCGGGGGACAGGCTGTGCCGCGGTCCCCACAGGCCGGCGGGGGTCCAGGACGCGGGCCTGGCTGAGGTAAGAGCTCGTCTACGCGGGCGGGCGGGGCCCCGCATAGAGGCCGCTGCGAGGGGCGGGGGCAGCGGGTCGCAGGGTCCCCCCCCCCCCCCCCGGCACCCCCCTGACCTCGGCCTTCCCGCCGCAGCCCCGGGATCCAGGGGACCAGGGGGACAAGACGCTGGCGCAGGTGGTAAGTGAGCTGCAGGCGTCGCAGGCCGAGACGGCGCTGGAGCTGGAGAAGGCCAGGGACATGCTGGCCCTGCAGCGAGCCATCAACGTGTGTTACCAGGTGTGGGGGGGCGGGGGGCACAGAGGGCACCTGGGCCTGGGAGCCGGAGGGGCCCTGAGGACAGCCACCGGGGAATGTCATCCTAAGGCTCGATCAGCACAAGTGCTCCAGGAGGAGCCTGTGATGAGCCCAAGACCTTTCCTAGCTCAACCTGCCTTGTTTTGTTTTTAAAGATTTTGTTTGTTTGTTTGTTTGAGAGACGGAGAGTGAGCGAGCGAGAGGGACAGAGAGAGCAAGCGCAAGCGGGGTGAGGGGTGGAGGGGGAAGCAGGCCCCCCACGGAGCAGGGAGCCTGTTGGCTGGGCTGATCCAAGGGCCCGTGGTCGTGACCTGAGCTGAAGGCAGGTGCCCACCCCACCGAGCCCCCCAGGCCAAGTGTCCCTTACGCCCCTAGGGCCCCCTTTCCGTGTGGCTCCTGGGTGCTTGCTCCTGAGGCACAGCTCGGATGTGGTTTTGTCTCAGGAGGAACTGGAAGCAGTGATGACGAAAGCAGACAATGACAGTAAGGATCACACAGAGACACTGCAGAGGCTGACTCGCCTCCTGGACCTCAAGAGCCACCGCATCCGTCAGCTGGAAGGTATTTTGAGAAGCCGCGGCCTGCCACTACCCGGCAAGTGTTAGTCCCTGCTCTCACCTGGACCCGTCACATAGCTGAGGCCCGTGCACCTGGCGGGAGGCGGCCTTTTGTGTCTCGGCATGTGACACGTCCCTCCTGCTCTTTGTCCTGTCGTCCGTGGTGTTGTCATACGTGGTCAGCCGCCGCTTTCCCCCCGCGTGTCCGTGTCCTCCTCCAGTTTCTCGGAAGAATGGCAGAGGCCCCACAAGGCCTGAGCCGGTTTTGAGAATTGAGGGCGGACGGCCGTTGGCCCCCAGAGTGGGGTGACCCCCGCCCCCTCTCGAGCCCAGGCCCATAGAGACGCTTTATCACTTGGCTCTCACCCTCCTTTTCTGTGATCCCCGAATTCTTTGCTGCAGTTCGAGGATGTCGAGGCGACAGGGCAGCTGGCCGGACACTTGTGCAGGGTGCGGCGGGCCATGCTGGCGGTACTTAGCGCGGTGCCTGCTGACCAGGAGTGGGTCTCGGCCTGGCCTGCCCGAACAGGGGCTTTGGTATTAGACCCAGTTGTCAGAGACCTGACCTACACTAGACCAATTCACCAAAGATCTTTTTTTTTTTTTTAATTTTTTTTTCAAAGATCATTATTTAAATCAGAATATTCAATAATAAAAAAAGAATATTCATTACATATTTTTTGGTAGTGACCGTTTCGTCGCTGCCATGAGACCTTCTGAAACTGCTGTTCGGGGCAGCGCTCCCCCTGGAAGGCAGAACCAGTGAGCGGGTTACAAAGGAAATCCTCCCTTGGGTTGAAAATTCTCATCAGATTCAGGGTCTTTCTCCTGGGACAGTGCAGGATAAATACTCTTAACTACTTCTGAAGATTCATTCGCTTTAACTTTTTTTTTTTTTAAAGATTTTATTTATTTATTCATGAGACACAGAGAGAGAGAGAGAGAGAGAGAGGCAGAGACACAGGCAGAGGGAGAAGCAGGCTCCACGCAGGGAGCCCCATGTGGGACTCGATCCCGGGTCCGCAGGATCACGCCCTGGGCCGAAGGCAGGCGCTAAACCGCTGAGCCACCCAGGGATCCCAATTTTTTTTTTCATTTGCTTTAACTTATAGTTCTTTCATTACTGGTAAGATCAAAGAGTTTTTCATGTGTTTAGCAGTTATTTTTATTGTGTCTTTTGAGAATTACCTATTTCTGTCCTTTACCTGTTTCTTGACAGCATTTTATTCATTTGTAGAATTCCTTTATATGCTGAGATTATTGGCCTTGTGTCACATAATGCAAAACTTTGAATCTGTTTTAGTTATGTTAACCTTATCAATTAAGAAACCATTAGTCTAATCTTTGTATTCCATTTATTTTGGGCAGGAAGACATTCTGATGTGTTCAAAATATTTTTATTCTACAACATTAACTCTTAATATAGGACTTTCACCACTGACACATTGTGACCATTCAAATACTCCCCAATTTGAAGCAAACTATATATCAAAGTTTCTGATTGGTTGGACATGGCAGGTAATGCACAGATTTGGTACATGTCTACATGTCTACATCCCATGTCTACCTCCCTACATGTCTTTTCATCCCATTGCCAATATTTTCAACCTATTTCCAGTAAGTTTCCTCTCCAACTTTTTATTCCATTACTCTTTGGCTTACAGTGGATTGATTGATTGATTAACTGATTGATTTTTGCCTTCTTATGTTAAAACCAAATTCGTAACGGAATGAAGATCCTTGTGACTGATCTGGCTGGGAGGGAAATCACTTCTTGGTGGAGTCTAATGTAATAGGCACTGTGACTATAACTTGGCATTCTCTTGATGGCCCGTATCCCAAATTTTTGGAAATACTCGTATTTTGTGTACCTAGTGCTTCTCTTGGAATTAACAATTAATTCATAGGACCTTGCTATAAAACAATGACATCTGTAGATGAAACTGGGTCTCCAGTGTTTTCCTGAACTTAGGATTTACTTTCCAATCAGTCATTTTGTACCTTATCTCTAAAGCAGGCCTTGGGTTATTTGGCCCTCAGAATTCATGCTCTTGCTTTTTCCTTTTGAGTTACATAGTGTCTCGAAATAATCAACAATTTGGACTTTCATCATGATTTTTATTCTCCTTCTGTCCAACTTATTTTACCCTAAGGAAGAGCTCTCTATGCTTTAATGGATAGGCAGTTTTCTTTTCCCTCTAGAACAGCTCAAAGATGTGGTTTATGGCACTCGACAGTTGTCATTATGTCTGGAAACACAGCCAGCTCATGGAGATGAGGATAACGTGGACATTTCTCTACTGCATAAGAGTGAGAATCTTTTTGAACTGCACATCCACCAGGCCTTCCTGACATCTGCTGCCCTGGCTCAGGCTGCAGACACTCAACCTACCACTTTCTGCACCTATTACTTCTATGACTTTGAAACCCACTGTACCCCACTGGCTGTGGGGCCACAGCCCCTCTATGATTTCACCTCCCAGTATGTAGTGGAAACGGATTCCCTTTTTTTGAACTACCTTCACGGGGCTTCAGCTCGGCTTGATCTACATCAGGCTGTAGCCAGTGAGCACCACACCCTTGCAGCTGGCTGGATTTGCTTTGAGAGGGTGCTGGAGACTGTGGAGAGGGTCCATGGCTCTACCACACTTACTGGTAAGTGCTGTCGGCTTCCCACAGCTCCCGGGATTAATGTGGAGTTTCCCAGAGTCTAGAGTTGCTCTTCTGGTGGTTTCCCATCTTTTTCCTCTGCCTTTATTCTTAATCTTCGCCACACCATCTGTATCCTCCTTGCCTTTCCTACTCTGCTATCCAGGAGCTGGTGGAGAAGATTTCGGGGTGTTAGAATACTGGATGAGGCTGCGCTTCCCCGTAGGATCCAGCCTACAAGCATCCAATAAGCGAAAGAAAGCTCAGGCCTATCTGTCAGCCAATGTGCCTGGAGCTTGGGAGGCCCAGGAGGATAAGGTGAGAAAAAGGATGTGCCCATGCACCTCAAAGGAGCCTCAGCCACGAGCTCATGAGAACAGCACAGTCTTCCATTCTCAATACCTGTTCGTTGAATGTGAATGAAGGAGAAAGCCTGTCATTCCACAACTAATCCAGATTCTTCCCTTGGTCAAGCTTGAGTTTGAAATGAAAGCATACCCTTGCAGCCAGCTGCCCACCCCACTACGAACAACATAGCTTCTCCGTCCCCTTCTCTAACATAAGGCTTGAGGGCCAGCACCTGTCTGGGTGACTATGCCGGAGCCAGTCTGCAGGCAGGGGAAGGTCCTTCCTCTGTGCTCTGTCAGAATTCAGCACTTCCTGGGGTCAGAGCTCGTCCTCCTCGAGGTGCTGGGCTTCACGTGCGGCAGTTCTCTCAGGCTGCCCTTTTCCTTCATCCAAGACCAACATCTTTCCAGTCCAGATTGGAGACTTGGAAGCATCAGAATGAGCTGCGGGTGGAAATCATCAGATGCCACGGCCTCCGGAGTCGACGGCTGGGAACTCAGCCCAGTCCATACGTCATGTACCGCTTCTTCACCTTTTCTGACCACGACACTGCCATCATTCCAGCCAGTAACAATCCCTACTTTGGAGACCAGGCTCGATTCCCAGTGCTTGTGACCTCTGACCTGGATAAATATCTGAGGCGGGAGGCCCTGTCTGTGTATGTTTTTGATGACGAAGACTCAGAGCCTGGCTCGTACCTTGGCCGAGTCCAAGTGCCCTTGCTTCCTCTTGCACAAAATAAATCCATTAAAGGTGGGAGTTCAACGTTATTACATCTTCATGCTCTCCACCCAGTGTTGCCTTCCTGTCCTACTTTTCTTTGATTACTTGCTTGGAACAGTCTCTCTTAAAAAACCTGCTAAGAGGATTTTAGAATATGGTCAAGAGCAATGGAGCAGAAGACTTGGTGCCTCACTAATCCTATGGAAACATTGGCTTCTTCTGCTTTTTTTTTTTTTTTAACAAAAAAAGCAAGATTCTTAAGTCCATACATCCATCTCTGAACAAAAAAATTTTTTTGTGCTTCCCAGTATTTGTATCTACTTAAGGCCTATTGTTTCCTAGCACCTGACTAGATATCAGATTATAAGCTGTGTCCTTAATACTCTCCCATAATTCTCTTGCTTCTTTGAAGCACAAGTTAAATTTCATGCTGCATCATGACAAGGCAAATTTCTTGGATCCTTTTTCCTCTTTTCCTCCGCTATGGAGCTGAGGTGAAGTTAGGAAGGGTCAACTCTCTGGTTCCAGTATTGGGAGTGTGAGGCAGGGGTGTCTGTGCTCTCATTAGTAAGTATGGATGGGTAGAGCCGGTACCAACCATGTTTAACAAGCTTCTGGATGTGTGAGGCCTCTTTCCTTCCAATACCACAAGAGCTAAAAAAAAAAAAAAAAAAAAAAAAAAAAGCCAACACTTTTGCTCACAACTCATTCTTTGCCAAAAAGAAGAGGCAATATGGGCCATCTGTTAAATTAATCAGTGTTACAAATCAGAAATCTGGCATTTAGAAAAAGCCATTTTGCTGAAGTTTTCTTGGCTTTTGTTATTTTAGAAATAGGGACCACTTCAGTATATATATATATCTTTTTTTGTTTTGTTTTGGTTTTGGTACACCTAAGGCCTAGCAAGCATTAGGTAACAGCAATAATCATGTAATCATATTTATTGGCCAGGTGACTGATAACAAGCAAGTTATACCTTTCCATACATCTTTATCTTTTGACTGTCTCTTCTGGAAACCTGGAGATACCCATCTTCCCCTACAAATATTCTAAGTGAATATTAATATTTACTGCTATTTTATGTTATTTCTGAATATATTATCATCATGCTTATGTAATAGATGTTAATGACAAACAAAATGTGGGAAAATTCAAAGTGGGGGAATAGATAAGGTGCTGATAAATACTTACCTACTTCATGTGATCAGATCTTATTAATGTCTGTGTGTCTATCAGGTGATTTTAACCTCACTGACCCTGCGGGGAACCCCAATGGATTTGTTGAGGCACAACTGGACTGGAAGTCTTTCTACCAGCCCCCAGAGAGCTTCCTGAAACCAGAAGCTCAGCCTGAGGAGAACAGCACCAAGGATAGTTTAGAGAGCTCATCTAAAGAGGTAAAGGCTTCCTTTTCTCCCCAGGTAGCAGATCTCCACCGATCCTGTGGAGCATATTTGAGGAAAACAGTATTAAAATTGTAGTATAAGAAATGCCTTCTGTGAATGCCATGTGTTCTGCAAACTTATTCTGCATCCCTCGTAATGCCATGAGCCTCCTGAAGAAGCAAAATCCTGGGGTTTTTTTGTGGGGAGAAGAGAGAGATGGCATCTCTCAGCTCTGTGGCAGGAGAGGCACGAAGTCTCATGCTAGCTCATAAATCCCTTCCTTGAGTATCAAGGCTGTTAAACTCTCATCTGGTAAGGTTGTCTCTGATCCTTCTATTTAGGACCAGATGGCATTTGCTGAGATTCCCACCGAAGCTGGCCAGTATCAAGCTAAGCAAAAACCTCCACAGGTGGGAGAAAGAAAGGAAAGGGAACATCAGGTTGCAAGCTACTCAAGAAGAAAACATGGCAAAAGAACAGGCATCCAAGGAAAGAGCAGAATGGAATATCTTAGTCGTAACATCATAACTGGAAATACATTACAAGTAAGGCCTTAGAAACCCTGCAAATTAAAATATGGGTTGTAGTGTCCCCAGATATATTATTCTCACGTAGAAGTAGACATCTAAGATAAGCAGTAATCATGGTTCTTTTGTGGCCAACATGTGTTTCAAACATATGTAGTTTAGGGACGCCTGGGTGGCTCAGTGGCTTAGTGCCTGCCTTCAACCCAGAATGTGATCCTGGAGACCTGGGATCAAGTCCCACGTCGGGCTCCCTGTGTGGAGCCTGCTTCTCTCTCTGCCTGTCTCCCTGCCTCTCTCTCTCTCTCTCTGTGTCTCTCATGAATAAATCATAAAAAAAAAATGTAGTTTAATAAAATTCTGAACTGTTCATTTTATTTATTTATTTATTTATTTATATTTATTTTTGTTCACTTCATTTTAGTGTAATTTAGTTCAATAGTTTATGGACTCTGCAATTTATGCTGAGAATTTTACCAGTCCACCTCAACTGTAGTCAAAATAAGTTAAAAAACAAGTATTTATTGAAAACTTATGTGTTTAATACTCTCTTTTCTTCATAGGAAACATAAAGTTACTATGTAGCACCTAAAAATATATATATGAGATTATAAATATATGTAATAATATTATTTAATCATATAATCTTTTATATGGTATTGATTGTATAATAATATTAGCATATAATTATTAATTTTATGAAATTATAATTATACTATATATAGAGTTGACCTTTGAATAACATGGATTTCAGCTACATAGGATCAACTTATACATGAGGGTTTTTAATAATACAGTATTATAAATGTATTTTCTCTTCCTTATGATTTTTTTCAAATTTTTATTTAAATTCCAGTTAGTTAACATATGGTGTAATATTAGTTTTCAGGAGTAGAACTTAGTGATGCATCACTTACATATAACACCTAGTGCTCGTCACTACAAGTGGCCTTCTTAATACCTACCACCTGTTTAGCTCATCCCCCTCCAACCTCCCTCCATCAACCTTCATTGTTTCTCTATTGTTTGTTCTCTCTTGGTAAGAGTCTCTTATGGTTTCCTTCCCTCTTTTTTTTCCTTCCCAAGCGTTCATCTGTTTTGTTTCTAGAATTCAACATATGAGTGAAATCATATGGTATTTGTCTTCCTCTGACTCATTTCATTTAGCATAATACACTCTAGCTCCATCTACATTGTTGCAAAAGGCAAGATTTCATTCTTTTGATGGCTGAGTAATATTCCATGGTGTGTGTGTGTGTGTGTATATATATATATATATATATATATATATATATATATATATATATAATCTTACCTCTTCTTTTTCCATTCATCAGTCAATGGACATTTCAGCTCTTTCCATAGTTTGGCTATTACTGATAATCCTTATGATTTTCTTTTTTTTTTTTAAGATTTTATTTATTTGTTCATGAGAGACAAAGAGAGAGAGAGAGGCAGAGACACAGGCAGAGGGAGAAGCAGGCTCCTTGCAGGGAGCCCAATGTGGGACTTGATCCCAGGACTCCAGGATCATGCCCTTGGCCAAAGGCAGATGTCCAACCATTGAGCCACTCAAGCATCCCCTTATGATTTTCTTAATAATATTTTCTTTTCTCTAGTTTCTTTTATTGCAAGAATATAGTATATAATACATATAACATACAGATGCATTAATCAACTGTTTATATTATTGGTAAGGTTTCTGCTCAACAGTAGGTTATGAGCAGTTCAGTTTGGGGTGGAGGTTAAAAGTCATACACAGATTTTTTTTTTTCATACACAGATTTTTGATGCCCCTAACTCCCATGTTGTGTTGTTCAAGGGCCAGCTGTAATTATATTTGTTGTGCGTATTCTAAAGCAGGTGAACTACACTGAATGGAAGTTCTCAGGACTGAAGAGCTCCATAGATGATGGTTTAAAATATCAGCAAAAGGAAAAGGAAATGACGTCATCCCATTCAGTAGTGATGCAGAAAGAAGCCCTAAATCCTGTGAATGGTATTGTCTTTTTAAAATCTCATTTCCTGTTTAATCATTGGATTATTTTATCAAGCCAGTTATTTACATTTTTTTCTTCTTGCATTGCTAAACTTTTCATGGAAAATTAGTACTGAAGATTCTAGGCTTAGTTTTATGTTATAAGTGCCCTGGTTAGACCAACCAAGGCTGGAATTCTCAGAATAGCTTTATATGTATTTATTTTTTTAATATTTTATTTATTTATTCATAGAGATGCAGAGAGAGAGAGAGAGAGAGAGAGAGAGAGGCAGAGGGAGAAGCAGGCTCCACGCAGAGAGCCTGACGTGGGACTCGATCCTGGGGCTTCAGGATCACGCCCAGGGCTGCAGGCGGCGCTAAACTGCTGCGCCACCGGGGCTGCCCCTTTCTATGTATTTAAAGCTAGTTAGCCTGCCAGTTTGGTTCCCTAGCAAGTATATTCTGTGAATTATGGTTACGAAGAAATAGGAGAAGGAATGTGATTGGCTTATTTGTGATGTCGATTTAATTTTTTTTTAAATTAAGACAAGGCTTTTTTGTGTTACGGTGAAAGGTAGAAATGATTTCAGGTTATGGTATGGGCAAACCAGATAATTCAGACCAACTCTCTCATTGAGGACAACTAAAAAGCTGAAGTTAATATATTTTTTAAAGATCTTAACATTTCTTAAAAAGCATTAAATGGTTGATAAGGAAGAATTACTTACCCTCAATCAGGGACATGATTGAAGCTCAGAGAGGTGAGATGGAACTGCGTCAGCCCTGGGACATTGTCAGTCTGGAAAAAGTGGAGGAGAGGCTGAACCATGCTTTTGCTGGACTTTTGAGGTGGAGAAATAGGCTACAGTGTGAATCTGGTGTCTACCCAGCAAAGGAAGAGGTCCGCACTGGGCGGAAGGGCCCACTGGTCGAGACCCCTGGAGGCAGCACCATTCTGAGTCTCGTAGGTTCTGGGAGGTAGCACTGCGCTTCAGGTACCTGCAGGGCTAGAGAGCCAAGGGCTGACCCAGTGCCCACCAGGACTCGGATATCACAGTTATCAGACACAGCCTGTGTAACAGCTGTGCTCACAAGCTTCACGAAGATAAAAGCTAACCTTTAAAATTTCAATAAAGAATTGGAGCTACGAAAAAATTGAGATCGTAAGTTTTAAAAAACATTTTGTCTTAAGATAATTTCGAACTTACATAAGAGCTGCATGACTAGGACAGAAAAATTTATATACACACAAATTCACACATTCACCAACTTTTAGCATTTTCCCACTTTCTGCTTTATCACTTTTTTTAAGCATTTGAGAATAAGTTGTCCACCTCATGCCCCATTACTGCTATATATTTCAGTAAGGAAAAGGAAATTATATGACCACAGAGTTATCAAGTTTGCAGACTTATCTTGGATACATAGTACCTACTGTACAGTCAGTTTTCAGAATTTGCTGGTTGTCCCAATAACATCCATTATTAGCAGTCTTTTTTTTTTCTCTATCTAATCTAGAATCGTACATTGCATTTGGTCATGTCTCTTTAGTTTCCTTTAACCTGGAACAGTTCCTAATCTTTGTCTTTCCTGATAATTGACATTTTTGAAGACTATAGGTGGGTTGTTCTGTAGAGTGTTCCTCAATTTGGATTTGTCTGAGGTTTCTTTGTGATTAAATTCAGGTTATGAATTTTTTACAGGAATACCACAAAAGTGACATTGTGTCCTTCTCACTGCATCACATTAGGAGATACATGGTGTCAGTTTGTCCCATTATTGGTGATGTTAACTTTTATCACTTATTAAAAAAGCATCTGCCAGGTTTTTTCAGAAGTTATCATTTTGCCTTTGTAATTATTAAATAATCCATGAGAAGATATTTTGAGACTATATAAATATCTTGTTCCTCATCAAATTTCACTTGATAATTTTGGCATTCATATATGGGCTTTTTGCTCAAATCACAAAGTCTTTACAAAATACATTGCAACTTTCGGAAGTGAATCAATAGAAATTATAGCACTGTTCAGTAGAGAAATTTATCAGAGGAATAGATGGTTCAAAAACAGATTAGATACAACTGAAGTGAGAATTATTAAGAATAAAGCAAGGAGAGATGGAAAGATGGCAAATAGAAAAGAAGGAGACATAAAGGATAAAATGGAGAGCTCTAGACTACATTTAATTAAACGTAGAAGAGAAGAAGGGGCAGAGGCAGTATTTGAAGTGTTAATGACTTTGAGTTTTCTAGAACTACTAAAGATATTAATATTCAGTGAAATGAAACTCAAGTAGGGTAAGTTTAAAAAAACAAAAAACAAATATAGGAGTGCCCGGCTGGCTTAGTTGGTGGAGCATGTGATTCTAGATCTTGGAATTGTGGGTTCAAGCCCCATGTTGGGTGCAGGGATTAGTTAAAAATTAAAATTAAAATTAAGAAAATTCAAAAAAAATTTAAAAAATTCAGATCTAAACATATCAGAGTCAAAATGCAGAAAGTAAAATCAAATAGAAAATATTAAAAACATCTGTCTAAAAGAAAAAGATAGGGGCGCCTGGGTGGCTCAGTTAGTTTAAGTATCCAACTATTGATCTCCGCTCAGGTGTTGATCTCAGGGTCACTAGTTCAAGCCCTGTTTTGGGCTCCACCTCCATGCTGGGTGTGGAGCCTATTTAAAAAAATTTAAAAAGAAAAAATAAAAGAAAAAGATAGTCATGAGTCCATTGATAAGATGGATAACCGACTTGTCAACAGCTACAATATAGCCAGAAATCAGCGGCAAGATGCCTTTGGGATGCCAAAAGAAAATAGTTAACCGCCAACAAGGAATTCTCCACACAACAAAAATATTCTTCCAGAATGAACACAGAATAGACAAAGACAAACCAAAATGGAGAGTTTGCTTTCAAGCTACATCTTGAGGTTGCTCTGTAGGCTGAAGGAAAATTATCTCAGAAGGAAACACAAGGATGCAACAAGAAATGAAAAGCAAAGAATAGGGTTAAAGTGTATAAAGCAACAATATCAGCTTGTGGGGTTAATGGTGGCCCCCAAAAGCAATATCCATGTTCTTAACTCCAGAATTTGTAAATGTTACCTTATTTGAAAACAGATTTTCTTGCAGATGTAACGAAGCTAAGGATCTTGAGCTTTAGAGATCATCCTGGATTGTCTGAGATGCATCCTGTGTATCTGCACAGACAGAGGCAGAAAAGGAGGCGATGTACACGCAGAGGCAGAGTTTGGAATGACGTGACCACAAGCCAAAGACTGCTGGGAGCCAGGCATTCCAGAAACTGGAAAAGGCAAGGGAAAAAAGGAAAAGGCAGATTATTCCCTAAAGCCTTTGGGGTGAGCATAGACTTCCCAATACTTTGATTTTGGACTTCTAACCTCCAAAACTGTGAGAGAATAAATTTCCAGTTGGTTTTTTTCCCTTTCTGTGTGTTTTCATCTTTACTTCTCTTAGTATTCCGGAGATAGAGATGTTTCATCCAGAACAAGTTTAAGAGACACGTACATGCTGTATGTACCCCAGAGGCAAAAACCAAGGCTAAAATAATATCTGGCCCAGCAACTAACATCACTGAAAAAGCTCACGGAAAGTTCACTATCACCTTATATATCCGTTACTTTACTGTAGAATGAATGGCTCTACAGAAAAGACAAAAGACAGATGAAGGATAAAATGAGGAGGTCTAAGCTACATTTAATTAAATGTAGGAGAAGAGCAAGGACGGAGACAGAGGCAATGTTTAAAGTGATAAATAAGTAATTCACATCTGCATTCAGAAAATGGAATCCTGAGAAGAGGCTGTTTTTTCTGGGCTCTCAGTTGTTAGAACAGCTTGTGAAAGGATGCAGTTGCCTTCAAAATAGCCCTCAATAGTTAGTTGCGGATTGCTTTCTTTGATGACTTTCAGGAGCTTCTAGATTTGAGCCTCAGATTCATCTGTCTTCATCCTGTGTGTCTTGAGGGGGCAATTTTGAAGTTTCAAGGCTTCACACAGCATCTTTACTCTACTAGACCACCAAGGAGTTCTGACCCAGGCCCAGCATGACCAGGTTCTGTTGCTGCTGAGGGCAGAGGAGAGGTCTGCACAGCTGAAAGAAGCCATGGCACATCCACACAACCACACATATCTCAGGTTACACAGCGGTTTCTTCAAAGCCTTACAAAGGACGGTAGTAATTCCCGTGTCCATTAGCCCCAGATGCAAGGGTATTACCTTGATTTTCTTTGAGAAACTTTGGTGATTGCAGCCATCATTGGTTCTGTTGCAGCACCATAGTGCCAGAGTAATGTAGCTTACGGTGGGGGTAACTCAAGCCCTCACACAGAAGTTTGAGGCTGCCATCCATCCCATTGAGACTTCTTTGTGCAGAACAGGTATGTCAGGCCCATTTGACTTTCATTGACATTTGGAAGTCAAAAGTCGTCTCCAACTCCCGGCTCTCTTTTTTTTTTTTTTTTTTTAATTTTTTTTTTTAAATTTTTTATTTATTTATGATAGTCACAGAGAGAGAGAGAGAGAGGCAGAGACACAGGCAGAGGGAGAAGCAGGCTCCATGCACCGGGAGCCTGATGTGGAATTCGATCCCGGGTCTCCAGGATCACGCCCTGGGCCAAAGGCAGGCGCCAAACCGCTGCGCCACCCAGGGATCCCACTCCCGGCTCTCTTTTTGTTTGAATGGTGGACTAGGAAGTTATCACACTTGGGTCAAGTTGGCGTTGTTTAGTCTTTCTTGGAGAGTGGCCTCTGCACATCCCTAATGTCCCACCTGAGGCTTTCCCTGTCTTCTTCCTCTTTACTCTCCAGAACATAGAACATGGTGGCAAGAAACTGCTGGACACTGAGGTGGGTGAAGAAGTAGCAGCCCTTATGGTGTTTGCCCTCCTGGAAGATATACTTGTTCAGGAAAGGAGGAAGGTTAGACATTTTTGACACAAGTCTGCAAACGTCATCAAACACAGATACCTGTGTCCACGTGCCCTCAGCAGCCGGAAGACATGGAGCCTCCATTGGAGCTTCGTGGTACAAAGTGGAACAGCTGTTAGGTGCCTGCATGAACTGGCTGCAGAGGAAACAGAAACAGCCATGTGGTCGTTTGGCAAGTCTTCCCCCTTCTCCATCTGCAGGTTCAGACAAGTGTAGATGATGATCCAGCACAGAGCAGGAAATGAGCTCATATGGAACAAGGCGGCATTGCTCTCATCAGATCAAAAGCTCACAGCACTTGATCCTTATCTTCAAAGTATTTCAGTGAATGTGCCTTCTTGCCCAGCTCTGAGAACCCTTCCATTTTTATGCAGAAGGATTGATCAACCAAGAGTCCGCACTCTCTCAAGGCCCTGGGTTAGGTGGTGATGAGTAAAGTGGCCTTGGGTAGCATTTTTCTCTTTAGCAAACTACCCAAGAGGAGAACACCAGCTTCTGGTTTTTCCAGTCACCCCATATATCATGGATAAGTGCCCCCGAGGAGACTCTCAGCTCATCAAAATCATTGATAATGGACAGGATTTTCTGCCCTTGGGCTAGAATCTCTGGGACGGCATCCTGCAGTTCAGGGTAGTCCCTGGAGACCAGCTCTGCAAAATTGTACAATCCGTTGTGGTGGAGTTCTTGGCACCTCAGATAGAAGGCAGAACGAAATCTTTGTGAGGTTGACCTGCGTATAATACAGCATCAGCTTCTTTTCCAGTATGGATTTCCCCTGGCCTGCAGGACTGTGCAGCACCACCATGTGTGGAAATGCCCTGCAGACATTTTAGGATTTAGTAATGGGATCGGCATCTCACATATTTGGAAGGATATGGACGTTTTCACTAGCCCCAGGCCAAAAGTTACTCTTAAGCCACTAAGTTTGTGGTGTTTTGTGACAGCAACCATAGAAAACTAATGTAGACAATAACAAATATTTGTTAATTAACCAACATGTTTCTAAGTAACCCTTGCATCCCAGAAGAGCTGCTAAGGAAAATTAGAAAATATATTACACTGAATGAAAACGAAAATACAACATATCACAATTTGTGAGACGCAGCTAAAGCAGTGCTTATAAGAAAATTGTTATAGCTTTAAATGCTTATCACAAGGAAAAAAAAACTATCTAAACTCAATACCCTAAGCTTCTACTTTAAGAAGCTAGTAAAAGAAAGTAAAATCAAACCCAAAGAAAGAAATAGTAAAGATTAGAGCAGAAATCAATGAAACAGAAACAGAAAAGGAATAGAGAAAATCAGTGACCCCAACTTCGTTTGTTTGAAAAGGTCAACA
Organism: Canis aureus; assembly: GCF_053574225.1. Taxonomy (NCBI): domain Eukaryota; kingdom Metazoa; phylum Chordata; class Mammalia; order Carnivora; family Canidae; genus Canis; species Canis aureus. The sequence goes on from NC_135623.1 coordinate 24,967,040, forward strand.
TAAAAAAAAAGGTCAACAAACATGATTAGCCCTGAAAACAAAGCAAAACACTTGATAAACCTTTATCTAAAATGGCTACTGATTAGATCCAACCAGAAATTGCCTAATAATTCGAATAGGAGAAGCTTAATATAAAGAGTTATTAACTATAATAGGAGATTGGACTGGGGGGAGGTAGATGAGGATTGACTAGTAAAAAGTAAAAAGAACTCCAAAAAATACAAAAGCAGATTTATTTATTATTTTTTTAAGATTTTATTTATTTATCTGTTCCTGAGAGACCCAGAGAGGCAGAGACCCAGGCAGAGGGAGAAGCAGGCTCCCTGAAGGGAGCCCCATGTGGGACTTGATCCTGGGACCCGGGGTCACGCCCTGGGTCGAGGGCAGAGCTCAACCCTGGAGCTCCCAGGTGCCCCGCAAGGTCAGGTTTAAGGAGCACTCATTGGTCCCCAGAACGGAAACAGTCCCCACAGGAGACGTAGGCCGCATCCCGGACTCGGAGGAGGCAATGGAGCAGTGCTGCCCGAGGGAGGCCCAGGCATGGCCCGCACACGGGGCTGGGGGGACCGTGAAGCCGACCTCTGGGGCTCGCAGGCAAACCATTCACAGGGGTCACGGGGCCTTTCCCCGCAGAGCTGCCTTGCTGGGGGGTGTACCGGGAACTGCGCCCAGGGAGGGGCCCTGTATGGGCCCGGAACCTGCTAGAAGTGGATGCTGCAGAGGCCATGTGCTACCAGGGATGTGCTCTGCAGGAACCTGTACTGCTGGAGCCAGGCCCTAAGCTGCGGAAGCCTGTGTGGGAGCCTGGTCTGCAAAGTCCCTGTCTTCTGCAGGAGTCCTCCTCAGTAAGCACATTGGAACCAGGGAGAGATCTTTTTCTTCTCCAGTGATCCTCCTGTGCTCTCTACTGACAGGACAACATGGTGCCAGCTGGCAAAGAGGAAATATTTACAGGGTCCAGCCCCATCATTGCAGAGCAGGCGATGAAGCTTTTATTTTGAGCTGAGAAGCAATTAATTGATGACTGGTCTGCTGATCAAGAAAAAAAAAAAAAAAGAACGAAGACACAAGATAGCAAAATCAGGAATGAATGTAAGGCCACTACAGACTTTACAATTAGAAGGACTCTAAAAGAATATTATGAACAACTTTATGCAACTTAGATGAAAAGACAAATCCCTAGAAATACTAGAACTGATTTAAGAAGAAATAGAAGAGCTGCATTAACATATAAAAAGTACAGATGAAAAAAAAATAAAAAATTAAAAGTACAGATGAGAATTAGTAATTTTAAGTATTCCCCACTGAAAAAGTCCAGTTCCAGATGACTTCAGTGATGAATTCTCTCAATTTTTGAGGAAGAAAAATAATGCTGATCCTTCATAGTCTCTTTCTGAGAATAGTAGAGCAAGGGAAACTTTCTAACTGATTTGATTACAAAGTGGTATTATCTTGATACCAAAGCAAGCCAAAGACATAAAAATAAAGCAGCTATAGACCACTATTCAACATGGACACAGACGCAGTATCCTAAATGAAATATTAGCAAACCAATCCAGCACAATATAAGAATATGAAAAGGGTTGCTCATCATGATCAACTGAGATTTACTCCTGGAATGCAAGTTTAGTTTAATAGCAGAAAACTGTTTAATACACTTTAATAGAATGAAAGCGTTATGATCATCTCAATAGATAAAAAAGCCTCTCACAAAATCCAACTCCCATTCTTTTTGTTTTAGATTTTTAAAAATTTTGTTTATTTAGAGAGAGAAAGAGTATGAACCTGGGGAAGGACAGAAAGAAAGGGAGAGGGACAGCTGGTGGCTCAGCAGTTTAGCACCTGCCTTTGGCCCAGGATGTGATCCTGGAGACCCAGGATCGAGTCCCATGTTGGGCTCCCCACAGGGAGCCTGTTCTCCCTGTGCCTGTGTCTCTACCTCTCTCTCTCTGTCTCTGTCTCTCATGAATAAATAAAATCTTAAAAAAAAAAAAAAAGAAGGAAAGGGAGAGACACAATTTCAAGTAAACTCTGTTCTGAGGGCAGAGCATGATATGGGGCTCAATCCCATGATCCTGAGATCATGATCTGAGCTGAAACCAAAAGTTGGTCACTCAACTGACCTAGCCACCCCCGCACCCCCAACTCCCATCTTTTTTTTTTTTTTTAATTTTTATTTATTTATGATAGTCACACAGGGAGAGAGAGAGAGAGGCAGAGACACAGGCAGAGGGAGAAGCAGGCTCCATGCACCGGGAGCCCGACGTGGGATTTGATCTCAGGTCTCCAGGATCCCACCCTGGGCCAAAGGCAGGCGCCAAACCGCTGCGCCACCCAGGGATCCCCCAACTCCCATTCTTGATAGAACTCTCACCAAACTAGGTAGAAGGAAATTACTTCAAACTAATAAAGCGTAACAAAACCTGTAGTTAACATCCTACCATGTGGTAAAAGACTGAATGCTTTTCCCTTAAGATTGAGAACAAAGAAAGGATGTCTGCTTTCACCACCATGTTTGAACATTGTAGTAGAGATTTTTTTTTAAGATTTTATTTATTTATTCATAGAGATGCAGAGAGAGAGAGAGAGAGAGAGAGAGGCAGAGACACAGGCAGAGGGAGAAGCAGGCTCCATGAAGAGAGCCCGACGTGGGACTCGATCCCGGGACTCCAGGATCATGCCCTGGGCTGCAGGCGGCGCTAAACCGCTGTGCCACCGGGGCTGCCCTGTAGTAGAGATTTTAATCATTGCAATAAGACAAGAAAAAGAAATTAAAGTCCTACTAACTGTAAAGAAAGAAGCAGTGCTGTCTTTATTTGCAAATGACATGATTTTATATTTAGAAAATCATGGGCAGCCCCTGTGGCTCAGTGATTTAGCACTGCCTTCAGTCCAGGGCCTGATCCTGGAGACCTGGGATTGAGTCCCATGTCGGGCTCCCTGCATGGAGCCTGCTTCTCCCTCTGCCTGTGTCCTTGCCTCTCTCTGTGTGTCTTTCATGAATAAAAAAATATTAAAAGAAAGAAATGCAAATACTTTTGAATAACTAAAACAACTTTGTAAAGGAACAAAGTTGAAATTTTTGTACTACCTGATTTCAAACCTTACTATAAAGATAGAATAATTCAGGCAGTGTGGTTTAGCATAAATATAGACTTGCAGATCAGTGGAACAGAATAATGAATCTGGAAATAAACTTTTACATTTATGGTCACTTGATTTTCCACAAATGTCCCAGGACAATTCAATGGGGATATCTAATTCCCATAAATGGTGCTAGGACAATTAGATATCCACATAGAGGAAGAACTTAGACCACTATTTCACACCATACACAAAAATCAACCAAAATACATCACAAATCTAAATATTAGAACCAAAACTATAGCATTTCTAAAAGAAAACATCAGATAATAAACTATTTGACCTTATTCTATTTCTTAGATATGAATCAGCAGCATGATCCATAAAATTAAAAATTGATAAAGTGGACTTTGGCAAAATAAAAATTACATGCTTTTCAAAGGACACAAGAAAATGAAAAGATCAGCTACAGATTAGGAGAAAATATTTGCAAATCACATTTCTGATAAAGGGCTTGTATCCATAATCAGTAAGGAATTCTTACAACTCAGTAAAAAGACAACTCAATTTTTTTTTAATTTAAATTTTTATTTATTTATGATAGTCACACAGAGAGAGAGAGAGAGAGAGAGAGAGAGAGAGGCAGAGACACAGGCAGAGGGAGAAGCAGGCTCCATGCACCGGGAGCCCGACGTGGGATTCGATCCCGGGTCTCCAGGATCGCGCCCTGGGCCAAAGGCAGGCGCCAAACCGCTGCGCCACCCAGGGTTCCCAACAACTCAATTTAAAAAAGTCAATGGAGGGGCGCCTGATTGTACATTGCTTTTTCTTGGTTTGGTCATTTTCTCCAGCCCACACAAAAGGACCAACCTTCTATTTTCCTTCCTTCCATTCTTTCTTCTTGTCCTTTCTTTTCTTTTCTTTTTCTCCAAAAGGAAGCTCCTTATTTGTCAGGTTTCTGAATAAGTGAATCTTTGAAAAAGAGGGTTTGAATCTCAGTAAATGAAGCCAAAATCTAGGTACTCAGAACTTGTGCCCAGACAGTGGATCGCAGATGTAGGTACTGGGCAAGATAGGGTGCTTGGAAATAGTTCTGTAACTCCAGCCTCTTCTCTTGCAGATAAAGAATCCTGTGAACAAGCTTCTGAAGCCAGTGAAGCACAAACTACAGATAGTGATGACATAGTGACACCAGTATCTCTGAAATGTCCTAAGGCAGTAAGTACACCGGGGTAATCACTTCGTATGAGACAAGGTTATAAATAATGACATTGTGCCTAATGGCCACATAGGTGAAAATAATCCAGGGTTAATGAGCCCAATGGGAAATTTAAGCTATTTAGTTAAATTTCCATTGTGAATGAATGGAAGTCTCTCGATACAGTCTCTGTTGGAAGGATCACTGTCTTGATTGGATATAAATGAGGACTTGCCTCAATCCTTCTGTTCTTTATTGAATCCCTTGCCTGGTTCCTTCATTGTGTGCTGTGATCCATGTCCAGCTTGAGTGATGCCCATTTCCTAAATCCACCTAAGGAAAGCAGGCTTACTTTGGGAGGTGGAGGCTAGAAAAGAGGGAAAGCTCAGAGAGAGCATTCAGCTTCCAAAGTTTTAGGCCTAACATTTAAAACCTGTAATTGTAATTATTTATCAAATATTTCAGCCTCAGATCTCTTGTGGAACTAACTGGAATACATACATACACATAAATATATATGTGACTAAATATCCACAGATATATTTAACAATCATTGTATTAGAGTCTTGTGGGGTTATAAGTGAGGTAGGAAACAGTCACTCTCTTGAGTGCTTTCTGATACATTTGTAGGTGCCCAAAAATATTTGTTGAATGAGAGTGACTGACTGAAAGATTGAAATCTGATTGAGGATTATGAACTTCATTAGAAACAATATGAGTATAGTGTGACCTCAAATCCAGTGGTTGGATTATGTAATAGAAACTCTAGGCTTTGTAAGAATTCAGAAAAGTGAAATTATTGCTGCTTTTTGGAAAGGTCAGAAAGCTCTTCCTTGAAAGTCAGGAAGATTATTGGAGTGGGGAGAAACCACTCAACATCAGTAGACCTGTGACTGAGTCACTCAGTGGTTGAGTGTCTGCTTTTGGCCCAGGGTGTGACCCTGGGGTCCTGGGATCGAGTTCCACATGGGGCTCCCTGTACGGAGCCTGTTTTTCCCTCTGCCTGTGTCTCTACTTCTCTCTCTGTGTCTCTCATGAATAAATAAAATCTTAAAAAAACAAAACAAAACAAAACAACAGTAGACCTAAACAGTTAAGATAGCAAATACTTAAGTGTATTTTATTCTGAATTTTTACCTTATTTTTCTTTCGCCATTACATAATTAATATCTTGAGAAATGCTTATAAGATAGATCAGAGCCATAAGATGTTGGAACAGAACTATAACACCTTAGAGATCATAAAGGTGAAGAAGATTAACTAATGTGTCCAGGATAGAGAGCCAGCTAGCAGAAGAGCTGATCTGCAAAGTTTCTAAACTAAGCCACCTCTCAGATCACCCTGAAAAGCCATCAGCTGGTCAGCAAATTTTTTAACTACAAGCCAGACATATTACATTTAAAATATTATTCAAAATTAAAGGCTCCTCAATAAGATCTCTTTTTAGAATACTGTTGTGCATCCAAAAATGCTATTGGAGAAATTAAGTATGAAAACTGAGCTTACTGGGGAGCCTGGGTGCCTCAGTTGGTTAAGCATCCGACTTGGTTTCAGCTCAGGTCATGATCTCTCAGGATGGTGAGATGAAGCCCTGCACTGGGCTCTGTGTTCAGCACGATGTCTATTTAAGATTCTCCCCCTCTCCCTCTCCCTCTGCTCCTCCCCTGCTTGCACTTGCTTTCTCTTACTCTCTTAAAAATAAAAAGAAAGAAAACTGAGCTTACTTAGCAAACACTTAGTGTTATTATCAAATTAGATTCATAGCACAGACACATAGAGTTGACCTTTGAACAACATGGGGGTTAGGAACATGATCCCTGGCACAGTTGACAACCCACATACAATTTTTGATTCCCCCCAAAACTTAACTATTGATAACCTACTGTTGACCAGAAGGCTTACCCATTACATAAACCTTTGATTAACTTGTATTTTGTATGTTATATGTATTGTATGCTGTATTCTTACGATAAAGTCAGCTATAGAAAATGTCATTAAGAAAATCATAGGGAGGGGGATCCCTGGGTGGCGCAGCGGTTTAGCGCCTGCCTTTGGCTCAGGGCGCGATCCTGGAGACCCGGGATCGAATCCCACGTCGGGCTCCCAGTGCATGGAGCCTGCTTCTCCCTCTGCCTATGTCTCTGCCTATCTCTCTCACACTGTGTGCCTATCATAAATAAAATAAAAAATTTAAAAAAAAAGAAAATCATAGGGAGAAGAAAGATTTACAGTACTGTACTGTATTTTTTTCTTTTCTTTTTTTTAATATTTATTTATTCATGAGAGAGACACACACACACAGAGGCAAAGACACAGAGAGGCAGAGGGAGAAGCAGACTCCATACTGGGAGCCCGATATGGGACTCGATCCTGGAACTCGGGGATCATGACCTGAGCCAAAGGCAGTGGCTCAACCACTGAGCCACCCAGGCATCCCTGTATTTTTTTTTTAATATTTTATTTATTTATTCATGAGAGACACAGAAAGAGAGAGAGAGGCAGAGACACAGGCAGAGGGAGAAGCAGGCTGCATGCAGAGAGCCCGACGCGGGACTCGATCCCGGGTCTCCACGATCACGCCCTAGGCCGAAGGTGGTGCTAAACTGCTGAGCCACCTGGGGCTGCCCTGTACTGTATTTTTAAAAAAAATATTTAAGAGAGAGAGAGCATGCCTGCAGGAGCAGGAAGAGGAGAGAGGGAGAGGGACAAGCAGACTTAGAGCTGAGCACAGAGCCCACACGGGACTCAGTCCCATGACCCTGAGATCATGACCTGAGCTGAAATCAAGGGACTGAGCCCCTGGGTGCTCCTGTACCGATTTATCCCAAAAAATCCACATATAAGAGGACCCACGTCATTCAAACCTCTGTTGTTCAAGAGTCAACTATACTCAATCATTACTGTATTTCAGAATAGTTACGCATAAAGATCCAGGGGTTGTAGGACCAGAGATGATACTTGAGCTTTTTTTTTTTTCTTTCTTATGAATGATATTAAGCAGTACATGTTTTTCTTTTTAAAACCTTCTTATTTTGGGGCACCTGCTCAGTGGTTGAGCTTCTGCCTTGGACCCAAGGTGTGACCCCGGGGTCCCAGGATTGAGTCCTGGGATTGGCTTCCCCGCAGGGAACCTGCTTCTCCCTCTGCCTGTGTCTCTGCCTCTCTCTTATTTTGAGATGATTAAAGATTTGTAAACAGTTGCACAAAAAATGTACAGGCAGGTGCCATGTACCATTCACATAGTTTTTTGCATGTTTTTTCTTTTTTTTCTTTTTGTTTTTGTTTTTTTGTTTTTTCTTTTTTGGTGTACATTATTCTGAAATGTGCATTTACCATCAGTAACATTTTGGGAGTCCTTGCATGTTGATATATTCAGCTTTTTCTAGTTCATTTCTCTTAGCTGCTGATCAGTATTTTGTTAAAATAATATGTGACTTTTTTTTCTTTAAAGATTTTATTTATTTATTCATTTATTCATGATAGTCACACAGAGAGAGACAGAGAGGCAGAGACACAGGCAGAGGGAGAAGCAGGCTCCATGCAGGGAGCCCAACGTGGGACTCGATCCAGGGTCTGAGGATCTCGCCCTGGGCCAAAGGCAGGCGCCAAACCACTGCACCACCCAAGGATCCCAATATGTGACTTTTTATTTAGACAGACCTCAGTGGGCAACGCTGACTGAACTTTAATGCTCCGTACTTGACGTTCATTAACTCACCAAAGCCTCAGGGCAGCGCTGGGGGTTGTTAAGTCCTTAGTGAGTAATTGCGGGGGGGCCTGTCTTAGTATTTGCCAGGCTCTGTGGACACAAGATGACGACTAAGCCAGACTTGGTCCCTTCACTCTTGAATCTTACATTCTACTGAGGGAAAACAGATGTAAATCAGTGAGCAAAGAAATAAGGTATTTGTTGATTTTAAATACAACAAAGAAAATTTGAATAATAATTAGCAATAGAATGGGTTGTGGCACCTGGCTGGCTAGGGGGTTGTAGGTTTGAGCCCCAGGCCGCGGGAAGAGATTACTCAAAAATAAAGTCTATATAAAAAGAGACGCCTGGGTGGCTCAGGGGGTGATCCCCGGGTCCCGGGATAGTCCCGCTTTACCGCCCGCCCCCCTCCCCCCCGCAGGGAGCCTGCTCCTCCCTGGGCCTGTGTCTCCGCCTCTGTGTGTGTGTGTGTGTGTGTCTCCTGAATAAATAAATGAATCTTTAAAAAAAATCGCTAGTGAGACCCACCTAGCTGAGCCGTGTCAAAACCCACACGTGGAGAACACCATAGAGAGCCGGTGTTTGCTGGGCGGGGATGGTAGGAGGGCTGCTGGGGGGGGGGGGGCGCATCATGGTTCTGATGTGAATTTGTTGAGAAACGGCCTCTGAGCTTCCTAGGAGAAGGCCCAAGAGCTCTGCTTGCTTCCCAAGAGAAGAAAAGACGGGGGTGGGGGTAGATCTTTGGAAAAGTGAGGGTACCGGCCCGGCAAGCTGCAGGACCAGAGAGCGCTCCCAGATGACAAGGGCCAACCGCGGCCGTTGGGGCCATCCCGGATGCTCCTCGCGCGAGTCATGACAGGGCCGTAACCCTGCCCTCCGCTTATTTCTTGCAACTGCAAGGATGTCAGCCCTCCCGGTGTTCCTAACACAAAAATGGGCACCGGGCGTGTGGAAAGGGAGGCCGGGGCCGCGGCGGCAACCCCGCAGCGGGGGCGAAGGCCTGGCTCCGTGGCAGGCACCTGTGGGGCGGGAGGCTCTGGGGGCAGCTTGGCCTGCTCGCCCATTCCGAAGCTCCGTTAGACGGAATATGTCTAAGGTTGTTGCGTCCGGGAGGGTAGCGTGCTAATCAGATGGAGCATCGCTAATCTATAGGAAATAAGTAAGAGTTTTCCCTGTCAGGACTCGGAGAAGATGTGCATTGAAGTGATCTCGCTGGCCTTCAACCCAGAGGCTGAAGTGATGGGTGATGAGACTGTGAGGCAGGTGTACGTAGAGTACAAGTTCTGCGATGTGCCCTTGTCAGAGACAGAGACTCCGGTGTCCCTGAGGAAACCGAGGGCAGGAGAAGAGATCCACTTCCACTTCAGCAAAGGTGACGCATCCCTTGTGATTGGCTGGGGGGCGGTTCTGAGGGCTCAGGCCTGCCCGGCCCGGCCAACGGGCTGGAGGCAGCCATTTTCTTTTATTTATCAAAGTGATATATGCATACGGTCTTACTTAATTTTTTGTTTTTAAAATATTTTACTATTTTTTATTTTAATTCCAGTATAGTTCGCATACAGTGTTATAGTAGCTTTAGGTGTACAACATAAGGCGGGGACAAATCTATACCTTATTCAGCGCTCCTCGTGATGAGCGCACCCTTGCAATCCATCACCTGTTTCACCCATCCCCCTACCCTCCTCTTCTCCATACTTAAGAGTCTGAATTTTTGGTTTGTCTCTTTTTTTTCCGGTGTTCATTGTTATTTCACTCAGCCTTCTATCCTCTAGATCAATCCACAGTGGCTGCATCAGTTTGCATTCCCAACAACAGTGCAAGAGGTTTCCTTTTTCTCCACATCCTCGCCAACACTTGCTGTTGCTTGTGTTTTTAGTTTGAGCCATTCTTACAGGTGTAAGGTGGGATCTCATTGTGGTTTTGATTTGCGTTTCCCCGATGGTGAGTGATTTTAATCATCTTTTTATGTGTCTGCTGGACATCTGGTGAAATGTCTGTTCATGTCTTCTGCCCTACTTTTACTTTTTTGGTTTTTTTATTTTTTATTTTTTTTTCCTACTTTTCAATAAGATTATTTGTTTTTTGAGTGTTCAGTTATATCAGTTCTTTATGTATTTTGGATACTAACCCTGTAAAGGGTGTGTCATTTGCAAGTATCTTCTTCCATTCACCAGGTTGCCTTTTAATTTTGTTGATTTTTTCCTTTGCTGTGTAGAAGATTTTTATTTTGATGTAGTTCCAGTAGTTTATTTTTCTTTTATTTCACTTGCCTTAGGAGACATGTTTAGAAAGAAGTTGCTGTGGCCGACGTCTGAAAAGTTACTGTCTTTGCTCTCTTCTAGGATTTTTATGGTTTCAGGTCTCAAATTTAAGACTTTAATCTATGTTGAGTTTGTGTGCGTGATGTAAGAAAGTGGTCCAGTTTCATTCTTTTGCTGTAGCTGTTCAGTTTTCCTGACACCATATGTTGAAGAGACTTTTTTCTGTTGCATATTTTTGCTTCCTTTGTCAAAAATCAATTGACCATGTAATTGTGGTTTTGTTTCTGGGCTCTCTATTCTGCTCCATTGATCTATGTGTCTGTTTCTGTGCCAGCACCACACTGTTTTGATGACTGCACCTTTGTAGTGTATCTTGAAATCTTGGAGATTGTGATGCCTCCAGCTTTTTCTTTTTCAAGATTATTTGGCCTATTTGGGATCTTTTGTGGTTCCATACAAATTTTAGGAATATTTATTCTAGTAATATTTATTTTACTGTGAAGAATGCTGGTGATATTTTGATAGGGGTTGCAATAAATCTGTAGATTCCTTTGGATAGCATGGACGTTTGAACAATATTTGTTCTTCCAATCATTGCACATGGAATATCTTCCCATTTGTTTGTGTCCTCTTTAATTTCTTTCATCATTGTTTTATAGTTTTTCAGAGTAGGTCTTTCATCTCCTTGGTTAAATTTGTTCCTAAAATAAATATTTTATTATCTTTGGTTCAATTGTAAATGAGATTGCTTTCTTAATTTCTTTTTCTGTTACTTCATTATTGTACATAGAAATGCAATGAGGAGCGCCTGGTGGCTCAGTTGGTTAAGCATCTGACTCTTAATCTAAGTTCAGATCTTGATCTCAGGGTTGTGAGTTCAAGCCCAGTGTGGAGCCTACTGAAAATAAGAATAAGAATAAGAATAAGAATAAGAAAAGCAGCAGATTTCTGTTTTTCATCTTGTATCCTGCGACCTTACTAAATTCATTTATCAGTTCTAATAGTTTTTTGGTGGAGTCTTTAGGGTTTTCTATATATAGTATCATGTTATCTGCAAATAGTGAAAGTTTTACTTCTTCCTTACCAGTTTGCATGCTTTCTTTTTTCTTTTTAAGATTTTATTTATTTATTCAGGAGAACACACAGAGAGAGAGAGAGAGAGAGAGAGAGAGAGAGGCAGAGACCCAGGCAGAGGGAGAAGCAGGCTCCATGCAGGGAGCCCGATACAGGATTCAATCCCGAGTCTCCAGGATCAGGCCCTGGGCTGAAGGTGGCGCTAAACCACTGAGCCATCGGGGCTGCCCTAATTCTTTTTTCTTGTCTGATTCCTGTGGCTACTACTTCCGATACTGTGTTGAATAAAAGTGGTAAGAAAGAACATCCTTGTCTTGTTTCTGGTCTTAGTGGGAAAGCTCTCAGTTTTTCACCATTGAGTATGATGTTTGCTGTGGGTTTTCCATTATGGCCTTTTTTATGTTGAAGAATGTCCCCTCTAAACCTACTTTGTTGAGGGGTTTTTATCATGAATGGATATTGTACTTTGTCAAATGCTTCCTCTCCATTTATTGAAATGATCTTACTGATGCGATGTATCACATTGATTGATTTGCAAATATTGAAATACCCTTGTATCCTGGAAATAAACCCCACTTGATTGTGGTGAATGATTTTTTAAATGTATTGTTGGATTTGGTTTGCTAATATTTTGTTGAGGATTTTTGCATCTGTGTTCATCAGAGATACTGGCCTGTAGTTCTCTTTTTTTGTAGTGTCTTTATCTGGTTTGGTTTCAGGATAATGCTGGCCTCATGGAATGAATTTTGAAGTTTTCTTGCTTCTTGTATTTTTGGGAATATTTGAGATATTAGGTATTAACACTTCTTTAAATATTTGGTAGAGGGATCCCTGGGTGGCTCAGCAGTTTAGCGCCTGCCTTTGGCCCAGGGCGCGATTCTGGAGTCCCGGGATCGAGTCCCATCAGGCTCCCGGCATGGAGCCTGCTTCTCCCTCCTCCTGTGTCTCTGCCTCTCTCTCTCTCTATGATAAATAAATAAATCTTTAAAAAAAATAATAAATGTTTGGTAGAATTTGGGGATCCCTGGGTGGCTCAGTGGTTTAGTGTTTGCCTTCGGCCCAGGGCATGATCCTGGAATCCCGGATTCTAGTCCCATGTTGGGCTCCCTGCATGGAGCCTGCTTCTCCCTCTGCCTGTGTCTCTGCCTCTCTCTCTTTGTGTGTCTCATGAATGAATAAAATCTTTAAAAAGAGAGAGAGAGAGAGAGAGAGAGAGAGCAGATACATGGTATGACTTTGATCTTTTTAAATTTTTTGAGACTTGTGGCCTTATATGTGATCTATTCAGGAGACTGTTGCATATACACTTGAAAAGAATGTCTATTCTGTTGTTTTGGGATGGAATGTTCTGAATATATCCGTTAAATCCACCTGGTCCAATGTGTCATTCAAAACCACTGTTTCCTTGTTCTTTTTCTGTTTGGATGATCTGTCCATTGATTTAAGTGGGATTGTGCATATGGTTTTAAAATATCAAATAAGCCTAGAAAGATTTTTAATTAAAGTTAAACAGTCCTGTAGTGCCTGGGTGGCTCAGTGGTTGATGTCTGCCTTTGGCTCAAGTTGTGGTCCCGGGGTCCTGGGATCGAGTCCTGCATCATCAGGTTCCTTGTGGGAGGCCTGCTTCTTCCTCTGCCTGTGTCTCTGCCTCTCTCTCTCTGTGTCTCTCATGAATAAATAAATAAAATCTTGTAAAAAAAACAAACAGTCCCTTTTTTTCCATTCTTTCTCCACAAATCAATCTGTTGTCATCCCCAGCCTTCTCAGTCCACCAACCCCTTTTTCTGCTGTATCTTGTTATTTAACTCCATATTTCTGAGTAATGTTTCTGTTGCAATTTCCTAACACACCAATTTTAGATATTATGTGCTCACTTCCTGTCATGGCACATAAAATTTGTCTCTTACTCTACATCCTTCTTTCCTTCCTCCCATATAGTTGGATCAAAACTTTCATTTAATCCAACCCTAGTTGTCTCCATTATTATGGATATGTAAATATTCTTTTTTTTAAAAAAAGATTTTAGGGGATCCCTGGGTGCCTCAGCGGTTTGGTGCCTGCCTTTGGCCCAGGGCGTGATCCTAGAGTCCCGGGATCGAGTCCTGTGTCAGGCTCCAGGCATGGAGCCTACTTCTCTCTCTGCCTGTGTCTCTGCCTCTCTCTCTCTCTCTCTCTCTCTCATAAATAAATAAATAAATCTTAAAAAAATAAAAAAGATTTTATTTATTTATTCATGAGAGACACAGAGAGGCAGAGACACAGGCAGAGGGAGAAGAAGGCTCCATGCAGGGAGCCCAACCTGGGACTGGATCCCAGGTCTTTGGGATCAAGCCCTGAGCTGAAGGCAGACGTTTAACCGCTGGGCCACCCAGGCGTCCCTGGATATGTAAGTATTCTTATAGAACCAAGTGGCATGCCATGGTTATATTTCCTTTTTTGTTTATTATTCTGCATGAATTTTTCATTTGCTCCATTTTCATTATGCCTGTTGTAGTTCTTTTCACATCCTCTAACCACTTTCCAAGTTTTCCAATAATCAAACCTGTCAAATGATGCATCAATTGTTTTTCCTTGAAGACCTCTCTTCAGCCCAGCATTCAGCAATTACCGGCTGCTGCCATTTGGAGAATTTGATTTAATTCTCACTATTCTAGATTTCCTGTCTCCTGGGTTCTCTGTCATCCTCTGATTCACTTCTAATGAGAAAGAGAAAGAATATATTGGAAGGAAACATTTTGAGAGCATGATGCATGAAATCTCTGTATTCTACTCCTTTATTCAGTTGATTATTAGGCAAGCATAGAAATCTATTTTTAAAACATTGTTATTCAGAATTTCAAGGCAGTTGGTCAGTGGTCTTTGCCAGGAGTCTAGCCTTTGTATGACAACTACCTCTACGTGTCCAGAAGGCTTTAACATTTTGTTGTTATCTTTAGTGTTCTTAAATTTCAGAATAATGTGTATATTTTCCTCTAATTGTTCTAGCTGTTCAGGGGGCTCTTTCAATCTGGAAGCTTGTGGCTTTTAATTCTGGGAAATTTTGTTGCATTTCCTTGAAAATTTTGTCCTCACGATTTTCTCATTTTCTTAGTAGAGTTTCTGAACTTCCGAATTGATGTTCTGATTTTCTAATTTCCTTCCTATAATCCTACCTCTACCTTTTCTTTGTATTTTGGGTAAATTTCCTTAACTTTTTTTTAAGATTGTATTTTGAAGTATGGCTCGGCCCGTTAAGCCTCTGACTGTTGACATCAGCCGAGGTCGTGAGGTCCTGCTTAGGGTTCCCTCTCTCTCCCTCTGCTCCGTCTCCCAAAGCAAACAAAAACAACGCACACTAAGGAGCCCTGCGGCCGCGGGGCTCAGTCCCCGCCGGGGTCTTACTCCGTGACCCGCGGGCCCGCACTTCCTCCTTCCTCCGTCACCAAGGTCCTGGGGTCGGTCCTGGATGTGCGCGGGCTGCCGGGGAGGCAGCCTGGCGGCGGGTCTCGCTCTGCCCCCACCCCCCTGGTCCGCGTGCCCCGCACCCCGGCGGAGGAGGGTCTGGGGCTGCCGCGGCCCCATGCGGACACCGGGGTGGAGGGGGAGCTGGGGGGGCGGAGCTGGGGGTCCCGGAGCTGGGGGTCCCAGAGCTGGGGGGGCGGAGCTGGGGGGGCGGGGCTGGGGGTCCCGGAGCTGGGGGTCCCGGAGCTGGGGGGGCGGAGCTGGGGGTCCCGGAGCTGGGGGGGCGGAGCTGGGGGTCCCGGAGCTGCGCGGTGGCGCTGACCCTCGGCTTCCCCTCCCCGAGCCCAGTGATCCACCTGGACCCGCTGACGCACGCGGCCCGAAGGCAGTTCCTGCGCGACGCGCTGAGCGGACGGGGCCGCGAGCAAGGACGGTAAGGGCGCCTGCGAGCGTGCGCGCTTGTGTGTGTGTGTGTGTGTGTGGGGGGGGGTGCGAGTGTGTGTGGGGGGTGGGAGTGTGGGTGGTCCCTGGAGCCCCGGCCCGCCGCCCCCTGAACGCGTCCGCCTCCGGCGGCTCCGACCCGGCCTGGGGCCCGACCGCGAGGCGCCCCCACGCGTGGCCGCAGGCACAGGCCGCTCGCCGCCCGCTCTCCCGACGGTTCCACATTTAGGGTCGTCAAGTAGCCTCCACACCCGGCTTGGAGCCCAGCGCGGGGCCTGAACTCACAACCCCGAGATCAAGGCGTGACCTGGGGGCAGCCGGGGGGCGCAGCGGTTGAGCGCCGCCTTCAGCCCGGGGCCTGATCATGGGGCTCTGGGTTCGAGTCCCGTGTCGGGCTCCCTGCGGGGAGCCTGCCTCTCCCTCTCCCTCTGTCTCTCATGAATAAATAAACTAAAAACAAAACAAAACAAAACAAAAAACAAAGCTGTGCCCCGAGAGCCGCGCAGGCCCCGAGCTAGGTCTTCACAGCCCCGTCTGCAGGGTCGCGTTGACCGTGGTGCGGCTGCGCTGAGCCGTGGGCTGGCCCGGTTTCAGGCCGGTGTCCCTGCTACTCCCGCGACCCCAGGAGACCCCACCCCGGAGGTCCCCAGCACCAGAAATGCACGGGACGGTTCCCAACAAACGAGCTCACGGTTTCGCTGACATCTGGAACTCAGATGTGAGTGGGGTCTGCTTGGGGTTTTCGTTCGGGGCCGGATCAGCGACCGGCGTCACCCCCAGGCGTGTGGCGGGAGCTGGCTGGGCGCCGCCTTGGCCCCGCACGTTCCTGGACTTGCCTGGACTCCGTGTGCATCGGACGGGAAGGGCCCCGCGAGCCCCGGGCGCGCAGGGGTCTGGGCGGGGTCCCCCCCGCCGCCGGCTTCCAGCCCCCGGCCCCCGGCCCCCGGCCTCTGGCCATCAGCCTCCAGCCTCCGCCCCGGCCTGCAGCTGGCCCGCGGCCTCCATGCCCGACTTACAGTCTTTCTTCCGCCCCCCGCGTTCCTGGGACACTCCCTCCCTTCCCTCTCTCGCAGTGGTAGGCTTTTTTCTGGGGGGCGGGTTTCCTATTCGGTTTTAGATCCCGATTTCTACCTCCCTTCCTGCCGCCGCCCCCCTGGCCAGGTCGCGGGCCTCTAAGGAGGCCGCGTGGCTCCAAGGCCCGACCCCACTGGGGGCCCTCTCGTCCCAGAGCATCACTGGGCGCGGCCTCTGGGCCACACCTGAGACCACGAAGTGTGTTGGAGGCGCCCGCAGGGCCTGGCGCGCTCAGGGAAGCATCCGACCCTGATCTCAGAGCAGCTCTTGACCTCGGGGCTGTGAGTCGAAAAATAAACACACGCGCACACACACACAGGAGACATTCGAACAGCGGCCTGGACCCAGAAAGGGGCGACCCCGCAGGGCCGCGGCCCCTCAGCGGCTGGCCTTGTCCCTGGAGGTGCGGCTGCCCCCTCATAGACCAGTGTCGCTTGGGGCCCGGCCAGGCCACTCTCAGGATTTCTGCTTTTTGACTTGATCCTGGCCAGCTGCGATTTTAAGAGCCTGAGGTTTTAGCCCCATTCTTGCTTCCTTAGCACTATTAGTGACCAGTATCTGCTTTAAAAAAATTACTAGGGATCCACAGCGTCCAGAATAGGAAACCCGGCAAAGGGCAGGTCGCCTGGGGGCCTCCCAGCAGAGGGGCGCGCAGCAGTGAGCACGGCCTGGGGGCGGCCTGAGTTCACCGAACACACTGAACTGTGCACTTTAAAATGGTTGAGATAGTGAACTTATGTGTGAATTTTATCTCGACGAATCTAGTAGGTGCTAGGTGCTAGGTGCTAGAACTCAGTGCCATTGTTTGCTGGGCCGAATCCAGAGAACAAGGGCGGCGGGCGGTCGCCTGCTCACCGTGGGTCGAGGTGCTGGCGCCCCAGGGCCCTGCCTCCAGGCTTGCGGCTTGGAGGAACCAGCTTTTTAAACGTTTTGCAATTCTGTATTCCTTCTGTCTTTCTCTGCTCCAGTTTGATACCCAAATTTTCTTTTATTTAGTAATCTAAAACTCTTCTCATTCTTCTTTAATCTTGGTTTGTGTGCAGATACCTTCACTGCCTTGGTCAAATCTTTCTCTTTCTTTCCTTTTCTTTCTTTTTTTCTTCCTTTTTGTTCTCAAGATTTTATTTGACACACACACACACACACAGAGAGAGAGAGAGAGAGAGAGCACAAGCAGAGGGAACAACAGACTCCCCGCTGAGCAGGGAGCCCGACGTGAGGCTTGATCCCTGGACCCTGGGATCATGACCTGAACCCCAGGGCAGAGGCTTAACTGACTGAGCCCACGGGGGCTCCTGATCTTTCTTCAGAGCTGCAGGCTCTCTTGCAAAGCATCCCGTCTAAACAGTTTTGACACAACTTGATCAACTATACCGTCTCGAGTCTTCATTCCTGCCTCCCCGGGCCTGGTGTTGCTTCGCACAGGCTCCTTACTCTGGCTGTTCGTCGTGTAGGATGCAGGCCAGGGAAGAGTGGCTCAGGGGAACATGGTGTAACTCGTGACGGCTCTGACCTTCGTGTATGTACTTTAGGCTCTACGGTAGCAGCAGTACCGAGTTACATGGAATTTTCCCCTCTTTAGTTTAAAGTTCACGGTGGTAAGTGATCCTCTGGACGACGAAAAGGAATGTCAAGAGGTGGGATACGCGTTTCTGGAGCTGCGCCAGGTCATGGAATCAGGAGACCTCGTGGAACAAGAGCTAGAGAGTGAGTAATGAGTTCTCATGCTTCTCGGTCTGACTTCTTTCTCAGGCGGTCAGCCTCATCACGAATCCTTTTCCTGTTTTACCTTCATTTTGTGATGATCACTGTGAAGCTGATTATACAAACTGGGTCCAGATCCCTACGGGCATAGTTAGTTCTGGAGCAAGCGTCAGAGCACTCCGTTGTCTCGGTTGGCCCGTGTGCATGACATGCGGTTCAGGACAACTGGAATACAGTTTTTTTTTAAAAGATGTTATTTATTTTACTCGTGAGATGGAGGGAGGCAGAGGGAGATGCAGGCTCCCATGGAGCAGAGCGCCTGCCGTGGGGCTTGGTCATGGGGCTTGGTCTCGGGGCTCTGGGCGTCCTGCTGGAGTCAGAGGCACAAGCCCAACCGCACGAGGCAGCCGGGCACCCGGGGTGCAGGCTTTTAGGACTCTGCAGTGTCTGAAACGGGGATTTTGGAGAGCCATATATGTAGAGATCAGAATCCCTGACGGGGATTTTGGAGAGCCATATATGTAGAGATCAGAATCCCTGACGGCTCTTCAGGATGTGAGGTCTGTAAAGGCGGCCCGTGCGCCTCCTGTAAGGCGCGGCCTTGCCCATCTCTCCCACAGACGCCGACTCTCCTGCCCCCTTGGGATTTGTTGCCAAGTTCGTTTTGGTTCCCAGAGCTTACCGGCCCTGCTCCAGAAGTGGCTGCATCCTCTCACTTCCGCCCCATTTCCACCTGCTACTGTGCTTCTGCACAAAGTCTGACCACCACATTCTTCCGAGGCCCATTTTTAACATTATTTGCTGCAAGATTGGCGGGCTTCGGAAACCTTAGCACTGGAATGCCGGCGGGCGGGCCGTTCTGTGCTCGCTGGGGTCTCCCCCTCACCTCCCCGCGAGGCTCCGTAGGCTGGGGGGCTGCCCCCAGCGGCTGCCCCCCAGGGGTCCCGGGGCTGCCCTCCTCCGCCTTCCCCAGCTCTGCTCCCTGGACGCCGGCCCTTCGCACTGTGCAGGGATCCCCTCAAGCCTTCTCTAGTCAGGACCTCAACATTTCTAAAGCCAATGAGGCTTCAATTCTTTTGATTTTTTTGATCATCAAGAGAGACACTTGTAGTAACTTCCTGATTGTGGCTGCCCCTTCTCTCCACTCAGGCTTTAAATTTTGTTGGTCTGATTTGAAAACCCAGAGCCTGCTTTCTAGCCCGCAGCTACCTTCTCTCTCAGACTCAGCTCCTTGAACTACTTGCTCAAGTCCGTGCAGTGCTTCAGCTACAATCAAGTGTTTTTTTTTTTTAAGATTTTATTTACTTATTCATGAGAGAGAGAGAGGCAGGGAGACAGGCAGAGGGAGAAGCTGGCTCCATGCAGGGAGCCTGGTGTGGGATTTGATCTCGGGACCCCAGGGTCCCGCCCTGAGCCAAATGCAGACGCTCAACTGTTGAGCCCCGAGGCATCCCACTCCCAGGATTTTAATTGTGGTCTAAAAATGATCTCAAATCTAGGTTTCCAGCCCAGATTCTTAATAAAATCTAGACTTACAGTGGACCAACAGTCCCTGTGTTCCCTTAGTACATAAAGCTGGACCCTCTCTGCACCTCGTGTCCCCTGACCCACCCCCGGTTCTCCAAATGACAATGCTCGCCCTGGACTCCAACCTACTCCTAACTGCCAACGGTAATCACGTTTCAGTACTTTTCTTCTTCAAGTGCCGAACCCCGACCTTCCCTCCCGCCCCTCAGCTGCTTCACAGCGCGCTGTAGAGGCTCCTAGTAATGGCTGCTTTTCTGGAACCCAAATATGAATCCCCACTTCTGGGCTTCCGTTAAAACCAGATTCCTTAGAAGACAAACAGGGCCCTTTGTGACCTGGCCCGGGCTTATTTATCTATACAGATTCGCTTTTTATTTTTTGTTATTTTTTAAAAAGATTTTATGTAGTTATTCCTGAGAGACCCAGAGAGCAGCAGAGGGAGCAGCAGGCCCCCCGCGGGAGCCCGTCACGCCCGACGGGGAAAGCAGAGCCTGACCGCTGGGCCGCATGAGCCACGCATGAGCCACGCATGAGCCACGCATGAGCCACGCATGAGCCACGGCGTCCCCAGATTCACGTTTTAAAACAAAAAATCGTGTCCTGCGGGCGCGCCCAGCCCAGCCCCGGGAGCCGCCCGAGGAGCCGTGGCCTGACTGACCAGCGCCCCTTTCCTCTCCCGCAGTCTTGAGCCCCGCGGAGCGCGCCCCCATCGGGAGGCTGAAGGTGGGTGTGCGCGCGGCCGCGGCCCTGCGGGCTGTGTGCGCCGAAATGCGGCCGCTGGGAGCCGAGGGAGCCGAGGGAGCCGAGGGAGCCGTCCGGAAGCAGCAGCCCTGCCGCCAGGGTACTCTCCCGCAGCCCAGCGACCCCGCGACCCCGTGACCCCGCGAAGCAGGCCTGCTCTCAGGAGCCGCCCAAGAACGGTCACAAAAGGTGAATTTACAAAAACAAAACACCAACAAAAAAAACCACAGTTTATTTATCTTTTTAGTTCTTCCAAAATTGAAAATATCAAGTCCTACTGCTAAGGAGAAAAAAACAAACGAACAAATAAAATCCGAGACCCCTCCCCCCCTCCTCTCTTAAAGTCACAGAACACGGAAGGGACTGCAGCGGGACAGGTGGGGGCAGAGAACCAGGAGGGGAGGACGGCGAGAGAAACTCCCCAAATACTTAAAAGCTGTTCAACAGAAACTGTGATAAATACAGGACAAGGCAAGACAAGTAAAAATAAGGAGCAGCAGTGACGAGGGGCTGTGCTGCAGCCCGGCATCCCTTCCTCTTCTCTTCTCTCTCCGGGGCATCCCAGGCCCAGGGCTGGCCTGCCCCTCCCAGAGCTACCCAGGCTTCCTGAGCTCCTGCTAGGGCCCCTAGAAGCGGCGGGAGGCACAACCATTTTTCCTCGGACACACCGGGAAACACACAGTGGTAGTTCTGCTTCTGCCCCTAAACCATGTGTGGGTCCGTGAGGAGGTGGACGCTGGGCAGGCAGGCCGCTGCGTCCCAGGTCTTCCAGGGCAGCAGAGGCACCTCTATCTGCGTGAGGCACAAAAAGCAGGAAAACTCGGGCGGAGGTACCAGCCCGATCTGCCTCACTAGCTCAGGTTGTACGCTTTGTCACGGCTACTAGCCGATCCCAGGAACCTTCTCTTGAGCACTGCAAAGATGGAGCGTAAAGAGAGGTGAGGAAGGTCATGGCAGGTAGGGTGGGATGGAGGGTCGAATCTGCTGGTCCAGAACCATGGTACAGGTGGTCAGGGGTCACCCGGTACCAGTGTCTTGGAAACACAGCTTTGAGACATCAAAGAATAAGATGTCCGAAGCCGTTGATGTCCCGGCAGAAGGTGGCAGGAAGAGAGAGGAATGAACGGTATTTATTAACAGCGGAAGCCTCTGCCCTTCTTCAAGAACACCTCCTCCCTCGCCATCTGGATGGGGCCACTGGCACGTGTCCTGGTGGGCCTGGAATTCCCCGAGTAGATTGGTCCACACAAATGGCCCCCTAAACCCATAGACTCAAATGGCAAAACTTCAAAAGGAAAAAAAAAAAAAAAAAGGAAAATACAGTTTCTATGTCATGTAAAATTTGTAGGGGTTGGCTGGATAAAGAATGGAGCTGTGGACCAAAGTTCACAAGTTACTTCCTCTTTTTCTTGGGGGGTGCAGAGCTGTGTCTGGAACCACGGTTAGAGCCACGGCCTGAACTGTGCACAGATGCCTTCCTCTTCCGGCTCATACTTCGACTCTGTTCTTCTTCTTCCTCGTAACGACTTTCTCGGTCCGCTAAGCAGGAGAACGAGGCATTGCTAGTTAGCGACAGGTTAGCTGTGATACTGGTAGCACGTGATAGCAGAACTACGACAGGCAGCGCACCCTGGAGTCAAACTTAGGTTTTAATCTTTCAAATCTCCAACGCTTCTTAATTGTATGATCTTGGGCACATACTTAACCTGGCCAAGCCTCGGTTTACGTATTCATACGATGGAAAATTATTTCATGATTCAATGAGGTGATCCCAATGCTTAGGATCCAGTAGGTATTTCCCTTTCATCTTTGATCTGGCGTTTGGTTTCCGTCATTAAACTAATAGTACAAAAACAACCCTAACCCAGAAGAAGCCCAGACAGGACTTAGATTTGGAAACTCACAGCCTAATTCTAGAGCCTTCCCAGACTATGTGGCTATCAGCACAGCCCACATGAAGAAAGCATCAGCTAGTCACGCCACCTGGGAGGCTATGCATGCGTTCCAGAGCTCATCTGCTAAAGTCGGAGCTATAGCTCCACAGGAATTTTTATAGTGTTCATTTGTTATTCTAATTAGGCAAATAACATATCAAAATACTAAAATCTGTTAGAAATCTGTGCCTGAAAACTAACAACACACAATTTACCTTTTCGGGCTTCTTCCTCCAGTTCATCCCAATCCTTTCCACTCTCTTCTTCACTGCCCAAGGATTCCTTGGAATAGTCTAGAATAAAATTAAGTAGGTCATTAGATGGAAGTGCAATGCCAAAATTCTTCCCTTCTTTATGGGTTTCCAGAAATGACATTAGATTAAAAAGTCATGAAAAAAAAAAAAAAGTCATGAAAAATTTTCCCTATAAAGACAAACCTGATTCTTCGGCTTCTGATGAATAATCTTCATCACTGTCCTCCTCCTCCTCTTCATAATCATCCTCTGAAGGATTAAAAGTCTCATCTTCAATTTCAGACTCTGAATCCCCTTCCTCAGCATCACTCCCCTGGTGAGTCAGAAAGCATACTATTTACTGGGTTCTTTTTTTGACATTCACTTGATTAACTTAATGAATTAATTCAACCCACTTAGCACACCAGCATTATTTCTATTTTACATGAAAAACATAAAACCCCAAAACCCCAACTGACCACAAAAGGACTAATAGATATTTATCTAGTAATTGCACTTCACTAGTAATTTTCAAATTCATATTTCTTAAAGATTCACTTCATCCTTCCTACCCACGAAAATTAACATTAGAAACACTCTTGGTAATAATGCATTATGCAGAAGTGGAAGAAACATTTCTTAGAAAACAAATTTTGCAAAATGCCCTAAAGTTACACCTGAAACTGGTATTATGCTGTACGCTAATTATACTTAAAAACAACAACAACAACAAAAAGGTAAAGTGCTCTGAAGTATTTTCCCCAAGTGTAAGACAGAACAATTCTGCGATTTCAAAACCGTGTGACTGGCCGCCAGGCCCCAATCAATTCCCTTCTACCCGCGAAACTAACCTGGAGACACAACATGGTAAGTGGCCTGCTCCCTCATGTGTTACTTCCCTGGCATTTCCTAGCTGCCCACATAGTAACGGGCACCACTGTGACCAGAAAAGAAACCCCACACTCACGCACCTCACCCTCAGGCTCTAGGAAAGACCAGCCACCTTGTTCGAAGAAGCCCTCGGGGTCGTCGACAATGGTCTTCATGATTTTAGTCCAGTTGAGGGACTGCACTCCTTCCGTGTACTTTAGGTCACAGGAACTGAGAGAGAGGATATTATTATGAAGTCAAAATCATCCTCTGTGCTTTCTGCGAACGTTACTGTGTCATCTTCTCATAAGCATGTCTGAAGAGGAGATAACCTTTCCCGAAATACAGGAGAGCAGACATACTTTGCATTATGCCACCAGGATAGCCCCCAACAGCTGGTAACCGGTCTCTGGGACAGCAGCCCCCGGGACAGAGCGGCATTCCAACTGAAGCAAGCTTTGGCCCTCAAACAAAGCTCGTCTCCTTGTTGTATCGTTTTCTTTCTTAAGCATCAATTTCCCTGTTCCTCCTTTAAGCCTTTCTCTTTTTCCCCTGCACTTTCCCCTCTCTGACTCCACTCTTATTTGCAAGTAGTTTCAACTTATAAGCACCTCTCTAATTCTTACTTTTCAGCTCTGGATCATTCACACCGCTGCAGTTCAGAATTAGGAACTGGCCCTAGCTTTCTCTCCCCAATCTCCTACTGATTTCTTATGTATTACTTATTTGACGCAAGGTCTATTTGAAAGGAGAGATAAGGTTTTTGTTTGTTTAGTACCTAAAGTGCCCTGTATTAAGATGTTCAAATGACTTTCTGTTATGTACTTCTGTTGAAAAGAGTTCAAATCAATTGAAGTGGGTGGGAAGGAAAAGACAACCAAAGACATGACAATAGTGAGGATCACAAGAAATATGTAACCACTGCTGGAAGTCCAGGACAAGCACTACATCATACACACTGTAACCTCTGCCTCTAGCCCTGGTGGAAAAACAAGAACTAGATACACCTTTTCATTTAAAAAACAAAAACACAAAAAACCAAGTTATGAAACAGCTTTTAAACACTGGATAAAGGGGATCCCTGGGTGGCGCAGCGGTTTGGCGCCTGCCTTTGGCCCAGGGCGCAATCCTGGAGACCCGGGATCGAATCCCACGTCGGGCTTCCGGTGCATGGAGCCTGCTTCTCTCTCTGCCTGTGTCTCTGCCCGCCCCCCCCCTCTCTGTGACTATCATGAATAAATAAAATCTTTAAAAAAAAAAACAAATAAAATAAACACTGGATAAAGGGGGCCCTGTGTAGCTCAGTCAGTTAAGCATCTGCCTTTGGTTCAGGTCATGATCCCGGGGTCCTGGGATCGAACCCCCCGCCATGGGGCTCCCTGTTCAGTGGGGAGTCTGCTTTTCTCTCCAACCCCGCTCGTACTTGCTCTCTCTCAAATAAATATCTTAAACCCACAAAACATTGGATAAAAAGCAGCACAGGATTATAGTCCCCTAAAGAAGGAAACAACCGGGGTTGTTTTATGACTCCTCAAGTTCTCTGCCTGGAGGTGGTTCCCAGGCTGCTATGAAGGGAAGGGAACCCAATCAGAACCTGAGAGACAGAGAAGGATTTGAGGAGGCTGAAATAGCTAGAATTTGTGAAGCAGAGAGTACTAGAGGAGAGACAGTAATAGGAAATGTTCTGGAAATATGCAGAGGGATCCCCGCCAATTGTAGGCCGAGAACGTATCTGCACACGCATGAGAGGAAGCTCAGGAGAGGTGGGCAAAGCAGCATTGGAAAACAGTAGGCCAGACAATTCCCAGACCTCACACTAAGCTGGAAATAGTTCCTGTTCCTACCAGCCTCAGTAGAAAGACCTTGTAACACACAGGGAATCAAGAGTCCTCAAAAGAGTACTGCCTCAGCAGTGGGGTAAATCCTAGACAAGTTTGGAAAATCAAGTGGTATCCAAGTCCCTTAATTATATCTAGAATGAAATCTAGAAAAAAAACTAAAAAAAAAACCTAGCATCCAAAAATGTGTAGTTACAATGTTTGGCAGTTGATCACAAATCACCAGACATGCAAAAAGGCAGAAGAAGGGTAGCCCAGGTGGCTCAGCGGTTTAGCGCTGCCTTCAGCCCAGGGCCTGATCCTGAAGACCCGGGATCGAATCCCACGTCAGGCTCCCTGCGTGGAGCCTGCTTCTCCCTCTGCCTGTGTCTCTGCCTCTCTCTACCTCTCTCTCATGAATAAATAAATAAAATCTTAAAAAAAAAAAAAAAAAAAAAAAAGGCAGAAGAAAAACCAATAGAAACAGACCCAGAAAATACAAAGATGGTGGATGCAAGTATCAGATAATGTTGTTGAAAGAACTATAATAAATATGCTCCATATGTTCAAGAAGGAAGAAACTGGAAGATGTTGAAAAGTGAAGAAATGAAATACATAGGGATCCCTGGGTGGCGCAGCGGTTTAGCGCCTGCCTTTGGCCCAGGGCGCGATCCTGGAGACCCTGGATCGAATCCCACGTCAGGCTCCCGGTGCATGGATCCTGCTTCTCTCTCTGCCTGTGTCTCTGACTCTCTCTCTCTCTCTGTGTGTGTGACTATCATAAATAAATAAAAAAAAATAAAATAAAATAAAAAATTAAAAAAAATAAATAAATTTGTAAAAAAAAAAAAAAAAGAAATGAAATACATGTAATTAGTCTCAGGGAAAAAAAGGGGGGAGGGGGAACTAAGCAAAAATATTAGAAGAAAAATGGCCAAAACATTTCTCAATGTGATGAAAACCACATACCCAGCAGATCTGAGGAGCCCAATGCATGCTAAGCAGAATAATTATTAAAAACAAACATACCAAACAAAACACAGCAAAGCATCTAACAAATTGCTAAAAACCAATGATACAAATAGAAAATAAAATATCCTGAGGAGAAAAGACCTGTAAAGAGGTACAAAGAACAAGAGCAGATACCTGAGCAGAAACCCAGTAAGCTGGAAGACGGTGAAGCAGTATCTTATAAATATTAAAAAAGACCGTCAGCTTACAATTCTACATGCAGCAAAAAACATCTTTCTGAAATGAAAGGGAAATCTTTCAAGAAAAAAGCTGAGAGAATGTGTCACCAGAAAACCTGCCCCTCAAATACTAAAGAAGGAGATTTATGAGGCAAAGAAAAAGCAGATAAAAGGTCAGAACCACACAATGGAATGAAGAGCACCAGGAATGGTAAATACATGAGTAAATATCCAAAACACTTTCTGCAATTTTGTCAATTAAGAGATAACTGCCCAGGGGCATGTGGCTGGCTGGCTCAGAGGAGCGCATGCAACTCTTAATCTTGGGGTCATGAGTTTGAGCCCCATACTGGGTGTGGAGACTACTAAAAAAAAAAAAAAAAATTCCGGGAATCCCTGGGTGGCTCAGCAGTTTAGCGCCGCCTTCAGCCCAGGGCCTGATCCTGGAGTCCGGGGATTGAGTCCCGCATCAGGCTCCCTGCATGGAGCCTGCTTTTACCCTCTGCCTGTGTCTCTGCCAATCTCTCTCTCTCTCTATCTGTCTTTCATGAATTAAAAACAACCAACCAAAACCAACGCCCCCCAAAACACCTTCATACTTCATATACAATCATAAAATTAATCCGAAAGGTGGCATAAACAGAAGAAAAAAGCAACAAAGAACAGGTAAGAAAACGAAGAGCAAGGTGATAGATTTGAACCCAACCATACTGATAGTTAACAATAAATAAATGTAAATGGTCTGTTTTCACCAATCCAATGAAAAGAATAGATTAAAACAAGTGAGACTCAAATAAATGTCTCCAAGGAAGCCATTCTAAACAAAGTTTGAAGGACAGAAAAAAGACATGTTATACAAACACTAACCAAAATAAAGCTAGAAGTCCACAGTAATGAAACACATCAAGTAGATTTTGAAACAAGGACTGCTATCAGGGATAAGGAAGGACATTTCATAATGATGAAAAAAAATGAATAAAGTTAAACCTCTAGGCAGACTGACCAAAAAAAAGATAAAACAAATGATCAATATTAGGAGTAAAGGGAACACCATTATATAAATTATACAAATACTAAAATGGTAAATTAAAAAGACCAGTTTGTTGAAAGACACAAGATGATTCTAGAATTTACAGAGAATAGCCAATGCAATATAACCAATTGTGAAAAGGAATGAAATTGGAGTTACACCACCTGATTTCAAGAATTACTATAAAGCTACAGTAATTTTGACAGCAGTACAAGGACACACAGGTGCCAATGCAACAGAACACCATCCAGAAATAGACCCTCTCCTACATGGTTGATTTCTTTTTTAAAAAAATATGCCAAGATTATTCAGTAACTAGGGGATAATCCTGTCACCAATGACACTAGAATAATCAGCTATATGTAGGCAAAGTATGAGCCTTGACCCTATGCTACAGTAAAAAATTAGCTCCAAATGGATCACAGACCTAAATATGAGACCTGAACCTGTAAAACTCTAGGAAAAAACAGAAAATGTTGATGATTTTGGGTTACTCAATTTAATAGATGAGATGTAAAAAGCACAAACTACAAAAGAAAGAGTAGATCTAACAAAGTTCATGAGAATTTTACACATTTAGTCTTTAAAAGACACTCAAGGAAATGAAGAGGCATAGAAACCACTGAAAAGGGCAGTCCGGGTGGCTCAGCGGTTTAGCACCGCCTTCAGCCCAGGGCGTGATCCTGGGGACCCGGGATTGAGTCCCACATCGGGCTCCCTGCATGGAGCCTATTTCTTCCTCTGCCTGGGTCTCTGCCTCTCTCTCTGATGAATAAATAAAATCTAAAAAAAAAGAAAAGAAGAAGAAGAAGAAAAGAAGAAGAAGAAGAAGAAGAAGAAAGAAGAAGAAGAAGAAGAAGAAGAAGAAGAAAGAAGAAGAAAGAAGAAGAAAGAAGAAGAAAGAAGAAGAAAGAAGAAGAAAGAAGAAGAAAGAAGAAAGAAGAAAGAAGAAAGAAGAAAGAAGAAGAAGAAACAACCACTGAAAAAACATATACAAGGGGAGCCTCTTGATTTCAGACGAGATCGAGTGCATTCAGGGTGGTATGGCCGTAGATGCACCTCTTGATTTCAGCTCAAGTCATGATCTTGAGCCCTGCACTGGGTTCTGTGCTCAGCAGAGTCTGCTTAAGGATTCTCTTTCAGGGCACCTGGGTGGCTCACTCATCTGCCTTTGGCTCAGGTCATGATCCTGGCGTCCTGGGATCGAGTCCCACATCAAGCTCCTTGCTCATCGGGGAGCCTGCTTCTCCCTCCACCTGCTGCAACGCTCCCTGCCTGTGTGTGTGTGAGCGTGGATGATTAAAAAAAAAAAAAATCCTGTCTCTCTCACTCCTAGGCTCAAGCTCTCTCTAAAAGAAATAATCTTTTTTTTTTTTTTAAAAGAAGAAAACATACAAAACCTATATTTAAGGATTTACATCTAGTCTAAAGACTTTTTAAAATTTAATTTCTTTTAAAAGATTTTATTTATGCATGAGAGACATAGAGAGGCAGAGACACAGGCAGAGGGAGAAGCAGGATCCATGCAGGAGCCTGACATGGGACTCGATCCCGGGTCTCCAGGATCACGCCCTGGGCTGAAAGCGGCGCTAAACCGCTGAGCCACTAGGACTGCCTTAAATTTAATTTTTGGAAAGATTTTATTTATTTTAGAGATAGAGTGAGTACACGAGGGGGGAGAGGCAGAGAGAAGATCTCAAGTAGACTACAAGCTGAAACTGGAGCCCGACGCGAGGCTCAATCTCATGACCCTGACATCACGACCGGAGGTGAAATCAAGAGTCAAACACTTAACCACCCACGTGTCCCTAACCAGTCTAAAGAATTCTTATGACTCAGACAAGCAATCTCCTTTTTAACTTAACACGGGCAAAAAATTCAAAGTTACTCCCTCTCAAGACACGGGATGACACATAAGCATATGAAAAGATGTTCAACATCAACATCATGGGTCGTCACGGAAATACAAACTGAAGCCACGACGGGACTAGCACTGCACACCTACTCTAATGGTCAACAGAAGCAAGTGTTGATTCAGATGCACGGCAACAATTCTCACACATTGCAGGTTTTTCCAGGTTTTCTGGAAAGTGATTTGATAGTTTCTTGCAAAGATGAACACAGAGACTTAAAAACAAGTCATATGACCCAGGAGTGCCACACTTAGGTCATCTACCCAAGAAATGAAAACATAGATTTACACTTTAAAGACCTGTGTGTAATGAAGCGTGGAGTTTCCATGCTCCAGCATGCTCCCCAGAACGAACAGCGGTGATGCACTCAGCAACTTGAACAAATTTCCAAAGCACTGAGTTAAGTGAAGGATGCAAGATACAAAAGGTGACATACTGTAGGCTTCCATTTTGTGTGAAATTCTAGAAGCAAGCAGTACAGTGATAGAAACCAGGGATAAGCCTATAGGAAGGAGAATGACTATAAAGGAACTTTTAGGAGTGAAGACATATTATCCTGATTATGATGGTAGATTCCAGACTGTGTTACATTTGTTAGAACTCCTCAAATCAGAACTTAAATTGGCAAATTTTATTACATGTAAGTTTTCCTTCTTACTTAAAAAAACTTGTTTTTTTAAAGTCATATATGCATTTACACATAATGTCTGTGACATTACATCACCTACCTACATGTTTCACAGGAAAATCCTCAGGGAAACCATAAATTTGTATCTTTCTTCTAATTTCTTTTTTTTTTTTCTACTACTAATTTATTTCTACATTCTCTCAACCCACTTCATAAGAGGAGGTTTACACTTACAGAACTTCCCTGTCACAGGTAATTGGGGGGTTGGGGGTGGAGGGCAGAGCAAACTATACTCATGACTACCCAAGCTCACCCTTTACACCTAGGAAATAACATCTTCCGGATATGGAGTTCTGCTACTTCCACTGAAAAATCCTTTGAGCTGAAATGTGTATATATGGATGTCAAGGACCAAAATAAAAAGAATTTCTATCTCATCTTTCAGTAAAAATAAGAGAACTAGTAAGAAATATGCCGAAATATGCCCCCCTTTTTATAACTAAACTATTATATGTGTTTAGATTTTTTATACCCCTCTCAAGTAGAATTGAAAAAAAGATCTTAAGACTGTGTGTGTGTGTAAATATCCATCAACTACTGTTGGAATTTCAGAAAAAAGTTAACTCTTAATCCAATAGATCCCAAATTTTTAAGTCCTGGGCTATAACTCAACCCAAAGGCAGTCTCACTCTTAAGCACACCAGCAGGTTTTATATACAACACACCACACTTACATTCTGTAAACCAGGGCTCTTGGAGTAAGTGGGAGACTGCTGGCTGATTTACTTACTTCAACCATTCCTTGATGGGGTCTAGGGAGGCTACAGGAATGGCGTTGATCATCGTGACTTTCTTGCTGTAGTCCTTGTACACTATCACCATATCAAAGTTCTTCAGGTGAAACTGAACCCGCTCGAAGTGAATCAGCTCCACTTCATCCAAGGTCACCACAAAAGGTGGCTGTCAGGGAGAAACTGGATCACTACCACATAAATCCCCGAAAGCACTAGCATTTTCAAATTGTGCCAGAATCCAAAAATCACTCCTGTTTTTTGGGAAAGACTAAAAGCAATACAATGTACTGAGAAGCGCCAGTAAAAGGATTTGTGAGATCAAAATCTTTCCTCAGGAGAAAAAATTTAAGGAAACTATAAATTCTTCAAAAAATTATTTAAAGAGACCTTTGAAGAATCATCTATTCAATAAGGTATGCCTAAGAAAAGTAACTATCGAGGTACCTGGGGGGTTCAAATGAGTTAAGCAACCCTCCGACTTGATTTCGGCTCAGGTCAGGACCTCGGGGTTGTGAGATCGAGCCTGGCATCGGGCCTTTGCACTGGGTGTGGAGCCTGCTTAATTCTTGCTCTCCCTCTGACCCTTCCCCAAAAGTAACTATCAAAAATGAAAATCATCAGAAATGATGATAGTTTTCAAAACACCTATCCTTCTGCTTTCTTTTCTCTAACAATTTTCTTCCTAAAAGGAGATTAAAAAAATACTCACCCACTCTGTAGCGTTTACCAGCGCACTACTAGTGGGCTGAAGGAGGCAAGTACTCCTGTAAGGAGCTCCATTAAATCTGAAAAAGAGTAAGAGAAGAGATGCACATAAGGTCGGGCCCAGTGCAAAAGAAACTTGCCGCCAACAACACACTTCTTTCCTTTTCCCTTCTAAACCCAGGTCCAGCACACTCACTGGAGCCTCATTTACAGGGAATCCCCCCAGCCCTAAAAATGTTCAAGGGGAACGGATGTCTCAGAGGTCTTCAAAGAAAGAAAGAAGGGCATAATCTGTTATGTTGTGTTATTATAAAGGAAGAATAACTAACTTTTCTTTTTAAAGATTTTTATTTATTTATTCATGAGAGACACAGAGAGAGCGAGAGAGGCAGACACACAGGCAGAGGAAGAAGCAGGCTCCATGCACAGAGCCCGACATGGGACTCGATCCTGGGACTCCAGGATCACACCCTGGGCTGAAGGCAGGCGCTTAACCGCTGAGCCACCCAGGGATCCCAACTAACTTTTCTAATAGGGAGACAACACATTAGGCCAAAAAGAGATCTGTTACCCCAAGTCCCTAAAAGGCACTTCAAATTCCAGTTCCTCTTTAGTTAGAGCCTCTACTTTCTCAATGAAATTTTTAAAGGCTGTTTTCAGTTTGTGCCTCATTTCTCGTTCCATCTGTGGAAGAAAAAAATACTAATCAACCATAGCCATTATCTGTTAACAGTACATCCGAATTCTCACACCCATGCTGCCGACACAGATGCTTTCCTAGATACCGCACCATTGATCACACAGCCACACCGCAACAGACATGTAGCCCACGAGCCCCTGCCTGGACCATTCACATACACGCCTGTGG
Organism: Canis aureus; assembly: GCF_053574225.1. Taxonomy (NCBI): domain Eukaryota; kingdom Metazoa; phylum Chordata; class Mammalia; order Carnivora; family Canidae; genus Canis; species Canis aureus. The sequence goes on from NC_135623.1 coordinate 24,999,276, forward strand.
GGTGCTGCAGGAAGATTCAGGGGTTGCTCATAAAATACCATGACCGAACTCCGATCTGAACCACGAGCCACCTCAATACCCTGCAAATAAAATACGAAACCTCACAGACCTGCTCTGCATAGAGGTCATCTCGGTCATGCATGTGCTGATGTTTGCCCAAGTCCGTGGTGATCTCCCCCACTTCTGTGTAGAACTGCACGTCCGTGTGCCGCTTCTTCCCAAACATGATGGCATTCTGGGGGTGCAGAGCAGAGAGGAGAGAAGTCAGAAACCCCACAGGGGCAGGTAATGACAATAAACACCATGGAAACAACATCTATGCTGGAAACTGCATCCGTTATGTAAAGATGGTGAAACCATCCCTGGTATCATCACAAATAACGTGAGACTGTACGAACTTTAAAAGTACTATTTGTTAGGATGGACTTTAGAGATGATGCTGGCAATAAACTGCATCCAACGCCACATTTTTCTATTTCAGAAACAGGAATTTGGAGGAAACCTTAGGTTTCAGTGGTCATTAGATATCACACCAAAGGAAGATACACGCTTAGCACCTTCTAGATTTTAGACACTGTGGACTTCATAAACATGATCTTATTCGGTCCTCTTAATAATCTTCTGTAACAGGTACATCATGATTTTGTTTTGTTTTTTTATTTTTAAAATATTTTATTTATTCATGAGAGAGAGAGAGAGAGGCAGAGACACAGGCAGAGGAAGAAGCAGGCCCCATACAGGGAGCCTGACATGGACTTGATTCCGAGTCTCCAGGATCAGGCCCTGTGCCAAAGGCGGCGCTAAACTGCTGAGCCACCTGGGCTGCCCTCATCAGGATTTTAAAGGAAAGAGGGTGACAGGAAGATCTTGCCCAAGATCCGATAGCTAGTAAGCAGACAGGCCTACCTTGAGGTGAAAGTGCAAGACAATGATCATTTCTCCATCACACGGCTGGAACAAAGCATGCTTGATGTTATTGTACAGGATATCCACTTTGTCTCCTCGAACAGATGTGAAGCGGAAGCCTGAGGACAAAGGATTGACACTGCTAAGCATCAAGCAGCGTCATGAGGGGAGGCCAGAAGACACTGCTTTTCTGGCTGGTTTGAACAGGGTTTAGAGAAAATGCCAAAATCTATACAGCTTTCCTTTCCTTGTGCACATAGAGCAATGTAATAAGCACATTCCTCCCAGCGTTTCTCTAACATACTGTATTATCTGATAGGTCATTCCTACAAATGTGCCCCAGAGACAAAGCCCAGACCCATGAAAGATCATCCGTACCATTGACATGGGCCTCCAGTGAACCCTGCATCCTCTTTTGGGCAATGTTTGGGCGAATGTATAGATCTTTCAGTTTGGGATTACTCCGGTTGAGATTGATGACCAGGGAGTCTTGTTTCACAATGCCCTAAGAAGAATGAGAATGAATGTGAGCCCTCATGCAGCTTTGTGGTATCTCCCAAACCCACACACACCCTGTTGGGTGTCCAGGCTCACCTCCTTCTCCTTCTCTTCTGCTTCCCGGGTCTTATAACGCTTCTGTACTTCTTTTATAATTCTGAAAGCATTCTGGAGGTTCAAGGCTGGTACTGTCTGTTCTCCAGGTGCCTTCATATTTGAAGCTCGGTATGTACTGTTAGAAAGGGGAAGCCACAATTTATGTTACATCATCAGGCCAAGTAACTTGCACTCTTTACTCTATTTTTAACTGACTTAGTAGCTTTCAGGAGAAAAAGGTACCAGTGAATGGCGACACTGTCTGCAAAGCTGAAAAACATCTCTCTTCTCTCTTAAAGAGAGAATCTTATAAATGCCTAATCTATTGGGTGGAAAATCACACTTAGTTTTCACATCTGGCATAGCCAATTATTCCATCCCATCCCATGAAGGGAAGGACTCCAATGAGGCACACATTTCCTTATTTATGATTCTATTGCAAAATACATGTTATCAGTTTAACATATTTTCATGAGGACTCCAAACTGGGTTCCATCCTTAGAACAGTACACGGCTAGCAGGATGATCCTAAACAGGTGCCACTGAGGGAGGACACAGCACATGGATATGTTTCTGAGAGTACCATTCCAACCAGCAGGGATTTGGGGATGGTTGTTTTCCTGGAACTCACATTTCCTTGACAAAAGTGGCTTCTGGGTTAGGAAAGATGTTGCCCTCATTCCTGCCCAGAGCACTGCCTGGGCAATAGAAGTTGATTCGCAAGTAAGTATAATCTCCTTCCACGGACATGCTTATATTCTGCTCAAAGAAAAGAAAAGCATTAACAAAATAAACAGGTTTCTCTCCAAATAAAAGATTGGTAGTTATGGAGACACTAAAGATGAGAGTTAAAAGCTGGCTGATAACCCTAACCTGTAACCCTTGATCTAGATCGAATTGTCTGTAGCTTATTTTTTTTTTATATGACCAGAAGAACCAGACTTCTCAGAGTACCTGGAGCCACAAGTCCAACAACATTTTAAAAAATGCACAATGCAAATGGTGTTTCTAGAATAGATCACTGAACTTTCTAACAAAGTGAAAACTGGAAAGGAAGGAGAGTGAGGGCAGGAGGTAAGGAGAGGGGGACCCTGTAAAGTGAGAGGGGCAGAGTTGGCGAGAGCCGGTGCAGTGGGAGCAAGAATCTGCAGAGAGCACAATTCCCGGCTCGAGCAGTAGTCCAGCCGGAACCCGACGCAGCATTCATACCTTGATTGTGGCAATGTGAAAGGGGGTCGCGATACCAAACACGGGCATTATCACAGTTTCGTATTTCTTGTCAATATAGATCTTCATTTCCCGAATATGCGGCTCCTTAGGCATCAAAGATGGGTTTTTATAGGACACGTTAGATTTGCGAGCTCTGGAGTGGGAATAGAAACATTTTTTTTGAGAAATTTCTACCAATGACACACAAGTCCACAACAAACTTGTGGCCCGATGCCGACCCTTACTTCTGAATCTGTTGTTCTCCTTTCTGTTCGGTCAATCGCCTCTTCGCTTCCTCGTTGAGCTGAGCTGCCAGTTCCTTTTGATGCGCTCTTCGTTTCTCTTCTGCGGTCATCTCATTCTGGAGAAGGGCAAAGCCAAGTCAGCGAACTGCCATCCCTACAAAAGTGCTCCAGACGGACCACAGGACAGGCGGTCGTCACTGGAGACTGAAATAGTAAACTCACTCGTGTTCTTTCCGTAAGTAATGCTGCCCGAGAACCTCTCCCCAACAGGTCCTCGGCTTCATCTTTCTCTTCCTCCTCCTCCTCTTCATCCTCATTCTACAGAGGGAAAAAAGTCAGACTCAGAAATCCTGGTTTTAATCTGCTTAGCCCATATGATTTTAGCCTTTTCACAGTTCCAAACTTCCCACACCATTTATTTTTCTTTTTCCTACCTTCAGGAAAATCCCCACATTCTTCACTTTCTTCTTCACAGAAGTAAGAACAGTAGCTGGGCCATCCTGGAATAAAAACAAGAAGCCAGACATTTATAAGAGTATTTAAATGAGGCACTTTCACTTTCTAGCCTAGTACGTAGGGAGGCAATGCTTTGAAACTTCTAGGTACTAAAATCTTGGACAATGAATACATACAGATTTTATCCTCCCAACCTCATGAGGAACTAAAACTTGGGAGGCAACACTGAGATAACGACTAAGAATACAGGCTGGATTGGAGACCTGGCTTAATCACTTCGTAGTGCTGACATCTGGCTACTTACTGCTACTGTTCTGTGTCCCAGTTTCTTTATCTGAGGGTAGAGTATCTGCTTCGTAGAGTATTATAATTCATTGAATTACTGCATAAATGTCCTTACATAATAAGAATACAGAAGTATTTGCTTTAACATTTAGAATCAGTTCTAAGTGAAAAAAAAAAAAAAACCAGTTACAAAAGGCCACAAAGGCCTAGAACACGCATATCCTTAGAAAGTGGGTTGGTCATTGCCTAGATTTGGGGGGCTTGGGAGAAAAATGGGAAATGACAGCTAGCATATAGGGTTTCTTAAGTGATAAAAATGTTCTAAAATTAGATTGTGATGATGGCCGCAAAACTGTGATTATACTAAAAATCACTAAATTAGACACTTTCACAGTGGGTGAATCGTGTGGTATATACATAACTCCATAAAGCCATTATTAAAAAAAAAAAGCAAAAAAGAAGAATCAGTTCCCAATATTATCATTATCAAGGTTTAAGCCACAAGGTGGTGAACGGTTTGGTTTATTTCATTCCCCGTGCTTGGACGACCTCTATTCCTGGCTTTATTAGGTCACTGTCACAGACCTCTCCCTTCAGCCAGCATTTAGCAAACAGTTTCAAGATAAAAACCCCACAGCGTACAAAACATACTTCAAATGTCAGTTCACGTGCACTCCAATGCCGAAGCAGCAATACCCACCTCATCCACAAGCACTGTGTCACCAATGAAGAGAGCATAGGTTTTCTCTTCTGGTTTCTTCCCTTCCTTGTTAGTCAGATCTGAGAATCCCAAATTGATGCTGAAAACCATCCCTACAACAGCGAACAGGAATTAGTCTCTGACTGTGGGAGAATGGAGAACGGTAGATTTTACACAGAAAAGGGGGACATAAAGCTACAGAAAATTTTTCAAAAAAGGATTAACCTACTGCATGTCTGTAAAACTCACCTTTTTTCAGTTTGTACTGATTTTTACTATTAATTACTAAAGAGCCTTCACGGAATTCAATTCCCATTCCGAACCTAAAAAAGAAATGAAGAGAAACTGCGACAACAGGCTACAATCTCTCTCTTTTTTTGGCTACAATATCTCTAATGTGGGTCCCGTATGATGAATTCTATTTCAACTTTTGGGATAAGGCCGGCAAGTAAAGGTCTCTGCTCTTTAGTCAGTTAAGGAAAACAGGATTCCGGGATAGTCTCCGGACTAACAAGAAGTTGAAAAGACTCTCCTAAAATTAAGTACCTCGTGTTAACATTTCTTACATCAAGCCCCCATTTCAGCTTACTCACACAGAGTTGAATTTAATATTGTACCATGAAATCAAGTTAAGAGTCTTCCTATAAAAATTGTGGCAGACTGGGGCAGCCTGGGTGGCACAGTGCCTTAGTGCTGCCTTTGGCTCAGGGCCTGGTCCTGGAGTCCCGGGATCGAGTCCCATGTCGGGCTCCCTGCATGGAGCCTGCTTCTCCCTCTGTGTCTCTGCCTCTCTCTCTGTCTCTCGTGAATAAATAAAATCTTAAAAAAAAAAAAAAAAAAAAAACCGTGGCAGACTGTTAATGGGTACACTACCAAGCCTGTAATAAGCGGATCAAGCAGGGTGATTGTTAGCGGAATACTGATAACTAGGATTCATGAAGTCATCTGGGCCAAGACGTGGTACAGGTTGATAGACTTCCTCTTGTCCACGGGAGAAATCCAGAAAGAAACTATCCCAAACTACTTTCCATCTAAGGAAACTGTCCAGAGCCAGAGCCACTGTTCCCAAAATGTCTTTGGTTCTGTAAGATGTTCTTAAGTATTTGTGGGTGTTTAATGGTCAAATATATTTGAGAAATGTTGAATTAAATAAAAATGGAAAAAAAAGGTTAAGTAGTAAGACATTTCCGAGTATTTCGTTTTGTTTACAAAGTGAGCTGCGGTATTCTGGGAGGGGAAACCTAGTCCATAATGTGTCCCAACACAAGTAGTTTAAGCCTAGAACATCTATTAGGATCCACTATATTGGTCTGGAAAATCTACTCCCCATCCCTGGGAGCAGAAATGAAATCTCTCTTACATTCTCTGATAACACTGCATGCCTGGCATGTAAGTTCAGTATTTAGTAGTCCATACACAGGGCCCGGGAGGCTCAGTGGGTTGAGCATCTTTCCCTCAACTCAGGACACAGTCCCGGGGTCCCAAGACCGAGCCCCACATAAGGCTTCTTGCGCAGCAGGGAGCCTGCTTCTCCCCCTCCCTCCACCTGCTGCTCCCCCTGCTTGTGTTCAATAAATACAGAAAACCTTTAACAGAAATAAAAGCCCATACATGTTGGGCGAATCAATCTAGAATCAATCCAATTCAGCTTGACCACGCCAGTCATGAAAATGGTTTGAGTGACAGTACATCATCACATCTTACCCTAGATTTTTGGTAATTTTGTTCAGCAGCTCTGGCTTCTGCTTTTTAACCACGTCCATGACAGCATTATACACGTCACATATCTTCACACCTAATGACAAGACAGGAAGGAAAGAGAGTATCTTTCAGAAAAAATAAAACCAAATCAAATCTTTTTTTTTTTTTTTTAAAGATTTTATTTATTTCTTCATGAGAGACACAGAGAGAGGCAGAGACACAGGCAGAGGGAGAAGCAGGCTCCCTGCAGGGGAAGGACTTGATCCCGGGACCCCAGAATCATGCCCTGGGCCGATGGCAGCCACTCAATCGCTGAGCCACCCAAGCGTCCCAAACTAGCTCTTAGTCAACATTTTCTTACCTGTTCCCTAAAAGCAGAATTTCTCAAAGTGTGAAACAAGAAATTCAGCTGTGGGGCACCTGAGTGGCTCAGTGGAGTGAGCATCTGATTCTTGATTTCGGCTTAGTTCACGATCTTGGGGTCAGAGGATCAGGCCCCAGGTAGTGCTCCAATTCTCCTTGTCCGTCTCCCTCCCCACCTGCCCTTCCCACATGTGCACACATGTGCTCTTTCTAAAAATATATAAGTAAAAACTTTTAAAGATTTACTTGAGACAGAGAGAGAGAGAACACGCGTGCGTACACATGCAAGCAAGAGCACAGGGAGGGGAGAGAGAGGGAAAAGGTTAAGCACACTCCGGGCTGAATGCGGAGCCCAATGCAGGGATTGATCTTATGACCCTGAGATCATGACCTGAGCTGAAACCAAGAGGTGGACGCTTAAATGACTGCACCACCCAGGTGCCCCAAAATAAAAACCTTTAAAAAGAAAAAATACAGCTCCAGCAGTGGTAGGGCTTAGAAATTTGCATTTTTAATTTTTAAAATTTGTGTTTTTAAAAACAATTCACCTAGTCATTTAATTATACTGCTTGAGACACACTGACTCAGAACTATAGGACGCTAGGTAGTCTCAGTGAAATAATTTAAAATCTGAGAAGTGGTATGACATATGACAATAAAGTTATCATACATTTTGAGAAAAAGAAAGGTAGGACCTGAATGGGTAAATTACTAGTGAAAGGACTCTGGCCTTAATTTTTCATGATCTAGGATAGGAACAGACATGTCAAGTCAGAATAGTTTAGATATGGTGGCCTCAAAGGTCTATTTTTTTTTTTAATTTAGGATTTTACTTATTAATTCATGAGAGAGAGAGAGAGAGAGAGAGAGAGAGGCAGAGACAGGCAGAGGGAGAAGCAGGCTCCCTGCAGGGATCCTGACGTGGCACTCAATCCCGGGGACTCCAGGATCACACCCTGGGCTGAAGGCGGTGCTAAACCGCTGAGCTCCCTGTGGTACCTTCAAAGAGGTCTTTTTTTTTTTTTTTTTTTTTAATTTTTATTTATTTATGATAGTCACACACAGAGAGAGAGGCAGAGACCCCAGGCAGAGGGAGAAGCAGGCTCCATGCACCGGGAGCCCAACGTGGGATTCGATCCCGGGTCTCCAGGACCGCACTCTGGGGCCAAAGGCAGGCGCCAAACTGCTGTGCCACCCAGGGATCTCTCAAAGAGGTCTTAATCCTCACTAAGCTACCTGTGACTATCACTTCCAATAGGATTTCTCAAGATTGACTTGAGATCACGAGGAATGTTTCCCAGAAACAAAGGGAACATGGGTGGGCTTACAGACTGTAGTGGCTTAAAGGTATAACACATAAAGTCCCATTTAGCCAACTGGAAGTGTTGAGTTTCAAGACCAAAGAGGTGTGGTGTCAAGCACTTTGCCGCCTTTTGAGGTAGGTAATTGCCTGCTTGGCAAAATTGCTACCAGTTCTGCTCTTACACTATGTGATTCCTTGTATCCAGTTGATGCAGAATTAACCATACACATTCTATTGCCAGAGATCCCAGTTCTTATAACCTTCTAAAGAAAATTAGGCCATGGTATTTTATGAAGATCTGGACAAAGAGGCCTAACTAGTCACAGAAGTTTTTTGTAAACACCAATGTAAAACCACAGTTAACTATGCATGACTAAAAGATGACTGAAGAATGAAATGCTAGGATGATTCAAGGTTAGTAAAATCTGATTCTATTTTTAGTACAAGAGCCTCAGGGAAAGAAATGCACATAAACACTAGAAACATTTATGTTACATCATTTCCAAACCTTCTTTTCTAGGGCACCTCACCATGTCTTAATTCCTTCAGCAGTTCCTCTTGAAGTTGGAGCAAAAAGTTGTAATTTTCTTGGACTTCCTGAGAAGGGTCAACCATCAAAGTGCGAACAAGGTTGGAGCAGTAAGATTTGAAGCGAATACCCATGGCACAAGTGATGGCCCCAAAATGCATGTGATTTTTGTCACTAAAGACCAAAGGAAGAAAGCATTTCATTACACAAACCAGTAAAGTCCTTAGTATCACGGATATATGACATCTGTAATCACCACCTTTCCCTGCTCCATCCCAAAGCTGAAGCAGAAGGACCTAAACTCTTTTTTTTAAAATATATTTTTTAAAAATTTTTATTTATTTATGATAGTCACAGAGAGAGAGAGAGAGAGAGAGAGAGAGAGGGGCAGAGACACAGGCAGAGGGAGAAGCAGGCTCCATGCACCGGGAGCCCGACGTGGGACTCGATCCCGGGTCTCCAGGATCGCGCCCTGGGCCAAAGGCAGGCACCAAACCGCTGCGCCACCCAGGGATCCCCTAAACTCTTTTTCTAAATAACAAACCAGCTTATAAGGGAGTAAAGTTACGGACCAAATCTCATAGGATAAACATTTAGTGCAAAGCTGCTGTGGTATCTTAAGTAGACAAACAATATACTAAATTCTGTTCATTATGGTTTGGCAGTGCGGGGGTAAGTCATCACTTACCCACCCTACAAACTGTGGCATTCGTTATGCATTAGTCCCTTCAGCCTAACCAAGAAAAACAGCATTCTCTACAATATTTTTTAAAAATCAAAAGAATAAAATTATGGCATATCTAATAATATTTTAATGGGTTTTCTCAACACGTTTTACATTTTTTTCTTGGTATTTTTAATCATCTGGAAAAGCCAAATCAAATAAATGCTAAAGTAAGAAACCAGTACCAATGTGAAATAAAACAGAAATAAGCAGGGGCATCTGGCTGGCTCAGTCAGTAGAGCGGGCAACTCTTGATCTCTCGGTTGTGAGTTTGAGCCCCACACTGGGTGTAGAGATTAAAGACAAAATCTTAAAAAAAAAAAAAAAAAAAAGCATAGAATAATATAAGAAGATAATGGAGAAGGTAAACTAATGGTTATTGTATCTCTTCCCACTTTTCTGAATTACAGAATGAGTCCAAGAAAAAAAATACGCTAACAGTTGAAATGCTCTGGTTGTTGTTACATTTTGAAGTTCTTTTTTTCCCTAAGATTTTATTTTTTTTTAATTTTTAAAAAAATTTTTTATTTATTTATGATAGTCACACAGAGAGAGAGAGAGAGAGAGAGAGAGAGAGGCAGAGACATAGGCAGTCCCTAAGATTTTATTTGAGAGAGAGAGAGAGTGCAGAAGCATGGGGGGAGGGGCAAAGGGAGAAGCAGACTCCCTGCTGAGTAGGGAGCCTGATGAGGGACTCGATCCCAGGAGCCTGGGATCATGACCTGAGCCAAAGGCAGACACATAATCGACTGAGCCCCCCAGGTGCCCCATATTTTGAAGTTCTCATACTTACCTCACCACACTGAACTTGAGATTATAGTTGCCACCACTCTGAATGATAGGAGGGTAACACATTTCCACAGTAGAAGGGTCTGCCCCGGCCAGGTATTTTTTCTCTTCAATGGCCTTTTCCACAGACTCAGCCAGTTTGCTGTGTCGAACTTTCTGTAAGTATGCCCAGAAATAACACAATATTTATAATATTCATCAGACACTGGCAAAGGGTTTTGGACATTATTGTTTGAAGACAACATATATGGGATTCCTGGGTGGCTCAGGGGTTTAGCACCTGCCTTCAGCCCAGGGTGTGATCCTGGAGACCCGGGATCGAGTCTCACACTGGGCTCCCTGCAGGGAGCCTGCTTCTCCCTCTGCCTGTCTCTGCTTCTCTCTTTCTCTGTGTCTCTCATGAATAAATAAATAAAATCTTTAAAACAAACAAACAAAAAAGAAGACAACATATATCCTGATATCAGGATGTTATAAAAGTATTACGAAACAGTTTACATGTCAGATAATACAGTGGTATACCTGCAAAGCAGATTTTGAGCATGTGTGAAATTCACAACTACTCAAGGAATTGTCAAATAAAAATACTGAATAACCTCAAGAAACTACAGTGCAGGTTTATAGTTACTTTGAAAGACAACTGACGGGGCACTGGGTGGCTTAATCAGTTGAGTTTGGTCAACTCTTGGTTTTAGCTCAGGTCATGTCTCAGGTCATGAGATCAAGCCCTGCAACAGGCTCCCTGCTCAGCAGGGAAGTGGCTGGAAATTCTCTCTCTCTCTCTCTCTCTCTCTCTCTCTCTCTCTCGCGCGCGCGCGCTCTGCCCCTCCCCCAATGCAAGCAGGTACATGAGGGTGCTCTCTCTCTCTCTCAAATGAATCCAGACATCTAAAAAAACAACAAACAAAAGAAAGAGCTGGCACAATTATACACCACCAATGTATGTGTCAAATGCCTAATTTCAAAGGAAGCTGAACATGCACCAAAAAGCCCTGCATGGCAGGGACTGACTTCTGCTTCATTCCAACAGTGAAGACTTTCCCCTTCCATTTACCTCATCCGCATCAACTATTTCCATGACTCTTTCCTTGAAGAATTTGTTGAAGACCTCAGAGGTGATGCTGGCTGCTTTCTTCATTAGGTTCAGCTCCCCGTCCTCCTTTACAGCAATGGTATAGGCCACAACTGCACTGATATCTATCTGCAGTCAAAGCGGTAAGAGTTGCCAATGTGCCGGTACAGAACTGCTAAAGAATGCCTCTCTCCCAATTTGACTGTCATCAGTGAAGATACCTGGTTATTTAACATACTATTCATCAGTAGTTTATAGAATAGTGAAACACGATTTTCTTGGATTGAATAAACATTTTAAATAGCTCTGCACTGGGTCATGGTGTGTATTCTAACAGATATTAAACTAATGAATCATTGAAATGTAAACCTTCTTCTCTAGAGGATTTTGTATTATGAACAAGGAAGAGAGGCAGGACAGCAGGGAGAAAATATGTATATACACAGACACTTTCTGGATAAGAGATTTTTCTGTTTCCCCCTGAAATAGCAGAACTATCTTCCCAATGCCTCATCCCTGACTGAAAAGTCAAATTGGCTTACTGGCTCAGCCAAGCAGAATGAAAAATGGAAATGTGAAGGAATACACAGTTTCCCCCAAACAAATACTTTACACTATCTGTTATGGAAGCCTGCCACACTTTTGTCTTCTCAACTCTCAATTTGCTGGTTTCCCAGAGTATTCTTACTTTGTCAAAGCCCTCTTTGTTGAGGCAGTCATTCCAGTTCTTCATAAACTCTCCAGGGAATTTGTCTTTGCTGAACACTCCAATCTTCTTGCCATTCTTGCTTTCTTTAATGGCTTCAATCATTTTGTCAAAGCTGCTCTTATTGCTTTCATTCTATTGCCACAAAGAAAAAAAGGGGTTTGTTAATTAGTTTTAGAACTAGATATCTATGTTATACTAGTAACAGGAAGAGATGAATATTTGGAACCATAGAAAGAATAAATTCTCTCCTTATGCCCCATCTACTTCCTTGGAGTAGACTATAACACACTAAAAGTTAACACAAAATTTCTTTGGATATTTTTACATACTGAAGTGCCACATAAGTTGACCTACTATTCTTTTTCTTCAGGAACAGCTAAAACATTCATACAGGTGAACAATATTCTGAGAAAAAATATCAGACAGAAAGGACGACAGAAAGATCACATGTGGGGTGCCTGGGTGGCACAGTAGGTTAAGCGTCCGTCTCAGCTCAGGCCATGCTTTCTGGGTCATGAGACTGAGCCCCGTGTCAGGCTCTGCACTCAGCCTGGAGTCTGCTTAAGACTCTCCTCCCTCCCTGGTGCCAGCACACCTCCCTCCTCTGAATCTCCCTTACATTGCACATCCACACAACACACTCACATGCACTCTCCCTCAAATACATCTTAAAAAAAAAAATCACATGTGATAAAAACTGAAAATGAGGTAAAGCTCAGTTTTCTTAAGGATATTTAAAGTTGGGACTCCTGGGTGGCTCAGCAGTTGAGCGTATGTCTTCAGCTCAGGGCATGATCCTGTAGCTTTGGGATGGAGTCCCACATCGGGCTCCCTTTGGGAAGCCTGCTTCTCCTTCTGCCTACGTCTCTGTGTCTCTCATGAATAAATAAAATCTTAAAACAAAAAAAAAGATATTTAAAGTTATTTACTGTAGGGGCGCCTGGCTGGCTAGGGCAACAGAGCATATGACTCTTAATCTCAGGGGTTTGAGTTCCAGCCATATGTTAGAGGTAGAGACTACTTAAAAAAATTATAATAAAGTTATTCTGATGAAGGAACTAAGATGAAAACAAGTGGACAGTATTCTCAATAATGCACAGATAAAGTGAATGTTCAACAGACTATCACAGCCTGTATGTTTTGCTGCAGGACAGGGTTATTGAACTTTTTTTCTAACAAACACAACAAAGATGTGACAAATTACAACCACAGTCAGCTAAAATCATCCCCTGTATCCTTTTAAATTCCTAGAGGGCATTTCTGTTCATCACTTTTAAACATTCTTTCACATTTATGATACATTCTTTTTTTTTCTTTTTTGATACATTATTAGTTCTGACCTTTTCCCTTATCAGCAGTGTGATCGCAGGGGCTCCGTTAGCATTCTCATTGCCCTTAGTGTTGGCAATCTGTTTTAAAAACTCCACTTTCTTCTTGCTGGCCATAAAGATGATTTTGTCATCACAGAAGACCATGATAGTATCAGTTAGTTCATAACCAAAGAGCCATGTCTATAGGAGACAATAACGGTAACAGTATTTACAAATTAAAAAAAAAAGCAATATATACTTATTCAGAAATATTTATAAAATATCTGGAATGAACTTCAAAATAATGTAGATGTGGGGGCACATGGGAGGCTCAGTGGTTGAGCACCTGCCTTTGGCTTAGGGTGTGATCTCGAGGTCCTAGGATCAAGTCCCACATCAGGTTCCCTGCAGGGAGCCTGCTTCTCTCTCTACCTATGTCTCTGTCTCTGCCTCTCTCTCTCTCTCTCTCACTCGTGAATAAATAAATAAAATCTTAGGGGAAAAAATGTATATGTGGATACAAATAAAATGAAACTGGCTAAGAGCTGGCAATGGATAATGGGTACATGGGAGTTCAATATAGTCTTTTATCTACTTTGATGTTTGAAATATTCCATAATAAAGACCATCAATTCATCTGGATGTTTCATGTTTATAGGAACTATATGGTTTAGTAGGACAGAAATGCATAAAACCAGGGACAGTAGCACATCAGGCAATTGCACATTCTACCTACCCCAAAGACTACTAGTTGCCTACCAATTATTCATTTCTGCTTCCTCAGAAAGATGGGATTGTCAGCTGGGCACAGTTACTCAGCATTAAGACTATTTCTCCTCTTTGGTCACAGCTAAGTATGACCATTAAGTTCTGGCCAATATGTTATAAGTAGAAGTGGGACTTTAAGCAAGTTTCCTTATAAAGAGAAGAAAGTCTCCATTTTTTCCCGTTTTCCATTCTTTGTTTAGATTGTAGATGTAATGGCTAGAGCTCTAGCAAATTCTGCACCATGGGCTAGACTCTATTTTTAGCAGAGACCTCAAAAATGCTGCGCCCCTGAAGACTAACTGAGGCGCCTGGGTCACTCGGTTAGGCTAAATCATGATCTTGGGGTCCAGGGATCAGGCCATGCGTCCTGTCCCACACTCGGAGGGAAGTCTGCTTCTTTCTCCCTCTGCCCCTCCCCCCCACTCATGCCCAAGCTCTAATACAATTTTTAAAAATAGGAAACTATACAGACTTCTCTGTCCTTATGTTCTAAATCAGCACTCTCCAGTAAACTTTTATGTTCCTTTTTTTAGTTGAAATATAGTTGTTTCTTTTTATATAAGGATGTGTTTAAGTTTTTAAATCTTCCTTTTTTCTTTTTTTTGGTCCACTGAACTTTTAGTGAGAATGGAATACTCTCTACCTGCTCTAACATGGTAGCCAGTACCAAGTACTCGAGACTTGGGCTTGAGAAATTACATTTTTTTTTTGAGGAATTACAGTTTTAATGTGGCTAGTGACTACCACACTGAACAGTGCAGGTGATGATTCAATGACTCTCAGGGCTGAGACTGCCATAAACCTCTTACCTGTAAGGCAGTTGATTTGGCATAAACAATTTCTTCATCAACACCCACTGATACAACAATGGCATCAACGTTGGCATATTCATCTTCTCCTTTCTGAAAAGTAAAGAGTGGGTAATTTGGTCATTTTCTTTTTATCCTAGAAAAACTGGAATGCAGAGTTCAGTATTTACCCAGGGTATATATATATATTTTTTCCTAATAAAAATTCCAACTTTAAGGTACACGTTTCCTTGGCAGCCTCACAGTCATTAGTTACTCTATTTGTTAAACAGCTTTCCTGAGAGAGAATGCACACACAATTCATCCATTTAAAGTGTACAATTCAATGGTTTTAGTGTATTCAGAGTTATGTAACCACCACAATCTAATTTTAGAACATTTTCATCTCCCAAAATGAAACCCGTGAGCGATCACTCTACATCTCCTCCCAGCCATAGGCAACCATTAATCTAATTTGTCTCTACGGATTTGTCTATCTATTCTGGACATTTCATATAAATGGCCTTTGTCTGGCTTTTACTTAACATGCTTTCAAGGCTCACCCATGCTGTGGCATGTGTCAGTACTTTGTCCTCTCTGTCACTGAATAACAATCCACTGTATGGATCTACCACATTGTATCTATTCATCAACTGCTGGACATTTGGGTTGTTGCCATTTTTTGGCTACTATGAATGGTGCTATAAACACTCATGTAAGTTTTTGTGTAGACATACTTGAGTATATACCTAAGTGAAGAACTGCTAGGTCATATGTTTAATTTAATTCTATGTTTGACTTTTTGAAGATAACAATTTAACCAGACTGTTTTCCAAAGTGACTACATCATTTTATATTCTCAACAGCAAGCTATTAGGGTTCCAAATTCTCCATATTCTGACCAACACTTGACTTTTTTTATTAGAGCCATCCATTGGGTGTGATGTACTATCTCACTGTAGTTTTGATTTGCATTTCCCTGACCGCTAATGATGCCAAGCACCTTTTCACATGACTATAGGCTATCTGTATACCTTTAAGGGCCTATTCAGATCCTTTGCCCATTCTATAACTGAATTATTGCTTTATTAATTGTAAGAGTTCCTTTTATATTCCAGTTACAAGTCTCTTATCAGATAGGACTTGAAAATTTTTCACCTTTCAGTGGATTCTTTCACTTTCATAATGATGTTGTCCTAAGAAATAAAAATTGAGTCCAAATTATTTTCTTGTGCTTTCATCTCATACCTAAGAAGCCTTTGTCTAATCCAGAGACAAAGATTTACCTGTTATTTCTACAGCAGTTTAGTTTTAGCTCTAATATTTAGATCTAATTATTGATTTTGAGTTAGTTTTTGTGAATGGTGTACAGAAAGGTCCTAACTTCCTTTTTTTGAATAAGGATATCCAGTTTGAAAAGACCGTTCTTTCCTTTATTGAACTGTCCTGGGGGGCCTAGGTGGCTCAGCTGGTTTAAGTGTATGACTCTTGGTTTCAGCTTAGATCAGGATCTCAGGGTCATGAGATCAAGACCTGCCTCAGTCTCCGAGTTCAGCGGGGAGTTCTTTCTCTCTCCCTCTTCTCCCCTCACTTGCATGCACTTTCTCTCAAATAAACACATAAATCTAAATAAAACAAAAAACAAATGATACAAATGTAAAGGTTTATTTCTGGATTCTCAATTCTATTACATTATCTATGTGTCTACCTTTATACTAATAGCACGTCATTTTGGTTATTGGAGCTTTGTTATCAGTTTTGAAATTGAGAAGTAGGAGTCCTTCAACCATGAGCTACCCTTGAATAGCTCAATAAGATCACGACTGGTAATTATGGGCTAGAAGGTCACATCTTTAACTTCCCCCACAAAGTCGAGAAAAACACATACATAAGATTCTTCACCTGTCAAGGCTTCTGGTTGCCAGTAAGAATCCAAATATAATACCAATTGAGGTTTCTTTTTCCTTTTTAAGACTTTATTTATTCATGAGAGACACACAGAGAGAGAGATAGAGAGAGAGAGAAGCAGAGACACAGGCAGAGGGAGAAGCAGGGTCCACACAGGGAGCCTGATGCGGGACTCGATCCCTGGACTCCAGGATCACACCCTGGGCCGAAGGCAGGCGCTAAAACGCTGAGCCACCAAGGGATCCCCCCAATTGAGGTTTCTATTGAATTTCTCTACCACAACAAAATATATAACTAAGAAATTGCTATGTAGAAACCATGCATTTCCTTACTGATTGTCAGTGAGAAAATGTTTTCTTTCAAGTTGGTAAAGTTTTATAATTAGTTCTCAGTGATTATGCAAAAACAATGGTAGTTAAAAATGGCCAGTGCCTTTGCATGAATCAAGGCAGTGGCACCCAAGTAATTCTTTACTACTGCACTCTCATGGAAGGGGGGTGGGGGGGATGGATACGAGCAGCTTCTCTAAGAATGTCCTTGATGCAGCAAAAATGATTATAGTAAGAAATCCCAAACCTTGAGGATGTATTTTCAATATTCTGTGTAAAGAAATGGGAAGTATACACAAAGCACTTCTGTGTGCAAACTGAAGTATGATGGTTGTCTTAAGGAAAACTTTACAATCATTTGAATAACAAGTTGAAGAAGCCATTTAGGCCGACCTGGGTATCTAGCATACATTTACTTGAAAATGAAGTGAGTCTGTTACTTCAAGGAAAATGATGTCTTATGTAGTTGATAAAATTTAAGTTTTTAAGCAAAAATTAGAATTCTGAAATAACTGATTCACCACTGTGAACTTAGTTTCCCTGTTAGTGGTGATATTAACATACACGATTCTTTGATATCATATAATGGAATGTTTAACATTTAGAACATCTGCACAACTGAGAGAACCAATGCATGATATTACAAACTCATCCACAGGTAAAGGATCAAAGGTACAGTAACTGGAGTATAAAAAGTAGAAGGTTGTGGTTTCAAATTCCACATTACAACTAACTTTTAAAAGATTACCACTCTGGGGCACCTGGGTGGCTTAGTTGTTGTTGGGCATGTCTTTGGCTCAGGTCATGATCCTGGGATCCTGGGATTGAGCCCCAAGTGTCAGGCTCCTCACTCAGCAGGGGGTTGGCTTGAGGATTCCCTCTCCCTCTGCCTCCCTCCCTCTCCTTGCCTGTGCATGTGCATACTCTCTCTCAAGTAAATAAAATCTTTAAAAAATAAAACATTACCACTTCTCAAGTTTTAATGTATCAAAGAATAGTCATAATTATCTAAAAAGGTTATTAAAATATCCTCCCCGCTTCCAGCTTGATGTATGTGTGAGGCCAGATTTTCTCTGTATACTTGATGCAACCAATACAAAGAAAGGCTCTTTGGGGTCCTGCTATCAGAGCTTGAGAACCACTGTATTATAGGATTCCTATGACATAGCAGTAATAAAGTAATTTTGGCATTCAACATTCTGTCCTCTTCCGATTTTTGCTACATTTGCTTCAGTTTTTCAGTAAACATGGATTTTGTGGCAATACTAGTACCACTACACCTTGAATCTCCCCAAAATTTGCAATAGGCACTTGCCTATATTTAATGCTTACATGTTCTAGATACAAACCAACAGATCAACGGTCCACTGATCCCATTTTTTCCTACATATGCTCCAATTTTTCAGTAAACATGGATTTTGTGGCAATACTAGTACCGCTACCTTGAATCTCCAAAAATTAACAACAGGCACTTGCCTATATTTAATGCTTACACGTTCTAGATACAGATCAATATAATCTCCCCCCCCCCCGCCCCACTGGGATTACAGTATGTGTTTGCAAAAAATGCCACTGAAATTAATTAGAAAGTCCATTTTAGTATTTTTTGATACTTGAAGTCTTACTCCAGTCAAAAATTTTCAACAAGGAAAAAGGTATCAACACGTATAAGAATTCAAAATACATAGTGATACATTTCTTAAAAGTATACAAAGAGTATAATCATGTAACTTAATCACTAGTAACATGGGAAAATCATCCAAAGGGATCTCAGTCAGATTGAAAATATGGAGAGAGGGGGTGCCTGGGTGTCTCAGTTGGTTGAGCATCTGCCTTCAACTCAGGTCAAGATCCTGAGGTCCTGGGAGTGAGCCTAGTGGGGAGTTGGCTTCTCCCTCTGTCCCTCCTCCTGCCTGGGCTCCTGCATGTGCACACAGGTAAACTCATAACTCGCACTCTCTCTCTCTCTCTCCTTCCCTCAAATGGATAGAAGGAAGGAAGGAAGGAAGGGAGGGAAAAGAAAAGAGAATGAGGAAAAAAAGGCCCACATATTCAGTTTTTTCATGCAGATGCAGAAACAAACTCAACTATCCTATGGATTTTATTGTGTATAAAATGCCTAGTTTTCTAATGCCAATCACAAAGATGCGAGGGTGAATCCTAATTTCTCTTGGAACCCAGCGGCTCTGACCATTTCACAGAAAGTTCTTGATTGATTCTTCACAAGAACCAGTGGGCTCTAACCCAGGAAAGAAATGTATTTTTTTTTTAATTTATTTATGATAGTCACACACACACACACAGAGAGGCAGAGGGAGAAGCAGGCTCCATGAACTGGGAGCCCGATGTGGGATTCGATCCCGGGTCTCCAGGATCACACCCTGGGCCAAAGGCAGGCGCCAAACCGCTGCGCCACCCAGGGATCCCCCTTTTATTTTAATTAAAAAAAATTTTTTTTTTTTAATTTGAGAAATGTATTAACAGGAGAATTTTAGATATTTAAAGACCATGAATTTAGAAAAATATTTTCTTAAAATGTGATTCAGTGAAAAGGATTACAATAAAACCAAATATTTTGGACAGCAAAATCTGAGATGTCATTTTGTATTTTCAAACCACATGAGTACAAACACCTTGTACAGATCACAACTGAAACTATGGAAGATTTTTAGTTATTTGTTTATAAAACTTGCCTAAGTTACCTGAAGTAACGTAATATATAATAATGTAAAATATTTCTATTACGTGTTATATATAAAATATATTTTCAGATTAAATTATGTTGGGCTTTGTTTTTTTTTATTTTTTATTTTTTTAAAGATTTTATTTATTTATTCATAGAGACACACACACACAGAGAGGCAGAGACACAGGCAGAGGGAGAAGCAGGCTCCACGCAGAGAGCACGAAGTGGGACTCATCCAAGGGTCTCCAGGATCACACCCTGGGCTGCAGGCGGCGCTAAACCGCTGCGCCACCGGGGCTGCCGGGGCTTTGTTTTAAAATATAAGAGTGGAGTGAACTGGTTGAATAAAGGAAAAAGAAAAATACTACAAGGCCACCAGCACCTTGTCCCAGGGCCAGCCCACCCCCAACGCCCAGCGCCAGCCTGGCTCCTGGAGGGAGCTGGGGCTCACCTCTGTGCTGCTTAAATGGCCCCAGATCCCCACATGCTCTCTTCTGCTTGGGCTGATCTGCAGAACTCAGACGCGAGCCTGTCAAATCTGGACTTGTGAGCTCAGTGCCCCCTTCCTAGATGGGCCATCTGCAGCAGTGGCCCCTGCTGTGCAGATTTTCAACGTTCACCAAACTCTTTCTGTCTCCAAATTCTGCCGCCTTCCAGTCTGTTTGGTCCACCTGACATCCAAGTCTTGCTGAAATGGGTGTTTCAGAGGGAATAACAGTATTTACTGAGCAGCCCCCCTTTTTACGTTCCTTGCGTTTATTATTTGTAATCCTCACGATACAACCTGATGTACACTACGCATCACCACATTCAAAACCCCAGTCCCGACCCAGCACAGTAGAACTCCCACACAAAGGATGGAAGCAGTCCTCACACTCATGATCATTTAGACTTTTTAAAAAGTGCTGAAAGCCTAATTAAAATACAGATATTAAATGTAAAATACATACTTCCCATTAGCATACAGTTCTTACAGAGTATCAGATAAAAGTTTTACTTTTCCTACCATCTCTCTCTTTTTCAGTTAACAAATCAGATGAGGATTTCATTAGGATCCTAAAGATAAAAACGAATCCCTTGGAAGGTTTCTGATTTTTACCTATGAGTCTTTTGACAAACTTTTCAGGTAAGATGTTAGCATTGGTGACTTCTTAAAATTAACAGAAATTTCTTCAGCAACTGCAAGCAATATGTATCAAGGTCTGTCTTCTGTATTTAGAGAGGCACCAATGTCTCCTGGTAAGGGGTCACTCTGTAAACAGACTGCCTGGGTTTGAATCGTTGATCTCACCACTCACTGTGATTTAACATTGATATGCTCCACTCTCTTCAATCATAAACAATGCTGCAAGAATTAAATGAGCTAATGTATATAAAGGGCTCTGAACAGTGTGTAGCTCACAGTAATTACTATGTATTTGTCATCATTATTATTACAGACCAAAAGGCTATTTGTTAAAAATTCACTACATACCACACCACTACAGTTACTGGTGTCAAAGATTAGCTGTTGATTGCATTATTGGCACAGAATATGTACAGTACAACAGACTTTCTGAAAGTGTGTGTACAACCCATATAGGAGATGATTTTAGATGATCCAGATGTGGCTCTAAATATTCAATTACAGAGCAAAAAAAGTTAGATTTTTCTTTTTAAATCCACTCGATCATATCAAGACTATCTGTTGAAAAAGATATTTACAAATGACATATCTGATATAGGTAGGGTTAGTATCCAAACTCAACACATAAAAAATAATCTAATTAAAAATGGCAGAAGACATGAACTGACATTTCTCTAAAGGAGACATACAGATGGGCACCAGACATATAAAAAGATGCTCAGGGATCCCTGGGTGGCGCAGCGGTTTAGTGCCTGCCTTTGGCCCAGGGCGCGATCCTGGAGACCTGGGATCGAATCCCACGTCGGGCTTCCGGTGCATGGAGCCTGCTTCTCCCTCTGCCTATGTCTCTGCCTCTCTCTCTCTCTCTGTGACTACCATAAATAAATTAAAAAATAAAAAAATAAAAGGAAGAGAAGTGTTTAAAAAAAAAAAAAAAAGATGCTCAACATCACTGATCATCATGGAAATGCAAACCGAAATCATGAGATACCACCTCACACCTGTCAGAATGACTAAAATAAAAAATACAAGAAACAAGTGTTGGCGGATGTGGAGAAAAAGGAACACTTGTACACTACTGGTGGGGATGCAAACTGGTGCAGCCACTGTGGACAACAGTAGGGAGTTCCTCAAAAAGTTAAAAGCAGAAATATCCTACGATCAGTCATCATGCTACTGGGTTTTTAACCCCCCAAAATATGAAAACACCATTTGAAAGGATATATGTACCCCTATGTTTATTGCAGCATTATTTACAATAACCAAATTAGGGAAGCCACCAAGGGTCCATAGATAGATGAATGAATAAAGAAGATGCAGGAGATATATATACATACACAGCTATGAAAAAGAATGAAATCTTACCATTTGCAATGACATGGACAGAGCTAGATAATATAATGCTAAGTGAAATAAGTCAGAGAAAGACAAATACCACATGATTTCACTCCAATGTGGAATGTAAGAAACAAAACAAACAAGTAAAGGAAAAAAGAGACAAACACAGATACAGATTCTTAACTATAGAGGTCACCAGAAGGGATGTGGGTGGGTGGGTGGGGTTTGGTAAAACAAGTGATGGGATGAAGAGTACACTTATGAAGAAAATGGAGTAACACAGAATTGCTGAATCACTATACTGTACACCTGAAATTACTGAATCACTATACTGTACACCTGAAATTAATATAACACTGTATGTTAACTATACTGGAATTAAAATAAAAACATAAATAGAATTTTAAAGAAGATTGTATATGTTTAATGCTAGTCCTTAACACTTGCTACAATTTAATAACGCTGCTATGATTACATTATCTTTTTATTTTTTATTTATTTTTATTTTTTAAAAGATTTTATTTATTTATTCATGATAGTCACACAGAGAGAGACAGAGAGGCAGAGACACAGGCAGAGGGAGAAGCAGGCTCCATGCAGGGAGCCCGACGTGGGATTCAACCCCGGGTCTCCAGGATCACGCTCCGGGCCAAAGGCAGGCGCCAAACCACTGCGCCACCTAGGGATCCCTATCTTTATTTTTTTTAACAGCTACTTTTTATTTTTGGAGAGTGACACAATTTTCCATTCATAGTGATGTAAAGTATCATTTCTGAATATATTTAGGTTTAAAGAGTTCAACAGTTTTTTGGAAGATGAAGAGGACAAAGAGTGGGAAAATGACTAAGCAGAGCTGTGGTAGTTACACCCCAAGAATGCCTGACAAGCATTCTCACTGGTAAGGTATCAGTAGATATGCATACCTCAAACACTGAACTTAGGAGGCACCAAGTAGCACGGAAAGGGAATGGGGTACACATTGTACTTGAAGGAGTTCGGGACTAAAAACAAGAGGTCTGGTCAGTAAGCTTAAGAGAGGGACCCCCCTACCCCCACCCCACGCAGTTCTTGGAAGCCCTGACACAACACCTAATCTCTATGCATAAAGACTTTATTCTCTGAAAAAAAAAAAAAGGGCTCAAAAAGGCTGTAGACTCAAATATTAGGCCTAGCAGAAGGCAAGTAATTTTTAGAAAATTAAATGAAAGTCTGTACTTTGAATGACCATAATAGGAAATGACTATCCCAAAGAAAAGAATGGAGAGAGTTTTTCTTTGCACATCCTGAGTTCAGAGAGAACACTTGAGATGCTGACATCTGGGGGTCCGTCACGGAGTGAGTGAGCCTATTCACTCTACAGTTAAACCGAACTAGTTGAGAGGCCCCATTCACGCACAGCTGCCAGTTTCTTATCTTATTATTAATACGGATGGGTAGCCAAGCCTTATTTTGGTTTTTGTGAAGCTGTCAATATTTAAGAAAGAAAGCAAGGAAACCCAGAGGAAACAGACAAGACAGAGGAGAGAAGATAAAAATAAAAACATCTCCTATAAAATAATAAATATAGCACATCAATGAAACAACAAAATAGAGGACAAGAGTGAACTTTAAAATACCTAAAATTTTTTGAAAATTCAATAAAAAGTGGGAAAATAAAGTTAAGAAACAATACTGGAAAAAGAGAAAGAAATAAACCAACAAAGATAATCACCAAACTTAAGCCAAGAGATCTAAACCTCCTGAATAGGAATTTCAGGGGAAAACAAAAGAGACCACTAAGGAAATGGAGGGAAAAAAGTAACCAACGAATGCTTCTATCACCGAGTCCTGAGACTAAATGGGCCCCTGACTTCTCAACTCAATAAAAGGAGGAGAAAAAAAAAAAAAAAAGACTCCTACCAAGGCAGTGAAATTTCAAAACCCAAGGGATAAGAGATGATTCTAAATGTTTCTGAGAGAGCAGACCATATATACGCCATCAGGAAAGAGACCCATCCGTCTTCTGAAAAGTAATACTGAAAGTCTCAAGACTGAAAAACAGTAGCTTTGCAATTCTGAGGTGAATTCTGAGAGATTTTTCAACCTTGAATTTTATTCCCACTGAGCTATATTACCAACCAAAAGTGAAGATAGAGTGAGGCACACAACAGCTCTGGAAAATATATTCTCTATAACCTTTCTTAGGAAGCTCTTGGAGGAAATGCTCTAACACAGAAAAAAACAAATCAAGACAAGGGTTGTAGGACACAGAGGACCCAACATTGGAAAGTCCCGAGTTCAAGGGGCTTGGAGAACAACCTGCACAGATAGAACAATATAATGTACTAAGGCTGGGGGTGGTGGTGGATGGTGTTGGTGGTTAAAAAAAAAGCAAACAGAATTAATAAAATATCTGACAAGTGTGAGTATTTTAAAAGGAAAGATTGATAAGATTATGACAGAACATGGGCAGCCTAGTGGCTCAACTGTTTAGCGACACCTTCAGCCCAGGGCCTGATCCTGGAGACCCGGGATCGAGTCCTGCATCGGGCTCCCTGCATGGAGCCTGCTGCTCCCTCTGCCTGTGTCTCTGCCTCTCTCTCTTTGTGTCTCTCATGAATAAATAAAATCTTTAAAAAAAAAAAAAAAAGATTATGACAGAACTGCAGGAAAAAGTTAGGGTTAGGGATATTTAAAAAAAAAAGGAAAATTTAGGCAGTCACTAGAGTTAGGAAAAATGAAAAACTGTGTAGAAAAGGAAAGGTAACTGTATTCTATTACTTCATCTACATGAGCATAAAAATGTAAATGGACGACTGATTTTAACAAAAATTGTGAAAAACATTTATCAAGAGGGATGGATGTGATAAAGCAAGCATAATAACATGTTAACTTAATCGAGGTGGTGGGTACACAAGGTGTTCACTATAAAATTCTTTCACTTTTCTGTATGTTGGAAGCTCTTCATAATTATGTGTGAGGAAGAGATTTAGAAAGTATTAGGAGGTAGGGAAGTGAAAACAAGTGTGGTGCTACAGAAAAGTCAAATTTAAATCTAAAACTACCAAAACAACAGTTAATATCTAAAACTGACAACCCAAGAAGTAACAGTATATAGACAGTATTTCAAAACATGAAACAGAAGAACTAAAAGCCATCGCTTCTGGGGCAGGTGACTGGTTTTTAAAAACCTATACTTGTATTACTTTTTTTTTTTTCTTTAAGTAAGCTCCATGCTGGGAGTGGAGATTGAACTCATGAGCCTGAGATCAAGACCTGAGCCAAAATCAAGAGTAGGATGCTTAACTGACTGAGCTGCCCAGGCGCCCCATTGTGTATGTATTACTTGATTAAAAGCAATTTTTAAAGTACAAGGTACAGCGGCACCTGGGCGGTGCAGTCAGTTAAGCGCCGGCCTTTGGCTCAGGTCATGATCCTGAGATCCTGAGATCCTGGGATGGAGGCGATGGAGGCGACGGAGCCCCAGGTTTAGGCTCCCTGTTCAACGAGTAGTCTGCTTCTGCCTCGGCCCCTCCCCTGCTTGTGCTCTCTCTCTCAAATAAATAAATAAAATCTTAAAAAAAATAAAATAAAGTGCAAGGTACATATAGTTAACGAGGAAAGAGGAAAAATTGTGAAGGTGACATCAGAATGATAAAAGTTGGGGAAATACTGCAGCATAGGAACTAACTTCTTTGAAACATTTCTGAAGTCCCTTGTTATAGCTAAGATATAATTCATCATCCAACCAAGGCAACCTGGAGAATAATTACATAGGAACAACAGGTGAACAGTTCCAGGAAAAGGACTTACAGCCACCTATATGTAGCCTGGACAGAAGTCTCTTGAGACCAAGAAAGGGATACATCAAAGCTCAAAAACTGTCTCCACTGTTCACTGTGTGCCTACTACTTGCCGGGCACCACACTTGGTAACAGGGATAAAAAATAAATCTAAGAAAGTGGGTAAGTAGAGTAGACTATAAAAGTTGAACAGGCAAGAATAAACAAACCCCAACCAGAGGTTTATTTCCATCCAGCTCTCCTCTTTCTTGAAGTCAAGAGACCTATGCACCACTTACGCCTTTTTCTATCTCCCTCAAAATAAAAGAGCCATGAAAAATGGGATGGGTAGAAGGAACCCATTATCTTGCTGAAAGCAGCGTGGGAATTGCCTGTATCTTAACGAACCTTCTTAAGCCATAGAAGGTAACTGCCTGGTTTTGGAGAGCAACCCAGAACAAGAAACTTGTCCGTGATGAAAATCAGCAGAGCCAGCAAGTGGCAACGGAGAGAAGCACAGACACTATGGCATATAGTTTTCTCAACAGGCACAAAATTTCTGTTTAGGGTTAGAGCCACCGACCACTTCAGTCTGGACCGGTGCCATACACAAGTGAACGAATGCATCGGATCAGCATTTCTTTTGAAAATAGCTGCACATTCTGACATTTTACGGACTTCTTTTGGGATAAAAGACAGATGATTGAAGTCAAGGTTCACTTACAGCAGGATGTCCTAAGAGTTAGGTCTCAAATGGGCTACAGGTTTGCCTGGATATCATTTCCCTTGGTTTTCGAAACGCTGGGACTGCACAACGCTGACTAACCTCCTTCACCTCATACCCCATACATACTAATCATAATATCTGGTTAAAAAGGATCACAATGCTCAAGAGGCTGGGAGCTTTGAATAAGGACCCAGTTAAGAGGCCACAGGAGCAGCCCACAGCCCCGTCTCATGACCCATCACTACCACCTGGAGTTTACTAACACAGAAATAGGGGCTGCAAACTCTTTCTGCCTGCAGCAGTTCTAATGTAAAAAAATAAGAGGCAGATCTGGACCAGACTCAAACATCCAAGCACAGCCATACAACAGTGTAAGTTCTAGTCACTACGTAGATTTCCTTATTTTTGACTCAGCCTTTTTTCTCATCTCTCAAATGACACTGTTTCTCATTGATGTTCTAGAAATTTCCAAACATCAGTATGTGACGCTACAACTATTTTTAGGGTGTAAGTTATAAAAGTTGTAATTAAGAAATAATATCTTACTGGGACCCCTGAGTGGCTCAGTTGGTTAAGCATCTGACTCGATTTCGGCTCAGGTCATGATCTCAGGGTTGTGAGATCAAACTAGGCAGCGGGCTCCACACTAGGCGTGGAGTCTGAGATTCTCTCCCTCTCCCTGTTCCCACATGCACGTGCTCTCTCTCAAATAAATAAAGTCTTAAAAAAAAAAAAACGGAAATATTTTACTCGCAGTAACCTCATAATATGTATCTAACCCAGACTCAATGTGCAGATAAGGGAGATTAGGAGCCACATTAACTCCTGTTCTTAAAAACAAAACAATTTAAAGTTAGTAGTTTTTCAGTTCTCTACTACTCTGTGGCTGAAGAGAGTTGGAGCTACCAACTCTGAAAACTCTACGTTTGAAGGTTCTCTAAACTAAAAAGTTAGTGGCACCAACTAATTTCCTAGTTTGTGAATCTTTGCCATAGTGGCTATTTCTCTGAAGAGGAGTGTTGACCACACAAAGCTTGGGACTCATACAGCAAGTTTGTCTCTTATCTCGATGCTAGTTTCATTAAAAAAGGAAAAAGTGCAAAAAATGAGTATAGTATACACCTATTATGTATTTCATTATCTTTCCGCTACAGCCAAGAGAATAAGCAAACAGAATTCACGCCAGACTACCAAGATCTCTGCTTAAGCAGAGGAGAATGGAAGTCCTGTAACCGGGAAAGGCTGCGCAAGCAGAGAGGAATTCTACAGGTGGGTTCGGGGCATAGTTCTTCAAACTGACAGTTACAAGAAAGCAGAAGGTTTATTCAAATAAGATTTTGGTAATAATGAGCCACAAGTTTTGCTAGTGAGTACGTTTTGTATGGACTTGGCTCGTAACTTCATATAACAGCAATAACATCCAATATACCTCTTCAAAGTCTGCCTCCACCCCCCTCTTGGGTCCTGTTTAGCAAAAGATACAGATATTGTGGATGAAGCCATTTATTACTTCAAGGCCAATGTCTTCTTCAAAAACTATGAGATTAAGAATGAAGCCGATAGAACCTTGATATATATAACACTCTACATTTCTGAGTGTCTCAAGAAACTCCAAAAGTGTAATTCCAAAAGCCAAGGTGAAAAAGAAATGTATACACTGGGAATCACTAATTTCCCCATTCCTGGAGAGCCTGGTTTTCCACTTAATGCAATTTATGCCAAACCTGCAAACAAACAGGAAGATGAGGTGATGAGGGCCTACTTACAGCAGCTGAGACAAGAGACTGGACTGAGTCTTTGTGAGAAAGTTTTTGACCCTCAGAATGGTAAGCCAAGCAAGTGGTGGACTTGCTTTGTGAAGAGACAGTTCATGAGCAAGTCTTTCAGGACCTGGACAGTGAAAGGAGCCTGGGCAGACACTTTCCACAGCCGTGGGCAAGCGTTTTACACCAAGATGCACACAGTTCTTTGCCTTTATTTGATAAAGTTTTATACAGAAGAAAAAAGAGTCCGTGTCTTCACTTGAAAAGCTCTTTATCAAGAATTTCGGTGGGGGAAAGGTAGAATGGGTTGTGGAAGGGTGATTTGAAATTTTCTGCAGTATTAAGCTGGTCCTTAATAAATAATAATAAAGAGATTTCTAACATTCTAACATAATAAGTAGGAGGGCCAGGATAAATTTTAATGATTTTTGAGAAACAGACAAAAAACAAGGGCCAAGATTGACACTTGCTACTAGCTTTTGTGGCCAGTCTTCAGGCCTGGAGCTCCTCCCAGTCTCCTGCTGTGCATTTCTCTACCGCCTAAGGGAACCGGGCTCCAGGCTCATCTTGGCTTTTGTGAATGGTCTATAGCAGGTGAAGAGTGACTTGATAAACTCTGTACCACCGGGACTACAAACACCCTCCACATCCAAGGTGTGCAATTTCAGAGGCTGGGGGCAGGGGAGGGGGCTTCTGATTTACTACCGTAGCACCCTTGCACTTATTAATCTTCAGAAGACGCTGCAGCCGGGACGCCCGGAGGGCTCCGCAGTTGAGCGTCCGCCTTTGGCCCAGGGCGTGATCCCGGGGTGCCAGGATCGAGTCCCACATCCGGCTCCCTGCATGGAGCCTGCCTCTCCCTCTCAGTCTCAAATAAACAAACAAGTAAAATCTTAAAAAAAAAAAAAAAACAAAAAAAAGACGCTGTAGCCTTTTAGAGTTTTTCTAACGTGGATCACGTTCGAATTTAAAAATGTCAACAGTGAATAGGAGAGGCCAGACACGCGCCGGAAATTAACCAATAACAGAATCTGTAAGTTAAAACTCACGTTCGGCATCTATCTGGCCATAAAGCCCTCATCTTTCTCTTATCTTTCCATGAAAATGCCCACGGGAGAGCCCGTTTTATTTTCGGTGACCTAATGCGATTACCGGCAAAAGATGAAACAGACGGGGCGAGCCCTTGGGATGAATGGCAACGAACCGACCAGCGTGAACGGGCTCGGCTGTCAGCGGAGGATCGCCCTGGAAGGCGACTTGCGGTCGGAACTGGTCATTTCTGCCAGGACGTGTCTCTTTAAGCTTTTAAAGTCTTTCTGAGTTTTGGATGACACAGGTCGGAGGCCAGGCTCTGGCCAGGCGGCTCGGCCTGCGCCACGGGATGCAATCAAACGCACGAACCCATCAATCGCTACGGTAAAAGCAAACGTTAACCGCGGGCGCTTTGCAAGCGGCTCGAGCGCCGACCTTCAAGGCCCCGGGGCCGCAGCGGCGCTTCTCCTCGACACGTGCCCCGGATGCGCTCCCGGGAGGAAAACTAAGGAGGCTCCAGGCATCGCGTCGTTTCTGCGCTACTGGAGCCGCCCGCTTCTCAGCTCCAGGCTTCCGTGCGACCCACGGCAGGGCCTACAACACACGGTTGCTCGTGATTACTATTTTGCTTGCTTTTCCCTTTTTTGAACTCCAGCGAAAGCCCCCCGCAAGCGACACACGCACACACACTCACGCCCTGCGCGCCGTCCCCCCTCCGCGGACGCGGCCGGGTTGGTGGCGGGACGCGGGGCGAGCGCGTGGGTGTGCGGGGGCGCGCCCGCGGGTTGCGGGGCTG
Organism: Canis aureus; assembly: GCF_053574225.1. Taxonomy (NCBI): domain Eukaryota; kingdom Metazoa; phylum Chordata; class Mammalia; order Carnivora; family Canidae; genus Canis; species Canis aureus. The sequence continues at coordinate 25,029,193 of NC_135623.1, forward strand.
TGCCCCTCGCAGGGCGGGAAGCGCGAACGGGGCGGCCGCGGGCCCGGGTGGGGGGGGCAGGGGGGCGGCTTGCGGCGACCGGTCCTGTGGCGGCTCCGGGGGCGCGACGCCGAACCCGGGAATTCCCGGCGGAAAGGGGAGAAAAGGGCGCCGAGAAACGGGGCTATTATGGGATGGCACAAGGGGGCTCCCTGGGGAGGGTTCCGGGCGCGCTCTCACCCGCCAGTTGCTGTACAGCCGCTTCACTCGCCGGTAATAAGCGTCTTTGTCCAGAGTCACAGCCATAGCCACGGACGCCGCTCCTGCTCGGGCTCCGAGAATCACGCGAGGTCCCGGATCCGCCACCCGCTCTCGGCCCCGGAATCCCGCACTCTCCCAGTGACCCGGAAGTACCGACCTCAAAGATGCCCTTTCCGCTTCCGGGTCCCGACGGCGCTCGGGGGCTTATTTATTTATTAAAAAAAAATTTTTTTTTTTAAGATCCTGTCTCTCCGGAGGTTAGGGGGGAGGCGAGGAAGAAATACAGTGGGAAATCAACAAAATGTGCAACGCAAAAAAAGAGTCTAGATTTTCGCGGGGTTTTCTGGTCAACTGAGCAACAGCCGCACGCGAGGCGACGTCATCACGTGACGCAGCACCCCGCCCTTACTCTCAGCTCCGCCGCGGTTTCCCGGCGCTCGGGCTTCGGGCCGCGGGGGGAGGGGGAGGGGGAGGGGGAGGGGGAGGGGGAGGGGGCCGGCCCGCCCCGCCCCTGCGCGCCGCCGCAACGGCCCCACCCGCCGACGAGCGGAGGCGAAGCGGGAAGCGCGGGAGCCCGCGGTGCTGGGGCAGCAAGACCCGTGCTGCTCCAGGGCTGCAGGGATCCCTGCTGGCGGGGACGGAGCACCGGCGGGGCGAGAGGAGCCCACCCTCCCGGTAACACTTCGCCGTAGGAAGGCAAAGAAAACGCCCAGGCTCCGTCTGCGCGCTGGGACCGCAGGTGGCCCCGGGGGCTTCCCAGAACCCCACCCCGCCCCGCCCCCCCAGGTCGGCACAAGGTTCCTCCTCTCGCGGACGATGACCACTCCCAGGCTTCCCCCAAGCGCCGTTACTTCAGTTGATTCCAAACAGAATGTGCGTGGTTCCCTCAAGAAATTGGGAGTTTGAATCTGGAACATCTGCCTACACTTAAATAATTCCCTTGCTTTTACCTTAGCAAGCTGGACAGACTACACTGACACATACCCTTTAACGGAGTACAGGTGACTCGTCTGCCCTACCCAAGGTAACTGCATGAACCACTTTAGCAAAGTGGTACCGAAATTACCCAAAATGAACATTTATACTGGGTTTGAACAAATATAGAACAAGGGAAGAGTGGAAAAGGATTAACTTAAATTTATTAATGCCAAGGGGAAGGAAGGGAACAGTTCCTGACCCTCCAGCTGTATCCACAGTTCGGCCAGGAACAGGCTCTGCCAGAGGCGAGGGCCAGCGCTACATAGTCTGTGGTTAATGGAGGGGTTTAGGGAGGGGTGAGCACATCAGCTGCTCTAGTCTCCTTTCCTTCCCCAGAAATGAGGAAGTGGTCATGTAGTATTTTAGGAGTTCCCCCTGCCCACCCAATCCTCTCAAATTTGGAAGCAATCAGGTATGAGTTTTCTTTTTCCTTTTCACCTCCTGGAGTCCTGGGTCTCCCCACATCTCCCCCTGCCCCTCCCACTTTTCCATAGTCCAAGGGCCAGAGTAATTGAAAATACAGCAGCCACCCAAGCAATGGGGACCATGCTGGGGCTTCAGTCATCAGCATCGTCACTTGAGTCTGAGTTGGCTGGCATCATAGGATCATCAATGAGTGAGAAGTCCCTTTCTGAGCTATCATAGCCCTGAGATAAATCATCATCATCATCTTCATCCTCATCGTCCTCGTCCTCCTCAGGTTGCAGTGGTGGCAACCTCAAAGCAGTACCAGAGGTGGTAGTGGCTGGTGAAGAAGGGTAGCCAGTGGCTCTCAGGCCTGGATGGTGATGGTGGTGATGGTGGGGGTGGGGGTGGTGGTGGTGGTGATGAAGCATGGTGCTGGAGTCTACATGAGGGGATGATGCTGCACCACCCATCACAAACGGCACAAAAGGCAAAGATGCAGAAGTGGCACTGCTGTGGCCCAGGGAAGACACAGACTGCAGGCCACTACTGCTGTGTTGGAAGGTATTATGCAGAGAGAGGGACCCAGTGCCTCCGCCCTGCATCAGGGCCATCATCTTTGAAAGGTCTGGTCGCATCCTACGGGCCCGCTTCTTGCCGCTGTCTGTTGCAATAGGCCCTGGCAAAACCCGATTGAACACAGTTTCAGCATGGTGACCCTAGGAGGGAGCAGAAGACAGTAAAAACAAAGGAATTTGAGCAAACTAGAAGTCAACAGAATCCTAGTTTACAAGTGCTTTTTCACTATCTTCCGGAGGGGCAAAGGAAGCATAGTCAGACGAGGCCAGATGGTAACAGGAGGAGGAAATGCATGTAGCTGCTTGAAGGTTATTGAAGCTAAAATCAAGGAATTGATACTGATACTTCTATGAAATCAGAGTTTTGCTTCTTTTCCATGACTGTTGTACCTTTACTCCATCTAACCATTTCCCAGACGCTTACCTTTGTTAATAAGGAGCTTAAGTAAGCCAGTGAGTGAATCAGTATTTGCACTGTATACTTTACTGACAGCAGGTTGTTCACGTGATTTTACCATGTGAAGTGCAGCATGACTATACTGACATTTACAAACTATTACTCATTAGCACAGCTGGCTGTGGTAAACTAAGGACAGGTCAAGACTCTCGAATGTCTAAAACAACAAAAAGATTGTGGGTAGCTCCTCACGAAATTTAATAAAATGTTTTTCACATTGATAAAAAACCAAATGGTTGAATTTTAAGTTGCTTCTAGATGTTCTGGCTGTAAAATTTTTTATTTTATTTTTATTTTTATTTTTTAGAGAGAGAGAAAGCGCAAGCAAGCTGGGAAGGGCAGAGGGGGAGAGAGAGAGAGAAAATCTCAAGCAGGCTCCATGCCCAGCATGAGCCCAACATCATGACCTGAACTGAAATCAAGAGTTGGACACTTAAGTGACTGAGCCACCCAGGCACCCCCGGATGTTCTGACTGTAAATTTTGATTAAATACACTGAAGCTGGAACTTATTAATTCTAGTGCCTCTGACTGGTACACTGGGATCAAACTCAGTTAATATGTGTGTCTCTGGATTCTATTTACCAATCTAAGCCTAACACCTGACATGGGAATGTACCTTTATAATTAGGAAAAATAAACATCTCGATACTCTGTATTTGTATGCAAACTTTTAAACTATAATGATAATAGCATTTAAACTCCTGCAGATACCAGTAATAGCACACCATTAATTCTGTCTGCATTAAGAATTCTATACTGAGGTGACTGGGTGGCACAAGTCAGTAAAGCATCTGACTCTTGGTTTTGGCTTAGGTCGAGATCTCAGGATCATGAGATCGAGCCCCATGATGGGCTCTGTGCTCAGCAGGGAGTCTGTTTGAGAGTCTTTCCCCTTTTGCTCTTCCCTCAGCTCACACACTCTCTCTCTCTCAAATAAATTCTATCTATCTATCTATCTATCTATCTATCTATCTATTTATTTATTTATTTGAGATACAGAAAGAGAGGCAGAGAGAGAGAGAAGCAGGCTCCATGCAGGGAGCCTGACGTGGGACTTGATCTCGGGTCTCTAGGATCACACCCTGGGCCGAAGGCAGGCACCAAATCACCGAGCCACCGAGGCATCCCATCAAATAAATAAATCCTTAAAAAAAAAAATTCTGTACTAGTCATGATTTTCTGTGATTCCCAATGATCTTTTCTTTCTTAGATTTATCAACTGACTCTAAAGAAGTAGCAAAATAGTTGAAGAAAAATAGATAATATGGGAGAAAAACACTGAAGAAGCAGCCTTTTAATAGGCTGTTCTATAACATTAAATTCAAGACAGAGAAGGTACCAGCCTTCCAACCACCAGCCTCCCATATCAACCACTCTCCTTATTACACTCTTGGTCCCATGGAAGGCTATGAGAAAAAGTTAAAATATTCTTCTATGGGGCACCTGGGTGGCTCAGTGGTTGAGCGTCTGCCTTTGGCTCAGGTGGTGATCCCAGGTCCTGGGGTAGAGTCCCGCATCGGGCTTCTCCCTCTGCCTGTGTGTCTGCCTTTCTGTGTCTCTCATGAATAAAACAAAACAAAACAAAAAAAACTCTTCTATGGTAACAATATTTATATGAAACCACTTTCACCGGGCAGCCCAGGTGGCTCAGCGATTTAGCGCTGCCTTTGGCCCAGGGTGTGATCCTGGAGACCTGGGATCAAGTCCTGCATCAGGCTCCCTGCATGGAGCCTGCTTCTCCCTCTGCCTGTGTCTCTGCCTCTCTCTCTCTCTCATGAATTAAAACAAACAAAAAACCTCACTCTCACCAATATAAAAATAATAAGCCTCATAAATGCACCTCACAAATAACTATATGTGCAAAATAATGATCTCAATTTCTTACATGCAGAAAAACCGTTCATTTGGAAATTTTGTTAAAAGACTACAATGTGGTTTTACATATATATTACATATTATGTATAAAGAGGTCTATAACAGATCCAATGGCGGATGATAAGTGCTAATCATTTTAAACAATTGCTTGCCAAACAAACCATGATTTAATACGTTTAAAAAATACAACTGACTAAAGTAAGGCAAACATGGCAGAAAGAAATTTTCACTCTCCGATTTTGGTAGAAAATCTACCAAATGGCCTATAACAGGGATAAAAGCATAAGTACATTTGAAAATAATGGAATAACCCAAGTTGTTATTATAAACTATAAAACAGGTTTCCCGTCCTTTTTCCATTACTGGCAATATCAGCGAATCTCAACTTCTCCCATGTTGGGAAATGCTGTGACTATTGTCTTTGGTAGCCCCAAGTCACTTCTAAAATATATTGAATCCTAACACTTTTAAGAGCTTATCTGCTCCTATATCCTCAACTTTTCAGGATGTGCAAACTGAAAAGGTTAAAGGATTTGCCCAAAATCCCTTAGTCAGTCAGTGGAAGAGGAGAAAGCCTTATTGTCCCAACACATCTTACACATTCACACTTTTTAGAATTTTATGCTCTTCTATAGATGACAATGCCAAGGACTGTAAAAATACCAATAAAATTATCCTGGTTTCCTGATTGGTGTACCGAAGATACAGTTTTTCATGCATTGGAAAAGGTTAAAACATGAAATAATTTCTCCAGGCACATCCAGCTTGGGAACAGAGCGGGGATGCCTCGGTCTCACTCACCTTCTTCCCATTCCTAGAGTTAGCCGTCTGTGCTGGTTCCATTCCCAAACAGTTCAGTTCTGCCTTATTGTTTTTTTTACATCTCTGCCACTTCTGTTTTCTGCGATCCTCCATATACTGAAATAGAAAACTATGAGTTATCCTGGAAGAATACAAATCTCTGGAGTAATTGTTAAGGTACTAGTGTCTAGTTTGACAAGAAAGGCTGACTGTATGGATAAATAAAGGCTTAGTGCTAGTGGAAAACTGCCAGTTAGCAGATCTCCCCCCCCAAAACTAGGTGGTTATACAACAGTTCAATAGTAAATATTTGCCTACTATTTAGGTTAATAAGTGCTTTAATGTTATTTTATTTTGAGCCTCACAACTACTCTGTGAGTTAGGAAGACTGGGTGGTATTATGGTGGTATCGGGCAGATACAGAAAAAAATGACATGATACGGCATGCTTCCTCCCTCTCACACAGCTTACATCCCAAGGGAATGACTTTAAATCTGCTGGATGGAACTGCCACTCACCGCTAGAAATCGGGGATCAACAGCAAACTCTGGATGACCCTGTAACCACATCTCCAGTTCAGCCCGGCGAGGGGCATCCTCACCCACCAGCAAAGTACCATCCACCTTATTGATGACAGGGATCCGGGTCTCCAGGTCCACGTCAAGGTGATTAGGCTCTTCCATGCACTGCACCTCCAGCTGCAAACCCAGAATCCACCCCCATGAGCACATACTCTTCTTTGGGGCAGGGAGGGAGGGGGAGCAGAGCCAATGGTAGCCATAAAACGATTCTATTATCTTCTAGTCCCTTAATCCCAACTGCCTTCATCAATGAGTGAGAATAAAAAACCTAATCATCACGGTAAAGACTTTCTCTCCCACTCACCTCAACTAGCTTCTTTCTGTTTCCCTTCTTCTTATGAAACAAAGGATGTCCATCTCCCATTACTCCATTAGCCATCAACTTGTGCTTCTGGAATGTTAACTTCAGTCCTTCCTCCTAAAAAGACAACCCATCCACCAAAGATGTCATATGGCACACTTTTTTTTTTTAATTAAAAAAAAAAAATACTTTTTTAAAGACTTTATTTATCTATGAGAGACAGAGAGGTAGAGACACAGGTAGAGGCAGAAGCAGGCTCCATGCAGGGAGCCTGACATGGGACTCGATCCCAGATCCCGGGATCACACCCTGAGCCAAAGGCAGACACCCAACTGCTGAGCCACCCAGGCATCCCTGTTTTTAAAGTAAATCTTAAGCTCTGGGGATCTTAGGGTAAGGGTCATCCTCTGGCTCAATGATGAGAAGGAAGGCCATCTGACTAAAGGGTAGAAATTAGAAATATATCTAAATTTATATACTTCTAACATAGATTTCATCTCTTGACCTAGTGCCCCTCAGGTGAATATAAGAGAAGAATTTATCTCAACAACATCCTGTATCTGATGTCTCAATATTAGCATGGCTACTCATCACAGGGGCAAAATCCTGGTAATTCCGATCACATACCAGTTTAAGAAATTTTTCTTGGAGCACCTGGGGGGCTCTGTCATTTAAACATCCAACTCTTTATCTCAGAGATGTGAAATCAAGTCCTGTGCTGGGCTCCATGCTCAGCATAGAGCCTACTTAAAAGAAAAAAAAACTAATATTTTCTTGTTGAATACTTGAGGATCAGCTAATAGGGTTTCAACAGGGAAGATAACCAGGAAAAATAAAATTTCACATCTATAAAATAAATAACACTGATATAATTTCACTAAGAATGACTTCTTATTTTTAACTTAATAAGGCCCATAACACCTAGGTATCCTTTTAACAACTTTCCCACAATTTGATTTCAATTTTTAAAAACTAGGTTTCTAGGATCTAGAAATAAGCCACCCAAAAGAAGCCTTATATCAATTAAATTTTCTTCCAAAAATATGGGTTCCTTTAATCTAGTCCTCAGGAGATACACAATCCCTTCCTTTACTGCAATGACTTTTCCTCAATGGAGCTTTATAAACTAATTTTTATCCCCTCTCGTTTTTATTTTTACTTATTATTTATTTTTAAAAGATTTTAAGTCATCCCCACACCCAATGTGGGGCTCAAAACTTACAACCCAAAGATCAAGAGTTGTGTACTCTACTGACTGAACCAGTTAGGAAGCCCAATTCCTCTCTCATTATTAGATTTTATTTATTCATGAAAGACACAGAGAAAGGTAGAGACATAGGCAGAGAGAGAAGCAGGATCCTCAAGGGGAGCCCGATGTAGGATTCGATCCCAGGACTCTGGGATCAGGACCTGAGCTGAAGGCAGACACTCAACCAACCACTGAGCTACCCAGGCGTCCTCTCTCATTTTTAAAGGTAACTAACCAAATGAATTCAGTATCCTTTTAGTGAAGTAGTTAGCAAAACGAAAGCCTCCTTCCCCACTTCCCAGTGTCTAAATGGTGAGCTTACATCTTTGATCTGAACTGTAAACTCCTTTTCATCCATGCCTCTGCGAAGTTTTGTGAACTGAGCTGCTGCTGTGGTGACTGCAGACACTTCCTCCTCTGCCATGGAAGCTGCGCTGCTACTTCGTGGTGTGGGGACTGGAGAGTCACCATATTCTCCTGGAGTCAATGAGGGACTATCTAGCAAGTGGTTGCCTGGCCCCAAAATTCCTCCTGTTACCATTTCCTGGCTTCGGCGGCTAGAAGGCCACTTCCCTGAGAGTACAGCCTGGCAGACGAGGTCAATACGGTTTATAAGGACACGATCCTGAGTGGGGGGAAAAGAAATGAACACTGGTTTTAGGGCCTGAATATACTAGCTATGTGATTCTGTGACAAACAACAGTGCCATCATTAGCAGGATGGGTAAAAAGAGGAGGAGGGAGGTAAAAGTATCAGATCCCTAAGTCAACTGGGAAGAGTTGCATGACAAAAAAGTGTGGCACTAGATACAATTAAAGAAAACCAGAACCATCTGTTCCTTGTTCCCGGTTTTTGTTACACTGTATTTCTAGACCATATTATCCAGGAATGAGGCTGTTACCTTGGGCCACTCAGAAGCTCTTTGTCTTTCTTGTAGCAGCAGAAGCTCAGGGGTCATTTGTTCTCCATCTTCATTTGGGAATCCATCTTGGGACATAGTGAGGGACAGAAGACTCTCTTCGTCATAGAGCTTTGAGCGGGACCGGTCAGCACCTAGAGATCATACAGAATGTGAGCAAAGATGGAAGAGTGAGGTTATATATAAATGGAATTATATGGGCTTTAAATAAAGGCCCAAAGTATAACAGATCTCTTTCGGTGTTCTATCAAATCAAAGTCCAAATCTCTCCCAGAGGATGCATTTGAAAAAGAAGGTAAAGAGCCTGGTGATGGGGGTGGGGAGTGGGAAATAGGGAAAAGGGCCAACAGCCTGTCACATGCACTCACTTAGCTTTTCTTCCTTCTCGTCCTCACTCTCATCAGTGCTGGAGCTGGAGCTGGATGAGGATGAGGAAGAAGAGGATGATGGTGACAGCTTGCTCAAGTCCAGCTCAGAGTCTGAATCATCCTCATCCTCCAGTTTGACTGGTGGAACATTCCGGGAAACCAGAGGGGTAGTATCAGAGGGGGCTACTCGCATCTCATAGTCTTGTGGGGTTGGTCGGCTCCTGGCCACCACCTCATGCTCTAGTTTTAAAGTCAGACTCTCCAGACTGGGGACCTGGGCAGCTGTCTCCTCAGGTGGCTTTTCAACAGGAGCATCTGGGCGCAGGGGCAGTGGTGAGGCAGTGCGCGAGGTATACTGCTGGTGTAGCAGTGGCGTAGAGCAGCGTGACAGGGATGGAGCTGGTGCTCCTGCCTGATGGTTCTGCATGTAATTCATACGGGCAGCCAGAAAAGAGAAGTCTGGGTCCTGCATGATGTTGCAGTCTGTTTGGCTCACCCCGTGGCGGGCTGCCCCTCGTAGAAGCTCCCCATCATGCCGAACGGGCTCCCACCATTTGGGCAATTCAGGACCTGGAGGCTGACATAACGCTAACCGGTCTTCCAGAAGGGGATGGCATAAAACTTGTTCCCGTAAGCGCCGAAGCAATTCAATACGGTAGAGAGTCCGTGAGGCCCGTTCCTCAGTGATGGGCTCAATGAACAGATTAGGGTCTGGGGGCTCTGCAAGAGACAGGAGTGGAATGAGCCAAGTCAGTTCTGTTGCCATCCAATCCCACTCACCTGAGACTCTCCAGTTTTGCTTACCATCTCCAGCTGCTGGGGGAAGGCGGCACACTTGGCGACACATGGCCACAAAGCCATGGAAGTACTTGGTAAGGCTTTCATCCGTTTTTTTGTCCAGTCGGGCAAAAGTACGGAAGCGATCCCAGTGGAACTGCATGGTATCAGGGTCATACTCCACACCAAAGGTAGATACTACGCGATAGAAATCAGTTTGTTCACGCCTTGTCCATCTAAAGGGAAGAAGAATCAGGCAGCAATGATCAGAAAAACACAGGGAAGGGGCACCTGGGTGGCTCAGTTGGTTAGGCATCTTGCCTTCAGCTCAAGTTGTGATCCCAGAGTCTTGGGACCAAGCCCTTCATCGGGCTTCCTGCTCAGCGGGGAACTTGCTTCTCCCTCTATCCCCATACCCCCTTGCTCATGCTTTCTCTCTCTCTCTCAAACAAAATATGTAGGCATATAACTCAGTGAGAATGGCCATAAGAGACCTTCCTAGGAGTTGTGGTTATCCACGAAAGGGAGGTTTTTTGTTGCAGAGGACATACAAAAGCAATTAAGATGGTCCCTCTGAAGGGAATTCCAAATAAATCCTTCCTAAGATGCTTTTCAATACAGGACCCAGGGACAGCTGGGTGGCTCAGTGGTTGAGCATCTACCTTCAGCTCAAGGCATGATCCTGGGGTCTTGGGATCAAGTCCCGCATCGGGCTTCCCACAGGGAGCCTGCTTCTCCCTCTGCCTGTCTCATGAATAAAAATCTTAAAAAATATATATATATATGTATGTATGTATATATCTACGTATGTATAGGACCTATAGCCAAAGGCAAGCTTACAGTTCAGCTCAAATTCTTTTTTTTTTTTTTTATGTTTTTAATTTTTTATTTATTTATGATAGTTACAGAGAGAGAGAGAGACAGAGACACAGGCAGAGGGAGAAGCAGGCTCCATGCACTGGGAGCCCGACGTGGGATTCGATCCTGGGTCTCCAGGATCGCGCCCTGGGCCAAAGGCAGGCACCAAACCGCTGCGCCACCCAGGGATCCCCAGTTCAGCTCAAATTCTTTTTGTGTGTGTGTGTGTGTGTGTGTGTGTGTGTGTGTGTGTGTGTTCAGCTCAAATTCTCAGCCACACTTTACCGTTGCTGTTTCTCCCGCCGTGCAATTTCTTTTAGCTTGAAGGCTGCCTCACAACGCCGCCGTCTCCGGTCCCCTCGTTCTGCAGCCTCTATCTTCATCTGTTCTCTCTTGTAGCTGCGTTGATAAGCTGTTACTAGGCGCCGAAGCCTAGCTGTCAGAGCAGAGCCTGGAGGCCAGAAGAGATGGCCTGGCTGCTGGGTTACCTGGGCTGTGGAAAGAAACACAGAATGAATAAGTACAGGAAAGGTAGTATAGATAATACCAGTATTTCAACCCACCCAAAAGCAAAGCTCTTAGAAACCCCAGGAAAGTACAGAATTTAGTTAATAATTCCCCAACCCACCACCCCACACACAAGATTGTACTAGTTGACCTAGAAGTTTACCTTCATCTCCATCAATCACTGAGATCTCCTCATCCATCATCATCAAGGGATCACCCTAGAGAAGGAGATCCACCCCATAGGATGGAGGGGGGAGGGAAAGGGGGGGAAGTTGGCACTCTGAAGTCACTTTCTTATGTGTGTCCTTCTATGGCACCCAAGGATCAAGAAAAATTTCTAATGAACCCTCACAAAAAATGGAAGCAACCAAGTAAAGGAATAAGAAAGCAGAACCTGAAAAAATCAGCTGTTCTTAAGGGCTTGAAAATAAAGGGACTCAGGAATTTAGCAAATAATATACTTTAATATCCAGCTTGGTCCCACCACCTCCTCCACAAAGCCATCCGTGGTCTCCCCCAGCTGGTGTTAAAAAATCTTTTTCATTAGTACTTTATATTCTCAAATAGTAATTACTTTCCATTTTGTATTATAAATTAAACAATATACATTAGGATCCAGGGAATGGGAGAAAGCTACATTCAAATGAGAATTCCTCACCTCATCATCTTGGTCCTTTGGAGGACCCTGGAGTGGTTTATATTCAGGATCTTCACAATCCTTATCAAAATCAACCCTAAAATTATCCAGAGACATTGGGGAAAACAAAAACAAAAACAAGAATGTATCTTCTTTCACTAAGGGCAATTTAGGATAAATACCTGGCCAAACATAAAAATCCAGCATGGAACAGTGGTTTTCTTTCATGCTCAAAGAAATGGCAGGCCAGGTGGTAAGCTCCAAGTAAGTTAGGTACAAAATCCAACAGGACGAAGAACAGGAAGAAACTGACAAAGTGCCATTCTAAATTACTTCAATCTGAAATGAAACACTTTGGCCAGCATACTTCTTTTCTCTTGATAGTTCTTTATGTTTACTATTCTTCCCTACCTTCCTATTTACTTTTATTGTCACATTTGAATAGTCCATGTTTGGACTTTGCTTGTTTTACTCTGCTCTGTTAAGCAGAAGGGTGACATAAATCATTTGCAATAAATAACTGACCCAATTTCCTTTGAGGGCCCTACACTAAGCAAACTAAAGTTGTGATCATCAAAGAGAAATCTCTCAACAGCAGAAGACTGCATGGGTATATGAATTAAGTCAACTATTTCACATGCCCCTCAGGTCTCCACGTGAGAAGTTTTGTTAAACTCACTGGCACCCAAACTAGGGCAACACTGCCCTACCTGGTGACTCAGTATTAGCATGGCAACTCATCACTGAGGCATTTATCCAGACAGAGTATATACCTGTATGTGTCAGGCACCACTGGGAGATGATAAACCAGGGCTAAAAATCTCCTGAGGCTCTACCACATAAGTGGCATAGGAGAGCTGCATGGCTATTATCTTTCAAGACAACCAACTGTCCTTTCAGTTACTGTGGCTGTACAGAAAAGCACTGCAGAAAAACCTGAACAGAACATCAAATAAGCCACTTGGGAGTAACACTGATTTTCATCTTTGGTTGCATCTTATGGCAATGTGTGGTTTTAGCTTAGTTTATGGAGTCCTTTCTGCTGATCCTACTCTTCGTTAAGAATTTATCATTAATGAGTATAATCACCATTAAGAATACCAATAGGTTCAAAAAAAAAAAAAAAAAAAAAGAATACCAATAGGTTCAATCGAGGCTAGAGTTATCTCTTTGCACAAACAACTAAGAGCCTTCATGGGGTAGACTCAGAACTTCAGGAGAAACTAAACACCAATCCTTACCCTTCCACTATGTCAGAGAAATTATCCAACACTCGATGTTCTGCTGCAATGGCTTTGTCATCTGGTCGACCGGCCTTTTCCAGGAAGCATAAGGCTGGGTCTGCCCTCATAGTATTGTATTTCTCATAGCCTAGAAATAAAAAGACCAAAAGCTGAAGAAAATAAGAGATTAACTTTGCCCAAAATGTGCTGGAATAATTGAACTATATGGGCTTTTTTACTCATAATGCAAAATATTAACTTGGACAGCTGTTGGGTTATATTACTGTATTGAGTAGTTCTCTAACAATTACAAAGAGTTTTATCACTAGTTAGGAATGATAGGAATTTGATCAGAATACTTATTATAGAATGCTGACAGATTTACACAGCCATTTAACTGGTAATTTTTGTATTATCATTCTTACTACAGAGATGGGGAAACGAAAAAACTAAAATAATTTAGGGCTAGGTCACATATTTTCAAATGATGGATAAGAAACACCTGCAAACAAATAGGCACTGAATGATGAACAGAGAATGAATGAATGAGGGAATGAACATATTTCAGGATGGTTGAACTGTTCTAAACCTCATTATCTCACAAGTAAATTTGAGACCAGAAAATGTTTTTTTTTTTTTTAATCCATTTAACTTACCGAAAACATGTGGATAAGTGCCCTTATTTTTATTTTATAAACAGAAAAGTAGAAATTATATTCTAATCCACTAAATCACTGGGTTGGGAGTTACTCAGCTCTCTCTGCTTTAAATACCTGAGATTTGTTATTAGGCTGGACTGAAAAGGCAGTACTCTGCCTTTTTGTACTCTATTTTTGTTTCCCTGTAGCTCACACCTCCATCAATGACTGCCAAACATTTAGACAAATGGGATGTTATGGAAGTAGAATACTTTCATACAAATTAAGCGTGAGTATTATTAATGAGTGGGCATATATTACCTCCCGTGATTTGTGGAACCTTAATGGAGATGTGTAACATATAGACGATGACACTGATTAGAGAACAGACGGGAGACCCCCCCACCTTAGGATTTACCTATCCATCTAGTCTTTTTGAACATCTATTTGTAGAAACTAATTGCTTGACTCTGGATATTTAAGAACTAGCTTCCTATTCAAATATAATTTTATTGAAGATTAATCAGAAAACTCAGTCACTGGCCATGAGCATTTTGATACATGTTCTTTTTTTTAATTTATTTTTTATTTTTTTAAAGATTTTATTTATTTATTCATGAGAGACACACAGAGAGAGAGAGAGAGAGAGAGAGGCAGAGACACAGGCAGAGGGAGAAGCAGGCTCCATGCACCGAGCCCGATGTGGGAATGGATCCCGGGACTCCAGGATCATGCCGAGCCAAAGGCAGGCGCCAAACTGCTGAACCACCCAGGGATTCCCCCTTGATACATGTTCTATCTGTGAACGAAAGTCTACAATAGGAACGGAGTAAACTAAGAAAAGGTACCTACCATGCTTAAAGACTCCAATGAGCAGGGACTTGTCAGCCTCACTGTCCCACCATGTTGTTGGAACCTCTAGCTGATCCACTACTGGGAACCATATGTCAATCTCACTAAAGGTGTAAGACAGCAGAATCAGTACAGCAATGAAGGGAATTAAAATGATAATCCTTGGAAAGTTTATTATAGGTATCTTCTTTTATCCATTAATTTACATGCTCATGGATCTGCCTATTTCTTTCCACTGGTATTAAGCATAGGATCAAAACCTGATATAACACAGCTCTTAATTACCAGTTATCCCAAAGATAGTATAGAATGAAATAAGTAAACCAATCTTCTGGAATAAGGCAGGGCATACATAGAAATACATAAGAAAAATATAGCATAACCGTACCTGGCAATGGCACCCCCTAACACCTTCTCTGCCTGGTCTCCAATAACCTCCTGCCTTAGATAATATAGCATTCGTACCCGCAAGAGCACCCTAGATGAGAGGGAAGAAGAGCTGGCTCAGTAATAATGCAAAAACTTTGAGATGGAGAATGCTTTAGTCTTTGCTAATTCCCATCCTTACTTGTTACACTGATGTTTTAAATGCTTTTTGTAACTCTCATCTTGAAACAGAGTATCAGGATTATATTTCCGGATCCAATCTGCCTTATGGATATCAAAAGTGCTTTGTGACTTTACTTTTTTCCCCTTGCGTCCACGGGGCACAGGGATAGAAAGACCTGGGAAAGGGGAGACATTGAAGACTTGGATTGAGAAAAAGCCTTGGACCTGAAAAAGACTAGGTAACCTATAGAAATCTGAAAAGCAAAGAGTTGATAATTACCTGAATGATTCTGCAATTCTTTCGTCTTGCCATTTTCAGCGGGGCTAATCAAGTCCCAAATGAAGCCTTTGATATTTTCATCCCCACGATAGTGCAGAAGACAATATACAAGGATGGCCCGGCAAATTGTCTCCACATCTCGTTCAGTCATACGTCGCTTGAAGCGTCCATGAGACAAGATATCTCGCCACCGTCCCCAGCTAAAAAAACAGGAAACTGTATTAATATCTTCCTGGGCACTCCCAAAAGGCAGAAGACAAAAACATCTGGGAACAACATGGTAACAGAACAAATAGAATAAAGTTTTTTCCCCATTATCCCCTCTTTGGTCACAGCCTCCAATTGGAAGGCGGAGTGTCTATCAGGATGGAAATACACTATCTATAGGGGAAAAATGGGATCTTACCCATATACCAAGAGGTGCTTTTCCACCCGAAAACAGTCAGTGCGCCCATATGTATGATGACGGTCATGTCGGCGAGACCGTGGCCGCTCATCATCTTCACTTTCCAAATCAGAGAATTCCACTAGGTCATCATCTTTCAGAGTGCTGAAGTGGCGGGTCTGTTTTCGTACTCTAGGTGTGTCAATCACCAAGTTATTCTATGCAGAGAATAGAAGTAGAAGAGTAACTCTTTTCATGATATGGCAGTGGGAAAGGAATTAAGACAATTATGGATTGAAACAGACTTGGATATAACATTTATAGATACTCAAAGAAAGATTTTTTTTTTAGGACATGCAAAATATAGGGTCTGAGGAAGCAAAGTTCAGTGGTAGATATCTAGGTAGTTTTCTGGGGAAGCAATGTTCAGTGGTAGATATCTAAGTAGTTTTCTGGGGCTTACCATGCAGAAATTTTTACAACGGCTCTTATACACAATACACCACCATACACCAAGATCAGCATCAAAGAATCAAAGTAGCTACAAAGATTCCTGAAAGTAATGTGTCTTCTATAATACTTTCTAAAAGAAAAGTAAGCTTACCTTGCTATTAAGTAGATCCATGTCTAGGTCAGCCTTCTTGGCCCACTTTTGCCAAAAGTTGGGGTCATCCAGAGAAATATCAGTCCTATTTTCAGAAGCAACAAAGCTTGCCTAGTGAGGAACAAAGGGACAAAGTAGGCTATAACACTTTTAAAGCAATGGGAAACCAGTACCTACATTTAAAAAATCTATATAGGGATGCCTGGGTGGCTCAGTGGTTGAGTGTCTGCCTTTGGCTCAGGGTGTGATCCCGGAGTTCCGGGATCGAGTCCCACATCGGGCTCCCTGCATGGAGCCTGCTTCTCCCTCTGCCTGTGTCTCTGCCTTTTGCTCTCTCTCTCTCTCTTCCGTGTGTCTTTCATGAATAAATAAAATCTTAAAAAAAATAATTAAAAAAAAATCTATTTAAATTCTAGAAGATTCCTCTACTGCTGCTTCCTTAGCATTTGGCACAGACAGGACATACCTTGGCGAAAGTTGAACCCTTTCCTTCAGATTCAATGGTGATGGTTGTGGTTCGTCTTAACAAGATCTGGTCAATGTCTTCTTCACAAAACTTGGAGCCCTCATCATCTTCTTCCATTATGGCTGCATATGCACCTTTTCGTAAGAGATCTTCAATCTCCTTCTTGGAGAACTGTTGGATCTGCAAAATCCAGTAGTAAGATGAAAAAACTAACAAGAGAATATTATCGAACCATAT
This sequence comes from Canis aureus, assembly GCF_053574225.1. Taxonomy (NCBI): domain Eukaryota; kingdom Metazoa; phylum Chordata; class Mammalia; order Carnivora; family Canidae; genus Canis; species Canis aureus. The sequence goes on from NC_135623.1 coordinate 25,045,960, forward strand.
CATAATAATTTAGTTCATATTTTAATAATAATTAAGAATCCAAACAAGGTGGTCAGATTCCTGTGCAAAAAAAATAGCTTTCTTTCCCTCTAACACTATGACCAGCCAAAAATATATTATAGACTAAGAGGACTCACTCCAGTAATGTTGCCATCCCGACCACTCATGGACTGAAGCACAGCTTTATCCAATCCCAACTTGAGGCTAGCTTTATCAAACATCTCTCTCTCGTAAGAATTACGAGTGATGAGACGATACACCTTCACAGCTTTGCTCTGCCCAATTCGATGACACCGTGCCTGGGCCTAGTTAAAAAGAATTGGAAAGAAAGAGCCAAGTTAACATAAAATTGGGGCGGGGGCAGGGGATTCAAAATACCAATTCACGTCTATAAAGCAGCCATAAGATCAATTCAAAACCAAAAGTTAATTTCAAGATGAAATTATCATCCCACCAAGTATACCAGGGGTCAGCAAGCTATGGTCTGCACAGCTACATGTTTCTATAAATAAAAGTTTTTACTGAAATGCAACCCCACTTACTGATATACATATTGTCTATGGCTGCCTTTGTGCTCCAAGAGCAGAGGTGAGTAGTTACAACAGAGACCGTATGGTCCACAAAGCCTAAAACATTTACTACGTAGCCCTTTACAGAAAAAGTCTGCTGCCCTCTCAATGAAGATTGCCTCCCTTAAACCTCTCAGTGGAGACCGCCACCCTTAAACTAAGTAAACAATTCCATACTCTTTGAAGGACAAATCTTTCTAAGAGATCCTGATCCTGTTGACAAACCTCTTAGGTTAAGGTAGTTAGCCCCTAGGACAATGATTTCCTCTACCTGCAGGTCATTTTGTGGATTCCAGTCTGAATCAAAGATGATGCAGGTATCAGCAGCGGTGAGATTAATACCGAGTCCACCAGCCCGGGTGCACAGCAAGAAGACAAAGCGGTCTGAGTCAGGCTTGCTGAAGCGGTCAATAGCTGCCTGTCGAAGGTTACCTCTGACTCGCCCATCAATTCGCTCATATAGGTACCTGTATAGCAGTTACAGAAAAAAGTTTAATTAGTCAAGCAGAAAGAGAGACCAAAAAAGATTAGGATCATACCAGTATCTCTGTATTTAGTTGACCAAAGACCTTATCAGCAAGTTGAGAGTGAAAACCTTAAATACCTCTTTTATCCCAGTCCTGGCCAACTTTAAATAAACCTGACCCTCCTACTTTTGCAGTTTTATAAAGCTACAGAAAACACAAGGCAAGGGATGGATGTCTTTTTTCTCACCTCCTCTGGATTAGATAATCCTCTAGGATATCTAGGCAGCGTACCATCTGGGAGAAGATCAGAACTTTATGGCCACCAGCTTTAAGTTTCGGGAGTAACTTGTCAATAAGAACCAATTTGCCAGCTGAACGAACCATGGCCTGCAAGTGGAAGTCATGAGGTATAATATGGCAAGCTTCTCGAAATTCTGTTAGGATTTTTTCTTCTGCACCTGCCAAAAGAAAAATCAAACTTGATGGTGAGATCCAGAGAAACATACTAAGCTATAGTTTACTTAGCAGAGATAAGGAAGCAAAGTTACCTAACTTTAGAAAAACATTTTCTCATAGAGAATTTGAGCACCCAAAAAGTCCTACTAAATAATCTTCAACTGTGTTATACAAAATACTGCAAATAAGTCAGACCTAAGATTATAATTGGATAAAACATATGTAACAATGAGAACTAGGCTAATACATGCAAACAACTATTACCATCCTACTGGCATCCCAAACAGAAACTACAAAATAGAGTACCAATGAGGACACTTATCCAAGAACAGAATGACTTGAGATCTTCTGCATGAAATTCTAAAACAGCAAATCCCATATAATTTTGAAGACTATGGAGGATCAAGGGGGAAGAAATAGAAAAAGACATTCCACATAAGAATTGTTTTAAAAGAGGGGTGCTTGGGTGGCTTAGTTGGTTAAGTGTCCAACTCTGAATTTCAGCTCGGGGCAGGACCTCAGGGTGGTAAGATTGAGTCTCGCATTGGGCTCTACACTCAGCAGGGAGTCTGCTACTCTCCCTCTGCCTATGTCTTGCTTCTGTCTCTCTCATGAATTAATGAATAAAATCTTAAAAAAAGAAAGAAGAAGAACCCCCCCTTCCCTCCCAAAATTAGGCTGGATCAGTCAATGTATCCACTGTTCCTGAGGAATATCATTAGAAAGTAAACACAGGTGATACAGAAATGCAGGTATTGTCCAGGAACTCTCTCACCATTGATGAGGTAAGGGTGGTTGCAGCACTTGCGCAACTCCATCATTGTATTGAGTAGATTAGGCATGTTAGTATGACCTGCTCCTTTGGAAAGGAAGGAGAAATTCTTCTCCAAAATAGCCCGATAATATTTCTTCTGGATGTTGGTCAACTCTACTTCAATGATAGTTTCCTGTTTGGGTGCTAGGTTTTTTTCAACATCCTCTTTAAGTCTTCTTAGCATCATTGGCTTGAGAATGGCCTGTAGCTTTTGAACCTGTGCCCAGGAGAGAGAAAAGAAATAAAAACTATGAAGACAAACATTTTTACATTATGTGGAAACATGAAGAAATACAATGAGAGCTTTCCATTATCTGAAAAATGTGGATTTTGCCACAAATGATGTAGGCACAAGGTTATAAGAAGGAGTTGAGAGTTCCTTGCAGCCTATGGCAATAGATGTGTGCCTAGTACAAACTTTACCTTTTTGTCTAGATGGACTTCCTACCTGTTCCTCTGTCTTGAGATCTCCAAAGTCCTTGAGGAACTCTGACTCCGAAGGAAACTGTGATGGTTCCAAGAAATGAAGCAAGCTGAACAGTTCCTCCACAGTATTTTGCAATGGCGTTCCCGTGAGTAGCACTTTGTGTTCCTAGAAATGGAAAAAACAAAACGAAACAAAAGGTAAAACTCAAAAACACAAAGGACTTCTGGGGTTTTCTATCAAGTATATAACTTTAGCTTTAATTTCTTTATCTATACAAATTATGGGAATGGACCAGATTACTATGTTTTCTTTCACTTGCTCCCTCTTTTGATAAACACAAAACAAAACAAAACAAAAAACCCACCTGATATTTAACAAAAATTTAAATAGTATTACAATTAAATAAATATGCAAAATATATTTTTTTCCAATTACATATGCCTTTCCACACTCAAGTCCCCACAGATATCCTAATATGTCCCCGTCTAGGGAATGTACCTGTGCTGGATTAAATATGGCCATTAATTCTTTGTAGTTCCTCCTATCAAGGTTCACCCCTTGAATCTGGGCTTGCCTTGTGGCTTGCTCTGACAAAGAGAATGTAGCAGAAGTGATATTGTGTGAGTTTCAGAGCCTATACCTCAAAGGCCCTGCAACTTCTGCCTTTGCCCTCTCTGGATACTGCCCTGACTTTATCATGTTAAGAAGCAAAGTCTGGCCTACTGGAGGATGACAGGTCATGTGGAAGATGACCCAGGAGCCCACCAATCGCCAGCTACAGCCACATTACTGACTAGAGACAAGAGTGATAGCCTAGCTGAGCCCAGCCCAAGTTGCTGAACTAGAGAATCATAAAGTAATAGGTGTTGTTTTAAGACATTAAGTTTTTGAAAAAAAAAAAAGACATTAAGTTTTTGGATTTTTGTTATGTAGCACCAGGTAACTGAAACAATATCTCACCTCTCCACCTAAGTCAGAATTACTAAATATAATTACCTTTCAATTCTAAAATTTATAGGACTTTAATATGACTTTCAGATGTCCATTCCCATAAGGCCATACCCACCACCCAATACTAAGATTCTGATTTTCTTTCTTCTAAGTTATATAATTCCACAGGGAATTAGGGTTATTTTTAATTCCAGGTGTTTCTGCTCATAAGTCAATGTAAGGTACTCACCAGGTCCATGTGCTTGAGGCTATCGAGCAGCTTGCAATTACGGTTCTTTAGTCGATGGGCCTCATCAATGATGACACACCGCCATTCAATCTCACGAAGCTCAGGACAGTCTGACAAAATCATCTCAAAAGTGGTGATCAGGGCATCAAACTTGTATGCGCCTGGGATGAGGCGCCCCTAAGCATGAAGGCAATAAAGTTAAGAAAAGGCCTAATATGCACCTAAATGGTGACCTCCTCTGCATTACACATTCTCTTTTCTATATTCAGGCAGGCTCAATAAGAAATATAAACAGCACCATCACCCATCTCTGCTGCTGTTTATCTTCCTGATAAGTAGTACCAAATCACTTAATATAAGATACAATGTCTCTTCAAGATACTCAGTTTCTTGGGAAAATGACAGACCTCAATGCATGAAGCTGGACAATTTTGACTCTGCTGTATGCATAGCTCATCATGTATCTCAGACCTAGATTTTTTTGTTAGTTAACAATGAAATCCACAAATTTGGGCACTGTTGAAATATACAAGACAAAACTGAAAGTGAAATAGGTAGTATCTGTTCCTGTCTAAAAATGGACAGAATTAAATCAGTTTAACAAAATTAAAAGCAGCAAAATATGATTAAAAGAATGAATAATTCAAATTTTTATTTTTAAATTTGTATAGAAAAAGGAACTAATCTTGATGTAAATTTTAGTAGATGTAAACAAAAAGAGAGAAAATGGCTTAATTTCATCACCTCAATACTTGATGAAACCTTTATTTAAAACACACGTGTTCATAAATAAAGTCAGAACTTCCACTGGATCAAAATGTCCACTGGATTAAAAGAGCAAAAGTTAAAGAAAAAATTTCCCATGCAACCTAGACAAAATGCCATAAATCACCATAGGAAACCTCAATAAAAGTCTTTTATTCATATAAAAGCCTCTAAAGTATCAAATACCTTGGCCTCTCTAAACCATTACATTCCCATGATCTACAACTCACCCGTGAATCTTTGCAGTACATTTCATATTGCTGAATCATCTGACGGCTTGCCAGACTGCCATGGTATACAATAGTGTTCATTTCTGTCCATGTATTGAATTCTCGCTCCCAGTTAGTAATTGTGGACAGTGGGGCAATGACCAGGAAGGGGCCATGGATGCCCACATTATATACCTCCTGCAAGAAGGCAATGGACTGGATAGTTTTGCCCAGTCCCATCTCATCAGCCAGGATACAGTTCTGCCTGAAGATTCATCATGGAAAAAGAAAAGCATGTCAAAAGATACCATCTTTTAAAAAGTACGTAAAAAGGAAATGTTTCAACAGCGAACAAATAAAGTAATTCCAGACCAAGCCTACATTTCATGGGCCTACTCTTTTCTGTACCTGTTATACCAATTAAAGAGCAGCCAGTTGACCCCTTCCAACTGATATTCCCGTAACTGGTTTCTGTTTTTATACTCATGTGACAGCTCCAACTTCTTCCAGGCACTTGCCTGTGGACGATTCTACAAAACAGAAAATCTGAGTAAGTGGGGTGAAGCCACTAACAAAACGAGGCAAACTTACTAGGTAGTTCTGGTAGTTAAACTTTGATTCAAAACCATGAGTTGAAAACGTCTAAAATATATTCAAATTCATGAGTTCATAATAAAGCTTAAACTAAAATGAAGTTTTAAAAACTAAAAAAAGGGATCCCTGGGTGGCGCAGCGGTTTAGCGCCTGCCTTTGGCCCAGGGCGCGATCCTGGAGACCCGGGATCGAATCCCACGTCGGGCTCCCGGTGCATGGAGCCTGCTTCTCCCTCTGCCTGTGTCTCTGCCTCTCTCTCTCTCTCTGTGTGTGACTATCATAAATAAAAAAAAAAAAACAAAAAAACTTTAAAAAAAAAAAAAAAAAAACTAAAAAAAGAGGAAAACCAAGAGAGGAAAAACCCACTGGTCACTTTTGGAGCATGCTAGAGTACTTCATTATTTTGAAAACTGAGAATAAAGAGAGAAAAAAAGCATTTATCCTTCTTTCCTATACCATCTGTACCTCAGAGTAACCAAATAGCAGGGGATTATTTCTTTTTTTTTTTTTTAATTTTTATTTATTTATGATAGTCACACAGAGAGAGAGAGAGAGAGAGGCAGAGACACAGGCAGAGGGAGAAGCAGGCTCCATGAACCAGGAGCCCGATATGGGATTCGATCCCGGGTCTCCAGGATCGCGCCCTGGGCCAAAGGCAGGCGCTAAACCGCTGCGCCACCCAGGGATCCCCATATTTCTTTTTTTTTGTTTTTGTTTTTTTTTTTTTCCCCATATTTCTTTTTATAGAAAATTCTGGCTAGTAAATAAAGACACGATACAATTAAAATAACATCTTTGAGATCCTTATAGGAATAAGCTGAGGCAATGGATCATAAATGGCTTATATCACAAAAGAAAACCTGATAGAATCACCCATGAAGTAAATTTAGTGGTCTCCCTTCCCCATTTGATGAAGTCTTTATTTAGGAGAGTGGTAGCTAATGGAACTGTGTCTATGATGATGTTTTAGATCTGCCACTAGCCACACGTGACTACTGAGCATTTGAAATGTAGCTAGTGGCTACTGTATTAGCACAGTGCTAAAAAGTTCCAGTGGACAGCACTGTTCTGTATCTAACCATTTATGTAAAATATAAGGGACAGAGAACATGTTAGAAGGTTCCAATGGGGATGCAATTGGTAAACTTCAGACTATGGAAAACTCTAGAGAACAAACCACCTGATTTCTTCAAGAGAAATTGTAAAGAAGAGAGAGGAGATGGAGGGGAAAACTAAAATTAAGAGTCATTTGAGACACATTAACTGACAGCAATATATAAACCTTTATTCAAAATCCAAGCACTTTAACAAAAATTAGAAAATGATCAGGGAAATATATATAGTATTGGCTATTTCATGATACTTAGAAATGATTAAATTTTCTCAGGTGTAAAAATTGTATTAACCTTTAAACACAGACACTGAAATATTTACAGATGAAATAAAGGAATCTGGGATTTGCTTTAAAATCATCTGGTAAATGGGGCGGGGGGGTGGTGGTGACTACATGGCTCAGTCAGTTAAGCGTCTGCATTCAGCTCAAGTCATGATCCTAGGGTCCCAGGATCGAACCCCATGTCATGCTCCCTGCTCTGGGGAGATGTGGGGAGTCCACTTCTCCTTCTCCCTTTGTCCTCCCGCACCCACTTGTGCTTGCTCTCTCTCTCTCAAATAAATAAAATCTTTTAAAATTACTTTATTAATTAATCTGGTAAATAGGAAAATGAGTAAATAGAGAAATACATGAAAAAAGATTGTGTGTCAATTGTTAAAGTTGGGTGGTTGATACATTATTTCTTTTACTTTTGTATACGCTTGAAAATTTCCATAATAAAAAGCTAAACAACATAAACTTCTACAAATAAAAAATTAAATCATTGCCTACACAGGCTTTATACTCTAAATTCAAATGTACTTACCACTCTTTTGAGTTCTGGGTGCCTTGACTGGATCCGTTTAAATTCTCGAATCTTGCCCTCATCAACATCCTCTTTCAGCTCCCATGTACTATCCTCATAAGGCAGAGAGCACCATTTCACCAGGTAGTAAATCACAGGCTAGGAGAGAAGAAGCTAAAGCCTTAATAAACAGATTCTGTATTCTCTGCTATGTTTAAAGGGTAAGATTTGACTACAGAATCAGATCACAGAGTGTTAATACGTAAAAAATGCTTTAAAAAAAAAAAGGCAGGCTGGAAACACCAACCATAGGCTCATCTGCTGAGACACTGTATACTATTCCTGGCTTTGATCATTTTTCCAGGCAATTTATCAGAATTTTTCTAAAAGGTAGAGTTCTACCCTATAGTTTCTAGAACACTAAGCACTAAAACATCATGCTCATCAACCAAGCAAATGCAAAAAAATAAAATAAAAATTTTCCTTTATTATGTTGAATTAGGTTGAAACTAAAAGATACGGCTCTGCTCTGTTCTGCCGCCCTTGCACCAAATTTAATACAGTGGAAGAGTAGAAGCCAGGCTATTTTTCTAAGTGAGGAACAGATTAAACCCATAAGCTGAGCTTCTGTAACTGTGAATGCAGATGCTACTTCAAAGAGCAGTCATATGGTAATAAAGAGATTTCCCTGTGAGCTAAGAGATAACTAGGAGAGGTGTCACTGAAGACAGGTAACAAGAGGGAAGAGAGGAAAGTGCTGAAGCTTCAGCTAGAGTACTGCGTTCTATGGAGGTGTTCTGCTCCAAGTGATGGCGCAGTGACAAAATGGGTCCTCTTATCACTACTCAAGATGATCACTGCACTGATGGCATTTCTATTTTTCTTTTATATGAAACAAGAAGGATTAGATGGGCCTAGTATAGTCAACAAGAATCTCTATTATCAATTCATAGAATACCCTTAAAACAGCCAAAGAAATCTAAAGATATAAGCACCTTGACAGAATCACAGATCAAGGAATCCCTAGTATTAATCTAGTTGCTCTTTACTTTTTTCTTTATTATAATGACTCAGGTCAGTTTCTACATAAAGCCATTTGTCCAGGACAGGCATTTCCAGCATCATAACTTACTTTTCCAAGGACTTTATTATTTATAATAATGATTACCACTATTAGGTCATGTAAAAGGATGACAAATTAAACTTATTTGGGGAGGGAAAAAAATGGGTACACAGAATGTTGTTATCCAATATTGGGAGCACAAGTTATAGTACCAAGAAACTAAAACATTCCGTCTGTCTTGTCATTTCCAACAGTCCAAAGATCAATTATTTTTGGAAGAGTAAAAAGTATGCTGGTAGAGAGCGTAAGATTTTTAAGGCTGAAAAGGCCGAGATCCTGAAAATGATGAGAAGAATTTGAATAATAGTTAACCTGTCCATTCTAATAACTGGTCCATTCCCCACTCAACTCCCGCTAATGAACAATGAACAGTAACTCCTCCCACTCCAACCCAAAAGAGTAGAATATATGTTATCTGAGGCATGCCTGTCAAGATTTGCAGACACTGAACTGTAATAGGCCCTGGACATCTAAGGTTCTGAGTGACCCTATTGGCTTATAAAATAAACTTGGAATTGCAGATGGAAGACTTTGGATTCTTAGGTCCTGTAAGGATAATGTATGGAAATGTGCCACTTAGCTTGTAAGTAAGCCTAGCTCACCACCTGGCATGACATTTGAATAAGGCTGTTGTGTTCTGTATTGGTTATTGGGTAAGCAGCAACCGTCAGAGGTGACAAACACTTAATGAAATGTGGCTCTACCAAGAACTGCTACTTGAAGTGAAAAAAAAAAAAAAGTGAATGATGATGGTTCACAGTCTAAGTAAGTTTGAAATAAATTTAAAAGAGCCATGTTGAATTCACTATGGCTTAGATCTTCACAACTCTTATTTGGAAAATGAAAGTGATTTATGAAGCTGTATCAGTAGGTGTTTTAGCATGTGTAAAATCTGCTAGCAGTGATTCTGAAATCAAGCTATGCCTAAGAATCCCTTGGAGAACCAACTTAAAAATACAGATCTCTGGGTCTTACCCAGAGACCAACTGAATCTGAAACTGTGGGAATAGGATCTCACAATCTGCTTAAAAGTACAGTCAAATGCAATAGGTTGGTTTTAATGATAAAGACGCATTTAACTGATGGTAAGTCCAAAAAATAATTCTCAACAACATGGAGAAAGCTAGGAGTCTGTGCAGGCATTTTATATTTATAAATGCGGAGATTTGTGAAGTATCCCTATGCCTCCCCCCTTCTATCACCCTTAACTGAATGTCGGGGTCTCCTATGTAAAATCTAAAAGAAAACAAGATCAAAGTGAAGAAGTACTTGTTAATACAGCTCCTGGTATTTATAAATGAAGCTCCAGGATGTCTGACTTTATGGGAAGCTTTCCTTTTAGCCTCTCTCCCTATTCCCTTATCTTCCCAATATCATTCTAAGGAGATCTCAGAAAAACTTAAAAATACCTTTTTGTCCAAGGGATTTTTCAGCCATATCTGAAAAATAAAGGATAGGCAAGAAAACCAGTAGAAATCTATGAGACCTTTAGTGTTCTTCCATGCTCCCAACTCACCTCTCCATTGTCCTTGTCAATACTGTGAGACTCATCCAATATCCTATCCACCTCTACATAGTCTGGATTGAAGGGCTCTTCATCCTAGAGGAGTTATGAAACAATCAATAAGATCAAAAGACCACTGTCCAGTAAACCCAATCTTCCACTCCACCTTTACGTGATGATCTTACTTCGAAATTTTTTTTTTCTTTAAAAGACACCTTCACCAGGGAGTTCCCAATTTCTACAATACCAAATGCTAAAAACTTACCTAAGCCTGCACCCATCTTCTCAACTATTACCAGAGCAAGTGTCTCCTAACAGAGGCTAGTCTCTCCATACATGCTCTGGATTCCATCCCTTCTCATCTTCTTAGGAATCCCTCCCTACTGGAAATTTCCATAAACACACCAACGTACTCTACTATTTCACATCTTAAAAAGACCTCTTTTATTCTTATCTGCTTGCAACTACTTTTTCTGTTCTGCTTTCGTACCCAAACTGTCCCAACAGTTTTTTTTTTTTTTTTTTAAGATTTTATTTATAAATGACAGACACAGGGAGAGAGAGGCAGAGAGACAGGCAGAGGGAGAAGCAGGCTCCATGCAGGGAGACCAACATGGGACTCGATCCCGGGTCTCCAGGATCACACCCCAGGCTGAAGGCGGTGCTAAACCGCTGGGCCACCAAGGCTGCCCCCAACAGTTTTAAACACAAGGTAGCTCTCCATGTCATCACCTCCACTGTCCATCCATTCCACTCTTCCTTCTACTTCTTTCACACAACTAAACTACTCTTGTCAAGGTCATTAATGATCCCAAATTGCCAAATATAACGAAACATTTCTGTCTTCATCTCACTTTACCTGTATAAAGTATTCCACAATTCCTAATTCTCTCCTTTAAGCACTGTCTTCCCTTGGCTTTTCTGATACACTATACTCTCATCAGTAGCCCTGCGCCCTTTATTTTGGTTTTTGTCAACTCTTGATCACCTTCGCTGGTTATTTTTCTTCTAAGTCACTGGTATCCAACTTTGGGTGGTATCTGAAAATAAATAATCCAGGCTCCAAAGAAAGGTCTCAAAGAAACTTTAAGGAAAACATTCTTCTTTCTTAAGACATCTTTTCCCCTTATTTTTTGTGATTTATCTTTTTCCTAATCTTTCTCCTGACATTCTGGCATACAGTTTCTTCTCCTTCACCTGGACCTCTAAATTTGGAGAATCCTTAAGCCTTGGTTCTGGGCTTATATCCATTCTATTATAGAAAGAATTTTTTTTTTTTTTTTAAAGAACTTTAACAAGAAAATATAGATCAGAATGTATAGAAATTCCTGCCCCCCCCCCACTGTGACTTTAGCCATTATTAAGGTTTTAATAACTATTTATATGATAAAATCCAAATTTTAATTGCAGCCTGAAAAATCGAGATTTGTATATGTATCTGCTTGCTAGAGATGTGTTAAGGAATTTTAAAGTTAACACAGTCTAAATTCTTGACTTTCCCCATATTGGCTGCTTTTAACATTTTCCACACTTTAATAAATGATCCCATCTCAACTCATTTGCTCGGACCACAAACCTGTTTATATAAGCCATCACACCAAGTCCTGTCAATTCTAATCCATCCATTCTATCCACTTGAAACCACTCTACTCTAAGCCACAATATTTCCTACTTAAAAATCTTCAACTGCTTCCTTACTGCTCATCATACTTTTGTGCTTCCTCTTCTTCAATCCATTCTCCAAAGTCTAGGTGATCTTTTAAAAGTGAACACTGGATTATGTTTTTGAACTGTTTTAGGTAATGTAACCATTTTCCTTTGCACCTAGAATAAAAACAAAACTAAAACCCAACTACTTAAAAGGTCTGTATGCACCTGCTTGCCTAAATTTCTGATATCATTTTGGACCATTCACTCTCTTTTGTTCATCAACTGCACTGTCTTTCAGTTCCTCAGCTTGTCTCAGGGCCTTCATATATACTGTCCCCCATGTCAGTGGTATTATTTACATGAGTTCATGGCCTTCCTCCTATTCATAATTCAATTCTCAGAGAAGTCTTCCCTAATTATCCAAAGTACGTGTTTCCTTCCCCTCCCCCTTGTGCTCTTTCTTTTTAGGCACTTATCACAATTTGAATTACTTTTTAATATTTCTCTCTTCAATTAGACAGTGAGCTGCATGAGAACACAGACCATGTCTGGTTTGTTCTCCATAGAGACTAGTATATAATAAAGGATGAATAAATGAATGATTTGGTTAAATGGTCTACCTATATATGGAGATTTTAATTGGCACGAGTTAGCAAAGATTGGTTCAACAGTCATGAATTATACATCTAAAATATCAGCTGGAAGGAGATTACAGTTTCATTGTACATTTCACAAATTATGCTTTAAAAGAACATAGATGAAAAAATACAACCCGATTATTTTCATATAAAAAGAAAATTATAAAACTACATAGTCCTACTTGCCCTCTCCAGTTTTTTGCTAAAACTATGCATTTAGTTCCTTCCTTCCCTCAATCTTTCTTACTGTACCTTTTCCCCTTTAGCTCTAACAAACTTTGAAAAACAATCTGTCTTCTCAAGGCACCCAGTTTTATATTATAATAAAGATGAAAAATCCCAGTTTGGCAAAGACATATATGTGCACAAAGCCTTCAAAGCAAAATGGACAGTTAAAATATGGCTCAAGAGACCTTTATGCATGCCCTAGTGTTTAATCAGTAGCAAAAATGGATTTGGGAAATTAACACTCCTTTATCACCATCTCTTGTTATACTAGATTAGAAATTTTTGAAAATAAATGTTTTTTCCTAACAATACGATAGCTTATACCTACAGATACCACCAACTGCTACAGACTAACATTAGAAGAAAGCCTCAAGTGGATCAGTGGTCAGTTTAAAAATCCATCTTGAAAATATTTCCATGAACACTGAGCAAGTCAATACCAAAATATCCTAATAACTTATAAAAAGACCACATTTAGACCTGCTAAAACGAAAGGATGGGTAATTAAGTAAGGAAAGTCCAGTGATCAAAATTAAGACTTCATACCCATATATGCAAAGCAATTACTAATCTTTTTTTTTTTTTAAGATTTATTTATTCGTGAGAGAGACACAGAGAGAGGCAGAGACACAGGCAGAGGTAGAAGCAGGCTCCCTGCAGGGAGCCTGATGTGGGACTCGATCCCGGATTCTGAGATCATGCCCTGAGCCGAAGACAGAGGCTCAACCACTAGCCAGCCACCCAGGTGTCCCAATTACAAATCTTGAATAATCAGTCAAGATGGATAACCCCAGTAAATTTATGCTTCTATGAAATAAATGATAGGCGATACCTATTCCTAATTACCTCGTGGAAGAAGTGTCTCATCTGAGCCATTTTGGTTTTGAAGCGCTTTAGTTTTTGATGGATCCTTTTATCCTTCTCTAGTTGGGAGATGGTGGCCCATTCACAGTGTAGATAGGAGCTGAAGGGGATGGAAATAGCCAGTCATGGTGTGAGAAAAAGAACTGGTAGGCTAGATTTGGGGATAGCCAGAAGTAGGCAAAATGAGTACAACATACTTAAGCGGGGAGACAGACTCCTAGGTTAGTGTTTCTTAAGCTTGATTTTGGATACAAACACCTGATCTGGGGCAGGAATGAAAGTTCACATTTCTAACAAGCACCCAAATGACACTAATTCTGTTGGTTCACTGACCACATTCTGAGTAGCAAAGTCTTAACATTAGACTAAGGTATAGAGAACATCACAAGGGATTTTATCAGGAACCACCCCTTACCCCACCTTCCTGCTGGGAAATAGAAGAGTCATGCCAATTCCTAAACTTTTCTTTGAATAGACATTTTCCTCAATGAAAACAACAATTTGGGCTAGGAGACTATTAAAAGGGGATACATTCCCACCCGGGATAGACTATACAGGAGAACTTTTTACAACCCTGTGGAATTTAGGGTGAAAAGCTTTTTGCACAGATCACATACTAGTTCTTGTACTTGACAAAGAATTCTTCTGCCTCAGTATACTGTCCAGAAGGAAGCTGAGAAGAAAGAAATTATAGTTATTAATAACCTTATCTGTCAAAGGAAGAACCTTTAATTTTCACTATTCATGGCAGAGCTTCATACCAATGTCCCTAGAATATATCACTGAGGGGTTAAAGAACTAATCTAGTACTCCGAAATAAGAGATCTGATGGCTGTAGAAAATAAGCCTTTATCTATTTTAAACCAATAAGCAAAACAAGAGACAGTAAGACAGTTCCTATTTCTAGCTAACTTCCTCCACCATCTCATGATTACACTGTAGTAATCTATCCTAACATCCAAAGATGTTTATTAAATAGAGTGAATGCAGCATTATGGGCTGACATTAAAGGTTATAGCCTCACCTCCTTCTTCACAATCCGCATAGAAAGCACTTTGTCTACTATGGCTGCATCTTCTTCACTGGGATTCTCCTGTAGCAAAAAATGCAGTCAGTCAACACAGACTGCGAGGAGCAGAACAACCACTCATACTGCTTAAGTTCTCAGCTTACCACAAAGAACTGCATGGAAGGCAGAGTCTCGCCATCTGGTTCCTGCACTGGTTCAGGGAGGATAGGCTCAGTTTTTATTGGACCAGTTACATCCACTTCTTCTTCTTCTTCATCATCTGTGATCTTTATATCCAGATCCTCTGTATATTTTTTTCGCTTAACTTGGCGGTTTGAGCGTCTTTTCTGTAGAGGCAAGAATGGTAAAGAACTGTGTAGAGAGAAAACCTTCAAAACTATTTGCCTATAGTCACATACTTAGATTTTACTCCAAAATCTCTATGAAAAATCAAGCCAGAAAGATAAAGAGCTTATTTATCAAATTATGCAATATCAAGCCATATAATTTACTTTATGTACCAAATACATATTAACTTGCTGAATTGTTTTTATCAAGAACCAGAACCCAGCTGAAAGCAACCCGGGTACTACTGTGAAGAAGCTCTGGTAAAATGAAATAGGACTCAACCTGCAGGGTGCAATGTGCTTTCCATAAGTTCAAGGGTGTAGATGTTTTGTTACTAACTTTGGTTTTTTGTTTTAGTTCTAAAGTTTTCTTTGTTTTAATAAATAGAATCATACTATATGATTACAGTATTGTTCTGCTACTTACTTATTTTTATTAACAATACTTCTTAGGTTTTCCGTATCAAGACATTTTAGATTTACATTATTCTTTCAAGTGGTTGAGTAAACATTTTTTTTAAGGTTTTATTTAATTTAGAGAGAGAGAAAGCACGTGAGTGTGTGTACATGTGTGCACACCAGTGGGAGGAGGGGCAGAAGGAGAAGGAGAAAATGTCAAGCATACTCCACAGTGAGCACAGAGCTGGACTTGGGGCTCAATCTCACAACCCCGAGATCATGACCTGAGCCAAAACCAAGAATCAGAAGCTCAACCAACTGAGCCACCCAGGCATCCCAAGTAAAATATTTTTTAACTAAGTAATTTAAGGACTACTTTGCAGCTCATGATACAAAACTGGGAAGGATAGGGAGATAAAATTGTTTTTCAATCATGATTATATCCCTGTGAAACCCAAACAAATTAAATGAATTACTAGACACAGAACTATTGAAATTAAGCACACTTCCCTGGCATAAAATCAATTGTTAAAAATAGCATTCTTAGGTTGCCTGGGTGGCTCAGTTTGTTGAGGGTCTGCCCTCAGTTCAGATCATGATCCCAGGATCCTGGGAACCAGCCCCTTATCTGGCTCCCTGCTGTACGGGGCATCTGCTTCTACCTCTCCCTCTGCTGCTCCCCCTTCTTGTGCTCTCTCACTCTGTCAAATAAATAAAATCTTAAAAAAAAAACTGTTCATATGTAGACTGAGTCATAAAATATAATGAAAGATTCTATATATGAAAACAAAAAGATCACTTATCTAAAGAATTAAATTTAGTAAGAAATATATAAAATCTATATGAAGAAAACTTTAAAACACTCCAGAAGGACTTAAAGAAGACTTGACTAAATAATAAAATACATTGTTTTGCAATAAGAAGACTTAGTTCTAGGGGCAGCCCGGGTGGCTCAGCGGTTTAGTGCCACCTTCAGCCCAGGGAGTGATCCTGGAGACCTGGGATCGAGTCTCATGTCAGGCTACCTGAACGGGGCCTGCTTCTCTCTCTGCTGGTGTCTCTGCCTCTTTCTTTCTCTCTGTGTCTCTCATGAATAAATAAATAAAAGATTTTTAAAAAAATATCTTTAAAACAACAAAAAAAGAAGACTTAGTTCTAATTATATACCTTACATAAATATGACAAAAGAAAATTAACTTTTTAATTAGATAAGCTAATCCCAAAAACCAAAGAGAGAAATAAACATTTAAGAATAACCAAGAAAGGGATCCCTGGGTGGCTCAGCGGTTTGGCACCTGCCTTTGGCCCAGGGCGTGATCCTGGAGTCTTGGGATCGAGTCCCACATCGGGCTCCCTGCGTGGAGCCTGCTTCTCCCTCTGCCTGTGTCTCTGCCTCTCTTTCTCTCTCTCTGTGTCTATCATAAATAAATAAATAAATCTTTAAAAAATAACAAAAACAAAAACAAGAAAAATAGGAAAATTGTGCTTGGCCTTACTAGGTATTAGGACCCTAAAGATCTACACTAATTAACAAAGATTGGTACTTCTCCAAGAAAAGATAAACAGGTCAATGAAATAATGTCCAAATATA
The DNA here is from genome assembly GCF_053574225.1 of Canis aureus. Lineage (NCBI taxonomy): Eukaryota > Metazoa > Chordata > Mammalia > Carnivora > Canidae > Canis > Canis aureus. The sequence goes on from NC_135623.1 coordinate 25,062,692, forward strand.
GACTAAAATACTTATGTGGATATAGAACATGGTAAAAATAGCACTTCTAACCAGTGAAGAAAAAGTAGATTATTCTATAAATGGGATTGGAAACAAATGGCTAGGCACATAGAGGCTGACAGAAACTAAATTACATAAAAGATTTCAAAAATCTTAAAAAAGATGTAACATTTTTCCGATAGCAAGCATGGAAGTATTTTTTATAATCTAATAGTAGGAAAGGAAATTGACCAATTTTACCTTGCAAAAAATTTGAGAGACTATATCATAAAAAAGTTGAGACAAATAATAAACTGAGGAGGAAAACACCAAATGATCCATTTCCTAAGCATAGGATTATTTTGAATAACTAAGAAAAAGCTTCATAACATGTCAAAAAGATGGGCAAATAACATGAATAGACACTTAACACTTAGGGAAGAAAACTGGCTTTAAATGTAAAAAGACACTCACATTCATAATACAGTAAATAATTACAACTGCAAATGAAAAATAAACTGAAATAACTCCCCCCACACACACCTAACAGACTGGTAAAAATCAGAAAGTCTGATCATATATTGAAAGAGGAACTTATACATTGTTGTTCAGAGTACAAACTGGCATAACCTCCATAAAAGAAAATCTGACGATACCCTTTGGGTCCAGAAATTCCACTTCAAAGATATCCTACAGATAAATTTGCACATGTATACAAATCTTTGTAGCATTCATTACCTGTAGTGGCAGAAGACCAGAGAAAACCTAAATGCCCATTAATGGAGGACTGGTTAAAAACAGTATGGTATATATATATAAATAAATAAATAACAGTATAGTCTAAATATGGAATACTACAGAATTATTTTGAAAAAATGGGGTCGTTGATAACCCCAAATACTGAAGATGTGGAACTGGAACTCTCATTACTGGCGAAAACGTAAAATGACACAATCACTTTGGAAGTTGGCAGATTCTTACAGAGTTATAATGTTTATATGTGCAACTACCCTATAGTCTATCAATCCTATTCCTTAGATTTAGCTAGGAGAAATGAAAATCTGTGCCCATGAAGTACTACTAAGACTGTTCACTGCAGCTGTTCATAATAGGGCCAAATTTGAAACAACCCAAATGTCCATCAATAGGAGAACGGATTTGCAGTTATTTATTTTTTTATTATTATTAGTTTGTTTTTAAGTAATTTCTACATCCAATGTGGAGCTTGATCTCACAATCCCAAGATCCAACAGTTGCATCCTCTACTGACTGAGCCAGCTAGGCACCCCTCTACTTTGTTCTTTTTAACTGCCATGCAGTTTTCTATCCTGTGGATTTTCAGAATTTTGCTATTGCAAATATTGCTGCAATACATTTGCATCATTTCATACTTTTGAGAGTTCCCTATGTGCAGAATCACTAAGTCCAAGGGTATTGATATTTAAAATTTTATTACATATTGAAATACTGACTTGCCAAAAAGATTGCCTCAATGTTCCCATCAACTGGGTGAAAGATCTGGTTCCTTAACTCCACTGTCAACACTGGCATTACCACTTTTTATGGGCTGACTTATGCCCCCTAAAATTATTATTTTTTAAAGATTTTATTTATTTAAGAGTGAGAGAGAGAGAGAGAGAGAGAGAGCACGCACACACTGGGTGGGGGATCCAGGGAGGAGAAGCTGACTCCCCGCTGGGCAGGGAACCTAACCCTGCTTGGTTGCAGGACCTGGGATCATGACCTGAGCTGAAGGCAGACACTTAACCAACTGAGCCACTCAGGTGCCCCAACCCCTCCCCCCCCCAAGTTCTTATGTTGAAACCCTAATCCCTAGTACTTCAGAATGTGACTGTATTTGGAGACAGAGCATTAGAGAGGTGATGGAGTTAAAATGAGGCTGGTAGGGTGAGCCCTATTTCAACTTGAATGGTATCCTTATAAGAGGACATTTGGACACATAGAAAGACACTAGGGATGTTTGCACTGAGAAAACACCAATGTAACGCCATAGTAAGAAAGCAGCCATCTACAAGCCAAGGGCAGAGGTCTGAGGTAACCAAATCTGCTGTCCCCCTGATCTTGGACTTCTAGTTTTCAGAATTGTGAGAAGATAAATTTCTGCTGTTTAAGCCACAGTCTGTGGCATTTTATTATGGCAAGCAACCCTAGCAAACTAATACATCACCTTTTAAAATTTGTATTTCTTGTAATACAAAGATTTGCCTTCAGTTTGTCTTTTGATTATTTAACAATTTAACCCTTTATTTCATTTAACATACACATATAAAACTCTTTCTATACTCACTTACCATGAGCTAAGTACTGTTCTATGTGTTTAATAAATGCTTCCATTTAATCGTCCTAATCACTCTACTTGGTAGGCATTATTATCTGCATTTGAGAGATAAGGAAACTGGGGCACCAAGAGGTTAAATAAACTTGCCTGAAGTGACAACATTAGTAAATAGTAGAGTGGAGAACCAAGGAATTCTTGCTTCAGAGTTTAAGCTCTTAACCATTATGTTATTTGTAGATTTTCTGTTATACGTGCAGAATTTTTGTATAGTCAAATGTATCAATTGTTCCATTTATGAATTCCAAATTTTAATACCCTCTTAGAAAGATCTAACCTACCTGATAATTATTTTAAAAATCCATACATGTTTTATAGGAAGTTCTTGATTTCAAGATTTACATTTGGATCTTCGATTAAACTAATATTTGTGTAAGGAGTGACACAAGAAATCCAGGGGTTTTTTTTCTAAATGGGTAGCCAGCTGTCCTAACTTCTTGAATATTCTTTCCATTGATTTAAAATGGCATTTTAATTCACATACTAAATTCTCATAACTATTTGAATCTATTATTGGTACTAACGTTATTTCTTCTCTAATTCCAAACTCCTAGTAATTATTATTTCATACTATAATGTCTGTTAAATCTAATTTTTGCCTCATTTTCAATTGTATCTTGGCTATTCTCACATGCTAATTTCTCCAGAAAAATCCGAGTATCAGTTTGCCAATGTACTGAACGCGTATCAAGAAAGAGGGAATGCATTTCTAAGTATTAACAGCTAGAGAAGCACTTAAGGTTTGTGAAGTACAAGCCTCCATTTACCAAGGAAAAATTCAGACACAGTAGCTAAGTAAATTGGTCAGGCTCATAGTGCTACTTAGAAGTATCATGGGTCTCCTGAATCTTAATACCAGGTTCTTTGTGTGGTTGGAAACCAGAGCCAAAGGTGACGCCTTAAAGCAACAATCAGAGACAGAGGACTAAACTTCTGGTCCAGCTTCTTTTATTCTCTTCCAATGTTTCTCATCTTCAAAAGGTTGGAAAAAACAATGTGCCTAAGCACTCAGTTCACAGAGTCAGAACCCTGAAGTGTAGAAAAGGTAAAGCAAAAGGACAGATGGACAGTTCTAAGAGAAACCAAAGTACTGACACAGCCATAAAAACAACCATGCAGTATAATTTCATACTTGCTTAGTTTTTGAAACACTGGGATTTCAGAAAATGACGATTGCTATTGTATAGCATTAGTATTGTACAGTAATATGCTTTTTGCCTGAAAAACCCCCCAAATTTAAAAGACACATGACCAGGTCTCATTGCTTTTACCTTTTATCCCTACCTTTCTTTTAGAAAAAGTCTTGAAATGTGCATAACCTTATAGTTTCTTGTATCTATTCCTGGTTTGTCTGTCAGAATTAAACTTGATTTTTCTAATTTCTTTCAGGATCCTTTTACCTGAATGCTGCTTTCTTCATCTTCCCGGGGTGACTGGGCAGGCATGACTTCTACATCTGAATTATCAGATGAGGTATTACGCTTTCTCTTCTTACCCACCACAGGGGTGATGGTACTAAGAAGGAAAAACCAAATTCATTTCAGTGAGGGCCAAATTCAGTTAGGAAAAGAAAAATATAATTAATCTAAACTATCATATCTGAAACTTCCTAACAGAAGTGTTTACTTTTTCAGTCAGTAGGACACACAGCTATGGAATAAGGTGTTTGAAAAATAGAAGATATTCAGGTTTCTAAGCCACTGGCTGACCTTTACACTAGATTTGACAAATCTTTGCTACTACTGTAACTCACAAATACCTGAAGGAAGGTGGCATAAGACAGCAGAATAGATACTGGCCCAAGAAATACAAGACCTCACTTCAGTTCCAGTTCTGTCACTAGATGGACATTAGCTTCCTTATTTATAATATAAACACTGATGGTAATACCTGGCCTGAGAGTTGTTGAGGATTAACTATGGCAATATGAATTTTTTTTTAAAAAGCTGAAAAATCCCTTCCAAATATAAAGCATGATTATAATTCCACCACAAAGCCTAAAGAATCCTAGGGAGTAGAAGCTAAGGAGAAAGGAGTAAAGCTACACAACATGGAAGGGAAAGAAAAGACACCCAATTGTGATAAGCCCTGGTTCTGTCAACACTGTTTAAAGCTGACAATGGTTGCTAAAATCTCTAATTCACAGATGAAATATAAGAACAGGGCAGCTACATCTCCAGCAGCTCTTTTACTGATGTGGGTGGTAGGGGGATAGTGAGAAATCTTTTTCACACTTTAGTGATACAAAATCAGGAAGATGTATAAAAACATTCAGCTTTTCAACATAACCCCCAACACAATAATTGGCTATCTTTCCTGTGCCTTGTTGTTTCTCTTTCAAAATATGCTAATTTGCAAATTTCGGTTTAACAGACCATATAAACATTGGGACAGAGAAAAGAAAGCCCTTATTATCTTCTATGATAGACAGATCACCTTGAACCATGTAGTTGCTAAACACAAGTAGCTCCTAGGGACCTGGGTGGCACAGCTGGGTAAGCTTGACTCTTGGTTTTGGCTCAGGTCATGATCTCAGGGTCTTGAGATCAAGCCCCATTTCAGGCTCTACAATGAGCATGGAGTTTGCTTGAGACTCTCTTACTCTGCCTCTCCCTCTGCTCTCTCTCAATCTCTCTCAAATAAATAAATAAATCTTTAAAAGCATACACACAAGTAGTTCTTCTCAAAACTATTTTTTTTTAAAGATTTTATTCTCTTAAGTAATCTCTACACTCAACATGGGACTGGAACTCACAACCCCGAGATCAAGAGTCATATGCTCTACCAACTGAGCCAGCCAGGCACCCCTCAACACTAATCTAAAAATAAGTACGCTGCCCTCAAATGTCCCAACAAAACAGCAAAGGGTTGTACTCACTTCAGCTTACTTTTGCCTTTAGTTTTGGAGGTACCAGATGTTTTGCTCTTCTTTGGCTTTTCTTCCTTGAGCCTCTCCCCACTGCTCTTCTTCCTGCGTTTCTTCTCACCTTCTTCCTCAGGCCGAACACTAGGCAGTTCATCCTCATTTAGGACTCGAGGTATGTTCTGCTCACCCCGGGCACGGGCCCTAGCAATAGCTTCTGCTACAATCCGATTGGCTTTCTCTTGCTTCTTCTGGTGCTCTAGCCTGCGGTTCTCCTCCATTCCTATCTTGCCCCCCGTGTGAGGAGCAGAGCTTGCTGGTGAAGACAAAGCTGCCACTTCACTGGCACTTAGAACTTTCACTACGGAGAGCCCAGAAGAGGCCCCTTGGGAAGAGCCAGCCTACAGAAATAAAGACGCTAAAATTTCAACATGCTTGTGACTAAATGGCCTAAATAAAACCCAGCTCTAAGGCAGATAGGCTAGAAACTTTCCATCTCTAATTCCTCAAGAATGAGATTCAGATCAAGTCTTACTGAACTTGGACACATTAGCAGAAAAAAAGTGTTTAGTGGGAAAGGGATGAGAAAAGGCAAGAATTGCGCCAAATTAAACTTCAGTATCCTTTAGCCATGCTCCTCATGTCAATACACATCTCCATTATTCTAGAAAATTTTCAAACAATACAGTCAACCTTAAACTCCAGGCCAAAAGTAGGGGAAAAAAAAAAAAAAAAAAACGTTCATCTCCATTATTCTAGAAAATTTTCAAACAATACAGTCAACCTTAAACTCCAGGCCAAAAGTAGGGGAAAAAAAAAAAAAAAAACTATTTAGTTTCTTGGTGGGGGTAGGGGTGGGAAGAGTGATAATCACTTGATCTCTTTAAGACAACTTCTTTATCTTTCAAATGAAAGAATATTGCCAATCATTTTTACTCCACAACAATATTAGGAACAGAATGTAAATGAAACAGCCCAAAAACAAACCAGATAAATCATCAATCATCTCTTATCCTAAAGCTAACAATAACCCTCAAAACTTTTCATATACTTAATACAAAGTTTCCATGGGTAAAAGAAGTAAAAGCCTGTATTTCAGTTCAGAGGCATGACTCCAGTGACCCCACATTCAACAATGAGTGGTTGCTAAGGGTGATAGCAAAGGGCCCAGGGGTCTATCCTCCTTGCTACCTGTAGAAGTCTCACCTGTGGCTGCAGCACCACCTTGAGTGGTACCGAAAGTCTTTGTCCTGGGCTTTGTCCTGGTCCCATTATCTGAGCTTGCTGCACAGAGGAGAGAGTCACTGGTTGGGTTGAGGGTGGTGGTGGCGGCTGCGGTTGCGATGCTGGCGGCTGTGGTACAATCTGGATTTTCTGCTGTGGCTGTTGCACCTGCAGCTGGATAGTTACTACTTTGGCAGGCTGCCCCTGAGCATTCTTGGCTTGAGTCAGGGCTGCCAGCTGGTTGCCCTGTAACACTATCTTGCCTGGTAGACTCCCTAGTACAACATGCCGGTGTCCTTGGGGACCTCCAGACTGTGGCTGCTGGAGGACCAGGGTGATGCGTTTCGATTCACCCTAGAGTGAAGAAAGGAAATTGCAAGAGAGGTACAACATTAAAGAATGGTATACTCTTAAATATTTGTGCCAGTTTTCCTCATCCTAGAACCATAAAAATTGAGGGTCAAAAGACATAGCACAATTTATTTTGTTCATCCTCCTATCTGTCCTGATTGAGTCTTCTCTGGAACACCTCTGCCCAGTGGGTATCAGGCCTATTTTGACAAACTCCTGATGCAAGGCTATCTTCTAAGGTAGTCATTCCATTTCCTGGCAGTCTATTAGAACAAAAGTCTTTATAATCCACCTCCTCATAGCTTCTTTCCACTGGTCCTACTTACTTTTAATACCACCCAAGGCCTTGCAAACTCTTTTGGCCCTTTAATCAGAGGCTAGGACCTCCATTTTCTTACAATAGAAACTAGACTTTTCAGTGGATAGAGGAGGACAGTCTCAGTAATAAGAACAGGAAAACATACACATAGCTTCTGTAAGTCTTGCAAATATAAATAAATAATGACTCTTTGTTCCCATAGCATCCAGTATTTCTCATAAAACTTTGTATCATACAGTATTGTGAATTCGTTTAATGTCTGCCTTCTTGGCAGACCATGAGCTCTGTAAGGACAGGGACTGTGTCTGTCTTGTTCACCACCAGCTAGGCACAGTGTAAACATACAATAAGAGCTCAAAAAATATGTCAACATTAACTGCTTCCACCTAGTAAGTAGTAAGCATGTGGCTGTCAACACTAACTGATTTTTTAAAGCAAAGGTAGAATTTAAACAGGATTCCTAGAGATAGGTCTTGTGCTCTCTTCTCACAGTTGCTGGGCCCTCTACTAAACCAAAATTCACCTCCCCCTTTCACTCAAGTCACCTGGGTAGGTGTAGAGGTCAGTGTAACTGCAGGCTTCAGTGGGGGCCCTGTGGCCCCAGGGTTTCCAGCAGGAGCTGAACCCTTAACTGGCTGTAGGACCAGCTGCTTTACTGGTCGGCTGGGCTGGACAATGCGCTGAACAGTAGCCTGGTTCCCAGGGACCTTGGCGGCCAACACTGTATTACCAGAGACAATGGAAACACCTGGTCGAAGGGGAGTGCCGGTTAGCACTTTGGTAAAAGTAACTTTTCCACCATTGGCTGTGCCAGCCACTAGGGGCTGAGCTGTGCTGGTGATACCTTGGGCCTGAATTTGTGCCACATGGGCACCAGTGACTGAGGAGCTTGGTGGGGCCTTAAGGATAACGATCTTAGGGGCTGACTGAGGTGGTTGCCCTCCAGCACTACTGGAGGAGACAGCTGTGGCAGAGACACCCATGAAAGGATTCCCTTGGCTCAGGATCTCCTGGCTCTTGGAGACCTGCAAAAGTCCTGATGTTGGCGTCGGTGTCTGTAAGACAGGTTGGGCTGGCTGCTCCTGGCTGACGGGCTGAGTGGTATAATCATGCAAAGTTAAAGATTCTGGAGCTGGAGCTGCTGATTCTTTGGGAAGTTCTGTGGGGGCTGTCTCGTCTGGTGGGGGGACCAGGTCACTTGCTGATGAATTCCCCACATCACCACCTCCACCATCCTGGTTCATCTGATCCAAGGAGTCCAGAGAGCTTGGCAGTCCAAGGGCTTCCTCAATGGGGTCTTGTGTGACCTGGTTGAAGCTGTCATCAGTCAGAGAGTCCAGGCCAAATAAATTTGGGTCATCAAACAGATCCATGATGGGGTCTGCCATCTTGGGAAAGCAATGGAGGGTACTTCCCCAAGGTCTAAGGAGGGAAGGGGAGGGGGGGTACTGGCTCTCCCCTCCCCTCCCCTATTAAGAAAAAAATGTACACAATGGAAGAGGACTACTCTTCAGGTAAAGAGGCAAGAAACAAGTGCATGTCAGATTGTCCTGACCTTCATGGAGCAAGATGGCTAGGTCTTCAGAGGAAGATGGTGAAACTCCTGTTGTGAGAAGACAAATGAAAAATAAGCAAAGTTGGTGACCTCAAGGAAAACTTCTCCTTAGGTACTACCCTTAATATCAACTGGCATCAAAATAACAAGAAGACGGAAATGTGAGGTAATCCGAGGACAGAGACAGAGCAGAAAGCACACCCACATTTTTGCTTCAAACTAAAACTATAAAAGAAATAAACCAAACCCCTTTTTGGACTCTTACACCTACACACTCTGAAGTTTCTGTCTGTCAAGATCTCTCAGTCATCCCTGTCCGTTTCTTTTTACCATTATCATTCTTAGGCAGAGATCAGGGAGTTTAACATTCACTCACCTTCTACTTCAGGTTAAGCTCACAGAACTTAACAACATTCCAGTAGCATTTCAATGACTGGAGGTAATGCTTTCTGAACATACTGCAGTCCATACATTTCCCTTGTATTTTAGATGCTTTTACTCACTACTGGCAAAAATAACCACTTTTCACTGCAGTACAATCTCGCTACACTTACTGTGTACCTTCATCCAGGAAGTTTCCTAAATGTTATTCTAGCTAACATATCACTCTATACATACTATTTCTGTGACGTCCCCTCCCCCTTTCTCGTATTTAAGATAAAAAACTTCCTTTGCAAGAAGTTCAAACAACTGTACATTTTAGTTCCACTTATATTCCCAACTTTCTCTGTCACCGCTTCCTATATATACCCTACATTCCAGGCCAGCCAGACCACACGGTGCCCCTAATGTGATTCCTATCTGCATGACTTTGCCTATTATGCTGTAGCTTCAGCCTAGAACACACCCTCCCCCCTCCCAAGCAGCTCTCCCAGCTGAAATGTTTCCCACCCTTTCAAAGGTCTTCCTTCTGTTCCAAAAGGTGAGCCCTGAACCTCTGCCCCTTTAACAGCAAAGCAATTTGTGATGACTGGTCCTATCACCCTCCTTAAGTACTCAGTGTTGTCTCTGCCTTATTTAAAGCACTTAGACCATACTTAATATTTTACTAAAATGACCAGTCTCTTGTCCATATTCTCTGAAGGCCCAAATGGTTCCTTTGTGCAAATCATACAATGCCGCCTGCTCCTTAAGATGCTTGTCTGCCATCTGCTGGAAAATTGTCATACTAAACATATTATTGACGATGATAATAATGAGTATGGGCAATGCACACCCTGCACAACCCTGCACGGTGGGCCAGCTGCTCTTACCCTAAGAGACAAAAAGTTCCTGGATGGTAGGAACCATCTCTTGTTTATCTGTGAATCCCTAAAGAACCAAGAGGATATTACGTACACAGCAGCTACTCAAAAAAATACTTAATGAGTTAATATATTTGCTTGCAGTATATGGGATGAACCATTCAGTCCTCATAAAAACTAAATGCAGGCTCCTGGGTGGCTCAGTTGGTTAAGCGTCTGCCTTTGGCTCGGGTAGTGATCCCAGGGTCCTGGGATTGAGTCCTACATGGGGCTCCCTGCTCAGCGGGAGCCTGCTTCTCCCTCTCTTCCCCACTCATGCTCTCTCTTGCTGTCTCTCTCTCTCTCAAATAAATAAATAAATAAATAAATAAATAAAATCTTAAAAAAAGAAAAAAACCAAATGGCATTCCCCCATTTTAAGATGAGACAGTAGTTTCCCATCTTGAAAAATTATCCTACAGATAACGGAAAGCATGTTTATTAAAATCCACATTTGAGGATTTAAGTTATGAAAATGTTGGAAAAAGAAAAAACTAAAGCAAGGAATTATAAGTACACCACCATACAACTAAACTATATGAAAATATGAATAGTGCCTGTTCTTTGTAGATGATGTCAGCACTTGACAATTCAGGAAAGCCTTGCTTGACAAGACCTTTTCTCTTAACTTTTAGAAGACATCAGAGAAGAAATCTGCCGGTGACAGAGTACATACAGACTTCACTGAAGACTTTTACATACAACCCACCAAGTACTTTTTCCCTTCTTCAACTTATTCCAGTTATCCTTATGAAACAATTAAATGTGGGTAAATAGCCCAGAAACTCAGATATAAAGAGAACAGACTGATCAGTAGTTGGCACAACAAAATTACAAAGTACAGATAGCATCTCTACCAATGTTAAACAAGACCTTCCTTGCTTCAGAAATTGTATACCCTTCACACCTCCCCCAGGATCCATATTGCTTCCCATTTCTGGCTAAACTATCCCACCAGTTCATTCCAGCCTCTCCAATCTAATACTTGCCCCAAAGCTGCTCCAAATGACAATGAGAAAAGTTATATGTACTTCTTGATTTAACAAAAATCTACTCAATAATTTTATGAATTTCTTCAACACTACCATCAGCTTTTTCTAGCTATGCCCTATTTGGCTACCTATTATATCTTTCAGCTATTCACTGCCACATAAGTTATACTAAATATCTAATTAGGTGTCATAGAAAAACCACAATAAGGGCACCTGGGTGGCTCGGTTGGTTAAGTGGCTGTCTTCAGCTCAGGTCATGATCTCAGGGTCCTGGGATAGAGCCCCTGCATCAGGCTCCCTGCTCACTGGAGAGCCTGCTTCTCCCTCTTCCTCTACACTCCCCCCACTGCTGGTGTGCACATTCTCTCTCTCTCTCTCATGTGTGTGTGCTTTCTCAAACAAGTAAATAAAATCTTAAAAATAAAAAAACTACAATAAAAGTTTCCACTAACTAGAAATTTATGCTGATAATAGTTTATAACCTGCTTCTTCTTCTATGGGAGATTTTGTCCTTTCTACTTATTCCTTCCTCCAGAGCAGCCCGGTATCAGAGAGAAATCTCACCTCACATTTTTCATGGGAAAAACAATGTTAACAGTTTCTGAAATATTCACTTACTCCTATACACTCCAGTATTAGTTTTCAAAAGTAAATCAATCATTTAACTCCCTTCCCAATTTTTGGGCCAAATTTCTACTTCCTCGGTTCAGTCTGGATTTGTTTGTTTGTTTATTTCACAGAGAGAGGCAGAGACACAGGCAGAGGGAAAAGCAGGTTCCCTGCGGGGAGCCCTATGCGGGACTCGATCCCAGGACCTCGGGGTCACAACCCAAGCCAAAGGCAGACATTCAACCACTGAGCCACCCCAGTGCCGCTGGGCCTGATAATTTAAAAACATCACCAGTGACTTAATGCCACACCACCAAGTTTCACCACTTCTCAGTCCCCTCGCATCAACTCACCTCTACTGACCTAATTCATCCCGTACATATTCATTAATCCTAGTTGCCTGATTCTTCTCTAACTCCCATGTTTAAGTTGCCCTTGACTCTCAAAAGATGAAACCTTCTCCCATCATACACCTCTTTCTTTACCCCTACTTCTATTCTTACTTTGTGGGTCATCCTGGCTATATCAACAACTGGCCTATTCTACCAACTTCATCTATCCCATGAATTATCTTTCTATGGTTCAAATCCTGGTAGCAACACTAAATAGATGTTGAAGGGATGCCTGGTGGCTCAGTTACGTGTCTGCCTTCCGCTCAGGTCATGGGATAAAGGTCCTCAGGTCCTGGGATAAAGCCCCGTGTCCTGTCTGGCTCCCTGCTCAGAGGGAAATCTGTTTTTCTCTATCCCTCTGTCCCTCCCTCCCACTCTCCCTACCTCAACCCTAACCCCAACCCCATAATGCTCTCTTTCAAGTAAATAAAATGTTAATAAATGAATAAACGTTAAGCTTTCAAATACATGAAGCACCTAGAGATCCCTCAGTAAAACTGCTTAAAGAAGTCATACCATTGAACACCAATAAAAAATAAATTAAAAAAAAAAAAAAAAAAAGAAGTCATACCAGACTTTTCATATTGAGAATGAAAAGCCAGTCATAGTCCACCAGTGCCCCAAAGAGAAACACAAGTATATGCTCAAAAGGAAAGACAGTTTGATGACTGCACTTAATCATTCTCTATAATTTAAAACTAATGACAGAAACCTGGAGGGTTGGGAGCTGCAGAGAGATGAACCATACATGCCAGTTAAGGTTGGAATCCAAGGCCACCAATCCATAATGTCCATGTAACAAACCAGTTAATGCTAAACAAATACTTTATATAACAGCCTTTCATCTCACCTTCTTTTAAAGAGGAAACTACTCCGTATTCTTCTGCGGATTTACCACCTTTGATATACTTCCTTTTTTTAAAAAAAAGCAATCTATAGAATCCCAACTCTGTTTTTATTTTACCAGTCTCCTTTATCTTGCCCATTTCAACAACTTGTATGATCATAAAGGACTTTGTTTTCATGCTACTCTATACTTTTCATTGCAATGTTCCCATACCTTTCAACAGAATAGTGATTCTCAACTGAGAGATGAAAGGTATGTGTAGTTTGAAAGTACATACTCAGTGTCAAAATTCCACATATATCAAATGGAAAAGGAAGACACACCTCATTGTTTAGGTTATTTATATTCAATAAAACTAAACAAAATCTTCCTGCCAGTGAGGATCTGCAAAATACAAGTGGGGGCGGGGAGTGGAGAAGCATGCCTAGATTGGAAGGAAGGGTTATCAACACCTCGTATGATAAGATTTCTTATGGCTTCTCTAAAGGGAGTTTATTATAGTTTATTGTTTATGATGGACAAGAAACACTGCAACAGAGATTAGTCCAGCTGTCCAAAAGATGCAATTATATAAACTGAACTATAGACATCAATTTTCCAGACTTCTCTGTACTGCTCATCCTCTTAAAAGACAATGAACTAATGCCATATTGACAAATACTGACTCATTTGGTAATATGCACTTCTGAAAAGTACTACCCATGCCCACTTAACCTCTAACTGCTCAAAGATTCAGAAAAGAACTATTGTACTTCAAAGTATAAATCTTGTTATTGGAAACTGTATCCTTTCAAGAGGATCAGCTGAGACAGACATAAACACATGTTATTGAAACACAAGATGGGTAGAAGCTGTTTAATCTAAATGAGAAATCCCTTGAAAATAAAATAACAGAAGGCCTAAAATGAAAATCACCAACATAATTTTTAAAAAGAAGAATTTAAACACTGTGCCATGGAGAGACATTCCTAAGACCCAAAGAGTCCCAAATCTTATAAAGAAATGGGAAGCAGCCAAGGTGAATATAATCACAATTTAGGGTCAGCAAAAGATCAGGATGGAAAGACACAGACCTAAGAAATAGAGCTATTAACTAGGAGCTCCTCAAGAGATTTCCTCAAGATCAAGATCCTAGGCCATTTTCTCTATCTTCACCATTCTCACTGCCAAGTGTATGGCCACTGTTTCTGTTTCCCCAGTTACTGAAGGAGAAAGCACTCACGCCTCCATCAGGGGTACGGACATCTGGGGGCAAACATGGCTGGTAAAGTGAGCCTTTCTGAATAAACAGGGAAAGTAAAATAAGCAACTAACAAAGCTGTACGTATGTTTAGGGGGCAGACGGAAAACTACAGAAATTATGTCCTCACATGAAAGACCAGAAGGGGCAAGGTAAGGAAGTGAGGGGTTGACTGAGAGGGAGACGCTACTGGGGGTGGGGGTGGGAGTGTGGGTGGGGGTGGGGACGGGGACCCGGGTCCATTACCTGCTCACACTGCCGGGGTTGGTGCCAGGAAGGCCCATACAGCAGAGGGGCGGCGCTTCAGGCAACTGGCGCCCCCCAAACGGTAATGAGGTACATGCACTTGACGGAGGGAGCAAGTGGGGTGCCCTCCGGGGTAGGGATGGCCAAGACGGGAAGATGCGGGGGGAGGGGGGGTGTGGATGCCCGGGTGGGAGCAGTGTGAGGGCGGAAGCCACAGGCCGGAAGGCCCGACGAAAACCCGAAGGAGAAAAGGAGCAGTGCCTCGCCCCGGCGAGCCAAGAGAGGTGCCTTTACCTGCAGCGGCCGTGGGGGGCCGGTTCGCCCCTCTCGCTGTCTCTCCAGCACCAGTTCCCCCCTCCTCCTGCGCAGCCTAACTTGATGCTCCCTCCCGCCCCACACTCCCATTGGCAGCAATCCGCTGCCACTCAGCACAGGCGCAGGAACGCGGCACAGCGCAGAAGGCGGGACCACGGAAGGCCTCCCCTCCCCCGCCGCCGCGGGCTAGGTTGAGAGCGCACGGAGAGGCCTATCCGGTTTCTAGGGCCCAGGCGAAGCCTGCAGCTTGCTTGGAAAAAAGGGGCCTGGCCAGAGGCACAGCCTCCTGCTGCGGCAAAGTAGTCCTGGGGATTAAATTCCCCACCACCTACACTGTACTCTGCACACCGGAGCGTGTAAACCGGGAGGGACGGTTCCACACTGCCAACTCCGCCTCCAGTGGACCCCTACCTTCTACAGCCCGGTCTATCCCTCTCCTGTAGTAACTATACCGGATCCCACTCCTTATTAAGAGGGGACAAATCCTCCCTCCCTCATGGGAGTGGATCAACTTAGTTGCTGTTACATGGTTTACTCTAAACAGATAAGCACTTTCTGCCACAACCATAATGCTGGTTTGTAGTCTCAATATTCCAACCTCTGGGCAGCAGTATCACTTTCTAGAAAGTAATTCCAGGTGCCCTCTGGCAATTCCCAGACCCCTCCCCTCCAAAACACACATCCACTCCTCACCGGTAAACCTGATCTCTGACCCTCATCACATCACTTCTCTTGAAACTCAGCTTGTCTGACATATTAGCCAGTATCCACCTTGCAGTGCCACTTGAGACCACTCTAATTCCCAATGAAACCAGTCAACCCCCAAATGATGGTACCCAATCTTAAATCCATCAAAGTAAACGACTGCTAAAATCAGCTGCTTACCACTAGTTTCCCCTGAAATGTAACTAGCTTCAACACTGAAACCCTGTTTTCTATACTCTAGGACACAACTGAGGAAGGTCAACTTGGCCTTAGCTTTCCTATTTCTTAAGATTCTAGCTAGCATTATCACTATTGTTAGGAACACCAATACCACTCCTTTAAATTCCCATTCACTCAGACTCAAAAATTCAAAGGCATCTCCAAAACCTCCTCCTGAATCCACCATCCAATCATTTGCCAAATCCCATGGACTATCCCGAGATGTCACAGACAGATCCTGGAGTTGGCAAGGACTTTGACAATTATATCAAGTCAACCCTCTTGTACAGATGAGAAAAAACCGAGGCTTAAAGAGATGAATAATTCAACTATGAAATTAAAAAGAAAGTTAGGATTTGTATTTCTGACTCTGTTATTTCTGCTGCCACCTCTTTATTTATGCAGTTGCTTGTGAAAAAAAACAAACCCCAAAACTGATTCCTTCCCCTACAAATCCATTTGCTACCAGATTAACTTCCTAAAACACAGTGAGGTCAAATCAGTTTCCTCCTTAAAAACTTTCAAAAGTTCCCTGTTACTTAAGATACAAATCTTAAGACTACACCTTGCCTTTCCAGACTTATTTACCATTATCCTTCTACATACACACTTCTATGCTAGCCAAAAAACAAAGAAAAACCACCCCAACTTCCTATTGTCATATATTTTTCTCATAGCCTAGCTAATGCTACTGTCTTCAAATTACACTCCATCCTTACTTCATTTCTTTGCCTCATGAAAATCTTATCTACTAAGATCAACATCAACTGCCTCTTCATTTTGCTGAGCATATAATACACTAACTAATGTGGAAATATTCAAGAACCAAAAGTGAATAAGACATAATCTCTACCATATATATATATATATATATATATATATATGATGAGTTTGGAAAATACGGACTATGAAAATAATAACAATTGTAAACAATTATAATACAAGGTGGTAAGTGTGATGTAATAGGCAGGGGGCTATTACAGGAATACAGATAAAAGGGACTTACTTAGAAGGAAAAGGTTATAAAGGAAGTCACTTTTTAAAAGATGAGAGGAGTTAACTAAGGAAGGTAAAGTGGCCTACAAGAAAGGAGTCTTCAGGCAGCAGGAATAAGAAGAAAGTCAAAGCACAGCAATGGCAAGAAGCATGAGACACGAAGAGGAAACTCTAAGGAACTCTGCTGTTGAGTCTTGCCAAAGTGTAAATCACAAGAAGAAATTAGATAAGATTGGAAGGATAAGTGAAGGGCCAGGTTGTTCAAGGAAGGCCTTGAGTACCATGCTAAAGCATTTTCTGATAGGTGGATTAGGAGCCACTGAAACATAGAATGACATGATTAGAACTGTGTTTTGGTTAGCTAAGTCTGGCTATTGAGTGGAGAATACTTCTGGGAAATGAAGGGTCAGAGGACATAGAAGCAGATAGGAGGCTACTGTGGTAATCCAGAAAAGAGCTATATAGTAGAAATTTGATTGGTTTTTTTTTTTTTTTTTGCTCAGGAACCATAGCCCCTTTCCTATAGTGGGGAAACAGCTTAAGGGAGAAATCTCAATGGAAGGCTGGATCTCACCTCCCACTATAGGAGATGGAGATGTAGGAGATGGGAAATCAAGAGCACGGCCTGGAGGGAGCAGTTCCACCTCCTCTTCCTGGCAAAGACAGAGTACACACATGATCTAAAGTAGTTAAAGTGGACAGTCCTTCAAAGAAATGTGACTTTGCACAGGTAATGCAAACACCCAGAACCAACCAACAATACTCAGCAGTGGCAGACATTAGAGTTCTACTACAGCATCCTAAGTAGACTACTCAGTAGTATGACCTGGGACATGTTCTCTGTCTCTAAACTCTCTTTGTTTCAGATCATTTTCTATACCAGATTGTCTAGCATTTGTATTGATTTTGTGAGCCACAGTATCTTTCCAATAAATCCCCTTTCTGCTTAAGTTAGCCAAAAGATGATTTCTGTTGTTTGTAACCAAGAACCCTAACAAGGTGATTAGTGCCTGAATCATGGCAATGTGGGTCAAAAGGTAATGATAAGGAAGGGACAGGGACACCTGGGTGGCTCAGCGGTTGAGCATCTGCCTTCAGTTCAGGCAGCGATCCCATGGTCCCCAGATCGAGTCCCACATCAGGCTCCCTGCATGGAATCTGCTTCTCCCTCTGCCTATGTCTCTGCCTGCCTCTCTCTGTCTCTCATGAATAAATGGATAAAATCTTAAAAAAAAAAAACAAAAAAAAAAAAAAACAAAGGAAGGGACACAGCAAAGTAACACTTAGGGGATAAAAATGCCTGAAACCCAGAGTTTAGAGAGAAAGATGAGTTCAGCTATGCTGGGTCTGAGTTGCCCAAAGCAAGTTAAGTAGTGATATTTGATAGTTGACTGGATGTATTAATCTAAAAATTGGCTTGATGATACATATAGAATTCTCAGTTTTAACAACAGAGATTACCCTGGGAGTTCACAGAACAGATCAAGTATACAAAAAGCTGCACCAATACTGTTGGGGAGTCAACTGAAAATGTTGGGGTCTGTGAAGGATTGAAGAATCCATGACCATTCCAAAGAGAGTAGCTGCTAGTCAGCTCTAGTTTAGTGTTGCCATATGGAAATGCACATCCAAGGTTGAGCAAGAACTTCAGATTTTTCAAATGCCAGAAATAGAGTTTTATGTAAATCTAGGTTTTAAATGTAGACAACTAATTAAAAAAAATTTTTTTTGAACACTCTGCAGGCTAAACAAAACACTTAGCTGGAAACCCAAGTGTTGAGTTTTCTGATGTAGAGTGAGAAAGTTAAGGAGGAACTCAGGAGAACATCAGGATTTAAGAATCAGGGGTACCTGGCTGATTCAGTTGGGAGAGTGTGCAGCTCTTTGAGGGGTGGATGGAGAGAAAGAATCAAGCAGGCCCCACACCCAGCGCAGGGCCTGAGGTGGGGCTCAATCTCAAGACCCTGAGATCATGACCTGAACGGAAATCAAGAGTCTGATGCTTAACTGAGTGAACCACCCCAGGCACCCCAGAGCAAGCAATTCTTGATCTCGGGGTCATGAGTTCAAGCCCCACATTGGGAGTAGAGATTACTTTGATAAAACAAACAAACAAAAAGGATTGAAGAATCAGAATAAGAGGGGCACCAGGCTGGCTCAGTTGGTAGAGCAAGCAACTCTTGATCTCGGGGTTGTGAGTTCAAGCCCCAAGTTGGGCATGGAGCCTATCTAAAGGCGGGGGTGGGGAGGGTGGGGGGGGGGAAGCAGAGGGTGTAAAATAGATGATGGGGATTAAGAAGTATACTTGCAGCGATAAGCACCAGGTATCGTATAGAAGTGTTGAATCACTATATTGTACACTTGAGACTAATATTACACTGTATGCTAGCTAACTAAAAAACTTTAACAAGTCAAAAAAACCCAAAACCTACCTACATAAGTAGGTAGAGAAGGAAAAGCTAGAGAAGCAAGCAGTGCAATGTCACAGAGGAGAGAACTGCAGGGGGAAAGACTGACTGATTATATTGAAAAGCAAAAGTGTCTAACAGTATAATATATATTATATATATACTAATATATATTATAGTATAATATAATTTAAAATGTCCACTGGATGTAGTAATTGAAAGCTTTCTAATCTCTACTTTTTTTTTTTTTAAGATTTTTATTTATTTATTCATGAGAGACACAGAGAGAGGGACAGAGACACAGGCAGAGGGAGAGGCAGGTTCCCTGCAGGGGGCCGGATGCAGGCAGGACCTAACCCCGGACCCGGGGATCACGCCCTGAGCCAAAGGCTCAACCACTGAGCCACCCAGGCGCCCCTAATCTCTACTTCATCGTCAAGCCCAAAGTAGTTTCTTTTGAGCTTTCATGGCATTTTGTTAAGTACTCTTTTAGGGGAAGTATCTTTTACTTTATATTTTAGTTATACTTGTACATGAAGGTATACTGAACTTTGAAGTCAGAGGGGGTTCAAATTTCTGTCCCACCAAGTAAATTAACCTTTCTGAGTCTAGTGCATTCTTCTCTACAAAGGGGAATCAAGTTACAGGGCCATTAATGAAGATTAATGAAACAACACAGTATTTGGCATATAAACACTATGTCCTAGGAGATACGCAACAAATGTTGCTGGATAGATTGTTGGGAAAACAATTTGGTTTCGCCAGTGTCTCCATCTACCTACAAGATGCTAGTCAGCTTGAGAAGGGATCACCACTCAGATTAATGGCCTCTAAAATAATTTGTTAATTTCAGCAGGCTAATATCTATGTACTTGAGTGTGCACTCAGGCTCTCTTCCTCTATATTAAATCTAAGGCAAACAAGAATAACTACACTTTAGATTCTGAAGTTTGAACATTATGTTCAACTAACTGGGTTCAGTCAGCCTAAACCTACTATATGACTTAGATGTTCTAGGTCCCTAGTATGCAACCTTGAGTGATAAGAGACCCAAAGAAGGGTCACAAAGATTTTAGAAAAACCACTCCCACTCACTTTTTTTGGACTGCTTTCAGGACATCAGGATGACTTTTCTGGTTTTCCTTCTCCATCTCTGGCCACTTCTGCTTTGCTACCCCCTTCTCCTCTACCTACCAGCCTTTAATTGTTGAAGTTCACGAAGGTTTGATCCTAGGCCCTCTTTAATTCACATTCTACACTTTTTTTCAAGAATGTCTAATTTACATACATGGCCTCAACTATTACTATTTCTTTCAACAAATTATCTACATATTTATATCTCACAGCAAGAAGTCAGCCCTGAACTCCAGACCTTTACCTCTATTTGCTTACTCAATGGCTTTTCTTGGTAGTGAGTGTCTCTAGTCTCCGTGGCTGACCCACTTGTCCAACTCTCCCTATAACAGGCTTATTAAAAAAAAAAGAAAAAGAAAAAAGAAGATGTATTTATTTGAGAAGAGAAAGAGAACAAACGTTTTCTTGCAAGTTGGGGGAGGAGCCAAGAGAGAAGAAGAGTGAGAATCTCAAGGGGACTCAGCACTGAGCACAGAGCCTGACTCAGGGCTCAGGCTCAGGGCTTGATCTCATGACCTTGAGACCATGACCTGCAGTGGAATCAAGAGTCTGATGCTTAACTGACTGAGCCACCTGGGCACCCCTCTGTACAACGGACTTATTACCTCATGGAGGCTGATTCCTTGGTAGTCTTTCTGGTCTCCTTCATCACCACCACGCACACAAGGAGGGTAATCATTCTCCAGCATCTCCTATTCAGTCACAGCTGCAGAGACTAGAAAACCTCTTCCTCTCAACCCATATCCATTATCTTAAAATCCTACCTTTACCTTCTAAATATCTCTCAGAAGCATCCACTGCTGAGACGCCTGGGCGGAGGCGGGGGGGGGGCTCTGCAGTTGAGCCTCTGCCTTCGGCTCAGGTGATGATCCCAGGGTTCTAGGACTGAGTCCTGCATTGGGCTCCCTGCAGGGAGCCTGCTTCTCCCTCTGTCTGTGTCTCTCATGAATAAATAAAATATTTTGAAAAAATGCATCCACTTCTGTTTCTACTGCTATTCTGGATCAATTTACCATCTTCACTGTCCTGAAGTATTTCAAGTGCCTTGTAACTGGTTCCCCTCCATTTTGCCTATTTAACTTTCATATCTTGCCACATCATAATTTCAAAGAAAAGCATTCCCTGATGTTGCAGACAAAAAAAAAAAAAAAAAAAAAAAAACCAGCCAAATTTCCTGAGTATACGTTACATGCTAAGCACTCTTCTAAACAATGAAAATGCAGTAACATATTTAGTTCTATTAAGCCTGAAATAATTATTTTTTTTTACAGATAAGGAAACTGAGGCACCTAGAGATTAAGTTATTTGCCAAATATCCCACAGCTAGAGAAAAGTGGTGCCAGATTCAAATGTAAGCAGTGTGGCTTCAGAAGTCACTTTTTTTTTTTTTTTTTTTAAGATTTCACTTATTTATTTGACAGAGAGAGCGTGCACAAGCAGGGGGAACAGCAGGAGGAGAGGGAGAAGCAGACTCCTGTTGAGCAGGGAGCCTAATTTGGGGCTTGATCCCTCGGATTCTGACCTGAGTCGAAGGCAGATGTTTAACCATCTGAGCCACCCAGGCGCCCCCAGAAGTCACACTCTTAATCACCTTACTACACTATTATAAATTCCCCTGTAAAACCCGTAACTTCATTTTTGTAGTAGAGATTAAATAACTGCTTATATACTTAACTGTTTGATGTCCCCCCACCCTTAGAATGTATGTTCCACAAAGGCAAAAACTGTGTATGATTTCACTACAAATTCCCTTTGCTTATCAGGTGGTAATGGGCATTTAATGTACTTTTCTTGGAGGAGCGTATTTTCGACATCCGGCCAAAGGTGTGTGGGAGTGAGGCTGTGGAGAGGTAATGGGGAGGTTTCTGAGCAACAGCAAGGGCTTCTCTCAGACTGCAGAGATAGTAAACGGGCAGAGGCATGTTTCCTACTAGAAACATTCTTAAAAGGCATTATAAAATCATAAGGATTTTCACTTTTTAGAACCTGGGCTATCTGCAATATACATAAAAGACTATTTTCTATAGTGTGACTAATTACTTTTGAAAGTAATGAAATTTTAGTTATCTCTTTTAGGCTTAGAACCACAAAAAAACCTCAGTGGCGGTCAATTTAAAGCTGTGGCAAGAAACAAACAGATGGGGATCCTTGGGTGGCTCAGTGGTTTAGTGTCACCTTCAGCCCAGGGCCTGATCCCAGGGTCCTGGGATCGAGTCCCATGTCAGGCTCCCTGCATGGAGCCTGCTTCTCGCTCTGCCTCTGTCTCTGCCTCTCTCTCTCTCTCTCTCTCTCTCTCTCTCTCATGAATAAATAAATAAAATCTTAAAAAAAAAAAAAAAAAAAACAGATGACCTATACCTATATGACCCAAAAATAGGGCCTGGATTCATTTTCAAGTCAGCCTCATTGTAGACTTTTTTCCAGTAAAACTCTAGAGTTTTGGCCTAAGTATGAAGACATAAAATAAGAGCCTAATCTTTAAGGATCACTGCCCTCAGGCCAAGTTAGCTAGAAAAATTCTTTGCTGGCACATGGTCACCAAGGTAAAAATATTATTTTGGGTTCCAGCTGAGGAATATCTAACTGGATCACTACATGCACCTTGTATGATGCCACTTGTGGGCATCAGGCATAAGTAACAATATATATATACAAATTTCAGTAACAAAGTCCTCATGTCCTCCTTATGCTCCCCTGCCACAACACATTTTAAGTGGGCCAGGTATGCATACATTTGTTCAGCCTAAAAGAAAAACATAAAGACTTAATTATTTACGAGGTATTGTTTCATTGCAACATTTATGTTAAAAAAAAAAAAGTGTATGGGGCAGCCCGGGTGGCTTGGCGCTTTAGCGCTGCCTTCAGCCTTCAGCCCAGGATCTTGGGAGTCTCGGGATCGAGTCCCATATGAGACTCCCTGCATGGAGCCTGCTTCTCCCTTTGCCTGTGTCTCTGCCTTTCTCTCTCTCCGTGTCTCCCATGAATAAATAAATAAAATCTTAAAAAAAAAAAAAAAGGTTTCTCTCAAAGCAAAATCACTCCTTAGAGACTTGGCTGTACTGGGTCTACTAAGCAGAATGGTGGGATACTGAAATAGATGTAAAAGTTTCACAATTAGAATAGCAGGACTGCTGGGCAAGATGAAAAGACTCTGAGAAAGCAGTACAGCCCTTTAACCTTAAAACCATGGAACAGACTTCAACCAGCCCTGGTGTCTAAGGCAACATCCAGGTAATTCAATTAATCATTTTTTTTTTTGGGTTTGTAGGAATGAAGCCAGTGTCTATCTCATAGTACTCCATTTACTTCACGATGCCTGCTGTGGGAACATATAGGTCTCCAACTGACTAGCCTGCCCCTTGAGAGTTCACACGTCCAGATCCAACTGCCCAGACTTTTGACAACCATGAATTCCAGATCTGTAGATAGAAGTGACCATTACCTATACACATTTAGAGCCTCATGAAGAAGGTACCCTCCCTTCCACAGGAGGCATACCTGAAAAACAGGCAAAAGCATTACATTTTATAGGAGAACTGATGTGTAAATAAACAAAGAGCTGACTAATGTTCTCCACTCCCCAGACAAGGCGGAAAAAAAAAAAAAAAAAAAGAATAACTACTGACTGGAAGCAATGAAGAAAAAAACACTGAGTGAAAGGTCCACACTCATGAAACATGGTAGCCCTTGTTTAAAAATCCAAAAAAATCTTCTCTTTCAGTTTACTTAGGTCGATATTTGCTGTGTATCTGATTTCTGTAATAGAAAATGAAAACTGTATTCTATTAAGAAATTGTTATGATATGGGCTCTAAATAGGCAGCTAAATTACTGAAATCACTGGTTTCTTCTAGAACCAACCAAAATGAAATTCCCATGTTACTAATGGGACAATGTACCTCTGAATATGTCCCAAAGGAATAGTTCCTAAGGACATAGTGTATTCCCAAAGTAGGTAGGCAGTGGAAAAAAAATGAAAACAGGATATTCCAAAGGTTTCTATAATGACCATGAGAGACAATCTGAGAAACCTATAAAATTTTACAGCTCCTGAATGTCCTTCCTCTTGGATGAAATTAAGAATTCAGTTAATACATATCCTTTCTCAGAAAGATACTGACATAATTTTAGGAGAATTACAGACTCTCAAAACAAAAAGGTGTTATTACAGAATTACAAATTACTAGATAATATTGGGACATTACCAAAAGGATTATAACTATTACATTTAAGTTGCTGACATACAGGAGAGAAAAAAAACACAGTCCTATTATCACCTAGTAATTTCAGTAGTATGTCATTTAATTACTTTTTAACAATGAAATAAACACTAAGATACCAAATGAAATGAAGGCATACACAATAAATTTCTCTGGAAATGTACGGAGGGGATAATTCAGGGATGTCTCATTCTTTGTTTGTTTTTTTTAATTAATTAATTTCAGAGAGAGAGTGCACCTAAGCCAGTGGGGAAAGGGGTAGAAGGAGAGAATCCTCAAGCAAACTCCCTGCTGAGCACAGAGTCTGACTCTGGGCTCAATCTCACTACCCACGATCATGACCTGTGCTGAAACCAAGGTGCCCCAGGGATGTTCTATTCTTTCAATGATAAAGCCGATCTTTTCCTAATAATTATGCATAAGCATAAGTAATCTTTAAAATTTGGGGTTGTTTTTGGGACACCTGGGTGGCTCAGCAGTTGAGCGTCTGTCTTTGGCCTAGGGCATGATCCTGGGGTCCTGGAGTCTCCACACTGGGCTCCCTATAGGGAGCCTGCTTCTCCCTCTGCCTGTGTCTCTGCCTCTCTCTCTCTCTGTCTCTCATGAATAAATAAAATCTTTAAAAAAAAAAAAAAGATTATGAGTGAGTCTGATGTTCTGGAAACTCCTATCAAACAAACTAATGAGAATATACTTAGTCTGAATTTGTAGGGGTTAGATCGTCTAGATTCTCTACACCACTCTACTGCTTGGAATGTATTCCAATATATCCGTCCCTGCTGAAGACCAACATAAAGTAATTATCTATGCCAGTCTTTCTGTTTATGCCTGCTGGACTTTTTTTTATTATTATTATATCGTAATGACATACATTGGTGAGTAGAAATGAATTGCTTTATTTTTAAAAGTCTCCCGCTGCATTCTGAAGAATTAAGATATTTTAAAATTAGTCGAGGGACACCTGGGTGGCTCAGTGGTTGAGCGTTTGCCTTGGGCTCAGGGTGTGATCCTGGGGTCCGGGATCAAGTCCCGCATCGGGTTCCCTGCATAGAGCCTGCTTCTCCCTCTGCCTATGTGTCTGCCTCTCTCTCTCTCTGTCTCTCATGAATAAATAAATCTTTAAAAATAAATAAATAAATAAAATAAAATAAAATAAAATTAGTCGAAAAGAAACTGAATAAAAGGTACTGAATTATCAGTCTAAAAAAAAATTTTAAAGTTGACCATTTTGCTTCATGTGACAAACAACCGAGAGTCTAGTGAAGGATAGAAAGCAATGGATAATAAAAAGGGCAAGAGAAATGTTACCTACAGAACAGCTTCATGAGAAATCTCAGAGACTAACACACTTTGTAGTTTAAATTGAAAACATCCAGTAACTACAAAGAGACAGACTTATTTTGCCACACGAATACAATGAAAATCTTAAAGGCTATGTGAAATAGAGTGAGAAAACACACACAAAAAAGCTTAATTACAACTTGATTGTACAGTTGTACACACAAAACAAAACAGAACTTAAGGTAGGGAAAGGTCATCCAGGATAAAATTTAGAACGTAATAAATGATGAAATAAACCTTCAGGCAAAAGTAAATGGTTGATGCACCAGCTTTGTTACATAAAAATACAATTGTCACTTGAGTACCAGATACCAAAAGAACATATCATTAAAATTAGGGTCTCTTTGCATCTCTTAAAAAGCCTCAACAGGGGATCCCTGGGTAGCGCAGCAGTTTAGCGCCTGCCTTTGGCCCAGGGCGCGATCCTGGAGACCCGGGATCGAATCCCATGTCGGGCTCCTGGTGCATGGAGCCTGCTTCTCCCTCTGCCTATGTCTCTGCCTCTCTCTCTCTCTCTGTGACTATCATGAATAAAAAAATAAAATCTTAAAAAAAAAAAAAAAAAAAGCCTCAACAGGGGATCCCTGGGTGGCGCAGTGGTTTAGCACCTGCCTTTGGCCCGGGGCGTGATCCTGGAGACCCGGGATCAAATCCCACGTCGGGCTCCCGGTGCATGGAGCCTGCTTCTCCCTCTGCCTGTGTCTCTGCCTCTCTCTCTCTGTGACTATCATAAATAAATAAAAAATTAAAAAAAAAAAAAAAAAAAGCCTCAACAGGGATGCCTGGGTGGCTCAGCAGGTTGAGCATCTGCCTTTGGCTCAGGGGGTGATCCTGGACTCCCCAGATCAAGTCCCACTTTGGGCTCCCTGCACGGAGGCTGCTTCTCCCTCTGCCTGTATCTCTGCCTCATTCTCTGTGTCTCTCATGAGTAAATAAATAAAATCTTAAAAAAAAAGAAAAGAAAAAAAGAAGAAGCTTCAATTAGAAGCAAAAAAAAGCCCCAATAGTAGTGAATTAAAAACAAAAAGGGCACAAAATTGTAACAGGAGGATGAAAGGAAGACCACCAACTTTGTGAGGAAAAAGAATAAAAAATTAATTGAAAAAAATATATATAAAGTTAAGCCAAGAAAAATGAGAAATGATGCTATATTATTGAATCGACTGCTAATGGTAAAACAGTAAATACTAGGTCCGTCACAGTCGTGCAAGGCAGGTCATGCAAAGACCTGCAGATCCGGGACTTGCCCAAATGCAGGTTCAGAAGTGGAGTGACCCTTAGGGTTAAGGATGCGGGGCCAGAAAATATCTGAGTTGTTTATCCTCCAGGTATCAGGTCAATGCAGGCTCAGAAGACAGCTGGACTCTTGCAGGGCGGTGGACAAACAGTATCTTGGAAGCATTAACGATCATCTCTGTGTTCTACAAACGTTACGGTCCTTCCACAGATGATAATATCAAATCTCATTCTTTCAGTAAACAAGTGTAGTTCTCCGCACCCACACAGTAATCTTAAGTGGTAGTTTAGCTTAAAACAAAACAAAACAAAACAAAAAAAACTCCCCCTCGTCAAAAGAGATGGGTACAACAGTCTCTTTTAAAGACTGACTCGCCTCACCATCCTACCTTGACTACGGGGCAACTATCCTACCTGTCAGACCCCTCATATTAAGTGTCAAAGCTCTTTCCTCTTCTAACCAAACCCCTGCAATGGTGGTGACCGAGATTTCCCCACCCAGTCATCTGCTGGCGCTGCAGAGGCTATCCCAGAAAATACATCTACGTTTCCTGGCGATTCACAGCAACTCAAATTGCATTCCATTTCTAGCCTTTTCTATCCACGTCTAAATAAGTGGATTCTGTCAATTTGGGAACGGACAAAATCAAAAGGCCAGATGCACAGGTCGGACCACACCTGCGGGAGGTGTGAGTTGTGCAAGTACCCACATGCTATTCCATCGAATCCCTGCTCCGGTGTTACACCTTCCCCGGGGCCTGATGCACCGCACACGCCTACCCTCTCTTTGGCCCGCGGCCTTCCTCATGCCTTGCCCCTCTTGGTCTCCTTATACAGAATAATGTTTTCTTTAGGAACCCGTTTTAAAGGAGGTGGGATGAGTCCAAAACACCACGATTTTCTTGGAAGCCTGTTTGGTGAGCCCTACCAACGAAATTCCCGGGCAGAAGACGGTAGCTCATTAACTGACAGAGCCCTCCGGCGTCTCGAGGGTCCCGAACCGGACAGGCCAGGGAATCCCTACCTGAGCTGACAGGCCCGGAGCAACAGAGGAGAGCGATCGTGTGTGGATGCCGGTTGTGAGGGGAGGATGCAGGAGAGCCTGGCCGCGCTGGGGTCTGGAGCCCTGCGCCAGGACGCCTCATGGAGCTCCAGGTCTCCGACTCCTAGCTCCCTACGCTCAGTCGCTGGGAGAAACGGCCGACCCGCTGGACATGCATGCACCTGCCTTGCACTCCTCGGAAGACCTTCCTCCCTTCGCGACCGCTGCTTAAAGGCAAGAGCTGCTGCTGCTGCTGCTGCTGCTGCTGCTGCTGCTGAGGCTGCAATGGCTGGAAAATTCTCTGTGACACTAGACACAGGTAAACGAAGGGCCGGCATCCGCTCCGAGGCAGGGGGAGGGGTCTCCGGCCCGGGAAGAGTTTACATAACGCCAGGCCGGGCCCCGCGGGCTCTGCGGACCTGTCAACGGAGACGCGAGGCCTGAGCGGCCCTGTCGCCGCCGCCTCTCCACACGCACCCCCGCGGTGCTCGCACCCGGTAACCGGCAACGAAGGCGCCGGCCCGCCCCGAGCTTTCCGACCCACCTCCATCGTCGGAACAAAACCAACAAACAAGAGAGAGAGAGAGAAAAAAAAAAAAAAGAAAAAGAAAGAAACGAAAAAAAAAAAAAAAAAGCCACCACAACCACCCTGACCTCCCACTTCTGGGTCCAAAGCGCGGTGACCCGGGAGCCGGGGGGTCTCGTCGCCGCCGCCAGCGCGCACCACGCCCGGGACGCGCTGACAGGCCCCGGCGCCCCCCGGCCCCTCACAAAGAGAAGGGGGCGGCCCGGAGCAGCCCCCTGCGCCTGACCCCTCACGCCCCGGCGGCGCGGGGAGCGGGGAGCGCGGCGCGGGCGGGCCGGGGGCTCCCAGGGGCCCGCCCCGGGCGCCGCGGCCGCGCAGGGGCCCCCGGCGCAGCGCTGACGAGCCGGCGCGAGCAGGAGCCCTACCTGAGCCAGTCCTGCAGCGTCCCTGCCAGCCAGCGCTTCCCCTCACCGCGTCGGAGAACAAGGCGCCTTCCGGCGGAGCATGGCCAGCCCTCGCCTCAACCTAGCTTGCTGGCAGTCCGTACGCCGCAGGCCCCGCCCACCTCCGGGCCGCCTGCCAATGGCAGGGCCGGCCCCGCCCCCCAGCAAGGTAGTGTGAGCGCCATCCCGGAAGTCCCCGGAGGCGGGGAGGTCCTGCAGGGCCTAGAGGGGTACGTAGGCAACCACGGATGTGCCTGAGTGGAAATAAGATCTGGCGGCCGCGGGCCCTGCTGCTCGGCTCGCGGACGTGCGGGCCCCCGCCAGCTGCGCCCCCGCCCGCCACCGCTGGGGGCGCTGCGGGCCGCGCGGCCTGGCCCCGAGCGGGGGCGGCCATCTTGGGTCGGGCCGCGGGGACGCGGAAGCCGGGGCGGGCCGAGCCGACGTGCTTTGTGCGGTCCGGCCGGGCGGTCGGGAGCGGGGCCCGGTGCGGTCGGCGGCGGCCCCCCCACCGTGGGAGGGAGGAGACCCACGCGTCACGGCAGCACTAAAAACAGTATTTATTTATTTATTTATTTTGGAATGCGAACGGGTTCCCGCGCAGCCACAGGGTGACCCTCCGTGCCCCCGCCGCCCCGGGGCCCGCTGGGGGCACTTCCGGCCCGCGGAGCCCCAGGTCACGTGGGGGATGGCGCGGGCGGGGCCGCGGTCGAGGCAGCGCGCCCCGCGGCCCGGGAGCCCCGGCCACCAGCTTGGGTGGAGGGAGCACCGACCGTGTCTAGTTTGCGTCTTCGGCCCGAACGAGGCCCGCCGCAGGAAGCCGCGGTGGGCGTTAGGGGAGGGGACGGCCTGCCCAGGAGGCCTCCGCCCGCGGAGACCTGTAAGTACCGGGCTGCGCGGCTCGCCCCGAGCGGGACCCCAGCGGCCCCACCTCCTCCTTTTCCAAGTTTTCCCAAGGTGGGGCCTGAACTCAGGACCCCGAGATCAACAGTCCGTTTCCCGGGACCCCGGGGTCCCGAGATCGAGTCCCGCGTCGGGCCCCCTGCGTGGAGCCTGCTTCTCCTTCCGCTTTTGTCTCTGCCTTTCTCTGTGTGTCTCTCATGAACAAATAAATAAATAAAATATATTCTTAAAAAAAGAGTACCTTTCTCTATCACCTGAGCCGGACGTGTGCCCCGGTGCTGGCCTTTGACAGCCAAGCATGCCCTCATCAGACCTCCCCTTCTTCACACGGGCTGGGGAATCTACTTCCTATCATGTTTCATGACCATGACCGTGTCTCTGATCACCAGCAACGATCAATAGAGGTCATGAATTTGCCCAAGTAACTTTCCTCATGCTTCCCTTACATGGATGAAATACCCAAGTATAGAAGGTTAGGAGTGTTCTGGGGTTCTTTTAAGTTTAATTTTTTTTTTTTTTTTTTAAGTAATCTCGGCACCCAACATGGAGTTTGAACTCACAACCCTGAGATCGAGTCCCACCCTCTTCTGAGTCAGCCAGGTACCCCTCACTTCCTGAAATTTTAAACTAATGACAGAAACCTTGGAGGTTGGGAGATTATGTACAGAAACTAGGCAGTTACAGTTTTGCTCCTGGCACGAGGGGACAGGCTAACCCCAAATTCAACAGCCTCAGATCCTTTTTGGAATGAGGTAGGATTTTTTTTTTTTAAAGTATAGTCAAAGCACTACCCTAAATGTCCTCCAACTTTATGTGGTGTAATGTTAACTATTATTACTAATACAAGGAGGTAAATCTAGTATAAAATGAATGTATCTGCATTTGTTGTGATGAACACGAGGTGACGTACATAAGTACTGAATCTATTACTATATGTTAACTGGAATTTAAATAAAAACTTAAAAAAAAAAGTGTATATCAAGGACGCTTCTTCCAATACCTTTAATTTCCTAGAAGGAGAACATCTATATATGTTTGGGATAAAATCAGAAAGAACACATGAAATATGAGCAGCTTGGATACATGCATATATTTAATAGTGAAACAATTCATCAATAACAAAAAAAATTAGAAAAATTCATGAGACCTCAATGCTGTGGAAGAGAACAGGACATCAAGGCAAAAGATACAAAAAACTGACCCAGAAGGCTGCCTGATGAGTTAAGCAAAGGCAAATTTGCTTAGGATAGTATTATATGCCATTGAAAAGAAAAATGGTTGGAAAGGTACCCACTTATTTGCGTGGAAGCTGACAGCCTTACTGTATGCTGCACGGAATGGAGGCGAAGAGCCAGGGAAGGGAGAGGGGTGACAGAGGAAAAGCAATACAGAATCCAGGGTAAGCAGATGGAAGAGACAAAGAGTTACAAAGAGATGACTCTAAGGCCTTTTGTTTGCAGTCTACAATAAACCTGTTACAAGTCTTTATGTCAGTCAAGTCCAATGATCACATAACGAGTAGCACTAGGCAAGTAGCACTAGGCGCAGTGAAGAACAATGGAGTGGTTTACAAAAGTAAAGGGATAACATGGTTCCTGCTCTCAAGGAGCTTACAACCTATATGGGAAACAGATTCCACATACAAAACAAATTTACAAAGTAACATAAATATAAATAAATACACATCTGAATAAACAACATATGAAAGCCTAAGGGGTACTGGGTCAATACTTATCTAGAAGTCTGTAGGTCAAAGAAGGCTTTCTGAAGGAAAAACTTGGGGACTGAGTATAATGTTAGCAGAGAGTAGGGCATGTGCAAAAGCATAGAAGTGTAAGTAAATATGTCCAGAAAGCAGATTAGCTTGATTAAAGTAGAAAGTCTAAATAGGTGTTGTTGAGAAGTATGGTGAAACAGTAGGGGGTTAATTTGGTGAAAGACACTGCAGTGTTCGGTCTGGTCCCTAAAGCAAACAGGGAAAGAGGTTTTCTTTAAGTAATGATGGTAAGTGGCACATGTCCAGGAGTAACTCCACTGCTCTCAAAAGTTTTAGTTACTCGGAGACAGAGAAACTAGCAATGAAATGGTAGAGAAGTATTCAGCATCCTTGAACAGTTTTAGAGAAGAAACTGCCTTCTGCAAGAACACTTGCAAAGTGGCAAGTGAAAACAATCCATGAAACTCCTAGATTCAGGATCCACCATCCCAAAGGCCAGCCAGATCCCAGTAAAATCAAGTGCTCAAGTAGAATGTCCTAGGCCCTCATTACCAATTCTTAGTGGGGAGCGAATTGTATATACTTATAAAAGAATTTATTTTTGAGCTACCATGACAATCAAGTTTGATCCTAACATTCTAGAAATTAAAATAGGAGGATGAGAAGAGCCCTAATCTATAGGGAATGCTCACGTCCCTGAAGGAGGACAGGTCAGTAGGGCCCAAATTCTTCCCTGGTCTTTATGTGGAAAGGCAAAACATCACACCGTGAAAAGAGGCTTTTCTCAGCCAAAGCAAGTTAAGACCTCTTTCTTTAAGCCTATTGATCTGACGTTGTTCCAGGAAGGAAAAAAAGAGTCCAGGCCAGATACTCAGCAGCAGCCAGAGTTGGACCCTATTTCATTAGAGCTCCGCTGGGAGGCACTGGGTCCTACTGATGCTGAAATACACTGCTGAGGACCAATCTTGATGCCATTCGCCTGTAAGAGAAAAGAGGCAAGAGTTCCACCTCAGTGCTAAAGTAAATGGGAGAAAAGAGAGGGATAAAAAAAGAAATCATGAGTTACATCTTCTAGAAGCAGATACGGCTTTGGCAGTTAACCATGTGCCCTAGGCAAACTGCTGTGGGACAGTAGTCTTCAACCATAAAGATGAGATGACAAGCTCAGACATAAGTGTTATAGATGAGATCCTGACCTGGGCCGAAACCAAGAGTCAGACACTTGACCAACTGCGCCACCCAGCTGCCCCTCTATGGCTCAATTTTAAGGTGACTATTGTATTTAGGTTTCATGGCTATGTGTACAATCAGGATGAGATTAGATAAGAGCAGGAGAAGGTGAAAGACTAGATGTTAGCACAGAATTCTTTTTTGTTTTGTCCCAGAATTTGCTTTATAGAAATGGCCCTGTTGAGCAATTAGGAATTACCTCACCCCTAAACACTGGGATAGTAAAAACTCTTCCCAAAGATAATCTCCTATACTGTGTAAACATCTTAGATCACCAACTAATGACCTCTTTAAGCATTCTGGGCCTCGGACTTGAGAAAAAAACAGAAAATGATGACAGATTTATAAAACATCAAGTATGGATTAGCATAGCTTCAAAAAGCACAGTGTTAGAAAGGAAATGCTCACATTCTAGGGGGTTTCTTGTCCTATTTAACACAAAGCAGCAAAGTTACTTGTCAGCCTCCCCCCACCCTTTCTCACCTCATTGTGGACATCAAATAAACCCTGCTGGATCTTCCTATATATTTCTTTGGCTGTGTTAATGAAGGCCTAAAGGAGACAGAAATCATATTATTAGGCTCAAGTTTAGATAAAGAAATTAGAAAACGGGAATACAAATATTATTCCTACTTGGATTTCTAAGGTAAATTAGGAACCATTAAGAGACCAGAGTAAAAATACAAAAGATCCCCCAAAGTCTCTATTTCAAAAAGAAAAGGACTATATGGTATTTTGATACTAACCCAAGATGATCCTTGACTGGCCCCTTCTCCAAATAAAACAAACATGCTCTGTTCTCAATTAATTACTAAAGATACAGTCAACAGCAGGCTTCAGAATGACTACCTGTAGAACCCATGAGACCCTCCAACTGAAATATAAAGTAACAATAGTGTCTAATCCATAATACTTGCCAATTAATGTTACACAAGGCAAAAGTAAAACCCTACTGTAGGAACAAAGACAAAAAAAAAAAAAAAAAAAAAAGGGACAACTCCCTTAAAGGGAGACATACGGACATACAATGTAACCACAGACACCCTTTCCTTACCAACAGTCTTATAGAAGAGAATCCTGAATAAAAGAATAAAGATATGTTGTCATCTCTCAAAAGCTTTCCCTACTTTTTCGCAAGTAGTACCTCTTCAACATTGCAGGCTGTTTTGGCTGAAGTTTCCATGAAGATAAGTCCATGCTCCCGGGCAAAGGCCTCTCCTTCTTCTCTCTTCACATCCCTACGGGATTCTAAGTCACTGCAAGAGATGATTGGGGAGAAAACTAAAAAAAGATCCAAGTGAAAGAAGAAACTCATATTCTAAAAGAATCCCAGGGCTGTTTCAACCACCAGTTAATACATAAAGCATGTAGATCCCACATGACATTCTCTCATATAGGATTACTAATTTCTGTAGCTTCTTGGAAAATGATTCTTCAAATTCACGACAGGTGTTGCATGGCTGAGGACAATAACTTACTCTTACAGAGAAAAAGGTTATTTGACAAAGAGAGGAAAGACAGGCGGAGTGGCAGGTAAAGGGGGAGGGAGAACCAGACTCCCTACTGAGCAAGGAGCCCAATGTGGGGCCTGAATCCCAGAAACCTGGGATCATGACCTGAGCCAAAGGCAGACGCTTAACTGACTGAACCACCAAAGTGCCCTGAGAGAAAGGTTTATAAAAGGTTAGGCAAGCCCCATAGTTAGTCAAGGCTTATTGTGTTCCATGCTTCTTTTTGGAATGAGATCTAGGGAGAACCAAGGAAAGAAAATGAAAGAGAAATTCCAGTTGTTAGAAAGTAGAAAAGTCCTAGATGGCCCAAGTCGTAATGAGAAGTGTCTTCCTCTTTTACTGGCATCAACCCATAAGAATAGAGGGTGGGGGCAGCCCCAGTGATGCAGTGGTTTGGCACCGCCTGCAGCCCGGGGTGTGATCCTGGGGACCCAGGATCGAGTCCCACATCGGGCTCCCTGCATGGAGCCTGCTTCTCACTTTGCCTGTATCTCTGCCACTCTCTCTCTCTCTCTCTGTGTCTCTATGAATAAATAAATAAAATCTAAAAAAAAAAAAAAAAAAGGAAGAATAGAGGGTGCCAGGAATAAGGAGAACACAGTTGCCTTAACTCTCACTAGTCTTACTATTAACATATATAATTGCAGCTTGCCACCAGGGAAATAAAAGACTCAGAGAAAAATAAGATATATAATGTTAGGTGATATGAGGCGGGGAAAGGAGCCACAGACTGAGAAAAGAGAATCCGGTGGCATGGAAAGGCTTCACAACAAGACAGGATAAAAGGCTGTGGACAACGGTAAGGATGGACTGTCTGATTTTCATTTTTCTAACTGGAAATTTGCATTTCAGAGGTTTCCAGTTTCCCAACATGAAATCAAGGAGCAAGCCCACTGCAACAAATCTATAAAATGTGCATTTATCACTCACCAGCTGTGTGAAGACCAGGGAAGAGCTATCCATCTAAATGTCTACCTCTAGCCCAGCCTCTCCTCTAAGCTCCAGACCTCCTGTCCGTTTGTCTGTTCTTTACTCCCAATCTGATGCATAAAAGGTATTTCGAACATACATCAAAACAGAACTTGATCTTTCTGCCCAAACTGCTTCTGACCCAGGCTTCTACATCTCCATAAAGGACAACAAACTAAATCCAAGACACTATTATTTTCACAGCTTTCCCTTCCCTTCCCCCTTCCCTTTCCCCTTTCCTTTCCTTTCCCCTTTCCTTTTCTATCCTTTCCCCTTTCCTTTCCTCCTTTCCTTTCCTTTCCCCTTTCCTTTCCCTTCCCTTCTCTTTCTCTTTCTCTCTTTCTCTTTCTCTTTTCTTTCTTTTCTTTCTTTCTGTCTCTCTCTCTCTTTCTTTCTTTTCAGCTTTTCTTTCTTTACTCCAAATACCTGATCCACCCCAAGGTACTTCCAAAATGCACCTTACCACCATCATTTTCCCCTCTCTCTGGTATCATCACCCAAGCCCACGCCACCATTCTCATTTAGACTACTGAAACAGACATCCCACTTCAACCCCTGCCCCCCTCCAGAGTGATCTTTTAAAATTGAATCAAGCCACATCTCTGCTTAAAACTCTTAAAAGCTGGGACGCCTGGATGGCTCAGTGGTTGAGTGTCCACCTTTGGCTCAGGTCATGATCTTTGTGTTTTAGGATCGAGTCCTGTGTTGGGCCCCTGGTAAGGAGCCTCTGCCTGTGTCTCTCTCTGTGTGTCTCTCATGAACAAATAAATAAAATCTTAAAAACAAACAAAAACAAAACTCTTAAAAGCTTCCTACTGTGTTTAGAGTAAAATCCACACTTCTTCCTAAGGCCTGAAAGTGCTAAGAGATCTAGACCCTGCCTACCTTCCCAACCTCATTCCTCCTTGATTTAGCCCAACCATACTGATTTCTTTCAATACTATGACCTTGCCAAGGTTCTTCCCAGTTCAAAGCTTTCAGTTTGTTCCCCTTATCTGATACTTTTCTGAACTCTTTTTTTTCTTTTTAAGATTTTATTTACTTATTCATGAGAGACATGGAGAGAGAGGCAGAGATACAGACAGATGGAGAAGCAGGCTCCATGCAGGGAGCCCCAGGTGGGACTGGATTCCTGGACCCCTGGGTCACACCCTAGGCCAAAGGCAGACGCTCAACTGCTGAGCCACCCAGGCGTCCCACTTTTCTTAACTCTTACTTAAATCCTTCAGATTCCAGTTTAACCATCACCCTTAATTAAAAATAAGTATCTTGTTATGCTCTTGTATAGCACCCTTTTTTCCTTCATTGCATTTATCGCAATTTGTAATTAGATACAGATCCTTTTATATTTAACACTTATGTCTCCAATAAACTATAAACTCCATGGGAACAGGGGTATGACTCTTTTTTTATTATTTTATTCATTTAAGATTTTTATTTATTCATAGAGACACACAGAGAGAGAGAGGCAGAGACACAGGCAGAGGGAGAAGCAGGCTCCCTGCGGGGAGCCCGATGGGGAGAGGCTCAACCACTGAGCTCCCCAGGCATCCCAGGGGCAGGACTCTCCTTTTCTCACCCTGTACACTCAGGATCTGGCACACAGACATCTAGAAACACAGTTCAAACAAATGAGTGCAATAAGTCTGTGATCACAGTTCTCAAATGGTGCACTCTAGGCACTACTACAAATGCACAAGGGTGCCACAGGATTATTTATTTTTTTTGCCATAGGATAAATTTTAAGGGAAACACAGTTAACAACACCAGAATACCACGTGAATTATAAGCTTAAGACAGTTCACAGTGTCACTGTCAGATCAAAATAGATCCTGTTCAATATTTGCATATATTTGTGTAATCTGAGTTTTTGGCAGTTGTGATAAAAAGGAAGTACAAAACTGGGAGGGAAAAAGGGATGCCTGGGTGGCTCAGTGGTTGAGCGTCTAGACGCCTTTGGCCCAGGGCGTGATCTCAGGATCCGGGATCAAGTCTTACATCAGTCTCCCTGCAGGGAGCCTGCTTCTCCCTCTGCCTGTGTCTCTGCCTCTCTCTCTCTCTGTGTCTCTATGAATAAATAAAAATCTTAAATGAATAAAATAATAAAAATCACTCAGGGGCACCTGAATGGTTAATAAAAATCACTCAGGGGCGCTGAGTGGCTCAGCTGGTTAAACATCTGACTCTTGATTTTTTTTTTTTTTTTTTTTTTTATGATAGTCACACACAGAGAGAGAGAGAGGCAGAGACATAGGCAGAGGGAGAAGCAGGCTCCATGCACCGGGAGCCCGACGTGGGATTCGATCCCGGGTCTACAGGATAGCGCCCTGGGCCAAAGGCAGGCGCCAAACTGCTGCGCCACCCAGGGATCCCCTGACTCTTGATTTTGACTCCGAGATGGAACCCCACATTGGGCACCATGCCGGGTGTGGACCCTGCTTAAGAGTCTCACATTCTCTAGTGCTAGTGATGCTCAGCACCAGAGGACAGTGGCTGGGTATCCCCTTTGTTTTCCTGGGTGCAGGGATTGCCCATGGAGCCTGCGCTGCTGCAAGAAGAAACTATTAGTTCAGTGTGTTCCTAAAGGGAGGAAAGACGTGCAGAGAGAGGGGCAGATGAATGCATTTTTTAGACCGGGGAAAGAGCTCAGCCTTGCATTTACTCTTTACTCTATAAAGCAGTGAAACTGTGTAAGATGTTAACAGATAATTTTTCCACCCTGTTTTTTTTTTTTTTTAATGCTTCTTGTAGCAATTGGTACAAGATTTAGTGTTTACCTATTTTATTTCACTCTTTAATTGTAGGCTGGAGTAGAGTGAGCTGCCCTCTCAGGCAGAACTGACATTGGGGGCAGAAGAGAACAACTAATTACAAAGCTTATGCCTTAACATTTTGAATCTGGTTTTTTGATATATTACCTCAGTAAATTTCAGAGTTCTAAAAACACCAATAAAAAATAAATCTTTATAAAAAAAATAATAAATAAAAAATAAAAGAGTTTTAAAAATGTAAATCTAAAGCAATTAAAAATTTCTGTTTGGGGCGCCTGGGTGCTCAGTTGGCTAAGGTCTGACTTAGGCTTGGGTCATGTTCTCGGGGTCCTGGGACTGAGCCCCACATTGGGCTCCCTGCTCGTGGGGACTCTGCTCATCCCTTTCTCTCTGCCCTTCCCCTTGCTTGTGCTCTGTCTCTCTCTCTCTCTCAAATAAATAAAGTCTTTTAAAAAAAAAGTTTCTTTTTAAACTTTGTTTTCAACTCTTTGAATGAGAAGATGGAATTTATACTGTACTACCAAGATTTTTTTTTAATGTGTGAGACAAATCTTTCTAGACAAATCTTTTGTACAGAAAAGATTCCCTCTCTCCTTCTCCTCCCATTCCACTTGCTCTTTTTCTTAAAAAAAAAAAAAAAAAAAAGTATAACATC
Source organism: Canis aureus (assembly GCF_053574225.1). Taxonomy (NCBI): domain Eukaryota; kingdom Metazoa; phylum Chordata; class Mammalia; order Carnivora; family Canidae; genus Canis; species Canis aureus. The sequence continues at coordinate 25,101,285 of NC_135623.1, forward strand.
AATTTGGAACAGAAAATGAGAGTGGCAGTATTCAATCTTGATTCCAACTTTGAGAAGCTGTACAGCACCTAACAAGCACACTCAGGGTATTAGTAAGTAATTATGGATATTTAAAGATGAAAATCAAATTTCTTTATGTTTTTCATTTTTCAAAGTTTATTAAGTTGTTATGACAAGAACACTTATGTTGCTTATATCTATTTAATAACAAACTGTTAGGTATTTCTTTTGGCCTAGAGTGCCATAGAAAATTTACTGAGAATAACAAGTGTTGCTGAGAATGTAAAGAAATTGAAAAAAAAAAAAAAGAGAGAGAATGTAAAGAAATTGGAACTACTGTGTGTTGCTGGTAGGAATATAAAATTATGCAGTTGCAAGGAAAAACAGTATGGTGATGCCTCAAAAAAGAAAACATTTAATTACTATAAGATCCAGCAATTTCAGTTCTGGAATTCAAAGAAATGAATTCCCAAACAGATATTTGGATATTGACGCTGACAGCATTCTTCACAACAACCAAAGAAGGATAGAAGCAATCTGTCTACCAAAAGATGAATAAACAAAATGTGGCAAATACATACAAAGGAATACTATTCATCCTTAAAAAGGAAGGAAATTCTGACATGATCTACATTATGGATGAAACTTGAGGTCATCATGGTAAATGAAATATGCCAGTCACAAAAGGACAAATATTAAGATTCCACTGAAATTGGGTGCCTAGAGTAGTCATATTCATAGAGACAGAAAAGAGAATGGTGATTGCCAGGGGCTGCGGAAATGGAGAATGTGGAGTTAGCATTTAATGCATATAGAGTTTCAGTTTGGGAAAAGGAAAAAGTTCTGGAATTGGGATGGTGGTGACGGCTACAGAACGTCAATAAACTTAATGCCACAGAACTGTACACTTAAAAATGGTTAAAATGGGGACAGGATGTCTGGGTGGCTCAGTCATTTGAGTTTCTGATTCCTGACTTTGACTCATGTCATAATCTCACAGTTATGGAGATCAAGCTCTCCATCAGGCTCTGTGCTCAGTATGGAGTCCGCTTAAGATTCTTTCTCTCCCTCTGCCTCTGCCCCTTCCCCCTGTGGACATGTGCGCATTCTCTCTCTCTCAAAATAATAAAACCTTATAGAAATGGTTAAAATGGTAAATTCTACATTATGCTTATTTTACCAATCAATTTTTTCTTTTTTTACTAAGAGCACCCTAAACTAAAAAAAGTTTAAGGACCAAGTGATTCAATGTCCATAGAGCACTTAGATGACTTCTTATTTATACAAATAAAATTTTACCTCTTATTCCCAATCAGCATGATAACCATGTTGGAGCTGGAGTGTTGCCGGGCATCCTCTAACCAGGAGGTCAGGTGGTTGAAGGTTTCACGCCTACAGTAGAAAGTTTACAAAGTGGGTCAGAGGCCCATTTCAAAATGTCAAAAGTAATTCCAAATGCATGGGAAAAGGGGGAAAGCTACATATGTAAAGGAAAATATTAGAGACGCCATTCCTCTTTAGCATTCTTACCAAAACCAGAAGACAGCAAAAAAAAAAAAAAAAAAAAAAAAAAGATTTTGAGAACATGGGGAAAAGACTCCCTCCTGCCCACCTGATCTAACTCACCTTGTGATGTCATATACTAGCAGTGCTCCAGCTGCTCCCCTGTAGTAGGAACGGGTGATAGAACGGAAGGATTCTTGCCCAGCCTTTCCCACCAACATGGCAACAAAAAATCCCAACAAAACAAGGTTATTTCCACAGAAATGACTTGATCACATGCTACTCTAACACAGACAACTTACTTTAAAAAAGAACTTCTATTAAGAAAAGGGAATTCGAGAAAGGAAACTCGACTGCCCAGAGAGATGTCCAGGTGGGAAATAAACATTTTTCAATGGAAGCACAGTTGACAGTGGGAGTGGGACAACTGTTCCTGTGGGACTGTCCATCAAACAGCTGAATGTTTAGCATCCCTGGCTCCCAGACACTAAATGCCAGTAGCACCCCACTGTCATTGTGACAAAGACATTCTTATACATTTCCAATATTCCCTAGGAGAGAACTGGAAATAGGACTACAAACTCAAGAGCATTTTCAATCCCCTCATGATGCTGAACACATTACATTAACCTGTTTGTATTCTTCTATCTGTAAAAAGGAAACTTCTCTTAGAAGGCCAATACCCTGTCTAAGGAAGTTTCATTCCAATGGGTCAATGTAGAAAAGTAGACAAATACAAAGTACTTAAATTGAACATATGCTAATTGACATTTAGTGTTCCACTACTAACAGCAGGACTACCAAGGGATGTTGTCATAGCAAATAAGAATAAGAAAGGGAGAAAAACGCTCAGGGCCCAGGACAGAGTTTTCCTTAAAAAACCCAATATTCACACTCTATAATCTCATTTCCAAATGGGGCCAAGATATTTATAACTGAGCAATTTATTAATGCCACCATATACTGGGTACCTTTGCTTTTTTTATGCAATAGTGTGGTTTTGTCCTCTTTAGGGGAAGTAAAAACATTTTTTAGTATATGTGCTGCCGAAGTGAGCACAAACAAAAGCATTTTAAAAATAATAATGATATATTAATAATATCCTGAACACTGAATCTGTCCTATTAGAAAAGTTTTCATATTCTTTGACTGGCTCAGTAGGTGGGACATCTGACTCTTGATCTCGGGGTCATGAGTGCGAGCCCTGCATTGGGTCTGATTACTCAAATAAATAAATAAATCTTTTAAAAAAAAAAAGAAAAAATATTTTTCACACTTTTTAAAAGATTTTATTTATTTATTTATTTATTTATTTATTTATTTATTTATTTATTTATTTATGAGAGACAGAGAGAGAGAGAGGCAGAGACACAGGCAGAGGGAGAAGCAGGCTCCATGCAGGGAGCCCGATGTGGGACTCGATCCTGGGACTCCAGGATCACGCGTTGGGCTTCTGAAGGTGGCACTAAACCGCTGAGCCACCCGGGCTGCCCTATTTTTCACATTCTTGAAATCATTTATCCTCATATTCCTACATAAAGATTAGGAAGCAAAACTACTATTCTTATTTTAAAGACAGAAAAACTAAAATGTGGAGATGGGAAGAAAACAGCCTTCTCATAGTATAACAACAGAAAGTGAATACTAATAGTAACACAAATGAGAAAATTGAAGCTCAAAGGATTAACTGGCCAAAAGTTTGAAATCTATAAATGCTTGGGATGCCTGGGTGGCTCAGCAGTTGAGCGCCTGCCTTCAGCCCAGGGTGTGATCCTGGAGTCCCAGAATCGAGTCCCATGTCGGGCTCCCTGCAGGGAGCCTGCTTCTCCCTCCCTCGGCCTGTGTGTCTGCCTCTCTCTCTCATGAATAAATAAAGTCTTAAAAAAATTTTTTTTCACCTCCAAAAGCTCACTTAATGTTTTACTTAGTCCCGAACAGACTTAAAAAATTATTTGATTCCCATTTTGCTTTTACCTTACTTTTTCTCCATTTCTGCTACTACTGAAAGGCCCTTTCCTCTCTATGGCCTTCTAGGAACTAAAGGGAAAGTTTGAGGGAAGGCTATGTAATAGCTGAAGCACACAGTCACATTTAACTTTAGCAGCTAAAAATATTTCCCTCAGGGGCTCATCAGAAAAATGCCTTTTAAAACCAAATCTATGGGCAGCCTGGGTGGCTCAGCGGTTTAGCACTGCCTTCAGCCCAGGGTGTGATCCTGGAGTCCCAAGTCCCACGTCCGGCTCCCTGCAGGGAGCCTGCTTCTCCCTCTGCCTGTGTCTCTGCCTCTCTCTGTGTGTCTCTCTCATGAATAAATAAATAAAATCTTAAAAAAATAAATAAATAAAACCAAATCTATAAATGCTTGGGGTGCCTGGGTGCCTAAGTCAATTAAGTGACAGCCTTAGGCTCAAGTCATGCTCTGTGTCAGGATCCCTGCTCGGTGGGAAGTCTGCTTCTCCTTCTCCCTCTGCTTCCCCCTACTTGTTTTCTCTTTCTCTCTCTAAAAATAAATAAATAAAATATTTTTTTAAAAGTCAAAAAAACAAATCCCTTTATATCATCATCTCAGTCCAGTTCGTGAACCTCTGTTGAATCAATAACCTAGGAAGAGTGATTGGTTTGAGGCATCTTTGTCCAACCCCATTAAACAAATCTGAAGCAGCAAAGAATTAAGATGGAGATATGATAAAGAGAATTAAAACCTTTTGAATTCCTCCCAAGTGGAAGCATCGTATTATGGTTTCAAGATATATACAATTAACCCTCATGCAACATGGGCTTGAACAGCTCTGGTCCACTTAACATAGATTTTTTTTACAGCACAGCACTGTAAATGTATTTTCTCTCCCTTATGGTTTTCTTTTTTTTTTTTCCACTTTATTTTTTAAATTTATTTTTAAACAAAAAAAAATTTAAACACCAACACAGGGCTTGAACTCACAACCCTGAGATCAAGACTTGTGCCACGATCAAGAGCCAAATAGTTAACCAACTGCGCCACTCAGGCACCCCTTTCTCTTATGGTTTTAATAACATTTTCTTTTTTCCAGCTCGCTTTGTTATAAGAATACAGTATATAATACAGATAACATACAAAATATGTGCTAATCAATTTTTTGTTATGGGTCAGCCCTTCTGGCCAAATAGTAGGTTATTAGTAGTTAAGTTTTTGGGGGTGTCTAGCTAGCTTAGTCAGAAGAGCAGACGACTCTTGATCTTCAGGTCATAAGTTCAAGCCCAAGCCATGGGGTAAAGATTACATAAAATAAATAAAAGTTTTTTAAAAAGTAGTCGAGTTTTTGGGAAGCCAAAAGTCATATGCAAATTTTTGACTGTGCAAAGGTTGATACCCCTAACGCTCACATTAAGGATCCACTGTAGCTTGAAGTATAAATTCCTACAAAGTCAGATGGGCTTATTTCCTCAAAAATCAGAATGCATTTTGAAGTAAAATACAAATGCTTTTGCGATTGACCAGTATTTTATATTCACTACAGTATAACACCTCTTCATTTAGCATGGATTATTTGGGCAATTATATATAAAAAATGACAAAAGATTAAAAAAAATGACATGGCTCCCTGGGGCACCTGGTTGGCTCACTTGATAGAATATGCAACTCTTGACCTCAAAGTCATGAGTTCAAGCCCCACATTGGGCACAGAGACTGCTAAAATAAATAAATAATAAAAATAAAATTTAAGAAAAGGTAACATGGCTCTCTAAATTCTCATCAATAGTGACAACAGTGACAACAAAGAACTTTGGATAACTTGATCTCTTTAAAAATTCCCTTCGTGGTAATCCCTAAATATTTTCACACAAGATGACTTTGGGAGTATATGAGAGGATGAGGTCAATAAAATGGGAAAGCAAGATGAGTAAGCAATGTGTAGATCAGGACTGACAAGGGAAAACGATCAGCTTACCCAGAGGGTGGCAGACAAGAAATGCACTACATTAGAGGCAGCAATCTCTTAAAAATTTTCAAATAGAAAACCCCAGTATTCTGAAACCTGATATCTTTTTTATGATTCAACAAAGATTAGCCTAATCTAAAAACAATTATTAAAAAGGAACAGAAAAGAACTAGGTCAGTTGCATCACAAGTGACTATCAGGCCATATGGCCCTTGAAGATCTGGTCAACAGAGCAGTGGCTCTCAACTTTCTTATTTTATGATCCACTGTCTCATGGTACCATGTAAGGGGGAAAAAACCCACAAAAGCCAGCAAACCAACATTTTAACACAATCATAACTGTGACTATACCACTAACTGGCAGCTATTGGGTCTCCTGACATGAAAACCTCCGTTTTTGGAAATAGTAGAGATTTAAGTTAAAAAGACAGAATTAGCTACTACTAGTCTTGACATCTATAGGCTTCACTCTGTCACCTACTCACAATTTGTCCCGCAGCCTCTTTAGTTAGCAGGGCAAATCTTTGTGGGAAATATAAAAATCAGGAGATAATAAAAGTAATAAAAATAACTATTTTTAATAGTTAATAAAAAATAGATAATAAATAAAAATAGATAATAAAAAATAACTATTTGGGTTAATAGTGACAAAGAACTGCTGAACAATGAAAGGAGAAGGGGACAAGACAGTCGTTTTAAAAAACATATGAACTTGACGTTGGCAGCAGAGTATTCTCTCTTAGGCCTAGTTTGGAGAAAAAGACTAGAGACAAAACTAGTCAAAAGAGCAAGTTGGGAAGATTTAGAGGAATGTCACTAGTGCTTCCACTATTAGAAATGTGAAGTCTGTTCAGAAGGGCAAAAGGTTATTAAAATACTTGCAAATAACAACTAAATAATGTATAGGAGACTATCATCCTAGTTAAAAGCACTCAATAAATCAGTGCACCCAAAAGTGGTAACCACCTTGGAGGCCACCAGAAAAGGACTCTGCAAAAAGGGCTTAGAGCAGAAAGTTAACTTACAGTTGACTCCGGAACAAGAGAGGAGTTGGGGAGGCTGGCCCCCTCGCAGAGGAAATTCCTCGTGTCACTCTGACTCCTCCAAACCATAACTACCAATAACCTACTGTTGACCAGAAGCCTTACCCATAACACATCATGTCAACAGCATTTGTTATGTTATTTATATTAAATATTGTATTTTTACAGTAAAAAAGCCAAAGGATAAAAATGTTAAGAAAAAATATATTTACAGTACTGTAGTACGTTCATTGACAAGAAATTCACATATGAGCAGACTTGTGCAATTCAAACACATTATTCAAGGATCAACTGTACTTTTCAGACAGATAACTACACGTGTTGGGAGACGGAGGATGGAAGGAGGGGAGAGGGAGGAAAAAAAGGAAAAATCACTGTGTACTGCTTATAACTATAAGGGCTTCAGCTCTGAGTTTTGAAAAAAAAGAAAACAGAATTAAATAGTAAGTAAACAAAGATAGAGATTTTAGCTGAGTATTAAGAACTCTGTGCTTGCTTCCTTTCACTTACATAAAGACAGGGATATTATTTCCCTTAGAGAAAAAAAAAAGATATAAATCAAATGAAATAATACACATAAAAGCAATTTATCTGAATAAAACAAAATTATACTAAGTCAAGCTAAATTTTGGCAAGTCTACCTTTGCCAAATTTTAAAATGTGCATAACCTTTGACCCAGAATTTCCATTTCTGGGAAGGCATTCCACAGAAATTCTCAGACATTTGCATAAAGATGTGGTAATCGAGGACATTCAATGAAACTTTGTAAAAGTGAAAACTGGAAACCTGGATTTCCATCATTGGAGGATAGTTAAATGATGGGAAGACTTTTTATAAGTCTATACAGTGGTTAAAAGGAATGCAGTAGAGATATATGTACGTATCAACATGGAAGTGTCCAAATCAGAAATTATTAAATAAAAAAATTTAGTTCACATAGCTAGGTGTACTCTATCATGATTCTATACTAACAAGAACAAGACAAGAACAAACACTAGAACTAACAAGAACAAAACCACTACCCTGTATTTGTACATGTGTACCTATCTGAACACAAAGAAAAAGTCTGAAAGTATAAGCACTGAAACACTCATACCAGTTAGGCAGAAACCAGGAATGGAAAGAAGAAGAGGTTTATGTGTGTAAAAGGAGACATTCACATTTTACTCTATACACTTATATAGTTTGCTTTTATTTTTACTAGAACAAACTCATACATTACTTGGGTAATTTAAAAGAAAACTACAAAGATAGGGTGTTCAGAATTTTAACAGTAACAGATAAAAGTGAAATCTCTTCCCCTACTCTCACTTCCACCAACAACCTCACCCTCATAGCCCTTTGCCCCCACATCAGTCTTTACTGAACTATTTAGATCTCAGTCAGGGACTAAGTCATCCTGTTTTCTCTCACCGTGTCCCAGATTTGCAGTTTGATTTGTTTTCCATCAATGTTGACCATACGGGCCCCAAACTCCACACCTGTCAAGTGAAAAGCAAAAGAAATGTTGACCATCACCGCACGTTCAGAGGTTCATATTCTCCCCCAATGCAGCAACTGACTCCTTCCCTGTCTGCACTTAGTACCAAACTATTTGCTATAATTAATCTTGTGTTCCTTAAATTTTCATTTTCCTTCTAGAATTAAAAACTGTGATCTAGGTGATAATGACTTTAGGAATGTAACCAAAAGGGATGCCTGGGTGGCTCAGCGGTTGGGTGTCTGCCTTTGGCTCAGGGTGTGATCCTGGAGTCCTGGGATCAAGTCCCGCATCGGGCTCCCTGCATAGAGCCTACTTCTCCCTCTGCCTGTGTCTCTGCCTCTCTCTCTCTCATGAATAAATAAATAAATCTTTAAAAAAAAAAAAAAAAAAAGGAATGTAACCAAAAAGCAGATATGGAGATGAAACTAATTAAAACATAAAAAAAGGGGGCAGCCAGGGTGGCTCAACGGTTTAGCGCCACCCTCAGCCGGGAGCATGATCCTGGAGACCCAGGATCGAGTCTCACGTTGGGCTCCCTGCATGGAGCCTGCTTTTCCCTCTGCCTGTGTCTCTGCCTCTCTCTCTGTGTGTGTCTCTCTCATGAATAAACAAAGTCTTTAAAAAAAAAAAAAAAGGAAAGGGGGGAAAACCTCCAGATTCATTCTATGCAGCCAGCATTATCTTGATATCACCTGGATAAAGACACCAGTAAATAAAGAACCACAGTCCAATGTCCCTAATGAACAGAAATGCAAAAATCCTCAATTAAAAGCTAGCAAACTGGGATCCCTGGGTGGCTCAGTGGTTTAGCATCAGCCTTCAGTACAGGGCGTGACCCCGGGATCCTAGGATCGAGTCCCGCATCGGGCTGCCTGCATGGAGCCTGCTTCTCCCTCTGCCTGTGTCTCTGCCTCTCTCCCGCTCTGTTTCTCTCATGAATAAATAAATAAAAATCTTTTTTAAAAAGATAAATAAAACGTAAAAAAGGTCAGCACATTTCTAGCAATATTAACGCTCAAATCGCATTAGATGGCACAAGCTGTGCCTTAACACAAACGTGCCAGGAAAGCTCCGGGACAATGCCACACTCTTTCCTCTAAAACCATCAGTTTCATCTTTTAACTCTAACTCGAGGAGGGCCCTTCAGATTCATTCCTTCCTCTCCAACGTACACAAAAACCTGTGTTGTTGGATGACCACTCTGAAAAACATACGTGAAAACGGTCTGCAATAATTTAAGCGCAAAAGCAAGGCGAGTTCTTGCACGAACAGTGAAGCTTTTCCGTGGGGCTTCCCGTCAAGGTACAAATCCTAGTCCGGGGGCGGTTGGGTGCGAGGCCTCGGGCCGGTCTTCCGCTGCGTCTCCATCACTTACTCGGTAGCTTTGGGCCACTCGCTCCTCGCCGAGCGTGAGGCCGAACTAAACCCGGCAGCGGGCGGGGGGCGCTTCGGGCAGCGACTTCGGCCGCCGGCGGCCTGTGCGCGGCGGCGCCCGCTCCCGCGCCGCGTCCTCCGACAGGTGCGCCGACTTACCTATGGTGAGGTCGTGCACCGGCTGGAACCGCTTGTCCGTGAACTGCAGGAGGAGACATGACTTGCCCACGCCTGAAAGAGGAGCGCGGACGTCCTTGCGGCGCGGCCCGGGCCGCCGGCGGCCGCGGGAGGGGAGCCCCGAGCCCGAGCCCGAGCCCCGCCCCCGGCCGCCCCGCCCCCGCCCGCTCCCGCGCCCCGCTCCGTCGCCCAGCCCACTGCACGAGCCCCGCCCCACGCCCCACGCCCCGAGGTGTGAGCGGCGGCTGCCCGCCCCCGCCGTGCGGGCCGTCGCCCACGGGCTACCTGTGTCCCCGATGATGATGTACTTGAACAGATAAGCATAAGTCATGGTCCCGTTTCCTCCGATTCCGGGTCCGCCCGACTTCCGCAGCCACTTCCCTCCGGCCTCTCTAGCCGCGCAGGCGGCCGCCCTCGGGCCGCTCTAGCCCGCACCGCGTCTCTATGGCTCTCCCTGGTGTCGGCGCTCGGCGGGGGCGGCCGTCCTCCCTCGCGGCGCCGGCGGCTGCCATCGCCCCGCCGGGCTCCAGGGGGCGGTAGCCGCCCCTCCCGTCCGCTCGGCCTTCCCGGCAGCCGCCGCGCGGCGCTCCCGCCAATCAGCGGACAGCGACGCGCCGCCTGGCGGAAGTGACGCAAGGCAGGAGGCGGGGGCGGGGGGTCGATGAGGGGGCTGAGACGGAGGTAGCCGTTGTGTGAAGATGGAGGTAGGGGCCTGGGTGGCGGAGCGCGGCCGGCCGGGTGGGAGCGAAGGCGGGGAGGGGCGCGGGGGCGGGGGCAGAAGCCTCGCTCCCCGCTGACCGCCCGCCCCGCCTAACCTAGCCCCGCGGCTGTCTTTTGGTTTCCAGTTTCCCGGAGGAAATGACAATTACCTGACGATCACTGGGCCCTCGCACCCCTTCCTGTCGGGGGCCGAGGTGAGCACGGGCTGCCGACGCTGCGGGGGGGGGGGGGGGGCGGGGGAGGGCGACCCTGACCTGGGGTCATGGCCGGGAGCATTTCCGCCCGCGCGCGGGGCCAGCGCGGTGCCGCGGGAGCCGTCGGCCGGACCCGCTCCCGGTTGCGGTCCAGGGTCGGGGGTCGCGACGTCTGTCCGCAGGGCTTGTTCTGCCGGTGGCGGGAGGGGAGGCGGCAGCTGCCCACAGCCGCGCGGGGCGTGGGGGCGCGCGTGGGGCTCGGCGTCCCGGCAGGGCCTCGCCTTGGGCGGCGGCCAGGCGGCGCTGGAAGGGGAGGTGGCGGTGGTGGCGGGCGCTCTACGAGGCGCGCGGAAGCCTCGCCTCGGACCCCGCGACGGGGACGCCCGCCGGGGCGGGGCAACGCAGAGATGGGGAGCAGGCAGAAGTCAGTCCCTTGGTCTTGAGCTTTTTGGGGTTTTAGGGTTTTGGGGGGGTTGTTGCTTTTTTTTTTTGAGATCCTCCGTACTTTTTCCCCCCAAAGTAATGTGAACCACTTGCATCGGGTTTTGTTGTTGTTGTTTGTTTTTGTTTTGTTTTGTTTTGTTTTGTTGTCCTAAGAATTTTAGTTGCTGTTGAATCGGGCTTACCCTGTGTGACCCCTTAATATTTTCAGGGATGAGAATTAGACTGAAAAGGGGACAGGTGCCAGTCTGAACCTTTGCTGCCTGCCATTCACCGGTTATTGTTGTCCTCTTACGGAGGGCAAAGTGTAAACTCCAGTGAACAAGGGATTTAGAAATGACACAAAACGAAACCTCTGTGATGCTTTCCAGTCGCGTTTTGCCAGTTTCTTGTAAAGTGACATCTCCATGGTTTTAGTTTCGTTATTTGGAGGGTTGTTAAGTCTTCTGTGGGCCCCATTCCCCGTGAAAGTGCATCGTTGCCAATTTCTTCTGAATCAGGTTTAAATCTAGAGTGTGGTGAATTTCGCACAGGCCTCTATCCTTTGGTTTTGTTTTTGTGACTTAAATTAAGAAAACAAAATTATTTTGCCAAGAAGCTCACGACTAAATTTCAGTGTCTTCTTTTTTTTTTTTTTAGCTTAGGTCTTTGTCATTGCTAACAGTTCTTCTCATTACAGCTTCACTTTCCCTTCACCCCCCCTTTTTTTTTTTTTTTTTGACTTTTATTTCAGTTGGCTTGTGGTTTTTGTTGTATCTGGTCTTATTGTGAACCACCCCTAATATAACTTAGAACTAAGTTAAAGGTGATGTTTTTACATTTTTCTTTTAGAAACAGTGATATTTTGAGTTTTTTTGCAAGAAAAAAGATATTTTTTTGTATTATATTTTGCCCCAAAAATACTAACCATAAAAATTTTTTGAAAAATTGGACTTCATTGAAGTTAGGAACTCTTTTTCATCAAAAGACATCATTAAGAAGTTAACTAGGTATATCACAGACTGGGAGAAGATATTTTAATACACATATCTGACACATTCAGGATATATCAAATACTTACATAGAGTAAAAGAATCTAATTCAAAAATGGGCAAAAATATTTGACCACACACTTCACAAAAGAGGGTTTCCAAATTGATATTAGCCATATGAAAGAGTGTCATCATTCATCAGGGAAGTGGCACTTAAAATTATAACAAGCACGACTGTATACCCACTAGAATGGTTAGAATTAAAAACACTGACAATTACAAGATTTTGCAAGGCTATACATAACTTTTTTTTTTTTTAAGATTTCTTATTTATTCATCAAAGAGAGAGTGAGAGCATGGGGGCAGGGGCAGGGCTTGAGGGAGGGGAAGAAGTAGACTCCTGGCTGAGCAGGGAGCCAGATGTGGGGCTTGATCCCAGGGCCCCAGGATCATGACCTGAACCAAAGGCAGATGCTTAACCAACTGAGCCACCCAGGGTGCCCAGGATGTAGATAACTCTTAATCATTGCTGATGAAAGTGTAAACTGATTCAGTCACTTTGGATAACTGGCAATTTCTGCTAAAGATGAACATATACCTACCCTATGACCCCTCAGTTACACTCCTTGATGAAAGAAATGAGAAATTCACCAGAAACTGTACATAGCAACTTTACACGTAATAGCTAAGTACTGGAAACAACCTAGATGTGTATAAACTGGTACATTTCTAGAAAGGGACACTACACAGCAATAAAAAAGGACATCAACTACTAAATGTACCTCAAGTGATCTCAAAAATATATGGTGTTTAGTAAAAAGCCTGAGATAAAAGAATAGCCACTATAATAAGTTCATGTTTTTAATGAATATTAGGAACGGACAATGTGAAACTATGGTAATTGAAATCAGAATAATAGTGCCTGTTGTGAAAAGGAGAGAGTATTGATTGGGGAAGAGTATGAAAAAATCTTTTACAGTGATAGAAATGTTCCATATCTTTGATCTGGATGATGATTAATTGGATATTTACATATATAAAGATTCTTTGAGTTACATACCTTACATCTGCATACTTAATTTTACCTAAATAAAATAAATGATACTAAAGATTTCTAAGGAATAAGTATCCAGAGAGGAAGGTGTAGCATCTATTATATTATAGTATTGCTAGAGACAGGAAAGTTCTGCTATCTGAAGAGAGTTTATTAATCTTTCTGTTTCCCTCATTCAGGTTGCCTCTTCTACAATGATACTGTGCTTTGAGCACTTTTTGGGAAATAATGCAAAGATACCTTTTTTTTTTTTAAGATTTTATTTATTCACAAGAGACACACACAGAGAAGCAGAGACACAGGCAGAGGGAGAAGCAGGCTTCATGCAGGGAGCCTGATGTGGGACTTGAACCTGGGACTCCAGGATCACACCCTGGGCTGAAGGCAGATGCTCAACCACTGAGCCACCCAGGGATCCCCCAAAGATACCTATTTTTAATTAGGAAAAGTACTTACGATATTAGAACCATTTATTTATTTCAGGCTGTATAGTTAAAATTTTCACTACTATAGCATTTTTTAAGAACCATGAATCATCTCAATGATCCATCGTACCGATGTACTATGAGTAAATACGTATTGGATTAAGGTAAATTTCTTAAAAATGAGTAATCTAGGGATCCCTGGGTGGCGCAGCGGTTTGGCGCCTGCCTTTGGCCCAGGGCGCGATCCTGGAGACCCGGGATCGAATCCCACATCGGGCTCCGGGTGCATGGAGCCTGCTTCTCCCTCTGCCTGTGTCTCTGCCTCTCTCTCTCTCTCTCTCTCTCTGTGACCATCATAAATAAATAAATAAATAAATAAATAAATAAATAAATAAATAAATAAATTTAAATAAATAAATAAAAATGAGTAATCTACACTATTTAAAGAAATACTGGGTTGTATGTTTTGGCATGGGGAAATAGGAAAAGAGAGGAAAGTCATATTTTTTATTTTTTGGTTCTCTGAACATCCAGAGCTGAATACTCTTGTTTATAACTGTAATTCCCAAATCGTTTCCTCCCTCAAAAAAGCCCATAAATTTAAGAGAGAAGGAAAAGAAAGCTGAGACGGTAGCTCCATCATGTTCCTGTTTTCTCCTTCTGGGTTGAAATCATTTATTTTTACCTGAATATTTCCTACAATTTTATCTATGTTTTATATGTAATAGAGTATGCCCTAGTAATGTAGTAGATCCACTAAAATAAAATAACTAGCTTTTCATTATTGGTTTTTCCCCATAATGTTATAGATCATTTATGGTAGTAAAAGAGATTTAGAGTGAATCTCTGGTGTTATTCTAGCCCGTGGTTTTACGCCTCTGTATTCTTGATAATTTCTATTTACTTTTTTTATTTTTTATTTTATTTTTTTTAATTTTTACTTATTTATGATAGTCACAGAGAGAGAGAGAGAGAGAGAGGGGCAGAGACACAGGCAGAGGGAGAAGCAGGCTCCATGCACCGGGAGCCCGACATGGGATTCGATCCCAGGTCTCCAGGATCGCGCCCTGGGCCAAAGGCAGGCGCCAAACTGCTGCGCCACCCAGGGATCCCCACTATTTACTTTTTTTACTTCAGGAAGAAACAAATAAGCAAATCAACCCCCCCCCCCCCAAAAAAAAAAAAAACAATATTAAAGCTGTGGATACTGAATGACAAAGCTGTTTCCACATTCCAGGGGGTGGTGCATACAAAGAATGCCTTGTTTATTTGATACAATGGGATCTCCGCTTGTCTGTTCTTTTAGTGTAGTCCATGAGAGCCCTCCAGATGGTTTATGAGGGGTAGTCCTTTTCAGAACACTGGTCTCTTGTTTCAGATATGAAATTTTACTTTTTCAAGTTCTCTTTAACGAATAGTATCATTTTCATACCTTGGCAGAGTTGCCTTTTTATTTGTTCTGTTAAGCAGAAAAGGATAGACATCTTTTGCTTTCTCAGATCAATCTGTATCTTGTTAAAAAAAAAAAAAATTGAAAACTAGTGGGACGCCTGGGTGGCTCAGCAGTTGAGCATCTGCCTTCAGCTCAGGGCGTGATCCTGGAAACCCTGGATCATGTCCCACATCGGGCTCCCCGCAGGGAGCCTGCTTCTCCCTCTGCCTGTGTCTCTGCCTCTCTCTGTGTCTCTCAGGAATAAATACTACTACTGTCATACAGCTATTAATCTCAGTACAGTAAATGTTTCCCCTGATCCTTTTTCCCATAACTTTGCTCCTATGACAATTTGGTAGAAATCTTTGGGATCCCTGGGTGGCGCAGCGGTTTAGCGCCTGCCTTTGGCCCAGGGCGCGATCCTGGAGACCTGGGATCGAATCCCATGTTGGGCTCCGGGTGCATGGAGCCTGCTTCTCCCTCTGCCTGTGTCTCTGCCTCTCTCTCTCTGTGTGACTATCATAAATAAATAAAAATTAAAAAAAAAAAAAAAGAAATCTTTGTACTCTCTTCTTGAAAAATCTCACATAAACCTAAACTGAAATTTCAGAGAGAGTCATGGACCTGAAGTTCAGAACTTTTTCACACAATAACAAGAATTATAAACTGTGTACTGAGAAAAAGTTCAGTTCTTGGGGAGATTTTTATTTTCCCATCAAGAACTGCTTGCTATGTTCCTTGTGCCACTCTCATCTTACATCTCAGACAACTACCAAATTTTTATTATATTAAGTAAAATAGTAAGGATCTTGGAGGAAGAAAATGTAGAAATGAAGCTGTATCCATCTTTTTGTCTTCTAGGAAACATTTTTCAGTTTGCTAATGTGATAAAGAGAGATTAGGCATTTCACAGACATACTTTTTTCACCCTAGTTTCTACTAGATGGAAATATTCTTTCCAGCAATGTCTTTTCTTTTTTTTTTTTTTTTTTTAAGATTTTGTTGATTTACTCATGAGAGACACAGAGAGAGGCAGAGAGACACAAGCAGAGGGAGAAGCGGGCTCCATGCTGGGAGCTGGATGCGGGATTTATCCAGGGACTCCAGGATCGCACCCTGGGCTGAAGGCAGGCGCTAAACCGCTGAGCCACCTGGGGATCCCTCCAGCAATGTCTTCATTAAAATAAAAATTGTGGGGCACCTGGCTGGCTCAATCGGAAGAGCAGAAGAGCGAGCGAGTCTTGACTCAGGGTCTTGAGTTCAAGCCCCACATTGAGTGTAGAGATTACTTAAATAAATAAAACTTAAGAAATAAAATTAAAACGGTGATATTAATGAGGCCCTTTCTGAGGAACTCTTTAAAATGCATCGTTTAGGGCAGCCTGGGTGGCTCAGCAGTTTAGCGCCGCTTTCAGCCCAGGGCGCCATCCTGGAGACCCAGAATCTAGTCCCACATCAGGCTCCCTGCATGGAGCCTGCTTCTCCCTGTGCGTGTGCCTGTGCCCCCCACCCCCACCCCGGTCTGTCTCTCATGAATAAATAAATAAAATCTTTAAAAATAATAAAATGCATCATTTAATCATGGGAAAGAAGCATGGATACCTATTCAATTTGATATGAATGAGTTGATATTTACTATTCCATGTGATAGGTTAATTGCATTTAAAGTTTCCAAAATTCCAATTCTCTATAACTAATTAGCAGATTGGGGCACCTGGGTGGTTCAGTCAGTTGGGTGTCTGCCTTCAGCTTGGGTTGTGATCCCTGGGTCCTGGGATCAAGCCTGGCATTGGGCTCCCTGCTGAGCAGAGAGCCTGCTTCTCCTTCTCCTCTGCTTGGTCTGTCTCTCTCTCTCTCTCTCTCTCTCTCTCTCTGAGCCGAATTAATAAATAGATAAAAATCATAGAATAAAAAAAAAAAAGCAGGTCACAAGTTAATAATTACAATATCATCATTAATAGCAGTGGTTTATAGTTCTTAAACAACTATAGATATGAAATAATGTGATGAGGTTTTGTTACTGAATCTCATTAATTATAATAATATAAGTAGATTGCCATTACAGCTCTTATTTTATAGATGAGGAAAACCCCTTCCGAGTCATATAGTAAGTGGCAAAGCTGGAACCTGAACCCAGACCTCTCTGACACCAAAGTCTCTTGCAAGTATTTATAATGTTGGCATTTCAGTTTTTTAGTGTCAAGAAGGAACTGTAGCATTTAATGTATCTTAGTTCAGACATTGGTCTGTTCTGGGTCTCTGAAGAGTAGACCCACTCAGTATAGAAAGACTATGTATTACTATAGTTGAGTTCAGAGGAAGGAATTGAGGTTTATAGCCAGCTGGAGTAGCCCTTTTCTCCTCCTCTTGCAGAAAGGCTCTGTCAGAGCAAGACTAGGAATGTTAGAGAACCAGTTTGCCTGTTGGCTCTAGGTTTTTCTCCTCAGTATTAGACTTACCTTGGCATTGTTGGGTTTTCCAAGAATGCTGTACGAATGAGAATAGTACTTGTTATGATTTCTTTTTTTTTTTTTTTTTGAGAATATTACTTGTTATGATTTCTAAGATGGAACTCTTAAGTGTAGATATTTTAGAAGAGGATATCATTCTCATGACAGTACCTTTTAGGATTTGCTTCAAAGGAACCTAAAAACAAAGTATAATTATCTGGTTGACAATGAATTTCTGTGGTCTAATAGTTCGAGTAACTGCTATTAGAATCTTTTGGGAGTTTTTGATCACCATAGGCAAAACAATTTACATTAAGACGTGGGTCCTTACCAACAGTGCTGAAAGAGTCACTCATTAGAACAGTAAGCATGATAGGACAACTGAGATAAAGGCAGATTTTAAAAACTGGAAACTGTGATTGATTTTGGCAGCCTTGTATTTGCCTTATGACCAAGGCTGTGAGGAAGAAGAGAGGTTTATTTGTAAAATTAAATAGGTCCTAAGAAATTGATAACAAAAATAGGACGCAGGCTGGAAAAAGGTGCACTAAGAAAGCAGTGCCCAGCTGTTCTTGACTTGGCGGTATGCCGGTCCTCTTTCCACTAATTGTCTTTCCTTTTCTCCCCCTACAGACATTCCATACTCCGAGCTTGGGAGATGAGGAATTTGAAATCCCACCTATCTCCTTGGATTCTGACCCCTCGCTGGCTGTCTCGGATGTGGTCGGCCACTTTGATGACCTAGCAGACCCCTCCTCCTCCCAGGATGGCAGCTTTTCAGCCCAGTATGGGGTCCAGACATTGGACATGCCTGTGGGCATGACCCATGGCTTGATGGAGCAGGGCGGGGGGCTCCTGAGTGGGGGCTTGACCATGGTAAGGGCAAGACGTTATCAGGCCTCCCAGGCTGTGGGCACGGTGCTGGGCAGACACGGGCAACTCTCCCTGCTACCACACTTGGATATTACTTGGTTCTCATCCTGTGGTTAAAGGCTCACCAGCAAAGATTTAATTTCCCCTCAAGGAAAATTGAGTCAAAACTTGAAAATGATTTAAAAATCAGTGTTGACCCTGATATGAAAATGATTGTGATGGGCGGGGGGGAGGTTGGTGTGTTTTTTTCCCTTCTGCTATTGGCTTCACATCCTAGGATTAAAATGTGAGTGTGATAGCTGGCATATTCTTTATTCAAAACCATCCGAACCAAATGTATTGATTGTGGAGTAGTCGGTGTTACACATCAGTGTATTGGGTTTCCAGCACACCTTATCAACACATCTTCACACTATATTTGATGCCAAACATCTCTAACATTGGCTTTATCCACTCTTGATCGTGTTGCAACTTTTAAAACCATTATTATAGAGAGTACAGGGAGGAAGTTTTTCTTTACCCTATGTGTAATCACTACCTCCAGATTACGGAATAACTTATTTGTTCTTTAACTTGTCCAAAATTAAGACTTCTCCGGTTATTTTTCATGATTTTGGAACAGGCTTTTAGTACAAAGAAGTGATTTTAATTAAATTTCTGTACTTTATTAAAAAGTTTAATATATTTTATATATAATTATTTGATGTTTAGTCTTTTAAAAGATGATACAGTCTGGGTAAGCAAGGGTTTATAAACTGTCCTGAATTCAGTGGGGGGAAAGAGTGGTGTTTTTTATATTTAGTGTTTAATTAGTCCTTCTGCTTCTCTCAGGACTTGGACCATTCTATAGGAACTCAGTATAGTGCCAACCCACCTGTTACAATTGATGTACCAATGGCAGACATGACATCTGGCTTGATGGGGCATAGCCAGTTGACCACCATTGATCAGTCAGAACTGAGTTCTCAACTTGGTTTGAGCTTAGGGGGTGGCACCATCCTGCCACCTGCCCAGTCACCTGAGGATCGTCTTTCAACCACCCCTTCACCTACTAGTTCACTTCATGAGGATGGTGTTGAGGATTTCCGGAGGGTGAGGCATTCCCTGCCAAAATAAATCTGCCATGATATTCTGGGATAAAACTCTTGGCATACAGAGCCTACTCAGTAGTATTTGCTCCTGCCCTGCCATCTCCTCTGCTCTTTTCTGGGTATGGGGTCCTGCCTCTCAGTCTCCAGTTTATAATGCTTTTCCCAATCCCCACTCTAATTGGTCCTCACATACTTTACTAATGTCTTAATCCTATTGCCTCTTTTTAGCATTTCTGAAAATTCCATCCATGTGCCTAGTTAGTTCCCCCCATATAAAAGTCCTTTTTTTACAGTTCTACAGACATGATACTTCCCTCTTCCCTTTTGTAATTCTCTCTTTTCTCCCCTGCAGCAAGTTCCCAGCCAGAAGACCGTTGTGGTGGAAGCAGGAAAAAAGCAGAAGGCCCCAAAGAAGAGAAAAAAGAAAGATCCTAATGAACCCCAGAAGCCAGTTTCAGCATATGCTTTATTCTTTCGTGATACACAGGCTGCCATCAAGGGACAGAATCCCAATGCCACTTTTGGGGAGGTTTCAAAAATTGTGGCCTCCATGTGGGATAGTCTTGGAGAGGAGCAAAAACAGGTGAACAAAACATGGAGAGACTAGTGGGTAGTGAATGTCCTAGAAATTCTTAAGTAGGGGGATAAACTAAGTTTTCTTTTAACTTTTTAAGTTATTTAATATCAACTCTTTGTTAGTAGCATTCACAGATCATTCTGTCTTAGAAGTTGCAGCCATCCACTGAATCCAGAATGCAAATCTAAAATTACTAATTTTTATAAAAACACTGAATCTAATTTAACTAAACTCCATTTTTTCCCCATCTGTAAAATTAGGCCATTCCTTGGTAAATTGCATCTCTAAAATCCACTAGCCTAAACTTGAACTTAGAGTTTTATTTAGTTCATGGTTTTCTCATTGGCCTAATATAAATTTAAAAACTATAGTTAATTTCTCTAAATTTAATATAGATTTTAAAAAGTAGAGGCCCCTGAATGGCTTTGTTGGCTAAGCATCCGAATCTTGGTTTCAGCTCAGGTTGTGCATGATCTTAGGGTTGTGAGATTCAGCCCCACATTGGGCTCTGCACTGGGTGTGGAGCCTAAGATTCTCTTTCTCTCTGCATCCCCTCCCCGCTCCATTCCCCTCTCGCTCTCAAAATACGTGAAAATTATGATGTAAATATGTGTACAATTATATGTGTAAATATATGATACAGTTAATATTGAAGATGGCTAGAATTATCATTGTCCTGTCATTTGCCCCAGATCTTGTGTCAAAGTGAGTCTGCTACTTAATACTTCTTTTTAAAGATTTTATTTATTTGAGAGGGAGTGCACACAAGTGGGGTGAGAGGCAAAGGGAAAAGCAGATTCCCTGCTGAACGGAAAGCCTGATGCAGGGGCTTGATCACAGGATCACAACCTGAGCCTAAGGCAGACGCCCAAGAGACTGAGCCACCCACATGCCCCATGCTATTTAATATTTGAAACAAAGGCTGAAATTTATTAACTTCTAGGAATTACTATTGCTGCTCAACAAACCACAAATTTAATAGCTTTAAATAGTGGCAGTTTATTATTTCTCATGATAATGTAAATTGGTTAGATGGTTTTCTTCATGTTGCCTGGGCTCATTCTTGTGGTGGTAGTCAGGTGACTGCTGGTATGGCTGACGGAGGTGACCTTGCTCTCCTGTCTGACATTTGGTTTAGATTCCTGCTCATTCACTTGGCTTCTCCTTCAAAAGGCTAGACTGATTTCTTTATAGTATGGCAGACTTAGAGCAAGGTCTCTCTGTCACTTTCTTAGGGTCAAAGCAATTTGTAGAGCTATCCCAGATTCTGAGTAAGGGGAAATAGGTTTCAGCCCTTGATGGGAAA
This sequence comes from Canis aureus, assembly GCF_053574225.1. NCBI lineage: Eukaryota > Metazoa > Chordata > Mammalia > Carnivora > Canidae > Canis > Canis aureus. The sequence goes on from NC_135623.1 coordinate 25,122,320, forward strand.
AGTATGCAAGATGGGAGTTCTTGTGGCCATCATATGTTGCAAATAATTTGCCAAATTCCTTAAGGGGGAGTATACCCATTAGACACAATCCCAGGCTGAGCAGACTGTTGATCTTATACAATGTTTGGATCCAAAATTTTTTTAGTTACAAAAAGTGGGCATGAGTTTGTGTTAGCTTTAGAAGTGTTGTTGTTGGGGGTCTAGGTGGCTCAGTAATGGAGCGCCTGCCTTCGGCCCAGGGCGTGACCCCAGGGTCCTAGGATCAAATCCCACATCAGGCTCCCTGCAGGGAGCCTGCTTCTCCCTCTGCCTGTGTCTCTGCCTCTTTCTGTGTCTCTCATGAATAAATAAGATCTTAAAAGAAAACTTGACTTTTTTTTTTTTTTAAGATTTTATCCATTTATTCCTGAGAGACACAGGCAGAGGGAGAAGCAGGCTACCCAGGACTCCAGGATCATGCCCCGAGCTCAAGGCAGACGCCCAACCGCTGAGCCACCCAGGCGTTCTGAAACTTTGACTTTAGGGGGGAAAAAAGTGTAGTTGTTCTGGCAAGATTTCTTGATTGACTTTTAGATGCATGGTCACTTGCAAAGTCTGCCATAGAGGTTGTCTTGGTTATCAGCTTCCAGAACTGTTTGTATGTATGTATGTATGTATGTATTTATTTATTTATGATAATCACACAGAGAGAGAGAGAGAGGCAGAGACATAGGCAGAGGGAGAAGCAGGCTCCATGCACTGGGAGCGCGACGTGGGATTCGATCCCAGGTCTCCAGGATTGCGCCCTGGGCCAAAGGCAGGCGCTAAACCGCTGCGCCACCCAGGGATCCCTCCAGAACTGTTTTTGCTAAAAAGAGTTGGCAATATTTAACTGAATTGTCATTCATTGATAAATAACATAGAATTTGTCTTTTCTAGGGACATGGGGACTTTTTAAACAGTCTCTCCTTTTCCGATAGGTGTATAAGAGGAAAACTGAAGCTGCCAAGAAAGAGTATCTGAAGGCTCTGGCTGCATATAAAGACAATCAAGAGTGTCAGGTAAGAGGGTTGTTTAAGCCAATAAAAAGAGGTGCCTGGGTGGCTGTTAGTTAAGCACCTGCCTTCAGCCCAGGTCATGATTGCATGTTCCTGGGATCGAGCCCTACATGGGGCTCCCTGCTCAGTGGGGAGCCTGCTTCTCCCACTCCCCCAGCTCATGCTCACACACGCGTGCTCTTTCTCTTTGTCAACTAATCTTTAAAAAAAATAAACCAGTAAAAATATTTTTGGAGCTGATTATTAGCAGTTATAAGAAGTAAATACCACCCCAAATTTGTGGGACTTATTAATACTATGTAATATTAAAAGCTTAAAAGTATAATACGTTTCCTGTTGTTTCCATCATAAATTTTGCCACAATCTGAGTTTATCTCCATTATTTACAGTTACTCCATTATTTACTCCCACAGCTCTTAGATCTTTTCTTGGGAGGTGATTAGTGTAGTGAATGTGTTCTGGGGAGGAGAGTAAATTTCCCAATGACTTGGTGGGTGTTTTGTTTTTTGTTTTTTTTTTGTTTTTTTGGTCTCTTAGGCCACTGTGGAAACAGTAGAATTGGATCCAGTGCCACCGTCACAGACGCCTTCTCCACCTCCTATGGCTACTGTTGACCCAGCATCTCCAGCACCAGCCACAACAGAGCCCCCTGCCCTGTCCCCTTCCATTGTTGTTAACTCCACTCTTTCCTCGTATGTGGCAAACCAGGCATCTTCTGGGGCCGGAGGTCAGCCCAATATCACCAAGTTGATTATTACCAAACAGATGTTACCCTCTTCTATTACTATGTCTCAAGGAGGGATGGTTACTGTTATCCCAGCCACAGTGGTGACCTCCCGGGGGATCCAACTAGGCCAAACCAGTACAGCCACCATCCAGCCCAGTCAGCAAGCCCAAATTGTCACTCGCTCAGTGTTGCAGGCAGCGGCAGCAGCAGCTGCTTCTATGCAACTGCCTCCACCTCGACTACAACCCCCTCCACTGCAACAGATGCCTCAGCCCCCCACTCAGCAGCAAGTGACCATCCTTCAGCAGCCTCCCCCACTTCAGGCCATGCAACAGCCTCCACCTCAGAAAGTCCGAATCAATTTACAGCAACAGCCACCTCCTCTGCAGATCAAAATTGTACCTCCACCCACTCTGAAAATGCAGACAACCTTAGTCCCACCAACTGTGGAAAGTAGTCCTGAGCGGCCTGTGAACAACAGCCCTGAGGCCCACACAGTAGAGGAAACCTCTCCTGAGACGATCTGTGAGATGATCACAGATGTAGTTCCTGAGGTGAGCCTGTTTTTCAAGTCTTTCTCCAGATCAGGAGAAAGAATTATTTTGGTTGCCCCAATAAAAGTGGAGGTTGCTACTAGCATTTAATGTCTGGCAATCAGGAATTCTCCTAGGACTTCCCTGCGACTGTGACTTGTACGCATGATAGTATGTAGTGTTTTTGGTGAGAAACATTAAGGAGGATATTCTGTGCCAGACCTTAACTAAGCAGAAGTCATACTGCAGTTCTCTGAGAGAGAATATCGTCTAAGCATAGTGTTATTTTTCAGAGGTGTCTATCCAGTGGAAGAACTTAAATCTCCAAAACTGTGGATTTAAGATCTTGCATTTCTATGTTTCCGCTGCTTGGCTTAATGTTTTAAGCAGAGGATGGATGGCTAGAAAAAAATTGGTTTATATCATTGAATCTTTTCAAAGAGACATAAACAGATGCCAGTTACCCTAGTTTTAATTTGTACATCACCGGTAGTCATTAAAAAAAAATACATCTATGGGTCTGTTTGGAGACTCTAGGTCCACAATTAAAAATTAAAGAGTACTGGCATGTGGCCAGCATTCCGCCAGTTGGAAGACTTGATGTCAGTCTGCTTGGCAAAATTTTAAAGCTGCGTATAGAAAGGGAGACCAAGCACTCCTCTTTTATAACTCTACCCCCATATGTGAAGGATTGTAATACCTGGTGCTCCGTTGACTCCCAGAGTTAATTTGATCAGCCGGCTAGTTAAGTAAGTAGCAATCTGATTCATTTTTGGTGCTCTCTCCCTCTCATAGGTTGAATCTCCTTCTCAAATGGATGTTGAATTGGTGAGTGGGTCTCCTGTGACGCTCTCACCCCAGCCTCGATGTGTGAGGTCCGGCTGTGAGAACCCTCCGGTTGTGAGTAAGGACTGGGACAATGAGTACTGCAGCAATGAATGTGTGGTGAAGCACTGCAGGTGAGTTTACAGTTTGCCTTCTTATAATTCAGGTATTGCTAAGTTAACTGTTGGAAAACATGGCAAACCTGAGCATATAATCAGCATCACCCGACCTTAGGTAGACTAGATTTTTATATATATGTCTGATTATGGAGGCTACTAGAAAAGGTCCCCTGCTTAAGAAGAGCTTACATTTGCCACATAGACAGGTGATATAATTAGCAGTTTCTGCTTTTTGGTTACATTATATTCAGTTACATATGCTCTTGTAAAAAATTATAACACTTTAAGTCGTTAGATTACAGATATTAGCTTAGCTTCTTTCCTTAGCAGAAATCCAACCACTCGGAATTAGAATTTGAGGAGGGGGACACCTGGGTGGCTCAGTGATGGAGCATCTGCCTTTGGCTCAGGGCATGATCCCAGAGTCCCACATCGGGCATGGAGCCTGCTTTTCCTCCCTCTGCCTGTGTCTCTGATTTTCTGTGTTTCTCATGAATTAATAAAAAAAATAAAAATAAAAAACTTGAGGAGGACCATTATGCCAAGTGCTAAGTAGCACAATAAGGTGCCAGGTATGGCAGGAGTAGGGGTGGATGGTAGGGGCAAGAGAAGTTCTGAAGATTTTGCCCATCTCCCCAGTTTTCCTGGGATTTACCTTTATCTATGAAACAAGTATTGGTACTTAGTCAAATCGTCTTCAGTAAATTAGGACAGCCTAAACTTTCTAGGCTCACTGTCCTTATATTCCTATTGGGTGATATCATTTTATCTTAATGAAGCTATTTGAGAGAGTTTAAAACACTATATCTAGGCTGTAATTCTAAATTTATATGTATCTCTCTTCTCTCTTAGGGATGTCTTCTTGGCCTGGGTGGCTTCTAGAAATTCAAACACAGTGGTGTTTGTGAAGTAGTCCTTCCTGTTCTCCAAGCCAGTGAAGATTTATCTGCTGGGAATGTCTAAGAGCCTCTTTTTAAAACAAGCTGAGCTTCTGGTAGTCCCTGATCTCAACCCATGACAGTCTTTGTGCTTCTCCTCTTTCAGTCTCTTCATCAGGGGCCAGTGTGGAGCAAGGCCGGGGAGTTTGCTGTAACCTGGAACTGCTTTTTACTTTCAAGTACAAGCAGAGATACCAATGAGCATAGCAGAGGAAAGGTGAAGGGAATATGGACAAGCAGAACATAGGGGTGGTACTGGTGGGGGCTGAGGAAATGCAATATAATTGTCATAGGACATGCCTCAACAGTTATTAAAATGATGGGAGAAGACTCAGCTTTGAGCCTAGGATAAAACACTGTGCATCCATTTTAAAGGGTATAAAAGGTTGCATTAAAGGTTACCTCTTAAACAGGAATGATTGCTATCACACCTCTACATTGCTTTGAGAACTAAAGTTTTCAACAGAGTAGGCACACTGGACTATAGGGAAAATACCATCACCTAGGAGTTTATTTATTTCTCTTTACAAATAATGTTATTTCTATGACCATCCTCCTTGCAGTTACCACATTTTATGAGTGTAAGGGGCAGAAGTCTATATCCTTAATATAAGAAGTTTTACCAAAGTCTAAAGAAGTTGTGTTCACTTGTGTTTAATGAAATCTCTCTTAAAAAAATAGGCTAGAGGTGTTTTCACTTACATAATATGTAGGCTTTCTGTACAGTGTAGGAATTCATTTAAATTTAATGTAAGATAGGCTTATTTTTCTTAGAAGTATGTAAAGGAAAAAAAAGACCAGCAAAGCCACAGTTGTAACACAATAAACTATTTAGAGCATGTTAGCCCTAATAACCTTAAGTGAAATCAGATCTTACCTTGAGAAAAAGCTGTCCTAGAGAACCCCCTTCTTGATTACGATGTTCATGTAGTACTAACTGCTAATCACTTTGATCCTATACAGTATAATCAACATTTTAATGCTTTGTGTCCACTCATTTAGTTAGAACCCTTACAACCCAATGAGGTAGATAGTATTCTCAGCTTACATATAAGAAATCCTACTGAGAGATAAGTTACACAAGATCACACACTGTTAAGTGGCAGAGCCAGATTTTGACCTTGAAATCCCAACTATGATACAAACTTTTATTTAAATAAGGGGAAAAAAACTATTGTACAAATAGTACTCTTCAGATGCAGCCCGCAGAGCCATGTAAGGAAGTGCTTCTATAGATTTTTAGGTTTAGAGATGATACCATCTGGATACCTTTGCTTGAACCGAGCAACCACATCTGGGTCTAGTAGGTGGATCCCATCCAGTTGATTTCCAAGGGTGATCCTGAAGCAAGAATAAAGAAGGGGTGAACCAAAAAATCCTATAATTAAAAGGCTTAATATTGTTAAAAGATACATACCTTTTATTAAGGCTGCCTATCCTCTCATCAAATATTCATGCCAATTTTTTTAAGACCTTAATATTAGAATAGTATTTGGTCGTATGACTGGTTAGGAATTGGGCACAGATTTTGGTGTTAAAACAGGCTGGATCTGTATTACTCAAGAGTTAGTAACAGACAACTAACGAGGCGTACTTCACAAAGTTGCTGCCAGTCAGTCTATTTTTGGATAAATAAAATGCTAGCAGCAGGTCTTTCAAAGCTCTACTAACAGGATGAAAGATACTAAAACTGTTGACAGGATAAGTGGATTCTTAACCACCAGGGGGCAGATTCAGTACATCCCATAGAATAACTGACCACCCTTAGTAGAGACCCTAGAGAGCAGAGGTTTGAATCTTAAAACCTGTTGGGTCTCCAGTGTTACGCTGCAGAACCCCATAGAACAGTTTAAATACAAGCTTGGATGGCTTATGAATCCTCTGAAGCCTGTTTTTAGACTATAATGAGTCTAATATCCGTTCTCAACCATAAACGAGGGCTAGTGTGTCTTCTGGTTGCCTACCAGTTGGGCTGCACATTGTGTGGTCGTCCAAATAACTCAATCTTGCGAGTGCCAGGAGATAGTCTCTCAATCATGCCATAGATTTCATCTGGTTTATGACTGGTAGAACGAACCTAGGAGAGCGAGGCTTTAGTTAACTTTTAAGTTACCAAAGACTGCAATTCTAGCCCTTTCCATTTATGTTTATGATCAAATGAGAGAACCCGAAACACACCTGACTTAATGCAGAAGGTTTGGATGCCCGGGGAAGCACATACCTCAGCTACGATCACATCGCAGTCCAGACCCTGGTTGAAGCCTTGGGGATTTCCTTTGACACCAACCTGCTCACCACAGAGAACAGATTACCTTATGGAACCCCAGCATTTGAACTTTTTCTCAATAAGAAGTCCAACAATTCCTCTTTCTGCTCAACCTATTGAACCAGGCCCCATTGCTGCTCACCAAGCAGTGTTCCTTCCCATGGTTCAACCAGTGACCTGTACGGCCTGTCCGAATGATGCGCTGCAGTTGATTTGTCTTCACCCAAATAATTTCATCTACCCGTTCATAACTGTGGAACATAAGAAAGAGAGCTAGAGCTTTAATCAGGCTTTCACAGTTTAGGGGTAGTACCATTTACTCTACGAGGCAAAGACTCAAAGGGAATACTCTGGGAGAAGAGAACACATCTCAACTACAGCTATTATCTTTTTATTTCCATCAAAAGAAAGCAACACAACAATCACTACTTACTTACCCCCAGAGATTCAGACATTCTCTGCCCAACTCCATGGCCCTAAAAAGAAAAGGGTTAAACAGCTACTTGCATATCCATATTTTTTAATCCCTTCAAAATACTGAAGTGTTTTCAGTAGACATTCCATGAACATTTACATGCAAGACACCATTAGGGCAACAGGATGAATCTAAGAATGGAAACATAAGATCTATCTATTCTCAATGGCCTTACCTTTCACAAGGAAAAAAACGGTAAATAGAATTTAGGTATCATTTGTGTTATAAACAGGCATTAGGTCTCAGTAGCAAAAAAGATTGACTTAGTCATATAATAGCAGGGCTAGGAAAACCCAGGATTTTATCCCCACCCAGTACTCACTCTGTACTATATCTGCCCATACCTCCATATCTTTGAACTGCATTACCTGCCTGTGACCCAGAGGAAGAGAAAGCCATCATCCTGCAGTACTGGTATGTTGAGCCTGCGCATCTCATCATCTGTCAGGGTCCCATAGGGCAGCTCCATGTGAATATCCCAGGGTGGGTCAGCCATCACAACTGCAAACTTGCCCAAGATACTGACGTCCAGGTAGCGGATATCACAACAGATCCACTGCATAAGGTGGTATTTGGTCATCTTTCCTTCCTTGACTCTCAGATTCATGGCCCCAGTCCCTCTTTTCTGTTTGATTTTCCTGTTCCCTTGTAAATATGTATATCCCACACCATTCCCAATCAGCAAAGGTGATTATGCCTGCTTTCCTACATGTATGGCTGCCCTACTCAGAAGTCCCTAAGCTGAAGTAAGTTTTCTGAGCAGACAGTTACCTGAGGAGGGAAGAGTCGATCTGCATTGGAGTCCCCTCCAACACTCTGTGTAAGGGCAAGCTCCTGGCTAGGTGTATGGTCTTTGCTCCCAGGAGCCTCAGAATCCATGCAAGCATCAATTTCATAGTGAACATATTTGCAGGTATCCATGTGGAAACACGTGTTAAGGAATGAACAATCACCTAATGACTCATCAGTGTGTTTATTGATGATTCGTCTGGGAATTTAAGGGAGAATGAAAATCAAGACGGTGTTCCAGAGTTAGATCCCACAGTTCAAGTTCTAAATTGTTTAAAATTTTTCTTTTTTTTTTTTATCCTCTCCTAATTTTATCTTTAGAGCTTCCTCCAAGAGTTTTCACAGAAAGGAGGCAAGTGACATGGAAATCCATAAATTACACTAACTAAAGAAGAATTTAATTCCTCTGTAAGCAAAGACAACTTTCTTAGAACAGGAAAGAAGGGCTTTCTGGTTAGAGCTGATCTAAGAGCCCAGGTTCTTATTTCTTCTAAGATCATCCTCCTTCCATAGAACCTTAAGTTGTACTGGGCTTCAGAGACAAAGATGCCTTGCTACTGCAAGAAAGGGACATTAAAAAAAACAAAAAAATCATCTGTTTGGGAGTGCAGTCTATTTCCTCCCATAGAACACTACTTCTGAAAGTACACCTTCTAAGATAAATCATTAAAACTGTTTAATAACAGGATCAAAGACAGAACCCCAGTGACTGGAAGCAATGTGCTAAAAAGGAATGACTGCTTCCAGGAGCCCTGCCCCACCCCACTTCTCTCCCTCCCAAGACACCTGAAGTGCAGCTTGCGGCAGGGCCGGTCAGCATCGCTGGCTTTCATGCACTCCTCCTTGGTTCCATAGTCACAGAATTCTTGTACTTGGGCCCGACCTCGTGAGCGAAACTTCTCAACAATGGACTGTTCCTTGGCTGTTGTTGTATTTAATAACTCTAGGATCTCCTGACTGACCTGTGACATAAGAAGTCTTAGGCTTAAAAGGGTTTGCAGATAAAATGAGCCCTAAACCACCTCCCTAAATTCTACATGACAATGTCATGTTATAAGTGGTCAATGAGCTAACTTGTATGGAAAAACTGGGAAGGAAGAAAAAAGGAAAACGAACCCTAAGAGAAGAGATTTGTCACGGGTTCAGTCCTTTCTCACAAATCTGTATTTGGGATGGTATTAAAATATAAGCAGCCTGGCTCCTACTACTAAGCATTAAGCTAACCTTCCCTCCCCAGGAAAGCAATCCTTTCTACCAAAACCACTTCTATTTACATAACCAAGACACAGTAAGTACTGTACTGTTTAGCTGAGTCTGTGCAACAGTTCTGTAAGGAAGGGTACTCTGGTTATCCTCACGTTACAGATGAGAAGACTCAGGCTCAAGAGAAGTTAAATTAACTTCTTCATATTTACACAGCTAAAAGTAGCAAATGGATAAGAATTCACATAGGTCCAATATTTATATTCAGAACCACAGTGAACTGCCAATTCACATTGTTTAATCATCAGTTTCCATAATTAATGGTCCATGTAACTCCCTTCCAGTATCCATCTCCATTCATCTCCTATTTCTATATTTGTGTCCCCCTTCTGTTGACCTAATGATTCTTCCAATGATAAACATTCTCTAAATCAGTTTCTCAACACTGGCATTATTGACATTTGGGGTGAAGTAATTCTTTGTTGTATAGGGATTATGCTATGATTGTAGGACGCTTGGCAGCATCACTTGCTTCTACCCACTAAATGCCTGTAGCACTCCTGTGTTATGACAACCGCAGTATCTCCAGACATTGACAAACGTTCTCTGGGGGTAGGAAAGGGAGCAAAATTATCCCCAGTGGAGGGATACCTGGGTGGCCCAGTGGTTGAGCAACTGCCTTTGGCTCAGGTCACGATCCCAGGCTAACCAGGATCGAGTCCCGCATCAGGCTACCCATGAGGAGCCTGCTTCTTCCTCTGTCTATGTCTCTCTGTCTCTCATGAACAAATAATTAAATCTTAAAAAAAAAAAAAAAATTATATATATATATATATATATATATATATATATATATATATATATATATATATATGTTATCCCCAGTTGAGAACCACTATTCTAAACCCTCAACCCTACAGCAAGAACTCCTCCTTGTCCTTAGGGGTAAATCCCTCTCAAAGCTGTAATTAAAAGTATATATGTGGGATCCCTGGGTGGCGCAGCGGTTTAGTGCCTGCCTTTTGGCCCAGGGCGTGATCCTGGAGACCCGGGATCGAATCCCACATTGGGCTCCCGGTGCATGGAGCCGCCTCCTCCCTCTGCCTATGTCTCTGCCTCTCTCTCTCTCTCTGTGACTATCATAAAAAAAAAAAAAAAAAAAAAAAAAAAGTATATATGTAAGGATTGCCTGGTTGGCTCAGTTGGTAGAGCATGCAACTCTTGCACTTGGGGCTGTGAAAGTCTGAGCCCCACAATGGGTGTAGAGATTACTTAGAGATCTTAACAAACACACACACAAAACAAAAAAACAAAAACAAAGCATATGTATACAAGCATTTCCATCTACCCCTACCTTCTTACTCTGTTGTTCCTTAGTAGACTGTTGGTTCAGAAGGCTCTCTATCTCCAGATCAACATCTGAGGCAGCATGTTTCCTTGATTTCTTGGTTGGCTCCTTGGCTGCTTCTGATGCTGAAGAGGCCAGACCAGAGGCCAAAGAGCTCGCAAAGGCAGCTACTGTGGTTGAGTCCTGCTCTGCACGCCGCTTCTGCCCTGTGATAGTCCCTGCTACCTCCCCAGGGCCCTTCTTTTCTGCCACCGCGCCCATCATGGCAGAAAGCTTGGAATGATCAGCATAGGTCACAAGAGTGGGATGCGCATCATCTTGTAAGAGACCTCGTTTTACCTCAATCAACTCCTGAGCTGCAAACTTCTGTAGGAGGCTTTCCACACCATCTTGAGTGGCAGGGGCATCTGGCTAGGGAAGGAGGGGAGGGGAAGGCAATAAGACACTGACCATGAACTCAAAGGAGTGGTATCTCCCAACCCTGTCTTTTCAGGTTATTACCGTGGAGATGGCAAGACGGATGGACACAGCATCAGTGGGCAATGTTAAGGCCAGATCAGAGAGGTGGTGTAGCAATTTCTTCTCTAACTCGGGGTCTGTAGCTAGTTCAGGAACTGCGGAAGCTGTGCTGGGCTTAGGGCCCCCAGACGTGGGCACAGTAGGCACTGGACTATCACTGCGAAAGTTGGGTGACAGCGCTGCCTCTGGATTTCGTAGATCTAGAAGTGAAGAGAAGTGAATAAAATGACAAAGGGCAACCACCGTAGGTCTATATGCTCCTTAGGAGTCAGTTCTCCAGCTCGTACTTTCATTTCATGTAGAGAATATCTGGCCAAATTTAGCACTAGATCACCTTTCCTCAATCATACAAGCATTCACTGCTTTGCCGAGATAATCCTGGATTTTCTGTCAACCACTTACCTTTTCTCTATTGAGTATGAGGTATTTTCCTAATTCCTGTGCCTACTGTGTTTCAAAGGAAATTAGCAGCATGGTAGATTTATTTTTTTTTATCTTTTTTTTAATTTTTATTTATTTATGATAGTCACAGAGAGAGAGAGAGAGAGAGAGGCAGAGACACAGGCAGAGGGAGAAGCAGGCTCCATGCACCAGAAGCCCGACGTGGGATTCGATCCCGGGTCTCCAGGATCGCGCCCTGGGCCAAAGGCAGGCGCCAAACCACTGCACCACCCAGGGATCCCAGCATGGTAGATTTAAATGTCCATGGGGATCCCTGGGTGGCTCAGCTGTTTGGCGCCTGCCTTTGGCCCAGGGCGCGATCCTGGAGTCCCGGGATGGAGTCCCACGTCAGGCTCCTGGCATGGAGCCTGCTTCTCCTTCCTCCTGTGTCTCTGCCTCTCTCTCTCTCTATCATAAATAAATAAATAAATAAATAAATAAATAAATAAATAAATAAATAAATAAATCTTTAAAAAAATAAATAAATGTCCATACCATCTCCCTTCAGTCACTCTAAATGACAACTGAAATAACCCAAATTTAGGGGCACTTGGTGGCAAAGTATGTGAAGCACCTGCCTTTGGCTCACACGTCCAAGTCCTGGGATTAAGCCTTGAATCTGGCTCTCTGCTCAACTGCAGTCTGCTTCTCTCCCTTTGCCTGCTGCTCTGCCTACTTGTGCTGTCAAATACATAAAATCTTTAAAAATAAAGGTTTTACTTTTAAGTAATCTCTACACCCAACATAGGTTTCAAACTTACAAGCCTGAGATCAAGAGGCTCACACACTACCGACTGAGCCAGCCAGGTGCCCCTAGACTGCATCCTTTAATACTCAAACACAAAAATCTTAAAAAACATTGTGGAAACCCTGGTCACCAAATGAGATTTCCTGACCATTTTTCTCACTTACCCTACTACTTTATAAACCAGGTAGTCATCACAACCTTAACAAGACTTAAGAATTCAAATTAGGATAAAACATTCCCTTTTAGGAAGCTTAGTATCTATGATCGTTTACTTAAAATACAGATGGGGGCATCTGGTTGGCTCAGTCGGGAGAGCATGCGATTCTTGATCTTGGGGTTGTGAATATAAGCCCCATGCTGGGTGTAGAGATTACTAAAAATCTTTAGGAGCGCCTCAGTGGTTCAGTCGGTTAAGCGTCTGCCTTCAGCTCAGGTCATGATCCCGGGGTCCTAGGACTGAGCCCCACATGGGTCCCCCTCCTCAGCGGGAGCCTGCTTCTCCTTCTCCCTCTGACACTTCCCTGCTTGTGCCCTCTTTCTCTCTCACATAAATAAAATCTTTAAAAATCAGGATTTCAGGGACGCCTGGGGGGCTCAGCAGTTGGGCATCTGTCTGCCTTCAGCTCGGCATGATCCTGGTGTCCTGGGATCAAGTCCAGCATCAGGCTCCCTGCGGGGAGCCTGCTTCTCCCTCTGCCTGTGTCTCTCCTTCTCTCTCTGTCTCTCTCAAGAATAAATAAATAAAATCTTTAAAATCTTTAAAATATATATATATAATGGGGCTAAAGGAAGATGTAGAAAAGTTTTAAGTCAATACTTAGGATATGGTCATTTGTTAGGCAGCTATGAAATCTTTAATATTTTAGGTAAGCCATAAATTATTATCCATTACCCTTCCCACTTAATTCATATTCAAACTTTGTGCCAAGTATCTTACATATGTTGCTGCCATTAGTATGAGTTTTATTTTGTTTTTTAAAAAAGGCTTAAGGTACCTGGGTGGCTCAGTTGGTTAAGTATCCAACTCTTGGTTTTGGCTCAGGTCCAGATCTCATGGGTCCTGAAATTGAGCCCCCTCATCAGGCTACTTGCTCAGCAGGGAGTCTGCTAAAAGATTCTCTCCCTCTGCCCCTCCCTCCACTCCCAATGCACCCTCTCTAAATAAATCTTTTAAAAAAAATGAACACCTGGGGATCCCTGGGTGGCTCAGCGGTTTAGCGCCTGCCTTTGGCCCAGGATGTGGTCCTGGAGTCCCGGGATCGAGTCCCACATCGTGCTCCCTGCGTGGGGCCTGCTTCTCCCTCTGCGTCTCATGAGTAAATAAATAAATAAAATCTTTAAAAAAAATGAACACCTAAAGGGACGCCTGGGTGGCTCAGCGGTTGAGCGTTAGCCTTTGGCTCAGGGCGTGATCCCGCCCAGAGTTTCCTTCCACAGTCTTTATTATTATTTTTGTGTGTGTTAAAATCATTTAATGTAAGATCTATGTAAGATTTTTTCATCTTAGAAAATTGTTAGCTTTTTAATTATTTTTTAATTTTAAAAATTAATCTCTACACCTAACACTGGGCTGGAACCAACAACCCCCACCAAGACCAAGAGTAACATGCTCTGAGGCTGAGCCTTACCATCCTGACCTTACCAGGTCCCTTACCATCTTATAAAATTTAAAGTATACAATATAGTATAAGTAGATCTCTACAACTTATTTAACTTGCATAAATGAAGCTTTGTACCCTATGACCCTCACCTCCCCATTTCCCCTCACTCCAGCCCCTAGCAATCAGCATTCTACTATGACTTTACTATTTTAGATTCTGTCTCAAATATGATCTAGTGAGATCATGTAATATTTGTCTTTTTGTATCTGACTTATTTCACTTAGCATAATGTTCTCTTGGTCCACCCATATTGTCACAAGCAGCAGGACTTCCTTTGTTTTAGGGCTGAATAATATTCCACAGTATGCATATTCCATTTTCTTTATCCAATCATCCAATGATAAACAAGTCGTTTCCATACCTTGCCTATTGTAACACCATGAACACTGGTGTACAGGTACCTCTTAGAGATCCGGATTTCAATTTCTTTGGATACCTAGAAGTGAGATTGCTGGAAAATATGTATGGTAGCTCTTCTTCTTCTTTTTGTTTTTGTTTGTTTGTTTTTTTTGAGGAACCACCATACTATTTTCCATAATGTCTATACCAATTTAAGTTCCCACCAACAGTGAATCAGGGTTCCCTTTTCTCCTTGCCAACAAGTATCTTTTGATTTTTTTATTTAATAACAGCTATCCTAACAATTATGAGGTGATATCTCATTATGGTTTTTATTTGCATTTCCTTGATTAGTGATGCTAAAAAACTTTTCATATACCTGTTGGCCATCTGTATCTCTTCCTTGGAGATCTTTTATATCTTGATTTTGCATATTTTGCTTTTTGCCACGTGACTTAAAAGAAAATGAGAGCACGTTCACTGATTAAAATGTCAAAGAGGGGGATGCTTGGGTGGCTCAGTGGTTGAATGTCTGCCTTCGGCTCAGGTCATGATCCCAGGGGCCAGGGATCGAGTCCCCCCTCGGGCTCCCTGCAGGGAGCCTGCTTCTCCCTCTGCCTGTGTCTCTGCCTCTCTCTGTGTGTCTCTCATGAATAAATAAAATCTAAGAAAGAAAAGAAAAGAAAAGAAAAGAAAAGAAAAGAAAAGAAAAGAAAAGAAAAGAAAAGAAAAAAAGGAAAGAAAAGAAAAGGAAAGAAAAGAAAAGAAAAAAGAAAAGAAAAGAAAAGAAAAGAAAAGAAAAGAAAAGAAAAGAAAAGAAAAGAAAGGAAATGTCAAGGGGCCTGGGTGGCTCAGTCGGTTAAGCATCCAACTCAGTTATCAGGTCAGGTCTTGTTCTCAGAGTCATGAGTTCAAGCCCCACATTGGGCTCCACACCCAGTGTGGAGCCTACATGAAAATAAGTAAATAAAATAAAAGCATTTTCCATGATTTCAAAATTTCAGTCAGTGCTTCAGAAGTGCTCTTGTAAATGTAACTGAACCTAAATTCTGTTTGGGAACCTAACTTATTCATTGCCACGTTACTTTTCATTACTGCCACAAATAATGGTTCTTAAGGTATTGAGCTTAAATATGTAATAATATCACATTACTTTTTTTTTTTAATTTTTATTTATTTATGATAGTCACACAGAGAGAGAGAGAGAGAGGCAGAGACACAGGCAGAGGGAGAAGCAGGCTCCATGCACCAGAAGCCCGACATGGGATTCGATCCCGGGTCTCCAGGATCGCGCCCTGGGCCAAAGGCAGGCGCCAAACTGCTGCGCCACCCAGGGATCCCCACATTACTTCTTTGATAAATATTTTCTCTATTAAGTTTATTTGAAATGAAACCCAGAATCTAACAGTTCAAAGAAAAAAAAGGAATCTACTTATTATTGTTACATTCTGCTTTTACATTTAAAATAATAATATGTAGGGCACCTGAGTGGTTGAGCATCAGCAGCCTCCGGTCCAGGGCATGACCCCGGGGTCCCGGGATCGAGTCCCACACTGGGCTCCCTGCATGGAGCCTGCCTCTCCCTCTGCCTGTGTCTCTGCCTGTGTGTCTCATGAATGAATAAATAAAATCTTTAAAAAATAAAAATAATATCTAATTTTGGTTAAATGTTAAAACTCTGGTTTTCCTTCCTACCATCTGAATTATCTACCCAACTTTTCATGCAAATGTTACTTACTATTTCTAAACTAAATATATATTTTAAAGATTTTATTAATTCATTTAAGAGAGACAGAGAGAGAGCACAAGGAGGAAGAGCACCCAAGGGAGAAGAAGGAAGGTCCCTACTGAGCAAGGAGCCTGACATGGGGCTCCATCCCAGGACCCTGGGATCCTGACCTGAGATGAAGGCAAACACCTAACTGACTGAGCCATCCAATCATCCAGGCACCTGCAAAATAGACATTTTTTTCATCTAGATTTTGAACACTCTATCGCACATTATCTCAGTGAGAAAAAGTAGTGATTTTGCTCCAATTTTATTGTCAATGAATGAACTAAAATTGTGCTTTATAATTAACCTACTGCTACTCTCAAGAATATAATCATATAAACATTTCTTCTTCATATACAGTTTCCACTTTCTCCACTTAGTAAATGAATTTAGCTTTTTTAAAAAGATTTTAAGTAATCTCTACACCCAATGTGGGGCTCGAACTTAAAACCCCGTGATCAATTGAGCCATCTAGGTACCCATAGATATGTTTTGACTTATGTATAATTTTTCTTTAAGATTTTATTTTATTTATTCATGAGAGACAGAGAGAGAGAAAGAGAGGCAGAGACACAGGCAGAGGGAGAAGCAGGCTCCATGCAGGGAGCCTGATGTGGGACTCGATTCCAGGACCCCGGGGTCAAGCCCTGGGCCGGAGGCTGCTGATGCTCAACCACTGAGCCACCCATGTGTTCCTAGAGCTTATTCTTTGGTTAAAAGCTCCACTGAAGAGAAACAAAATATTAGCTCAAGAACATAAAAATATGGACAGTCAATTAATATAACACTATATGTTAATTATACTGTAAGTGTATACACACACACATATATAGCCAGTCTACTAATGTGCTTATTCCTAAAATATCAACATCTATGTGCACATCTTCAGTCCCACTGATGAAACATACTGAGCAGTTCACATATTTACCATGTTCTAAGCCTGGCCAACTCTATTTGTTTCAATTAAAATGAAATAAAAATTTATTCACAGTAATCATCTTCATCTGAAAAAGCTGTACTTTGGGCACCTGGGTGGTTCAGTCGGTTAACCATCTGACTTTGGCCCAGGTCATGATCTCAGGGTCCTGGGATCGAGCCCCATGTTGGGCTTCCTGCTCAGCGAGTAGTCTGTCCCTCTCCCTGCTTATGCTCTCTCTCTCTCTCTCTCTCAAATAAATAATCTTTAAAAAAAAAAAGCTGTATTTATTTATCTCTATGGAAAAGTTTGGTGAGGGCACCTAGATGGCACAGTGGGTTAAGCATCTGATTCTTGGTTTCAGCTCACATCTCAGTCTTAGGCATGAGACGGAGCCTCACAAAGGGCTCTGTGCTTAGTGTGGAGTCTGCTTCAGGCTCTCTCCACCACTCCCCCATCCCCACGTGCACTCACATCCTCTAAAATAAATAAATCCTTTAAAAAAAATATGGTGGGATCCCTGTGTGGCGCAGCGGTTTGGCGCCTGCCTTTGGCCCAGGGCGCGATCCTGGAGACCCGGGATCGAATCCCACATCGGACTCCTGGTGCATGGAGCCTGCCTCTCTCTCTGCCTGTGTCTCTCTCTCTCTGTGACTATCATAAATAAATAAAAAATTTAAAAAAAAAATAAAAAATAAAAAAAATAAAAAAAAATATGGTGATTCTTCAAAAAACTGAAAATAGGGGGCACCTGAGTGGCTCAGTTGGTTAAACGACAACTCTTGGTTTCAGATCAGGTCATGATCCCAGGGTTGTGACATCGAGCCCCGTGTTGGGCTCTGTGAGCATGGAGTCTGCTGGAGATTCTGCAGCACCACCTCCCCGTGCCCACCCCCAGCTTCCCCTCCACACCCACTCATACACATTCTAAAATTAATCAATTAAATCTTTTTAAAAATCAAAAGTAGAATTACCATATGATCCAGCAATTTCACTTCTGGATATACATCCAAAAAATTTGAAGCTGGATTTTTTTTTTAAGATTTTATTTATTTACTCATGAGAGACGCAAAGAGAGGCAGAGACACAGGCAGAGGGAAAAGCAGGCTCCCTCCGGGAGCCTGATGCAGAACTCGATCCCAGGACCCCAGGATCATGCCCTGAGCCAAACACTCAGCTAAGGATGGACACTCAACCACTGAGCCACCCAGGCACCCCAAAGCTGGATCTTTGAGATAAAGAGATTTGTACACTGATGCTTATAGCTGCATTATTTACAATAGCCAAAAGCTGGAGTGAACCCAAGTGTCCACCGCAAGATAAATGGATAAACAAAATTTAGTATAAACAGAGGCATGGGGGGGGGGGGGGCGCTCAGTTGGTTAAATTGCTACCTTGGCTCAGGTCCTGATCCCAGGGTCCTGAAATCAAGCCCTGCATCAGTGTCCCTGCTCAGCAGGGAGTCTGCTTCCCCCTTTCCCTCTGCCCCTCCTCCTGCTAGTGCTTTCTTTTGCTATTTCTCTCAAATAAATAAATAAAATCTTTTTTTAAATGTGGTAGAAGCATAAAATGGAATCTTCTTTGGCCTTAAAAAGTGAAGAAACTCTGACACATGATACAACAGGATGAATCTTGAAGACATTGTGCTAAGTGAAATAAGCAAGCCACAAAAAGACAAACACATTAGGATTCTGTTTATATGAGGTATGCATAGAGTAGACAAACTCACTGAAACAAAAAGTGGGACGATGGTTGCCAGGGACTATGCAGGAAGGGAAAATAGGGAGTTATTGTTTAATGTGTACAGAATTTCAGTTTTGCATGAAAAAGTTCTGGAGACTGGTCGCACAACAATGTGAATATACTTCAAGCTACTGAACTAGACACTTAAAAATGGTTAAGATGGCAATTTTTTTGTGTATTTTGCCACAATTGAAAAAAAAAGCTGTACTTTATTTTTTTTTAATTTTTATTTATTTATGATAGTCACACACACAGAGAGAGAGAGAGAGAGAGAGGCAGAGATACAGGCAGAGGGAGAAGCAGGCTCCATGCACCAGGAGCCCGACGTGGGATTCGATCCTGGGTCTCCAGGATCGCGCCCTGGGCCAAAGGCAGGCCCCAAACCGCTGCGCCACCCAGGGATCTCAAGCTGTACTTTAAAAATGTCAAACTAGGGCATCTGAGTAGCTCAGTGATTGAATGTCTGCCTTTGGCTCAGGTCATGATCCTGGGTCCTGGGAAGAGAGTCCCGCATCATGCTCCTCGCAGGGAACCTGCTTCTCCCTCTGCTTATGTCTCTGTGTCTCTCAAGAATAAATAAAATCAGGATGCCTGAGTGGCTCAGTGGTTGAGCCTCTGCCTTCAGCTCAGGGCATGATTCCAGGGTCCAGGATCAGGTTCCCCGCAGGGAGCCTGCTTCTCCTTCTGCCTGTGTCTCTGCCTCTCTCTCTGTGTCTCTCATGAATAAATAAATAAAATCTTTTTTCTTTTTTTTTTAATTTTTATTTATTTATGATAGTCACAGAGAGAGAGAGAGAGAGGCAGAGACACAGGCAGAGGGAGAAGCAGGCCCCATTCACCGAGAGCCCGACGTGGGATCCGATCCCGGGTCTCCAGGATCGCACCCTGGGCCAAAGGCAGGCGCCAACCTGCTGCGCCACCCAGGGATCCCTAAATAAATAAAATCTTAAAAAAAAAAAAAAAAAGAATAAATAGAATCTTAAAAAGAGGGCAGCCTGGGTGGCTCAGTGGTTTAGCGCCGCCTTCAGCCCAGGGCGTGATCCTGGAGACCCAGGATCGAGTCCCACGTCGGGCTCCCTGCATAGAGCCTGCTTCTGTCTCTGCCTCTCTCTGTGTGTCTCTCATGAATAAATAAATAAATCTTTAAAAAAAAAAAAAGTTGAGAAAGGGCAAGTAGAGGAAGAGGTACAAGTCCCATATGATAAGGGATTAATTAGTAGTCACTTTTTTAAATAAGGATTTTTATTTATTTGATAGAATATGCCCAAGACAGAACAAGCAGAGGGAGAGAGAAAAGCAGACTCTCCACTGAGCAGGGAGCCTGATATGGGGCTTGAGCCGAGGACCCTGAGATTATGACATGAGCTGAATTCAGGCAGCTGCTTAACCAACTGAGCCACGCAAGGTGCCCCTAATTACTAGTCAATTTTAAGGTCCATTTCACTTTTCTAAGATAATAATCACACTTTGGTATTTGGGGCCATTTGCAAACCTAATTACTAGAGTGTCAATACTTCATATAGGTTCTTGCTAAGCATGTTTAATAATTTTAACAAGATTGTATTCTCCCTTGAATGTAAATATATAGTTTTTTGGTTATAAATCTCTCGGCTTGTACACCCACTTCATAATATAAAGTTAAGATTCCTAGTACATCTGCCTAAATAACATGGTTAAGACTTCTACAAAAAATTTTTTAGGTTGTGCTTAAACATACATTGTCTTCTGGCCCAGAGCTTTGCTGGCCTGTTTGGTACTGTGGGAATAGGGATAAAACACACGATATAAACTAGCCTATCACTGTTCGTTCTTTCTTTTTCTTTCTTTCTTTCTCTCTCTTCTTTCTCTCTTTCTTTTTCTTCTTTCTTTCTTCTTTCTTTCTTCTTCCTTTTCTCCTTCCTTCCTTCCTTCCTTCCTTCCTTCCTTCCTTCCTTCCTTCCTTCCTTCCTTCCTTTCTTTTTAAAGACTTTATTTATTTATTCATGAGAGACACACGGAGAGAGGCAGAGGCACAGGCAGACGGAGAAGGAGGCTCCATGCGGGGACCTGATGCGGAACTTGATCCCAGGACCCTGGGATCATGACCTGAGCCAAAAGGAGATGCTAAATCACTGAGCCACCCGGGCGGCCCCTGTTCTTCCTTCTAATCAATTTGGTTATTCCCAAGAATCTATTTCTTTGAGTCACAGAGAGAAAGAGCATGAGCTGGGGTTGGGCAGAGGAAGAAGTTGACTCCTTGCTAAGCAGGGAGCCTGATGTGTGGCTCAGGTCCTGGGATCCTGAGCCACACAGGCACCCTCCAAAGAATCTGTATCTTTGAGCATTAGGATTCTTAGGAAAACATGAGACACACTCTGCTGGTTTATTAATCAAGATTTCATGTAAGATATAACCAAAGGTGGGGATCCCTAGGTGGCTCAGTGGTTTGGTGCCTGCCTTTGGCCCAGGACATGATCTTGGAGTCCCAGGATCAAGTCCTGCATCGGGCTCCCTGCATGGAGCCTGCTTCTCCCTCCTCCTGTGTCTCTGCCTCTCTCTCTATGTCTATCATAAATAAGTAAATAAGTCTTTAAAAAAATAAATAAAATAGAATGTATTCAGATCATTAATGACTACAAATACCATGGACAAAAAAAATCATTGGGAGACCTTCCTTAGTTTGGCTTTTTTTTTGTTTTGTTTTTTGGAGATTTATTTATTCATGAAAGACACACTTTTCCCTTCCCTGTCTGCAGTTCGTGGATTCATCCAGTCATTTTACATATTATCATAGCGTCATTCTGATTTTTTATAAGCATCAATCCTTGATCCCCAACTAAATTCTGATTCCGAGAGCAGGAAGGATGTGTCTAACTTTGTCTATCTACACATATGCCCACAGTGCAAATACTCAAGACATGTTTGTCTATTATGATGTCAGAGTCCTGACAAGACACCTATTTTCAGCGGCCATAACGCAAGCACACGCACCGAGAGGGAGCAAGGCCCGATGTAGTGGGGGGACTGCATCCTACTGCAGCCTGGGACACATTGCCACAGGGTGGCAGGGATTCGCTCTCCTTGCTCAGCCTCCTGGCTGATTTGCCTTAAATGATCCAGAGCTTGTGCTGGGGAGAGAGGCGGCTGCAACTGCACAATCTTTTGAGGCTCCTTCAAGTTTTAGGATGACAAGTGGCAAGAGGAGGGCAGGAAAAGTTTAAAAACAGGAGAAACACTGTGGCGCTGGGGTGGCTCAGCGGTAGAGCACCTGCCTTGAGCTCAGGGCCTGACCCGGGGTCCTGGGATGGAGTCCCGCGTTGGGCTGCCTGCGTGGAGCCTGCTTCTCCCTCTGCCTGTGTCTCTGCCTGTGTATGTGTCTCTCAGGAATAAATAAATAGAATCTTTTAAAAATCATAATAATAATAAATAAAAACATAAAACATAGGGCAGCCCTGGTGGCCCAATGGTTGGGCATCTGCCTTCAGCCCAGGTCGTGACCCAGGGTCCTGGGATGGAGTCCCGCGTCCGGCTCCGTGCGGCTCCCTGCGTGAAGCCTGCCTTCTCCCTCTGCCTGTGTGTGTCTCTCAGGAATAAATAAATAAAATCTTTTAAAAAATCACAATAATAATAAATAAAAACATAAAACATAGGGCAGCCCTGGTGGCCCAGCGGTTGGGCATCTGCCTTCAGCCCAGGTCGTGACCCCGGGTCGCGGGATCGAGTCCCCCGTCGGGCTCCCCACAGGGAGCCTGCTTCTCCCTCTGCCCGCATCTCCGCCTCTCTCTCTGTGTCTCTCGTAGATAAACGAATAAAATCTTTAAAAACAAAACCCATAAACATCCATTTTCAGGTTTCTGCTCGAGATGCAAACGGCCGGGGCAGCGCGGGGACCCCAGGCCCCGGCAGGTCTGCGGCCCGAGCCGTCCTCACCTCACGGCGCCCACAGGGGCCAGGCGGCGGCCGCCGCAAGCCGTCGCCCTCCCGGGGGAGAACGAGGCGCCACAGCAGAAGACAACGGGGGCCTTCCTGCTCCGGGGGGCGGGCGCGAGAGGCGCGGCACAGGCGACGCACGGCGGCCTGGGGGCCCGGGGGCCGAGTACCGCCCCCGCGCAGCGACCCCGCGCAGCGACCCCGCGGGCGTGAAGGCCGCCGGGAGCGCCGCGGCCGAGGGCTCTCTCGCTCCGGGCCCCTGCCCCCGCCCTCGCCCCCGCCCCCGCCCCCGCCGGCCCACGCCCCGCGCCTCACCCAGGTGCCCCGAGTCCTGCTTCCGCCTCCGCTGCAGCCTCTCTCGCAGCGAGTCCAGCTGCTTCTTGTGGGCCTGGATCGAGCTCCACGTGTCCGACATCCTCGTCTTTCGGCCGAAGGCGCCTCGAATCCGGCGCGCGGGCTAGCGCCTCCCGGGGCGGCCGCGGGAATCGTGGCGGCCGCGCGCCGACGCCCCCGGGCTCGCCGGAAACGGCCGGGGCCACGCGCTCGCCCGGCACTCACCTTCCGTTTCCCGCCCGCTGGGGAGGAGAATGCAGACACCTGAGGTATTGGCAGCAGGGCGGAAATACTTTCTAGGGGCGCTCTCTGCGTCTTCCGGGCGCCGCGAAGCTGTGGTTGCCATGTCCGTGCCTGGCAGCACCGCCATGTTGCTTATACAGGCGCGCGGCCATGTTGCATCTGAGGGGCTGAGGCATTCAGGCAGCTCCGGTAGAGCAGCCCGGGCAGCGCACATCTGCATTATTTTTTCTCAGATTTTATTTTATTTTTTTAAGATTTTACTTATTTATTCATGAGAGACACACAGAGAGAGGCAGAGACACAGGCAGAGGAAGAAGCAGGCTTCATGCAGGGAGCCCGACGCGGGACTCGACCCCGGGTCTCTGGGGTCATGCCCTGGGCCCAAGGCAGACACGCCACCGCTGAGCCCCCCGGGCTGCCCAAAGATTTTATTTTATTTTTATTTTTTTATTTTTTCCAAAGATTTTATTTTAAGCAATCTCTACACCCAGAGTGGGGCTCAAACCTCCAACTCCGAGGTCAAGAGTCACATGCTCCACTCACTGAGCCAGCGGGTGCCCTGGTTGTTTTTAATGGAGCCTTGTGAATGCAAGCTTTGGGAGCCCCTGATTTGTCAAATGTCTACAGTTGGCCCTTGAATGACATGCGTTATTAAAAAAAAAAAAAAAAAAAAAAAAAAAAAAAAAAGGATCCCTAGGTGGCGCAGCGGTTTGGTGCCTGCCTTTGGCCTAGGGCGCGATCCTGGAGACCCGGGATCGAATCCCACATCGGGCTCCCGGTGCATGGAGCCTGCTTCTCCCTCTGCCTGTGTCTCTGCCTCTCTCTCTCTCTCCCTCTGTGACTATCATAAATAAATAAAAATTAAAAAAAAAAAAAAAAAGGCAGCCCCCGTGGCTCAGCGGTTTAGCACCTGCCTTCGGCCCAGGACGTGACCCCGGGGTCCCGGGATCGAGTCCCGCGTCGGGCTCCCTGCAGGGAGCCTGCTTCTCCCTCTGCCTGTGTCTCTGCCTCTCTCTTTGTGTGGGTCTCTCATTAATAAACTTAAAAAAAAAAAAAAAAAAAAGAATGACGTGTTTGAACTGCAGGGGCCCACTTATATGTGGAATTTTTTTCTCAATAAATACAATTTTTTTTTGAAGATTTATTTATTTATTCATTTAGAGAGAGCGAGAGGCAGAGACACAGGCAGAGGGAGAAGCAGGCTCCATGCAGGAAGCCCGACGTGGGACTCCATCCCGGGTCTCCAGGATCACACCCCAGGCTGCAGGCGGCGCCAAACCGCTGCGCCACCGGGGCTGCCCAATAAATACAATTCTGTAATTGTATTTTCTTTATGATTTTTTAAAAGGTTTTATTTATTTATTCATGAGAGACACAGAGGCCCAGGCAGAGGTAGAAGCAGGCTCTATGCAGGGAGCCCTACGCGGGACTCCATCCTGGGACCCCGGGGTCACGCCCTGGGCCAATGGCAGGCGCTAAATCGCTGAGCCACTCAGGCGTCCCGTCTCCTTTATGATTTTAATAACATTTTCTTTCCTTTAGCTTTATTGTAAGAGTACAGTATATAATACATACACAAAATATGTGTTAACTATTTGTGTTATCAGTAAGTCTTCTGGTCAACAGCATGCAATTAGTAGGTAATTTTGGGGGAAGTCAAAAGTTACACACAAATTATGACTGCACAGAGCAGAGGAAGGATTGGCTCCCTTAACCCCTGCATTGTTCCGGGGTCAAATGTATGTGATGCCAAACAGCGTGTCAGAAAGAATAGCTTGAAAAGGCCTGGTTCCTGTTTTCTTTCTTTCTTCTTTTTTTTTTTTTTTTTTAATTTATTTATTTACTCATGAGAGGCAGAGACACAGGCAGAGGGAGAAGCAGGCTCCATGCAGGGAACCCGACGTCGGACTCAGTCCCGGGACTCCAGGACCACGCCCTGAGCCAAAGGCAGGCACTAAACCGCTAAGCCACCCAGGGATCCCCTGGTTCCTGTTTTCAAAGAGTTTTTGGTCTGGTGAAGAAGCTACGATCCAGCTTATTAATACTGAACCATCTTTACAGCACACGGCAGCATGAGCATGAACTCTAAAAAATAAATGTGATTGCAAAGAAGAGGAGGGATCCAAGGCCAGCTGACGCAGGAAGCCATCAGAAGGTCTTGAGGGGCACCTGGCTGGTTCATTTGGTAGAGCATGTGATTCTTGATCTTGGGGTCATGAGTTCAAGCCCCATATTGGGCATGGTGCCTACTTTAAAAAAAAAAGGTTCAGGCTTGAAATGACAGATAGGGCTTCAATAGCTGAAGCTTTGGAGAGAATTCCAGGCTGAGGACATGATAAAAAGCAAAAATCTATAGAGTTAGGAAAACATGATGTGGGCACCTAGGTGGCTCAGGGGTTGAGCATCTGTCTTTGGCTCAGGGTGTGATCCTAGGGTCCCAGGATGGAGTCCCATATCTGGGTCCCAGCAGGGAGCCTGCTTCTCCCTCTGCCTCTGTCTCTGCCTTTCTCTCTGGGTCTCTCATGAATAAATAAGTAAATCTTAAAAAAAAAAAAAAAAAAAAAACCAACAAAAAGGAAAGCGTGATGTATGTCCTGCCAATCCAGATTGGTTTGCTAGAACAAAGAGAAGTATATTAGAAAATTTGGGAAGATATTCATGTTTCCATATTCAAAGCCAGATGGCAAAGGGTACATGTTACCTTAGTACCTTCTTTACCTTTTTAGTAAAGAAGTTGCAATTTATTCAGAATACAGCAGGGAATACTTTAAGGTTTGTGAGTCGGCAGCTCTTTAAAGATTAATCTAGTGTTCTAGTTGGATTGAGATGAGGAAGGAGAGTTTAGAGACAGGGAAAATAATAGCCTTTCTTTTTTTAAGTGGGCTCTATGCCCAGTGTGGGATTTGAACCCACAACCCTATGTAAAGGGTCACATGCTTTACCAACAGAGCCTACAGCACACCAATTAGTAGCTTATTTTACCTAGTGTTTGGTTATAGGGCCTTTAACTCAGAAGCTGATTATGGATAATAATGGTAAGGAAGGGGTGAATATGGGGGGCGCTATTGAGAAGAAGGATGTATATATATTGGAATGTGGCAGTTTCATCCATTTACTCAGCAAATATTTGTTTAGTGACTACTATGTGCTAGGAACTGTGCAGATTTAATAGTGATCAAAATATTCGTTTCTATCTTGTTTTCTCAAGAAAACTTACCAAATTACACCGTCCTTTGGGATGTGTAACTTTGTTGTTTGCTTGAGATGCATGACTTTATTTTATTAAAGATTTTTATATTTGGGGGCAGCCCGGGTGGCTCAGTGGTTTAGCACTGCCTTCAGCCCAGGATGTAATCCTGGAGACCCGTGATCGAGTCCCACATCAGGCTCCCTGCATGGAGCCTGCTTCTCCCTCTGCCTGTGTCTCTGCCTCTCTCTTTCTCTGTGTCTCTCATGAATAAGCATTTTTGTCTAGGAAAGGAAGGATTTTCTAGTGGAAGAGATTCAGTCTCTGGCAGAATTTAAGGTATTAAGCCTGTATTACCTCCTCTTACCTACAAAGGAAGCCAGAGAAATAGCACAGGTATTCCTAAAAGTCAACCAAATCAAGGGCAGCCTCCAGATGTCTTTGTTTTCATATTCACTTTGGGTAAATTATTTTTTTTTTAAAGATTTTATTTATTTATTCATGATAGTTACACAGAGAGAGACAGAGAGGCAGATACACAGGCAGAGGGAGAAGCAGGCTCCATGCAGGGAGCCCGACGTGGGATTCGATCCCAGGCCTCCAGGATCGTGCCCCGAGCCAAAGGCAGGCGCCAAACCGCTGCGCCACCCAGGGATCCCGGTAAATTATTACAGTAGCAAATCAGACAAATTTTAGGAGCACAGGAGGACCACTCAGCATGATCTGCTTACACAGGGATTCTTCTAGACTCCTCATGAGCAGTTTCCTACCCACTGTTAGCCAGTCTGCCTACCATCCTGGGCAGTGCACAGGGAAAGGAACCACGCAGACCTCTTATAGTCAAGACAGAGCATAAGCCTAGTTGTGAGCCGATGAGTGCTGCATGCACTGCACTTCTTGACTTTTCTTCATATCTGCTGTAGTAGACTGTTTCTAGAGTTAGCTGCAATGCCTCCCATCCCATATGCCCTTATGCAGGGTGACTTGACCACTCTTCCTTTTAAGAGGTAAAGCTTGGGACGCCTGTGTGGCTCCGTGGTTGAGCATCTCCCCGCAGGGAGCTTGCTTCTCCCTCTGCCTGTGTCTCTGCCTCTCTCTCTCTGTCTCTCATGAATAAATAAATAAAATCTTATTTATTTTTTTTAAAGAATTTTATTTATTTATTTGAGAGAGAGTGCAAGCAGGGAACAGAGCAGAGAGGGAAAGGGAGAAGCAAGCTCCCCACGGAGCAGGGAGCCCAACATGGGGGCTCGATCCCAGGACCCTGGGATCATGACCTGAGCTGAAGGCAGACACTCAACCGACTGAGCACCCAGGAGCCCCCCCCCTTTTTAAATAATTTTCTTTATTTATTTGAGAGAGAGAGAGCACAAGCAGGAGGTGGAGCAGAGAGGGAAAGGGAGGATAAAATCTTTTAAAAAAATTTAAAAACAAGGTAAAGCTTGTTTCCTCTCCTCTTGAATCTAAGCAGGCCTTCTGACTAACTTTGGCCAACAACATGTGGCATAAGTAATATTCTTTGAATTTCAGAGCCTAGGTCTTCAGAGGCCTTGCAGACTGAAGCTTCTGCTTCTACCTTCTTGGAGATCTGGGCCATCATAGAAGTCCATTTATCCTGAGAGAAAGAGAGAGCCTAGAGATTGAAACACTTTAAAGGGAAAGGGGCTCAGAGGATGCAAGACAATAAGGAAAGAGGCTTCAACATTGCAGCCACTCGGCTTTAGGGCCAGAAGTGAATGAAGCCACCTTGGATCCTCCAGCCCAAATCAAAGCTGCCCACGTGAGCTCACCCCTCACTACATGGAACACCGACAAGACATCTGATCTGAGGCCTGCCGAAACAGTCCATGGAATCACAGGCAAATACATTATTGTTTAAGATACTAGGTTTTGGGATGGTTTGCTTCATAGCAATGGGTTACACAATGGGAAACATCCACAATCCTGACCAACTACTATACTTCTTACTTGTCCTTTAGTCAAATTTTTTTTTTTTTTTTTTTAAGATTTTATTTACTTATTCATGAGACACACAGAGAGGCAGAGACACAGGCAGAGGGGAAAGCAGGCTCCATGCAGGGAGCCCGATGGGAACTCAATCCTGGGACTCCAGGATCACGCCCTGAGCCGAGGACAGGCGCCAAACTGCTGAGCTACCCAGGGGTCCCCAGTCAAATGGTTTTTAAAGTTTTTTTCTGGGATCCCTGGGTGGCGCAGCAGTTTGGCGCCTGCCTTTGACCCAGGGCGCGATCCTGGAGACCCAGGATCGAATCCCACATCGGGCTCCCGGTGCATGGAGCCTACTTCTCCCTCTGCCTGTGTCTCTGCCTCTCTCTCTCTCTCTGTGACTATCATAAATAAATAAATAAATAAATAAATAAATAAATATTAAAAAAAAAAGGTTTAAAGTTTTTTTCTTACTCAATTTTTATTATATGATCAAAAGCAAAATGTCCAGTGAGGTTAGTCAATCTGTTATTAAACATTAGTGGAGTGCCTGGCTAGCTCAGTTGAAAGATCATGTGACTCTTGATTTCAGGGTTATGAGTTCAAGCCTCACATTGGGTATAGAGATGAATTTTTAAAATCTTAACAAAAAAAAAAAGAAAGAAAGAAAGAAAGAAAGAAAGAAAGAAAGAAAGAAAGAAAGGGGCACCTGGGTGGCTCAGTCAATTGAGCATCTGGCTCTTGATTACATCATGATCTCAGGATCCTGGGATTAAGCCCAGCTTTGGGTTCCCTGCTCAGCGGGGGATGGGGGGAGTTGGCTTGTCTCCCTCACCCTCTGTTTCTCTTCCCACTTGTGCTCACGCGCTCTCGCTCTCTCCTCTCTCTCTCTCAAATAAAGTGTTTTTTTTTTTTTTTAATTTTTATTTATTTATGATAGTCACAGAGAGAGAGAGAGAGAGAGAGGCAGAGACACAGGCAGAGGGAGAAGCAGGCTCCATGCACCGGGAGCCCGATGTGGGATTTGATCCCGGGTCTCCAGGAACGCGCCCTGGGCCAAAGGCAGGCGCCAAACCGCTGCGCCACCCAGGGATCCCTCAAATAAAGTGTTAAACAGTAGAAAAAAGGAAGGTCAGAGTTGGTCTAATTGAAGAGTAATACTAGTAAAGTCTGTCTTGTGGGTCAGGAGACAGACACTCCTTGGTTTACTGACAGGTCCCAGGGATGACAACCAGAGCCTCAGGAGTAGAGCTTGTGAAAGATGAAAATGTGCCGATAGAAGCAGGGCCTTTTGCATGAGTAATACAGGTTGAAAACCCTGAGAAGCAGGTGCTGAGGTAGGATTAGGATTCCAAACGTTTTAATGAGGAGTAACACATATGAAAGGGAAAAGGAATGAAAGCAGTTTGGGGCAGGAAGAACTGTCAGACTCCGAGGCAGCCCTGACAATCCCAACAGCCCGAGTTCCAGAGCAAAAACGCTCATGGGAGCCCCACGTTCCGTGGAAATGGTTAAGCTCCAATACCACTCACCATCTTGCTTAGTCTTTGGCCAGAGGGGTGAAGAGTGGAATGGCTGAAGGGTGCCAGTGAACCAGGCTGCTTGCAGCTAGGTAGCCAGTTCTTCCTTAAAGGGGAACCTCTGGGAGGCGCCTAGGGGGCTCAGCGGTTGAGGGCCTGCCTTCGGCATGATCCCCGAGTCCCTGGACCGAGCCCCACATCAGGCTCCCTGCATGGAGCCTGCCTCTCTCTCTGTCTCATGAATAAATAAAATCTTAAAAAAAAAGGGGGGGGGGACCTCTAGAGCAGCACATCTCTGTATCTGCCAAAGAGAACTTAGCCTATCTTATGTAGGTTCTTAAAGGATAACTGCGTTGGTCCTTAGGTTGTATGGGTTGTTAATATATTTGAGGGTGGTTATTATGAAAGCTGAATTTGGGACGCCTGGATGGCTCAGTGGTTGAGCGTCTGTCTGCCTGTGACTCAGGCTGTGACCCTGGAGTCCCAGGATCAAGTCCTGCATCGGGCTCCCCACAGGGAGCTTGCTTCTCCCTCTGCCTATGTCTCTGCCTCTGTCTCTCATGAATGAATAAATAAAATCTTAAAAACAAAAAGAAAGCTGAATTCAAGAGAATTGTACACCCCTCCCCTCTTCTCCATCTTTGCATTGTGAGTTATTTCCCTCTGGGAACCTGCAGGCCATCGTTTGCATCTATCATACTGTTTACTGCCACCATATCAAAATGTTTATTTTTTTTTATTTTTATTTTTTATTTTTTTTATTTTTTTTTCAAAATGTTTACATTTTTCTTCATTCTAGGCTGAGCTCCCATAGAGGCAGAAGTATCTTACTTTTGGACCCACCCAACACTTGGTGTCTGAAACAAAATAAATCCTCAGAAATCAACTCAATGAATGAGCAAAGCTGCCTTATGATAGTGATGCTCTGCACCCATCTGATTTGAATTGGATCCACTGTATCTATTTAATGTAAAGTGTTTTGAAAACTGGATTTATTTAGATTCTCATTCCAGCAAATTAGAGTTAAATCGCCTTCCAAAAAGATGATCAACTGAAAAGTGATTGGAGAGTTAGAAATGGGGAAGCGGAGGGTAGGGATTGGAGGAGCTACAAGAAGAAACCAAAGGCTCCAAGAAGACACAGAATAAATTAAAGGTGAAGAGAAAAAAGAAAAAAATAAATAAATAAAGCTGCCGGATAAGAGAGGTCAACGAAGGGAGCCCTGGGTGGCTCAGTGGTTGAGCATCTGCCTTGGGCTCACCACATGACCTTAGGGTCCAGGGATCGAGTCCTGCATCAGACTCCTTGCAGGGAGCCTACCTCTCCCGCCGCCTATGTCTCTGCCTCTCTGTGTGTCTCTCATGAATAAATAAAATCTTTAAAGAGAGAGAGATCAACGCAGAAAAGGAGACAAAAAGGAAAATAGAGCAATGAAGGAGGGATGCGGGAAGTGAGGCGCAGTGCTGACCTGCCCAAATAGTATCCACAAGTTGAAGCCTTAAGACAACTGTTACTAATGGGAACTGGCATGTAAAGAGAGAGCAAGTCTAGTTTAATTAGTTAAATGGCATTACCCATGTCCAATGGGGGTAGGGGAGGTAAATGGAATAGGATTGGTGACCTACCTCCTTCCACAGGCTGAAAGGAGAAAAAGATTTACAAAGCTTTACTAGGAATTAAAGAGGCAGAAGCTGTTTCTTCCCCAGTTGACTTCACAAGATTCCCATGTATTCCTGTTCACCAGGACCTTTTAATTAGCAATAATTGCACCTCATTGGCTAGGATACTGCCCCTGTGCAAAGCTCACCAGAGCCTTTTTATAAAGGGGACCTGTCACTACTCTGGTGGGGGCAGCTAGAATCAAACGTTGGTTATTTACCTTGAATGGAGCCAAGTATGGGCTTCCTCACCTCCTCCTGTCTTCCAGCCAGCCTCACATCAGGAGTCTCACAGGATGTAGCAGGAAGCAAGCACCACCCCTGATCACTGGTGGTAATACTAAACTGGGATTCTTAATCCAAGTCTGCCAGTAATTGGCTGAGTGGCTTGGGCAAATCATTTTACCAGCCCCATCCTTTCAGCACTAAGATTCGGTGATACAATGATCTTACAAATGCAGATCAATCAATCAATCAGGGGAATGTTCTCTAAAAAACCAAGATCTTAGAGTCAAATCTAAACCTCACTGTGTTGTGGAGACAAGGTAAAAAAAAATGTATATGTTTCGTTTGACACCCCACGTACTTCCACTGTTAAGACTTTTCCTTTAAATGATCCCATTGGTAGAAATTATTAGTGTTGAGTTACTTTTTTTTTCCCTGTTTATAACCTCAGATCTCAAGGATCATAGAGATTTATTCATCTTGGTTCTGCAGGTTAACTGATGTCAGGTAGGCTAGCCTGGGATTCAGGAAATAGGGAAACAGGTTCCAACCTCCAAACAAAGCAAAAAGCAACCCACAAAAGCCTGGTGGTGGAAAGTTCTAGGGATAGAAAAAAATCCAGACAACGACTGCACACAACGGACAAATCCTTTACTTTTTGAGAACATAAACTCCATTTTCAAGGAGAACTCACATTCACTGGAGTTTGTTTTAGGACAAGGTTGAATAAATATTTCAACACCATATGTTCAGCTTTGGCAGGAGATGTAGGTGGGAAGGGAATCTCAATGTTAGGGGAGGCCCATATCACACCCCAGCTGGCTAGTTAGTCATGAAATAAGGAAAAACACACAAATATTTGGTTAAAACACTTTTAATGAACATGGAAAGACACTACTATCTCCCTTGTCTGCTCTTCACATTTTACTATGTTAGGAAGCTCTGGAGCCTATACCTTTGGAGGAGAAACCATCATTCAAGTCAGTCAGTAGCAGAATTCTCGCTCTCTCCCCCTCAGAACTCCTGTTCCAAATGATCCTATGTTAAGAGTAAATACTACATCTCATTACAAGACGGAGAGGCAGGGAGAACACCACCTAGAGCTCATCTCCCAAAGTCTGGGACTCTAAGAACCAGACAGTGGCAAAGACGTAAACCCCGGTCCATAGACAGGCAAAATGGGGAGGAAATAGGCCTTGAGAAAGGAAGACGAGGAAAATCCAAGGGGCCAGGGAATTAAAGGAGGGAGTTATCTAAAACTAGAAGCACACTAGTGCTAGGAAATTCCCTATGACCTGTGGCGCACTGTTGCACACTAAGTCACTAATAGTCCAAAAGAACATTCATGAGACTCGTCCAGTCAAGAATTCGAGATCCCCTCCCTCACATCATGCCCCTTTCTTAGTCTCATAGGTTCCCAGCAAGCCCTCTGCTTTAGCAACACTCTTCAGCTCTCCATGACTACTCCTTCAACGACCCTCACCAATAATGCTTCTTAAAGGTATGAACTTCACATTTCCCTAAATACCCCGGGGGAGATCTGTTGGCAAGACACCTGCTTGTTTCCTAACTTTGAGAGGCCATGATGAAGGGATAGGAGAAGCTGGAGGTGTCTTGGCGTATTAACCAGCCAACACCTTGGCCTGAACGAGAGTTTACTGGGAAGACTCTCCCATATGCCCCTCACTTCTCCCTCTCCCTTAGGGCCGAAACACCAGATGCAGATACTGTCGCGTCTTCATTGCTGGCACCTTTTGGAGCAGGGAAAAGGAGGAAGTGTACAGTCTGCTACTTCTCTTCTATGATGGGCTTCCCAGGCACTGCCTTGGATGCAGGAGACCGAAATAGGAAGAAGGGGGCTCTCTTCTCCTTGGCCTCTCTGGATGCCATTGCTGGAGGCACGTTCCCAGCCACAGTTCCCGGGCCAAAGAGCACGGGTGGTGCCAGGCCTAAAGTGGTAGTGGAGGTGGAGCTGGAACTCCGGGGCTTGGTGGGCAGGTCACTTGACAGGAAAGCTGTGTACTGGTTCCAGAAAGACAGGGGACCTACCCTCACCAGTTGGGCAGGAACGTCCTGGGACAGGAAGTCCTGCAGGTTGACCTGGTCACCAGAGAGGAGTGGCACTGGGCCCTCCAGAGACAGCTGCCGGCCCCTTCGGGCTGGGCTGCAATTCCAAATGTGGGTGCTCAGGTGCACCTGCCAAAGGGAAAGGGAGAGGAAGAAAGGAGAGGGGAGGAGGGTCACCCCAGGGAAGGTGGAGGGGGGTTCCCCTTGGTAAGCTGAAAGCTGTAGAGAGTCTATTTTCCTCAGGTACAACGAGTGAAGAGGGAAGAAAAGTTCACAAGGCGGCCATCCCCCGAGAGCACAACTATTTCCAAGCTCGGGGACTAGAAAAGAGTCACTAGGGATGTATCACGGAAGGACTCAGAGAAAAAGACAAACGGGGGGGGGGGGGGGGCGCATCCGTCTCGGAGGTCCTCCTACAGAGCTCTCGGCTTCTGCTCCCTGCATCCAGGGGCAGCAGGTGCGGAAAAGCAGGCTCACGGGATCGTGGGGTCATCTTTTCGGGGAAAGGGGGAGAGCCCCGGGGAAGTGATGGAAGGTGAGCAGCCTGGGACCAGGGAAAGAGCAGCAATATTCTGAGGGCCGTGGGGGGCAAAGGGTTGTACCTGGTGGTGAGCCAGCAGCATGTGCTTCTTGAGGATGGCCCGCTCGAGAAAGCTCTGCCTGCAGAAAACACAAGTGAAGAGCGGCCCTTCCCCGGGGTGGGCCTTCTGCGGCTCCTCCAGGGAGGTCTGCGCGCACAGCTCGCATGCCTTCCGGCCACTGCCATCGCCCGCCTCCTTCCTCCGCGCCTCCGGGGCGCCCAGCTCCTCCCCAGGGTCGCCGCCGCCGCCTTCCCCCTCCCGGGGCCCCTCCCGGGCCGCCGCTGCCTCCGCCTCCGCCTCGCCCCGCTCCTGCTCCTGCGCGCCCAGGGCCGCGGCCGCGCCTCCCTGCTCCGGGGGCTGCGTCTCCTCGGGGCGCTCGGGCGGCGGCGGGGCGGCCAGGCAAGGCTGCTGCGCCCCCTGCTCGTCGCCCTCCGGCCGCGGCCCGGCCTGCCCGGCCTGCCCCGCCACCGCCGCCGCGGCCCCCACGTCCTCCTCGGCCCCGGAGGCCTCCTCCGAGTCCCCGCGCACCGAGATGGCCTTCTCGCCGCCGCTCTCCGAGCCTCTCCCCGCCAGGGAGTCTTCGTCAGTCCCGTCCTCGTCGTCGTCCTCGTCGTCGTCCTCGTCCTCCGACAGCTCCTCCTCGGGGGACGGCTGCTGGGACGGCGGCTGCGGGCCGGGCCCGGGAACGGCGGGGAGCTCGGCGCCCTGGTCCGGGGCGGCGGCCCCATTGGGGATCTGGCCCCCCAGGTGCATGCGGACGTGCTGCTGCAGGCTCACGGCGTTGGTGAACTTCTTCTGGCAGATGGGGCAGGAGTTCTGGGCGCGGGCGGCCGGGCTGGCCTTGTGGCCCACGAAGTGCGCGCGCAGGTTGCCCCGCGTGGAGAAGGCCCGGCCGCACACCTTGCACTTGAAGGGCCGCTCGCCCCCGTGCTGCCCGTAGTGCAGGCGCAGTGCGCGCGGGCAGCTCAGCACCCGCAGGCAGATGACGCACTGGTTGGGGCCCGAGGTGGCGGCCGAGGCCGTGGGCCCCGAGGCGGGGGGCGCCCCAGAGGTCGCGGACGACGGGGCGCCGGCCCCCTGCCGGTCGATCTTCTCCACCAGCTGCTGCAGCTTGGACGTCTCAGACGGCGAGGCCCCCAGAGGCTCCAGCACGTAGGGGAAGGGAAAGCCGCCTGCGGACTTGAAGTGGCTGGTCAGCAGCGCCCAGCTGGGCAGCGAGGTCACCAGCTTGCTCAGCTGCAGGCGGGCCGCCGGGCCCCCCTCCGCCACCCCGGCCGTGCCTGAGCCCTCGGCGCCGGGGGGCGTGTTTTCGTCGGCCTTGCTCTTCGGCTCGACGGCCTTCATGAGCACGAACTTGTTGAAGGCAGGGAGCGCGGGGGTGGCGGCTGCGCCCGCCCCGGTGGACAGCAGCGTGAGGCTCTCGGTGGCGCTGAGCGCCGCGCTGGAGGCCGCCAGGGGCTTGCGCTCCCCGCCGCCGGCCGCCGCGGCCACCTCCTCCTCGGCCTTCTCCGGCGGCACCGACATACCGTAGGGCAGGCCGCTGCTGGTCAGGACGTAGTCCAGGTGCTCGGGCACCGGATGCGGATTCATCTGCACGTGCGGGTACTTCTCGCGATGTCGGTGGAAGTGCACCTTGAGGTTGCCGCGCGTGGTAAAGCGGTTGCCACAGACATTACACTTATAGGGCCGCTCACCTGTGTGGGAACGCAGATGGATCTGCAGTGCACTGTCACTACCGAACACTTTAGCACAGAAGCGGCATTTGTGCCGGCCGCCGGGCTTCTCCAGGGGGCCCATCACTTCCCCGTAGCCCAGCTCACCGCTTCCGTTCTTTGGCTTCAGCAGCCCCGGGGAGGCGGCGGCCTCGAGGCCCCGAGCCGCGCCCAGGCACTGCGCCGCCAGCAGCCCCGTGGCGCCCGGGAACGCCAGGTGCGGCGAGGCCATCAGCGGCTCCGCGCTGCCGGACAGGGCTGCGGAGGCGGCGGCGGCCGGCTTGTGGCTCCGCCCGGCGCCCCCGGTGGGGAAAGCGGGCTGCGCCCCCAGCGGGTGGTACAGATGGAAGAACGCCTGCTTGGGCGCTTCGGCCCCTGAGGACGACGACGACGACGAGGAGGAGGACGGCGCCAGCGTCTTGCCGCTTTGCACAGGCTTGATGGGGCTGAAGAGGGGCAGCAGGGGCTTCGCGGAGGCGGCGGGCCCCGTCCCGGGCAGCTCGGAGGGGCTGGCGGGCGTGCCCGCGGCCTGGCCCAGGGAGCCGAGTAGCAGCACCTGGCGGCAGATCTGCTCCGTCATCTGCATCTGGTGGATCTGGCGCTGCTGCAGCACCCGCAGCTCCTCCAGGATCAGCGGGATGTTCAGGTGGCCGCTGCCCACCCCCGGGGGCGGCGGCGGCGGCGGGGGCGGCGGGGGCGGCGCGGGGGCGGATTCGGGAGGCAGCGGGGTCGCTCCCAGCTTGGGACTGGCCAAGATCAGGCCCCCGCCGCCCCCCGCGCCCGTGCCGGTGGCGGCGACCAGGAAGTGGCCCGCGGGCTCCTCCACTCTCCGCTCCGGGCCCCAGCTGGGGTCCGCGGGCGCGGCGCCCCCGGGGGCCGGCGGGGTGCTGTGCTCGGCCTCCATGACCTGGGGGCTCCTCCGACCCTCCGCCCGGGGCTCGGAAGACGTCGCGGAGCTGCTGGGGTTCTCCTGGCCCCCGATTATCACCATGACAGGGGGCTCGGTAGAACACGCATTCTGGTGCGCGAGGAATTCGGCTGGGTCGGTGAACTGCGCGCAGCACTTGGCGCAGACCTGGGGGTGGTCGTCCTCGCTGGCGTCGCCTGGGGGGGAGACAAGAGAGCGTGGGTGGCGCGGGCGCGGCGGGCGTGCGGGGGTTCCGACTGGCCCCGGGCCCGGGGGGGGGCTCGCCATCAGGCCGCACGGGACGCCGGCTCGCGCTCCACCGGGTGCACGCGGAACAGCCCGGCGTGGGGCGGGTGGGGGAGGGGCGGGCGCGCTGCGGCTCCTGCCTGGCTCCTGCCTGGCTCCTGCCGCCCCGGCCGCCCCCGCCCCCGCCCCCAACCCGGGCACCGCGGGCGCGCGGACGGGGGTCTGGACACAGAATCCAGCATTCCCCCTCCCCGCCGCGAAAGCCCCCCCCCCGCGCGCCCTCCGCCCCCCCCCCCCCCCGGGCAGGGCCCTACCGCACCTCCGGGCTCCGCCGGCTCCCCGCAGGGCCCCCCGAGGCGAGAGCTCCTCCCGGTTTCGTGCGCCATGGCTGCGGGGGGGGGGTGGGGGCCGGGTGGAGGGGGAGACAATGGGTATCGGGGTTGCGGGAGGCGGCACTGGCCGCCGGGGCTGCGGCAGCCTCCGCACCCGGGGCCCAGACTGCGGAGACGGAGAGCGGCGGCAGCGGCGGCGGCGGCGGGGCGGGGAGCGCGGAGGAGGGGAGGGGAGCGCAGGGGAGGGAGGGGGAGGGGAGCGCCGAGGGGCGGAGCCGGAGCGAGGGCGCCGCGGAGGGGAGAGGGGGGCGGAGCTGCCGGGGCAGCGCGAGCGCGAGCGCGGGGAGGGCGCGGGGCCGCGGCCGCGAGCCTGCGGCTTCCCGGGGGCTCCGTGACAGGTGCCTGCGGGGCGTGGTGGGGGTCCGCCCCCCCGCGGGCCCCTCCCCCAGAGGCCTCTGCCCAGACCTGCCCCCGCCCCCTCCGGCTCAGGGGGGGCACAGGGGGGGCACACGGCGCTGCTCGGTGAAGCAGAGCGCCGGGCTTCTTAGTTCCCTCCGGATAAAGGATCCGCTGAGCCTGGGAAACGTGGACCCAGAGAGGGGGGTCTGAGGGCCCTCGCGGGCCGGGCAGCGCGGCCCCTCCATCGCTTAGCGCAGCGCGCACCCCCAAGCACCCCGACTTCTGTCCAGGCCTCGCCACCTTCATCCCCACCCTCCCCCGCATCCCTCTCCACGAAGGACGCTTCCCAGAGTGGGGAGCTGCAAGGAGGAATTTCCGAGGAGGTCCTTCCAGGGCCCCTCTCTGCGGAACGCGGAGCCCCCCTATCCCCGCCCCTGCTGCCCCAGAAGAGCCGGACGCAAGTTACCCCCCGGCACCCCCCCCTCGCCCACACCTGATTTATGGGCTGAGTGCCCACTCGGGGAGCCGGCTCCTCCCTTCCCTGCCC
Organism: Canis aureus; assembly: GCF_053574225.1. Lineage (NCBI taxonomy): Eukaryota > Metazoa > Chordata > Mammalia > Carnivora > Canidae > Canis > Canis aureus. The sequence continues at coordinate 25,160,534 of NC_135623.1, forward strand.
GCCCGCCCGCCTCCTCCACCGCCCCTCCGCGGCCACCCGCCGCACGCTGTCCCTACCGCGGGCTCTAGCGGTTGGGAAGACGCCGGCCTGCAGGGGCCTACGGAGGCCCACCTAGCTCTAACCTGGGGGGAGGGGAATTCCTGAAACAATGGGGAAAATGCAGGGGGAGCTACCGGCTGGCCTCGGGTCTGCTTGGAAGGCTTGGAAAGGCCTGAGCCGCGGCTCCCCTGCAGAGAGGGCAGTAGGAGTGAGGGGTCTCCTAGACCAGAGACTCTGCATTCCCTTTCTACCTTGAAATGTGTCTTCATAGGGTTTTCCATTTCCTGCAGGAGTTTATCTCACTTGCAGGAAGCGATCCCAAGTCACTTAGTTTTGTGGACTGCCTGAGCCTCAGCAAACCTACCTTGTGCTAACCCTATCCTGGCCTGGCTGGTAAACGGAGGTCCAGGGGTCAGTGATGCAACCATTTCCGTTTTTGCAAAGTGGCAGTGTTGCAGCTGCGTTATCTTTCTCAGACGAATATTGTGGTGACAAAAACTTGAAAAAGTCTTGACAAGTCACGTGAATATGAACATATTATGGGTGAGAGAATTTACACTGTCAATGGCAAAACGGCCCAAGTAACCTGAAATACAAGTATACTAAAATCAGACCAGTTTTTCATGCTGCTTGTTGGCCTTACTAATTTCTGAGGGTATCATTGCCATTTGCCAACAGTAAGGAGCCTTTTTTTGGATGGAGATGCAACAACCTAATGTTGGCAGCACCCACTTCATGGTTCCATGCGAATTTCTCCATCTTTAAAGAAATGAAAACCTTTTATGGAATTAGGGTTGGAAACCTCAGATAATCGCAAGGATCTTCACGGTATGAATGATGGCTCTCAAACAGGTGAGCTCTGTGCTCTCAGGTCTGACCCTTACAGGGACGGAGAGGGGAGTGCATTTCGTTTATGGAGAGTCACGGGTTACTGCAGTGCTGTTTATTTTCACACATGTGGAAATTGAAGCTTGGAGAGGTGAAGTGACTTTTCCAAATTCACACCGTATCTCAGTGAAGCGCACATTCGGAATTTTGACTCCTGTCCAGGGCTTTCTCAAGCACATCAACACTGTAGGGCTTCTCTATGGCTGGAGAAAGGGCCCTGTGTAGCTCCTACCTGCCATTTGCTCTCTGGCTTCAGTAAGGGAGAGGGAATCAGATGGAGGCTCTCTACCCAGCATTTGTTAATTAGCATTGAACATTTGATATCAAGTTGCTGTTTTGTCAAGTCTTCCGACAAGAAAAGAAATCCTTTTCTTTTCATCTTCTCCTGGGAAACACTGTCCCCTTTCTTGCTCTCTAATGAAACTTGCTTTCTGCTGTGTAATTCGATCTGTGCTCTTCTTTAAGGTAAATTTAGTTCCTGCTGAAAGGTGCCGGATCAACAGCCACCTGTAAGAGGAACCCTCTCTTTCTCAGCACTTTGCACTCACTGCCCATCCTGAAAAGGGGGGCAGGATTCTTAGGCAGACACAAGTGAAGTCATAAACACAGGAATAAACTAAGCTGGGAATGGTGTCCCTAGATAGCAGATAAAGCGAGGTAAGCTCTCCCGAGTCACACACAAAGTCTGGGATGGATGTGGGGACTAGGACCTTCACATGCTTGTGTGGGTTTATAAAGAGCCCGGCGCCTGGGTGGCTCAGTAGGCTAGGCGTCTGCCTTTGGCTCAGGTCATGATCCTAAGAGCCTGGGATCCAGTCCCGCATCGGGCTCCCTGCTCGGTGGGCAGCCTGCTTCTGCCTCTGCCTCTAAGGAAAAAATAAATAAAATCTTTAAAAAAATATTTATAAAGAGCTGACATGACAAGGGAAAAGGAAACCAGGTAGCTCTCTAAACTGCTGCTCTAGGCTTGGGAGAGAATCACTAGGGAGAACAAAGGGAAAAATAGCTGAAGAGCGCACAGCGGGTAGGGTAGAGTTGAACAAGCGCTTCTCAAACCCGGCTACCCATTAAATTTACTGGCAGAGCTTTTAAAAGTCCCCGACCATGCCCCAGATCAATGATGTTAGAATCCCTGAGGGGGGCATCCAGGTATCATGCTTATAAAATTCCTTAGGTGATCCCAATATCCGGCCCAGGATGAGACCCACAGTACCTTTCAGCCACCTGCTCTTCCCAGCAAACCTTCCACCCTGCTACTTGCAAATCCTACCTGCCCTCAACCTGGCCAAAACTAGGACGGTGGCAAAACCAGCTGCTCAATGCCAGATCTTCCTGTCAGCTCCCTCTCTCCTCTGCCCACGGCCATAGGTCAGCTCTCTCATATCCAGCTTCCATGTATGGAATTTTCTTTTTTTTTTTTAAGATTTTTTTTTTAATGATAGTCACAGAGAGAGAGAGAGAGAGAGGCAGAGACATAGGCAGAGGGAGAAGCAGGCTCCATGCACCAGGAGCCTGATGTGGGATTCGATCCCAGGTCTCCAGGATCGCGCCCTGGGCCAAAGGCAGGCGCCAAACTGCTGCGCCACCCAGGGATCACTTTAAGATTTTATTTAGTTATTTGAGAGAGGAAGTGAGCGAGAAAGAGCACTCACAAGTAGGGGGCAGAGGGAGAAGGAGAAGCAGACTCCCCTGCTGAGCTCGAGCCGAATGCAGGGCTTGATCCCGGGTCTCTAGGATCATGATCCAGCAGAAGGCAAACGCTTAACTGACTGAGCCACCCAGGTACCCCAGAAATATCTCTTAGGAGATAGAAGTTTATTGAATACATTGCAAGGGAGCAGAAGGCAGGACAGGAAAAGAGAGATGGTTGGCCAGACTATGATATGACTTAGACCTGACTGTTAATTTAAGCGACTATATTGCCTTCCCCAGGGTACGTGCATTTTTAAAAAAAAGATTTTATTTAATTGTTCATGAGAGACATACAGAGAGAGGCGGAGACACAGGCAGAGGGAGAAGCAGGCTCCTCAGAGGACTCGATCCAGGGACCCTGGGGTCACGCCCTGAGCCAAAGGCAGATGCTCAACCGCTGAGCCACCCAGGTGCCCCATGGATATGTACATACATCTTGAGCCATATTTCTAATTTTAAGATAAAGGCTTTGTTCTACTCAGAGTTTGAGCATTGTCCAGCCATTAAAGAAACAAAGCACACTAAGTAAGCACCTGCCTAAACTTACTGTTAGAGTTGGCCCAACACTAATGGTTGCCATAATTATCGATTCCGTAATCTCTGCTACTGTTGCTACAGACTAGTTCTAGGGGAGAATGTCTCTTTTCTTCGTTGCTCCTCCTAAAGACATACAGACTCCTTTGCCACCCACACCTAGTGACACACCCATGGCCTATGCAACATCGCAGGCAAACAGGCAGGTGCATGTGTACAGGGGGTGCTAAGAGAGAAAAATACATTTGTTTCCAGAACAGGAATATCTTCGATCAAACACCAAAAGGGTTTTTTAAGAGACATTTTTCTGACATCAAAGGTGGTCGAGCGTCTGCCTTTGGCCCAGGGCATGACCCCGGGGTCCTGGAATGGAGTCCCACATGGGGCTCCCTGCAGGAAGCCTGCTTCTCCCTCTGCCTGGGTCTCTGCCTCTTTCTCTGTGTGTCTCATGAATAAATAAATTTTAAAAACTTTAAAAAAATAAAAAATAAAATAGGGGCATAGCTTCAAAAGAGAATGAAATTATGAAATTATTTTTTCTTTTTTTTTTTTTTTTTTTTTTTTTTAGAGAGAGAGAGAGAGAGAGGGGCAGACGGAGAAACAGGCTCCATGCAGGGAGCCCAACATGGGACTCGATCCCGGTTCTCCAGGATCACACCCTGGCCTGAAGGCAGCGCTAAACCGCTGAGCCACCCGGGCTGCCCCAAGAATGAAATTCTTATATATGTTACCACACGGAGGAGCCTTGAAAACATGCTAAGTGAAACAAGCCAGACACAAAAGGGCAAATCATGTATGATTCCTTTATATGAGGTCCCTAGAGTTGGGGAATTCATAGTGACAGAAGACAGAATGGTGACTGCTGGGGGCTGCAGAGACAAGGGTACGCGGTGTTGCTGTGTAATGGGCATGGGTTTCAGTTTCACAGGATGAGAGAATTCTGGAGATGGATGGTGGTAATGGTTGCATAACACTGAATATACTTCATGTCACTGAGTTATATGCTTAAAGATGCTTAAAATGGTAAATTTCGTTATGTACATTTTACCACACACTCAAAAAAAATTTTGATGGAGGTAATAATAGCAGAGTTGGGAGGAATAAATAAGAGGAAACATATACAGGCCTAGCATAGTAAATGCTTCCCCCAAATTAGCGAGGAGGGCTATTATTTAAAAGCCAAAAGCTGGGGCACCTGGGTGGCTCAGTCGGTTGAGTGTCTGACTTTGGCTCAGGTCATGATCTCAGGCTCCTGGGATGGAGCCCCACATGGGCTCCCCGCTCGGCAAGGAGCCTGCTTCTCTTTCTCCCTCTGCCTCTCCCCTGACTCATGCGTATTCAAGCTCGCTCTCTCTGTGTCTCTCAAATAAATAGATAAAATCATGAAAAATAAAAAATAAAGGCCAACAATGAAGGCTTGGGAGAAGAATGGGCTCACTCAAGGTCACATAGCTTCAAGGTACAAGCTGGGTTAAAAATCAAGCTTTCTGCTTCCTGATGCAGTGCTGGATACTGCACCCCACCCGAGTTACTTTCTATCTACCCAGAGATATTTTCTTTTTCATCCAGGGGTACCTAGGGCTGCAAGGCTTGGGCTCGATACCCTGAGGGATTATGTTCTCTCCTTCTATATAAAGAGAACAGAGCCCTTAAAACTCTTTTTTGCCTTCCTTCTCCTTTTGCTGCTCTTGATGTCTGCCAACTTCCATTTCTCCCTCTAGATCTGTTTGGCTGTTGTCCTGGTTTCTCCTTCTCACTAAATATCTGGGTTTCTGATCATTTCCTTTATTTCCCAGATGTACTAGTTTACATTTTCCCTGTTCACATCCCTTATGTTCTCTAATCCAGATTTCTAGACTCTGTAGGGGAGATAGAAATTTTTTTTCTCTCTCCAGAGTTTTTAAGTAAATAGACTATCTCCTTCTCATCACTATTCTGTTAGGTTTTTGGTGTTCTGGTCAGGGAAGCTGAACAAAGACAGGGCTAGAAAACAGGTTTTTCAGACTGTTTCTTGGTGACGTCTTAGGTCACTGCAGAGATGAGGCTTTTACAATGTGCAACAAAGGCTCAGCATTTGCTTGTCACATATAGTAAACATTGCTTAAAAGAAAGCAAAGACTCCTGAAAACCTTGGTGGCACCCTGGCCTGCTAAATACACGGCTGCTGATGTTCATAAGGATGCCCATGGTTTCACAGGGACACCAGAGGATGGACATACAGTCCCCCTGCCTAATTTGGACCCATGGAGAACAAGAAAATGTCTTCTGGAAAAGTCAGGAGTCTGGAGATCACAGAAGCACCTAGGAACTCTACCAAGAGAAAAGCAAAGGGACACCTGGGTGGCTCAGGGGTTGAGTGTCTGACTTTGGCTCAGAGTGTGACCCTGGGGTCCAGGAATGGAGTCCCGCATCAGGCATGGAACCTGCTTCTCCCTCTGCCTGTGTCTCTGCCTCTCTCTGCCTCTCCTATGAATAAATAAAATTTTAAAAAAAGGAGAGAATAGGAAATCTATCTTGTGAGAGCAGGAAGGAATTTTCGATTTGATCGAATACAGCCACCTCATCTTCCAGGTGTGACCCAGTGACACTCCAGTTCATGCAAGTAACCCAGGATCATTCACTCGAAGAACTCTGATCAGAAAACCCTTCAGAGGGGCAGCCCTGGTGGCTCAGCGGTTTAGCGTCGGCCTTCAGCCCAGGGCTTAATCCTGGAGACCCAGGATCAAGTCCCGCATCCGGCTCCCTGCATGGAGTCCGCTTCTCCCTCTGCCTGTGTTTTTGCCTCTCTCTCTCTCAGTGTCTCTCATGAATACATAAATAAAATCTTAAAAAAGAAAAAAAAAGAAAAAAAGAAAACCCTCCAGCTTGAAGGGAGGCCTTAAGAGGTTACTACTGCCTTCTTGCTCCTTACATTTATTTTTCTGACTTTTATGCCTCAAAGGCAAAGTCCCAGCTGAAATTTGTGGCTGCCATTGGATTGGAGCCTGCACTGTTTCTGTGGGGATGACTTGGTAGCAGCATCCCCATGCCCTGGAGCATTCAAGGCCCCAAGAAGGAGCTATAGCTCAAGGGGCCTACGAATCCACTCAGGGCAGTTGTGACTCCCTCACAGGTTCTTCATCAACAGTGGTATGGGAGCAGGTGAGCAGACTCGGGAGGTGTGGGGAGAGGAGAGATTGTCTTTTGGGGGGCAGGGAGGCGAGGGGGGGCATTGTTCCACAATCCAGCCAGCAGGGGAGCAGGACTGCCAGGCAACTCTGAGGCTCTAAGGGAAGTCTCCTGTAGAGCCGGAGGAAGAAACATCCGGCCTGCAGCAGCATTAAGGAGGGCGAATGTGTCCCAGGAGGGAAGGATGCCACCACCACGAACCTCTAAATATGAGCACAGTGGGATCCCAGCAAGGCAGTGACTTGAGGAGAATGTGTTCTAACCAAAACACAGTATATCTGTTAAGGCTGTTCCATAGCAAATGAAGCACTGATTTTTTTTTTTTTTTTTTAACAACAGGTGGAGAGGTAAATGTAATCCATAACTTAGTTTTAGTCCCTAGAAATACATTATCTTAGAGCTTTCCACGGCACGGATCTCCTGGAGAAATACTAAAGTTCGCCAAGAGGTTCCTGAACTTTGGTCATATTTCAGCCCTTGCAGGAAGTGCCACTGTCCTCACATATAAGAATAATAGTCACGCAGTATTAGGTACTTATTTCTGCCAGGGACAACTATATCACCTATACTGAGCACTTACTTGTGCTATTTATTTTTCCAAGTTTCCAAGTGCTTTCCACGTATTAACTCATTCCGATTTTCATGATAACCCAGTGAGGTAGCTAGTGTTTTGCAGATGAGGAAACAGGTGCGGAGGCCAAGGAAACCAAGGCCGCGCAGCTAACCAAGTGCTGGAGCCGGGGTTGGAGTCCTGAAAGTCTGGCTTCAGAACCTTTGTTCTTAGTTCTGCACCGCGCCGTCCAGTAAATTGACTGCTAAATAGTCCATCCCTGAGGCAGCGCTTCCAGACTTTCACAGCATAAGGGTAGAGAGTCCGATCCTAAGAATTACCTGCACACTCGCAAAGTCACAGACACCAGACTCTGGCCCAGATCCACAATCAAGCAAGGTCGGAAACTCCCAATATAGTAGAGTGAGCACCACCAGTCCTGAGCATCAGGACACGTAGGTTTGGGTCAGACAATGCCTCTGTTCCTGAGACTTTGGGCAATGTCACTTTTCCACACCCTAGTTGCTCCACTACCTGCCTCTTACTGGACTGTTAGAAGAATACATCAAACTTTCCCCCTATAAAGAAAATCTGTTAATTTATTTGAAGTTTAATTGTCTTTTTGTAATGTCTACACCCAACGTGGGACTCGAACCCATGACCTCAAGAGCAAGAGTTGCATGCTCTTCAGACTGAGCCAGCCAGGGACTCCGGGAAATCTGTTACTTTGAATACTTTGAAAACAGATGCAAGTATGTTAACTCCTACTTTTTTTTTTTTTTTTTTTTTAGCTTGGCTTCCCTTGAAGCACAAACCTAAACCCTTCATCCAGCCCGGCTCCCGAGTCTCTACCCTAGGTGACCCGGACCCACACCCCAACCGGCGGCCTCTGACCGACATTAGCTCTGTCCCTCTGGGAGCTCCGTCCCTTCCCAGCGGAGCCCAACAATGAGAAAGTTTTTTCTCTTCTCCCTCAGGGGAACCTCCACGTTTATCCAATTCATTCTCCTGCAACCCAACTCTCCAGAAAGAAGAGGGGGGCAATCCCACCCCGGAGAGCCGGCCTCCAGGTCTGAGCAGGTTACTTAGCAACCGCACAAAGGCTGGCGAGCCCGGGGGGACCGGGGAGAGCGCTCCTGGGTGGGGAGGCGCAGCCAGTTTGAAAACTCATTTCACCCGGAGAAAAACAAGGAAAACACACAGAATCAGCCCTGAGAAAAGCCAAGCGGGGCTTCTCCCCGGCACAGGTCCGCGCCTTCCGACGCCCGGCGTCTGACACCTGCCCGCCCGCGCCCCCCGCGCCCCCCCCCCCGGCCGGACCCCCGCGTCCCCGTGCTCCCTGCGCTCCCGCCCTGACCCGCGTCCCCGCGCCCTCCGGCCGGACCCGCGGCTCCCCGCGTCCCCTGGGTCCCCCGTGCCCCCTGGGTCCTCCGTGCCGCATGGGTCTCCCGCGCCCCCCCCGGCTCCCCCTGGATCCCCCGCGCCCCCTGCGCCCTCGCCCTGACCTGCGCCCCCCGTGCCCCCGCCCTGACCCCCGCCCCCCCGCGCCCCTGGGCCCCCCGCGCCCCGCCCTGACCCGCGCGGGCTGGGCCCCGGGGCTCCCGCACCCCAGGCACCCACCGCTCTCCGGCGCGCTGGGACCTTCGCGGTCCGAGATTAACTGTTGGGGCTTCCGCTGCTTTCGGCGCGACATCCCGGGCGGCGTGGGGGGCCCCGAGTCCTGCCCGCGGCCGCCCGCCCCGCCTGTCTGGGCCGCGGCCGCCCGCGCGGTGCCGGTGCTGGTCCCGGGCCGAGCGCTCCTCCCGCCCGCGGACCGACGGCCGACGGCCCGCGCTCGCCGCACTCGCGCCCGACTCGCGCTCTCCCTTTCTCTCTCAACCTCCGCAAGTCTTTAAAGGGGAGACGCCCCCTTTTTTTTCTCCAGCTTCTTCCCTACGCTTCTGCGGCTCCCATTGTAAAAGCAAAAATCCTAATCTTTCCGCACACTCTTTTCTTTTGTACGGCGGAGGGGAGGACTTAACCCTCTCGTCGCTGCGGGCCGGGCCTCCCCGCCGGCCGGGCCTCGCCCCCCCCCGCCCCCGCCCCCGCGGGGCCGTGGGTCCCCCCCCCCCGCCGAGGGGCCGTGCGCTGGCCCGGAGCCCCCCGCCGCCCCCGGGAGGCCGAGACGCCCGCGCCGTGGGAGGTGCGCACGCGGGAGGCCGGCGGGACACCGAGACCTCGCCCACGGACGCGGCGCCCGGCGCTCGGAGGATGCCTCCGCGTCCAGGACGTGCTGCGCATCGCGACCCCGGAGCTCGCTCCTGCCGGTGGGGGATCCTCTGGACGGAGAAGCTGATGGCTCGCGGGGGCCAAGTGACCTCTGCGGGGATGCGCGGCCGGCGGCGGGGGCGGGCCCCGAAGCCCCCGCAGGCGCCCCCGCAGGTGCCCCCGCAGGTGCCCCCCCCCCGGCAGGTGCCCTCCCCTGGCAGGTGCCCTCCCAGCAGATCCCCCCCTCCCGCAGGTGCCCTCCCCTGGCAGGTGCCCTCCCCCGGCAGGTGCCCCCCCAGCAGGCTGCTAACTTCGCCCCCTGGGCCCTCGCGCGGGGTCACCTGGCTGCTGGCGCGAAGCCAAAGTGACTGCGCCTAAGGAGCCTCCGTGAACACAGCCGGAGCCGGGGGCTGCCCGCTCCCCACGCCCGCGCGGCTCCCTGGGCAGAGGGGGGCGGCCCGGGGCAGGACCGAGAGGCCTCGCGGATGCTTCCGGCTGGAGGCCTGGGAGGCCCTCCCGGCCTCAGGGCCTCAGACTCTCGCAAAGCCCCCTCGGAACTTTCTGGTGCAAGGCCGCCCCGGGGCACTGGTGGCTCTGGCAGCAAGTCCCCGCCGGGCTGAGGACACTGTGGGGGACCCGTGGGAAGAGTTCCCCTGTGCGGGTCACATGCAGCCCTCCAACAGGCCCCGGCCCCCAGATGGCCGCTGGGCCCCCAGCCCGGCCTGCAGGGTCATTCACGCACTGCTCCGACTTCTGGCCGCGTTCCCCCATGCCCGGGGGCTCCCAGCGCCCGCAGGACGGCCAGGTGTCCCGGAGCCCCCGCCTGATGGGAGCCCTGGGCCCCCGATTGAGGGGCCTCCCACCCTCCGGGCTCAGGGGAGCCACAGCCGGGACCCAGCAGCTAGGGAAGTGGGCCCCCTTCTCCCTCCCGGGGTTCTGGGCAGGGAGAGTTAAGGCAAAGCCCACTCACAGCGCTCGGTGCAAAGTGGAAGCTCCTTGGGTCCCTGCAGGACCCAGGTCCTGGCTGGTGTGACAGTACTAAGGAGAGCTGACAACCAATGGCCCCGGTGACAGACAAGGCAGGTGCCCACATCTGCAGGGCTTTGGGAAGCACTCTGACCTCCACCCTGCAGCTCACCGAATCCCCAGTATGTGCCCCGCGGGCTCCCTGGGGTCCCACCCCTGGAGCAACTGGGACATTGTCCAGCTCATCCCGTGGACTTCCCGGTGCTGGACAGGTGCAGCTCCCTGGGGCCGGCCGTTGGGGGGGAAATGGGCACCCTGGGGCCAGGGGCTCCTAATTTCTCAGTGGAGTAGACTGTCTCAGGCCACTGTTCCCATCATTTACTCCCTTTTTGAGGCAAAGAAATGAGAGAGAGAGAATACAGCTTTCCGCTTTTCTCAGGGGTCCACTTGCGAGGGCAGGCTGGGGAGTCCAAAATCCCCGTCCTTCCTGTGTCCTGTCTTGTCTTTTCCTATTTTCCCCCCTCCCTCCTTCTTGCCGGCCTTATTGTGAAAGGAAGGGCTCTTTCCCCTCCTCTCTTTTCTTCCGCCCTCCCCCATTTACCATTTTTTTTCCTTTTACCTCTCCACTGTGGCCTCTTGACCTCCCCACAGAGTTACAAAAGTAAAATCCTTGAAGAGATGCTGCTGTGGGAATGTTAATGAGCCTTCCCCACAAAGGGGCAAAGACTTTACTTCACTGAGTTGGAAAAAAGCCCCTTTGAAAAGGGGTTTCTGTGTGTGGTGAAGTGGAGAGGGGAGGGGAAAGAGAGAGAGGGAGGGAAAGAAAGAGCGAGAAAATGAAAGGAGGAGAGAGAGATGAGAGAGAGACAGAGACACGGACTTCATAGCAGATGAGAATATTAAAACAACACTTCTCATTCTTCAACTGATGGTTTAATTTTTGGAAAATGTTCCCTGGTCTTTGACCTTGTAAACTAAGCGCTTACATTCCCGAGAAATGGAAGAGGCACTCGAGGGCACTGAAGATAATAAGGGACAGGAAAAAGGGACTTCTCCTGGCACCCTACCCGGTTCCTTCCCCTGTGTGGGAGCCTGGGAGGCTCTGGGGCCCTACTCTGGGCAGGGCAAGCTGGAGGTGAAGATAGGCTCTCTCTTCTGGCTTTGTGGTTCCTTCTTATGCTATTTTCTAATTTTAGCAACATTTTCTATGTTGGCTTTTCTGTTGGCAATCAGCCCGATAACTTTCTCTCCCTTCAGGAAGAACTTCAAGTACTGTCGAGGTGTGCACATCATTGAGCCAATTTTCAAGCCAGACCACCTGAGTGTGATCTCCGTGACCTTCATCTGTGAGCACAGGTTGCCTCTGAATTGGTTAAAATGGACGTGGAGGTATTTTTAGTGTCAAAATTAAGTTCTCAAAAAGAAAAGAAGTGTTGTTGCTGCTCTTTAGAGAAAGCCATTCATTCTGTTGGACTCTCAGAGGTTTTCCTACACATTGTTTTGTGATATCAGCGCCACACTCCAGTTAAAGAAGCCCTAGTTCTAGAAGCAAATAAATCCTTCTCTTGTAAAGGGGTGGGGGTGGGGTAGGGATGGGGGGGAGAAGCAGCGGCCCCGAACTGTGAGGAACAAAGGAAAGGTGATTGGAATGAGGTCCCTGGAAGAGACCGGAGGGGCTAGTCGGGGCGGCTAATTCCTAGAGCCACACACGTCCCGGACTCACTGTCCTCCATGGCCAGTTACAGAGACTTTGCATTCTTGGTCTCTATCCCCATCTTCTCAACCCAAATCTCTGAGTTTTAAATGAATTCTTAAATGATTCTTTTGCAGAGTCAAGCTTGCGACATTTGTGCTTGACTGGTGGTTTCTAAAGCCTGGGCTCTAGATTCCTGGGGAACTGCGGTATTGTTGCAGGAAACCCACGTCCATGCGAAGGGAGCCCAGCCTGCGGCGGGATGGGTAACACGCCTCTCAGACGAATAGACTCCTGTTGGCCAAATGTTTGCTGATGTTGTCGGGATTAATACACTTTTTTTTTTAATTTTTTTTTTCATTTATTTATGATAGTCACACAGAGAGAGAGAGAGGCAGAGACACAGGCAGAGGGAGAAGCAGGCTCCATGCACCGGGAGCCTGATGTGGGATTCGATCCCAGGTCTCCAGGATCGCGCCCTGGGCCAAAGGCAGGCGCTAAACCGCTGTGCCACCCAGGGATCCCGATTAATACACTTTTAAGTAATTTGAAAGTGTTTCTAAACTTATAGTGGCTTTTGTCATAAAAATACAACTATAATCATGTGGGGGTCTAGCAAATTTTTTGGCATTTTATTCAAGGCCTCTTTTCTCAGGACAATATACTGCTCTTAGCAGTCCTCCTTTTTTCTAGTTTGTAGAAGAGCAGGTGTTGTGGAGGCAGATCCTCTACCTTCCAAAGAATTAGAATCCTATGAAGAATTTGATTTTTAATTGCAAGAGAACTAAACTCAGAATCTGGAAAGGAACTTTTTTTTTTCTTTTTTAAAAGATTTATTTAGGGACCCCTGGCTCAGCGGTTGAGCATCTGCCTTCAGCTCAGGGTGTGATCCCGGGGTCCCAGGATCGAGTTCCACATCGGGCTCCCTGCATGGAGCCTGCTTCTCCCTCTGCCTGGGTCTCTGCCTCTCTTTGTGTGTCTCTCATTAATAAATAAATAAAATCTTTAAACAAAAACAATACAAAATAAAATATTTATTTGTTTTAGAGGCAGGGAGGGGCAGAGGGAGAGGGAGAGAGAATCTTAAGCAGACTCCATGCTGAGCGTGGAGCCCAATGCAGGGCTCCATCCTACAACCCTGAGATCAGGATGTGAGCAGAAACCAAGAGTCGGCTACTTAATTGACTGCACCACCCCGGTGCCCCTATTTTTTTCTTTAAGTAGGCTCCATGCCCAGCCTGGAGCCCAATCTGGGGCTTGAACTCATTACCCAGACATCAAGACCTGAGCTGAGATCAAGAGGTGGACACTTAACCAACTGAACCACCCAGGCGCCCTGAACGGCACATAACATTTCTGTTGATAGCAAGGATCATGGTTTAGGTGCATTCTGTGTGCCACGCCTTTTGAATACATAATCTCATTTAACTCTTAAAATAACTTTAAAAAATAGAGAGAGAGTGCACATGTGCAGCCTATGGGGAGGGGAGGAGGGAGAGAGAAGCCTACTGAGCAAGGAGCCCGAGGTGAGCGGGTGGAAACTGGGGGGCGGGTGAGTGGGTGCAGTTTGAACCTATGACCCTGATATAACAACCTGAGCTGAAACCAAGAATCTGCTGCTTAACCGACTGCGCCACCTAGGCGCCCCAACCCTTGAAATAACTTGGTAAAGAAAGCATTATATAATTATCACCTTAGACATGCAGAACACAGCATTTTGCGAATGAGGAAACTGAGGCCTAGTTCCTAAATAGCTGATAAATGGCAGGTTGAACCTTTCTCCACCAATGCCTCATTGGCATCACCTATTTTTTTGGTCACAGTGACACTTGTTGCCATCCACTGATTTCTGCCTCTGTTACAGACCTCTCTTTCTGGCTACAGACCTGGGGGATGACTTAAAAGTAAACAAAATGTCAAGACCTATAAGTAAATATCTATAACAAATCATAGTTCCCATAACTATATATGTACTTGGTCCTGCTAGCTTTCGGGAAGTAACACAATAAAGAGCAAGAGATAAGTACCCTTTGCAAAAATTGACTAAGAAAGCCTCGGCCAACAATCTCTGGTCTTATTAGATGATTTCAGCCCGGCCTCTTTCAGGTGGCAGTTGCCATGGTGTCTCGGGGGCAAAGGGGGGAGTGAAGATCAAGGAGGGTCTCTGGTGTTCCTTTTCAGAGTCCATTCTGCAATGGATGGGAGGAACTTAAGCATTCATACGAGGAAGTATAGAACTTATTGTTGCTTTCCTTCATTTCTCCATGTTACTCACGTTAAATAGAGGGGAAATGGAGTTTGTGAAGAGGACAAGTAGTGGAACAGGAAAGGAAGGTTGTGGGGGAAGGGCCAAGAGCCTCACCGGTAGAGGAAGAAGGCTAGGATGGGGGTGGGGAAGACTGTGTGAATGTGTGCGTTTTCCAGGGAGAGATTATAGGAACAATTTTCTAAAGTTCTGAAGATCCTGAGGTTGGTCATTTGAAAGAAAATCAACAAAGAGTAGAGATCAAGTAGAAACAGTAGGGCGAGAGGGGAGCATGATGAGAAAGGGGGGAAAATATATATATAATCCCAGGCCATAAAAAGGAAAACAAATCAGTGATGGGAAAGAAAGAGTTAAGTTGTAGAGGCAAGTCTTCGGAGGAATAGGCACACAGGGATTGGAGTACCTCAGACAATAGAGGGACTTGACGACCTGTGGTAGAAACGTGGTCAGAGTCCACAGGAAGAACCTGGAAGAAGGGAAGCAAGTTGATTCCCAAGGACTTTGGAGCTGGAAGGGGCCAGAGGCACCATCTTCAAATCTCTCCCTTTTCAGATAAGGAAACTAAGACCAAGGGAAGGGAAGTGACTTTTCAAGAGGTTCTCCAGACCGGATCTTAGCTCAGGGAAGTGCCCTTTCCCCAGCACATGGAGCCAGAGAAGAAAAGAGACAAGAATGTGTGGGAAGCCAAGCACAAGTGAAATTTGTAAAAGATAGGTTTTAATTTCTCCATCCTCTTTAGAAATTATGTACTTTTTTTTTCTTATGGGGACTTGTGTAATTTTAGGACCTAATTCCATTTTGATAACTTCATACTTTAAGTTATTTCAGTCAGATAATAACCCCTTCCTCACTTAGGAGGCTATTCCCAGGGAAGGGATCCTTCAGTGACTAAGCACTGAGAAAATTTTTGATGATGTTTTATTGATTTATAATTGTATCTTTTAAAAAAGATTTTATTTATTTACTCATGAGAGACAGAGACAGAGGCAGAGGGAGCTGGAGAAGCAGGCTCCCTGCAGGGGGCCCACCCAGGACTGTGGGGGGGGGGGGATCACGGGGATCACGCCCTGAGCTGAAGGCAGAAGCTCAACTGCTGAGTCACCCAGGTGCCCCTGTAATTATATCTTAAATGCAAATCCTTTAAACTTGCCCTTAGTGGAGTTTATTTATTCACATTTAACAAACACTTTTTAAAGCGCCTACTACAGGGCAGCCCCAGGTGGCTCAGCGGTTTAACACCCCAGGGTGTGATCCTGGAGACCTGGGATCGAGTCCCATGAGTCCCACGTCAGGCTCCCTGCATGGAGTCTGCTTCTGCCTGTGTCTCTGTGTCTGTCATGGGTGGACAAATAAGTAAAATCTTAAAAAAATAAAGCACCTACTATGTGCTAAGTACCTAGGAAATGAAACAAACACAATCCAGTTTATTGTTATGCATCTGTTTTATAATTGTTTGGATTTAAATTGTTTGGGAATGTCTGTTATTTTTTATGTTATTTCCATTTCTAGATTATGCCACTGTTTTATTTCTCATCTATAATTGGGGCAATTGATGCCAGGATTCTTAGGGATTTTCTGACGTGTCTCCTCATCTGTTGTGGAACTACTTACTCTTATGGCCTCAGAATAAGCCAGGACAAATGGTTCACATGGAGTTGATTAGAGCAAGTTTACCACAGAAGATTGTTCAAAGTAAGGAGAGCTGCAAGGCAAATCAAAGCCAGAATCCTTGAGGAGCTACGAGTAGCTGACTATTTCACAAACAACCTGCGAGTCCAAAGGGGCTGGAATAGAAGAGCAAATGAGTTAAAGGAGAGAGGAATTAAGAGGTGGAAGGATTGGGACACCTGGCTGATTCAGTCTGTAGGGCATGTGATGCTTGATCTCGGGGCCATGAGCTCAAGTCCCATGTTGGGTGTGAAGCCTATGTTAAAAAAAATTAAAAAAAAAAAAAAAGACTTTGGAGGATTGCTGTGAATATTGACTTTACTGAATTTGGAGATTTGAGGTGAATGGCAACTGGCTTATCTTTGGTATGGAGATTAAAGATGCAGAATTAAGGGCTCTGGTATATATTGCAGAGAATTCTGTAACTTACTGTAATTGAGCATCTCTATGAGATGCAATGTTGTACTTATATTATTTAATAATCACTATTTTTTGTCAATTTTAAAGTGCATTGTAGAAGTGTCTGGGTGGCTTAGTTGGTTGAGCGTTGGACTCTTGGTTTTGGCTCAGGTCACAACCTCACGGTTGTGAGATCAAGCCTTGGAGTCAGGCTCTGTGCTTAGCAGAGAGTCTGCTTCAGATTCTCTCTCCCACTCCCTCCTACTCTCTCTCTCTCTCTCTCTCTCTCTCAATAAATAAATAAATAAATAAAACAAAATCTTAAAACAATTTTAATTATTTTTTATTTATTTATTCATGACAGAGAGAGAGAGAGAAAAAGAGAGAGGCAGAGACCCAGGCAGAGGGAGAAGCAGGCTCCATGCAGGGAACCTGAGGTGGGATTCGATCCCAGGTCTCCAGGATCACACCCTGGACTGAAGTGGCGCTAAACCGCTGAGCCACCGGGGATGCCCCTATTTTTTATTAAAAAAAATATTTTGGGGATCCCTGGGTGGCTCAGCTGTTTAGCACCTGCCCTCGGCCCAGGGCATGATCCTAGAGTCCCGGGATCGAGTCCCACATCGGGCTTCCTGCATGGAGCCTGCTTCTCCCTCTGCCTGTCTCTCTCTCTCTCTCTCTCTCTCTCTGTCTCTCATGAATAAATAAATAAAATCCTTAAAAAATTAAAAAAATATTTTATTTACTCATGAGAGATGCACAGAGAAAGAGGCAGACACATAGTTAGAGGGAGAAGCAGGGACTCGATCCCAGGACCCCTGGGATCACGACCTGAGCCAAAGGCAGATGCTCAACCACTGAGCCACCCAGGTGCCCAATAAACAAAATCTTAAAAAATGGTTAAAGTGCATTGTACATTTCTTCATTCCACTTCATCCCATGGAATCCATTTGTGTGTATGTGTATCTATATCTCTATCTCCACATTCTACTCCATGAGGTTAAGATTTTTTCTTTGCCCTATTGGGTTCAATGAATCTTTTGATTAAGAGATAAATGTTGCCTGGGTGTACGTGTGTGTTTCCAAAAAACTGGATGGAAGGAAGTCTGAAAGAAAAAAGAGTAGGCGTGATGCAGTCGGTTAAGGGTCTGACTCTTGATGCGGCTCAGGTCATGATCTCAGGGTTGTGAGATGGAGGCCCACTCTGCAGCCTCTGCAGAGTCTGCTTGATTCTCTGTCTCCCTCTCCTTCTCCTTCTGCCCCTCCTCCCTCCTCTCTCTAAAATAAATAAATAAATCTTAAAAAAAGAGGGTGAAGTGGGAAACTGGGAGAAATAGGTCTGTTACTCAAGGGGTTACTTCTTCCCTCACCTATCCCCATCTTTACACTACAAACCTCGCCATCCTTTCACACACACACACACACACACACACACACACACACACACATACTTCCAAGCTGTCCATTTTTACTCAGTCAGCTTGAAATCCCAGTATTGACTTTTCTTTCTTGAAATGCAATAAGAAACACAAGATTCCTCTCTCCACCAAGATACCTGAAAATAGACTTAGGAAATAAACACAATAAACTCACATTACACAATTAAAAATCTTGGAAAACAAACAAGAAACTGTCATTACCATTATGGTGGTATGAGATCCCTTTTAAATTTAAGATATGTTTAAAAGCCATTTAAAATACATAGTACAGGGGATCCCTGGGTGGCACAGCGGTTTAGCGCCTGCCTTTGGCCCAAGGTGTGATCCTGGAGACCCAGGATCAAATCCCACGTCGGGGTCCCGGTGCATGGGGCCTGCTTCTCCCTCTGCCTATGTCTCTGTCTCTCACTGTGTGTCTATCATAAATAAATAAAATGAAAATTAAAAAAATAAAATATATAGTACAATTTTCACAATAAGCACACATGAATTTAAAAAAAAGATTTCATTTGTTTATTTGAGAGAGAAAGAGAGCACAAGTAGGGGAAGCGAGAGTCAGAGGGAGAGGGAGAAGCAGACTCCCCGCTGAGCAGGGAGCCCAGTGCTGGGCTCAGTCCCAGGACCTTGGCATCATGATCTGAGCTGAAGGCAGATGCTTAAGTGACTGAGCCACACAGGCACCTCTGAATTTTTAAAAATATTTTATTTATTTATTTTCAAAGATTTTATTTATTTATTCATGAGACACACACACACACACACACACACACACACACAGAGAGAGAGAGAGAGAGAGAGGCAGAGACCCAGGCAGAAGGAGAAGCAGGCTCCACATAGGGAGCCCGACGTGGGACTCGATCCTCGGTCTCCAGGATCACGACCTGGGCTGAAGGTGGCGCTAAACCACTGAGCCACCCGGGCTGCCCCAAAATATTTTATTTTTAAGTAATCTCTACCACCAACATGGGGCTTGAACTTGCAAACCTGAGATGGAGAGCTGCACACTACTGACTGGACCAGCCAGGTACTCCTCCATGAACTTATAGTGTGGCCATTCTGGGAGGCCCCCCGGCTAACCCCTCTATGTTAGCTGGGCACGAGGTACATGAACATGAGGGTACCCTCTACCCTCCAGGAACTTATATTGAAAGCCTACTTCACAAAAAGCTACCATGACACATATTTCCAGTTTTATTGGAGAAATTGTTGCCATGGGTTCTAGTTAGACTCTTCCACTTGCTGGTTAAATTGAGGAAGTATCTTTATCTACCTAGACCTCAGTTTCCTCATCTGCACTGATGATGTTGGACCGGATGATTTTGTCATCTAGCTCTAACCTCTGTGCTTCATATATAAATAGCTACCTCAGTCAACACACTGTGTCTATGGCAATAATTTCTACATACAGCTTTGCAATAAAAACATTAATAGGAAAAAAAAACATTAATAGGAGGGCAGCCCCCCCCCCCCCAGGGGGCTCAGCTGTGGAGTGTCTGCTTTCGGCCCAGGGCATGATCCTGGGGTCCCAGGATCAAGTCCCACGTCGGGCTCCCTGTGTGGAGCCTGCTTCTCCCTCTGCCTATGTCTCTGCCTCTCTCTCTCTCTGTGTGTCTCTCATGAATAAATAAATAAATAAATAAAAATTTTTTAAAAAGGAAAACCAGAGTTTGAATAATTGCATTCTTTTTTTTTTTTTTTTTTTTTAATTTATTTATGATAGTCACAGAGAGAGAGAGAGGCAGAGACACAGGCAGAGGGAGAAGCAGGCTCCATGCACCGGGAGCCCGATGTGGGAATCGATCCCGGGTCTCCAGGATCGCGCCCTGGGCCAAAGGCAGGCGCCAAACCGCTGCGCCACCCAGGGATCCCAGAATAATTGCATTCTTTACACAGTTGTTTTTCCTCCCTTTCTCTTGCAGACCTTAATACAGTTGTAATTGAATTTACATATTGAAATTTAATTTGGATTAAGTTAATTTAAAATATTAGAGTCTATCAGCAACCCTCCGACCTGCTGATCTACGCGACCTCCAGGATTTAAGTCCAGTCAAAAACCGGGATCCCTGGGTGGCGCAGCGGGGGATCCCTGAGTGGCGCAGCGGTTTAGCGCCTGCCTTTGGTCCAGGGCGCGATCCTGGAGACCTGGGATCGAATCCCACGTCGGGCTCCCGGTGCATGGAGCCTGCTTCTCCCTCTGCCTAGGTCTCTGCCTCTCTCTCTCTCTCTCTCTCTCTTTGTGTGACTATCATAAATAAATAAAATTAAAAAAAAAATAAGTCCAGTCAAAAACCAAAGCAGCTTCCGGGGTTGTGATTGCATTAGAACCACCTCAGGGTTTATATCCAAGCCCAGACCAGAGAGATCCTTTCCTTCTTTTGGGACGTAGGACCAAGCTAGGTCTTTTAACTAATTATATTCTCAACAAACATTTATTAAATGCACTTCATATTTCACTCACTGGGCCTGCATGTAGGGGGCAAGAAGAATTTAAAAAAATATGTTTTTTTTTCCACACGGAATCACTCAGTACCATGTTAACAGAGGTGCTGGGGTTACAGAGATAATGAAGACCCAGATCCTGCTTCTCCTTGAAAAGGGAAGCAATATTAAGCAAAAAAAATATAATACAATGTGAGAAAATTTTGTAGAAGCCTGCATAAAGTTCCATGGGAAGGAAAAGGGAGGCCTGACTTGGAACGATTGTCCACAGGCCACAAGTTATCCCTTCACCCCCTCCTCCGTCTGTCTCTCCATCCATCCATCCATCCATCCATCCATCCATCCATCCACTGAGCAAACGCCTATGGTTAGTTACTGTATCTAAAACACCATGCTGGAGATTACAAATGCAAAGAAAATAAAAACAGATTCTGAAGGAGTGTCCACTTGGCATAGGAGATGAAACAAGTAAGCACATAATAATAGGCTCCTCATGGGCCACTTCTTTATGCTAAGGCTGCGTGAGGCTCTCCACCTTGGACTCCCTCTAATAGTAAAATCCTGTGAGGTAGACGTTGGTAGACTCTTTTTAGCAGTTAGGAAACTGAGGTTTAGAGAGGTCAGTAATTTGCTGAGGGTCATGCAGTTGTGGATTATGGAACCGAAGCTCTCACACATTTATCTTATTTTTTCTTCTCATTAAACTTTTGTTTTAATGGGTCTCAAAAATCCGTGACAGATTTTTGGTCAAGTTGTTTCCATTAAAAAGGACTGATTTTAAAAACTAGTAACTTAAAACTGCCATACACACAAAAAACAAAACAAAAAAAACATCCAAAAACCCCCAAATGGTCCACAAAACATTTGCCTTCCTTTCTGAAGGTTTTACGATGCATTGTTCTCATTAACCAGTCTTTTACTATTAAACATAAATGGCCAAGGGGATCCCCGGGTGGCTCAGTGGTTTAGCGCCTGCCTTTGGCCCAGGGCGTGATCCTGGAGTCCCGGGATCGAGTCCCACGTCGGGCCCCTGCAGAAGCCTGCTTCTCCTTCTGCCTGTGTCTCCACCTCTCTCTCTTTCTCATGAATAAATAAATAAAATCTTAAAAAAAAAAAAAAGACCAATTGACACAAACAGCTCTGAGATGTGCTCACACCCTGATTAAGCCTGGGGTGCCAGGTGTTGGGGATAATATTCATTTAGCCTCTGAGCTTCCTGGGCAGACTAGGTGACCTTGCTGGCTCCAGCCGCCTCTGTCCACTGCTTGGGTGACCCCCACAGCCACCGTCTGTCTCCTGTCACAACAGCAGAGGGTCCAGAGGAGGATGGTCGGAGAAGCTCTCAACACACACAGGTTTGACGTAGGTTTGCTGGGAACCATTTCCACGATGGCAGCATCACCAGCTTTCAAGAACTTGGGACCATCCGCCAGCTTTCTTCCAGAACGACGATCTGTCTTCTCCTTCAGCTCAGCAAACCCGTGAGCACTGGGGCCGTGTGACAATCCCCACGTGCGTGTGCAGTACCGGTTTGGCCTGGAGGGTCAGCGTAATCACCTGAGCCCTGAGGCCAGCCGCTTCCACGGGTGGGTCATTGTTGCTGTCACCTGCCACGTTGCCACCACGAACATCCTTGACAGGTACGTTCTAGATACTGAAGCCCATGTTGTCCCCAGGAAGAGCCTCACTCCGAGCTTCGTGGCGCCTTCCGACAGACTTGACTTCAGCTGTCGCAGTGGCCGGAGCGGAGGCCACCAGCAGGCCGGGCTTGCCACCAGTGTCCCTCGGCCCACGGGGACGGTACCCATAGCACCAATATCGGGGCGTCTAGGAGGGGCAGACGCAGGGCTCATGAGCTGGTGAGCTGGCGGCGGGGTGCAACCCCGAGCTCCAAGCATGTGCTTCCACGGGCACCCCCATCGTCGCGGGGGTCCTCCATCCCTGAACCAAGGCAGTTAGCACTTGTCTCCAGCGTGTTGCCGCCACTCTGGCCAGGAGTTGGCCCACGTGCTACGGCGTTGGGGTCGAGCCGATTTCCCCTAATGCAGGCGCCGACTTCCTCGGCGATTCCCTGGCATCTCCCCTGGCTGCTCTGTTTACACCAACAGCCCGCTCTTTGACCCGGTGTGTAGCCGAGGGCACGCTCCCGGGTCGGCGCATCCTTGGGGGCACCTGCTTCCCGCTCAGCGAGGCCAGCAGCGCAGTCAGGGCGGCCTGGTCAGCCCCCATGCGCCTCTAACCACGTTTTCGGGGAAGGCTCTGTGTCCCGGGGCATCAGTGAGGGTCCCTAACACTGCTCGGCTCGCATTTCCACAGGGGAACAGCAATGGAGATGCCACGTTCTCGTGCAGCCTTCGGTTCCCCCAAGACCCAGGCCTACCTGAAGGAGCCCTTGCGCATCCCAGCAGCCTCCTTCTCCAATTTTTCAATAGTTGTTTTGTCGATCCCACCGCGTTGGTAGGTCAGATGGCCAGTGGCGGAGACTTGCCCGAATCTATGTGTCCAGCGACGACGATTGTTGACGTGAGTCTTTTCCTTTCCCATTTGGGTTTAGGTTTAACGGTGGTTTTTACGACACCTGTGTTCTGGCGACAAACCCGTCGCGAAAAAGTCGCACACATTTATCTTATGACAAAGTCTGTGCTCCAAAGACTGGATTTTCTGGGTGACTTTTTGGGTTTAAATTGTCTTCACCACCTACCAGCTGCATGGCTTTGGGGGATGTTAACTTCTCTGAGCCTCAGTATCCTCATGAACATGAGGTTGACAGCATCGCGTTCAGAGGACTGGGGTAGGGGAGCCAACACCACTCCGATCCGGCGTGCGTGTGGCCCAGGGCCTGGGCCAGCTGCCAGGCCCACCACATCTGGTGGCTAGCGGTGTCATGCTGTCCTGCATGGGTGGGGAGGTGCAGATCCACGGCGAGCACAGTCCAAGGAAGGAAAGGTCACTTCCAGTGGGACAGTGGGAGGGTGAGTAGACTAGGGCTGGAAGAGGAGGGGCTCGCTTACGTTGGGGTCAAGACAACAGATAAGACTTGAACATTTAGACTCTAAAATTTAAAGCAAAAGTCTCAAAAAAAAATATAGCAAAAGTCTCTCTGAGGAAGGACCTTCCTGTGACCTGTGGGAGGTGACAAAGCAATAGAAATGCAAGCAAATAATAAATAAATAAATCTAAATAAATTAGATCATTACAGAAAGTGGTAATTGCATAAGATAATGGGAGCGAAAGTGAGGAGCCCAGGGGACGAGGAGGGAAGACCCGGTTCCACCTGCAGGTAGAGGCTCTTCACATGTAGATTTACTGCGGCGGCCCAGGGGCACTGCGGAGCCGCACCAAGGATGGAAATGCAAATACCGCCGGAGCCCGTTAGTAGTGATGCAAATGTGGGAAACCTCTGAGTCAAGCAGAACAACAACAAAACACCCTAATCAATCTTTGAGTCAATCAATCCGTGAATGAAGACAATTACATCCTCGTGATTTTGATGAGAGAAAGACAATATATGTTTCTTGTCCTTAATTTGTCCACTAGCTAGCCAGTACTACGAAAGATTAGTCAAGGTCATCCTATTCTTATTGTCTGTTTATTTTTTGTATTTACTTTTTATTTATTATTTTTTAAGATTTTATTTATTTATGAGAGACACAGAGAGAGGCAGAGACACAGGCAGAGGGAGAAGCAGGCTCCATGCAGGGAGCCCGATGAGGGACTCGATTCTCGGATGCAGGATCACGCTCTGGGCGGGAGGCAGATGCTAAACCGCTGAGCGCCCCCCCCCCGCCCCCCCCCCCCCCCCCCCCCCGCCCTTATTGTCTGTTTAGTCATCCATTCAACAAACATATTCCTGGGAGCTATGTGTCATCACCCCCAGGGGGGATGGGGGGTGGGGAGGGACGGTGGGGGGATGATGGGATGGTGAGGGGACAGGGGGCACGGTGGGGGCACGGCGGGGGCACGGTGGGGGGACAGTGGGGGGAATGGTGGGGGGACCCTGGGGGGACGGGGGAATGGTGTGGGGACGGGGGAGATGGTGGGGGACGTTGTGGGGAATGGTGGGGGGACGGGGGGGAGATGGTGGGGGGAATGGCAAGGGGACGCGGGGGGAGATGGTGGGGGGGAATGGCAAGGGGACGGGGGAGATGGTGGGGGGAATGGTGGGGGGACGGGGGGAGATGGTGGGGGAACTGGGGGAGATGGTGGGAGGACTGGGGGAGATGGTGCGGGGATGGGGGAGATGGTGGGGGGATGGGGGGAGATGGTGGGGGGACGGGGGGGGAGATGGTGGGGGGAGATGGTGGGGGACGTTGGGGGGAATGGTGGGGGGACGGGGAGAGATGGTCGGAGGACGGGGGAGATGGTGGGGAACGGTGGGAGGGAATGGTGGGGGACAGGGGGAGATGGTGGGGGGAGATGGTGCGGGGACGGGGGAGATGGTGGGGGGACGGGGGGAGATGGTAGGGGACGGTGGAGGACTGGGGGAGATGGTGGGGGGACTGGGGGAGATGATGCGGGGACGGGGGAGATGGTGCGGGGATGGGGGAGATGGTGGGGGACGGTGGGGGGTAATGGTGGGGAGATGGTGGGGGGAAAGGTGGGGGATGGGGAGATGGTGGGGGGGAATGGTGGGGGGACGGGGGGAGATGGTGGGGGGACGGGGGGAGATGGTGGGGGACGGTGGGGGGAATGGTGGGGAGACGGGGGAGATGGTGGGGGATGGTGGGGGGGAATGGTGGGGGGACGGTGGGGGGGAATGGTGGGGGGACGGGGGAGATGGTGGGGGGATGGGGGGAGATGGTGGGGGACGGTGGGGGGGAAAGGTGGGGGATGGGGAGATGGTGGGGGGGAATGGTGGGGGGACGGGGGGAGATGGTGGGGGACGGGGGGAGATGGTGGGGGGACGGGGGGAGATGGTGGGGGACGGTGGGGGGAATGGTGGGGAGACGGGGGGAGATGGTGGGGGATGGTGGGGGGGAATGGTGGGGGGACGGTGGGGGGGAATGGTGGGGGGACGGGGGGAGATGGTGCGGGGACGGTGGGGGGGAATGGTGGGGAGATGGTGGGGGGGACGGGGGGGGAGATGGTGCGGGGACGGGGGGGGGGGACGGTGGGGGACGTTGGGGGACGGGGGAGGGACGGTGGGGACGGCGTGCAATGTCGCCCTCGCAGGGCTTTGGTGACGGCCGGAGCCCCGGGAGTGTGCGGCCTCATCTCCTGCCGAGGGGTCCGAGGACGCGGCGCGGGGCGGTCGGCGGGGCCGCGACAGGCGCGCCTTCCGCAGCCCGAGCTCGTCCTTGGGCCGCTGCTCCCGCACCCCGCGGCGCTGGCCGCCCGGACCCGGGAGCCCTAGACGCTCACCCGCGGGTTCCGCCCGGGCGGGAGGCGGGGCGGGCTTGCGTCACTGGGGCCAGAGCCCCCCAGCACCCCCCGAGCTCCCCCGCCCCCGCCCCAGTTTCTTAGCCTTTCCCGGGCCGAGAGCGGGACAAGCGGCGGGACAGCGCCCCCTGGTGGCCCTCGGCCCAATTACCCGCAAGGAGAGCGCGGCGGCCACCCCGGCGGCGGGAGGCCCGGCGCATGCGCTCCCGGAGGCCTCCGACTGTCAGGACCTTGTACTTGCTCCTTCTCTCTCTCTATATTTTTAAGATTATATTTATTTATTCATGAGAGAGACACAGAGAGAGAGAGAGACAGACAGAGGCAGAGACACAGGCAGAGACACAGGCAGAGGGAGAAGTACGCTCCCTGCATGGAACCTGAGGTGGGACTCGATCCTGGGACCCCGGGGTCAGGCCCTGGGCCAAAGGCAGGCACTAAACCGCTGAGCCCCCCAGGTGTCCCCCTCCTTTCCAATATTTGAAGAATATTTCAGTATCATCTTCATGGTGGTGACTCAGCGTTTTTGTTGTTTGTTTTCCACCCAGTTCAAGCGTGTCTATGCGGCCTAGTCTCCTGACTCCACTACAGGTACTTCCTATTCCAGGATCTCGGTCACCGCAAATTCAGCAGGACCCCGGAATTAGGAAGGTGCCCTGCCCTCCCCTTCGCCTCTAGAGGCAGCCTTAGCCTGCTTACTGGGGAAGGGGAAGCCGGCAGGCCTATGCTAGGTCTGGGCCCTCCCGGGAGTGACCCTTTCTGCCGCCCTCCCTCGTGGTGTCCCCATCCTCCTTTCCCTGTAGGCTGTCCCCCTTTCTCTTCGGAGCTGCAGCGACGAGGGGAGGGCAGATCCGTTGCTTTCCCCTTGCTTCTTGACTTCCTCAATCCTCCCAAGACGATTATGCTGGAATAACTGTGATATTCTTATCTGGAAAATTAGGGCAATTTCAGGAAGAAATTATGATTTAGGAGAAATAAAAATTGACCTTCTAGGGGCAACTGGGGGACTCAGTTGGCTCAGATCATGATCCCAGGTCCT
The DNA here is from genome assembly GCF_053574225.1 of Canis aureus. Classification (NCBI taxonomy): domain Eukaryota; kingdom Metazoa; phylum Chordata; class Mammalia; order Carnivora; family Canidae; genus Canis; species Canis aureus. The sequence goes on from NC_135623.1 coordinate 25,186,937, forward strand.
AGTATTGAGTCCCTGCTCAGCAGCAGGTCTACTTCTCCCTCTCCACCCTCCCCCCACCTTCCTCCTACTTGTGCTCTCTCCCTCTCTTGCTCTGTCAAATAAAGAAATGAAATCTTAAAAAAAAAAAATTGATCTTCTAGGTAGTTGGGATTTTTCCTCTCACTGTGCAAAGAAAAGTACCTCCAGACTTGGATCTCACGGGTCCTCCCTTCCATTCCTGACCCGCCAGTGGACTGAGTCAGGTTCCAGTTTCTGGTGTTTTTAAGATTTTTTATTTTTTAAAATTATTTTTTATTTTTTAAAATTTATTTATATATATATTTATTTATTTGAGAGAGAGAGTAAGAGAGGGAGAGAGAGCACAAGCAGCGGTGAGAGGGAAAAGCAGAGTCCCCCTGAACAGGGAGCCCATGTGGGGGCTCAACCCCAGGACCCTGGGATCATGACCTGAGCCAGAGGCAGACGCCCAACTGACTGAACCACCCAGGCATCCCTAGTTTTAAAGATTTTAAGCAATCTCTACACCCAGCGTGGGGCTCAAATTTACAACCCCGAGATCAAGAGTCACGTGCTCCACCTAGCTGAGCCTGCCGGGCACCCCAAACTTCTGAGTTCTTTAAATCCAGTTTTTCATTCGTGAGAGCTGTGGGCTTGCTTGTTTCTCCCCGTTGATCTATTAAGTAAGCACATGTCTCAGGATCCTTTATTATCAATATTAATTAAGTCAATGTGACGAGGGAGCACGGGGCTAGCCGGGGACAAAGCCAGGCCCTTGACTCAGGCAGAGGGACCTTCCTGTAGGGACCCAGTGGCCTCCACGGCATCCTTCCCTCGGGGCAGGAGGCAACCCTAGCCCGGCCCCAGTAGCCTGTGAGTCTACGCTGACCTACAAAAATTCCTTGGAAATCTGCACCCGTGAGCCCTGGAGGTCGGCGTTGGCGATCGTCCCCAAGCCCACGGCCCACCGGTACACACCTGCAGGTCTCAGACTCAGGTTCTCGGGGACGGTGGTGAGTGGCCCTTCCCAACAAGGGGCAGCCTCTCGAGATCCTGGGGACCCGACTCCCAGAATTCCTCAGAGGGCACGCTGCCGCACCCCTAGCTCCCGGGTCCCCTGTCGGCCTCCGTCACAGGCCCGGGTGGCCCGGCCCCGGCCCACGAGTCCCCTGGGCTTCATTATCCTGTCCCCAGGCTTCACTAAAGCCACCGGTTTGCACCAAAGGCATCTCAAGACTTCTGGGTGCGCGGCTCCGGACCTCACCTACATTCCAGAACTGCTTCAAATACGGTCCAAATCCTCCAGTGTACTGGAGATACACTGTTGTCACCGAACCAAAGTGACTTTGCTCCTTGGTGAGTCATAGATACTCCAGATGGGGTTGTCACACAGAGTAAACTGTATTTGCACCAAATAAGGAGATCACTGGGAATAACTTCCAAAGCCGTGACACCAAGAGCAACGGCAAACAGGTTCCTTTTATTTAGGGTTAGGATGAATATTTAGGTAAGGAAGCCTGCCATCCCACGTAGAGGCAGGCATAGGTCTGCACACGCACCTTAAGGAGACATTCCTGGGGCGCCTGAGGGGCTCAGTTGGTTAAGGGGTTAAGTGTCTGCCTTGGACTCAGGTCATAGTCCCCGGTCCTGGATGGAGCCCCACATCGGGCTCCCTGCTTCTCCCTCTCCCTCTGCCCCTCCCCACCGCTCCTATACTCTCTCTCTCTTGTTTTCTCTCAAATAAGTAAACAAAATCTTTGAAGAAAAGAAAAAGAAATATTCCTGTACGTACATTGTATGTTATGTAAATGATGCTTGTGCTCCTCCCGGTGGAGATTTTAGTGTTGTAACGAGGTAAAGATAGTTGTCGGTCATTCTAGAGGTTAGTCCGCGGTCCATCTACATAGGCCCGAGTTTTGGGGGTTGCACTCAAACTAGCCTGGGTGGCTTGGGCTAGCTGGAGGCCTTGCCAGGGTAGCGAGACAGCCAGACCCTGCTATCACTTGAGGGGTGGTTCCTGTTTCCATTTGCTTGAGTCAAGACAGAAGCTGGAAAAGAAGAGCTTAAGGAAGAATGTGGGACACAGACCAGTGAGTACAAACAGGTGGGCAACACAGCTCAGGGCCTGTGGTCTAACTGGTGACACTACTTTCCTCTCGGCAAGGTTCTGGGTCTTATCTTGAGTCAAGGAATGTATGATGCCTTCTTATTTTTCTGGGAGGGCTTGAGGTTATAAAACACCTCATACCCTTAGTATCTGACTCTTTGTCACAACAGGTGCTAAGCTGGACAAAATTTTTCTTTTTTAAAGATTGTATTTACTTATGAGAGACCCACAGAGAGAGGCAGAGACACAGGCAGAGGGAGAAGCAGGCTCCATGCAGGGAGCCTGATGTGGGTCTCGATCCCGGGTCTCCAGGATCACACCCTGAGCAGAAGGCAGTGCTAAACCACTGAGCCTCCCAGGTGTCCTCAAACTGTATCTTAAGTGTCAGTTCATCATGTCCCTTGTGTGTCCCACATCTCTTAGTGGCTCTCAGAGTGCTGCTACCGTCGGGAGCACTCCCTGGCATTCCTGAGGCCTCATCCCTGCTGCAGAGCCTTAGCTCCCCCTCCACTGCAGCTTGGGAGGGGCTCCCTCCCACCCCTACCTCTGCCTGACCCTCCCTGACACTCCAGCCTCTGGGGCCTCAAATAACTTTAGTATTGTGGCCACAGTCTGGCGTGGAACAGCTCTGCCACCCTTTGCAATGTGTGTTAGTTTTGTCCCTCCAGCTAGTCAGGCCTAACTACAATAGCAGCTCTCTGGGCACAGGGCTGGGCACCCCGGAAGTTCCCAACTGACACCTGCCCATTAGTCTGCTGGCAGGTGAGCCACCCCCACCTCCCCTTTCTCCGTGTTGGCACGGCAAGTTGTTATACCTGGGTTATACCACGTACCATAGCTTACCTTTTATTAAAGGCGGAGCTCATACCTGTTTCTTGGGCTTCACCGGGCCTTCCTCAAGCATAGAGACCACATTGCAATGTGTTGCCCTGGTCACAGCCTTTAGCAGAGGGCTGTAGAGAGAAGCAGCGCAACACCTTTTTTTCCCCTGGTGTGAATATTTTTATTCAACTGAGGGAAAACAAACCACATATTTTTAAAGTAGGCTCCACACCCAAGGTGGGGCTTGAACTCCCAACCCCAAGATCAAGAGCACATGCTCTACTGACAGAGCCAGCCAGGCACCCCTGGAGTCTTTTCTTTCTAAAATTTTACGTATAGACAGTAAGCGTTGTCTCTTTCATCATGTAGATGCTGTGGATAATCCGTTCAGGGGAAACTCACTTAGGCCACCCTGGTGGATCCCACATCTTTCCACTAGTGTTGTAAACCCCGAGGCTATATTTCAGCATCAGACCATCCCGGTTTGAGCAGAGGTAGCAAGAGCGAGAAGCCTGGCTAAATTTTCACAGCTGGTTCCAGTAGAGCTGCTGGTGGTCCCCCTTGCTTTCAGAGGTATGACAAAGCAAAAGGCCAACAATTTTTATAGCCATATCAAATTTTTCATGATCCTGCGTGGCTCTTCCTCCAGGATACTCTCCTGATAATGATAACAGTGACAGTAATAATAGTAGCAGCTAATGCCTATCTAGCATTTATAGATCCTTATTCTATGCCAAGCACTGTTCTAAATGCTTTGCTCATTTAACATTTACAACAACCTTATGAGCCGGGGGTGGGGGGGACTGGGGCTGAGGCACTGACTCAGGGTCACACATGTGCACGTTGGTGCTCTAGCTGCTTTTCTTGCTCCACCCTAGTCCTGGCCCTGCTTATGAAAGAGTTATTATCTACACCGTTTTTCCAATGAATAAACCGAGGCACTGAGAGATGAAGTAACTTCCCTAAGGTCACACAGGTGGCCAGTGGCAGAATTGGGATTTGAATCCTAGCAGTCCCAAAATCCTTCCAATCTTTTTAGTTTTTATTTTTTTAATTTAAATTTTTTATGATTTTATTTATTTCAGAGAGAGTGAATGAGACAATGAGAGAGAGAGAGAGAGCATGAGTGTAGGAGGGGTAGAGGGAGAAGTAGACTCCCCTCTGAGAGGGGAGCCCAACGTGGGACTCAATCCCAGGACTCCAGGATCACGACCTGAGCCAAAGGCAGACACTCAACCACTGAGCCATCCAGATGCCCCCTCAAATGTTCATGTTATGGACACGATTAGATATGGTATAAACTGTAGATCCAAATAGACTGGAACTATGTGCCTGAAGAGACTTGGACGAGGTAAGTCCATCATGGGATGTGGGAATGTGGGTGAGGCGAGGGGAGGCAGGCTGCAGAGTGTCTGTGACTAAGGAAGCAGACTTAAGTTATCTGATTGCGTGGTCATCTGCCTGAAGAAAGACTCCATAAACATAAGAGGGGCGGCCTTGGAGCCTAAGGAAAAGGAGTCAGAGATCAAGACTCGTAGGTACTCTCTGAGGAGAGGATCTGTGGCTACTCACCAGGCTCCACCTGGGTCTGGGTAAACAGGCCTGTTGTGGGCTGAGTTGGGTCCCACTCAAATTCATATATTGAAGCCCTAACCCCCAATATCTGTGTTTGGGAGATAGGGCCTTTAAGGAGAGAGCAGCGTTATTAACAACAGCCAGAGAGTGGAGACACCCAAGTCAACATCAACCGATGAAGGGATAAAGAAAATGCAGCATAGCCATACTGTGGAATATTATACGGCCTTAAAAGGGAGTGAAATCCTGATATATGCTACAACATGGGTGAATCCTAAAGACATTATGCTAAGTGAGAAACATGGCAAATTATAGGGTTCCACTTATATGAGGTACCTAGAATGGGCAAATTACTTGACTAAAAAAATTTTTTTTTGATTACTTGATTATATGACACAATTCTATATATTTCAAGCCTTGACTTTCCTTTACCATCCCACATACTTTTTATTTCCAGGTAGTTTTTCTTTCTTTTTTTTTTTTTTTTAAGATTTTATTTTTAAGTAATCACTACACCCCGTATGGGCCTTGAACCCACGACCCTGAGATCAAGGGTTGCATGCTCTACTGACTGAGCCGGCCAGGTGTCTAGAGGTAAACAGCTCTTTATTTCGGTGCTCCATCCCATGGTGTGGGAATGATGTCCCTGCCCATCGGCCTGTGGTAGATCGGTGGGCCCCGTATCACATGAGCGGTTGTGGAGTGTGGAAGGAGGAGACCCAGAGGGGCTGAGAGGTCAGGCTGCTAACAGTCAACATGCAGGAAGCAAAGACAGTGGCCACCTCCTGAGGGTGACAAAGGCTGCAGGAGTCAGGCAAGCGGTTCTAGGGTGTGGTTCCAGGGCAAACATTTGGAAAAGAAAGCTGCGGCTGTGGATGGAGGGAAGAGAGACCTTGAGTGTTAGTGTCTGAAGTCAGAGCAGCCAGGAGGCCATCAGGGTCATTGCCAACATCACCAGCCTCCCGCCTCTTCCCTCAGACCCCAGGCCCTGCCCTTTCGCTTCACGAGTCCCTCAGCCCCTCCTCACTTCTTTCTTTCTGCCCTCTGTTTTCTGGAGAACTAAACAAGATCTTCCTCAGGGCCTTTGGTTAGTAGGTCCTCTGGGCAGAGAACGTCAAGGCTACTTAGGGGGCGTGGAGGTTGGGGGGAGCTGAGGTGGTGGAGGCTGTCTTGCTGCCTGTGCCAGGTCAAAATTGGTGGAGGGGTTTGCGCTATTGCAGTTGTGTCAGGCCCTTCAGAACCCCAGAGCATGAGACAAGTCGCCTTGGAGTTTCAGAGTCTAGCCTTTCCCTTTGCTTCTCTTCACATTTCAGACCATGTGAGGCCTCCGATCCACAGGATAGCATCTGTTCTTTTTTCTATTATTAAGTTTTAATTTGAACCCCAGGATGGTTAGCATACGGTGTTCTATTAGTTTCAGGTGTACAGTATAGTGATTAAGCAGGAAAATTCTGCCCTTGATGTCTAGTGTCATTAAATGGAGCCTAGAAAGAGGCCTGCCTCGGATGTCTGACCAGAAAGTCTCAACATCTCGCAGCATCAGAAAGCGATGGGTCGGGACCCAAGTTGCTCAGCCCCGTCCCGTCCAGCCCCAGCCCCCTACAGCTACGTGCTGTGGCAACACAGCCTAGAGGAGGGAGATTCCAGGATCTCTCCAGCCAGACTGTCCAGGCCCGGCTCTCCAGAGCAGCAGCTGTGGCTGGGAGAGGGGCACCAGGGATGGAGGCCGCCTGGGTGAGCTACTTCGCTGGACGGTAGCGGAGCTGTGCGGCCTTGCTGGGTCCAGAGGGAAAGGTGGGAAAACAGGAGTGTGTGCGGGGCCAGGTGAGGGTCCCACAAGTGATGCAGAATAAATGCAAGAGGAGGGAGAGGTGGCGGGGGCTTTCTTTTGTGCAGATCAGAAGCAGGTTTACAGGCTGTGCCTGTGGCTGTGCTTGTGGCTAATGCCGTAGGCCCGTCCACCAGGCTACACGGAACCAAGTGGAGACTTCTCTTTGGCTCCAAAAGCTCAGCAACATGATGTTGTATGACTTTGTTTTTTTAAAGATTTTATTTATTTATTCATGAGAGACAGAGAGACACAGAGAGGCAGAGACACAGGCAGAGGGAGAAGCAGGCTCCATGCCGGGAGCCCAACGTGGGACTCGACCCTGGGACTCCAGGATCACGCCCTGGGCCGAAGGCAGATGCTCAACTGATGAGCCACCCAGGCGTCCCTGTTGTATGACTTTGGACAGTTTGAAACTGTTTTGAAAACTCAGTGATTAAAAACTGGGTTACTGGGGCGACCTGTATCTCCCTCTGCCTGTGTCTCTGCCTTTCTCTCTCTGTGTCTCTCGTGAGTAAATAAATTAAATCATAAAAAAAATTTAAAAAACTGGGTTACTGAAATAACTGTCTTACCTGACAGATAAGGAATGACTTTGGATAAGTGGGAGGTCCTTGTAAACTCTAGAGCCTTGTTATTTGAAGTTTGGCTTATGGACCAACAGCGTCAAAGTTACCCAGTAGCTTGTTACAAGTGAAAATTTCAGGTCCCATTCCCAATCTGCAGAACCACAACCTGCGTTTTAACAAGATCCCCAGATATTTATATGCATATTAAACTTTTAAAGGCATCACTATAAAACACTCTGTAAATTAGTTTACTGCTTGAGGGAGAACCAAATATCACTTGGGGTTCAGTTTTGTTCTCTAATAAAAGACCACAAGGGAGTGGGAGGTGGCTACCTCTATGAGCAACAGATCCCTCTACCCTAATTTCTTTAATAAGTATAGTTTTAAGAAGGATGGTTAAGAATGTCCTGGATGGACCTAGAGGGTATTATGCTAAGTGAAATAAGTCAGTTGGAAAAAGACAAATAACATATGATTTCACTCATATGTGGAATTTAAGAAACAAAACAGATGAATAGGGACGCCTGGCTGGCTCAGTGGTTGAGCATCTGCTTTTGGCTCAGGACGTGATCCCGGGATCGAGTTCCGCATCAGGATCCCTGCAGGGAGCCTCTCCCTCTGCCTGTGTCTCTGCCTCTCTCTCTGTGTCTGTCATGAATAAATAAATAAAATCTTTAAAAAAATCAGATAAACATAGGGGAAGGGAAGGAAAAATAAAATAAGATGAAAATAGAGAGGGAGGCAAACCATAAGAGATACTGAACTCTAGGAAAGAGACTGAGGGTTGCTGGCAGGGAGGTGGGTGGGGAGATGGGATGACTGGGTGATGGGCATTAAGGAGGGCATGTGATGTGATAAGCACTGGATATTATATGCAACTAATGAATTACTAAATTCTACTCCTGAAACTAATAATATAGTATATGTTAGCTAAACTGAATTTAAATAAAGAATTTAAAAAAATGTCCTAGTAGTGAGCTAGGAGCAAATGAAGGAAGGAAGACCCTAGAGAGAAGAGAAGGAAGATGGTCTTTGGAAGGAGGATGGCCTAGAATGATTTTCTGGGATGAGTGCAGGGGAGTATTCCTAGAGACAAGCAGAGAGCATTTGTAAATGTGCAGGGCCTGGGGGGGGGGGGCGGGTGGAGGGGCTTTGAGCACATGAAGATTTGGTTTTCTGGGCTAGGAGAGAGGTTTCTCTATTTAGTTACCCTTTTTCCTTTTTCTAAAAGAAAGTGTGCTTCCAACATGGACACTCCTCTTGCTCCTCTGCTGGACCAGCCAGGCTTCTCTGAGATCGACAGCTTCCATCATCAGGCTCAGGGCGAAGGCCTCTGCCAAGTACAAATGTTGCCGCGATGATGAAGGCTATAGGGCTGCCCGCTGGGAAGAGCTGTAGGGAGAGTAAGACCTCTACCCACCGTGTGTTCCCCAGCACAGGCGGCCTCTGTGGGGGCCCACGGGGAGATGGGTGAGGAAGCCTGACTTTTACAGGTGCTACCTCAGCATCTTTTAAGCCACTCAATACCATCTCCACCCAGAGGTTTGCCCCCACACCGTTACTATCTTGGTTTTACCTTCTGGAGCGATGTGAGCATGATCTCTATGGGGAAACATCCAATTTGCTTGGAAGAATAGTCTCTGTACCCTGTCATCAAGGTGTCTGCTTGTTCTGCTCCACACCCCTCCCCCATTCCCACTGGGAGGGTCTGCTCAATCCTAGCTGGTCTGGATTCTCCCCCAGAGGCTGGAGTACCTCCTTGTTCATTAGGAACCTCCTTGTTCCTGACCCGTGCTCTTCCCATCTGCCCTGTGGATATTTGGTAGAGGTGGAGGGGAGACGGGCTTGTCATGAGCCCCCTTTGGGACTGTTAGTGCTTGTCCCAATTGCCTTGCTAGGAGAGAGCACGTTGATGCTAAGTACTTTCCTGAGGTTTGGCCCCCTTTCTTCTTAGGATCTCACTCCATAGGTTAGTAGAGAAGGTCAGAGGGAGGTTTGTGAGCCTGGTATGGGCAGTTATAACCCAAGGGTCTACTGAGCCCATTTTTCCACCAGTGCTTTAATAAAGTCACAAGGGCACTGACCATGAGTGGCTCTGAGTGTTTGGGTTTCCATGACCTTCTCGTTGGAGGGGGAGGTGCAGGTAACAGAGAGGGGTTTTCAGGGGAGACCTTCCTTTATAGAAACAAGTCCCAGAGCTATCAATACCAGCAGTGGGTGTGAGTCTCATTGTCAGGAGGTGGGGATGACTTGGACCCACCCCAAGTGGCACAGTCCCTTGTCTGACATCCCTCCAGCTGTCACAACTCTTCTAAGCTGTGCTGCCCTGAAGACCTGTCTCAGTGGCTTAGCAGAAAATGTAAAGGAATGTTGAAAAGACGAAACTGATTTGAGAGAAAAGGAAAATTAACCCAGAGGATATAATTAGCATAGAGCTTACAAAGTACAGATTCTCTAATTTGTTCCAATCTACTGAAATACTTAAACTCTGGTCCAAAGGGATGTGAAAGATGTCCAATACATCTACTGACCACCCTCAGCATGCCAGAAACATCGTGGCACCCATACTGTGGAAGGTGCAGGAAGGGCAAGAGAGCACAGATGTCTGCCCTATATTTTATTTCCTCCAAAGAGCTTTCAGCTTTTGGAATCATTTCCTTTCTACCTCAGTGTAATATTTAAAATGCTAATTCTATCATTTCTACGTTGTATGGTCTTTTGGTTATTAGAGTTCTCACAAGGAAACTGGCAAGGAAAAATTCAGGACCCACGAGGTCTTCTTATTTCTTATTTATTCATTTATTTATTTTAAAAATAATCTCAGGCCCAATGTGGGCCTGAAACTCATAGCCCTGAGATCAAGAGTTGCATACTTCACCTACTGAACCAACCAGGTGCATCCCCCAGGAGTTTACTTTTAAATTTCAGGCTAAGGAGGGCAGAGTCTGGGCTGTTTGGCTCTCTTTCTTTTGTCCTTTAAGTAGCAATTGCTTTTCCATCAGAGGAAAGGTAAATCTAGATTCTTTTTTTTTTTTTAAGATTTATTTATTTATTTATTTATTTATTTATTTATTTATTCATGATGGACAGAGAGAGAGAGAGAGAGAGAGAGAGAGAGGCAGAGGCAGAGACACACAGGCAGAGGGAGAAGCAGGCTCCATGCCGGGAGGCCGATGTGGGACTCGATCCCGGGACTCCAGGATCACGCTCTGGGCCAAAGGCAGGCGCCAAACCGCTGAGCCACCCAGGGATCCCCTAGATTCTTACTATATGCAAAAATAAGTTTCAGGTGAAATAAAGATATAAACAAAAAAAAATCCAAAAAACATAAAAACATCAGAAGAAAATTTAGGACAATGGAAAATATTGGGGTTCGGGTAAACTTACAGAGAAGCCCAGAATGCATAAAAGAAAAACAGTACTGGTCAAAAATAAAAATTTTGGAATGAAAAGAAGACAATAAACACAAACAAGTGGTACAGTTGGAAGAAAATGTACTCATATAAATAGATGACCTTTCAATATACAAAGATCTCTTATGAATTGATAGGAAAAAGTCAACAACTCAATAGAAAAATAGTGATATAAACAGATGATAGAAGAGGAATTCTGAATAGTAAGTAAATCTAATAAAGGACACTAAATTTCTCTATTCATCAGAGAAATTAAAACAAAATGAGCTGCCCAACAGACCGGCAAAGATCAGTTGCTATGACCTAGTGTAGGTGAGAATGGGCATTAATTCATTTAAAAAATTTTTTTTAAATTTTTATTTATTTATGATAGTCACAGAGAGAGAGAGAGGCAGAGACACAGGCAGAGGGAGAAGTAGGCTCCATGCACCGGGAGCCCGATGTGGGATTCGATCCCGGGTCTCCAGGATCGCGCCCTGGGGTAAAGGCAGGCGCTAAACCGCTGCGCCACCCAGGGATCCCGGCATTAATTCATATACACGCAAAAGCACACATTATATATATAGTTGGTATATATAATTTATTTATTTATTTATTTATTTATTTATTTATTTATTTATTTATTTATGATAGTCACAGAGAGAGAGAAGCAGAGACACAGGCAGAGGGAGAAGCAGGCTCCATGCACCGGGAGCCTGATGTGGGATTCGATCCCGGGTCTCCAGGATCGCGCCCTGGGCCAAAGGCAGGCGCCAAACCGCTGCGCCACCCAGGGATCCCTATATAATTTATTATTGTATTTATTCAACACAATAGAAGCATGAATTGCTACAACTTTTGGGGAGTAACACACTAGTATCTTCTAATGTTAAAAGTAATAATAATAATTTTATATTATAATAAACTTGTTAAGAGACTTGATCTTAATTATTCCATCTAATAAAAAGATATGATAATTATGTGACATTAGAGAAGTGCTAATTATCACTGCAGTGGCAGTCATATAATATATAAATGTACCACATCAATATGTTGTACACCTAAAATTTACACAATGTTACTTGTCAACTATAGTTCAGTTACCCCCTGCAAGCCTCCCCCCAAACCCACACCTATTAACGATGGTTATATGAGTGTTCTGTGCAAGCCACTTTGACAAGAGTGTTACTTTAGGGAACGGGTGTAATAGCTTTCCTCCTCGAAAGCAATTCGAGGAATATTTAAAAACACAGGTAGGGGCACCTGGGTGGGTCAGTCGGTCAAGCGTCTGACTTCGGCTCAGGTCATAATCTCAGGGTCCTGGGATCAAGTCTTGCGCTGGGCTCCCTGCTCTGTGGGAGCCTGCTTGACATTCTCTCTAGCCCTCTGCCCCTCCCCCACTCATGCAAACTCTGTCTCTCAAATAAATAAAATCTTAAAAAAACCCAACTGCCCAAAAAGCATATGTAAGAAAATAAAAGCTATGCGTTCCCTTTGATATTAAAAATTCAAACTTCTAAAATCTATTTGAAAAGTACTAATATAAAAAAAAAAGTACTAATATCTGGGATGCCTGGGTGACTCAGCGGTTGAGTCAGGGTGTGATCCTGGAGTCCTGGGATCGAGTCCCATGTCGGGCTGCCTGCATGGAGCCTTCTTCTCCCTCTGCCTGTGTCTCTGCCTCTCTCTCTCTGTGTCTCATGAATAAGTAAATAAAATCTTAAAAAAAGGTACTAATATCTGAAGATAAATGCATTTGGATACTTATTTCAGCTTTGCTCTTAATGAAAAAAACCTAAAACAATCTTAAATATCCACCAAAGATGAATGATTAAATAAATTAGGGAAAACTGCTCTGAAGAATCTGTGTAGGGGATCCCTGGGGGGCTCAGTGGTTTAGCGCTGCCTTCAGTCCAGGGCTTGATCCTGGGGACCTGGGATCGAGTCCCACATGGGGCTCCCTGCAGGGAGCCTACTTCTCCCTCTGCCTGTGTCTCTGCCTCTCTTTCTCTGTCTCTCATGAATAAATAAATAAAATCTTTTAAAAAAGAATCTGTACAGCTATTCAGAAAGAATGAGTGGGTCTATGTATATTGACCTGAAGGAGTGTAGATTGTACACCGTAATGTGGAGAATGGTATAAAAAATTGTGGAATAATGTATAGAATCTGATTCCAAATTTGAAAAGGAGAAAAATCTACATATGCTTACTGGTATTTCAATATGTTTCTGAACACATAGAGGCTACAATAAGCCTTTAACATCGTTACCTCAAAGGGTGAGATTAGAAGGGGATTAATTTACTTAAAAAAAACTCTCTTGTGTTTTTATTTTTTAAAAAGTTTTTATTTATTTACTCATGAGAGACACAGAGATAGAGGCAGAGACACAGGTAGAGGGAGAAGCAGGCTCCATGCAGGGAGCTCGACATGGGACTCAATCTCAGGACTCCCGGGTCACGCCCTGGGCGGAAGGCGGCGCTAATCTGCTGAACCACCCAGGCTGCCCACCTCTTGTGTTTTTAAACATGTTACAAAGAACATGTACTACTTAAAAAAATTATTTTTAAGTAATCTGTACACCCAATGTAGGGCTGGAACCTACAGCCCTGAGATCAAGAGTCCCAAGCTCAACAGACTGAGCCATCCAGGCACCCCCAAGCATCTACTACTTTTATAATTTAATATGCACAAATGTGAGAGTCATTGAGAAAAGTGAAATAAGAGATGGTAAAACTAGAGGATGGATATGTTCATGAGTGTGGAACAAAGGAAGAATTGGCAGTGGTAAAGAAGGGCAAATAAATTATGCAGAGAAAGAATAATCAAATGGAAAAAAAATGACCTTGAAGGAAATAGAGATTCTATAAACAGAAGAGAATTAAAAATAATTGGCAACTTAAATTAATACTTTTAGAGAGACCAATGCATGAAACAAGGATAGTATTATATGATACAGAATAATCAGAGTAAGAAATAGTTCTTTTTAAAAAGATTTTATTCATTCATTTTGAGAGACAGAGACAGAGAGTGTGTTTGAGCGGAGGTGGGGTGGGGGCAAAGAAAAAGGGAGCGGGACACTCTCACGAGTGTGGAGCCTAGCGTGGGGCTGATTCCACTGCTGAGAGCTCATGACCTGAACTGAAACCATGAGTCTGGTGCTTGATTCACTGAGTCACCCACGTGCCCCTAATAGTTTATTTTTTTAATTAAGATTTTATTTATTTATTCATGGCAGACACACAAAGACACAGGCTCCCTGGGAGCCTACTTCTCCCTCTGCCTGTGTCTCTGCCTCTCTCTGTGTCTCTCATGAATAAATAAATGAAATCTTAAAAAAAAAAATTTAAGACACAGAATTCAGGTCACAGAGGATCCAATCTATAAGAAAGACCCAGGATGCCAGTTGTGGGAAGACCAGAACAGCCTGAAATTCAGGGCTGAGGACCCAAAGGGCGCTCTCTAGGGGAAAAAGAGAATTCGTTAGAACAGATGTGATTAAGAGTTTGTCAAAATTTGAGGATCAAGGAATGGAGAGCAAGAAAACAAGAAAGGTAAGCAACTAAAATGTGTCGTCGTGCATTCTTCACACAGTCATAATGTGTAAATGCTTTTTTAGAGGTTTTCTATATTTGAATCACCATGAACAGTAACAAAGGTCTACTGAAGGTTAAGGAATAGAATATAAATATCACCAATTTTGACAACCAAGAACTAGAGAGGACAGAACTTGGGAGATGTAGGGTAAAGAGGAGGTGGAGGGAGGACAGGGGTTCTTTCTCCTTTATGAAGTGAAGGGGCAAGAGATTTAAGTACATTCATTCACTAGTTCAACAAGCACGTATTGAGTGCCTGCTGTGTTCCACACACTATGATTATTATCATTATTTTTTAAGTAAGCCCTATGCCCAATTCGGGGCGTGACCTCAAGGCTGAGATCCAGGGGGCACCCTGCAGTCTGGTCTTAGGGCGGGAGATGCAGCAGTGAGCTCGGGGCCCCCAGTCTTCTGTGCACCGTGCATGGTGTGACGGCGAGCAGGGCACCGCCACATGGCAGAGCGGAGTCTAGCCTGGATGGGGCAGCCACGGAGGTGCCCCTGGGGTCTCCTTTCAAGAAAGAATGAAGCTGGGCACTCCCGGGGGACTCAGTTGGTTCAGGGGCCTCTTAGCTTCAGCTCGGGTCATGACCTCAGGGTCCTGATGCAGCCCCGTGCTGACTCTCCCTCCGCCCCAGCTCCCCCTTCTTTCTCACTCCCCTCCTCTCTAAAAATAGGTAAAATCTTTAAAAAAAAAAAGGGGGTACCAGTGTGGCTCAGTTGGGTGAGCGTCTGCCTTGGGGTCAGGTCATGGCCTCAGGGTCCTCAGATCGAGCCCCAAGGGTCCAGTGTCAAGAGTGCTCATCAGGGACTCTGCTTCTCCTTCTTCTTCTCCATCTGTGCTCTCTCTCTTTTTTTTCTCTCTCCAATAAATAGTCTTTCATTTATTATTTTTTTTAAAGATTATATTCATTTATTCATGAGAGACCAGAGAGAGAGAGAGAGAGGCAGAGACCCAGGCAGAGGGAGAAGCAGGCTCCTGCGGGGAGCCCGACGCAGGACTGGATCCCAGGACCCAGGATCACACCCTGGGCCAATGGCAGGGCTAAACCGCTGAGCCACCTGGGCTGGCCCCAATAAATAAAATCTTTTAAAAAATCTTAAAAAAAAAGACATAGGCTAGTGTACACCTCCCAGTGAGAAAATAAACCTTCACTCCTCAGAAAAAGGAAGCAGACGTCGCAGTTTCTATATGGCCAGGTGTTTTAATTCAGATTCTCCAGGAAGCGGATTCTAAGGTACAGTCGGAGCACAGGCGGGGGCAGCGCAGGAGGGCAGGCTGGGGGCTGCGTGCTGCAGGGGGTTCTGTGAAGGCCTCGGGCGGCCTGGTGGCAACTCCAGCCAAGCCAGGCACAAACAGCCTGACCTTGGTGCCCTCAGTCGTCTTGGCTGGGGACAGCCTGGCTTCAGTGCTGCAGTGTCCCAGACACTGGTAATGGCATCTCTTGCAGCCGATTTCTAAAAAATCATCCATTTTATCCCATATGGAAATTGAGAAAGTGAAGAAGCTTTTAAGCACCTGCCTAAGATGACTTCCAAGGTTAGATTTTTGCCTTCTGGTGTGTTTGCTTACTTCCAGTTATTCCATGAAACACAATCAGAATTTCCTCTAGATGCTGATGTGAAGGGATTTTGAGAATATAATTAAGGCGCTCTTAAGTAGATCTTTAAATAACCTTAAAATGGGAATATCCTCCTCTGTGGGTGGACGTTAACCAGGTAGGCCCCTCAGAAGGAAAGGCTTCTTCTTAGAAGGAGGGTGAAGGCGGGAGAAGGATTCCAGGTGAGGGAGAGTCTGGGCTCTCCCTCAAAAGAGAGAAAGCTTTTGGGCTCGAAGGACCGAAGGGGCCAGTTGGCCAGGAATTCAGGGGCCTCTTGAGGTTGAGTGCCCATTAGCTGCCAGCCTGCGAGGGCCGGGCCTGAGCCCCGTCACCGCCAGGAACTGAACCCTGCCACAGTCCTGCCTCCAGGTGAGACCGCAGCTCCGCTCACCGCAACCTTCGCCTGCGAGGTCCTGGGCAGACACCGGCAGGCGGTGCCTGCCCTGTTGGCCTACACACCCTGAGCTGTACCGGGCTCCGCCTTAGGCCACCGAGTTCCTGGTCACCTGTTATGCGGCGACTGAAGACTAACACATTGCCCATCACAGTAGAGTAAGTGCAACCTTTTAGCAAGGTTGCTAGGAAAGGTCTTCTGAGATCTGACCCTTGCCCGCACCTGTGTTGGGACCATGTACCCTGTCCCCCAGGGGCTCACAGCAACCACATCGCCCCCCCCTTTTCCTAGTGCTAGACTCTTTCCCGCCCCAGGACCTTGAATTGTACTAGCCTTTCGATCTACCTGCAAAACTTTTTTGTGAGATTTTTCATAGCTATGCCTTTCAAAAAATCTTTTTTTTATTTTATTTTATTTATTAATTTTTTTTTTCAAAAAATCTTTTATTATGGACATTTCCAAACAAACATGAGTGGAGTAGCAGAATGAGACCCTGTGGTCAGCCAGCTTCTACAGCCTTTTTCATCTACAGTCCTCCTCACTCTTCCCCCACCCTGTGCTTTATTGTCTTTTTATTTTTTTTACATATAACACTTAGCAGCTTAACTATTTTTATTTACTCCTTTTTAAAAAAAATATATTTTTTATTTACTCTTTTTAAAAGATTTTATTTATTTATTCATGAGAGACACAGAGAGAGGCAGGCTCCATGCAGGGAGCCCGATGTGGGACTTGATCCTGGGTCTCCAGGATCACACCCTGGGCTGAAGGCAGCGCTAAACCACTGAGCCACCCTGGCTGCCCCCATTTTTTTTTTTTAAAGTAGTCTCTACCCCCAGTGTGAGCTTGAACTCATGGCCCTGAGATCAAGAGTTGCATGCTCTACTGACTGAGCCAGCCAGGTGCCTACATCCATCTTGATGTGAGCAATGAGGGGATGGGATATAGTTTTATTTATAATACTGCCCTTATTAGGTGTGATCTCATTCCAGTTGTGGTTGTTTTCCTCCATTTCTTTAACAAGTTTTTCCTCATTGAGCTATAAAGATTAATAGGATGACTTCCTTTTTGCCTCCAATTTGTTATGACCATCTTCCTTGTGGTTCTGCCATTATCCTAGATCTCCAAGTGTGAAGCTTGGTATTCACTGGATAAATGCCCTTCTACTTACTCTGATTCATTGATATCCCAGATGTAGCTCTGACATGCATTAAATCCTTTTAATAGGGACACCTGTGTGCCTCAGCGGTTTAGAGCCCGCCTTCAGCCCAGGGCGTGAGCCTTGCATGGAGCCTGCTTCTCCCTTTGCCTGTGTCTCTGCCTCTCTCTCTTTCTCTCTGTCTCTCATGAATAAGTAAATGAAATCTTAAAAAGAATAAATCCTTTTAATAAAAAAAGTATAGAGAAAGAAGAATGTGGCACAAAGAGAAAGAACAGGACACTGATGAAATCTCTATGTACTAGTGTGATAGGAACTCAGAGAATGATGGCATTTTACATCTATGTAGTGTTCTCATGATCCTTAGAGGTGTTAAATGACAGAAGAGTCCCATGGCTGTATAGTGCTAGAGTGAGAACCCCAACTCGGTTTTATGGTTTCCAGGTCAGTAGTCTTCCTACATTATACTTAACATTCTTTCCCACAAATAAACCAAGATAATTTAATAAATCATGTTATTTCAGAATGTTAAATCATTAGAAGTTTTCAGAATTCATTGGCAATATTAATCCCCAGTGTCCTGAGGTCATAGGTTTATCTGTGATCTAAATAATTATTTTAAAAGTTTGATGGCTCACTCTGTCAACGATTCTACACTGGTGTTGCTGCTCCATTTCTAAACCTAGATATAGAATTAAGTGCAAGTTCTAAAATCAAACAAGAGTCAATAATTGCTACTAGGAATCTGTGAAGTGGACCATCTCCTTTCCTTGTTGGGCATTCTGGCACACTGAGGATTTCTTTGGAAAGTAGACCACTGCCTGGGGGCTTAGCAGTATTTTCATTTTAGAGACACTTAAAGTGTGAAGCTATTGATGCAGTATGTTTTTGAATTGTGATAGGATATTGAATATAAAAAGTCATCTAGTACAAGCATGTTTAAAAAAGATATGGAAATCACTAGTGGATCACAAAATCATTATATACACCTATAAAGTTGATCATTTAAAGTTTGTTAGTGACTGATTTTCCCAGGGGTTCAGGTACCATTTCAAATGAGGCAAAGTGCACAGGCTTGACCCCATTTTGGCAAATGACTTTTGCTTAAATCTGGTCCCAAATACATACCTAACTGTAGTCACCTATCTCTCAAATGGCCATGAGATAGATAGATAGATAGATAGATAAATAAATACATAAATAAGTAAATAAAAAGTTTTTTTTATGTTAAGAGTTTTTATTTTTTTATTTTTATTTATTTATTTATTTTTTTAATTTATTTTTTATTGGTGTTCAATTTACTAACATACAGAATAACCCCCCGTGCCCGTCACCCATTCACTCCCACCCCCCGCCCTTCTCCCCTTCCACCACCCCTAGTTCGTTTCCCAGAGTTAGCAGTCTTTACGTTCTGTCTCCCTTTCTGATATTTCCCACACATTTCTTCTCCCTTCCCTTATATTCCCTTTCACTATTATTTATATTCCCCAAATGAATGAGAACATATAATGTTTGTCCTTCACCGACTGACTTACTTCACTCAGCATAATACCCTCACGTTCCATCCACGTTGAAGCAAATGGGTGGGTATTTGTCATTTCTAATAGCTGAGTAATATTCCATTGTATACATAAACCACATCTTCTTTATCCACTCATCTTTCGTTGGACACCGAGGCTCCTTCCACAGTTTGGCTATCGTGGCCATTGCTGCTAGAAACATCGGGGTGCAGGTGTCCCGGCGTTTCATTGCATCTGTATCTTTGGGGTAAATCCCCAGCAGTGCAATTGCTGGGTCGTAGGGCAGGTCTATTTTTAACTGTTTGAGGAACCTCCACACAGTTTTCCAGAGTGGCTGCACCAGTTCACATTCCCACCAACAGTGTAAGAGGGTTCCCTTTTCTCCGCATCCTCTCCAAAATTTGTTGTTTCCTGCCTTGTTAATTTTCCCCATTCTCACTGGTGTGAGGTGGTATCTCATTGTGGTTTTGATTTGTATTTCCCTGATGGCAAGTGATGCAGAGCATTTTCTCATGTGCATGTTGGCCATGTCTATGTCTTCCTCTGTGAGATTTCTCTTCATGTCTTTTGCCCATTTCATGATTGGATTGTTTGTTTCTTTGGTGTTGAGTTTAAGAAGTTCTTTATAGATCTTGGAAACTAGCCCTTTATCTGATACGTCATTTGCAAATATCTTCTCCCATTCTGTAGGTTGTCTTTGAGTTTTGTTGACTGTATCCTTTGCTGTGCAAAAGCTTCTTATCTTGATGAAGTCCCAATAGTTCATTTTTGCTTTTGTTTCTTTTGCCTTCATGCATGTATCTTGCAAGAAGTTACTATGGCCGAGTTCAAAAAGGGTGTTGCCTGTGTTCTTCTCTAGGATTTTGATGGAATCTTGTCTCACATTTAGATCTTTCATCCATTTTGAGTTTATCTTTGTGTATGGTGAAAGAGAGTGGTCTAGTTTCATTCTTCTGCATGTGGATGTCCAATTTTCCCAGCACCATTTATTGAAGAGACTGTCTTTCTTCCAATGGATAGTCTTTCCTCCTTTATCGAATATTAGTTGACCATAAAGTTCAGGGTCCACTTCTGGATTCTCTATTCTGTTCCACTGATCTATGCGTCTGTTTTTGTGCCAGTACCACACTGTCTTGAAGACCACAGCTTTGTAGTACAACCTGAAATCTGGCACTGTGATGCCCCCAGATATGGTTTTCTTTTTTAAAATTCCCCTGGCTATTCGGGGTCTTTTCTGATTCCATACAAATCTTAAAATAATTTGTTCTAACTCTCTGAAGAAAGTCCATGGTATTTTGATAGGGATTGCATTAAACGTGTATATTGCCCTGGGTAACATTGACATTTTCACAATATTAATTCTTCCAATCCATGAGCATGGAATATTTTTCCATCTCTTTGTGTCTTCCTCAATTTCTTTCAGAAGTGTTCTATAGTTTTGAGGGTATAGATCCTTTACATCTTTGGTTAGGTTTATTCCTAGGTATCTTATGCTTTTGGGTGCAATTGTAAATGGGATTGACTCCTTAATTTCTCTTTCTTCAGTCTCATTGTTAGTGTATAGAAATGCCATTGATTTCTGGGCATTGATTTTGTATCCTGCCATGCTACCGAATTGCTGTATGAGTTCTAGCAATCTTGGGGTGGAGACTTTTGGATTTTCTATGTAGAGTATCATGTCATCGGCGAAGAGGGAGAGTTTGACTTCTTCTTTGCCAATTTGAATGCCTTTAATGTCTTTTTGTTGTCTGATTGCTGAGGCTAGGACTTCCAGTACTATGTTGAACAGCAGTGGTGAGAGTGGACATCTCTGTCTTGTTCCTGATCTTAGGGGAAAGGCTCCCAGTGCTTCCCCATTGAGAATGATATTTGCTGTGGGCTTTTCATAGATGGCTTTTAAGATGTCAAGGAATGTTCCCTCTATCCCTACACTCTGAAGAGTTTTGATCAGGAATGGATGCTGTATTTTGTCAAATGCTTTCTCTGCATCTAATGAGAGGATCATATGGTTCTTGG
The DNA here is from genome assembly GCF_053574225.1 of Canis aureus. Classification (NCBI taxonomy): domain Eukaryota; kingdom Metazoa; phylum Chordata; class Mammalia; order Carnivora; family Canidae; genus Canis; species Canis aureus. The sequence goes on from NC_135623.1 coordinate 25,207,512, forward strand.
TTTTTCTCTTGCTGATATGATGAATCACATTGATTGTTTTACGGGTGTTGAACCAGCCTTGTGTCCAGGGATAAATCCTACTTGGTCATGGTGAATAATTTTCTTAATGTACTGTTGGATCCTATTGACCAGTATCTTGTTGAGAATTTTTGCATCCATGTTCATCAGGGATATTGGTCTGTAATTCTCCTTTTTGGTGGGGTCTTTGTCTGGTTTTGGAATTAAAGTGATGCTGGCATCATAGAACGAATTTGGAAGTACTCCATCTCTTTCTATCTTTCCAAACAGCTTTAGGAGAATAGGTATGGTTTCTTCTTTAAACGTTTGATAAAATTCCCCAGGGAAGCCATCTGGCCCTGGACTCTTGTGTCTTGGGAGGTTTTTGATGACTGCTTCAATTTCCTCCCTGGTTATTGGCCTGTTCAGGTTTTCTATTTCTTCCTGTTCCAGTTTTGGTAGTTTGTGGCTTTCCAGGAATGCGTCCATTTCTCCTAGATTGCCTAATTTATTGGCATATAGCTGTTCATAATATGTTTTTAAAATCGTTTGTATTTCCTTGGTGTTGGTAGTGATCTCTCCTTTCTCATTCATGATTTTATTAATTTGAGTCTTCTCTCTCTTCTTTTTAATAAGGCTGGCTAATGGTTTATCTATCTTATTAATTCTTTCAAAGAACCAACTCCTGGTTCTGTTGATCTGTTCCACAGTTCTTCTGGTCTCGATTTCGTTGAGTTCTGCTCGAATCTTTATTAGCTCCCTTCTTCTCTTGGGTGTAGGATCTATTTGCTGTTTTTTCTCTAGCTCCTTTATGTGTAAGGTTAGCTTTTGTATTTGAGTTCTTTCCAGTTTTTGAATGGATGCTTGTATTGCGATGTATTTCCCCCTTAGGACTGCTTTTGCTGCATCCCAAAGATTTTGGATGGTTGTATCTTCATTCTCATTAGTTTCCATGAATGTTTTTAATTCTTCCTTAATTTCCTGGTTGACCCTTTCATCTTTTAGCAGGATGGTCCTTAACCTCCACGTGTTTGAGGTCCTTCCAAACTTCTTGTTGTGATTTAGTTCTAATTTCAAGGCATTATGGTCTGAGAATATGCAGGGGACGATCCCAATCTTTTGGTATCGGTTCAGACCCGATTTGTGACCCAATATGTGGTCTATTCTGGAGGAAGTTCCATGTGCACTTGAGAAGAATGTGTATTCAGTTGAGTTTGGATGTAAAGTTCTGTAGATATCAGTGAAATCCATCTGGTCCAGTGTATCATTTAAAGCTCTCGTTTCTTTGGAGATGTTGTGCTTAGAAGACCTATCGAGTATAGAAAGAGCTAGATTGAAGTCACCTTTTTTTTTTTTTTTTTTAAATACAATCAACTCAATAGACTTTCTTTTAATTTATGGAAAGCATCTCAGGGGCACCTGGGTGGCTCAGTCAGTTAAGCATCTGACTTCAGCTCAGGTCATGATCTCAGGGTCCTGGGATTAAGCCCCATTGGGCTCCCTGCTCAGTGGGGAGTCGCTTCTCCTTCTCTTTCTGCTCATCCCCCTGCTTATGTTCTCTCTCTCAAATAAACAAATAAAATCTTAAAAAAGCATCTCAAATATTTAGAAGACTTAGATGATCTATTACCATTTTCTGAATTTTCCAATAAGACATGTAAATTGGAAAATGATCTAGAGGAATAACATTGGAACGAATATATACAAATACAATGAGATGAGATAATTTACTAAATCTGAGAAATGAGATAAAACATTTCCATCAACATGGTAAACCCTCGTTAGAGCAGTGAATTTGAAGTGTCTAACAATTTCACTAACAGAAACGAGATTACAATTTTACTCACATCCATCCCCCAAATTTTGAGCAAAGAACCTGTCCTACAGGTAGGAGATGGGACCTGATAAGGAACAAACCACAAAGAACAGATATGAAACCACCACAGATTTCAAGATACTCTAAGGTTCTCTGGTTGGTATGCAATCTAGGTAGTGAATAAATCCCCGAAGAAAGATAGCTTTGGATGAATATGTAGCCAATAAAATAGGCTTGTGGAGGGATCCCTGGGTGGTGCAGCGGATTGGCGCCTGCCTTTGGCCCAGGGCGTGATCCTGGAGACCTGGGATCGAGTCCCACGTCGGGCTCCCGGTGCATGGAGCCTGCTTCTCCCTCTGCCTGTGTCTCTGCCTCTCTCTCTCTCTCTCTCTGTGTGACTATCATAAAAAAAAAAAAGCTTTTAAAAAAATAGTCTTGTGGAGATAGTGTTATCTTAATATAAAGCAGCTAAACAGTAGCTGTATAATCCTAACAGAGTAGTAAAGACAATTTCTGTGAGAGCAAAAAGAGAAATCTATTGAATAATTATGCAAGGAAAGACATTGAGAGGACTGAAAGTGGAGAAATCCTTTGTACAGTGTTTGAACCTAACATTTATTTATATCTGAAACTTACTGTGTTCATCAATATTTGGGAATATTCTCCTCTCTTCTCAGCACTTCTTCTCCATCAGTGACCAAATCCTGTAGGTGATGTTTAATTCTGGAAAATGGGACAGAACAATGCCAGGTGTCACTTGGGGGAGAGAAAATCCCCTTCACCTGGAGATGTCAGTGTCCACAGAAAACCCTCTTTCAGCCTGAGAGAAGGGATATAAATCTGTTCCTAGAGAGATTTCTTTTTTTTTTTTTTAGAGAGATTTCAATGGTTTTGGATCCCACAGAGTCAGCATAACTTGTGAAGAGCTCATGGCAGAAGACCCGATTAGTCAGTTCTGGCTGGACCAAATGATGGACCAAATTACTGAAAGTTGATTTATTTGCTTATTTGTAGACATCCTCTTCCAATTGCCTTTTGGGTGGGGAGAAGAGCTGTGGCCCCCACTGAAGGTAATTGCTAAGGTTGGTCTCTTGTGTCCTGTTACTTCTTTTATTTTCCCCAGAGGCAATTATAGATGTGAGATCTATAGCTTGGGGATTATTATAATGGGACCCCTGTGATGACACCAGTCCAATATCTACGGTTTGTTTCCTGGGATACTGAGTTTCTAGCTTTTTCCAATTTTGTGACATCAGCTGGGATGAAAGCTATGGGGCTCTTAAGGTTAGTTGATGATTTCATATCTGTGATTTATTTTCTCTTCCAAAAAAGAAATTTTGAGAAAAAAACCTAGCATGGTACTGGTCAAGGATGTGTTCTTACTGGCATGTTCACATTTTCTGAAACTCATTTGTTAGAATTTCTAAGGTGCTAACATAGATCTGATAGTGTTAGGAGATAGTGTAGGAGAAACAGAATCTCAGGGTTAGAGGAACAGGAAAAGTCATCCAATCTAGTTACCATCTACAATATTGTAAGTCATGCTTACTGAGCTGTGACTTTTTTTTAACTAGTATTTCTTTGTCCTGTTTCTTTGAATATTTTGAGACTGATCTGATTCCTTTTCTGCTAGTCTGATCTTTGGAATTTTCTGACACATTTTCCAATTATTTTTCCTATTTTTTTTCAAATGCCTAGGGATGGTCTATGCCTTCAGAGAATACCTTAAATGTGATCTGTTCCACCTGAACCCAAACTTTTGTGGTACTCTATAGCTCCCAAGTCATCTTGATATTGAAGTGTCTGGAGTAGAGGTTCATGAACTTTTTCTGGAAAGGTCAGATTATAAGGCCGAAAGTGAAAGGGCAGAGAAAACTATTCCACCCAAATAATAATCAAAAGAAAGCAGGAGTAACTCTACTAAGATCAAACAAAATAGATTAAATACAAACAAGTTACAAAAGACAAAGTACATTACATTCGATATAGGGCGTCTGGGTGGCTCAGATGGTTAAGCGTCTGTGTTCAGCTCAGGTCATGATCTCCACGTCCTGGGATTGAACCCTGCACATTGGGCTCTCAGTTTAGGAGGGAACCTGCTTCTCTCTTTCTCTCTCCCTCTGCCTCTGCCTCTCCCCTTGATCATGCTCTCTCTCTCTGTCTCAAATAAATAAATAAAATCTTAAAAAAATCAATACAAGAAAATGTATCAATGATTAGTATATATGCACCTAATGACAGATCAAGATATATAAAACAAACCCTGATGGAACTAAAGGGAGAAACAGCTAGCTCTACAATGCTAGTTGGAGACTTCACTATCCCACTCACCATGGATAGAACAGCAGAAGATAAGGAAGTAGAGGACTGAAACAACAATAAAGCAATTAGACCTAATAGACATATATAGAATAGTCTACCCCCAAATAGAATATACAGTCTTCTCAAGTGCACATGGGACATTTTTCAGGATAGACTATATTAGGTCACAGATTAAGTCTCAAATGTAATTAAAAAGATAGACCCTACACAGATTATGTTCTCTGAACATAATAAGATTGTTAGAAGTTAATAAAAGGAAAACTGAAAACTAGAAAATTCACAACATTTTTGAAATTAAACAAACAACACACTTTCTTTTCTTTAAGCAAGCTCTATGCCCAATGTGGGGCTTGAACTCATGACCCTGAGATCAAGAGTCATGTGCTCTCTGAACTGAGCCAGCCAGGTGCCCCCAAACAATACACTAAAAAAAAATATATATATATATTATTTATTTATTTATTTGACAGAGAGAGCGAGAGAGCATAGAAAGAGTGCAAGTGGGGGGAGGGGCAAAGGGGGAGGGAGTGGGAGAGAGGGAATCTTAAGCAGACTTCCTACTAAGCATGGAGCCTGACACAGGGCTCAATCTCATGATCCTGGGATCATGACCTGAGCTGAAATCAAGAGTCTGACACTTAACTGACTGATCCACCCAGGAACCCCTAAACAATACATTTTTAAACAACCAATGGACAAAGAAGAAATCACAAAGGAAATTAGAAAATAATTAAAGATGAATGAAAACAACATGACATACCCAAACATACGGGACACAGTGAGGCAGCACTAAGGGGAAACTTAGAGCTACAAATGCTTACATTAAAAAACCAAGAAAGATCTTGGGGTGCCTAACTGCTCAGTTGGTAGAGCATGCGATTCTTGATCTCAATGTTGTGAGTTGGAGCCCTACATTGGGTGTAGAGATTACTTAAAAAAGTAAACATACACACACACACACACACACACACACACACAAACCAAACCAAACCAAACTAAATCCAAGAAAGATCTCAATCAACAAATTAACTGGAGCACCTGATTCGCCCAGTCAGTAAAGCATGTGATTCTAGATCTCAGGATTATGAGTTCGAGTCCAATGTTGGGTGTAGAGATCACTTACAGAAAGGAAGTTTTTAAAAATTATAAAAATAACTTACTTTTAAAACTAAAGGACCTCGGAAAAGATGAACAAAATAAATCCAAGGTTAGCAGAAGGTAGGGAATAATAAAAAATTAGAACACAGATAAATGAGATAGAGAGTAGAAAAACAATAGGGGATGTCAATGAAATGAAAGATCAAAGAAATTGATAAAGATTTACCTAGGTGGACTAAGAAACAGAGAAGATTCAAATCACTAAAATCAGCAAAGAAAATTGGGGACATTCTACTACCTCCACAGAAATAAAAAGGGTTATGAGAGAGTACTATGAACAGTTGTATACCAAAAAGGTGGATAATCTAGTTGAAATAGACAAATTCCTAGAAATATAAAACCTGCCAGGACTAAATTGTGAAGAAATAGGGAATCTAAAAAAGCCTATAACTAGTAAAAAATTAATAAGTAATCAAAAATCTCCCGACAAAAAAAAAGCCCTGGACCTGATGGCTTCACTGGTAAACTCTACCAAACATTTAAAGAAGAACTAATATTAAACTTTTTCAAACTTTTCCAAAAAAAATTGAAGGGGAGGGAACACTTAATAACTCATTCTATGAGGCCAGCATTATTCTGATATAAAAGCCAGAAAAAGACTACAAGAAAATTACAAACCAATGTCCTTTGTGAACACTGATGCAAAAATCCTTATTAAAATATTAGCAGCAGAATTCAGCAGCATATTGAAAGGATTAGGGACACCTGGGTGGCTCAGTGGTTGAGCTTCTGCCTTTGGCTCAGGACATGATTCCAGGATTCGGGATTGAGTCCCACATTGGGCTCCCTGCGAGGAGCCTGCATCTCCCTCTGCCTGTGTCTCTGCCTCTCTCTGTGTGTCTCTCACGAGTAAATAAATAAAATTAAAAAAAAAAAAGGATTATACACCAAGACCAAATAGAATTTATTCTTGGAATGCAAGAATGATTCCACAAATGAAAATTGATCAATGTATTATGCTACATCGAAAAAAAAGAAGGGGGAAAAAAAAGAAAAAAGAAAAAAAGAAGGGAAAAAATCCCACATGATCACCTCAATAGGCACAGAAAAAGCATTTGACAAAATTCAGCACTTTTTCTTGATTAAAAACATGTAACAACTGGGAATAGAAAAAACCCGCCTCATCATAATAAAAACCATGTATGAAAAATTCACAGTAAACATATTCAAGGGTGAGAAGCTGAAAGCGTTTCCTCTAAGATCAGGAACAAGGTAAGGGTGCCTGTTTTCACCACTTTGATTCAGCAAAGTACTGGAAGTTCTAGCCAGGGAAATTAGTCAAGAAAAAGAAATAAATGTCATCAAAATCAGGAAGAAGTGAAATTATCTGTAGATATGATTTTATATGATTTTATATATAGAAAATTCTGGAAACTATACACACACACATACACAAACACACACAAGAAGTTAGTAAGAAATGAACTCAGCAAAGTAGCAGGATACAGAGTTAACACATAAAAATCAGTTGCATTTCTATACATGAACAATCTGAAAAAATTATGAAAACAATTCCATTTACAATAGCATCAAAAAGAATGAATATTTAGGATTTAAAACTTAACCAAAGGGCAGCCTGGGTGGCTCAGCGGTTTAGCACCGCCTTCAGCCCAGGGCGTGATCCTGGAGTCCTGGGATTGAGTCTCACGTCGGGCTCCCTGCATGGAGCCTGCTTCTCCCTCTGCCTGTGTCTCTGCCTCTCTCTCTCTCATGAATAAATAAATAAAATCTTAAAAAAAAAAAAAAAAAAACTTAACCAAGAAGGTGAGAGGTTTGTACAATGAAAACTACAAAACATCTAAGGAAATTAAAGAATTTTTAAAGAAATTTAATTAATCAATTTAATATCACAAATAAATGGAAATACATCCCCTGTTTATGGATTGTCATTTTTAATATCATTAAAATGTCAAAACTTATAAAAATTCAATACTACTCGAAGTGATCTATAGCCTCAGTGCAATTCCTATCAAAATCCCAATGACTGGGACCCCTGGGTGGCGCAGCGGTTTGGCGCCTGCCTTTGGCCCAGGGCGTGATCCTGGAGTCTAGGGATCGAATCCCACGTTGGGCTCCCGGTGCATGGAGCCTGCTTCTCCCTCTGCCTGAATCTCTGCCTCTCTCTGTGTGTGACTATCATAAATAAATAAAAATTAAAAAAAAAATCCCAATGACTTTTTTTTTTCCCAGAAATAGAGAAACTCATCCCAAAATTCGTATGAAATCTCAAGGAACCCTAAATAGCCAGAGCAATCTTGAAAAATGTTAGAAGGTGGAGGACAGTCTGTAAAATATCCTCCAGACTGAGAAGTTACTTTGAGACTGAAAAGCTCCATAGTGTTTACATGCAGTTTTTTTACTCAGGGTAACTTACTGACAGGGACAGATTCACAGGTGGGATGGTCCGGGTGGTATGTGATCATTCTCCACCCGCATCTGCTGCTGCTATCCTCTGCCCAGTCCAGAACTTAATCCCCAGCTTTTATGGGGAGGGTATGGCGGTGAGGTCATAGGGTAGTTATCTAAAGTGGAACTATCTGTGTGGCAGAGGACCCCTACTAGTGACCTAAGGTGGAGCCCTCTGTGTCCCCTGTCACGCACGCTTAGAGCAAACCTTCCTGCATTCCGGCCAGGCTATGCATTAACTTCCAGGCCTCCTGAGAGGTCAACAAGCAAGCATGAAAAAGATGGAATCACTGTGGTCAGCACTCCGACAAAAAAAAAAAAAAAAAAAAAGAATGAACTGGAAGACTCATATTTTCTGATTTTAAAACTTACTACGATGCTACAGTAATCAAAACTGTGATACTGGCCTAAGGACAGACACATAGACCAATGAACTAGACTAAAGATCCCAGAAATAAACCCTTGAAGATATAGTCCCATGGATTTTTTTTTAAAAGATTTATTTATTTATTTGAGAGAGATAGAGAGTGGGGAGAGGGAGAGGTAGAAGGAGAGGGAGAAAATTCCCAAGCTGACTCAGCCCAATGAGGGCTGATCCCAGCATCCTGAGATCATGACCTGAGCTGAAACCAAGAGTTTGAGGCTCAACTGACTGAGCCATTCAGGTGCTCCCAATTCACATATTTGACAAGGATACTGAGACCATTCACTGGGGGAAAAGGACAGTCTTTTCAATAACTGGTGCTGGGAAAACTGGACATCCACATATAAAAAAATGAAGTTGGATCCTTACCTAACAATATATACATAAATGAACTCAAAATGTATCAAAAACCTAATTGTAAGACCTAAACCAATAAAACTCTTAGGAGAAAACTTAGGACAAAAACTTTAGAATTTTGCATTTGGCAATCATTTCTTGGATATGGCACCAAAGGCGCAGCAGGTAACAAAAGAAAACACAGACAAGTTTGGCTTCATGGAAATTAAAAATGTTTTGTGCATTAAAAAACACTGTTAACAGAATAAAAAGGCAATCTATAGAAAGAGAGAAAATATTTGCAGATTATATACCTGATAAACAGTATCCATAACTCCTAAAACTCAACAACAAAAAAATGACGACTCTATTCAAAAACGGGCAAAGGACTGGAATGGACACTTCAGTAAAGAAGATCTACAAATGGCCAACAGACACATGAAGATGCTCAGCATCACCTGTCATTCAGAAATGCAAACTAAACTGTAATGAGGTTCCAATTCAGACCCAGTAGGATGGTCACTATCAAAGAACCAGAAAACGATAAGTGTCGGTGATAATGTGGAGAAAAGGAAATCCTTGTTCACTCTTGGTAGGAACGTAAAGTGGCGCAGCCACAGTGGAAAACAGTATGGCAGATCCTCGAAAAATTGAAAATGGAATTACCACATCGTCCAGTAACTCCTCTTCTGAGGATATACCCCAAAGATGTGAAAGCAGGGTCTCAAAAGATGTTTGAAATCCATATTCAGAGGCACTGGGTGGCTTAGTTGGTTAAGTGTCTGACTCTTGATCTCAGCTCAGGTCTGGAACTCAGGGTTATGGGTTCAAGCCCTGTGCTACTTAAAAAATAAATAAAAATGGGGACACCTGGGTGGCTCAGTGGTTAAGCACCTGCCTTCAGCTCTGGGTGTGACCCCAGGGTCCTGGGATCGAGTCCTGCCTTGGGCTCCCTGCGAGGAGCCTGCTTCTCCCTCTACCTGTGTCTCTGTCTCTCTCTCTCTGTGTCTCTCATGAATAAATAAATAAATAAAATCTTAAAAAAACAAAAAACCCCCCATAGTATCTTTGTAATTTAAGTGACTATTTTCAGAGAGCAATTAAAATAGTAACAGTTTAATTATAAATGACATGTATTAATGTTTATTTTTTAATTTTTAAATTTTATTTTAAAAATATTTTTATTTATTTATTCATGAGAGACACACAGAGAGAGAGAGAGAGAGAGAGAGAGAGAGAGGCAGAGGGAGAAGCAGGCTCCATGCAGGGAGCCTGACACGGGACTCGATCCTGGGGCTCCAGGATCACACCCTGAGCTAAACCGCTGAGCCACCTGGGCTGCCCGTATTAATATGTTTAACCCTTTAATCTCCATCAGAAAATTTTCCTGTGAGATTTTTTTTTCCCTGTAGATTTTATCTCAGTTTTTTTTTTTTTTTTTAAAGTCAGGGGCGCCTGGGTGGCTTAGTTTGGTAAGCGTGGGCCTCCTGATTTCAGCTCAGTTCATGATTTCAGGATCACAAGACTTAGCCCTGTGTTGGCCTCTGTGCTCAGTGGGGAGTCTACTTAAGATTCTCTCTCCCTTTCCTTCTGCCCCTCCCCACTGTTCACGTGTGTAAGTGCTCTCTCTCTCTCTCTCTTTTTTTTGTAAATTTATTTTTTATTTGTGTTCAATTTGCCAACATATAGAATAACAGCCAGTGCTCATCCCATCAAGTGCCCCACCAGTGCCCGTCACCCAGTCACCCCCACCCCCGCCCACCTCCCCTTCCCCCACCTCTATGTGAGTGCTCTCTTTAAAATAAATTAATAAATCTTAAAAAGTGAAGCCACTTAAATTCATATATTAAAATATAAGAGCTACAAATGGCAATAATAATACTTCATATACCTGGCTCTTTAGGGACCACAGAAAATAGTAAGCATGCCCTCTGCCCACAAAGAAATACCAGATTTTTACTGCCTGAATTTTAGGAGGACACCTTGATTTATTTGAAAATAGATGGGAAGACCAGTTTTTGTTTCTTTGGCTAGAATATACGGAAGAGATAGAAATAGTTGGGATTAGGATTATGCATAGAACACTAATTATGAGCCAGAGTAATTTTGTTGTCAATACAGACGTATAATATTAGTGTGCTACCACTTAGGCAGACGATATAATCCTGAGATTTTTTTTATGAAAATAAAATTGTGTACATCAAATTAGACAGGACCATAGCACTGGGGGAATTATTTAAAGGATTTCTATAATGCATATGTATGTACAGTGAATAATTCTCCCTAATTCATCTGCCTTGCCAGCCTGATTTTTCTTGTTTGTTGTGCAGAAATCAGAGCCCACTTTTCCCAGGTGCCCTACTGTAATCTTTTGCTCTCCGGTTTCGGGGTGCCTGCCCTGCTTGGTGGGACCAGGAGGCCGAGGTGGGTTACAGCTGGTGAGTTTGAAAGCGGGTTACTTTTCCAGGCTGACGACGCAGAGGTTGGTGGTCTGACTCGGCATGCGGTGTTCAGGAGGAGGCCAGTCTGCGGCACAGACAGGTTCCAGAGCAGGTCTCCAGAGGGTGGAATTTTTGAGACATAGGAAGTATGTTTGCTGAAGAATCGGATTTCTTGACAGGAGAGAGGAAAACTGTGTCCATCCAGGTCACCCTCCCACTCTTCACCCCGTATCAGCTTTTGTTTTAGGTGTGCTCCTGTTCTCAGCTGTGGAAACTTCAGTTATTTAAAGTCAGGGAAGGGGCAGACTGAAAAATTTGCAAACGCTTCAACACAATTCTAGTGTATCTCCCCTGGCCAATTAGATAACCAAAGTGTTTTAAAATCTCCCCCATGTTAGACTATTTGATGCTGCTAAAATCATGTTGTAAAATGGTTGGAATTTTGATATAAAAACACATAAAAATAGCATAAGGTTAAAATTCGATATACAAAACATCTGGATATAAGGGCCACGGCATTAGGGAATAAACACCACATTGTCCTGAAAACTCCAGGGAGAAGCTCTGGAGATGGGGGGAAAGAACTGCATCGAGAAGATAAGGGCAGATGGGGCCAAGACGTCTGTGGGCCGTGGGATCCTGGGGGAGCTGCTTTCTGGATCTACCTGCAGCCCCCTACCGGGCCAGTTCAGTGGGAGCGCGCCTTTTGCGGTGCCTTTCTGCTTAGAGCAGCTCAGACAGGGGCAGGCATCTATCCAGCTAGCTTTGGGTTTCTTTCTTTTTTTTTAAGATTTTATTTATTTATTCACGGGACAGAGACACAGGCAGAGGGAGAAGTAGGTTCCATGCAGGGAGCCCGATGTGGGACTCGATTCCAGGTGCCCAGGATCATACCCAGGTGCCAAACTGCTGAGCCACCCAGGGATCCCTAGCTTTGGGTTTCTATTGCATACTTTGGGATTTGGGCCGCAAGCCCACAGTCATGAAAATCCTGCTCACGAGGAGCACAGGCCTGGTGGTGCCGTGCTAGACATCATTAGGATCCAAGGGCCTCTGTCCTCAAGGCAAGGCCCCACCCAAATGTGTTTCTGGAAAGAAGATTCCTCTCCCTTTATTTTCATTCACAGTTAGACGTTCTGGAAAAGCTGGAGCAGCGGAGGGGAATCGCAGAGAGCTGGCGTGGCCTCGACATGCTTTATCTTCTCTCAAGGACTAGACGGCTTCTTGTTCCACCGAAGATATTAAAAGGCGAGCCGACGAGCGGGCTTCAGGACAGCTGCGTCGTGTCCCCGCGCTGAAGAGAAGCAAGGACACAAATCCGGCTGTGTTGGCGCCACCGCCGCAGGGCCTTCCTCCTGATCTCTGTGACGGTGGCTCTCCCAGCTGTGCCCTGGGTCACTGCCTGAAAGAAGAGAAAATGAAAAGAAAACAGCATTGAGGTTCTTCTGAGTCTCAACGCAGAAAAGAAATTCCTTGGATTGCCCGGGGGGGCCCAGCGGTTTGACACCTGCCTTGGCCCAGGGCGTGACCCCGGGTCCTGGGATCGAGGCCCCTGTTGGGCTCCCTGCGTGGAGCCTGCTCCTCCCTCTGCCTGGGTCTCTGCCTCTCTCCCTTTCTCTGTGTCTCTCATGAATAAATAAATACAATCTTAAAAAAAAAAAAAAAAGAAGAAACTCCATAAGTTTGGCAAGAAGGAACTCAATTCTAGCTGTTTAGGAAAAAGTTAGGGACGAAGGTGAAGAGACTGATGAAATAAACATCTGGATGAGATGCAGGAAATGTTTTGAGTGCAGCTAGCTTTCGGACTGTTTCCCACGTACGTGGACGCAGATGGGCAGAGCTGCTGAGTCGTGGAGGAGGATGGCTGTCCTTGCCACCCCAGAAGGCTCGGGCGCACCGACAGGTGGCCTCCGGGCTCAGTCTAGCCTGCGGTACCTCTGCGATGCCTGGAAGGCTCTAGAAACCTTTCAGGAGTTCCGCCCGCAGGTAAGTGCAGAGTCCTGAGAGCACCCGCCTTCCAGGGCTCTTTGGTGACTGTCACCTCTATCCCTCGAGTCCTATTTTGCCCTGGCCTTCATCAGCGGTTGCCTCTGTGGCTTTAATTAAAAAGAAAACAAAGCCCAGACCCAGGCTGTTAGGAGATCCGGGGAGTACTCGATCTCAGGGGAATCCTGCCCCAGGGAGCTTCCCTAAGGAGAGCCTCCCTCCCCAAGTCCTCATTGCGTTATTGAGAGAGAGCAGGAAAGGCTTCTAAGAGGCCTCTGGAAAGCCAGCTGCCGGAATCAGCTTGTGGGTCGAGTTTGGGGGACTCCAATTTCTTTGGGGTCTCATGAAGTCTCAGTTGACCCCCTGCTCCCCAAATATCCATCGGGAGCTCCTGTGATCCCTTCTGGTTTCTGTTGAGATACTGTCTGAGCAGTGAGCTCTCTCGTGGCCCCCCCACCCCTTCCTGTTGCATTTTTCTCAGTAGCACATCTGACATGCTACATTTATTTGCTTATTTGTGTGTTATTTGTCTTCCTTCCCTAGAACGGAAGCTCCCCGACAGGAGTGAGTTTTGCCCCCTGCGTCCTCCGTAAGCACAGCGCGGGGACCTGGAGCTCTCAGGTGAAGTGAAGTGAAGGAGAGAAATCGCCACCTACTGAGTGCTGTGGCCAGACAGAAAAGCCGTGCTTTCCACAAGGAACCTCAGATCGAAGTTACCTGGAGTTGATTTTTCTAAAAAATATTTTATTTGCTTATTTGAGAGAGAGAGAAAGAGAGAGAAAGAGAGAGAAAGAGAGAGAGCACATTGGGGAGGAGATATAGGGGGAGGGAGACGAGAGAGGGGAACACAGGCCTTGATCTCTGAGGTCATGACCTGAGCCAAAGCCAAGAGTTGGCTGCCACCCAAGTGCCCACCAGGAGTTGATTTGATATCAGATTGACTCTCACATGCGTGTGCAGGGATAGACGGCACATGCCGGTGCGGGTAACTGCGCATTTATGTATTCATTTTACAAAAGTCAATGTTCATGTGAGTAAAAGTGAAGAATTAAAGCCTGGAGTGGAATATAAGTGAAGAATTGGCTAAAAGGGAAGAAATGAAGCCTGGAGGTGGGATATAAGCTTCAGGAGCCTCCACTGTGAAAGAATGAGGCTGGACAGAGGCTGGACGATTTCTAAGACTCTTTTTCATTCTAAATTATTAAAGAAGAAAATGTTTAGTGTGTGTGTGTGTGAGAGAGAGAGAGAGAGAGAGAGAGAGAGAAGTTGCAGTGCTGTCTCTGGCCTCAAGATGACGACATTCTCTTTATTAAAATCAAGTACTGTGTCAGCTACTCTGAGTGAACGGGAATAATTAAAGCAGGAGGCTCCTGAGGCGCGACCCTTGGCGTGGGGGAAACTGTCAGAAGAGATCGCTTTCTTTTGTGACGATTGGGAAATAGCTTGAACTAGAGCTTCTTCCTTCCATCCCTCATTTCCTTCCTTCTCTCCCTCCTTTCGTCCTAGTCTTCCTCTGTTCTTTCTTTCCTTTCATGTCTTTCAAGTTCTCGCTTTATTACATAAAAATTACACGTGAACAATACAGGGATGTGTAGGGAAAGGTTGACATTCTCATCACTTGCTTTTATTCTTTCTTTTTCCACGTGCCATAATTCACATCCTTTTAAACGTGTCCAGTTTGAGGGCACCCGGGGGGGCTCAGTGGTCGGGCCTCTGCCTCTGGCCCAGGGCGTGACTCCGGGGTCACAGGATCAAGTCCCCCGTCGGGTTCCCTGCGTGGAGCCTGCTTCTCCCTCTGCCTGGGTCTCTGCTTCTCTCTCTCTCTCTCTGTCTCATGAATGAATAAATGAGATCTTTAAAAAAGCAATGATGAGGCTCCCGAGGGCGCCATGGGCAGGCTCTGCTGGCGGGGTGGTGAGCGCCTGGGACTGTCACCCTGGCACCCGCGGGGCCCCTCTGCCGCCGTCTGGCCGGGTGCCCTGGGTGCTGGCCCAGATGCTCCTCCTGGCCTGGTCGCCCTGTTGCACCCAGCGGCCTGGTCCTGGTGGAGCTGCAGGCGACAGGCCCTGCCTGCCAGCGGCGGTGGCCGAGACACCTGCATCCTCATCCGGAGGCCGCTGGGCTGAGAAGCTGCCTTTGCTGCGGGGGCTCCTGCCGGCCTGGCCCGCGGGGGCCTGCATCCGAGCCCACCTGTCCCGCTCGGTGGCCTCGAGCGAGTAGCCTTCTCTCACCTCGACTTTGTGTCCTCACCTGTAAGACGAGAAGGACCATAGCACCTGGGCTGGACCATAGCACCTGGAGCCCGACTGTGAGTCCAGGGTCTGTCGGGCACACCTGCCTGCAGCCTCGGAACAGGGAACCGGAGCGAGCCTGGCAGCAAGCGGCCGGGTGCATTAGCTACTCCGCTCCTGGTCTGGAACTGTCGCTCGGTGTCATGCGGCAGGGCTCTGGGACCGGCTGGCCGCCCTTCTCTGTCCTCTGGTTGGGGGACAGCTGCAGTCCCGACAGCGGTTTGGATCTCGGGGTGCACAGTGCAAGACGCCGTCTGTTTGGGGGCTAGGATCTTGGGGCAGGACGGACCACTGCGTTGACACTCGTTCTTTTTAGGGAGACTCTGAACTTCAGAAATCCAAATCCAAATTCTTCAAAATGAAGTGTAAGGTATTCTGATTAATTTTGTAAGGATGTCCATGTTTTAGGAGCTTATAAGGAAGGGTAGAAATGAGGTGCAGGACTTGTGACTTGGGAGCAGGGACGTAATCACCCATAGAAGATGGGGGGAAAGGTGAGCATCAGCAACCTGCTGCAATTCAAGGCGTTAAGAACTGTAACCATCTGCACACATATACACAAGAACTGTGAAAATCTGTGGCTGATTTTAAGATTTTTCCTTTCCTGCTTTGTAATTTCCCCTATATTGTCTTCAAATCTTTTTTTTTCTTTAAAGATTTTATTTATTTATTTGACAGAGAGAGAGAGAGGGAGCGAGCGCACATGCACAAGCAGAGAGAGCAGCAGAGGGAGAAGGAGAAGCAGGCTCCCCACTGCGCAGGGTGCAGAGCTTGATCCGAGGACCCGGGGATCATGACCTGAGCTGAAGACAGATGTTTAACCGACTGAGCCACTCAGGGGCCCCATAATTCCACTTTTGAGCTCTCACTTAAAGAAAGGCAGACCCAGGGTGCCCGAGTGGCATCATCAGTTAAGGATCGGACTCTTGATTTTGGCTCAGGTTGTGACCTGGGGCCTGGGGGATGGAGCTCCCTGTCGGGTCTGTACCCTGCGTGGAGTCTGCTTGTGACTCCCCCTCCTTGCTCTCTCTCTCTCTCTCTCTCTCTCTCGTAATAAATAAATAATAAATAAATAATCTAAAAAATAAAGAAGGGCCAGAAATGAGGTCGAGGGGCTTTGGAAACAGCAGCATTATTCAGGAGGGCAAAATACACACAATGATCTTAAGTAAGTAATGATGGAGGGAATATTTTATTTTATTTTATTATTTAAAAAAAAGATTTTATTTGTTTATTCATGAGACACACAGAGAGAGGCAGAGATACAAGCAGGCTCCCTGCAGGGAGCCCGAGGTAGGACTGGATCCTAGGACCCCAGGGTCACGCCCTGAGCCAAAGGCAGACGCTCAACCGCTGAGCCCCCCAGGGATCCTGGAGGGAATATTTTATTTATTTTTTATTTTTTTATTTTTTAATAAATTTATCTTTTATTGGTGTTCAATGTGCCAACTTATAGAATAACACCCAGTGCTCATCCCATCAAGTGCCCCCCTCAGTGCCCGTCACCCATTCACCCCCACCCCCCGCCCACCTCCCCTTCCACTACCTCTTGTTCGTTTCCCAGAGTTAGGAGTCTCTCATGGTCTGTCTCCCTTTCTGATATTTCCCACTCATTTTCTCTCCTTTCCCCTTTATTCCCTTTCACTATTTTTTATATTCCCCAAATGAATGAGACCATATAATGTTTGTCTTTCTCCGATTGACTTACTTCACCCAGCATCATATCCTCCAGGTCCATCCACATCGAAGCAAATGGTGGGTATTTGTCGTTTCTAATGGCTGAGGAACACCCCACTGTATACAGAGACCACAGCTTCTTTATCCATTCATCTTTCGATGGACACCAAGGCTCCTTCCACAGTGTGGCTCTTGTGGACATTGCTGCTAGAAACATTGGGGTGCAGGTGTCTGGAGGGAATATTTTAAAACTGTGTTAGCTTGTACCGTATGACAAATTCCCCCAGTACCCACGCATTTGCTTATAGTTGTGTAGGTCACAGGTTTTGGCAGGTTCAGCTGGTCCTATGCTGAGGTGATCACAAGACCAAAGTCACGGTGTTGGCTGGATGAATTCTCATCTGGAGCTCAGAGTCGTCCTCCCTTTGTTTCTGTTTTTGCCAGGATTCTGTTCTTTGCACCCGTGGGACTGAGTTTCCTTGCTGTTTGCTCACCGAGGGCATCTCGGGCTCCTTCACGTCCCCTGCGTTCCTTCTCACGGCGATAGCTCTTCAAGTCCTTCTGAGCCCTGGAATCTTCTGGCTTGACCTTCTTCCTACTTCCTCTGCCACCAGACAAAGCCCGTGCCTGTGAGGTCTCCTGTGATTAGGTTAGACCTCGCCAGATACCTCTCTCCTTTTTAAGATCAGAGTGACACAGGGATTGTGTGTGACAACACAATAATCGGAGAGATATTTCATCATATTCAAAGTTTGGGGGATTAAAGCATGGAATCTTAGAACCATTCTTTGAAATTCTATCTGCCACACAGTCAATAAAGGACATTCGTAGACCGTATAAAAGGTCTGAGTTGCTAATGGTATTGTAATTAATCGAGAAGAGCAAGGTACATAATTGAATATATAAATAACTATAACTGTCTAAAAATCTTTAGGAATAAAAAAAGGTGGGAAGAATTAAAATACTCTCTCTCCACTGTATTCCCTTACTCAAAGTCTGAGCATACATAGATTTTCTTCTCTCTGTGATATACATACGTATATGTATGGAACCCAAAAGGGGTTCCCTGAGGCATGCGTTTGACTACAAGTTGTTACTTGAGACGTAATCCCAGGGAACATCAGTTGGAGAGTGGGAAGGTGAGACGGAGGGGGAAGGAAACCACCCAAGTGTACATCATACTAGGTACTGCCCGGAGAGTGAAGAAATGGTGTATCTACCACTGTATTAGTTATCTATTATTGCATAATAATTTATTCCAAACATGGTGGCAAACCATTTATTTGGCTAACAAATATTTATTGTCTCCTAGTTTCTGTGGATGAGGAGAGCAGCTTTGCTGGGTGGTGTTGGCTCAGGATCTGTCATGAAGTTTTAGATAGATGTAATCATCTAAAGGTTTGACCAGGAGGGAGGATGCACATCGAGCATAGCTCAATTATATAGCTGCTGGGAAGAGGCTGCATTACCTCATCACAGGGCTCCCTCCATAGTGTCTTTACGACATGGTAGAGAGAAATCTGGGGAAAGAAAGGGCCAGGGGGAGAGAGAGAGAGAGAGGGAGCTTTTTAAAAATTTAATTATTTAGGGGGCACCTGGGTGGCTCAGTTGGTTGAGCGTCCAACTCCTGGTTTGGGCTCAGGTTATGATCGCATGGGTCTAGGGATCTAACCCGAGTCGGGCTCTGTGCTCAGTGGGGTGTCTGGTTGAAGATTTTCCCCCTCTGCCCCTCCCCTGCTTGCACTCTCTAAAATAAATAAATAGAATCTTTAAAAAAGATTCATTATTTAAGAACTTTTTAAAAAAAGATTTTATTTATTTATTCCTGAGAGACACACAGAGACCCAGGCAGAGGGAGAAGCAGGCTCCATGCAGGAAGCCCAACGTAGGACTCGATCCCGGGTCTCCAGGATCACGCCCTGGGGGAAGGCAGATGCTCAACCACTGAGCCACTCAGGTGTCCCTATTTAAGACTGTTTTTAGACCAGTGCTTGCAGTTTGTTGATAATGATTCTGATATCACTTGTGATGTATATGGGTTTTTGACACGTCATCAAGCAGTTCTCAGACTGCAGCTAGACTCTCCTGACACTACCACACTATCTGCTTGGAGACTTTTAGATTCCACAGGTTGAAGGCTCAGTCCCACAACACTGCCCTACAATTCGGATGCCAATTCTGAGTCCAGGTAATTCCGGCTCGCTATCAATCAGAGGTTCCCATGACCCCCTCCTTAGGTTTGATTAATTTGGAAACGTGGCTCACAGGACTCATCAGATCAGTCTACTTACTAGCTTATGGGTTTATTGCAAAAGGATATAACTCAGAAATAGCCAGACGTAAGAGATTCATTGGGCAGAGTGTAGAGAAAGGGTACAGAGCATCCGTGTCCCTCGGAGTGTGCCATTCTCCCCAAATCTTTACAGGTTCAACAACTGAGAAGCTCTCTGAACCTTGTCCATTTGGATTTTTATGGAGGCTTCACTACATACGCATGATGGATTAAATCTTTGGTCATTGGCAATTAATTCAACCTCCAGCCCCTCTCCCCTCTGGCGGGGAGCAGGGGGCATCAAGGAGTGGAACTAAATGTTCCAAACCTTTAATTATAAGGTCGATCCTTAGGTGTTTTCAAAGCCATCTTTATAACACAAAAAAAGACACCTTTATCATTCTCATCACTTTGGAAATTCCTGGGGTTTTTGGAGCTCTGTGCCAGAAAAGGGGATGAGACCAAATCTGCATTTCTTAGTATAAATCACAATATTATGGTTGACTTAAAAAAATCAAATTAAAATTTTTTGTTACAGATTAAAAATGAGATGCCGGGGATCCTGGGGTGGCTCAGCGGTTCAGCGCCTGCCTTTGGCCCAGGGCGCGATCCTGGAGTCCTGGGATCGGGTCCCGCGTTGGGCTCCCTGCATGGAGCCTGCTTCTCCCTCTGCCTGTGTCTCTGCCTCTCTCTCTCTCTCTCCCTCTCTCTCTATCATAAATAAAATAAAAATAAATCTTTAAAAAAAATGAGATGCCTAAAAATGTCAACTTGGCTAGGTAAGAAACAATTTAAAACTCGGGCAGCCCCGGTGGTGCAGCGGTTTGGCGCGGCCTGCAGCCTGGGGTGTGATACTGGAGACCTGGGATCGAGTGCCACATCGGGCTCCCTGCATGGAGCCTGCTTCTCCCTGTCTGTGTCTCTGCCCCTCTCTCTGTGTCTTTGAATAAATAAGTAAAATCTTTAAAAAAAATAAAACTCTGTAAAGATGTATTGAGAAAAACCAGGCATAAAAAAAACCAAACACACTCCTGTTTATCATTACCCAAAAGATAGGTTTTTAGGTAAAAATATGAAAAAATCCCAAGCTGCGCAGAAAATGCAGATAGTTTTAGTTACTAGTCAATAGGCAAAAAGCAAGCACTTAAGGTCATCAGCTCTGATATTTTATTAATTCCTTCTTACTGAAATTTCATATGCATTTCTTCTGGTTGGATGACTAAACTGGATGATGGCGGAGGTTAGCTGCCCTTTATTCAGCCCCACCTTGCTCGACCTCAAGAGCAGATGAATTTTCAGCTGGTGGATGGACGGCTTTTGTCTCTTGGCCATGTTATGGTGTAGGGTTTTCTGGGCCTCTGCAGAGGTCATCGATGTGGTGATACAGACATTGAGGTGGCTGCTGACCTCGGATCTCATCTCCTCTTCATTGCTGTCCACACTGTGCCGTCTTTGGTGAAGAGAGCCCCTGAAGAGTTATGGTCTGCGACCCTGAGCCATGGCCTGCCACACCGGTCTACCTTGCTCTCCTGTACCCTGGTTGTCAGCATCCTCCAGTACTTCCTGCACCAGAGAGTTAGAATAGTCTGGTCAAGGCCTGTGGGGTCTACGCGTGGAATAAGGTGAGACCCATGGCCTCAGGTCTCACCAGAAGCACTTGGCCTTCAGGAGCAGTCTCCCATCCCTTGTTTTTATTTATTTTTTTTTATTTTTTATTTTTTATTCTCTCTGTTCTAGTGAATCTGGTAACTGTGTGGAGGACCCCTGCCTGTGTGCAGCACCAGTCATGGCTGGAGTCTGCTATAGGATTACTGTTTGGCGATGATGGGTGAATGTTCACCAGGGCCGGTGACATTGACTGCCTCATATCCTTTTCTCCTCACCATCACCAGACTCCACAGTCTCTTCATCTCCTTCACTGCAAAGGTGGATACACGCATCATGTATCAATTCCTCATTCCTTTTTATTACTGAACAATATTCCACTTCATGGACATACCAATTTTGTTTAACCATTTGTCAATTAATAGACATTTTGGTAGGCAGCCCGGGTGGCTCAGTGGTTTAGCGCCGCCTTCAGCCCAGGGCGTGATCCTGGAATCTCTGGATGGAGAGTCCCGCATCGGGCTCCCTGCAGGGAGCCTGCTTCTCCCTCTGCCTGTGTCTCTGCCTCTCTCTCTCTCTCTCTCACTCTCTCTCTCTCTCTTTCTCTCTGTGTCTCTCATGAATAAATAAAATATTTTTTTAAAAATAGACATTTTGGTTGTTTCCACTTTTTGGATAGTGTGAATAATGCTGTGATGAATATGTACAAATTTTAGTGTGGACGTATGCTTTCTTTTTTCTTTGAGAGAGAGAGAGAATGAGTGAAGAGAGAGGCAGAGGGAGAGGAAAAAGAATCTTTTTTTAAAAATTTATTTTTGGGGCACCTGGGTGGCTCAGTGGTTGAGCATCTGCCTTCTGCTCAGGTCATGATCCTGGGGTCCTGGGATCGAGTCCTGTAGCAGAGTCCCTTCAGGAGCCTGCTTATCCCTCTGTCTATGTCTCTGCCTCTCTCTCTGTGTCTCTCATGAATAAATAAAATATTAAAAAAAAAGAAAGAAAAGAAACTTGAGTTTGAATATCATAAATAAAGATATTTATTCACGAATTCATGAATTTTCCTGTCTTCTTTGAAAAATATGTCAATTTAAATCCTTTGCCTAGGAGATCCCTAGGTGGCTCAGCAGTTTAGTGCCTGCCTTCAACCCAGGGCGTGATCCTGGAGTCCCGGGATCAAGTCCCACATCGGGATCAAGTCCCAGATCGGGCTCCCCTGCAGGGAGCCTGCTTCTCCCTCTGCCTGTGTCTCTGTGTCTCTCATGAATAAATAAATAAAATCTTAAAAAAAAATCCTTTGCCTATTCTTAAGTTGGGCTATTTGTCTTTTTATTATTGAGTTGTAAGAGTTCTTTATATATTCTGGATACAAGATAGGCCAAATACATTATATGATTATTGATGGGGTTTGGTTTAAATCAACTATTTTTCTATTTGTTTTCTATTCTCATTTTCTTCTATTTTTTTATCATCTGGATTCACTGAGATTTAAAAATATTTTATTTCATCTTTACTATTACCTTATTAGCTCAAACACTTGATTTTAGCTATTAGTCAACTGTTTAGAGAATACATCTTAAATACAGTATATCATCAAATAATATTATGTCACTGCCTGTATGAAAGAAGAATCTTTCAACTTCCATTTTCTTTCTCCCAGTCTTTTTGTTATTATTTCATATGTTTTATTTCAGCATGTTCTAAATTCCACAATGCAGAATTATTGTTTTGCCTTAGATAGTCAAAACTCTTTTTTGGAGATTGAAAAACCAACTGGTTTTAAACATCTTGATATGTTTGTCTTATATAATGAGGTTATCTTGTATGGACAATCTATAAAGAGTGGATTATAATTTTTTGCTTTGGACCTTTACAGGCAATAAAAAAGACAAATGAGGAAATGTTGAATCAGATATTTCTGGAAACTAAGTGAGTTCCCTGCTGCATATTGGGTATTTTGGGAGCCCATGGATTGATACTAATTTATTTAGGATTCATGGGTGAGGTTCCATTTGTCAGTGGACCTTGAATCTCTGGTGTACATTGAAGTGGTTGTACAGTGGCTAAACAAACTGATGTCATGCTAATTGCCAAAGACTTGGAACTCTTCCATATTTGGAGGCTACTGGTTTATTGTCCATGAATGAGACTAATAACAAGAAATTCATTGAAATGGAAAACTCATAATAGTACCCATGAGTATTCCTTGATGGCAAGTTCAATTATAGTCATCCAATGATCACTTCAAAATTCTGTGTTGGACAGATAAAGATCCCAAAGCTTTCAAGCCTGAAGTTCACCCTGTGTCAAATTTTGTGCTCTAGGATTTTCCATCCTGAGCTTCTGTAACAGAGCATAAGAGGACAACTGAATCACAAGGAGATATAGGAGTAGGTGGTAAGTGTTTGATGTCAGTGGAAAATCTATTTTAAATAAGCAGGATGAGTCTATGAATGAATGTTTACTGATTATACACTGAAGAAAATTGCTTTGGCCTTTAATAGAGAGAGTTTAACAGAGTTTGTTCGTTGATTGATTCAGTTTGATGACACTGAGTTTTCCTGTCCTCTTTCTGCCTCACCTTTATAAGGTGATAATGACTATTGTTGCTTATTTAAGGTAGATGTTGAGGGAGGGAGAGAATATAATAAGATCTTCAGGAGAGGTTTATCTCCTGGGAGTGATAAGTGAACAACAGTCTTCTTATATGCCTAATCTTTCCTAAACCTAAATCACATTTCCATCTTTAAGACAATTGCAAGAGAGGTAACTGTGTTAGTCACGGTTCTACAGAGAAACATAACCAATAAGATATCTATCTTTCTGCCTATCTATCTATCATCTATCTTTCTTTTCTTTTTTTTTTAAAGATTTTTTACTTATCTATTCATGAGAGACACAGAGAGGCAGAGACACAGGCAGAGGGAGAAGTAGAAGGAGAAGCAGGCTCCATGCAAGGAGCCCAACGTGGGACTCGATCCCAGGACTCCAGGATCATGCCTTGGGCCAAAGGCAGGTGCTAAACCACTGAGCCACCCAGGGATCCCTCATCTATTTTTCTATCATCAAAATAAGTTGCGCATACAGAAAGAGAGAAAGAGAAAGAAAGAATGAGAGACGGGGAAAGAGGGGAAGAGAGAGAGAGAGAGATTTACTTTAAGGAATTGGCTCATGAGGTGGGGGGCCGGCAAAACTGAAGTCTGCCGAGCAGGCCAGCAGGCTGGAAGCTGGCAGGAGTCAGTCTTGAGGTCCTGAGTCTGGAAGCAGTATTCTTTATGCTGGGGGCCTCAGTCTTTTCTTTGAAGGCTTTCCACTGATTGCATGAGGCCCATATTTTTATTATTTTTTAAAAAAAGATTTTATTTATTTATTCCTGAGACACACACACACACACACACACACACACACACACAGAGGCAGAGACACAGGCAGAGGGAGAAGCAGGCTCCATGCAGGGAGCCCGACGTGGGACTCGATCCCGGGTCTCCAGGATCACATCCTGGGCTGAAAGCCGTGCTAAACTGCTGAGCCACCCAGGCTGCCAGAGGCCCACCCATATTAGGAAGATAATCTACCTAAAGTCTATGGATTTAAATGTTAATCACATCTGAAAAACATCTTCCCAACAATATCTAGACGTGTATTTGACCACACAACTAGGCACTGCGGCCTAGCCATGTTGACACGTAATATTAACAATCACAGGAAGTAAAGAGATCAGGTTATTACCTACTTTCCAGATAATGAAAATAAAATCAAGTGACCTGTATAAGTGTACCCTGAATTATGATAGATCAGTTGGTTAAAGGGGTAAAAAAGAACAGGATCCAAATGTTTTTAAGATTAGTTAGTACTGATTGATTGATTGATTGACTGATTGACTTGGCTCCACACCCAAGGTGGGGCTTGAACTCAGGACCCTGAGATCAAGAGTCACATGCTCTTCTGACTGAATCAGCCAGTGTCCCAGAATCCAAATTTTTAGGTATATTATCTTGCAAAATAGGAATGGTTACTAGTTCAGCAGGACAGCAATAGAACCTAAGACTAACAGGCTTTGACTTGGCACAGCTTCTCAAAAAGCTTTGTATTTTCTTCCCCCAACCCTATCTTTTTTTTTTTTTTTAATTTTTATTTATTTATGATAGTCACAGAGAGAGAAAGAGAGAGAGGCAGAGACATAGGCAGAGGGAGAAGCAGGCTCCATGCACCGGAAGCCCGATGTGGGATTCGATCCTGGGTCTCCAGGATCGCGCCCTGGGCCAAAGGCAGGCGCTAAACCGCTGCGCCACCCAGGGATCCCCCCCAACCCTATCTTAATTGAGGTAGAATTGACAGACGAGTAAAGATTGAATGTAGGGGCACCTGGGTACCTCAGTCAGTTAAGTGTCTGCCTTGGGCTTAGGTCATGATCCCCAAATCCTGGGATCGAGTCCCATGTCGGGCTCCAGTAGGAAGGCTGCTTCTTCCTCTGCCTCTGCTGCTCCACCTGCCTAAGCTTGCTCTCTTTCTCTCTCCAATAAATAAAATCTATTTAAAAAAAGACTGAATGTATCTCAGGTGGCAATGTGATGGTTTGATATATGTATACGTTGTGACATGATTACCATGACCAAGACACTTCTATATTTTCTTGATATAAATTTTTTTTAAAGATTTTATTTATTTATTCACGAGAGACATGGAGAGAGAGAGAGAGAGAGAGATTGAGAAGCAGGCTCCAAGCAGCCTGATGTGGGACTGGATCCCGGGACTCCGGGATCATGACCTGAGCTGAAGGCAGATGCTCAACCGCTGAGCCACCCAAGCATCACTTGATATAAAATTTTAAGCTTAAA
The DNA here is from genome assembly GCF_053574225.1 of Canis aureus. NCBI lineage: Eukaryota > Metazoa > Chordata > Mammalia > Carnivora > Canidae > Canis > Canis aureus. The sequence goes on from NC_135623.1 coordinate 25,233,075, forward strand.
GTTAGTGTTTGCTTATGCCTCATAAAGTATGCTATTTATTTATATTAACTAAAAATGAGGATTTTCCTTCTACGATAAATGTTTGTTGAGTGAATGAATGGCTTTTAAGTAACAGATTTTGGAACCTGTTCAAATATAGTTCTAATGGTGCCTGTGGTAGTTACTGATGAAAAAGGGAAGGGTGAACGGGCTCAGTGCTACCTTACTTGGCTGGGAGAAGGCGGAAGTATTGAAAAGGACAAATGCAAAATTTACAGAGAAGAAGAGACTTTTAAAAACCCAGAGACCAAATTAAAAGGGTGAAACTATTTTGGCAGAAAACCAGTTACAACGTGCAAATCACAGTATTTTAAAATATTCTGCTTTCTGTTTCATTTCAGAAGGGATTCCAGAAGAAGTGGAAGAAAGAACATTAGGACGGTGAGCAAAGTGCCCCCTGTGTAACTGGAGAACGTAGGTGAGTCTTTCCACCTCTGTACCTGCGTTGCCCACCATGCCTCCCGCGGGGCACACACGTGTATGCACGTGTGTTCGTGGTGTGGGCAAGACACTGTATCAAGCACTTGTGTGACACGTGCAATGGGCGTGTAGTCCTTCCAACTCATGAGAATTCTCTTAACCTCTCCTCTGTCTCAGGACGCAGCACACTTTTTAAAGGTGCTGCTCTCTGCAAAGGCGCCTCCTCCAACGCACCACTAATACACACGCCCTCTAAGATTCCTCAGCGTCTAGGGTTATTACTTGTCACCTTTTAGATCTTGCCACAGCACCTGCTCCTTCTTTCTAGTCCTCAACAAAGTCCAAGAATTATGGAGTTTGGAGGTTGGGGAGGATCAAGAGCATCACTTCCCCTCGTCCCCGTGCTTGAGTCCCTAGCACTGTGCCTGCTGGGCACTCATGAGTGTTTGTGGGATGAACGTTGACTATGCTACGGTCTTTCTGAGAAAGGATGAGTCTCTTCTACTGGCAGATGGTCACTGAGTCTTTGCTTGTCAGCGACAGAGAAAGCCTGTCTCTCAGGTGCTCTGAAAATCAGCACACAGATTAGATTTGGGCTGTTCTGGAGAAGAAGTGGAAGAGCTGCAGCTGCAGCATGAGGGCTGCTTCCGGGGCGTCCCGCTGCAGGCCGCCTTCTGAGCTATGACTCACCAGCACTGCATCCCTGTGATAACAGGGAAGTGCTCCCGGTGCTTTCCTGGGATGCAGAGAGGAGGATGCCATTTGCTTCTACCTGGAGCCCCCACCTTTAAAAACCTCCGGGGGGCACCCGTGTTGGTTGAGCATCTGATCTCAGCTCATCTTGATCTCAGGTTGTGAGATCAAGCCCCACCTCAGGCTCTGTGCTGGGTGTGCAGTCTGCTTAAGATTCTCTCTCCCTCTCCCTCCCCCCTGTCTCACCCTCCCTCCTGCTCTTAGAAAGTTGGGAACCTCAGAGAAGCTTTCTTTCTCCACCTGTTTCGGTTGGCAAAGAGGTAGATGGTATCATAATGTACTATGAAGAGTAAAACTTTCTTTTTATTTTAAAGAAATTGTTTATTTATTTACAAGAGACAGAGAGAGAGAGAGAGAGAGAGAGAGAGAGAGCGGCAGAGGGAGAAGCAGGCTCCATGCAGGGAGGCCAATGTGGGACTCGATCTCAGGCCTCTGGGATCATGACCTGAGCTGAAGGCAGGTGCTCAACCACTGAGCCACCCGGGCGTCCCTAGAATGATGAGTCTTAAAAAGATCAGGCGACTGCTAAGTGTCCTCCTTTCAACATACTTGGTGAATACTTTTTTTAGTTTCTTTTTTTTTTTTAGAGAAAGTTAATCATTATTATTTATTTTTATTTTTAATATCCTTACTGGTCTTAGTCACACGTGGTTTTGTTTTTGTGAATTCTTTAGGACAGAGCCTGCCTGGCATTTCGCTGAGGGGCTTCATAGTGTTGGAGGGTGGGGGTCTGAATCCCAGTGCTCCACGGTGGGAGCTGGGTTTGGGGACCTCATTCACCCCCGAACACGAGCTCTGGGTATGCAGGAGCAAGCACGGCAGGTCTAGTCCTTGCCTTCAAGGGGTTTGTGTTTGGAAAGGCAGAGGGTTAGCACTGACATAGGCCGCTCAGGAGTTCACAGGTATTTGTAAGTGCTCACTGGGGTGTCATGTAAAGGGGGGATGTCCTCTCAGGTGTGGGCATCAGGGGGCCTTCACGCTGGGCAATATGTGACAGAAGACCTTACACGTGAGAACCGTGAGAAGCCATGGCAAGGCCTGGGGGAGCACTGTTCCCCGGGCACAGAGCCTGCCGGCGCCCTCGTTGAATATTGTTGATTGGACCAGAAACGCCTCACTGTCTCTCATCGACTCCTTTGTGGTCTTTTTCTCTCTTGGGGAGTTTCTGGGACATTTTCTCACAGAGATCCTTAGTTCTCAGTGAGAGGAATGGACCCGCAAGTCCTCTCTACACCCGATGTGGGTCTCCAACCCACAGCCCCAGGATCAAGGGGTACCGTGTGCCAGGCCCTGCACCAACCTCTCTCTTTAGAACCAGAGCAAAAACTCTTTTCCGCAGCCCAGTGTCGATTCCTTGGTGCTGGGAAGGTAGCAGCTGCCATCTGTTGCCCCTGGAAACAGCCGAAGGGCATCCAGGGACTTACCCTGGGGACGGATTTCAGCCAATCCCAAGATTCAGTGCTTCTCATTAGATTCTTCTACAGTAAAACGTGCATAGAGCTGCAACTTTTAATGATGCTCTTCTGTGCCACCGGACCCTTAACACCCAGACATTCATCCCATCCCCCTGCTTCTCAGTCTTTTCCACGGGAGACCTGGGTGTTTACTACACCTAATCACGTGGAAGAGATGCGCCTAGCTCCCATTTCATAGCTGGGAAAACTGAGACCTAGGGAGGTGAAGGCCAAAGGTCACGGTGCCTTGAATTCCCTCCTGCTAGTGGAGCCGGCCGGGCTCCCGGCGCCTCCTGCCCCGAGCTGGCCGCACAGGTCCTCCCCGTTTATTTACCACCTGCCCTAGAAGACACCTCGCAGGCTGCACAGTCTCAGACGTGGAGAAGGAAAAGTATAACCCCGTGAAGTCGGCATTTTCATTTCCTTTCCTTTTTTTCTGATATGCAAAATTTTAATACTTTGTTTTTTTTAAACAAAGTAACCTGTGCTTATTATACAAACTTAAACAATCACAGAGTATCATGTAAACATTAATAAAATCTACGATTCCTTTCAATTTTATACTTCCACAAGTAACTGATGTTAAAATAAGTGTGTATTGTTCCACACCTATTATCTATCCTTTTAGGAATAAATACATACACACAGACTTCATGAATATGTAGATGTGTGTTTGAACACATGTACACGGGCACCCCTCTCTCTTGATGCTCTCCTTCTGTTCCTTCCTTTGCTCCTTCTTTCCTTCTTTCCCCTCCCTCCCTTCCGCCCTCCCTTCCTGGTTCCTATCGTCACTATGTTATATATAGATCTCCTAATGTACTCTTTTCACTTAACAAAATGTGGTTGAGATTCCTTGAAGTTAATAGTTTGCCATCTTGGCTATGTGTCGGAAACGCCTGGGAGCTTTAAGAGTACTACTGGGTCCGACCCCCAAAAATCTGAGTTCATTGTCCTGGGTGAGCCCTGGGCAGCAGAATCCACAGCCAGCCCTGCAGGTGGTTCTAACGTGCAGCCACCTGGACAGCGCGGCGTATGCACACACGCAGCTTGTGCTTGCTCATGGCTACATAATATTCCAAATTGTGGCTGTACTAAAATGTATTTACTTATTTCTCTATTAATAAACAATTTAGGGCAGCCCGGGTGGCTCAGCGGTTTAGCGCCACCTTCAGCCCAGGGCCTGATCCTGGAGACCTGGGATCGAGTCCCACGTTGGGCTCCCTGCATGGAGCCTGCTTCTCCCTCTGCCTGTGTCTCTGCCTCTCTCTCTCTCTCTGTCTGTCTGTCTCTCATGAATAAATAAATAAAATCTTAAAGAAAAAATAAACAATTTATTTCTCATTCCTAGTTTTGCTAAAAATGCTTCAATAAACATTTATCCTTAATTATGGATTCCTTTATTTCAAAAATACAGCCCTAGAAGCGGGCCCCTTGGTTAGAGGGAGGACCATTTAGGATTTTGATAGGTGCTGCTAGATTATTTCCCCAAAAGGCCTTTTTTTTTTAAAAAAAGATATATATATATATATAATATATTTCTATATTATATATATATATATATTTCTAAGAGACGCCGAGACACAGGCAGAGGGAGAAGCAGGCTCCATGCAGGGAGCCCAATGTGGGACTCGATCCTGGGGCTCCAGGATCATGCCCTGAGCTGAAGGCAGATTAATGCTCCACTGCTGAGCCCCCCAGGTGTCCCGAAGGCTCAGTTTTTTATATCTTTTCCGATCCAATGAGACAAAAAAATTTTGTTTAACCCACTATTGAAGTTGAGAATCTTTTTATTCATACTTATTTGTCATTTTTATTTCTTTTTCCGTGACTTGCCCTTTCACACTTTTTGCCCTTATTTGATTGTTATTTGTCCTTTCTTGTCATATATTTTTTAAAATATGGAATGCCTTATGACTTTACATGTCATCCTTGCACAGGGGCCATGCCAATCTTCTCTGGATCGTTCCAATTTTAGTATATGTGCTGCCGAAGCGAGCACCTTCCTTGTCATATTTGAAGAGCCCTTTCAGTAATATGACTATTATCCTTTTTTGGTCATATATGTTGCAATATTTTCTTCTAGTCTACCTTTTGCATTTTGATATTTTATATGGCACTGAATATATTTTAAAATGTTGAGAATGCACAAAATTTTTTTTTTTGCACAAAAATTTTTATCTCATTTTATTCTTCATAACATTTCAATAATTTTTTTCATATCGGCAGTCCTTTATTATTACTGTTCCTAATGGCTGTGTGTAATTCTATTCGATTTCCACTATATTCATTCAAGCTTCAGGGGATCCCTGGGTGGCTCAGCGGTTTAGCGCCGCCTTCAGCCCAGGACGTGATCCTGGAGGCTCAGGATCAAGTCCCACATCGGGCTCCCTGCATGGAGCCTGCTTCTCCCTCTGCCTGTGTCTTGCCTCTCTCTCTGTGTCTCTCATGAGTGAATAAATAAAATCTTAAAATATATATATATATTCATTCAAGCTTCAAAATAAATCCTATAACTGTTGTTTTAAATAATGCTGTAATTAATATCTTCTTGCATTTAGCTTTTTGATAGTTTGGTTGCTTAGGAGACTCCTACAAGTGAAATAGTTGGATCAATAATATAAATATTTTTTTGTGGTTGTGGTAATTATTTCCTAAATTCTGTTACAGTTTTAGGCTAATGAATCAGTATAGAAAATTAGGGGCAGGGGCACCTAGGTGCCTCAGGTGGTTAAGCAAGTGACTCTGGACTTGGGCTCTGATCATGATCTCAGGGTCCTAGGATTGAGCCTCACATCTTCTCTTTCCTTCTGCTTGTCCCTCTGCCTCTCCTCCCACTCATGTTTTTTTTTTCTCTCTCTTAAACAAATAAATAAATCTTAAAAAAAAAGAAAATTGGGACAAAATAGCTTGAATATTTATAAATAATATCTCCTAGAGGACAAATCCTATTACAGAATTTTAAAAATTAAATTTTTTAAAATGTTTTTTTAAGGAGTTTATTTATTTATTCATGACAGACACACAGAGAGAGAGGCAGAGACAGGCAGAGGGAGAGCAGGCTTCACACAGGGAGCCCGACGTGGGACTCGGTCCCGGGTCTCCAGGATCACACCCCAGGCTGAAGGCAGTGCTAAACTGCAGAGTCACGGGGGCTGCCCTAAAAATTAAATTTCTTTTAAAAATATTTTATTTATTTATTTGAGAGAGAGAGAGAAAGAAAGAAAGAAAGAAAGAAAGAAAGAAAGAAAGAAAGAAAGAAAGAAAGGGCAATCATGAACAGGGGAGAGAGGCAGAGGGGGAAGCAAACTCCCCACTAAGTAGGGAGCCTGACGTGGGGCTTGATCCCAGGGCCGCAGGATCATGATCAGAGCCCAAGGCAGACGCTGAACCTACTGAGCCACCCAGGTACCCCAAATTTCTTTTCTTTTTTAAGATTTATTTATTGAGAGCAAGTGCGCTGGCATGCACGCATATGCAGGTGGGGGGTCAGGGGGAGACTCTTCAAGCTGAGGCCTCATGATTGCAAAGCCTGGTACAGGGCATGACCTTAGGACCCTGAGGTCGTGATTTGAGGTGAAATCCGGCATCGGCTGCTTAACCACCTGAGCCACCCAGATGCCCCTGTAGTGACCGCTTTTGAGGAACATTTCAATTTCATGGAAAACAGAAAGACATGTCTAATTTTCTTTCTCAGGTCGACACCACGAAACAGGTAGGAAAGCGAGGCGAGGGGATGTGGCCGTGTCAGCAGCCCGTCCTTACAGGGGGGCTGGCCCACCGCAGCAGGGTGCCTGGGGCCTGAGGAGGGTGGCCCCCGGGGGAGGGGATTCCAGACTGGGGAGACAAGGCCCGCGGCCCTGGCGGGCTTGGGGCGCACACTTGACTTGGTTGGGAGTGGAGAGGCGAAGGATCTCAGCTGGAGTCGTTGGTTGGGAGGCCAGTGTGGGGTCATGTGCGGATTAGACTGGACCTGGGGGAGCAGCTGGCCGGCGGCCGGGAGCTTTGGCAGCTCCTGGTTCTCGGCGACTCCTGGGCCTCGGCCGCGGGCCACCTAAGGCCTAGGCCGGCCGTCGGGCAGCAGGCGGTGTGCGCGGGCTTGGGACGGCTCCGGTGGTGACGGGCCTTTGTGACAGTCGCCCCTAGGTCGGCCTTCTATTCTGTGTGCCCTGGTTATACGTAAGCAGTTCACATGGGGATGTGGAGCTACTTCAGTCAGCTGTAGCCCTAAACTGGCTTTCATGGTTTTGTCCTCCCCCAAGGTCCTTTGGAAACTCGCTGGATGGAGGCTCCGAATCAAACAAGAGTGACTGAGTTTGTCTTCTTGGGGCTCACAGATAACTGGGCGCTGGGGACGCTACTTTTTGTGGCATTCTCCCTGGCTTATGTGCTCACCCTTCTGGGGAACACTCTCATCATAGTGACCACGGCCCTTACCCGGCGCCTCCATACCCCCATGTACTTCTTCCTGAGCAACCTGTCCTTCATTGACACCTGCCACTCCTCGGTCACTGTGCCCAAGATGCTGGAGGGCCTGCTTAGGGAGAGAAAGACTATTTCCTTTGATGACTGCATTGCGCAGCTCTTCTTCCTACACCTGTTCGCTTGTGCTGAGATCCTTCTGCTGACCGTCATGGCTTACGACCGCTACGTGGCCATCTGTGCCCCGCTGCGCTACCCCAACGTGATGAGCATCCGGGTGTGTGTGCAGCTCGTCCTCGCCCTCTGGTGGGGGGGTACCGTTCACTCTCTGGTGCAGACCCTCCTGACCATTCGTTTGCCCTACTGCGGCCCCAACGTTATCGATAGCTACTTCTGCGATGTGCCCCCCGTCATCAAGCTGGCCTGCACGGACACCTACCTCACGGGAGTGCTCATTGTCTCCAACAGTGGAACCATCTCCCTCACCTGTTTCCTGGCTTTGGTCACCTCTTACACAATCATCCTAGTGTCTCTTAGAAAACAGTCTGCTGAAGGGCGCCGGAAAGCTCTGTCTACATGCTCAGCCCACTTCATGGTGGTCGCCTTCTTCTTTGGACCATGCATCTTCATCTACACTCGGCCAGACACCAGCTTCTCCATCGACAAGGTGGTATCTGTCTTCTACACCGTGGTCACCCCTTTGCTAAATCCCCTCATTTACACCTTGAGGAATGAGGAGGTAAAAAGTGCCATAAAGCATCTCAGACAGAAACAGGTTTTCTCATAAAGTCAGGTACGTGATGGACTTGGAATTGTAAATGTAATTAGGGCCGAATCTTTAATGAGACAGTGAGAGCAAAAACTAAAATCAAAAGATAAGATGGGGGATCCCTGGGTGGCGCAGAGGGTTAGCGCCTGCCTTTGGCCCAGGGCGCGATCCTGGAGACCCAGGATCGAATCCCACATCGGGCTCTCGGTGCATGGATCCTGCTTCTCCCTCTGCCTGTGTCTCTGCCTCTCTCTCTCTCTCTGTGACTATCATAAATAAATAAAAATTAAAAAAAAAAGAGATAAGATGGCTCGGAGCAGGGCAGACTTCTGTATTACAGAGAGGGACTGATGGGGTGGTGCAGTCCATTAGGCACCTGCCTTTGGTTTGGGTCATGATCCTGGGGTCCCGGGATGGAGCCCCAGGTTGGTCTCCCTGCTCCACGGGGAGCCTGCTTCTCCTCCCTCTGCCTGCCCACCCCCTGTTCATGCTCACTCTCCCTCTCTCTCTATCTCAAATGAATAAACAAAATCTTTAAAAAAAAACAAAGACTTATTAACTATTACTTCATATAAAGAAAAAGATCATGGTGGAACATAAAGTAAAAAGAATCTGGAAAACTTTTAAGAAGGCTCTGGTTTCACTAGGAAAAGAACACAGTTTGGGGCATGGACTCAGTTTTAGGAACAGGTACAGTTGTGAGAGAACATATTTTCTTGATTTGTGGATTCTGTGAGTTATTGCCTCTGGGAAGCTATATATTGCACTTCTGTTTTATAAATTATAGTGGTTTCAATCTTGCTTTCAAATAGATTTTCAAGGTGTTTATTTAAGCCATCACTGATTTATATTGAATTAAGCTGTGACTTTGAAAGTGATTCTCTCATTATTCCTGGATTTGTTTTGTATTTTTCATAGTACTTTAATAAAATCAAGGTGAAAATGTATAAAATACATGTTTTAAAATAAAATTTATTGAGGTAAAATTTAATTACATAAAATGCATGCATTTTAATTGGATGGGTGGAGAGATTTTGACAAAGGTATATATACATCCACATAACATATACATCTCTCCAGTCAAGATATAGAACATTTACAGCACCCCTGAAAGTTCTTCAGTCCCTTCCCAGACAATCCCTCTATCTCCACCCAAGCATCTAAGGGTCTGATTTTTGTCACTATGAGTTAGATTTACCTTTCCTAGAGCTTCATGGACATTGAATCATACAGTATGAACTTTTCTGTGCCTGCTTCTTTTGCTCTGCCTGCTGTTGCTGAGATTAAACTATGTCTTTAGTGGGTATTAGTAGTTTCTTGTTATTGTTGAGTCATACCTCGTTGTATGGGTATACGGCAATCGTTTATTCAGTCATTTACTGATGGGCATTTGGGTGTTTTCAGCTTTTGACAGTTATGAATCAAGTAGATATAAGTGCTTACTTACAGGTTATTTTGGCCACATGTCTTCATTTCTCCTGGGTAAGTATCTAGGAGTAGAATTATTGGATCACATAGTAAGTGCATGTTTAGCTTATAATGGACTACAAGGCTGTTCCAAAGTGATTGTATGATTTTTTACAATTTATTTATTTATTTGCAAACTTTATTGCCCCTGTGGGGCTCAAACTCATGACCCCGAGATCAAGAGTCTCATTTTCCACTGACTGAACCAGCCGGGCACCCGTAAAGTGGTTGTATGATTTTATACTCTCCTCAAAAGTAAAAGAGTTTAACATCCAATAATTGCTATTGTCAGTATTTAATTTTAGGCATTCTAAGTGCATGTGTGGTGTACTCTTCATTTCCCCAATGACTGATGATGCTGAGAATCTTTTAATTTGCTTATTATCCTTTGTGCTGTGTTGTGTCTATTCAAACATTTTGCTCATTTATTATTTTAATGTTTTGTCTTCTTGTCATTGTAGGAGTGAGTATACAACAGTTTTCTTTGTGTATTCTGGATACAAGACCTTTGTTGGATATACGTCTTGGCAATATTTTTCTCACACTGTGGTGTGCAGTTTTATTTTTTGAATGATATATTTTGAAGAGCAGAAATTTATATTTTGATTCAACCTTACTTATCAATCTTTTACTAATAAGATTGATACCTTTTGTGTCCTAAGAAACCGTCACCTACTCTGAAGTCTCAAAGATTTTCTCCTGTCTTCATTCAGAAATTTTACAGTTCAGCTTTAAATTTTAGGTTTGTACCCACCATTTGCTTTGACGTGGATGGAACTGGAGGGTATTATGCTGAGTGAAGTAAGTCAGTTGGAGAAGGACAAACATTACATGGTCTCACTCATACGTGGGATATAAAAAATAGTGACAGGGATTATAGGGGAAAGGAGAGAAAATGAGTGGGAAAAATTAGAGAGGGAGACAAACTATGAGAGACTCCTAACTCTGGTAAATGAACAAGGGGTAGTAGGAGGGAGGTGGGCGGGGTGATGGGGTGACTGGGTGTCAGGCACTGAGGGGATGAGCACTGGATGTTATACTATATGTTGGCAAATCAAAATCCAATAAAAATATACAAAAAAATCAAAACAATATAAAAGTTATAATCTCAAAAAAAATAAATTTAGGTTTGTGATCCATTTTAAGTTTACTTTGACATATAGTGTGAGATAAGGGTTGAGATTAATTTTTCCCATCAACCTAGATGATCCAGTACCATTTAAAAAGACTTTCTTCCCCATTGTGTTATCTTGGCACCTTTTTGAAAGTCAGGTTGGCCCTTAAGAGGATGTGAAAGTGTTCTTTTCACCTCTTCAGTGTCATCTCTCACCATTGTCGGCCTTATGATCTAAGCTGTAACCCCACTGCTCTTTCACTGCTTGGACCAAGCCAGAGTCTTCTCCAACAACTGCCATTTCCTTTGCCTAGAACACTGTCTTTTCTCACGTGTGGCTCGTTTTCATTTGTCAGATCTCAGCTGCAATGTCATTTGGTTGGAGAGACCCTTCTTGACTACCTACTCTGAAGACTGTCTTTTCTAAAACTCTCATTCAGCGTTCAATGTGTTTTGTCCACAGGATTTGTTATGATTTATAATTAAAATGCATTTGTTTATATTTTGTTTACTATTTTCACTAGACTTTAAACGATATAAAGGAGGGACTATATGTCTTATTTGTGACTGTAAACCGAATCCCTAGCACATAATAGATGCTTGGTCAATATTTGTCAAATGAATGAATACTAAGGTATCCCCACTTCATTGCTCTGATGGCAGATTTTTCCTGGATACCTGAGGAAACCAATAACTTCAATGACTCCAAGTCTTCTTTCTACATCACTGAAGTCATAAGCAAACCCACTTGGTCTGATTCGCCGGTGTTTTGCTGAGCAATTTAGGCAAGCATCTGAGTGAATGGTGTAATCAAGTGCTGCCCAGCAATCTGAAGGTTTTGTTTAAACTTTAGTTATCACCCTAAGACGAAAAGCAGGGGGAGGAGGCATGGTGTAATGAAAGTAGCATGACTTTGTGTTGATACACTCGGCTTCATATCCTGCTTCCATCGTTTCCCAGCTGGGTGACCTTGGACATACCATTTGCTCTCTTTGAGCTTTAGTTTCATCACTGTAAGCAAGCACAGTACCTACCTCACAAGTTGCTGTGAGGACGGAGTAATGCCGAGTGCCTGCAACAATTTCCGGCTTATGGGAGACACTAAACATCATAGCTATGCCACAATTGTCAGATATTAGACCAGAAGACAATTTTATAAGTCATATAAGCTGACAAAATGTCAGGTAACTTATTCTTTACAAGGCTTTTCTTCGATTTGGAGCACCAGGCCCCAAGAGCTTAGACATTGTCATTTTTTACCTTTCCCCTCCAACCTTCCCATTAACTTGTTCAAGGCATTCTTCATGTCTTCATTCCTAAGAGTATAGATGATGGGGTTCAGCAGGGGGGTAACGGCCGTGAAAAACACAGACACCACCTTGTCTTCCGGGAGGCTGGTGGATGGGCGGGAATAGATGAAGATGCAATGTCCCAGGAACAGTGTGACGACGGTGAGGTGGGCCGCACAGGTGGATAAGGCCTTGCGCCTGCCTTCGGAGATCTGCTGCCGCAGGCTCACCAGGATGACCGCATAGGACACCACGAGGACCACGAAACACACCACGGAGATCAGGCCGCTGTTGGAGACGATGAGGATTTCAATGATGTGGGTATCCGTGCAGGCCAGTTTGATCACCTGAGGCACATCGCAGAAGAAGCTGTCAATCTCATCAGGACCACAGTAGGGCAGCGTGATGGTGAGGGAGGTCAGCGATATGGAGTGGATGGTCCCCCCCACCCACAGGGCTACAGCCAGCAGCACACACACTCTCCAGCTCATCACCGTCAGGTACTGCAGGGGCTTGCAAATGGCCACATACCGGTCGTAGGCCATGACGGTGAGCAGAAAGATCTCGGTGCAGGCGAAGAGGTGCAGGAAAAACATCTGAGTGATGCAGCCGTCAAAGGAGATAAGCTTCTCTTCTGCCCATGTGTCTACCAGCATCTTGGGGACAGTGACAGTGGAGTGGCACACATCGATAAAAGACAGGTTACTGAGGAAGAAATACATGGGGGTATGAAGCCGGCGGTCGTAGATAATAGTTATGACAATGAGGATGTTCCCAGCCAGTGTCAGGACGTAGAAAGTGAGGAACATGGCAAACACAGCCATCTGCACCCTCTGATCTACAGATAAGCCTCTAAGCCGAATGTGTGTCACTAAGGTGGTTTGATTGAGTAGGTCCCCCGCTTCCATGCTCTTTGCTGGACACTCTGTCAAGAATTAGGAAAAAATATCAATCATTTGATTAATTAATAAGAAATTAGTTGTAATTTCTTCTGTGTTTGACTTTTTCTTCCATCTTGAATTTATGGTCCAGTATCTTATTTTTTTTTAAGATTTTATTTATTTATTCATGAGAGAGACACAGAGAGAGACAGAGACCCAGGCAGGGGGAGAAGCAGGCTTCCTGCGGGGAGCCGGATGCAGGACTCGATCCTGGATCCTGGGATCACAGCCTGAGTCGAAGGCAGACGCTCAGCTGCTGAGCCACCCAGGTGTTCCTATTGGATGAGCTTTAACAAATGTCTACACCCATGTCACCAGCAGCACAAGGGGGAAAACACCATCACCGTGAAATGTCCCAGTGTGCCTCCCAGGCCCCAGGCCACCACCGATCTGATTCATATCACTATAGATTCATTCATTTTACCTTCATTGCATCTGATATAAATGGGATCATAGAGTAAGAGCTTTCTTAAAAAAATTTATTTATTTTATGTTTTGGGGTGCAGGGCAGAGGGAGAGGGAGAGAAAGAATCCCAAGCAGGCTCCACATCCTGGGGGGGGGGGGTCCTATGCAAAACTTGATCTTACAACCCCGAGGTCATGACCAGAGCCAAAACCAAGAGTCAGACACTCGACCGACTGAGCCACACCCATGTTTTCCCCCATTTGCTTCCAGTAAAATCCTCATTCAGCATATTAAATCATGCTGGACACATAGTAGGCACCACACACACACATTTTTTGAAATAATAGTGCAGAGAACCATGATTCACGAAGAGATGGAAAACAACCCTGGAGAGGGGCCTGTTTATATTTAGTTGTACATCTTTAGCAGAGAAGAAACGAAGATTTTTCTGCCCCAAGAGAGTAAAGTGTCCAAAGTCATACAAACCCCGGTCTTGAGCAGTTTTCTTTATGGCCTGCTGACTGCATTTTCACTTGGCCATATCCGTGCCCCTCTGCGGCCTCTGCTGTGCCCCCTGTAATGGTGATGACCTGGTTTGCAGCTGGCAGAGGCTTTTCACCAAGCTGCTGGACAAGGGGCGTGTGGCTGGGATGTTTTTGGAACATTTCTTTAGAGGAGGCTGGATAAAACCCTGGAAGCCTTGGAAAATCTGGAGAGGGGCTGGGGGAGGCTGGCTTCTGCTCCCCCCAAGGTGAGGGTGGACTTGCTCACTCTGCAGCTGTAGATCAGGGCCCGGGCCTACGAGCTCCCTGTGCAACTAGGTTATCCTCAGCTTGTCATAAAGTCCAGTTCTGTTGTCTCAGCCCCAAGTCGAACAACAGTGGTTATTTTCTTTTAAATTAGCTTCTCTTGGGGCAGCCTGGGTGGCTCAGTGGTTTAAGCATCTGCCTTCAGCCCAGGGCATGATCCTGGAGTCCCGGGATCGAGTCCCATGTCGGGCTCCCTGCACGGAGCCTGCTTCTCCCTCTACCTGTGTCTCTGCCTCTCTCTCTCTCTATCATGAATAAATAAAATAAAATATTAAAAAATAAATAAATAAATAAATAAATAAATTAGCTTCTCTTGGAGGCACCTGGGTGGCTCAATGGTTGCTCGTCTGCCTTTGGCTCAGGTTGTAACCCTGGGGTCCTGGGATCGAGTACTGCATGGGGCTCCCTGCATGAAATCTGCTTCTCCCTCTGCCTGTGTCTCTGCCTCTGTCTCTGTGTATCTCTCATGAATTAATAAATAAAATCTTAAAAAAATAAATCAGCTTTTATTTTACCCAGACCTCACTATTTAAAAAAATTAAAAAAAATTTTTAATCACCCTATACTTACTCATTACAATAAATGCACTCCTCAGTCTTCACCATCTATTTCTTCCACCTCCCCTCAACCTTCCATCTGGTGACCATCATTTCGTGCTCTATAGTCACGTCTGTTTCTTGGTTTGTCTCCCTTGCTTCCTTTTCTACCCCCTTTGCTCGTTTGTTTTGCGGCTTAAATTCCACATAGGAATGAAATCATATGGCAACTGTCTTTCTCTGACTGACTGATTTTGCTTAGCAAGGTACTCTCTGGCTCCATCCGTGTTGTTGCAAATGGCAAGATTTCATTCTTTTCCATGGCTGAATAATCTCTCTCTCTCTCTGTATCACTTTGTCTTTGTCCACCCATCAGTCATTTGGACACTTGGGCTGCATCCGTACCTTGGCTGTTGTAAACAACACTACAGTAAACACAGGGCTGCTTGCATTCCTTTGATTGAGTGTTTTTGTATTCTTTGGGGAAATGCCCAGTAGTGTAATTACTGGATCATGGGGTAGTCCTATTTTTAATATTTTTTGGGGAACTCCATGCTGTTTTCCACAGTGGCTGTACTGGTTTGCAATCCTATCAACAGGGCAAGAGGGTTTTCACTGTTTTTTTAAATAAGAAATGTATTTATTATATAGAGTCAGAAGACCTTAGCTCCTAAAAGGACCTAAGAATTTTCCTGATCTATTTTTTTTCTTTCATTTTGCAAAGTAAAGGAAATGAGGCACAGAGAGGTAAAGCAACTGGCCCAAGGTCACAGAGAATTGGAGGCATAGTTCTGTGTGGAGCTCAGGCCTCCTGCCTCCTGGCCCAGGCTCTCTCTGCCAGAAGCATTTATGACCTGACTCACTCTGACCTGCATCATCTATGTGATGGTTGGCATAATTAGGGCGCTAAGTGGAATGTGTCTTGATGACCTGCCTCTTCCTCTGCTAAGTGCCCCTGGCCAGCTTGGTTAGGCATCTGTGGGGAGTCTCTCTTCTCTTGTTCTTCTTCATGCCGCTGCCTTGATACACAGCCTTCCAGGGGTGCCCACCCTTGCAAGCTGCCCCCCTGATTCCCTGGGCCCTTTCATCCGGTGCTACCCTCTTCCTATCACTGATCCCTACTGGTGCTTTACCTCACTCCTCAAGGTCAGGCTCTCCGCCAGACAAATGAATCAACTCCACATTGCTTATGAAAAAAGACCACAGAACTCCTTCTCTTCTGCTCCTAGTTATTTCTTTCTTTTCCAATATTTCCTATTACTCTTCATGCTGGTCTTCTGCAGACAGTGGCCCTTTTTATAGTGCGTATCAACAGAGGGAAGACTAAGGTAGTGTCAAGTTAGGAAACTAGCAAAGTAGAGCCATGGGAAAAGAAAGTGTTTCTGGGGCAGAAGTCTTTCTGGTAACATTTAAATGAAACTCAAGGTGTCTAAAGCTTAGATTAATATTTATTATAATATCTTACTGTAGTTATGGATTGACTTTACAATTTACAATTTTTTCTTAGAGTGTTAACTTAAAGCTTCTGCTCCAGAAAGCTATTTTATTTTTAAAAAAGATTTATTTATTTAATTTTACAGAGAGAGAGAGAGAAAATGAGAGTGCGTGAGAGACTGGGGAGGGGCAGTGGGAGGAAAGAGAGAATCTCAGGGAGGCTCCACACCCCGTGCAGAGCCTGATGTGGGGCTCGATTCCACGACCCTGAGATCATGACCTGAGCTGAAACCAAGAGTTAGATGCTTAACTGACTGAGCCACTCAGTGACCCCAAGAAGCTATTTTAAGTCTTGAATGATTTACATCTGTTATCTTTTTAATTTACTAAGTTCCAAAAGAATGTTGTAAAATTGAAAACCGAAGAACTGAGTGAGAGACAGGGGTGCCTGGGTGGCTCAGTTGGTTAGGTGTCTGCCTTTGGCTCAGCTCATGATTCCAGGGTCCTGGGATCAGCCCCGAGTCAGGCTCCTTGCTCAGTGGGGAGCCTCTTTCTCCCTCTCTCACTGCCCTTCCCCTCTACTTGTGTGCTCTTTCTATCTCATATAAATAAATAAATAAATAAATAAATAAATTTAAAAAAGAATAGAGTCAAGGGCTTAATTTAAAACAGTCAGGAATATATATATATATATATATATATATATATATATATATATACACTTTTTTTTTTTTTTTTAAAGGGACGCCTGGGTGGCTCAGTGGTTGAGCGTCTGCCTTTGGCTCAGGGCGTGATCCTGGAGACCCGGGATCAAGTCCCACATCGGGCTTCCGGCATGGAGCCTGCTTCTCCATCTGTCTATGTCTCTGCCTCTCTCTCCCTCTGTCTCTCATGAATAAATTTAAAAATATATTAAAAAAACAAAGGAGAATTTCACCCTGACACAGAGGCAAGGATGTGCAGACAGAGCACTAAGTCAGAAATGAAGACTTCTGTTGCATCAACATCACTTCTTTTTTTCTATTTCTTTGGAGCTGCAGGAAAAAAATGCTTTGAAAAATTAAGATGTGCCAAATTGCAGTAGAAATTTCTTGTCAGTGTATGCTGAGAATATGGTGCACAAAATAGAAACTCTAATGTCTATTGCATACGTTTCAGAAAAATGGGGGAAAATAATAAAGAGCAAAAATAGCATGAAACAAAAATGTCTGTAAAACTTACCCTGGGTTGTTTCTGATGCTCCCAGCACCTCCAAAGAGAACTGAATTGTCACGATCTTCGAGTTTCAATGTCAAGTTTCAATATAGAATCATTTTCCAGTGGAAATAACAAATTGGACAAATTTAAAGTTGGGCAAATCAAATAATCCTGTTTACCTCGATTTTTCCATAAGGATGACCAGAGCCCTCAAAGTTCCCTCGGATCTTGTTTAGTTTTTGGTGATAAGTCAGTAAGTATATTTGGTGATATTTTACCAGGAGAACTTCAGGATTTCTGCAAAATATTATACTTTAGCACTTATATTATTATCATATTTTTCAATATGTAGAGCATGTAACTCTGCCCTAAGATTTTCTAGGATTGGTTTCCAGTCAACTGAAGAGGTGGTATAAGAATGGTATATCTTTTGCCCTTTTTCAGATGATACTGGTAGCAGATTGATCAAAAGTCGCTACCAACCACTTCTGCAGGCCATGCTAGTTTACCAGAAGACTTCTACACAAACTTGACCTAATTTTTCAGAGCCAGTGTGACAGAGGCATTCTGTTTCTTTGGCAGTACACTCTTTAAGTCCAAGTTTTATATTGCTAGCTTCAGGTGGATTACTCCACCAAGTACTGAAAGGAAATATGTACAGAAAGAAAGCAGCTGGGGCTGGAGCTGCAGTGTTGGTGTTTTTTTTTACCTGAATTATATAGGTTTTATGTCCTTGGGACTTTATAAGCAATGACATCAGCTTGCTCTAGTCACTATTAGAAAAAGTTAATTCTGTGGGGACTAAAGTTACGGACCTTGAAATTGTCACTAGGGGAATTGAATAGGAAAGCAGGGCTTCCACATCTGGACCTTTAGGATGTGTTTATACACGATTAAATGAACTACTATTTAGATTGTGTACTATGTACTAAGTATTAGTACATAGTACAGAGGGGCTTTCATGTTTTCTTATTTAATCCATATAAAAACACAGAGATGAGGGACGGGCCATGGAATGATTTTAATCAGCTCTCTGCCAGAGACGTCAAGTGTTTGGACATCAGAGTCAGATCGTCTGAGTGCAAATTCCAACATCCTAGATGTGTAAGTTTGGGCAATTTATTTAGCGTCTCTGGGCCTTAGCTTCTCAACCATAAAACAAATAACAATGGTAATTTAAAAAAAATTTTTTTTCTTAAAACTCTTGAAATCTTTGCAAAGCACATGGCTCTTGGTAAATATGTTGCCTAAGTTAATACTGTTTTATAATATGCAATTCAAACAATCAAAAAAGCCACCACCAAGTAACAGCCAACTAGCGCTGTTAGTAGCCAATAATCACTAGTGAAAATTTAGAACTTTTTGCTCTAATTACCTTTTGCTTTCTCTATTTAGATATAAGAGTTTGGTAGTTTAAGTTGGTGAAAGAATAATCCACAGGAGAAGAATACAGATCATATTTTGAGGGTTTTTTTTTAAAAATTGTGTATTTAGGTAATCTCTACACCCAACAGGTGCTTGAACTCATGACCCTGAGATCAAGAACCAAATACTTCCCCACTGAGCCAGTCAGACACCCCTATACTTTGAGTTTAATTTCAACATTGAATAGTTTTGTGGGATGGTTAGGATATATAAAATCAAGCGTGTAGAGTTAGAAGTAAGCCTTATAGCTGACTCAATGCAACAGTGTATAGAAGAGAAGATGGTAATGGGGAAAGTGTCAGAAATCACCAAAATTCTTTCTCTTCAGGCTTGGGCTCCTTTCCCCCAGTTTTCTTGTTGAATGTGTTACCGTTGATCAGAGGCCAGACTTAACTGCACTGAAAAACTCAGAGCTTCCAGCACTTACAGATACTGCTACTTGATCAATGTGGGTCTTACATTACACTGTCACTTTGGCAATTAAGGTATCCATTAGGAAGAGGGATACACTGACTGGACTCATTCTCAAGTATTTTTGGAATTGAGATACTTTGTCATAGGTATAATATACCAAGGATGATATAGAAAATGATGTTCAATTGATTATAGGCAATCATTACCATCATTGTCACTGATAATATGCAAGACTGAGAGATTAATATTTGATCTAACATACAGTTTCTGTATTTCCCCCTTCTTCTCAAAAGCCCTCTTTCGCTGGCCTACTACTTTCCTCTTTGTATACAGATTGTCCCTTAAATGTTCCACTCAGGCTTTTCCTCCTTGGAAGTCCCTCATGCTCTAAAATTGTGTGTTCCCATTTCCTCTGCAGAGCAGATGAGAACAATTATTTACATTGACTTTGCACTTTAGAGCTTGCAAAGCTCTTTCACACTCATTAATTTATTTGATCTTTATAATATCCCAGTGGGGAGCATTATAGAAAAACTGGACTTGGCATGAAGTGATTTTTCACAGAGCTTGTGTATCAGGTAAGCTCCTGAACCAGGGCTTGAACTCAGGTCTTCTGCTGCTGATTCTGATACTTTATCCCTTCACTTGGATGCTGTACTTCATAGAGGAGTTGCTTGTTGAATCACAGAAAATTTTCACTGGTGTCAGGGAGAGATAAATTTTTGGTATTTTTAAAACTATTATTTATTTATTTATGAGAGAGAGAGAGGGAGAGACCATGAGCGGGGGAGAGGGGCAGAGGGAGAGGGACTAGCAGACTCCCCACTGAACAGCCCCCATACAGGGCTTGATGTGGGGCTCTGTCCCAGGACCTGAGATGAAGTCAGATGCTTAACCCACCGAGCCACCCAGGCACCCCACTCTTTGGCGTATTTTGATCCTCCTGATTGACTCCTTCTTCCCATTCCATTCTCTCCATTCCAAAAGATCAAAGTGCTACACTCCTTACTTGTGAAAGGTCACTGACTCTGCTAAAAGCAATCAATACACAGTCAATAATCTAAGGTGTGTGCAATAATCATGCTTATTGCCATAGGAGATGAAGAGATCCACAAGAATAATGATTTGTTCCTATGCGGTATTTATAATACGGTGAATTAAGGTGACTTCTATTTTAGGAATTTAAGGAAACCCACTGAAAACTTTGAAGTGATGCCAGTGAATGAAATCAGATTTAATGACGTGAAGCGGCCTTCTGTCCCAGCCTTCACACTCAGAACTTGCACGCTCCTAGCAAGACCCTCATTCTGCCCCTCGCACAACTGTGCAAAAATCAGACTCTGAGAGGAAGCTCCCATTACATCTCATCACCTACTCACCTTCTCTCGAAAGAGACCAGCCAGTCTAATCTTATCAATCCCTGTCCGCCTATTCATCTCAGTTCACAACATTTTGGAACCTTCTGTTCAGCTCTACAGACCCTTATCTCTCTAAGATTTGGTTCTTTTCTGAGTCAAGCTCTTACCCTTCTCTGACCCTGCAAACTCTTCAGTGTGCCCTCTGGTTAGCATTTTGCAAGTAGAATCCTCAACCTCTTGTTTGTACATTACCTTTACATTCCTGCTCCAAGGGGCTGTCTCCTACAACCTTTCTTCTCTCTCTCTCTCTCTCTCCCTCCCTCTCTCTCTTTTAAAGTAGGCTCCGTGCCCAGTGTGGAGCACAATGTGGGTCTCAAACTCACGACCTGAGATCCAGACCCGAGCTGAGATCAAGAGTCAGATGCCTAACTGACTGAGCCACCCAGCCACCCCTTCTCCAGCCTTCTGAAGTAGTGCAGGTTTTTTCTTCGATGCCAGGCCTCAAGTTTTAGTAGGTACCCCTCCTTTTATTTATTCATTTTTTAAAATTTCTGATTCAGATCATATTTCTTTCCTCCTTTGCAATTATCCCTATCCTTGGAAGAAAATTCAGACAATTCCACCCATAACTCTTATTGTGTCCTCAACTGCCCTCTTGGCCATTCCCTCGTCTTCCTAAAGATGTTGGCATTTGTCATCATCCACAGAGATGGTCTATATGACACTCTTATCTCAGTTCTTTGATCTGTTCTCCACCTCACCTCAACCACACAGCAGTATAGATGGGCTCGCCTTGAAGTTGGGACCACTATCTCAGGTGGGCGATTTTACTACATTTTCCACATTCAGGTTACTTTTTTTTTTTTTTTTACTCAATGATGACTATTTTACATTCTTTACTCAAATCTTTAATAACTTCATCCACTTTTTACATCTGAGCTGAAGACTTGCTTATTATTTCAGCGAGAAATAGAAGTAAGCAGAAGAGAACTGTCACACCATCCACTGATTTGCATCTGAGCTTGTAGAGTCTGCCTACGCCTCTAAGGGATACCCTGCTACCGACGAGCCCTCCACTTGTACCTTGCATGCCACCGTTCCTGCGTCTCCCGGGCTTTGCTCCTGCGATTCTCTGTCTCTGGCATCATCACATTTCCGTCACTGCTGAATCATTCCCGACAGCACAGACATGCACTAATGACTCCAGGACTGAGAAACCCTGCCTCCACTCCATGTGTTTCTCCAACCATCACCTGATTTCTCTGTTCATTACAACAAAATTCTTCAGAAGCATATCCTATGTTCATTTGCTCCACTCCATCCCTTATCATTTCTTTATTGAACCTATAGCAATCTGTCTTTGTGCCTCAACCACTCCACTAAAACTGTTTTTATGAAGGTCACCAGTGACATTTATATGCCACATTCAACAGGCAGCTCTAGGTCCTTGTCTCATTGAACCTTTCAGCATCATGTAACATAGGCAATTACTTTCTCCTTTTCCAGGGAAGACACCACTCTCTCCTGTTAATTTCTCCAACCGTCCTGGTTGCTCCTTCTTTTTTATTTTTATTTTTTTAAAGATTATATTTATTTGAGAGATAGAGCATGAGTGAGGGGAGACACAGAGGAAAAGGGAGAAATAGACTCCTGCTGAGTGTGGAACCTGACATGGGGCTCCATCCCAGGACCCTGAGATTGTAACCTGAGGCAGTCAGATGTTCAACTGACTGAGCCACCCAGATGCCCCTGGTTGCTCCTGCTAGATCTCCTTTGCTGGGCCCCTTTCCTTTCTGACCTGTATATAAAGTGCCCCAGCACTCAGTCCTTGGGCTTTTGCTTTTCTCTGATTATGCGTTCTAAGTGACCTCAGTTAAGTTTATTGTTTTAATCCCATCTTTATCCTGACAAGTCAAATTTTTATGTGTACCCTCAACTTCTCTGAGCTATAATTTTATATACCCAGTGGTCCACTGGTTTTTTTAAAAAGTTGTATTTATTTAATCTCTATGTCCAACATGGGGCTTGAACTCATGACCTCAAGATCAAGAGTCACATACTTTTCTGACTGTGCAAGCGAGCTGCCCTATCTACTGGGATTTTTAATGTGTGTCCCAAATTAAAAGAAAAACCCACAAAAAAACAAAACTCTTAATTTTATGCTATTCCAAAGTGATACAGTCATTATCTTCTTCATCTTAAGTAACTTGGTATTACCTTTCGCCTAATTGCTAAAGCATGAAACTTTGAATATGTTCTTGTATCTCTTTCTCATCTTCCACATGCACCCATTCATGAGCAAATACAGATGTCTTCTGCTTTCCAAATATGTTCTGAACCTCAAGCTACTCAGCCATAGTCTAAGACACCATTATTTCTCTCTGGAACTACTACAATAGCCTCTTAATCTATGTCCTTTTCCATTCTTGCCCTACAACTCGTTCTTCATTCAGCACCCATATTCATTCTTTAAAAACACTTCTGTCTTTGGCTTAAAATCCTCTTTCCATCACAATGGAAGTAAAATCAAGTCTTTGCTTATTTTAGAAGACTCCCCTTATTACTATTTATATATTATGTATGTTTTCTCTCTAAGGTCATTACTTCGTCCCATCCTTCTTTCACGCTATCTCAACTGTAGCTCCACTGGTTTCCCTAGTGTTCTTTGAACACATCAAACATTTTTTCTTATGGCCTTTGCATTAACTATTCTTTTGGCCTGGAATACCTTTCCACATATGTACACGGCTCTCTGCTTCATTTTCTTTAGGCTATTGATAAAAAAAATCACCTCTTAAGAGAGGACTGCTTTGATGACATTGCCAACAAGGAGTACTCTCCAAATCCTAATTCCACCATCAACAACCTCGAGCTAATGACCACCAAACAAAACTGGGTTTATTGACTCCCTTGCAATGAGAGAGACCATGGATCATAGGTAACATAAGGAGTCTCAGTAAGAGGACTTACTATAGGATTTGGACTTATGTTAGGTGATAATGGGAAAAATCCAAGGAAGCAGGGCTTTTCTCTGGAATGAATGCTCTCAGGGAGTGGGAGTAATTCTGTAATTGGATGTCTTGATAATTCTCATCTAGAGAGCCAGTGGAATGGAAAAAATCTAAAGTTTTAATTATTTGAAAATCAGCAGTTATTCATATAGTCAAGGTAGAGGAATATTTGGTTATTTTTGTGGTTTGGACATATTTTCATCTTTGTCTGTGTTCAGACATGATTGTGGAATGGTCTTGTTTTTATCTTGTTCCATTATGGTGCAGAGTGGCCTCACCAGCTATTGATGTCTTGGAAAACTGCTTATGTTTAACAGGAAACCACTATGGCTTAACTATGAGTGCTGGACTAGTTCCTAGCCATGTTAAGAGGTTGTTGCTTTGTCTATCTAGAAGTTATCCAGAGAATATTTTCTATAGTTGGACTAGAATTCATCTCCCTTGTTCCTTCTGTTGAATACCAAGTTGTTGAATATTTTGACATGACAATGTATTTGCAGCAGCATTTAAGAGTATAGACGGTATGCAATGGTTAATGGAAACACAAGCAATTACCAAGAAGGAAATGGTTATTGGTCCTTGTAATAAATCTTGAAGACAGAAGCTTAGCTGCTCAAACTCAGGCAATGAGAACAGAACCCAACGTCCAGCTGGTCTTTTCCAGAGAACCAGTGGCTTTTCCTTTTAACACAGTCACAAATTATTTTACTTCACTTGTACTATTTATGTAGATGCATTGGGAAGTGTTTGCTATAGTATAAAAATTTCCTTGCCTAGCTAAGAAGAAATTGAGTTGTGTGCTTATGCATGAAAACTCTGGCTAATGAATATAAATTGAAACTGCTTTTCGGGCTTCCAGAACATAAGTTGTGTTTTCATAAACAGTATTGGTTTAGAGGTGCACAGACTCTATTGAGAATATAAATATTAGTTAACTCAACAGGAACAAGACAGTCATTGGTCTCATCTTATGGTAGGAAAATTTTTAAAACTGGAGTTAAACAGTTCTTGCAAAGTAGGCTGGAGGGTCTCTGAAGAAAACAAACCAAGTATTGCAGCAAAGTAGCCCCAATATTAGTTTCCATATCAGTTGATTTGGGTTCTGTTGTTGTAATGACCTTAGAAGAAGAATTTTGTTGACATAATATCAAAATCCAATTTTACAGGACTGAAATTTGAGATTAATTTTGTGAGAAAAACTTAAGTACCAGAGCAGATACGTAGAAGGAAATTTACTTTTTAAAGTGTCTAAAGGCATAGTTTGTGCATTTTTGTCAGTAGGATTGGGATTTGGGATTACAAATCTGACGATCTGTTGAATAAGAGTGGGAGCTATGTTCTAAACAAACACACCAGAGAATCTATTTGTTTTTCCAAAGTGGTAAAAGACCATCTCCTATGAAGATAGGAGAGACCATCTTGAAAAACCTTTTAGTCAGCTAATAGAGAGCATTAGAATCCAATAATGAGCAAGACTAGTGGTAGATCAAGGGAAAGAAAAAGAGTGAAGAGTCAGAAATTAATCTGATTTTTCTGTCTTTGGTGGAAGCTGTTTACTTCTGTCTTGTTCCCTAATTTTGGGAAGCAGCTATTCACTTCTGTAGTCATCAGCTTCTGGAGAATCTATAAGAATCCTCAACCTGAAGTCAACCAATTGAATGGATTTCCAGGATCATGAGAAATGGGTGAGTTTTTTAGTTAGGAAGCTTGACTCCAAGTTTCAACACTTTAAGGTTTTATTATTGTGTTGGTTAATATTCTCTGTCAAGGGTTTTTCACGTTAGCTATGGGCTAGTTTTCTCTGACATCTTTTCCAGAAAACTGTATCTCCAGATTTCAGATCATGTAGTGAGTGTTTTGGAAATGCAGCTTGAACCTATTGAATGAATATTTTGTGGTATTTAGTCACATGAATCTGAAACAGGGTAAAATCTAGGTGTAGGAGTAAGATTTTCATTGGGGAATATAAAAAATAGTGAAAAGGAATAAAGGGGAAAGGAGAAAAAATGAGTGGGAAATATCAGAAAGAGGGACAGAACATGAAAGACTCCTAACTCTGGGAAACAAACTAGGGGTGGTGGAAGGGGAGGTGGGCGGCGGGTGAGGGTGACTGGGTGACGGGCACTGAGGGGGGCACTGGATGGGATGAGCACTGGGTGTTATTCTATATGTTGGCAAATTGAACACCAATAAAAAATAAATTTGTAAGTGAAAAAAAGATGGATAAAGAAGCTGTGGTATATCTATACAATGGAATATTACTCAGCCATTAGAATTTTTTTTTAAGATTTTATTTATTCATGAGAGACACAGAGAGAGAGAGACAGAGACACAGGCAGAGGGAGATGCAGGCTCCATGCAGGGAGCCTGACGTGGGACTTGATCCCGGGTCTCCAGGATCATGCCCTGGGCTGAAGGCAACGTTAAACCGCTGAGCCACCCGGGCTGCCCTACTCAGCCATTAGAAATGACAAATACCCACCATTTGCTTCGATGTGGATGGAACTGGAGGGTATTATGCTGAGTGAAGTAAGTCAATCAGAAAAGGACAAACATTATATGGTTTCATTCATTTGGGGAATATAAAAAGTAGTGAAAGGAAATAAAGGGGAAAGGAGAGAAAATGAGTGGGAAATATCAGAGAGGGTGACAGAACATGAGAGACTCCTAACTCTGGGAAACGAACAAGGGGTGGTGGAAGAGGAGGTGGGCAGGGGGTGGGGGTGACTGGGTGATGGGCACTGAGGGGGGCACTTCACGGGATGAGCACTGGGTGATATGCTATATGTTGAAAATTGAACTCCAATAAAAAATACAATGTGGGAAGGTTAAAAAAAAAAAAAAGGAGTAAGATTTTCAGACGAATGGAATAGTCTGTTATTAGCTTGGAAGGGGGTGACCTGTGGATCCCAGAGAAGGTAGATCTCTGTGCTGTCAAGGCTAATGGAAGTCCTGTTTTTGAGAGTTATGTGAATTTTAGTTTTAGAATTTCATTGGTTCTCTTTACTTTCCCTGAAGTTTGTAGTTGATAAAGATCATGGAATTTGGAGTTAAAGTTAAAACTCTATAATTTTTAAATAATGCTGCAAGTGAAATATGTGACCCTGTTATTAGAAAAATAAGTTGAAATTTCCCAGATAAGAGAATAGAAAATCAAGCAAATTGTGGCCATAATTGAGGCCATAGCTTTTTGGCAAGGAAAACATCAACTCATCCTGAGAACAAATAACAATAAGTAGAATATAGTCATTGGCCAATGCTAGGCATTTATATAAAATCAATTTGGGGGACGCCTGAGTGGCTCAGTGGTTGAGTGTCTGCCTTTGGCTCAGGTCATGATCTGAGGGTCCTGGGATCAAATCCCACATTGGGCTCCCCTCAGGGAGCTTGCTTCTCCCTCTGTCTATGTGTCTGCCACTCTCTCTGTGTCTCTCATAAATAAATAAAATCTTAAAAAAAAATCAATTTGGAGGTGTTCAAAAGGGAATTTGAGGCCTTGATTTATACCCTGTCCATATACTACCTTGATAATCTTGCCAGAATGATGTCATTGGAATATGGAACATGCATAGGAAACATCTTTGGATATACCTTTAAAGTTATTCCATCATGTTGGTTAGATATCCTTGTCAATTTGTCTGTTATTTTGGATAATATTGTGAAGCAGTTTTGTGAAATGCACTTTTATTATGGCTATCTTCTTATATAATAGCAACATATCTAAAATTTCTTTACTTCTCTGTTCTTTTTTTTTTTTTTTTTTTACTTCTCTGTTCATTTGATAGAGATTCCTAAAGAGGTCAAGAAAGCTCTTCATTTTAAAATTTTTTTGAGATCAGGGATCCCTGGGTGGCTCAGTGGTTGAGCATCTGCCTTTGGCTCAGGGCCTGATCCTGGAATCCTGGGATCGAGTCCCATATCAGGCTCCCTGCATGGAGTCTGCTTCTCCCTCTGCCTGTGTCTCTGCCTCTTTCTCTGTGTCTCTCATATTTATTATAAATAAATAAAATCTTTTAAAAATTATTTTGAAATCATATACTAACTCAAAATCATCCCTACTAACAATATAAATATTTATTCTTTTATCATTTATTCTCGGGCTGGTCCAGGCAAGGGCAATGAATCTAGTCATCAAAAATGATTTGATTTCTGGGAGAAGTTGATATATAAAGAGGAAATCAAGGCTGAGATAGCATAACCTCCTTTATAATTTTGTTTTCTAAAAACAATATGAAATATTAACAGATAATTTTGGATCAGGATTATCCAAGGGTTATCCACTAGCTCTGTGAAAGTATGGCTAATTTGTTCCCTGATAGCAATAAGCAATCATAGACTTCTCCTTTGGGTGAGGGATGGAGGGTGATGGGGGCTGGTGTTGCATTAATGGATAATGATGTGTAAGGGGAAGAAACAATAGCTCGTAGGAAGTTTGGCTACTAGCTGTGAAATGTTGAATGATTTTTGTCAGTTAGAATTTATATAGTGTGGGGAACCATTAAGTTTAGTATAAATCCTAGAACTAAATTAACTGAAGCTTTTACATTGCTGTCGTAGATTTTAGACAAGCTTTTAGACTCACAGGTCACCTCTTTCTTGGCTATTAGGTCAAAAGAAAGATTGAAATAGATAAAAGACCTCTGACAATTCCCTTGTATTTGAAACAACACCACTTCCAATCACTCCTGTCTAATGTGCTGCATCATGAAGTTTGGAATAGATGAACTGATTGATAGTTCCCATTTCTCAGCTCCAGTTATAGGCCTGATTGACCTAAGGCAACAAGCGCAGTCATTGACCTTTATTGTATTAAGCTTTCCCTGAAACCTACTTCTTTTCCAACCACATTAAGTTTTGTGGGTCAATGAATCCTCCTCAATTTGAGTTGATTTCTGTTTCCTGTAATTGAAACCATCCTGACTGATAAAATATTTGATAAATTTGGACTCACTGACAATTTTATGGTAAGGAATGTATTACAGACAGTGAAAAATAGTGTTACTCTGAGTTTAATTCTGATTGATAAGAAAGAATTTGTTAATGTCATGTGTGGTAGGTAGAATGATCCCCCCAAAGATGTTCATGCTGTAATCAGGGGAATCTGTGAATATGCTATCTTACATGGCCAAAGGGACTTTGCAGATGTGATTAGGTTATGGACCTGGAGGTGGGAGATTCTCCTGGAATATCTGGGTGGGTCTTGTAATATAATATAATAATAATTATTATTATGTAATATATTATAATAATATAATTACAAGGGCCTTCCTGAGTGAAAGAGGGAGAGGCAAGAGAAGCAGAGTCCAAGAAGGAGATGTGATGACAGAAGCAGAGGTAGGAATGATGAGATTGCTGGTCAGGACCACAAGTCAAGGAATGTAGGCTATGTACATTCTAGAAGCTGGAAAATTCAAGCAAACTTATTTTCTCCTAGAGTCTCCAGAAGGAATGGAGCCTTCTTGACATCTTGACTTTAGCCTCATGAAACCTATTTCAAACTTCTGATCTACAGAACTGTAAGATAATAAATTTCTGTTGCTTTAAGCCACTCATTTTAGGGTAATTTGTTATAGCAGCAATCAGAAACTAACACTTATGGAAAGTGTCAGAAACTTAGAAGAGATTATATGTTGAAGGGAAGGGGAAATTCTTCTTCTACCTCCAAGATCTTCTGGCTGGACTAAAAATTAAATTTACATGAGACAGGGCAGTCCCGGTGGCGCAGCGGTTTAGCGCCGCCTGCGGCCCAGGGCATGATCCTGGAGTCCTGGGATTGAGTCCCACATCGGGCTCCCTGCTTGGAGCCTGCTTCTCCCTCTGCCTATGTCTCTGCCTCTCTCTCTCTCTCTGCATCTCTATGAATAAATAAAGACTTAAAAAATATATTTAAAAAAAAATAAATTTACATGAGACAGAATAACAGGAGAAAAAAACCAGTTTTATTACAAGTGCATGGAAGCCAAATTATGAAACTGAGACCTAAAGAGATAACCAAAGCAGGAAGTTTTTAGACTTTTTAGACAAAAAGACAATAAATCTGTGAGGAACTAACAGGACATAGAAAACTTTACTTTGGGAGCTTCAATTACTAAGGAATTCTAAACAGAATTTGGGCTGAAGTGATAAATTAGTAAAAAAGAACAAGGGTTGTTTAGGCAGCTTTCTTGGCTCTTAATTTCCTATTTCTGGTGATCAGGGTATTTTTTTCTTTTTACCTCCCGGAACAGGAAGGGTGTCTTTCACATGGGAAGTTTATTTCCTGCTTTCTTGTAGCTTCCTGAGCTAGGTCACAGGTGATTGTGCTGCTGGAGGCCTGGGGAGGATTGAGTAGAAAGAGGTTTTTGTTTTTTGGGGTTTTTTTTTTGGTTGTTGTTGTTGTTTTTATCTTTGAAAAATCTTGGAGAATAAGACAGATGTGAGAAGATTAGAATTGGGAAAATATCTCAAAATTCAAAAAAGTTAGGAGTTTTTAACCAGAAAAGTTGACATTAATCCCTTCCGCATATCTATAAATGGATACACTAGATAAAGACTTGTGATATTTAGTAAAGTAGTGACTGCCAGCGAAGAGTAGTGGAGAGGAAGATGCCTGTTTATTGTCAGGGTATGTGCTGCAGCTGAGTTCAAATCTTTGCTTTGTTAGTTACCAGCTTTTTCAAACTACAACAATCTAGAACACTGGCTCTCAAACTGTAGCATGCATTGGAAATCACTTAGAGGACCTATTAAAACACCAAGTTCTAAAAAAACAAAACAAAACAAAAGCCCCCCCAAACCCCCCAAAACACCAAGTTCCAATTTAATAGGTCTAAAGTGGGGTCTGAGAATTTGTATATCTAGCAAGTTCCCAAGTAATGTTCATGCTAGTTTGGGGGCCACACTTTAAGAACAACTGATTCAGAACAATTTTGTTAAAATATAGAATTAAAATTTCAATTTTCCCACAACTTCCAGAAATCTCTTTAGGAAGGTACTTTGGCATAGTTTGCCTTAATTTGGTGGAGTATGTGCATGGTCCACGTCAGTTTGTATTGTCATAAGTTAATCTTTCACAGACCAAAGAAAGAGAGAATTTCTGTTGCTCTATCCCCATGAGTTTACTTCTGCTATATTCACAAATTGTGAAATTCTAGTAGAGGGAAATCAGGAGGATGAAGGGTCTGGAAATGAGGCAATGTGAAAAACGATTGCAAGAAGAAGGAATATTGCCTACAAAGAAGAGAAGAATTAGGGATTCAAGAACATTTGAGGTTTCTCTAATGGAAGGGGGGTTAGACAAAGGGTCATAGGATCAGATGTGCCAGGGGCCAGATGGGTAGTATAAATGAATCGGGGGAACTGGGTAGGGCTATGGTTAACCAAAGAGTTAATGCATCTTCCAAAATGGGTAGCTACTATATAGGATAAACTACTGTTGTTGTTGTTGTTGTTTTTAAGATTTTATTTATTTATTCGTGAAAGACACACACACACACAGAGGCAAAGACACAGGTAGAGGGAGAAGCAGGCTCCAAGCAGGGAGCCTGATGTGGAACTCGATCCCAGGACTCTGGGATTACACCCTGGGCAGAAGGCCGACACTAAACCGCTGAGCCACCCAGGGATTCCCAAACTAACTGTAGCATCATCTGCTACATCTTCTGATTTTTCAAAGAGAGTGGAAATCCTGAGTTGCTTGAAGAATTACCCAATTTAAATAAAAATGTTGTTTATTGATTCTAAGCATTAAAAGGTTCACTTTTTTTTAAATTTTAGAGAGAGGGAGAGAGGGAGTGTGAGCACGTACCCATGATGGGGAAGGAAGAGAGAGAAAGACTCAAGCAGACTCCTCACTGAGTTTGGAGCCCAATGTAGGGCTTAATCCCATGACTTGATATCATGACCTGAGCCAAAATCATGAGTCACATGCTTAACCAACTAAGCCACCCAGGTACTCCATTGATTAAAAACATTTAAAATCCATTATTTGGGGAAAGCAACATACATATGCAGTTTCAATTTGGCCTCCGGTCCTACAGCTTGCTACCTGGGGTTTAGATTTACTCAGTGATAACTCCAGAAGGCAGACAAGTGATGGAACTATAACAAAGTGCAGAGTAACGGGAATTCAGAGTGGCTTTGGAGTCAAGTGCATCCAGGGTCAACCCCTGACTCCACTATTTACTATCAGTATAGCCTTGAGCAAATTACTTAATGTCTTTCAGTTTTAGTTTCCTCCTCTGCAAACTGGGTGTAATAACAATGCCCATGTTCTGGGGCTGTAACTAGGATCAATCAGGAACGCATGTAAAATCTTAGCACAGCCATAGCACACAGTAAGCATTCAACCAATGCTAGCTTTGAAAAATTAGAAATGGAAGATGCAGAATAAAGACTGGTTTGCTCATTGTCTTTCTGAGATCAATTGAGTACAAGGACAATTAGAAAAAAGGGGGTAACTTCATCTGTTTTAATTTCAAAAGGAACACTTAAAATGCAAAAATATACAAAGAAATGCTAAGCAGTGCATTTGAAATTGGATCAAGTTAAGGGAGGATGTCAGGACAACAGCTTTATAGAGTTTGGGCAGAGGGAGCAAGGCAGGGATTTCTGCCTTGGCAGAGGCCGCGAATGGCTGCTCTTTTGGAACAGAATTAGGAATGCCTGTAAGAGGCTCTGCAGCCCCGCCTGCTTCCCAGTGTGGCCGAATCAGGGCTGACTGAGAAGACTTCAGATCCTATCTTTGCAACAGTGCTGCCTGTGGAGGAGAATCTGAGTGTGGCAAACAGCTCCACAGCTAATCTTTGTTAACTGATCAGAAGGGAAGGTCAGATCACGTTGCAATCTCACAGAAAACATGTGCTATCCAGGACTTCACTGTGTGCAGAGGGAATCCTTGATGCTTAGAACTTTCGTTGAGGCTTTTCTCCTACTATCTTCCAAAAATAGCTTGACTAAGTGGAACTCCCTTAATTTAATTTAAAGAGGAATATTATTTAAAAAGGAATCAGCACAGGATTTATATAGAACATTTTGATCAGGGGCACTTCGGTGTTTCAGTAGGTTAAGTGTCTGTCTTCAGCTCAGGTCATGATCCCAGGGTCCTGGGAGGGAGCCCTGGGTCAGGCTCCCTGCTCAGTGGAGGGCCTGCTTCTCTCTCTCTCTCTCTCTCTCTCTCTCCTTCCTTCTGCTCCCAACCCCCCACTCATACTCTCTCTCAAATAAATAAATAAATACAATCTTTAAACAACAACAACAACAAACCCAAACACTTTGATCTGAAAATGAAATTAACAAAATAACTCCATTTACAAGAGCATAAAAATTACTCAGGAAAATATTTAACCCAGGAGGTATAAGACTTGTACACTGAAAAGTATAAAACATTGCAGAAGGAAATTAGACAACATCTGAATAAATGTGAAGACATCTTGTGTTCATGGATTGAAGGATTTAATATTCTTAAAATGGTCATGCTATTCAAATGGTTCACAGACCGAATGCTATCTCTGTTAAAATCCCAATAACCTTTTATGCAGAAATGGAAAAACTGGCCCTAAAATGTATATGGAATTGAAGGGGGTGGAATCCCTGGGTGGCTTAGCAGTTTAGCGCTTACCTTTGGCCCAGGGCATGATCCTGGAGTCCCAGGATCGAGTCGCACATCGGGCTCCCTGCATGGAACCTGCTTCTCCCTCTGCCTGTGTCTCTGCCTTTCTCTGTGTGTCTCTCATGATTAAATAAATAAAATATTAAAAAAAAAAAAAAAAAAGGAATTGAAAGGACCCAGAATAGCGAAAACTTTGAAAAAGAAAAATAAACTTGGAAGACTCACATTATCAGATTTCAAAACTTACTACAAAGCTACAGTAATCAAAACTGTGGGCTGGTGTAGTGGCATAAGGTTAGATGGGAAGATCAATAGAATAGATTGAGAGTCCAGAAATAAACCTATTCATCCATAGTGAATTAATTTTCACCAAAGGTGCCAGAGCCTTTCAATGTCAAAGAGTAGTCTTTCTGACAAATGCTTCTGGGGCAACTGGGTTTTGATATGCAAAAGAACGCTGTTGGACCACAAACTCATAATAACCATGTATAAGAATTAACTCAAAATTCATTTAAAGACTTAAATGAAAGAGGTAAAACTATAAAACTCTTAGAAGAAAATATAGGAGTGAATCTTTATAATCTTGGATTTGGCAACGGAATCTTAGAAATGACAACAAAAGCACAAGGAAAAGAAATAGATTACATTGTACTTCTTCAAAATAAAAAAACTTCGGTCTTTCAAAGGACATCACCAATAAGAAAAGATAACCTACAGAATGGGAGAAAACACTTCATGCTCCTGTATAATCCCATGTAAATGAATTGTCCAGTGTTATGGACTGAATTGTGTGAATCCCAAAATTCACATGTTGAAGTCTTAACTCTCAGCACCTCAGTCTGACTGTATTTGGACTTAGAATCTTTGAAGAGGCAACTGAGTTAAAATGAGGCCAGAATGATGAGCCCTAATCTAATATGACTGGGATCCTTATAAGAAGAGGAGAGGGTGCCTGGGTGGCTCAGTCAGTTAAATGTCTGACTTTGGCTTAGGTTATGATCTCAGGGTCCTGGCATCAAGCCCCATGCCAGGCTCTGTGCTCAGTGAGGAGTCTGCTTCTCACCCTTCTCTGCCTCTTTCCTTCTCCTTCTCCCCCCTCCTCTGCCTCTTTCCCTGCCCATGCTGTCTCTCAAATAAATACAGTCTTTTTTTTTTTTTTTTAAGAAGAGAAGATTAGGACACAATCATGCAAAGAGAGAAGATCATGGGGAGACATAAGGAGCATACAGCCATCTGTAAGACAAGGAAACGAGCCTCAAAAGAAACTAATCCTAACAACACCTTAATCTTGGATTTCTAGCCTCCAGGATAGTGAGAAAAATTTTCAGTTGAGTTACTCAGGCTGTGATACTTTGAATCCTAGCAAGTGAACACATTTGTGATGCCTAGCAAATGAACACAGCCAGAACAAACAAATGATACGAACAGGAAGTAGATTAATGGTTGCCAGAGCTGAGTGAGACCAGAGAATGAGGAGTGACTGCTAATGAGCTCGGGGTTTTTTGAGGGGTGATGAAATGTTCTTAAATTAGAAAGTGATGATGGTTGCATCATTCTGTGAATATGCTAAAAACTACCCAATTGTAGACCTTTTAAGGGTAAACGGTATGGTATGTGAATCATACCTCAATAAAACTGTTAATTAAAAATTCCCAAACGAATAAAAAGATGTAAGAAGTTAAACCCCTGAAGTACTGGAAGAAAACATGAGAGAATTTCTTCGTAATCTTGGAAGCACAAAGCTTTTCTAGCAATGGCATATAGTTCAGAAGCTACTCAAGAAAAGACTGATAAATTCAGCGACATATAAATAAAATAAGTTCTGCATGGCCAAAACCACTACAAAGTCCGAGAAACAAATATCACACTAGAGAAAATGTTTGTAACTCAAGTCCCAAGACAGAGTTTTAATTTTATATACATAGAGTGACATATATGACATTTATATACTATATACGGAGAGATTGTATCATTCAAACCATGACCTGTTTGAAAGTGCCAAGGAGCACTACTAATTATTATAGTAGGATAATAGGCATATATGAGGTCTTTTTCAGACAAAGTGGGCTATATGGTCA
The DNA here is from genome assembly GCF_053574225.1 of Canis aureus. Taxonomy (NCBI): domain Eukaryota; kingdom Metazoa; phylum Chordata; class Mammalia; order Carnivora; family Canidae; genus Canis; species Canis aureus. Next base: position 25,268,000 of record NC_135623.1, read on the forward strand.
TCCCTCTATACTTCAGTAATTCTTTTTTTTAAATATACTTCAGTAATTCTTACAAAAACAGTAAGATCAACAGCTCAGTAGAAAAGTGGGTAGGGGACATGAAATGATGATGATGATGATGATGATGATGAGAGCAATCCCTTGTACATGGCACTGGTTATGTTCCAGGCACTGTGTCTGACACTCTATGCATATGTATTCTATCTTTATAATGGTCCTAGGAGAAGACCTGAGGTACAAATGAAGCAAGGGAGGTAAAAACCTCAATAGTTTATAAAAAGAAATAAAAATGGTACTTAAATATATCAAAAGATACTCATGCGTGACAACAGCAATGAACAACTACACTGTAATACTATTTTTCACCTGTCATATTTCTTTCTTTTTATTCTGTTTAATTCCTGTTTTGAGAAGGATTGCTAATTAGCCAAAGGATTGCTTTTGTGGGGAATGTTCCACAACTCTTTTGTGAAATGAGCATATTGCATACATAGGTGTTTTCCATTTTTTTTTTTTTTTTTTAAGAGAGAGAGGGCATGAGTGTGGGTGGGAGTAGATGGAGAGGGAGAGAGAGAATCTTAAGCAGCCTCCATGCTGGGCATGTAGGGCTCAGTCTTATGACCTAAATCCTGACCTAAGCCAAAATCAAGAGTTGGATGCTTAATCCATATGAGCCACTCAGGTGCACTTCTTTTCTTTTCTTTCTTTTCTTTTTTCTTTTCCTTTCCTTTCCTTTCCTTTCCTTTCTTTTCTCTTTCTTTCTTTTTTCTTTCTTTCTTTCTTTCTTTCTTTCTTTCTTTCTTTCTTTCTTTCTTCTTTCTTTCTTTCTTTCTTTCTCTCTCTCTCTCTCTCTTTCTTTCTTTCTTTCTTTCTTTCTTCTTCTTTCTTCTTTTCTTTCTTCTTTCTTTTTAAAGCTTATTTACTTAAGCAGTCTCTACACTCATCATGGGGCTTGACTTACAACCCTGAGATCAAGCGTCACATGTGCCACTGACTGAGGCAACCAGGCATCCTTCACCTGTTAGATTTTGAAAGATGATTGGTTAATACTGTTGAGGATGTAAAAAAAATAGGCATGGCTTTCTGCTACTGGTGAGCATATAAATTTTTCCATTGCCTTTGAAGAGCAAATTGTTAAAATCTATCAGAATTACAAATGTCTATATTCTTTGAACCAGCTTCCTCATTTCTAAGAATTTATTCTGTAGCTATGTGCACACATCTAAAAAGTACAAGGTTATTTATTGTGGTACTTTTGTGGTGACAAGGAATTGGCAATAACCTAAATATCCCTCAGTAAGATACTGATTAAAAAAAATTAGTGAACCTGGGGTGCCTGAGTGGCTCAGTTGGTGAAATGTCTGTCTCTTGGTTTTGGCTCAGGTCATGATCTCATGGTTGTGGGATGGCATCCCACATTGAGCTCTGTGCCAGGGTGGAGTCTGCTTCAGATTCTCTCTTTCTCTCCCTCTTACCATGCTCTCTCTCTTTCAGATAAAGAAATACAATCTTTAAAAAATTAGTGAATATGCATACAGAAGAACATATCATAGCCATAAAAATGAAGAACTATGATTATGTGATTTATAATAAGAAGTATATATTGGCCTTTATTCTCATTTCTGGCACAGAGAATTTGGAATATCTTGGAATTTCGAATGTTTTGAGACCTATGTGGCTGTCTTGTTATGCCAATGCAGTGACTTTTAGACACCACCCTCCACCCGAGGGTGTGGCCTTGTTGCCAGTGCAGCCAACCACTTGACTCCTGACCTCCAGGACGGGGAGAGGGGTTAGAGGTTGAATCAACTGCCAATGGCCAATGATATAATCAATTGTGACTATATAATGAAGCCTCCATAAAAACTCCAAGTCTAGGGCTTTGGAGAGCTTTGGGGTTGGTGTACACTTGGAGATATGGGGAGAGTGATACACCTGGAGAGGGCATGGAATCTCTGTGCCCCTTCCCACATATTTTGCACTAAGCATTTTTCCCATTTGGCTGTTCCTGAGTTATATCTTCCTTTAATAAACCAGTGAGCTAGTAAGTAAAATGTTTCCTGAGGTCTGTGAGTCATTCTAGCAAATTAATCATACTCAAGGAAAGAGGGTGTTTGGGAACCTTTGACTTCAGCCAGTTAGTCAGAAGTACAGGTACCAACCTGGACGTGTAACTCGCATCTGCAGCCCAAGGAAGGAGTCCTTTGGAACTCCCAATCTATAGCTGGTAGGTCGGAAGCACAGGTGATAACCTGGGCTTGTCATTGGCATCTGAAGTGGAATGGATTAGTTTTTCAACTTTTAAAAAAATATTTTATTTATTTATTTGAGAGAGAGAGAAAGAGAGAGAGAGAGAGAGAACAAGCAGGGGGAGCAGCAGAGGGAGAGGGAGAAGCAGGCTCCCTGCTGAGCTGAGAGCCCAATGTGGGGCTGGATCCCAGGACCCTGGGATCATGACCTGAGCAGAAGGCGGACACCTAACTGACTGAGGGACCCAGGCGCCCCAAATTTTTCAACTTTTAACAACATCCTGTGATTTTAAATCGTGATTAGTTCTAGAGATTACATTCCGATCTGCTTTAAAAAAATAGACTAACAATGCAAACATGGTTAAATGTAACTGTTTTCTTCTTTTTCATTTCACAGCAGTAGGAATGGCTTCTATAAAACAAAATCATGACAAATTTCAAAGCCACTGATTTACTACTTCGAGACACATTTGTCTTATCTCTGAAGGAAATGGTCCACTTGGAATTTTTCTCACTCACTGATGGATAGCGTGAACCAGTGAGCGTGGGGAGAGATGATTTTCTCTCCTTTTGTAGCATAAATAAAAAAGCCTTGTATCTCTGTGGCATCACTTAGCTGGTGTCTTGTGATGAAGGAGTCTGCCTCACTCCAGGAGACGGATGAGCCCCAGATTTGGAAGAAGACGGAATGATGTGGCTGTTGTCTGTGGGGGGGTGAGGAGGGCTATTGGGACCAAATGAGTTCAGTTGTAGATGTTCATTTTCTTGAAATGTGTTAATTACACCATTTAGAAAGATATCATGGCACACAGAAATGCAAATAAAGTGGGGAGTGTTAACAGATAAGCAATGACCATTGTGCTAAATGTTTCTGATCCTGGTTCAGGAGGGAGCTTAACGGGCTAATAACCCACTAATAGAGACCACAAATATCTCCAGAGGACACATCACTCTGAAGATCATATACATTACTGAATATATACATATATATTATATATATTTTTTAAAGATTTATTTGAGAGAGAGAGACAGAGGTGGAGGGGGTAGGAGTAGAGAATTCAAAGCTGACTCCACATCGAGTGTGGAAACTGACCTCAGGCTTGATCTTACAACCCCGAGATCACAACCTGAGCCGAACCCAAGAGTCCCACACTTAACCCACTGTACCGCCCAGGCACCCCTATATTATATATTTTATCAGCATCTACATTCTTGAAAATATTTGTGAAGGGCTTGTTTGTGGCAACCATAAAAACAGAAGCAAATTAAGATATGATTCTACTTTATCCCCACTCCCATCCTGAGATAGGTTGTCAAACTGATTTGAAAACGAAATCCTTAGCAATTAAAAAAATTTGCTTTCATTAGTTTCACCACCTGGGCTCTGACAAACATAGAATTGTGGGCACAAATATGCATTCCAACATAAATGATGTGTTTACAGGTAAGAACCATAATGGTGCTCACACGGGGAAGACGGCAGTGTGGAAGGGGGATATAGAAACAGAAGCCAGAAAGAGCCAGCTGCAAATCCTGGCTCTGCCTCTTGCTCAGTGATCTTAGAAATTTTGCTTAGCTTTTCCAAAGTTCATTTTTCTTACTGAAATTTGAATATGGTAGTATTTCTCTTTTATGGGAATGATATAAACATGAGTACATTAACGAAACCATATGTGTAGTTTGTATATATAACTAAAATAGATGTATCAAATGGAAATAATTTCGTTAAATAATTCAATACATTAAATATAAGTAAATGTGAAATCTTGCTCTTTAATCAGTGGTTAGGAGAGTTTACTGTGCGAAATGTTGATGAACAAATGGAAGATTTAGTGAGGAAGTTCTAGTAAGTTCTTTACCTCCGTATGTTATTGAATTTAGCCAGGGTTCTTGGGAACGAGGCTAGTGGTAACAAGTAAGGTTGTGGTGTGGACAGATTTCCTGACTGGGGCCGGGCTGTGGAGTCTGGTTACGGTTGAGGGATCTGAGTTCTCGCCTGCCACCCAACACCTGTGTGATTCTGAGCAATTGCCTTCACTTTTTTTGCTCTCAAATCCTTCGTTCATAAAATCGGGGGATTATGTTAGAGTCCTCTAGGGTACCTTCCAGCTCTTACATGACTGTTTGGTTGAGGTGCTGAGCGCTGCCGACTTAAATACTGTAACGTTTTTACATTTTACATTCAATTTGGCTTTCTTTCAATTCATGAACGTTCTTTTGTATGAAATCCATGTGCCTATCTTTCCATTATTCCTACAACTTTACTTTTCTCTTTCTTCAGTGTGATGCAGACCTGATGTCTTTCAAGCTCTAGAGTCCTCCTGATGATACTTCAGGAAAGGGGAATAATCTAGATCTCCTGCAGCCCCCCTTCCGTCATCCATGATATCATGTCTTGATGCCAGAAACCCAAGGGGAGTTGGAGGACAAGGCTCCATTTTCGTGGGAATTCAACTTACGGAATTGCAGTAGCTGGAATTTTTCCTATCACAACTGTAGTGTTCCCTAAGTCTTCTAACCTCTCCTTGGAAGGAGACAGACTAGATCAGAGGGGCACGTAGTTCTGTGCTGTCACAAATACTGGGAGGAGAGCTCAGAGACCAGAGCCTTTTGCCTTGGAGCATACAGCAAAGTGAGGTTAGCAGAGCAGAACTTAGAGCTAAGAGAAATTTGAGAGTTAGCATCTTCCAGCTTTAAATTTCCATGATAAGAATTCATTTATTTATTTATTTTTGTTTTTTAGGTTTTATTTACTTGACAGAGAATGAGAGAGAGAGAGAGCACAAGCAGTGTTTTCCAAACTTCATTTTTCTTACTGAAAATTGAATATGGTTATATTTCTCTTTTATAGGATTGATATGAAGATGAATACATTAATGAAATTACATGTGTAGTTTGTATGTATAAATTAAAATAGATGTATTAAATGGAAATAATTTAGCTAGTTAAATAATTGGATAAATTAAATATAATAATTATTTTAAAAAGATTTTATGTATTTATTTGGCAGAGAGAGAGAGAGAGCACAAGCAGGGGGAGCGGCAGAGGGAAGCAAGAAGTAGGCTCCCTGCTGAGCAGAGATTTCCCAATACCTTGGGATCATGACCTGAGCTGAAGGCAGACATTTAACCCACTGAGCCACCCAGGTACTCCTATGATAAGAATTTATTACCTTGAATTTCTCGCCTAATTGGACCTAAGATGACAGACCATTTCAGCTGGAAATGAAAAGAGTAAGTGGATTGTACGGAGTAACTACTCACACAGGGTCCTGGTAAGGTACTGAGCTATAACCTAGATAGAAAATTCTCTATGCACCCTGTGTTTTCTCTTCTTAATGAAGGAAGCTGTGCACAAAGGAATAAGGTTGTGGGGTACAAATTTGCTTCTGGTCTACTGGGTCAAAAGGCACCCAAGAGGTTAGGTGTTTGTAAGCCAAACAAACACAAAGTTTTGGAAGGGAAGATGCCGAGAGTTTGGTTACTTTTGACAAATTACAGGTGAATAGGGACCACTTCTTAAGCTGACCCGGAGGAAAATCCAACTTTTTAATTAATCTCCTGTGGTCCTCTGGCTCATGCCAAAATCACAGCCAAGACCAGATGATGCCTCTAGCGATTCATTATAACTCTTGTCTCACTGATTACTCTCTGTTTCTAAATGTTTCTCTGTGGTAAGAATAAGTAGTTAACAAAGGCACGCTGGATTCCCCAGTGGATCTTATTAAAACTGTTGTGGTTATGGCGTGATTAACTTATGCAAATGAATCAACGTGGCCAATGAACCGCGCTACGCACACAGGACATATCCAGGGGGCAGAGAATCACGAAGCCTAGTCACACTCAGGAGAACACTGTTTGGTATTAGGTGAATTCCAGAAGGAAAATGAAAAAAAAACAAAAAAAAAAACAGAAAAAAAACAACCCTGAGAATTATTTCTTTGATTCAAAAACACTCAACATGAAATGACAGACAAGAGATCATTGCAGAATTTGTACATGTTGCGTTAGAATAGATTCCTGGGACGAAAGTAAACACCCTTGCTATCAGGGGAGGCTGGTCAGCTCTGAGGCCCTATTCAGGCTTCCACTGTGTACCTGGTACCCATCCTATTTGCATCCTATTTGCAGTCAGCAAATGTCACCAACCCCTTATTGTGCCACTTCTATGTCTCAGGGGCAGATTAATTTGACTGTTATGTAGAATAGATTGGAGGGGTGAGTGAAGCAGCCCAAGATTTCAAATCTATGTGAATATTGGAAACAACTACAGAAATTGAAAGTCAAAAAGAGAGTCAGATTTCATGTGAAAAGGGTGAGTTAGATTTTGGCTTTTTTAATAATAATCATGCATCTTGAGTAAAGAGAATCAAATTTTTCTGTTGAGAGATCGTTAGTTTCCTTTGTGGTCCTAACTCACTAGGAATATGAAAATCAGGTCATGTGTGGCACTTTTCTGTGAATTACAATTAGTTATAATTTGGTTGTGATTATCGATTTTTGGGAAACAAAGTTGCTTTACTACCATTAGCTGAAAAATTGTAATGGAGATACAGGTCTGTGATGGGATAGTTCTGGGGCTGGGCAGTGCACACCTGCATGAGCACGTACAGAGCTCTGTCAGATATGATGTTATTTAAAAATAAATGGTTTACCACTTCCTCTAAGTTTCATCCTTGAAATGACTACCAGAGATACAGATACAGTTAAGACATAAAGGCAGGAGTTAAAGGTCTGGAAATGAGAACTTAGGAGATGCCCATGAAAAGAGAGAAAGTCAGGGAGGGAGAATAAAAAGGAATAGTTGGTGAAGTTTTAGGAGAATTAGTTTTGGCCGTATCTTGGGAATTCTTAGCATTGCTCCTTCATAATTATAAGATGGAAAGCATTCCCTTCTGTTTTGGTTTTTGGAAGAGTTTGTGCAGGATTAGAATTGATTCTTTAAGTATTCAGTCTAGTTTGCCATGAAGCCATCTGGGTCTGGCTTCTTCCTGGAATATACATTTTCTACTGCTAACTTGATCTTTTCACTTGTTATAATGTTTATTCAGATTTTCTATTTCTTTTTTATTTTTTTAAGACTTTGTCCAGTTAAGGGGAAGAGAGAGAATGAGTAAGCAAGAATACAAAAGCAGGGGGAGGGAGAAGCAGACTCCCCGTGGAGCAGGGAGCTCCATCCCAGGACCCTGGGATCATGACCTGAGCCAAAGGCAGATGCTAAACCACTGAGCCACCCGGGCGCCCCCAGATTTTCTATTTCTACTTGAGTCAGTTTTGGTAGTTTGTATCTTCCTAAAAATTCATCCATTTCATATAGGTCACCTATTTTGCTGGCAATAATTGTTCAGAGCCTTCCCTTATAATCCTTTCTATTTTTGTAAGGTTGGTAGTAATGCTCCCATTCTAAAATGTAATAATTTTAATGTTCTCAGGGATGCCTGGGTGGCTCAGCGGTTGAGCATCTGCTTTCAGCTCAGGGTGTGACCCTGGGGTCCCGGGATTGAGTCCTGCATCCAGCTCCCTGCATGGAGCCTGCTTCTCCCTCTGCCTGTGTCTCTGCCTCTATCTCTCGGTGTCTCTCATGAGTAAATACATAAAATATTTTTTAAAAAGCTGTTTTAAAGTCTTTGGTAAGTCTAATATGTAGCTTCCTCTAGCTTTTCTTTTTTCTTTTATCTTTCTTTTTCTCTGTATGATCCATATCTCCTTGTTTATGCCTGTATTATCAATTTTTAAATAAAAAACAGGATATTTGAAATAATGTAATATGGCAAAGCTGGAAATAAGATTTTGTTGCTGTTTTTTGTGTTTGTTATGAGCTTGTCCACTTTCCTGAACTAATTTGTAAAGTCTGTTTTTTTTTTTTGTCATTCGTAGTGACTGTGACATTTTTGCTTGGTTAACTTAATAATCAGTTACTGACTGGACAGAGATTTCTTAAATGCCTGGAACCAGTAGGCCTCCTACCCTTTGCCAGTTGGCGGGCTCTGTGTGCGTATTTGGGCACTCCTTCAATATTTAGGCTTTACAACTCTTTCTTTGCCTTTACTTCTTGCTTTCACAGAGCTTTCAGATCAGTCCTATGTGAAAGAGTAGGGCCATTTTAGATCTTTCTTGGGACTTCAAATGGCCCTTGGCAAGCACACAGCTTTCTCTATGCTTGTGTGTGGTCTTATAGATTCCTAGAAATATGTTGGAGTTTTCAGGGCCCCTTAGGGACATCTGACTTCTTAATTTTTCCCTTCTGGTGTTTTGGTCAGCTTCATGCTTGTCCCATTGTTATCAATTTCTCAGGCAGTGGCAATATTAAACAGTCGGTGCTGATTATTTTCAACAAATGCCCTTGAGGAAAAGATTGTTTGCAATGAGCAATCTCTGAGTCAGGTCAAATAAATGCAAGTCCTACCAATGGAAGTTTGAGAGATGTGCCAGAAAGATCAAATAATGACAGTTCTCTGAGGATATGTTTTTGGAGGGTTCCAAACCAGTTTCAAATTCTCCAGGGATTCTAGGCTGCTGTTTGGTTTGTTTCTTTGTTTGTTTTTACCACATTGGGAGGTTGTTGGCTTTCGAGGCAGAGCTGGGGAGAAAGGGATGAGCATAGGGCAAATTAAAATGCCACAAAGTGTTCCCTGTTCTTACAAAATTCAGCCAGTTTTCTTTAATAAATGCTCCTTCAGTTGTTTTAAGCTTAGATTAATTATTAGAGTTTAAAAAAAATTCAATTTGACAATTATTTATTTATTTATTTATTTTTTGTAAATGTTCTCATTGCTTTTAGGGAGTGACTTTTTGGAGATCTTTACTTTGCCATTTCTATCAACCTTACTCATACTGTTTTGTTGTGTCTCAATCAACCTGGGTCATAGAATATAGTCTCCTCAGCATTTTCCACAAAAAATCCAATTACAATAAGTAATTAATTTTTAATAGGCTTTATAAAAGTCTATTTGAAGAGTCAGGAGAACTCACAGATAAGGTCACATGGAATGTGAGGACTTCATCATTATTTCCCTTTCTTTTTTCCTTTAGTTATCTCTCACTTCATCATCATATGTTCCCCTCTGTAATAATAAGCATACTTTTTACCCTTTGAAGGCTGCTTGGTGTTTTTTTTTTCCCCTCTCTAATGATTACCCTAAACAATTGAAGTTCTCTTAGGAAGAATTTAACTGGACTATAATTTTATCTTGTTATAATATTATATTTAAGTTAATTCTTGGATAAGATGTATATAAACGTCATAATTCTATTCAGTCTATACAAAGGCATTCAGCTGCCTACTATCCATGAAATCAACATTTCCCTCTTCTTTCTTTCTTTTTCCTTCTCTTCCACACCTGAATTCCTTTTTCTTCATTCATAAATATGAGACTTTTTTGGTAATTTGGAGAGGGAAGAGGAAATTTTGCTGAGTAAAGGGGCTAAGGTAAAGAGAAGAGTGGAAGGGGAGGGCATAGCATCTGTTTTTCATGAGTCTTCTTGTACTGATTTCGAGTTCCCTGTAGAGACAGGAGTTTAGAGGTAGAAGCTGATGGAGACATATTCAAAGGGAACTTTCTGAGAGGTACAGAAAGTGTACTCTTTTCCAACACACATGGAACAGTCTGAAAACCTGAGCATATCCTAAACTATAAAAGAAGTTTCTATAATGGAAACATTTAAATGCATTTAAATGCATTCTCTTTATGTCATAAGCAAGACAACAATGAGCCACTATTACTATTACTGCTCATTATTGTTCTTTAGTAGTAGGTGTGCAGAGATACCCTTTAGTGTGTCTAGCAGGATAGCAATCGAAGAACTTGGATATTCCGTACTGAGTGTCTTCATTGCTGGTTAAGTGAATCTGTAGCTTTGGCGTTGAGCAGTGATGCTATTTGGTTCCTTGATTAGAGTGTTCCCTCTGGTGTGTTTGAGCATTGTTTCTAGCTGTACAGCACTGAGTCCTCATTACATACATTGCCTCTTCTGGAGAGTCGGTGATCTACTTAATATCTCTTAATATATTCTTTTCCTGCTTCAAATGGCTAGAGTGGATCTCATTGAATTGCATTTAAAATTCCGACTGATTAAAGAGAAATCTTGATAAAGTGCATTGCTTGATAAAACTAAGATAATAAAAACAGTATGGTAATGTTGTCAAAAGAAACAATTAGATCAAGGAAACAAAATATAAAATTCAGGAAGAAACGAAGTTCATAGGTAACTTTATATATAATAAAGATGGTACCACAAATCTGAGGGGGAAAGATGGATTATTTGGTAGATAGTGTCAAGAAAACTATCTTGCTCTACAGAGAAAAATAAAGTTGCCTGTCCTCTTACATTATATATATATGCAAATTTCAGATGAATTAAAACCAAAATATGAAAGAAAAACCTATGAAGATAGTAAAATAGGCAAAAGTACATTTGTGGCCTTTGGGTAGAGAATGGTATTTTTTTTTCTTAAGATTTTATTTATTTACCGGAGAGAGAGAGAGAGCATGAGCAGAGGGGGAAGGGCAAAGGGAGATGGAAAAGCAGACTCCCTGCTGAAAGCCTCAGGCAGGACTCAATCCCAGACTCTGGGTTCATGACATGATCCAAAGGCAGATGCTTAACCATCTAGGCACCCAAGAGAATGATTTCTAAGTCAAGATCCTTAAAGTTCAAATTCATATGAAAAAAAAGTGATAACTTTGACTTCATCAAGATTAAGGATTTTCATTTAAAAAAAAAAGGACACCACAGACAAATTAATAGACTAGAGATGTACTAGAAGAAGGTATTTGGGATGTTGAACACATCAAGGAATTCATCTATAAGGAACTTCTGCAGTTTACTCAGAAAAAACTATAGACCTAATTTAAAAATGGGCAAATCACGAATAGTTAATATTGGAAAGGAAAAGGCAAATGGTTCAGTTTCACTAATAAAGAATAATGCTAATTAAAATGAAACACTGAACTCAGCATATAGTAAAATTTAGAGTTTTCTCTTTTTTTCCATAATTTTAGAAATACCAAATGTTGAGGATTTGGAAAGACTGGAAGGCTCATGCAACTGCCGGTGGAAATGTAAATGGCTATTGCTGCTTTGAATGATTACTTAGTGAAATGGAGTATGTGTATTTACTATGTTTGGACAATCCTTACTGGATTCATTCCCCAAAGAAATTCCTACATAGTTCACAAGGGGAAATATAAAAAATATGTTCATTGCTGTGTTGGTGGGTTAGAGGTAGCCTATGAATCCATCACTAGGGGACTGTATAAGTAAAGGGGGAGGAAACACATGCAAAAATACTGTGCAGCGGCAGGAAATTTTGAATCAAGAGTACATAACCAGTAACCTAAAAAGAGTTTTAAGTTATCTGTACCTATATGTCACTTGGCTTCAGGAAGAAGCTGCTTGGACGCTTAGTTAGATTATTCATATATTGTATTCCCTTTCTATTTTCTTTTATGTTTCAGTTGTCAGGAATATCAGAGCTCAGATTAGTCACAGTAGTGGAGGGTCTGGGTGGCTCAGTTGGTTAAGCTCAAGAGTTAGATCTCAGTTTAGGTCTTTTCTTGAGAGAGAGAGACAAAGAGGGAGAGAGTGCGTACCTGCACCCAAGTGGTGGGGGAGGGGCACAGGGAGAGGGAGAAAGAATCTTAAGCAGGCTCCACACTCAGCGAGGGAGCCCAAGGCAGAGCTTGGTTTCATGACCCTGAGATCATGACCCGAGCTGAAATCGAGAGTTGGACACTTAACTGACTGAACCACCCAGGTGTCCTTCTGCTTAGGTCTTGATTTCAGGGTTGGGAGTTCAAGCCCCACATTGGGCTCCATATTGGACACAGAGCTTACTTAAAAAAATTAATCACAGTAGCTATATTAGTTCTCCATTTATTGAATCTTTGCTCACTTATGTTTGATTTTTCTATCCTCACTTCACAGCCATATTGGTATTCTCTATTTTATTTGGAAATTTTTTTTTGGGGGGGGTCAAAATATAGATAAAAGTTCTCTGTTGGACTTAAATAATTGTCTTATCATTATTAAGGGATCTCCCAGCAAAACAAAAGGGAAAATATTAGGGAAGAAACTAATTTCTCCTGACTTGAAAAGGAAACTACAAAAAAAAAAAAAAAAGGGGGGGGGGAGGAAATGAATAAAGCAATCATCTTTAGAGAAATATTTCACTACATGGAAATATCTGTTAAATAACCACTCACCTGGGGATCCCTGGGTGGCGCAGTGGTTTGGCACCTGCCTTTGGCCCAGGGCGCGATCCTGGAGACCCGGGATCGAATCCCACGTCAAGCTCCCGGTGCATGGAGCCTGCTTCTCCCTCTGCCTATGTCTCTGCCTCTCTCTGTGTGTGACTATCATAAATAAATAAAAATAAAAAAATAAAAAAACCACTCACCTAAACAAAGGACATCTTTTAATAACCAGAAAGCTTTTCAAGATGGCAGCTATTTCCTCTGGTTAACTTTCATATCTCTATGGAAATTGAATAAAAATGAAGAATTTGAACAAAAGCAAAGGTCATGAAATCACTTCAAGACCTGAGAAGCTACTGTCAGAGGTGGCTGGTGGGAGGAAGGAGGTTCCATCAGTTCCCACATCGTCCACTAGGCGGTGGTGTACATGAAACTCTTTACTGTATAAACTTCATCTTGCCACAAACATTGTTTCCTTTTCTTTTAAAAATAAAATCCCAAGAAAATCTATATAAAACTATAAAAACCAGCGGGAGAACTAGTAAGTCTTGCATTAATAACAGGGGGGACAGTGCCAGGCTACAAAATGAGCATAGATACCATCCAAAAGAGATCATCTCCAAATGCAGCTTTTGGGGCTTCCTTGATCCAATTTTTTTTTGGTTACAAAAATGTATAACTGAGGGTTTCTTTCCATTCGTGTTCCAGAGAGACCATCTTGGATGCAAGAAGTCAGGTTTTGATGGCCATGTTTGCATAAGAATTTTTATGACTTAAAAAAGCTCATCTCTCATCCATCACAATTGCTAAGATTTCATGATCATTATTTTTATTTATTTTTATAAACTTTTATTTATTTATGATAGTCACAGAGAGAGAGAGAGAGAGAGAGAGAGGAGAGAGAGGCAGAGACACAGGCAGAGGGAGAAGCAGGCTCCATGCACCGGGAGCCTGATGTGGGATCCGATCCCCGGTCTCCAGGATCGCGCCCTGGGCCGAAGGCAGGCGCCAAACCGCTGCGCCACCCAGGGATCCCCATGATCATTATTTTTAACACGTTAGCATGTCATTGGATCCCATGGGATAAGTTCAGCATACTTGTGTGGATACATTACTGTGATTTGAATGATGAAGCCATCTTTCTTCAATGTTGGGACTGTTTCTGACATTCGGAGAGAAGGAAAGCAAGCTTCTAGAATGAACTTGCCCAACTGTGGTGACCTCTGAAAGGTTACATTCCCTTTAAGACTTGTCCTCAGGCATCCCTGGGTGGCGCAGGGGTTTGGCGCCTGCCTTTGGCCCAGGGCACGATCCTGATCCTGATCGTGGGATCGAATCCCACGTTGGACTCCCGGTGCATGGAGCCTGCTTCTCCCTCTGCCTGTGTCTCTGCCTCTCTCTCTCTCTCTCTCTGTGACTATCATAAATAAATAAAACTTTATTAAAAAAAAAAAAACGACTTGCTCTCAGGTGTCACTGACACAAAGAAGAATATGCAAAGCAGGCAGCTTTAAACCAGCTGCCCCGGGAGCATCACACTCAGAGCTAAGGCCTGAGGCCATGGCTTTGCAGAGCACTTTGGAAGCAGTGTGGTTGGGGCTCCTCCACTCTCCCTGGAAGGGTGAGTAGGCTCCTTCGCCATCTGGTCTTGGGAAAACATAGGCTACTGTTTCTGGTTTAAAATTTGGGCTCACTTAAAAAAAAAAAAACAGAAAAGCCAGATTTATTAATCCTCACTGCACCTAAAGGGCAATCAGCAAGCCCAATAGCAGCATGAAAGTCCCAACCTTCTTTGTTTCCTGTAGTTGCAAAGAGCAAGGACCAAGTGTTTCAGCCTTCCCCTGGGGCTGCCTCGGAGGGCGCTGGGGTGGAAATCTCTGTTAATCACGCTCTGTCCACTGTTCACAACTACTTCTGGTTCCTCCCTTTCCCAGGAAGTGCTCCAGGACTCTTGATTAAGGGCTCAGGACTTCTCAGCAGGGACACTACAACATGCCCTCTGAGCCCTTCTCTTCGCTGCCCATCCTCCAGGTGCGGGGGGCGGATGCTGTCCTTTACCCCTATGCTCTGGAGGGCACCGAGGCAGGGAGCCTGTGAAGAGCCCAACAGAAGCGGGGAGGGTCAGAGCCTTTGCAGGAGGTGGAGAAGGGATGAAGTAAGTGCTTTCTCCCCATTGCAGCGTTCCCTCAAGCACTTCCATTCCACACTATCCGAAAACATTTTGAGTGTAGACACACTGTGCATGAGCAAATGCACACAGGAAAATATGCTTTAAGGAATGAATCAGTAATGGTGCTGTAGCTCTGCATGTCAAATAGTTTTCTTGGTAATTGAAATACTCTTGAGGAATTTCTTTTGAGATCTGACTAGATTATTTTTGCATTTACTTACTTACTTATTTATTTATTTATTTTTATTTTTGCTTTTAAATGTTATCTGCTAGCTTCAGTCTCTTTGCAGAAATGCTTTCAGGACACATATTCACCTTGTAAAAAATAGTTTAGTTGACACTGGATAATATCATAAGAAGCTGAAAAGGAATAAATGAGTGGCTAGTTCTACCAATAGCCGTGAGTGTGGAATCTTAATGCTTCTAGTCTAACATACGGATCCAGTGAGGATGCCAGTGTTGATCAGTATATAAGCTGTTAGTAAAGCTCAATCTCTTTTCTAATTTTTAAAGTAAAAGTAGATACAAATGGAAGTTGTAATTTATTCCTCCCATATCCTTGTTAAATTATCTTGGTCTTCCTTCCCCAGACAGGACTCTCTCACTTTTGAGACTGATGTCTGAGGATAGAGCAGTGGTTTCTTTTTCTTTTCTTTTTTTTAAAGATTTAGTTTATTTGTGTGAGAGAGAGATTGAGAGAGAGAGAGAAAGAGAGAGAGAGGCAGAGACATGGACAAAGGGAGAAGCAGGGTCCATGCAGGGAGACTGATGTGGGACTCCATACCGGGACTCCAGGATCATGCCTTGGGTGGAAGGCAGGCGCTAAACCGCTGAGCCACCCAGGGATCCCCAGACCAGTGGTTTCTAAACCTTTTAAAATCAGAAGTATCTGAAGTTTTGTGGAGGAAAAATAAAAGATTTTTTTTTGCTGTTTTCCAGATCAACTGAATTAGCTTTCAAGGGTGGGGCCCAGAGTCTATATTTGCCATAAAGGTCTCTCTGGTAATTCTTCTGCTGGGTCAAGTTTGATCTGGAAATTCCAGACTCTGGACCCCAGGTCTTGAGGTTGTAACCACTCTTCTCCTTCCTTTCACTTAGAATGCTATTAATAGGGAAGAGTTTCAGGAAGTGGTCCCTACAGTGCCAGTGTTTGCCCACATAGTATGTATTCAGCAGATGTTTACATAGAACAAAAAAGTAAAGAGCAGATTGCTTATGGAAGAAAAGAATATTCTTTTTTTTTTTTCAGGTTTTATTTATTTGAGAGAGAGCAAATGTGCAGAAGTGGGGGTGGGGAAGGAAGAGGGTCAGAGGGAAAGGAAGAAGCAGTCTTCCTGCTGAGAAGAGAGCCCCAATACGGGGATAGATCCCAGAATTCTGAGATCATGACCTGAACAGAATGCAGATCTTCACAGACTGAAGGTGCCCCAGAAGAGAACATTCTTTTTTTTTTTTTTTAAAGATTTTATTTATTTATTCATGAGAGACACAGAGAGAGAGAGAGAGAGAGAGAGAGAGAGAAGCAGAGACACAGGTAGAGGGAGAAGCAGGTTCCTGCAGGGAGCCCGATGTGGGACTCGATCCCAGAACTCCAGGATCATGCCCTGGGCCAAAGGCAGGCGCAAAACCCCTGAGCCACCCAGGGATCCCCCACCTAAGTTTTAAAGAGAGGACAGCTGGAGGCTACAGAGAGAAGGGTTTTCTCTTCTAACAAGGTAGGAAAGCGCGGGGGTGGGGGAGGGAGGGGGGGAGACAAGAATCAAGTGGGGGAGGGGCCCCATGAGGAGCCGGGCTGAGGGGGCATCAAGAGCCTCGGGACAGGAAAGCCCCGCCCAGGACATACGGGAACTTTAACTCCGAACCGGATTCTTCCCGGAGGGAAAGGCGCTCATCAGGGAACTGGGGGGGCGGGGACCAGGAAAGGCCGGGACGCCTCCAGTCTCCCGGAGTCACTAGGAGAGGAGGTGTACCCCTGGGGAGAGCGCCACAGTGGGCTGAGCTCTGTAAAGGGCTGGAGCCGCACTCGGTGGGGGGCGGGGGGGGGGAGCTTGGCGGGGCTCTGGATGGAGGGGCTGCACCCTGATGCCTTCGGGAGCCGTGGCCCCAGGAGCGTGATTCCAGCATCGCAGGCCCCGGGTCCCAGGGCGCCGGGGGACACAGCCCCCGATCTTGCAGTTCCCCCAGGACAGGTGGAGGCGGGGAGGGCACAGGGCAGCGAGGACCCTCCTGCTGCCGGCGGACCCCAGGGGGAGGAGGGGAGGACACAGGACAGTGAGGACTCTCCCCAAGTCGGGTGCCCCCAAGCTGTGCAGGTCAGCGCTTGCCCTGCCCCCACCCCCCAAGCACCTAGGCCAGTGTGGACTGGCAGCCTGTGGTTTACTGGGGGAGCTGAACCCAGAGCTGGAGACCTGGCCGCCGCCACTGTGGTTGTTCCTCCTGGTGTCCCCTGGGCCTGAGAGGGGAAGGGCCCCAGGGGACAGGGGCCTCAGGGGGTAAAGAGCTCCCACTGAGCTGTGCACCTGGTGGGGGCGGGGCAGCTCCCCCAGGTGCACACACCTGAGAATCAGTGCAGCAAGCCCCTCCCCCAGAAGACCACCTGGAAAAACGGGTAGAGGAAGGTCTTGACCCAGCAGCACTGGAAAGTTCCAGGACTGAGGGAAAATTGAGGGAATATAGTGCATAGAGGGTCTACTTTTATTTTATTTTTTCCTTTTTCCAGTACAACTCGTTTTTATATCAGACTACAAATCTCCAATATTTTTCCTCTTTTCCCACCTTAAATACAATATTTTACCAGCTCTTCATTTTTAAGTTTTTTCCTTTTTGACTTTCATATTTCTACAATTACATATCTTAGGTATGTTTTCCACTTCTGGATTCCCTTCAACACACTCAATTTAATTTTGGGAGATATACAAGAAATGGGTTTTTGTTTTGTGTTTTTTTGGTTTCTCTGCCTCTTTTTGTTCTACAATGGCAGAAGTTAGTGCCTCCTAAAACATGACCAGCATGCACCCAGAACCAAGTGGAACACTGTGCTGCTTCATCCTGTGAGATTATATTCTCTCTTAATTCCCATTCTGGCCCCCTCTTTTATCTTCTTTATGTGTTGGTAGTCAATAGTGGGGCTTCCTACAAGTTTTGCTGGTTTATATAAATTTGGGAGTGAGCATCTTCTAACATACAGGACAAAAGACACTCAGAACCAAGAGGTTCACCCTCTAGGACCCCTCAGCTAGACTACATTCTCTCTCCACTACCACTTCTTCACCACCAACATTCCCTAGTCCCCCACTTTTTTTTCTTTTTTCTCTTTTTCCTCTTTACTTTTTTTTTTTTTTTTAAATTCTTTATTCTTCTTCTTTGGGGTTTTTGGCCTTTTATTTTTTTTTACTACTTTGTTTTAAAATTTGTTTTTCACTTTAGTGGTCCTTTTGTTTTATTCTGTTCTGATCATCTTTTTCATTTTCTGGTCTCTGACCTGGTCAGAATTATCTAGGGTGGAATTTACTTAGGTTGTGGTTGATACACTTGACTCAGCCTGCTCATACAGCCACTCTGCACTGAGAAAAATGACTAGAAGGAAGAATTCACCACAAAAGAAAGAACTGGAAACAGTACTCTCTGCCACAGAGTTACAGAATTTGGATTACAATTTGATGTCAGAAAGCCAATTCAGAAGCACAATTATAAAGCTACTGGTGGCTCTGGAAAAAAGCATAAAGGACTTTAGAGACTTCGTTACTGCAAACTGAGATCTAATCAGGCCAAAATTAAAAATAAATTAAGTGAGATGCAATCCAAACTGGAGGAACTAACGACGAGGGTTAATAAGGTGGAAGAAAGAATGAGTGACATAGAAGACAAGTTGATGAAGGAAGGAAGCTGAGGAAAAAGAGAAAAACAATTAAGAGCCCATGAGAAAAGGCTTACGGAAAAAAATGATAGTCTGAGAAGGAGGAATTTATGTATAATTGGGGTTCCAGAAGAGGCTGACAGGGAGAGAGGACCACAAAGAATATATGAACAAATCATAGCTGAGGACTTCCCTAATTTGGGGAGGAGAAACAGGCATTCAGATCCAAGAGATAGAGAAGACCCTCCCAAAAATCAATAAAAACCTTGACATTTAAAAGTGAAACTTGCAAATTCCAATTCCAAAGATAAAGAGAAAATCCTTAAAGTAGTAAGACACAAGAGGTCCCTAACTTATATGGGGAGAAATATTAGACTAAGAGCAGACCTCTCCACAGAGACCTGGAGGCCAGAAAGGGCTGGCAGGATATATTCAGGGTCCTAAATAACAAGGACCTGCAGCCAAGAATACTCTATCTAGCAAGGCTCTCATTCAGAATAGAAGGAGAGATAAAGAGCTTCCAAGATAGGCAGAAACTGCAAGAATATGTGACCACCAAACCAGCTCTGCAAGAAATATTAAGGGGGACTCTGTAAAAGAAAGAGGAAGCCCAAAGAAATAATCCACAAAACCAGGGACTGAATAGGTATCATGATGACACTAAATTCATATCTTTTAATACTTACTCTGAACGTGAAGGGGCTTAATGATCCCATCAAAAGATGTCGGGTATCAGACTGGATAAAAAAGCAAGACCCACCTATTTGCTGTCTACAAGAGACTCATTTTAGACCTAAGGACACCTCCAGCCTGAAAATGAAAGGTTGGAGAACCATGTACCATTCAAATGGTCCTCAAAAGAAAGCAGGGGTAGCAATCCTCATATCAGATAAATTAAAGTTTATCCCAAAGACTGTAGTAAGAGATGAAGAGGGACACTATATCATACTTAAAAGATTTATCCAACAAGAGGACCTAACAATCATGAATATTTATGCCCCTAATGTGGGAGCTGCCAAGTATATCAAACAATTAATAACCAAAGTAAAGACATACTTAGATAGTAATACACTAATACTGGGAGACTTCAACACGGCACTTTCTGCAAATGACAGATGTTCTAAGCACAACATCTCCAAAGAAACAAGAGCTTTAAATGATACACTGGACCAGATGGATTTCACAGATATTTACAGAACTTAACATCTGAACGCAATTGAATACACATTCTTCTCAAGTGCACATGGAACTTTCTCCAGAATAGACCACATACTGGGTCACAAATCAGGTCTCAACCAATACCTAAAGACTGGGTTTGTCTGCTGCATATTTTCAGACCACAATGCTTTGAAAGTACAACTAATCACAAGAAGAAATTTAGAAGAAACTCAAACACGTGGAGGTTAAAGAAAAGTTGAATGGGTCAAACAGGAAATTAGAGAAGAATTAAAAAGATTCATGGAAACTAATGAAAATGAAGATACAACCGTTCAAAATCTTTGGCATACAGGAAAAGCAGTCCTAAGAGGGAAATACATTACAATACAAGCATCCCTAAAAAAATTGAAAAGACTCAAATACACAAGCTAACCTCATATCTAAAGGAACTGGAGAAAGACCAGCAAATAACCTACACCAGGCAGAAGGAGAGAGTTAATAAAGATTCTAGCAGAACTCAATGAAATAGAGACCAGAAGAACTGTAGACCAGATCAACAAAACCAGGAGTTGGTTCTTTGAAAGGATTAATAAGATGAATAAACCATTAGCCAGCCTTATTAAAAAGAAAATAGACTCAAATTAATAAAATCACGAATGAAAGAGGAGAGATCACAACCAATACTAAGGAAATACAAACGATTTTTAAAAGCATATTATGAGCAGCTACATGCCAATAAATTAGGCAATCTAGAAGAAATGGACATATTTCTGGAAAACTGCAAAGTACCAAAGCTGGAACAGGAAGAAATAGAAAACATGAACAGGCCAATAACCAGGGAGGAAATTGAATCAGTCATCAAAAATCTCCTAAGACACAAAAGTCCAGGGCCAGATGGCTTCTCAGGGGAATTCCATCAAACGTTTAAAGAAGAAATAACAGCTATTCTACTAAAGCTGTATCACAGGATAGAAAGGGAGGGACTAGTTCCAAACTAATTTTATGAGGCCAGCATCACCATGGTTCCAAAACCAGACAAAAAAAAAAAAAAAAAAAACCACCAAAAAGGAGAATTATAGACCAATATCCCTGATGAACACAGATACAAAAATTCTCAACAAGATACTAGCCAATAGGATCCAACAGTACATTAAGAAGATTATTCAGCATGACCAAGTGGGATTTATCCCCAGGATGCAAGGTTGGTTCAACACTCATAAAGCAAGCAGCATGATAGATCATAATAACAAGAGAAAAAAAAAAAAGAACCATATGATCCTCTCAATAGATGCAGAGAAAGCATTTGACAAAGTAGAGCATCCATTCCTGATCAAAACTCTTCAGAGTGTAGGGATAGAGGGAACATTCCTCAGCACCTTAAAAGCCATCTACAAAAAAGCTCACAGCAAATATCATTCTCTGTGGGGAAACACTGGGAGTCTTTCCCCTAAGATCAGGAACACGACAGGGATGTCCACTCTCACCACTGCTATTCAACATAGTACTGGAAGTCCTGGCCTCAGCAATCAGACAACAAAAAGAAATAAAGGCATTCAAATTGGCAAAGAAGAAGTCAAACTCTCCCTCTTTGCAGATGACATGATACTGTACATAGAAAACCCAAAAGTCTCCACCCCAAGATTGCTAGAACTCATACAGCAATTCGGCAGTGTGGCAGGATACAAAATCAATGCCCAGAAATCAGTGGCATTTCTATACACTAACAATGAGACAGAAGAAAGAGAAATTAAGGAGTCAATCCCATTTACAATTGCACCCAAAAGCATAAGATACCTGGAGTAAACCTAACCAAAGAGGTAAAGGATCTATATCCTAAAAACTACAGAACACTTCTGAAAGAAACTGAGGAAGACACAAAGAGTTGGAAAAACATTCTATGTTCATGGATTGGAAGAATTAATAATGTGAAAATGTCAATGCTACCCAGGGCAATTTACACGTTCAATGTGATCCCTATCAAAATACCATGGACTTTCTTCAGAGGTTGGAACAAATCATCTTAAGATTTGTGTGGAATCAAAAAAGACCCCGAATAGCCAGGGGAATATTGAAAAAGAAAACCAGGGCCACAAGCATCACAATGCCAGATTTCAGGTTGTACTACAAAGCTGTGGTCATCAAGACAGTGTGGTCCTGGCACAAAAACAAACACAGATCAATGGAACAGAATAGAGAACCCAGATGTGGACCCTCAACTCTATGGTCAACTCATCTTTGACAAAGCAGGAAAGACGATCCACTGGAAAAAAGGACAGTCTCGTCAATAAATGATGCTGGGAACATTGGACATCCTCATGCAGAAGAATGAAACTAGACGATTCTCTTACACCAGACACAAAGGTACACTCAAAATGGATGAAAGATCTAAATGTGAGACAAGAATCTATCAAAATCCTAGAGAACACAGGGAACTCCCTTTTTGAACTTGGCCACAGCAACTTCTTGCAAGATACATCTATGAAGGCAAGGGAAACAAAAGAAAAATGAAGTATTGGGACTTACTCAGGATAAAAAGCTTCTGCACAGCAAAAGAAACAGTCAACAGGACTAAAAGACAACCTACAGATGGGAGAAGATATCTGCAAATGACACATCAGATAAAGGGCCAGTATCCAAGATTGATAAAGAACTTATTAAACTCAACAGCAAAGAAACAAACAATCCAATCATGAAATGGGCAAAAGACATGAACAGAAATCTCACAGAGGAAGACATAGACATGGCCAACATGCACATGAGAAAATGCTCTGCATCACTTGCCATCAGGGAAATACAAATCAAAACCACAATGAGATCCCACCTCACACCAGTGAGAATGGGGAAAATTAACAAGACAGGAAACCACAAATGTTGGAGAGGATGTGGGGAAGGGGGGACCCTCTGCACTGTTGGTTGGAATGTGACCTGGTGCAGCCACTCTGGAAAACTGTGTGGAGGTTCCTCAAAGAGAAATAGACCTGCCCTACGACCCAGCAAGTGCACTGCTGGGGATTTACCCCAAAGATACAGATGCCATGAAACGCCGGGACACCTGCGCCCCGATGTCTCTAGCAGCAATGTCCACAATAGCCAAACTGTGGAAGGAGCCTCAGTGTCCATCGACAGATGATGGATAGAGAAGCTGTGGTCTCTGTATACACTGGGATATTCCTCAGCCATTAGAAACGACGGATCCCACCATGTGCTTCGACGTGGATGGACCTGGAGGGTATTATGCTGAGTGAAATAAGTCAATCGGAGAAGGACAAATATTATATGATCTCATTAATTCGGGGAATAAAAAAAATAGTGAAAGGGAATAAAGGGGAAAGGAGAGAAAATGAGTGGGAAATATCAGAAAGGGAGACAGAACATGAGAGACTCCTAACTCTGGGAAACGAACAAGGGGTAGTGGAAGAGGAGGTGGGCGGGGGATTGGGGTGACTGGGTGATGGGCACTGAGGGGGGCACTTGGCGGGATGAGCACTGGGTGTTATACTATATGTTGGCTAATCGAACTCCAAAAAATATTTAAAAATCTGTGATGAAAACGAACAATTATTTTAAATTATTTAAAGAGTAATTTAATTATTGCTACTGGTTATCTCTTCCCCACTGGATTCTAAATTCCAAACAGGTAGGAATTATACCTAATTCACTTACGTTCTATTCGGGCTGGCAAATAAGCACTAATTTGAAGGTGTATTTTCTTTAAAAATATTCCTTGTCTTTAAAAATCTAGTAATTCGTAACAACTCCATACGTCAAGAAGAAAGTTCCTGGAGTTTTAGCTTTTGACCTTGGAACTAGCTTGAAATAGCTTCTAATCTTGTGGGATAAAAATTCAGAAAATAAGGCTGTGGTCCGGTAATGAAAAATCCCTGGGCCCTTAAGAAAATTAAGGGGCAAATATGCTACTGTGCATGAGGGTAAGGGTTAGAGGATAAAAACTTTTATTTAACAGATTCCATGTCTGACAGATAATGACAAATATTAGAGAAAAAGTTCCTTTCTGGTCCTTTAGGTAGCACTGGCAGGTTTAATAAATACCCGTGGAGGCCCAATCAGGATGGTTCTGCACAATGTGTCGGGTGTGCCACTGATACTTGTTAGGATTCTAGCGAGGGCATGAATGTACATTTGTTTCAATACTCAGGAGCTGAATACTTAACATTGAGGAAAGAACAGAAGTAGCACAGCACATCCTTGATTTCATGGTATTAAAAGCCAAAAAGTTAAAGCAGCAGCAGCAGCAGCAGCTCCCTGTGATCCACCAAAGCCCAAACACAGGGGCGACGTTCGGGGATGCTCAGACACCCAGGCAGCTCCTTGCTGGAGTCCACCAGACTCCAACAGCAGCAGGCACAGAACTGATGTAGAAAAGGCATCTATTTAATAATAATAAAAAAAAAAGTTTCCAGAAGGCTCAGGCAGGATGTAGAATTTTCTACCTGCTGCTCTGAATGTCAAAATCCGAATAAAGCTCAATGAAGTTGTGGAGTAATTACGACATTATGAGAACCAAATCCCTGTTAAGAGGTCACAGTCTCTTTATTACTGACTGATCATAAACAGTATATTCTTCTCAGGGAGGAACTTCTTTCCAGGAAAATATTTTAATGAATTGCTCCGTTGACTGTTACTAATAATTATTACTTTTAAATTCTAATGGTTTGATTTTTAATTGTATTTATCAACTGTTGGTTATGGCACATAAAACGATTTTCCACTTACAGTAGTGGTAAAATAAAAAATAAAATAGCCTCACCAGTAGGTATTTCTTGTCTGACTTTATAGCTAACCCACAGTGAGACAAAGTCACAGGTTATGTGTGTACATAATAAATCTTTGTGCCTTTAAGATCAATGTGAATTATATTCCTGCATTCTGAAAAATAACATTTAAGAGGATATTTATGTTTGTTTTACAGGTTACTCCTCTATTCTGTATCCCGACTGGCCAATATTTTTAAGCAACAGATACTTCTCTTTCTCACTGTTAGCCCTCCAAACCTAACACCGAGTGTTAGAATAACCAATTGAGTCAAGCAAAGATACCCTCATTTAGTTTTGAACTAATATAATCCAGCAAAAAACACAATTCATTCTTAAAAAACTGTTCCAACTTCCTCACTCTAGAATAAACTCACTTTTTACTCTCCACTTTTCTATGAATAAGCATTGTTTTCAGGCTGCTACAGCTGTGACTTTCCGTAAGTAATCCAGCCTGTGTGTGTCTCAGCTTCTAAAACTACAAAATGCATATAATACTAGATTTAGGTGATTCTAAATAACTCCACTGGCCCTTGTTAGTAAAAACTTTGCTATGTAACTTGTTGCATGCTGCTTCAATTCTGAACATCTGGTTTTCCCCACTGGCTTGCAATCTGAGGTCTTTGGTTTACCATTTTCCCAGACTCAGAATAGTAATTAAGGGATTTAAGAGGTCTTGCTTTTTTTGCTTATGGGTTGTTTAATCTTAAACCTAAGATTTTAAGAAATAAGCCTAAATGTTTACTTGTTTTCATTAAAGAGAGCACTGTAAAATCTGCATTTATTTTGCTCAAACCCAAATGATGGGACATGATTTTATTTAAACACTAACCAGTGGCATCGAACACTGGAACTGAAGGATAATTACAATAGTTACATTCCAAAAACCTTTATATAAAAACTACACCTAAAATCATGCTTAGGCAAAATATGCCAAAACAGATAAGGTACAATGTATACAAAGACATATATATCACTCTGCATTAAATTTTTCAAAAAACACACAGAGAATACAATAATTTATATTTATAAAGAACAGCTGTTTATACAAACACAATTTTGAAGAATGACACAAACTCAGAAAATGTAATCAGAGTATTCTTTCTCACACATAGGCTATTAACGCCCTAGTATTTCAAAATCCTTTATAAAAGGAGATAGCTTAATGACTTCTCATTCAGGAACTTTTTTTAATGTTACTTTTTCTTCTTCTTTTTTTCATCTGCTTCCATTTTAAGCTTAACTTCTTCAGCTGAAAGAGCTCCCAGTTTCTTATTCTTTGCTTTTTTAATCTTTTCCTTGATGGCAGCCACATCAATTTTATTTTCAGTAGAAGCTAGACAAATTAAAAATGATACATGTAATTCTTTAGATTTTACCAAATAAAACATAAAGCATGTATTTGGTTCAATAATTTCAGAGTACTGTAATAGGTGAGATGTCATGTAAAATATAAAACACCTGCTTAAATGAAAGACATTTAAGACGAAACAAATCATAAAGTACTTTAAAAATACATTAAGTACACATGCAAATGGCATTATAGTTTAGCTTTTCAGTTACTAAATTCAATATTAAAGCTGCATTTATTTCCCTTAAATTGTACTTGGTAGTAATATTTTTATATTCTTTCCCATGTTTTAGAACTTTATATAGAGTACTCATTAATATACCAATTTTCCATTCTGCACATTAAAATAACATAAAATTACATTTCATGAATATTAACATGTAGCCCTTCTAGCTTCCATAATTTTAATTAATCATGAAGGTTTAGATCAAAATCTACTTTATCTATTACCACACATAAAACCTTAAAAATAGGGGCGCCTCGGTGGCTCAGTCGGTTAGGTGTCTGCCTTCAGCTTGGGTCATGATCTCAGGGTCCTGGGATTGAGCCTCCAGTCTGGATCCCTGCCTTGCAAGGAGTCTGCTTGTCGTCCTCCCTATGCCCCTCCCCCTGCTTATGCTCTCTAAGGAATAAATAAAATCTTTTTTTAAAAAAACCCTCAAACTTAAAAATAAAATTTTCCAAATATTAGTTCAATGAATGACTAGTAAAATTTTATTTAACAAGGCCTTGGTAATAAAGGTGGTAATCTGAGAATATCTGGAGACCCTAACAGAACCCATCCATGGACTCAATTACAAAAACTTGAATAATAAAGAGAGAGGGGAAAAAAACTGTAGCTTTTCCTCACCATTTAAAGAACAGTATTCAGAGCACAGGAGAATCACAAAATAAAACATTATCAGACTTAATGCTGTCACTATCATGAAACAGCTACATCCCTAATCATTATAAACAGAGACTATTACTAAAATAATAATAGGTCTGGTTTTGACCAACAGGTCAGGTACAGTGATGCCAGTGACTTCCCTCCCCTCACTGCACTGGCTACTCTGGAAAAGTACTTCAGAAAGAGCACAAGTGTTACTAGCGGGAAGGAAAATGTAGAAGAGGAACGGATGGATCAAATGAGGCTAGGAATGGAGAAGAAAAGACTCAAGTCTCGGAGTTTTTTTTTTTTTTTTTTTTTAAATCTTAGACAAAGCACACATGGAAGGAGGGGCAGATAGAGAAAATCCTCCAGCAGACTCCCCACTGAGCAGAGCCCGATGACAGGCTGGGGGCGGGGGTGGGCGCCCTCCATCCCATGAGCTCATGACCTGAGTCGAAACCAAGAGTCAGATGCTTAACTGACTGAGCCACCCAGGCGCCTCACCCTGGCTGTCTTTTTAAAAGCCCCAAGACCTTCCTGTTGTTTTGATGGTGTCTTTTAGCCCAAGGTCATCAGAAATCTGTAACAATAAAGGGATCGAATTTAAAGCCACAAATCACATAAACAGAGAGAAGAAAAGTGTAACTTCTGATAAGCTCTTTCTGAGGCATGATAACAGAGCTTGGGGAGCTTGATGCTTTAGTTACTCTTACGTCTACAAAGGATTCACTGCTCTAGTTTATAGCTTCACAACGAGTCCTTGCCCAGCACAATCAGAGGTCAGGAAAGGACTGTCAATCCAGGATACTCTTTAAATAGGCACTAGCTGCTAATAAAACACCTCAGTGACCTCATCTCTAGGATTAGTGGCTAATGAAATGTCAAGAGAACTGATGAAAGATAACGGTAATTTCTTTAGTTAACACTCAGAGAGATTTGGACAAATTCACTACTGGTTTACTTTTCAGGTAACAGACTTTAACATCATACCAATAACTGGAAAATAAGCATTTACCTTCCTTTGGTTTCACAACTGGTTTTTCCTTAGGTGGAATAAAAGCTTTGTTTCTTTCCTCTTGTCTCTTACTGAGAGCTTCTGCTTGTTTAGCCTGCATTATTAGTAAGAACGATTTATTATTAAGTAGGAATTCAAGTTTCTATGAACTATGCTATCAATGTCATGAGCTAGACAGAGTCTTACCTTTATGGCTTCCATTTTCTGACGCTTCTTTTGACTTGCCTTCAGAAAATATTCACCACTAGCCAATTCTTTATCAATCTGTTGAAATCATGATTTACAATTACATCAGAAAATAGGTAGATAAAAGACATTTCCTAGGAAATGCATAATGCCCTTGAGTTAAAGATAGCAAGGTCAAAAATTCTTGATAAATTCATAAAGGCGGTAACATAAAAAAAGGAGATGTGCTCTAACCTGAAGGGAATACATGCAAAAAGCATGGAGGTAGGAAAGGAGGTGATGTGTTCATGAAATATACAGCAGGCTGTTTTAGGTGGATGGAACATCAATGATTCAGGAAGTGTGAGGAAACTGGAAAGATAATATGGGGTAAGCTTGAAGAAATGTGCATGCCAGGTAAAGAGGGTGGGCTACAATTTAGAAATGTCTGCAGGTTTCTGAGAGAAATGGAGACCAAAGCAGTATTTAAAAGGTACAGAAGAAAGAAGAGAAAAACACTTGGAATAAAGTAATGGCATGCAAAATGAAGAGCAAGAATTGTTAGGATTTGGGGACTAATTCAACACTAATTAGAGAAAGTAACAGCTTATTCATCCTGATTTATCTCAAACTGACACAGCATTATTATATCTAAGGCAATGTTTTACACTCGTAATAATTACTAATCTCTTTACAATTACTAAACTACAATTACTGATCATTTAACCCTCATTAACAATCCTTTGAGATAGATATTTATTTATATTATCCCCATTTTACGTACAGGGGAAACTGACGCATGGGTGGGCTAAATAAATTGCCAGTCACGAAGCAAGTAAGTGGCAGGAAAAGTCAATTGAGACATTAACTGTTTTAAGAAGTTTAGTCACAGGAGAGGAAGGTAAGACAATTACTAACTAGAGGACAGGCCCATAAGAAGGATAGTAGGTGTTATGGAAGCACGCCTGAGTAATAAGATCACTCTACCTTCCCCCAACTAACAGTGCCTTTCTTTGCTTCCCTTTCCAGAATAGACCTCATGATCCAACACTTCCATTGTTTTATCACCATGATCACTTTTCCACTCTGACCTTCATCAAACCTCTGAAATTCAAACTCCAAATATAGAAAGAGATGTGTTACTATGCTGAGAACAAAGAACTAGAAGAAAGGAAGGACCTTTCGATACAGCCAACGTAGGGAATCATGACATAAGATACCTCAGAAGATAGGTGAAGACAGAATTCAAAGAACAGGTGAAGAAAGGACTGGCGCAGATGGAAAAAAAAATTACAGGTGAGAGAAAAGGAAGGTAAAGGAGTTCTCACTTGATAGTCTTAAATACTGCCATACAATAAAATACAGTGTCATCTGCTAGAGGTGGGAGGGTGCTTCAAGAACTAAGAGGACACACAGAACTACTAGACAACAGTGAGGATCTGAGGTTGGAAACACATCATTATAATGGATACAGTCCAAAGACTTTCTCCAAATATGTTTAGCAGCCACATTATGGGAAAGGAGTCAAATTTTAGGACTGACCAAGTTTGAGAGTTTTGCTGGACAGATGTGATAGAAGGAAAAGGCAGCATAAAAGAAATAGTGATGAGACAGAGAGAAAAGGAAATTTGGGGAAAAAAATGAAGCCAGAAAACAAGTGACCATAAGAGAAGCCCTCATAAATTAAAAAAAAGAGGGGGTACAGATGTTAGAATTTAAGATTTCAAAACTGGAGTAGTCATATAGCACATGTCACAAGAATGATGTTAAGGCAGAGTGAGAGCACTAAGGGCTAAGTTGTGTTGTTGTTGTTTAATCCATGGGATGTTTATTGTGGCCACAGGGGCACAACTGACAGCAACCACCTAGACAGAGGTTACACTCTTACTGTGAAGCCCCTACTCCCCACGCCCACACTTAGCTCAAAATAAGCCTATTTACACTTACCTTTAGTTTCTTATACTTACACACACACACACACACACACACAGAGAAAATCTACCTAAATAACTCTCCATAAACTTTCTAACAAAATAGATTAAAATGGTATCCCCCTAATATAAATAAATTCAACATTAATACTGACCTGACTTTCTGGCTGTGGTGGTGGGAATGGTGTATACTCTTTCTTGACAGTTTTCTTCTTTGGCTCCTTGCGTTTATTCACATTTTTGTGCTTGAACTGTGGCAAGAATCTTTCCCAACTTTGTGATCTTAATTCAGAATCTTTTGCCAACTCTCGTTTAATCATTAAGGTCTTTAGTCATGGTGATATATGAACAAAGAAAGAATTTTTAATTTTATAAGTAATACATTTGTCAAACTAAGACATTATAAATATTATTCCTATAAATAATACAATTAAAATGAGTAGTTCTTAATCTCCTCAGTAGGAGCAAAAGACTCCATAAGAAAAGTAATCTCAAATCAAGCATCAAGAAAACCATTAGAAATTTAGATTAAGAAATGCAGAATTATTGGGGCGCCTGGGTGGCTCAATTGGTTAAGCGTCTGCCTTCAGCTCAGGTCATAATCTCAAGGTCCTGGGATCGAGTCTCATGTCAGGCTCCTTGCTCAGTGGGGAGCCTGCTTCTCCCTCTCTCCCCGCTCTCTCTCAAAAACAAAAACAAAACAAAAACAAAAGAAAAACCTTAAAAAAATGCAGAACTGTTAAAATGAACGGAGATGAGACAACTCAGCTTTTCAACCATTAGTTCACTAAAACCTTTAAAATTTGGGTGCCTTGGTGGCTCAGGTCATAATCTCCAGATCCTGGGCTGGAGCCCCGCATCAGGCTTCCTGCTCAGCAGGGGGTCTGCTTTTTTCATGCTCTCCCTCTGCCCCTACCCATCACTTGTTCTCTCTCTCAAATAAATAAAATCTTTAAAAAACAAACAAAAAAGTCTTTAAAATACATATTAATTGGAGCAGGGAGAGTTCTTAATTAGCAATGTTCCCTAAAAGCTGGAAGTTTTTGGGTAGCACTTTAATTATCACAGGGAAAGAAAAAAGTAAACTTTCTCTTGATCAGACAAAACCAATATTCTCACATTTCTCCCACTCCATGTGAATTCTGCACACACTGGAACATCAAAGGATGCAAACCGGGCATCAGATACAAGACTAGCAGCTCTTTTTATCTTCAATGTCCCAAGGCAACTCAAAATCGTTCTTCCATCCCAATCTAAGAGTGACTTTGTAACTTTATCAAATTTAAGTGGATTGCTTCAAAAATACCCTCATGAAATAGTTCATAACAACAGGTATAATCATGAGTTATATGTTCCCAGGTATAATCATGAATGCTGAGCACACAAGGATATAACAGATCTCTCTCAAAGAGTTTATAATTTGAACATTAAATTAAAAAAAAATAGTGTTAATGCAATCTGACGTATTCCAGACTCTACTAATAGAAAAAGGGCAGAATTCTGAACGATCACATCTTCAAATATAGTAATGGGCCCATAATCCAAGAAAACCTGACTGAGATCATCTATGACCAATTTCATGAAGCGTATGTCCTTCGTATCAGAACTACACCATACGTTACGGCACAGCACAGAGACCTAAGCCTCCACGGATATAACTCCAGGACTAGGGTAGTTGGGTGTGCAGAACTCTACCTCTACCCTGAATGATTCTGCTTTATCTGCTTTGTGCATTAGGCTTCCATAAAAAATCTAATTTCAAGAAAAGTTTCTGCACCTAAAAGAAGTCTGACAGTCACTGTTACAGTAACATATAATTAACTCACTTTAATGTTATAAATTGGATGGATATTCTTCATAGTATCTAGGACTACTTTTCGAACCTGAAATTTGCAAAGAAAAATGAATTAGTCATTTAAAAAGATTTTAATGAACTCAGTGGAAGGAGATTAATACACTGCAACATACCCTATGAACCAGGCAATGACTCCCAAATTGAATACAGTAGGCCTTCAACTGCTCTGGGTGACCTCTAGATCTTTCATAATAGTCAACTTCTCTTGGAAGCAATGGATTTTCTCAACTTACTGCTAAAATGTAACATATAGAACTAATACAACAACATTTTGGAACTGTGGAATTTAGGAAGAAAGTAGCTAGATTTAGTCAGAAAATACGGGCTCAATAATGGGAATGCCACTTCGTAAGGGAAAGTCACCTGTCCTTTTCCTGCTTTCTCATTTGTAGTACAGAAGTAAAACTATCTCAAGGCTCTGCTGTAAAAATTAAATAAGACAATATATTTAGACTTCACAAAACCACAGGATATTCAATATATTTAAGTTATTATTATTGCCACATGAGAAGAGGACAGATAACTAGAAGAGGTCCAACAGAACTACTGTAGGTCCTAGAAAGGGAACAAGACCTCGCAGCCAGATCCAGACAACAAAAGGAGTTAAGACACAGTAACTGCTCCACAGATTTTTTCATAACATTAAATACTACACTAAACTTCAGACAAAAAAACAAAAAAAAAAAAACAAAAAAAAAAGAAAACTATTTTAAAGGAAAGTTTCCAGAATCTGACCTCTACTAGTTTATATAGGTTACTGCAAATAATATCAACATTCAATTCTCTAATCACTTGAGCACATGTAACTACACATTTCCTGTATGTGCTAGAGACTAAAAATCTTAAATACTCATTTAAAATTTGTAGTGGAAAAAGAAATGATGTGCAGACCTTCTAACTCAGGAGTGGATACTTCCTTAGTTGCCAAAGGTTGACCATGTTATGTTAGGATCTAGGAGTGATGAAAATTAACTGAAGATAGTAAATAGTTCTCACCTCTTTTAAGCCACTAAAAGGTCCAATGACTGAAACCGTGTTTCCCTGAACCATAATATAACAGTTTGTTAACAGTTCCAAAGCCTATAACAAAAGATTAAGCTCAAATTCAGTACAATGAAAAACTAATGACAGAGAAAGACTCAAGTTTTCCACTGATAAAAAGTACCTTTAATGTAGATCCTTTGGGGCCAATGAGACGTTGTCTTCTTTTTACAAATCTTTCTTTATTTCTTACTAAAGAACCTATTTTAATGATGTCACAAGCAACATCATCCTGAAGAATTCGTACTGCCTTTGGGAAAAACGAAGAAAATATTCTATCAATATTCTTTACAAACACATTTGTTTTCAAGGCCCAGGCTAATGAAATCTAACCAGAAAAATAAAAACTCTAAGACGGAGGGATGCAGTGTTATATGTTATCTCTAAAGTTGATGCAAATACAGCAAAGTTTTTGTAATTCTAAATTTACCTGTTCAAATGAAACACTTCTTGCTAAAAGTTTTATTAGGTCTCTGGCCCTAATGATGATATACGGATCAAAAGTCTTCTTTGTTGTACAAACAGTCATACTGCCCTCGATCAGGTCCAGGGTTGCATTAACGTGCTGAGAAAAGCAAAGAGCAAATACACAACTGTCTAAAAATCAATTCAATTTTAGGTAATTACAAAGCCTATCCTATCAAACTATTAATTACTGTAAATTAAGCTCTAATTCTATCAACTCCCCCCTTGAAGAAGCTGAGTAGTTGATAAAAATAATGAACATTGATTACTTTCATATTTCAAAGAATGTAAGAAACTTAGGCACTGAAACCATTTCTACTTGGCTTTAGAACTTTGTACTCAAAGATAATTTCTAGTTTAAAAAATATGTATCAATGCAAATGAGGTCATACTTAAGACCTAGGGTGAAAATCTAAAGCTACATATAGCTCCTCTATCCTGGACGGGGCTGTGCTCTGCCATCTGCTCCTTTGGGTTAAGAACAGACTTTTCCTTTCAAACTTTCTTCTACCTGGTATTAGCTAAATACAAAGTAAAAACAAATTCTCATAGGTTCAGAAAGAAAAAATAACTGGAAAATTAGGCATTAACTGTTCATAGGAAGAAACAGATTTCAACAAAGCAAATTAAAATGTCATTTTCTGATAGCATCTTGTGAATTATATTTCAGTGTAGTGAGTGATGAACAATTCAACATAAGGTTGGGTCTCTGTGAGTTTACAAGTCTAATCTCAGATGCAGACAGCTGTAAAACAGCCTGCGGTTTGCTGAACCACCCTAATACCTAACAGGCACAAAACTCTGGAGCAGTCACCTAGATGAGAAACACATTTTATATCACAACCTGGTGTGTGCACAGGTTCTCACGTGCACATATATAAACGAACCAAAAACTTCATAAAATGAAACTTATCCTTACCATATGTGATACTTATTTTTATTTTTTGGATGCATTCCTTTTTTTAAGGCTCATTATATCCATTAAATGGGATTTCTTGCTCTACTAATGGGTTTCAATCCAGTTTGAAAAATAAAAACAAATGTATTACTCTAGGGAAATGGCAGCAGGTACATACAGGGGATAGTTGGCCACACCCTACCCCTTCCATTTAAAATGAAAATTAAGAAATCATCCAGGTACATGCCTCAACTCAAACTATACAGAAACATGGCAAATATCACAGTAGAGAACAGGCATTCTGAGATGAGTTTCAGAAAGTCGATGAGATCCCTACAGTTCTAAAGGTGTGTGAATTTTTAAAAGTAATCTATTACTCACAAAACTAAAAACAAGTGGATTAAAAGAATAAAGCTTCTATCTAGGTTGTTTAAAAGGAACCAGGGGCACCTGGGTGGCCCAGTCAGTTAAGCATCCGACCCTTGATTTCAGCTCAGGTCATGATTTCAAGGGCTGTGAGATCAAATGTCACGTTGGGCTCTGTGTTCGGCAGAGTCCACGCGGGACTCTGCCCCCCGCCTCTACTCACACATGCCTGTAGGTGCACACACTTAAAGATCTTTCTTTAAAAAAACAAAACACCAAAAAAGGAACTAAATTAACTACTTACACTAGTACCTTTTAATTTTTTTATTTTTATTTTTTTTATGCTAGTACCTTTTTAAAAAAATCCACCAGCATATATACTTATTTTTAGAAAAGGCATAAAAGCAAAATTTCAAATAAGTATATAAAATGTGCATACATGTTCATTCAAGGCTTTCTGTACCAAAGGCCAGCACTCTTTCAAGTAAGCCTCTCTATATTTTGGGAACAAAGTTGCAAAACTGCTCTCCTCCAAGAGTCCTCTG
Source organism: Canis aureus (assembly GCF_053574225.1). Taxonomy (NCBI): domain Eukaryota; kingdom Metazoa; phylum Chordata; class Mammalia; order Carnivora; family Canidae; genus Canis; species Canis aureus. Next base: position 25,302,903 of record NC_135623.1, read on the forward strand.
GGATTGTCCTCTTTAGAAAAAGCGGGTTCCTTCCAACCATCAGGAACAGTGAGGAGCTCAGATTCATCTAAAGAGAAGAAACATACACGTAAGATTTTACCCTTCTTGTGGACACTTTTAAAAATGCTTATATGTTTAGAAAAAAAAAAAAAAAGCTTATATGTGGGATCCCTGGGTGGCTCAGCAGTTTAGTGCCGCCTTCGGCCCAGGGCGTGATCCTGGAGTCCCAGGACGGCGTCCCGCGTCGGGCTCCCTGCGTGGAGCCTGCTTCTCCCTCTGCCTGTCTCTCTGCCCCCCTCTCTCTCTGTGTTTCTAATGAATATGTAAATTAAAAAAAAAAAAGCTTATATGCATACATTTACACGCTTCCCAATACTCTTTGTAGTTCCTGTTTCCACGCTCTTTAGATGATTCAACAAAGAACATAACGCCGTCATTATTTATCAACACACTATTAAAATCAACTGTCTACGCCAGCCTCATAGGACCAAGTTCCTTAAGGTCAGGGACCCTCCTTGGGTCTACAGTCCTCAGCGCTGCTCGGAAACTTCCACTGTACGACACGGTCTTAGAGTCAAAGATCCTAATACCACTTTGTTTCAATACAAATGACCTGTTAGACTTTCCTGAACTGCCGACTGTGTGTGTATACCATATATATATGCAGAGGCATGTACATTTTGTGCACACGCACACACACAGACTTAAAAGCTGATATTCTGGTGTAAACTCTGTTACCAATCACCGGTAGGTACATGGCTTCAGACTTTCCAAGGAGTTTCCATGTGCCTTGCTTCTGTATACACCTTCATGACAACTGTGAAACGTGGGAAGGACGGGTATTATTTTTCCCATTTTGTGAGAAACGTTTAGTCCAAAAAAAAGAAAAGATGAGTGACCGGTCTGTCTAAAGGGACACAAAGGTGATTCGGTCTAAGTCTCCAATCAATGAAATGAAATGTCTCCTAAGGGCATAAACGATCTCCGACATCATTTGTTAAAACTCCTGATCCTGGGGCGGGGAGCGGTTGAGCATCTTCCTGGGGCCCAGGTCGTGACCCCGGGGTCCTGGCATGCAGTCCCGCGTTTGGCTCCGTGCATGGAGCCTGCTTCTCCGTCTGCCTCTGTCTCTGCCTCTCATGAATATATAAAAAATAAAAATAAAAATAATTAAAAAACCCAAAACTCCCGGTCCTGGGTTTCAGGATCTCTTGAAGCCAAAGGCTCTGACAGCCGGCCCTTGGCGGCTCGGCCACTCGGCAGCCTCCGTCCCCGCCTTCAGGCCGCAGGAGCGTCGGGAACCGGCCTACGCGCGGGAGCCGCCCGAGCAGCAGGGCAGCGAAGGGCGCCCCGGAGGCCGCGACCCCCGGGCCCGCGGAGCCGCTGTCGCCGCCGCCCCCCGCGCCCCACGGCCTCCCCGCCCCCCCACCTGCCCCCGGCCCCGAGGCGGACTCCACCCCACAGAACGGACCCCACGTCCCCGGCCAGCCGCAACGCAGCAGCCACCCCCGAGTCTCGGTTCTCACTCGACCTCACCTCGCTTCTCCGGCTTCGGCTGCTTCGGACGAAACTCACTCCTCCCGTTCGCCTGCGCCAGCCCGTGGAAGGAGGAGGCCGCCATCTTCCGGCTGCTTCCGGCGCCACCGGAAGTGGAGCTGCTCTTAAATCCTACTGGCTATTCAGGACTAAGAACCTGTTGGCTCGAAAGGAGTTCCGTAGAACGCAGATGAGGAGATGTGCGCAATCTCTGTGCGTGCGTCTGTGCCTGCGTAGCCAATGGACAGCCGCGGACTCTTTTCCCAGGATGCACGGCAACCACGGAGGTTGGCTGCATGCTGGGAGTTGTAGTCCAGCGCTATGGGGAGTTGGAGGCCCAACTCTGCTACCTTGAATATTCATGCACGCATTAAATACATCTTGGAAATTATTTGGAATCTTGGAAACCTACAGTTTCCTTTCGGTCCTTGTGTCTAGCTCAGGGTCTTGGACTCCAGGGTTTGGTCGCAGAGTGCACTCGGCCTGTCATTGATGTCACTCACTCACTCATTTGATAATATTTATTTGACCGTTAAATAATTTGATAATATTTATTTGACCGTGCTAGGTCTAAATAGGAAGTCCAAATATGAAGATGCATGATCCTTGATGGCAGAGAGTGGCAGCAATAGCTACCATTTATTGTGACACTGCTTTGTGCCACACACTGTTTGCATTTCTATTTCTTAAAACTAAAACTGATGATTTTTTTGTAAGATAGTTTTAAAAAGTCTTTGTTTCCGATGGTAATTGCCTAGGGTCTTGGTACTTCTCTTTCTAAGCCACAGGGATAGCACTTAAGTGACCCTTCTTAAATATTTCACTGAGCTAAGGTTTCCCAAAATGACTACCTCAACGCTGCCTATGGCTGACTTCAAGATGTGAGGTTTATCACTACTGCATATTTTTGCACTTCTAAGAATCCAAAAATTCTTAGACACATTCAAGGTGAGACTTCTTTTGATGACTGATCTTACTGCTTGCCATTTCTAAAATTGCCTGCAGCACAAGTTGGGAAAGTCTCAGGTTGAATTTCTTGCCTTCGTGAGACTAGGAACATTTATCTGAAATCCACCCTTGTGTATCTTCTATAAAAACTTAAGATTGTTGTACATAAGGTGCATACGTAAAACAGACTGTTAATTAGGGACGTAAGGTCACGAGACACATGATTATGTTAAGATTATTTTTCTTGGGGCACCTGGATGGCTCCATCCGTTAAGCATCCGACTCAGGTTTTGGCTCAGGTGGTGACCTCAGGGTCATGAGATGGAGCACAGCATGGGGCTCTGTGCTAGATGTGGAGGCTGCTTAAGATTTTTACTCTCCCTCCTCCTCTTCCCAATCCCACTCACATTCTCTCTCTCTCTCTCAAAAAAAAAAAAAAAAAAAAAAAAACCCAAACCCAAATTATCCCATTTTTATAAAGCAAATTATTCAATAAGTATTTATTGAGGATCTATAACGTTTCAGGTTCTACGTGCTGGATATAATAATTATATGTGTGTGTATATATATATATATATATATATCCAAATATATGTTTGTATGTGATTATACAACAAGAAAAGACTTAGAAGGCTACACCTCAAGGTTACAAAGCTGGCTATCTTAGGGATAAAGGCAGAAAAGAAAAAAGAAGCAGGCAAAAAGACAAAAAATAAGTAGAAAATAATAATCATTATTTATTTATTTATTTTAATTTTTTTGGACAATAATAATCATTAGAAAAATAATGTCAACAAAAGTAAAGGTATTTGCATGAAAGCCTGGAAAACCTGGGAATCCAGGAAAGAGATCAAATTTGAGAAACATACTCAGTCTTGGAATGTTTGCTGTACAACAACATGTTTCATGTGTCATGGTGTTGGGATGAAATATGCTTGCAGGATATCAACCCCTTCTTGCAAGGCCCCACTTAGCAAACTCTGTAGATAAGGACACATGATGTGCAGCTTTGGCTGCTAAGTCACTTGAGTAAACACTTAACCAACCTCTGTTTCTTCAGCTGTAAAATGAGAAATTGAGTTAGATTAATGCTTCTTAAACTTTAGCCAACCTCAGACGCATGTGGAGGGTGACCCTATTCCCAGTTTATGGTTCAGTAGGTCTAGGACAGGGCCCAAGAATTTGCAGCCTGGAGAACAAGGAATTATTCAACCCCAAAATATCAATAGTGCCAAGGTTGAGAAACTGGGGACTTATAGATATTCTTAATTTCTGTGATTCTACTTCAAAGGGCTAGTAAGAGCTTTACTCAGAACCAGACATGCAATGAAAGCGAAGTTATTTCCCACTTTTTCCCACTATTTCCCACTACTAGGGCAGAACTTACCTGGTATCAAAGCCAAAGTTTCCAGATGGTTGCTCATTATTATGCTGGGCTCTTTGGTGGACAATCTTGCTCCATTTCCTGGAATTCTGTTGTCTCATTACCCAAACAAACACTGATACTGCTATATACAGTGGATGCTTGAGGTCTAAAGACACTCATTGAATATTAGTCTCTCTGGGCCCCAGGCCCACAGAACATTAATATTTCATTGGTCCTCTCCTATTTCCAAGGCAATCTTCCATCTTTCTCTTCTTGATTGTTCTTATTGATAAGCAACAGCTTTGATTTAATTTTCGGTTATAATATTCTTCTCCCTAAAGGAAAGCTGGAATACATTTCATGATATTAGGTTTCACCAAAGCAACAGAAGGCTTTTTAATGCATGCATGAATATTCAAGATTTAATCAGTGGCATGTGAAATGTATTGGTATTGCTGAGAATTATTATTTTATGCAAATATAACAAGCAAACTACAGTCTTTTATTTGTTTACATGACACTGGGGGCATATTTGAATTTCTCTGGGAAGCAGATTTCTAGTCATTTGTTAAATCTATATGCATCTCCCATTCTTCAGACAGTGGTAACCACAGATGGCTCTTGATGAAATGAACTTTTTTAAAAAAATTTTTATTTATTTATGATAGTCATAGAGAGAGAGAGAGAGAGAGAGAGAGGCAGAGACATAGGCAGAGGGAGAAGCAGGCTCCATGCACCGGGAGCCCGACATGGGATTCGATCCCGGGTCTCCAGGATCGCGCCCTGGGCCAAAGGCAGGCGCCAAACCGCTGCTCCACCCAGGGATCCCGAATTTTTTTTTTTAAATGAAATAAACTTTTTAGATTATATATTTCAAACATTTAATGGGTTTATATTTAAACAAGGCATTTCATGATATTAATAAGATGGTGACATGGCTTCTCCATTGTTTCAAAATCTCAACTTAAAAAGTCCAGCTTTCTGATACACTTAGAGACTGGAAATTCAGTCTTAACACTACATTTTTGCTCTGATCATCTGTCAGTGACTTTAATCTGTTGGTTTACAAGTCCCTTTACTGATAAGATTAAATCAATGGACCCTTTCCCCAGAAAAGCACATATATTTGGGTACACATATCATTTTACCCACAGTTTGATGAGATGGTCACATTTCTGTCACACTGTTTCATAAAAACCCTAGAGGATCAAGCCATCAGGTTAGGGACCCTTGCCTTAAAGCAACACGGGAGGCATGTCTCAGAAGCCTGAATCTGATCTTATGAGCACTCAAGTCCTCTGCTTTTAGAGTTCTCCAGGACAGGCAGGATTAGAATTTTAGTATGCTTCAGGACTTGCACATAAGTACACTTCTCAAGATTCTTTTGAGTGCAAGTCATACAACATTCAAAGTAACAAGTAAAAAAGAGGACTTACTGTCCTACATACCTGGGAATTGGACCTCTGACCTCAACAGTGTCACAGAAACATTCATGCTCTTTGTCTATCATAACTTTGAGATCTCTCTCTCTCTCTCTCTCTCTGTCCTTCCATCTTTTGGCTCTGCTTTTTCTGTGAGGTTTTTATTCTGAAGCAAAGATATCTGCCAGCAGTGCTGAATCAAATTCTTAGCAGAAGAAGACTTTCTTTCTTCCTAAGAATTCCATCAAAAGTCCTAGGAAGACTCTCAGTGACCAGTACTAGATCACTTGCTAAAGCCAGAGGTGGGTTACACCCACATAAACCATCTGGGCCTAGAATGGGAATGAACAATTCCTAAGGAGGAATCTAGAGCTGTTGCCAAAAGAAGGGGAAGAGGGGCAAAAACACGCAATGTGTAGTACGGTAAGTATAGCAAGGGCAGTGCAGGGGATTAATAGGTTTTCAGGTTTTACCCATCACCATCACTCATTCCCATGCCACCATTTCATTAAAATAAGCCACATATTTAAAGAATTACTTAGGCTGGGATGCCTGGCTGGCTCAGTGGTTTAGCACCTGCCTTTGGCCCAGGGCGTGATCCTGGAGACCCGGGATTGAGTCCCACATCAGGCTCCAAGCATGGAGCCTGCTTCTCCCTCTGCCTGTGTCTCTGCCCCCCACCCCACCCCCGCCGTCTCTCATGAATAAATAGCTAAAATCTTAGAAAAAAAAAAAGAATTACTTAGCCCCAGTCACAAGATAGATGGAGGAATTATGTACTAAAATTTTATTGGGGGTATGTGTGTATAGTAGTTCTCTATATTTGCTGTGAGCATTTTCAAATGTATTGATTGGTCTGTTAGGTTGATTTATATTTCTCTAGGCACATGTGGTGATACTGAAAACATGATCTGCTGTAACTGTGGTGATTTGGTGTAATGTCTTTTTATAATGATTATTCTCTCATGTAGTGAGAGACTCTCATTTCCCTGCAGGAAATGGCTATGTATTTTTTCTTTTAATTTTGAAAAGAATGAAAAAGGAAAATGCAAGGAGCAATGCAACCATTGTTCAAGAATCTCTCTACCTAAATTTAATAAGTGTTATCATTTATCACTTTGGGCCCAGATTTACATAAATATTTGTATCATAAAATCTCACATACATGCAAAATGAAGTTACTCCAGTCATCTCTCTTCTAGAAGCAATAGTTAGTTGTTTTGGTTTTACTAAAACAATAGACTAAAAAATAGACTTTTTTTTACTAAAAAGCAGACAGACTAATATAACAAATGCTTTTGTAGACATAGTTAAATTTAAGACATAAGTATTTCCAGCTAAAGCCCCTGTCTACACCTTCCTAATCTCATTCCTCCCCCTTTCCACCAGAGGTGACTACTATGCCAAGTTAGGAATTTATCATTTCCACATATATTTTTGTGTATGTGGCTACTACACACACATGTGATGTGTACTAAACAAGATAGAGTGGGCTTTAAATATTTTACATGACATTAATTACTTTAATGTATAATGTACATTAATGTACATATTATAATTAATATTATAAAACTTGATATATTTAATTTACATTACATATAATATATTATACATATATCATATATTATACATATAATATATTATACAATATATATAACATATTGTATGTATTAATGTATACGTATATTAATAATGCATAATTATAATGTGTAATTAATGTATAATACATACATTAATGTACATTATACAAAAATACAAGTTTTGTATATGATTATATAAGTATTTTATAATAGTTATATACATATAAATGTATGTTCTCATACAATTTGCATTTATTTATTTATTTGTTTGTTTATTTATTTATTGAGACTGTATGTGTGAGCAGGAAGGAGGGTTGAGGGGAGCGGCAGAGGGAAAGGGAGAGAGAGAATCTTAAGCGGGCTCCATGTTCAGCACAGAGCCTGGTATGGGACTTGATCTAACGACCCTAAGATCATGACCTGAGCCAAAATCAAGATACGGAGGCTTAACCAACTTGAGTCACCCAGGTGCCCCTACAACTTGATTTTTATTGGAATAGTTTGTTTTGAGGTTTACTCATGTTGAATCTACGTGATTCTAGGTCATTCATCCATGGTATATAATCTTTGAATCAGAATGTAGGAGACATGGCAGCTTCAGTCTTGGCTTCTTCCTTTCTCCCTCTCTACCTCTCTCCACAGGCCCCCCGCATCCCCCACAGGTCCCCAGACAGCTCACCTTGGAAGGACCCAGCTACCGTGTCTTGAGTGGCCCTATGGAGAAATCCGAAAGTCTAGGAACTGAAGCCTCCTGTCACCAGCCTCACGAGCTTGGAAGCACCTCCTCCTGCCTGGTCAAGCTTTCGGATGAGTGAGCTGAGCAGGGCTGATTCCTTGGTTGCAGGAAGCTGCTTGGAAGTTCCTGACTCTTGGAAACTTCATAAATGTTTGTTGTTGAAAGCTGCTAATTTTGGGAGTAACTTTTCGGTAGACATAACTAGAAAAATATTGAAGCAAGCCTAAGCATTCATCAAAATACCAGGTTTTGATAGGGATGTGGACGTGAAAGTTTTCCTCAGGAGGAATAGTTTTTCCTTGATTCTTGCCACTAGAGGGCAAAATGTTCATAAATGATGGCTTGAATAAAGAATTGAAAGGCTTTTTCTTTTTCCATGGAATTGCAGATGTCCGAGTGAAAAAAGAACTTTAAAGATTACCTAGTCCAGCTCTGTTAACTTACATATGAGGATTCTAACACCCAGAGACTTTAGCTGACCGGTGCAATGTCACACAGACCTGGGTCTAAATGTATAAACTCAATTTCATTTAATAACAGACACATGAATTTAAATAAAAAAATTTAAAAAAATTAACAGATGCAGATCCAGTAACTACTAATCAATCTTGTTGTTTTTCAAAATCAGTAGATGTAGAATAAAGACAGAAGGCTTTTTAAAATCTTCTCTATTTCAACTAACGTATTAGAATTTTCAGGATAAAAAAACTTGTGATAAAACCCATTTCCATTTATTGGGTGCCTATGATAATAAACCACTTATCATACATTATGTGACATATCTTTTTAACTAATCTGTGCAACAAAACTTTGAATTATATACTCATCAATGCAGAAGGGCCAATATGTTGTCCAAGGACATACAGCTAAAAAGAAACAAAACCAGTGTGAATCTGGTACAGGTTAAATCTCATTACAATGATTTTGGGGGAGACAAGTCATAGTGCCTGATTATAACAGAAGTTTGTTGCTTCTGGAAATCACTGAGTGCTTTCCAGTTAAGACACTTAAGTGGCTGCCATATGGCAATGGAAAAGGAAAAAAATGATTTTGATGACTCTCCTCTTCTTTTCAGGGAGGATTTTTTTCTATCTCCCTCTCATTCTCTCAGTCTCTCTGTTTCTGTCTCTGTCTCTGTCTCTGCCTACTACACACACACTGCCTCTCCCCTACATTCTAGCCAACCAGTTGTGCAGTGTTGGATAACCATCCTAGAGCTTTAGTTTGTCGCACTTTCTTCATTTCTAAAATGAGAGTACACCTACCTCCTTCAGCCTCACGGCAGGGATGCTGTGATGATTAATGAGGAAGTCTTTATGAATCTCATTCGATTTTGCAGAAGGCAGGTGTTTAATAAAGCTGAAGAATCATTATAATCGTAATTAGTCATATTTTAGGCCAGATGGGCAGGTATTTGGCAGTAGTAACTTGGCTGGAGTTGTTGCCACACCAAAGCAATGAAGTCATGTCAGCATGTCAGCAGCATCAAGTTGGGTGCAAGGAGGCCATAGTATCTTCTTACCCCACACATTGCCTTGTTCATCATCCCCGCCTGGCACAAAACTGTTACATACTCAACTTCATTTCTAATGCAGTTAGGCAGGTAACCTTAGGAGAATCACCTCATTACTGTGATTTATAGTCTCCAAAGAGAGCCACCACTGATGCCTTCTCTCTCCATATGTGCATACTACTCACGCCAAGAGACTGAGCCTCTTCCTTGTCCTCTTGAATCCGGTCTGGCCCTGTGACTTACTTAGATCGATAGGATGCTGTGGATAGGACTTTGCTAATTCTAAGTCAAGCCTTCAGGAAGAGGAGCAGTTTCTGCTTTCTCGTCCTTGGAAGAGGGCTGCAGGGTAAGACGTTCAACTACCCTGAGATCACCTCACTGTGAAGAAGTCCAAGCTAGCTATGTGAAGGAGAGAGAGAGAGAGAGCGAGCGAGAGAGATGTGCCTGGCCAGCTCTCAGATGTTCCATTCATCACTGCTCATGTTCTGGGCATGAATGAATGAAGAAGCAATCTTAGACATTTCAGTTTCAGTAGACACCACAGGGAGCAAAAGAACTGTCCAGCCCGATTACAGAAACAGGAAAATTAATAAATATTTGGTGGTGGTAAGTCGCTATGTTTTCAGGATGTTTGTTACACAGGAATAGATATTTCGAATAATTATCAACACTTAAAATAGGCTCAGATATCTCTTGATGCCCTTTGCTAGATGAAATAGAAATTCCTTCAGAGAAATGAAATGAGGGAAAAATAAATTTGATAAAATGAAGAGGGTAACTCCTTTTTAGAGGATACAGTTTTTAGCTTCATTAAAGTCCTATTAAAATAGAGCATTCATTCTTTCCTTCACTCACTCACTCACTCATGTTCAATAAATATTTGTTGAACAGATATATTGCTGAATATATAACTGGCGCAGGTCTAGGCATGGAGTACACAGTGCTGAATGAGAAGGATAAGGTCCCTGACTTCATGGTGCTGACATCCAAGTTGGAGAAGACAGACAACAACAACCATAGCAAAAAGGTTATTTCAGCTAATGGTGATGTAATTGGGAAGTGGGCAATGTGGGTAGCATTATCGTTGCCTTTCAAAGGTTGCCTATCTGACGCATCAGCAACAAACTAATAGGCAAAAACAAATGAACGAATAAACAAAAGGGAAAGAAAGAAAGAAAGAAAGAAAGAAAGAAAATGCTCCCCCTGAGCTGCTTGAAATTCAGTTTAATTATCTGCCTAATAAGTGGTTTCTTGATATGAGTATATACTCATAACTCTGGATTTGGGGAGCACCTTCCCTTTCGGGACTTTATGTCCATAGCTTTGCTAACACTGAAACAAATTTAATAAGAGAAGTGTTTTTCCTCCTACTTTATCAGCTTTGGGGGAAGTACAGATGGGAGACACTAGCTTTGGAGGAGTAGAAGTGCTGGCCTGTGCCCTGTCTATCGACACAGTCCCTGGGACACGGCCATTGCTACACTCAAAGAAAATGTTGGAATAAGGAAAGAAACAGGAAGACAAAGAATTCCAGAGTGCCTCACTGGAAGTGTCAGTTACTGACGTTCTTCTGAAGAAAAAGCATTTTTTGTAAGAGTGTCCCAAATGGAAAACCACTCTTCTTTCACACGGTTCTCTGTGCTCTCCGTGAGTCTACTGCTGAGGCACTTCCATATTCCTTTAAAATTAGTGGTGACTTCTTTGAAGGCAGGGACTCTGACCTACTCTCCTTGCTTCTTCATCCTCTCACATAATATTATGTCCCCAGCACATGCTTAATAAATACTTGTTACATGAACAAATATTGGGTTAAAAGACCAGCGTCTGGATTTCGCTCTCAGCTCTGCAACCTGCTAGCAGTGTGTCCTTGGTCAAGTTATTTAATTTTTCTGCATTTCCATTTTCTCAATTGTACTGTAGGAAAAACAACATTTTACATGATTGGTTTTATTGTTATTTTAATTTTTTAAAAAGATTTATTTATTTATTCATGAGACACACACACACACACACACACACACACAGAGACACACAGAGACACAGGGAGAGGGAGAGGCAGGCTCCTCGCAGGGAGCCCGATGCGGGACTTGATCCCGGATCCTGGGATCAAGCCCTGGGCCGAAGGCAGATGCTCAATCACTGAGCCCCCCAGGCATCCCAGCATGATTGGTTTTAATAAAAATTAAACAACCATACACACACATACTTACTTACTATACATATGCACGCGCGCGCGCACACACACACACACACACACACACAAATACATAATGCAATTAACACAGAGCCTGTGTGTGATTAAAGCTAAATAAATGTAGTTCCTTCCCAAAGGGGTTATTCAGCTTTAGATAAAATTTGGGGATAAGTGCAGATCACCATGTTTGTATCCTCCCCCCCTCCCACGGCCTATCCTGAAATTCTTATGTTGAACCCTAACACCTAACAAGGTGATGATTATAGAAGGTGAAGCTTGGGAGAAGTGATTAGGTCCACCTCCCAAACAGGATTGGTGCCTCCTAAAAAGACGGGAGGGAGCTCTCTGGGCCCCTCCCCCTTGTGAGGACACAGCGACAGGATAGCTGCCCAGAAAGGCAGCCCTCATCAGACTCTGAATCTGCAGGTTCCTTGATCTTGCACTTCCTGGGCTCCAGAATGTGACAAATCAATTTTTGTTGTTTATAAATCACCTGGCCTGTGGGATTGTTATGGAAGCCTGAGCAGACTTCAACAATCACTATCATTAGAATTCAATTTAAATGTATTTTTATTTAAATGATGACTTTTCAAACTCTGTTCCATCTAAGATAAATTTCTTATTTGGCCAGTATTAACTGGCAATGGCTGAGCGTTTATTATAATTTTCCAAGAGGCGCTATTTTGGAAACTTAGTATTTTTATTTTTATTTTTTTTTTATTTTTTTTAAAGATTTTATTTATTTATTCATGATAGTCACAAAGAGGCAGAGAGGCAGAGACACAGGCAGAGGGAGAAGCAGGCTCCATGCTGGGAGCCCGATGTGGGATTCGATCCCGGGTCTCCAGGATCGCGCCCCGGGCCAAAGGCAGGCGCCAAACCACTGCGCCACCCAGGGATCCCGGAAACTTAGTATTTTTAAATTGGTGATGCAGTGATCAAAATTTGCGAGGGCAGACGAGTCAGAGCGACAGAAAAGGTGCAGCAAACGTGATTCATTCGATAAACTATAGGTCCAACGCCAGAGAGCTAGTCTCAAAATATCTGTTTGAAAGAGGACTTCAACTGTCTAGTTCCATTTTGACCTCAGTCTATACTTTCTAACGGATTAATTTCTTTCCAGGGGCAAAAATCCCGGCGGGCAAAGTGATGGGAACTGCAGGCCTCTCCTGGAGCCAGGGGAAGGCCGAGAGGCCAGCAGGGCCCGCACGAGGGACTCCAGGACCCGAATGCCCACCTGCGCGGACCCACGGGCCTTCGCCCGTTTTCCTTCCAGAACCTGGAAATATTCTCAGCACGTTGGAGACAGTCTCCGAGACTAGTCAGCGGTCTTCCTGGTGCTCATCCCACTGAATAAATCCCTCTGTGGTTCACCACCATCGTCTCTCCGCCTCGGGATTTTGTCAGTGGCAAGTGGCAGAGGCCGGGCTGTTGGGGCCCCCAGGGTCAGAGGCTCTCGCACCCTTGGGCCCTAGGCACATGTTATGAAAGGCTCCTTACAGAGTCCTGCGATGTTAATGGGATAAATAATACATCCTTGCATAAAAGGGACCCAGCTAGAAGCTTTGGGGGAAAAAAGTGTATCCTCAATGAAAGGGTAATAGTAGAGAGAAGAAAATATGACAAAGATTAATAGTTTTTGTCCTTTTTTATGCTTACCACGTATTTGTGGAATAAGTGGATAAGGAATTACTGATACAGACCTCGAAAAACTCAAACGAGAGAATTATTTTTGTGAGCATGAGCTTTATTTGTCAAGCTGAGAACACGTTATGGCTAATTCACTAGTGTTTTTAAACAATTGATAGTGAGATAAAATTATGATTCGAACAGTCAGTTTAACACTAAGAACCATTTGCTTTAGAATATAACGTAACAGGAAATAAAATAACATTCAATTTACAGGATGATCTCTTTATGTTGTTAGGAAACAGCCTTGAAGAGGACTCAAACTTTTTCTTCTCTAGACACCAGAGTGGGCTTTATCTGTGCCGGGAGTTGCTGAAACAACCTTTCTGATGTTCAAAATCTGTATCATTTCTAATTCCACGGTGCCTCATCCTGCAGTGAACATAGGGTTTAGAAAGAGATTTAGAAGTAGCCACAACAGGGGCTCCTAGGTGGCTCAGTCAGTTAAGCAGCTGCCTTCGGCTGGTGTCAAGACCTGGGGTCTTGGGATCAAGCCTTGCGTCGGGCTCCCTGCTCAGCTGGGTCTGCCTCTCCCTCTTCCCTCTTACTCTCTCTCAAGCAAATTAAATTAAAAAAATCTTAAAAACAAAACAAGTGATTCCTCTTTCTGGAGTGAATTCTTACCGTGGGTAACTAATGACAGATTCCCAATTGCTCACATGTTTGGCTGACCAGGCAACCTGCAGTCTGAAGTGTGCTCTAGCCCCCAGCAACCTAGACAGTGATGTGGAAATGTTGGGGTTTGGGGCCGACAGTCAACAAAGAATTCTTGAGCTGCCTGCGGTGCAAAAAGGCGTTTTTATTATAGCACAAGGACAGGGCCTATGGACAGATAGAGCTGCACCGGGATTGTGAGGAGCAATTCATTGTCTACTTTGGAATTGGGGGAGATGAAGACAAAGGAAGTTTCCAAAAGGACTTTCTCTTTCTTTCTTTCTTTCTTTCGTTCGTTCGTTCGTTCGTTCGTTCTTTCTTTCTTTCTTTCTTTCTCTCTCTCTTTTTCTTTCTTTCTTTCTTTCTTTCTTTCTTTCTTTCTTTCTTTCTTTTTCTTCTTTCTTTCTTTCTTTTTCTAAAGATTTTTTTTATTTATTTAAGAGAGAGAGAGAGAGAGAGAGAAAAAGAGAATGGGGAGGGGGCGGGGCAGAGGGAGAAGTAGCCTCCCCCTGACAGGGAGCCCTATGTGGGGCTCTATCACAGGACCCCGGATCATGGCCTGTGCTTAAGGCAGCTGCATCCAGGGGCCCCTCCAAAATGACTTGCATACGCTAAAGACTCACAGGATCCTGGAGGCCTGATTGTTGTAGAGCTCCGAGCTCCTGTTTTTTCCCTCTAGCAAGGCATTAACTGAGATATTTGGGAGTTCCTGAGGTGTATCTTACTCTGCCCGCCTCAAGTACTTGTCAGTGGGCTGCAGGTTATAAGGAAATTTAATCTTATCTACATTTCTTTTGCTTTTGTTCTCCACATCAGACAGCATCTCTCTTCGACATAAAATTGAACAGAACAGTTATCTCTATAATCTTTGAAACACTGAGACCATCTTCCAAAAGCCGTTGACAACAAGGTAAACAGCAGACCCCAAGAATGTGGCAGTAATTAAAAAAGGTGTCTTTCTCACCGGGCTCCAGCTGGATAGAGGCTCTAAGGTAGGAGAATATGTAAACTGGTTATGCATTCCATACTGACGTGGAGAACAAAGGCAAAAGAAGTGCAGATGAAATTGAACTTCCTTATAAGCTGCATCCCATTGACAAGTACTTGAGACCAGCAGAATAGGATTCCTCCAGAAACTCCCAACTGTCTCAATGTTAATGTCTTGCTAGAGGAAAACACAACCTTAGCTTGACAATAGCTAGGTCTCTAGGATCCTGTAAGTGTTCTTTGTCATATAAAAGTCTTTTTGGAAACTTGCTTTCTTTCTACCCCCCAACTTTAAAGTATATAATCAATCTCTCCTTACAATCCCAGTGAAGCTCTTTCTGCCCACGGGTCCTGTCACCATGCTTTAATAAAACCGCCCTTTAGGCACCAAAAAAAATCCTTTCTTGACTGTCCGTTCACAGACCCCACCTCAAATCATTTCACAAACCATCCCAGATGGCTCTCAATGAAGAGAACTCAGGATTTACCACAACAGATACCAGTATGATCTCCTTAGCTCTGCATTTAAACTTCCATCCAGAACCTCTGGGTCTATAGTGTTGTCAGGTAAACAATATTCTCTCAGATAGTGGAACATTTTACTGAAAATGAATCTCCATTTCCATTCATTCACAGATTCACAAGGTGGAGGGACTTAAATGCTTCTTGGTTCTAGGAAAGGGGTTACCAGGGGGTCAGGAATGGAAGAGGTAGCAAAATCTTCCTTCGTCTAATACCGTATTACCTCTTTACCCAAGTTCTGCTGATGACCAGAATCACAATGGCCTTGAAAATGCAAGTGACTGGGGAAAAAAAGATCACAATCTCTATGGAGTGTTGCTTAGCATCTTTTGGACCATCTGGTCTTTAGTTTATTCATTCTGTTAAAAAACAAAATTCAACTGAGTAAATTTGAGTACATTTGAAGATCTAATTGACTTTGAGTGACTCATGGATTGAGTTGCCTGGTGTCGATCAAGGACAGAGATACTCCAAGGAGGTGTACAACATGGGAGGTTTTTATAGGAAGGAGGGTGGGGCAAGGAAGTATTAGCAAAAGAAAAGAAAGGATTGTTTCAGGCCAAGACATCTTTTGTTGGGAAGAGAACAGCAGCGTTTTTATCATGGAGATTACCTCACTAGTACTGATCAGAAAATTCCAGATGGACTGTTTAAAGGTCACATTCCTGAGATAGGTTGAAACTCCAATTAAGTCTTGGTTTGCTGGGGGGTGGGGCGGGGCACAATGACCCCATTTAGAGTTTTTGTCATTTCTTCCTCTTTTTAAAACAATTACATAAAAATATATGGAGTTCCTATTCTATTCCCCAAATTGTATTGGGCCCTAGAAATACTGCTTTGAAGGAGACAGACATAGTCCCCACCTCCATGAGAGTTTACAGTGTAGAGCTGAAGGACACTAAAGAGATCATTACAATCAACTATGGGAACCACGTGGTGCTATGGGAACGCCTGGTAGGAGTGTTCCTAATTCTTCCAACTGGTAAAATGGTACCGAAGCGGCCCTCCCCTGGGTGGCCCATTGTGGAGGATGTGATTGCCTGGTGTTCAGTTTCCTCAGATGAGATAAGAGAGCTTAGGCTAACTGAATTCTAAAGGGCCCTTCTGAAGGCCATTTTTAGGCACACAGGCTTGAGCGATGGAATGTGGAAGGGGCCACAGCGTCCCCCTGGCTGGATACACACAGGCCCGTCAGGGGACCCATCGCAAACTATCCAGAGACCCTAACTGACCAATGTAACTGACAACCAGGCACAGTCACCAGAAAAGGGAAGATACCATACCTCCTCCCCTTCTTCCTTTCTACATGGCCCCCGCCCATGCCTCATTGCAGATGGTCTTTTTTTTTTTGCTGTTCTGCCCACAGCTCCCTTGCCATATATTCAATAAATTTTTATCACCTTTGTTCTGCCTCAGGTGAATCCTTTCACCACTTCCAATCCCTCCCCACCCCGTGCCACCAGCTCACTTCCAGTAGTTGCCCCATATTTGGGGGCCCTCCATCTGATTGGAGAGAGACCACACCTTCCATTGGTAAGGTGCTAAAATTTTATGTGCACCTTCTCAATCCCAAATGACACTTTTAAGGGCTTTCTCTGAAAGATGCTCACTCACCTCTCCTGGGAATACTCTGCGAATTAGGTCCCTGTGGCACACCACCTGGTCTTCCTTTGCACTTCCCAAAGGTCCCCTTTCTTGTGTGGGCCCCACGCTGGGTGAATACTACTGTCTTCTGGTTCATCGTGAGCTGTCACATGCCCCAAAAGTTCCACCTCAAAAGGTTGCATCCTATTATTTTCTCCCTGGAGTAACCAAGTAGATTAGCAAAACTCCCAAATTATTCTTCTTAGAATCTTCCCAACCGAAAAGAGTTATATATTCAATCAGACATGTAGAAACACCCTCATGTTTTCCATAATTTCCAAGATACATATGCAAAAGACTTCCATAGTTGATGCTGTAGTATGGCTCTTTCAGGACTTTTTCCAACCCTTTTCTCTTCTACAAGTGAGGCTAGGCAATGAATATGTTGAACTCCCAGCCTTTCTCTCAGCTCAGAGTAGCTACATGACTCAATTCTGGACTATGGCATGTAGATGGAGCCCCCTCGAGGCTAAGAGGCCTTCTTGCTGCTCGGAACATGCCTGTGATGACTCGAAGTATGGCAGCCATCATGAAACTGATGGTTTGAAGTAGGGTTTGGAGCCAATGGCCAAGAAAGAATTCCTGAGACGTTTTTGGTGCAAAACACGTGTTTTAATCAAAGCATGGGGACAGGACCTGGGTAGAAAGAGTGCCCTGGCGTTGTGAGGAGTGGCTGATTATATAAGATTTTCTATCCTGTGGAGGAGAGGGTGGTGTTAGGGCTCCAGGAAATTGAGTCTACAGGTTCCTGGAGATGGCTTTTTTTTCTTGTAAATCATTCAGACAGTTGCCCACTGATGGAGACTCCTGTCCTGTATGACTGTGATTTCTATCCAGCTAAAATGTTTTTCCCCTTCCTTTGTTCTTGGGCAGCCAGCAGTCCCCAAGGAGTGTTACACATATCCTGTCTGGTGGGCAGTGGAGGGAGGGGGGTGGGAGTGTCACTGGGTGTTGGCTTTGCCCTCAGCTTGCTTTTTGCTCCCTCATCAAAACCATGAGGCTGAGAGTTATCACTAAGTTTGATGGTGCAGGAAAAAAAAGAAATTTAATTCTTTTTTTTTTTTTAAGAAATTTAATTCTTTGATGACATTTTAGAGGCTGCTTTTGCCTTGTGCAGTCTACACTAAACTTGGCATTTTATTTTAAGAGTTTATTTATTTATTTGACACACACACACACACACACACACACACACAGAAAGAGCACAAGCAGGGGAACAGCAGAGGGGGAAGGAGAAGCAGGATTGCAGCTGAGCAGGGAGCCCAACAAGGAGCTCGACCCCAGGACCCAGGATCATGACCCGAGCCAAAGGCAGACGCTTAGCAGACTGAGCCACCCATGCACCCTAAACTTGGTTTTGTAAATGTTTACTGCATTTTTGTTTCTTGCAGATGAACATCAATCCTACTGATCAACTTCTAATAATAGTGCTGATCATAAATAAAAGTTTCATATGTAGACACTTCAGGGTGGCCTTGCTATAATTAGCAGGAGCCTGAAGTTGATCAGAATATGCTTATATGTGTTTGGATGGTATAAATCATTTTGTTTTGGAACATCTGGCTGGCTCAGTTGACAGAGCACACAACTCTAAATTTTAGGGTTGTGAGTTCAAGCCCAATGTTGGGCATGCAGCCTACTTAAAAGAATAATTGTGGTTTTTTCATTGCATTTTACCTTCTAAGTATGAGGTTTTGATCAACCGTATGATTATTGTGCTATATTTTGATTAAAATGAACTCTATGTGGCTCTTAGTTAATTCTAAAATTCACTTTCACCCTTAAATAACAAAGCTTTGTCACAATTAAGAATATTCTTAGAAGGAAATATAGAGGGCAGCCCAGGTGGCTCAGCGGTTTAGCGCTGCTTTCAGCCCAGGGCATGATCCTGGAGTCCCGGGATGGAGTCCTGCGTCGGGCTCCCTGCATGGATCCTGCTTCTCCTTCTGCCAATAGTATCTCTGCCTTTCTCTCTCTCTCTCTCTCTCTCATGAATAAATAAAATAAAATAAAATAAAATAAAATAAAATAAAATAAAATATAAAATAAATATAGAGTACTACATTGATTTAGGGAAGAATATCAGAGACATCATATAAAAAGGAATTTTCGAAAGTATGTCCACACACACTGAGCGTATGTATGTGTATGTGTGTCTCCCAGGATCACTAAATTGGAATAGACAAAATCTTTTCATACATAATAATCTATTTTTTTTTAAGTTCTTTACTTTCATTTTTTTGAAGGAGAGCATGCATGTGCACGTGTATGTGTGCAGGAGATGGAGGGGAGAGAGAGAATCTTAAGTAGGCTCCTAGCACAGAACCCGCTCCTAGCACAGAATGGCTCTATCTCATGACTCTGAGATCATGACTGGAGTCAAAACCAAGAGTTGGATGCTTAACAGACTGAGCCACCCAAGCACCTCTCTCATTTTTTTATACCATCCATTCAACAGGTATATTTTCCCAAAACATTGTAGATCAACAATGAGCAAGTCGCTTGCATATTCTTTAAGAAGTAACTGTTGTGGGCAGCCCAGGTGGCTCAGTAGTTTAGCACCACCTTTGGCCCAGGGCCAGATCCTGGGGATAAAGGATCGAGTCCCACGTTGGGCTCTCTGCATGGAGCCTGCTTCTCCCTCTGCCTGTGTCTCTCATGAATAAATAAATAAATAAAATCTTCAAAAAAAAAAAAAAAAAGTAACTGTTGTCCTAAGGAAACCCTAAATCCACAGAGAGCTCCAACAACAAGTGCCATGTTCCAAGTGGTAAGGGCTCCCCCAGAAGTAAACACCGGGCTGGGAGTTGGGGCATCCAGGGGGCGTTCATAGCTTTCATTGCCAAAGGCTGTGAGAAAGACAAGGGCAGAGAGGAGGGGGCCGAGGGGCCTGAAGGTCTTGTGTCACATGGCAGAGAACCATGTCAGCCTTAATCTTTGTCCAGCCAGACCTTGTTTATAACCACGTGTGTAGCCACCATCACAGTTCTGTCTGCCGCATAGAAGCTCCTACATCCGGTTCATAGGGGGAGAGCATAGGAAAAGCCCAGCATCCTTAGCAGCCAGTTACCTCTTGAGCATGTGCATTCAAGGCTGTTGGCCTCCCTGCTAAACGAGAGGCAGTGAAGTATGACCAGGAGGGACAAAATCATTAAATGTCCCTGTTTGTCATGTGTCCTTGCATCCTCATTTAAGAGAAAACTATAAACTGAACTGTCTCCAAACATAAATTCAACTCATGTCCACAACTCTGTGCTTTACGCTGAATTTGCTAATATCAATAAGTTATGTCTGTTGCCCTTTGACATTTTCAGTGATTCAATGTATCAAGAGACTAGATTTATCTGCCACCAATTTTCAGTTCTATCCTCTCCCTCTCTGTACCCCCATCATGTTCAGAGAAAGCATCACACAGGGACGCAGATGTGTACCAGGACTGACAACATGGTTTCCTGGTCTCAGTGATCAAAGTTATTTACCAAGCATAGCTTTTACGCTCGCGTAAGGGACGCTTGGTTGAACGCCTGCCTTTGGCTCAGGGAGTGATCCTGGGGTCCTGGGATCGAGTCCCTGCATCAGGCTGCTTGCAGGGAGCCTGCCTCTCTCTCTGTGTGTCTCTCAGGAAAAAAATAAATAAAACCTTTAAAAGAAACCAAAACAAACACTGGGTAATATATGTAATATGTCCAGATTAAGAAATAAGAATATTTTATAGGAATAATTTTCCCATTGCTTCTCTAAAAAAAAGCATCCAGTGTAATGTTGAATAGAAGTATCACACGTTGTTTTAGAATATTCTCCAATTAATCGAATACACATACACCTATGCATGTATTTGTTTCAGAGTCAATTTCTGGCTAGATAGTGTTTAATTGTGAAATATTTTAGACATACAAAAAGGTATAGAATAAGTATAATAGTCTCTTAGTACCCATTACCTAAAATAATATTTTGCCTTGTTGGGTTTCAGAATTCCTCACCCTTCACTCTCAGTGGGTATCATTGTCCTAAAGTTGGTGCTTGTCTTTCTCATGCATATCCCTACTTTTATAACATACGCCTGCACACATAATCCCATGCAGTATGGTTTTGTGTGAGTTTAATTTATGTAAGTATCATATGGAACATATTTCACAACACATCTTTTTACTCAATATTATTGTTTCTGTAATTTATACATGTTGGTACATACAACTGTCATTTATTTCTTTTAACTTCTGACATTGTATGAACATACTCTGATTTTTTTTTTTCACTTAATTAATAGACACTTCTAATTGTTATTATTACCACTATCATTGAAACAATGGACATTCCTGTATAATGTTTTCTTTTAGAATGTAGAGAATTTCTCTGGAAAAAGTACTTAGAAATGAAATATAGTCATAGATGAAAATATAACTTCAACTTTCATAAATACTACCAAATTGCTATGCATAATTATTTGCTTTTCTTCACATCCTCACCAAGCTTAATATTCGCCTTTAAATTTTATCCATAGTCACAAAATAGTATCATGTATTACAAACAACTTCTCACTTTATATAACTTTTCTTTTCACTTTTTAAGTGATGTCCTTTAATAAATAGACTTTTAAAATTCTATTATAATCTAATTTGTAAAACTCCTTATGATTTGTAATTTTTGAGTCTCCTTTAAAATTTTTTCCTTTTTCATAAAATACGATATAAAATATTCTCATTTTCTTCCCCAAGGCTTTCAGGATTTTATTTTTACATTTTTGTTTTAGTTCTCCTTAACTGATTTTTGCATGTGGTATAAAGCGGGTATCAAACTGTATTATTTCTATATAGAAAACCCGTTGTTCCAGGAATATTGATTAAACTGTCCTTTCTGGTGGCTCTACAATGCTTCTTTTGTCATATTTTACTTAGTGGGTACTAGGTGACTATGATATTTATTCTGTATCTTTTTGTATGTCTAAAATGTTTCACAATTAAACACAATCTAAACAGAAATTGACTTTAAAAATTTTTATACATGGGCTTTCTAGTCTGTTTCATTGGTGTAGCTATCCATACCAGTACTAACGCTGGGCTTTTTTTTATAGGGGGTATTGAGATATATCTAGTAGGAAGGTTCTGCATCTTCTCCTTCTTTTAAAAAATTGCTTGGGTTATTCTTGTCCCTTGGTTAATCAAATGTTTAAAATCAGTTCTCTGGTTATGCACACACACAAACACACACAGCTACTGGGATTGAGATTTGATTTAAAATTAATTTGGCAGGAATGGACATCTATAGGATATTGAACTTTTCTATCCATAAACATGGTGTAATCTCCCCACTTATTTACAGCTTCTGGAATGACTTTCCGTAACATTTCGTACATTTCTGAGCATTTCTATAGGTATTCTGAACTATCTAGCAATTGTATTCTTTTTAAAACATATCTTTTAAAATTACATTTTCAGTATTGTAGACAATTACAGTGTAATTGACTTTTACATATTGATATTCTATGTAGCAAGCATTCAGGATACTCATTAATTTATAATTTTAGTTGTGGATTCTCATGGGATTTTAACATAATCAAAATGTAGTCTCCGTATAATGCTGGTTTTGTTTCTTTCTTCCTAATCCTTAACATTTTATTTCTTTTTCTTACCATGATGGTTTGGATATTCCATATTGTTGCATAGAAGTATCACCGATTGTTTTTAAATATCTTCCAATTAATCAAATATAACATACACATGTGTACACATATATTTGTTTATTTTAAAATTAATGCATATTTAGATCAAATTACATGTTTATACACTTCTTTGCTCACAGTTGCTTCTCTCACTCTATGGATTCAATATATTTCTCACTGAAATATATGTTTGAATAATTCTTTCAGTGTGTGTGAGTGCTAAATCCCCTAACCTTTTATATGTAATTTCTTTTTTTTTTTAAGATTTTATTTATTTATTCATGAGAGACACAGAGAAAGAGAAAGGCAGAGACACAGGCAGAGGGAGAAGCAGGCTCCATGCAGGGAGCCCGATGAGGGACTCGATCTGGCCGGGATCACACCCTGAGCCAAGGCAGACGCTCAACTGCAGAGCCACCCAAGCAACCCCTTTATGTAATATCTTTATTTTATTCTTATTCTTGAAGAAATTCTCTTGGATATAGAATTGTAGGTTCACATTTTGTCAGCATTTTATGGATATTATTCAATTTTCTTTCTGCCTTTACTGTTGCTGATAGCAATACAACTATCAATTTAATAAGTGTTCCTCTGTAGGTAATCTGTGCTTTTTCCTCTTGTTGCTTTTAAATTTTTTCTTTGTCTTTGGAATTTTGTCGTTTACAACAATTATCAATGTATCTATCAATGGATTTTTTTTTATTATATGTAGGACTTGTGTGTTTTCAGTCTGTAAACTCATGGTTTTTTTTTAACTCATGTTTTCATTAACACTGAACATCTTTATCTGTTTTCTCCTTAAATATTATTTTCCCACTCTTTTTTAAAAGATTTTATTTATTTATTCATGAGACACACAGAGAGAGAGAGAGACAGAGAGAGACAGAGAGGGAGAGAGAGAGAGGCAGAGACCCGGAGAAGCAGGCTCCATGCAGGGATCCCGGGTCTCCAGGATCAGGCCCTGGGCAGAATGCAGCGCCAAACTGCTGAGCCACCTGGGCTGCCCCTTCCCCACTCTTTCTTTTTACAATTCCCATTAAAGCTTTGTTGACTCACTATGTCCTTCTTTTCTATCTTTTTAATTAAAAAAATTTTTAAAAATTGTTTTTAGTGTGTGTGTGTGCATGTGTGAGCAGGGAGTGGGGAGGGGTGGGGGGTGCAAAGAGAGACAATCTCAAGCAGATTCCATGCTGAGCTCGGAGCCTGATGCAGGGCTCAATCTCACACCCCTGAGATCATGACCTGAGCCAAAACCAAGAGCTGGATACTTAACTCACTGAGCCACCTGGGTGCCCCCTCTTTTTCTCTTAACCACTCTTTGATATTTGGTACCTCTTTATGTCTCTGTGCTTTATTCTAAGCTATTTCCTTAGAATTGCCTTCCAATACATTGTTTTCCTTGTAGCTATATAATTTCTATACATTCTATTTGTTTCTTTGTCTTCTAAGTATCCTTTATTCTTGGTTTTTAGCCCTTTTATTTAAAAAGACTTTATTTATTTGAGAGAGAGAGTGTGTGTCTACACAAGCTGGGAGGTGGTGTGGGGGACGGAGGGAGAAGGAGAAGCTGACTCCCGCTGAGCAGAGGGCCCCATGCAGGGCTCTATTCCAGGACCCCAGGAACAGGATCTGAGCTAACAGCAGACGCTTAACTGACTGAGCCACCCAGGTGCCCTAGTTTCTAGCCCTTTTATCTCTTGAACACATTAAACATTTATTTTATAGTCTTTTTCAGATTGTTATATTAGCTCCAGTCCTCATAGAGTGTTAATTCTCCTAATAGTCATGCCTACTAACTTTCCTGCATAGCAAATATCCGTGTAGTAATTTTTCCTATTGTGATCTCATTTTCAGTTGAAGATTTTTTTTTCTACTGTAAGATTCCTGAACTTTCTATGTTTTGAACTATTGGTAAAAAGCTCTTCTAGTTGCCTCAAGGTGTTCGTTGATCCAGAATTACCTCATTGTTATTTTTGAACCTAAGAGAACCTATACAAAGCTAGCAATAGACAACTGGATTCCACATCAGTATATGACACAGGCTTTAAGATTTTTCCAGTAGAGCTTTTTTTCCATTCAGCTTTAGGCCAAGACAAACTTTCCTGACACTCATCTAGCAGCCTTTCCAATGTACCGTATATATGTAAAGGCATCTCAGTAACATGGCATCTCAACTCACAAAGACAAAACTTGCTGTCCTAACAGGGATATCAATAATCCCTATTTTCTCAGCTAGGATTCTTTTAGGTATCAGATTACAAAAGTATCACATTCGCTATAAATTTTCTCTTTCTTTTTGCTGATTTAGAATTTTCCTTTAATAAATCAGCCATTTATTTGTGTTTGTGTGCACGTGCACAGACTTGTCTGTGTTGTGTTATAATTTATCTAGAATTTCCACCTATTTTTTTACTAGGTTGGTGTGCATTCTTGACAGAACTAGGAGGTTTGATTACTTTTTGAATACAGAGACACTTAGGTTATATAAAACATCCCTTCTTGTGAAACTTGTTGCATTTCTCCTCTAGTGCTAAGCCAACTTAGCTAAGCAAGCAGATTTTCAGCCATGTGCTTACTAATGACTGTTTAGACCCATAGATCCATTTCTAAATCCTGATTTCTTAGCTAAAAAAGGGCTTATAGTTTTTTTCATAAGTAAATTTTAGAAAGTTTATTTATACTATAACAGTAGATTCATCACTCATATGTTATAACAGCTATTCATCTTATGAAGATATTTGAAACATAAATCTTAGGTCACTGGAGGCAAATTAAGTGTATCAGTAAGGAATTTTTGCAACATTATTTTCCAGGAGAATGAGTGGTTTTGATTGAACATCATTTATAAATAAAGATAGATAAGATTTCCTGCTTTTATCAATAAAGTGCCTATCTCATTAAAATGAAAGTAATGGGTGTTTAAAAAAATTTGAGTTTCCACACTTGTCTATTTAATGTACATGCTTTTAAGAATATTGATCTAAGGTCATTACTTAAAACCCATTCTTTTAAAAAATATTTTATTTATTTATTTGAGAGAGAGAGAACATGTGTGCCAGTGCACACACGAGCAGAGGAAGGGGTGGAGGGAGAGGGAAGGAGAGAATCTCAAGCAGACTCTGAGCTGAGTGCAGAGCCTGATATGGGGCTTGATGTCATGACCCTGAAATCATGACCCTAGCTGAAACCAAGAATCGGACACTTAACCAGCAGAGACACCCAGGTACCTCTAAAATCTATTCTTTTTATATCACAAAACACTTAAGTACCCACATGTCAGTCACTGTGGAAACATGAAAATGACATTGTCCTTAATTAAAGAATGACCCAATCATAGACACAAACATGTAAACAAATGATTATAATGTATTTTGATAGATGTCACATTAGAGGTATATACACGATCCAAATTCATGGAATCATAGGGGAGGAGGGTGATTCTGCAGAAAACTTCACCAGAGTGTCATGTTTAACCTATAGTTTTGAAGGCTGATGAGTGAGGGACTAGAAAAATTCAGAACTATTCAGCTTGGAGTAGAAGTGAGGAGTGGTAGAAAGATAGGCTGGGGTCAGATTAGGGAAGACCTTGAATGCCATGCTAAAAACATCAAAATTTATCCTGGAGATGGTGGAAAGCCATCTCCAGGGTAGATGATGTGGTCAGATTTCATTTTAGATAAATAACAAATTTGGAGAGTCAAATCTAGGAATAAGAAGACAAATTAGGCAAGAACATTCCCAGTCCAGATAAAGGGCTATAGCAATGGGGATGAAGGTAGAGGGAACAGAGCTGAGAAATATTTAGGAAGTAAAATTATCAGAGCTTGGACACTGATAATATGTAGTCAAGAACTTAAGGGTAAAGAAGTCTCAAGTGACTCCAAGGCTTTTGGCTTCAGTGATGTAGGGGATACTAGTGCTATTTTATTTTTGTATTTTATTTCATTTGTTAAGTTTTATTTTAATTCTGATAGTTAACATACAGTGTTATATTAGTTTCAGATGTACAATATAGTAATTCAACACTTCCATACATCACCTGATGCTTATCCCTAGTGTACTGCATAATCCCCACCACCTGTTTAATCCATCCCCCTCCCCCCCAGTCATCTCTGTTCTGGTAACTGTCAGTTTGTTCTCTACAAACTGTTGTTAAGAGTCTGTTTCTTGGTTTGTCTCTCTTTTATTTTTTTACCCTTTATTTGTTGGTTTTGTTTCTTAAATTCCACATATGAGTGAAATCATACAGTATTTGCCTTTCTCTGACTGACTTATTTCACTTAGCATTATACTCTAACTCCATCCATGTCATTGCAAATGGCAAGATTTCATTCTTTTTTATGGCTGAGTAATATTCTTTATATATATGTTATATATAACATATATATAACACACATATATAACATATATATATTAACTGATATATACATATACATATATATAACATATATATAATATATATATGTTAACTGAGATTAGAAAACAGAAAAAGTGGGACGCCTGGGTGGCTCAGTGATTGAGCAACTGCCTTTGACTCAGGGCATGATCCCAGAGTCCCAGAATCAAGTCCTGTGTTGGGCTCCCTGCATGGAGCCTGCTTCTCCCTTTGCCTGTGTCTCTGCCTCTCTCTCTGTGTGTCTCTCGTGAATAAATAAATAAAATCTTTTTTAAAAAAAGGCAGAAAAAGAGTAGATGTGTGGAAACTAATGAGTGCCTAGGCGAATCCAGATGTATATTCTTAATGCCCAGGAGAGAAGGAAGGGCTAGAGACTGAGATTTTTGCATCATTAATAGATAGATATGGACAACATCACAGAGAACCAAGTATATCTGAGGACAGCATGCAGAGTAGAAGTGACCTGGGATCCAGATTCTAGAAGTCATCGGTATTTGAGAACAAATGGATGATGAGACAAAAGGGAAGTATTAAGAAGAAAGTCCTAGAAGTCAAAACACAGAATTTTATTTTATTTTATTTTATTTTATTTTAAAACACAGAATTTTAATAAGGAAGTGTGTGTGTATGTTGTATTTCTAACACAAGTCCCATTTTGATACTTCTAAGATTCATCAATTCACTCTATCTTTACTCTTTATAAGAACTGATGGGTAGCTGGGACTCTACCTAGAAATCGAGATGAACAGCAAATAAACAAAACCTTGAAATTCTTAAGCAAATAGTTCTGGAAAAGAATGAGAATTTCATCACAGATCTCATTTTCCTATCAGCCAGCGAGATGCCACCATTATTGTTAATGGTTATTGTTGTTAATAGAAGAGTTAAAAAAAACTCTCTTGAGGAGAAAGACATCACTTTACCGGTAAAGTAAGTAACTAAAACTCCCTACTATTACGCAAATTGAAAACCAGGAGGTACATTTTAATTAAAAATATTTATAGCAATGGAATACCAGCTGCTAGTTTCTCTCACCACTCATGAATGTGTTTTGCAGCTGGCCATAATTCTCTCTTATTTCAATCAGCTTAAGCAATAATAACAGCTGTTCATTAGGCAGGGTCCATTTTATTAGCACCCATGTGATATGCAGTAACTGGTAAAGAAGTCTTTAATATGAATGATTTTTAGGAGAACCACGCTTTGATTTGATGGGCCGTTGCTTAAAGAAGGTTTGTTTCTATAAGTAAGAAAAAAACTCCTACGGCCTTAAAAGTGTCTCCATCTTCTGTAAGGCTAAACATTTCCATGCATTTCCTAATCTATTCATTTAAAACCGTAGGAACATCTTAGACCATGTTAAACCTAACAGGAGGAGAACTGGGAGACACTAATGAGTGTATACGAGAACGACATTGATGCAATATTTATGGTGTTTCTTTAGAGACCGTGTCCTTACAAATACCAGCAATCTCCTTCATCAGTGCAAAATACCTCTGAGTCCAGGGGCTAATCACAGCTGTTTATTTGTTTTGTTTACGCATTTGGCCAGCATTTGTGTGTCTAGTAAGATGTTCTGTTCTAGTTAGTGGAAAGCAGAAAAATGAGACAACTCAATGGAATGAACTCAAGTTGGTTCATGGTTTCAGAAACCATCCACACACATTACGATAAGGACCTTAACAAATTTTTGACCCGTGTTAACAGAAGAAAGTGATGACTCAAGTGAAGAGGATCCATAGTAGAGCCTGCTATGAAGGCAGATTGAAGGCAATCTTGCTCTGCTCTCTACTCACAGGGAGTAAAACTGATCTGGTTAGTAGGACTTAATAACAGAAGGAAAAAGTGCTTTCTTCAAGAAAAACATGTGAAATAAGTAAAAAAGTTATATAAAACATGAGCAGATCCTAATAGAGTTCATGTTCCTGTTGTCAGGGCGACAGCAATAGCAGAATTGAAACTTCGTTTTCTTAAGCAGATCAAAGATACCCCTAGATGGGACAGCTCAGGTCTCTGTGCCCTGGACTCCTTTCTAAAAATATCCCCAGCGTCCAGTTATTAGAAACCATTATTTATGGAATTCCACTACATACCAAAGGTCAATACCACAATCCTTTGTGGTATTCCCCAAATGTCTTATAAATTTATTTATTTTTTACTTGAAACGTGTATTGAATTATAAAAAAGAGTGACAAAAGAATGTGTCTTTTTTTCTGACCGATGTGTTCCTTTTGCTCAAAAGAGAAAACAACAAGGGATATTTTAAGGTAGTTTTCTTTTCCTTCATCTTTAAGTATGACGCTCCTTACATATGGGCATTTCTTTTTGAACAAAATGAAACAGATTCTGAAATTATATGTGGACTAAAGAGGGCAAGCAAGAAGCAGGAGACTGGAAACCAAGCAGCCTGAGTCTGAAGCAGGAGTTTCTTGCGGCCACTCTTACATCTGCAGAGACCCAGCCCGAGCTTGGAGGGGGTCGGTTTCAAAAGTCTGATTAAATCTGCAGCCAAGGATCTCTGTCCTTATCAGTCTTTATTTGATGGGAGAGGAAGGAGATTTGATTCGTTTTCTATTTACAAGTAAAATGAAGGGGCTCGGATGACTTTAAAGGGCTCTTCCTATCTAATTTTCTTCGAAAACATTGAGCGCCTCCATCTGAGTGGCTGTTCTAAATTTACACAGGCAGGCATGGAAATAGTCAGGAAGCCAAATTTACTTCTAAGTGGGCCAGAAACTTCATTTTAAAATAGAGGGGAATTGGCAGGAAATAGGAATGAAGCCAGAGCAATTTTAAAAGGAGAGGAGCATTTGATTTTTTTTTTTTTTTAAGAGTAGAGTGGAGAAACAAAATTAAGGAGAATAAGTTAGAGGGAGAACTTTTAATAGTGGGAGGCTTTTGTTATTTCATTGATATGCTTAGAATAACTGGTTTAAAGCAGCTTGACTCTGCTTATTTTAGTACAAAGCAAAAAATACAAATATGGGGCTTTGAGATAAAAACTTAACAAGCAGAAATGGTAATAACAGAACTCTTCATTCTATTAAGTTTCACTGGACATCCCCATTGAGACTACTTACTGGGTTCTGTGTAATCCTCATGTTTATAAAAGGACAAGCTCATGATTTTCTGATCAGATCAAGACAGAATAATTAAAGTGTGCAAAGTGCAAGTGGTTATCCCTGCTCTAATTCTGTAAACGCCAGGGGGATTACCAATTAAAGATGCCCTCTCCATCTGCTATGAAAAAATTTACATCTTGGAAGCTTGCTGAATTTTTATTATCCCAAATTCCCTGTTTCCTAACACCCTCTTCTACAAACTATTTTTCATTCTTGGATAAACTTTTATGAACGTGATACACATCTCGATTCATGAAGTTATAAGCAAACCACAGTCCTTGGAGCAAAAAGGGAGGAGTTGTATGATACTAAAGATCAGGTTTTTTTTTTTTTTTTACATTTTTTTAAAGCCAACTTGTATCTGCTTGACTTGTGTCTACTTCTGTTGCATTTATCCTTTATTTGCATTGTTTTTTGAATATGCAAGCTATACTTCAAGGAGGGTAGTCACACCACTTCTGTTAAGAATTATTTTAGGCTTAGAAAGAGGAGGGAAAGAAAGAAAGAAGAGGTCAGTTAGAAAGGAAATTGCTAATTATTTCTTTGTTTTCCTTTCTTCTAACTTCTGGCTCTCCTTGGATTGCCCGGGAGGAGATGGAATGAAAGGGGAAAGAATTCCAAGCAGCCGAAATTGAACAGAACCTGTGGGGCTTGAACGATAACTCAACTAGAAAGGAAGAGAATAGGTATAATGGAATAAATGTAAATTGATGAACTTTAATTAGCTCTCTCAATTCGATCGTAGAACTCTATAATTTACTATGAGGAGTTGAATAGAAAAATTTCTGGAATTTAAAATTTTCTCTGCTTACTAAAGATCTGTTCCTTTATTCACTTACATGAAAATTGAGAGGGGCACCTTGATGGCTCAGACCGTTAAGTGTCTTCCTTCGGCTCAGGTCATGATCCTGGGGTTCTGGGATGGATCCCGCATTGGACTCCCTGCTTCTTCCTCTCCCTCTGCCTGCTGCTCCCCCTGCTTGTGCCCTCTTGCTTGCTCTCTCAAATAAATAAATAAAATCTTTAAAAAAAATTAAACAAATAAGTAAATGAAAATCGAGGCAAGCCTCAATCTCAAAAAGTTTCTGGGAGGGTCATGAGTTCGAGCCATTACACCTCATACTGGGTGTGGTGCCAAGTTAAAAACAAGCCCAAAAAGTTTCTGAGTAAAAATATGTCCAATTATTTATAAAGAGAGCCAATTGTGTAGATATAAACTTGACTTATCAATCTTGGTCTTAGTTTTGTTTTCATGTAACTCATTCTGTCTGAAACTTGGTATAAGCAAAAAAAATACTCTTTTCTCATTAGTAGGAAAAATATCTTGCTTTATGTACTTTCATCAAGTACTTAGGGACCTGATGTTATTTTTATTTAATAAACAGGAGGTTTGTTGTTTTGTATTAAATGAAAGCCAGTATTTCTGGAATACTAGACTCTCAGCCTGCAATTTTCTTCCCAGCTCTATAAAAAGGTAAGGGAGGAAAAAAATAACTGGGAGGAAAAAACCCAAATAAACACTACTTTGGACACCACTCAACATTTAATGTACACTGTTTGCCTAGCACAGTGCTAGCTACTACTATGTGATAAGGAGGGAGTCACTAAAAATTGAGACCATCAAGTTCACTCTCTAGGTGATGAGATAAATATAACATCAGTTGGGTGAAAAATCAATGCACCAATGAGAGGTGTTGTTAAAATATAAATTGTAATCATATGTTTCTTTTCATCCAGTTTTTAATATCGACAGCACTTGACAACCAGATCTCAGGAAAAAGAAAGCAGGCATGAAAAGCCACAAGAATATTTATCTCAGCAAAGACAACGACCTATGAAAGCCATGTGTAGAGGGGATTGGTTACATATTTATTAGTATTTATTGAGAATTTACTAACTGCCAGGCAGCTCCTTATGTCTAATTTTTAATTTATTCTTCACAACAATCTTATGAAGTTGTATTACTAGTATCTCTTTTTAACAGATGGGGAAACAGGCATAGAGAAGGAAATTAGGAAAAGCAAGGATTAACTCCAGTTTTGTTTAACTCCAATGCCCCTGCTGTTTAAAAATTATATACCACTCCCCTCCCTTCCCTACCCCATCAGACAACCTTCAAAGGATTACAGGCCTCTAAGCCACTCCCAGCTCCAACTTAAAGGAGCAGTGAATTTGCTTCTCCATCAGGATGGCCTAAATTAGTAAACATCATGTGGAGTAAATAAATTACAAAGATTGAAACTAATTTCACACTGACCCTCTTCCATCTAAATTCTAGACTCCGATTAAAAGGTCGTTTCCTTGCCGTCCACTAATTTTCATTTGGGGCTTTCCCATTTCCAAAGAAATAAATGCAGTTTGGTAAGGCTAAATGTGCCCCCCACCCCCCATTTCCTAGATTTCCAACCACTGTTCTGGAAAGAGTGGGCTCAGTTCTTGTCTGCCTGTCAGAGTGATTAATTAGATTTAATTTCATGCTGCCTTCTCCGCTGCCCTGTCCCTTCCCCTGATGACTAATAATTCTTCCACAAAGTCCAAACAAATGGCCACGGTATCTAGTTTTTATTTTTGGACATGTTCCCCAGCCAAAATGCATAGAACCTCTTCACTGACAGCAGTGTAGGAATTCCTGGCTGGGATGCCTGCCCCCACAGCCGCCCTTGATACAGCTGGGGGGCCAGGGGGCTGATAGCGGGGTGGCCTGGTGCCAGGTCAGAAGTGGTGAGGCTGTTTGAGTCAAGAATCAGCAGTGGGCGGTGATCAACATAGGCGGGCAGCCTACCAAGCAGCCCTGCGAGGGGCCATATCTTCTTCAGGAAGCACCTTTGTGCCAGCACTGAAGCACTAGCACCACATGTCTTTTTCTATACTTGACATCTGTGGACACTTCGAGTGTGTGACAAAAGGAGGAAGTGAATGAGGGTGGAAGGGAAGAGTTTATAGGTGAAGCTAGCAAACCAGAGGAGGATGACCTGCAGCTGGGGCCCGGAAGTCCATTAGGAACCTCACCTCAATGACTTTCTTTTTTTTTTTTTTTTTTAAATTTTTATTTATTTATGATAGTCACAGAGAGAGAGAGAGAGGCAGAGACATAGGCAGAGGGAGAAGCAGGCTCCATGCACCGGGAGCCTGATGTGGGATTCGATCCCGGGTCTCCAGGATCGCGCCCTGGGCCAAAGGCAGGCGCCAAACCGCTGCGCCACCCAGGGATCCCCACCTCAATGACTTTTTTAGCAAAGCAGGGGGAGCATTCACTGCTGGCGCCTGGTTTCAAGTCCAGAGCTTAGCACAATTGAAGAACGAGGTTGGGAATCGACAAGTGGAACCTCTGTTTCTAGTGGGGCCATAGACCCCTCACAAGGGTCCATCAATCAATATGCCACATGGCCACCAGGTGAAGCCTTAGGATAGGAAACAGACTCTTCCCAATGAGCTACAACATGTCATGAACCCAGCTCATTGGCATCTCCAGGGAATGAGAAAATACGGCTGTTCAGAAAGTTCCAGACATCCAGACAGGCTTGACATAGCTTTAATAAATTCATCAGTGAAATGAAGATGTCTAGTAGTCTAAATATGTGTGTGAACATGGGAGGACTTCAGATTTGGGATTTGTGGGACTGAAACTCTGCCCTGTGACTAATTTAAGGCTCGTGAAGGTTAACAACTGGCCCAGTATCATTTTACAGATAATCCTCAATTTCCTTATCTGTAAACTGAGAATAAAATTAAAATATCCCTTGCAGTGTTATTAGGCTCAAATGAGATGATTTATGCAAAGCACTTTTGAAATGGTGAAAAGTCCATTACAATGACCGTTGTGCTTGCACCTTTGAACAAATGAGTTACAGTGCTAGCCTTCTTCATCAGTCCTATTTAGAAGTCATGTATAAAACACTATGTAAGTCATGACTCTAGTGTTGGTACTACAGTTGTTTCTATTATTTTTTAAATTTTTTGTTGATTTTAGTTTTTTTAAAAAGATATTTTATTTATTTATTCATGAGAGACACAAAGAGAGAGGTGGAGACACAGGCAGAGGGAGAAGCAGGTTCCACGCAGGGAGCCCTACAGGGGACTCGATCCTGGGACTCCGGGGTCATGCCCTGGGCTGAAGGCAGGCACTCAACCACTGAGCCACCCAGACGTCCCTTAATTAATTCTTAAAAGATTGATTTATTTTAGAGAGAGAGAGAGAGCAAGGACCTGAGCCCGGGAGGAAGAAGGAGTGAGATTCTCAAGCAGACTCCATGCTGAGCACAGAGATCAGGAGCTGAGCCCAAACCAAGAGTCGGACCCTTAGCTGACTGTACCACCGAGGCACCCCTACAGTTATTTTTATTATTTTATTTATTTTTTAAAGATTTATTTATTTATTTATTTATTTATTTATTTATTTATTTATGATAGAGAGAGAGAGAGAGAGGCAGAGACACAGGCAGAGGGAGAAGCAGACTCCATGGAGGGAGCCCGATGTGGGACTCGAACCCGGGACTCCAGGATCGCGCCCTGGGCCAAAGGCAGGCGCCAAACCGCTGAGCCACCCAGGGATCCCCCCCACAGTTATTTTTAAACTGGTAATGTTTAAAAGAAGTCATCTTGGGACACCACATCTTCACACGGCCAAGGAAGCGTATGTACTTTCTAAAAAGTTATCTCACTGAGTTACTTTCAGAATCTACGTACAAATTGGAGGAAAAGCCGGTCTCAAAAATCACTGTTCATTTATTTACTGGATTAACTCTGAATGACTTTTGGCACAGATTTGAAATCATGCTCATCTTCCAAGGAAGATATTTGTATTACACTTGCTGGTAACAGTGTCACACGACCTTAGCATTTGAACCTCCCTGTGGTTCTTTAGGCTAGGCAGGGCACCTGCTCAGGGACCTGCTTATACAGAAACGGAGGGCTGGAGAGAGGCCTCTTCCTTGGCTGTTTCCACTCAAGTTTTCAAATCATTAACTATGGTTACAAAAAATATTTTGAAAAAAAAAGTAGGGGTCCCTGGGTGGCGCAGCGGTTTGGGGCCTGCCTTTGGCCCAGGGTGCGATCCTGGAGACCCGGGATTGAATCCCACGTCGGGCTCCCGGTGCATGGAGCCTGCTTCTCCCTCTGCCTGTGTCTCTGCCTCTCTCTCTCTCTGTGACTATCATAAATAAATAAAAAAATTAAAAAAAAAGTAAAAATATATTTTTTTGAATGATGCTAACACTACTGGAATATAAATACAGTCCCCCAATGTAGCGGTATTGAAATTCCTAACATTTCATGACTCTAAGTCCTGACATAATCATTTAAAAATCAATCTGTTTATCAAAATAGAAAAAGTATCAGTCTGTTGAAATTTTAAAATCTTATGCATTATCTATTTCTAAATCTTCCACTTTTATTTTATTTTATTTTTTTAAGATTTTATTTATTTATTCATGAGAGACAGAGAGAGAGAGAGAGGCAGAGACACAGGCAGAGGGAGAAGCAGGCTCCACGCAGGGAGCCCGACGTAGGACTCGATCCTGGGTCTCCAGGATCACACTCTGGGCTGAAGGCAGGTGCTAAACCGCTGAGTCACCCAGGTGTCCCAATCTTCCACTTTTAGAAGAAATTGAGGCTCAGAGGTGTAAGAAACTCATAATGGTCACTGAGGTTTGGGTGATTTGCCAAGGTCACACAGCAACTTGGTATCAAATCATGAAGAAATACAGTGAACCCAGAATGGCTTTTTATAAAACAAAGACGGTGTGGTGGTAAAAAAAAAAAAAAGGCTTACAAGGTATTAACTCTCATTTTTCTCAACACACCGAAATTAATTCCTGGCTACTTAATGTTACTTCCTCAGGGAAGCCCTCATTCTGCCCTCCACCCACTATAAACAGTCTCTTTCTGTGTGTCCCATTAGCACTTGGTTCATGACACTGGCACATTATCCTCTAGTTGTTTTTTTGTTTTTGTTTTTTTTTTGTGTGTGTGTGTGTTTTGTATCAATCTCCAGTTTACATGTTAAGAACTTTTTAAGGGCAGGGACTCTTACTGGTTTCTCTTTCCTGGTGCCTAACATGGTGCCTGATACATAATAAAGTATGTTCAATGGATGTTGGATGAATGGATGGATGGCTGCAAAAAAATTTAAATGATGAGGCAATATAAATAAACAAAAAGGAGTTTATACCATGCTAACATATTTTCAGACTGACCAAGTGCTTATCTATTTACTATCTCTTCTTTACCTCTGGAAAGTACCAGGCCTTTTGGGTCTGGGTATTCTAAAGAGCAAAGTCATGCCACCTCAGCAGGACCTGGGTCGAGGACACGGCAGGAGGGTTATTGTTGTTACCAGAATTATTTTTAGTGCTGGATGTCGTTGGATGCATTCCTTTGTGGGGAATTTAAAGTGCTTCATTCACATGTCTGCCTAGTTGCCACAGTCCTGCGAGCTGGGTGGGGACGGGATTATTACCTTACTTCCTGAATGAGGAAGCCAGAGAAGCTTGACGCCTTAATGGCCACTTTGGTAGCTTTTGGGAGGAGAAGACTAGAAGTGCTCTTCCTATTCTTGGTGTGTCTGTTGTGTGGCACTGATGCTGATGTCAGCACTGGAGCAACCAAAGCGCGGCTGCTAGTGGGAGACCCAGACGTGCCCCTGGGTGTGGACTCTCGGGCCTGGCACCCTTGAAGGGGCCACAGTCGAGGGGGTGCTGTGTCGCGTGTGTCCCACCCTGACATACAGGGGTTGGAGCCGCTCCCTCAGGATTGCAGCACTCAGTGCAAACTAGAGACACAGGCTCCTTGTTCAAGAATCAAGAATTCCCAGAGGGTTCTGCAAAGCATTAAACCCTCCTGAGCTCGCTTGCCCACGAAAGTTGCTTTGTCCTTGCTGTCCCTCTGTTACTCTACAAATGCCCCTAAAGTTTTTTTTTTAGTAAGTTTTTTTTTTTTTTAATTTTTATTTATTTATGATAGTCACAGAGAGAGAGAGAGAGAGGCGCAGAGACAGAGGCAGAGGGAGAAGCAGGCTCCATGCACCGGGAGCCCGACGTGGGATTTGATCCCGGGTCTCCAGGATCGCGCCCTGGGCCAAAGGCAGGCGCCAAACCGCTGCACCACCCAGGGATCCCTAGTAAGTTTTTTTTTTAAAGATTTGATTTATTTATTCATGAGAGGCAGAGACGGGGGGTGGGGCAGAGGCAGAGGGAGAGGCAGGCTCCCCATGGGGGCCCCACGGCGACTCGACCCCAGGGCCCTGGAGTCAGGATCTGAGCCAGAGCAGATGCTTTGACCTGATGAGCCACCCGGGCGCACAAACCCCCCAGAAGTCTCATGTAGCTATTGCTCCTAATAGTAGCTCCCTCTTTGGCACCTGCTTTCAGGAACATCCTCTTCAGTGTAGCCTCCATATTGACAATGGGGTAACCTTGCCCAATTAGGAATCTGTTTTACCTGGTGTAAAATCTTCTGACAAAGTCCATCCTCTCCTGGATACAGTGAAGACCTCTTCGACGTTTCTTTCACTTACCTGCTGCTGCATAATGAGCCACCCCAGAACTTAGTGGCCTAGGACAACCAGTGCTCACAGGTCTGGGTTCCACAGCTTGTCCCTGCTCCTCATGGTGTCTGGGGGGCAGAGTCACCATTTCATGTCGGGGGAGGCTCAACGGGGGACTGGCGGGTCCGGGGACAGTTGCCTGGGGCTTTGGGCCGGGGCGCCTTGGTTTTCCTCCAGGTGAGGAGGGCTCCTTCGGGTGGGCCTCCAGAGGCTGGCCGGGCTCTTCTCCGGAGATCAAACTGGAGCCTCTGGTTTCTGAGAGTGAAAGTTAAGCCGGAAATGGTGGTCGAGGCACCCCAGCTCATTGTGCAAGGTGGCCTGTCCCCATCCTGTTGGTCCAAATATCAGCGTCCTGCATCTTCCAAATTCTCTATCACAGAGGTATTTGTGTTCCTGCTTCAGACATGAGAAACCTGGGATGTGCAGGAAGAACCGGAATTGGGAATCCAGCTGGGGTGTGCTGGACTCCAACACGCGGTGGCTTTTCCCAATGCCGCGTGGCCTCACCGGGCGAGGACTCACCCTGTCTTCGTGACCTCCATGTGCTACTCTCTCGGCCTGGGAGTGTCCCTCTGCATCTTCCGCCTGCCTTGTCCTTAGCATCCCCCTCTCCATGTGCCATGGAGAACCACCTACACAGCTCTTCTTGAAAACCCTACCTCCCCGGCGGAGAGAGGCGGCCCACCTCAGTAGCCTACCTAGCCCTCTGCTTCTCTTTCTCTCTTTCCTGGGCATTTGTTCCTTCAGCAGAGGAATCTCATGCTGCCTTGCATCTCCCAGGCCGAGTACGGTGCTCAGTTTTTAGCCATCGTTTCATAAATGACTGTGGAATGGAATTTTCAAAAGCGTGTTAACTTTGATCATTAAGATTCATTCAGTCATGTTAGTAATTTTCACTGAAATAAGCAATGGAAAGACTCAAATAGTCAAAACGGTTGTCCATGTTGCTGAAGGTCTTTTGTACGGGCCAGTCGCATCAGGCCATTCATTCATTCACTCATTCATTCAGTTAGAGGCTAAAAGGCAGGGATGTTTGTTTGGTCTTGCTTTGTTCACTGTGGTAGCTCCAGAACTTGGAAGTGACTGGTCCGTAGTAGGCGTCAATCCGTGTTTGCTGACAAGACTCTAACTGTCCCAGGAGCCTCCTCCTGAATTGCGGCCCTTGACTCACTTCGGCAAGACTCCTTTTCAGCATCTACCTCGATGACTCTCTGAAGCCTGACTCAGCCACTGTGTTTGAAGGTCTTTTTTTTTTTTTTTGAAGGGTCTTGAAGCAAAGTTTCACGCAGCCTCAGAAGAAGTCCAAGAAGTGAACCACAGGAGTCCTCTAAATCTGGTGACGGTCCCTGCTCACTTTATTATAATATCACAAGGGCCAGAGTAAGAGGATATGGAAGAGGGACCTGAACTCTTAGCTCTAAATAAAGAACCATGTCACATATTTTATGTGAGCTCAGTGGCTGCCTGACTCTGTGTGCCCCCATCCCTCACCATTCTCTCTCCGCAGGACATGATCTATGAGAAGGCTGGCCCCCAGCGCCCAGATGTGGTCATCAAATTTGCAGTTTATTGCCTCCTCTCTGCGTTTTATCATCAGGGAGGTGATGGAAGTTCATGAGGCAGAGAAGTGCTAGTTGTCAAACTTTGGGCTTCACGCACATACTCACAGGTGTTTTGCTCTCTTTCACATCTAATATCTCCGAATAGATCAGAGCATTGAGTGACTTTGGGGTGACTTCTTCCTCCTTATCGATCCACTCTAACAAAAACACCTTGCTTTGTTTTCAGCACTCAATATACCTGCCAGAAAATACCTATACCTGTCTCACATGTAATTAATTCTAAGGTGTCAGTGTGAGGACGATGATGCTGGTGTAATATGCTAATGCAGAAATAGCTGGGGGTGGAGTTCACTATGCACAATGAAGTTGTCACCCCCTGAAAAATTTTTATCTACTGCTATTATTATTTTTCCTTTTTAAAGGTTTTGAATGAAGGATTCATTTTGATTCTTTAAAACTTTTTTGTTTTAAAGTTTTAAAGTTTTTTTTTGGTTAATCTTCAAAACTTTTAGTCTATAGAAAACAATACCAAATACCTGCCTTGAAGTGGGTTTTTGTGCTATAATTGTCGTGCCTCTAATGTCCAAGGAGGGAAATTACTCTCTGGAGAACAGTCTAAACTAGTCCAACAATTTGCTTGAGGAAAGCCTGAAGTAATAAGACTATTTTCACTTTGTTTTTAAAAATAGAAACACATGCAGCAGCATGATAGGAGTTCAGTGTCCGTGAATGTGCCGCATCCCAGCCAGAAGGTACGGAGTCCTTCGTGTTTTCATAAGAATAAGTTCACAGATAATTCGGTCTTGAGAATCTCCATTTTCCTATTCTCTTTGGAGTTCCTGGGCTCTACTAAGTACAACTGTACACTTTGTCATTTCTTTCAGATCGTGCCAGGATGTCATGAGAAACAGATTTGGGAATTGTTTGCCTCATTGTGGCTTTCCTTTGGTTCTCCATTCAGGATTCTCTCCAACTTGGGCCAAGTCAGTACATGTGTTTTTGGAGATTTGTATTGGGTTTGCCTCTGCAAAGAAGTAATTGGATTCCTCTATGGATTTTTGACCCCCGTTATAACCTCAACTGTCACCCCTTCTCTGGCCCAAGGGGGATCTGAGCTTTGTTTATGAGCAAAAGAGCTGGTGAGAGTCGAC
Source organism: Canis aureus (assembly GCF_053574225.1). NCBI lineage: Eukaryota > Metazoa > Chordata > Mammalia > Carnivora > Canidae > Canis > Canis aureus. The sequence goes on from NC_135623.1 coordinate 25,343,126, forward strand.
TGACAGGTCAGGGTCAGGCGGTAATGAAACACTGGGATCAGGTGGTGGCAGCTTCAGCATCTTTCACATGACACTAAGCAAGCAGGAAGACTCTAGGGCACTTTTCATAGAGAAGCAAAGGTGAGGATTAGATTGGCTCCGCTGAAGCCCCCATTGACCATCGCTGTCTTGCAGAAACATTCCTAGCCGTGCAGCTGGCCTGGTTCATGGAAGGATGGAAGAGTCTATGGTAGAGATGCTCTGTAGATCCTTTTCTAGCCTCGCACGGTGTTAGACATATCTATGAAGCAATGAAAAGTATGAATATTTCACAGATTCTTTCCGGATCTTAGCTTCCCAGGAGTTCCCCTTGTACAAGTCTGTGGTTTATGCTGGTTTGGGCATGGAGGTTAGATCACTATTTTGGGAACTGACAGCGGGAACAGTCAGCTTGGCTGTGTTCATGCTCTTGAGTGTATATAAGCAGTCACAAAATTTGGCTTCTTGATGTGAAATGACACCTGATATGAAACGGTCCCCTAAGGAGGTGTCAAACATAAAAATTCAACAGAGAGGAAGAAGCACAGTCCAGCTGAGCACGCACACCGAGCCAAGACTGGATCTGGTAAAAGTGAGCGCTTTAGTGATTTCTGGTTTCCCACACGCTCTATTGAGAGATTGGTTTGGACCTTGGTTAGGGGACAAAGAACTTTCTGGAAGCTATGCCAAAAAAATTACAAAAGGTATTTTTAAGAATATCAAACATCTACTTCGTGTTTGTGAAGGGCCAGCGACTATGTTAAGTATTCTTCAAGCATCGTCTCATGAGTTCCTGATTACATTTTTTGAGGAAGATTTTCTTATGATCCCCATTTACAGCTCAGGACACTGAGGTTTAGAAAGGCCAGCTAACCAATGAATGGTTTACCCGGGTCTGACTCAGTCTAATGCCCCAAACCTTAACTGATACACCCTGTTCAACACTCACTCATAATTTCAAAGTCAGGCATGACACCAAATAAAATTAAGACAAAATGATCTGGAAAATGTGAATTGTCATTAGGCCCCAAAGGGAGTTAATAAAGACAAATCCTGAATTATCCCATCAGATAGCCCACTAGGCTTGAGTTGCACACGCAGTTGAAGAAGTTGACACATCTCCCCTACATAGCTTCTAATTTCAGAATAGGACATTTGTCAACACGAAACTCCTTCCTTTAAAGTACTGATTTTTAAGAACATAGGCAACGTACCCTTTTCTTTGTCTTTCATTCGGGAGCTTTTGGGATTCATGTCATAGCATACATAAGCAAGGCCTCTTCTCCCGTTTATTCAGCGTTTTGTGATGACCTTACTCTGTCTGGTAAAGACATATATGCTCTCAGAGTTTTTCCTTTTCAGAGTTTCTTCAACTCATGTTGTTAAAAGGGTCAATTTTGCCCAGGAAAAGCACTTGGTGGGTTGGTGGAAAGCACTTCCAAAAGGCTGGTGGTGGTGCCAGAGATGCAATGCTTGTTCTGAAAGCGCTAACATTTATTTTCCCCACTAGAGGACAGTGCTTGAAAGAATAATAGATCTTACCTCGGAGGTTAGGCAGTGATGAGGACCGGAACAATCCCCTCATTGTTACTCCCTCCAGCCCACGTGCAGAGCACATAAAGAATTTATTTCTTTGCAGGAAAAAGGAGAAATAAATATGTTTGCTCTAACATGATGCAGAAGTCAATGATGATGCTGTTTTAACTTTTGCTGAGCATGGAGAAAGAGAAATGCCACTAAAATGTAATTCAGAATTGCTAAAGCATAAATGAAGACATCCTTATAAGCGTAGGTGAAATCCTTTTACAATAAGCTCTTAAGGAAGACTATTTGTTGAAGCCATGACCAAATGCTCAGAAAAATACTCTGTTGCTTTCTTTGATCATTAGAATTTATTGTGAATAACTTATTTCAATAAGTAACTTTCCCCCTTTACAGTATAGTCACACATAAAGTATGGTTCAAAATACTCAAAAGATGTATAATATTATGTGATGGTTAAGCTTTGCCCTTTGAAGAAAGGGATGAGTATTGAAAAGCGAGTAGTTAACGCTATTTGAAGATGGATTTAAAGGCTGTAGAGCCTTGCCAAGAACCCCCTTCTGGTTACCTGCTCAAATCTTCCAGTAAGAGTGTCACTAATTAGATAGACTGCTAAAGTGGAGGCATTGTTTCCTTAAACCATAATTAAAGCCCACTCTCCCTGGGGGCTTGATCCCTGCTTTCACAATCCCTGCTTTTCGCAATGACTAGGAGGCTGAGGTATTAATTGAGGACTCATACTTTTCAAATGGGGCTTGTGGGGGTGGGGAAGGGGACCAATAGATTGAGAGAATAAAGTAGTTTATCAAAGGTACCAAAGCCAACTTCTCATTTTCCCTGGAGTCAGCCCAGATGATTCACCAATCAGCAAATAGTTATCGAGTGCCTACCGAGTCACAGAATTGGAAAATATTGGAAAGCCTGGCACAGTGCTGAAAATTATCAGCCTTTTCCCTGCCCTAAAGGAGAAATAAATACACTCGCCAATGCAAATGGAAGACAGGGATATGGTGAAAGTGGAAAGAAGTCAGATGTGAGGATGAGGGAATGGAGGGTACTGTCCCTACCTCAGTTTAGTAAGACAGGGCACATTCCCTCTACAAGCTTACAGGCTAGTGGAGAAGATACCTTGACGCTCAATTAACCCTTCTCTTTCCTACTCAGAGGGCAACCCAATCTGAGGAGTATGCACTCAGTAAATACTGGGGGGTTCACTCTCATTTACTTTCTGCTCTTGACTTGGGAATACTTCTGGGCACCCACAAAACAAGATTTGTAACAAAAATCAGTGTAGTTCTAGACGATCAGGATTTTTGTCCAGCCCTCCCTAGCTGTGTGACTCTCTATGGCTCTGCACAGGGCAACCAACCGGTCTGTGCAACACCAACACAGTTTTCCTTTTTGAGGAATGAAATTACAGATCCACCCACGTCACAGGATTCAGTGTGTGGATGGACAGGAAATAAGGGCAGAAACCACTCTGAGCCCCTGACAGAGCTCTTTCTGTTAGGGACCCATCATGATCTCATTGACTTCACAAATTTCAAAGGAATAGGCTTCATCATTCATCCTTCATTTTGGAAGTACAAAAATTTAGCCCTAGATAAATGGGGACCTGATTATTCACATTTCAAAGGATCCAACTTTAAAAGCTTTAAAGCAGGATTAAAAAAAAAAAAAAAGACACCCCACCCCCCACCCCAGTGTAATTGTGGAATGCTGGATCTGGAAGAGATTTCAGAGATCTTTTAGGCATATACACTCATGTCTCCCAATTCATAGATTATAGATAAGGAAATAGCAATCAGGCTGTCTTCCCTAAGTCAAGAGCCAATTTTTAGAAAACCTGGAACCCTGTCTTCTAATTCTCAGTCCTATAGGTTGCTCAACTGAGCCACAAACACAAGATTACAATCAGATGTAAAGATAAAGTGGCTTTAAAGCCATCACATTATTCAATGAGATTTGTTCACTAAAGAATTCCACATTCTATGACTATTTAGAAATTTGTTTAAAAGAAATATGGAAATACCAATATCAAGAGTAACAAAAAATGTCTGCACAAATACCATTTACTGCATGCAGTCACTAGCCCACCAGGTTATTTCTAGTCTTACCAAAATTAACATGGCAGTAGAATGTCTCCTTGTTCTTCCAAACTCCTTATTAAAATGCATTAAATTTGTTTTTCTCATGCATAGAAAGATAAGGTTATTAATTACAGGAACTGCCTATCAGCAAAATGTAAAATGGCAAGAGAGTCATTTAATGGTTTAGCTAAGAAGAAAAAGAAATGGAGGAAGGAAGAAGGTCAGAATAAAGGAAAGCTTTAGGGGATGAAATATGAAATCTATATTCATAAAAGATTTTATATTTGTAATTTAAAATATTTCTTGGAAAAAAAATAAAATATTTCTTGGAAAGGATTCTCTTGGTTTAAAAGAAAAGAGATACTGCAGAGTAAGTATGTATGTAAACTGCCATTTAAAATTAAGGGAATAGGGGTGCCTGGGTGGCTCAGTTGGTTAAACGTCTGCCTTCAGCTCAGGTCATGGTCCCAGGGTCCTTGGATGGAGCCCCGCATCCACATCCGGCTCCCGGCTCAGCGGGGAGCCTGCTTCTTCCTCTCTCTTTGCCTGCTGCTCCCCCTGCTTGTGCTCTTTCTCTGTGTCACGTGAACAAATATGATCTTTTAAAAAAATTAAAGAAATAAATTGTTGGATAGCCTTTGCTAGATTTTTCCAGGGGAACAAGGTTACCTCTTCTCCAGGATTCCTGGCAGGTTTGTGGGTGGCTGGGGGCGCACAGTGGAATGAGGGAGAGGGGACCTCAGACTCCACTCCAAATGCCTGACTTTGGTTCCTCTATAATGCTGTCAATAACTGTAGTTTGGGGGCATCTTACATTGTGAGAACTTTATTTCATAGTGATTTAAAATAAATATGCTGTAATAGAAAGCAGGGGATTATCTTCTCTCCAGAAAGAGAAATAGAATGCTCAATTCTATCCACTTTGACATGTGTTTCGAGTGTTTCTGTTAAATGGGCAGCCAGCTGTTGTGTTTTCTTGCCTGTCAATCAGAATGTCTGGCAACTGGATTCTCAGCGTTGGGTGGTAGTCAATAAGGTCAGTCTTGAAAAAGCCTGTGTCAAGGCTAGATCCACTGGCATCTGATTTCTACACGTTCGAGTCACAGGTTTTATTTTCCTCCACAAAATAAACTAGTGAAAGTCGCTTGTATCGATATAAAGGTTTTCAGCCTAATTCACCTGAAATACAACATGTACACTAATCCTAATTAGAGAAACAGACACTGAGTTTAGAGAAACAGACACTGAGTACTTGGAGGTCATTGCAGTTCTGTTGTTTTTTCTTTAGTAGGAAGGAAAATTTTGAGTATATTTGGGTGCTGGTGCAGGAGTTTTAAATGCACAAAGCCCTATGACTCCAAGCAGTAGTTCTGATGTCGAACTACAATGTCCTATGTACAGCATCTCTCTTTCTACTCATCTTTCTATCTCTTAAGAGTAGTTTTGTAAAACTCTCTCAGCTCTAGAACTTTGGAAAAGAACCTCATCTGAAAATATAAAGACAAAGGCACTCTGCTTACCTGGGGAGCAGCCCACACCCGGGCGGACTGTCACTCCACTGTGTGTTTGGAAAAGAGTTGGTGGTGACGGAAGGAATGGTGTGTGAGCTCATGGTGGCAGCTTCAGGCAATCCCGAGAGGAAATGCTTGCAGGCCAGCCTGTGTAGAAGTCAGCAAATAGGCTGCTTCAGCCTTTGCCAAGCCAGAGATAAATAATTCACTGTCATTAACTAATTAAAGTATACAATCCCCCTTTTTAATCTGTACTGACTGGAAACACTATTTATAAACACTGTTTAATAAAACAAAATTAGCAAACACTCTAAATAATAAATCTTATGTGTTAAACATCCCCAAATCATAGTCTATACATTAAAAAGACATCTTCTGAGCCAGCGAAAAGTAGAGTAGTTCAGCAAGAATCCATCGGTAGCTATTTATAGAGAAGAGATGTCAATTTGTATTCTTCACTGCGGTGGGAGGGGCTAGGCTGCTCTTAATCTATTTGCTTGTATTTTCATTTCAGTCTATAAGAAATACCTATTTTGGCTGTTTTTGAATATTTGTATAGTTGGCCAAGTGGTGTTTAATCACGTATTTGGGATCCCTGGGTGGCGCAGTGGTTTGGCGCCTGCCTTTGGCCCAGGGCGCTGATCCTGGAGACCCGGGATCGAATCCCACGTCGGGCTCCCGGTGCATGGAGCCTGCTTCTCCCTCTGCCTATGTCTCTGCCTCTCTCTCTCTCTCTCTCTCTCTCTCTCTCTCTCTCTGTGACTATCATAAATAAATAAAAATTAAAAAAAAAAATCACGTATTTGAGTCAATGTTGGTCCGGGACTATGAGTTCTCAGAGAACAGGACTCACGGCTGCTTGACTTCAACTCTTGGCCAACTGCTGTGTGTGTTAGGCACCTAGGGATGGCCTTGGAGTCATATCCTTTTCTGTTGCTTCCTGTTCCCTCTTGTGCTCACTCTGATACCCATTCAGACTTTTTAAAAAACAGCAAAGCACTTCCCTCAGTAAATTACTGCATCTGCAGAACTTTCCTCCTGAGCATCTCTCATGCAGGACCGAAAACTCCATGAAATGCTGTTGATATTTGGCCCTTGCCAAAATAATTCTAAGAGACTTTGAAGGCATAGGAGCTCTACTCATGGTGTTTTACCGGCAAAGTGTTGCTTTTCTTTTTTTATTTTTTTGTTTTAAACTAAACATTGAACCGTAGGGTTAGCTCATCAGATCATTCAAACGACCAAACTTTATTATAGTCCCAGTGACAATATTTTATAGGGAATGTGAGACATGGATGAGACAGATGGGTAGACAAATTATGATTCTCTATGACAATGGAAAAGCCAGGTCCAGAATCTTCCTAAACTTAGGCTCAACTTTCTTCTGAAGCCTTTGCAGATTGCATCTGATTCTTGGTGCCTTCTAGACCAGGAAAAACAATGTCATCAAAACCCCATTTTCAACTGCTGCTTTAAGGTAGGGAGTCTCAAAAGTCCCTTCAAGTCCCAAGAGAAACGATGGTTCTTTGAAACTTACAGGTCTCTCAGTAAATTTGGATTGGTGCCGTGGTCCTGGGCAATACAGTAGCTTTCAGCCCTTGGACAATCAAATCAACCAGGAATGTATTTATCACCTATTAGTTATATATGGGTCCTTACAACTTTAAATAAGCATTTGTTTGGAATGACTGGTGATCCATTCGCTCATTTCCCAGTACATTCTGTAGATGTTTGCTGGGTGCCTGAGATATACCAGGCACTGTGCCAGGTTTGGGTTACAGTTGAGTAAGGCACAGCTCCTTTCCTCAAGGGATTATAGGTTAGAGCTACAGACACAGAAGTAAACAATGAAGATTGATAATGTATGGGCAGAAGATGCACAAGGTCCTGAGGAAGAACATACACAGGGGACCTAACATAGCCTTGGATATGAGAGCTGAGCTGGGCTTTGGGAGGTGTGTATGGGACAGTGGTGAGAGGCAAGGGGGTGAGGAGAGATAATCAGGCGCCGGGTTTTGAAGGGCCTTGTACACCAAATTAATTTATCTGACCTTCATCTGCCATTGTGTTTCTCAAGACTTTGACATCCTGGTGTGGCCCATATCCCAGAACCACAGGATAAACAAGAAAAGTCTTCCTGAAGCACTGGTTCCACTTAGTGGTGAGTAATAGAAAATATTTGCTACTAAAGGAGCACAATGCAAAATCTACCCACAGTTGTAAGATAAAATATGAGGTCCTAAGACATTTTGCTTGTGATGGGGCACTTCAGGTTATATCTTCAGGCCCACTTCTCCTCTGCCATTAGGGAGCCCTTGTAGAAAGAGTTGCAAAGCACACTTAAGGGAGCTACTTAAGGGTTTTAAGCAGACCAATGACAGGAGCCAGTCTGCAGTGAGAAAGACTCCAAGACAAAGTAGCTAACGAGAGAGAGAATGGTGGAAGAGGAAGTGAAAGCAAGGAGAGCAACGAGGAGGCTCTTGTAGCCACCAACATGCAAAATCATACTGGTGCTAACCAAGGTAGTAGCAGCAGGGATGAAAAAAATGATTTGCAAAACATTATGGAGATAGAATCAAAGGCATAACTATTGACTGATTCATTATTTAATAGACATTTACGGAGTGGCATTGTTTCAGGTTTACCGCAGGGAATAACACAGAAAAGACCCCTGCCTTCTTGGGCTTACATTCTAGTGGGAAAAGACAGACACAAACAAGTAAACAAGAAGTTTACTTAATCATATAAATAAATGATAAATGCCCCCAAAGAAAATGAACTGGGCGATAGGATATTTCCTTGGGGAGCAGATAAGGTGATCAGACAAGGGATTCAGAGCATGAGTGGAGGATGAAGGCCAACATGATGGGTGAACGACAGTGTCCTACATTGAGCCCTGGAATGCAAGAGAAAAGGAAGACTGGAGAAGAAATAGTGTTGAGTTATGTTTGGGAGATCCATGAGAACGTGCCCGTAAGAGAGATGTGAAGATATGCACCACACACACACACACACACACACACACACACACACACGATCACATCATACAAATATGGGGAAGCAGTGAAGCTAAAGATCAAAATATAGCAGCAATACGAAGTGAAGGTGAGTTTGTAGAGACTCCTTAAGCATGTGAGAGGGTTTGAATGAAAGATCACTTATTCTTTATTAGCTAAGAACCGTCATCACTTGCGGCATGAATGCCATGTCCCCTCGCATTCAGTTCCTACAGTCCATGGTCTCATGGTTTGATCTGATGTGTGTGCTCCTGTGCTTTTATTAGTGGAAACAACCATAAATGTGCACGGAGGAAGCTCAGTGGATCAGCCTGTGCTCTCCTTGGGGGCATACGCTAGACATCACTTCCTCACTGTCCACCTGAACTTCAAAAAGGCACCTGCACCATCCCTAGAGAGACTCCAAGCTACCATGAAGCCCATGCCAGCAGCTCAGGGAAGCCATTAAGCTAAGGAGGGAGTCGGGTGTTCTTCGTTGCAAGGTCCCTAGAGCCCCAATTATGGAATTGAAAACCCCCAATTCCAAGGATGTGTCGACATTGAAGAACCCCAAGTTTTTCCTCCGCAGACAATGTGAGACAATAAAACCCCAGTCTGGGAAAGGAGGAAGCCCAAGAAACTTTTTTTTGTGAAAAGTAGAGGAACAGTATAGTATGTAAACATGTTTTCCCCTCCAAACAGTCTTGCACCACAGGGAAACGTCTTACTTTGACTACCACTGCCTGACAACGTTAGCATTTACACTGACCTTTAAACTGGGCGTTTGGCTTGCGCCAGTTTGCTGTGAGGCAGATTTAGCTAAGAAAGTGCCTACTGGTTTGTGCTGAAATCCTTCATAATTATAAAAGCCACAGACCTGACTGACAGTCTTCCAACAACAACATTAAAGAACATCCCACCTCCAAAAAAAATGTGCCTGCATGAAAGGACACTTTGAGTAAATGAGAGTGTCTTTTCTGATGTGAAGCTTTAAATAGATCTTTTCACGGATTATCCTATTACAGGGGATGGAAATGAGCGATTCTTTCCCAGCCATGGGGTTATATGTTAAGAGCAGGCTTAAAAACCACAGTGTGCCGGCAAAATCCCGAATGACAGACGTCTTAGGAGGATGCTGGTCATGTTGGACTAGTAACTGGTTACTCAGGAAACAGAATGAGGAAAGCTGGATGTTAAAAGAGGAGACCAGGATATGAAGTAGATAGTACGCCTTTATCCAAAAGCCATATTCTGGGATTGAATGCCATCATCCTTGTTTGTTTTTCTGTATTTTTTTTCTTTTTAACATGCTAAGAGTCTCAGGAAATTCCTGGTACATGCCCACACTCTGAGGCTGTTTCTGTACTCATCTAGGCTGCCATGCCATGCGCACCAAAAAATCCCCTAATTTTCTAAGTCTAGACATGAATGGATAGTCAACGTCCAAATAAATATGCTCATTTATTGCCTTTCTCCGGGTGGTGGTAGTGGTGGTGGTGGGGATCAGTTAGTTGGACTCCATGAATGCAATTCTATAACCATACCTTCCCAAACCAAGGAGCTGGATGTCATTGTCAACTTATTTTTTAAAAAAGAATAAGCTGCAAGCCACTCAAATGAATTATTGAGGGCAACTGTATGTCATGACCACATTGGGATGGCATGTTAAAAACAGTTTTAATTTAATTTTCAAAAGAAACCCAACACATCATTTCCAGCTTAAGAGTATGATGAAAGAAAAATTGAGAAAAATTATCATTTGTCTAATATTCCAACTTGGAATCCTTTAACTCAAAAGACCTTCTGTCCACCCTCCCTCCCCTGTGAGGTCTTTCCATCTCTTCAAAGAAACCCTCAAAAGAAGATGAATAAATTAAAAGAAGACCTACAGCAAGAGAGAGAGGTGCTATGTTGGGAGAGTGAGCTCATCACCATTAGGAGCTAGAAGGGCCCCACGGATTAGCTTTTGCCTTGATGAATTCACCACTACTGAGGACCTGGCTCTCAGTCTTAACAAGCTCAAGAATTTACTCTGGTCTATATTCCAAAGTATATTCTTTTCATTCTCTCAAACATCATAAAGATATGTATAAAACATAAAAATCTTTAAATTTATTTATTTATTTATTTATTTATTTATTTATTTATTTATTATTTTTTCTTTCTTTAAATTTATAAAATGAGAAATATAACACTCCAGTGGAATGGACAATCACATTAACCTGACCAACATAGGGATCCCTGGGTGGCGCAGCGGTTTGGCGCCTGCCTTTGGCCCAGGGCGCGATCCTGGATATCCGGGATCGAATCCCATGTCGGGCTCCCAGTGCATGGAGCCTGCTTCTCCCTCTGTGTCTATGCCTCTCTCTCTCTCTCTCACTGTGTGCCTATCATAAATAAATAAAAGTTTAAAAAAAAAAAAAAAAAAAACCTGACCAACATATTCTCTTCCCAACACATTCTCTTCCCATAGATTAGAATTATGAGATGTCAAATTATGGTCAGAACAAGCAAGATTTTGTAAAAAAAATATACCACATTAGACTCTGATAGCCACCCACCACAATCAGGAATTGATTACTTAGACTGAGTAATCAATTGTTTTTGACTATGAGGGGCCAAGATTCAGTCAATCTTGACCATTTGGATCTACATTGACAATATTTGCCTCTGGTGCTCTCCTTTCCCAATGCCTCTCTGGCTAAATAATTCCTTTTAATCCACAGCATCAGCACAATTAATTAGAACACTGACGATCCGGGATCCCTGGGTGGCGCAGCGGTTTAGCGCCTGCCTTTGGCCCAGGGCGCGATCCTGGAGACCCGGGATCGAATCCCACATCGGGCTCTCGGTGCATGGTGCCTGCTTCTCCCTCTGCCTGTGTCTCTGCCTCTCTCTCTCTCTCTCTCTCTGTGACTATCATGAATTAAAAAAACAAAAACAAAAAAACACTGACGATCCTTGAGTCCAGGGACTCATTTTTATCTTTTTAAGGTTTCTTTCTTTTTCTTTTTTTTAAAAGATTTTGTTTGTTTATTTATTTATTTATTTATTTATTTATTTATTTATTTATTTAAGAGAGAGGGAGAGAGAGCGTGCAACTGCAGGAGCAGGGGGAGGGGCAGAGGGAGAAGCAGGCTCCCTTCTGGGCAGGGAGCCGCTAAATCAGGACAAAAGCCAAAGGCAGATGCTTAACCTACTGAGCCACCCAGGGCCCCTTTATTAAGGTTTCCTGAAAGACATTTGTGTTTAGCCATTCCGTATTCACATCCCAACCTTCAGAGAGTAGCCATTAACTTCATCCAAATCTAACTTTCCACCGCCCACCTGGGGTAGAAAAGAACCATTTGAGGGTCTTAGCTATATCTGAGAAAACACAAAAATACAATTGTCATTAGACTGACATAATAAATAAAAACTAAAATAATAGTGATTCTATATGCAAGTAATAGCTTGACACAACTGTCCCTTAATCTGATGCTTCATTGAGTAAAATTTCAACCAGCTCATTTGTAGCATAAAACTGAAGTCATTCTAAAGAAAAAATTTCTCATGAGTAATTATACAAAAATTAAATAAAAATGCTGCCACCAAGTGAATTTGTTAAACTGTACTCTGACTGTATCCGGGCCTCAATTTAATTGTCATCTGTCTATAAATACCGGAGAAGAATTTGCCATCATTTTAAGAAGATAACGGCTGGCAGTTTTCCAGTTGTAATAACTCAAAGACAGGACAGCATAGTGGAGACTGCAAACCCTTACACAAAGGATATGGTTTATGCATGAGGTAAAGGAAAGGCACGGAGGAGGAAATATTACTTTTACGTCTATTACAAATATCAGGAAAAGATTAGAGAAAGACAGTGCCATTGAGTTGATGAAGGTCACATTCCAATATATAATTACAATCCCATTTAATGGGAAGAGAACTGTATCCTTCAGTAGCAGACATCATAGAAACCCATCAAATTTCAATCAGGCTTATGTTATGGATATTAGGGAGGAAGGATGGCTAAAAGATAATTACTTAGATCAGATCACTACTTTTCTAGTGGATGAGGTAATGGCGTTAATGGAACCAAATATGCTTGTTTTTCTGTTCCAATGAATAGAAGCAGGACAAATTGAATAAGAATTGAATAGTGCCTCGGAGAGCCTGGCTTGCAGGTAAAGTAGGCTCAGGGTGTTGCAATCAAGGGACAGGAAGGAAACCCTTTCCCAGAACAACTCTGCCCCTTACATCCTGCCAGGGAAATTCCTCCCTGGAATTTCTCCATGACAGTGCTATTTCTATTCAGATTCAAAATGCCATTGAGAATGAAAGAACATTAAGCAGCTGCCAATTATTTACTTTTCAGTGGGAAATAATTTCACAACATTTATTTCACAAAAGTTTATTTATATATTGGGCCCTGGCATAGGCACAAGGGATACAATATGGAATTAATACAGATGTGATTCCTTGTCTCATGAGGTTTGGGTTCTAGCTGGGGAGACAGACATTAATCAAAAGTCCCTAAATGACTGTTTCTTTGCAGTGGGAGATAAGAGCGGTCAGAAGAGGAAGCTGGCCGAAAAATGCCTATGACATCATCGAAGCTGGAGTCTCAGGGAAGTTCTCTGAGGAAGTGATCACTGAGCTGACTGCTGAGGGCTTGAGCAGGAGACAACTAGATGATGGGAAAGATGGAAACTCATTCTTTTTTTTTTTTTTAAATTTATTTATTTATGATAGTCACAGAGAGAGAAAGAGAGAGGCAGAGACACAGGCAGAGGGAGAAGCAGGCTCCATGCACCGGGAGCCCGATGTGGGATTCGATCCTGGGTCTCCAGGATTGCGCCCTGGGCCAAAGGCAGGCGCCAAACCGCTGCGCCACCCAGGGATCCCTGGAAACTCATTCTTGACAAAATAACAGTGTGTTCAGCATCCATAAAATGGAACATTATTCAGCCATAAAAAGGAACAGAGTACTGATACATCCTATGACATGAACGAACCTTGAAAACATTAAGCTGAGGGAAAGAAGTCAGACACATGAGATCACTTACTGTATGATTCCATTTAGGTGAAATACACCTAACAGGCAAGTTCATTCGATTGCAGGGGAATTTTTTTTTTTTTAAAGTTGGCTCCAGGATCCCTGGGTGGCGCAGCGGTTTGGCGCCTGCCTTTGGCCCAGGGCGCGATCCTGGAGACCCGGGATCGAATCCCACATTGGGCTCCCGGTGCATGGAGCCTGCTTCTCCCTCTGCCTATGTCTCTGCCTCTGTCTCTCTCTGTGTGACTATCATAAATAAATAAAAATTAAAAAAAAAAAAAGTCAGCTCCGTGTTCAGCGTGGAGCCTAACACAGGGCTTGAACTCATGACCCTGAGATCAAGACCTAAGCTGAGGTGAAAAGTTGGACTGAGCCCCTGTCTAGTAGGCAAATCCATAAAAACGAAAGCCAGATTAGTGATTGCCAGGGTCTTCAGAAAAGGAAGAATGCAGAGTGATGGTTTAATAGGTATGGGGTTTCCTTTTGGGATGATGAAGATGTTCTGGAACTCAGTAGTGGTGATGGTTACACAACATTGTAAATGTACTAAATGCCACTGCATTATCTACTTAAACATGGTTAAAATAGTGAATTGTTGGTTACTTATATTTTACCACAATTTAAAAAAAAGCATTATGTTCAAAGGCCCTCCTCCTATCAGGGGTGAGCATGATCCCTTCTAGGAACTAAAAGATGGCTACTGTGGACAGATGACAGGGCGTGGAAGGCAGTGGGGGTGGATGGCAGAGACTTGCAGCAAGTGCAGGCAAATGGCAGAAGCAACAGGGAGACAAGAGAGACAAGGCATTGGAGAGCTAGGCTGGGACAAGAGCATGCAAAGGCATAGAGATCATGTTAGAGTTTGGTCTTTATCTTAGAGTAATGGGAAGCCACTGAAAGTTCAGAAGTGGGTCGCTATATATATGTATATATCTCCCATATACACTTTAAAAAGATAATCATACAGCTAATGAAGAATGAGTTTTTATTTTTTAAAATTTTAAAAGATTTTCTAAAATTTTAAGTAATCTCTATACCTAATGTGGAGTTTGGACTCAACTCTGAGATCAAGAGTTGCACACTCTGCTGACTGAGCCAGCCAGGTGCCCCAAGAATGAGCTTTTATACCTTGAAAGTAAGATGTGGTGAAAATGAGATGAAGGATGGCTTAAGTGTACACAAGACAAATGCTGCCTCTTTCCCAGTTTTTATATAGCTAATTTTGTCTGTATCTGCTAGATATTCCTAAATAGAAGTCTCAGATTATCATAACACACGAGGATTTTTCAGACTAAGCTAAAGGAGAAATTGATGTTGAGTTATCACGTGGGGCTTGAGTGTAAGGGGGTAAAATACTCTTAATACAGGAAAGTAAAAGAGTAGATTGGCAGACATTTCATGGGTTTTTAAGATAAGCAGACTAACTGGTGCTCAATAGAGTGTTTTATAAAAGTTCTCCAGGGATACAAAACATAAGAGACTCTTAATCATAGGAAACAAACTGAGGGTTGCTGGAGGGGAAGGGGGGTTGGAGGATGGGGTAACTGGGTAATGGACATTAGGAGGGCACCTGATGTAATGAACACTGGGTGTTATACAAGACTGATGAATCACTGACCCTCTACCTCTGAAACTAATAATACATTATATGTTAATCAATTGAATTTAAATTAAAAAAAAATGTTTTCATGGTAGGAATTGATAACCCCCCAAATTACCTTCTTCAATTTTAGTCATTGACAAATGATTACCTATTCCAGGTATCAGCAAACTATGGGATGAAGGTCAAATCCGGTCTGCTACCTGTTTTTATAAATAAAGTTCTATTGGAACACACAACAAAAAGTTCTTCAGGGAGAGTCCTCAGGTGAGCTTGGAATCATCAGTGGCAATAATAGGACTTCAAGGTTTCCATAGTTAGTCCCGTCTCTTGAAGATAGTAACTTCTGGACTTGAGATCGTTCCTGGAATGCTACGGACCGGCCTCTCTCAGCATCCACAGTGTGTGCTGTACTGGGGTGGAAATAAGGCTCTGTCTCAGTTTAGAGAAGGTGCTTTAGGAATAGATATGCTAACTGATGCTAGAAATTAGAGGGCTGGTAAACATAATATAACATTGTGAAGGTATGTATTCATCCATTTGTTCCTTTTTCATTTGGCAAGTGTTTTTTGAGTATTATCTATTATTGGCCACTATCCTATGCATAAGTTCACGAGATTAACAACCCAAACTAGGTCATCTTATGTAATAACTAAGAAATTACAAGTAGGGATCTGTGGGTGGCTCAGCGGTTTAGCACCTGCCTTTGGCTCAGGGCATGATCCTGAAGTCCCAGGATTGAGTCCCACATCGGGCTCTCTGCATGGAGCCTGCTTCTCCCTCTGCCTGTGTCTCTGCCTCTGTGTGTGTGTGTCTCTCATGAATAAATAAAATCTTAAAAAAAAAAAAAAGAAATTACAAGTAAGGTGTAATTTTACAGATAAGATACATAAGAGGAACCTTCTGTATAGATCATAAGGCCAGAGCCTATGCACTCTTGTTTGCTTTCTATTATAAGAATTGTTTTCTTGGGGCACCTGGGTGGCTCAGTAAGTTAAGTGACTGACTCCTGATTTTAGCTCTGGTCATGATCATGAGATCATTGGGCTCCAAGCTGGGCATGGAGCCTGCTTAAGATTCTCTCTCACTCTCTGCCACTCCTCCCCCCATCCTGCTCCCCACCTCCAAACTCACTTACACAGGCTCTCCTCTCAATCTCTAAAAAAAAAAAAAAAAGAATTCTGTTCTCAATGGACGTAACATAGTCTTTGAATGAATAAGTTAAAAAGAAACTAATATAACTTTTTGTTCTGATGTCACATTTCCATCAACTGCTATTTTTGGTCTCTATGAAAGTTTTTTTTTTTTAATAATATCAGGAGTGCAGAAATCTTGGGTAAAGCTTGAAAATGGGAAAAAGGTAAAGGCTTCTTTTTGTTTCTATTTATATACATGTAAACTGTGTCATCATACACATCTTACACTCTAAGATGTAATATTTTCAGACCCATCTGACAAAGGAAAAGTAAAATGTTCAGTGAAATCCCACAAAACAATGTCCTTGTGAAAACAGTTCTCAGAAAACAGAGTAGTCCAAGTTCCCATAGTGATAAAGCAGCACTGCATAAAAATCCCCAATATCTTGGCTGTTACTATCTAGCTCCATAATAGAAAGCCTTTCCAGTGTGGCAGAGAACAGATGGGCCAGGGCTGCCTCCTTTCTGTGGAGATGAAGATTGGTCAAAAGATCAAGAGACAATCGAACTGAAATGTTTCCTATTGACTCAAAACCAAGAAGCCAGGGTAGGAATGAAGGGCCATCCAGTGTTCAAGAAGTTTGAAACTCCAGATGAATAGCAATATCTCCAACACAATTCTATGGCTGAAATATATCTGAAGCATTAGATGTCAGAGGAAAAAATATTCACTTATTTAATTTAATTAATTAAGACTGAAGTCAGTGGCATATATAATAAATTTATTTTTTTTAAAGATTTTATTTATTTATTCATGAGAAGCACAGAGAGAGAGAGAGAGAGAGGCAGAGACACAGGCAGAGGGAGAGGCAGGCTCCATGCAGGGAGCCCGACGTAGGACTCCATCCTGGGTCTCCAGGATCACACCCTGGGCCGAAGGCAGCGCTAAACCTCTGAGCTACCCGGGCTGTCCCCCTAATAAATTTCTAATAAGGGATGCATTCGCTTGAAAAATTGGAAAATAAAACCTACACTAAAAAAAAAAAAAAAAAAAAAAAAGCATGATCTAGAAGGTGACTTCTTAGTACCTACAGAAGACTGACCAGCTTCTTAAAATGCCTGCTCCGGGGGGAAGAGAAACTTAGAAAGGCAACAAATATCATACAGATTCTTCAGCTGTTATAATTCATGGACACTGATAAGCTTAAATTTAGAAGGCATGTTTTCTTAACTGAGTCATTGATACCAGTCCTATTATTGTGTCAATTCAGAAAGAGATTTGTAATAACCCAGGGTTTATAACCCATAGCCTACCCATGAGGAGCTTTCGGGGGTCTCTAAGCCCCACTTCACCAAATTCGCGGATATATAGTGTGCGATGGATTTGTATCCTCTCAACTCAGCTAAGTTGGAACCATGTTTTCCAGAATTCCCTTTTCTACAGATTTCTAGGATAGTATGGCCCTCAAGAGAAATTCTACACAAGATTGAGAATGCAGAAGTGGGGCAGTAGTCATTTTTTTAAATTTTTAAATTTTTTTAATGCTTGAAAGGTGGATGCAGGACACCAAGTGCCGTTGGAACTCAGGCATGTTGCTGCTTATCTTCAGGCTCACCTTGAGGGCCCGAGGCAGCAGCTGGGCCCCTGCCAGATGCTCCTGCGGGATCAGCTTCCCTGACTCCTGGACCACATGCATATTTAGTTCGACGGTAGAAGGCACCACCTTCTCTTTTATCCGGCTTGTCTTTGCTTGCTCTACTCCACATCCATCTTCTTTTCCCAACTGCCTGTAGACTTCATGTGCCAGCACCAGACACAGAAACAACTTTACACCCTTACTTAGGCCTCTGAACCAGCTCCTATAGTACAGTCACATCAAATCCTTATAATAAACTAGATATACGCTTATTTATTAATTACATATTTGTAATTAAGAAATACACATAAAACAAATATCCATATGGATTTGCTTAAACTCTGATACATAGTATGCCAAAGCATAATTTTTAAAAAGCTGCAAGTGTAACTCTCGTACAGGTACACCATGGGCATGACAAACTTAGTTTATTGATGAGGGAAAGAGCAAGGTGGCAAAGACTGTTCAAAGAAAGGATGCAGGAAATTGCTGTCACTAAGAGACAGGATGCTAGAATATGATTAATAATTTAGATTAAAAACTGGATGGTTTTATTTTTTTTTCAGTGGTTGAGTCATTTTATTGGACCAGAGCTCTGAGACAAGCTTTAGTCTCTCCTCCAGCAGCTTTTTCTGTGCAGATGCCACAAGCACTTGTGTCTCTGTGGTCCATACTTTCTCCTCCGTAGCCTCTAGCCTCTGCTCCACAATGGAAAAGATCCGCTCCACCCCAATGCTGAGCCCCATGCATGGCACCTTGCGTCCTTTAGGGTCGAACATGCCCACCAGCCCATCATAGCGTCCTCCAGCAGCCACACTGCCCACACCCAGGGGCTCTTCCCCTGCCTGCACTGGGGTTTGTAGCAGCACCGCCTCATGGATCACCCCAGTATAGTAGTCTAGCCCTCGAGCGAGGCTTAGGTCGAAGGTGATCTTGTCAGCAATGCCAAACAGGGTCAGGTATTCAAACAGTAGTTTTAGGTCTCCCAGGCCCTCCAAGGCCTGTTTGTTTTGGGACAGTTCAGGATCCTGGAGCAGCTGTTCCACTAGGGATATCCCACCATGCTGCTGGACGTAGTCCCCAATGTGGTCAGCTACCTCGGGTGCGAGGCCCTTCTCTCCCACCATCTCATTCTTTACTTCCTCCCAGGACACCTTGTCCAACTTGTTCCCTGAGGAGCAGATGGCACGGAACTTGCTATCAGGAGCACCACAGATGGCAAACATCCCATCTAGGATGCGCCTATCATTTACCTTGACCAGGAAGTCGCCTATCTGAAGGGATCTCAGGATCTCACACATGATCTCCAGGCATCAGGGATCATGGGGTCAAATTGTCCGGCAATGTCAAAGACACATTGATAGATTTCCCGATACCGGCCTCGGGTCACGGCTGGGTTATCGCGCCATACACTTTGGCTATGTGGTAGCGTTTAATGTTGGTCAGTTCATTCATTGCCAAATATCGAGCAAAAGGAACAGTGAGGTCATAGCGAAGGGACAATAGCTCTCCACCCTGGTCCTTCAGATCATAGATAAGCTTGGAGTCTTCTCCATACTTTCCAGTCAGTGTTTCCTTTAGTTCGGACACAGGTGTATCAATTACTTCTGTACCATGACGCTTGAAGCAGCTGATGATGACATCAAACACCTTCTCTCCAACGGCCATCTGCCGGGGACTGTAGGCTCTTGTACCCTTGGGGTTTCGAGCACAAACTTCTGTTTCCCTTCATCAGGGCCCAGCTGTGCCTTCAATTTCAGTAGTTTTGCCACCTCCTCCTCGATCTGCTCAGCGCTGGCCTTCTGCTGCTTGAGGCCCCGCACGCGCTCTCCCTGAAGTCGCACTAGCTCCTCCAATGCTGCACGTTCTGCCATATTGAGGCCAACTGGCGCTGAGGGCTGTCTAGACCCAAAAACTGGATAGTTTTTAATTGCCTCTAAATTCCAGAGCTGCATTTCCAACAAATTGTTATGTTTCTTCACAGGGTATCTCTCAAGCATTTCGAGCTGTATGCCAAATAAAATACACCTCCTGCATCTTCTCCTTTCTCTCCTTCCCCCCGAAAAGATACTCTAGTTTCTATGTTCCCTGGTAGTCAGGTCACCATGATGTGCATAAGGCCAGGGTGCAGAAATACAGGGGAGCATGAGGACACAATTTCTTGGAACATTAATTTTACTCACTAGTTTTTTTTTTTTTTAATTTTATTTACTTATTCATGAGACAGAGAGAGAGAGAGAGAGAGAGAGAGAGAGAGAGAGGCAGAGACATAGGCAGAGGGAGAAGCAGGCTCCTTGCACAGAGCCTGATGCAGGACTTGATCCCGGGTCCCAGGATCACGACCTGAGCCAAAGGTCAACCACTGAGCCACCCCGGCGTCCCGGTTTTACTCACTAGTAAGTAACACACAGCATTATTCTACTCCCTGGGTATTTGCAGGGCTCATTCCCTCACCTTTTAAATTTTTGATACAATATCACCTTTCCAGTGGTCCTGACCACCTACCTCATCTGACACGTAGTCTGTTGCTCTTCTGGTTTCCTTCACCCTGCTCTCTTCTTTTTCTCTAGCATTTAATATCTAATAATACCCAATATGATTTACTTCTTTATCATGTTTATTGTTATTGTCAGTCTCACCTCTCAAGAATGTCGGCTTCACAAAGGCAAATGTTTTTGTTTTGTTTACCAAATTATCACCATGGGATCTAGGGTAGGCCACACAGTTGGCACTCTGTAAGTATTTGTTCAATGAATGAATGAGTCCACGAATGCATTTTACAGCCACACAAGCACGGCTATATTTTGGTGTAAACTGCGAAAGCCGTATGAATTAAAATGTAACACATCAATGAAAATCCTTATGTTTTCTTTATAATTCGGTACGTGTTTTTCACCTAAAAATTTTAAAGGAAAACTTTTGATCCCACAAAAAATGGAAATCAGTATCACATGCTTTAAATAGAAGGAAACTCTACAAAGATTATGTGATTATTAACATAAATATTGTAAATCTACCACTTAAAACCTTCTTTCCACCGGTAGCATACACTGTCCCATACTTCAGGAAATACTAGTCTAAGACATTTAATAAAATTTGAGATTAAATGTTGCTAACTCCTAAACCTGGAAGGGATTGCAGAAACTAGCCCATTTTCAGAAATGATGATAAGGGGGTTGAGAGAGGTTTAAGTGACTTATTCCTAGCCATGTAATGATGCTTTGGGGCTTCCACTGCTTCATTACAGAGCTCCCATGGCATGTGTTTACCTGTCTATAACTGTGCCATTTGCAATTAGGCAAATCCTCTCCGGCATTTAGCTGCCTCTGAGCTTTTGTTCATCTTGAGCACTTCCTTTTGTCTTTCTGGCTCCTCCCCCCCCCCCCCCCCCCCCCCCCCCGCAACACACACACAGACTAGACTCAACCAGAGTGCCAACCTTCTCCATGAATGCTTTGTGTTTCTCTGTGATAGCATTTATTGGTCCTCTCTTGCATTATATTATTCTCTTTTCGTACTTGTTTTATATTTCCCACTTTCCTTGAGCTTCAGCAAAGAGTGTGAGCACAGAAACAGCCATATTTTATACTATTCCTGTAGGATGCCAACCATTATGCCTTTGTAAGAGCTTGGGCTCAGTAAGATTTTTGCAATGACCTATATTGCATCTCATTACTATTTGGGAACAAAGCTGTGGAAAATGTGATGCTGGTGGTCTTTCTACATTCCGGGGTCCATCTGTTTGCTATTACCTGTTTCCTACCCAGTGTCGACACCGACCTAAAACTCCATCTGCTACTTCCTCTTCTCTTCCAACCTGATTTGGCACTAAATCCGTCAGACTCTACCTCAGATTTGTCTAGTCAGCATTGCTTGGCCCTAACGATTTTTACTAATTACTAAAGGTCTATTTGATTTTATGTGCCTCTTGAGAGACTCTAAGATGTGAGCAAGGTAACCAATACTGAGTTCAGGACAATGTGTCAAAACTATTTGGAAAGAAGTACTAAGCAAGCATTCAGGTTTGGAACTGGAAACATTACAGATGGGAGAGTGTGACCTTGGGAAACGAATTAACCTTTCTGGTTCTCAGTGTTTTCTCCTTTAAGATGAGAGAATTAGTTACAAGACCTCTAAAGTCCCTTCTGAATGTAACATCGCTGGTAGCAAATAATCAGCTTTTATGACAGCCTTAATTCCATTTCCTTCACCAATCTTTCCTGACCTCTATCACTATAAAAATGAATTCCTTACTTCAATTCGTACAGTGTTTAATTCTCAACTGTCTTACGGTAATGCCTTATCCTGAACTGTAGTAAAGTCAGCCTTGGTAGTTGTGTTGGCCTTACTCCATTATGTGGCCCTCCCTTAAGTAATGGGTTCTTGAAAGCACTAACAGCATCCTCGTGACTCGCCCCAAATGCCTAGCAAAGTGGGTTATATATAGTATCTGCAGCATGTGCTGAATTTCCCGACTGAGTCAATGAATGAGTGAACTGAAAAAGTATAACATCATGATCATTCTGTGCTGAAAGAGCTAAAAACCCAAAATGCTACTAGACGGATTGTATGATTAAAGAAATTCAAGAGCCGCCTGGGTAGCTCTGTGGTTGAGCATCTGCCTTTGGCTCAGATCATGATCCCGGGGTCCCAGGATTGAGTTCCATGTCGGGCTCCCCACAGGGAGCCTGCTTCTCCCTCTGCTTGTGTCTCTGCCTCTCTCTCTCTCCCTGTGTGTCTCTCATGAATACCTAAAATCTTTAAAAAAGAAAAAAAGAAAAATTTAAGCTAGGGTTATGAATTTTTTTTAATAAATTTATTTTTTATTGGTGTTCAATTTGCCAACATAGAGAATAACACCCAGTGCTCATCCCGTCAAGTGCCCACCTCAGTGCCCGCCACCCAGTCACCGGCCCCCCCACCCTCCTCCCTTTCCACCACCCCTAGTTCGTTTCCCAGAGTTAGGAGTCTCTCATGTTCTGTCTCCCTTTCTGATATTTTCCACTTATTTTTTCTCCTTTCCCCTTTATTCCCTTTCACTATTTTTTATATTCCCCAAATAAATGAGACCATATAGTGTTTGCCCTTCTCTGATTGACTTATTTCACTCAGCATAATATAGAGTTATGAATTTTGATCACCATGGAAAGCAACTCCAGAAAATAAATGTTTAAACCCAATCACAACAGGCAGCAGGTAGCGTCTGTAGTATGTATAGGAGGAGAGGCCATGCTGCAGAGCCATCTCGAGCACAGATTCCAGAGGTGGTTGCCTGACTTTCATTGTGGCTCTAAAAATCTGTATGACCTCGGGAAAGTTAGGCAACCGTATCTCAGCTTTATCTTCTGTATCATTAAGTGCATCTACTTCCTAGAGGTACTGAGAGAATTAGATAGGTGCCTGGCCTGTGTTGTGTTCAATAAATGTTCACTGTTACTTCATAATCAGTACCGACATATTTCTGTATGTCTGTCTTTAGAACACAAACGGGAGTAATAATGAAAGCTCTCTCCTGAGAGCTCTGTGAGATTTTTCATTAGATCTTACGACCATTGAGTATGTTCTACTTACATCATTACATCCGGAAAAAAAAAAATCTTAAAATACGGTAAAAAGCATGGAGATATTTTAAAAGTGACCTGGATTCTTACTCATCCCAAGCCAGTTTAGTTTTCCAGTTTAAGAATCCTGGCATCCTTGCTTGTCAAAAAACTGGCATAACATGAACTGCACACTGTACTTATCTTCTTAATGCATGCACTTCAGGCAGAAAATTAATGAGCGTGCATACTCTCCTTTAATGCTTCAGAAAGCAAATTCTCTAGAATATTCTCTAAAAATATCATCCTCTTGGAGACAACCAAGTGATTTCCTCAAATCTGTCATTTGATGTGAGGCTGCAGTTAGAGAGTAGGGTGCAGACAATGGTTTGCATCCTGGCTTTACCACTTCTTAGCCACATACAACTGAACATGTTATCACATATTTTATTTTATTTTATTTTTTTAAATTTTTATTTATTTATGATAGTCACACAGAAAGAGAGAGAGAGAGAGAGAGGCAGAGACACAGGCAGAGGGAGAAGCAGGCTCCATGCACCAGGAGCCTGACATGGGATTCGATCCCGGGTCTCCAGGATCGCGCCCTGGGCCAAAGGCAGGCGCTAAACCGCTGCGCCACCCAGGGATCCCTGTTATCACATATTTTAAACATCAGCTTTTCCATCAGTGATACAAGAATAATAATAACATCCTTACTCAAAAGACTATTGTAAGGACTAATTAGGATCACAAAGAAGGTACTGAGACCAGTGTGTTAGACAATAAAGGATCAATATGTGGGATAGCTATTGTTATTTCTGATGAAGTACACCTGAAGTTATATCAAATAAACTGGTAAAAATTTAAATCCATTTAGGTAGACTGCATTTCATAAAGAGGTTCCAGTTTCCTACGATACCAGCTGATTGAACAAGCTGAGGATATTTTTTTTAATTTTATTTTTATTATTTTTTTATTTTATTTTTTTTCTGAGGATTTTTTTAAATTTATTTTTTATTTTTTTATGAATGGCAAATTTTTGCTTACATAGTGGAGAGTCTCTGTAACAAGGTTCACATATCTGGGGATAGCGGTATCACCACAACAAATCTCAGTATCATCCCTCTCATTGCTGGAAAACTGACCGTCCATAGGATTGTTGCCTTAGATACAGGCAGTTATACTTTTTGAGTAAGAAGAAGAATAAGGGGATGCCTGGGTGGCTCAGCGGTTGAGAGTCTGCCTTCAGTTCAGGGCGTGATCCCATAGTCCTGGGATAGAGTCCCACGTTGGGTTCCCTGCATGGAGCCTGCTTCTCCTATGTCTCTGCCTCTCTGTCTCTCATGAATAAATAAATAAAATATTTAAAGAAGAAGAAGAAGAAGAAGAAGAAGAAGAAGAAGAAAGAAGAAGAAGAAGAAGAAGAAGAAAAAGAAGAAGAAGGAGGAGGAGGAGGAGGAGGAGGAGGAGGAGGAGGAGGAGAAGATATTGTAGTAAGGATATGAGAGTGTTCTTAAGGCAAGAGAATTTCTCGTGTCTTGCCCAGCAGAAGAGCTGTAAACCTTGATAGCACCTCCACCTGATGACATCTGGGGTACAGGGGCTGCTTCAAGGTCAGAATATGCATTTATATTTCCCTTTCCTGCCCCTTTCCCCAACTTTTCACTTCATTGACCACTGCAGGATGAAGTCTGGGAAAGCAGATGAAAAATTCAACAGCATAGCAGAATTCAGTGATACAGTAAGATGAGTTTTCAGGCAACTCAAGCTATAAGGAATGTTTCTTGAAAAACGGGGAATAATAACTTGAGCAGTTTGAGACTGAATCTTTTTTAAAAATTCTTTTTGGTAGATAAGTTGATGATTTAAGATTGCAAAGTGCCAAGGTAAACAATCCCAGATTTAGTGATGAGCAGAGAAGTGACCTCTAATTTTTATGACCCTCTTGAGCTCTGCTTTAATTCACAACATTTCCACTGACAGCTCACCGAACTGTGTACGTGTATCTTTTCTTTCCACATAGAAGTCATGCTCAGAAGCTCACAAGCTGCTTTAAAATGTCACGCTTCTAGCTGCAGTTCTAAGACACAGCACATCTATAATTTCTTCATATATTTCCACAAATGGCACCTATGTACAGGACTTTATGAGGCCAAGATCAGAATAAACTGCTATTATGAAACAGCCTGTTACCTATTATCAGCCCCCATCACCCAGTCTGTGTGTGGAGATGGAGAGCACAGAGAAATGACATTAAAGGGAAATGAAATTGTTCAAAAAGATGGAACAAGAGACATGCGCCCAGCTCTACAAATGAAAGGTCCTGGAGTATAACTATCTCATTCATATTAGGTCATCGAGCCAGAGAAAGCTGAGGAGCACTAAGAGCCTTGGTACTTCTAATACTACAACCATTTAGTTTTCTCTCTGCCTTTCAATCGTTTTCTCTCTCCATCCCCTTCCCCCCACCTCCAGCTCTCAGTCTTCCTCTATCCTCAAGTGAAAACTCTCTATTATTCAAATGACAAAAGCAAACCTGTTTGAGGAAAAATAATAAAACTTCTCTTTTCTTCCAATTTATTGTTCTTCTAGTGTTGTGAAAACTATTATATGATCCTCGGACCACAGAATGCCACTGAGTAGCATCAGGCCTCTAATAGATACTTTAGCAAGTGGTTGCTTCGATGATCAAAATCATCTAGATTTGGGGGCACCTGGGTGGCTCAGTGGTTGAGCGTCTGCCTTTGGCCCAGGGCGTGATCCTGGAGACCCGGGATCGAGTCCCACATCAGGCTCCTTGCATGGAGCCTGCTTCTCTCTCTGCCTGTGTCTCTGCCTCTCTCTCTGTGTCTCTCATAAATAAATAAGTAAAAATCTTTAAAAAATCATCTAGATTGGATAATTCAATCTTCTTTTTAATTAAGCAGCTATTTCTAACCATCATTGTACAGGAAGGTATGGAAATGGATAGATTTGAAGCTGCATTTATAAACTGAGTTTATTGTAGCATTCTAGAAATTTAGAGATCTGGGAGGCAGTTGGGCAGAATTTTTTTTATCAACGGACAGAAGAGTCTTAAAGGAAGAGCTAAGAAGAGAGGCTAGGGCTAGAAGGTGACATCTGGGGAAATGGGCCAGAGCATCAGAGTAAAATGATTCTGAGACACGAAGGTCCTGGATATTCAGGTTATCGTGTTCTAGCAGCCAGGGTCTCACTTCCTGAGAGCAGCCTCCTTGAGTCCACAGCATAAACTGTGTTCCTTCTTTACTCCTCCCCGCAGCATCTGCAGTCCACGAATACCTTAGGATGTTTGATGGGAAAGCCTCGGGCCTTTTGACATGCGAACTGGTGAGTCACAGAAAGAAATGAAGCTGGCTTTACTGGAAACAGTTTGCACATCTCATGCTCTCAGTTTCTCATTGGGCCTTTTATAGCCTTATTCGGAATATTTCCTCTGCCCGCAGAGTGGCTCAACACGAGAGTGTGTCATCGGTTGATTATTGCTTAACAATATTTCCCCCTGATAATAGTTGAAGATCCAACAGAACAAACAAGAAACCCCAAACAAGCAAAAACCTAGCAGTCACTGTGAAGAGGAAGATGCAGAAAATATAAAATGTATGCAGAAATGCACATATAGACCATGACTGATTAATGTGAGAGGGACTTTGGGGTAACTTTGTAACAGCGACCAAACACCTCTTCTCCAATCAGTCCCTTAAAGCCAAAGACTTCACCGAACAACTTCCTCAGCCCAGTGCATTCACCCAGGGGCAGACATAATCATCCCAGTTTTGGAACTCCCATAACACTTTGCTCTTGCACCAGAAACACACGGTGAAAATTAAAACTCGGTATTAGAATTAGACGTGCTCTGGCTAGGACTCCAGGTGCTGGGCAGGCTCCTGCATCTGCAAAGGTGTCTTTCTCATGTTGGTTTTCACAGCTTCTGGTTTAGTTGCTGGTACTGGGGAAGCTTTAATAAACAATTATAAGTGATAATGATCCAAAGAGAGCATAAGTGCCTTTACTGTCATGTGGATGGCTAATGTTAGAACTGAGACTAAGAGTCATCATGATTCTTTCACATACAATGTCAGAGATACCTCACGTCTCCCTGAAGGATAACTCTACTCATGTCATTTTCCTGCTCAAAAACAAGATAAAAAACTCAAATGGCTCCCCATCACTGGGAGAACTCTGGACTCTTCTTAATATCTGGTCATAAACCCAGTGCTCTCCCTCTTTGCCCCATTGCACAAACCCAAACCTAGGAGTCATCTAGATTCCTCTCTTTCCCTCCTGTCCTTGATAATCAAGTCCTATCAGACCTGCCTTCAAAATATACCCCAAATTCGTCTATTTCATTCT
This sequence comes from Canis aureus, assembly GCF_053574225.1. NCBI lineage: Eukaryota > Metazoa > Chordata > Mammalia > Carnivora > Canidae > Canis > Canis aureus. Next base: position 25,370,608 of record NC_135623.1, read on the forward strand.
ACTTCCTCTGGCACCTTCCTAGTTAAAGATATTGGCACCCCTCACTCAACCATGTAAAAAGGCTTTTCACAATGACTGGTCTCCTTGTTTCTAGCCTTGCTCTTCTTAAATCCATTTTTCAGATAAAAGAGCAATCGAATACATTTTAAAAGTTGTCCATTTACGGGCTTGTGGAAAAATTTTAAGTTGATAAATGTTATACAACATGTTGCAAACTGTAATATATAGCATAGACCATTGCCAAGATTCCAATATCATATATATGTTTTTCTACATATTTTAATTGTACATCCAGGGCTTTCCTTAAGACCATCTGGCAACACTTATTTTCTCTCCTTTCTTTTCATCAACACTAAATTGTGCTGCTTCCTATTTCCCCCGGCTATGTGCCACCTTAATGAACTAATTCAAGGTCTCAGGGCTTAACATGATACTCCTTCTAGATTACATTTGTTTTTTTAGATTACATTTGTGTTGTAAAAGTTGCCTATGGAGCTGACATCAAGGATTAACTAGGAGAGGGAATTACCAGCACAAAAACTCACCAAGGGAAGTGTTTCCTGGAGCCTCTCAAATCCACCAAGTTTGATGAATGGAGCTAGAAGAGGTTTTGTTTTTTTTTGAAAAACAAATTGCAAGTGTAAAAAAAAGCCAGAAGAAAAATTAGAATTCTATAGAATACAGACGTGCTCCAAAACGATGATAGCCCTGACATTCTGAGATTCAATAAAATGAGGATGAGGGGAGATGAATTAAGTTTTTCTGAGTTACTAAAAGTAATTTCAAGAAAAAAATTCCCTGAAAATGTCCTTTAACATACACCCAACAACACACACATTGCCTAGAAAGATTGCAGAGGTTAATGACACCAGATGGTGGGGAGATGAGGAAGTTTTTCAATATAGCCGTTAGCAAAGCAATTAAGAGTTGAAGTCAGGTTGGCCTTCTGGTTAACAGATGTACCGTACAAATGACTGTTAAGCTGTTAAAAAAAGAAAAGAAAAGAAAAGAATAATGGAGGTCCTCCCGTGATACAGAATCTCTCAATGTAAATGGTACTGATAATTTAATGTCTTAAATACACATTGTGAGAACAACTTCTTAGTGGCAAGGCACAATGTACTTGAGAAATTACCAAAAATAATAAGCTCAATGGTGACTTCAACAGATCGGGTTCTTATGAATCCTCTGAAGTCATGAAATAGGAGACCACATAAGTGAATTAAAATTTTAAAAAAAAAATTATTTATGAGACAGCAAGAGAGAGAGTATGTGCTGGGGGAGAGACAGAGGGAAAGAACCTCAAGCAGACTCCCGGCTGAAGCCTGTCTCAGGGCTCCACCCTGTGACCCTGAGACCATGACCTGAGCCAAAATCAAGAGCCAGACTCTTAACTGACTGGGCCACCCAGGCATCCCCAAATTTTAAAATTTTAAAAAGAAGATGGGTTGAATGAATGGAGCTTAATGGCAAAATCGTAGGGTCAATCTCTCATTCTCACTGCAGCTAAACACTGGTAAGAACACATCTTTAAGTTTTTTTTCTCATTTTCCAGAATATACACAGGCTTTCTCAATATTTCTCACTGAATTAGGAGATCATTAACATTCCAGATTCATACTGACACACACAATTGGATTATTAATCCAGTGAAATATTTTTTTTTAATTTTTTATTTATTTATGATAGTCACACACAGAGAGAGAGAGAGAGAGAGAGAGAGAGAGAGGGAGAGGGAGAAGCAGGCTCCATGCACCGGGAGCCCAACATGGGATTCGATCCCGGGTCTCCAGGATCGCGCCCTGGGCCAAAGGCAGGCGCCAAACCGCGGCGCCACCCAGGGATCCCCAGTGAAATATTTTTGTAATGAAAGGATATCTACAGACAACGCCAGCGAGAATTATGTCCTTGAATTGCTTAAAGGCTAGCAGGAAATATGTGGTGTGCTCAGAAATACATTTGTATAGGCGGAACTGCCAGGTAGGGTTGGGTAAGTTGTGGGGCCAAACCTGCACTGTCATCTGGTCACTCTGTAAATGGAGTGATGAACAACAATAGGAGTACAAGGGGGAGAGAATTTTGTCTCATGTGGAAGACCAGGAAGGGCTTCTTGGAAGAAGTATTGTTTAAGTTCTACGCTGGTGGGAAGGATTTCGTTACACACATGTTGGAATGATTGGGAGAGGCATTCGGCCAAAGGAAACAGGCTGTTTTCTGACACCAGTGGCCCAAACCCCTGCACTGATCCCAGTCCTGTGTGGTATGGTGAGTGTATTGTCATTCTCTGTGGGACTCCTTCACGTACCTACTGCTTCCTTTGCCTCACGCTCCCTCCAACCACACTCCCCACCGGGCCCTGCCCCAACACTTTGCTCAGCTAATCTACCTGCAGATGTCAGGGTGGGCTTTACTGCCCACCACCTACCCTCCATCCCAGCCTGGGGTAAGCATTACTCCAAATGAAACATTCTTTGTAGAACTCTGGGCAGATCTGTTATCACACTTCTCATACATGTTTCATACAGGTTTTCTGTACAATACAGCTTCTTTCAAAAGTGCCTTGATGTTTGTAAAAGAGAGATCGTAGATAGTGAGATTGCATATCTCTTTAGTTTTTTAAACTTTGCTTTTAGAACTTTAGGGTTGTTATCTGGTTAAATATAAATATGTCACATCTGGCCTGCCCTGCCATTCATCTCCATATAGCGAGGATATAAAAACGTATAAGTTTCTGTTATTTTGAAATATACGGTGAGTATATGACAAGCCAAGGCGCTTGGACATTATCCACCAATCCATTAATTCAAAAACTATTCTCTTCATGCCAGGATCATTCCAGGCATTGGGGGTACAGTTGGAAACAAGACAGAAAAGATCTTGCAGGGTTAGCAGGGGGGAGATAAACATGTAAACAAACAAATAATCAAAAATATTTGGAGATGGTAGGTGCTATTGACAAAATAAAATGGAGTTTGTGGTAAGAGATGGGAATATGAGATGACTTACTTTTTAGGTGGTTTGAGAAGGCATCTCTAAGAAAAGGGCATTTAGGTAGAGAAACAGATGGCAAGAAGGAAGCAAGAATGAGAACTGGGAAAGAATGTGTGGGGACCAATAATACAAAATTTTAGAAGACGGTATTCAGATATTTCACTTCAGGGAGGAGTAAATCCATTGAATATTAGTGATACATATCATCCAGGCTTCTACAGAGATCCCCCTTCCCTACCTCCCTGTCCTCCTACCCCCAGAATCAACAACTCCTAATTAGAGGAGCAGGTCCTTGAAACTGGGGAGGTGAGATAAAGTTCATTTTAATTTCATTTCCATTTCCTACTTAAATAACTCCAAAGAGTACCTCTTTGTTCTCTTCCCAGCCCTGAGCCAGGCAGGCTTCTTGCTTGCAAAACAGTGAAATTGACTCTGGTTAATTTAAGATGAAAATAGGTTATTGGAAGGTAATGGGGATTTCCTTCATCTGATGAAAATGCTGGAGAGTCAGCTTTAAAAACTGAGAGGAAACAAGGGGACCTAGCCAGCAGAGAACATAGCTAAATCCCCGAAAGGAGCATTTGCTTAGGACACAGCTCTGCTCTACATCACCTAAGGTCATCTCACAGTGCTCTTGTCAGGATTAAATTTTAAGATAATACCACAATAGCTGTTGTTTATGTTGTTTTCAATTGGCCAACTGGATCTCTCCCTCCAGATTCAGATTCCTTGGCAGAAACCAAGGAATCCAGTAGGCTGATTCTAACTCCATATGTCAACATTTGGGTTTTCTCATCTGGAAATTGGATACGCTGGTATCCATCTCACAGTGGTATTGTCGGGATTAAAATTTAAGATTATACAGAGTACCACAATAGCTGTTGTTCCTATTTTGAGCCCTTGGGACACCCGTTCTTTGAGGTAACTAAAGTCCCCATTTACACCTTGATTCTGATTCTAATTGTTCCTCTTACCATCACAGGTTTCCATCCGGTTCCATCTTGCCAATTTATCACTCTTTTCCTCTTTTATTTTCTCTTCTGTCTCCTGTCTCATATTCTGTGTGGAATCTCAATTTTCAAAATTACATATTGGTGTTTTTAAAACATTACTGGCCCATCTGAGAATTTTTTCATTTTATGAGGGAAAAGAATGTTTCAGGGAGAAGTGTCAGGACTTTGGTTCTTCTCTGCCATATTTCAAAATTATGGCTTTGTTTTGTTCTTGGAGACAGGTATTTTATCCCTGTCTTTCTTCTCTAAGTCCAGATTCGGCCTAAAAAATGAAGTTGCAGAGGATTATTCACTAGAACACAGTTTTTCAGTCTTAGCACTACCGACATTGTGGGCTGCCTAGTTCTTTGTTTGGATTGGTGTCTTGTGCACTGAAAGAGTTTAGCGGCATTTCTGGCTGCAATTATCTCTCTCTCCTTTCCCCCACTCCAGTGTCACAACTAAAAATGTGTCTTGGGAGGTAAAATCATCCTGGTGGAGAGCAATATTCAAATGTCTTGCCCCAACTTAGGTGACTTGGATCACTTCCTTGAACAAACAAACTAAATTATTCCAGACCTACCCATAGGCTACATCTCAAACCTCATGCCTTGGTGATAAGACAAAATTAGCTTAGAGGGTATATATGGATCATGCCCACATAGTTTTTTTTTTTTTTTTACATGCCCATATAGCTCTATTAAGAACCTTCATTAAGCAACTGAAATGCATCCTTTTTATATATGACTTGTAAGCTCAGTGTCATTAAAATATCATAGTTCTTTCATTGTAAAATATCATTGGCTGGAGGATTCATCTTAACTCTCTTTTTACTTGTAAAACATTATATGGAATGTTCACAATTTTCTTTTTAGCTTAATTAACCATAAATAGTACATATATTTGCATTCCGCCTTATTGAGATTCTCAAGATTGCACTCAAACTATGAATCTAAGAGTAGTCTTCAAATGTTAAAATACATCAGAATCATTGTGGGAGCTTGTTAAAATGCATTATTCCTGGTTGTACTCTTTATACTATAACTTCAAGGATAAGCAGTAGAGCCCAGGGATATAGTCAATTCTAGACAAGCCTCTCAGTGAATCCTGATGCAAGTAGTCCATCAACATACATTGAGAAAGATTGGTCTAACTGTTCTTCACTTTTAGAATATAAAGATTTTTCTAAATCACCCTTGGCCCTCTAAAGCCACATATACCATCCATTTTTACCGTACCAATAACACACTGCTTTTCGTGGTCTTGATCATGATCTCAAGACATCCTAAATAGTACCAGGGATTCATCTGAACTTTCTATTTAGCTAAATTTGTAGTTTTGCTTCAGGTAATTAAATTATGTACCACTGGGAGTTAAATAGCTTATTTTATAAGCCAGCTGGGACTTTTCAACAGATGGATGTTGGATGCTGTGGTGCTAGACTTTCCTGATGCTTGCATTGGCTAGACCAATCTTTGCTATCTTAGAAAATTCTCTGTTCCCCCTAATTTGGCACTTTCTACCGCCTTTCAATTTATCACCTGGGGCAAAGCAGATGATCTTCTGGATATAAATAATTTTCATTTCAAGACTGCATAATAATATCAGTTTTAGAAGAAATTTTAACTGACAGTTGGAGATTTGAGTATAATTTAACATTCACCTGAGTGTGATATTACTAATGCAAAGTGCTTATCGAGGTGACAATGGATTGATCAAAAGCTCATACACGTGTCTGGTCATTGACACTACTTATCAACTTGCTTTCTCCCTTGTGGCTGGACAATTTCACTTGATATTGACTTTAAGATGCATCTAGATTTTAGAGCCAATCAAATATGATAAAAGGCATTTTGCCATAAAAAAAACAATTCCTATGATTAGGATTTTAAGTCTAAGCTTCACATTGTTAATCAGTGTACTTTTAAAGGATATTAAAATGGTCAGGCAGCTTCATCTGAATTGGGGAATTGTGTCTCTTATAGAATTTTTTTAAAACAAGAAATTTTACTTTTGCATGAAAGAAATAGTAAAATTTCTGAGTTAATGAAGCTTCTGTTTATATCACACATATTAGTATATATGAATGATTGGCACATTCTTAGTAAATGTGCTTTTTTCTAATTAAAAAAAGCATAAGCTAATTCAGTAAGCATCAATCAGAAGATACAGAAACAGGTTTATCAGACAGAAAGCTACAGGATTAAGTCTGTAAACAAAGTTAATAAGAAATTGGTTGGCTGTATTTGACTTTAGAAACGTGTGTTCCACGCTGGTAACCCAAGAATATATTCCAAAATGGACTATTTCTATCCATGCTATGTGCCAGTGCTTCTTTTATTCAGTAGGTTAAGAACCATCTGACAACTTGCTTTTACTCCACAGAGAGTACAAATCAGAGGCACAGAAGAAAGCGCACAGGTTTTCTTACTCTGGACTGCTCATCTTATAAACCATCATTATTTATCCACCCAAGCTCTCTGAAAAGTGTTACTAGAGAACATCGGTCAACAAGAAAGCTGAGAGTAACGGACTTCAAAGGATGCTCATGAAACATCTCTGAAGGCGATTAGGTAAGTTGTATCTTAGTTTCATTAGGAGCAGCTCGTCTATATCGGAAAACATTTCTTCTGATCTGGCCAAACTACAAGAAGGCAGCAGAACCTCCACCTTGCAGAACCCCAGCAACACCAAGAAGTCTTCTGTGTTGTTTTTCCATAGAGTCTGGCCTCTAAGGTGTCATGATCAAGTGAGCATGGGATTTTGTCAAGTTCAGAGGCTCCTGAGATTTATCTTGGACTTGGAAAGCCTCAGTGCATCTGTAGCAGGAGGGTCGTGATGCTGAGGGCCACAGCCATGGGTGATGGAGGTGAGAGCTCCAGCACAGCCTCTCTAGTGGCAGTGAGCATCCCCCTCGCAGACCATAGCCTAAATGTAGCTAATGAGGGTCAAAACAATGGTGGTGAAAACTAGAATAAGAAAGAGAGAACAAATAAGAAGGAGGGAAAAATTGTTAAGAAAGGCTGGCTGGAACTTGTCAATTTTTAAAATGGGAAGGGAAAGAAAGGCAAGAAACAAAACAAAACTAAACAAAAAAATGCTTCCTGTTTCTATGCCTGGGAGACTGTGAAGATAGCAGTGGCATGAATAGCACTTGGAGAGTCAAGAGGATAAGCATTTGGGAGCTCAAAGATGTGGGAAGCTTTTGATTTATTAAATTTGAAGGGCAAGTGTAGTTGGAAATGTCCAGTTGGCTCCTGAAGGAATAGAAATAAAAATCAAAGGAAGATTTGGGAATTTGCACAAAGATGTCAGTGGAAACTCCAGGGACAAAGTATAGGGATTAACGAAGAGGCGGCTAAGGAAAAAAAGGTTCCAAAATACTCACATTTAGCACATGGGGGGAAGGAAAGCAGGCCTCTTGAAAAGACAATTCTGAAAGTATGTTCAGAAAGTTGCATGTCAGAGAATCCCATTTCAAGGAAAGGGCTGGTCAGCTGTGTCAGTGATGGGAAAATCTAAGGCAGATGACGATGATGAACACAGTAGAAAGGAATTAAAGTAGCTTGTGATTAGTTGAAGGCAAAGTTGGAGGAAGATCATTTGGTGACAGTCCTCCAGGGATTGTGCCAATGACACCTTATATTTCATCTCCAGTTCAGCCTGAACAGATGGCACAAATGAGAAGCTCTTCATATGCAGGTTTCATCTGGATTTATAGCCCAGTTAGTCCCATTTCCTTATTTGCCTCCAGAAGGGCTGGAAGCAAAACCTGTCTGCATTCCCAGAGGAGGCAGCATAAGGCTCATTAACAAGATGTTTGAGATGGCTTTGCCTGCAGTTTTATGAAGAAACTTTATGAATTAGCAATGTAATATGTGGTGTAGTACATTCTCTTACCACTACAGATCCACATTTTGGCGCTTTATTTTATAGCTATATTTTAAATGAAATATAATTGGTTCTGAACTGTCAGATGTCAGTATCTTAAAGTAAGCTATTAAAAGATTGATAAAGTTATTTTCATCTCAAATATAAAGATATGGTTTCCTGTGAATAATACAAATATGGCACTTTCTTAATTTCTAAATCTAGCGAATCCCAAATACTACACTGACATCCCCTCTAGTCCATGCCAGAGGTTTGAAATAAAGTCTGAAATAAACACTTAATTCATTTCTATAAAAATATTTCAGGTTTCCTTTTTGATGTATGGCACTCCTCTGATTTTATGCATATGTCCTGAATTTTAATATTGCTATTTCAAATGTCTTATCATATTTTACTATATTGCATGATGTAGTGACAATTTATGAAAAATAGGACTATAGTTTGATTAATTATAGTCCACCAGTTATACTTCTGCCTTTGAATTAATCAGTAATTTCTTTTATAATAACCCCAGTATTCCTTTTACAGATTTTTTTTTAATGGATCCTAATAATCCTACATTCCATAGAGTTATATCTGGTTGCAAATAATAGAGCACTACATTGAATTAACCCCAGCATTCTTTTTTAAAAAATTATTTATTTATTTATTTGAGAGAGAGTGAGAGAGATCACACAGGGAGAGGAAGAAGCAGACTCACTGCTGTTCGGGGAGCCTGATGTGGGACTCTATCCCAGGACCCTGAGATCATGACCTGAGCCAAAGGCAGATGTTTAACCAACTGAGCCATCCAGGCACCCCAACCTCAACATTCTTTAAAAATCAGCAACAGAACCCAACACAGGAGTCTGGCTGGGCTCCCAGAATGATCTAGAACAAGGGCTTTGTCTGTACTCCTTTTCTATTCCACAGTTTTTTTCTGAGGACTAACTTCCTTTGCCACAGTTGACACATGAAACATGGGGATCAATAGCACCCTGATTTATGTGTTGTAATTCAGCCATCTAGAGAGAAAGTAATCTCTCTCTCAGTTCCAATTTTAAAATTCTGACTGGCTATTTTTTATCAGCTGTTATTCAGTCTTAGGTGAATCAACTGTGGCCAAAATTCTCTCTCTTCCAGAGAAGAGACTGGGATTTTTGACCCAACCTGTCCACTGTGGACAGGAGCCAGATATATGTTGGACAAAATGGTTGCCCTGAATCTATAGCCATTATGACCATGAAGGGAAAGTACCTAGAAAAGTGGTATGTGCTGTAAGAGTCTGTACTTACAAAGTGATGAGATAACCTGTTGATTCAGTCACTTAAATTTTTAAAAAATTGGCTGATTTGCCTAGAAGAAAACTATAACTGTAACTATCATTTTGGTCTGTTTAAATAAATTTATTTTAGAATATTTGTTATTTGGGGCACCACATACTGCGGTTAATTTTAATTTATTATTGGGGGACTCTTTTGGAAAGCTGGGAGAGCAGGGGGACAGATTTTTAAAAACACAAGACACCCAGTCTTATCCAGTCACTGTGATAAGAATGGGGAAGGGTGTAAGTGGAAGTCTATTAGCACTGCCTCTTCTGCTTTGCTTTTTCATGCCTGGAAGCCTGGTAGGACACCTATGGTGCCTCAGTCACCCCTACAGATAGCAGAGCAGGAAAAGAGAAACCATGGACTACCTTTGCCTGGACTTTTTGTTGTATGACAGATAATCTCCTGACCTAATTTAAGCTGCCCTGTCGTATTCTTCTGGCATTCACAGCTGATACAACCAATGGATGCATCTATCACAACATTGAGAAAGTATAAAATACTGTAAGTCTGTACCTTGGTACCTAAAGGTTGCTATTTTCTACTATAAATCTTTGTGCCCCTTTAGGAGGTATAGAAGGCTGAATAATGGCCCCTCAAAGATGTCCACATCCTATCCCCAGAACCCGTAAATATGGTATCTTACTTGGCAAAAGAGATCATGCAAGTGTGATAAGGTTAAGGATGTTAAGATGGGAAGATTATCCAGGTGGGCCCAATGTGATCAGAAGAGTCCTTTTAAGCAGGAGGTGGGAGGATTAGAGTCAGAGAGCTGTGACTAAGGAAGCAGACAGAGGTCAGAGAGGAAAGATGTGACCCTGTTGGCTTTAAAGATGGAGGAAGGGACCACAGGTCAAGAAGTGTAGACAATCTCTAAAGACTGGAAACGGCAAGAAAATAGATTCTCCCCTGACACCTTCAGAAATGATATAACCCTATAGACACATTTTAGACTTCTGACCTACAGAATCGTAAAACAATAAACTTTTATCATTATACTACTTCGTTGGTGGCAATTTGTCACAGAAATGGTACCAAACTAACACAGAGGCTTTAATTAACAGCAGTACAAACACACCGAATCCCTTCAAGAGTTCCCAAAGACTTGCCCAGCCTCCTGTCACCCGCGGATCCATTCGGGACACTGCAGGGGCCGCGTGAGGCTGTGTCCTTTCACTAGATTGAAATTTTCCTCTCTGATCTAATAAGGTTGACATTATAGACCTGGAGGCAAATCTGGCTTCTTTTTATCCATAATTGGTTTTTGAACTCCGTTTTCTAGAGGTTTTTGTGACGAGGTTGTATCTACTGAGTGGAAATTTCACTCATGTGACATTTAATAAAGAACTCTCTGAATGCATGATTAATTTTTGCATACCAGATATTACCTCATTATCAGATTTACAGAGAGTAGCAATGTAATTATAAAGCAGCTATTTTCAGCACACTCTGCCAGGTTATTGCTCTGCCAAATTATGATGCCCTGTGAAATAACACGTGGTACCATCGAAAACAAGTTGCGTCTTGTGAGCAATCAGTTCAGATAATTGCATCTTTATTATTGACGGTTCCCTTAGGACTCTAGGGTCTTGTGATCTGCCCTGCTCTGGGACTGCAATTCATTAAGGTTTCCATCCCGAGCCAGTTTTAATTAAACTGTCCGCCTTTTCTCTTTAGCTCCCCACAGCTCATTTTTCTTAGCAGGTCTTAGTTGGTATAGAAATCCGGCTGTTGAGTTAATCTGAGACCCCTCCTATCTGTCATTTTGAGGAATCTCTTCTCAGCTTATAAATTCAGCAGTTTATTTAGCTGAATGAGCATAAAATGTACCCACTTCCACAAAAAGAAAACAAAAAGGAAAAGAAGAAGAAGAGGAAAGAAGAAGAAGAAGAAGAAGAAGAAGAAGAAGAAGAAGAAGAAGAAGAAGAAAGAAGAAGAAGAAGACGACGACAACGACGTAGGAGAGGAGGAGGAGGAGGAGGAGAAAGAGGAGATGGAGAAAATACCATTTAGTACCTCAGTTTGTATCTTTTAGAAAATAAAACAGGTACTTGGAGACATTCATAAGCTGATACCATGTTTGTGCCAACAATACTAGATGATGAATATAATATCCTGAGTATAGATCAACTTTTAGTCTCTTTGTTCTGAAATTAAACTGCCTGTGATTGATATGATATGACATATATGATAGACAGATTTCTGGAAGATTCATAATTTTTCATCCTTTTTCCCATAGGATTCTCTTGACTGGCTATAATCATCCTTTATTTTATGCACAAAGAGGAATAGATTTGTTTGTTGCTTGTTCATTTTCACTGAGAAGCAGTAACATATAATGCATCTCTTGTTAGTTGCCATTATCAGTTTTCAGAGAAATAACTTTGTTTTAGCAACACAGGTTCTCCTTCATTGTGGGTAAGAAAAAACAGTTTCTTTGTTCATTCAACAATCTAATAAATATTCATTGAGCGTCTTCTTTGTGCAAAGCCCAATACAAGGCAATGCATAGAATATAAAATTGCCGAAAATAGGCTCGACTTTCAGGCAATTCACTGAGTTAGGTTATACATGTTAACTTTCTTCTCAGATTGCACAGGGACTCCTTGTTGCTACTGCATTCCTTATTACAGTGTTTGGGAGAGAAGATCTGTGAACAGGGAGTCTGAAGGAAAGGTGATTAGATAGAAGACATTCTCTAGCCATAAGGTACTATGGAGACAAAATTAATAAATTAAAATTTTTTAAATACTCATGAATCAAAAATTGAAACATTGCCTTATAGAATTTAGGAACAAATATTAAGTACATATGGAAACTATAGAATAAAGGATTGAACGGAATAAAATTACAAAATTGCTACATAATGTGAAGTAGTACAATATTTTAACTAAGATGTGAAAAGTTAAGGGTACCCATTCTAATTCCTGCAGCAACTAATAAAAAATTAATGCAAAGAGGTAGAGCTAAAAAGTCAATAGGTAAATTCAAATAGGATTCTAAAAATTATTCACGAAAACAGAAGGACATACAGATAGCCAAAAATAAAATGGTAGACCCAGTCCAACTATGTCAATCATTTTTTTAAATGTTAAAGGATCCCATTGGGTAATGACAAATTTCATTGGGTAATGAAAACAACTGGATATGCATATGGAACACACCAAACTTCATTCTCTATTTCACATCATACACAAATATTGATTTGAGGCACATCATAAACCTACATGTAAAACCTAACATCACAAAGCTTTTAGAAGAAAAGATAGGAGAATACAGATGGGCCACAGAACGCATTATCAATTAAATAAAACTGTTAAGTTATACTGCATCAAAAACTTATGTTCATCAAAGGCACTATTAAGAAATGAATAGGTGGGCAGCCTGGGTGGCTCAGTGGTTTAGTGCTGCCTTCTGCCTGGGACCTGATCCTGGAGACCCAGGATTGAGTCCTGTGTTGGGCTCCCTGAATGAAGCCTGCTCTTCTCTCTCTGCCTGTATCTCTGCCTCTCTCTCTCTCTCTCTCACTCTATCTCTCATGAATAAATAAATAAAAAATCTTAAAAAGAAAAAAAAGAAACGAATAGGCAACCTATGTACTGGAAGAAAACATCAGCAAAACTGACCTCTAGGATATATAAACAGATTTTCTCAGTAATAAGAAGGCATACACCCCAATTTAAAAAATGGACAAAAGGGATCCCTGGGTGGCGCAGCGGTTTGGCGCCTGCCTTTGGCCCAGGGCGCGATCCTGGAGACCCGGGATCGAATCCCACGTCGGGCTCCTGGTGCATGGAGCCTGCTTCTCCCTCTGCCTGTGTCTCTGCCTCTCTCTCTCTCACTGTGTGCCTATCATAAATAAATAAAAAAATTAAAAAAAAAATAAAAAAAAAATAAAAAATGGACAAAAGATTTGGATAGACAATTCATAACACAAGATATACAAATGGCCAATAAATACATGAAAATGCTCTCGACATCATTATTCATCAGAGAAATGCAAATTGAAGCCACAATGAAATTTCATTATATGACCACCAGAATGGCAAAAATTTAAAAAACCGACAACACCAAATGTTGGTGAGGATTTGGAACAACTGGAATCTTCACACATTGTTGGTGGAAATGTGAGTGTAAAATGTTAAAGAGTACACTTACCATGATGAGCACTAAATAGTGTACTGATTGGATGTCTATATTGTACACCTGAAACTGATGTTACACAGCATGTCAACTCCAGTGGAATTAAAATTAAAAACTTAATAAAAGGAGAAAAACAATATTGGATGATTTGTTTTACTGGATAGCAAAAATTATTATAAAGCTCCACTAGTGAAGGGGAAAAAATTGACAAACATACCAACAAAACAGAAAAGAACTGGACTCGATATTCAACAAAGCAGGCATTAAGAACACTAGAAAAAAAAAATAGAACACTAGAGAAAGTTCAATATTTTGAATAAATGATTCTGGGTAAATTAGACATCTACTTGGAAACAAAACAGAATTTTAACTTTCTGCCTCTCACCATACATAAAAATCAGTTCCAAATAGACTATAGATCTAAATATGACAGAGAATACAACAAAGTTTCTGTAAGAGAATATGTTCATGATCTAGGTTATTAAGTAGGAAATAAAAAATAGTAACCATGTAGGAAGAAAAGAAAAATTTGGATCAAAATTACTTCCTTTCAACAAAAGATTTCCAGAACATGAAAATAAGGGAATATATTTGCAAAACAAGTAAGTTAAAAAGGGGTTGTTTCAAGATTATGATGAATTCTATAAAGCAATAAGAGAAGAATTAGGCAACAACATGGAAAAGTGAATAAGAGACTTAAAAGTGAGTAAGAGTAAGAGCAATGAGAAAAGAATTAGGCAACAACATGGAAAAGTGAGTAAGAGACTTAAATAGAGTATTTCCAACAACATGGAAAAGTGAGTAAGAGAGTATTTCACTAAATAAGAGATTCAAATGATCATAAACACATGATAACCTCATTAGTTGTCAGGAAAACACAGTTAGTATCATATCGGCATCCTTGCAAACCCATCAAAATGCCAACATGAATACGACTGGTGATACCAGGTGTTCACAAGGACCGGGAACAACGGGAGCACACACAGTTCTGGTGAGTGTACACTGATACACCCAACTTCGGAAGACTATTTGCCATTATCCACTAAAGTTGAAAATATGTAACAACCAATGACTCAGCACTTCCACTTTCAGATATGTACCCAATATAAATACGTGCACATACATAGCTAGAGATGTATAGAATAAAGTTCACAGCAGCATTATTTATAATAGGAAAAAATTAGAAACCTCTCAAAGGTTCACCTATGGTAGAACAGAAGACTATGTGATATATTCGTGAAATGAAATAGTCTATAGTGATAAAAAAGGAAGTAACTATAGCTGTATGCAACAATGACACGGATGTCAAAAATATAATGTTGAGCAAAAGAAGCTGTATACAAAAATACATAGCTTGCAAAACAGACCATCCCTGAGGTCCTGCTCCCTTCCTGGAGGCAGCTTGTATCCAGTGACAGGTCCATGCTGGACACCAAAGGACCCTTCCAATTCCAGAGCTTTCCACTGAATGAAGTGAAGCTTTGGCTGTGATTGTTACCAAGCTTCTCCTTCTACCCTAGGCTTTCTCAAACTCAGCATTACTGTGTTTTTGAGCTGGATAATTCTTTGTTAGAGAGGCTACCCAATGTGTTACAGGATATTTAACACTATCCTTGGCTTCCACCCACTAGATGCCAGTATATTTCCACATGTTGCTAAATATATCCTGAGGTGCAAAATCTTCCCCAGTTGAGACCCATGGTGCAACCTCCACAGATGTTGATTCTGAGAGCACCCCCCAATAAACTTCTTGTGTGCAAATCATCGAATCTCTGGCATACTCTGATGAGTTCTGTTCATTTAATAAACCATTTGCACATGTGTTTATTGGTAAATTATACCTGTACTATGTAATTATACATCACATATTATAGAATATAATTATAAAACATAAACAAAAACAATTGAAGAGAAGAAAAAAGACATATAATTAGTAGTTCTAGTATTTTCCCTGCTCCCCAAGAGAATGTTCATTGGAACCTCCTAGAAAGCCCAGATCTAGAGACCAGTGCCCTGGGAGGTGGGAGGGAGCAGCAAAAAGAAATATAAGTAGAGGGATTAGTTTTAGTAGCCCTCTGAGGCAGGGGGAAAAAAGGAGAGAATAGTTAAAATAAAAACTTGCCAGGGTCGGGGGCAACAGATACATGGTACGTGGAAAAGTGCTCAACATCACTAATCATCAGGGAAATGCAAATCAAAATACAACGACATAGCACCTTGTATCTGCTGGAATGGCTATTGCCAAAAAGACAAGAAATAATAAGTGCTGGCAAGGATGTGAAAAAAAGGAACCTTTGTGCACTGTTGGTAGGAATGTAAATTGGTGCAGTTACCACAGAAAACATGGAGGTTCCTCAAAAGATTAAAAATAGAACTACCATATGATCCAGCAATTCCTCTTCGGCGACTTTATCTGTAGAAAATGCAAACACTCACTCAAAAACATACCCTCACCCCTCTGTTCACTGCAGCACCACATACCACAGCCAAAATATGGAAACAGCCTGTGTCCATCAGTGAATGGATAAAGAAAATGTGGTATATGTGTGTATGAGTGTACACAGCGCAGTATTATTCAATCATTACAAAAAAGGAAATCTTGCCATTTGCAACAACATGAATGGACCTCGAGGGTATTATGCTAAGTGAAATAAATAAATCAGAGAGAGAAAGTATTCCATATGCTCTTACTTACATGTGGAACCAAAACAGAAAACAAAATGCCCCTGAGCTCAGACAGCCCAGTACCAGAAGTGACTGGATTGGAAGGTAGAGGTAATTATATTTAAACTAGGCCATTAGGGTGGGCCTTAATCCAATCTCACCGGTGACCTTATAAAAAGAAATGAGGACACCAAGAGACACGGGGGTGGGGTGGGGGGAGGGTGGGTGGGGTGGGTGGGGTGCATGGGGGCACACACCGTGCTGGATGACCATGTGAAGAGGCAGTAAGAGGGTAACCACCTGCAGATCAAGGAGAGAGGCCTCAGATGAGACCGAAGCTATTGAGACCTTGATTTTGACTTCTAGCATCCAGAACTGGGATATTTCTGTTGGTTAAGCCACTCAGCCTGCGGTAGTTTGTTAAGGCAGTCCTAGTAAACCGACGAAAAGTGGGAGCTGCCCACCTCAGAGTTCTTTTTTTTTCTTTAATTTCAATTCCAATATAATTAACATACAGTGTTATATTAGGTTCAGGTGTACAATATAGTGATTCAACAATTCTATATGTTATTCAGGGCTCACCACGCTGTCTCTATGTTTCTTTTATCAATGCATCCCTCAAATTCCACAGTAGATTTATAAAATATATAATATTATATCAAAAACAAAAACAAAAGGAAAGGACCAAAAGAAAAACTTACGAGGAACTTGGTTTAATCTTTTTTTTTTTCAGGTAGGCCTAAGTGGGGGAGGGGAACAAGATTAACAAGCTTAACTACCTAGACAACACAGCCACCAAAAAATGAATATTTATTGTAAGAAAATGCTAAGCAAAACTAAAAGCCAAATAAAACAGGAAAATTACTTAATCTCCAAAGAAATCTTTAAAAATCAGCTTTATGCCAGTAAAATGTAACCCATTTTAGATAAAGTTGTATATTCCTAGAAAAATAGAACTTAACCAAAACTAAAAAAAAATCTTCTATGTATTATATCCATTAAGCAAAATCCATTGTAAAATCTACATACAAAAAATAAATCAGAGAAAATGGATTTACAGGTGAATTCTTAGCAAACATTCTAAAACCAGATCATTCTACTCAAAGAAAAACCCTTCAATAAAATTTGAAAAGAGGAAGCAAACATTCTCCAACTCAAATTAGTAGGAAAAAGCCAAAAAACATGAGAGGCCAACTTACAGAAGAAATGCAAAGAGCAAATAAACATATTTAAAAAGATCCAAATGCACTAGTAAGCTAAAATTCAAATTAAAACCATAATTAGATGCCATTTTTGCTTCTCAAATTTGCAGTTATTTTGTGGGTGTAGCATGTTGAAGACGGGTAAGAGAACAAATTGTTACAAGTTTTATGGAGAGCGACCAGAGGAATTTGGCAAGATGTATTAAAAACATTTTTAAAAATATGTGTTTTAAATACAGTGATTTTTCTACTTACAGGAATGTATTTTCAGCAAGTAATCACAAAAGGGGGGCAAACAGGTATGTCTATTATATTAAGAAAGGAAAAATTAAGATTATAATATTCCTGTATGAGAGAATGATTAGATGTATTTTAGTACATCTATTCAAAAGGGTGGTTTGCACCACATAAATATTACATTTTCAAAGGATATTTGGTGAACTAGAAAAAAAGATGATGATACAATAACAGATAAACCCAGTAGAAAATGAAACTAGAGATGAAATGTAATCCCCACTTTGTATGAAAAATACTGAAAAGAAAGACATTAACCACAACAAAACCTTTATGGAAGTTATTTTTATGTTCCAAGAACATATGATGTTTACTTTTTAAAATTCCTCTGTGGTTCCCAGGTTTTCTGCAAGTATATATATTACTTTCACAATCAGAAGAAAAGCAAATATTTTTTAAGGTGTCAGGTGCACTTAGCCATAGTGTGAAAGGTTCTAACTGGAGTGGAGTGGGGCAGGAATAATGGGAAAAGTTGGACTGAACTACTGAAGGAACACTGCAAGAGGACTAACAAGAAGCTGTAGAAAGCACAAAATATTTATTGAGAGACATAGATTTTAATCTTGGTTCAGCCACTCATTAGGTAGGTCTCTCTCTGAAGCTGCTTTATCTATAGGCTAAAAAGTATTCTTTGCAGGGCTCTTGTCTTAAATAGAGGAGCTTATATATTGCATATGCCTAGCACAATATCTAACATCGTGTATATTTTCCATAAAACTTAAATCCTGTCCCTTTACTAATACCTGAATCTTATCTTTTGATCTCTTAGTTTTGATCTTTTGCCTAAGATCAAGTTGATGTCACCACTATTTCCATTATGGCCAATTAAAACTTAGTTCCATAAGGCCCTATCCTTGTAAGGTAAATTTAAAATGACATTTCACACAGCTAATTACAAAAATACATCTCCATCAGGCATAATAAAATGAGAGGAAATAATTCAGGCAAAAAGGACTAAAAAATATATTAGCTGAGTGGACAATTATTTGATTGATCTTGCTAATCATTTCAAAGTCAAACCAGTTATACATGCAGACAAAGTGAATTAATTTATTAAATAGATAATATCCTAATTATCCATCTTGTCCATCAGTAATTTTTAAAATCACCAAAAAATTCCTAATGTTGTGAAAGGCAAAATGAGAATATTTTTTTTTGTCGTTGAATTATTTCATAAACTGTTCTTACATGCTCCTATTTTATTCAAGATTAGGAATAGTTTCACGGAAGTACTAACAGAATCAATAAATAGTGATAAGTAATCAGTATTTGCTGTTGATAATTTTTTGTATTAGTCTTATGGAGTTAGTTATAAAGAACTTGAGGGAACACCAGGCACCATGTTTCTAAAATATCTGGCTTGTTTAAATATACACAAAACAGTATTATACATTTATATATAAATATTTTAGATTAAGGCAACTGTTTGTATAATGACTGACCAGCCTATATTTCTACAGTTTTAAACAAACATGCTTTGTCATGAAACCTTGAATTAAAGAAAACAACTCAATGTGAGGAAAATGAATTCTGATTTAGGGGCATTATGTTCTGTTTTTCTCTATCACAAAGCTGAAGAATTGAGCTGCGATGTTTGCCTGACTGTTCTTTTCAGCTGAATGAAATGGAAAATCACACAAAAATTAAACAAAGGAACTGCCTTGACTTTCTCAATTGCTTGGAAATGGAAGTGTTTATTCAAGCATTACATGGTGGCCCTGGCCCACAGAGCCCTTGATTAACATAAACTAGTTCCCGGAGGTGTAAGAGAAGCAGCTGGAGGTGCACCTTTCTCGCATTGTTCCTGCTAAACTTCTCCATGTGGTCCAGACTCTTGCACCCAAAGGGTCTTACGGCTTCCACCCTGGTCTTCCCATGATCCGGCCATCTTTGTAGAATATGAATTAATTTCTTTCACTTCCTTACCTAAAATCCTCAAATGGCGCCTATTGAGCTTAGAATAAAATCAGAACCCGTAGCCATAACCTACAAGGCCCTATAAGCTCTGGCCTCTGACTTCATCTCACAATCCTCCCTGCTTCTTCAGTGGGCTCTACTCATACCTCCCCTTTTTTTTACCGTTGCTCCAACACATCAAATTCATTCCCACCTCAGGACACTTGCTCCCGCAGTTCCCTCCACCTGGAATGTCTTGCCCTGAGACTTACCTATTACTGTTTTGTTGTTGCTGCTGTTGTTTTTCGTTTTTCATTCAGGTCTGAGGTCAAATATCATCTCCTCAGACAGATGTTCTGAAACCTCCCAATCCAAAGTGGAACCGCCCTGCGGCCTAGGTACTTTCCCCTAGGCCCGGCCTTTTATTCTCCGTAATATTTGTCACTAGCTGATATTACTTGATTCATTCATTTATTTTCTTATTTATGGTCTTTCTACTGCTAACTAAAATCTCATCTTCATAAAAGCAAGTATCTCGGTCATATTCACTGTTGTGTCCTTAATATCTGGGGTAGTGATAAGCACATATTACTCAGTCCATAGATACTTGTGAGGTGAACAAATAAATTGAGCTGTGCAACGCAGCAACTGGCATTTTTTTATTTGCAAACAATAGAAACTAACTCTAGCCAATTTAGGCAGAAAGGCATTTATCGAAAGGCTATCAGATGGCTCACAGAAGAGTCAGGAGAGCTGGAGAAACAGGGTTAGAAGATAGGAAGCACAGCTACAAGCCCTGAATCACAATGAAAGGGACACCAAGAAACTGACCAGAACGATGCCACCCTCAACCCTACTAGTCTCGGCCACTGGATTTTCTACTATGGTTGTCTTCACCATCGCTGCTACTGGATGTTGCTGCTGCTCTGAGCCCCGGACTGCACCCTCCTGTCTATGCTTCCTTACTTCTTCTTTTCCATGCTTAATTTCCTTGCGGCAACAATCTTGGCCACATGTCTACAGTGACAGTTGAAGGCAAACTATGAAAAAAATAGTTTCTAGCCTTTGGGACCTTTGTAGCAGAAGGTGGGTCTTTTCACCATAAAAATCAAAACGTGTGAGAGGCAAATCATTGCTTTTTATATGTTACAATGTGCCATGACCTGGATACATGCATCTTGCTATGTAGATAGCCGGTCTTTCAATTTATTCAATAATCATATACTGAATGTCTTCTATTTTCTCTTTTGATAAATAATTATCGAGTTGATGAATGGTTAGGAAAGGTGACGACAATCTCAAGACTGGTTATAATTAATCCTATGAAATATAAAGAGCCAGGCAAAGGCCTAATGATCTCAGGTATCTATAGGTAATTTTAAACACTGATGAAAGAACATACCTCCATTGCAAGGCCAAGGGTTCATAACTATGTGATCTCCCTTTGTGAAAAGTCATCAGAGCAGAGAAAGATTGGGACTCTAGATCTAGAAGTTGTACATCCTCACTGAGTGATTATGGGCAGGTCTCTAAGCCTTGTTTCTTTACCTGTAAAATGAGAATATTAATAAAATTATATTTATTTTTCTATTACTACTTCACTAAATTTTTCTGAGGCTCGTACAGGACAATACACAAGTGTACCTCAAAGAACAAAGGATATGCAAAACGCATGTAAAGTATCAGTATTATAAATAACAACATCTATTGCAATTGGGGGCCATATGTATCCTAATTACAAGAGCTGCCCCTTATTTATCCTTTGCCGGGTACTCCAAACATGCATGGCCCCTTATTCTCTCAATCTATCTGCCCCTGCCAGCCTGTCTGAGGACAAGTATCTTTTCCAGGTTCTCTCAAGGAGCCCCTCCTTCCTTCTTAGTCTCCTGCTATGGGGAGATTTCAGTTAACTAGACATACTCTTGGTCTCCTTCCCTAGGGAGGGATTTGATTGATTAGTTTGGGGTAAGAACGTGATCTTTAAGACTGTTAAGTACTAATAAGTTGTTTTTGCCCTATATATCATGTTGGCCATCTTGTCCTATACTTGACAACATCCTTGTGGGAAATAACATTCTCATTGTAATGTTTATTATCTATGTGGATGATTTTATTTATTGTAAAATCTTAGATCTTAGAGATTTGATTTGTTCATGCTATGGCTGGCTATATCACATAAGGAATGCTTTATGTATATTAAATCTAGGCAAATTTACCCTGAGAATATTTTAGTAGATCTACCTTTATTCATTATCAAAGGAATAAAGACTTTCCACTTGCGAACACTTTAAAATGTGCATTAATTTTAACTTGCTAACATGGTAAAACATGGGAAACATGATATATAAAGAATGAAAACACAAGTCATGGTGCTTACAACACAAGAGAAGCACAGTGGGCAGATTTTTTTTTTTTTTTTTTAAGGCTCAGCTCAACAGGGAATAGAAAAAAGAAAACACAAATGTCTCTGGCGGCTCAGGGAAGCCTGGCCTTTGTGTGCAATTTCCCGGCAGATGAAAAGGCGAAGGGAAACTCCAGGCCGCACAGCTCCCCTGGGATTTGAAGGAACAAAAGGAAAGCAAACACTCCTCTCCTTCCAGGAAGGACAGGCAGGGGAGAATAGTCTGTCTTTTCTTTTTGTTTCTTCTTCTCCCTTATTATTAAACCAAAAAAATATATAAAAATAAATAAAGATTGGTGATGAAGTAGAAATCCTTTTTAAAATTATTTTTGTTTGGGGTCAGAGTTTAGCATCTTCTGGGAGAATTACAGGAGAGCTTATTTTGTTCCCCTCTTTTGAACATTCAGTAGTTAATCCCCAAGCAGATTTTGCTTCTTTCGTGCTGCACTCGAAACCCCGAAGCCCCCCATTTCTTCGGGTCACCTCTCCTACTAACTGAGTAGCCTCGGTGGCCGCTGATGTGGAGTCACTTCCTTGTGTGACCTGAGGGCTCTCCAAGTCTTGTTCCGAGGCCCTCAAGTGCTCTCACCTGCCTGCCCCCAAGGGGTGACCCAAGGCCCAGGAAGCATCACCCCGTCCCGTCCCACCTCAGCTCTGGGCCAGGCTCCTGGGCCTGCAGTGACAGGGCCTCTGAGACGCCAGGGGATGGCCACCCGTGTGCTCAAGGCCTCAGTCTCCAGCCCCCCGGACACAGGAGCTTCTGTCCCTGCTTCTGTCTCTCGGGCCTCACTCTAAGTAGCAGGACATGTGTGTGGGAGCCACATTCTCGTTCCATCCAAAGACACCTCTGCCAAAACACCGGCTACCGCGTTCAGTCCTCTCCCCTCCTAAGCTGTGGCATGTGGTGACAGGCCCCTCTGTGAAATCCTTTATTTATGCCTCTTCCTGATGGTGCGAATCAGACATTGAGATGAATCATCTAGAGAGAGCAGGCTCTTCTTGGGAAGTTCTGTCAACTGGATCCCCAAATGCCTTTGACTGAAGAGCAACCATTCAGCCTGAATTGGCTGCTCTTGATCCCTCATGTCCTCAACATCCTATTCTTAGGCTTTGCTCTTAACCCTCTAGTTGTTCCTTTTTAGTATCCCTCTGGGCTCCTCTCCCTTTGTCCCTTGTTGTGGGTGTTGGCCAGTCTTCCATCCTTGACGCAGCCGTTAGCATGCTGTACTATGAATCACGAAGCGCTCACAGGGATCTGAAGGTAGCATGAATAACTGAAGCAGGCTGCATGCGACAAAAATATGTGGTTCTCTTGCTCTTTGATATGGCAGTTGCCTTTTCTCTCATAAGAAAGTAACAACAGAAAGAACATAAGCACGACCTTAAATGGCAGCTGATGTTCAGAGTCCTAGAGACACCGGGTAGGAGTGCTTGAGTCTGAGGGGTAGAAGGGGGCAGCTGCTTCTCAGCTGCAGTCAATGTCTGGCAGCAGGTAATATGAGCACTAGAAAAAAATTTCCCTTTCTCAAAAGAATTTGGAAATCCAGATTCTCTTATATAATCTTTTATGTGAAATCTCCAATATTTAAAATTTTGCTCAAGCATACCATATCCGTATGCTAGAAATGAGCATGTGGGCCGAAGAGGACACATCTCCATGCCAAATGCAGTCAGTGGGTCACCAGTTGGCAGCTTCTTCACCACAGATTAGCAAAGGCAATAGTTTTCAAACTACAGAGTGTAACCCATTATTGGATCATGTAATCGAGCCTAATGGATTGCAGTAGCATTTTCCAATGAAATAGAATTGCATAGAAGAAAACAATTTAAAATGATAAAATATATCTCATTTAATAAAGATGGGTATTATTACAGGAGACGCACATACACATGCATTTTTTTTTGTTTTTTTTGCTTTTTTTTTTGGTTTTTTGAAAATAAATCTTTATTTTGGACTTTATAAAAAGCAATGCAGTAACCCATAGACTGGTGTTAAATGTTGTCTACAGTGCAAAATCCATGTTCTAACATATATAATAATTGCCAGGAGTACAGTGCTCTTGTTGATCTGGTATTCAGTCAGGTTAAAACAATGGACAATAAAAGAATGAACACATCCTCATGTGCGTGATTCACTCTCGTCTGAATGTCGCAGCTTGTGACTTCTTTGCTTTCTGTACTGCTAGTTATCCAAGATCTTGAAGAAATACTGAACCTCTAAGAGGCCATCATCCGGTAGATCAGTACAGTGAACGGCATTCTGGATCTTAGTTTTACCAAAGATTGCTCTGAGGGTTCCAGGGCGTAAATGCTGGGCAATTTCAGGATCAGCAGGTCCACAGAATTCTCGAAATGTCTTTGTAGGATTATTTTGTTGAATCTCCATTGCTACACAAGGGCCAGAATACATTTCTGTTACCATCTCGTTATACTCAGATACTACTCCTTTATAAACTTCATAAAACTCCTCAACATTAACTCGATCCATGTTGAACATCTGCATAGCTGAGATTTCAAAACCTGCATCCCAGATAGCCATGAGGATCTTTCCTAGCAGTCCTACACTGATGGCATGGGGCTTAATAATGCAACAGGTACAATTGGTAAATTTAGCGGTGTTTGCTGGTCCACAAACTCCACTTGAAGGAAAAAATAACTCCATTTCTCTGGCAGCAGAAGCAAAAGAATCAGGGCCATGATGCTGTCACTATTGAAAAAATTTTTTATGATTAGGTTTGAAGGTCACTGCCCAGGTGATGTTATTCCACTCCTTTACCTTCTATTTAAATGCTTAAATGATTGTAAAATGTGCATCTGCATGCTAGATTTTTTCTTGAACTTTAGCCATTTAAAAAAAAATATTTTATTTATTTGAGAGAGAGAGCACAAGCAGGGAGGAAGGGCAGAGGGAGAGGGAGAAGCAGACTCTGCTGAACAGAGGACCCTGGGATTATGACCTGAGCCTAAGGCAGATGCTTAACCCACTGAACCACCCAGGTGCTCCTTTAGCCACTTATTTTTAATTATCTGCTGGATATTATCATTTGGATAATCCACAGGTCCCACAAACACAGTATAACGGAACGGTTAAAATAATGTGCCTTGTAGTCAGATCTCAGTTTGAATCTTAGGATTTCTTGGTCTGTTTCGTCATCTTTATTTTTATTTATTTATTTATTTATTTTTTAATTTTTATTTATTTACTTATGATAGTCACAGAGAGAGAGAGAGAGGCAGAGACACAGGCAGAGGGAGAAGCAGGCTCCATGCACCGGGAGCCCGATGTGGGATTCGATCCCGGGTCTCCAGGATCGCGCCCTGGGCCAAAGGCAGGCGCCAAACCGCTGCGCCACCCAGGGATCCCTGTTTCGTCATCTTTAAAATCAGGATAATCAAACCACCTGCATAGGGTTTATTATAAGAATTTGTCCTTAGAACAGTGCCGGCACATACAAAAAAAAAAAAAACCAAAAACAAATATTGTTTGAGCACCAAGCATATTCCAGACATTGCTGTAGACACTAGAGATTGATGAGAAAACTATGCTCTTCCAAAATTAGACAGTGCTGCTTTTCAGTAGTTCAAGAAAGGAAGTTAAAATTAACAAAACATCTCCTTAATGTTTTACCCGACATGGACAATAATCCTTTTATAATGTAAACTATAAATACCCTTTTCAAATAGCCTCTGAAATGTACTACCTCCTGACCACGAGGATGACTTCTCCCCGCGGCATGTCAGGAGGTGTCCTCTCCTCCTGAGTGTCATGAGCTTCGGCTGTAATTTTGCTCTGTTAGAGAACTCGGGTGCAGGTGGCTTATGAACAATGGAAATTTCTTTCTCACAGTTCTGGGGACTGGGAAATCCAAGATCAAGGTGCCATCAGATTCAGTGTCGGTGAGAGCCTGCTTCCCGGTTGATCTTCTCGCTGTGTCCTTGTAGGACAGGAGGGGCAAAGGGAACTCTCTGGAATTTCTTTCTTAAGCACATTTTCTCATTCATGAGGGCTTTTCTTTCATGACCTAATTACCTCCTAAAGGCCCTACCTCCTAATACCATCACACTGGGTATTAGGTTTAACATATGAATTTGGGGGGTGGGGGAGGACACACATACTCCGTCCAAAGCAATATCCTTTCCCTTTGAGAAGCCTGCTGATGGTGAACACATACACAATCTGCGGTAACCTCCTGATGGAACTCCCTGCTTCCAGATCCATTCCCTTTTAAAACATCCATCACACTGAAACCACTGACTCCCTATAAAATAGATTCTGGCCATGACCCGACACTTTCTAACCTTTTAATGATCCTGCACTGTCATCTGTAGAAGGGCTGGGCTCCTAGTAGGATTTGCCAGGCCCTGTAGGACTGTATCCTCACCTCTTAAGCATCATCTGATTTCAGTTTTGGTCTTGTCAATCAGGACAACTTGCAGTTTTCAGGACATTTAGCACTCTCCGTCCATTGATATTGTCAGGAAGCCAAGCCTGTGATTGCGGTTGTTATGGTTATAGATTAGCTTCTGCTCCTCCAGGCCTCACTTCCACCTTCCAGATAGAGTAAGAGGGTTGAGAAATGCTGCCCAGGGCTTGGACTGTGTCACATAGATATCCCTAACGGAGACTGGGATACTGTGTACTTTCATTTCCTGATTTCTAGTAGTAGAAGAAGAGAGAAAGGATTGGAATTTGGGTGCTGAGTGGACACTTGTTTACACAACTGGAATGTTTGGAGCTGATTCACCCCTAATAAATCCTCAACTCTTGAGAGTGTTTGTTCCTGCACTGAATCCACTTCGGGTCCTGAGATGTTCTGGTTCCTGGTATTTCTTCAGCCTGTCTCTTAAAGTTTTTCTTTTCCTTCTCTGAGCTATGCTGTCTTTCCAATAAATTCAGTAAGTTAATTTTCATTGCTTGCTACCAACGAACCCTAAATTGATACCGTTTAATAAATAATTCCAGGTGTTTAAAGGTCCAGGCAGTATCAAGCTTATGAATATTCCTCTTTTTATAGTTTAGAATCTACTGAGCACTTACTCCTGTCCATAGAATATCTCAGTGACATTTTAGGATCAAAATTTTAAAAGCCTATTTTGCAGTTGTTGAAGTATCCAAAATAAATTTATGGAAACGTAAATATTCACTCAATGGAATATTCAGGTAAAATAAGTTTTCCCATTCCTGAGATCTACTCTTATTTGTACAAATTGTCTAGTGATAGCACTGGTTAAAAGATGGTACAAATGGGTTACCAGCACTTTGTTAAATGAAACTGATCATTATTTAAATAGAGTCATTTCATTAATCAACTGTCATTGACCTTAAGATCCTCTTGATGACTTCTTCAACAAATCCAGTAGAAAAGTATTAGAAAAAGAAAAAAAAATCTATGAGCTAAAATGTTTCAGAATATAAAATGGGACCAAAGAAAAATAGTAGAAGAGTATAGACTCTCAGTAAAAATTGCATTTGTAAAGATGATAATAGAAGATATCATAATGATAATGATGTCTGTAATAATACTGCTATTACTAGTTTAGGTAAATAAAGTCCTGTTAAAGTTGAATTTTAGAATCATAGAATCTGCTGCCTTGTTTCAGAGCTGAGAAAAGTGAGAGCCAATAAGGTAATCAAATGGACGCTGTCGCTCAGCTAGTTAGCAGCAGAGCCAGGAAGCAAATCAAAGCAGGAGCATGAATATGTGAATCTGGGGTATAAAGGAAGAAGCTCCAGATCTAAACAATAAGATTATTGAAAATCATCATTTTCCTCCTACTGAGGCCATCTGCAAAAATCTTTGTCATTTATTAAGAATTGAATAAGAACAAGAACTGAGCAACAGATTATTTCAGGTGGAAAATATTTAATGAGTGTATCTTTTGTACATGTATGTGTGTGAGCATATATTGTGTGTATGTTTAACGATAAGATTATTTATCATTAGGGGTAGAATATTTTTTATTAAAAACTAAAATTGAAAATTGGGCATATAACAGATTTAAATGTTACTATGGTGGCTATAAACAAAAACAGTAAACTCTGATCAGGTTAAAAGTATATGAAAGAAAATGCAGCATTTTTGTCTAATCTAAGTTGTTTACAAGAAAGCCTACAGCTATTCATGTTTTTTTCTCCTGGAATTTAGAATGTAATTAATCACACACCATAAGCTGAAAAGAAAAACTGCAAGTATAGTAAAAATACAATCTTGTGTCTAGAATTTTGAAAATAATAACAGTTTCATATAAGAATTAAGCATGAATAATTAGCAGTTGTCAGTCAACATGAAACATATGCAAATATTTTACCAGAGGAACATTTTAAGGTAAAGTGTAGTCAGTTGTGACTCTTCTAAAAAAAATTTTAATACCTCAAGCTTAACAACCAGGGCAGATAGCACAAAACTGAGTAATAGTGATTCATTTATCTCTCAAATGTTATTAGAGTGACCGAGGGAAGAGTGGTGACATGAAATGATGGGATAGCTAGGGGCTTTTTAAGTCATAGATATAATTCAGGCATAATTACTTTCATGTTAGTTTTATAAAAAAACTTATAGGTACATTATAAGTAGTCATGTTCCAGGAAATGCAAATAGGAAAGAAATAATAAATATACAACACTTTAGTAAGTCGCAGACTTTTTTTTTTTTTTTTGCAGGGAAAAATACTCTAATTGAATCTCACCTTGTTAGAAAGACATTATTTTGTGCAGAGTCATAGGTGTTCACAGGGAATAATGTTAGGAGTTGTATCAACTGGGGCTATTAGTTGTAAGCAACACAACTTACTGCAGCTAGCATAGAAAATGAATCTGTTGAGAGCTAATAATACATTCTATCTAATAAATATTGATTTTATTACATATCTCAGAGAATTGTTGGGGAAGCTGGAGAAACAGACTCAAAACTGGCCTCCAGGAACAATTCCTAGAACTACACAGTAGAACGGGCCTGAGCAGGAAGTCACCGCAGCCATAGCACCCCCGCAGCAGCAGAATGGATGAGCCAACTCTAATCGGCTTCCTCCTTTGGTCATCTCCCAAGTTCAGTCCCATTTAGGGGAATCTGGTTCACAAAACCAAGGTCACATGTCTGCAGTTTAGCCACAAGGGAGTCTGAGAACGCAGGAGATTTTTGCAAATTGCCCTGGAAACAAGGAGCCCACAGTGTGGATAACTATCACATAGAGAGAGGGTGTTCAAAACATGTGGGAAGTTTGGTCCACAGAATTCTAAGATGAATAGAGGTTGGAAGTTAATTTTAGCTTCTTATCCACTTGGTGCTTAATGATTTCTTTTGAGAATAGAATTATTTATGGCCACTGTTTCTAAACAAGTTGAAGATTACTGTATCTCTAGATGTATGAATATCTGTATATTTGCTCTCAGGAGACTTTATTACTACACTGTCCCAAGACTAGCCACCAAAACTATGTCGTCACTGGCAACATGCAGCTAGGGAGCACTTGAAGGCTGAAAATGTATTTTTTATATATTACTTAAATAAAATATTAATAAAATGAATTTCACCTGTTTAGTTTTTCTTCTTCTTCCCCTTCTTGCTCCTCCTCCTCCAAAGAAGAATCTTTGTCTTTTGCATATCATCAGTCTTGCTGTTTTGAGAACGCATATGTTGTTGTTGTTTGAGGCCAATGAAATTGCCTCAATGAAATTGCCAATGAAAATTAGAATTGGCATTTGTTCCCACCTATTAGGAAATTCTCTTTTCTACCACAGTTGTTGAGAAGGTTAGATGTATGTCTGAAGCTCTCAAAAGCCATCTTCTGAATTAAGAGATGAATTCACCTGAGAAGGGGGCCAATTGATTGGATAAATGGAACACTGAGGTCATTTCAAGCCCTGAACTCATACCAAAACTAGCTTTACTTCTGGGCTTTTTAGGAATGTGAATCAATAAATCCCTTAGGCCAGCTGGGGTTCAATGTTCTCATTTGCATTTAAAAACATCCTAACTGATACAATTATTAAGATCTCTATAGTGGCCTTACGGTATATTCAAATCATCACCAAAAGAATCTAGGAAGTAAAGCTCTTCTAAGTGTAAACCTATATGTATAAACTACTGTGAGTATTTTGAAAAGAAAGCAGTTTCCAGGAATTTAGAATAAAATCTAACACATACAGCAAAATGAGTCTAATTTTATTTCTTTAAGCTATTAGAATGCCAGAACATGATAACAGATTATTGAACAAGTCAAATAAATAGATTCAGCATACTGTTATTATTGAAGCAATTCCAGTCATTTATATTAGGGACTTTTCAACTTTTCAGCCATGAAATACTGTATTCAAAATAAAGGTATGTGAAAGCATAATATACGAAAACAGAATGAATGTTAGTGACGTTAAACATCTCTCATCACAGATATTTATTTATTGTAGTATTATTTGAAAGTTCAAGGTAGACATTTTAAAGCAATACACCAGCAGTTGCTAGTAAAAAAGTAAGCCAGAAATCTTGTGAAATTTTTTGCAAGACTCAGCTTTAAGTATTAGGGAGTTTGCCAATTTAAAAAGTCAGAGCAAAAATAATAAGTAAACTACTCATTGTTATTACAGAAACATGGAGCCAATATTTCATTTACAATGCCTAAAGAAGGAAAAGAGGAAAATTTAATAAAGCAGAAGAAGATTCCCATATTACTTGCATTTCACTTTGGATACCCCTGACACAAAGTCTCTGTAATCACGCTGGCTCTACTCTAACCTCAACAGCCTGGGAACAGTTTAGGAATGTGGAAGTGGAAGTTTGAGGTCATTACAGACTGATAGTGGGTACAGAGTTGCCTATTCACATTGATGTTAATTTCTTATAATTAGAGAGCTGAGAGCTCACATGGTTGGACGGTTATGTTTATTCTCTTTGACTGTCCTCCTACCTTCATCTCATCCTGTCCCTAGTCCTCACCCCTACCCCGCACCCCCATTGCAATCTCTTCCCTCTGTGTCATTTCCATTGCCCTTACCCTTTTTCCCACTAAACTACTTTAGCCGTGAGATTGGAGTAGCTGACGTGGTCAGAACAATTAAAAAAAATGAATGATTCTATTTCCTTCAAATTAAAGGCCTCCAGAAGTGCTTTCAGAGAGTCATACTCCTCTGCATGGTTGGGTACCCTAAAGATGGTGTGGACCTTCAATCAACCTGCCTGCGTAACTTATGTTCCCCCTGACTCCTAGCACTGAAATACTTGTTAATACATAGGAAGGAGAATCATGTAACTAGATGTTAGGTAATATATAGATATTAAAAGGGAAAATACGATGAAATTAATTTCCAGGGATCTACCATACCATATGGGCCCCTGGTTATCATTTAAATAGCTAAAAGTTTTTACATTACTTCTAACTCTTGGGTTACTAACACAGATGTGAACATGAAATGCCTCTTTAAAAAGTCAAGTGAAAAATTTACTTGTTAAGCAACTTCAGTATTATTTGTACAAATTTTTCGAAGAGAAGATCAGTTGCAGCTAATCATCACCTAATATTTATTGTGGAGCCAGAATATGCAAAATATAAAGGAGGAAATCATCTGAAAACACCCACTCCAAGGAACAAAAACAAATCAGTGCATAGCAGAGAATGACACACATAAAGCTGTCTGGTTCAACAAGCAACACCACTAATTGAGGATCTACTATGAACCAAGCCTTGTACTAGGTGTTGAGAACTCACACAACAGGAACAAAGATCTCCCTGTGGGGCATACAAAGAGAGTTTCCCAGTGGTCCAGCCTTGGGATTGTACTACATTCAAATCAAGAGAGAATTTGATCTTTTCTTTTATTACCCACAAAAGTCCTTGTCTGTTTGAATATATGATCTAGGAAAATTCTCATTTAACTTGCTTCTTTACTATATTCAAGACACCCTAAAGCTTCCGGGAACATCTCACACTTTGTCCCTGTAGAACCCCCATTCATTCCTACTCTCCCATTCCCTGCCATCTCGGCCTCGTGATTGCCTTCTCTCCTGTTCCATACCTCACCTATAATGGCAGGTTTCATCACTTGTTGATAATTGTTTTGTGTTTAAGCAGATCGCAATTTCCAGAATCCTCTGGTCTAATGAAGAAGTAAGAAATATAAATACATAATTCAATCCTGGGTGAAAAGCATCAAAACAGAGATAGGTACAAATTTCTAAGAAGTATGAAGGGGAGAATAACTCATGGTAGGCTCAGAGAGAGGGACGTTAGGGGCAGGGACAGAGAGGGCTTTATGATCCAGAAAGCTCTTTGCCCAAGTGAAAATACTGATGGTGCCAGGAACCCCTCCTGAAAAAAGCCTAGATTAATACATATGAAAGGCCCAATTTTTGTCTCCAATACAAAAAGCATTGAGTTTTTATTGAACACTTTTTCCTTTAAAAACATGCTCACCAGTTCTTGACAGTATTTGATGATTACCATACACATAGTTTCTCTGGATTTATATTGATTGGCATGCATTAAGGTAGCCTTTTTCTCCATATGCTGTCCCCTTCCACCACTTCCTCCAAAAATATTTGCAAAAGAGTATGCCTCTGTTAGGAAGCACACACAGACACATACACATCTACCCCTCAAAACAAAAAGCCATAAAATCTGTAACATCAAAAATCATGAACTGATGAATTGTATAAGGAACTACAGCAATATATGAGGATGAACTTAAGATGTAAATTTATAAATCTTCAAAAAGTATTTAGGCTCATCTCTTTAGATTTTCACAATTCTTCTCTTATTATATTTGGAAAGAAATAAGTATGGATAAACAAACAAACAAAAACCTCTAGGGGACTGTTCCCATTCTTAAGTCATATCTTAAAAGCTCTGAAATTTGACCCAAACATGGCTATGGAGCCAGAAGAATACAGAACAAGTGATTTATCACAAGTAATGGCTGTATTTTCAAATGCACTAAAACCAGAAATTCAAGATGTAGATTATACTGTAATTTTCAAGACTAGTTAGAAAGCCCTCCCAATGGAGCAACATAGTTATTCAATTAGTTAAGGTGAATAAATATTATCCTTTAATTGATATCTCAGTCTGACCCAGCTGGAGCACACTGTTCTTTATCACACACGGTACATTTCTTGCTATAAAATGATAAATTTTAGGAGATAGGGTGTATAATGGAAAAGAAATTGTTCCAGAAGAGATGTGTATAACTTGTAATCTTAAAAATTAATTTTGCCTGGGCTACATTCCAGTATTCCAGAACAATTATTACTAAAGGAACGCCACCAAATGGTAGGAAACAAGAGAATGTATGTCTCTGCACGCCCACTCACAGGCACAGCCTGGAATTTTGTCGGGATCCCAAGAAAACTTTTTTCTCCTTTCTAAATAGTAATTTCATTAAAATACATGTTCTACACGAAGATGTGAATGGAAAAATGGGCAGTGGAAATAAAGAGGCCAAGAAACGGAGTTCTAGAAGTCATCCAGTAAACAACTGCTGAGAAACGTGAACATTCTGGGACAGTTAAGAGTAGGTTAGAGTGCAGAAAATATTTTTAAGATATTTTATTAACACACTTCTGTGAAAGTTACAGATGCTGAAACCTAATTCATCCTTGAGATTTTATGGTTAGCTTATTATTCTATTTAAGAATCTAGCAAATATTTACAACCACTTGCTAAGGGGATTTACACAGTCCTGCTTGGTTCCCACTTATCAACTTGATAAACACCTTCAAGTATTGTGAACATCTTTATAAATGTAACATATTCTATTTCCTTTTCAGTTAAAAAGATCTGATTGACAAACCCTTCCAAATACTTAAGGAATTCAGACAAGTTAAATTAACTTCATGAATACAATAAAACTTGAGTCCTTTTAAAATTCTAAAGATGTAGCCTTAGTAATATCCAGCAAATCAATTATTCAATTACCCACTGAAAACTAAAATTATAAGATTGTCACTCGAAGATCCTAGATTTTTCTCAAATATATAAAATACTTATTATGCATAAATTCTTAACAAAATGATATCAGTACTATGGTTCTGATTATTTTAAACTAATCCTAAATATTTCCAAAATTAAATGATGCTTCTTTCTCAGGAGACAACTGCATCCTCAGTTCACTTGGTTACTTTTGAGTAGTAATTCTGACTGAGAGTGAGATTTGCAATTTGAGAAACCCAGGACAATTATCATCAGCCACTATTTAGGTGGTTATTATTTGAGAAGACTTCTCAGCACACTTAGGATTACTCAATGGCTAGTGATTTTGACCAAATGTAATTTTCATACAAAAATTCCTACAATCCACTTCTCACTGTACATATCTCCATGATTCACGATACAAATAGTGTCTTTATAACCCCTAGTGGGTCCTATGCAATCCCCAACCCCCATCCCCATCAACACCCATTTCCTCTCCTCTCTAGTCTCCTACTACTCTCTTTCTTTCTTTTATTTTCTCTTCTTCTTCTTTTTTTTAGATTTATTTATCTATTTGAGAGTGAGAGAGAGAGAGAGAGAGAGAGAGAGAGAGAGAGCCAGAGGGGCAGAGGGAGAAGGAGAGACAATCTCAAGGAGACTCCGAGCTGAGCCCAGAGCCTGAAACGGGCTCAATCCCAGGATCTGGAGATCATGGCCTGAGCCCAAACCAAGAGTTAGACCCTAACTGACTGTGCCACCCAGACACCCTGAAAATATATATTGTTTTAAGCAGGAAAAGGGAAGGAAGGAATGAAGGAAGGAAAGAAGGAGGGAGAGAGAGAAAGAGATACTCTCTCTCTCTTATTCAATCCACACAAGTTCCCTTGTTACTTTTGCTACTTGCCCCATGTGCTCATGCTTTAGGACCTTGTCGTTGGCTCTTCCTTCTGCATGAAATAGTCACCTCCCAGATGTATATGTGACTTCCTGACTATCTTAGGTCTTTGCTCAGCTATCACCTCAAAGAGGCCTAGGCTGACCACCCTATTTAAAACCACAACACTCTTCCCTCTATATCCTTTCCATTTTTCCTTTTTCTCAATCACCGAACACATCTGACATACTCTACGGTGTAATTATTTACTCATTTATTGCCTGTTTCTCCAAAGCACCATGAGAGACAGGATTTTCTTCTTAGTCAGTGCTGAATTCCTGTCGCCCAAAATGGTGCCTGACGTGTAGATGCTTCTCAAAAAAAATTTGTTGAATGAATGAATAAATGGAGTGAAGTAGCTGACTTCTGGGTGCCACAAAGAGAGTCTACATGGATATTATTTTTTTTTTTGGAGAGAGGAGCTTTATCCTTTTTAAAGATGCACAGGTGGAGAGGCACTGGAGCAATTGCTTCAGCAAGTAACACGTAGGTGTGGAAATAGCCCCTGCCTGTTCCTCCAGCAAGCCTGCGATGATCTCTGCCTGTTTTTTTTTTTTTTTTAAAGATTACTTATTTATTTATTTTACAGAGAGAGAGCAAGAGACCCACAAGCAGGAGGAGCAGCAGAGGGAGAGGGAGAAGCAGACTCCCCACTGACAGTGAGCCCGATGTGGGGCTCCATCCCAGGACCCTGGGGTCATGACCTGAGCTGAAGGTAGACACTTATAGGACTGAGTCCCCCCAGGAGTCCCCTCTGGCTGTTTTCTAAACACTGTTGGTAGCAATTATTCATGTTTGAAAGTAAGGTTACGTTTCTTTTAAAATATTCCTTCATTGGGATTTTCACTCTTTAAAATCAGTATCATCCTGGGCCCCCTGGGTGGCTCAGTGGTTGAGTGCCTGGGGTTCAGGATCGAGTCCCACATCGGGCTTCCTGCATGGAGCCTGCTTCTCCCTCTGCCTGTGTCTCTGCCTCTCTCTCTCTCTCTCTCTCAGGGTCTCTCATGAATAAATAAATTAAAACAAAAAAAAAATCAGCATCATTCCTTAAATAGTCCAAAGCAGTAACTGAAGTGCAATTCATTCCATTTCTGTACTGGATTCTCCCTGTTTCTAGTTTGTTCCATTAACCAGAAGGGGGGTTGAGATTGTTTTCTCACGGTACAAGGTCTGAATAGAATAATTAGGCCAGTCAATTCCCAGAGTGCAATGGCTAAATTTTTCGTTCTCAGAGTCACACTGCGTATCTGCAAGCAACAGCACTGTTAGGTATCAAATATTCCACAGGCGTTCCTGTGAGGAGCCCCCTCTGAGGGCTCAGGGCTGCCTGGTACAGATCAAAATGGATTTTGCCTCCATGTTTATTGTGCAGGAGGGAACTGTGTGAGAGACCCCTCACTTCTTTTATCACTATTAATATGGGAGCAGAACAAAAGAAGAGCTGACTCTGTGGTTCTCTCTGTTCTGAGTGGTCATCTGCTTTATTTTATCATTTGTATGGAAAGTACTAGAGTGGAGGGAGAAGTAAAGCCACTTGCCATCCATCCTTTTCGATCAATGTTCGTTGTATAGAAGTAAGATCATCTTGTCCTGACTTGCACTACCCCAGAGAACAACAATTAAACGCTCTTAATAAAGACAATTCCCAGATGTCCTATAGACTAGTCTAACCTGGAACTCCCGAAATACATACTTGGACTCAGAGCAATGCCCAAAGGCACAAATGAAAAAAAAAAAAAAAAGCAAAACAAACCACTTTCAGGCAGAATCTTGGGATTTCCCAGGCTATCCTTTCCCTGAATTCTGTTTGACTTAAATCAAAAGGTCACCATGTACAATTTGACAGCCTGTGGGCGCCATATTGGATGACAGGAATGCCTCCATTCCCAGAAGAGGAGCTAAGCCAAAGAATGGACTACAACTTGGGGATTATCTTTTTACAGTGGCTATTACCTGCTATATTTAGAAAAAAATGGGGTCCTTTTTTTTTGAGGTTAACCCTAAGATTTTTTTAGAGATCTTGAAAGTTGGTTGCCACTAGGTAAGCAGGAGATTTACATCTAGACAGATCACCCTTGTTTTAGAAAAACCATTTAAATGGACCCTTCAGTTTCACTGATGTAATTATAATACAGAGCCAAACTTTAGAGAAGAACTGCAAGGTCATTATTTACCTGACTGCAGGTGCTGAAAGGGAATCAGGTCATTACTTTTCCATCTGCGTTTTGCTTTTATATATTATGGTTAAGAGTTACAGCTATCCCTTCATTTTATTGAGCATGGAGTTTCCGCTTCTCTTCATCATCTTTCTTATTGTTCTAGAATAACTTATAAGATTATGTGGTAAAATGATTTTGTTATGTCATTTATTATTATGTCATTTATCATGTCAGACTGGAAGTAATATGTCATATATTTTAGATATTTGTGCTATCACTGTAGCAACTCCATAAGGTGGGTATACTGGGAAAGGCAAATTTTATTAAAATAGACAGAATTGAAGAGGCTTCCACCTTCTTGGGAAGGGACATAGTTCATCCCTGTTTAGATAAAAAAAATGATCTTGGAATTTTATAAATCTTTTGTTGGAAAAATATTTGCTAGGTATTGTCTGAATGACTGGGGGCTAGTCGCAGAAGGTGCTGTACTTTCTGCCAACTACACATTGTGAGGGAGTTTGACTTTCTCTAGGAAGCCTGGAAGAAAAGGGATTATCGGCCTGAAAACTGGGAAGAGGGGAAGGGGAAAGGGAAAGATGCAAAGAAAGCGCAGAGGGAGAGAAAGGAGAAAGGAAAAGAGGAAGGGAGAGAAAAGAAAGGGAGAAAGAGAAAGAGAAGAAGGGGCTGTGTCTTTTCTAGAATCAATAGGTATTGACCTGGAAAGAAAGTTGGCCAGCAAGAAATTCCTTGCGGCAGCAGCGGCTAGTAAATTCTAGGACAGAGTTTATTCCAAGATTTCAGTTGTGTGCTGGGCTGTCTTATGATGCACCTGCTTCTCTGCTTCCATTATCACCTCCTTCACTACTTCACAACATAGAAGCCGTCCCTGGTGCTTTCTAAGGCTGATCCCTTCATCGGCTCTGGCATCACAGGAACTTTATCATATTTACAATCCCTCACTTTAATGTACTCAGTGTCTCCCATCTGGATCCTTTGGATTAGCTTTTAAAAATGAACTAATCCTCCCAATCCTGTCACTTTATCTTCCACCATATGCAAAAATTTACTCAAAATGATCAAAAACTTAAATGTAAGAGCTAAAACTATAAAACTTTTAGAATAAAACATAGGGGGAAAATTTTGTGACATTGGATTTGGTGATGATTTCTTGGGTAGGATACCAAAAACACTGGCAACAAAAACAAAAGGAGACAAGGGGAAGAACTCTTTCAAACTTAAAACATATTGCATATCAGGAAATACTAAACAGAAGAAAGGGTAGCCTACAAATGGGAAAAAATATTTGCAAGTCACCTGATAGAGGATTAATAATTAGAACATATAAATAACTCCTAAAACTCAACAATGAAAAAACAACCTGGTTAAAACACAGAGCAAGAATTTGAACAAACATTTCTCCAAAGAAGATATACAAAGTTCAGTAAGCACATGAAAGATGCTAAACATTACGAATCATTGTGGACATGCAAATTAAAACCACAATGAGCTATCACCTCAAACTCATTAGGTTGGCCATTATGTATATAAGATAACCCCAGAAAATAATTGTTGGTGAGGATGTAGAGAATTTGGAACCTTTGTATGTTGCTGATGGGAGTGTAAAAAGGTGCAGCCATTGTGGAAACCAGCATGGTGGTTTCTCAAAAACTTAAATATACAATGGCCATTCTATTGCAATTTCTCTTCTGGATATATAGTCAAAAGAATTGAAAGCCATGATTCAAACAAAGATCTTTACATACACCCATGCTCATAGCAGCCTTATTCACAACAGCTAAAAGGCAGAAGCAACCCATACGTCCACTGTTGGATAAATAAATATACAATGTGTGGTATATGTCCATGCAATGGAATATTATTGAGCCTCAAAAAGGAAGTTCTGACACATGCTACAACATGGATGAAATAAGAAACAAAAGGACAGATATTGTATGATTTCACTTATATGAGATAACTAGAATAGTCAAATGTATACAGACAAAAGATAGAATTGTGGCTCCTAGGGGCAGGTGGAAAGGAGGAATGGGGAGGTAGTGTTTAATGGGTAGGGTATTTCAATTTGGGAAAAATAAAAGGTTCTTGGAGATGGATGGTGCTGATTGTTTCACAACAATGTGAATGTACTTAATGGAACAGAACTTAAAAATGGTTGAAATGGTAACTTTTATGATTTACCACACACACGCACACAATACCTCAACCATCTCGTTATTTCACTTCTCTTCTTCATAGTTGGCATCTAAAAAGCATATTTTTTCTTTGTCTTCCCATGTGCCCCCTACCCATTCATCCCACAGCTCGCTTCAATCTGACTTCTATTTTCTCCACACCATCTCTACAGCCCTAGCTGTAGATTGCCAATGATCTCAAGACCCTAAATCCAGCAGGTGTTTGTAAGACTTCACCTTATTTGACTCTCAAAAGTGTTTGATCAGTTCTTTTTAAATTAAATTCCATCTGCTCTTGGCTCCTGTGCACCTCCCTTGCCCCTGGTTTCCTCCAGCCCCTCCTGGAGTCTCTGTCTCCTTTGCAGACTTATCCTCCTCAGCAGCCTCAGCATGTGCCACATTTCTACTTCCTCTCCTGCAACATACAGCTCTCTTTTCAGCACCCACCCTTCCTGCCACAGGGCCCTGACATGTGCTATAACTTGAAATAGTTTTCAGCTTAATTTTCACTTTTTCAGGGACGCCATCTCTTAAGTCTCCAAATAGATTGATTTTTCCTTAGTATTCTTCTTGCACTGTGTATTTCTCCTTTATAACATCTCCAGATGCTCCTTCTCTATCTGCCTGAGCTATAATTTACATATATTTTTATGACTGTTGTATTGGTAATATCTGTTTCACCCAATAAATTATACTTCAGGAAGGTAGGGTCATATTTATTTTATTTTGTTTTTTGATTGTCAGGAGATTATATTCTATTCTCACTGCATTGTCTGGCACAGAATGATTTTCAATATGTCCTTGTTGGATAAATATCCCCAGACTTTATAAACATCCATCCTAATGGATTTTTTATTTATTTATTTATTTATTTATTTATTTATTTATTTATTTATTTATTTATTTATTTTAGCACTGAGGGGCAGAGTTGGGAGGGAGGTGGACAGCCCTGTAAGCCTGAAGACTGTCTAGAGAGTTTGAGGGAAAGGGCTCCAGCATGGAAAGACTCAGTCAAGCACAAGTGTTCCCTCAGGCCTTCCTAGAGATGTGGGGAAAGGATGCAAACCCTTTCACTTGGCCAGTAAGAGCAAGGATGACCCCTGAACACTGGACACTTAGGGACATCCAGATGGCAAACCCCATGTTTGCCAAGATGTTACTGTTATGGAGCAAGAAGGGTTTACAGACTCTAGATGAAGTCAAACTTCATTTGTGGGTCTAAACTCTGGCAGCCCAGCAGAAACAGTCACAACGCACCCAGATTCTCATGCAGTTGGTCTGGGATGGAGGTCAGGAGACTACATTCTAAAGTTACCCTGCCCCAATCCACCCTGTTTGATTTTTGATATAAAGCCAGATTTGGGAATCATTAGACCAGGTAACTCTTATGGTATTTTTCTCCCTTGAATTTCTATGACTCTCGAAATATATAATTAGATTTTTCTTTCAGAGGCTGTATAATCTTCAAATCAAGTCAGAATATATGGGTTAGTTATTCATTCTTTCATGCAGTGGAGACTTGATGCAAACACTTTTACCCACAAGCCGCATATCAAGTACATGTGTTCATTAGGAGTGAGATGGGGTTGGGTGGATAGGAGCACCTCTGTGTTTAATAAAATTACAGTACAATACAGATAGAGA
This sequence comes from Canis aureus, assembly GCF_053574225.1. Lineage (NCBI taxonomy): Eukaryota > Metazoa > Chordata > Mammalia > Carnivora > Canidae > Canis > Canis aureus. The sequence goes on from NC_135623.1 coordinate 25,411,213, forward strand.
GATAAGGCGTTCAAGAAATAATTAGGGACACATAAAGCATCGCATCAATGAAAATTCCAGTTGTCTTTCTATCAACATTGCCAAGCATCCAGAAAATTTCCAAAACCACACGTAAAGGGTATGGACCTTACATGTCTTCACCTTCCCACTTCTTTGTGAGATGAGACCTCTTTTTCTTCTATATCTCCTACAACTCTGTATTTGTCTTTTTTCCCCTAGAACTTTGTGCAAAGTGCTTTTTCAATCTGGATATGTATCAAGTACATGTGCTCTGTATACACTAGGAGGTTGATAGTTTTCCAATGAATCAATTATTAAACAGAAGGAGAATGGTTATTAGCTTCCACAAAATGGTTTGTTTTGTGCCAAAAGTAAGAGGTGTCAAGAGGGCACCAAAAAGGCAAGGGAAAAATAAATCAGATAAAAGGAAGTTGCAGAGATGAAGGGCAGTCAGGGTGTCAGGAGTGCAGACATCAGGTGTGGTAGTATAAAGCAGCAACCTCATCAGTACCAAGGCGGGGTAGCAGTTGAGTCTTAGGAAGGTAAGAGACAGAGCTACAGCCTGAGTGGTACCTCCATGCCTTTGAAGACCAAGGTATGGGCCACCTCTAGCAAGTATAGGAAGTGGAAGATGAAAAGAGGAGAAGGTGGAAGCAGAAACCCCTGTGGGCTAGAGGGTGGGGCCCACCTGTCACACAGGAATCAGATGATAACATCATCTATCCTGTACCCCATAGGACTTTGTGTCTTCCTATAACTATACCATCCTCACAGTGTGGTATTATTTCATGCTCCAAAGGAGCACCTTGAGTCAGTACTTAAAGATCATATGATGTTAAATATGTTCTTATTAACAAGTGGGGAAGGAGATAGTCGTAGCCAAGATTCATCAACTGGTTTATGACGAAAGCTTGATTCTTTATATGGATTATGTCACTGTAACCTCTTACCAAGCTAATAACGTAGATGCTGCTGTCATTCCTATTTTACATTTGGAAAACCAGCCTTAGGAGGCTGGTAAATGTTTAATAACCGATAAAAAAAATCCATGATTTATAATGTTTGTCAATTTCTATGGTGATAATACTCCTGTACTGGCCAATTTTAAGCTACAAACATGACTTCCCTGAATGCAGAATTGGTGAGAGTTAGCTGCACGGTATGCAACTTGCCCTTGTATAGTATCCACAAAGTGTACATATGTAGAATGTAATATATGTAGTATGATACATGTACGATAGATGAAAATATGTAATTATATTATTAGGAGTGTAGATAATAGTAAAATGTAATGAAATAATGAGGAAATGATGAATTTGGTGTATATTTGTTTACTTTAAACATTGTTTAATTATAAATATATTTTAATTTTTAATTATGGCTATGCTTAACAACTAGCTCACAAAGTGCTTGAAAATTTAATGATCAGCTCTCATGAGCCAGTATGAACTGGTCCCAGCACACCTCTGTCAGCCCACTGTGATTTGGAATGTATTCGCAATTTCTAAGTATTCCTAAAAACCAGTGGATTTTTAAAAATCTGTCCCTTTAAATCAAGGACTGAATCTTTTTGTTAAACTCTGTCCCCAGAACCTCTAGGGGATCCAGGTAGTGAATAATTGGAGTCCTATTATGGAAACGTCTAGGAAACCAAGATAAGCCGATGAGGCATGAGGGTCACCAGGAAGTAGATATCGGAATGAGAATCAGTATGCAGTCACAGAAATCAAACCCTTTTCAAGTACACCCAAACTTAATATAAAGACATATCGTGTATATCCAGACAAGGCTGAAATTAATCTTGGAGACGGAGAGTTCTGAACTTGCAGGGTAGGACGGGCAAATGATTGCCCGCGTCCAATGTAATGGACTTCAAGGTTGCCTTTCCTCCATTCAGACCCCCTCCGTTACCCATATATTTGTCATGAGGGGCTGCCCATGAGCCTTGGGGATGCTGACTCCAACTCTGACTCCAAGGATGGGGCATATTATTGGGACCTAAGAAAGAAGAATCAGAGTATTCATACCACCTGGCCCTAACTACATTTTTTGATCAGCATCCAGGAAGGAGGGTTTGCTGTGTCTTTGGAGTAAATAGTAATTTGTTCTTTGGAAAGTGTCTAAAACTGTCCTTTGTAACCAAACAGGGGCCGTTCCTACCTTCTGGCCCTAACATGCTAGCAGCTCTGCAGGATTTCCTGAGGTAATGGCTTATAATTGCAGATACTCCAGCAGTAACCTTATTTTATTTTAAAATTATTTTTTAATACGGTATATATTTCCATTTATTTAGTACCTTAAAAATTTTTATTTGCATCAAAATGTTTTGAGTATAGTTGATGCACAGCGTGACTTTAGTTTCAGGCATACAACATACTGAGTCAACGTCTCTGTATGTTATTCTATGTTCACCACAAGTGTAGCTACGTCTGTCAGCAGACAATACTATTATAATGTCATTGACTATATTCTCTGCCAGCAATAATTTTACGTATCACAGCCTCTGCTGACACTTTTCAGAAGTTTTCTTTTTCCTTCATTTCTTTTTTTTTTTTTTTCCCCATTAAATTTACTGCTCTGCTGGCTCTGGCCTCCTCTTCCAGCAGTCTGGAAATTCTCACACAAGCTTACATTAGAATCGGATCCACATGTTCTTCCTCCAGGAACATGGGAATATGACAAAAATTCATAGGTGTGTTCCACAGAATAGTCATTGATGTCTGGGACCTGGGGGTCCCAAGGTCAAGGCCATTCAGAGCAGGATGAACCAAACCAGAACCAGAGTCTCCAGAATCACGGGGACTCCAGAAACCAACTGCCCCTGTGCTGCTTTGCACATCCAGGAAAACATTAGAAACATCTATAATCTACAAAATCCTTTTCTTACAAAAGTGGGGGGAACACTACTGTTTATCTGTTTACTTTATAACCTCCTTCTTTCTAATAAGAATGCAAGAAAACCTGTCACCCAAAGGCCTTTTCCAGGAGGCAGGGCACAAATGAATGTGAATCCAAGTTCAGTCACTAACCAGCTCTGTGACTCCTAGCAAGTTACTTAGTCCCTCTGTCACTTATTTCCACCTTTGCTGTAAAAAAGGGCTATTGATACTTGCACTTGGGCATATTGCATGAATTGGAAATAAGCTGTAGAAACCACACAGCACTGTGTCTGGTACAGGGTAGATACTGAACACATTATACTTATTACTAGTTGAAAGCAAACCAGTTGAAACATTTGGGAATCAACCTATGCTTCTAGATGACAGTACGAACCTAAAAGAATTTTCTTCCATAGAAAATTCCTGTAATTGTATATATTGGCTGCGAATCAAGTTACAAATCAAGGATAACATTTAAATCAATCCCAATTCAATTAAAAATATATTGTAATAATTCGCCTGAACAAAGGAAACAATTAAGATTCCCATTAGGACAGATTCAGGGGATGCCTGGGTAACTCAGCTGTTGGGCATCTGCCTTTGGCTCAGGCCATGACACTGGGGTCCCAGGATCGAGTCCCACGTTGGGCTCCCCACAGGGAGCCTGCTTCTCCCTCTGCCTGTGTCTCTGCCTCTCTCTCTGTGTCTCTCTGGAATAAATAAAATTTAAAAAGAAAAAAAAGACAAACTCAGTAATCACCAAAGCATACAGAACTAGACAAAAGAAGATAGCACCATTCTTTCCATGAGTGGATCTCTCATTTTCAACTCAAAAATGGTGCAGAGAAAACAAATGCTCATTTACCCATAGACTGCCCAGAGCTGGGGATAGAGACCACACTCCAGTCATTTTTTTACATATTCAGGCAAAATGTTATGTCCTTCCTTACTGGACTCAGTCCCATTTGGCAGGTGTAACTTTCCTAAGCAACACGAGAAAAAGAAGTGTCATTTGGGGTGTATTTGGGCCCACTAAGGGGACACATCCACCTGGGTTTCTCTTTAAACTTCGGGCTGCAGGGTGGCCTCCCAGCCATGCTAGGGAAGCCAGGGCAGAGAGCCAAAAGCAACAGAAAAAGAATATGATACTTCAAAATCATCTGAAAAGGACAGGTGTGCTTTTTAAGAAGACTTTCCCTCAGTGGCTTTAGCCTTGGCCCGCAGCCCGGATACAGCAACTAAACGGAGGCTCCCGACTTTGCGGCCTGCTACATATAATTTTCATACCGTGTTTGGGAAAATCATGCACATCATGTATTGGACAGTCGTCCCTGTGGTATCAAGCAGCCCTGTTCTCTCATTTCACTAACAAATGTGCAGACACACATACCTTGTGGCAAATGCAAGGAAATCACTAGCCTGCGTTCGCAACTCAAGCCTCCTCATTCATTGGAGCGCAGCATTATTCAGGCCATAAGAGTCCATGGCACTGTGTTGCCCTTTCTCTCTAGACTCCTGGAAGACTCTGGAACACTACAATAGCGAATACGTTGCAGCGTATGAGTAATTCTGATCGCAGATAGACAATCATTCTGGAGGAACTGCCATGATAATAGGTCTCTCATTTAAAAAAGAAGAGCTCATTGTAAAATAAAAATACTCAAAATGGCCACCTACAATTTGGCAAAAAAGAAAAATTCTCTTCTTAACAAAGTAGAGGGCCAATAGATATCCATCGATTGAATGAATAAAAGGACAAAAGACTGTTTTCTGTCAATTCTGATGCCTTTCTGGAGAGATACTACCTCAATCATAGCTCATTCCTTTGGTGAGAATATTAGGACACAAAAGCAGGCTAAGACACAAATGTCATAGTTATGAGCATATTCAGGAACTCTCTCCTTTGCCTGTCTCTTCATGCAGTTCTTCTCTACTTTTTGAAAAAGAATAAAATAAAGAATCATCTCTTCCTGCTGTTTCCACCCCTGAAATACTTTAGGCTGATGCCTCCTTTAGTCATCACTGAGCTAAGCTGCAGTCTTTTCATCTTTTTTCAGAACTCATTTTCGCCACCGGCTTAATCAGGGCATTTACTTCTGCCTCCACCCAATGTGTCTCCATGTCCTAGACTTAAAGTCCTAAACATGGAGATAGGCTTCAAGGAAGCAGAGGGAGGCCTGGCAACATCAGGCCTTGACCATAGGACTCGTTCCGCTGTGGGATTCTCTCAGCTGTCTCCCCTCCTGGGGAAGTTGCATCGCGTAGGAGAAGGGGCCCTGCTTGGCCGGCACCCCTGGGTCCCTGTCTCCGCTTTCCCACTCACTCCTACGCGGCCTGGTGCAAGGTATTTAGCCTCTCCAAGGTAGCTTCCTTGTCATGCGCAGCTTGGGGCAATACCGACTGTGTCTGAGAACTCACGTGAGAAATAGTTCAGGTAATCCATGTAAATGGACTGAAGAAAGTATGGAGAGGTTTACCTGTACACCTCTATACACCTGTATGGGCTGGACCTCACACAGGTAGGCATGGCGCCCCTAAAGGCCCCCAAATCTACAAGTTAAGCCAATTTCTCTCTCACCACATTCTACTCATCTTACCAGGAATTTTTGTTCACACTTGCTCCATTTTTTTCTGAATTTGTCCATTGCTTTCCACCGGTCGGAGTCACGCTTGGATCAGCTACCCGCTGACTGGACCCACCATCATGTCTTACCAGGACCATTGTAATAGCCTGCCTCCTGATGCGTCTCCCTGCTTTCAGTCTTACCCCTTATAACCCATTCTGTACATAGCGGTGATCTTATCTTTTTTTTTTCTTAAAGATTTCATTTATTTATTCATGAGAGACACAGAGAGGCAGAGACACAGGCAGAGGAGCTCAATGCGGGACTCAATCCTGGGACCCCAGGATCACTACCTGAACCACCCAGGTGTTCCAGTGATGTTATCTTTGTAGGATATTAATTAGATCAATGTACTTCTTTGCATAAAACCCAGCATAGGTTTCCCATGATGCTTAGAAAAAAAATCCAAACTTTTTATATAAGCTATGGGCCCTTATGGGATCCATCTCTGCCTGTATTTTTGAAGGTAGCCATCTCCACTCTTCCATCCCTCACTCTGCTTTTAGCCACAGAGACCTTTTTATTTTTCGGGAACTGACTAAGCTTATCCCAGCCACAGGACCTTTGTTCTTATTTCCTTGAGGCTTGAATGTTCTTTTCTCAGATCCTCAGATCTTCATATGGCTGATTCCTTCTCATCATTCAAGCCTACAGCCAGATATCACTAAGAGACCTCCTCTGATACCAAATCTCATGTTCTCTCTCCCCTGGACCCCAAGATAGTCACTGTCTAGCACAATACTTTGTCTTATTTTCTTTAAACCACTTACCACTATCTGAAGCTACTACGTTCACTTATTTACTTGAAGAATGTTTGCCTCCATGAACACGATATTAACCCTATAACAGAAAGACCCTTGTTTATCTTGCTTATCTCTGTACTGTCATCTTCTAAAATAGGGCCTGGCGGGGATGTAGACGCTTGACAAATGTTGGACAAATGAATAAATTGGTGTTTTTAAGCCTGTCCTGGAAGAGCTGAGTTCTGTTATATTTTCTATAAATATGAAATCACCAAACAAGATATCGAGTCTTAAAGTGTTCTCACAAAAGTTTAATATCCAGGTCCTAAATTTTGCACTGCCAGAAAATTCTGGAGAACTACAAAGTGGTTCAAAACACAGAGCATATTTTATTTTATTTTATTATTTTATTTTATTTTATTTTATTTTTTTCTTGTTAAATATTTTATTGGAGTTCAATTTGCCAACATATAGCATAACACCCAGTGCTCATCCCATCAAGTGGGCGGGGGTTTGGGGTGACTGGGTGACGGGCACTGAGGGGGGCACTTCACAGAGCATATTTTAATCCTAGCTTTGTACTTCCCATCTGTGTGACCTTGGACAAATCAGTTAACATATCAGAATTGATTTCCTCATCTAAAACAGTAAGGATGATAACACATACATTAGAGAGTTTTGTGAGGAATAAATGAGCTAAGCCTCTAGCCCAGTTCCTGGAACATTGTGCACACTTAATAAATGGCAGTTATTATTGTTATGGTTATTGTTATTGCAGTAATTAATTCCGGCATCATACTTTACAAAGGACATTGACAAATTGGAGCTCATCCAGAGGAGAACAAACAGTCTTGTGAAGGGTCTGGAAACCACAACTTGTGAGGAACAATGGAAATTGCTGAGGATGTTTACCTTGGAAAAGACAAATTTTAAGAGGAACATGATAGCTTTTTTCAAAACACTGAAAAGAACTGTCTCATGGAAGATGGATTAAATTTAATCAATGCTGTTCTAGAAGATACAGTTAGAGCCAAGGAGTGAAAGTTAAATCTTGAATGCTTCATAATCTAATAACCAAACTGTCCAAACCAAAATAGGATTGAATTCTACTTATAAAAGTAAAAAACTAAGGCATGGTTATGTACATATTGATCCTAAAAATTATATACAAAGCCATTCGTAATAACCACAATGAAGACTTTGTGTCAATATAAAATATATGTTTGGTACGTAAATCGTAAAAAGGAGACTAAGGTATGCGTATATGCTGTGATCCCCATTCCATATTTATCTGAGAAGAACATACAAACTCAGATACACACAAATGAAATGTGCTGATTCATGACATAGTCATGAAGGAGTCATGTCATTCCAAATGTCGAGGCAGAGGCCAAACCACCTCTAGAATAAATGGCATTCAAGAAGTGATGTGTTAGAGAAAGGGCTGGGCGGGGAGAACTCTGTAAAAGATTTGAAAGTTCCATGGGTCTATGATCCAATGGATTTATTGTTGAATTGTAGTAATGCAAAATAGTGCTTTTTTTTTTTAAAGATTTAATTTATTTATTCATGAGAGAGAGAGAGAGAGAGAGAGAGGCAGAGACACAGGCAGAGGGAGAAGCAGGCTCCATGCAGGGAGCCTGACGTGGGACTCGATCCCAGGTCTCCAGGATCTTGCCCTGGGCTGAAGGCGGTGCTAAACCAATGAGCCACCTGGGCTGCCCAATAGTGCTTTTTTTAAGGAGTAAAGAGGTCCCTTTAAATATCTTCATTTTCTTCCGGTTAAACTAGGCAAAAAAATATCTAACCCTAAGAGACCCAGAGCACTGGGCTCTGTGGCCTAATGGGGACACTGCAGCAACAGGCAGTAGATGCTTGTGGCCACTGTTTCTCTTCTGCCCCAGCAAAAGCCTGTCAGTGTCTCTGAATCTCTGTTCTGGATCCTTCCCCGAAAAGGAGGAAGTTGCATGCTTTCAAGGTCTGAAAGTCTATGATTCATCTTGATTATTTTGTTTGATAAATACGAACTTAGCCAAGAATTAGAAACCACCTGAACTTTGTAAATAAGAATGTCTAAGAATATGAACAAAGGAAAAACTTTAGTAGAATTTTGGTCCAAAAATCAAGGATGGTCCTTATCCTCTGCCAGGTTCAAAAAGCAGTAACTGATTTGTTTTCTAATTCAATGGGTGAAAAGTTGACCTCTAAGAGACAGGCATCCACGAATAGGGTATTCTGGTAATGTCTCTTTGTTTTACGTGTAAGAGGACATTACATAGTTCCCTACATTGGCTTCTTAGCCTTTGATGAGAGAGGCACTCTTCTTCACCACTGCTAAAGTTCCAGACAGCTTTCAGACTGTCTACATTCTAGAAGGACCAGTAGGAAGAGGATTGCTGTTTTCAAGTTCTGAGGACACTGTCTGACCTCCTCTTGAGGTCAACCTACCTCCCACTTTATACCTCAGATTATTTACAGCGGTGGCAAAAATTCCTTTTCTTCTCACACTCAGTGATTAAGAGATGAACTTCTTGAAATAGAGATATTACAAAGTCGTGACCCTAAAGAACTTCTCAAGACATCATATAAGTTACAGTTATAAAAAATAGAAGACACTTTCATTCTTTTCAAGTCTTTGGTGATATTTCACATAGATGATCTTGTGCGAATGGAACAAAGTAAATCTTGTCATGCCATGCCCTCTCAGTGAAAGTCCTGACTTATATTTCAGATGAAGAAAGCATTGAAATATGTGCCAGTGGTCAGGAAGCCTCCTGCTTCCATGCCCAGAACTGACCTAGAGTCCTCAACACAATGACTTTAGCCTTAAATGATTACCATCTGAAGGAAGATAGCCTTCTCCCCCTAGAATTTAGAAATTTTTATTGTTAATTTTATAAATAATTGAATTGAAATTCACATTACATAAAATTAACCATTATAAAGTGAACAATTCCAAGAATTTAGTACATTCACCATTTCCCCCTTTCTGCAGTCTTGCCAACTCCCAATCTATTTTCTATCTCTAAAGACTTACCTATTCTGGAGATTTCATAGAAATGGAATCTTATATGACCTTTTGATTTTGGGAGGATAGATTTTTAATCACTCCCAAATACACACTTAGGAAGAAACCACATTTGTATAAGGGAATATATAAGCATTATCATAACAATTTACCTAAACAAGCATTTTATTAAGACCCAGCATTTGCAAAACATCTGAGGTGCTTTTAAGAGTATGTGTGCATGTGTGCGCGCGCGCACACACACACACGATGCCTATTAATTGTTTTTGTACTCAGAAGACCCACAGTTTGGGAAGAGTGACAGAGAAAGAGGACTGGGAGCCAAATAGGAGAGGCCACCTTTTCTAGCAAGCAGGAGAGGCATGGCAAACAAGGGAAGCTTGGAGCTTTGAGGTCCTTCCTTGTCCACACCAAGGAATGGTACCATATTAGAATTCTTGGTTGCAAAGTTCCAGAAATTCAATAGAATTAATTAACCTAAAACAGGAAAAATTTATTAATGGTGCAGCAGGTAGTAGTAGAACAGAGCCTAGACTCAGAGGCTCATGAATCTTCCTTTCTCATGCTGGTTCCTTTTTGCGTGTTAGTGCCAATTTATTCTTCGCTCTCTGCTCATGTGGGCAAAAGATGGCCATTCCACAGTTTCCAAGTTTCTCTCTTCTCTGTTCAAAATAGAGCATACACATAGAAGCTAAGAACATGGGCTCCAGAGTCAGACTGCGGTGAGTCTAAATCCTAACTCTGCCATTTAGCCTCTGTGACATTGGACAAGTCATTTAACCTCTCTGATATCAGTTGCATGGATAGTAGTACTTATTTCATTAAGTTAAGAAATTTAACTGAGAAAACATAAAGACCACTATCATATAAATCTTCAAGAAATATTTATTACCTTTATTATTATAATATAATAAATGATTATTATTTATATAATAAATGATTATCATCATCATCATCATTAAAGAAGCCAGCCTTAACTGCCTCTTGGTCACAAATCCAGATTTCTAAGAAAGAAACTGATTGATCTAGGTTGGATCTGGTGCTCATCTCTACTCCATCAGCTATAGCCAAAGGGTATAGTCACAACTGAGAAACACATTCCTGTGATAGAGTGAGGAGAGGATGGGCTATAGAACCCAAGAGAGAAGATGCCAGGAATTAGAGAGAAGGGGTATGGAGAGAAAAGTTAAGGCCCCTGCTCTGCCCATAGAAACCCTGCCCATATTGCAGGATGTTTTGACTTTAGTTTAAGGGACTCTTTCAGGTTGGTCTTTGGACCATGTACTACTCTTTAGTTAATTCAACTGGTGTTGATTAGCTAACCTCTTGGGCTTTGAAATCACTGTTTACCTTCTTCTTCTTCTTCTTCTTCTTCTTCTTCTTCTTCTTCTTCTTCTTCTTCTTCTCTTTCTCCTTCTCCTCCTTCTTCTTCTTCTTCTTCTTCTTCTTTCTTCTTCTTCTTCTTCTTCTTCTTCTTCTTCTTCTTCTTCTTCTTTCTTCTTCTTCTTCTTCTTCTTCTTCTTCTTCTTCTTCTTCTTCTTCTTCTTCTTCTTCTCTTTCTTCTTCTTTCTTCTTCTTCTTCTTCTTCTTCTTTCTTCTTCTTCTTCTTCTTCTTCTTCTTCTTCTTCTTCTTCTTCTTCTTCTTCTTCTTCTTCTTCTTCCTCTTCTTCTTCTTCTTCCTCTTCTTCTTCTTCCTCTTCTTCTTCTTCCTTTTTTAACACTTCAGCTTGTTTGGGTTATTTTATTCTTTCTGACCTTGAGTTTTTTTTTCCAAAGGAAAAAGGTTTAATATACAGATTGAAGATTCACATCATGATAAAGGATATAAAGTTCAATACCTTCTTGCAATAAAAGTTCAAGTTTTGCATCTTTTCCTACTTATACTGTTATCTTTTTTTCCTGTGCTTTTCTATTGCTTTCACCCCACCTCTTCCTGTCTGTTTACATGGATTCTCTCCTTCTCCCCAGTAGTTTGGAAAGCCTACTCCTACAGAAGCTAAAATGATTAACACTAATTTTAATACACCCTTTAACTTCACCAACATCTAAGAAGCATCTGTAAAGTTCCTTTCCCCTTCTCCCCAAAGTATACTGTTCACGATCCATCCTCCTGGGTAGGATTGTGGCATTTTATTTTTGTTTTCCTTTTTGGCTTTTGCTGTGAGAAGAAGGTAATATATATATATGTACTGTGTGTACAGGTTTATTATACTCATCCTAGATGGCTAAAGTATATCCTCCAGTAATTCTTTCAAAGAGGGTGTGCAAGAAACAAACTTTGTGAACTCTTCAGTATCAAAAAATGTCTTCATTTTACCTTCAAAATCAAATGCCAGTTTGGCTGGGTATAGGATTCTAGGTATAAAGCCTTTTGCCTGCAGAATTTGTTTTATATTGCTCCACTGATTTCTAGCATTCTAGCATCTAGAGTGTCCAATGATAAATCTGCGGTCAATCTGATTCTCATTCCTCTGTATGTTATTTCTCTCTTTCTGGAAGCCTTTAGGATTTTTTCTTTGTCACTAGAATTCCCAAATTTCACCAAGATGTCTGACCTTGAGTTTTAAATTGTATTTTATCTTAATTGCTCTTAGCTCATGGCTTGCTTGCTGCCTTCCAATTTCTTTTATCTCAGGTTTTCCCTTTTTTGTGGGGCAGGGGGCCACAGAGAAGGGGTCAATTATTTAACCTAGTTTCCTATATCATTTGATTTTTATTTAACTATTCTTATTTTTTTATTCTAAGTTTTACTGTTGCTTTTAAATCTTTTTATTGTCTATAATTTTTGTTCTCACAAAGACTAACAGTAATACTTCTTTTTTTACATCCTGCAAAACATGTAGGCTGATGGGCGTTCATTTCCATTTACCATTTCAGTTACCCTCTAGAGGTTCTCAGCCCCTGAGGCTGATCTTTACAAAAATCTCCAGCAAGCCACATAATTCCCCTTTATGGATCCTCTCTGCTGAGGTTTTACCTCAGGCTGTTTCTCACCCTACTTTGTTTATATCCTCCCAGGAGAAAACGCCTCCCATCAGCTGACTGAGTAGGCAGGGAGCCCTCCTCCTCTGGAGAACCAAAAGTTTGAGGCTCTGCCAGGAATTGCTGAAATAGGATGTACCATTCCAATTGAAGGAGGCTTTCTCATCGCTGGGGAGCTGTAGGACTTGACCCCAGGACTCCTCTCTTCTCTGTCCACATTTAGTCCCTGGTTGATTTCCTAGATGCCATCCACATGCTGAGGACTCCCAAAGCTGCAGAACCCGAGCTCTCTCCTGAACTCCGTAAGGCCAACTTCCCACCTGAAATCTCAATTTAAATGTCCAAAAGGCATCTCAACTGTAGCATGTCCAAAACTAAGCTATTGATTCTCCCCGCTGCTGAACCAGCTCCTCTCGAAGTCTTCCCCATCTCAGGTAATAATAACGCCATTCTCCAGTCATCTAGGGCCAAAATCTAGCAGGCAGCTTTTATTACTCCTTTTTTCTTTATAAAGTTTTTATTTATTTGAGAGAGAGAGATCACGAGCAGGGAGGAAGGGTAGAGGGAGAAGCAGACTCCTCACTGAGCAGGGAGCCCAATGCAGGACTCGATTCCAGAACCCTGGGATCATGACCTGAGCCAAAGGGAGATGCTTAACCAACTGAGCCACGCAGAGGCCCACAGTTCTTTTTTTCTCACAGCCTGTATCCAATTAATCAGCAAATCTTATTGTTTCTATTTTAAATTTCCATCATCTTTCCTTGGAGGTGTTGCAGTAGCCTTTTCACTGGTCTCTTTCCTTCCATCTCTAGCTCCTAAATTCTACTCCTTATATAACAACTAGAGGGATCCTTTAGAAATATTTGTCAGACCATATGATTCTCCTGAGAACTCCAAAAGGTCCCTCTCTTACTAAAACTAAAGCCTTTGTCTTGACTATGAGCTACAAGGTTACATATGATCTGCTCTACCACCTAACTCTATCCCCAAGCTACTCACCTAACCTATTTCTTATCATTTCCCCATGGTTTATTCTATTCTAGCTCCACTGACTTCCTTGCTGTTCCTTCAACAATAGTCATGCTCCCACCACAAGGTTTTTGTATTTGTTCTTACATCCTCCTGGAACTCTTCAACAGCAGATACTCACCTGGTTTAATCCCTCACTTCCTTCAGGTTTATATTGAAATGTCACTTTATCATTCTGTATAAAAGAGTACCCACGTCCCCACTTTATTTTTCTTCATAGTACTGATTGCTTCAATTTGTTATTATCTGTTTCCCTTTATTTAAATGTAATCTTCACTAAAAGAAAAGATATTCTTTTCAATTTGCTCACTGGTGTATTTCTAATACCTAGAATAATGCCTGGTATTGGAAGATTCCCAATAACTGAAAAATTAATGAATGATTAAAATAAATGATTTGACATATTGTATTATAATTCAAGTAGCATTTTCAAACTGTAGGTGGGTGGGTGGGTTGGGAGTAATGTTGGGAATGAGAGAAAACAAAAGTAAAAAAGTAAAAAGGAAGGCATCAACCACTGACTGAACTGAACCATTGACTGAACCATTGACTAAACTCCACCTGTATGTCAGGCACCATATTAGGTGTCACTTCTGGGTTATTTCTTTTAATTCTAAATTTTATAAGATAAATGACAATGTTTTTTTCAACTCTAGTAGTTTCTCTGAAACTAATTTCCCATTAACTACTATCTTTTCACTCAAGCTATAGTACTATTTCCAAGAGACATAGCCTTTAGAGAATAAGCCTCAATCAAATAATCTTGATGTTGAATGTTTTTCCCTTTGTCTATAGGAAAACAATTATGACAGGTAAAGGTGAACTGACCATATTTATCATGGTGAATTCAAAATAAAATGTGAGCATACAAGGTATTATGGGTTATGAATGAAAGGAGGATAACCTCAATACGTTGACTCAAAACAGACTTTAATAAGAAGGTAGAATTTGATCTGGACCTCAAAGAATTGACAAGCTGTGTAAACTCAGAAGCCTGATATAAGGCAAGGCTATCGTATAAAAAAAAGAATTGTGAAGTGCATGGTGTACACAAAACCTTTCAGTGAATGTGGTAGGCAGTTTCCAAGATGGCCCCAGTGGTCCTCACCCCCTGGTATTTATGACATTGTGTCATCCTCTCCACTTGAATGTGATAGGACCAATGACTTACTTCTGCCCAATAGAACATGGCAAAGGTGAGTGATATGTCACTTCCATGATTAGGTTACATGAGACTGTGACTTCTGTCTTGGTTGCAGATTCTATTGCCTTCTCAGCTTGTATGCCTTGATGAAACAAGCTTTCATGTTAGAGAAGCCCATGTGGCAAGTCTTTAGCCAACAAATAGCAAAGAGCTGAGGCTCTCAGTTCAATGGCATCCCCTGGTCAAGCCTTCAGATAAGGTCTCAGACCTCACTGACACCTTAGTTTTGATCTTGTGAGGCACTCTCACTCAGAGGACCCAATGAAGCCGTGCCAAGATTTCTGACTCACAGAAACTGTGAGACAATAACTGAGTGTTTCTTAAGCTGCTAAATTTTGTGGTAATTTGCTATATAGCAACAAATAGTTAATTCAGTAAGGGACAAATGAAAATTTGCATTTTCTTCCAAATATTTTTCATAACAAACCTTCTAATTGTTAATTCAAGTATTTATTTAATACATATTTATGATCAGTCTCCTTTATGCAATTACTATTGTTATAATTGCCATAAAGCCTGGAAAGATCAATCATAGAAAGACTCTATCCTCAAGAAGTCTAGTGCAGGTAGGTATGGTGTATTCACAAATAACTGTAAGACAAGTAGATAATGCTA
Source organism: Canis aureus (assembly GCF_053574225.1). NCBI lineage: Eukaryota > Metazoa > Chordata > Mammalia > Carnivora > Canidae > Canis > Canis aureus. The sequence goes on from NC_135623.1 coordinate 25,426,317, forward strand.
AGCCACTAAGAGTAGCTGGACATGATCCACATGGAACTCCTGATTGGGGTGGGTATTTGAACTGGATCATAAGTAGGTTGGGTATGCAGAGATAGGCAATGGACTGCATATAAACACATACATGGAGGTGAGAATTGTGGCGTATGTACAACAGACAATACACAATTTCTCTTGTTTACAGAATGGGACACATTCAGGATGCAAGGCATATGCAGGCAAACAGAAATGGAGAAGTAGGCTTGGACCATCTTGTAAAGTTCTTTGAACATTGGGTAAAGGGTTAAGGGTTGGTACATTTTAGGGTGCTTGGGTGGTTCAGTCGGTTGAGTGGCTGATCTTGATTTTGGCTCAGGTCATGATCTTGGGGTCTGGGATTGAGCCCTGCGTGGGGCTCCACACTCAGCAGGGAGTCTTCTTGAGGATTCTCTCTCTCCCTCTGTCCCTCTCCCCACTCACTCTCTTTCTCTCCAATAAATTAATAAATCTTAAAAAAAGTTGGTACATTTTTAGGACTTATTCAAACATTTCCAAAAACAATACAGTCCCAGTTTCCCTTATGAAACTTTCCTCATTCCATAGCTAATGCTTTTAAATATCAGGCCAAGGGCAAAGACTTCCTGTACTTTTATTATGTCATAGTTCATTCAAAATTACTTGTCCATTGAGTCTCTCTGAAATGAATGGCTCACTGCATTTTATAACACAATTTGAAGACCTATCATTGAAATTGAGAGATTAATAGCATCTATAAAGAATGTATTTTTACTGAGTGTGAATTATTTTGGTCAATGTCTTTATTTGTTTCCAGTACAAAAAAAACCTCTTTTATTTTCCCCTCAAATGACATTTACTTTAAGTATTCCTATTTATTCATCAGGGTTTGGAGGTAGGCCACATGGCTACAAAATATGTATTTATGTCTAATTTGTACACAGCTCCTCATGTAATTTAGTCAAAGGTAGCTGAGATGACACTTGAACTGACAATTTTCTCTTGCACATTTATCAGCATCCAATCACTTCGAAAATCTCCAGAACATCTTGAAATTAATCTTCACTAGAGGCTCTCTCTACATCATCTCTGCTAGTTATAAAACTCTTTGTGGAGGTTCTCAATGTGCTTCAAAATCTTTCTTCTGCCCCAGCAGGATATGGCTCATTTTATAATCTTTCATACATTATTTTAGAAGATAGCACAAACTTACCACCTTGTTCCCCTAGTAGTAAAAGTTATTTACAGACCACTGTCATTATACGCCAATATCTATTTAAATTCCCCCAAAACACATAACCAAGTATTCCCTAGACTTTCAAAGTGTCAAAATATTTTGACCTTGTCTCTCTCAGTTTTGCACTGTGTACATATCTAATAACACACAAATGATCCTAGGACAGTAACTGTCCGGTGATCATATTACCATCTCCATACTTTATCAGCTAAAAAACATTTATAATTCAGTGTTGCAACTTTTTTGGAGTGGTGATGTTTTTAGGCAGCCTGGAGCATTAATAGGGTCCTAACCAGAGTTTGTCATTGATATCTAGAAGGCTGCAGCCTTTTCCTTCTCAAGAGGCAGTCTCATTAGTGAGAGCTGCCTGTTGTGCAAGGCAGCAGGAGGAGAAGCCCTGATGTCCTCTCAGCGTTTGAAATTACGGGGCCCTTTCCCCATCAGAACAGTTCCACAGAAGCAAGAGAGGCACAGTGCCTCTAGGAAAGAAAGTCTCTTCAGACACAGTATTTATAATTTATTCATAAATTCTCCAACTAATGTTCAAAAGAATTTAGTGGTTTACTACTCTAAATCTTGCTTATAATAAAACAAATTTACTCAAAATTAGTTTGAATTTGCAACAGAATTCACTTTGGAGTATGTTTAAATAGTAATTTCTTTGACTCACTCAAAACTACTTTACAATATAATTGACACTGGAACTCTTTTTGGAACTATATACTTAATAACATGATACAATGTCTGAATGGTTCAGAGATCAGGTTTATATCAATTTTCTCCTGGAGACCAGGTTCAGGAAAGGAACAGAGAAGAGAGAAGTTTTTGAATTAGAAATGTAATAGAGCTCACAGAGCTATACGAACTTTTAAAGAATCATTAATGTTCTTTAATTTTTCCAATTTATCAAGCAGCTGATTTCATGAAAAGCTTGCTTTTTATGATTTTTTCCTTCTTCAAATACATATTTCTATTCTTTGATTTCCAAATGCACTGCTTAAAATCAAAATATTTACTTTTGGACTCTGTGTGAACTTGACTGCTGCAATTCTCTCTTAATCTCAGTCTGTCAAGGTCAAAAGAATATTTGCTTTTCATTTTTGTTATGATAGCATAGATCTCAAATCTATTGAATGCTTCCCTTATGGTTTCTCTGTATATTAAATAGAAACTGCATTCATTTAAATAGCTCCTACAAATCCCTTATATTTTATTTACTCCTCTACCGATAACATTTACCCACAATCTTACTTTCTATCCTTTTTACTTTAAGTTTCTATACATTATTCCCCCAACCGATTGCATAATAAATTAGTACATTCATATTCATTCATTCTAAGCATTTTGTTATCAATGACCAGAGTCTAAATAATTCAGCAAATCTAAATTCACTACTAAATTTAAAGTAAAATGGAATGAGATGGTCATCAGGAGATAACATTTTTTCGAGAGAGGGAGAGATAGAGAAAGAGAGAGTGGTGGTGATGGGGGTGGGTGGGAAGGGAGCAGCAGAGGAAGAGGGAAAGAGAATCTTAAGCAGACTCCATGCCCACCGTGGAGCCCCATTCAGGGCTCAATCTCAGGACCCTGAGATCATGACCTGAGCCAAAATCAAGAGTCTGGTACTTAACCAACTGAGCCACCCAGGTGCCCCAGGAGACAACATTTCTATTCAAAACTATAAATTCCATTAAGGCAATGACCTTGTGGTGTTGTTAACCTTTTTATTCTGGGTGATGGATGAGTTTTCTAGCACACAGATAATGTTCAAAAAGTATTTGTAGAATGAATGAACTATAGGAGGTGAGTACTATCACTTTCCTCATTTTATTGATGAGGTAATATCATTATTAAGTGGTAAAGCCAAGATCCAGACCCACGTGGAGAAGTGTGAAGTTCACATTCTTAATTACTATGCAATTGTGCTTCTCTTAGCAAAAAAGATAGGCAACCATGAGTTCCCCTGTTAGAGTTAGGCTCTTTGAAATATATGAGAAATTAACTAAGCTAACCCTGAAGAACAAGAATTTTACACTTTTACATGAAGAGTTTTTTTTTAAAGTAATATAGTATTCTCACACAATCTCACTCAAGCATGGAAAGCATTGCCAGAATATTAAATATTTAGATCTTGGAACATTATTAACATATAATTTCTGCTGTAGCATTTACTTTTACCCAAATGTCAAGCCTTATAATTGCAGGCTTGCAAAAGCAATAAATAAATGGAAGGCTATGCTCCTAAGAGTATAAAAGATTGAGATCAATATTGTGCTATTAATTCTTGGTTTGCATGTCAGAAGAGACATGTGAGGCAAATACCATGGAAACACAATGGAGATCAGCATTCTCAGCAAACAGTTGGACTTATGTCTGAGAGGCCAGTAAGTAGGTCCTAAATTTTCTCTCCAGAAAATCTGTGCAGCTAATTTTTCATTTTAAAAACTCAAATTCATCTTTGAACCCTAGGCTGGGCTGCAGATTGCACAATGATCCATTATGTGCTGGTAGTTAAGAGTAGTACCACTTAGTTGTTTCTGAATGCCCATGGCTACCAACCCTTGACATTACTCTGCACAAATGATATGTTTGGTCAGGAAAGCCCCAGAAGGTGATGACATACAAAGTTGGCCAGAATCACTATGGAGAAGACACATAACAACCAGTTATTGTTCTAGTAGGCTGCATCTGGTTTCATGCGGATTTAGTTCAAGATTTGAAAGTCTTTTGAATGATGAAATCTAGGGCTGTGGCACAGGATCTCTGGGGCATAAGTGCCCCCGCTGCAGTTCAGCCCTAGGGATGGGGGGGAGGGCGGCGCGCTGGGGGTACCTCACCGAATCCTGGCAATAATCTCCATAATTATTTATAACTGTGCACTTTTGGAGCTTTGTTAAACTGCCCCCCACCCAAATCTATGAGTAAGCATTCAAGCTCATTTTCTCAAGAGCTAATGACATAATATTCAAAGCATTTTCAACTCTATGACGAGTATCAATTACAGAAAATCCTCATGAATTTAACAAAACAATTTGAAATTAGGTTTTGTATCTTATTTTTCTTTATGAAAAAATGCTGGCATTTTAAACAAAAAGAGTGGAAAGTTATAAGGCAAATATTTTCCTATTCCAAATACATAGAATAATTTACATAAAAGTAATACAATTGTATTGTAAGTACTACAATCAACTGTATTGATTTCATTAGTTACCTTTTTTTTTTTTAAAGATTTATTTATTCATGAGAGACACACATACACAGAGGCAGAGACATAGGCAGAGGGCGAAGCGGGCTCCCTGCAAGGAGCCCAATGCGGGACTCCATCCCGGGACCCCAGGATCACACCCTGAGCCAAAGGCAGACACTCAACCACGGAGCCACCTGGGCGTCCCCTATATTTATTTTATCTAAATCAGCAGAGATTTACTGTCATTGTTTATTCAGTCTGTATATATTAAAATATATCTGACTTAACATTATTATCATTACTATCAGTCTGTTGATAAAATAGTATTTGTATATTACAAATATATAACATTTATTATATTCTATATTATGTCACTTTTTATGTTCTCTCTTTTTATGTGTAAACAGAATGATCATTAATTTGGAGGATCATCTAACTCCCAGGTATCTTTGGAAAATGAAAACACGGTTAATCAGGAATAGTAGAGCATGGCATTCCTCTCATAGACAGGGAGAGAGTAAAGTTTAATAGAACTGCTAAATTCAGAAGCTTTCTTATGGCCAAGGAATACAAGAGGTCATTTTTCTTTGTCACGGGATCAACTTTTTTTTTTTTTTTTTACTACCCCGTGTGATCAGTGAAACAGAGATAAATGTCCACACTAGTCCTGAAAATTAAAAGCCAGAGTTCAGGAGCAGCTTCCTTAAAAGATAGATTGCCACAGAAAAAAGTTATAAACAAGAAGAGCTTTCAGTTCACCAAGAAACCCTGTAGCCTTGTATTTCTTACAATGCAGTGTGTACGACTCTCTTGAAATACACTCTTGCTCTTGCTCGTTGTCTAAATACACTGAAGTGCTAGTCAACAGCTATGTCCTGAGCACAAAGTGATGACGTCTGAATTCCTGAAAACTGACTGCTTTCCACTTGGTCCACCTAAATACAATCTTACAACCTCCATGAGAACAACTATAATAGAATGTTAAATTGACTTTCCTATTGTCATAGAATTTTATCAATAAGGGGCCCAAATGTGAAGTATAATTAGACCAATACTAGTTGAATGGAATCGTTAATTCAGGACTAAGACATTATTAATTTGATGTGTGAACCCCTGACACATACAAGGGTGAAATTTAACTTAACACCTCTACTTTAGGAATATGAGTGGTAATGATTTCCTTAGACAGACTTGTCCGTGGTTATGCATTTGCCCCATTACATGCAACAGTATACAGGAAGGAAAAGCATCTACTTCCCTACCAACCAAACCAAATAAAGTGGGCTTTGGGCATACCCCTAGAAAGCTATACCTATGTCTCCTGAAACTTAGGTGACACAGGCTGTTGTAATCGTCTCACATCTGAAAAATTTAAGGTATGAAAAATTTTAAACATGAATCTTGATTTCTCAGAAAGTAGAGTGAGCAGAGGGCCATAGTGGAAGTTAATTGTTCTCTTACCAATGGTGGAACAAAAATGTGTGTATTCTGAGAACCAGATATGGATTCTGTCAAAGGGAGCTGAGCTTTAATCATCGTTATAGGGACCTTGAACGGAAGGATACAGTGACACCCACAGAGAGAATCTGAGGAGTCAGAGGCTGAGGAGGAAACTAAATGACAGAGTGTAGGAGGCATCACTTGTGTCAGGGACTGGCAGATGGACAAGCCACAGCTGTGGGACACTCTTAACCACTCAGGAAATCCCACCATGAGCCAGTATTGGCATGTCTTCCATGGCAGAGACTGGAGAGCCAAGGGAGCTAGGGAAGACCTTTTCAGTATATTTCTCACATCAATCCTTCCCCTCCCCAATCACAGAGAATCCAGAGGAAGGCTAGTAAATGAGGAAGGGGTGTAAGAACTGGGAGGAAGGGGAACAGGGACCACTCAAGGCCACCTGTTTCCATTTTATTTATTTATTTATTATTTATTTATTTATTATTTTATTTATTTATTTATTTATTTATTTATTTATTTATTTATTCACTTGTTTCCATTTTAGACAGAACTGAGAAGAGATGCATGAGATGAGAGATTAAGGCTTAAGTATGAAGTATACTAGACTGTTTAATTACCTACAAATGATACATGACATTGAAAAGCTATGGAATCTTCTGGATTTCACCCAAGGGAAGGGAAGAACAACACAGCAGAATGGGTTTACAGGGATAGCTAGCGGTGGGAAAGAATCAAGTTGCTTGCTTCCTCTAAGTCCAATTCATTTAATAAAGTGTTACATTGTGTTTATGCACACATTTTGCGACTAGTACTTTGGGGCTAAAAGTTACATTTCTATGAATAATAATAGTAATGATGACTTGTTGACAGATTCTAAATGCCAGACATTGTGCTTAGTATTTTTACAAACATTTCCTCATTTGAGCTTAACCATCGCATTAAGAAATCCATTAAATGAAATTTGCAATTCAGGCATGAGGGCCTACGTTAAATAACGTGCCCAAGATCACACAGATAGGAAATGATGAAGGCAGGACCTGAATTCAGACACCTTATCTCCAAAACTTAGATTCTCAATCACTAGTTTCTTCTGTAAAACACTGAGCTAGATACTATGTAAAATAATGAAATAACTAATGTTTTAAAAATGTCTATGTCCATATCCATTTTATCATACTCTTCTCCATTTTGATATTAAAAAATTCTCACATATTAGATGCTTTTATCTAGATGGCACAAATGAAGTCCAAGGGCAATATTGTTCCATAGAATTTTCTGCAATGAAGGAAATGCCCTATATTTGTACTGTTCATTACTATAGTCCTAGCCACATGTGACTGTTGGACATTTAAAAGTGATCAGTGAAATGGAGAAATTGAATTTTTTTTTAAAGATTTAATTTATTTAACTGTGAGAGAGAGATTGAGAGTGAGAAAGCAGGAGCAGGGGGAGGGGCAAAAGGAAAGGGAGAAGCAGACTCCCTGCTGAACAGGGGCTCAATCCCAGGACCAGGACCCTGGAATCATGACCTGAGCTGAGGGCAGATGCTTAACTGACTGAGCCACCTGGGCACCCCAAGAAACTGAATCTTTAATTCAATTTTAATTTAACTTCAAATTTAAATGGCTATATAAGTCTAGTGGCTACAATATTGGAATGGTCAAAGATAATACTGCAGGCATATCTCGACAAATCTGTCAGTTGACCGAACCAGGTGCATTTTATAACATGGGCACATAATGGAGACTCTAGGTTACCTAAAGGAAAGAGCTCTAGATCAAGGAGGAGGTAGGTGACACATGTGAGCCAAAAATCTCCCAACAAAATCTACCTAACATCTGGGATGACACTGAAGTTTCAAAGATTCTTGTGGACTAAGGATTTCTAATAAATTTTGGGATGCTCTCACAGAATCCAATAAAAATCCAATGATTTTTATTTTCAGCACAAAAAATAACAGAAACAACTCTCATTTTCCAGTAGTCAGACTCCGAGTAAGCTAAAAATATACTGTCTGGAAATCAAGGCATTTCCGTCATTATAATTGTTCCGGGCAACATTTTAAGAAAGACATTGTGAAAACGATTCAGAAGACAATGGTCAGGATGGAGAAGGGTCCAGAAGGGTCTCTCATATGAAAGAACATGGAATTATTAGCCAATAAAAGAGAAGGCACAGAGTTGGTATAGGTACTGCTTTCAACCAATTGGATGCTTGTCATGTAGAAGAAGGAGTCATGTTATTTTGCAGTGTTCCAAAGGGCAGAACTAAGATCAAAAGGAAAAATTTAAAAGATTAAGTGGCCCCAATGGAAACAAGAGCAGGAAATTGAGCTGTTCTGTCTGAGAATTCGCTATTTAAAAAGTGATGGACTCCAGTTGCTAATTATGTTTAAGTAGATTCTAGAAAATCTAAAATTCCAAAACTTAAAATTAGAGTTACCATAGAGCCCTTACACCTCAATGGTACTTAATGAGAAGCTATCATGGGAGCCTTGAGAACACAAACCTTGGGGTTAGTCATTTCTTTCTGTTCAAAAAGAAAATAAGGATGTTCAGTGAATATTTATATATTAGTTACCATAAAATTTAAGTTATATCCATATCTATTCTATATCTTATTAAAATTTCAGTTTCTGTTTAAGTACATTTCCAGAAAGGGCAAAGAACTGCTGCTTTAGACTATTGATGGGACACCTGGGTGGCTCAGCGGTTGAGCGTCTACCTTAGGCTCAGGTCATGATCCTAGAGTTCTGGGATTGAGTCCTGCGTCGGGCTCCCTGCATGAAGCCTGCTTCTCCCTCTGCCTGTGTCTCTGCCTCCCTCTCTTTGTCTCTTACGAATAAATAAATAAAATCTTAAAAGATTAGGACCATTGATGTGTAACTTTAGGACTATATTTCTATTATAAGACATTTGTTGGAATTTGTAAAAAATTCAATGTGTTCTAGTAAAGTTCTAAATTATGTTTCTATAAGAGGCAAAGTTTGCTCACCAATCTTGTGGAAATTAACTAAGACATCACTGACATATTTTTAGTTAACTCAACCTATAGAAAGTGCTAAGCAAATTCTCTTAGAATTAAAAACATATCAAGGGTCACCTGGGTGGCTCAGTCGGTTAGGCAACCAACTCTTCATTTTGGCTCAGGTTGTAATCTCAGGGTGGTGGGATCAAGCCCCTTGTGGATTCTGTGCTCAGCTCAGAGTCTGCTTGAGAGTCTCTCTCTCTCCCTCTGCCCCTCCTCCCACTCATGTTTTCTCTCTCTCTTAATAAATAAATAAATAGATAGATAGATAAATAAATAATAAAATCTTAAAAAAGGAAACATACCGAAAAGCATTCTTTTAAAAATATTATTTTGCTAGCAAGATACATAAACTCTAACAGGTTAATTTTAAGTTACAGTGAATCTCATTTTTTCCCCCCAAACCTTATTTTTTCACATATTTGCTAGGAATTCTCTCTTCTCCCTTTTCTATTTATCCAATTCCCACCTGTTCTTCAAGGCCATGTACAAGCCTCTTCTTTACCATGAAGACTTCCCTTGCCTCTGCCCAAAGTGGAGTCTGGTTTTAATTTTTACTATGGCCATCTCTAGATTGCTCTATGCTACATAGCTCTTATTATATGGTTCCTATAACACTTTTTATCCTTGTGATTATTTTCTGTTTGACTATGTTGGCTGGCTCATATCCCAGCGTGGTGTCTTGTATAAAGAGCCACATGGTAAATGATGATTAATTGTTTGAAAAGAATTGGAACATGCATAGTGGGAGAACTAGCCAAATGAGCAAGAATTTCTGTCTCAGTTATCTTTGCTGTGTAACAAATTACCCCAAATTATCCCATGATCCCAAAACTTAATGGCTTAAAACGACCATTTTATTATGCTCAAAGATCCTACTGGTCAGGAATTTGCAAAGAGCACAGTGAGGCTGGCATCTCTCTGTTCCATGGTGTCTGAGGTCTCAACTGGGAAGGCGAAGGCTGGGAGTAACTCAATGGCTCAGGTTTAGAATCATCTGACTTGCTCAACTGTATGCCTAGTGTTTGGGTGGGAATGACTCCGAGCTTAAGGCTGCCCACCAGAGTACCTATCTGTGACTTTTGCATGTGGCTTGGCTTCTTCACAGCGTGGCAGCCTCGAGGAAGCCAGACGCAGCTCCCAGCATGGGCATGCCAGCCAACCAGCTGAAAGTCGTATTGCCGTTTCTAATCTGGCCTCGGAGGTACACAGTGTCACAGGTACCACACTGTATTGGTTAAAATGGTTACAAGTCCACTCATGCTCAAGGGGAAAAAACAGACCCCACCTTTTACTGTGAGAAATGGCAAAAACACACTACCAAAGAGCAGGTGGGAGGGGAAACACTGTCGCAGCCATTTTGGAAAGTATAACTTTCAATCTTTAACGTCTTTGGAAGATGCAATTTCGGTGCCAGTTCCAGACTATCAAAGACTATAGTATTTGGATCGCTCAATCTGTGACCAAATGCTCTGGAAGCACAGAGTCCAGGCCAAGGTACAACAACAGCAACGGTACACGCCATTTATTGACACATATTATTGAATACTTACTGAGTGCCTGACAAGCTTTATCTAATTCCACCCTCAAAACAGCTTTAGGAGAAAGAGCTTACTCTTATCCCATTTTACAAACAAGAAAACTGGGGCACAAGTCGCTTGCCCAGAGCCTGATATCAGCCTTGTTTGTCTGACTCTGGAGTCCAGGTTCTTAGCCCTGAAGCTATATTGCCTCCTTACAGGAAATGACTCCCCTTAAGGCTTCAGAGCCTTTCATCCCTACAGCTCTTTGTAAATATTTAAGTCTATCTAAGGAGTGTCACTTTCATCACTTACTTGTCCTGCAGCAGATTCCATTGTTCCTGGTTGCGTGTGGCTTGCACAAACCTTTCTGGAAACTTTATAAAATTATTTCTCAGTCTGTCTTTCTAACCACAACCTGGTTACAATTGCTTGTGGCATCTGTTTTCATCAGCTCACAGCCTCATTTCTTCCCTTGTTCTTGCCTATGATTGTAGTGTCAAGGCAGCCAGCAAGAACACATCCACAGAGTTTTATCCTGGAATAGTGACGTTAGTTTCTATGCTTGAATCATACATTAGGGCTCATACCCTGCTCTGAAGTGAATATCTTATTGCATGAATTTGAAAAAGGTTACCTTGAGTGCCTGGGTGATGGTTTCTTTGATTTATGGGGCAGATGAAGGTTCCTGCTGCCGCCAGTTTTTTTCCCATCTAGTTAAACACAGATTGGTAAAATCTGAGATACCTCAAAGGACTAATTAAAGAAAAACTGCCAAGCGGGTAGAAAATAGGATTTTCACATAGATTTCTTTATAGCTATGCTTATCAATTTGTAGGAAACCAAGAACAAAGATTCCAATAGCGACTGTGCACCTGTACAAAAGAGCCCATTTGATAAACTAATAATGGAAGGCACAGTTGTGGATGAGCTCCTCCACATTTCTCTCCTTAGAGGGTCAAATGCAGAAATGAAACCTGCTAAGGTACTTGAATGATTTTTTTTCCCTCTGAAAAGGAATCATGTTACAGCCCTACTTTCTAAATTCCTTTTTGTCTTGTCAGGCATCTGTCCCTTTATCACACAAGAATAGAAAGCCACAAACTGCCTAAAGGCAGGTGGTCTAGCTTTGAAAGATGCTAATATTCACCATTCAATGAATCTCCCAGACTGTTTAATTGGAATTGGCCTTTTTTGTTTAGCATTAGCAGGGGAACCAAGAGCTGGCTTTCCTTCAGGCTGAGCACTGGGGAATAGGTGCTCTGAATATCAATTTATAAGCCAGGAAATAAGAAAAAAATATTTCAGGTAACAGAACATCTACTGAGCTCTACAGAATATGATTATTAAAACCATCTTGGACAGCTGTGGAGGAAAACACAAAGAGCTTTTAGCAAGTACTTGTTCCCGAGTAAAATTTTAATCATTCTATTCTAGGATATATCAAAGTAAAAGATGCATATCTGAAATGATCAGAAAATAACTGGATGGGAAAAAAAAGGAAAAACGACTCTGCTTGCAGCAGCCACTGAACTACAGCAACCTGTGAAATGGAAGGACAGATTCAACAGCAATGAGATTCTTTAAGAAATTAAGTGAGATTGTGTATAGGATACTCATTTCAAGCTTCTTAGACTGACAATGTAAGAGTTAAAAGGAATCTGAAAATAACAGGCTGCCTAATGTTCTTATTTTGTGCTTTATTTTATTTGATAAGAGTGCATTGGGTGGATGTCTGGGTGGCTCAGTGGGTTAAGCGTCTGCCTTCGGCTCAGGTCATGATCCCAGGACCCATGGAGCCCCACATCGGGCTCCCTGCTCAGCGGGGAGTCTGCTTCTCTCTCTCCCTCTGCCCCTCCTCTCCGTTCATGCTCTCACTCCTGTGCACTCTCTCTCAAATAAAAAAATAAAAATAAAAATATAAATAAATAAATAAATAAATAAATAAATAAATAAATAAAATCTTTTAAAAAAGTGCATTGGGGCAAAAGTGGATAATTAATAGTATAAATAGGACTAGCTACAGGTCTCCTAATTCCTGGGCTCTTATCCTTCCATTCATACTTTTTACCATCTATATGCTGTAGGGTAGCTTACCGTGTTATCATATGTGTCAATTCAATACATTGTTACACAATGTAAGATGTTAGAAAAGGCATCAGTCATTTCAAAAATGATGCATTTACTTAAATGTAATTAGATATAGAAAGTTTAATGTCCTAACATTAGCTACATAGGTAATGATACCAATAAGACCAAACCTCAGCCTCCAGCTTCCCAGTTTTATATTCTTCCCCCGGGTTCAGATGTCCCACGTAAACAGAAATACTGGTAATTCACAACATTCATGCGCTACCTACACTGGAGACCATGTGTAATCTGATGACACGCGGAGTGGCTCTGCTCACTGAATGTTACCAAATATGAATGCTTTTACATTAATTCTATCCAGTGATACCTTGCACCAATTTTTTTTTCATAGCAAATCTTTTTGAAAAGAAGCTCATGAGAGAAAAAAAACAAAACAAAACCGAGGCAACGAGCACCCAGATGCAAGCCTTCACAGGAAAAAACCAACCAATCCAAAAACCACTTACCCAACCTTTTTTTTTTTTTTCAACTTTTTTTTTAGCCATGACTGATTTAAGAAAAGTATAGTGACCAAAGCTGAAGTCTAAGATAGGGCAGGATGGGGAATAGAGGGAAAGGGCTTCTGATGGAGAAATAGGTGTAAAGGTAGGTGGTGGTTGGGGGTGGGGGTAGGATGACAAAATGGTTCCCGTTAAAAGACCTGAAAGAAGATGGTTGGAGAAGGTGTGACTGGATTGGGAGGCTGGAGCCACATCCCCTGAGGGCTGCCAGCCCTGTCAAGACCTCAGACTCCATCTTAGGGGCAGCCAGAGTGCAATGAAAGAACTCAATTGGGGAAGATGCACAGAAATGCGAATTTCAGAAAAATCCCTCCACTAGTGGACCAGTTAGGAGGTTGTTACTGTAATTCAGGTGAGAGATAAGAAGGTCCTAACAAGAACTGCACAAACAATTGAACTCACAGGACATAGTTTTATGGCCTCAATTCCATACTTTGATTTTACATTATTTACCTCCTGTTTTTTTTTTCCCTATTGAAAATGTTAAGATACAACCAATCAAATGGAGAGCTATTCCAGAACTACATGCTTCTTTGAATCCCGTGAGCCCTCTGGTTCCTGCAGATGTCATGCTGGGGGTTGGTCTGGCTGAGACATCACTTTCATTCCATAACACCAGCCCCCTCCTGTCCCAGTCCTTACCCCAGCCTAGGCCACTGCTTTGAAATATTTTCCCTAAACCCCACAATAGTTTTCTTTTTCAGCTCTAAGTTCTCTGCGTATTTTCTTGACACAGGCTCCTTTCTGGTAGGATTCTTATTATTTTGACCTCTGCTTTCTGAAGAGGAAGTTTGACAGATATATATATTCTCCTCATTTACAAAAGAGCAACTGATCCTGAGTTTATTGGTGCAAGATATTTAAAATTGCCCTTTGCAATATGTCCACAAGTTTATCCTCTTCTCTCAGGCTCCCACATTCCCTGTGTCCCCTGGAGAGTCTCAGCCTCTGTATCCCTACAGGAACAGCCTCGAGCAGCAGTTGCTCTCCGAGCTCCCAGTGGCCAGGATACCGCAGGAGGTTGAGAGTCCAGGGGAATGAAGAGCCTGAGCTCTCAGATTCTGTGCTCTCTGCTAGAGTGCTAGTTCCTAAAAATGCATTAGACCACACATCGCACACGCACATGCACACACACACACACACACACAAGGCATCATACTTTGAAGATTATGAAAGTAAATTTTGTCTGACTTTAACCAAATTCATACTCTACCACCAAAGAACGTGAAAACAGCCCTTTTTTTTTTTTTTTTTTTTTTTATTGTTGGATGACCAGAATGGTTTTTGGTAATATAACAATAGAAAACAACTGAAACGTTTGGGGTGATTAACTTAGGTCCTGGGATTATTAAAGGTTACATGGGTAAATCTAGATCCCAATTCAGTTTGATTTTTTGGTGAAGAGAACTGAAAAGGAACTGAACTGAGTATGAACACGTCCCGCCTGTACTAAACCTCCAGCGTTCCCAACGTGGTGATATTAATGACTACATTATTCTGACACTGGGAAAGGACTGTACCGAATAGAGCCACAGGGTCTTAATTCACTGCAGTGGTTGAGACTGAAGTCTCCCTGGGAAAAAAATAATTGATATTCACACAGTCAATCATCCCACAAAGAGATAAATCCTAAGACAAGGAAGGAGGGCTTGAGAGATCTATGTCAGTCGGTCCCTGAGGACAAAGAAAACCTTCCCGTTTTTTAGATTAGGGACTCATCTTGATGAACACTAAATAAAGCCTGAATACTGTAACAGCCACTCTAGCGACTGGGAGGGGATGAGCTACCTCCAGCTACCAGGAGAGAAGCAAAAACTTTTCCCATAAGACAGTCCAAGAAGGATCTGGAACTGAGGCAGTGATTTAAAATGTTTTATATAGGTTTCACTTCCCTTCTTTTATCCTCAAACCTTAAAATGCTCAAAATCCTAAAAATCTTAAAATGATAAAATGTAAGGGAAAGAATGGTGCCCGCAGTGGAGGGCCCTGGTCCAGTAGAGTGGTCTACCTTTTTCCAAAGCCAACATGGCATTGGCAGCAGCAATCGTAGTTGAAGAAAACCGTGCCCCCAGCGTGATGCTCTCGCAGAAGCGGGGTAGCAACAGGGACCAGCTGTAGCTAGATTCCTAACAACTGGCATCTCAGCCTGGCTTGTGGTTGCCTGTGCCATGGGGGCCTGCAGGTACCTGTCACCCGGCCAGCAAGCAGTGAGAACAAACTCACGTCTTGCTGAGAATGTCCAGTGAGCACGTACCATGGCTCCTCAGATCTCGCCCAGCACATCATCATCAGGACACCGTCCACAGGGCTGATGGTTATGCAGTTTTCCGTTGTTTTTGCTCTTAGTCATTGCTTAATTTTTATCTGTGGTGCATCACTGGTTACAGATGGGAAGCTAAAGAACACCGACGTTGAGATACAAACCCACCAGGAAAGTAAAAAAGATAATTCTATACATTTCCTTTTTTTTTTTTTAATTTTTATTTATTTATGATAGTCACAGAGAGAGAGAGAGAGAGAGGCAGAGACACAGGCAGAGGGAGAAGCAGGCTCCATGCACCGGGAGCCCGATGTGGGATTTGATCCCGGGTCTCCAGGACCGCGCCCTGGGCCAAAGGCAGGCGCCAAACCGCGGCGCCACCCAGGGATCCCTCTATACATTTCCTTAAGATTTTCTTTACCACTGGTTGCTTTTCACTGACCAGAATATTTATATAACACATTCAAGGTGTCTCTAGTTGTACAAAAACCAATGTTAAAAGAGAATACCTTTCACCACGATTATGGGATCTTTTGTTTAATGGGGTTAAAGATTATCCATAACAAAACACTGTATTTGAGAACAAAGATTGGTAACCAACAACATCAATCCTTTCTCTCAATTCATCTTTTAAGAATAAAAACACGATTATGTAAATAAAACACTTTATGTTTTGAAGAGCAAAATATAAGAATTTCAATCTTAAAAAAATAAGTGATTTTTGTTAATGTTGCCACATGTAGCTAAGTTTATATCTGCATTTTAACGTACATTTAGTTCCCAACTAAACATGATAGATATCATTTTACGTTTCTGGGCCCTTAGTAATACTTACAGTTACATAATTAATTATTAAAAATTGAATCATGAGTTCAATTTGGAATATTAGGAAAAATGAAATGTATTTTTATATAACCCATTAAGGTTGTATTTAAACAAGCAAATAATTAAGGTAACCATATAATTTGTCATCCCAACCAGAACAGTGTAAGAGTAGAAAGCACTACTAATAATCACCAGGATCATATGTAAAATCCAGGGCTGCCCTGGTGGAAGCAGGACTTTGGATTATACTTCTAAATTTATAATACTTAATGATACATTTATTTATTTTTTAAATTTATAAGTGTTTATTATGCAATCTGTAAGATGGTGAGATGATGTTTTAAAACCTAAGGGAATGAATGGGATAATATATTTACTGTAGATGGAATTTATGAGCCAAGAAAGGGTACCTAAGATAGATAGTGCTATTTTAATCCAATATTTTTTTTTCACAAATGAGGATCCTAAGCCTAAACAGGCAAAAACCATGACCAAGTTATCACAGTGAAACCAGAGGAAACTTTCATGTCCCTGAATTAAACCTAATATCTAGACGATGGATGGCAATTATGGGCAAATCCACAGCCATGCTTCAAAGAGTGAACCAAGGAACTAAAAATATAATTTTAAAAAGTACTTCATAAAACTCTAACAATGTGAAATAATTAGCCCTTTTAATAAAAATCACAAAAAATGATGCTTATTGTCAATAATATTCTAAGGTGGTTTTTTTTTTTTTTTTAAACCACATTTATTCATAGAAACTCTTTTATTAATCTCAGTGACAGGAAAGATCCCTAAGGGCATCAGAGGTGAAAAGAAAATGTCTGGATTGGTGACCTGGGCTGCTCTGTATCTGGGGGGCCAGATTCTTTTTTTTTTTTTTAAGATTTTATTTAATTATTTGAGAGAGAGAGAGAGAGCATGAGCGAAGGCGGAGGGGCAGAGGGAGAAGCAAGCAGACTCTATGTGGGGTTCTATTCCAGGACCCTGGGATCATGACCTGGGCGGAAGGCAGCATTTAACCAACTGAGCCACCCAGCACCCCTCTTGAATTCTGTAGAGAAAAGAACATAAAATCTGAGGACACGAAACTTGAACTCAAATCCCTGCCTCACCATCGACCTTGAGCATATCACTTAGCATTTTTGTCCTTGTTTTCCCTTTATTAGAGTAGGAACACCTTAGCCACAGGGCTTGTTGAAAGGAATAAATAAGAGGAGTATGCTTGACATATACAAGGCCATCAAATATGTTGTTTTTTCCCAAGCATATTTAAAATGACCTTGAAGAATACGTTTAAAGAAATAATGTGTAGAAAAATAGAGAAATAACAAAGGAAATCTGGAACTTGAAAAGCCTTGATAGTAATGAGTTAACAGCCATTTAAAAGTGCTCATTAGCATCTGATAACCTTTGCAGTTGGCAAAGTGCCGTTCTGAAGATTCTATTATTATATGTTATATAAGTTGCAATTAACGAAATAGGGAAGAATGAAAACTCAATCTATCAGAAAATTGCCAGTTAGCAGGACAGGGATTAAGAATATAGTTGTAATTTGAGAATAGACATTAATAATTAAAAGGTCAAGATGGTTTACCCCTTAGGAACTCATGTAATAGGGAGTTTATAATGCAAATCATAACTCTTATTAGCTATGTGAGCGGAAAACTTCACCTCGAAGCATGCAAACATCTAAAAGAAAACAGGCCATCTGCTTTCCCTACCTAGAAACTTCCTACCCTTCTGCTCTTTAGTCTGGTCATCACCATCACCATCATCAGACATTCAACAAATATACTAGGCCCCAAGGACCAAAATGTGTAAATAATTGTCCCTATGCTAAAAATAATGATAAGTATTTGAAAAGGACACTCCAAGTAGAAATTCAGGACCAGATATGAAGAATAAACAAGATAAGCCAAATTTCCCAGGCAGTATCACGGTCATGATTGTCATTATCTATATATCACTGGCATTATAATATTTATTTTATCAACTATTTAAAAATGTAGGGCATTTCTTAAAATTCCTCCTACTAAATTCTAGATGTCTCCAGAGATTATTGTAAATATGCTTAATATTAACCTCATAGATACCACTTTCTTCTACCCCAGTTCCAACAGCTATGCTACTGACTGCTCAGAAATGGCCGAATCAATGAGATTCCATGCCAGAATCAGAGCCAAACCAAGGCCACGACCAGTTCCATTGCCTTGCATCTTCCGCATTGCAAGGTAGAGCAGATTGGCTCAGCTCACATTCCAGCTCTCTAATAGAGAAGAGCTAATACTCCTCGGTGCCTCTTGACGTGTCCTGCTATGAAGTCTTCATGATCAACGGATCTTAAGTCACTTCACATATGTGACTGTTATGCTTTATAGCTGTGTTCTGAGGAGAATTAGAGGGCAATTTTGTATTTTCCTTCCTTCTTCTCTTGACCCATGTCAAGCAATTAAATTTATTCTTAGAGCTAGGTCTTCCCCTGGTCCTGGAGGAAAATTTGGGCAGGTCACAGTCTTTTCAGGGCCCTCTTAGGTAACCATCAGTGGCCAAATCGGCTCTATGTCACTTGCCAGCATCAATTGCATGTATTTCTTTCTAACTGCACATTTGTGATGTCATGGTGGAATGAGTCATGGCGGGCAAACACTACGGACCATAGTCCCCACCGCCATCACTGTCAGACAACTGGTTGTTAACCATTTACCACTGCTGCAAACAATTCTCTGGTACTTCAAAAAATAAAACACACTTTTAGTCTAGCAAGGAAAATACCATGTCCCTCCTAAAAAGAAAACCTGAAAATTTGCTTTTCAGTTGAAGCTATCATCTTTGTACTGCTTAGGTTTACAATAGGTGGGACAGCCTGCAATGAGCAGAAGAGGATGTGGTTGGCTCCTTTTTCTCTCTTTCCTTAGCTAGGGTTTCTCTCTTCCCCATTGTGCTATGACAGTTGCAGACTCTCTCTAGACTTAGGGGAGGAGGAGGAGGAGGAAGAAGTAGCTGCTGGTGAGTGATGGCATGGCGGGGACTGGCAGGGTGCTAGGTGTTAGGGGTCGCTGACCTGGCAGCTGTACAAAGCTGACTCTCCTGCTTGCCCTTTTAGCCCTTCATGTGTAGTTGTATCTGTCACTTTTGCAACTTGCCACTACTTCTGCAGCCCTTTAACAATTGGTTTCTACCCTAGTTTCATTCTGCTGAGTCCTGCTTACCTAATGAGGGGGGTCTCTTAAACCCCCTTAAAATGAATTGACTACAATTCTCTCACACTCATACTTCCTTTGGCCCGACAACCTCTGAGCAGAGTCAAGCAGGAACCATGTGGTCCTTGGTCGTATATCTCTTTTTCAAGGGAGAAATAATAAGGGAAATATGGCAGCCTTCTAGGGTTGGCCACACCTATCTCCTCCAAGTGCTTCGGAGACTTGCACCTGAATGCCAGCTGGCCCTTCTGATCACAGGCCACTCTTGCCTCCAGTCAATGTGCTGATGTCATACTCACCTAGGTTTCCAGAGAGGATATGGCATAAAAAGGACGGACATTCTTTCTGTGAATGATACCACTCTTCTCCTTCTGCCCAGGGACCCTTTGCCTATCCTCTCTCCTGGTGGAGATGTATGGTGGGCAGGGATGCAGTCAACATTAAAAGAGATCCCATTCTAGGAGTTAGTGATTATGATTTAAAGAGGTCAACAGAAGGCATGGTTTAAAGATCTGTTTTTTATGTTTACATTATAAAACTCTGAATGGTAAATTTAACAGGATGAAAAAATTAATTAGTGCTCACATTTTCGAGCAACTCTGGGTGACAGTTGCATTTTTGTTCATCAACAACGAAACCATATTCAATCCTTGACATTGGACATGACTACTCATGGATAGCATGAAGAGTGATGCAGTGTCATGACTAATTATGTACACATTGAATTAGTGATTCAAGAGAATTGTAGAGGCAAGAACATCTATACTGTTTCTGTACAAGTGACTCCTGGATAGTCACGGCATGGTGAGTAATAAAAGCATTGCTGCCTTTTTCATACAGTGGGGATTGGAAATTAATGAGGAACTGTGGACTGTTTGACAATAAAGAATACAGAGAGAGTGTTTCTATATCTGAACAGGAAATGATGATGCTTGGACATATAAAAAAAATCTTCATGTGCAGTGATGGGACAATATACAAATACCTAAAAATTTTCTCTAAATCTTCAATAAATCCCTACACTTTAAATGAGCACATACACTTTATAATACATTTTAAAATCAATTTTTTTTTATAGACCAGAGTCCTACAAAAATATTTCCTTAGTGTCCCAAACAACTGGTGGTGGCTTGGGGCTAGAGGATGCTCAGAGTGACAAAAATTGCGCTGAGTGAGAAATGGCCCCTACACTTGGACACAGACCCATGTTCTCTGGCCAGACTTTAGCTCCCCAACAATCTGTTCTGGTAACTTCCTTTCACCAGTGGTGTTTGGTCTTTTATTAAAATAAATCTCTTGCCAGCCCTCCAGGCCTGTTTTATAGAACCGAATTTGCAAAAACAAAACAAAACAAAAGGTGGCGGTGGGGGGGTCAATGATGTAAGCTAACCTCAGTGGTTCCTGTTTTACAAAACCCTCTATACTGAGTACGCTCAGGATTGCATGAAGGAGAGGTAGAACAAAGGGAAATCATGAGCAGAGGGAAAGGAAAGGGAAGGACAGGGGAACAGGAGAGCTGACATTCTGGAAGTTACCTTAGCCAACTAGAATATAAATTTAGGTAAAGGAATATAGGTCTATGCCACTTTTAAATATAGCATAAATTTTGTCATTCCTCTGTTCCTCCACATATATAATTCTTCATTGTTCTCAGGAAGTTACATTCTTATCCAGAGAGGGGTATTAGGATCTATCTCCCTCCTTTCCTGGACAATCCACAAATAAAATATCTTCTGCAGTACATTTCCAAAGTCTGAGCTATGCTGACTAGAGTAGGATGAGACCAATAAGTAGAAGACTTCATTCTAACATCAGGTTTAACCTTGGAGGTAGCCCATGGCCAGGCTTATCATGCTTTTAGGACTTCTGGTATAGCAAGTTAAAATAGTGTGGCAGGAATGGGCCTATGTGTTGCCTGGCCACTATTAAAGAATTTGAAGCTAATGACACAATATGCATTGATGATGTTGCAAAAAGTGAAAGCAAAAATTTTTGAACCATTTAAGTAACTATTCTGTAATTTTTGGGTAACAGGCCTAGGGTGCAAAAAGCACAACAGAAAGGGAATAAAGGGAAAGGAGAGAAAATGAGTGGGAAATATCAGAGAGGGAGACAGAACATGAGAGACTCCTAACTCTGGGAAACGAACAGGGGGTGGTGGAAGGGGAGGTGGGCAGGGGGTGGGGGTGACTGGGTGACAGGCACTGAGGGGGGCACTTGATGGGATGAGCACTGGGTGTTATGCTATATGTTGGCAAATTGAACTCCAATAAAAAAAAAAAAAAAGCACAACAAAGACCCTATCTGGCATTTCTTTCAACCTTGCAGAATGACCTCCCTCGTGAAGATAAAGACAATGGCCAAGCATCAAACATGTCTTCCTTGAGGGAACCAGAGGAAATCAGAGCAGCTGTACTCATGAAGCATCCCCAATTTGATGTTCTCTTATTGCTGAGGTTGAGAGCTATATCTTTTTAGCTAAATGTAACAGAGTGTAATTCATGTATAGAGTGTTTGTCTTCATTTTCTCTCATCTTCAACCCAGTCTTCTGTAGACCTAATTCACACTCCAAGTCCCTACTTGTTCTTCTGCATCACTGAATGGATTACTATTGAGCTCCAGTGAGTTATACACATGCACACACCAAGAACAAGATTTAATTTTCAGTCAGCACATGATGTGCATTTTACATCCTGACCTTCAAAAATACATACATACAGAAATATAACTGTTGGACACACAATAATTACCCTAATACATGTGATATATTCTGATATTTTCCATTTTATTATTAATAATAATTTTCTTGAACTGATTAGAGAACCTAATAATGGGCTTCATCCTGTAGTTTAAATTCATTTTACTCTACACCTGCTTTGCAGATTATACACTGGGATCCATCAATGCCTAATCAATGAAATTCATTACAGAATTATCTGTCCTGCAGGTCTACCACTCAGGTTGTTTTCTCTCTTTACTTCTTGTCTCAAGTGAAAAAATTGTGCCAAGTATTTTATAGTTTTCTCAATTAATGTCTGAATTCAAAAGGAAAGCATATACCCTCACCTCTAAGTAAATTTAAAAGTGAAAGCCTTCTTTTCCCAGAAACATAAATATACACATTTATACTTACAAACACACACACACACACACACACACGTCTTAGAAAAAGATCTGAAAGAATAGACCTCAAATTTATAACAGTGATTATCTTAAGAGAGAAAGATGAAGGAAAGAAAAAAAAAGTGAAGGAAATGAGGGACTGTTACTTTTTATCTTATCCATTTATGTTTTACTCTTTATAATAGATTTGCATTATTACTGTAATTTTTAATGAAGGTATGTTTAGTTCTAAAAACATAAGAAACATAAAGATAAATAGTTTAAACTCCATATTCCCACCATTCAGAGAAAATCAATATTAAAAATTTGATGTAGGGCAGCCTGGGTGGCTCAATGGTTTAGCGCCGCCTTCAGCCCAGGGCGTGATCCTGGAGACCCTTGGATCAAGTCCCACGTCAGGCTCCCTGCATGGAGCCTGCTTCTCCCTCTGCCTGTGTCTCTGCCTCTCTCTCTCTCTCTCCTGTGTTTCTCGTGAATAAATAAATAAAATCTTTAAAAAAATGAAATAAAAATTTGATGTATTTTCTTTTAATCTTTTCTTCTGTGAACATACACACACAAACACATACACAGAAGACTACAATTATAGTGAATACAGATTTTTGTTCTTTTTCATTTAACATTACAATAAAGGATATTTACCTATGCTGCTAAAAATTCTTTAAAGAGTTAACTTTTCACAATTGCTTATAGTTCATTAATAGGCATTTTATAAAATAGAAAACTAATCATTTATTATTAAAACTATTTTCAAAATTTTTAGGAAACAAAGCAAAAAATAAAGTAGAACTATATCAAACTAAAAAGCTTCTGCAGACTATTGAGAGAGAGAAAATATTTTCAAATCATATATATCTGATAAGGGGTTAATAACAAAATAGAGAGGGTATTTATACAACTCGATAGAGAAAAAGCAATCCAATTAAAAAATGGGCAAAAGGTCTATTCAAATACTTTCTTGTTTTTTTTCCAAAGAACACATACAGGTGGCTAATAGGTTCATAAAAAGATGATCAACACCACTAGTCATCGGGGAAATGTACATCAAAGCCACAATGATATATTACCCCACACATGTTAGAATGGCTATCATCAAAAAGATCATGAAATAACAAGACAAGGGTGCCTGGGTGGCTCAGTGGTTGAACATCTGGCTTGGGCCCAGGGCGTGATCCAGGGGTCCTGGGATCAAGTACCACATCAGGGTCCCCATGGAGCCTGCTTCTCCCTCTGCCTGTGTCTCTGCCTCTCTCTCTCTGTGCCTCTAATGGATAAATAAATAACATCTGTAAAAACAACAACAACAACAACAACAACAAAAAAAAACAAACAACGAGACAAAGATGTGGAGAAAGGAGAACCCTTGGGCACTCTTGGAAATGCGAATTGATGTAGCAACTGTGGAAAATAGTATGGAAGTTCCTTAAAAAAATAAAAAATAGAACAAACTGACCCAGCAATTTACACTTCTGAGTATTTATCCAAAGAAAAAAAAAGCTCTCAAAAAGATACATGCATACATGCATACCCATATCCGTTGCAGCATTGTTTATAATAGTCAAGATATGGAAACAACCTAAATGTTCATTGATGGATGCATAGATAAAGAAAATGTGATATATATATATATACACACATATATATGTGTGTGTGTGTGCATGCACACATTATATATATATAACAGAATATATATGTATAGTGTATATACATTATTTATCCTTAAAATAATGAAATTTTGCTACTGGTGACAACATGGGCGGACTTTAAGGGTATTATGCTATGTGAAATAAATCAGACAGAGAAAGATAAATACCATATGATCTTATTTATTTATTTATTTAATTTTAAGATTTTTAAAAAATTTATTCATGAGAGACGAGAGAGAGAGAGAGAGAGAGAGAGAGAGAGAGAGGCAGAGATACAGGCAGAGGGAGAAGCAGGCTCCATGCAGGGAGCTCAATGTGGGACTCTATCCCAGGACCCCGGGGTCACGACCTGAGCTGAAGGCAGATGCTCAACCACCAAACCACCCAGGCATCCCCATATGATCTCATTTATATGTGGAATATAGGAAAAAGAAAAAAGGCTCATGGATATAGAGAATATATTGGTGGTTATAAGAGGCAGGGGTTGGGAGATGGGCAAAATGAGTGAAGCAAGTCAAATGGTACAAATTTCTAGTTATAAAATAAGTAAGTCATAGAGACATAATATATGTAGCATGGTGACTATATTACTAATACTGTAGCACATACATAAAAGTTAAAAGAAGAGAAGTTAAAAGTTCTCATCATAAGAAAAAAGTTCTGTAACTATGTATGGTGGCAGATGTTAACTAGACTTATTGTGGTGACCTCTGCTTTGCCATATATACAAATATTGTATCATTTTGTTGTACATTGGAACTAATATAATGTTGTAAAAAGAAAGATTACTTCCAAGATTTTTAATAAATTATAAACCACCAAAGGAAGAATAAAATTATTAAATTTCAACTACAATTCTGTGTAATGGGCATTAGTCCAAAGCGCTTGTTTATGATTAAAATATAAATGATAGTTTAACAAGAAGTGTGCTTTAGTATTATTAAGTATTTCTTATCCAGCCGTCACGGGAAACAGTTCATAGAAATGATTAGCCTTTCAAGGCTATGATCATTTAAAGTGCTAAAGTAAACAGAATCTAATGAAATGTAATAGTGCTCATGAGCAAGGCTATATAGATAAGAAGAACAATATCTTACCATTAAATGGGGAAAAATACCTAGAATGGGCATAGATTTAAACACACTGCCCTTGAGGTGTCTGTAAAAGTCTTGTAATATAGAAAGATACTGCAAACAGGGTACCTGTCAAACTCAAAAAGAAACGAAGTGGTTAGACTGAACATTTAGCAATAAGGCTAAAGCCGGGGCTAGGAAATGAGATCAGAGAGGCACAGTAAGTACGTGGAACGCAGGGAGAAGACCATGGTCACACAACAAGACCACGGCCAGGTCCTTATTGACGCTTGTCTCTTAGACCTCTCTGCCTTTAGCATTACAGGTAGTCTATATGTACTCTTCCTTTAAATCTGCATCATACATTTTGTATTCCTACTAAAAATTTTGTGAGCTTTTCAAGGGCATGTACTACTTTTCTACAATTGTATGCAATGCAATGTTGGACCCTAAAGGAGCTCTGAGTTTGCATTTGCAGCAGTGATAGAGTCCATAATTCAGACAACCTTGTATAAAATGTGAATAAGATTTGCTGTAAGGCATTCAACTCAACAAGATAGTGAGTAATTACCAGGCTGTGATCCAGAAGAAGAGGGAAATCAAGAGAGGCAAGTAAAAATTTAGACTCACTTTTCCCCTGGGGCACTTGCTAATACTGAAAGAGAAGGGACGACAGGCTGAGCAGTTCTCTAGACATATCCCAGGAATAGGTAGATAAAACTTGGAGTCAGGGCATCTGGGTGGCTCAGTGGTTGAGCATCTGCCTTTGGCTCAGATCGTGATCCTGGGGTCGTGGGATCGAGCCCCACATCAGGCTCCCCTCAGGGAACCTGCCTCTCCCTTTGCCTGTGTCTCTGCCTCCCTCTCTGTCTCTCATGAATAAATAAATAAAATCTTAAAAAAAAAAAGTTGGAGTAAAGTTGCTGCTTGGACAGTACAAGGAAGTACTTATATATATATTTTAAATATTTTGTATATTTATTTGGGACAAAGAGACAGGGAGAACACAGGGAGGGTGAAAGGGAGAAGCAGACTCCCCACTAAGCAGAGAGACTGATACGGGACTCAATCCCAGGACCCTGAGATGATGACCTGAGCCAAAGGCAGACACTTAACTGACTGAGCCTTGCAGGTGCTCAAGGAAGTGCTTATAAATCTCATGCACTTTGGGTAAAGACTCTGAAGACTTGTATACTTGGAGTACAGTGAACTAGACGTGGTCCTCCATTTATAGCAAACTTTCAATCCTTTCAATCCCAGACATTAAATTGAGGATCCCAGATAGCTAGTGCCCAAAGGCAACTATGGAAACAAAATAAATCATCTCCAGAGAAAGATATTATACAAGCCTTGATTCCTACAAATAACTTAAAAAAAAAAAAAAGATTTATTTATTTTAGAGAGAGTGAGAGCAGGGGGAGGGGCAGAGGAAGAGGGAGAGAAGCAGACTCTCTGCTGAATGTGGAGCCCGACCCCACAGCCCTAAGCTGAGATCATGACCTGAGCCAAAATCAAGAGCCAAATGCTTAACAGACTGAGTCACCGACATGCCCCCTACCAACAACTTTTAAGTACAATGTCTGGCTCATGATCAAAATCATCCATACATGTGAAAAGATAACACAAAATACATGAGAAATACAGGGGAAACCAGAAACAACAGGCAATTTAAAGGCAAGGGGCACCTGGGTAGCTCAGTGGTTGAGCATTTGCCTTTGGCTCAGGGCGTGACCCCGGGGTCCTGGGATCGAGTCCCACATTGGGCTCCCCGCAGGGATCCTGCTTCTCCCTCTGCCTGTGTCTCTGCCTCTCTCTGTGTCTCTCGTGAATAAATTAAAAAATAAAATTAAAAAATAATAATAAAATAAATAAAATAAAAGGCTTACTGGGGCTGCAGATGTTGGTGTGATCAAACAGACTTTAAAATAAGCACACTTACTATGATTAAGACTGTAAAGATACAATTGAGAATTTCCAGAGTTGGAAAGTATGAGAAAAGACAACATTTTTAAAAACACATAGAAATTAGAAGCATAATTAACAAAATGAAGAATTCAGGGCACCAGGGTGGCTCAGTTGGTTAAGTGTCTGCCTTAGGCTCAGGTCATGATCTCCAGGTCCTGGGATTGAGCCCCACATTTAGATCCATGCTCAGTGGGGAGTCGCTTTTCCCTCTCTGTCTGCCCTTCCCCTCATGTTTGTGGGCTCTCCCTCCCTCTCTCCCCCAAAATAAATAAAATCTTTAACAAAAAACAAACCAAAATGAAGATTTCAATGATTGATCGAACAACACTAACCAGATACAATGAAGAGATAATTAGTGAAACTATATACAAATCAGAAGAAACAATTTAGAAAGAAACACAAAGAAACAAAAAAAGATCAATACAGATGCAAGGATAAGAGGCATAGAGAATAGAATAAGAAGTTCTAAGCCAGGTGTAAAGCTCAGCCCCAGAAAAAGAAGGGCAAGAACATAGGGCAGAAGTAATATTTGACCAACCGCCGAGAATATTCCAAAACTGAACATTCTAAGACACAGTTCAAGAAACCCTACAAAACCAAGGGGTGAAATAAAAAGAGATACATAAGTAGACACATTTTAGTAAAACCAATTATAATCAAGAGCAGATTGCAAAACAGCAGAGGAGAAAAGATTACTTCAAAAGAAGCAATAATTACACTAAGAATTGACTTCTCAAAAAAAAAAAAAATCAATGAAAGCCAGAGATAATGATATTTGCAAAGTGCTGAAAGAAAATAAGTGCTAATTTATATTTCTAATGAAAGTGAAATAGAAACATTTTTGGGTAAATAAGAACTAAGAAAATTCATTACCAGCAGACTAATATTAAAAAAAAAAAAATAAGGGCATTCTTTAAGTGGGAGAAAATGAAACCAAATGAAAAGTAAAAGATGAAAAAAAAAAAAGAAATAGCAAATAACATGGTAACTTTATGAGTACATTATTTGAATATTGTTTATGTAAAATAATAATTAAAATTAACAACAAAAGTAGCATTTAAGTTGGGGACAGGAAATGGCATTAAAATGCTCTAAGATATTATATTTTTTGGAAATAGGTTAAAAGTAACAATTAATATCAGACCTTGATAGGTCAAGGATACATGTTGCGATGCTAGGGAGGAGTACATACATTCTAAGATAATGGATGAGGGAAATGGAAAATATTTAAAATATCAATCCAAAAGAAGGAGAAAAGAAATATAGGACAATTAGGACAAATAGGAAGTAGATAATGAGATGGGAAATTTAAATCCAAGTAGGTCACAAATTATACTAATATAAATGTTAAATGCTCCAATTAAAATGCAGATTATTGGAGTTGTTTAAAAAACGCTACTTACTATATACAAGAGACATGTCTCAACAGAAGGATACAGAAAAATTTTTTTAAAAAAGGATGAAAAATATTTTGCAGGCAATAACAAAAAATATTCAGCTACGGTAGTGCCTATAGTGCCCATAGTTAAGTAGATTTCAAGGCAAAAATATTACAAAGATAAAGAGGGACATTTTTGTTGATCAACAAGTCTATACCTGTGAGCTAGCTAAAATTATGGAGGGAAGCAAAGGAGAATATGGCAGAACAATTCTCATGCATTCCAAGTAGGCGTATGAACAAGCACATTTGGAAGACATTCTAGTATTTTGTATTAAGATGAAGATGTAAGTATCTGTTACGGACTTCACATTCACTTGTTGAAATCCTTACCCTGGTGGGATGGTATTAGGAGGTGGGGCCTTTGGAAAATAAGAAAGTCATGAGGGTGGAGGCTTCCTGATGAGATTAATGCCCCTTATAAAAAGAGACACAAGACAGCTTGCTTCTTTTCTCCCTGCTCTTTACTATGTGAAGACACAGCAAAGAGATGGTCATCTGCAAAACATGAAAAGGGCCCTCACTAGACAATGGATCTGCCCACACCTGCCTCTGGGATTTCCCAGCCTCCAGAACTAGGAGAAATAAATATTTGTCATTTAAGCTATTCAGTATCTGGTACTTTGGTATAGTGCCTCAAACTGACTAAGACAATACGCTATGACCAACAAAATCCATATTCAATGACATAGAAAAATATATATGTGTGCATCAGGATTCATATACAAGAATGTTCATAGTAGCACTACTCATAGTTTCCCCAAATTGGGAGGTCCCAAATTTTTCTGAACATTAGAACAAATAAATAAATCGAAAATACTTAAGACAATGGAGCAAGTATAAAGCATTTAAAATGAATAAATTATTCTTACGAAAAAAATAAAAAATAATTATTCTTACAAACATAGCAAAAAAACAAACATAACAAAATATTTCACAAATATCTTTTAAATACTTTTAGCAAAAGATGCCAGATACATAAGAATGCATGTTTCCCTTCGAAAAGTAATCATTACTAAATTATAGCATTTAGAAATACATATGTGGGTGATAAAACTCTAAAGAAAAGCAGAGAAGTGACACTATAAACTTCAGATAGTAATAATCTTTGTGAAGAAAAATATAGGAAGTATTAACTAGAAAGGACTTTTAAGATGTTGGCAATGTTCTATTTCTTGACCAGGATGGTAGTTTTATAGACAATGACTTTGTAGTAATTCATCGAGCTATACATTTTTGTCTGTTTTGCATTTATTCCGTTTCTGTATGTGTGTTTTGTTATTTTTCAAAATGTGTGATGGACACCTGGGTGGCGTAGTCAATTAAAGCCACTGACTCTTGGTTTCAGCTTAGGTCATGATCTCAGAGTTGTGAGACTGAGCCTGGTGTTGGGCTCCATGCCGTGTGAAGTCCACGTAAGACTCTTTCCTCTCCCCTGGCCCTCCCCCCGCTCTCTAAAATAAATAAATAAAGGTTTAAAATATTTAAAATAAACATATAAATAAAGACCCTTTGTGAGATTTGTACTTTACCTGATGTGATCTGGACTGTGTAGTGGATTGGTCAATTAATTTGGCTCATTAATCTAAGAATTATTTAAATAAAGATGCCTCCATACCTAGAACATTTAATTTTTAGTTAAAATGTCTATAATTCTACTCCTAGGTATTTATCCAAGATAAGTGAAAACATATGTCCACAGAAACATTTGTAGAAGAACATTCACAGCCCCTTTATTTCTAATAGCTCCAGACTGGAAATAACACAAATGTATATCACTGCAATTTTCAACATACACATACACAGTACACTGATACACAATTTGTGGTATATCTATACCAAAAAATACTCTTTAGCAGCTGATTTACCCAACCATATGCATGAGTCCAGTGAGGTGCTTGTAATTGGCTCTTCCGGGTAGGAAAAACCCTGATTTGTAGGGTTTGCCAATTTCCATGATGTTAAATGTTCCCACCTCAATACTCTTATTTCAGCTTGAAGTCACTGAATGTGGAGTTGGGAAGAGACGCACACAGCTGACTCTTATAATCGGTCTGAGCTGGCGCCAGTGCACCACTGGAGGAGCCTCATAGACATTATGCTGAGCGAAAGAAGGCCACACACATGAAATTACACACTCTATGACTTCATTTCTATGAAGTTTTAGAAAAATAGTCTAAAATGGAAAAGAAAATCAGAAAAGTAGTCACATTTGGGGCGTTGGGGTGTGTAATTCCCTAGGAAGGAGCATGAGGAGATTTTCTGGGGAGACAGAAATACTCTGTATTGTGATAGGGCTGTGTACCACACAGGTGTATCTATTTGTCAAAATCATACAGGTAAGATTTGTGCATTTCTAAGTATATAAATTTTACCTTAGGCAAAAAGGACTCCTAGAAAGCTAATGAGAGTAATGGAGCTAGGGGGAATGAGCATGAATAACAGTATAGGAAAGGCAGAAAGTTGATAATTATTAAAGGTGGGTGATGGTATGGATTCATTATATTCATCTGTTTATCTTGTATATATTTAACCTTTCCTGCATACAAAGTTTAAAAATAACACATACCTAGATGAATATAGATCCACCAATTGTTCTGATGTAGTACCATGGCTTTTTCTTAAATCAAGAGTCCTCCGGTTTTGCTCTGTGTTTGTTACAATAAGCACTCCAGATATTTCAAGTTGTTTTGCCTTTAAAGTAGGAAGACAAAGACACATGTAAAGCCATCATGGTGCGGAATTCTAGATTGTTAGGATTTTTCCTATACGGTTTTCCTCTTTAACAGTTGTCTTATTCATACCTAATTGGACGGGTTTTTTTCAGCCCACTGAATCTACTGTGCTTTTCCATAACATTAAATTTAGTTGCCATGAGATCAAGAAGCTTCTTTCTTTTTGCATTCTCATTCTATCAATTTGTATGATTTTTTAAAGTATGCAATTAAAATAATAGTATGCCTGGCTCATACAAGTTTGGAAACAGAGTCAAATTCAGGAACTAACCCTTGGTAAACAAATAGCGCGACAACTCACCTGATGTATAGGGGTTCCAGGAAAATTCCCAATCACATCCCAGGCTTACTGGGCCGGCTGATACTTCCCATTCCCTCTGTTAAATACATAGACCAATGCCCATGGTCGTTAGATTTCTAGACTGTTTCTTAGAAGTCTATTAACCTCTAATTTACCTCATTAGTATACTGTTGATATACTTCAACTATAGCCAACTAAAGGTATACCATCTTGTCTGCTGGAGAATGCTTGTTGAGCGCCCACTTACATGTATTTCAGCCTTCCGATTGTAGTAGTTGTACCTAGCGGTGACTTTTGAGATGAGTGGGAAAGAAAGATGTGCTAGTAACTTATAAACTTAGTACCTTTGCATAAGTCACTCTACCAAACTCCTCCAACAGTTGAGGAAGGCTAGACACAAAAATGTACATACTTTACGGTTTAATTAACATAAACTTCTAGAATGCTAATGCAGAATGAAAAAAATCACAAGAGCCATCACCTTTGGAGATGGTGGGCCATTTAAGCCATGAGAAGAGGCTTAAAATGAATTTTAAATATATACAAAGGGCATTTATCCTGGGAACAGGGGCCTCAGACCCAACAGTCTTATTTTACACTTACAAGAATGGTAGAAAAGAGAAAAGAAAACTGGGCACAGCTCTATTTATCTGTTTATCTAGCCTGAACTCACCTGAGACAAAAGGTTGTTGTCTGTTGCATTGTTTTACTTCCTGGAGGGGAAGTTAGAACATGAATAAAGAATTATTTTTTTTGTTCCATCAGAGACTATGGTCAGATATACTCCAGCCAATGAATGTCCTTCAGTGGCTAACAATGGGCCTTCCTTTAGTCCTTTGAAAGTCAAGAGAGCAGGAGAGAATAACTCTATAGCTGACAGCTTTGTAGATGAGGTCTGAACACCTGGGCAGGCCGGCTCCCGAGGCCCACAGTTCCATTCAGGTGCACCTTTTGGAAAATCTAGGTAATCTGACCCTCTTCATCTCTCTCCAGGTTAAGAATACTTAATTTCATATGTAATAATAAAAATAGCAACTCTTCATTGAGCTTTTAATTTGTACCAGGGAATAATCACTTTATATACCTATTCTCTGACTTTTGCAACCCTGTACAGGAGACGCCATTATTATCCACATTTTAAAAAATGGACAGATGGGGCTCAGAAAACTGGAATAACTATCCCAAGATTGCCTAGTTAAACAAGAGGTAGAGCCTGGATTCCCAGCCATGCAATCTGACTCCAGAGTGCCCCTCATTAACCACTGACAAGTGAAGTGACTAACGCACTGTAGGGAGCTGGGGGAAACTTCAGCAAAGTCCTCTCCTTCCTTATACTAAGTATCAGCCAGCAAACTAAAAGATGCAGCTGATGAATTTTGGCCTAAATCAGCCCAGAGAGCCAATGTCTTTAAAAGATGATGAAAACAGAAATGATGTGATTAGTGTCCTGAAAAACTAGCAGAGACCATTTTAAATCACAGGGTTCATAATCAAGATCAATGAGAGCTCTGCATTTTTTTTCAGGCAACAGGGAAGGGAAGAATAAGAGAGGAGACCTAATTTTTTAAAGGACATTTTCCTTTATTTTAGGACATTATCATTTTTGCTCTAAGTTTCAAGAAGAAAGAAGAGTGATGTGTACCATTTTATATCCTTGCAGCTTATGTCAGACATGAATTAGCAGAATTTAAATGCCTCTTATCGTATATATTGGATCAGTTTATTTTACTACTTTGATGTTTTCATTTTGCTCAAATTCACACACTCACACACACTTGCCTCCTGTCCCTGCAGACAAAGGAACTATTACTAGAGGCAAAACACACATGCATGCGTGTGTTTATATAGAGAGAGGATAAATATATATTTCTATCTTATCAAAAGACAGACTTTGAACAAGTCAGAAAGAACAGACCATATTAAAACTATCACCATCGAACACAATGTCCAATGACCTTTAGGGTAAATAAGAAGAAAAAAATTCCTCTGTAAAAAGAACTTTTTGTTCATCACCTTGAGATTTTTTTTTTTCCTCAGATTGAATACCAAGTTATTACAAGAGAACGGTGTGGTCAGCCAGATGACCTTGGGCAAGTCACTAACATTCTTTCTATCTGAGGACAGAGAATTGAGGTCAAAGCTCCAATTTTGAGTTCTCCTTGAGCCTGAATTTTAGGTAGTAGGCCTCTACTGCGGCTTGGCGGGGGTAAGCGTACAATGAAAGAAACTTTCCATGTGTCCATTTTGGCTCCTTAGTCCACTTCCTCCTTTGGTTGGACGCACTTGCACAATGGTGGAGGTTGACCTAAGTGAGACAGTTGACATCTTGTAGTTCGCCTCTAGTGCTGCATCTGAGGTCTGAAGAGTCAGCAGACACTAGAGGTATATACTCCGAAGCCCTGTGAAGCTTGCCCTGTTTGATAATCACGTAAAAAATTTCGGTTGAGTCGCCTTAGGAAAAAGCATCTGGGCAGCAGTGACGGGAAGCTCCAGCTGATTGGGAATAAATGGGCTCTGTGCTCAGCAACAGCTGCAACAACAGAGGGCCAGCCCAGAGAGGTGGACACGCACAGAACAAGCTGAGTTGGGGCCTGGAATTTCCCGAAATGAAATCCGAGAAGTATTTAGGTTGACCTTCTCTCTCTTAGCACAGTTGACCCTTAAGAAACAAGAGATGACACATCCCAAAGCACACTAAACTTTTACAACAGCAGCTCCAAAAAAAAAAAAAAAAAAAAGAAAAAGAAAAAAAGAAAGAAAAAAAAAAGAAAAAGAAAAGAAAAAAGTTGGGAAATGTATGGGACTCCTCCCGCAATGCTGCGGAATGAACTAGTTGACTTGACTGCCTTCTGTTTGGGGAATAAACAAAGAGATTATTTAAGAATCTTATATGCTGGGGCTGCTGTGGAATGCACAGTTTCCAGAGAACAGATTTAGCTGTCAATTATCATCAGGCTTCCTACCCTGCAGGACTCACTTTTCCATAGCAGTCAGGGTTATGGAGACAGAAAACAGAATGGCATGAATTGCAGGTAGAAAAGCTCACCTAAGAAAAACATAGGGGGGAGAAAGAGTAAAGTATTTGGGAAATATACATAAGGAGGTACAATATGGCTGGGGAATGTATTATCTTCCAATGACAGCCTGCTCAAGAGTGTTTTCACAAAACTGCAGAAAAAATTTTCTTAGCAGGGAAATCACAGAAGTGGAGTCACCTCCTGGGTAGGTGTATAAAGACACCGCTTTAAAGGTATCTTTGGAGAATGTTTTGCATGTGCGAGTGAGGCCATTATGAGGTACAGCCCTCAGGGTACCCACTTCCAACCGGCCTAATAAGATGGGAGTTAGTGAGGTAGAATGGAGTGGTACCTGGGGGAGCTGTCCTGGAGACAAGCCTCCTCTTCAAGCTGTGACTACGTTGAGTCACTGGGCCCTGGCTTCCCTCTGTTAGATCCTCATAACATACACCTAAAGGAGTTTGTGCGCCTCATGTCCACAAGCATGCAAGACCCAAGAGCTGTCCTAGGGACAGTCTGGCAGGAAGTGCTGGGAAATACAAGGCTTCATAAGCATTTGGCTGGGAGGGAACCTGGAAGTCGTTTAGTCCCTTCGCTTCTGGGTGTTGGCTTGGGCGCTGAGTCCTTTCTAAAGCAGCAAAGAACATAGAAGAGATCGCGCTGCTTCCATGTTACATATGCAATGTCTACAGACATAATGATCTTGGTGAAGTATCTTCTACTGAGAGCAACAACACAAATAAAGGAACAGCAGGATTCAGAGTCCTCTGTAATTCCCTTCTCCCATTCTCTTAATTCCACTCCTATCCGTCCTTTGACCCCAACAGCAACAACTTGCCCTCATCAAGGCTAATGGTCATGTTGCGGAATCCATGCTCAGTTGTCGATCTTCTTCTTACCTGACCCCTGAGTGGTATCTGGCATAGTCGACCATCCCCTCCCTCTTGAAACTCATTCTTCACTTAGATCTGGACCACCACGCTCTCTTACTTCTTTTGCTTCATTTGCTAGTCCTTCTTATCATCCCTCATCTTTCTTCATGGAGCCTCTAAATGTTGAAGTGAATTCCTAATATCTCCCCCTATTTATTGTATAGGACCTCAGTAATTCATTAGCTTAATGAAAAACAAAAAGGACACCTGGGTGGCTCAGCAGTTGAGCATCTGCCTTCAGCTCAGGTCATGATCCGGTCCTGGGATCAAATCTTGCATTGGGGTCCCCGCAGGGAGCCTGCTTCTCCCTCTGCCTATGTCTCTGCCTCTCTTTCTGTGTCTCTCATGAATCAATAAATTTAAAAAAAATCTTTAAAGAAAAGAAAGTCATGAATTATATGGAAATTGGGTTCACTGGGGAAAGCATTGCTTACTGGTGGGTCCTCTTAGTAGCTGTATCTGAAGCACCAGTCAGGGGGGGACTCTGTTCCCTCCAAGCTCCAGGAAAACAGGCTGCTACCACACTCTTGTTTCTTCTATATAGAAAGCAGAGTGAACTCTGTGAGGCTCTTTGTCTTATTATACCTGCTGACACTATGACAGGGTGGCCGTATAGTCTGGAAACCTAGGTATATGTTTGCTGATAGATTAGGAGAGAGTCATCCAGAGTGATTATGCCAGAGTGGTAGGGTTGGGAGCCTGTACAGAGCCTGATAGAAAAGCTGTGTCACACACCATGTTCCTTGCAGTTTTGCACAGCACAGTAAACCATATATTGTGAACGAGGGATGACACACAGTGAACCTATCATGTATTAGAAG
Organism: Canis aureus; assembly: GCF_053574225.1. Lineage (NCBI taxonomy): Eukaryota > Metazoa > Chordata > Mammalia > Carnivora > Canidae > Canis > Canis aureus. Next base: position 25,462,734 of record NC_135623.1, read on the forward strand.
GTCATATCCACAGACTACTTACCATGTGTATTTCCGTATGTTTCCACAATTCTACTTTATAGACTGAATGTTTGTGTCCTCCAAATCCATACATTGAAATCCTCATCCCCAGCATAATGGTATTGAGAGATGAGGGCTTCGGGTGATTAGGTTATGAGTGGAGCCCTCCTGACCAAGATTAGTGCCCTTAAGAAAGAAGTCCTTTGTTCTTTCCACCACATGAAGACATAGCAAAAAACCAGCCAACTCTAAACTAGGAGTGAGCTCTCACAAGACCCTCATCTGCCAGAACCTTGATATTAGGCTTCCCAGCCGTCAGAACTGTGAGAAATACATTGCTGTTGTCCATAAGGCACCCGGTCTATGGCATTTTGTTCTAGTAGCCCACACAGATGAAGCCACTAGAGAATCTACTCCCGTTGAGCAAGGCAACAAATGTGTCCTGGCTTGTTCTGGTCCTCTAATTCAGACGTTTATTGACAATATAAGCGGAGGTCCTTAGCTCCTGAAAAACAAAGGAGCTTTTGACCTCTACACAACTAACTGCCCAAATAATGAACAAGGAAATTAATGCTCATGTCGTCCTGGCTGTACACTAGGCACAGGGCTGGAGACTTTCACACGCCCACTCCGCTTAACCCTTATGAACTCACGGGCAGAGATAGCACTTCATCCTTATTACAACCATGTGAAGTGGATACTAGTACCTTTCTGGCTCCAAGAGGCTAAAAGAACTAGGATTTAAACTTCTTTCCTCTGTTTCTTTTTTTTTTTTTTTTAATTTATTTATGATAGTCACAGAGAGAGAGAGAGAGAGAGGCAGAGACACAGGCAGAGGCAGAAGCAGGCTCCATGCACTGGGAGCCCAATGTGGGATTCGATCCCAGGTCTCCAGGATCACGCCCTGGGCCAAAGGCAGGCGCCAAACTGCTGCGCCACCCAGGGATCCCTCTTTCCTCTGTTTCTAAGACTGATTGTCTCTCTTCCATGCCTCATTATTTATTCCATTTTTATAAATGAGTAAATGGGGATCTGAAGCAGTGGAAAAGTTTTCCTAAAATTACATGAATTACATGGTAAGACTCAAATTTGATCCTGGATCTTTCTGATTTTAGAGTCCCATGTTCTTTCTGCTCTGTGGCAGGACAGTTCTATGTATTTTCAAAATGGAAGGTAAAGCAAAAAGAATAAATCAAAAGGGAATTTGGGGTCTAAGTTTTTATGACAACAAAAATGCGCTTGAGATGTTAAAAATTGAACAGATTTCAGAGCATTCATTATTCTGTATTTCTACAGCCTTGACAAGTTGAGTTGGAACCATCCAGAATTAGGACCAAATTAATGTTGAAATCACCCCAGAATGATGTTTCAGAATATAGGGGCATAGTGCTAATGAGGTCAGGATAAGAACTTCAGACTACCGCACTTTTCTCTGTTTTAGAGTTCAAACCACAAAGTTCACCCTACATGGTCAACTCAGAAACTCAGCGTTGGTCACAGGTAGGCCCCAGGTAAAGAGCTCAAGTCAGTATATTGTTAAAAGTGCCAGAAAAACAAAATTCAAGCCCGTGTCCCAGAGTTGGTGGATCAGAGCCACTCGTTTCGTATTACCCTCAAAGGAGAGCTTTCTCTATTGGGCAGAGAAATAAACAACATGCATTTCACCTGTGGTTTTTACCAGATGCAAAGCTCTAAGATGCATAACACCATTGTCCAAGCTTATGGAGAAGACATACTCCTCTGTGCTGCCCTCCTACTACCCTCTGGGCACAGAGCTCCCTGGGAAATGAACTTGATCCCACTGGAGACATGCAACCGGGGAACTGGGCCACTGAACCATAATATTTACAGCAGCACTAAAAGCGATCAGCTCTTTGCTTCAAAAATAGTAAGAGTCCAACCAAATTTCATAAGATTTGGAACTTTTTTAAATGAAAAGTTACTTTAGAGAAGTACTTGTAAGAAAAAAAAGGAGGGGGAAAGAGCTAAAGTTTAAGGTCTAGTGGAACCTCCATTAGATTGGAAGTATCTGTTCCTTCTTCAGCTCTCATACTATTTAATGAGAGGAGGTCAAAAGAGGAGTGTTGTCAGAGAATGCAGGGTACAGTGGGGTACTAGGCTTTATTTTTATATGTTCATAAAAATCACAAGTGACATTTTTCCGGAAAATTACAACAAAAGAGTACAGCAAATATTATACAAGACTGTTTTCCTTCTAGGGAGGGGAGTTAGGAAAGTAATGCATCCCCTTTGGAAGATTTCATCTGGAGAACAAAAGCAGCTCTGTCTGCAGTTAGTTCCAGGTGACTGTGATTATACTGGCTCATTCTTTTGCCCTAAAAAAGGGCTGGTCTTGGAAAGATGATTGGCCCTCCTGGTTAGATTTCTTGGCAGCTGGGCCTAGGAGAGGCCTCAGTACTTTTTCACACCCAGTGCATGTGAGGCCAGCATCTTTAAACTGCTTTCTAAAATAAGTATTAGTTACCTGAGCTGGAAACCAGGGTTGTTTTGGCCCTTAGGTCCTGTAGCCTAGTGTACATGGCCATTGCTTCCTGGCTTTGCGTCTTTATGCATATATTTGCACATGCCCATGGACAGCCAAAAGTTGATCTGTACTTCCTCCAGGGGTCCTGGTTGTCTAGGTCAACATTCCAAATGCTGGTGGGAACTGTACAGCCTAAATGTCTGTGTCTGGCCTGCCTGCCGCTGTGGCATGTGTGTATTTAATGCTCTGGCTGTCTTCTCTTACCTTGACTTGCTAACCAAACAATATCTATTAATGCTGGAAGGAGTCATCGTTCCATACAGATTCACAAAAATGAGCTAGGTGTAAACAAAGGAAAAAAGGAACCACAAATCTTCAATCTGCCCATAGTTTCATCTAGGCTTACCTTGAAATATCCCAAAGTGGATGGGAATGTGTCTGTAGACATAAGGCATCGAGTGCAATTAATTTGTTACCTACTTATTAATGAAACACACCCTACTTTTCTACTGGTTTGCTTGGGACATCTATACCTGCTAAATATTTCCTGGCTCAGATGCTCCCTGCTGGAATAGAGGTCAGTTGGATAAATTTATTTGTGTATGCAGGCATTACTCAAGGAGCATTGTCTGCGCCCTCACTTTAATTACATAGAAATGATGAAACTAGTCAGGATCATGGTCTGTTGCCTCAGTGTGAAAAGGGCAACCCCTCCTCCTGGAATGTGGAAATTGAAGTTAGCACCAACACAAATTGAATCAAACTGACTACTAGAGCTGAATTATCTGCTTACAGAAAAGTCTTGCTCTCTCTAGCCACGTGGAGGGAGAAAAAGAATCCACTCCTGGTATCTCAGACACAGCGTTATTCCACTGGGGTATAAGAAATGTCTTCTCTGCAAAACTAATTGTTCTGAAAGCCACTTTGAAATGAGGAAGGATAGGCTGCAATATGCTCTGCTCTTTAGGTAACATGGAGTTGGACTGACTGGAGATAAGCATCTCCTACCTTTTTCCAAATGCTCTCCTTTCTCCACTCTGATTTTCCACCAAGCTCCCCAGTGTTGCTTGTCTGGTCAACAAAAACAGAAGCCAATGCTAAGATTAGTACTTGAAAAATAAAACTGAAAACAAAGGAGAGATAAAAATTGGATCTCAGAATTTGTCTATTTGTTCTTCCACCTATACAGCATGTTTTCCCTTTTGTGCCATGGTTCTTTGTATTCTGTGACAACAAAGCAGCTCCTCAAAATATTGTTTAGGTAGACAAATGTCATAAATTAGCCAGGTAATATGCAATTGGTTTCATTTTTAACATCAATGGATTTGGGCCAGAATTAATATGTCATCAGTGTCTCAGAGTTTTTAAAAGTGTATACAAGACAACTTGCTGGGTAATGATCAAAGCAAATACGTTTATTACCTGTGGCATTTACTTTCTGTACAGGAATAATAGGAAAGACTTTTAAGCCACAAGTAAATTCTAACTTTTGCTTAATTTATCTTTGAGTTCATAGTTAACTTCCCTTAGAGTTTCAGCTTCTACTTGAGGATTTAACTGGAACCCCATAATTTGTATTATCATTTGTACTTCCTGTCTCAATAGCCTCACCTTGAAACTGGGCAAGTTCCCAAGAATATAATGTCAAAGTCAAGTTGAACTACTTTTCAAAGGCTTTTTTGGTGCCCTTTTCTAATCAAGGGACCTTTATTTACCTTGACTCATGGTTCCAAGGACTTAGAAAAACCTTTGTTGCTAACGCAGCTAATACCCAATAATTCCTTTCCAAATTGTCTAAATGTTAAACAAATGCCATCCATAATTAACTGAAAACTATCAAATGCCAGATTTGTAGCATTTGATACCCATCTTCTTTGCTTTTCTAAAAAAAAGTTGGTTGTTCATCTGGCAAACAGAACAATAAAAGATAACATCTATTTTAAAAATTTATAATGAACCTCAGGTACATGACATAATGACAAGAGTTGTTCCAGTTAATAACTCCTGATGCCAAGGAGTTGGCCAGTTGAAGCTTCAAGAACTTTGAAGGAATGAGAAAATATGTAAGAGATGGGGTGCCTGGGTGCTCATTTGGCTGGCTTCAGCTCAGGTCATGATCCTGGAGTCCTAGACTGAGCCCCACAGGAGCCCCAGGATCAAGCTCCACATCAGGCTCCCTGCTTAGGGAGAGTCTGCTTCTCCCTCTTAACCTGCTTGTTCTCTCTCTCTCTCTCTCTCTCTCCAAATGAATAAATAAATAAAATCCTTAAAATAAAAGATCTCAAAGATTCCAGAGTCTTTTCTCCTAATTTATTAAGTGGACTTAACCTCTTTAAGCTTCAGTTTTTACATCTATAAAATAGGGATAATCTATTTTATGTGATACAAGCAGCACAGCTGGCACATGATAAATACTGAATAGAAAATCACATTTTAAGTACAGAGTTGTGTTCTACACCATCATCTTCAGATACTATTCAGCCTCGGGAGGAGAAAACACCATTGCCTATTCTTCTAAGGACTGATGAAACAGCAGCCAAACAGAAGCACTCTTTAGCCATCTCTGTCTTCTTTGCTGGCTCCATTCTCCCCCTATTCACCAGCCTGCCAGATGCCTCCCACCTGTCACCCAGCTGCCTCTGCCCCACTATCATGACCGCTACTACTATTTCTTTTCCTTCCTTCCTTCCTTCCTTCCTTCCTTCCTTCCTTCCTTCCTTCCTTCCTTTTTATTGCATCTGATTCTTGTTTTCCTTGACTTCTCTGCAGACAGACATAATTACTCAGCATACCCTTTATGTTCTTTTCCTTCTAGTCAGAAAACTGACCAATCATAGCACATTGGCCTTTGGTTCTTCTGCACAATTTCTGTGCCAGTTGTTTGGAATTGCTTTTTTCCCCCTACCACAAAGTATTCAATTTCTTTCTATTCAGAATGCTTGAGAGTGAAAACAGCTCTGATCACTAGTTGCCCAAGGTTTTGCTGTCTAATGCAAAAAGTCGTAATCAAAGCCAGCTATCATTTCTCCTTATTCTGCAAGTCTATCTCAAACAACTACTAAAAACATTGATGACTGCTTTGTTTAATAATGATCGATAATACTCATCGAATGTTGTACATACACCAGGTATTGTGATGAGTATTTTACTTGTAGTATCTTATTGACTTCTCACCATAATCCCAAGAGATGATGATGATGATGGTAGTGTTGGTGATGGTGATGGTGTTGGTGATGGTAATTCCCCTTCATTAGAGAAAGAACCTCAGGTTCATCTCAGAGCCTATGTTGTCTTAAGTGGCTAGGATACCATCAAAGACCAGTCTTGCTTAGGAGTCTTAGTCCTTAACTCCATATGTTATATATTTCTTATAAGTTTGCTTGTAGGAAGGCTGCTAGCCTGACAGCTACAAATCAGAGAATTCTCAATTAGGATCTGTTAAGAGAAACTCACAAGATTCCATTTAAGAAAATGGATATAAACGAAAACAAAGTCTGCCTTTCCCCTCCTATTGGACTATGTCATCCATCACCATTTGAAAGATAATCACAAAAATCCAACTAAAATTTTATTTTAAAGGACTTACCTATGGGTCATAAATCTCTGGGGGGACTTGATTTACTGCAAAGTGTTCCCGTAATCTGTATGCATACCAAACAGTACATATTTATCCCTTGAATAAAAAAAAAAAAAAAACCTAAGTAGAGACTGTTGAGAGGAATAATAATAATGAATTTGAAAGATCTACTGAATTCATAGTTACTTAATCCATTTTAACCAGTTTGCGTTTTCTCTATTAAGGAATGACTCAATAAGGCAATTATTATATGATAATATATTTATTTTATCTTTAAAGTATTTAGACTAAAGTATAGGGATCTGGATATATTTGCATTTGAGGCAAATATTTTGAAAGGCCAAGTTGTGCCAGTGGCCTGAAATGATGTCAGGATCTTTACATTTTGAGTTCAACTCTGCTTTGTGGGGATAGCACAGCTTAGCAGTGAAGAATACTGGTGCAAGAATCATAGGTCTGATACTGATCGACTGTGTCATTTTTGGCAATTTACTTAACTTCTCTGTTCCTCAGATCCCTCTTCTATAAAACAGATAAAGTAATAACATCTCCCTATTGTAAGGATTTTTTTAAGAGTATTATATGTGATGGTTTAGAACAGCACCAGGCATGGAATAAATTTTCAGTCAATATTTGCTTTCTGTTTGGTGCTCTTGGTAGAAGCAAACCCAGTCATTTTAAGGCCTCATGGACTGAACAGGAGGGTTAACCCACTTTGGTTACAAGCGGGGTCTTAGATTTAACTTAGCCTCACTCCACATCCCTCAATGCTCTTGGTTCCTCTTATGGACTTCACTTTTTTTCTTTTCTTCACTGCCTCTAATGTACTATATAATTTATTTAGTTATTGTGTCTATTGCTTACTATCTTCCTCCAACAGACTGTAAGCTCTACAAGGACAGAAATACTTGTTTTGTCTATTTGTATATCTCAAACGCAGAGAACAGTGCATTGCACAAAGTAATTGCTCAATAAATATTAAAGAATGAATAAATCTTAGTAAGTTTGTCAAATGTCTCTCCACAAATTCTGCCCATCTTCCACTTTTCTTTAGCCTCATTCCCCTTTCAAACTCTATTCCCATAACAATAACAATAATATAACAGCCAATATTTATTGAAACTTCCTGATTTCCAGGTACTATGTCCAGAATGGAAAATGCATTATCTCATTTAATCCTATGAGGTAAATACTATTATTCTCCTTACTTTACAGAAGTTTAAAAAGTTTAAGGCACTTGTCCAAGGTCACATAGCTAGTTTAAATGGGGAACCAGGTTAGAACTCAGGTCAGTCTTCTGTGGCATCTGATCTCTTAACCATCACACCATGGTCCGTGTATGTGACTGTGGGCCTAGTACAGTGCCCTTTTCCATGAATGATGGTACCCAAAGCCAAAGAATAGGGCTGGCTCCATAGCAGATACTTTTTCTACACACACCAAGAGCAAAAATCTCAGTGAAGCTGGGACCAACTATGTTTATTGGCATGCTAAAAAAACATTCTATGGTAATAATTCCTATCTTCCAGCTAATTTCATTCACTTCATCATTGTGAATAACATGTCCCAGTGCATGCTAATCTACCAACCTAACCCCAGAGTAATGGTAAATTAAATCTTGCCATACATGAGGCCTTGAATTTTTAGCAGCATTTACCACTCAATATTAATTAACTTGAATGATCCACAAAGATTTGACTTTGCAAGGAGTTTGACTGTCTATGGCTTCAAGGTTCTATAAGATTATGTCTCTGAGCTACTGGGATAATTAATTCCAAGCAGTGAAGGAGAAGCCCTTGGGATTTGCAAATGAGACTTGGGATTGAAGCATCTCATGGTTTCTCTAGCAACAGTGGCTTCAATGACAACCAGTCAGGGCATGGAGTTACCAAACTCTGTCACCCTTGTCTAGCCTTCAGCATTTCCAGTTCACACAAAGCAGAATCGTTCAGTGCATCTGAGAATATGCTCATTTTCCAGGCCTATATAGGATTCAACAACACAAGGTGGCATATGTTAGAGTGGTATCCTTCTAGAGCTCGCGGGCAATGAGACTTGACAAAGAATATACCAGAGAGAAAATGATGGGATTGAAGTTATAAGGTAAGTATTGAGACAATTCATGATCAAAACTGTCTCATGGAGACCCAGACACAGCAGGGCCCTTTATCTATTTTTTTATGACCTGATAGTAGTGCCTATTAGAGAAGGAATACAATCAGTACCATTGCTACTCAGCAGGCAGGGGAAGCTGGATGGGACCTGAACCCCACAAGAGTTCTCTCTGCCATTCTCTTCCCCTCTTTTAGTCCAACTGATCATAAATACCCATTCAATGGAAACATGGCTCTTAAGGAATTAGTTCTTCTATTCATGCCTTATCTATCCTATTAGAAAATCAAACTCATTTCAAAGGTCACTCTTTTGATTATTAGATAAAAACAGATGAATTTGTGTTTCCATGAATGAAAGCTGGAATTAGAACAAACTGCTTTTGCTTAGTGGGAGTTAACCAAACCTGCTGTTTAACAAATATACAGTTGCTTAAATGATCTACATCAGAAGAATAACTTAACTTATTTTCCTGAGAAGCAAGATGGTTAAATAAAGAAAAAAAATGCATCAGGCTGATATACTTCAGTACTTATTTGAACTAGAGCTATGTGAAATGGCAAGGAAGAGGAACTGCTTTTAGTCATCTTAGGGGAAGCCAATATTTTTCCTTCTGTGGATCTAAAGATGCATGTGCCTCCTTTCTTGATAAAAATTTTCAGCAAAGTAGGAATATATGGAACAAACCTCAACATCATACAAGCCATGTATGAAAGGCCCACAGCTAACATGATCCTCAACGGGGAAAAACTGAGAGCCTTCCTCCTAAGGTCAAGAACAAGACAAGGATGTTCACTCTCATCATTACTATTTAAAATAGTACTGGAAGTCTTAGCCTCAGCAATTAGACAACAAAAAAGAATTAAAATGCATCCAAATCAGCAAGGGAGAAGTCAAACTTTCACTATCTGCAGATGACATGATACTCTATGTAGAAAACCTGAAAGATTACACCAAAAAATTGCTAGAACTGATACAGAAATTCAGCAAAGTTGCAGGATATAAGATCAATGTTCAGAAATCTGTTGTATTTCTATATATCAATAATGAAACAGCAGAAAAAGAAATCAAGGAATTGGTCCCATTTGCAATTGCACCAAAACCAATAAGATACCTAGGAATAAACCCAACTAGTGAGGTAAAAGATCAATACTCTGAAAATTATATGATATAGATGAAATAGATTGAAGAGGACACAAAGCATTGGAAAAGTATTCCATGCTCATGGATTGGAAGAACAAACATTGTTAAAATGTCTATACTACCCAAAACAATCTACACATATAATGCGATCCTATCAAAATACCACCAGCATTTTTCACAGAGCAAGAACAAACAATCCTAAAATTTGTATGGAACCACAAAAGATCCCAAATAGCCAAAGCAACCTTGAAAAAGAAAAACAAAACTGGTCTCCCTCTGCCTATGTCTCTGCCTCTCTCTCTGTGTGTGTCTCTCATGAATAAATAAATAAAATCTTAAAAAAAAAAAAAAACACACAGGGACGCCTGGGTGGCTCAGCAGTTGAACGTCTGTCTGCCTTTGGCCCAGGGTGTGATCCTGGGGTCCCGAGATCAAGTCCCACATTGGGCCCCCTGCATGGAGCCTGCTTCTCCCTCTGCCTGTGTCTCTCATGAATAAATAAATAAAATCTTAAAAAAAAAAAGAAAGAAAAGCAAAACTGGAGGCATTATGGATTTCAAGCTATATTACAAAGCTGTAGTCATCAAGTCAGTGTGGTCCGGGCACAAAAACAGACACATAGATCAATGGACTGAAGAGAGAGCCTAGAAATAAGCCCACAACTATATGGTCAACTAATCTTTAATAAAGCAGTAAAGAATATCCAATGGAAAAAGGGCAGTCTCTTCAATAAATGGTGTTGGGAAAACTGGACAGCAACATGCAGAAGAATGAAACTGGACCGCTTTCTTACACCACAAAATAAAATTCAAAATGGATAAAAAGCCTAAACCTGTGATAGGAAACCATCAAAATCCTAGAGGAGAACACAGGCAGAAACCTCTTTGACTTTGGTCATTGCAACTTCTTGCTAGATGTGTCTCCAGAGGCAAGGGAAATAAAAATGAACTATTGGGACTTCATCAAGATAAGAAGCATCTGCAGCGAAGCAAACAATCTCCAAAGCTAAAAAAGCAGCCCACAGAATGGGAGAAGACAATTACGAACAACATATCTATTAAGGGGTTGGTATCCAAAATCCATAAAGAACTTATCAAACTTAACACCCAAAAAATAAATAACCCAGTTAAGAAATGAGCAGAAGACAAATAGACACTTTTCCAAAGAAGATATACAGATGCTAACAGACACATGAAAAGATGCTCAACACCAGTCATCCAGGGAAATACAAATCAAAGCCACAATGAGATGCCACCTCACACCTGCTCAGAACGAATAAAATTAACAAAACAAGAAACAACAGGTGTACAGGTGTTGGCAAGGATGGCGGGGGCGGGGGGCGGAGGAGGAGAAGCCTCTTGCCTGTTGGTGGGAATGCAAATTGGTGCAGCCACTCGACAAACAGCGAGAAAAGCGTGGCATTTTCTCAAAAAGTTAAAAATAAAACTACCCTATGACCCAGCAATTGCACTACTAGGCATTTATCCAAAGGATACAAAAATATAGATTTGAAAGGGTACATGCACCCCAATGTTTATAGCAACATTATCAACATTGGCCAAACTATGGAGAGAGTCCAAATGTCCATCGATTGATGAATGGATAAAGAAGACGTGGGGTGTGTATATATATGTATATACACAATGGAAAATTAGTCATAAGTAAAAGAAAGAAATCTTGCCATTTGCAACAATGTGGATGGAGCTAGAGTATATTATGCTAAGTAAAATAAGTCCTTCAGAGAAAGACAAATAGCATATGATCTCAGTCGTATCTGGAATTTAAGAAAGAAAACAAATGAACATATGAGAAGGAGGAAGAAAGGAGAGAGGGAAACAAACCATAAGAGACACTTAACAATAGAGAACAAACTGAGGGTTGCTGGTGGGAGGTGGGCAGGGGACAGGCTAGATGCGTGATGGGTACTAAAAAGGGTGCTGATTGTGATGAGCACTGGGTGTTGTATGTAAGTGATGAATCACTGAATTCTACTCCAGAAACCAATATTGCACTGTGCGTTAACTAGCCAAAATTTAATTACAAAAAATAAAGATGCACGTACCTTACTGAGATGGAAAATCTCTGACTTATGGAGCATATATTCTAATGGGATAATTGATAGATGGCTGCATAAATTCTAAACGTAAGAGAGCTCCTAAGTCCCTGCTCAATTGCTTCAGAGGCCACAAGGGTGCATTTATCAGAATAGCCCCATAAGAATTAGGATCTTCAGATTAAGGCTTATTCCTAGCATTGCTATTGAGCTGCTCTTTGCAGGGATGAATGCTGGATCCCATAGATGGGAGTTCAAAGTTAAAGCTAAGAGAAGGTGTCAGAAAAGGACATTTGCTCTTTCTCTGTAAGTACCAACAGATGTATCTAAAAGGACCATGTGTGCTCGGTGCTGAAATGGGATTGTACAGCAGAAGATCGGTCCTGATCATCTACGCAGGAGAAAACTCTTGGGCTTTGCTTACTATAAACAAGCAAAAGGAAATGGAATTGTCCATGACTGGATACTATGGCACCTGTCACTCTCATTTCTAAAGGAAATTAAGCCTGCCTAGGAAAACATCTTTGAAGTGATTTCTTTTCATTGAAGTGTATGGTAAACCAATAAAACAGTGGGACAAGACCTTTAGGTACTAATATTCATCATCATTTATGTATATTTTAATGACAAAAGTAGGGAAAGAATATATTTCCCCCCAAATCTGTGTTCTATCTTACCCACTGATCAAACTCACAAGCTTATGACATGCAAACCATAACACCAATTTATAGATTTATGCTGGCCATCATCTCCTGGTTGGAGTTTATGCCTCCCGATGGGCATGAACACTCAAACCTCCAAATTATCCTCCAAAAGGCTTAAATTAAAACTAAGGACACTACACAGTTTCAAGACATGGGAGACCCACCAGGCTAAGAAATCAGGGTATCGTATTTCTCTAGGGAAAGAGTCCAGCACAGAAGCTAAGTGATTAGAATCTGGGTGAGACTAGGGTTGGATTCCAGCTTACTAACATACACTAGCGACTTTGGGCAAGCTCACTAATGCTTATTTTCCTCTTCTGAATATGAGAATAAAGGGGGGGGAGAAAAGGCAATCCATTTAAAGCACTACGCACAACAATTGACACACAGGAAACATTCAATAAATCTTCAGCATTTTTAAATTTAAATTCCTATCCAAAAAAACTGATAGTGGTTTTCTAGGATAAAAGTCTACCTTAATAGGGTTGTTGTGAGAATTAGTTAATATGCTCCAACAACATAAACTATTATTATTTCTAGCTAAGGAAATAGATTTTATAGAATTAAAACAGCCTTCTCCTGAATGGTAGTACTTCCCCCTCTCAAGAGTACTTTCATAAAATACCACCAAACACCCTAGATCATGACAAGTGAATGATAATCCAGCTGAATAGGGGCTGCAGTCTCCTTCTCCATCGGGCACCTTCCAGGCCTGCCTTGTGTGATTGGCCGCATCCTCCGGGCTTGGGGGTTTCCTAAATCTCTCTCAGAAAGGTTAATTTGAAAGGTATGTTACATTTATGGTTATGTGACTATTTCTACTAGTTTAGCCTCAGAACAACAGGTGAGTTTTTCCCAACCATGGTACTAAATTCACTGATTTTCAAGAGACAAAGAAAAGCTTATGCATCCAGATCACTTGAGCAGCTCGTTAAAAATGCAGACTCCTGAAATCTTGATTATGATGATTATCTTGAGGCAGAGTGGGGTGGAGAGGCCAGGAGGGTACATCAGCAGACATTCTGGGGTACTGGAACGTCTCACAGCTTTATCCAGGTGGTATACACCAATGTGTAGATACGTAAAGATTCAGGGAACCGGAGGACTTCCAGTTTTGAGTTTCTCATGTAAGGAGCTCCCATATCATCAAAGAAGATAGATGGCAAAAAGAATATGAAACGATGCTCCAAATTATTTATCGTCAGGGGAATGCAAATTAAAACACGGAGGAGATACCTGTAGCCAACTTTTAGAACCGCCAAAATCCAGAAACCTGACACCACGAAATTCTGGAACAACAGGAACTCTCATTCACTGCTGATGGGCACACAGGATGCTGGTGCCCCCTTTGGAAGACAGTTTGGTGGTTTCGTATAAAACTAAAGCTACCCTTACCAGTGGATTCAGCAATCACGCCTGCTAGGATTTACCCAAAGGAGTTGAAAACTTACATCCATGCACAAGTCTGCATGTGGATGTTTATGGCAGCTTTATTCATAATTACAGAAGCAAATCTGGAAGCAACCAGACATCCTTCCATAGGTGACTGGATAAGTAAGCAGTGCTACACTCAGACAACAGACCACTATTCAGTGCTAAAAAGAAAGGAGCTATCAGGCCATGAAGGGACCGGAAGGGACCGGAAGGAACCTTAAATGCATACTACTAAGTGAGAGAAGCCAATCTGAGAAGGCTGCACAAGTGCATGATTTCAACTATATGATTTTCTGGAGAAAGTAAAACTACAGAGCATCAAAAGTTCGGTGGTTGCCAGTGGGAGGACAGGCGGAGCGGGGAGAGAGGAACGGCTAGGCATAGCACAGAGGATTTTTAAGGCAGTGAAAATACTCTGCATTTTATAATGATGGGTACATGTCTCTACACATTTGTCCAAGTCATAGAATGTCCAATGCCAAGAGTGAACCCTGAGATAAACTATGGATTTGGGGTGATTACACTGTGTCGATGTGGGTGCGTACTTAGTAAACTTTGTGCTATTCTACTGAGCGATATTGATAAGGGGGAGGCTATGCATGTGTAAGGGCAGGAAATATAGGGGAAATCTCTGTACTTCCTTCTCAATTTTGCTATGAGCTTAAAACTGTTCTAAAAACATAAAAGTCTTAAAAAATTGACTGAACTATGAAGATAAGGTGGCGCACTTTACTGTGGGTACGTGACAACTCAATAAAAAGATTTAAACAAACAAACAAAAAAAGATTTAAACATCAATGAAAATATCTGACTCCTCCTCAGATCTTTGGAATCAGAATTGGAGAAGGGCACTTCTCAATGAGTCTTCATTTTTAATAAGCATTCTCAAGGGATTCCAATGTACACTGCAGTTGGAGAGCCATTAATGTAAAAAAAGGGGGAAAAAAGCATGCTTTCAATACTGAAGACCAAGAAAAATAATCTGAAATAAAAACCATCCCAAGAAATGTGAGATAAATGCCATGTAAATACCAGTATTCGTATCCTCTGAAACCTTGGAGATTTGAGTCAAGAAACCAACATCTGTTTCTTGTGTTATCCGATAGGTCTCTACATGCGGCTCTAACATAAAAATTGAAATGGGCCGTTGGGAGGTGAGGACCCGGAGGGGGTGCAGCAGACCCTCGGAGCCTCAGGCAGAAGCGCTTCTCTCCAATCTGATAATGTCAAAAGCTGGTCAAGTTACTGGGGTTTGAATGACACTGCAGTGCCTTTGGGAAGAGCACTTGTCAAGAACATACCTCCTCCAGAAAAGCCAGGGTCTGTTCCAAAAAAGAAGAGAAAGGATCTGCCTAATGGAGCTTTTGGAAAGCTGAGATAAAAGGTTTTCTTCCGTGTAACTGCCTGCAGAATGTCAGGATTCCAAATGAAAAGCTCTGCTGGCTCACAAACAGATGGTCTAATGTTGGAGGGACTGAATTGGGGGAATTTAGAGACTGTCCAAGATTGCTGCAAAGACCTGTTTACAAAGGGCTCCTTTTGCCTTGGTGTCACTTTATGCCTCAGCATTTTCTTGCAATTCTCCCTGTGGTGTTATTGGGGCCATACAGGAGAAGGCAAGCGTACCCTAAGGGGCACCTGGGGCAGCCCGCGGGAGGAGGTGCAGCACCTAGTGCAGCAGCACCAACCATAGGACTCCTGTTGTTGCCCACCTCTTGCGCTTGCCTTTTACAATCCTAGAGCAGGGGAGCACTCTCTTTTCAAAGAGGGCCCCAGCTGAACAAACGTTTACAGGGCTGCCAACGGAATGAGACAATGCAGATCTAGGATCTCCCTCTGGACAGTGTGGCTAAGGTTACAGTGAAAACCGATCCAGAGCACAACTTTCATTACCAATCCTCTCCGTCTGCATCCCCGTCCCCCACGGACAAGGATCATTTCCTCTGTTGGTGCCCCACCCCCAACAACACACCTGTCACTGCAAACCTATAATAACACAGTGTCTATTTCCCTGGGGAGATAGCAAAATGACTCAAGGTATTTATCTGTTGGCACAACTGTGCTTCCCTCTGAGACTGTTGTATGTACAGTGAGATTTCTCCTCACATGAATCACAGCATTTTCCAGCTGGAAAAAGACCTTGAGGATAATCTAGGGGAACTTTCTCATTAGTTAGATACAGAAACACAGGCTCAGAAAGGAGCTTACCCCAAGTAACAGAGCCAGTTAGGGATAAACTGAGCTTCACTTAATGTCCTCTGGCTAAATTAGGAGTGTCTTGATCACTGAGATTTTGTCAACAACTCAGTCCTTTTTTTTTTTTCTTCCAAAAAATAGACTTTATTGCTTAGAGCAGTTTGGGATTCACAGAATCATCGAGTGCAAGGTACAGAGATTTCCCGTATGCCATATGCTTCCCTGATCTCACATGTGCTTCCCAGTCCTTTTAGGATTCTCAGTGACCTTGGGCCAGTTCATGGAGGTTAAACCAACTTCCTAGCCTTTCCCCACCTCTATTTGTATATTTTTAAAGATTTTATTTATTTATTTGAGACACACACACACACACACACACAGCATGAGCAGGGCAGAAGGGGCTGAAGGAGAGGGAGCAGCAGGCTGAGCAGAGTCTGATGCAGCGCTCTATCCCAGAGTCCTGGGATCATGACCTGAGCTGAAGACAGATGCTTACCTGGCTGAGCCACTCAGGCACCCCATCTATTTGTATATTTTTATAGGATGACACAGGACATGATGCCCTACCAGGGTCACATTAGGAAGAAATCCAGAAATGTTCCCATTTTCCTGCAACCAAAACACACTTCTTTCCTTCTTCCCTGAAATGAATCCTATTCCCCACCTCTTGCCTCCCCTTGGCAAATACTATGTTTCCTTCCTAACTTCTGGAATTTCTCCACCTGGACTTTCCTGGAATCCACCACATGCAGTCTCTTTCAAAACAGTTTATATCTTTTTTCTGAGTGTTTATTATCAGTTTTCTCACACAAAAGCATGGGTCACTTTGGCATTCTTGTGAGTCTACGGTTGCATTTCAATAGTCTCCTACAAACTGAATGACAAAAATGTCCACAATATTCAATAATTTGAACATTTTCATCATGCCCCATTGTCCTGAGCAATGAAAGCACATGTTCAGGATGAGTCATCCCATTTCCTGCCAACAATAATTGGCAGGCATACTGTGGCTTCCTTTAGTTTGTCGTTTCTTAGTCTCAGCCATTTAATTTTTAAATCTTGAAACAGTAGGCGATTTTAATCAAATCTGCAATTATGAGCAAATGCCTTATTTAATCTGATGATGGAGGTACATATAAAAAATATATATGCAATTCAGGCATTTAGCATTGCTAAGTGATATGTGGTTTAGCCTATTTGTTTCTGAATAAGCATCAGCATGGTCCACAGTGCTTCCAGATTATCTAGACTTAAGACGGAGATCTTAAATACTTTCCTGATGTCATATCCTCCCAAAATTTCAGCAACGCTAGATAGTTCCTACAGTATTGTGCTTTAATTTTAATGGACGAAAAAGTCAAACCATCAAGTCCATGGTCATGAGGTATCCTTGAGAGAACTATGAGTACAATGCGTGTCAAAGCCACCTAACCAGTGAGCCAAAATCTAGCAACAGATCTTGAAATCTTTCATGATAGATTCCTAAACTGTCACCATTACACCACCTACTTAACTGGCCTAATCATTAATTTCCATGCCAGTTTTCCTCAGGTTTCCCAGATATCAGGCTGACTCCCCCAGCCTCGCAGGAAATTCCGGTCACTATCACTCAGTGTCTGCTCCTCCTCACTTTTTACTCTCCATTCCCAAAGAGATAGCAAAAAAATGAATATGAGTCACAAAAAGGCTAGAAATCCTTGATCTTGGCCTTCTAATTTTTAATTATTGGAAAGAGAGGCAGAATGATATAGTAGAAAGAATAATGGATTTGATGTCAGAAAACGCAAGGTTCAGTCTGATGTCACTTGACTGTCCTGTGACTTTCACTGAAACAGGTTAACCTCATAGAGCTTCCATTTCCTAATCACTTACGTGGGGATGGTACACTGGTTTACTGTGAGGCGCAAAATCCATGGCATGTACTTCATAAACTATACGGTGCCATGTGGATGTAGGTAGTATGGTGCTGATATCTCCAACCCTGAGGGCAAAGGAACTATTAGGACCTTAGTGACACCCACACAAAACGCTCATAATCATGTCTTAGGCCAATGATCTCAATTTTTTCCTGGAAAGGAGAATGGAAAATGGGCTGGGCTAAATGAAAGAAATTTATCCTAAAAATTATTTCTACTTTTTAATGGATGTTTCATTTTAGGACAAAGAGTTCAAATTTTGATGAAATTGATGCTTTGGAAAGACGTGACACATTTACCATGTAGGTTTTTCATACCCTCTGGAACTGCATCCTATGGCATCCCTGTGGCAGAGTTTGCAGACCTCCCCCTTCCTCATCTGTGTTTCTGTGGAAGTTATCAGAGCTATCCTATAATCATCTGTTTACTACTCTGCCTCTTGCAGACAGGCACTTCGGTTAATTTCTTATTTTATCCCCAGGGTGCTTGGCGTATTGTAAACCTCCTTCTACATATTTGCTGAAGGCATCAATCAACTTCCTGTCTTCAAACATACATTTTTTGGGGGGGATGGTTGAAATTAATGTTCCAATTACTATTGACCTCCACTGGTAAATATGAAAAAGGCAAAATGAGCACTTTTGAAGTTAAATAGCTAGACCCAAATCCTAAGTCCATGCTGGCTTTCAGCTCTTCCATCCAGTGCCCCAGACATCCTTCCCTGATGCACGACACTCTCTCAGCTTCGATGTTTATTTCCTCACTGCTGACCTGTGATGAACGTATATGAACTGTATCACTGTTGACCTATATGAGCGCTATTGATGTTTGCTTCTACCCATGTATTTTCTATAAGCCTCAATTATAAATATAAGAAACCTTGCTCTGGTCTTTGTTCCACATTCCACAATGTCCGTTTCACACACACAGATTTCCCTTTGAAATCAATGAGCATTCTGAGCCAGAAGATATCCTGGGGATGGGGGAGGAAGGCAGGGAGAGGAAAGAAAGAATTGGAGTCACCATCTGTTGACAATACTCTTGTGCAGGGCCAGTTTTGAAGGTTAATGACATGTCACGCATCCTCTAGCGTCTGGTAACAAAAATAGGCTGCTCTCCCAGAATTCGATAGAACAGTTGTTGCGCTGTGGAAGATGTAACTTGTCAGCCAGCACTCCAGCAGGGTCCAGGAAGGCAGTTCTTGCCAAAAGCTGGATGAAATTTAACAGTGGTCCAGGAAAAACAACTTTCACCAAAATTCAAATGTGGAAGTGATCATTTTTCCTTGAGGCCTGTAAAGGGGGCCTCTAAAGCATTGACCTTCCAAAATGACCCCGCATACTGGCTCATTTTTTTTAAAGAGCCCTTGAATTTCATCAGTAGCTCTTCAATATATATCTACTCCTTTCTCTACCCATTTTCAGAAAAATAAGGATTGTAAGCCTGTAATAAAAACAAGTCCAAAGGTTTACCAAAGGTCCTCCCATGGTTTCTTTGGATGGTTAAATTATTGGCATTGCAGCTGATCCAAGGCAAATCTGGGTCTCAGCTTCACTGACAGCCTACTGTTTAATGACTCACTTTGCTGTCTCATCAAGAATTCACCCAGTTGAAAGGCTGCACCTTCTCAAATGTAATTGCATGCTCTCCCCACATCTCATCTGGACTCTCTTTAATTTTCAAAGTCCTGCTGAGTAACCTTGGAAAATTCAAGCCCTTTCCCACCTGGCGCTCAGGGATATTTTAAGACGAAGCAGATCTGCCTATCTATCTGTTAACCTAAAAGCAAACCGTCTAGTCCCAGCATGGAGTGGAGTGGGTTGAATGGGGACTTGTATAAAGGGACACAAGAGGGGAACTGGAAGGCACTCAAGCTCATCCGGATCATGTTTTTATAGTGTGACATCATTCCTTTGTTTGAAGTGAAGTTTCTGGACTTTAGCTCTGCTTAACCTCAAATAGAAGCGCAGAATACAAATAAAACACTAAACAATTCATTGATTACTTTCCAGTTTGGAGTGTCCAAGCTTCTCTTATTCAAGAGCAGACATACCAGTAAAAGTTCAGTGGTCTGAGGTGCTAAAATGATCACTTGCATGAAAGTCGCGGTTTTCCGGCTCTGTGTGTGTGATATGCCAAAATCGTTTATCTTCTCTAGGCCTCAAATTCCTCAGCCCTAAAATTAAACTCAGTTTAACAAATATGTTTTTAGCCACTGAAAACGGGAGAGAATTTGTATAGATAAGCACCGTCCAATAGAACTTTCTGCAAAGAATGAAATGTTTTATATTTGTGCTACTCAATATGGCAGCCATTAACCATATTGAGCACTATTGATGCCATGATTGAAGAACTGCATTTTTAATTTTATTTAATTTTCGTCAAATGTGTGGCTACTGGATATCATATTAGTTGGTTCAGGTTTAATGGTTTCTAATATTCCTTATGAAAAGTTCTATTTTGATGATTTCCAATCCTAGCTAATGACCGAGAGTGAATCTTTCTTCTTGTTTTCCTACCATGAAATTTACTTCACAAATTATTTAGCATAAATTAATGACTTTAATCTTTATCAGTGCAATAATTAATCACTTCAATAAAAATGAGATCTCTAAAAGGGCAGGATAAAATATGTGTGAAATAATTTTATGAACTCTAAAGTGTTTTAGAAATATAAAGCATTGCTAATAAAATCTCATCATATCTAGTTGCACTTCTTTGTCAAGTGTCAGCTGGCATATAAAGATGAAAAACTCTTCTATTTCATATCCTAGACCAAGAGATCCAGACTTGATGGGACCCTGTAGTAGGCCAGAAAACACATTTTTTGAATACATTCTTACACTGATGTTTAAATAAACAAAATTTATATTCCTTTTTTTTTTTTTTTAAAGATTTTATTTATTTTTTTGAGGGAGAGAGAGAGAGTGAGAGAGAGAGAGTGAGAGAGAAAACACAAGCAGGGGGAGGAACGAGGGGAGGGAGAAGCAGGCTCCCTGCTCTGCAGTGGGCTTCATCCCAGGACCCTGGGATCATGATCTGAGCCAAAGGCAAATGTTTAACAGACTAAGCCACCCAGGTGCCCCTATATTCCTTTTTTTTTTTATTATTCCTTTTTTTAAATACCACACCCATCAAGTGTTTCAACCTAGATGTTGTCATATCCTATATAAGAAAATACATTTTTAAAGTTTTATTTAAGTAATTTCTATACCCAACATGGGGCTTGAACTCACAACCCAAGATCAAAAGTCACATGCTCTTCTGACTAAGCCAGCCCGATGTGCCTAAGAAAATAATTTTTATTAATTATATAATATCTTATAACACTTGAGTGCATTTCTTCTGCTTTTAGGTTTGCCTCAAATAGAGCACATAAAACACTGGCCAGAATAAGTCCAAAGGGGTGACTCATCAGAGGCTCCCACTTTGGCCTGGACCTGCACTTGCCCCTTTCTATCTCTGTAAATCTGTTTCAGCCCCGCGGCCTCCTCTTCCTGAGTTTCAGACTCTTCTATCCCCTACCATGTGGCATCCTGACTAATGCTTCTCTTCAGTTCGTAACACTCTCCTTTTCTTCTCTGGTCTATTCTTGTCTTCTCTCTCCTGGCACATTTGCTCAGTTCTGTACCTTTAGTGACCATCCCTTTCAAGTTGGCTCTGAGATGTCTCCTGGTTAGTGACCCAGTGGACAGCTTCAGCTGGCAAAGCGTGGAGACTTTGCCTCTAGCCTTCCTTTCCTCAGCTCTTCAAGATCCAGGTTCTAGACAATGAGTTTTGACTTGAAGGAAAGTCCTCTCTTACCACCTATTTAGAAATAAAGCTTTTCCCATTTTGTCTTGTTTTTAAGTGATTCTAGAATCTTCTAAATAAGATATATGATCCATAGTTTGGAAAAAGTTATTTTTTAAAAAAAGATTTTATTTATTTATTTGAGAAAGAGTGTGAGAGAGAGCATGAGCAGAGGAGGGGGGAGGGGTAGCAGGAGAGGGAGGAGCAGACTCCCCACTGAGCAGAAAGCCTGATGCGGGACTCAATCCCAGGACATTGGGATCATGACCTGAGCCAAAGGCAGGTGTTTAATCAACTGAGCCACCCAGGCACCCTGGAAAAACTTATTTAAAAAATAGCTTTAGGAAATCCCTGGGTGGCTTAGCAGTTTAGCACCTGCCTTCAGACCAGGCCATGATCCTGGAGTCCCAGGATTGAGTCCTGCGTCAGGCTCCCTGCTTGGAGCCTGCTTCTCTCTCTGCCTGTGTCTCTGCCTCTGCCTCTGCCTCTCTCTCTCTCTCTCTCTCTGTGTCTCTCTCATGAAAAAATAAAATCTTTAAAAAAATTAAAAATAAAAAATAGCTTTATTATAACTAGTATGCATTAATGACACACATCTAAAGTATACAATTTGTTAAATTTTGACATACATATACACCCACACAACCATTGATACAACTAAGAAAATGAATATATCCATTACTACAAAGTTTCTTTTGTTCCTCTTTAATTCCTTACCATCACCTTTACCTTCCACCCTATCTTTGCCCCGGACTTAGGCAACCACTGATCTGCTTACTATAGACTACTTTGCATTTTCTAGAATTTTAAATAAATGGAATCATATAGTATATACTATTTTTTGTCCAGCTTATTTCCTTTTTTTTTTTGATGAGTACTGCTCATTTCATGGATATAACATACACACGGATCAATATACTATCCATTCACCTGTTGATAGACATTTGGGCTGTTACAGATAAAGTTTCTATGAACATTGAAGAACAGGCATGGACACATGACTATATTTCTCTTGGGCAAACACCAGAGAAGGAATAGCTGGATCATACAGTTTTAAAAAAACTAATAGCATCCAGTATACTCAGTTTTGTTTTGTTTTTGTTTTTTTTTCAGTTAGTCATTCTAATAGTTGAATGATGGATATTTTTAGCTTCATAAAGTTGTCTTATAGTTCACTGATGTTTTATTTACTTCTTATTCCTTTTTGTCTTTATCTTTCATTTTGGATATGTACTTTTGCAATGTCTTCAAATTCACTAATCTTTCCTTTTGCAATGTCTAATCCCATTCGGTGTATTTTTCATTTGAGACATTATAGTTTTCAGCTTTGCAAGTTTAATTTGGGCCTTTTTTATCTTCCAAGTTTCTACTTAACATCTTTCCTTTAGCCATGGGGCTATGAAACAGAGTTCCAATAACTCTGCTCATTGTAATGCTAATTCTAACATCTATGTCAGTTCTGGTTTGGTGTCTTCATTCTGGGCTGTAGCTTCTCATTTCTTTGCATGCCTGGTAACTTCTTAATTGATACCAGACATTTTTAATTTTACATGGGGTGTACTACATATTTTTGCATTGCAATAAATAAGTATTTTTGAGTTTGTATTACTTGGAAATTTGTCACGTTCAAGTCGTATTTTTGAGATTCATTAATTAGGACCAGAGCAGCATTTAGTCTAGAGCTAATTATTCCCCCCTACTGTGGCAATATTTTTCTTTTCTTTTCTTTAAGATTTATTTATTTGTTTGAGAGAGACAGAGAGAGAGAGAGAGAGAACACAAATGGACAGGAGGGACAGAGGGACAGGGAGAGAGAATCCTCAAGCAGACTCCCTGGGGAACGTGAAGCTCATTGCAGAGCTTGATCCCAGGACCCTGAGATCATGACCAAGAGTTGGATGCTTAACTGACTGAGCCATCCAGGTGCTCCGAGGCAGTATTTTTCTAAGTACTCTATCCAATACCCCATGAGTTATAAATTTTCTAATCTGGTTGGTGGGAATAGGCACTATCCCTAGCCCTTTGTAAGCTCCTGGAACTTTTCCTTCTAATCTTTCTGGGAAATTCATTACACAGCCAAAGAGAAGTTTTCTTATCACATGCACACATCAGCATTCTGCTTAAAATTTGAAGAGGCCCCTCAACAGGTAGCTGAGCTTTTCTCCTCTGTATCTTCTTCCCTCCAGAGCTCTGCCCACAAACTTTAACTCCCTTTGTCTCCCCAGCCTTTCAGTTTTATTCCTCAAGTCACGGAGTCCATTGGCCCCACCTGAATTCTCTCTTCCCTGCACAACAATCCAGAAATCATTCAAGGCAGGAATTAGGACAATTATAGAGCTTACCTGATTTGCTCCCTATCTCTCAGGTGTCACTGAACTGCATTACTTGATCTCCGATGTATTAATAACTTTTGTTTCATATATTTTGCCTATTTTTTTCATTATTTCAGGATGGAAAGTAAACTTGGTCCAACTTTCTTCATCTTGGCCTGAAGCAGAAGTTAATTAATTCATTTTGAAAAGTATTTATTTCTACTCTACATCCTCAATCTAAAGAGGAGGAACACATAAAAAAAAATTGTATTCTCACAGGAAAGTTTATGAGTTAGGTTAGACCCACCCAGGCCACCTAGAGAATACAAAACAAAGCTTTAGTTGGAAAACAGGGGGAACTGAGTGGTCCTTCTTTGGTGTTTAGATCTAGAAATGCAGAACTTTCTGGAACAAGGTCACATGAAGAATGGCAATAAGAAGAAAGCTACTTTTGAGGAGAGACTGGTAACCTCATGGGGTCATGAGTCTAAGAAGAACAAAAGGAGAATACGGAAAGGAATTTATACTTAACTCACTCAAGCTCCTCCCTTTCCTTCCCTCTCTAGTTCCTGCTTCTTTTGGTACACTGAGAATTAAAAGCCTCTACAATCTTTGTTAATATGCTTTTGCTCTAGTTTCTAGCTAATCTTGTCCTCTTCCCTCATTTTTTCCAAGCTGAAGTTCCTGTTTCTTACACCATTGCTCTTAGTTACAAGTAGGTGGGTGGGCAAGAGTAGGTATGGGAAAGTTGTCCTCTGTCATGTATCAAAAGGCATCACCTGAAGGAGACAACAAGTCTGTCTGAGACCTTTGTTGATACAGAGGGCTCAATTTTAACTGCAAGAATTTTCTGCTTAAATATTTTTTTAAAGATTTTATTTATTTGTTTGAAAGAGGGAGAGGGAGAGAGCACAAGCAGGTGGAGCTGCAGATGGAGAGGGAGAAGCAGACTCCCCGCTGAGCAGCAAGCCTGATGTGGGGCTCAATCCAAGGACCCTGAGATCATGACCTGAGCTGAAGGCAGACACTTAATTGATTGAACCATTCAGAAGCCCCAAACCTTTTTTCTGCTTTTCTTTCTTTTCTTTTTCTTAATAGATTTATTTATGTATTTTAGAGAGAAAGAAAGAGAGAGAGCATGGGGGGAGGAGCAGGAGAGGGGAAGCTCACGAAGCAGGGAGGCTGATGTGAGGCTCAATCTCAGGACCCTGTGATGATGACTTGAGCCAAAACCAAGAGTCAGAGGCTCAACCAACTGTACTACCCAGGCATCCCATTTTATTACTTTTCTATGAGGTGAATGTGAATTTTAGTTTTAACTTAAAAACACGCACCTTCTGAATACCTAAATTTAGATAAAGGTAAGGCTGAAGAACAGATACCCCTTTTATTCCAGATAGAAAAATGAGATTCCAAATAGTACGTTTCAACTAATCATTTTAACATTGACTTCAATATTCATTCATTCAATATTCATTTTGACAGCATGTATTTTATCATAAAAGTCCAGAGAGATAGCACAAGTATAATAAAATTCAGAAGAAACACTAGACATTCCTTAATGAACAGAAAGATGCCATATATGCGTCAGGTCACATTCTCAAAACATAGCTACAAGCATTAAAAGGCCATTATAAAATGACTAAAACAAACAAAAAACACATTAGTTCTGACTCTAAAACTAGAACTATTAAAGAATGTCACCTTTTGATGGCAGGAATCCAGTAGCAAAAGTAAAATGATTGTCTCCTTTTAGATTCATCACACATTTATTTTGAAATGGGTCTATGGGGCATAGAAACAAATGGCTAAAAGTGTAGTATAAAGAGATACTTTACATCATATAGAATTTTTAAAATTTGATTTGAAACTAGTTTCATTTAAACTGATACATATGTAAACAGAGCCAATGTTGTAAGATAGATTGATAAATAAAAGATGGATGGAAAGAAGGATGGATGAATGGATAGGTGGATAGATAGATGAATAGATAGATGATAGATAATCATGTAAATGTCATTGTTTTCACATAATATTTTTCTTTGCATTGCAGAGTATACTGGGGTAGTTGGGAACAGAAGGGGACAAACAGTCTTTCAACAACAGTAAAAAAGACAGACTAATGTTATGATTTAGCGTAGTGTTTCTCTGAGTGCATTTTGCAAGTATATGAAACATTTATTACAGATGCAAATATCCAGGCCCCTCCCAGACATACTAAATTAGAATCTTTGAGAGTGTGTCCTGGGATCCTGAATTTTAACATACCTCCCTAGTATTTTTACTTCATATTAAAACTTAGGAACTCCAGGTTTTGGGCATGGATTCTAGAGCCAAACTTCCTGGGTTCAGAATTGAACTCCACCAAATAGCTGTTTTACCACAGACACATTATTACCCTCCATGTTTTTTCATCTGCAAACTGGAGGTGATGATAACAACAGTTCCTACCTCACAGGATTATAAAAGAATTGAGCTAATATAGAAAGTCCTTAGAATAATGTTGGGTACAATATAAGTACTATCTGTGTAAACGCAACCAATGTAACTAAGTCAACTATATTCCAAATCACTATATCCCACAAGGACAAGAATTCAAAAGGAATGAAATATTAATAAGTTATAAGAGTAAAGACACAAGTTTGATCCATAGCATTCTCCATAGCTAATCATTTCAGATTCCTTTTTTCATTTTGTTTTGCTTTTACTGGCAAAAGAACCCCCTTTTGTGAAGCTGTCCTTTGCTACCCTAAAGGATATGGTGGCACCAAGTAATTCTTTATATGTGGCCAAAACATCACTGTTCTTCCTGTAAAATTCTAGTAAATTCTGAGAAGTTGTCTTCCTCAAACTAAAGCCATATGCCTCTGAAGGAGAAATTATTCTTTTTTCAGATCTTGTGAAGACACCTGGCTAATACAGAAGTGTTCTGGTTGCCTACCTGCCCTCTGGACCTCATGTGACTCAGGTGTTTCAACCTCACTCATACTGTCAGGAATTCACCTTGGCCTAATTCCATAGTTATGCCAAAGACTAAATCTTGCGAAAAATTAGTGAAGAGGATTCTGAATAAGCAGTGTTCAAAAACTGTACTTGCATTGTAAGTCATTGGTTAAGATTGGATAGAGAATTAAATACCACAAGCCTTTGAACAATGTCCCATTTATAATTCCACAGATTCAGTCCACTGTGGGCCAGGATGTAGACAGAGGGGGCAATGAGAAGTCTGACAAGGTGTATGCACAGTGTCTTATGATCTATACTTCCAAATTATCAGCCTCCTCCAGCCTTCATTCACCTTCCCACGTAGCCTGCCTTCCCTGGTCCATGACTTCTACCTCTCTCTAGCTCTCTTGTTCCTAAGCTAAATCTCATCTTGAATTGATATAAATATCCACTATGATAAAGCCCAACTTCCTTATGTTCACCCCAAAGCTTCATGCTCTGCACTCTCCCCCTCTCTGTATTCTGTAGACGTATTAAACTGCTTGCAGGTGCCCAAATGTGCCTCCGCCTCTCTCCCCACAGGTCTTCCTGTATGCTGTGCCTTCTCCCTAGGACACGGTTCTCTCCCACCCTTGCCCCACCCATTCAATTGACTAATGCCTACTCATTCTTCAGAACTCAGCTAAGGTATCACCTTGTCCAACGTCTTACCTAATCCAGTCCCTCCCAATGTACACATCGATCAGGCCCTTTTCACACTGTAAGTCCAATTACTCACTTGTCTTCCCTCCTAAGCTATTAAATCCTTAAGGAACCATGTTTGGTTCATCCTTGTACCTCCAACCCCTAGCAGAGGTATACCACTTAATGCTATTCATGAGATGAGAATGTTGGTTCATGATTATGTGTTTAAGAGAGTTACGGCTACGTAGCTCAAGGGAAGAACAAATGCCTTGGAGTCAGGCAGATCTAGGCTTAAATCACAGTGGTGCCATTGGCTGTTTATGATGTTGGGCAGCAAATTACATAAACTAATTTAAATCCAAGTTGTGCCTCTGTTAAGTGCGAATGAACCCCTATTCTACAGATATGTCGTAAGAATTAATTTAGTTAATACACACCAAACACTTACCTAGTGTCTAATAAAAGGTAGTTTTTACTATTGTATTAATGATGAGAATCAGAATTTATTCCTATACAGATCAGATCAAAATCAATCATAGCTCACAGACAACGTGTTGTAAATATCTGAAAGAGACTCTGAGGTCTCTCTCAAGTATTTCAGATTGGCTGCACACATCTGAGAGAGACACTGAGGATATGAGTTCCCCATAATCATGCTGCAAATAAAATATATATCAGAGGGTTTTTTTTTTTCAATATCAGGATTAATTTCAAATCAGTTGGTCCAGCTTCCAATTGTTGCTATGGGAGAAATTGCCAAATGTGCTAAAGGTAGTGTGGTCAGTGTAACATATTACCAATTAAAATCCTTATTGAACATGGTGTTCAATGCTATATATACTTTTTAAAAACTTAATCTCTAAAACCAACTGATAAGGCACGTGCTATTGTCCTTATTTGACAGTTGAGGCTTAGAGCGGTTCAGCAAATGTTCAAGGTCATGCACTGAGTGGGACAAAGCTTGTAAGATTTTCAAAAATATTGTTTGTAAAGATTTATTGATTGAGAGAGAGAGAGAGAGAGGGGAAGATAAAATACAGGCAGGAGGAGGAGAGGGAGAGAGAATATTAAGCAGACTCTGAGCTGAGCACGGAGCACAGAGCCTGGCTCGGGGCTTTATCTCATGACCCTGAGATCATGATCTGAGCTGAAGCCAAGAGCCGGATGCTTAACCGACTGTGCTACCCAGGTGCCCCTAGAAGATATTTTTGATAGCAGAATCACTTTATGACCTGTTATGGTGCAAGAACTCGCATTAAAGGCATGTGAATAACCTGAAAGTTCATCTACCCCAACTTGGTTAATTTTGTGATTTGAACCTCTTTGTGGATCAGAGAGGTTTTTGAGTTCAATTTTCCACTGGTGCTGATATTACCGTAGTCTGGGATCTGCTCTGGATGACAACTCAAAGCAAAGTTGTCTGCTTTTCTGGGCCTGCAGTCACAGGTCAGAGACTCTGAAATGGAATGGCAGGCATTGTAATCAAGGGTGCCGGTTTCAGTGACGGCTATAGAACTTCCAGACTCAGATAATGGCAGCGAGGGACTATTTGTCAGTTGGGGCTTATGTTTTCATTTTGTGGCTAATCCTGTTTTTTGAGCAAGAGGAAGTTGGTGATTCTCTGCCATTCAGCATCATTCCAAACTAATGATTCTTTAGTAGGAGAATAGTTTATTATTATTTTTTTAAGAAACATTTTATTTATTCATGAGACACAGAGAGAGGTGAGACACAGGCAGAGGGAGAAGCAGGCTCCATGTGGGGAGCCTGATGTGGGACTCAATCCCGGGACCCTGGGATCACGCCCTGAGCCAAAGGCAGACGCTCAACTGCTGAGCCACCCAGGCTGCCCTGAGTGGTTTATTCTTAATCCATTAGTTCCATAATTCATTAGTTTTTTCTGTTAGTAATTCATTAGTTTATATGAAAATTTATTTACCTACTTATTTAAAAATTAATGAATTAATTTAAAATTCATTTGTTAAGCACTTGCAATGTAATGGCACAGTGAAAGGCATCAGAATACAGTGCCAAGGATGTGGGTTTTTCAGGTCAGGTAAACAAGGTTTTGCATCCTACTTTGTAATTTACTAGCTAATAGCCCACATTTGTATAAATGATTATTAGGGTATGAGCTTTAGACTCGGAAGATTTGGCTTAAAGATCCAGCTCTGTCCAACTTACATATTAATTTGTTTGTTTATTGGTCACACCCCTGCCTTTATTATGAGCAGCAGGTGGGATACTTTCAGCAATAGTAAAAAAAAAAAAAAAAAAATTATTTTACAAAAGCAGGAATTCAGTGAAGCTGCTTGTTTGGAATAGCAGGAAGAGCAGCAGGAAGAGGACTCCAAAGCCCATGGGAGAGTGAGGCCACCAAGGAGATGAAGAGCTCTTTGTAGATATCCCAAGTGTCCTTGGTAGAAGTAACCTCATAAATGGAGAACCAAGTGGTAAAGAACATGCCAGTGGGCGAGAGCACCATGGTCAGATGGGGGAAGACAGCCAGGTCACAGCCAACTGGGTTGGTGTATCTGCTCATGACCTGGAGCTCCATTTTGCCAGGCACAAGGTAATCTACCACTCCTGCCCACTTATTTGATCTGTGACCTTGGATATATTTCTCTGTACTTTAGTTCCTCCATCCATAAAACAGAAAGAATAATAACTTCTAACGTATGGAATTCTCATGGAGAATTAAAACGAGATGCAATACAAGGCACTCTGTGCAGTACATGACAAACAGTAGGTCTTCAATAGATTTACTTCTCTTTCCTCTCCCACTTGATTATAGGCATGTAGAAATAGATATGCTTGAAATTTATAGCATCTATAAAAAAAGACAATAAAAGGAAAGGAAGATAACATATCAAACACCGATTTTGTCCTAGGCATTTGCATGTGATACCACTGAACTTAAGTAAACACATGCCTTCATTCATTCATTCATTTATTCAAGAAATACTTATTCAGCACCTGCTGTGTGCTAAGCTCTTGCCTAGGCATTGGAGACATAGCAATGAATAAAGCAGACTATGTCCTGCCTTGAGTTTATATTCAAGAGATCTATTCCCTTTTTGCTCTACCTTGCTGCACAAATAAAAAGCTTAGAAATTTTAAAAAATTCCAATTTAGAAATCAAAGTTTTTATGGAAAAGGATAAGTATAACCTGGACTCAAAGGACTATAGAATTCAGAGATAAGTGGTGAGAGTGGGATTGGGTGGAACAGCATACTCAATAGCTCAAAGGCAAGAAAAGGTGGGACTCATGAGGAAGTATGAGTTTGATCTGGTCATTGGGTGCGGTAGGTGAAAGTGAGTAATGGAAATTCTTGGAAATGTACATGGAAATCAGATGGTGGTGCATACGGAAAGGCAGACTGATGAGGCTGGACTTCGTTTGTAGACCACAGAGAGTAATTTAAATTTATTGAACAAGGAGGTAATAAGATTGAGAATATGCTTCAAAAATATTAAATGGGAAACAATGTGTAAATTGGATTAAAGGGGAGAGACCAGAGACAGAGAGACACTCAGGAGGTTGATGATTAAACATCACGTATGTTTGGAGTTTTGCTGTTGTTGCTTTTATGGCCAATGACAAGCAGAATACCAGGAAATTCAGGTAAATCCCTTTTCATCAGAGTTTGCAAAGGTAAAAGTGGGTTTAAAAAAAAAAAAGAAAAGAAAAATCTGTGTCATCTGAGAAAGCACTAACGGTATTGCATAAAGAACCAGTTCCTCTGATATATGAAAGAGAATGTCTTGAGTAGAAGAACAAACTAAATTAGACATCAGGGAGGATAAAACCCAAGACAATAAGCCTTATGGTATAATCTTCATACTACGTTGATTCTTAGACCAGAGCTTTAAATTGTTTGCCAGCAAATTCTGATTCCCTGATGGCTTTTTGTTATAAAAGTCCTTATTGCAAAATAAGAATAAAGTTAAACATGTGTATAAGAACACTTGCAAAGTGACAAATGCCCTCCCTCCCCATCCATTCTTGGTCACTAAGAAAAGGAGCTTTTGGGTACAGTTTGCGTTCCTCTGGCTAGTAGTGCTATGGGTCTAGCTCCAGCTCTCAGCTGATGGTGAACAGCCCATTCCCAGACCAGCAGGTGTCACACAGCATTCTGTCTTCAAAACATCACCTACTTTTACTACCTTCTCTTGGTTTCTGTACAATCAACTCAAACTATCCTAGTTTGAGGTCATTACCGTTCCCTGTCCCATCCCCTTCCAACTTGTTTTTCTTGCCATTGAATTTATTCAACAAAAGCATATTTAGTACTATTCTGTACCCGGTCCATATGGATCCTTGGGATCTCTGCTAAAGCGATTACTGACCAACAAGACCTTGGAATCACTTCTAACTTCTCTGTCCCTGTTAACTCTCACGTCCTCTCAGGAACCAAGGCCCTTGGAGTTAACCTCCCCAAAGCCTCCCAAATGATCTTTACCATCCTTTCTCCACCCCTACGCAGTCTTTCTCCAATCCAAGCTGTTTTCCACTGACAGATCCAACTTAAGGTGTGGCCCATAAATCATACCTTGCAGCAGCAGTATCACCTGTGGCAGCTGGTTAGAAATGAAGACTCTCATCATAGAATCTGCATTTTAACAGAACCCCTGGGTGATTCATGTGCACATGTAAGTTCGAGATCACCGACTGAAAGCACAAATCCAACCCTGTCACTCCCCAGCTGACATTCTAGGGCAGGGGCTGACAAATTACAGCCCCAAGGCTTAATCTGGGTCATCCTGTGTTTTTGTATCCTCTGTAAAGATTGTTTTTTACATTTCTAAATGATTGGGAGGAAAAAAAAAACAAAAGAATACTATTTTACATGAAAATTATATGAAATCCAAATTTCAATGTCTATAAATATTGGAACCCACCATGATGAGGCACTGATGTATTGTCTAGGGCTGCTTTTGCACTATAACACCAGAGGTGAGTAGTTAAAACAGTGACTGTTGTGGGCAGCAAATCCTAAAATACTTACTATTCAATTCTATATAAAAAAAAGTTGCTTGATAAGGAGAAAGCACATATGGTAAAAAAGAAAAAAAAAAAACCACCCACCCTGCAAGTTATGAGATACAAAGGAAAAAAAGAAAGACCTGAACAAAATGCTTTCTTTCTTGTGTACCCATAGCAGGTGCTAACGTCCCTCTATCATCCTATGTGTCATGTTGTTGGTTTAGTCTTTGCTGAGTGGGAGAGTCAGTTACCTTCGTTCAGTTTCACGGCCGCTGATTTCTGCCCCCAGAAGGACAGAGGGAAAGTTTTAACCATCATGAGTATAGAAGGATTGTCCTGGGGGGGTTCAGATATGAAGAAGGAATCATGAGGGATTTGAGAGTTAATAATTTCATGGACCTTCTTTCTACTTGGGTTCTTAAGGTTAAAAAAAAAAAAAAAAAAAAAAAAAAAAGCACCTTCAGGCTCTGGAGAACTAAATGAATCTCCACAGAGATACAATGCTTTCCTGGGGGCAATAATCCTTCCACTAAAAGGAATTTCTGAAAATTGCAAAATTTGGTGTCTTAAATATCAATAACACTCCACCCCCATGCAGGCCTTCTCCTAGGCACATTCTCTGATTTTAAGTCCATATGAGACATTAAGATGAGCTCAGATTTCATTCATTTTCCTTATGCAGATCCTTTTAGGAATGAGACCGTCAGAGCTATTTCCAGTGGCTTGCTCTTTGCTTAATTGGTACATTCCTTTAGAGTCACTTTATACCAATGAAGCAGGTGTGAGAAAATAGCCCAAATTCCAATTCCATCTCAGAATGAGAAAGAGGGGGAAGTTTGGGAATCAAAAACTCAGATACATTGTCACAGAGACACTGAACATCTTAAGGCCAGAAAGCAGTTGTCTTTCCACCCCCCACCCCATCCTTATCTTTACATTTTTTGGAAAAGTTAAATGAATGATTTTTCATTCACCCCATAGCAAGTTATATTACCAGCTGGCAGTTGAGTCAAGTACTGTGGTAGATCCCTCGGCTACAGTAGTAAAGAAGATATTGTTCCTGTCTTGGAGAAGCAGGCTTCTTGTGGAAAAGGCAGATGCAGAGGCAGATAACTACAGCACAGGGATTAAAGTGCAACAGTTCACAGTGAAGAAAGGTACTGTGTGAGCACAGAGGGACGCAGAGCTCAGCTTCAGGGGTCAGAAAGACTACCTAGAGGAGATGTCTTGAGCCAATATCTCAAGAACAAATCAGATCAACAGATAAAGGGCACAAAGTCAGGACTAAAAATGGTATTCAAGGCACAAAGATACCAAAGATGAAAGAGAATAGAAGCATGGTACAGTAAGAGAGGAGAGGAGAAAAGCCAGCAGAGTCAGGTCAAGAGTGATGTGTTTGCTAAACCAGAGCATCTGGACTCTATGCTGAGGACAAAGTGGGTATATTGTAGAGCTGTGGGTGGGGTGATATGATCAGAGCAGTATTTTTGAACAAATCAGCTGCTGTGTGGAAAGAGCACAGAAGAAGGAAGGGCAAGATCGGAGGTAGGGAGAAGAATGAAGATAAATGCTGCAGGGAAGAACTGCTAGTGACTAAACCATGGTCAAGATAATGGTGGAGGAAAAAAAAAAAAAGAAATGGTGGAGGAAAAGAACAAGGCCAAGGCTACCGTATATGGCCATACAGCTTGTGCCCTATCTACAGCATTTTCCCCAGGGTGAGGGGTTGCTGAAACCAGGCGGTGGTCTCCTAGCCACGTACTGTGGCCCTGCAAGAGGAGGAAAGGGACCCTTTTTCATTCATCAAGCAGATAAGGTACTATCTTGCTAGTCTCACAATTCATCAGATGTACGGGCAGTGTTGAGGGCCCTCTCAAAAATGAGCACATCCTGGAGATTTTTAAAGAAGAAAACAGATGATCAGAAATAGGAGTTAGAAGGAGAGAATTCAGAGAGGACACTGAAGGGTTTGGCCTTTACCCCTTGCCATTGACCATGGCAGGAAGCTCTTCCTCAGCCCTAGCCTGGCTCGATCTTGCCTGTTCGACCCAATTCCTTTTCTTGCTACCATGAATCTCATTGAAAAATTCAAATAAGTTCATTCAAATTTTTAAAAAAATATATTTTATTTCTCTTTAATATTTTTTTTATTTATTTTATTCTCTGTCTTTTCCGGGTTTTATTTGTGTCACATCTAAGCAAGTGGCATAGTGAGAGGAAAGTCAGCTTTGCTGTAGGACAAGCTATGAATCTCAGCTCTGCCGACAGTTATAGGACCCTTTGCTCTTCTGAGCTTCAGTGTATTCATTTGTAAAATGGAGATGATAATACTTAGATGTAGGATGGCTAAAAAAGGCAGTGAACATAAACCGTCTCACCCAGTATCCAGCACATTCAATAGTGGGCATTCAATATCTTTAGCTACTATTGTTATTTTTTACTGATCAAGTATTCTATAGCTTACTTCTTTCTCTATTCCCATTTTCTGTTTTGATTTCAACCTTTATAGTCCTTTTTCTTTTTATATGGTCAACATGATGGCAGCAATTAATATAGTTTCTAGCGGTGCTTGCCTCTTTGCAAAATCCTACCACCTAAAGAACTTCTCAAATGTACATGTTCACCTCATAAAACTCCACTGATAATTCCAAAATCATATCCAAAATACAACTCCTTAAAAAGAAAAGATTTAAAATAATAAATATTGACAATACATGTGCTTAATTGGGAAGTTTTCCTGAAATTTATTGGAAAACAAGGGAAGGTGAAAGAAGAATCATCCAGATTTTATTAGGCCATGTAGCTTACATGACTTTTCATAAGCGGTTATTCTAACTTACATAATTTGGTTTAGAGAGCATTAAAGGTACACTGTGTGGCCAGCACTGCATGCATAATTTAGGAACATCTTAAAGAAGAAGAAAGCATAGTTCCTCTTCTAGGGAAATGGGGTTTCATTTTCTACTTTTCAGTTGGGGAATTTGAGAAGTTAAATTCTATTTCAATAAAACTGTATTTACTAATACATTTAGGTAGGAAGAAAGATCTTAGCCAAGAATTTTTAGCTAATCTTCAGCAGCCTATGCTTAAAAAGATGTTACTGGAAACACTTTCAGATTTGTTTATCCTTAAATAATGTGGTCCATTTTCATTTTGAGAGAAAAAGGAATTCCACAGAAAGGAAGGCTTGCATGACTGGCTGAGTCATACTGTGTAGATTTTTTCCAGTAAGCTACATTATGCTGGATGCTGTTCAAGAGAGAAAATGTCAAATGCACTGGGGTTCAGTCTGGCATGTGGGTGGGTTTACTCAAGCACAGAAATCAAATATAGGCATTGAAGCCAATACTTTGGAAAATAACAGAATGACTTACAAGTCAGAGTTGGAATTTCCAGAAGGTTTTTTTTTTTTTCAGCTGAATCCTACAAATGTAATATAAATGAATAATACAGTGAGCATTTTAATGACATTTATTGTATTTCTTTCTTAGAATCTTAAAGTAGAAAAAAATTAGACCTTATAACATTCAGCTTTCCTCCCATACAACTCCTTGAATGATACATATGTCTGACAGATTCTCATACTTCTGCTTAAAAACTTCTAATAATTTATTCCCTTGCAATATTGGCCCCTTCCTTAGATGTAATGCAGAAGAAAAGACCTGGATGGACATAAGTCAAGGTAATAATAGTGATTATCTATGGATGAGTGAAATCATGAGTTTTTGTTCTTCTTTTGCTTTTCTACATTTTCTAACTTTTCTGTAATGAGTTTGCATTTTTTATAATATGAAAAAATAAGTACTTGAAAACCACGAAGCAATCACATACTAACATCAGAATTGTTCCAGCTCTCCACTATAAAAGTCAAGGCAGATCAGTTGGTTGAAAGTTAGGGACCAGAATTATCAATGTTCTGAAAATCTGTAACTAGGAAATACAAATTTCAGCCACATCATTATGTCAACCAAGATGCTGTTGTTTAATTGGTTTTAGCTAAATCGTTCTCGGTCATATTCTATGCTGCCTCATGACTCCTATGCTATGCACCCTCTGCTTCTGGTAAAGCATCCTAAGGATGCCACGGTTTTAGAAATTGTATCACTTTGTGGATTCTCAATTAAGCTAATATTGAACTAAACCACTATCTTTACTGGTCCTATAGTTACCTAAGTGATTTGTTAATTAATTAACTAATTAATTAATTAAAGAGAGAGAGAGAGAGAGTGAACATGAGCAGGGAGAGGGGCAGAGGGACAAAGAATCTCAAGCAGACTCCACGTTGAGTGCAGAGCCCTAAGTGGGCCTTGATCCCAGGACCCTGAGATCATGATCTGAGACGAAATCAAGAGTCAGATGCTTAACTGACTGAGCCACCCTGTAAGTGATTTCTTTTTAGTATGAAACTTCACATTTATCCCTGTTAAGTTTGACTGAATCACCTTAGCTTGTTCCTTCTTATGGAGTGTTAAGCAAAGCACTTAACGTGTTGTAGGGGATAAATTTTTCCTGGATAAGAAAGACATGTTCTGAAGAATTAATTATTCCTCTTCATAACTGTTTCCTCTTTCCTACCTCCAAGGTCCTTGGCCTTCTTCCCCTGTCCCCAATAAATTATTATCCAACTCCTAGTAAATTTTATGTTTTAAAATAAATCATATGTATCAAACACCTAATATGTACCTTTGTTTCCACATAGATTACCCCATCTGTTCTTAAAAACAACCCATTTGGTATAGGTATCATTATTTCCATTTTCATAGTAGAGAAACAGAGGCTCTGAAATTAAAGCAATATTTAAAAAAGTCACACAGTTATTCATTGACAAGGATAGGATTTGAACCTACATCTGACTGGTTTTAATGCCAATGCTGCCTCCAGGTATTTTTGGCCTTGGCTGTCTGCCCTTACCCTTGCCTCTCTGTCACCTTTCTCTGATCTCCAACACTGATCTGGACAGCACTCAAGTTTGTTTGTTTGTTTTCCTTTGTGTGATCCATGATCATATTCGATGCAGTACTTTCCACCTACCTGGAGTCTGGGCATCCAATGTCTGAGCATTACCTTCAAGATCTGTAGGACTTCATATTTGCTCATTTATATTTTCTTCTATTTAGAAAACTTGTGAAATACCAATAGAGAAAAATTCCAAACTCACGTATTTCCATATAGATAATTTGAGTGTATATTAAACAAACTTCAATTCACCCTCTTACCGATGACACTATTTCAAATACCTTCCTGAAACTGGGCTTACAACATTCTCTTGCTCTATCATTTTAGTAACTTCCAATTAGTAAATAGAAAATCGAATTCAT
This sequence comes from Canis aureus, assembly GCF_053574225.1. Lineage (NCBI taxonomy): Eukaryota > Metazoa > Chordata > Mammalia > Carnivora > Canidae > Canis > Canis aureus. The sequence goes on from NC_135623.1 coordinate 25,500,394, forward strand.
ACTGGACTATACCAGCTCAGGTACCCGAACAGCTCAAAAATAGAACAGGGTTGATGCAGACACTCAAGTAATGTTGTCAAAACCTGATCTCTCCATTTCTTGGTTCAGTGCTCCTCTATCTCAGTTTTAATCTTGGGCTTTGTATCATACAAGATAACTGCCAGCAGCTCCCAGCCTACATCCTCCTACGTCCAGTACATGTAAATGACTTCCACTGTTTTAGAAATTACAGGAGGCATATATATGAGTAAAAGAGAGCCCTTGATCACAAAAAGGCAGCACAACCTGATAGAAAAAACATGTGTGTTTTTATGTAAAATGAATCTGGGTTTGAACTTGTACCTGTCCTTGAGTGAGTTATTCAAACTTGGTTTCCTTATTATAAAATGGAGATTCTATATAGTTTATATAGTTGATGTGAAGTTGAAGTCCTAACATCTAAATAAAATAATGTAAATAAAATGTCTAGCATAATGCCAGGAACATCACAGGTATACAACATATGAAGAAATGCAAGCATACGATGGTAAGAATACTACTAGGGATGCAGGCTCTGCAATATTGAGACCAAATAGTATACTAGAGAGTTAGAAGGCTCATATCTAGTTGGGATTATGGGGTTGGAAAAGATTTCATGAGTGAACTGTATTTGAAGTGGATCTTAAAAGGATGTATGAAATTATGTTAAGTAGCTCTAAGAGAGAAGAGCCAAGGGCATATTCAGGATATGATTGGAGTAGCAGTTGTCAGTAATGAAAGTGACAACGAGTGCACTTGGGAAGGCAGACTGAAGCCTATTTTTCTGGATTTGGGATATGAGTAAGGAGTTGGTGTTTAATTCATTAAATGAGACCCTTGGAAGGTTGTCATGTAGAAGAGTGACATGACAAGGGGTGTGCTATAGGAAGGAAGACTAACATTGGTATAAAAAGTGGATAGAAAAGCCGGAGACAGAAAGCAGAGACAAATTAGGAAACTATTTACAATAATTTACAACAGTCTGACCCCAGAAAGTCTCCCCTAGCCCTAGCCCTCTCCACTCCCATCAAGAAGGGTGGCCCACAAGTCTCTTTATGCCCTGAGTATGGCAGCTGCTCCGTAGGCCCTGTAGTCACCTGCTGGAGCTGCCACCAGCACACCGATACCCTCATGTGCCACAGTTGTGGTCTCCAGAGAAGTGAGAAGAACACACCTTTTGCCTTTGCATCACTCCACTCGAGGATCCCCAAAGCAGGCCTACCTGATACCATAGGTGCTCTGATGTTTTAGAAGAACTACAAATTCGGTTATTATTACAGCTCCTGATAGGATCCTCACTTTACCCACTGGACCCACAAATTCTGAGCCTAGATTCATGTTCTCAGAAGAGTTCTCAACCTGGAGCTATGCCTGGTGCATCTTGACTAACTTCAGAGACACTTATGTTTGAATCATAATTCAGTCCTTCTGAGTGAATGAGTATCACTTGTTAATATCGAGTTATCACTCAACAATTCAATGTTTAAATCATAACATAATCTAGGGGCCCTGCTCTGTGAGATTCATTAAAAGTTTACCATTTCATTTGTTCCATCTTCAATATTTTTACATTTTAATATGAGAAATAATTGAAATTAAGAAAAGAATCTTCTTTCCTTGAGCCATGAGAGCCTATAGCAGAGTACATAGACTTATTAAACCTTTTTTCAATGAATAAAAGGATAAATGAATTGTATCAAATGACTCCAGGGAAGCCATGAAAATAGAGCAAATGTTAAATTATTTCCTTTCTTAGACAATGTCATCCACAGCTCAAGTAGGATGGTAGTCATACTTCAGAACTTTGAATTCTTTTTTTTTTCTTTTTTTTCAGAACTTTGAATTCTAATGCAGGCCACATACACAGGGAAAATAGAAATTCTATAAAATTCTATAAAATTCTATAAAGTCTATAAATTCTATAAATTCTGATATAGTCTAATCTGGTGCCATGAGAACCCCAAGGAACCAAGTATCAAAAAGACCAAGTACAGCCCCTCTGTGAGTTTGACTGTTAGGATAAAAAAATTTTAAAGATTTATTTATTTTTGAGAGAGAGAGAGAATGAATGTGTGTGTGCATGCACCGGCAGAGGCAGAGGCAGAGGTAGAGAGAGTCTGTAAGCAGACTCCCCTCTGAGCAAAGAGCCTGACGCCTGATGTGGGGCTTGATCCCAGGACCCTGAGATCATGACCTGAGCTAAAGGTAGATGCTTAATGACTGAGCCATCCAGGTGCCTCATGAGTGTTAATTCTGAAAACCATTTTGTCAAGCACCTTTTGCATTTGGGACCAAGTTGTAGGTTGTAATATAAGTAGCTAAGTAAATCAGTAAATCATTATTCTGACATGTGCATAGCCCTTTGCCTTTAAATAAAATTTCTAAAAAAAATAAATAAAAATAAATAAAATTTCTTTCTTACACATCATATCATTTCACCTTGTTAAGCAGAGCACAGGATAGAAGACAGAGGAGAGGAAAAAGATTACACATCTAATTAAAGGTTCCTCATAAAACTTCTGGGTGTGGAGCTAAAGCAATGCTCTGAATTCCAATCAACTGGTACCTAAGCGAACTATGTATGCTTTAAAGATTGTCAATACCTACAGCTTGTGGCTTGCAGGCATTGAATTGTGCAGATGTGTAATCAGGGGAACCACCTTAATGCAGGATTTATGTAAAGTAACGTCCTGAAACAAATGGCACAAATTCTCTGTGAGAGTAAAATATGGGGAGAACTTCACCCCATCAGTTTGGGAGAGAGGGAGTTCCCTTTGCCTTTTATATCCATGGAGGAGGCTCTCTTTATGTACCATCTGTTAACCCCATTTAATTCATCTGGTTTGTTTGCCCTGGCTCAGAATCATGAGCAAAAATCTAAATGCACTAATGTTGACCTGAAAGCATTTATCTCTCTGAGTGGAAGAGAGTCAATGTCAAAATTATAAACCACGTGATACCTGCGGTAGGTGGATAGCTAACCCTGACAGAGCACTCTGTTAACATTTCCTTATGTGAGTGAAATACCAAGGCAAACCAGAAGTCTAGGATGGGCTTGGGATTTTTCCACACACTCATACACACACACACACACACACACACACACACACACACACACCATCTGGCCTCACACCCAGTGGTGCCTCATTCTATTCCCTAGCTCTTCCTTCACCAACATGGCCATCAGTGGCCTCCTGTGCATTTGTTTTGTGGGGACTGAAGCCCAAGGGAAAGTAAACAGAAAGTATACAGATGTATACATGTATTTTCCATCACTTTATTCAACAAGTACTTAGGAAGTGTTTACTATGGCCCAGGTGCAGTATGATCAGTAGGGACTCGAAGGCCAGTTATTTTGTGGATTACTCATATTCTTCATTGACAAATTTTTAAAACAACACTGGGGAGAAGATGCCACTTTTCCCATTTTACAGATGATGAAGACCCAGAGAGCTCAAATAGATTTCTCAAGGTCAAGAGGTTTGTAAGTTGTAGAAGTGGGCTTTGAATCAGGTGTGTTTTATTCCAAAGTCCACACCTCTCTGACTCTTCAATATTTTTCCACTTATCTATTGAGGCGAACCAGCATCAATTCTGATGCTTAAAAAAAAAAAAAAAATCCAGTCCAGTGGGCACAAAAATCAAATAAATAATCCAATCTAGAAAAAGAAATCAGCAAGCAAAGCAGAACATTCCCACTCACTTAACTAAACAACCCATTTTGTTATTGTTGTTGTTGAAGGTTTTCCCCCCAAATTTATTGATATATAACTGACAGGCATCCCTGTATAAATTTAAAGTATACCACATAATGTTTGACTTACATATCTTGTGAACTGATGACTGCAATAAGTTTAGTTAGCATCAATCATCTCATGCATATACAATAAAAAGAAAAAGAAAAAGAAAAAAATTTTTGTGTGTGATAAGAACTCTTAGGATCCACTCGCTTAAAAATTTTCCTATCTGTCACACATCAGTGTTGACAGTAGTCATTATGTCTTGCATTAGAGCCCTCATACTTACTTATCTTATAGTTGGAAGTTTGTACTTTGTGACTTTTCTCCAATTCCTCCACCCTCCTTCCCTCACCTCTGGTAACCACAAATCTGATCTCTTTTTCTAAGAGTTTGGTTTTTCATTTGTGTTTTTAGATTCCACATATAAGTATGATCATAACAGTATTTGTCTTTCTCTCTGTGACTTATTTCACTTAGCATGATGCCCTCAAGGTTCACCCACATTGTCGCAAATGGTGGGATTTCCTCATGTTTTGTGGCTGAATTATATTCCAAACAATCCATCTTAATAGAATCTGTGATTCTTGTTCCATTCTTGGAGAAGCAATGAATAGGTAAATGGTTCCTTCTCTGAGCTGCAATCATTTGCTACTTGCTATTTATTACCTACACTCATTTTTGAACTATAATTCCGATTGAAAGGAAAATTATCTGTGGATCAGGACAAGAAGACATCAATTTACAAACATTTAAAAAAATCACTTTGAGTTAGATACCAGAGCTAGTAAGCCATGCTATCACTGTGTCTTGTCCAGCCTTGGCAGCTTTCTCCCTGGCCCTGCCCACAATATTATTATTATACTCTGTCTCTTGTGTACACAACAAGGAACCAAGTTCTGGGTAACTCTCCATGCCAGGGTATAATATACTGACTTTGAATAGATGAGAGTGAGAAATGAGCAAATTAGTCATGGGAAAGTATAACCTTATTTTTTTTTAAGCAAAATTATAGTCCTCACTTGAGAAATAACTGAAAGATGTCAATACCATTCTGGAATTTAGAAATAAAATTCTTCCTCGTTGAAGACAGTAGCAAGCAATCCTTCATCCTACATAGGATTAATCCCATTTTGGGGAATATCTAAGGGAAGAACAACAAAATATTTTAGGAAGTCAAAAGAAAACACTGCAAATCAGAAAAAAAAATGTGATCTGAATGAAAAGGATCAAAAAGTCTCTTCGCAGAATTTAACATGTAGAGGAGAAATCTAATAATCTTTACCTATTATTTGAGAAGCATTTTTTTTATACGCAGGGGAATGGTGCATTTGTTGTCTAAGGATTACGAGTACATAGGTATGAATTGGTATTTGTTAAAATTAGGTGCAGCTGCAAATGACATAATGACAAAGTAGCAAAGAGAGGAGAGCATTTCTCACATAGAGTCTAGGGGAAGACAGGCTGTGGCTAGCAAGCAGCTTCACCATCTATAATGCATGGCCTCTACTCCGTTGTCTAAAATGGCTGCTTAACCTCCAGAAATCATGTCTGCCTTCTCTTCAGCAGGAAAAAAAAGGCATGTCCCTTCTTTTTAAGAAAAGACCCTGAAAACTGCACATAATTCTTCTGCTAAAATTCCATTGGCCAGTCACATGGTCACAGCAGGCCAAAAGGGGAGCTGGGAAATGTAGTCCTAATTACAGAGGGCCAAATGCCCAGCAAAAAGGTGTGGGTTCAGTTACCAAAGAAGAGAATCAGATACTAAGGGGCAACTAGCAAACCTAACTCAGCACCAATAGGAAGTTGCCTTAGAAATAAAGAAGCTCCAAATAAGACCTTACTTAATAAGGTCTACTGAAGCCTGAAGTAGTTTATTAGTCTCCCTCTTTGAATACTCCCAGGCAAAACCAAAATTAAAATCTCTTCATCCCAGTGTTTTATGGGAGGCAGAGGATATGGGTTTACAGATTTTGAAAGTCCCAACGGGTCTCCATGACCCTAAGGTAATTGTTTTCTCACAATTATGCCCACATTGCTTTTCTGCTTACAACCATCCAGTGTCTCCCTATTGCCTAGAAGATAAAGAACAAGCTCCCTGGAACGATGTTCTATGCCCTTCCTACATGATTTGGTCTCCATTTTACCTACTTTCTCACAAATTTTATTCAAACAACGTCAAACTACTTCCATATTCCTAAGGGATATCATGGTGTCTCAAATTTCTGTTCCTTATTCATTCACTCAGCAAAAACATATTGGTTGTCTGACATATCCCCACCCCTAGTGGTAAGCAGTAGGGATAGAGTGATATCCAATATTCACGTAATATTAGCAGTTAATATTTATTGAGTGCTTAGGATATATTGAGTACTAAGCTAACTTCATGTACTATCTTATAATTGCTTATGATGATCCTATGATGTACCTATTTATCCTCATTTCATAGATGAGTAAATTAAGGCACAGAAAGGTTAAGTTGCTGGAGACCATAGATCTTGTGAGTTGAAGAGCCAGTTTTGTCTGATTCTAGAGCTGCTCAAGTCTATAACCATTTATAACTACTTTGCACTGTCAGTTTCCTCTGGCTGCAATGTTCACCCCCTTCTCCTGTCACCCCCACCCCCAAACTGCTTCCCTAGCAGACTCCCATTGGCCATGTAAATCAAAACCCAATCTTCACCTTTTCTAAGAAGCCCTCTTTTAACTCCCTTGGACAGTAAATCACTCCCCAACTGTCACACCTGAATATGCTTGCTTTTTTACCTTTCATCTGTAAATCCAGCTCTGTCTCATCCCTGCTAAACAAAGGAAGCAGCACAAATCTTTGTGGGAAAGGATTACTCAATAAGTAGTTACCTATTTGGAGGGAAAATCAATCTAGATGTCAGATCAGATCATAAACCAAAATAAATACATGTAGATTAAAGCATTAAATTTGTTTTTGTTTTTGTTTTCAAAAATATCAAAGCATGAAAGAGCTAAAATAAGAGCAAATATTTATTAACACCCTGTAGGGGAAGGAGCTTCTAGGTTTCAAAAGAATGAAAGAATTCATAAAGGAAAAGATCAATGGGTTTTATTGTGCAAACTTGTCTAAAATGTCTGTATGTTATAAATTATAAGGAATTTTATTATAAAATTATAAGGAATTAAAAAAACATATTTGTCTCAAATATGACAGAAAAAAACTTGCTGTTATTTTTGAAGTTGCTGTAATAAATGGAAATAATAACACTGTGATCCACTACAGCTCCACATGGCAACATGGATAAATCTTACAAACAAAATGTTGAACAAGTGGGTTGTCCCCAGAGTTCAAAGTAGGATTCTAACCATATAGAGTTAGAAAATATATGCGACTAAACTCAGTTGTTTATAAATGCCTACATGGGTAATAAAAATATTAAGAAAACTAAGGGAATGATTAGTCAGAGTAATGATTGTGTTTACTAGGGCCAGGGTAGAGGGCTAGGAGTGTAAACAGGACACAGTAGAGAAGAAGGTGTGGTCAAGGAGAGACACAGCATCTTGGAGGTGGGGACAATGTTTTACATGCTATTTCTTAATTTGGGCTGTGGTTATATAGGAGTTCACTCTGTAATTATTCTTTTAAACTGTACACTTTATACACTTTTCTGTATGTTCAATATGTATTTCACAATTAGAAAGGGAAACGGATTTCAAAAGATGAATGAGCAAGGGATATGTATAGAAAATCCACAAAAAAAAAGAATATGCAAATGACTCATCATCTCATGGGAAAATATACAGTTTACTGGGAATCAAAAACATGCAATTTTTCAAATGATACATCACAATTTTCTGCCTAATTTTTGTTTTTTGTCCTTTATTTTTATGAGAGTACTCAATGCTGATAATAATGTAGTGAAAAGGGTACCCTGAAACACTGCTGGAGGAAGTGAAAACAATTTGCCCAGGGTTAACCCGGTCTCTAACCTTTAACCCACAAATTTCACTTTTGGTTTCTCTGAGAAGAGTCCTCAAATAGAGAGGAAAAAAAAAGAAAGAGCAGAGAATGATAGCTAAAAACTTTTAAATGCTAATCTTCTGAAGTCTTATTAATAAAGGGAAAAGTAAATAACTCTATACTTAAGTGATAAAATATCACATTGACATTAAGGCAATATTTACCAAGAATTATGGTAATATAGAATATGCTTATGTTATATTAAGAGAAATAAACTGGACACTAAACTGTATATATAGTTTGGCACATCTGTGTAACAGTATGTAACTCTTACAGGAAAAAAAGACTGGAAGGAAATATATCGAAGTGTTAACTGTAATTTTCTTTAGAAGGTGGGAGTTATGGTTAACTTCCTTTTTCTTTATTTCTTTTTTAAAAATTTCCCTAAATGTTCTAAATTTCTTATAATGAGAATATGTCTTATATAACTTCCTTCCTTCTTTCCTCATTTCCTTTCTTCCTTCCTCCCTCATTTTCTCTCTCTCTCTCTCTCCTTCCTCACCTCTCCCCTGTCCTTTCATTTAGTCAGGTTCCTTTATTTATTTATTTTTAAAATATTTATTTATTTATTCATGAGCGACACAGAGGGGGAGGGGGCTCAGGCAGAGGGAGAAGCAGGCTCCTTGTGGGGAGTCCGATGTGGGACTGGATCCCAGGACCCCAGGATTATGCCCTGAGCCATCCAGGCATCCCTGGTTCTTTTAAGGTGCTATCCTGACCCATCAGAAGTAGACTAAATAACACATCAGCCAGAATTCTGACTTTGCGGTATTCAGTCTGAATCACCTTAGCCCTATCTTGATCTACACGTGAACTGTAGCCCCGGATCCATAGCTTTGTTTCCAAAACTCACTGTTCAGGTTTGCTTTTCTAACTTGGTGTTGAGCTGGGCTGACCATCAATTTCCTGATGTCTCTGTAGCGGCCCCTGCATCAGCTCTCCTCAAGAGTCCCCAAGGGAAGCTCTGGTATGCACTGCACCACCTTCCTGGGACTTAGTGAAGCAAAGATGTTCTAAGGTTCAGTTCTATGATGGGTATCAATTACAGCATTCTGTTTCCTTGAGAAGGGATTGCTATCCCAAGCTATGCCTCTACCAAATTACCTCAATATGAGGTAATGGTTAAACCACTGGACTTAGATTCAAGAGACTTGAGTTTGAGTCCCAGTCCCTCCATTTAGTTGTTATGTGACCTTGGGCAAGTTACTTATTCTATCCCATGCTTAGTCTGCAAAGTATGCATAATAATACCTACCTTAAAGCTTGTAAAGATCAAGTGGGATGAGACTGGTCAAAGACACAAGACACAAGATTTAAGGGAGTGGTCTTTGGAATGTATTGTGCAGCATGGTGACTCTAGCTAGCAATACCATATCATATATCATATATTTGAAAGTTGCAGTTCTTACTATGAGGAAAAAAAGTATAACTATGTGTGGTGATAGATGTTAACTTATTGTGGTAATCATTTTGCAATAAATACATATATCAAATCATTATGTTGTACATCTAAAACTAATACAATGTTATATGTCAATTGTAGCTCAATAAAATAAGTAAAACAAGAAAAAATTCAATGGGATGGTCCATGTAAAACATTTTGTGCCTAGCACATAAAAGTGCTCTATCAATGTTCCCATTATTACTACTTGTGCGGCCTCATCTACCACCATTCCTCACTTCAAATTTTATATTCTAATAGAAGATAAAACACTTATTCAGAACATTTTACACTTAGTTTTATTATAGTCCTTTGTCTTTATTCATCTCCTGCAAACCACCAACTTTGCCTACAAATACTGTTCATGAAACACTACTCTCAATTCTTCTTTGTAAGAGATCACTTTAAGCAAATTATGAATCTAAAAGAATGCTAAAAGGAGTTGAGGAATATGCACTAAGCAATGTCCCTGGAGAACTAGAAAGAGGAGAAACCACAGAGTTTGTGAGAGCCATCTTGAGAAATGGAATCCAGAATAATTGAGAACTCCTCAAGCATAGGAACCAAAGAAACAGAGCATGGAAACCTTCAGAGCCATATGTGAGGTACTTATATCAAACCTAAGAGGATGAACCATGAAAAATAAGACTAGTGTGCAAGGCTTGACTATACAGAGTTCCTAGATTGATGGGTTTGCTTTAGCTCATTGGCTAAATCAATGAAAACCATTAGTCAGTTCTGTTGTTTTGGATTTTGAGAATGTGGTAACCAACGGACTTGTTCACTTGGTTGTTTGGCCATCTTATGAATAAGCAGTGTATCCCTCCCCCTGATAATCCCAGAGCAATTGGCTGAATTACATAGTAAAAAATGTGCACTTTCAATTGTTTTTAGCTGGAAATCCCTCTTCTTTGTGCTGTAGGAAAACCTTGTCCCTTTTAGTTTCCTTCTGCAGGAAATCTAGACCAGCTGCTGGGGAGAAACCTGTTTCTTTGTAAGATAAAATGCTCCCTACAGATTGAAAAGCTTTTATATCCCAGGACACATTATTCAAAACACCTTCAAACTCAGCTCCTTATGGTAGTGTCTAGAAAAACACAAAACAAAGCTATGTCTTGTGAGTAAAATCAATAGTTCCCTCGCAAACTAGAGGACGTGGCATGCAACACAAAAAGCAATTAGGTTTTGGACCAGGCTGAGACATAACAGTATCAGCCTAACAACATTATCAGTATTTACCTTGTTAGGTGCATATCCAAGGACACAGACTTGCTCATTTCTCTTGATACCTTGACTGATTACCTGCAAGCAAATGGATATATTTCTTGTTCTACTTTTCCTGCCCAGAAAAGTCACCAAAATATACAGAGGCCTAGAAAAAGGCAGATGTTTCTCCCTACAATTGCATTTAACTTGAACATATTGCACAGAAAAGCCACAGAGACTCTGGCTGACATATCCCATGCTTAACTATGTGTTTTGCATATATAGGTCATTTAGCCCTCGTCCACTTTATAATTTTGCTCTGTGCCATAAATGCAAAACAAGGCTTAGTGGTTTTTGATATATGACTTCAGTTTATTACACTTCCATAAAGCTGTCCAATATTTACTAAGATTTTAGAACTTCATTAAATGATTTTCTTCAACTCCCAAAGAGACGCTATCACCATAGTAACAATGTTATTTCCTGTATCCCATTTTCAGCTTTCTTTGGTTTCATTGAAGTGGCGCATTTTCCATTAAACTTTGTAGGACATAAAGTCGTTAAGGTGACAGTTGAGCACTATTATGGCTGTATTAGAACATTGACAGGAACTTTACCCTTGGGCCATTTGCAACAATTATTGGGAAAAGCTTCAAGAGATACCGAATGGCTTAGAAAATTCAAATTTGCTTCTTTAAGCAGATGACAAAGGAAGAACATTTTGAAGGTTCAGCTTGCCTCTGGACATCTCTCTGAGCTGTAGCAACCAGATGAGCAAGGTGCCTCCTTTTCAGTGTCTTAGAAGCAGGGCCGGGAACCTGAGATCCTGATCTTGTCCCACGGTGCTCAGTGCGGCGGGGGGGGGGGGGGGGGGGGGAAGATTTGAGCTAATGTCAACACAAACCTCTAATCCCTCTGTTGGTTTCTATTCCCTTCTTAGGACTTACTCACAATCTGTATCTACAGAATTTTTAGATTTATTTGTGTATTTGTTGACCTTCAAACCCAAACCAGAGAAGAGTAATGAGTTCCACAGGAGGGGTATCTTTTCTGCCTTTTATCTTATATCCTAATTATTAAGCATAATGCCTGACCCTTGGGTTTAGGTTCTGAATAAGTGATTCAAGTAGATGATGTAATTCTCTCACGTGTAGAGTCCTCAACCTTGTAGATTCCCAGTTATCCAAAAAATGAAATGAAATTCCCCCCTTCAGGGGGAATAACAGTGCAATAAGCTTGAGTTGGATCATCATAAGTCTTCAATATGCAGCATCTCTCTCTCTCTCTCTCTCTCTCTTTTATTTTTTTTTCTCTCTCTTTTAAATAGCTGTAATTCCAAATGTACTTTATGCATCAGCCACTCTTGGGCTAGGATCCTTGTCCCTATTCCATCAGTCCTCCCTGATGACATGGTCCAGACAGATTGCTTTACACAGTGTGTATCTCTGTTTTCACTAATGTTGCAAAAACAACCTGCTCCTGACTCAGCTTATCCCTCATATCATGGCAGCTTGATTCACTAAATCATATTTCCATAATGACAGCTTTGTCTATAGTAGAAAAAAAATCCCGATTTGTCCCGCATATTCTATGCATGAAGAATATTGGTTTCCTGCATAAGAAGACCTGATCCATAAAGGTCTTGAAATAGAGAGAGAACTAGAAATCTAGCCCTGCATTTTCAGAATTATTTGCCTAATCTAAAGACAGATAACTCTTATTTAAAACCAACTGAGTCAATATACTTCCCAATTTCAAATAAAAAGGTGAATATTTAGATAACAAAAAGTCCATTACCAGGAATCTTCACGTGGGAAACTCCTAACTGTTTAAAGCAGTAGCCATACTCATGATCTGACTAAGGAATCAGCTAAAGGACCAAAGCATAGTGCTGAATAGGCCAATCTTGGGCTCTGTCCCCACAAGCACTAGTTGGCTTATTCTGCTTCACTGTCATAGCTGCACTCCCCATTCAGCAGTCACTTTATTCCAATGGTTACAAAGAAAATCTAAACAGAGAACATGACTAGATAGCATATCAGAAGAAAACATTTTAGTTCTCACACTTGAGTCACAACAAACCAGAAGAGTAATTTTCACTAAGAAGGATAGAATGTTAACTAACCAGTGACTAACCAATGGATAGTATAATCAATACAATAAAAATGTTAATAATAAATAATTCAAATTGCATTCTTTTTGAATATGAAGATGAGCATAAAAATAATGGAAGTATCAGTACTGAGAGTTATTCTATTTAAAAAAAAAGAGAGAGATCCCGTATATGTGGTATCTGAAGTTCAAGTTCATAAATAGAACATCCAGATAAGAGCACTGTAATTATGCATAATGAACATGCCTTATTAGCACTTAGTTATTGATGCTTAATTAAAAGACAAAAGATAACTACATAATTTCAAATACAGGAGGGAATTACTTTTCAAAGAAATAACTAATGATATTAATTATTCCTTTAATATGTTATTTTCAAAAGAAAAGAGTACTTCCATTTCTTTAGAACGCTTACTCCATCAGTTTGGCAAAAGGAAGATCTTATGGTACATTTTCAATTTTTTAACCTCTTAGATTGACTGGTACCAATATAAAAACATTTCTTTTTGTCCTATCAATAAGAAATAACAGAGGTTGGACACAAAAGTTACAACTTGATGAAAATACAATGTGATAAAACAGTTATTACTTTTTTTTTTTTAATTTTTATTTATTTATGATAGTCACAGAGAGAGAGAGAGAGAGAGGCAGAGACACAGGCAGAGGGAGAAGCAGGCTCCATGCACTGGGAGCCCGATGTGGGATTCGATCCCGGGTCTCCAGGATCGCACCCTAGGCCGAAGGCAGGCGCCAAACCGCTGCGCCACCTAGGGATCCCTGGTTACTACTTTTTTTATTCTGAAATTCCCTCAGTCTGAAATCAATATTAACTAAATATACTATAGTAAATGGATTCATAATTCATAATAATTCATAATGGAAGTAATAAAAAATCACCATCAACTCTGGCCAATTCTACAGTGTTTAATTACTGACATATATTACCGCAATATTGACAATTCGGCAAAAATACTCACCAAGAGTCTTAGAGGAGCAGAATAGTATATATCTTGCAGGGAGTTCCACTTCCCTTTGACATAAATGTGTATGAAACAGACCCACTGCATTCATTCATCCACCAAATGTGCATTGCCTCACCACTATGTATCAGGTACTGTGTTGTGTGTAAGAGATACATGGTGAAGGTGACCTAATTCACAATTCAGGGGTGAAGATAAACAGATAACGAAGAGCTACAGTAGAGTGAAGTAAGTGCTAGTAGAGGTACCCATGGTACAGAGGAGCACGGGCTTAACTATGTCAGGGAGAAGGCATCAGGATAGAGTCATGGGATAAAAAAAAAAAAAAAAGGATAGAGTCATGGTAAAGAGTAAACTACAATGATCCCATGCTTCCGACACTTACTAGCACCATACAGCAGGTTCCCACAAGAGTATTAGCAGAGCTGTGGTGGGTTTTGACATTTCATAGTAAAATGAGTTAATTTTCAAGAAATTAATTCATTTCCATAAAGCTAATTTTATGCTACTTGAAGACATCTCTTCCATCCTCAGATTGTGTCCTTCTAACTTGATAATGTCTTTTCTCTCTGGAAATCATGGATAACACATGATGGGGCTGCATTTTCCTCCTTAACTGGTCTAATAAGTAGTGGCAACACTATGTGAGTTTTCCAAAATACTTCTGAAATTTTCCTTGTCAGTGAAATTCAAAAGTCCAGAAACCACTTTCACGGAGCAAGACCAGTTGGACCATGAAAAGGGGAAGTGGCAAGCTGGTTTACTGACTGAGTGTTAACAGTAAAAGCATTCTTATGCAATGTGATCCAGAGCAGTAGTTAGTGGATTTAATCCAAAAACTAATTAAGATAGAATATCAGAAAATGTACATATTTTGAATCATTTATATTTTAATTCAAAATATTTGTTTACTTGTGTTAATGCATATGAAGGGTCTTTTCTTTGATTCTGGATCTGCTGGTGATTAGAGTTTTAAGTAATCCCTCTTGTACTACTTCCAAAACTCAGGATCCAGAATGTACCCTTTTATTTTTTTAAACGGGCACAGCAATTGTGAACCAAGATGACTACACAATCAGTCTAGAATTTTAAGAAATTTCCCCTCAATTTTTACAGGTTATCTCAAGCTTCCTTTGATAGGCAATTTTATACTCACCTTTATTATCTCTCAAAGTATTCCATTGTGTTTTTGTGGTGACAATTACCTTTGTGCACTAATCATATAACTATTATAATTCATTAGTTATGATATTCATATAATTACAGTCATTACTGGATAAGCAGATTTGGGAGCAAAGCTCATCCTTGGTACGCATAGCCACTAGCAGGTGGTGACAAAAGTGCCTGGACTCGCCAGAGCTGGGCTTCTCAACCTTAATGTGCAGACACATCACCAACAGATCCTGTTAAAATACAGATTCTAAAAAAATAAAATAATAAAAAATAAAATAAAATAAAATGCAGATTCTGCTTCAGTAGGTCGGGGGTGGGGAGTGTCAGAGTCCCTAGTTCTCAATTCTGAGCCACAGACCACACCCGGAGGCCCTGCCGCAGGCCTCTCTGCCTCAGCTGCTGCCTGGAAGCACCGGAGTCTCACCCTGAACGATGCACATTTAAGCGGCCTGGGCTGGGGCCTGGAGAAACAGACTTTGAAAAGCTTACCAGGTGATTGAACCATCCCGGGGTGTAGCCTGCTAGCTCAGACCTTCTATGAGGTGGGAGAATCAGGAAGTCTCTTTGCCAGAGGAAACGGAGTGTCAGTTAACTGCAGTGAGTATATCCCTTCCCTGAAGTCAATTAAGAGGCCTGCTCGTCTATAATCGGGGGATGTCATTTTCCCACCTGACATCCCTCAGGTGCAATGCATTTTACAGTGTTGTTTTGCTTTGTTTTTTAATAGACTTTCTTTCTAAGCCTTCTGCTTTCCCCTGTATAAAAATCCTGGGGCTTGGGGAAAGGGGAAAAACCAGAATAGTTAAGTGGCACCAACACCTCATATCCATTGAGCTAGCTAGAAATTAAATGTGCCTCGGTGTAGCAATTATACAACAGTTCACAGGCATACTCCAAAGGCGCCATCTCCTAGGGGGACCAATCTAATCTGATTCAATATTAAACGTTAGGAAGTATTGACAGAAACACAGAAGGCTGGTGAGGAAGGCACAAGAGGAAAAGTGAGGGAGCTCAAAGTTTAGTACTGGCCATTCAACTTCCGACACAAAGATAATATACAAGTAATATGAAATTAGAAATCATCATCTGTGAGATGATAGTTTAGCTATTTCTTATAAATATGCATGCATGATCTAAGACTGTTCTGTGTGGGATTTGTTCAGCCATGATTTGGGTCCCTTGACATAGAGCAGCGGCCAGCTGTCCATTTTCGTAAACAGTTTTATTGGAACACACCCATGTTCGTTTGTTTATGTAATGTCTGTGGCTGCTTTCAGGCTGTTTCAGGCAGAGATGCATTACGACAGACACCATATGTCCCACAAATGCTAACATATTTACTAGTTGGATCTTTACAGAAAAAAACAAAAAACTGATGACCTCTACGTAAAGGGAACCATCATCAAAACTCCTTCACCCACATTTCCAACACAACACAGAGTCCTACTGACAACTCCACACTGTGGTATCTGCAAGGCGAGTCCTGCAAATCGATAACATTCGCTCAGCTTCATTCATGGCCCCTCTTTGAATCGCTTCACATCTTTGCTGGAGAGGACACTTCAGAGGTTGCCCAGAGTGTGTGGCTGTGAGCTCAGAAGGAAGTTGAAATGCAGCCCATAATAAAGGCAAGGCCCAGAAAAGTAGTGGGTTCATGAGGAATCCAGCTCTGGGTAGTGAGGTAGGCTCAGAAATGGATTCTCTTCATAACACTGTTTTGCTCTCTGTTTATGCCAGGCTATAGATCTTTTTAATGCAAAAGCAGTTATTTCAGCCTGAGGTCCAATCTTTCAGCAGGAGAGTTTCTAGGCACTGTTTCTTTCACATTATTCAAGCTGGTCCTACTAATTGATTGCCTTTTGTTTAGAGTCCAAAACAGAACATTATCCTTTTCATCAATTTTCTCAGCAGTCTGCAAAAGTACTATTTATTGCATATAAAATTCTACTTAAATAACATTCAATCATCTCTCCAACAAATTTCAATGAGCAATGTTCCTGGAGATGCTTAACAACCTGTAATGCCTATTCATTGTGGGGAATGCTTCTAATGACAAATGGCCAATGTAGGAACTCTTTAGGCTTATAATTTCTTTAGATGAATTTTCTTGACAGTGCTGAAAAATGAACACCATTCTTGCAAATGAGTGTATCATGCGTTCTCAGCAGCTATTCTTAAAGCTGCCTTTGTTCAGACTGTATGAAATAGGATGATAAATCAATTGCATGGTGGGTTTTTTTTGGGGGGGGTAGGGAAATATAAAAATTCTGTAGGGCATACATATGAGCATTACATTTAATATGTTTATATTTTTATTTAAAATGAATTTCATTGAAAGCTAGTATTTGTAGTTTTTGCTCAGTGTTCCCCAAATGCTCAGGCTCAAAAAAGGAAAGTATCTGTTATCCAAATCTGGTTGTTGCCACCTCTTGAAGTGGAGCCTGATAGGACAATTCATCTAACTGGCCTTAGGACGTAAACTTCATCACTAAG
The DNA here is from genome assembly GCF_053574225.1 of Canis aureus. NCBI lineage: Eukaryota > Metazoa > Chordata > Mammalia > Carnivora > Canidae > Canis > Canis aureus. Next base: position 25,517,545 of record NC_135623.1, read on the forward strand.
TTACTCACATACATATCATACTGCCTATGAGGAAGTATTTTAAATAAATGACAGGCAATGGAATATACACCAGCTTTGCAGCACCCTAATACTTGTATGCACAAAAATCTAATTGGGGGGACACTTGGGTTGCTCAGTGGAGGAGCATCTTCCTTCAGCCCAGGGTGTGATCCTGAGGTCCCGAGATCGAGTCCTGCATGGGGCTCCCTGCATGGAGCCTGCTTCTCCCTCTGCCTGTGTCTCTGCCTCTCTCTCTCTCTCTGTGTCTCCTGAATAAATAAATAAAATATTTTTTTAAAAATCTAATTGGGTACGGAGAAGGGAAGGATCTATTCAGCCTGAGGTGTTAGGAAGGCTTCGCAAGGAAGCGATATTTTACTGGAATCCTGAGTTCAGCAAGGAGAAAAAATTTAGGCACAAGAATTCTAGGCTGAAAGGATAATGTGCACAAAAGCAGGCAGACAAAAACAGTCATGCACGATCAGCACCTTGAGAAATTCAGTGCAGCTGAGACATGAACTGAATGTGGGGGCAGAGGGGACAGGTGAATGAGGGAATCTTTGGCTCAACAAAGGACAAGTGGCTCAGACTGCCTTTTATTCTTTCCTGCTCTTTTTATTTCTAGCAACATGACTTGGTGGAGAGAACACAGTCTTCCTGGCCAGCTTCGTCACATCTTGGTCATTCAACCTTGGGCAAGTGATCTGTTGGGATTCATTCATTAAAGTGTTGATTCAAAGACCTGCCGAATCATCGCATCAAAATACAAGTTTCCAGGCCCCCTCCCACACCTTTTGAATCACCCTCTGGAGGTGGCCCCAGGAAGTGAGCATTTTCAGCTCCCAGTTTGTGAATCACCGCCTTAAATACAATATTGTGTGGAAGAAATCACCTTTGTTAAAAATATTCTCAGTGGGTGTTATTTCTTTTGGCCTTCTCTCTTCCAAGGAGGAAATAAAGAGCAGTAACCTGAAGACTCTGAAATATTTAAAACAGAAAACCTTTAGAATCTCAATTTAGCTGGTTTGTGGCATTTGCAGGGGGAGGGAGAGATTATCCGAAGGTAAGAGACTTTTCTTTCTTTGAAGCTGTTCCTGTGATGTGAATCAAACCATTCATGCAGAGAACAAAAGCACTTTTGACTTCAAGGGCCAGTTAAGATGGTAACTTAAATAAACAGGGAGGAAAAGAGATATGACAAAAGGTCAGCTTAGTCATAGCTTCTTGAGCTTCAACCGAAGTAGTGCCTGAGGCTGAACAGCTAAATTGCATTTGCAATTATCCACCCTTCCAGAGGTTCCTGGACTGAAGTCACCAGATCTGTAAAGTCAGTTCAGAGGGAGGTCTGGGAACTATTTTCAATATTTCAAAATTTACAGCGCAGTGCTTCTCAAAGCACGGTTCAAGAAACATGAGATCAAACCACCTTAATAATGAGGACCGTGCTTAGTAAACACGAAGATTCCTCTGTCCCAACCTAAAAGATGATATTTCAGAGTGTTTGGTATGGAGCTTGGAAATCTATATTTCTTTTCAAACACCAGGTGATTTTGAGAGAACTCTTTTTGTGATAAAATTAGCTAAAATATCCCCGAGTAACATCCCCATTTTCTCTGCTTTAGCTGACATGATCAAGCCAGCTTAGCACAGGCTAATCAGAATTTCTAATGATCAGATGCAGGTCTTTAATTAATAAAAGAAGGAAAATGAGTTATTATGTAATAACAATTTGCTTAGTAGTGAAAAATCTATCCAAACATGAGTCAAAAAAACTTTCTTTTAAAAGAAATCCTTGATAGTAAAAAATTGGAAATGACTTACATTTGACAGCTCTCCTCCCTCACCCTTGGCTGCATATATACATTTTGTCTAGAATTTTGATAGTAGAAAAATACTAGTGAAAGCAATTTTCTCCCCTATTTTCCCACTCAACATCTCTTCCCTCACCCCCTCCCTTTCCACATGCCCCCTTTTCTTAAATGAAGACAGCTGTTTTAGTTGACATCTGAACATAAACCTGGGGTCCTATAAGGGAAACCTACACTTCTGAGCACTTCTCTGGAGAAAAAAAACACTCCCACCATTTGGAATAAGAGTTTTTTCAGAGCCAGCATTGTTAAGGATTTGCCACATGATTCATGAGGGTTTTCTCTTAATTTCCATTATCAATAGAATGGCTTTTGGGTATTCTCACTTGAGCACTTACCAAAAGAGAGAGTGAGAGACAGAAAGAGAAAGAGAGAGAGCTAAAATTTAATCCAATATTATTTTTTCCAATATTATTTTAATAAGCATAGAGTCATGTGATTCTGTGAATGTAAATTATAAAACACAAGATTCCATCAAGTTCAAAGGTCCTTAAAATGCAATAAAAAAGACATTTACTTAGTTAAGAGCTGAAGAAGTACAACATCAAATCAAACAATGTGAAGATTATAGACTTCCCTGAGTATAAAATTAAAGATCTTGGCTATGAAACCACCACCCCTCCTGCAGTTATGAATTCACTGACACAGCAACTATAATAGGGTTCCATCAAGATTGCCAAAAAAAAAAAAAAAAAAAAAATTTTCTCGTTAGGCAACCATAAATTAATTTTTCCAAGCAAAATTACATGGAAAGATTGGAAAGATGTTTCCAACCAGCTTAAGCCAAACTGGTTAGGAACAACCATTGGTTCCTTTTTGGTGTAACAGTTGCAATCAGCTACTCACCTACAACCTCAGCACTCTGCTATTGCAAAGGTGAGACTTAAACCAAATTCTATCCCACACTTACAGATACGTTTAGAGATGAAGGGGAAGGGTTAGCAAGATTCACAGGCTCTTCACTGAAGGTAAAGGCTGTCTCAAATGTCTTAGCCAAACCACATACCTTTAATAACTCCAGTTCCACATATAAAAACATATTTCTGTCATCCATGATGCTAACACGTCACCACTTCAAAATATTCCTATGATTATGTGAATTAGACCAAATGTTTGCTGTTGATTGGAGATAAAGATAGCTGAAGCTTTTGTAGAAACTGCCTGTGGGATTGGATCTCTCTGACCACATGTGTACTGACAGCACTTGAGTGGAAATACCTGCTCAGTGCTGGTGTTTATCCCTAGAATTTAGCTTAAACTAATAGCCACACAAACTGCACACTTACATTTCAATGGGGAAGGAAGGGGGCACGATGTAATTATTTCCATAGTGCTGTGTGTCTTAATCTTAGGAATATTTAAAATTACGTATAACATTGTTGGAGGTGCCTGGGTGACTCGGTCGGTTATCTAGCTCAGGTCATGATCTCGGAGGTCCTGGGATCAAGCCCTGTGTCAATCTCTGCATCAGGCTCCCTGCTCTGGGAGTCTGCTTCTCTCTCTCTCCCTCAGCCCCTCCCCCTTCTTATGCTCTCTCTCTCTCAAATAAATAAGATCTTTTAAAAAATTAAATTAAGTATAACATTGTGTATCAAAACAAAAGAATATTATTCTCTGAAGAAAGCGGTACATATTTGGAATTATTTGGGGGGGATAATGTTTAATAAAGTGTATTCTACTAGAATAACAGGTCAGCCTGTTTATCTCAATTTAAAATATATGTTTTAGAAATTGATTTAGATTTGTGAATTTAAGTTGAAATCTTACTAAGTTCATATTCTGTATTAGAACTTTTAAGCAGATTCGAGTTTGCCATATTTATAAATGTACTTCTTAGATTATTACAAGAAGTACTTAAGTACATAGAAAGCTTTGACATCCAGTTAGATAGCCTTTTAGAAGGGTTCAAATCTATTAAATGTAACTTAAAATGTTTAAGGGTGTTTAAATGACTAAATTTTAATGGAACCAAATATTATTCAAAGACCCCGTCAAAGTAATTGCTAAAATTCATTAGATAAAGATTTCCGAAATGAATTGAAATCCAACAGGACTGGATTTTTTATTTGTAACTTCACTAAATTGAATATTAATTTCTCTGAATTAGAATTAAAATTGAAATAGTTTTTCTGAGGCACAAAGCTCATTTTTGGGGCACCAAAAAGTTCATTATTAACACCATTGAACAAACTCTCCTTATCACTAAAGATGATCTAGGCTTGCATCAAAAAAATTGAAGAGTCAGGGAACTCCATTCTGTGGCCTGCAGAGTGAGTCACAGTTTTATTAGAATCCGTGTTCTAGGACTAGACTGTGGTGAGAGAGGTCATCTAATTCAATCTATCGAGGAAGAAACAAATTGAGACCCAAGAAGTTTGACTTGTCCAACATACTGTATAAGCCAGTAGTGGGGCCAGGATCAAATACAGGTCTTGTGACTCCCAACCCAGCATTCTTGTCAATGTTAATGAATATTTTTTAAATGCTTACTATGAAAGAGGCACTGTTTCTAGACCCTGAAGATACAGCAGTAATGAGGACAAAATTCTTGGAAGATGGAGAAGATGATAAATACATATATAAAGGAGAAAATGTGAGTTGGTGATAAATCCTCTAAAGAACACAAGAGAAGATGTCATGAAGGGGAGTTATACACTCAACAGGTGGTTGGGTTTGGGCTGTGATACTTTTATTTAGGTTGGCCAGGAGAAAAGTCACCTACCCGGTATTGAACTTTGAACTGAATGGTGAGAGAGGGCTGTCAGGTAAAGAGCTGTGGGAAGAATATTTTGGTCATTACAAAGTATGGCAAGTACAAAGAGCCTGGGGCAGAGCAGAGTTTGGGAGATAGAAGAGTGAACCCTGGGACCTGAAGGAAGGCAAAGTTGTTTGGATTATATTCTGAATACATGATGGGGCCATTGGAGGATGCTAAGCAAAGAGTGGCATAAGCTGATTTACCTTTTTAAGGGGTAACCAGCCAGCTGCTGGGAGGAGAGTGTCTGTAGGGGTGTGAGAGTAGGAACAAGAAAACCAGTTGGGAAGCTGTTGCAATCCTCCACATAGTATGGAGGTGACTTAGACAAGGATGGTAGTATAGGAGACGGGAAGAAATAGTTAAACTAAATACTCATGAACGGTCAGTTCATGAATATATTTTGAAGGTAGAGACTACATTGCTTTTCTGTGATTGAGAGACATTTATTGTGTCCCTCTGATGATATCCTAATAATGGTAAGTGACAAGGCAGTAGTGAAAATTGCTCAAAATTTGGGATCCTCCTATTTTAAGATATCAGAAGAGAACATCATTTTTAGGTTAATTCCAAATGGACGGATCCCTAGCCCCAGACAGAACCAATGTCAAATCTCCTCATCGTTCAAAGACTCCTAGGAGGTGGTAGTGCTGTATTGAGAGCTGTATTTTACATGTGATTGCTCAAGAGAAATCTAGATAAAGAAAAAAAAAAAGACATTAAGGAGAGACAGGCTCAGATCCAAATCTTGGCAACCAGCTCTGTGACTTGAGCAGGTTACCACAGCTGGTAACTTGAGCAAGTTACCTAATTTCTTTGGATCTTGGTTTTATTGTCTGCAAAATGGTCAGAGTTTTAAATATCTAAAATACCTCACACAGTGCCCGATTATGCTTGTACCAGGTACTCAAAAGGGCAAATATTAGTCTTAACTTGTTCTCTGTGACCTCTGTCATTTTTCTAATACCAGAACCAGGTGAACGTCAGCCTTTTGAGCTCAGAAGTAAGCATATAACATAAAGTAAGGATATAACATAAAGCATTTTATCAAATCTTAGGAGATTTCAGAAATACTGTACATATCTTCTGCTATGTTTCACAAATATTTAAATTAGATGGGACTTATTACAGGCTGGCCTGAAACTGTGACTTTATTTAAAGTTGGTCTCCTGAGGCTTTGAAATTGCCTACAGCCCGTAATGTTAAACATCTTCTTAATTAAAACTTTCATTCTGAGAAAAAGAATCTAGGATAGGGAAAACCAGAATGGGTTCCCTGGCCATTGAAATTATCTAGAGCATAAAACAAGGGTCTCAAGATCAAGGACCATTTTCCCAAGTTTAGTGGAGATATTTTCAGGCCCTCATGCAAATCAAACACCACTAAATTAAATATATTTCTGGGTGTACTATTCAGACAGGTCAGTTCAGCCCATTCAGGCCTCTTTTCCCAGCAGAATACCTATAATTTGTCTTATATACTTAAATGCTCCCTTTCTGGCATCTTTAACTCTACAATTAAAGAGAGAATAAATCATGTGATAATGTGTTGGCTCTGTCCACAGATATCACCACCTTTAGTTTTCAAGGTCTTCTGTCAGACTCTGGCCTTTTAGTTTTTTCTTTTATCTTAAAGGTCAAGTGCATCTGCCTCTTACAGACACCAACAGCTCTGCCAACGGCGTGGTTAATTTTCAGTTGTATGTCCGTTAGGCTTTCTTGCCCCTCATCCCAGAGCTCCACTTCCGCTTAGGGAATTCACACATCTTTGATCTTTTAGGAATCTTGAAAACATTATTAACGAACAGAACTCAAACGCCACCCATATGATGTACTAGGACTGAGATCTTTCCCATTTCAGAATCATAGCGCTAAATAAGCTGTAGGAAATTAGCCGAGAGAAATGACAGTGTCACACAGTACATGATCACTTTGATTCCAGTACCTTATGTGTCACATCAAATTAGTCAGTGTATAGTGATCATTACTTAAGGTGGTTTTTAGTGAAATTCCCCCCCAAAATACTGTGTAACGAGATTCTATTGTCCTGATAGTTTTTAAATATGTCTGGTGCTATTTTGCACAAAAAATAACATCTAATACTTACATGCTATTGACTATATGTTGGTCACTGTTTTGAGAATTTTATATATATGAACTCATTTAATAATCATAAAAATTCTTTCTTTTAAAAGATTTTAAAAATTGTATTCATGGGAGAGGCAGAGACCTAGGCAGAGGGAGAAGCAGGCTCTCTGCAGGGAGCCCAATGCGGGACTCGATTCCAGGACCCCGAGATCATGACCTGAGCCAAAGGCAGCTGCTCAACCACTGAGCCACCCAGGTGCCCCTAATCATAAAAATTCTATAAGTAAAATACTATTATTATCATTATCCCACTTTATAGAAGGAGAATTTTGAAACAGAGATTCATGTACAAGGTCACCAGTTACGCAGTGAAACTCAGTCAGACTGATTCCATAAATGAAGCTTTTAGCTTCTACACCAGGGTTTCTCAATCTTGGCACTACTGACATTTTAGATCGGCTAATTTCTGTTGTGGGAGGCTATCCTGTGCATGGTAGGATGTTCAGGAACATCCTTGGCCTCCATCCCCTGGATGCCAATAGCACCACCCCACCCCCTGGATTATGACAACCATAAATGTCTCCAGAGGCTGCTTACTGTCCCCTTGGAAAGGGGGGAGAGTCAAATCAGCCCTTCCCACTGCCCACTAGGAATCACTGCCCTGCACTGTACTGTCACTGCACACAAAAAACCAAAGCAGAAGTATGTTTATTTTTTGTAGAAGAAAAGTTAGGCCTATCCTTGAAATTCAAGGATTAATATCATCATTAATCAAATAGCTCCTCACCCAAATAAAATAAATACTGATCCCAATCCCACTCTGCTTTCCTTGTTCCTTCTATCTTTCTTCTTCCTACATTGGGAAAGTTCCACAGGCAGGTAAGCTGTTGATTTCACTCTTTCCTTCAAGTCTGTGACAGAGGCATTGAAAGAGGTTCATAACTTTTTAGGCAGTAACTGAGGCTGATCTAAAAAAACACCGCAGCACACCTCAAGATCCTTTCATGATCCTGAAGGTATGAAGAGGCAAGCACCAATAGAACTTCATTCCCTTTCAGAAAGGAAACTTATTTTCCTCTTTGGATCCATAGCAGGGTATTGCTGCCTTATTCTCTAAATAGTGGTTTAAACATCAAATGGTTTGTAGGACTCTAAAGGTTTATGTGCTCACCTGGTATATTCAGGTTTTCTCTGGATGTTGTCTGCAGGCAGGTATTGAGAACTTGCCACTTTTTCATACCTCCTTGGTATTTTATGAGATTAAACAGGTTGAGTTGAAAATAAGAAAGACTTTTCTTAGCTTTTCAAATCTCCATAACCAAGAGGATGCCTTCGGTAATCTTGGAAACTCCTGCCAGAGTGAACGTGTCTCATGGGCAACGTCTGGTGAGTGGGTAGGAAACCGCACCTGATGGAAAAACAATGGTGGGGTTGTTTCATGGTATGTGTTTTCCATGGACTCAACCCAAGCAAATCACACCATACATAAACCATCAGCCAATGTGATATCTTTAAGAAATCAGACTATGCTCAACTAGAATAAAACATCCAACCATGTGTCATCAAGCTTTCGAAAGCTCTTACACTGTTAGAATTTTTTCTTGAGGTAATGATTTTGTTTGATATTGGTGCAATACGCATTTATTGAGTATCTGCCACGTGCTTGGAACAATTATGCTTTCTTCCTCCCCCCCCAACTTCTCTGGCAGCCACTACAGTGAAAATATCAGTGAAGTAGAAACCAAGAGATCGCAGGTTCCACTGTTCTGTCTGCTAACAATAAAGTTGCAACCCTGAGTAAGCTTCCTTACTTCACTGAGCGGAAGATCCTTCAACCTTAAAGTGAGAAGGTTGAGTTGTTAGATAAACAGTAAGGTCTTCTACAACTATCCAGTTCTATGGTTTTCTAAGTTTATTTTTTAGCTAAAACATATTGAGCTCCTATCATGTGCCAGGTACTAAAATTCTAATGCTTTATACGTATTATCACATCTAAATTTCACAACAACCATGTAAGGTAGTTCCTATTATCTCCACGTTAAGGATGAGGAATAATTCTATTTATTCAGATCAGTGCGCTGCTTCATCAAGAGAAACTCTACCATTCTGGTGGATGGAGAATCACACAAGACAATGATCAGCATAAGGGCAGATGTCCTGGCCAACTCACTGACCTTGGTCAGCACTTATCACAAGTCCCAGCACACCCAGAAAGTCAATAAATACTGATCAAATATATAAATGAAAGAATATGGTTTAATATCTTTTTATCAAGTGTATCAGTAAGGATTGGAAAGTATCATTTGCAAGCTTAGACCTCATTTGAAAGCTCATATTCTGGGTTTTAAAACAATTGAGGATTTAGTTGTCACATCAGTTTTTGATGTGTTGAGATTATCTTTTCCCAGAATTTTAAAAAATAAATGGATTCAAATGATGGAGGAATTTTAAAAACAAAGTATTCATCATGGCTTCTCACTAATAACTCTAGAAGGTGTGAGAGTTTTCATTTTTCTAATCCTGGTTCATATAGTCAGGACATGTATTTTTTGTGGGATTATATTTACTTGCAATCTCATTTTGCAGTATCCCATACTCTAAGCTTTACACTCAATTGCCTCTCACAGGCCAAGCAATCTTATATTGAAACTTTTCATAGAAAAAATGTACATTTTTGCAGCTATCTCAGAAATCATGCTTTTATCAGACAAAGTAGTAAGGCTCTCTGATACACTTGGTAAACAATGAAGAGGAAAAAATATTTTAGATGAGGGAAAAATCAAGTTACATAAAATAAAATGATACTATATTCTTTTGATACTTCATAGAAGTAAAAAATAAATTATGTCAGTAAAAAAGATCAAATGATGACTCAAAAATCAATAATTTGTTGTTCATTTTCTCCTGTTAATTATTTCCATTTGGGAGTAATAACATAAAGAAAATATTTTAGGGTCTATGTCAAGGTAAAGTTCAAAGTTAACCACTGCAGGATAAACATTTAAAAATAGTGGGAAGAGGGGTCGCCTGGGTGGCTCTGTGGTTGAGCGTGTGCCTTTGGCTCAAGGTGTGGTCCCAGGGTCCCGGGATCGAGTCCCACATTGGGCTCCCTGAGTGGAGCCTGCTTCTCCTCCCACTGCCGATGTCTCTGCCTCTCTCTCCTTGTGTCTCTCATGAATAAATAAAATCTTTAAAAATAAAAATAAAAATAGTGGGAAGAGTAATGGAGTGAGTAATATCCAGACTTTATTTCTAAGAGTTCATCTCAAACATTAAAAAATAGTCAATCCACAATGATTTTATATTGTCAGTTCTTATAAATATTATGCACAAAAATGAGGCCTGTTCCATTTGAAGACGTGTATTCCCAATCTATAAATTTTTATGCAGACATATACCTGTATGCCACTTACATATCATGTAGAAGGACCCAATGCCTTCATAGCAAAGCTTTTTATTCCTTTTAATTTTGATGATAACTCACCAATCAAAAACGTAAAAAAAGCAAAATTCAAAGCTGAACAAGTTGGCCTTTGGGGGGAAAAATTCTCTATGCTATTCTTTCATAGAATGTTCAAGCTTTATTTGGTTCACTCTCTGAAGATTCATTCCTTAATAAAGCAATTTTTCATAGCCACAGTGAACCCTTACATGTTTTAGGAAAATCTAACCTAGATTTCCTGAATAGAAAATATTCAATAAAGGATTTGGGTCTGGTTTAAAGAAACTTGGAAAAATAGCATTTTCTACTCGCCCATATATTTAATTATCTATTCCTCCCAACAGATATTTATTGGCTGCTTTGTATTACAGGTGCCAGGTGTTGTGAGTACCATGATGAATAAGACATAGACCCTAGTCTTGAGATGATAGAAAAGATCAGTGAGGAAGATCCAACAGCTATCCTCATGTCATAGTATTATGACATGAACTAGGTACCCAAACTTCCGGGGCCTAAGAAAACTTCCCAGAGGAAATGGCATCTATACTGAAATCTAAAGGACCAGTAGAGGGAATCTAGGGGAAACTGGGGAGAGGGGAGTGGGAAAGATGCAGGTAGAGAAGTTGTTTCAGGTAGAGGAGATAAGATTGTCAGAGGGAGCATAATGCATTCTAGAAACTACAAGCAATCTTCTACTACAGGATAAGGAGATGTTTGTTCCCATTACTGCATCCTATTTACAACCTCTTTTTTTGAAGTAGATAGCATAGTTAAAAGAATTTCTGTGAAGTTAGGCTGTATTTGAACAATTTTTTTCTTAGTTCTCAAATTTGGTGATGTACTGTTTCCCCTTTATTCATCTCATGACATGTTCTCCTTCGCCCAGTGACCCCTACAGTCTGGCTCCTTTGGAATCTCCAGTTGCCTTCTGACTATATCGTTCTCAACATTGAAGGGCCAATGAGACTGGACAGAGGGCTGGTGCTATTACGGTGGTGCTTAAAGTTCAAACCCCAGCTGCCTGCATTTTTCTGGCCTGCAGAATTCCACTGATCTCCTAATAGGAAGAAAAGGATTATGAGATTAACTTGGGGATACCATTTCCAGCCTACCATATATAGTAAGAGGAAGCAATTAAATGTGACTTCTATGACAAACTTTCAGTTTGTTTCAGGCCAGACTCCCCACTCGGATGTCTGTGTGGAGGGAGGAACAGAGGTCTTAACCATGTAGGGGAGATCAAGGGGTATATTAGCACAGCTGAGGGCTATGGAGGCTAATATCCTTTTGAGCCTCCTGGCACAAACAGCCACCACAATGGGAATGAGGCACAAAACAGTTGCCCAAGTAAGAAAGCCAACATCATGGGGACTATGCAAGTGTAGCTTCCACAGGTAGTGCAGAGAGTCCTTGAAATGAACGGAGCCAGTGTTAGGAAATACTCCTAATCGTGCTGCAGCTAGCCTTGATTGAGCTGGAAGGAAAAAGAAAGAAAACACATATGTCGGAATCCTATCTTTTTTTTCAAAGCTCAACTGTTCCAAGAAGCTTTCCCAAATGTATGCAAACAAATTGGTTGTCAGCAATATTAAATCGCAAAGGTTTCTTGGGTATCAGAAGAAAGACAATGCTATTTCAAGCCATTTCCTTCTCAAGGGAAGTGGGTAGACCTGCTAAAGGAAAACTCAAGATTTCTACTGGTCTTCTGAGCTTGTACATGGGTAATGAGAATTTTATTCAGATGAATGTTTTGAGATTTGTGGTCAGCAAAGGGTGTACAGTGGAGTTGATCTGTGTGCACAAGAGTGAGGAGAATTTAGCACCCTAGAACTATGGAGTGCGGAAGTAGAACTGGGTCTAGGAGTCAATGAAAAGTCTCCAGCTTCAGAAGACCATTATAGGTGGAGATTTACTTTGGGGAGGATAAGCAGGGGCCAAGAACAGCAGGGAAAAACCAACGCTCTGAGGCAGGATGGTCCAAAGAACTTCTGGGAATGGGAATATTAATATTCCATTTTTAATAGCTTGCTTTTCTGCAGTGTAAACCCCTCCTCAAAACTTTAGTCCTCTGTACACTGAAAAGCTGTGAGTAAGTGGCTATTTCTGTGGAAACTGAAAAAGGACAATCAGTTCTGTGTCTGTGTTCAGGTGGAACAAGAAGAATGGTACAGTCAGGAGAGTTTTTAAAAAAAAATCCATAACACAAGCAGAACCTAGGAACCAGAGATGAGGCCATGAGACAGAAGCCCTCCAGAAATTTGCATATTATCTTGTGTCATGAATCTGACTTTCTCAATTCTAGAATGGGGTATGGAAAAGGTAACCTTATCCAGATTTTAGGGACAGGGGAGCTGTCACTCGGGTACTATAGTGACTCTGCTGAGGTCTTTATCATATAGTTTAAAGGATGCAATAAGAATCTCCTAATCGAAACATCTAATAATTTCCCATGGCCTGTGAACACAGTGTGACATCAACATTATCATTCCTTTAGGCTGAAGCATTAAAATCTTCTGTTAAAATGCAACCACAGTCTCATACCCATTAGAATGGTTACTAACGACCAAAACCCACCACAAGAAACCAGAAAATAACAAGTGTTGGTGGAGATTTGGAGAGGTTGGAATGCTTGTGTTCTGTTGGCGGGACTGTAAAATGATGCAACCACTGTGGAGAATGGTATGGCAGTTCCTCAAAAAATTAAAAATCGAACACCACGTGACCCAGCAATTCTATTTCTGGGTGTACATTTGAAAGAATTGACTAATTCTCAAATATTCATACATCCATTTCATAACAGCACTACTCACAATAACCAATGGATGGAAACAACCCAAATGCCCAACAACGGATGAAGGGGTAAACAAAACATGCTACGCCCACACAGTGGAATACTATGCAGCCTCAAAAAGGAAGGAAATCCTTCCCATGCTCCAACATGAATGAACCCCGAGCCAGTCACATAAGGACAAATACCGCATGATTCCATTTCATGAAGTATATAAAATAATCAAATTCATAGACACAGAAAGTAGAAATGTGGTTACCAGGGCTGGGAACAGGGGGAATGGGAGCTGTCTAATGGACACAGACATTCAATTCTGCAAAATGCAAATGTTCTAGAAATCTGTTTCACAACAATGTGAATATACTTAGACATACAAACTATACACTTCACAATTGTTAAGATGGTAAATTTTATGATGTGTTTTTTGCCACAATTGAAAGCAATGCTCCATACTCTCTATAACAAGTGATTTTAAACCATCAGATTAGCTTCATTGCCTTATAGACAGATATGTCAGTTTTGATAAACAAGAGAGAATGAGATCTGGGACAGGGGGATGTCAGGAAAAGCAGGCTTAGGGAACCAACCAGAAAGAGCACAGGCCCAGAAGCTCCCCGGCTAATGTGGGAGTGGAGGGAGTGTTCTAGGGGCTTGCGAAAGGGTGTAAGCAAAGAGAGGGACAGGCCTGAGAAAATTCACTAAAGACACATTTTCTTTTGCTTCTTCCTATTTTTCCTAAAGCTGCTAGCCTTGGGTGACCTCAATAACATGCAGGCAGGGAGAGCTTGCCTCTGCAAAGGCTGCCCTGAGAGACACTAAGAATAACACGACTTGAAGGGCCCTTCTGGCAAGTGCATCACAGCTGAGTTTCCAGAACCACAAAGACAGACTTCAAACTTCTTCCATTAGCTACAGACGCACCCTGCTGAACTTTGTGGACCCAGCTGGTGGTTATTTTTAGGCACGTTCCTCTTTCCATGACTGACTGGGAACTGTGAAGTATGGACGGAGAACTGGGTCTAGGAGCCAAGGCAAAGTCTCTATTTTCAGGAAACCATTACAGCAGGCGAGAAACTTTGGCCCAGAAGTCTTCAGGGTTCCTGTCTCTCGGTTAAAGGCTAGGAAGTCTGTTGATCTTAGTCAAGAAAACACACATGACCTTGGGGCTGAGGAAGACCTGAGATCCTATCAGTCCCAAATGGCTTCAGCTGTGCCCCGGAGCCCTGGTGAATGAAGTGTTAGAACTTTCACCTCCAGTGGGGTGATTCCTCAGCGATGGACTCCCAGAGCCCTGCCTGGGCCCACCTAGGTACTCACCCACCTGCACGCAGAACTCCACGCCTCGCATTGCTCATCTTGCTTTTCTCTCCAGTCCCTGCCTGCCCTGCACCAAGGCCAGTCTTGCCTACCACGGAGCTCTGTCATCCTCCCAGAGATGCCAACAGAGCAGCTCAGTGTATTCTGAAGGGAAGTACAGGGTCTTCTGAGAGCTTTCCCTCAGGGAGCACGGTGATACGTATTAGAGCCTGAACTGCAGTCTGTGCACCCAGGTATGTAAAGGATTACGCACTTGCTCTTTCTACTTTCTTTAAATCCATTTAATTCTGACTCCAAGTCCCATTCCTATTGGACGGTGAAGAAGTTGAACCTTCAGCTTTCTTGTTGCTCCCTCCTGCAAAGGCATAAAGCCCTGAGGTCTTGCCCAGCTCCAACGTGGGAAGGCCCCTCAGGTTGTCAGACATGAGTCCACACTGCATGTGGCTAAGAGACCTGTGGTCCCTGGCTCTGCTACTCCTTTGCCAAGGGCTGAAATCCTATGCGAGCTGGGAAACACACTGGTAGAACCAAGCCACCTAAGGGCGCCCTCACTGTTTGTCAACACTTCCCTCCCAAGACTGTGTCACCTCCTGAGTTGAAAGTACAAGTCCTAGAGGCAGGATCTCTCCCTCCCTTCCAGTCCCCAGAATCTTCCTCCCAGGCTTATTGCCTCCCACTCACTACCTCCTCCAGGACACCTTTCAACCATTTAAGATTTTATGATAGAGCCTTGAATTTCGTTTAAACATTTTCTACTTACACCTTGACAAATCCCTGAGATAAAGAACTACAAAGCTTAGTCAATTTAGAGGTTAGGATCTCCATTTGAAATAAGGCACAGGGAGGTTACATGACATACACAGTATGTTGGAGGCAAAACCTGGACAAGAAGCCAGCTGCTGATTTTAGGCGTGCTCTTTCCATGACACCACAGTATGGCAAGTTAGAAAGCCTGCAGCAAATGCTGGTTTTGGAAACAGCAGACAAGAAACTGAAGGTTCACTTGTGTTTTATTATCAACAATGGGGATGCTGAATAAGACCAGTTAGTGGTGGGCAGAGAGCCAGCATTCACCCGATTAGATCTTCATTCTTGTGGTTACCAGCCAGTGCCATCCAGGGAGAGCCCGAATCTGGAAAAGATGCCGTGCTGCCAAGGCAGACAGCACCTGTGTTTGCCTATTCCTACCGCCCATTTTGAGCAAACAAGCAGTGACTTGAGGGAGGCGGGAAAGAGGACTCAACCTGGCATCTAGTGAGGCCCAGTTCTGCTGGACATGCACATTCCTCTTTCTCCACCTGGGACTAGATCGTTTGTGCCTCATCAGAGGCTCTCCTAACTAGATATCCAATTTTGGAGAGAAAAGTTGATTGTGTTGAAGTCAGCTTCATAAACTGGGGGACAGGGCTGGTCTCCCACTATATCAGGAAGGGTGCCCTGTTAGCTTTGATGCCTTCTTAATTCCCTTACAGAGCATTTCACATCCCTCTGGAGGCCTCGCTTTCCTGTGCCCAATATTGTTATACTGCCTGTCGCCCTTTTACAGTCCTCCTCCCATACCTATAACTGTCTGGCACCAGCTCAAGCACAAAAATGATCTTCCCTCCTTGTCCCCAACCAACTGCCATTTTCTGGATGTCATACTGTCAAGAATGGAGTGGTAGTGATAAATAAGCTCACATAAATAATTCAGTCAAAAATATGAGTCGTATGAATTTTTTTATGTAAAAGAAACACTCCAGTGGTGTATAAATTCTAGGAACTTGAGAATTTTTGTCAGCTTTGTTCACTGCTGTGATTTGATAGAAAATTACCCCATTAAACCATCCAAAACAAAAAAGGCTGGTAGTAATAATAAGGTTTAAAATGAGACTCAAGAGAAATATTTACTTATGTTTGCCAGGTTTGAAATGTAACACATTATTTTGGTATTGTTGAAAGTCTCAGTAATAATAACAATGATGAAAAAATACTTTTTCAGAAGTGACCATAATTTCTTATTAAGTTTACCCCTAACTGATGTGCATTCAGAAAATAATATATTAAACTTTGAAAGACATAAGGCAGAAGAGACAAGAGAAGGTCAAGTCATTGACAGACAAGAGGCCGTCAGAGTACATCCTTCTGGTAAAATGAATATGGTCTGAGGCAGAATTTTCCAAACTTCCTCTCATGAGTGTTGTGGAATCAGTGTAGTGAGTTTTAACCAAAACTTTTCTTTCTAATGGTGTAAAATAGAAAGGAACTAGATGACATGGAAAGAAGAGGTATAGAGTGGATTGCAATGGAATGGAACAGAATGGAGATAGCAAGATCTGTAATTTACATATATAGTCCATAGTAGTATGTATACTATAAACTGTAATTACTCTGGATTGTGGTCTAAGATATTTGAAAGCTGTAAGTCTAAGGCACCAGTTCTTAAATTCCTTCTAACCTCAGAATTTTTTATTGGAAGCCTAATATATAAAATAGACTCCAGCAAACCTGCTGTCACTGAAAGCGCTGGGAAGAGATGAGATTTATCTCTGTCAGCTCACTGTAGTCCTTCTTTTGAGAAGCAGAATTTGAAAATCACTGGCCCAGAAATGAGACCTTATTAGTTCTCCCAGTATAATCATCAAAATTGATGCTTAATATTGAAGTTTGAAGGAACCAATAATAACATCTTCTTTCCCATCTAAATTCTTTTTTTTTAAGATTTATTTATTTATTATGATAGACACAGAGGGAGAGAGAGAGAGAGGCAGAGACACAGGAGGAGGGAGAAGCAGGCTCCATGCCAAGAGCCTGGTGCGGGACTCGATCCCAGGACTCCAGGATTGTGCCCTGGACCAAAGGCAGGCACCAAACCGCTGAGCCACCCAGGGATCCCCTCCTATCTAGATTCTAAATTAATTTAGAGAGACAATGGAGTTAAGCAGATGAGGATCAAGTACCAACATACTACCACCACAGGCTAGATTGGTGAATGCAGCGCAGGTACATGGCATCAGTGGGGTTCCTGAGCTGCACTGCAGAATTAACAGGCACATGTCATCACAGCAGCACTAGAAACCTGGAAGGCCCCAATCCCACTTTACCTCCCACTCAGAGGCAGAGGCTCTGAACATACAGGCCCATCCCAGAAGCAGAGGGGAGAGGAGGGCTAAGCTAGGCAAGCCCAGCTGAGAGGAGCCAGGAATAGGACATTAGTTGGATCCCTCTAAAAGGAAATATGAAGCTGATGGAAACGTGGATTGTCTCCATAATACTTAGCAAGAGGAAGTGTACTTTTCCTTCCCGCACTTACTGAATTGGAATTAATGATCCTCTGCCTCCCTTGTAGACTATAAACTTCTTGAAGGCACAGACTATATCTGTTCTATACACTGCTATGTTCCCAGAATCTAGCACACATTAGATGCTCATGAATGTGCTTCATGAACTCCATGAATAGAACTAATATAAAATGAATAAAACTGTCAATATAATAACCAGAATACCAATACCACACCTCCAATATCAAGGTATCAGAAAATTGAATCATATTCATTCAATGGCAAGCAAAACTGACCAGGCCCACTTCTGAGGGGTTTCAAAGGGTTACCTTGTTCACCCTTGGTGAACAATTTAAACACTTGGCCACTCAGAGAAAAAGAGCAGTGAAAAAATAGGAAATCCACTCCCATAAGAAAGAAAAACAAGAAGGAATCTTCCTTCTTCTAGAAATCCCCAGAGAAGTCAATCATGTTCTAAGAGAGGCCTTTCTCTCTTGTGGTCTCAAACAAACTCTGCTGTGAGTTAAGCTTCATATCACTTCTTTCATCTTCTGTGGAAAAACAGCTTTGATTTATCAAGCCTGGCTTTTAACACAGCTCAAGCCTTCCAAATCTGCAGGGTAGAAAAGCTGTTGTCATAATCGATGGATCCGCAAGGAGTAGATATTTCAGTAACGGGTAGTGAGGCCATGTTTCTCCATGCCACAGGCCCATCCTTCTAGAAAGCAACGTGTCTCTAGCCATTGAAGACTCTCATTAACAATGGCAGCATGGGAGGTCTGGTGGGAATAGCCCCCACCAAAATCTCTCCTTTATTCATCCCACTAAGGAAATTGAAATTCTGATATTATGTACTCCTTTGAGGGAAGGCTTAACAACTCCTCTTAAGATTTGGATATATGTTGAAGGAGTAATCTTATTTGGCCTTTACATAACACCCATTATGGACTTTTAGCCCATCAGTAATGACTACTGTTGCTTTAAACAGAAATTAATCTTTTCCCTCTACAAAAAGAGCAATGTTTTAATAATGACAACAGTCACATTTATTTCTAATATAAAAATACCTTTATTTAATAAAGGTATTTATTAAAAATACATTTATTTCTAATATAAAAATATTAGAAATATTTCTAATATAAAAATATATTTCTAATATAAAAATTATTTCTAATAAAAAAATAATATATATTTCTAATATAAAAATAATAAATATATTATTCACCAGACTGAATAAGAAACTAAACACTTAGGGCAGAAGCTACCCCTGAAGGTGAGGCATACAGTGAAGAAAAAACAATTTGGATAACTCTTCAGAGTTAATTATAACATCATTTTTCTTAAATTAGATGAGTTCATGGCTTTTTCTTTTTTTTTTTTTTTAATTTTATTTATTTTGATAGTCACACAGAGAGAGAGAGAGAGAGAGAAAGAGGCAGAGCCACAGGCAGAGGGAGAAGCAGGCTCCACGCACCGGGAGCGACGTGGGATTCGATCCCGGGTCTCCAGGATCGCGCCCTGGGCCAAAGGCAGGCGCCAAACCGCTGCGCCACCCAGGGATCCCCGGCTTTTTCTTTTAATGTTATTCTTTACCCTTACTGAGTTATTACCTATATTTTTCGAAGATTCTATTTCCAAATAAAGCAATATGTTGACATCTACCAATCTGCATCTTGTTATTAGACTCTAACTGTTCATTCATTCCTCAAATATCTCTAGTGCTTACTATGTGCCAGGCGCAGTGTTGGGATTTGATAGTAGAGGCTCAATGAGAAACAGTCCTTATTTTCAAAGAGTTTTGGGTCTAGTTATCTAAAAATTGACATCCACTAAGAATTATATACACAAACATCAACGTGATCTAATAAAAGTCAGAATACAAAATTAATTAAAAATTAATTCTTGGATTCCTCTTTGAGTACTCTATGCTATACAATTGATCAGAGGAATTTTGCACAGACACAGAAAGAATGAGATCAAAATCTTAAGCTGACAGCTCTCAAAGTCAGATCAGCCAATTTTCTAGGTCACATCTGGGGCTACAGGGCA
Source organism: Canis aureus (assembly GCF_053574225.1). Taxonomy (NCBI): domain Eukaryota; kingdom Metazoa; phylum Chordata; class Mammalia; order Carnivora; family Canidae; genus Canis; species Canis aureus. The sequence goes on from NC_135623.1 coordinate 25,537,111, forward strand.
CCCCTCTGTGCCATGTTCTCTCTCTTTGACACATGATGACCCAAATCCAGAATTCTAAGAAATAGCACCATAACATCAGGAAATGCTGGCCAGCTCATTGAGAAAACATGTTCTTTTTGAAATCATCTCTTAAAATATACACCCATTTCCCACAGCCTTGAGAAAATGACATTTGGTCATTTAAAAATATGAGGGTGTTTAGCGTGTACATGCTAGCTCATCTCTATTAATCTGGAAAGTCATTTCCTTTTCTTTGAACTAATTTGATTTGCTTTGCTTAAGGGCCTCAATTCCTTTCTCTTACCTTCATTTTAGAGCTGCTGTGAAAATCAGCCCTCAGCCCACACAGAGGTTCCAAATCATCTTACTTCCTAGCTCATGCATAGCACATTTCAAGCCTGTGCCATAAGTCACTTTATTTGCCAATTATTCTATAACTTTCAGACGAAGAGGTGTCAGATTACATTATAAAGAGATAAGAAAGACATCTAATGTTCTAAAGTTTTTAAGAAGAATTGAAATGAGTTAGTGTTGTGAATCTATTGACAGAGTAATCATTTTATGTTCAAGTGGGAAATGTCTAATAAAGAGGTAGCTTAAGAGATCCAGGAAAGTAAAGCAGAAAAAGCATGGGATTTTGGTTCATAGATACTTCTTTTAAGCCCTAGTTCTTCCAATTTGTTAGTTTTATGATTCTTCACCTTTAAAATGAGGTTAAAAAGTCACATCTTTGAGAATTAAATGATGTAATAAAAGCCCATGAATCCTTAACAGAAAGTAGGTGCTTTATAACACAATTCTTAGATATTTTCATGATTTCTATGTAGAGATAATGTTGAAATACCATTGATACATGTAAATTTGATGGGAAGTGATTATCTGCCAAAATTCCTGCTGCTGAATTTTAAGATGCTCAAAATCAATTTTACAACCCAATATCCAATGCGTATGCACTAAATTATGTCAATTGTAGTAAACCATATGGCAATGATTTTTTAATTTTAGTTTGTACATGTACATCAATCATGTGGGAGTTTGTGAAAAATAGGAGGTTCAGATTCTCTCTCTAGAGAAGCTGGTTTAATAGGACTGAGGTGGTTCAGTAATTTGCATCCTTAATAAATTTCTAGGTGATTCTGGTAGAGATGGTCCTTGACTGTATTTTGATCAATTCAGCCGTATTTAAAACATATTTATAATGTATTTATAAAAAATTTTGTTAAAGAAACAGCTCAGATTAGTCATTATATCTCATGCTAAAAACTATCACTCCTAGGACATCAGTGGGAATGGTGCAAAAAGGACCCCCCAAAATCTGCTCCAATGAGAACAGGGGAAAAGTGGATCAAAATCAACTTTTTAGGGGCACCTGGGTGGCTCAGTCGGTTAAGCATCTGCCTTCAACTTAGGTTGTGATCCTGGAGTCCTGGGATGGAGTCCCACATTGGGCTCCCTGTTCCACAGGGAGCTACTTCTCCTTCTGCTTCTGCCTCAGCTTTTGCTTCTCTCTCTCTCTCTCTCTCTGTGTGTCTCATGAATAAGTAAATAAAATCTTTTTTAAAAAATCATCATTTTCAGAACTCTAGAAATGAGCTGAAGGCTTACAACAATCTGCAGAGTGTTTAGTTAACAAGAAATGGCTGCATCTTGGTAAGAATAGCAAGCTTTCAACTTGCCCTATTCCCATTCCACCTTCCACAGCTCTGCAGTAGCTTTGAAAGCCAACAGTCTCACAATAATCGCACCCACGAAAACCAGCTACAGCAAGAACACCTAGACAGAACCCTGAAAAGAAGATGGAAGTCTCAGTTAACTCAACTAAAAAATGACAAGAAATTACCTCATTGTTCGCTGTGAAGGTTAAGTGAGATAATACATGGCATACTCTCAGCATAGTGCCTGGGCACCTAGTAAGTAAACAGGAAAGATTTAGGAAAATGCCTGTGTATTTAGTAATTGTCCATAGCAAATGTGGAGACTTTTACAAAGTAGCTTATATATTGTCATATATTCTTTTTGAGTTAAAACCTAAGTTTTTTTTTGTGTTAAGATTCCTTTGTGCTCATTCACTGAGAAGTAACAGAATGAAGAAAGAATCTTCCCCACAGTGATGTCCACTGTTGAATTAGGAGAGAGGGCAACATGTTCAAATGTCAGACAGAACTGTCTCTAGTGAAGGAACAGATGACCTAAAGAGGATGTGATTACTAAATAGCACTTGTAGTATGATTTGAAAAGGAAAAAAAAAACCTGATAGAGAAGATTTCATTATTTATCTGTTTTACAGAAAAGACCACTATCTTAAGAGGTTAGATCAGTTGGCTAATATGTAGATTCCACATTTCATTCTTAATCTAGTGTTCTTACACATTTCGTCTATCCTTGATCTTTTATGTCATTCTAGAAAGAACAGACCTGATTTCCCTTTCATCTCAATGACAATATTAGCACTCTTTGAAATACCAAGGTTTCTCCTTGTCATGGTCCTAGTGAGCACTGAGGAAAATACTCTTCAAGGATCTGAGATAAAATTTTTAGAAAACATCCAAAATTGATTTTTATTTTTCTAAGGCTAAGGTTATGTGAGGAATAGATTTTAAATTCTCTTTTTAGCATCCAAATAAGATCATTTTCACATCAGTTTAGCTAAAATGTGAAATTTTTACTTGAAAAATAGAAAATTTTGGGAAGCCTGGATGGCTCAGCCATTTGGCGTCTGCCTTTGGCCCATGGTGTGATCCTGGAGTCCCAGGATCAAGTCCCAGGATTGAGTCCCGCATCGGGCTCCTTGCATGGAGCCTGTTTCTCTCTCTGCCTCTCTTTCTTTCTCTCTCTCTCTGACTCATGAATAAATAAATAAAATCTTTAAAAAAATAGAAAAATAGAAAATTTTTATTACTTCCCCAAAGGGGTAATCTAGGTTGAAAATATCAGCTTCCCTCAAACATATGTCAGGGTGTCACATAAGACACATAAGGATTTCATGGGACAACACCCAGATGCTAACCGCAGGTATCATGGGAATAAAAATGACCTCATTTCCACTAAAGATGGGGCTTAACCAGTACAATTATCTTAGCAAACTATTCCATCAAAAAATCTGAAAGAAAAAATGAGACTTGGTGTTAAAATCTACTTTTACCTTTAAAGAGTAATAAAAATATTATTCAGGCATTTAGCAAGTATTTGAAGATAAGGATGCTTAGATCCTCTCAGTTAGTTCACAGGTAGATGTGCTTTGAGATCTATATTTCTTTTTATATATTCAATAAATAATTTTTAAGAATCCACTGTATTTCTTCTCAGTAATAAAAAGAAACAAACTATCGATACGCAAAATAATATGGATGGATTTCAAAAGCATTATGCTAAATGAAAGGAGCCAGACACAAAAGACCCTCCACTGTAGGAGGCCATTTATATAATATTTTAGAAAAGGCATAAGTATCAAAACAGAATACAAATTGATGGTTTCCAGGGGCTGAGGATGAAAGGACAGTAGGAAAGTGACTACAGGGATGCATGAGGGACTTCTGGGAGTGATGTAACTGTTCTTTATTTTGATTATTGTAAAAATTACACAACTCCATACATTTGTCAAAACACATGAAAGTATATGCTTCAAAGTATAAACTGTTTGTAAGCTATTTTTTAAATTAAAAAAGAGGAAGCAGTCATCAAATCCCTAGCTTTAGCCTGCCCCCCTTGTCTCTCAATCTCTCTCTCTCTTTCTCTCTCTCTCTCTCTCTCTCACACACACACACACACACACCCCAAATCACAAAGAACCTACCATGGGTCAGAGGTGAGCTTTAGCACCGGCAATGGAATGTGAGCAAGATACAATCCCTGATCTTAGGAGCCTATATCTAGACAGGGAGCTAGTCATTTAAAAAATAATCACAAGAAAAAGTATATAATCCCAAATTTCAGTAAGTACAATAAAGAGGGCAATAAGAACAGTTAACATAAAGAAACCAAATTAGACTTTGGTGGATTATAGGTGCTTTGATTTGAAATCTTTTCTACATGGTAAGACTTGTCTCCAGCAACACAGGCTTATCTAGAGCTCAGGGGAAACACAGGCCTTTGATCTAGTTACTCGGGTCCTAGAAGTGGGGAAAAGCCACAGTGACAGAGAGAACGGGGAGAGTCTGTTTGGCCAAGAAAGAGTTTCTTTATATTAAGATTCCAGGACACTTTCCCTCACCATAGAGCTCTGGGACAAGGAAACAAACCTGTGTGTGAGATTGTTACTCATGGAAAGCGCAGGTTTAATTAAGATCATTTGTATGTTATTAATAAAAATGTGTAATATTTATGAGCTTGATTCTTGTCTGCTCCTTGCCTCACATTCTATTTAATTAGCTGCGTGTAGGAGGTGCTGAATTGCAAGAGCCCCTTTATTTTACGGTGATATTCCCAGTACAGCTTGAGATGTGTTTGACACATAACAAAGAGAAAATTAAACTGTTCCTTTGGCCCTAATATAAAGGGATCTCTGGGCTCACACCTTCACTGAAATTGCTCCTGCATTTGAATTACATTCTATCCCTGGTGGTTAAGATGAGAAAGAACTTGCCCCATGAGTCAAATATTTTCAGCATTACTGAAAAAGAAAATTCAATCTTTTACTGAGTGTTACAGAAATTAACAAGAATACACCTTAAAAACCACCATATAAATATGCACACGTACTTACACACACACATATATGCCACACATACATATTTCTCAGAAGAAAAGAAGAAAAATCAACTTTCAATATTTGTAAAATTAATTAACAGTGAAATCTTTCCCTCCAAGTACCTTAAGCAGAAATCCACTATAGAAGTAGACCATAGGAGTATAATTGTAATAATTGCTAACATTTCTCTGGCACTGTGTGCTAGATCTTCTTCTACAAGCATTATGTATATTAACTCATTTTAAACTCTCAACACCCCTATAAAATTAAATACTATTATTGTGAGCCTCATTTAGCGATGGCAAATGGAGATTTGAAGAGGCTAAATAACTTGCTCAGATCAAAAGTTAATTAAGAATAGAGGTGATGGGGTGCCTGGGTAGTGCAGTTGGGTAATATCTGACTCTTGGTTTCAGCTCAGGTCATGATCTCAGAGTCTTGAGATAGAGCCCCACATCAGGCTCCATGCTCAGCTGGGTGTGCTTGAAATTCTTTCTTCCTCTCCCTCTGCCCCTCCCACTTTTGCTCTCTCTCTCAAATAAATAAATAAATCTTAAAAAGAGAGAGAGAGAGAAGAGGTGGGGTCAAACCTAACCTATTTGAATCCTCCTTAATGAATCCTCCCTGTATTCTGTTAGCTATGGATCAGTTTCATCAAATAACTATAGATATGTATATTTTTTGACACCCAGAGTAGTTTTGCCTTCTATTAAGATCATTACAGATGTGTACATTCTAAATTTCTACCATGGATTACTGTGGTTTCCTCCTAGTCAGAGATAACTTTCCTCTTTATAAGAAAAAAAATAAACAAATGACAAAATCTTTAAAGATATAAAATAGTAATTTTAGCATATTTATGAATTCAAACAGGGAACTAGCCAAGAAGTGGAGGAAAAATTTATAGATTATGCAAGAAGATGTTCAGAGACTTGACTCAGTAAGATGGAAATTTTGGTAGCTGATTGTTGGATATATTAGATAGTTATTTCAAAGCTGCCAATGGTTTTTCGTTTTGATTGATCTGTATTACATTTTTTAACTTTAGCCAGAAGTGGAAGCATCATTCATAGTAGGTAGGGGTGTGCTTTTTGTCTTAGAAAAGTTTCTTAGAGCATTTTGATTATGTAAAAACAAAGCCTAAATTCAAATCTGGAATGGAAAACATGAGACTATAAATAGTAAGCTGCTCTGTATGATTTTGTCAAAGGTTATCATCATGGATTGAAGCGCTTCTCTGTAGAAGAAAGGATTTCCTTTCTTCTACAGAAGAAAGCCAATGAAGACCTAATGGCCATGGGTCCCCATAGGAGCAACATGGCCAAAATCCATGATGTTAAACGGTTCTCTGTAATATGGTGCTAGGATTAGGCTTGAGGGAAGGTTGAAAGATTGAGGTGATGATAAGGTACTTCTTCTGGAGGGCTTGACCAATGAATTCTAGTGCCAGCTAACAGGCTACTTTACCCTTCCTGCTGAGTAATTCTCTTCTATTATCCCCAGATTGTTGGTAAAGTTTTGTAAACTACTAGCCTGGTCTTAGAAGTGCTTGGAAAATGAACTGTATCCACAGTGAGACTTAAGCAAAGTGAAGACACTCTCAGCAGCCTGGAGGAGTAGTTGTGAAACAACTAGAGTCTACAGACAAAGCCACACAGAGAAGAGGCACATGAGAGCCCATTAAAGGCTAGACTCCTTCCCAGCTGGGGATGGAAAGGAGGCTTATAAGTTGTTTTCAGGTATTAAATAAAAGATAATCCCCGGAGCCTGAAGAACCTGGGATATCTCAGGGTTGATCACATGTGAGACCATACAAATCCAGACTAGGGTTTTATAAATTAAAAACCTAGAGAGATGCCTGGGTGGCTCAGTGGTTGAGCATCTGCCTTTGGCTCAGGTCATGATCCCGGGGTCCCGGGAGCTTACTTCTCCCTCTGCCTGTCTCTGCCTCTCTCTGTGTGTCTCTCATGAATAAATAAATAAAATATTTTTAAAAATTTAAAACCTAGAGATGCACTGCACACTGGAAATCCATAGGGAAGAGCATGAGCTACTTAAACTTAGCTGTGACTTGTGACACCCAGAGCAAGTCAGATAACTTCTCTGAGTATTATTTTCATCACCTACAAAGGGAAGGGAATTCATGTCTAAGAAAACTATTAGATCAAAAGTTTTGCAATTCTGTCTTCTTGCTCCCTTACCTTGATGCTCTATAAAACAGAAAACCTAAAGGAAAAAAAATAAAAATAAAAATCTGAGGAAAAAGAAAGTCACTGCAATAAATGTCAAGTACCCAAATGGTCAGTAACTATATGACGTACTACTGTGCTTTGTTTTAGTATGGTCATTATAGCCATATTATCTACCCACCTTCTTAGGAATTCACATTTTTCTAGGGACGAGACTGTCTCATTCATGGTATTCTTTGTCCTGATAGTACTCTTGCTTTATTTCATTACTGTCTGTCTTTCTGATTAAAATGTAAGTGCTGTGGAGTTTGCTTTCTTTATTGATATATTTCCAGCACCTAACACAGTATTTGGCACATGGTAGATACTCAGTAAGTATTTATTGACTAAATAAATAAATTAAAGAAAGAGGAAATGAATGATACTCCCTATGTCTTCACCCTTTTAGGATATCAGACATTGACGTGCTAATATGTTACATGTTACAGTAGATAATAACGCAAAATCACAATATTAAGATTGCCTAGCAATTCTTTCAGTTACCAACTGTGCAAACTATTTCCTACAGATTTATTTCTAATGAAAGTGTCTGATCAGATAAAGTACGGTGCCCAAGGATCACAAAAATAGTTATTTTACGAACTAAGATACCTTTTAATTTCCAGTGAGATTTTTTTTCATTCACATTTTTCTTCTAATGATCCAAGACCTTGATAACATGAAAAATACCAGGAAAAAGTCATGCTGGGTTAACTAGGAATGAGGAACAAAGCTTAAAAGCTGTTAAGGCCGCTTGATTATATCACCATCGTCACTTCTATCAATAATTAACGGCAATGAAGCTCTTAATGCAATCAAAACACAACAGTATGAATTTGAAAGACTGGAGAACAACTTTTGGCACAAATAAAAAGATGAGTCCTATACCTACAGTGAAAAAGACCAGTATTCCATTCTCTCTGCTTATTCCTAGGTCCTAAGAGATTTCAAAGTTCCAGCTAAAACTCTCAGAGAGACTCTTAATGGAATGTAAATTCTTTGAAGTCTACAAAACAATTTCATCTGATCAATAAAATTGCTGAAGTTTACCCACCATGGTACCAATATTAGCATTTAAAACTAAACTCAGTTCCTTCCACTTATATTTGAGAGAGAAATAGGGGTGCCTGGAGTCGTCAGTTGGTTGGGCATCTGCCTTGAGCTCAGGTCATGGCCTCAGGGTCCTGGGATTGAACCCCGTGCCTGTCTCCCTGCTCAGCGGGCAGTCTCTTTCTCCCTCTCCCTCTGCCACTCCTCCCCACCCCTGCTCATGCTGTCTCTCAAATAAATAAATAAATAAATAAATAAATAAATAAATAAATAAATAAATAAATAAGAAATGGACCAGAGTTAGTGTCGAAGTAACCCAAATGGATAGAAGAAAGTCATATAATGTCAGTAAATTTTCCAACTAGACATAACACACGTTAAGCTGAAACCTATCAGATGGTGACTTTATTGTTTATAGAGATGCTCTCAAAAAATGTCCAACATCAGCTCTGAAAGCACTGTGGGATAGTACTACGGGGTAGTAGCACTGACTAAGCAGGCACCAGAGACAGTTTAATGGTTAAGTTGCTGGTGTACATATTTCCATGAGTTGGGCCCAAGGGTTACACTGATGATTTATCCAAAGACTTTTTGTCCTTTTTACAGCTAAAATCAAAAAAATTCCTATCAAAAAGATTTCTTCTCCTAGCTTCCAAGTTGGTAAAGAATAATTTGTCTGAATAAAAGCAATAAAACTCATTATAAAAAGAAGGAATCAACATATATACATAAAAATCTTGTTTTCTCATTCAAAAAAATTTTCTACTCTGCTCCATCTTGTATGGACAACTTTGCATGAATTGTCTGTCCTTCACTGTTCATAGACACAGACACACAGACACACACACACACAGTACCTGAGTGCCAGCTAATACATGTGTAGGACCTGAACTTCTTAAGGACAGGACTACTATGCTTATGTCCAGACAGACAGAATGCTCAGCCCTTATAATACATTCCAACCATCAACTTGTCATTCACAGCATTAATACTGCCCTGTTTTTAACTATTGACCTTGGTACTTCTTTTCCCATTTCCACTTTACTCTTTGAGCTCTAGCATCTGGTATAATTTTGACACCTGACAACAGTGACTCCAGTTCTACTCTCAGGTGCACATCACTTAGGAGTCCACCTCTACTGCTTTACTCTGTCCCCATAATGTCTTTCTGTCTACCCTCAGCCTACAAAAAGGATCTGGGTTTTTCATAAATCCTATATTTTCCTGTCATTTACTAGATCCTTTTAAAAACTTTTTTAAAACTCAAAAATGGAATAAAAAACTTGTAGTTATTGGGAAACAGAAAACATAACATCTGAACTCATTTCATTGAAGATAATGAAAATTATAATGAAAATTATAAGAAGAATTATAAGAATTATAGTTTTTAAAATCATAAAATTATAAGAACTGCTCCTGAAAAGTTACACAGCACTAGCAAACTGCATGTTGGGTTTTTATGCAATGCGTGTTGTTATTGTACTTCCTGAAGCCAGGGCACTTGGAAAACAATATTAATTGATTGAAATATCATAAATACTCTGCTCACTAGAGAATAATTTAGAGCTTATATTTGCTCTTATATATTTATTACGAATGGTTTTCTTTGTTGGCAAGATTTCTGATTATGAGATTTTTTTTTGAAAAGTGATTAAATGTCTGATATAATCCAGATCTGAAAAGAAATGTTTATCCATCTGTGGAAACTATTACCTTCCTACCATGTTGGGAATGGGTTAATATCTCATTTCCATTTAGGTACTGGTTGAGTACTCACAGACACGAGGCTCTGACATGTGCACTAAAATTTCAACAATGACCAAGACAAACTGTTCCCCTTAATGGTTTTATAATCCAACAGAAGAGACAAAAAATAAAGAGACAAAAATAAAAAATAAATTTAAAAACTCAAAGACAACATGTGATATGGTCCAGTGTTCAGGCAGCACGTAAGTGGGACATCCCCTAAGTAGGTCTGGATCATGCTGGATTCTGATTTACATATCTGCATGGGGAAAAATTAGGACAAGTAGACTGGGCCATCAGAACAGAGAAAAAACTGCCTTAAGTTTGAAGAGAAAGTTTCCATTGACTTAATTATGAAGAAGCCAGAAAGAAGTTGACTTAGGTGGTGTTAGAGGGTAGGAAACATGAGATACCAAGGACCTGATAAGTAAGCAGCACCCTGGCCTGTAGCAATGGTGATATGAAGGACAGAAATGGTGACAAATAAAGACAAGTGGCAGGGATGCCTGGGTAGCTCAACGGTTGAGCATTTGCCTTTAGCTCGGTGTGATCCCAGAGTCCCGGGATCGAGTCCCGCATCGGGCTCCCTGCATGGAGCCTGCTTCTCCCTCTGCCTGTGTCTCTGCCTCTCTCTCTGTGTCTCTCATGAATAAGTAAATAAGTAATCTTAAAAAAAAGAAGACAAGTGGCAGCTCTCTGCCAGGAGTTTCATTTAAAAAGATAATATGATCAGAGACTCCCAGTGTTACACACCTACCTGAAATGAAAAAATAAGAAATAGATGCTGAGAACATTTCCTCTAAGATACACACAAAAGGCCACAGGGACATGAGCTAGAAAATGAGGATTCTAGAAAATATGGATGAGGACTTGTATTGGTTATCTGTTGCTCTATTAAAAAAAAACAACACATATTTAACAACTTAAAACAACACCCATTTCTTATCTCACAGTCCCACAGGTTAGAAATCCAAGTGGGCTTTACTGGATTCTGTTTAAAGTCTCACAAGACTGAAATGAAGGTGTTACCAGGCTGAGTTCTATGGCAGCTCTAGGGAAGACCCTTCCTCGTTCAGGCTATTGGCTGGTTCATTTTCTTGTACTTTAACCCTGAGGTTCCCCAGTCCATTACTAGCTATCAGCTGGGGTCTCCTCTCTGCTTCTTAAGGCTGCCCACATTCCTTGGCACAGATAGCCTTCCATCATCAAAGCTGATAATGGTGTGTCAAATGCCCCTTGTGCTGGAAATCTCTCTACCCTTTCTCCTACTTTGGCTTTGTCTGCCACAAGCCAGAGGAAGTTCTTTGCTTTTCAGGGCTCCTGTGATTACAACAGGCCTACCAGATAATCCAGAACAAACTCTTTATTTTAAGGTCAACTGTGCCATGAAACATAAAGAGAGATATCTCATCCTATTCACAAGTTCTTGGGGTTGGGGCAGGGCCTCCATGGGCAGCTGTTTTAGAAACTCTACCAGGGGACTCTAACCCAATGGATTCTTGAGTTCTGCCAATTTACATATATTATGTACTTGGTATAAATTTTTCTATAATGAGAACTTGATTTTTCTCAAGGCTAATGTAGCTTGAGACACCAGGGCAATATGGATAGTAATGCATCTTAGAAATAGAAGGGTCTTTAAGAGATTATTTTTATAGAACATAAGAAGCCATTATCTCCATTTTGAACTGAAGGTGCCTAAACCCAGGGAGACTTGCTCAATACTACCTGGCTCAAGGTGGCAGAAAGAGAGCTGAACCTTTCCCTTGTTCTTCAAGGCATCAAGACATTTAAACAAGGCCTGTTCAAATAAAATAAAATAAATAAATAAATAAATAAATAAAATAAAAATAAAATAAATAAATAAAATAAAATAAAATAAAATAAAATAAAATAAACAAGGCCTGTTCTCTCAGATTCTTCCCAGAGCTGTTAGAAATCCTTGTAGGCATTTCTAATTGCTCAGCTCCTAGGCTACTCTATCCAAGCACAAGTCAGCATCTTGTGCAGCAAGCCCAAAGACTCAGACTGTCTGAGAGTCTTCTTCTACTGATAGCTATTAAGGGTACAGTTAGAAATCAATATATTTAGGTTTTGTCAACTCTTTGCTTTGTAGAAGGTTTTTATCTTGGTGAAGTTCCAATAGTTCAGTTTTGCCTTTGCTTTCCTTGCCTTTGGAGATAGTCTAGCGAGAAGTTGCTGTGGCTGAGGTCACATGTGGAATTTAAGAAACAAAACAGAGGGGCATAGGGGAAGTGAGGGAAATATAAAACAAGATGAAACCAGAGAGGGAGACAAGCCATAAGAGACTCTTAATCATGGGAAACAAACTTAGGGTTTCTGGAGGGGAGGCAGGAAGGGGGTAGGGCAACTGGGTGGATGTAATGTAATGAGCACTGGGTATTATATAAGACTGATGAATCACTGACCTTTACCTCTGAAACTAATAATACACTGTATGTTAATCAATTGAATTTAGATTAAAAAATAAATTACCAAAAACAGAGGCTTAGAAAAAAAAATCAATATATTTATATTTAAATAAATATAACCAAATGGATTCTAAACCAATTTACGTATATTATGTACTTGATATAATGCTTAAAAGCATGGACTTTGCAGGCAGCTTAAATTTCAATCAACTTTGCTTTGGGTGAGTTTCTTGACCCTTTCTCTGTAAAAGGGGTGCAATATAAGCACCTACATCCTAGGGCTACTCTGAGGAGTGATGGAGATGATATATGAAAATTCTTTGTTTACTGGTGACAATTATCTTTTTTTTTTTTTTTTTTTGCTAGACCCCCCCACCACACAGGTTTCTCATGACAGTAGCTGCATTAACTGCCCTCTCTGTATGGTCATTTCTGCTGCTGCCTGACTTGAGGCAACGGCTCCACCCTTTCTTGCTGCTCCCTTGGCATCAGGCTAATTGAATGAAAATAAGAATCTGTAAATTAAGTCTCATACATGATGCTATACGTATGCCATCTCTCCCATCCCTCTGACTACAAGCACACAGACCTTGTTGGTTTTAAAAGGAGTTTAACGATGATGAGCAAACACTCTGGGGCCAGACAAAGGTGACCAACTGTCCCAGGACTGAAGGGTTTCTAAGGACATGGGAGCTTTCAGTGATAAAACTGAGACTGTTCCAAAAAAAAAAGGGGGAGGATGGTTATTCACCCTAGAACAGACTGCCTCTTTAACCTTGCAAAAGTTACTAACCTTTCTGTGCCTCAGTTTCTATATCTGAATATAGAGATTATAATTACTCTCTTTCATAGTTTATTTTTTGGAAAAGTAAGTGATTTAACATATAGAGTGTTTAAGATCATGCCTGGAGTATAGTAAGCACTCAATAAGTGCTGGTTGTTAGTATGATTACTAGTCACTCTAAGGAAACATGGCATAATAAAACTAACACATAAGGACATGGCAAAGAGCCCAGAATCTTATGAAGTCCTTGCAACCCAATAGCGGAGCACCTATAAAGGACTTTTTCCCAGCATCATCATGTCATGACCCTTCTCTGAGAGACGAGGGAAAACAAAACAAGTAAACAAAGCCAAAAACACTCTATTATCTGAAGAAAGATGAGTAAGAAAAATACAAATGATAAGTAGCCTCAGCTACTAATTCATTATCTATCAGATAAGTAAAAACAATACAAGAAACAAACAAACAAAAAACTCCAAAACAACACTGAGTTGCTAAAGCTGCAGGGAATAGACAGACACTCTCATACGGTGTGTACTTGAGGGAATGCAAAATGGTCAGCTTCCATGGAAGAGTATCTGGAAATATCTGCCAATGTTATGAATGCATTTGAACCACAGTACTGCTTCTGGGGATCTAGCTTGCATTTACTCTTACTCTTACATATATCACAGGATGTATGTACAAGACTATCCAGTAGAGAACTATTATAGCAAAAAACGAAACAATCCAAGTGTCCAAAACCAGAGGCCTGGTCAAGGGGACTGTGGTGCATCCATACAGAGGAATACGATGTAGAAGTAGAATCAGAATGAGGAGGTTCTTTGGGTATTGATATGGAAAGATCTCCAAACACATTGTTCAGTAACAACAAATAAGGCACAGTATGATATATAATACACCATATTTTATAGGGAAAAAGGGGGAATAAGAATATACATATACACATATATGCTTATATATCCATATTGAAGAGACACTGGGAGAAGAAGCAAGAGAAACTAAAATGATTACTTAGGAAGGGAAGAAAGAAATAGGGTAAATGGAAACAAAACATCTCCATTTAGAACTTTAAAAAAAAGATTTTATTTATTTATTTGACAGAGAAAGAGAGAGGACAAGCAGGGGGAGCAGCAGGAGTAGGAGAGCAGCCCCCCTCCTCACCCTGCTGAGCAGGGAGCTCGATGTGGGGCTTGATCCCAGGATCCTGGGGTCATGACCTGAGCCAAAGGCAGACGCTTAACCGACTGAGCCACCCGGGTGCCCCTAGATCTTTATTTTTATTTTTCCTCTCTAAATGTCGTGCCTAGCGAAAGATTTTAAAAAGAATAATGTAAAAAATCGAGATTTCTAGATCATCCACTTAAAGATTAATACCGTTTACTTCTATGAAGAAATCTCATTTGAGAAGACAGGACATATGTTAAAGACTACAATGATGGGCTGCAGCCACCCAAACAAATAAACCAAAAAAGATTGCTGACGTGTGGCTTGGAAGACCACTCCCTTCCAGCGAAAGCAAGGGTATCGTTGGGAAAGCACCGATGTGCATTCCCCGCTCATTCATAAATACACTCCCCTCTCCACCCAACGGTGGGGCCGGCATCTGGGAGGAGATGGGCTGCAGGGTGTCTTCCTTTTGCAGCCACAGGATAAGGTCCCATCACCCCATCCGCTTACACTTGCACGTTGGGAGATCTGTTCTGCGTTTTATGTTAATTGGAATCGGCTGCTTTGGGCTCTGACACAGGCATTTAGCACTAACAGTCAATTGCTCTTTCCTCAGCCATCTGGCAAAAGAGTTGAAACCAGCAATTTTCTGAGTCAGAATTAGACATCTGAAAAAGAATGTGCACATAGGCAAACCCCTGAGAAGCGCAGAGTGAAAGAAAGGGGCAGGTAGTGGGATGCTGCACACCTCACCCTGGAGTGAGGGATTCCAGAGAAGGGAACTAGGGTGGCCAGGGTGGCTCTGGTTTCCTGGCACTGCCGCCGCTGCCCCCAAGTGCCCAGGGGTGGGCAGTCCTCACCTTCCACCCTGGAGGCTGCGGCCCCCCGGCTGGGGCTCCCTCTCCTCTCCGTCCCGGATGGACGTACTCACTTAGAGATGCTCAGCTCTAGACCATGAGCCGTCCTGTTTATCTCTGAAGGACTTGGGGGACAGCATCTTCTCCTAGGACTTTAAGCTCTCTGGCTGTTCCATCTCCTTCATGAGTCCCCTTTTCCCTGTCCTTGAAATGTTGGGCTCTAAGCTTCTGTCCTTCACTTCTCTTACTCCGGACGTTGATTCTCCTGTTTGCAGGTGCAGGACATTCCCGAGCCTACAGGTCCCCAGGAAAATAGTGCTGATTTATTTATGAAGAGGGAACTCGTAGTAGGTCCTTTCTGACCCTGGTAACCTTTTTCTTTAGGAGAGAGAGAGACAGAGAGAAGCGGGGAGGGGCAGAGGAAGAGGGAGAGAGACAATCTCAAGCAAGCTCCATGCCCAGTCTGACCCGGGGCTCCGTCTCACAACCCTGAGATCACGGCCTGAGCCAAAATCAAGAGTCAGATGTGTAGCCAACTGAGCCATCCAGGCGCCTCTGACCCTGGTAACTTTTTTATATGGACCCATTTTGGGGAAGCATCACCCTCTTTTTACACAAAGGCAGCAGGGAATATATTTCTGTCATTCCCTGCCTCCCAGCTACAGTCCTTCCTTCCCTGGTAAAGGGCTAGGGGTCTCCCAAAGCGTGGGCAGGATGCCCTCAGCCACCACCCGTGTCAGTGGGTCGGAAAGTACACAGTTAACCTTAAGTGTTAGACACAAACCATGCCACTTCCAGATCGATGCTCTATCACCACTGAATCACCTGCACATTGCTGACCCCCACCCATGGCCCCATTTTGGGCCCACACATGCCCTGCTAGCCAGCACACAGAGTTCGCAAGCATTCATTGGGGTAGTCTGGGCCAGGCGCTGTGGTGGGGTGCCTGCCCTGCAGCTCTCCCACGAAGGACATATGCACCGGCTCTGAGCATCTGCCCCCTGCTGAATCCCCTCGCTTCCCCTCAACCCTGCTCTTCATACCCACGTCCTCAGGAGGGAGGGGTGCAGAGGGAGGCAGGACGTCCCGGTGCTATGTGACACAGAACTCAGGTCGTGGCCCTTCCTCCCGCACATGCCATGCTACCTGATTCGATCTGTGAGACCTCCTGTTCCCTGCCCTCTGTAAACGCTTGCTTGGTAGTGTACTTGGAGGCTGCCATTGCCTCAGAATAGTTTCCCCAGCACACAATCTTTTGCTGGCTGGTCTCTCTTTCTCAATGTCACCTTATGATTACAAGTTATTCTTCCTTTTTCCCCGGTTTTTGGATTTTCTTAGAATAATCCCATGATTTGGAAAATAATTATACTTTTCAGAAAGGTCAAATGACCCCCTGCTCCCTCCTGAGGCCCAGGCACTAAGGTTTGGCAGGCAATACCCAGATGACCCCTGGTGGGGTAGCGTAGTGGACAGACGTGGTCAAGTCTGGGCGTGTTGGCCTCTCTGCTCGGTCAGAGGCCACCCACTTGCTCTCTGCCCTCACTCTGCACTCCAGGCAGGTGCTTACACTTATCCGGCAGCCCCAGACTAACCTAAGGCCAGGGCTGGCTCAAGGCTGGGTTCTCGGGGCTAGCATTTATGAGCATTCGGTGATGGGAGAGGGGAGCTGTGGGAAATGGCTTTAGGAAGACTGACCAGTTAATGGGAAAGGGGCTCGGAGCCTCTGCTGCTGGAGACACACTGCAATGCGTATCTTTCTGGACCCCTTTTAAACCTGCCACGGTGATCTATTCTTTATCCAAACCGAGCACAGTGTAGTCGCTTAAGTGTCAACTTCTTCCAAGCCCTTCACACACAGTTGTGCTTCCCTGACATTACAGAGCCAGGTCAGCTTGTTTGAATTTGGGGCACTTGTGGTCACATGGCCATTGTACGCATCATTATACGGAATCCCATTTCTCTGGCATTTCCTATTTTTATTTTCAAAAGGTGACTATAATTTTGGAGGATGCAAAATGACAGCCCATGCCATGTCAACATTAATTAAGAACTTCATATTCTAAAAAACAAAACAAAAAAACCCAGATTTTCTAGCCTCCCTTGAAAAGTGAGAGCTCTGGATCTATGATCTCCCATGGAAACAATAGGTTGCCCTCTTTAGACTGGGCATGTACCCTCCAATTCCTCACAGACCCCTCCCACTCTTGGCTAATTCACTCATTTACATTTCCTGTGTGACCCTCCTAGGCTGAACCGGTAGTTTGAGGCGATTGCCCCCTGTGTTACCCAAGGCATCAGCTGCCTATTGTCCCTTCTCTTTGTCTAATTTGCAAGCTTTATGTGGCCCGATTCCCCTGTGCATGTTCCTGCGCTCTGAGTATGACCTGACCTTGGCCAATCTTCTCGCCTCTCTGGCCTTAAACCAGTAACATGACCTGACATCAAGAACTACCGTCAGCCCGTGGGATCCTCTTCGGGTGTTGTGATATTCACTGTCAGTACTTCAACACAGGGGTCATCACACTGACATGGCAAATATTGTCAGAACCCCAGAAGCTTCTTTAAAAATTAGTCAAGTACTTCAGAAGTCTAATGCTAAAATCCCCCAGGCCTGCGACCTATCTATTCAGTTGGCACCAAATGTCTCCTGAGAGGAAACAAAGCCCTGAGAGATAATGAGATGAAATGGCTTGACCTTCAGATGTAAGATCTCTCCTTTCCTTCTGAGCCTGTCGCTGGTTCAGATTATTTTTATCATTTTTCAAAGCAGCAACGTTTATTTCCTCTGCTTCAGTGAGCTGTGCAGATGCAAGGTCTAGAAGGAATATTTAGTGGTCGCCATGGTTACCATTAGTCATATGAAGTTATAGCTGGTGTGCTGATTCCTCTCTTCACAGCTGTAAAAAGAAAGCACTCTCCAAAAAGCAGGCTTGCTGGGGCTCTGAAGACTTTGATTCTGTAACGCACCCAGCCCCTCTGGTAATTTATCTTGATCTGCAAGCTTAATTTGCACTTTAAAGATTTTAGGCAGGGAAAGTTTCATACAACTTGAAAGCTAGAAGCAAACTTAGAGATAATTTAGCCTCAGCCTCTCATCCCACAAATTAGAAAACTGAGGCCCAGGAAGGAGAAGGGACTTCGTAATACACTGAGTCAACTAGTCACCAAAACATATATAATTATTAGTATGTACTAGGGCCAGGGCTCCTTCTGTCTCCACTTTGTCTCATCCTAAATAATCAAAACAGCTAAGTAACATAAACATCTAGGATAGACAAAGAGTATCTAAACCCACTGCAAGGCAGGGAAATCTGATCCCACACAGAAAAATCTTTAAAATGGAGCTTGAGCCAAAACCCACAAATGGCCTCTAAGACCCTATTAGCCTTGGAATATCAATGAGCTTTATGATTAGTTAGGTCCAAGCGGTACAGTCACTCTAGTGACTTCAAAATGATGCTACTTGTTTCCTGATTTTGATCAGTTGTCTGAAAAATGGGTGCCCCACAGTGCTGTGTTTTATTCAGGGGTCCTGATCTCTTGCTATCTCACAATTTCTCTACCTCCCTGACTCAGTGTTCAATAGACCCTCACTTCCATTAAGCCCAGGAGAATGGCTCTTCTTAGCTCTTCCTACTCCATTGCCTTGCACTTGATTGGTTGTAAAAAAAAAAATATCATATGTAAATATTTTAGAAAAGAATCAAGAAATCCCCTTCACACTTTCTTTTTATTTATTTTTATTTATTTTTATTTATTTATGATAGTCACAGAGAGAGAGAGAGAGAGAGAGACAGAGACACAGGCAGAGGGAGAAGCAGGCTCCATGCACCAGGAGCCCGACGTGGGATTCGATCCCGGGTTTCAGGATCGCGCCCTGGGCCAAAGGCAGGCGCCAAACCGCTGCGCCACCCAGGGATCCCCACACTTTCTAATGTAAGAAAGGTTTGGGGTTTTTAAATAAAGATTTATTTATTTATTTATTTATTTATTTATTTATTTATTTATTTGAAAAAGAAGGGGGAGAGTGGTAGAGGGAGAGGGAGAGAGAAACTCAAGCAGACTCCATGTTGAGTGCAGAGCCAGATGTAGGATAGGACTTGATCTTACAACACTGAGATCACAACCTCAGCCAAAACCAAGAGTCAGATGCTTCACTGACTGACTGCATCACCGAGGCACCCCAGAAAGTTTTTCCAATCAGTTCATGAATTCTCTATTTGACTGGTTTTTGCCTGAATAGCCTCAACGTCAGATAGCCTACACTACACTCTCTTGCAAATCTTGTTTCCAAATACCATCCTCAGGATGCCTGGGTGGCTCAGCAGTTGAACATCTGTCTTCATCTCAGGGCGTGATCCTGGAGTCCCTGAATCGAGTCCCACATCAGGCTCCTTGCATGGAGCCTGCGTCTCCCTCTGCCTGTATCTCTCTGCCTCTCTGTGTCTCTCATGAATAAAGAAGTAAAATCTTAAATAAATAAATAAATAAATACTATTCCTCACTAAAAAGAACCAGAACTCTTTGGAAAAAGGAAGGATGGGGCAAAGAAATACAAAAAGGGTTTGGAATACATTGTTATACTAAAAGTAAGGAAGTGCTCAAGAAAATGATAAAGTATGTCATGGACTAAAGGTCTGTGTCCCCTTAAAATTCATACGTTGAAGCCCTGACCTCTGATGTGACTGTATTTGTAGACAGAGCCTTTGAGGAAGTGATAAAGGTTAAGCAAGGTCATAAAAATGGGCCCTGTTCCAATAGGGCTGCTGTTTCTCTAAGAGGAAGGGACACCAGTGCTCTCTCTCCCTTCCATGTGAGGATACAGGGAGAAGGTGGCCATCTGCAAGCCAAGCAGAAAGCTCTCATCAAGAACCAAATGGGCCAGCACCTTGATCTCAGATTTCCCAGCCTCCAGAGCTGTGAGAAATAAATTTCTGTTGTTTAAGCCACCAGCCATGGTATTTTGTTATGGTAGCCAAAACAGATTAATAAAGGAGATATGTCAAAATAAATTTTAGGGCACTCATTGGACAAGTGTAGGTTAATTTGAGTTTCAAAATGAATTAACTGATAGCTCTGGATTACAATTCACTTTTCAAAAATAAGAATCCATTAATTCAAATAAATAAGGAAAGGGAATATTTTCCTTACAATAGAATGCCAGCTAATAAAAGTAGAAGAAAATAATCAGAATGATAGGAAATATTTTCATTCCATGTATCTGATAAGGGTTTAATATCCAATATTTATTTTAAAAACTCATACAATTCGATAGCAAACAATCATCACCATCATCCAATTAAAAATGGGAAAAGACCTGAATAGACATTTTTTCCAAAGAAGACATACAAATGGCAAATGAATACATGAAAAGATGTTGTTGAACATCTTTGTGCATCTTTGGTGCATCTTTGCACCATGCATTCTAATCATCAGGGAGATGCACATCAAAGCTACAATGAGCTATCATCTCACACCTGTTACAATGTCTATTATCAAAGAGACAAGAGGTAAGAAGTATTGGCAACGATATAGAGAAAAGGAAACCCCTGGGGCACCCGGATGGCTCTGCAGTTGAGCGTCTGCCTTTGGCTCAGGGCGTGACCCCCGGGGTCTGGGGATCGAGGCCCGCATTGGGGTCCCCACAAGGAGCCTGCTTCTCCCTCTGCCTGGGTCTCTGCCTCTCTCTCTGCATCTCTCATGAATAAATAAATAAAATCTTTAAAAAATGATCAAAATTAATGAAACCAACAATAAGAGAAACCGATATCATGTGCTTCCTGAGATGATAAACTGGTAAAAACACATGCCACTTTTAAAAAAAGGTTTATTTATTTATTTTAGTGAGAGAGAGAGAGCTCAGAGAGGGGGGAGTGTAGAGGGAGGGAATCTTTCATGCAGACCCCCTGTGAGCACACGACACAGGGCTCTATCCCACCACCCATGAGATCATGACCTGAGCCAAAACCAAGAGTCAGACGCTTTACCAGCTGAGCCCCCCAGGTGCCCCAACACACCACTTTTATGATATGCTTGCTGAAAATGCATAATCTAACTTAATCATGAAAAAAACCCGAGGCAAACCCAAATCAAGGTTTCTATAAAACATCCATCTGGAAAAAAAAAACCAAAAAAAAAAAAAAATCCATCTGGCCACAATACACTTCAAAAATGCCAATGTCATGATAGAGAAAGCTGCTGAGGAATTGTCTCAAATAAAGGAGACTAAACAGACATAACAACTAAATACAATTTGTGAGGCTGAGTTGTTGGATCTTGATTCAGAGAGAAAACAACTGCTATAAGAACATTATCAGGAAAATTGTTGAAATTATCATATTATCTGTATAGTAAATAACAGCATTGTATCAGCGTTGAATTTCCTGAATTTGATGATGTACTACGGGTTTATGAGGGAGAAGAGGGTATGATGTCTAATTCTAAAATGGTAGAAAAACAGAGAGACAGACAAGAAAGAAGGAGTTAGTGGAAGAAAATGAGGCAATATGTTAAAACAGGTAAATCCAGATGGATTTAAAGAGTTAGTTCTTCATACCACTCTTAAAACTTCTGTTGAGTTGGAAATAACTTCAAAATAAAAAATAAAAAATAGGGCAGCCCAGGTGGCTCAGCAGTTTAGCGCTGCCTTCAGCCCAGGGAGGGATCCTGGAGACCCGGGATTGAGTCCCACGTCGGGCTCCCTGCATGGAGCCTGCTTCTCCCTCTGCCTGTGTCTATGCCTTTCTCTCTCTCTCTCTCATGAATAAATAAATAAAATATTAACAAAAAAATAAAATTTAAACACTTCAATTTCAGTGGATGCATGCAGATAGCAGGCAGGTGCAGACAAGATCATTTCAAACTGACAAATGACAAGGAAAACATTATTTAAGTACAACTTGAATCTCTAGCCAAAGGAAGATGCACTGACTCAGTCTTTAAGAAGACATTTCTTGAGTAATAATAAAAAGAGTTAATGTTTATAAACACGATGTGGTTACATACCTCCCATACTGAGGCAGATTGCAGTTTCTAAATATGATTGCATCCACACATACCCTATCCTGCGTGCTCTTCTTAAAATGTGATGTTAACATCCTCCATCAAGGGGCACCTGGGTGGCTCAGCAGTTGAGCATCTGCCTTCAGCTCAGGGTGTGACCCCAGGGTCCCAGGATGGAGTCCCACGTCGGGTTCCCTGCATGGAGCCTGCTTCTCCCTCTGCCTGGGTCTCTGCCTCTCTCTGTGTGTGCCTTTCATGAATAAATAAATAAAATCTAAAAACAACAACATACACCAAGAGGCAGAATATATTTTCGTTCTCATGAACCTGTGCAGACCTTTAATTGCCTTGACAAACAGAAGACCATGGAAAAGGTGCTACGTGACTTCTAAGGCTATGTCTTAAAGGACACTAAAGATGTTGCCGTGTCTGCTAGGTTGCCCACCTAATGGGATAAGGAATAGCTATGCGTGAAACGCAATAGGAGCACACTGATGAGAAAAGAGTTAATCTGTCTGAGTAGAGCTTCACAAAGAAATTCCAGGCCCTGGTACCTGCTACGTTGATGGGGGGTGGGGGGGCACCACAGCCCTTCTTGACCCTGCGAACATGCGGAGTCTCCTGCTTGATCTTTCCTCAGATATAATTATAGTCTGTAATTGTATAATGTTCAAGTAAACTTAATTACATGTCTTGATGATTGTGATATTGTTATATAAAAAAAAGTACATACTTGGTCTTTTTCCTTGGTTTCTGACACAGAGCTTTTAACCCTCTTGAAATTTCCTGAATGATGGGGGTGATGGAAGCATTTTCTGTTATACTATTTGGCCTCGGTCCCCAGTTCCTGACACAGAGCCCCTAAGGCCCTTGGAATTTCCTGAGTGATAGGAGCACTTTGGGTACACTAATGAGGTGCCTCTTGGCGGAGGATGGGGTCTGGTTGCCAGAAAGGCCAAGACTTGATCAGAAGCTTGGAATTTTCAGCCCCACTTCTATACCTCTGGGGAGGGAAGAGGGACTGGAGATTGAGTTCAGTCACCAAGGACCAATGATCTAATCGTCATGCCTACTAGTGGAACCTCCATAAAAACCCCTAAATGACAGGCTTTAGGGAGCTCCTGGGTTGGTGAACACTTCCATGTGCCAGAAGGATGGTACATGCCGACTCTACAGGGATAGACGCTCTGTGCTCAGGATCCTTCCAGACCTCGCCATATATACCCCTTCATCTGGCTAATTCATCATTTATCTCCTTTATAATAATCTGGTAATAGTTAAGTTCTTTCCCTGAATGCTATAAGCGATTATAGCAAATTATCAAAACTGAGGAGGGCAGTGATAAGAACCTGCAATTTATAGCCAGTGACGCAGAAGTATAGGAAGTCCTATACTTGCAGGTGGCATCTGAGGCGGAAACAGTCTTGTGGGGCTGAGTCCTTAACCTGTGGGCTCTGTGCCAACTCCAAATAGTGTCAAAATTGAACTGAATTGTAAGACAGCCAAATGGTGTTCAAAGAGTAAAGAATTGATTCACATTTTGTGTCAAGTGTCAAGTAGTAAAATCAGCTTTTTTTTTTTTTAATTTTTATTTATTTATGATAGTCACAGAGAGAGAGAGAGAGGCAGAGACACAGGCAGAGGGAGAAGCAGGCTCCATGCACCGGAAGCCCCATGTGGGATTCGATCCCGGGTCTCCAGGATCGCGCCCTGGGCCAAAGGCAGGCGCTAAACCACTGTGCCACCCAGGGATCCCTAAAATCAGCTTTGAATTACAAAATGGTTTAATACATTAGACATTATCATCTAAGACCTTAAAGTCAAAAATTTTGAAAACAACACGTAAAACTGAATTTGATGTTCTCCTTCCATCATTCCAATATTGATACGGAAGACAATGAGCTGATTTAGCACAGATTTTTATATGTAGTACAAGCTTGCCCCATGTTTCCAGCAGTCCCCTTTTTATATACCTTGCTCAGCCCTGGGGATGTAATCAGCATGCAATAAATAACAACTTTTCTCTTCAGTGCCCCATGTCCTTCTGCTTTCTAAAGTCTTGCAATTTTGTAAGGCCCGTCAGCTCTACATTCTTCAAATAGCATGTTGAAGATCCACCCAAACCGTCCCCTTCCCCAAACATCCTTCACACATATAATCATAGCACTTAGCATTGAAATACATGCCTCCTGACCTTTAATAGTTTCATGCCATCCTCTGGAGGTTGTAAGTTCTTTATCGAAGGCCTACATGTGCTATCAAAACACTACCCCAAACCCTTGCACCTTGTGCAAATTTAAGGACATAGTGTGGCTTGAGATATTTGTTGACTGACTGATGTTAGTATGTTCTAACATACTAGAACATCTCCTCTATTATTTTACTGAGGTTGATAACTTTTCTCTGATCCTGTACAAATTTGAAGGTAAATGTGTTTCCTATGCCCTAGTAAGGAGGAATGGCCTGGTGAGTGATGTATTATAGAGAAGATGTCCCATTTTTTTGCTGACCCAGAGCCATGTATCACTTCACAGGCCCTGGATAGGCACCAGCTTCCAAAGGAGCACAGAACCGATTCCTTTGCCAAGAATGTAGACAGCAATGGACGTGCTTATGAGCATAGAGTCTGGAAGGAGGCAAATTCATTTCAAAGTCTAACCGTGGGATCTTAGGCAATTTAACTTCTCGAAGCATTAGTTTCAATGTCTTCGAAATGGAGTGTTAGTCCATTTTCCTCAGAGGGTTGCAGAGAGAATTATATGAGACACATAAATCATTTAGTACATGTACCCAGAAAGACCTAGAAAAGCATTAGTGATTATTCTTCAGAATATCTAGTACCCTCTGCATACAGTCCACCTGTTGGAGGGATGAAGAAGAGAGAGGAGTTTGTCCCTGGTCCTTTGTTCTCCTACAGGTGAGAGGGATTTCTTTTGCTTATGTTGTATTTCCCTCTGGCATATCTCAAAAGGTACAACCATACACAAATAAAGCATGGAAACTCAAAACACAGGGCTAAACCAGCTCTCGCCAGTTCCTCAGGCACTTTTCCTCCTGTTGCTGGTTTCTCTCTCTCTCAGCTAAACTTACTTCCAGATAAATTCTATACTTATTTCTTTGCTTTCCTTTAATTATCATATAATTTGGGGGAAATGCACTAGTTTTGTTCTCTTAGACCACTCGCCATAAGCTTTTTAAGTCAGCCATTGCAAGTTCATCAGAGAAGTTAACCTTTTAAAACCAGGAAATGGTCCCAGTGTTGATGTTTCTGTTCAAGGGCATTCAGACATGCATGTTATTGAACACAATATACTACTGCCAATCTAACGAGGGAAAAAGGTTTGAATTCACGAAGGGCTCAATGGTAGCATCTGTTAAGAAATGAAAAAAGACATCATAAAACTAAAGGTAACACCCCTATCACCCAGGAAAAAAAGTAGGTGCTCAATCTCTACAGATTTATATTGAGATATAACTTACAGTTCATGGTCCGGAAGTGACTTGTGTGACCACATGGACAAGTCATTTAACCTCTGGTCCAACCAGCTCAATTTCCTTGTCAATTGAAATGAGAGAAACAGAAAAGCCAGATAGACTTTTGGAGAGTAAAGATAAGAGGTCAGACACTGAGTGAAAATGTGGCCCTTCAGTTAATGGCTTTGACTCTTACTCCCCGAATCACCTTTGGAATAACAAGAAAGAAAGGTATCTGGGAAAAGAGAGACACAAAAGGATTGAGAAGAGAAAACAAATCTACCTAACATGGATCATTCCCAAATGACAAGCCCATGTGCCAGAGCATGGGCTCTAATTCTATGAAAAGGCCTGAGTTCTGACCCTAGGTTATCTTCAGATAATTAGTTGGCCACACCAAATCCTTGCACTCTAATGATTCATTCTGGAAAGCTCCTAAACAAGTACCAACTCAGAGATTTTCCATTCTCTTGGACTGAGAAAAGAATATGCTTTAGAGTTGCTAACAACTGGGCAGAATTTGGGGTGAGGTCATGTTTGGAACCAGGAGATGAACCAATAGCAAAGATTAATGGGGCTTTGGAAAAGCAAGTTTATACAATGTGCTCATAGATCTGGAGTAATTATAAACCAATCAAAAAGAGGAAAAGAGGGCAGCCCGGGTGGCTCAGTGGTTTAGTGCCGCCTTCAGCCCAGGGCATGATCCTGGAGATCCGGGATCAAGTTCCACGTCGGACTCCCTGCATAGAGCCTGCTTCTCCCTCTGCCTGTGTCTCTGCTTCTGTGTGTGTGTGTGTGTGTCTCATGAATAAATAAATAAAATCTTAAAAAAAAAAAAAAAAAAGGAAAAGATGTGGCTGTCTTTTACCCTTTATGTTGTTGGCAGTCCCGTACAACAGCTGTATCTTATTGGCTTACTGGCCAATGATGATTTACAGCTGAAGTCCCAGTTTTGCTACTCCCTCCCATTGGGGGGAAAGAAAAGAAGAAAAAGAAAGTAAGACAGAGTTCAGCACTATGGGAGGACTCTGAATTGCAGTGTTTTTTCAAAAGTCTGTAACTCTGCTCTTTCACTAATCAATATTTTAATGGCGTCTTATATCTGGCATGATCATGTTTGTAAGATCATGTTTGCCTCATTGGAATTTCAGTAAAGCAGTACCAGCCTTCCCCATAATCCTGGAAAGAAAGAGTAAGGTGGGAAAAACAAGAGTCTCGAGCAGTGATAAGCAATCCTAGTCTTCATGATACAAGTGATTCAGCCTGAGAGCTAGCATCCAGATGAAAGCCAAGAAAGCTCCTCCATCTTACTACTTCTCAAATATGCCGAGAGGTTAACATTAATGGTTGAAAATCAATATAGATTTTCTTACAGACTTTCTTTTATTCAACAAAGTAGGTATTTCCAATTTTAAACCCAGCACCAAGGGACACATTAAAACAACTGCCATTTCAAATGAAGGAAAATGGTAATTTGTAAAAATGTTTTCTGTATTTGTAAAAATTTTTTTGATACAAGCAAGGTAAGGTAGTTTTGTAACGGCTTGTAGAGTTTCCTGCCTTGTATATGTATTGAGCAAAAACTATGCAAGCTCTGGTGTCTTGTAGAAATTTTGTCAAATCCCAAGGATGGCGGTATGAAAATCATTTTTTTCACCTCAACAGCTGCCTAAGACCAAGTTGAAAGGAGTGGGAAGGGCACAGAAGCAGTTCATTTCTCCAAGTTCAAGCCATAGTGGGCTTAAGAGAGATCTCATTTGGAGAACCAAGCAAGGTGCAGCACTATAACTACCCTGTAAGGGTGCAAGACCCCGTGTCAACTTCCACTCCATGTCTAGGACCGGGGAAAACAGGAATGAGAGCAGACCTACCCTTACAGGGTAGAGGGTCATAAGCCTAGAGCAGGCTTCTAAAGCTACCACAGTAAGAGCCTGTCAGGGCTTATGACCATGATCCAGGTCGGTTCCAAAACTGGCCTGGGTTGAGTTGGTTAGTGAAGGGCCATGAGTTCAGCTGGAAATACGAAGAAGGTGGAGCAGATATCTCTTTTATTTTAAATCTGATGACGTAGAATTCAAAGGCAGATTTGTAAAATCTATGATTCATTTAGCATACCCTACATGCCAAACATTCTGCTAAACACAACTTTATTCGATTATCCAACCATCCCACAAGGCAGGTATGGAGACACTTTACAGAGGAGACGGTGAGCTCAGGGGGGCTAAGCAATTCTTCCTCACTCACTCAAAAAAAATTGCCATATCTATCTTTAAAGTCTGTTCCATCTCATGAAACCAGTTTGCCTCGTCATATCCCCATTTTAATCCTTCCAGTTTAAAGCTTTCTGTTAGGTGGCTGTATAATGTCAGAAAAGTCATTAAACCTCTTGAAGCCCTGGTTTATTTATTTATACCATAAAGGGATAAAACTCCATGATCTCTAAGATCCTCTCTGAAACTCAGGGAACCAGTTCAGAACTGTGTCTCCGCAAGGTAATAGAACCACAGAGATTCTTCATGCTTGGGATGGGAAAGAGCGTTAACAACTGAAGGACTGTAGATTATTAAAAATCACTGCTGGGCATTATGGAACTTGTCATGTTCAATGATTAACTGAAATGGAAGGAGTTTGCATGTCCAGCAAAAACCCTACCCTGGTATGCAATAAAGTGTCCACCCAAGAGGGAAGTGCAATAACATGATTTATCAATTGCCAGGAATGGCATTCCTCTCATGTTTTTATAGAGGGCCCTAGTGTTATAATTAAGGAACTCAGTGGGGAGCCTCCACTCATTGCTAACTAAAAGAATTCTGATGTGCTTGGATCAGGGAAAGTGTGATTGTATGATATTTCTGAGTTTTAGTGTTCCTACCATTCCCTCTTGATATTTCAAATCAACTCCAGCTTCCCTTAGTTTAGCTCTGGTGATCTAATTTAAGCCTAATTGCTGAGCCCTCTACATACCAACCAAGTGCTCTGGGTATAGTTCTTCTTACCTAGGAAATTAGCTTCCATATGCATATCTCTCTTTGTGTCCCTGAAAACTGAGTAAGATGAAAAGGGCTTGCCATTCTGTACCAGGCACTTGAGGTTAACTCGTGAAAATTAGCTGACGGGGGGTTGGGGGTGGGGGTGGGGGTATGATTACAATAACCCATGACAACAATATAGCGTTTTGAAATTTCCTTCTCTAAATTCTAAACAATTTCCCTTGGATGGTCTAACTGTATTGGAAAGAGCTTTAGGTACAGATTCAAACAGGCCAGAAGCCAAGTCTGAGCTCTGCAATGTATGAGGTCTTGACCTTTGACCTTGAGAATCACGCTGAACTTCAATTTCCTCATCTCTCAAGTGTCATCATCGATAGCCATTTCATGGAATTGTGAAGACGCAATGAGTTTACTTGTCATGATGTTCTGAATCATGACAATAGCCACCATTTAATAAATATTTGCTTTATGTCAGATTCTGCACTGGGAACTTCAGGCACATCAATCTTAGGAGTCACCCCAACTCCGCAAAGTAAGTCCTGTGTTATTGTGTCTCTCTGCAAAGAATACTGAGGCATAAATAGCTAAAACAATTGGTCCAAGTTCCTCCTGCCAGGTAAACCTTCTCTGGTTACTGAATCTTGCTATTTTTACATGCATCAGAAGAGATAGGACTCACATACGTGCAATTTGAAATCTTTACCCTTCTGGAAAACAGTGAACTCAAGTCAGAGAAAAAAACTCTCATCAATGAAGAAAGACAATGTTGCTAGTGGTATACCTGAGGGTGAAAGAAGTGAAGGAGTAACACTACCCCTCATCCACTCAGGATTGTATCGTCCCATCCGAGGGTTACTTTGGCAGATAGTTTGATAGGAAGACAGTTAAAGGGATAGAAAGATGCACAATCACAGGACATAGGGATTCCAGAGGGAATTGCTACTGGGATTCACCTGGAGTCCTGTGGTTGCCCATATTTCCCTGGATCCAAGCCTTCTACTCATGCCTTATCATAGGGCAGGTGTACTGCCCTTGCTTTGATGGGAAGCTTAGGTGCTACAACCCATGAGACAATCTCTAAAGATGACTATGTCATCAGGAAGGAAAAATACCTTATGCATTGATATTTGAAATGGAATACTGTTACACTTCCCTGAGCTCAAAGAGGTCTTAAGCAGGCAAGTTCACAGATTGCTTCCAGTATCATTTAGAACATTAGTTTTAACACTAATAAAGTAACCTCAAACTAAAATTCTTTGTGGAAATGTATGGTCTATGGACAATACCATGTCTCACAATCTGACACCTTTAATCACTATCCAAAAGATAAGCTCCTCCATCATCCATTTTGTCCTTAATCTTTAACACCAAAATTAATATTTGGATCGGGAGAGAAACAAATGCTCACCTCTCCTGTTCATTCCCAGATCTTTCTACTGTCTCCTCCAGAACCCCATTTTCTGATCATTAAAGTCCGGTGCATTTTTATCCTTCAAAGGGGAGCTGTCTACTACTTCATGTCTGAACTCAAACCTGGAGGTGGTTTTTGGTTTCTCAAGTCTCACTTGAAATGAAGCTTGGAGATGGGCCAGTATTCTCTATAGGCTTGGGCCTTCTAGTATGCAATCCCAAATGCCTTTTTCTTATTGTCATCAACCAGTCCCCTCACATTCATCCCCAAATGCTAAACAGCAGCTGATTCACACTCTCCTCTCCACCCCTAGTCTTACCATGATCCTGAGTGGTTTCAGAATCAATGTGCCACAAAATCCATGCCCCACGAAATGCCTTGCCCCACAATGCTTAGACTTCTTCACTCCATCATCTTCAATTCCACTGTAATTCCGTCACCTGCATATATAACCACACCCTGAAACTTGTCCTCCAGAATTGCTTCACTGATGAAAACTTAATCTCCAATATCCCACAGCCTGACCACACAACCTAACTAAATCTCCTGTTAATTCCTTTAAACTTGTGTTTCAACTTCATAAAAAAAAACAACCCCAAAAAACTAGTCCTTTGCACCACTTCCTCATGCATGCATTTTTCCCTGACCAATCAGTTCTTTCCTGTCTTCACTTCCCTCCTTTTTTAGCCTAAACCAGCTCTTCAATCATTCTCTTATCAGTAACTTTTATTTTCTCTCTCCACTGTGCTTCCTCCAGATGAGTCCACCAAAATCCTGAACTTGAATCATTTCCTATATCTGCTTGTTCCCTCCCAACCTCCACTTAGGCATCCAGAAAAAGCAGGAGAAAAATTGTACAACATGCTTATACAACTCTATGATCTTCATCCTTGGCTATTACTTCTATGATTTTTCTGTGTCCATGAGTCTCTCTTACTATCATTCCCCACAAATTTGCTGCAAACCCTTACCCCACTTGAGTTACCTATCCTCTTCCTCACAGTAGATGCCCTTTCCCTCTGTCTTCACCAAGAATACAGGGATCAGGTAGGAATTCCAACTTCTAATTCCTCTCCTCCCTCCACTCACAACTGAGTCTTCATCAGCATCTTTCCTACCTCCTTCCTACCCATCCCAGAGACAGCGCTCTTTCTCTTATCTCATACTAATCCTCTAGCTCCTATCCCCTTACTCCCTTTCTGTGACTTTTCTGCAACGCATGGGTCAAAGAAGAAGCTGCAAAATAAATTATAAAGTATTTGGAACTGAATCAAAGTGAAAAAACAACGTATCAGAATTTGTGGGTGGGATTTTATAAGTCAGACAGAGAAAGACAAATACCATATGATTTCACTTATGTGTGGAATCTAAAAACAAACAAATGAACAAACAAAAAACAAAATAGACTCTTAAATATAGAGAGCAAATTGGTTGTTGCCAGAGGGGAGATGGTTAGGAGGATGAGCCAAATAGATAAAGGGGCTTAAGAGGTACAAACTTCCAGTTATAAGATAAATGAGTGTTGGAGATGAAAAGTGCAACATGGGGAATATAATCAATAATATAATAATGTTGTATGGTGACAGATGAGACTACACTTATCATGGTGAGCATGGAATAATGTACAGAATTGTCAAATCAACGTTATATATCTGAGACTTACATAACACCGTATGCCGATTACACTTCAATGATTTTTAAAAAATTGTGGGCTTCTACGAAAGCATTACTTAGGGGGGAATGTATAGCACTAATCTTCCCCATTAGAAAAAAAAGATCTCAAATCAATGACTTTAATTTCCACTTTAAGAAACTAGATAAAGAAGTGCAAACTCTACTCAAAGTAGAAGAAAGGAAATAATAAAGATCAAAGAGAAATCAAAATCAAAACCAGAACATAACATGAGAGAAAAATCAATGAGATAAAAGGTTGGTTCTTCAGAAGAACAATGAAATTGATAAACCTTTACACAGA
This sequence comes from Canis aureus, assembly GCF_053574225.1. Taxonomy (NCBI): domain Eukaryota; kingdom Metazoa; phylum Chordata; class Mammalia; order Carnivora; family Canidae; genus Canis; species Canis aureus. The sequence goes on from NC_135623.1 coordinate 25,568,917, forward strand.
CTGATTATAAAAAAAGAGGAAGTAGAAGTAAAAAAGTAGAGTGAAGATAAAAATTCCGAATTTCAAAAATGAAAGATGTGACATTATTACAGATTCTACTAATTTTTTTTATTTTTTTTAATTTTTTAAAAGGATTTAGGATCATGTGATCAAGAACTTTATACCAATAATCTTGACATCACAAATGAAATGGAAAAATTCTTTGAAGATATAACAAAGTTCACTTAAAGAAATAGATAACCAGGACACCTGGGTGGCTCAGTGGTTGAGCATCTGCCTCTGGCTCAGGTCATGATTCTGGGATCCCAGTCCTGAATTGCAGAGGAGTCTGCTTCTCCCTTTGCCTATATCTCTGCCTCTCTCTCTGTGTTTCTTATGAATGAATAAATAAATAAAACCTTAAAAAAAACTAAAAAAAAAAGAAATAACCTGCATAGCCATTGATCTACTAAACAAATTGAGTTTGTTGTTCAAAATCTTTCCACAAAATAAACAAAAAACCCTCGGCCCAGATGGCTTCACTACTTAATTCTTCCAAGTATTTATGGAAGAAAAAAATTCTAATTCTATACAGTCTTTTAACAAACTGAAAGGAATACTTCCCAACTTGTTCTATATAAGCAGAATTGCCATAATACCAAAGCCAATAAATATATTACAAGAAATGAAAACCAGAGTGCAGTATTTCTCATGAACATACATGCTAACAAGATTTTATCAAATAAACCCAATGATACATAAAAGAGGTAATACATCACAACCGAGTATGCCTCAGCCAAGGAATGCAACATTGATGGGACATTCAAAAATTATTCATGTGGTCCAAGGTTGAAAATGGCGGTGGTGGGGGGGTGGCTATGTCCCGGCTCTCTGGGCTGCTAGGTGGGACTGCTGGGGCGTTCCATGTCGAGTGGCGCCCGTGGAGGAGGGCTCAGCTGCGTGTGGAAGGCCCTCACCTACTTCACAGCACTCCCTGGCCTAGGAGTGAGCATGCTGAACGTCTTCCTGAAGTTCCATCATGGACAGCAAGAGAGACCTGAGTTCATCACCTACCCCCATGTCCGCATCAGGTCCAAGCCCTTTCCCTGGGGAGATGGTAATCAAACTCTATTCCATAACTCTCATGTGAGTCCACTTCCAACCGGCTATGAAGATGAATAAAGAGAACCTGGACCGCCACCCAGTGGGGACCACAGTACTGGTTTGGACTATGACTCTGCATAAGGACCAGGAAAGTATATGGGACCTGAGGCTCACCTTCCTTACTTGTACCAAATGATGACCAGTATACTGATATTCCATCCCTTTGCTTATGGCAGGAGAGGCTTAAATAAAAACTTGGATTGGTCCATGAAAAAAAAATTATTCATGTAATTTACCATGTAAACAAACTAAAAATACAAAACAAAAGCATATGATAATCTTGCTGTAGAAAAAGCATTTGACAAAATCCAACATCTATTCTTGATTTTAAAAACTCTCAGCAAACTAAGAATAAGGATTAATTTCTTCAATCTGACAAAAGCCATCTATAAAAAAACCTGTAGCTATCCTACTCAATGGTAAAAGACTGAATATTTTCTCCCTGAGATAAACAACAAGACCAGGGGCTGCTCTCAGCACTTTTATTCTGCATTATACTGGAGGTGCTAGCCAAGGCAATACAGCAAAAGAAATAAATAAAAGGCATCCAAACTAGAAAGAAGTAAAACTGTCTTTATTCATAGGCAATATGATCACCTATGTAGAAAAGCTGATGGAACCAACAAAAATATTAGATCAAACAAATGATTTTACCAAGGATGCGGAAGTCAAGTTCAATCTATATTGATTTCTATATATTATATTGTCTATATTGTATATATTGTATTTCTTCATATTAGCAATGAACGAGAAATGAAAGTTTAAAAAAATAAATCATTTACAATGGAATCAAAAAAATTAAAAATATTTAAGGATAAGTCTGCCAAAGTTGTATACTGAAAAACCACTGAATATTGCTAAGAGATATTAAAGACCTAAATTAATAGAGATTATAACACATTCATGGGTCAAAACTTGAATTTTTTTTTAATTAATTACTTTTTTTATATATATATATAGAGAGAGAGTGTGTGTGTATGCCCAAGAGAGAATGAGCACAGGGAGGGGCAGAGGGAGAGGGAGAAGCAGACTCCTCCCTGAGCAGGGAGGTGGAGGCAAGGCTCCATCCCAGGACCCTGGGGTCATGACCTGAGCCTAAGGCAGAATCTTAACAGACTGAACCGTGCAAGTGCCCCTTGAATATTTTTTAAAAAGATTTATTTATTTATTTGGGAGAGAGAGAGAGAGAGAGAGAGAGAGAGAGCGAGCGCACATGAGCATGCAGGGGGAGGGGCAGAGGGAGAGGGAGAGCAGGTCTCCCAAACAGGTTCCATGCTGAGTGTGGAGCCCACTTGGAGACTTGATCTGAGGACCCTGAGATCATGACCTGAGCCAAAACCAAGAGCCAGACGCTGAACCAACTGTACCACCCAGACACCCCAAAAGTTTGAATATTTTTAAGATGTCTTCTATAGACAGGTTGCCTGAGTGTCTCAGTCGGTTAAGCAATCGACTCTTGGTTTCAGCTCAGGTCATGATCTTAGGGTTGTGAGATCAAGCCCCACCACCAGCTGTGCCCTTGGTGAGGAGTCTGCTTGGGAGTCTCTCCCTTTCCCTCCCTGTTTTCTCTGGTCTTGCATGCATGTGCTCTCTCTTTTTCAAATAAATAGATCAAAGATATTTTTTAAAAAGATCTCTGCTATAGACAATGTTTATGTCTCCCAAAATTTATATGTGGAAACTTAATCCATGATGTGACAGTATTTAGAGGTGGAGCCTTTGGGAGGTGATTAGGTCATGAGGGTAGAGCCCTCAAAAATGGCACTGGTGCCCTATACACGAAACCCCAGAGATAGTCCCTTGCTTCTTCTGCCAAGTGAGGACACGGCAAAAAGATGGCAGTCTGTAACCAGGAGGCAGGCTCTCACCAGACACCTATTCGGCCTATGCCTTGGTCTTGGACTTCCCAGCCTCCAGAATTGGGAGAAATAAATTTCTGTCATTTATAAGCCACCATATCCATGGCATTTTTATTACACCAGTCTGAACAGACTGCAACCATGTCAGTTTTCCTCCTACCCCATTAATCTAAAAATTCAGTGCAATCCCAACCAATACCTCAGCAGGCTTTTTTGTAGAAATTGACAAATTGATTCTAAAACTCATATGTAGATGCAAAAGACCTGTTTATTTCTCAACAATAAGCAAAGACACAACCACCAAGATAAATCTCAAAATAATTATGCTGAATGAAAGAAGACAAAAAAAAAAAAAAAATACTGCATGATTCCATTTATATAAGGTTCCAGAAAATGCAAAGCCATCTGTGTAACAGAAAGCAGATCAGTTGTTGCCTGGAAAGTAGGGAGAAGTGAAGGACCAGGAGCAGAGGCATGAGCAAACTTCTAAGGGCGATGGGTGTGTTTATTGCCTTGATTGTGGTGATGGTTGTACATGTATAAACATACATTAACACTTATTTTATTGTTCACTTTAAATATGCATGGCTTATTGTAGGTCAGTTATACTTTAGTAAAGCTGCCCTAAAAAAATAAAAAAAATAGCACTTGTGAGAGAGAAATTGAAAATGCTTTAATTTGTTTTTTTTAAGTGAGTCCATTTTTGAACCTCATTATTTAAATCCTATTACAAACAAGTTTCTTGTGACGTGTTCATCAATGATAATAACACATCAACGCATCAGAACACCAGAATGAGAATGGCTCCTCTGGTATGTATAATGTTTTTTAATTTCAATTTTTTATTTTTTAAGATTTTATTGATTTATTTGAGAGAGAGATAATGAGAGAGAGGATGACCAGTGAGAAAAGGGAGAAGCAGAGAGCCAGACATGGGGCTCAATCCCAGGACCCTGAAATCATGACCTCAGCTGGAGGCAGGTGCTTAACCAACTGAGCCCCCCAGGGGCCCCTGAATATTGAATTATTATTATAACAAGCTAAGAACAACCAGTCATTCCAGTGGTTAGGAGGAGCAGCTGGGCATGTGATCTAGGTGCTCTGGCTTTAGATTCAGCACATAGTTGGGCACCAGGATTTCAACGGGACCAGAATTTCAAAGCAAACTCAAACAGGATTGGGAAAGAGGAGCAGAAACACCTCAGGGCATTTATCTAAAGAGTTCACAGAATAATGTTCTGTCCCCCATTTATCTAAAAAGTTCACAGAATGTTGTTCTGCTTGCTATTCCAACATCCTCCCAGGATGTGACCTCCTGCAATCCAGCTACCTCTGTTACCAAGGGCTTCCAAGATTAGGATGGATAGTTGGCCTCCCGGAGAAGAGACAACAGCACAGGGCCATTTTGAACCTCATACAAACCACAAGGAACTCACTATTTCTGGTGTCCCTTCCATTTACTCATCCGAGTCTCTAACTGGGGTTTGGTGCCCATCCAGTTTGAATCAGTCCTGTTGGCCCCGGACACCAAGCCACCTCCGGTGTTGTTGGGCTTTGCCGTGTCAAATTTACTATGCAGGGTGGACTTTGGTTCAGGTATCAATCATTGACCCACAATTAGGATCAGGATATCAGGGTTTGCTTCCATTGATGCACATGGTGTGAGCCAAATAAAGTTTAGGCAGCTTGAGTTATTTTTGGCCTCTTTTCTCAGAAAACAATGAGGACATGGTAGGACATGGAGAGGAGTGATAAAAACAGATAATTATGAAAGCTGCAGAAAAATGGAGAGTTTGCTCTGAATATAAATAATTTTGCTTTAAAAGCACTTTTATTTGTTTTAGCTACCATATGTTTAATTTACTGGTGTCATTTTTCTTCTCTTATGCCAACTGGACTGATATCACATTTTCTGTAAACAGATACAATTAATAATTCATGATTTCTGTGGTTGGGACAGTTTTACAATTACTCAACTCATCCAGGCTCTGGATGATTTTCTTTAAGCACCAAACTTAAAAAAAAAAAAAAAAGGGAAAACCAGAGAAATAGAGTTAACTACTCTAAATCATTAACCTTCAATTTTTAGTTGTTCTCATAAATAAAGATACAGAAAAGTCCAACAGTTTGCTCTGTATTATGATATGACAAACAAGGATGGTAAGTTCCTGTGTTTATATTCCTGGCTTTACGGAATTCCATAGACATTATAAAAGCAGAGTAAGACGTCTCTTTACTTACAAGACATGCTCTTTCCTTAGAACATTTAGTCATCTTTGAATTGATTCATGAGAATTTGCTGTTCCGTGGTACACTCAAACATCTTCATCCAAAATAACATCAATAATAGTCATCATTCACTGAATGCTTACTAAGTCGTCTGTTAAGCATCTTAGCTATTATTCTAACAACTATGTGAGAAGGTTTTATTTCCTTTATTTTTACAGCAGAGGAAACCGAACTTTAGGAGAGATCAAATAACTTGTGCAGTAAGGGTGGCACTGAACTTGAACCCAAACCTGTCTGATTCCAGAGCTGAAATTTGAGGGTTTTTAAAAAAGATTTTATTTATTTATTCATGAGAGACACGGAGAGAGAGACAGAGACACAGGCAGAGGGAGAAGCAGGCTCCATGCAAGGAGCCCGATGTGGGACTCAATCCCGGGTCTCCAGGATCAGGCCGTGGGCCGAAGGCAGACTCTCAACTGCTGAGCCACCCAGGCGTCCCTGAAATTTGAGTTTTTAATAACAATGCATATCTGGCCTCCCCAAATGTACCTATCTTACATGTGAGTTTTTATGTCAATACCTTCTTGCTCCTTCTGCTAAATCAAAGTATTTAAAATGAAGTAGCCCTCCTGCTGCCATGGGGCAATGAACTTAAGGTCATTTTTCATGTACAAAAAGTGAACTGAATTCCAAAACAAAGCTTGAGTCACAAAAATCCAAGGGTTTAAATCCAATAGAAAGTACATCTTTTCCCAATTTGTCAAATATCTATACCGATCTCTATTTCCAATGACTGGTCATCTGTGTAACTTTGTTTCAGGATACGTGGAACACACAGCTAAATATCTTTGGGATTTTTTTTTTTTAAGATTTTATTTATTTATTTGAGAGAGAGAGAGAGAGAAAGAAAGAGTGAGAGCGGGGCGGGGAGTGGTTGGGGAGCAGAGGAAGAGGGAGAAGCAGAACTTTTTTTTTTTTAAAGGTTTTATTTATTTATTCATGATAGTCACAGAGAGAGAAAGAGAGAGAGGCAAAGACACAGGCAGAGGGAGAAGGAGGCTCCATGCACCGGGAGCCCGATGTGGTATTCGATCCCGGGTCCCCAGGATCGCGCCCTGGGCCAAAGGCAGGCGCCAAACCGCTGCGCCACCCAGGGATCCCGAGAAGCAGAACTTTTAACTGCGCCACCCAGGCTCCCCCACAGTTAAATGTCTTTGAGTAAGCAAAGACAATGGATATTTTTTGAAATTGAGAAAATTTCTTAACTGTAATTTCTTAAATGTAATAATGATAATAATAAAATTTCATTAAGCCTCACACCTAAACAGTTACCATATGTTCTTTAAGTTTGCAGATGAACAGCATAAACGTGACATGGAATACAATAAAATGTGAGACAGCTATTTTTCTACTATCCCTGTAGCTAACATATTGCATAGGAACTACCAGAATACCTCATTCCTTTGCAAATTAATCCTTATTGCCTCTAGTGCAGCTTCAGTTTTGTTAACAATATTGAAAATTATGCATGTAAAAATAACAGTGTATGATATTAAAAGTGAAAATATCACATTAGCATCACCAATAGACTACGTAGTGACTCAAAGTGTAATTGTTTCTGTGGGGCAAGTGTACATTTCTTCACCACATTCATGTATGCACATCAGCTGTTTTTATATTTTTTGTCAAAGGGGTCATCAGATAAACCTAGGAAAGAAAGGCCAAGAGTGATGTATCTAAGTTAGGGGCCCAGGAGAGGGTTAAACAGACCCCCCGGTATGATATACAATTCAGTCATGGAGTTGGGGATTTTTTTCCTCAAATGTTCTATCTTTTGGCCCCACTAATGCTAAACACTCTTGCTATTGGCAGGACAGCATTTTCTCTCTCAAGAGGAGAAATGTGATATGGTTGGCACGCCAACGCACCCTGTGGATTTTCTAAATTCCAGTTGAGCCATGCTCTCTAAGCTGAGCTTTGGAGATGCGGATTGTTATCCAGTAGGAAGTCAGATAAAACACTGGACTAAGTTCACTTTAGGCCACTGACTTATCTGAGTCCCTATGCCCAGAAAAAGGCATAACAAGAAAACCCTGGTCTGCACTTTTCCCAGGAGTCTTCCTTGAGTTTGTCATTTCATCCCTTCTTGGCTACTATATAACAGGAAATCAATAAAGTTCCTCACACCTTCTTCTACAGAATATACCTACACCTCCAATGCCCGACGTCTGCTTTATGGAACCAATCTGAGAAAGTGGAAAGAACTGGGATAATAAATAGGTGAAGACGACCATCAGGAAGATTCATTTCACAAAAGTCCAGGGAAGCGTCAGGACTTTCAGAAATGAGCTGCCCTGAAAAGACGTCCAGCCTGTGCGCCGGGCTGGCTCCTGAGGATTAAGATATCTTTAATATCTTATATATCTCCTATATTGGCCCTCCTGAGTCAGCATCCTCCGAGAGTCCCACATCTTTTCACCTTGCAATTAAACATGCAATCATCCATGGTAAAGGAACAGGGTGTCACAAGGGTCGACCACATCCCAAAATTGGGGGAAAAAAATATATCACACTGAAACTAACTCTCTCAGACACATCAGAAGCACTTTGGCCGAGCAGCAGTTTCTGGACAGGAAATTAGAAATCTTCCATTTAAATATTGCCTGGCACAAGCAACGGAAGGGGGGTGGGGAGGAAGAGGTCAGGTAACAGGTTTCTTTCAAGCTTCTACAAATAAAATTTAAAGGGACACCTGGGTGACTCAGTTGGTTTAAGCGTCCAACTCTTGGTTTCGGCTCAGGTCTTGATCGCATGGGTCATGAGCTCCAGCCTCGTGGAGGGCTCATGTGGGGCTCCCTGCTCAGTGGAGACTCCTTGACCTTCCCTCTGTTCTTCCCTCCACTCGTGCTCTCTCTCTCCCTCAAGGAAATAAATACATCTTTTTTTTTTTAAAAAAAAAAGGTTATTTTCCCCAGTGTTACCTAGAATTTACATGTCCACAAATACGCGTGCCCTTCTAAGCTCATTTCTGGAGCCAACAACTAAAAACTGTGAGAGTATTTGTTTTATGCTATTGTAGTGGGTGAAGTCAGACATAAAATGAAATGGCTTTTTTCCTGAATGAAATGGTAAAAATAACAGCAGCCAACATTATTCAAATACTTACTTCTTGCAAGGCCCAGATCTAAGCACTTTAAGGCATTAACAACCTTATGAGGTGGTTACTAATTTATCACAGATGGCTCAGAGAGAGTGACCAATTCCTCCTTCCCATCAGTGCCCAATGCAAGCATCTTCTCTAGGAGGTCTTCTGCCTATGACCTTGCTACCTCCAGGCTTCCTTGATCACTTGGCATATTCCTGGGTTGCACTTGGCATATTCCTCCTCCAGTGCCTATGACCCTATATTATGATTATTTGTCTGCACATCCATCCCCCCAGCAACACTGAATTCCTAGAGGACAGAGGCCATGTTTCAGCTGTTTTATACGTGCGGTACCTATTATGCTGCTTGATATACATAGTAGGGACTCAAGAAATGTTAGTGAATGAACCGGTGAATGAATGGATAGAGAAAATAAACTTTCAGAAAATGAAAGATCATAACAAAGGGAACTAACAAGGAAGGAATACCTGACTAATGTGAAAATACTTATCCAAGACTTATTCTAACACTTTAGATTTGCTACGCTCCTACTGCCTTCTCCCAGTTCCCCTATCTGTTAGAGTAGCCAGTAAGTAACATGCTTCTCAAAGAGAATGGCACAGGGCTCCAAGGCATGGTGTGAAGAGTGCTGGATATGGAGTCTGGCTTGAGCTTGAGACCAGACTTTACTGATCTTGGGCAAATCAAACAACCATCTGAGCCATCTTTTCTCATCTCTGAAAGGTTCACGCTCACCTATGCATATAGCCCATATGTCCATGTAGTAGTTGGAAAGATCATACTCTTAGTGTGAATGCATTTATTTAATAGGTGTAAAGAAGAACACAACTGTTAATGAGTATAATAGATAGACATCATGCAAGACTTAACATTTGGGTTAACTTCCAGTCATGTGGCATAGGGAAGGTGGATGCGACTAGGTCCCATCAAGCACCTACTCATTACAAGTACAAGCACTTCATGTACATAATCTCACTTAAGCCTGACATCATCCCTGAGAAGTATAGGTACTATTATTCTAATTCGATGGGAAAAATTAGCTTTAAAGAGTTGAGTGGTCTACCCAAAGCTACATGGTGTTGTGTCTTATTGATTTCAAATAGTTTTTGTTTCTGTTTTTTTGAGAGAGAGAGAGGGGAGGGGAAGGGGCAGAGGGGGAGAGGAGAGACACTTTTTTTTTTTTTTTAAAGATTTTATTTATTTGTTCTGAGAGACACAGAGAAAGAGCCAGAGACACAGGCAGAGGGAGAAGCAGGTGAGGAGCCTGATGCAGGACTCGATCCCAGGATCACGACCTGAGCTGAAGGCAGATTCTCAACCACTGAGCTACCCAGGTGCCCCGAGAGAGAGAGAAACTTATGCAGGGTCTACACGCAGAATGGAGCCCAACACAGGGCTTAAGATCTCTGGACCCTGAGATCATGACCCCGCAATCATAACCCAGGTGCCCCGTGTCTTACTGATTTCAAAATGTGATCTTTTCAGCAACGTTCTATCATCTTCATGGAATACCAGTTGTCACTGTAAAAAGTTATCTGGAAATTTGAACTTCTGGTTAGAAGTCCTGGCTGTAAGAATTCAGAAAAACTTTGAATATTTGTTATAATCTATTAGCATCTTTCAAGCTGGAGTTTATGAGACTGGGCTAGTCCTTTTACTCGGAGGTTAAGAGGGGCCGTAAATGACAGCACGTTGCTCTGCCCAAGCTCAACACCAACAGAGGCCTAGGGCTGATGGAGATCACGACACATTTATCATTGGTAGAGTGGGACTGGAGGTCTAGCTTGACTCTGCAGCCCCAGTGAGCTTCCTTACGCGCTGCCCTATTATGCAGCCTAACCCTGCAGTCACTGGCCACATTCTGTGTCCACAGGCCATGCCCAGAGCTGACAGCTTACCTGTGATTACCTTGTGGCAGAGAACAGATAAGAATGCACCCTTCAGTGGGCAGACACATAGAAATGAGAGACACATGCAGGAGCTTAGCTGAGTATGCTCAGTTCTTACTCTCAGACTCATTAGTCGGCTAAGTCCTGGTCTGATGAGCATGAGTGAACAGGTTCAGGAAATCTGGAAGTGTCTTCCCCAGGATCTGTCTTCCTAGGGCAGGGAGTGAATTTCCTGTCCTTCTGTGGAAATATGATGAGTGAAGAATGAAACCATTTTTAAGTTTTTGTGTTTTCTATTTTTTTTTTTTACAATGAGGGTAGGGAGTGTCTGCTCTAGAAATCTAGGCCTTTGAGGATTGATTCACTCTATTATTTATACTAATTGGAAATAATTCAAAGATAAACCTGAGAGCATGATACAAAGATGCCAGAAGACTATTTAACATGTCAGCGCAATTTAGGGTATGTCTCTTGCCATCAAATGTCAAAGGCAAAGTTTTTTTTAAAGGGCAACTAAGATCCAGACCAGCTGTTTCCCTGTCTACACCCATGGGATATATAAATAAACTGTTTCTGAATCAGCCAACTTCCGTTTTGTCCCTTCCCTTTGGCCAGCTGAGCCTGTGGTCAGAATGTGGCTGTATGTGGCCATGTTGTGGAATGTTGACCAGGCAGTACGTATGTATTCATTAAACAGCTATTTGCCAGATACTGAGAAAATAGAGCCTCTCCAGGAACTTCCCTTCCTGTGAGGGAGACGGACAGTAAATATGTAAGTAGCAAGATATTTTATAATACTAATAAGCACTTGGTGAGGAAGAGAAATGGGATATTATGATAAAGAGGAGCCCGTAGTTGAAATCCTTATGATACAAAGTTGGCAGCAATGTGAAGATCTGGGGAAGAGCAGTCCAGGGAGAAGGAAATAGCACAGAGAACCTGAGATGGACATGAGTTTGATGTCTATTAAAGAAACAGAAGTCCAGGGTTGGCTAGAGAGAAAGGAATGATAAGGAGGTAAGGTCAGAGAAGGAGCCAATCTTGGTTCTGGCAAGACTTGTGGGCAATGTGAATGGATTTAGATTGTATTCTCCACGTAATGGAAAGCTACTGACGAGTTCAGCCAGGAGATGGCTTGGTACGACATCCATGTGATCACTCTTGATGTTGTGAGAAGCACCGACTGCAGGTGAGCAGAATAGAAACAAGATCAACTGCGAGACACTGGTGGCTTGGTCTAGAGCTTCGAGCCTAGAAATGGTGGAAAATTCAGGTTATATCTAAGAAGTATTCCTGATGGGAGATTCTGACAGATTTTGTGAAAGGAAAAAGGGAAATGAAGGATGAATTCTAGATGTGGGGCCTAAGTAATCGGCAGGGTGATTAGCCCTGTCATGGGGAAGACTTTGAGGGGTATAGATGAGGGACGGGTGGAGTTACCCCACTTCAGCCAAATTACATTTCATCCAAGAACTGCATCTGTCAGACATCCAAGAAGAGATGTTAAAAAACAAATGAATATTTGGGTCAGGCTTCAGGAAGGGTTCTGGGCTGGAAGTCTATACTCCAAAGTCGCTGGGACCTGGTAAAATCAGTTAGGGAGGGAATAAAGAAAAGATACAGGGCTCCGGGAAACTCTAATGTTTACAGGTCTGTAGAGAAGAACCTGATTAAAAGACAAACAAAAAGGTCTCTCTCTCTCCTTTTTAATCTGAATAGAGTTGACACATGGTGTTATGTTGCCTTCAGATGTCCAACTCAGTGATTTGACAAGTTTCCACATCATGCTTTGTCCACCACCAGTGTTGCTACTACCTGGCCCGTTACGTTACTACTACGATATCACAGACTGCATTCCTTATGGTCTGCTTTTTATTCCCATGACCTAGTCATTCCATAACTGGAGACCTGTAGCTCCCTATCCCCTTCCCCATTTGCCCAGCCATTCACCCTCCCCTCTGGCAACCATCAATTCATTCTCTATATTTATAGGTTTGATTCTACTTTTTGTTTGTTTATTCAATTTTTAAGATTGCCATTTATGAGTGGAATCATAAGGTATTTGTCTTTCTCGGTTTGACTTAGTTAAATTAGCATAAGACCCTCTGGGTCCATCCATGTTGGCTCAAATGGCACAATCTCATCCTTTTTTATAGCTGTGTAGTATTTCATTGTATATTTACCCCATTTTCTTTATGCATTTGTCTACTGATGGACACTTAGTTTGCTTCCATGTCTTGGCTATTGTAAATAATGCTTCAATAAACATAGGGGTGCATATATATTTTTGAATTAGTGCTTTTGTTTTCCCTGGGTAAATAGCTAATAGTGGAATTATTGGATCATATAGCATATCTATTTTTAATTTTTTAAAAAAGATTTTATTTATTTATTTGACAGAGAGAGAGAAAACACAAGCAGGGGAGCAGCAGGCAGAGGGAAAGGGAGAAGCAGGCTCCCCACTGAACAGGAAGCTTAATGTAGGGCTCAATCCCAGGACCTTGGGATCATGATCTGAGCTGAAGGCAGATGCTTAGCCAACTGAGCCACCCAGGCACCCTCTGTTTTTTATTTTTTAAGGATCCTCCATGGGAATCCTAGACAAGATTGTGCTTTGAGGAGGGGATTGTCAACAATGTGAAGTGCTTCAGTATAAGAAGAGGGAAGAGGGCAGGTAATCGGTCACTTATTTATTAATACTAATCCCTGTGATCCTTACATGATCTGTTGCAGTAGAGTTGAGGGACACAGGTGATTGGGCTTCTAAAGTCTTTTCCCATCTTATGATTATATGGTTCTATAATTTTGATGACCTGCTCCAAACTATAAATATCTCCTCCCTCACTCATCCAGAAACCTTCCTTTAGGAGCTCTTTTTGAGGTCCTCACTTCATCCACTAATTCAAAACAAATAGGGATTTTATCTGAAGGAAAGCTTTTGTGTGTGTGTGTGTGTGTGTTTTTTTAAGATTTTGTTTATTTATTCATGAGAGACACACAGAGAGAGGCAGAGACACAGGCAGAGGGAGAAGGAGGTTCCTGCGGGAAGCCTGATATGGGACTTGATCCCAGGACCCCGGGATCACGACCTGGGCCAAAGGAAGATGCTCAACCACTGAGCCACCTGGGTGCCCTCTCTAAGGAAAGTTAAAGAAAAAGAAATAGTGCAATCCATTGAACCTATCCATAGATTTTTTTTTTTTAATTCAGCAACAAGTTTTCTACATGTCGTAGGGCTTCCTTGGTAGAACCAAAAAGTGTTTACATTGTTTTCTCAGATTTCATTCCATAAATTACCACACTCAACAGAAGAAAGCCTTGCAGGTCTGGTTTAACAACCTCCCTTTGACTCCAGTTATAATCTGCCATAAATCATTCCTGGTATCACATCATTCTTTGGGATGAATCAGTGTTTTAAGTGGAGGGGAGGTAGCATAATTTTATTGAATAAGAATTACTGTTAATGTTCTATTTATGCAAAGCTCATTATATGTAAGGGATTGCTCTTAGTTTCACATCATAGATAAAGAAAGAAGGATATGTTTTTATGTGTGCATCATCTTATATACGCTTTTAATTCTATGGGTCAGTATGAATCTGATACAGCGGTTCTCAGTTGGAGAAGGGGCTAATATTCCCCCCAAGGGATATTTGGCAACATTTGGAGACATTTTTGGTTATCATATTGGAGAATCCTCCTGGGATGTTGTGGGTAGAGGCCAGGGATGCTGCTAAACATCCTATAATACATAGGGCTGCATCCCCAGTGACAAAGAATTTTCTGACCCAAAATGTCAAGAGTGTGGAGGTTGAGAAACACTGACATCACAATGCAGGGGCAGAGAGTACCAACCTAAACTGAATATTCCACAGACAAAGCATATGTACTGCAACTTTATTGACCTCGCCAGATCTATCAATATAACTGATCTATAATGTAATCACTGCACTGCTATGAACTGTAGGTGTGACACCAGCAATGATATACTTTACTAATTTACACAGCTGCCTGTGCCAGCTGACGTCCACAGAAAATCACTTTCTAAATTTATTTATTTTTTTATTTTCTAAATATAAAATGTCAACTTAGTATCTATCATTCCCAGTCTAGTTTCCCTCAAGCCAAGGCCAGAGGTTCCAGCCTTGCCTCATGGTCTCAATTTTCTTTTCCCTAATTCACATGGTCTTCTAGTATCACCCTCATGCCCTGGAGCTTGGCTTTATATAACACTGACCACAACACTCAAAAAATTGTCACCAATTAAATACCATCATTCCTCTCTGCAGGTCTCTAAAGAGTCTTCTGTGTTCCCCAATGCCAGGCCCATGAGTGACTAAATCTAATAACACCATATGGGAAAACATGTGACCAAAGTAAAATGATCCACAAATATAGAAAAGGGCTGGGAGCCTCTATGGGAGCCGTAATACCTCCTCCATTCTGGGACCCAATAGTGGCAGTATTTGGCAATATCCATAAGTTTTCTTCCAAAAAATGCCTCTTGAGACTCAAATCCCAGTTGAAAACGGAGCTGGCCTAAATTTAGCCAAGAGCCTATCTTCTAACCTTAAGGTCAACTAAACATCTAGTATTTTCTTCACAGCACATCTTTTATCCTGTACTTGGTGGGGAAGGGCTTATTTAAACAATATTTATATTATATTCTTAAAATAAACCTGAGCCTAGAGAAAAAAAAAAAAAAAAAACAACTAACTCAGTGTCCATAGCCAAACACTGAAGAGCTGCTGAGTGGAGAAGCTTACCACAATCAGAGGAACAGCTTAGGTTTCAATATAATTCTTATTTGCTCAAATGCCAAAGTAATTTTTCTATGAGGAGAATGAGGTCATTCTTCACAGAAAGGGTTTCCTGTCTCAAAATTCATATGACCAGGAAACACAAGACCAATATAATGAAGGGTTTCAGAAATGTGAACTAAAATAAAGTAGGGTTAAGAGATGACAAATCTGTACATGTGACTTAAGCACACAGAGATATAGTAACAAGTGTGTGATGGATTCTTGGCTTTTTTCTAGAAAAGAGCCTTCTCCCACAACTGGCCCTACCCCATAAAAAAGGTGCCCCCAACATGACACATCAGTGGGGCTCTTCCAAACAAACAACATGGGCACCCCAGCAACCTGGTTGTTTAGGGCTCACTCAGTGAGGAGGGAGGGCCAGTATCTGGATAGTGGTGTCCGGAAATGGATTGGGGTGTTGTAGAGGCCAAGGGCAGGCCGCCCCCAAGATGGGCCACTTTGGCATGAAGATTATTTTGAGTTAAAAAGTAATAAAAACCCAGCAGATTCAGGAAAACCTCTTCACCTCCCCCACAAGTGCCTGAAAAGAATTTAGATAGAGCAAGACCGCTATCACCAAAGATAACTACATTGTACTCTGAACTAGTTGCGGTAGTCAGGGAGGAACCTAGCAAGGCCTATTCGATCAAAGTTCTCTATGTCTCACTGTTTCTAAAAGGCCCAGCAAACATTTGATTACCAAACATTTACTCTTTTTCATCTTCCTGTGAATTGCGTTCCTTCCCTTTGAAGCCCCAGGCCCCTTTACCCCCATCTCCTTAGGTCAGAATGACATATATACCTCATTCTGCCTAATTGTCTTTGGAATTTCCACATCTGTATGGAATCCCCGTACATATGAAATTAAGTTTGATTTTTCTCCTGTTATTCTGTCTCATGTCAGTTTTATTCTTAGTCCAACTGGGAAGACCTTGAAGGGCAGAGGAATTTCTTCCTCCCAACAGCATATACTCCAAGTTATCACAAATATACAAATAACACGCAAGGAGAGGAAACAGCAATGTCACACATCATCAGTCTTTTTATTTGTTTACATCTTGATTCTTTCTTGCCTCGCCTACTTTTCCAACTCACACAGTGTATACAGTATACAGCACAGCATGGGGGTAAAGAGCATGGGTCAGGTCCAATTCCAGTTTTGCCTCGTATTAGCCATTTGACTTTAGGCAAGTTACTTGATTCTGTGTTACTTAGTTTCTCCACCTTTAAAACAATGAATAATAATTATAATGGCCACTTAGGGCCACTGTGGTGGTTAAATAAAATACTATTAGTATGGGCTTAGCAGAGAACCTAATGCTTGGTAAGTTCATGAATATGGTCCACATTTTGGATTCAAAACTTGAAGAAAGCTAACATCTAGAAGAATTCAAAGATGGTCTAATTCAGACCATTCAAGGAAATAGGAGCTTGGAGAATTTGTGTGATGCATCCATAGTTACACAGCTAATTAGCAGCAGCAATGAGATTAAAATCCAGGTCCCTTGACCTCCTAGATCCATATTTTTGGTGGGGAAAAAGGAAAGGTGTAAGTGTTCTTGAAGAAATATATTGATCAGTTCTCCTGCCAGAGGAATTGTGGGTACTCCCATGTATAGTAGAAGCACATCTTTTAAAGTCTGTTGCTGTGCTCATTCAGCCTGTCCACACTTTCGTTGCAGGGGAAACAGCTGGTCTAGCCCAGACTTGTCACACAGTCACGCCGAGCCTCTAAACAAGCCATTATCTGGCAACAGCAGATTGGGACCATCTGTCACTGCAGGGCACATATGGCCCCACTACATTGTTAAGAATAAGATTGTTACAAAAGGTCATTAGCTATGCATCACTTTTCTGTGATGAGCTCTAAGCAGGCACAATGATCCTCCCATTTTATCTCAATTCTTCTCTCTCCAGTACTTGGAGTAACTGGGGCTGAATAAGTCAGAAGTCTTCCCAACTGGGGCCCAATAAGTCAGAAGTCTTCCTGCCATGGCCCCTGGAAAATCCCAGAAAGAATTCCATTCATTTACTTTCCCTCTGGAGAGTTTCAGTTCTTTTTAAAACATGTTTTACTTTCTCATCATAAAGAATGCCAGAAGGGGTGAAGGCATAACTAGTGTCTGATACATGAGAAAAGTAGAAAACAAGGATAAGCTAGGCCAACTCTATGAGGCAGATGGTATTGCAACAACAGAGAACACGCTCAAGAAAAAATCAGATCCTTCTTATTTGGTTTCTGCAAATGAGAACAATTATCTAAACACTACAAAGGTGATCAAGTGTTTGCTTGTTTTCAAAAGCTTGGACAAAGGGAAAGTGCTGGTAAAATACGGCTTTAGATTCTCTGCTATTTCTCCTGTTGAGAGGTAAAGTCTATGTACTGTCACCTTGCTTATGGTCAGGCTCCAACTACTAGAGTAATAGCAGAAGTGACACTATATGACTTGGGAGGCTTGATTGTTAAAGACCAAGCAGCAGCCACCTTATTCATAGAGATGCTCACTCTTAAAGCCCTGTCCCACCACATAGGAAGCCCAAATGTCCCGAAGCCTCCATGCTATGAGGAAGTCCAAGCCACATGTGGAGGCCCGAAGGAGGTGCTCCGGCTGAGAGCCCGGCCTGAATCCAGCCATCAGGTTTCCTTGCCTGGACACTAGGCATGTGAGAGAAAGAGCCTCTGGACAGAGAGCCCCAGCTCCCGGCCATTCCAGCCGCTCCCAGGCATCCAAGTCTTCCAGTCTTCCCAGCTGGGGCCTCATTGCAGGGCAGAGACACCACCATTATTACACTGCACTGTTTCAATTCAACAGAATCTACGGTCATAATAAAGTGGCTTGCTTTATACTTCTAAGCCTAGTGTGATTTGTTATAGAGCAGTAATAATCAGCACAGAATTAATGAGGCAGCAAAAGCATCCCAGGCTATTTTTAAAATGTAGTGAGAAGGAGCAAGAGGACTAGTCCTCTGTTGCCCATTCTCTATTTGTTATCTCTTATGACCCTCAGAGAAGTCTTGTGGGGTGGGAGTTATTTTTCCCACCTCCCTGATGAGGCACTTTCTTCTGAGGGGTTTCACACAACTTGTCCAGGGGTGAGGCTGATCTATACCGGGTAATCTTCGACACCCAGATTTTTCTACCATGTCTCACTTCTGATCAAGTGTCTGGATTCAGCCATTTATATCCCGGAAATCACACGATCACTGTAAGTAGAATCAGCTTTTATGTTCCACATCACTTTTTGAGCACCTAGTGTATGCCAGGCATTGTGCTAAGAACCCATAAGAATGGGCGTAATAAACCCATCTCCCGGCCTCCCCTTCAGCCTCATGTCCACCCTTGTTGACCCTGCCTTTCCTACCGCACAGGTAGTTATAAAAATCCACAGCTTAAAAAAAAAAATCCCCAGGTCTCAGATACTCCCCTGCTCAAACTCCTTAAGGGGTTATCTCTTGCCTACGTCGTGGGGATCTACAAATCTGGTCTAGTGACCAATGTCAAAGCTGACTGCATGAGAATCAGCTAAGCTACACTATTAAAAATACGGATTCTCAGTCTTCACCCTCAAAGACTCTAAGTATATATATTTATATTTCCAAAGCTCCCTGGTGATTCCTGTGTGCAGCCAGAAACACTTGCCAAAAGAATACCATCCAAACTCCTTAACATCACGTATGAAGTCCATTATGTTCTGGCTTCTAGGGGCACCTGGGTGGCTCAGCGGTTGAGCGTCTGCCTGTGGTTCAGGGTGTGACCTCAGGGTCCCAGGATCGAGTCCCACATCAGGCTCCTTGCATGGAGCCTACTTCTCCCTCTGCCTGTGTCTCTGCCTGTCTCTCTCTCTCTCTCTCTCTCTCTCTCTCTGCATCTCTCATGAATAAATAAAGTCTTTAAAACAAAATTCTGGCTTCTATCAACTTCCCCCATCTCACTCTGTCACCTCCTCACCCTATGCTTCATCCAGGCCTCCCAGTCCCTCTCTGTGCCATGTCTTCTACCAGGAAGTCACTTCCCCACTGAATGTTCTGCGGAAAGCATCCCCCCTTCCATGAGCTGTCCCTGACTGTCTCCCTTACAAACATACTCAATGTCCTTTCCCTGAGTTCCTCGTGTCCCTGTATCCACCTCCAGCCACTTAACTCATGGCTAAGTGATGTGCTGAAGCCGGGAACCCAGGCTTGTTCATTTTAGAATTTCCAGTGTTAGCACAGTGCCCCATTTATCAAAGATATTCAACAAATGTTTGCTGAATGAATAACCCAATGTGTTTCCTTTCAGCTTTAGCTGCCAAGAAACTCAGAGCCAAATCCAGTTACCAAGTATAGTAATTAGCTCATCCCAGGTGCCTGGTAACATCTGCTCCCTGTTTCTTTGAGATGGTCTCTGTTCTCTTTTTAGCCATAATTGTCCTATTTTACATTAGGTTTAATTTGCATGCTGTTTCAAATCCTTTTGAAAGAAGGTGGGGCATAAATTCTGAATAAATCAATAGATAGAGAAATTCCTCAAAAGACACCTGTGTTATACCTATAACATAGGAGTAAGGGGAAAGATTACTAACAATTACTGGAAAATTACTACATTGCTCAAATCAAATGACTGATACTCCATGTTTTCTTAAATGGATGAAAATATATAACTACCCACTCAGATGAATATTTATCCCTTCAACAAATACTTATCAACCATCTACTTTGTACAAGGTGCTCTAGGGGATATGAGCAACAAAGACATGGTGAAGATCTCAGAAATCAAAGCGTTTACTGTATCGTAGGTTAGAGGAGACCTATATATAACTACAATCTTGCAAATTATAAAGTGTTAATGTCATATTAAAGGTACAGGAGAGAGAGTATTTCTATCTGGTAGGGCTCAGGAAAGGCTATGCAGAAGCCATACCATTTGCCCTGGGCCTTACAGATGAAAAGGGTTGAGATGTTAGAGAAAGACAGACCGAGACAAGCATTCCAGGAGGAAGAAGTTACACAAAAATGTACAGGAAACTGTGATTTGGCTGGATGACATGACAACATCTAACATTTTTTACACTCTTGCTTTGCACCAAGTGTTGCTTCACATGGCTTTTTTTTTTTTTTTTTTGCCCCTAACTCTTCAAATAACCTTATGGGTTAAGTGGATAAAGAAATTGAGATTCAGAAGTTACATGACTTGCTCAAGGTCACACAGCCAGCCAAGTGACAAAGCTGGAATTTAGTCTAGGCAAGCTCTAGGGCTTTATACTTTTCAGACACTAACTCAAGGAGTGAAGATTTGTACCTGAGGAGTCAAGGATGAGAGCCAAGAGATAGACTGAAGCCAAATAAGTAGTGTGACCTTGATTCCGTTAGCAACAGAGAGCAATGGATGACTTTTCTAAAAAAGATTTGATTTTATTTATCTATTTGAGAGAGCATGAGCAGGGAGGAGGGAGAGGCAGAGAGAGAGGAAGAAGGAGAAGCAGACTCCCCGCTGAGCAGAGAGCCAGATGGGCCTCACTCCCAGGACGCTGGGATCATAATCTGAGCCCAAGGCAGACACTTAACTCACTGAGCCACTCAGGCGCCCCAACAGATGACTTTCTTTTTAAGAGGAGAAAAAAAAATGACACATTTTACAGACATTAATTATTTATTGTGTGAGTTAATAAATGAATCAATGGATTAATTTTTTAGGGTAGATCAGTCAAGCGTCAGTATATATTATAGATTGAAGGAGAGAGATATTGAAATAATGAAACCAATAAATTTTAAAAAAGGAGTGACAGGGGCTTGAATAGGAAGTGGTCATGGGAGAGAAAAGAAAGAAGGTGCGTAGAGACCGATCAATCAGACACGTAGTAATAATGTCGTGCCTGTGAGCAGCTGGAAGCATGGTTGTGCCACTCAGAGAAAAGAAGCAATGGGAAACTGTAGACGTGTGAGGAAGGTTCAGTGGCTGGCAGCACCGTCGGTGGAGCTGTTCTGCAGGCTGTGGACTTAGGACGGGTCGGAGGGAAGGATGGGATTGTGAGTCCTCCACACAAAGGAAAGCATCAAAACCATGACTTGAAGAAAAGTGCCAAGACGAAGTACATGCAGATAAAAGGATCTTAGACATAACATGGAGAAACAGTATAGGAGGTAGGAGAAAGGAGAGGGGTCAGAGAATGTCAGATGGTATAAATGAAGCCAAGAAGAAAGGTAGTTTAAGAGGAAGGGAAAGTGGGGGAAAGAGCAGGCAGGCGGGGCTTTGAGAAAGAGAACTCACAGAAGGCCATTTGATCTATCAAGAGAGAAGGGACCATTAAGACAGGTGACAGTGTATAAAGAGGCAAAAGCCACCTAGCAAAAAGGTGAAGAATGGGAGAGGCCAACAAAGTGTGATACGGGTCAGGGGTGGCCAACCCAGATGCCAAAGGGGCCAAGTAGACACCATACAGGAATAAAACAGGCCGAGGACAACAAAGCCACGTAGGCCTCTGGATCTACCTTTCACTTCCCATAGACGACAGAGGAAAACAAGACTGTAAGGCAATGATACCTGGCACTTCACCTCAGTGTTGGAGACAGTAGGGAATGGTGGGGTCTGTCGCTGAATGGAGAATGCTCTCCTGTCTAAAGGCAAGGATAGAAGTTCCGTTCTAAGAGATGTCACGTGTGGGCCCAGCATTGCCAGTTCTCGAGTGTTTTAAGAGAAAGAGAAATACAGATTTTTATGCAAATCTCCCAATTTGTAAATGTCAGAAAATATGAACATGGGATGAGACAATGCAACAGGCTTGCAGGCAGGAGCCAGCTGACCGTCTGACAGTCTGAGGTCTCCTGAACCACTGTGCTTTCATTCAGTCTGGCAATGAAAGAATGAAAAAGGCAAGATAGGCATTTGAGAGGGTAGTAGAAGTGGGGAAGAATTTATTCGATGACTGCGAAGAACTGAGCGTTTTTGATGGCTGATGGAAAGGTAGCCTAACAATCAACAAGAGGAGGTCTCAAGTTGTGTGAAAGGGTGTGCAAACTAAAACGACAAAGGTTTCACTTTTTTGTCAGGTTTTACTACACATTTTTTTTGGATATATAATAACTAGGGAGAAAAATATCTTTGTTAAGCGCAACTCAGAATTAATTGATCAAGAAGTGACAACCATATGATAATACATCCTGGTGTTGTTTTGTAAAAAGACAGATCCTATAGGAGACTGGCAGCCTTATAGGTAACACAGGCCCCACTAGCAACCAGACTCATTTCATTATTGAAAACAAAGGGGAAAAAAAGAGAGAAAAAAATCAAGAGATAGGGTCTTAACTATAGAGAACAAACCGATGATTCCCAGAGGGGAGGTGGGTGAAGGAGTGAGGGAAATAGGTGATGGGGATTAAGGAGTCACCTGTGATGAGCACGGAGTAATATATAGAATTGTTGAATCACTACACTGCTTTACACCTAAAACTAACGTAACACCATATGTTAATTCCACTGGAATTAAAATTAAAAACTTAACAAATACTTTTTTAAAAACGAGAAGAAAAGACAAGGGTTCCTATGTTTGTGATATGCCAGTTGGGGGCTGTCACTGTGAATAATGGACAAGTCACTAGCAGCTAGTACCTTTCCTTTCAAACAATGGAAACCTCTTTCTGTGAGAAGGAACTTTGATTTGGTATTTAGTTCCTGAGTGGCTCATCATTTGGCAGCTAATTAATGTCTTTAGTGCAACACACACACACACACACACACACACACACACGCCAGCATTTATCCAATTGTCCTGGCAAAACTGCCAACTTTTGTTGTCCAGCTCAGCTCAGTGAAGAAGCAGGGAAGCAAAAAAGAATACAGAGAGTCTCTAGAAGCCCTGGCATGTGGGCCATAATTCTCAAGCTGATCACTTGTACTGGATTCTGGAAAGTCCGTCCATACCTCTACTTTCCAGGTGAAATTAAGGCAGTTCAAACTAGGTGAATAGATTATCAAGTTTGTTTTATGTATTTTCCAACCCAGTGTTGCAAAAAGACTAGAGATCTGACTGAAAATAAGTAATACATAAGAGAGGAAAGAAACGTGCCAGAAAGGCACGTTTCTTTCTTTCTTTTTTTTTTTTTTTTTTTAAGATATTTTTAAAAATTTACTCATGAAAGACACAGAGAGAAAGAGAGACAGAGGCAGAGATGCAGGCAGAGGGAGAAGCAGGCTCCACGCAGGGAGCCCGATGTGGGACTCAGTCCTGGGTCTCCAGGATCACGCCCTGGGCTGAAGGCGGCGCTAAACTGCTGAGCCCCGCCCCGGGCTGCCCAAAAGGCATGTTTCTTAAACACCTTTCTAAACCATCTAAAGGAATAATTTTTCTCTGATATGTCCATACTCTGGTACATTGACTTTCATCTTCCTGAGGTCCAAGTCCCTTAAGGATTGGCCCCACCCTATAAACCCAAACTAATTTCCCATTAATCCCAAACTATGTCCTTTGCTCTTACAGGCCAGCTGTCCTAAAATGGTGATATCCAAAAATACACCATCTGCTTATTTATCAAATATTTCTCGAGTACCTACTAAGGGAGCGATAGTGAGTGACATGACCATGGTCCTACCCTCACAGGGCACACCACGTCGAGTTCTACTTCTGACATCACTCATACTCTCTATAGGAACATCTGCCTTCCTATTCTCTCTCTCTGCAAATTCTCCATGTTCCTTCTTTTCCAGTAAACCTTCCCTATATGTTCCTGGATCAACCTCTTCTCTGAAACTCATTGGCTCATGTCAACTTGTAAAAGTAACACAGTATGTAATGATGCACTGCTCTGTATCACCCGCTCTTGTGATGCCAGCCATATCTCCCCACCTAGCCCATAAAGCTCTTGAGGAAAAGAACCACATCCTTCAACTTGATACATTTTAAGAATGTATTGCAGAGACGGACTACTTCCCAAAACCAATTTAAGAGTAGTTCACTTACCCTTTATATTTATTTCCTACGGCCTTTGTACCAAATTAACACAAACTTGGTGACTTAGAACAACATGGATATATTCCCCCCTAGTTGTGGAGGCTAGAAGTCCAAAATCAGTATCAAAATCAAGGGCCAAAGGTGTCAACAGAGCTATAATGTTCCCTCTGGAGGCTTTAGGGGAGAATTTGTTTCTTGACTCTTTCAGCTTCTGGGGGATACCAGCGTTTCCTTGGTCTATGGCCACATCATCCAAACTCAACCACTAGCGTCACAGTATTTTCTCCTCTTCTACCTGTGTCTTATCTTCCTCTGCCTCTCTCTTATAATAAACATACTTTTGATCACATTTATTTTTTTAAAGATTTTATTTATTTATCCATGAGAGACACAGAGAGAGAGAGAGAGAGAAGCAGAGACACAGGCAGAGGGAGAAGTAGGCTCCATGCAGGGAGCCCGATGTGGGACTCGATCTCGGGACTCCAGGATCACGCCCCAGGCTGAAGGCAGGTGCTAAACCGCTGAGCCACCTGGGTGTCCCTTATGATCACATTTGAAGCCCACACAGATATTCATGACAATTTCCCCATCTCAAGACCCTTAACTTATTCACATCTGGAAAAAAACAAAAAACAAAAAACTCTTTCTCCATGTAAAGTAACATTTATAAGTTCCAAAGCTGAGGGCTTGATACACACCCTTACATTTAGGTCCTTTGACTTAATAAAGCTGTAGCAAATAAACAAAATCAATTAAAATAATGAAGAATATTAGCACTCTCATCCAAAGATTCCTTATCCAGGAAATTAAGATATCCAACAAATAGACAAGAATCAGAAAATAATGCAAAACAGATATTACAATCTACCAATAAAAAAGATATTTATAAGATTAAAAATTGCCAAAAGGATTTATTGGGAAAGCAATCATTTGAAATAAATGAGCACTATTGGTATTGCTTTATGTGTCTCAGGATCAAAAGAAAATTGTTTCAAAGTAGGATAGCTGAAAAAAATTTAAAAAAACAAAAACAAACAAACAAACAAAGTAGGATAGCTGGAAAGACCATGAATTCAGGTTAATTTTTGCCTGGGGAAAAGAGTTTTCCTGCTGGCATTCAGCCACAAAACCATTCTTTCTCCACCCAAAACCTCAGGTGGAAATAAATATCCATTCTCTTTATTAAAGTGGTAAGGCCATTAAGGTCAGCTAGGCCAAAGGCTGACTGTTTAGTGCAGACTGGATCCCAGTATAACCAGAGAAGAATTTGATCACTGCGGTTATGATCTGCATGGTCAGGAAGCTAGGGTAAATCCTCAAGAAGGTGGACGTTTTGTCCTTCAGAAGGTAAAATCTTAAGGACATGCATAAAATTTGAACACAGTTTTAAGATAAACCAATGATCATTCAGTAAGTATAGCCTGAAAAGCAGCAAAGTTGTGGGTTTTAGAGTTTGCGTTGTCCTAGATTGAGTTATATTACAATTGAGTTAGATTATGAACATTATGCAAACATAGAGGTAGGTTCTAAGGTCCCTGCTACATGGATATGAAGAGACAAACAGTGAGAAGTATCGGGTGACAGGAAACTCTGAGTCAGGATCAACTCTAATGAGCAGGTATTGCTGATCCGATCAACCTGGTCGACCTGTTGAAATGCTAACCTAGTTGGCTTAGTAAATATAGTTATCATTTTCCCATAGCGGGATTTCAGTTTCTCAGATCCTGCCTTTATCTGTAAGATTCTAATGAAAGATCCCATTGATAGTCTAGAAGAAAAATACAAACTCCCAGGGGCCCCCAACCATCACCCAGCCACACAGGAGGTTCCCCCAGCAAACTGGTACAGAGACAGGCAGCCCAGGAGCTCCCCAGACAGCGTGCGGAGATGATCTCCCCCAGTCCCCAAGAACAGGACGTGTCCCGTTGACAAGGTAAGAAGGTATAGAATATATTTTAAAATAATTTCAACAAAAGTGCTTTCTTCCAAAGTATTTTTTTTTTTAAAGAAATGGTCTTCTTTTATCTGGAATTTTTCTTAAGAGAAACATCTCCTCTCCCAGAGGGGCTAGTTCAGAGGCAGTTCTTCACTTCTCATCAGTGTGACTATCAAATTTCCTTCAGCCCCTCAAGACCCCACTGGCTTCGCCTGGGCCCTCAGCTCAATTCTCATCGCTTTGTGGAGGTTAAATCATTTTCGCATCATAACTTGTCAACTGTTCACCTCCCCTCTTAAGCCCAGTCTTGGAGCAAGAAGCATAAACATCCTTCATGGAGGCAGCTTTGTTTGTCCAGCCCCTGTCCCCTGGAAAAGTTATGATCAGCAGGAAATGAAAACAACCGACACTGCTTTTGTTTTCATTGATTTCAGTGACATTTTGAAAATGGGGCACCTAAGCCAAACCAAATCCCAGGCCTCATTCTGACTAAAATCCGAAACGAGGAACTTCATGCGGAACATTAAAAACTCAATTGTCTCCGGCTACAGCTGAATGAAAAGCTCAGATTAAAACTGGCAACGATTTACTTCCTACAAACATGCTTTGTTCCTGGCTAACTTGTCAGCTCATAAAAAACGCCTCTGTACAAGCAGCTGTCTCATTCAAGACGCTGAATCCTTTCATGGCCGTCAATGCGAATGTGTTGCGCAGAACCCAGTGCAGGACCCTTGCTCTGAAACCCTGGCCCGGAGTGTGGGCCTCCCCGCCTCCCTGGTATGCCTTTCTTCTAATCTGATGACTTGCATTTTCAAATAAATGGTTACAGAAAATGCCGTACTCTTCATGGAATCCCCTCATCTTTCTGTTTCCCTTAATCCCGTCTGTGGTGAAAGCCGGCCCCAGAGGCAAAAACAGAGGAGGCCTCTGAAGTTTCCAATTCTTAACCGTAGCTCTTGCTCTCAGCTGCTCTGGGCGAGTTTATTTAATGTCTTTATATCTTTAAATGTTTCCTTAGGGGATTGGGTAACTTGCGGTGACCACCCTGAGCTAGTCCGCCAGAAGAGAAAGCAAATCAAAATGATGGCAAACCATTCTGCAAATATAAAGTGGCTGATGAATAACCATTATGGCTTCTCCAATGAGCCAGTAAATAAATTGATGACACATCCAAGATGCCTCATTATTCCCTGGATTATCGAGAGAG
The DNA here is from genome assembly GCF_053574225.1 of Canis aureus. Taxonomy (NCBI): domain Eukaryota; kingdom Metazoa; phylum Chordata; class Mammalia; order Carnivora; family Canidae; genus Canis; species Canis aureus. Next base: position 25,596,070 of record NC_135623.1, read on the forward strand.
GCACTGTCAACCCAACCCCAACATGAGTACTCAACATGAATAGTAATGTGTATGCCATTGTACAGGCCAGAGAGTGAATGAATAGAGGCTAAAAATAAAGATCCTCCTTTATTCTTCCCATTTCTACCTTTGCTCAGGTCACTCCATCCCTTTTCTATTCTCATCCCATTCTGCAAATCACCTCTGAGAACTCATACACCCTCATTCCTTTAAAGCTCAAATTCTATTGCTGTAAACTACATTAGCTCTGACCTAACGAAAGGACAATGCCAGGTATTCAAAATTCAAAGACCTAATTCTCAAGTCTGACGTGCATTGGCTCTGCGACCTAGGATATGTCCACCTAACATCTCTGAGCTCCAGTTTGCTTGACTATTAAAATGGGATTAGGGAGTGCCCATCTCGCAATTCCTCCAGAGGTCTTTCCCAACCAGGATCATTTTGGTGTGAAGTTAGGAGATCAATAAAGATCTGCCCACAGCTATGGCAAAGTATCTTAGAGCAGCTGGCCAGAGCCTTGGGTTCATTCTGGACAGAGCAGAATAAATAGGGAACTTCTTGACTGAGACAAAAAAAAATTCAAAAATCATTTTTTGAGTCTATATTATGTAGCAGGTACTATTGTTTCCCCAAAAAATTTATATGTTAAAGTCCTAACTCTCAGTACCTCAGAACATGACTGTCTTTGGAGACAGGGCCTCTAAAGAAGTAATTAAGATTAAATGAGGGTGTTAGGATTGGCTCTACTCTGATAGGATTGGTGTCCTTATAAGAAAAGGAGATTAGGACATAGACATGTACAGAAAGAAGATGATGATGATGATGTGAAGCTGGCCATATACAAACCAAACAGAAAACCTTCAGAAGAAACCAACTCTGTGCACACCCTGATCTTGGACTTCTGGCCTCCAGGACTATAAGAAAATAAATTTCTGTTGTTTATGCCACCCAGGCTATGGTACTTTGCTATCGCAGCCCTAGCAACTATAACCATACAGCAATTATCTCCCACTCCTCAGAAACCACCTACCACCTAAAACACGTATACAATTTAAAACAATAGATTTTGTTCATTGGTTCTAAACACAAAGAGATGACTTGATGAGTTTTACATTTCTTCTTACTCCAGTCAGCCTATTTCTCCATTCTTTCTCTTCCATAAGAAAATACCTTTTGAAATCGTGAATGATAAGACATTTATCATTTCCTGCTTGCATCAGTCAGGAAAGGCAAGGTTATGCTGCAGTAACAAACAATCCTGAAATCACAGGGGTTTTTTAATTAACTTGTATTTCTTACACTAAATGAACAGGGCTTCTCTTCCATGTTTCCTCACTAGTCTCAGACACTTTATTAACCAAGGGGTAACAGTTGCTGTGGCAAGTGGAGAAAAACATGGTGAATCTCTCATTGCTTTTTATGTTCCTCTACCTAGAAGTGACATGAGTCATTCTCACTCATACTCCACTGCTGGAGATAAGTCACCTGGCTATCTTCACAAAGAGCGAGGCAGCACAAACCTACATGGTAGGAGAAGAACCAGGATATCAGTGAACAGTATCTGCTGCCATAGTGCTTCTCAATATTGTTACCGCAACTGAAATAGCAGCAATAGAGAAGTCCTATGGATTTAGAGGGACAAGAATTCTACCTACAGCTAACATACCTCAGCCTGACTTTCCATATATGAAACTAAAAAACAGTACATAAACTTGGAATCCAACTGATCTCCTTTGTTTAAGCTAATAGCCTTAGGACTCTAAATCTCTGTTTCCTCATCTGCAACTTTTCTCATATTTCTTTGGGATTAAGTAAAATTACATCTGTAAAGTACTCTCCACAGTGTCTGAAACATAACAAATGCCTTTCCCCTCCATAGACTGCATCTTGAACCATATCCAGAGTGGTTTTTTTCATCCAATTTCTTGTATTAATTCATGACACTCAGCTATTCCACCTGGTTCCACAAAAGGCTCAGCTTTGCCCAACCCACCAGGTACCGACACTCCATAGAGTCTTCTTACTTCTAAGACACCTCACCTGCCCGACTGTATGTTCTTCTTAGCATACTACATTCTCTATTATTTATTTTCTGTCTCTTTCTTCTCACTCTCTCCCTCTCTTTTTCCCTCTTGTCCTGGGCTGACCTCAAGCCTCCAAGCCATAGGCTAGAAGATGAGGCCAAATAAGTTTAGTGCGATAAATGCTGCTGATGATTTGTCTTCCTCAGTGTTCATGACACTGAAGTTGTCTCCTCCATCCACAGGGAAAGCAAGTTAATCAAGTGTGTCCTACAAATGACTCATATTTCCTTTCACTCTCTCCCTCCAATTTCCCTGGTTTGGAGGAGGAAGAGGAAGAGGAAGAGGAAGAGGAAGAGGAAGGGAAGTCGCTGCAGCAGATCCCCCACCTACTCATCTCTCCCTCCCACTGCAAAGTGAATCAGTGGCTCCGGGCAAACATCTGGGTAACTTGATAATTAGCCCCTTTTCTATGGAGGCAACATGCAAGGACTGGCCAGGACAGGCAGCTAATCAGCCTCTCCTCTCATTTTTGGCTTTTCACTACCTTGGCCTCAGGGCACTAATGGAGCAAAATGGCCCACAATTGTACCCACTGTGGCTGCCACACCTACTTCTCTCCAGCTTATATCTAAGAGCATTATGTGTATTTGATGGATGTCATAGACTTGTCTGTATGTAAAGCAGGGTCAAGAGCTCTCCTGCCTTATTAATATTCAGAGAGCACCCTGGGGCCATTGAGCAAAGCTGAATTAAAGCAAAGAAATATCATTAAACTTAAACTTTTGTTATCACTTCCAATTTAAAGCTGCTACAATTGTCACAACTCTTTACACAGCATTTTACATTTGGATCGTCCTTTACAGTTTAGAAAGCGCTTTTCTTACATTTTCATTTGATCTCCCTAATAATGTGGCAGTTTTTCATCCCGTTATTAATGAAAAACTGAGGCTTAGGGAAGTGAATGATAAATGCGTTTGAAGTGTCACAGCTATTAAGTGACTGAGCTGGGATGTTACCACAAGTCTTCTAAGGCACAATTCTGTGTTTGTGACACATAGCAGACCTTGGAATTCAGATACAGAGATCCAAAAAACACCAGATACGGTAATACGTGTTTTCACGTATGCAACCTGATATGAACTTCATAGCAAACCTGCAACGGTCATGGGACTGCAAAGCACTTCCACTTATCCAAATCTGTGTGTTTGGTGTGAAGGGGACTGTGGGGGGGGTGAGTGGTAGTAAGAAACAAGTCCAGAGAGACAAAGATAATTAAACAACCATTTATTATTCCCATTCGTTCTAAGAAAAAAAAGGTTGAAAGACAAGATGAAAATAGCTAATAGGGGAACTTCAGGTAGAATCAAAAGTCAGATCCAATATTATTTCACCTATTTCATTCACTGCTATTTCTCAGCAGAAGGAAGGAATTAAGAACGGATGGATGGATGGCGAATCTACTCTCAACCATGAGCCCACCTGGGAGTTTTCTCCTCCAAAAACAATGGTTCTGATTCACCAACATCTGGATGAGCTCTTTTGAATTCTAATATCTGTCCTTTTAGTAAAAGGATGTGATGAAAACTAACCCAAGGAAGATCTGAAAAACAACTGAAAGCACAAATGCAAAATTACCAGTGGGCATTGCCTCACACATGAGCAATTAGAGCAAAATCTCACAAGTCTGACGGAATTAACCTTGTGCCAACTAAGGGAGCAGTTTAATAACTCCTCTTGTCAGAGATTTTTCCGATGAAAGAACTAAAGACAAGCCCAAGTCAGAAGAACAATAAAGCAGGTAAAAACTCGTATTGAACAAAGACAGAGACCCATTCTTGTGATTGGCAAGCCATTGGTCACGGTTCAGTAACACAGAGATGGTTCCATTCCCTCGGTGACTCACACGATTCTCCCCCAGAAAGACGGTGCTGCCAGGATATGAGTAGCTAGCTCAAATAATTGCAGGGTGCTCTTTGCCACCGGGGCTCCTGTTTCCGTAGAGATCACATCTTCCCCTAATCAGAGCAGGATTTTCATATGACCCAGCCAAATAGCCCGTGTCCTTGACATCTCAGGCAAATTAGGGGGGATTTTGAGTAGCAAGAACAGGAAATTAAGATTCTAGTAGAGCTGGTTGGATTTTCTAGGAAGGAATACAGACACAATAGTTACCTCGCCATCATCATGGTACTAAGTCTTTGCCTGCCTCATCTCAATTAATCCCTGTAACAACCTCTCTGAGGTATTATCCTTCCCACATTAGAAGTGGGAGAACTGGGGGCTCCTGGGTGGCTCAGTCGGTTAAGCATCTGCCTTCGACTCAGGTCATGATCCCAGGGTCTTGGGATCGAGCCCCGTGTCAGGCTCCCTGCTCGGCAGGGAGTCTGCTTCTCCCTCTGCTTCTGCCTCTCCCCTTGCTTGTGCTCTCTCACTCACTCTCTCTTTGTCTGTTTCAAACAAATAAAGTCTTTTTTTCCAAAAGTAAGGGCACTAAGCTACAGTGTGGCTAAGTAATTTGCCCAAGGCCACACAGCTAGTAATGGCAGAGCCAAAATTCAAACCTAGGAGTGTCTGGCACCAGATCCTTTACTTACCTTATTCACTTCTCAATAAGCCCTGTCCTTAGAGGAAGAACTGGGGAGAGATTGGTATGAAAATGCTTTTTAAAAATAATGTTTTTTAGGGGCAACTGGGTGACTGAGTCAGCTAAGCTTCTGACTCTTGATTTCAGCTCAGGTCATGATCTCAGGGTTGTGAGATCAAGCCCCTTATTGGGCTCTGTGCTGGGCATGGAGACTGCTTAAGATTCTCTCTCTCTCTCTCCCTCTTTTTTATTTCTCTCTCCCTCTTTCTCCTGCCTCTCCCTTATCCTCTCCGTCTCACTAAAATAAACAAATAAATAAAATAAAAATAAAAATAAAAATAATTTTTAAAGAAAGATGACATTCAACTCATCCCAGTCTGCTGTCCTGATGCTCCACCCAAGAATCATGGAAGGCTCTTCTACGCCACAGACCATCCATGAACAGTGCCTGAGTACTGTAGAGCTGCTACCACATCCAAAATTAACAGCTAGAGTGAACTGTCACAGAGACTAATGTGACTGACACAGTGACCACTGAATAGGAAACCCTACACTTAAGTTTCTCCTTGCCCCTTCTTTCCCTTTTATTTAATAGAGCCCCATGGCTCTTGTTACAATAAGGAAAAGAGATACATGCTTGATTATTTTTGGTTTTAACTTTTATACCCAATCCTGCTTTTATTTTTTTTTAAGATTTTAATTAATTTATTTGAAAGAGAGAGAGAGCACAAGCAAGGAGGGGAAGAAAGAGAAGCAGACTCCCCATTGAGCAGGGAGCCCAAGGTGGGGCTGGATCCCAGGACCCCGGGATCATGATCTGAGCCGAAGGCAGACACTTAACTGACCGAACCACCCAGGTGCCCCCACATCCTGACTCTTAAAGGATATCTTATATTTTTCATTCCAAAAAAAATCTTCTTAATGAATGTGTTTTGATTTGACTAGGAGAGAAAGCAGACCCAGTTGGTTAGCAATCCTCTCAGTTTCAGGGTCTTGGGTAAGGGACAGGAAAGGAACCCATGCCGTGCCCTTCCCTCCTACGCATCTCCCCCATCCCTGAGGTCCTGCAAGTCTTTTGGAAATACAGAGCAAAGAGAGAAGAAATTAGAAGTAGTGGGGGAAATGGAATAGAGCGATGGTATAACTGTAACTCTATAAATTCGTTCTCATTTTTTCCTCTCCCTCCCTGTTCACCCATCTCCTTTGAAGACAGAGAGGGCCCAGAAGATTCTGCTATGAATCTTTAGCGTAAGAAAGAGGGAAGTGGAAACTGCCAACGGGGTGCGGTGACCTCGCTGACGTGCTAAGGCCTCTGCTTAGACTTCAGAGTAAGTATCCCGTGAGCCAGACCCCACAGAGATGCCTGTTCTCAGGCTAGTTCTATAGATTTCCTACTTCATTTGCATTTATTTTGTCTGCTTGTCAGTTTCAGTAAACACTTTAATTAATGATATATTTTAAAGTCCTTGATCATGTGCCGTGTAGCTAAAGGGTACAATTTTTTAAATCAATGAGGAAAAAAAAATCGCTTCCAGGGCCCCAAAAAATCACCATCTAGAACAGCTGGTGTTTCGCATATAAAAGGGGGGGGGGGTGTGAGACAGAAATTCTCCAAGTCAGGAATTCTATAACTTTGCCTAGAAAGGGGTCTTTCTTGCAGTACAGTTCACTGGGAAAGCCGCCTCAAAGGTAACAAGAATCCGTCAGTCTCAAGGATGGAGGCCTCAGGAGAAGAGGAAGGAGTGACTGGCCCTCAAGAAGAAGCAGAGCCAAGGACTCAATCAACTGTCAACTCATCACAAGGAGAAAAAGGGAGGGGCCTCTGTACTCTTGGGGTTATTAAAAGCAGCAAACTAGACAAAACAAAAAAGGCAAAATACATGCAACCGAGGTCACAGCCAACGTGGTCAGTCCTGGTTTCCCATCCACAGACCGGTCGGGGCACCTGGGAGTCTCCAGCTTATGTGCTGAGGCAGATGGAGGAGAGATGTGGACATTCTCCAGCTATGAAAGGAGAAGTCTGGGGGAGCAGGAGAGGACAAGCTACCCCAGGGGCTCAGTCCAGACCCTCTGCATGGGTTTCTTGCCTAGTGGTTGCATGGTAGCTCTAGCATCAATAGTGACAGTGGCAGGTGGCAAACAGGACCAACATAACAGTAGTAATAGCTCCCATCATCGAGCACCTACTGCTCAATGGTGGTGGTGGTGACAAGTGGTGGCAGTTCTGCCGGGCATTTTTGCGTGTACTGTATGCATTCCTCTGAACTGGGAGACACGTGGTACTATCCTTAGTGTACAGAGGGAGAAGTTGTCAAGAATAAAAAACCTAGTTCAAGGTCATATAGTTTTCAAGGAGCCCTCAGGATTCAAATCCAGGTCTTTGCAAATCTAAGGTCTAGGTGGAAACAATCACTAGCTGCCAAGTCTGCCATTGCTTCCTTGCTGGGAGTATTGGCGATTGGTTCTGGAATTGGAGTTCACTGGCTTCCAGCCCCGAGGTACCAGGAGGCCATAGGAGGAAGCAAGAATGATTATGCACTGGTGAAGAAATGCCTTGGCAGCCAGGGAGGGGCACTGCCACAATCTGGAGTTCAGCGAAATATGTGAGCGTGGTTCTAACCCACCCCGGGGAGCTCTCTCGTGGGGACAGGTAGAGTGTGGATTAGCTCCAGATCAGGAGAAGCAGCGCCTGCTGGGATCCAAGACACAGAAGAAATGTGTCGACCACTATTTTGCCCCCTGACTCTGTTCTCAAGCTTTAGGGTCTGGTAAGGTTCGTTCTATCTATCTATCTATCTATCTATCTATCTATCTATCTATCTATATTTCAGATTGGACTTTTGAATAGCCCTGGAAGAAAGGTAACATGTTACAAAAGTCACTTCCTAGCTCTTCATATTCTCCCCAGAGTCCCTTCCAAGGTGCCTGTTCACCAGTAGTTTAATTAATCATACAAGAACTCGGGGCTCTGCTTTCCACCTTCAGTGAAAGTGCAAATCTTACCTATTGGCTGCCCTACTTTTCTCTTACCCTAATTTCCTCAGGAAGGGCTTTAATTTTAATGGCTGAATTAATTAAAATGACTTAAGAGAAATTTCAGTTAATTTTTAACATAATTTCAATTATCAAAGTTACATTCTTATTGCCTACTTCCTGAGGGCAATTACTTTCCATCCTTACAGCTCTTTCTTCCCTCCATATTTCTCAAGAGTGGCCTTATCCTGCTAGTTCTTGACTTTTCAATTTAGATAGTATCTATTGACTCCGTGTTATTGAAAATGAGGAATTAGCTTTCATGCTATCGAACATGCATGTGTGTACACACACATACACACATACACCGCTCTTGATTTTCCACTTGTCTTTCCAACATAATTTTTTAAGTTAAATCAAAACTCAGGATTACATTATTATGATGATGTGAAATTTATTCACAGCTGCATCACGTACTTTTCTATATTTCTTGTACTTTTTTTTGTTTTTCTCAGAATAGTAATCTTTTTCTTCCCTTACTGCATTTTCAGAAATCATTAATTTGTTTGCAAACTCTCTACCAACAGGAAAATCTCAAATAAGTTGAAACACATTCTTTGGTTGCGTATTTTCTTTCAGACACCCTCACATCCCCAGAGCTTCCATCTTCTGTTCCAACAAATAATGGTTGCCCTTCAGGCTTGCTGCCCAATTACCATTCTGAGATCACCCGTCACCCCCAAACAGGGAACTGGACATTGTGACTTATGAGACGCTCCCAGGCAGCTCCTCATAGATTCCCCTCTCTCTCTCTGAAATAAGGCCATGATGGTGGTAGTGGTGGCTACGTTTTCCCTCAGTTGAGCCAAATACTATATTTAGCTTCTCTTCCATGTTATGACTCCCCCTCCCCTTTCTAGATGATCTCACGTGTGTCCCCAGCATGTGAAACTAGGAGGCTGGTGCATTCCAAAGCCCTAGAGTTTCCCAGTGTCTCTGAGGTCAGTCTGGCTGAGTAGGAAATAATAAAGAGATACCAAAATACAAATGCGTGGGAAGGGTTTCCAAGAACTCATCCAAACCATTTCTGGAAATAGATGATAACATTATTTCCTTAAACACAGGATGCCACACAAGAGAGAGATTATAATAAATGTTGCAATGTAAAAATTAGTTTCAAAACACCCGTGCTTTTCTCTTTTTTTAAGCCAATTGCTTTGTGCTAAGTGTTGCCCAGGGTCTATCAGTGAGTTCCCTGCGGGCCCAGTGCCCAAAGGCATTTTCCAAAATCAGTTATAAGGCTGTTGCTCCGTAGTGTATAGACTTTGGCTGCCTTTCTCAGATTCACACACTGGATTATAACTGAACTACTGCAAGTTTGGTTAGCTGAGGCTTCTTGGGAAGCCAAACAACAAAAGGGAAAAAAGGGCAATATTTAAGCATACATTCCAAAGAGAAAGCAAAGTACAACTGATTTAGACCTTGAGTGATCACTGTTTCTCCCCAATGCACACAGAACACAGCAGTGTCCATTGTCCTATAAACATTAAATACACATATACTTACAGATATGTACATACATAAAGAGTATAGCATGTATTATAATACCAGGCTTAGCTGGTGCTTTAATTACTAAAACACTCTAATGAATGGTATTTCTGCCCTACTAAAAATAAAGCAGCAATACAGTTCTATGATTATTATCTCTCTCCTGCTTTAAAAGAATCTTCTAAATCAATACAAATGACTTTCTTTTATGTTTGGAGTGCTTTTTTAAATTGAAGATTAATTTGCATTCAGTAGAATATATGAATCTTATGTATATGTAGCTTGGTGAACGTTGGCATACATGTTAACCCCCAGGCTACTATTATCCAGATCAAAATACAGAATATTGCCATTACCCAGAAGGCTCCCTCATGCCTACATGTCTGTTTGGTGCATTTCTTTTTTTTTTTTTTTTTGGTGCATTTTTAACGGTGAAATTCTTTATTATTTACATATTGAAACTTTTCTGCTAATGGGACTATCTTATTAGGCAGAACCTTGACCTGCCAGCAAGAAAAGAAAACTACCATTTATCAAGCAAATACAATTTGCCAAGCACTTTGGCATCTCATGCTAATCCTATTAGGCAGGTGTAATTATCTCCATTGAGGCAATGAAGGAGCTTGGGCACTGGGCACTTAAGGGACCTTTCCAATGTCTTACTGTCAGTGAGCAACCCGAAAGCCCTGTTTTTATCTCATTTATTCACACCACCAAGTACTACAGCTTACTATGCTTTGCAACTAATGAAAGATAATGTTTTTTTCTTTAGCAATTCTCATTTTTTTTAATGCCCAATAACGTGATAAAAAAATAAATGAAATCCATAGAAAATAAAAAATACTTCTCTACCAGGTAACCTGAAAAGCAGCTCTACCCATTAATTTACCTGGAAAACAGCTTAAGAATGAAAAAAAAAAAAGAGAGAGAGAGAGTGTGCCATGGTCTAACTATGCTTTAAAAACAAAACAGCATGGCTCCTTCAAGTTCTTAACATGGGTGCCTTTGTTACTGACTTTCAGATCAAGCTCGGGACCAGGAATAAAGGAGCACTGTTAATCAGATTGCTTAAACTACCTGCAGTTGACGTAATCAGAGGGACCAGGAACCAACAGGCCAAGGGTGTGGGAGCAGTGGTCGTGCGGTCCCCTGGAGAGTGGTCCTCAGGAGCCACATTTTGTGTTCTCGTGGCTTTGTGGACCCTGTCCCATTTGGCCTGGGACTGTTGCACTCTTAGCACTGCAAATCTTGTGTCCCAGGAAATTGCTGAGTCCTAGGTGAACTGGGCTGGTTTGACCCTCTACTGCACAGCCACCTCTTGTCAAAGTACTTTAGGAAATGTTGTTTTTGATCTTTGGGACGCCAAAGGATGCCTGGCAAAGTGAATAAAATCACAAATGCAAATTATATCAATTTGTTCACCCAAGAGAGAAGAAAAGAATAGATATCCACTTGCTGGTGTACAGGTAAGGAATCACCAAAAGGTGAACATGGAAGAGTCGCACCAGTTGCTTCCAGGGAAGGAACTCAGTGCTGGCTGATGGGGGAAGATGGTGATCTCTAACTACACGCCTTTTTTGAGCCACTTGAATTAAATGGATGCATATATTTGATTACACTAATCCAGGCCTGTCGAACGGTGCTCCTCAGCGGGCTTGGAGGCGCTGGAGGGATGGGAGGCAGAAAAATAGTAGAGATGATTGCAGACACCCTCCACCTGTTTAGACCAGCTTTGTACTTAGCCATTTTATTATGAGCTTCCTCAAAAGACTTCATTTAAATAACAGGTTTTATGATGTTTTTGAAAATCTGAAAACCATAGCATTAATCTCTTTGCTCGTAGTGTGTAAATAGCAATACTCTCTGAACAACTCTTTACATAGAAGGAACACTAAGGTCTCCTGGAAAGCAGGAAATGCTGAGTCAAAGGTACGAGGTTCAGATCCATACTTGCTGTTTGTGGGACCAGGAGCAAGTTTCTGTATGCCTTGTGAGCTTTAATATCTTCATCTGTTTGGGAAAAAATGTGCGTGCATATATGTGTGTGTGTGTGGGGGTGCTGTTGTATGTAATATTAGCTCAAAGGGTGGTTGGGAGGATCAAATGCCGTCATATTTATGAAAGTAACTAGCACTGTACCCAGGGATACAGCAAATACTCAATTACTGCCTAGCACTGCCTCGCTGAAACTGAAAGTCTTAACAGGTATTAATTCAATAGCGACCTTCAAGCCCCATGAATGCCTCTACGTTGGCCTCTGGCTCCCAATCCCAAGCTCAGGGCTCAATTACACAGATTAGGTAGCTGAGGGTCAGATCTTCTAGATGCCAGGGTCTAGAGCCAACTCCAGGCTTAACCCACTCCAGGGACTACAGCTTTACAGTCGTCCTCCAGGCACAGAAACCAACACAGAAAAGGTCAGTGTGTGTGAAAGGAGCAGAGTGTGAAGGGTTGCTCTTCTGGAATGAGCATGGCTAGGATGAGCAAGGTTAGCTCGCCACAGGACAGGACACGCTGCTGTTTGGCCTCCTCTTGGGGATTCTGAGCCAGATGAGGAAGAAGCAGGGTTAGGTCCAAACAAGAGAAAGAGGGGCTAAGTAAGGAAGGGAGAATGTAGGAAAGTGGCTGCAGAGGTGGAGAAAATGGGTGAAACTGGGGAGACCCAGACCCAGAAACACTGCTAGAAAGTAAAGAGGGAAGCTTTTATTTTAACATCATTTTCAGTTAACCACTTTTATCAATGCTTAAAACATGCACAAATACACACACACGCACACACACACACACACACACACCCCATGGGAAGATGATGTACTTGTGGTTCTCATGTCATCAACGTTGGTGCTGGAGATCATTGCTGTACCCCATGTCCTCCTGCCTGAATGAGCAATCTCACCCACCAGAAGCCTGGGAGCCCCACTATGGTAGCATGACCAGGGGAGCCCTCAATCACAGCCCCTCAGCAGCCACCCGGGCCACTCATCTGCTCTGGCATCATTCCTGATCTTAATCAAGAACTATAGCTTCTTGTCAACTCCAATTCTAATAACCACTTGGCAAGGATTCATGGGCATTGTCAAGTCAGCTATCATGAAACTTTTGCCAAATTCAGAAGAAATTCTTTTTATTTTTTTTAAGATTTATTTATTTATTCATGAAGACACACACAGAGAGAGGCAGAGACACAGGCAGAGGGAGAAGCAGGCTCCTCGTAGGGAGCTAGATGTGGGACTCGATCCCGGATCCCGGGATCACAACCTGAGTCAAAGGCAGGTGCCCAACCACTGAGCCACCCAAGCGTCCCAGGAGAAATTCTTAATCAACTTTTACCTCCACTTAACCAGACTAACTGAGTTAACCTACACTAGGGGTGATCATATAACTTCTTACTCAGGACCTCTTAAAGAGTGAAAGGGGTGGGATCCCTGGGTGGCGCAGCGGTTTGGCGCCTGCCTTTGGCCCAGGGCGTGATCCTGGACACCTGGGATGGAATCCCACATCGGGCTCCCGGTGCATGGAGCCTGCTTCTCCCTCTGCCTATGTCTCTGCCTATGTCTCTGCCTCTCTCTCTCTCTCTCTGTGACTATCATAAATAAAAATTTAAAAAAATAAATAAATTTTTAAAAAAGAGAGAGAAAGGGGTGCACTTGATAATTAAGCCAGGACAATTGGCACAAACTGGGACATGTGGTTACATCTAATAATCTCTATCCCTCTTTAAAACCCACTGATTGGGCACCTGGATGGCTCAGCAGTTGAGCACCTGCCTTCAGCCCAGGGCGTGATCCTGGGGTCCTGGGATCAAGTCCCACATTGGGCTCCCTCTGGGGAGCCTGCTTCTCCCTCTGCCTGTATCTCTGCCCCTCTCTCTCTCTGTGTCTCTCATGAATAAATAAATAAAATCTTTTTAAAAAATTTAAAAACCCGACTGATTGATGGCCAAATAGAGACTGATCTCCAGCAGCCCCTACCCTTCTGTGTCCACTGGCTGACCTATAAAGCATCACTTGTCTTCACTCCCAGACATGTTTATGCCCACTGTATTTGTTATTAGACTTATGTAATTGTATTCAATATCATATAAACTGATGAAACATACATGTAAAAAGGAAAGATTATTTGTAAAAATTTAATTGAATGTTGAAAAACTCAAAAGTGAGTTGCTTTAAACATTGCAGTCTAAATAGGTGTGGTAAGACAACAATAGAAGGTCGGAAGAACTAAAAGACAACCTACAGAATGGGAGAATATATTTGCAAATGACGTATCAGATAAAGGGCTAGTTTCCAAGATCATAAAGAACTTATTAAACTCAACATCAAAGAAACAAACAATCCAATCATGAAATGGGCAAAAGACATGAACAGAAATCTCACAGAGGAAGACATAGACATGGCCAACACACACATGAGAAAATGCTCTGCATCACTGGCCATCAGGGAAATACAAATCAAAACCACCATGAGATCCCACCTCACACCAGTAAGAATGGGGAAAATTAACAAGGCAGGAAACCACAAATGTTGGAGAGGATGTGGAGCAAGGGGAACCCTCTTGCACTGTTGGTGGGAATGTGAACTGGTGCAGCCACTCTGGAAAACTGTGTGGAGGTTCCTCAAAAAGTTAAAAATAGATCTGCCCCAGGACCCAGCAATTGCACTGCTGGGGATTTACCCCAAAGGTATAGATGCAGTGAAACACCGGGACACCTGCGCCCCGATGTCTCTAGCAGCAATGTCCACAATAGCCACACTGTGGGAGGAGCCTCGGTGTCCATCGAAAGATGAATGGATAGAGAAGCTGTGGTCTATGTATACAATGGAATATTCCTCGGCCATTAGAAATGACAAATACCCACCATTTGTTTCAACGTGGATGGAACTGGAGGGTATTATACTAAGTGAAATAAGTCAATCGGAGAAGGACAAACATTATATGGTGTCATTCATTTGGGGAATATAAATAATAGTGAAAGGGAATAGAAGGGAAGGGAGAAGAAATGTGTGGGAAATATCAGAAAGGGAGACAGAACATGGAAGACTCCTAACTCTGGGAAACGAACTGGGGGTGGTGGAAGGGGAGGAGGGCAGGGGGTAGGGGTGACTGGGTGGCGGGCATTGAGGGGGGTACTTGACGGGATGAGCACTGGGTGTTATTCTGTATGTTGGCAAATTGAACACCAATAAAAAATAAATATTATTTAAAAAAAAGAAGGTCGGAAGAAAAATAGGGTATATTAAAACTAGTCTAGACAGAGAGTACGCTCAGTTCACTTTATAAGCGATTCTAGGACCTTGTTCCACTTTAAAGAAATTAAAACCGGATGTTGTAAAGGATGCATGATGAGAAGCGGTTATGTAAAAAGAAAGACAAGGAACTCCAAGCAATGAACTCACAGCAAAGAAAAGTTGGACCTTTAAACTAGAGTGTTTAAAGTGATTTTCCCCTTAATTCCCAGCTTCAGCAGACTTTATCTACTGACCAACTAACCTCTGGTCCCTACCTTGACTCTTGCCAAAATTATATCAGGTCCTCTGCCTTCACACTTAAGCCAAGTCTTACAGGAAGAGGTCTCTTGCCAACGTAGGATTTCCACATCACACTCCAGAAGTTGTTTCAAGGCAAACTTACTGATCACATTTTATTTATGTGGTAAACCTTAAGAGGGAAGATTCTACCAAAGACTGAAAAAAAACCCAGGGAGAATGAAACTAAAACATCTGCTATCCTACAAACAATGCTTCTGGGTGATGTCGATGTGTTTGAGCTTAATGATCATAACTTCCCACCATAAACAGATTGCGGCACAATTCACAGTAGAAAATTAAAATGGGAAATCCATGCTTATGCCTTTTATCACAATTAAATTACTGCCAAACCATATATTTTCCAAGAGGAAAAAGTACTTGCCAGAAAAGAACATGGAGATCACCGTCATTGAAGACAAATTCAAATTTAGCAATCTAGCGGAGGTGCTTAGGGATGAGGGTTTCAGCGACAGGAGGGAGGAAAGCAGAAGTCAGTGTGTGGTTGCAGCGTGGGGAAGGGAACAGGACGGCAGCCTCACCCCATCCTTATTACTAGAGAAAACCACTTAATCATGAAAGGAGTAAGTCCACTCCTGTTCACAGTGCTATTCAAAGGATGTGAAGAAAATAATGACATCTAAACATGTTTACTCTGTATCTGGCATTAATCAAAGTGCTCTATACTTACTAATTCACTTAAGAAAAAAGTGCAAGTTTCGAGATGAATGGAAGATATGATTAAAGGAATGAAAAATGGGTCCTATTAGGAGATCGGTCCTCAGAGGACTACATAAGAAGATAATGGTTACATTAGGACAAAGAGATCTCAGCTGAACATAAGGAAAGATTTGTATGGCTACCAAGCTGACCGAAACTGGGAAAAAGTGATTTTTTTGTACTGTGACTCCAAAAGGCCATTTGCTTAGGGAATAAGCCAAGGTACAAGGAAGCCAAGAGAAGGCCAATGAGGCTGATTGGCTACATGCAAATTGGCAGAGTATGGCCCAGATGAGCCCCAGCCCTAGAAGGAAAGCCATCACCAAACTGCCCACCAAAGGGCCACATTGAGGAGGTTGCCACGTCATTGAGGCTGAGTCATGAGTCATGGGAAAGGGTGCAACATACTGAAAGAGCACACCACGGGCAACAAGGCGGGGTCTGAAAAAGCCAGCTGGATAGTAGGTTCACTTCAGCAGATTGTCAAATGCTTTGCCCTAGGTCTCTTTCAGCCACGTTGTGTTCATCACAACACATTCCTGCTTGTGAATGGTTACCTGACACTGAGGCTCTTCTAGGAAAAGTGAGTGGGCTAAGTAAGTAAGGAGGCTTTCTAAAGGGTTTAGTTATCTATCCTCTCATCACAAAGCAGGGTTTGGACCAGACAAGCAGAATGAATCTACAAATTTTGGGGGATTCTACGAAAAGTGTGGAAGAGATGAAAGAAAAGAAGGTGGGGCAAAGGAAGGGAATATTAAATGGCCATTGATGTGAATCTATTTTCAAGATTTAAAATGAGTTACCCACCTGGAAGTGAATATAAAGGAGAAATCATACACTTAACCTGGTACAATGGTTCTGAAACAGCAGGCCAGGACAGACTGGGCACGTCCGCCTCACCGGAGAAGGCTTTTTAAAGTTATATTCCCTGGGGCTCCTGGCTACCTAGTGGGTTAAGCGACCAACTCTTGATTTTGGCTCAGGTCATGATCTCGGGGTTGAGACCAAGCCCCACATCAGGCTCCATGCTGGGCATGGAGCCTGCTTAAGGTTCTCTCTCTCCCTCTCCCTCTAACCTTCCCCCTTCCAGCTCACTCTCTCATCAATCAGTCTCCCAGTTATTTCCCTCAGACCTACAAAATCAGAATCCCCTAGAATAAGATAGATTCTATTTTTTAAAAAAACTCTTTGGATGTTGCTGATATACAAGTATACTTGGGCACCTCTGACTTTTCAGATACCCCTTTTTCAGGGTCTTTACTAAAAATGAGAGAGGGTTTTTTACTCAGCCACCTTCTCAGGGTATGAGCACAGCAATGCTGGTGGATTCTTTCTGATTCAGATACTTATCAGCAGTATGAGAAAAAAAATGTTTTTAACTGAGGACCTGATGAGAAAAATGAGATGATACTTAAGGAAATCCACTCCCCTATACTGAAATGAATTAAATGCATGTAACTTACCAACAGTTACCTTAAGCAGTTAACATATAGACTAACACATAAATAATTGCCAGTGGAAGTGCCCTCGTCTCTAGGAACACTTAGAATAGAAGCCCTGTCTTCATCTGAGTGCAAATCCGCATCTCCTTTCATCAGGTTGTCTGCATCCAGGTAAGTCCTTTTGGCCATTTCCTATTGTCAGTGCTAATTCCATGCCTTCATCATAAAGAACTCTTAGCTTTTTGCGTCTGCAATTACTCAGTATCCCATGCCAAATACACAGATTTTCTTTCCCTTAAGACATCAACTATATCGAGTATTGCTATTTCTATTCGTAGTCCTGATTGCTTTTCTACAAATTCATACAAAGAAACTTCTAAAGTCACAACCCTCTCACATGATCTCTTTTGAATGAAACTGTTCGGTTCAGGGCTTCCAATCTTTGTGGTCTCGTGGGGGGGAAAAAAGAAGAAGAAAGGGAAAAAAAGAAATCGCTTAATTGATCATTTTACCTTCAGCTGTCTACTTCCTTTCCTTACATTGCATGTATCGCAAATATGTTGTAAGTGGTTCCCGTATCTTGCTTTTATTACAATGTACTATAAATTTGTGTCTAATTATTTATTTCTGCCAAGAATTTTAACAGATCTAAGAGGACATGGAGAATCTGTATGGTCCATTGTTGAATCACTTATACCTAGCTTGGTACCTGGCCCATATAAATGCTTCATTATTATTTACTGAGTTGATATGGGTTTATGGTTGTTTCCTATTGTAATTGCCACATTTTTTTTTTTTTTACAAAGGCACCACCAGCTCTTGAGCCCTAGAGAACACAGATGGTATCACATTCATTTGTGCGTCCTCTGTATAAATGTTTGAAGAATGACTGAATAACCTAAGGCAGAGTTGACCAAGCCATGTGATTCACTGCTTTGTTGTTCAATACATTCTACAAGAGTTGCATAAGCTCTATTTTATCTGAACCAAATCAGAGGATTCAGCAGACATTCTCTGAACATGAATAGTCCGGCTTGTGAAACAGTTGAATTTCTAAACGTTCCCAAGTTTCTAAATTGTGTATAGACTAAATAATTTGCAATCAGGAATTGTCCTTTTTAGGGAGATTAGTGATTCAGAGAATCCCGACTCATACACTGGTAAATCCAAGAAACGAATTTCATGTCCATTTACCAGAGCCATGGTTTTCATATGGCATCATCTGAAATGAGTCAGGAGCAAAAAAGGTCATCAGTATCAGAAACGTAATCACTGATTTCCTGCACAACGGAAAGATGAGTGGTCGGATTTGGGAATGGAAATTTACCAACCAAATATCCCTGTCTTTGCCTCACTCCCCTTAAATGTACCCAATCCAATGAAGTTTGGCTACCCAGGCACACTATGAAAAGCAAGATTTTCCTGTTTCTACTTTCAAATATATAATAGTCACCTGCAGAAAATAAAATATGATTCACAGTTAGGTAAACATTCTATGCTTTGTGAGTCAATAAACACAGATCAGCTATATACTTACAAAGACAACCCGAAAAAATTTGAGAGGCAGAAAAACAAAATAAAAAATTAGAGCTAACATCTACTGGGGACTTGCTGTTCACCACACATTTCAGTGACCGTATAAAATATCATATTGAATCTTCATGGTCACCCAGAGGTAGATTCTATTCTTACCAGTATTTTATAGGTAAGGAAACTGGCATCCATAAAAGTTAAATAACTTTCCCAAGATTATACATTATGTAAAGGATGGAGCCAAGAGTCAATACCAGATAAACAATAAGGTAAAAATCCAAGCCAATCACAGCTGAGTTAAGAGGCGGAGAAATACGTGAACACCTTTGGAGGTTCTTTTGGGAATAATGGAGTAGAGAATATGCATAGGACACTCAGTTCTATGCAGTTCAGAGGAGACTGTCCCACAGTGGCAGGTATGGTTGGGAATACAGCGAATCTGAAGCAAAATGAGGTACGAAAGGAAGAGTCCAGAATGATAGTATCTGTCTCTCCCAAAGCCTGTTCCCAGAGAAGTTGTCTAATTTTTCAGACTTTCTGTCAAGGGTCACTTCTAAAAAACCAGACCTTGGAGGCCCAGAAGAGGTAGCATTTTGAATATCCTATTAACCTCTGAAAAGAGATGGCTCACTTACTAATTATCACATTCTGGGGTAATAAGAATCACTAAAAAAGCAGGTCTTTTCCTTATAATTCATCCTGTAGTCAATGGCCAAAGGCAGAAGCTGAAGTTGAATTTAGAGCCAGAAGGTCAAGACCAAAAAGACCAGAGCAAAGACAGTATATGGAATAAACAGATCATATCCTGTGATGGTTAATGTTATGTGTCAACTTGACTGGGCCGTGGGTTGCCCAGATATTTGGACATATATTATTCTGGGTGTTTCTGTGAGGATATTTTTAGATGAGATTAACATTTAAGTTAATAGACCGAGTAGAGCAGATTGGCCTCCCTAATGTGGGTGGGCCTCATCCAATCAGTTGAAGACCTGAATCAAACAAAAAGTTTAACCCTCCTCCTAGTAAGAGAGAATTCTCCTGCCTTCACACTGGAATGGAAAAATCAAGCTTGCCTTAAGACCGGAAATACACTATCAATTCTCCTGGTTTTCGGGCCTTGAGATTGGAACTAAACCACTGGCTCTCCCAGGTCCCCAGCTTGCTTGCTGACTCACCCTGAAGATTTGGGGACTTGCCTACCTCCGTAATCACATGAACGAATTCCTTTTAAGATGAGCTAACGTATGTGAAATGTGCAGAATGGCACTGGCATGGACGAGTGCTCAATAAATACTAGCTGATTTAAATTCAGTAGGTGGTTTCCCATATCATGGTATGCAGAATTCTCCCATTTTTTTAGCCATGTGATCATCTTACCTTATGCTCCAGCCAAACTCAGCTCCTTATTTTCCTGAATAGGTCATTTTCTTGTTTTCCCACCGTTGTGCCTTTACATACCATGCTCCCTCTACTTGACCACCCTAATATCTCCTGTGTCTGTATACAAGTACATACATAAGTACCTAGAGAATGCCTGCTTTCTTCAATTTTTAGCTCAGTTTTAAAAACTACACAGGTCAGATAATACGTCTGGTAGGAAACCATCCCTGATACCTGATTCCCCCTTTGGTGCCCTGTCTCTGTCAGGACACTGACACTTGTCACTTGTTAGCTAACATCTATGGCTACGGTCTTCCACCCACCTCTCCCCCCTTAATAATAGCCAGACCTTACTCCTCTTCCTTTGGGAAATGGCTCCTCTCCCACTACCCATTCTCTGTAAGTCTACAATACCTGCAATTATGGTCTGCTATCCTCCAGTCATATTACTTAAACCCAACAAATTGTCATAACCTATGGCTATGCTGACAACAGCTGGTTCAAGGAGTAAGGAATGTGACACAAACTTAGCTGATAAGAGTCCTTGCCTTGCGTTATTCTAACTTGGGCTAACAGTAGATGTTTCTTGCATCTAAGATCATGGGAGTAGAAGATTGTGACACAATGGTTATTTATGATCACATTTTCCACTAGCTTCTAACTAAGTAATCCTGATAAATTCTTACACTTGGATTATCTCTGTCAAAGTCTATTGTGTCACTGATTAGCGTTGTCTGTTTAACACGTACTCAACAAATGTTTGTTACATGACTCTCTCATGTTTGGGTGTACATGACCTGTAAAGGGAATACTGAAAATTGGATACAAATAAATCCTATTTCTGGTCACACTTGCTATTTTGTCACATCTTGCTGTAATTTGACAACAGGAATGGGTTCACTTTGGTTATTTAAACCTTTGGAGGAAAGAACCATCCTTCACATGCATCTTGAGGGGAGAATATAGGGTCTTTCCATAGCTTGAAACCTAGGGACTGAAAACTAAGCTATCCTTGGCCAGAGCTCAAATCTTTCCTCTAATGCAAAAAAATCTTTTTGCATGTGACCCTTTTAAAATGGTAGAAGTCATTAAAGAAAGTGAAACAAGGATTTTTTTGTTTATTATAGACAAAAAGAGAACACAATTTAGTTTAAGCTGGAAAATAGCTTATCTGAAATGAAAAAAAAACGCACGCTCTAAACCTTGTTTGGCCATGAGTCGCCAAGAATATAGCGACTCTATTGTGCATCCTTCTCTTCCTCCACAGCCAGATCTATAAATTAGAAATAATATTATGTGTCCTGGCTAGTCTCACTACAGCTTAATGAGATTATTTCTAGGAAACCTTTTGACTTCAAAAAAGTCAGAAAAATTCAAAGAACTTTTATATAAAAGGTTTCAATTTGATTAAAAAGCCCTCGATGCCTCCTTTGTGAGTCATGCATATTTCCCACTGACTTTTTATGTGTCTCTATTGTCAGCATTAAATATATGTTTTAGGTCTATTAAAGTAAAAAATTATTCTCCAAGCTCTCAGCCCAAGGTGACTTCTAATAACTATTTAGTTTTTATAATGATTTTTTAAATTTACATTAATAATAGAAGAATCTAATGTTAAATTGAAGGTTATTAAAATTGGCCTCCTTTCAAGTTGTCTGAATGTTAGAAAGATCTTTTTTCTTTTTTTTTTTTAACTGTATCTTTCCTTAATTGCATAAGAATAAGGTTACACTTAATTATTATTTAGAATTTGTACAGCCCATTTGTAAAGGCAAAGCCTTGAAGTCCTACCTTAGTTGAAGTAGCCATGATTTGCTGTCTTCTCAACATCAATTAGATGTCTATCATGCACCTCAAATGTAACATCCCCAAAATACTATTAATATTCAGCCCTTCCCACATGCTCTTCCTCCAGGCTCCCCCACCTCAGTTAATGGCAACTCCATTCTTTTAATTGCTTGGATCAAAACTTTGAGGTCATCCTTGAGTTCCTTCTTCCTCTCATACTTCACCTTCAGTCCACCAATACATCTTGCCAGCTCTACCCTCAAAATGCATCCTTAAATATGCCCCCAACACGGTCCTACTTGCTGTTCTCTCGCTCCTGAATCATTGCAACAGCCTCCTAACTGGTTTTCCTTCTCCCATCCTTGCCTCTTTGGTCTATTTTCCATGCGGCAGTCAGAACGATCCCGTCAAACAACATAAATTAGATGTCCTCCTCTACTCAACCACTTCTCTCTCCCAACCACTTGGAGCAAAAACCAAAATCCAGACAAGGACCTTTATGAACTTTCTACTCCAACTCCAGACCTGCTGCTGCTTCTTTGGGGCTTTGTACTTTGAATGGTCTCTGTATTCTCTTCCCCCAGTTATCTGCAAGGCATGTTCCTTTGCTCTCTATCTGCAGGTGTTACTCAAATGTCACTTTCTGAATGCGGCCTTCTCTGATAACTTTATCTAAAATTGTAACTCCCCATCCCAAAACATCTTTGCCCCTCCTGCTTTATTCTCCTATCCCCTTCAGCACTGTACATAATCCCCTGCTATACCCAAGGTAATCTAACAGGTTGTTTACCCATCAGTTCCCCTGTCCAACATGTAAAACATGGGAGTTGAGGGGGAGAAGGTGGAGAGATTTTTAACTCCTTTTACTTGAGTCTCTATTTTCAAGGTCTGGCACAGAGTAGGGGCTGAATAAATATTAGTTGTCTAAAAAAACTATGAAAAGAACTTCCAGGTGTATTTACCATAACACCAGGGAGAATTTTGCTTCTAAGCTCCCATCTTGCCAGCATAGCATTCTTTTCCTCGTGGACACTTCAGACTATTAGAATAGAGGAGCAACTGTGGCCAAGGGGAGTTGGATAGCAAGGTGGGTGGCACTCAGGCTTGCACATGATTCCCCTCGATGGCTATGAGTCTGCTAGCTTGAACAAACCACAGCAGCTTTATAAAGAAGTATGAGCACCCAATCAGAACCATGCATGTGATTGGCCAATAAAAACTTCTCAAAGGAGATTGGTTCCAGGACCAACTAATTTCCTGATGATTATTAACTACCAAGGAACCCATCCCCAGCCCACAAAAGATGAATCTGAAAAGTCTTCAGGTATCATGAAGGCTATGCAAATCAACGAGGCCCTGGTGGCAACATGGAAAGACCACAGTCCTTAGTCCAGGCAGCAGCTACCAGCTAAATTTGCCATGCCGCATTACCAGATCTTCTGATTTTTTTTTTAAGAAAAGTCATACTCTAGCTTTCATGTCAAACTCCTCAAATGTAAAAAGTTGGCCTCTAACTCAATTTTTTTAAAGAATGTATTCATCTATTTATTTATTTTTAATTTATATTTATTTATTTGACAGAGAGAGAGAGAGCGTGAGCACAAGTAGGCAGAGCAACAGGCAGAGGGAGGTGGGGGAGCAGGCTCCCCACTGAGCAAAAAGCCCAACGTGGGGCTCAACTCCAGGACCCCGGGATCATGATCTGAGCTGAAGGCAGACACTTAACTGACCGAGCCACTCAGACACCCCCTCTAACTCAAATTTAAAACAACAACCACCATATACCATGAGCCAAACAAAACAGCTTCTAACCACACTCAGCTTGATTCAACCTCTGTCTTCCAGGCTGATGAAAACTAAATCTAATTCTGAGAAAAGCAAATCAAAATAACCAAATTTCTACCTTCCTTAATCTTAAGTTCCTTTCTCACAGAAAATAGTCTTCATGATGTCTATGCACAGGCCCGAAAGCTAGGCCCTTAGGAACTTGAGTCTCTGGTCTTAAAACTCTCCATCTATGTGGGCATGTTCTGGCTCTCAACTTGGGGTGGAGAGCAAGCGAGGCAACCTACCCTGCCCCAGGCGTGGTTCCCGGTCCCTTAGCAGGGTCCTAGGTGTCCTTGGCATCTGCAGTGGAGGTGCCGTGCAAAACACGGAGAATGGTAGAGAAATTCTCACTAACACAAAGGAGAAAAGGAACTCTGCAGGTGCCAGAGCAGGAGGGAGGGAGGCAGATATATGGGTGTACGGAACACAGTCTGAGCCAAGAACTGAGGAGTCCATCGCTACCTGAAGCCTGCAGTAGATCATGAGCCTCCAAAGCTGGGACGACATCTAATCCACCCTTGTGTTCTTAGAGTTGACTGCGGTGCCTGACACACAGTAGGCACTCCCTCAGCTGCTGGATCAAAGTCATTCGTTTCCTATCATACGACAGTATAAAGGAACGATTTTCAGTCCAATCATAAATGAGCGGCCTCAAAACTTTTCCAGGAAGCTGCAACGTGCAATTGAACATTCAGGATAGTGGTGTGATTTGCAATTTCAGAATTATAGATTGTATTGTTCTCTAGATTGCCATAATAGGAGGAAGGGGAATAATGAAACTTTAAAATCTAGTGCCTATATTTGACCTATTTTAAGAAACAGAGAAAGATCCAACCCCAATAGGAACAGGTAAAAACAACGGAGAATCCAAAGGTATGGATAAAACTGTTTTACAGCATTGTTTCCCCCAGACACATATTTTTTCAATGTAATGATTTTAGCAAGGGTTGGAGAACTGTTATTTGTTAGATGAAGAATATGTAATTAAATCCACCATTCTGAAAGAAAAGCTTTGTGAGTACTGTTTTTTTTTTTTTTTTTTTTTTTTTTTTTAATCTTCTGTGGCTGGACTGGTAATTTCTTCCTGTCTCACACCTACTCAAAACCCAGGGGATCTGTCCTTGATGTCTGGCATGAATATAATTACAGTACAGATCTCTAGTGCAGAGTTCAATCACGGCAGACAACTATTGATTTGTGTGTAAATCAAAATACACATAATTTTCTCTAGTCTGGGACTTGTTAAAATGCATTAACAGACCAGGGGTTCATGTTTCAGATATGGCAACGGTGGGGGTGGTGCTGGTTTCGTTTTGTATTTTTTATTTTCCTTTTCCCCCCAAGAACAGAGATAAGCCCTTTCTGAGCAGGAAAGCTCCACCGACTTGTTCCAACAAATCTTCATCCAATCTCACACTGGGTCACACACAATCAGAGGAGAGATGGACCCAGGACCTGGGGAGAGCAGGTCTTGAGGCTCCCTGCAAGAAAGCGCCCCCTCTCTCTTGTGTTGCTCTTACAGGGACTTTGCTGAAGCTGACTTTTCTTTTCTCTCACAAGACAATTTCCCAGTACAAAGTCGGTAATCTCAAAAGATACTTTCTTCAGGTTTTTCTTTCCGTAGCAATAGTAATAATACAAAGTGTTCATTCTCTCTTCTACACAAAACGCTCTCTACTAAGAGACCACATTTTAATGGAAAAGGGCAAAGTAGGAAGACAAGAAGACCCAATGCTGAGGAAGTCACACACCTTCTCTGGGCTCTGGATTTCTATCTAGAAAAATGGGACTGGGCGTCGGTGGTTTTTTCAAATTATGCACCATGGAAGTCTAGGGTGTAGAGATTGGAAAAGAATACATGGGATTTAGGATTCCATTCCCATTCCCACACTTTAGCTACAGCAGGCCAGTCCATATCTGTTTATATATTAGATTGCCAGGTTAAATTTCCCCTTAGAGAAAGGATTTCATAGCTGGATGTTTTTAAAAAAATCTGTCTTTTCCAATTCTCACCTTCCATAATTCTGTGACTTCTTTCTCTGACAGGAGATAGCCTCAATTTTCTGCAGTGCAAGTGTTCATTAAACAGACCACCATGTAAAATGGGGAACTGGTTTATGTGTGGTGGTTTTCTTCAATATAATTACCTCTACCATCAAAAACAGGAATTTTTTAGGCATTCATTCACACACATAGTGCCATGTAGGTTACTTATTAGTACTAGCGAAGTTGGTAAGTTTTGTTTGAAATCCAAGAGATTGATTTTATAGATTTTGGAAAGGAGAAATATTTTTTATTCAAAATTAATATTTTATGTACATATTTTTATTTTTTATTTAACATACAGTGTTATATTAGTTCCAAGTGTACGATACAATGATTCAATAATTCTCACATTCTATACATTACTCAGTGCTCATCAAGATAAGTGTACTCTTAATCTCCTTTATCTATTTTGCGCATCCCCCCACCCACCTCTCCCCTCTGGCAACTACTAGTTTGTTCTCTGTATTTAAGAGTCTGGGTTTTTTGGATTTGTTTTTTATCTTTTTCTTTGTTTGCTCATTTGTTCAGCTTCTTAAATTCCATATGAATGAAGTCATATGATATTTGTCTTTCTGTGACTGACTTATTTCACTTAGCATTATAGCCTCTAGGTCCATCCGTGTTGTTGCAAATAGCAAGATAACATTCTTTCTTACGGCTGAGTAATATTCCATTATATATTTATACCACATCTTCTCTATCCATTCATCTACTGATGGACACTTGGGTTGCTTCCATATTTTGGCTATTGTAAATAATGCTGCAGTAAACATAGGGATGCACAGATCTTTGCAAATTAGTGTTTTTGTTTTCATTGGGCAAAATACCTGTAGTGGAATTATTAGGTCATATGGTAACTCTATTTTCAATTTTTGAGGCACCTCCATACTGTTTTCCAGTGGCTACACCAATTTGCATTCCCACTAACAATGTATGAGGGGTCCTTTTTTAAAGAAAGGAGAAATCTTGACAATTCTGTTAATGTGGTATAGCTAATAAGTAGCAGAGCAGAAATTAAAATGGATAATTTGAAAATGCTACTGTAACACAAATTATAATGATCAATAAAACAAACGGTTTCATCTGGAACCACTGTTACCAGGGAATGTTTAAGCAATTCCTATAGAACCAAAAAGGAAAGTATCGCAGCTGTATGAAAATGAGTAACCAGATTTCAGCCCCATTTCAAGTGAGAAGTGATTCTTCCCAGGAAAAGGGGTCTACATGCCTACCATTACCACAGGCATAAGAAAGAACACTGATCCCCCAGAATATACAAAACGAATTCCAAAGAGCAAGCAGCTGCTGGGGTAGAAGAGGAAATCAAGTTCAGAGTAGGAAAGCAGAGATGAAGCACTGCATATCCACAGTCAAAATTTGAAATTCATTGGAAGGGAGTAAAGGCTTTCATAGGAATTAATTATGGAAGCCCAGTAATGAAAATGCACTTTCAGAACTACTTAAGCAAAGATTAAGACTTAGACTAAAGCTAAGAGACAATCTCTGAGATCTAACTAACAGAATGAAAAGAAGTGGGCCATATTACCATAGCCATACTGGTTGGCATAATCATTAGTTCCTCTGTGAGGAGAAAACAGTGATCAACACTGGAATCAGCTCTAATCTTTTTATTCCATTATCCATCTACCTTGTTAAATAAGCATTGCTGCCAAAGCTAGAATCCAATCTTTTTTTTAAGCCTTTGTTTATTTATTTAACAGAGAGAGAGAGAGAGAGAGAGAGAGAGAGCAGTGGGGAGGGGCAGAGGGAGAGGGAAAAGCAGACTTCCCGCTGACGGGGAACCCAACACAGTGCTCCATCCCAGGACCCTGAGATCATGACCTCAGCTGAAGGCAGATGCTTAACTGACTGAGCCACCCAGGTGCCCCTAGAATGCATTTCTTAAAAAATCAAGAAACTATAAAGAATAAATAAATGTTAGTCTATCCCTCCCTTTTCTCTCATCTATTTTCTCCTAAATTTTTCTATTTTTGAGCTGGTTAGGCTAACAAATTGAGCAATTCAGTTTTCCTCTGAGTCTTCAGATCAGCACAATTCTTGGTCTGCTGACATTTCCCAAAACAAAGAGCCCAACTGCCTCACAACTAGAATAGAATGCGAAAAGATGACCGACCCCTGCCAATGTGAAACAGCTCAGGTACTCCAGAGTTCAAACCATATTAAATGTTTTAATGGAGGGCTTTAGAATGCTGAAAATCATATGTAGGACCACAGATAATAAAGTTAGAGTTCTTCTCAAATGTCTCTGAAATTCTTAAGAAGTGGTCCTACAGTTATTTAAAATCTATCTTCCAACATGGTGGCTTAAAAAATGTGCACCATATAGCATTCAGTACCATAGTATAGTCAGCCTATTAAGAGAATATGTAATGAAAGAAAAGTCACCTAAAAAAGCAGGCAGTACTTGGGTACCAGTCTGACAACAGTACTCTGGCTCCTGGAACCAAATCACTTAAATTTAAAGTCAATTGGAGTGGTTGTTAGTGCTGTTTGCCAAATATCTCTGGTTTACTCTGTTGCCAGACACAGGGTAGGTTACCTTTTCTGGTCCCCTTATGGTATGTGGAGCCATGTAACTAATTATGGTCAATGACTTGTGAGCAGAGGGAAATAAGTCACCTTCAAAAAGGAGCATTTAGCTGACAATGTAAGACCTCCCTTGTCTGTCTGCACAATGACCAGAAGTGTTTGTGATAGAGACTATTCCATGTATTTAGATTCCAGAGTGACTCTGATGAACAGAGCCTCCTGTCCCGGGTATGGAAACACAAAGAACATATGGCACAAGGGAGAAGTAAATCTTTGTTGTTTTAGGCTGCTAAGATTTAGGAACTGTTTGTTACAGCAGCATTATTTAGCCTGTTCTGATACGATGCTGCACAGGTCTGGGTCCCCTTGATTCAGGAGCATGCACAAGGATGAACTACTACAAGAAATCAATGATCACTAGGAATCTTCCAAATCAGGATTATGCTAAATCTTTCAAGGGTCTTGGGCTGACTACCTTCACTCCTAAACCTAAGAATTCCTAAGAAGCACTCTCAAGTTCAAAGGGACACGCAAGGGTCTCTAGTCTTTCAATCCATTGTTCCATCAACTAAACTGCCGTTATGGGATGGGTTTATTCCCTGTTTTCTTTCTCCAAAATGTTTTGGACAATTAAAGAATATAATAACAAATCCTGCAAAGTGCCTTGAGAGACATTAATGTAAAAGTTCTTTGTAGCTTCCGTAGGATAGAAAGTTTGGCAGGTTAATTCCCTTTTCAGTACTAAAAACTGGCATATCACATGAGAACACATTAGCGCAGGATATTTTTTCTCATAAAGCATTTATTTCAGGCTGTTCACAGCAGAATATTCAACGGTTATTTTCGAAAACATTGGTCTTAAAGCTAGTGCACATATTTTGATGGGGGAGAGAAATTGCTTTCATCTTCTGTTTACATTCAGCGTTCACTGGTCGTAGCAGCGGGTTGTCACGATAACCTCCTCAAATGGCAGTTCTCCTTGATCCCTCACGACAACCTTTGGGGATTTGGGATTTTTACCCACTCTTTCCCCAGATCTGTGATTTCAAGTTATTGCAAAGAGTTTTAAGTTGAGCGCCTTTCAGGAAAAAAAAGAATTCTTCTTTCAAAACAAAAACCATCAAAGCAGAAACCATTGGGTAGAGACAACCATTACTACAAGAAAAATAAAATGAGGAGTGCTAAAATGCTGTTTTCTTTAGCCTTTCCTCTTTTTTTTTTTTTAAGCTGACAGAGTAAATGGAAATCATTTAAACAAGAGCGTCAGGTAAACCTCTTCCCCTCAGCAACCATGAACTTCAAAAAATGGTCTTTAAATGTAGCCAATGGAATAGAGTTTTATGTTTAGCTATTTCCCCTCTGGCCTCCTCTTATGGCAGTATTATGTTTTTTCAATGCCTAAAACCTTTCTCAGAACCTAAGAATTCCCTTAGATTTCATGAATTAATGCAAATGGTAATCACAAGTGCAAATGAGTAATTGGTAACACAAGTAACCATCTGTGCATGCAATTAACTGCCTAGAGCAAGTAATTGCCTGTTTTTACAAGAGCCTACTTAGAAACCTCAACTTAAGCATTTAGTTTTTGAATAATTCTGCCATAAAACACAGCAAAACTTTTACTCGGGACAAATCCTGTTGAACAAGCAGCCAAACACCTTATAATTTTTAGTTTTATAAAGATCATTCCTAAGAAGGCACCCACAGTAACTGACTTCAGAAGAGTCTCCTACTTCAACATGCTCAGGACCATTGCCAAGCAAAGGACACCATTTGGGAGAGCCCACCAAGCTAATTCTCATGATGATGGCTCTCCAAGCACCTTCGAGAGACTTCTGAAAGTATGGATAACTTTCTAATTAATTCATTAAGTATTTGTTGAGCTTCTACCATATACAAAGTCTTCTATTCTAGGCTCTACGCAGAATATAAAAATGAGTTAGAACATGGCATCTTCTCTAAAGGGAGCTACAACCTATCAGGAGATAGAAGACTTGCAGCTCATTATCTAAAACACCAGTAGGCCTGCCATTCAGGGACTGTGAAAGTGTATGTGTTACCTTACCAGGTCGCACCTGCCTGACAAAGCAGACAAGTGTTTTTGGTAAAAATTATAATTGCAACAAAAATTATCCTTGATCTGAGCCTTCACCAAACTGTCTCTGGCCCCCGACCCCACAGGTTGGCCAACTCGCCTTTCCTTGGCAAGGTCATCCACTCCCCTTGTTGGTCAAAGCTTTTCTTCATCGGTTATTGACTTTATTTCCCTCACATGCTGCCAGACTTAATCCACAGCTGTTTTTTGATCCTGCACCAAGCTGCTACTTCCTGGCCGCTGCCAAATGCCCTGTCGTTCCTCTCATTACCACCTCTTGCTTTTAAATGCCACCTATATGCTAACAGCTCCTAAATTAAGGTTTTCAGCACCAACCTCTCCACTGAACCCCACACTCATCTATCTGCCTGCCTTGTCAGCACCTCCACTTAGGTATCTAAGAGCCATGTCACACTGTTTCCTAAAACCAACCCAAACGTGCTCTTCATACCATGTCCCTTTCTCAGTGATGGGCAGCCCTAAACTTGATAGTCCTCCTTGCTTCCTCTCTTCCTCTCACATGCAGGCATCCAGCCCACCTGCTCAGCTTTTTGACTCTACCTTTGGATAGATCCAGACGCCTACCACTTCTCACACACCGGCTCTTACCAATCTGGTCCAATCCAGCACTTTTTGCTGGATTATTGCAATTATTTCCCTACTAGGCTTCCTGCTTCCACCCAAACCCTTCTAGAATTATTCTCCCAGTCTGTCATCAGAGTGGTCCTTTTAAAAGTCAAGTTATGTCACTCTTTTGATCAAAACTCTCAAATGGCTTCCTATCTCACTCAGAGTCAAAACAGAATTCTTTTCAAGAATCGACAAGTTCTCTCCTTATCTGCCCCACAACTCCATCTTTCTTTGATTATGTCCCGCACCAACGCCACCCCTAGTCACTATGATTCCGCAAACTGGTTTCCTTGTTGCTCCCTACACACACCAGGTGCGTGCATGTTCTCACTCGCTGGGATGCTGTTCCCTGCCTGTTGGTGTAGCTCATTCCCACACTTCCTTTGGGTGACTTTTATCAGAGGAGCCCACCCTAAACTCTGAGGTAGTACAGCAACTCCAGCCGACTGCCCACTACCATGCTTCTGAGCCCCTTATACCGTGTCCTTTTTGCCTATAACCCTTCTTCTATATGACATACATTTATTTTCTGATTCCTTTATTAGAATATAAGCCCTGTGAGGGCTGGAGCTTTGTTCTGTTAGGCTTCCTAGCATTCCAAACAGTGTCTGCCACATAGCTTCATGTGTGAACGAACGAATGAATGAATGAATGAATGAACAGATGAGCATTCCAAGGGTGGGAGAAGCTCTTCTCTCCATTAGAATTACAATTCTTATAAAGCTTTCAAAAGGGTCTCCTTGCTCTCTCAGTTCTCCCTGCCTTGCAAAAGAGTTGACTGTCTCCCAGATTGCCACGCCTTGGAAAGTTCCTCTCAAAGACAATAAACCAACATGCTAGGATGGAGTCAGAGTTCCTCAACTTTGAATTCCTGGCCTTTGAAGGATGCTGCCCAAGAAGCTGAAGGAGTTCATCGTTTGAGTCTTCACCCCACTGCTCGGATGCCCAGATTTCGCTCACCATCCTCTTCCTTTCTCTCCTTGGCCAATCGTAGTGTCTTTGTGGTGATAAAGCTCCCAACCAGCCCAAATCTCCTGCCTCAGGCCTCCCCTGGGAACCTCATCCCACAAATGAGAACAGAGAATGAAAAGAAGTAACCTCTTTCCTTCAACTTACCTATCAACAAATGCAGGACGCAACAACCTTGATTAACACTAAACTCACAATTTCAGATACTCATCTTCCTCACTAGAGAAAATGAAGCACCATCTTCCTCATTAAGTAATTAAAGATGCTAAGAAAGCATGATGAAATGGATGGAAAAAAATAGAAAGGGGTAAAATCTTCAGAATTCAGCTACTTAAAAATAGTACAAATGAAAAGGAAACTCTCCCAATGTTGAGAGGGACTTTTTTTTTCTTAACGTCTGTGAATATGTGTGTTAAATAGTCTATGCTTTGTCAGAATCAGAGCACCATTTTTAAAGATTTAACTTGATTTATTCCATCATTTCTTAGGTAGAAACGTCTGAACCATTATCACACCTCAGCAAATATGAATGAATTCAGTATATGACTTTCATGTCTCCTACCTCTAAGTTAAATAGGCTGACTTTTAAAATCATGATTCAAAAACTTTATAGGTATGTCCCTATATACTTTCAAATCTGTACCAATAAAATTGTTCTGTATATTTTAAAGACACATCCAGTAGATCACAGAGCACAACCCTGATGTTCAACAACAGCAAGATTTGAGGAAGAAGAGAATGATGATAAAAGGATGAACTATCAAAATGGACAAAGTTCTATGGCACAAGTTTCTCTTTTATAGCTTAAATATTGGCCCTTCAGCATGAAAAAAACATGAATTTTTTTTTCTTATCATAAAGCTTTCTCAAAATGGGAAAACAATCCTACATAGGAAGAAAAAGAAGTAGGAACAAACAGGAGGTCCTTTTGCAATAAATAACCCTATGCTTTCTGCTTCCATGTTAGAAAACCAGATAGCTGCAGTGAGAGCACAATTACATGGGGAGCTCCGAACAGTCAAAGCACAGATTTTCCCCTTGAGTCCTGGCTCCACAAGAAGGACATTAAATAAAGTGCCACATGCTCACATTTTCATTTTAATTACCTTTTTAAAATGCGAGGATTTTTGAGCCACATGGGACTCATGTACATTTTCAATCACACAGGACTCAATATTTTAAATCATTAAATTCTCATTATACCCACCTGCAGTTCCTACACTACCCTACTATATTTAATACGATGTAAGTAACTTGACTAAGCCCGTTTAAGAAGCCTAGTAAAAGAGCAAACATGAGACCTGTAACAGCAATTCTGCATACTAGCTCAGTGACCTTGGAATCCAGATTTCACTCACCATCCTCTCCCTATAAAAGAAGAAAGTTGGTCCAGAACATTTGCAGCATCTCTTCTAGCCCTAACAGGCAATGGTTCCCTCTTCTTGATTGTCGGCATGAATTTTTTCTCTCTCTACTGTGTTTTCAGTTTAAGACTCTCAAAATTCAACATCATTAGTTATCTCACTTTTGACATCAGTGAAAACGGACACCTTCTCTGCCCACACTATCCAATAACCCACAGTATAACCCTACTGTTACGGATTTAATGTTTGTGCTCTCCCAACCCCAAACACAATTCATATGTTGAAATCCTACCCCCCAGTGTGATGGTATGGGGAGATGGGGCCTTTATGGTAATTAGATCATAAGGGTAGAGCCCTCATGAATAGGATTAGTGCCCTTGGAAGAGAAGACACAGAGTTTGCTTGCTGTTGTTGCCATATGAACACACAACAAGAAGACGGGCTTCTGAGATCCAGGAAGACACCAGATCTGCTAGCACCTTGATATTAATCTTCTTAGCCTCCAGAACTGGGAGAAATAAAGGTCTGTTGTTGAAGCCACCCAGTCCGTGATAATTTGCTATATGAACCCTAAGACACCTACTGCTCACTCTTCATATCATGGAGCCTTCTTTCACCTTTCAGATTTCACTGAACTAAACAATTTTGATTCTGTCTTTTCTCCTAGTTTGTTTTCCTACACTTTTATATTTCCTTTACCCTTCAAATTGTTCGTTTATTAAAAGCCTCAAGTAGAATAATAATATGAAAGTCTGAATTATACTGTTGGAGTGAAAAATTTCCTTGTTCTTCCTGCCTGCTAGGAATTTCTTTTTCATCCAACGTAGGGAAATTAGGTTGTTTTGTTTTATTTAATCACACTCAGCTATATTATTGCCCCTTAGCCAGCTTATTTCAACATCTCTAACTCTCTGGTTATTCTTCTCTACAATTAGCAGTTATCTATTCTCTATTTTTATACTTAATTTTCCTCCAGAAGTAAAATAACTTATATCCAATGATGAAACAAGGATCTAGCTGCAGTTCCCCTGTCATGAACTGCGTCCCGTTGAAATTCATAGGTTGAAGCCCTAATACCCAGTACCACATGACTATATTTGGAAATAGGAACTTTAACAAGATAATTTATATCAAGTGAGGTCATTAGGGTGGGCCCTATCCAAATAATTGGTGTCCTTTTAAAGGAGGAAATTTGAACACA
This sequence comes from Canis aureus, assembly GCF_053574225.1. NCBI lineage: Eukaryota > Metazoa > Chordata > Mammalia > Carnivora > Canidae > Canis > Canis aureus. The sequence continues at coordinate 25,630,269 of NC_135623.1, forward strand.
GACATGTACAGATGGAAAAATCATATGAAGATATAGGGAAAAGACAGCCATCCATATGCCAAGGAGAAAGGCCCCAGAAGGAACCAACCCTGCTAACACCTTGGCCTTGGACTCCTAGCCTCCAGACTATGAAAAAACAAATTTCTGTTGTTTAAACTACATGGTCTGTATTATTTTGTTATAGCAGCCCTTGAGAATTGATATAGGCCTCTCTCTCCTAGCTGTGACCTTAGAAAAAGAATGATATTGTTACTCTGCCCTCAATACTCATTGCTGCTGGAAAGAAGAGTAACTGGGAAATGGCTCTTTCCAGCACACGAACAATATTGGTGGCTAACACGGTATCCTACCATCTTCATCTTCATGCCTGGTCCTATTGATATAGGCCAGACTTAGGACTTCCATGAGCACAGTCTTCAGTGAATTAAACTAGATCTTCAATATTTTCCTTTATTTCCTTCTTTATAGTCAAATCAACAGCCTCATAAGTCCAAGGTAGGCAGCTAAAGAGCCAAAGATTTTCCTGAAGAGAAATGGAACCAAATCTATTCTGACCGTTTTTCCAATTATCCTACCCTCAGTGGCCATTGTATGGCATGTTTTCCTAAAGTTTATGTTCCGGGGGCCTAGCTCAGTAATAGCCCAAGGGAAATCTGCCCTCCTTTCAGAGAAACCTAATATTTGCGCCTGTTATGAGACCACAATATTTCTAAGGGAAGGGGCTTACTCATCAGATTTTCCACTAAACAGTTTAATATTGACTTTTTCCTTTTTCCATTCATTCACTTTTTCAAGAACTATTTACTGAGCACCTAGTGTGTGCATGTTTCTGCACAGGGACCAGGGCCACAAATGATAATAAATCACCAGCATATCAAAAACCCATAAGGAATCCACCAGGAAGCTAGATCATGAAGATATTCAAGAAAAGGAACAAGAAATTCTAGAAATAAGAATTTTAAGACTATGGAAGAAAAACATCCCAAAGACCAGAAGTCTTATTTTTCCAGGAAATGTGTCAAGTTTAGAAAATCAAAACAAAGATATCACATTTCTTGGGCAGATATTCAGATGTGATGTCTAAATTAAAGTCATGTGATGCCTCCCGGAGAGAGCGGATATAGGGATTTCTTTTCCTCTACCCCCTGCCCTCCCTGACAAATATACCCTTCCATTCTTTCACAACTCCCCCAGACACTATGTACATTCAGATACTGTAGGCAAATTATTTTATGAAATGTATTTTGATTTTTTGAACCTTCTAACACTAGGCAATCCTTGTCAACTTTCTTTGAAACAAGTTCCCACTAGGCAGGAGAATCCCTGAACACACTGTGCTGGGAGCAGTTTCTGTTTGTTGTCTGGGTAAAGAGGACTGGAGGTGGCTGGCGGGGGCACAGCCCGGAGGGAACAGAGCTGCTTTTTCATGCAGGCCTGTGAGAGAATCACGCAGACTGCTACAGGAAGGGGGAAGATCCTGAACCCACTCAAGAGAGCGCCTCAAGGGCAATGGTGTTCTCTCTTCAGGCACGTGATCAGGAACAAAGGGATCTTTATTCATCTCTCTCTACTGCACTGGTTTGCTTTATATTCCTTATAAGCAGCTAAAAAAGACCATGAGCAGCCCTTTTAATCAGCTGTGGAAGAGATGAAAGCTTTCAGAAGAGAGAAGCTGTCATTTCTGAGAATGGTTTATTCACATTATAGAATAATCTTTAAAGAAAAGAACTGTACAGGACTGATCTTTTAATTATAGAGGGGCAAACGCATCTGCGAAATCCACCAATTTCACTTTGGATTAAATACTGTTTCGTAAAAAAAAAAAAAAAAAAAAATACTGTTTCGTGAAAGCCAGATACTCAGTAAACAAAGATCTCGATTTTGAAATGGCCTTTCTCCCTGATATGTGACTTCAAGCTCACCTCCTTTCCTACCCGCCCCCCAAATTCCAGTTGCTATCTGAGAAATAGTGTGAAGAAAAACACACAACTTTTCAGAGATGGGTTTGGGGGCCTTAGATGTGCTCTGTGTTTAACTGAACTACCAAGCAAGCTCTGGATTCTCAAACATCAGATCAATTCTCAATTATCCGTGAATAATTTTATGATCACAGTGTCTTGAAGGGTGTATTTTATTATTTATCTAAACATCCTATCACATTTTCACCCAATTCATGAATCACAGCCCAGATCTAGCCAAAGAATACAAGAATCTTATCTTAGAGTTTTTGGTGTATCTCCATGCTGCTGATAGACACAGATATTCAATAAATATTTATTGAGTTGACATGACACCACTCACAACTCTGAGAACTCAACCACCCCAAAATATTAAATCAGTTTCTCCTAGCTCAACATGAATAACAAGCATAGAAACAATTCTTGGTCCATAGGTAGTTTTATCTTTGCTGATTCATATTTTATATACTTCTTCTTATTAAGACAGCCCAGAAGTGACTCTCCCATCCATACACAAGAGGGCCAAGGGCTTTCTGAGGCCAGTTTTCCTTTCCTAATATTTCTGGATCTTGACCATCCTGCTACTTGGGGAGTTCAGAAATTTTGTTCCCGTCTCAGGAAATCCAATTTCCATTTGAAGGGAAGGAAAGATGGGTGGATGGACAGATGGATGGAAGGAAGGAAGGAAAAAAGAGAGAGAGAGAGAGAGGGAGAGAGGGACAATGGGAGGGACAAGGGGAGGGAGGAAGGAAAATACCTAAAGGAAAAGAAGACCCTCAATCTTTTCAAGAACTATTTCATTTCTGTCAATCTTTTGATTACTTTTCATTGACATCCTACTCTAACAGGGGGATAGTTACACAATATTTTAATATCCCTCCTCTGTGTCATTTCTTACCTTTGCAATCCATAAAGATACTTTAATAGATACCATTTAGACAGATGGCTTCCCAAAGATAGGTTGAGTCTTCCTAGTATTTAGCAAATTTTTATTCTGAAGCATTCTCATTTTGAATCTCTTGGCATCAGTTAATCTGTTGGCAAAGTTGGTACCAAGTTAGATTCCTCCTGTTTGCAAAACCTTCTCTTGGGTCAACTGTTCCTAGTAGGGAGGACCCAGATGCTCAGAACAACACTTCTGTGTTGATGTACCCTGTGGTGAGTGTCCCTTCTGTCCCCACATTACGGTTCATTATTCTCAGGTGCTTCCCTGAGCAATCAGGAGCTAGGCTCCAGGAACTTTCTTCAAGATGGTCTCCTAACTAGCTTCCAGACAGATTTTCATCCATTTTCCTCTTAAATCCTCTTCCAGAAAATTGTTGAGACTAACCCACTCAATTTTTATCTAAATAAGGAAAGGAAGAAGTGGAGATAGTATTAAGAAATTTACTCTTTATGATGGGAAAGCATAATTATCTCACATGTTGTCCCCTTTGATTCTTCTGCACATCCATGAAGCTAAAGGGCTGGTCAAGGAGACCCAGAGGCCAACTCTGAGCCAACGCAGCCCGCGGTTCACTGAGAAGGTGGTGTCCGTTCTCAGTCCCTGACTCATCCATTTCTATTTGTGCTGCCGCAAATAGTGTAGGTAATGACCCACACTGACCTCTCAGGCAGGTGGAATTTCCCAAAGATAGAACAGACTCCACTGCATGGGGGAGCCCTTGAGAAAGACTGGTTCATTCACACTCAGTGTTGCACATATTCTTAATATTATATTCTTATACTACATCATATGAGGTTGTGTTTTCCCCTCTTACAAAGTCATCTCCGAAAGAAGATATCACCTCTTTAAGGGAAGGACTCTGTTCCACTGAGCATGGTTTTCCCAGTGCCTTACACATAGTAGGTGTTCAATAAATAGTGGTTTATTTTCACTTATTGTTACAGAATCATCAGGAACTCAGCAAGGGGACTTGAAACAAAGGGAAAAAGCTTAATAAACCTCACTCACAGGAGAGTATCCTCTGGAATCATCAAAGGAAGAAAATACAGAAACAAGCTGGGGAGTAGGAGGTATAGTAGAGGAGAAGCAGAGAGCCAGGTGCCAGCAATCAGGGGTAAGTATCTTTAAAAAACAAAACAGGGATCCCTGGGTGGTGCAGCGGTTTAGCACCTGCCTTTGGCCCAGGGCACGATCCTGGAGACCCGGGATCGAATCCCACGTCGGGCTCCCGGTGCATGGAGCCTGCTTCTCCCTCTGCCTGTGTCTCTGCCTCTCTCTCTCTCTCTCTCTCTCTCTCTGTGTGTGACTATCATAAATAAAAAAATTAAAAAAAAAATTAAAAAACAAAACAAAAACTGGTCAAAGACAAACTAGACACCCAAACGTCATCCTAGAACATGGAGCAGCTAAAAAAGGTAAAAATAGATTTGATCATTAGGGGTCACCTGCCTTTCCCATATTCCCATCTGCCATCAAAGCCCCCCTGCTACCAGGATTGAGCATATCAGCTATGAGCTCCCTTTTCCTTGTGTCTGAGTGAGCGTGCATCCCTGCCCTGCCCTTATAAACCTTTGGACTTGCACTTACTTGATCTTGATAGGGTTTTCCTCTCTTCACCTCCACTCACTTTCAAAGGAAAGATAAACCATTTGGAATGACCTCTTTCTTACCACTCTCTTCATCAGCCCTACCACCCCCACCTTTGCAGTGGAGACTTCGATTCGTGCTGCATGTTTTACCTCCCTGCCCACAGGTATTTAAGTAGGCCCAATCTTTAGACCTAATCTTTACCGACCAGCAATGCCCAAGTAACCTATTCAGATAGCCTACATTTTCACCTCTGAACTATAAGGAATTTAATGGAAGATCCCAGACTTTTCCCTGCTGCTGGCTGCCATGATGAATGGCTAGGTTTATTCTTTTGTTGTCTCTGTCATTGATGTGGTATGTTCTGGGGGTCAGGCAAATTAAAAATATAACAAAACCCTGCACATTCCTGAGGTTATCTTAAAATGAGAGCCACTATTGGGAGGACTATAGCATAAAAATATAGTGCCCTGGTGACAGCCAGTCATAGATTTGAATCTCAGCTCTATTGTAAGACTTTCAGCAAGTTACTGAACTTCTGAGTCTCAGTTTTCTTACCTACAAAAGGAAACAATAATACCACCTTCCTCACAGAGTTGCTGTAGGCTTTTAATCACTCTGCTGTCTACATTACCTCCAATCACAAAATTGCCCTTGGTTCTTCCTTCACTAATCTCCGTCAGATCCATGAAATCCCTGGTACCTTGGAGTGAACTCCACTAGCCAAAGGGAGACACTGTTCCAATTCTGTTGGCTATTTTTTTTTTTAAGATTTTATTTATTCATTTGAGACACACAGAGAGAGAGCATGAGCAGGAGGGAGAGGCAGAGGTGGAGGCAGAGGGAGAAGCAGACCCTCTCCTGAGCTGGGAGCCCGATGTGGGGCTTGATCTCAGGACCCAGAGACCATGACCTGAGCCAAAGGCAAACGTTTAATTGACTGAGCCACCCAGGTGCCCCTCTGTCAGTTATTTTTAACTACATTTAAGTGTACTCGATTCCTAACCAACTTCAGCTTGGTTTCCTTTAGGAAAAGGAACAATACTAATCTAGATGACTGATACATACAGTGAGCATTTAGGTTTTGGAAGCCAGTGGCTCCCGAACTGAGGGATACATATATCATGGACATCTGAAGGGCCACAAAGTCATATACTCACTATGTTTCATGTGAAAACTTAATAAACAATGCCATATATATGTGTATGTATATGTACATATATATCCAGTATTGTTATGTTACAAATATATATAAATGCAATTGATTAATAAAATATGAGCTTATTTAAAATCATAATTTATAAAAGCTTTTATTGTGCATTTTCTTGGTCAATATTTGCTAATACTACAAAATGTAGTGGTGACACTTGTACGTCAGGCACTGTTCTAACAACATATATTAACTCATTAAATCTTCACAATAACCCTGTGAGGCAGAGCTACTATTATTTCTGATGTATATATTAGGAAACTGAGGCACAGAGAGGCGAAGTAACTTGTTACAGAGCTAGTAAGAGGCAGAGAAGATATTCAAGCTCAGGCATTGTGGTCTAAGCACTTCATTTTCACAATCAGTTCAGGACTCAGCTATGCAAAAACACACTGGTGCTACTGCTTATGGGCATATTTCTCACTGGATACAAACTGAAATGTGTAAAAAAAAAAAAACAAACAAACTGAAATGTGTGTGTATGTTCTGGCTTATATTTGATCAGGGACATATCCAAGAAATCTATGGTAACTATTTTACTCAAAAAAAGTAATTCAAACACAAAAAGAAATAATAAAAACACTTAATACTGCCTGGCTGCCCAATATGCCCAATATGCCCAAGGAGGTCACAGGGACCAGAAAGAGTTTCCAATAATGGCTTTTCTTCTGATGATCATTTTGACACTATCTTTCACATTTCTCTGCCTCCATTAGGAAACTAGCTTTCTAATATTGCACTATTTGATTATTTACCAAATTGAAAGGTAACAATAAGCACAACAACAGACAACAACTACTCAGGAAGTTAAATAAAAATAGAATGATGCATTTAACTTTTCACCTCTATGCTTGAGTTATATTCACACTCACACCTCTGTTCCATTTCATTGGCTGAACATTCAAGAACATTCATTGACTCTCTGCCATGTCCCAGGAATTATGTTTGGAGCTATACATTTGTGAATAGAACTCAGAATGCACCAATACTTTTATTTATTTATTTATTTATTTATTTATTTTTTATTTACTTATGATAGGCACACAGTGAGAGAGAGAGAGGCAGAGACACAGGCAGAGGGAGAAGCAGGCTCCATGCACCGGGAGCCCGATGTGGGATTCGATCCCGGGTCTCCAGGATCGCGCCCTGGGCCAAAGGCAGGCGCCAAACCGCTGCGCCACCCAGGGATCCCTGCACCAATACTTTTAGAATACCGTCTAAAAGATTCTAGGCAGGCCATTCATTCAAATCATAACTATGCTGTAAAGTAGAATGTTATCAATACTATTAGAGGACAAAATTCTTCACATATTCTGAGCAAGGAGAGATGAATCCAAGAGAACCAGTCAACTGATAGGAAGCCTCCATGTCAACTCCCTCCGAAGGGCTTCCTAGCCCTCCCAGAGCCACCTCGAGTCCATAGGCACATCAGAAAGTCAAGACCTCCTGGGGACCACCTTTACTTCCTATGACCAACTCACCTCAGAGTTTAAAGGTGACCTTCTTAATTCCATGATCCCCTTCCATTTTCCTTTGCTTCTTCTTTTCCTTGATTTATTCAACCGTTTTAGTTCTTTTTTCCATCATTGTCCTTCTTAACATACACTATTTCCTAGGAATATTTCCACTTGGTAACCAATGGCATGGTATACTGATGCTTGTTAGCTACCATTTCAGAAAGTGGTGTTTTCTAACCTTGTTTCCAAAGTATGACAATTCATGTTATGTAGAAAATTATCACTCCTTGAGCATTAAATGCTCTATATTTGATGGCCATAAGGAATCCTTTCAGTCGTTCTGAATCAGAACCTGAGTCAAAGATTTTAGACAGAGCCAGGTCAAGAATACCTTTAGCAAAAGTAAGGACTCTAAAGAAAGATTTGAAAGAGAAGGCACAAACAAGACAATCACAGAACTCCCACAGCACAGACAGAAAACATGGATTCTTGGAGAATATACAATATATATAAATACCCACCGGGAGTGAATAGCTATTTCCTCCATAAATTCTAGAATTTTTACTCTTCTCTAAGGACCATAATATTCCTATTTATTCATTTGCAAACCTTGCAGTTTGATGGAACCTGGGTCCTTTGAACTCAAAACATTTGAGCTAGTTTTGTCCCCTGGGATTTAAAAGTAAATGTTACATTTAAAGTTCAGAGGAATTTTCCAGCTTAACTTTCTATGCCTTGTTTGAGAAGACAATGTTGATGCTAATTCTTTTACAAACTGGGCAAGGTGTTCTTAGGAAGTAATTTTCGTTGTACTTTGCATTATTTAAAGGACAATGCAATCAAGTGAGAAGGTCACTGAGATCACAGATTTCTGTGTTCCAGATTGAGCTTTCTCAGTAACTAGTAACTAGTATTATGCTTATTCAATCATTTTACCTCTGGCTTCAATTTTCTCTGCCCACAGAAGGCATTTTATAAATATTTGTTGAGTGAATAAATTAGTAATATATATTACCTTGTAAAATGATTGTGAAGAATTAGATTAGATTTTCAGTGGCTCAGTTAGGCAGACAGCTCTTGATTTCACCCTCAGGTCATGGGCTCAGCCCTGGGATCCAGCCCTGTGTCAGGCTCTGCACCCAGCAGGGAGTCTGCTTAAGGATTCCTTCTCTCCCCCTCTGCCTCTGCCCCTCCCCCCAATCCCATGACCACTGTCTCTGTCTCTCTTCTCTAAAATAAATAAATAAATCTTAAAAAAAAAAAAAAAAAGAGCTAGGTTTTAAGCTGAGCAGAGTAGGCAAGAGTCATGTCTGTTTTGCTCATCACGGCATTCTTTGATACCCTGCCATGCACGCAGAATCTCAGCAAAAACATAATGAATTAATGAATAAATGCACAGAATAATAAATTTCATGAAAGTTGCTCCACTTTACAAAGTTACTGAAAATACCTTGATTTTAATTTCTCAGTGAAGACAAAATATGTTGATCACACTTACCACTGCATGCCCAAATGCCCAACACTAGCATTTGTAGGTGTTCAATAATAGGTGTTTTAATTAATGTTCAATAAAAATAGATATAATTTCAGAAAGTACAGCGCGCAATACATACATGAAGAATTAAGAATCTCTTTCCCTCACACACCTACACCGATAACCTCTGCAGAGAGCAGACTCCAAAGACTGAAGCATAATGAGTTAGGAGAGGATGATAGGGAACTCCTGGCTCACACCTGGCTTTCAAGTTTAAACGGCCATGTGATAAAGCTCAAAATATTCCTAGGATATTCAGTGACGGGGGTTACACTTCCTAGAAACACAATCAAGATGCTATTCTGAGTGTATTAACTAACTCAGACATAAAATGGATTCAACCACAAATACGTATTATCTCAATTAGAAAGAAGTCAAAGGTAGATGCAGAGCAGCTTTACAACGGGTAGAATTTGGGACTTGATACCATATCAAAGACCCATTATTTCATTCTTTGAGCTCTGCCATCCACTGGGATGTCCTCAAACGGTTCCTCGTTGTCTGTCACACACCCAGGCTCTACTGGATGACACACCTAGTGGAAGATGAAAAGGAGGGACTCTTTTCCTGTGACTTCTTTTATCTGCAAGGAAACCATTCTCAGAAGCACCCAGCAGAACAGTCCTCCCATCTCCTGGCAGGACCTATATCACATGTCCATTCCAACGCTATTCACCATCAAGGAAAATGAAAACCTTATGATTGGTTTAGACCTGTCAGGATTTATCCCTGGAACTGAAGCTGTTTGCCAGTCTTCCCTGAGTTTAATAAGAGAGCCCCCAAGATGGCAGTGAGGAAGAAGAGATGTAGGACTCTGGCAAGTACGGAGGCAGCAGTGTCTGCTAATGGGGGAAATACTGGGCTTTCAAAATTATTAGTTAATATATCTGATTAAGATTCTGTGGGCCTAAGGCTTCAAAATATTGATATTTTTTTTCTTTAATACAAATTCAGAGGAAGGCAGCTAGAAAACTAGTGGATAAAGTTGCTCAAAATTTGATGTTTGATAAGGTACATCTTCTCCAGTGGTTCTCAAACATCGGTGCCCTTCATGCACAGTAGTATAAAAAAAAAAAAAAAAAGACGCTAAACATCACAACCTTATACATAGATACACACTTCACGATCTTCAGTGAAACACTTGCCCTTACTACCTGTGAGCATACTTATGTTTTCTGTCCCATTCTATTTTGTTCCTTTTTTTAACTGGTCATCTCAACCTAGTAAATAGATTTCTGGACCCAGTAATGACTTGCAACCCACTGTTTAAAAAATATTACTTGTAGGGCAGCCCGGGTGGCTCAGCGGTTTAGCACCACCTTTGGCCCAGGGCATGACCCTGGAGACCTGGGATCGAGTCCTGCATCGGGCTCCCTGTATGGAGCCTGCTTCTCCCTCTGCCTGGGTCTCTGACTCTCTCTCTCTCTCTTTCTCTCTCTCTTTCTGGGTCTCTCATGAATAAATAAATCTTTTAAAAAAAATATTACTTGTGCAAGCTCATTGTTTTTTTATAAAGAACATGACATAGCATTATTTATTAAATGCAATATTGTGATAGATACTATTTCATTCAAACCTGTGAGTATCATTTGCCCCCATTTTATAGCTGAGAAAACAGACTTGGTATGAGTTATTTGTCAGGATCATACAGCCAGCAAGTGCTAGGGGTGGAAGTGGGGGGTGTGGTAGGCCTCAAATGAAGATGTTCTGATTTAAACAGGTGTTTTCAAAGAAAGGAAATACAGTATTTACTTCAGGAAAGTCTTTAGGTTTCTTCAAATGGCAGCTATAAAAAATAAAAGCATAATTCTTTCATTAGCATAATTTTAAAGAGGCTAAGTACAATTGTTCATAGCTAATTACCTCCGCCAGACCAAATAGAGAGTCATATAGTTCACCAGACAATCCATTATATCTAATTAAGGAAAATTATTCTGAGACAACTGTGAAGCCTATTAGAGAAGGTTTTGTGCTAAACTTTCTAAATTGTTTTAGAGCAGATACAGCTTATGAACCATAAGAGAGTTCGCGAAACCAGAACTCTGATCTGGAAAGATTAAAAACACTTGAGCCGCCCCATCTCCTTTCTCCCTCTAACATCAGAGATCAAGTTGGCCCTATAGGTTTTCATTCAGCCATCAGGGTGTCCTTTCTGTACGTCATTAAAGTTATTATTTGCACTACTAAATCCTTTGTAACATTTACTTTTTCTAGCCTAGGGACAAAGCCAGCTAAAGAACTGTCGGCCCAAAGTTACAAAGAACATGAATGATGAACTCTCCACTTCTCAGATTAGACGGTTGGAACCCTACAGGCCAAACCTACACTGTGACACAGTACACAGCGATGACTTCTCCAATCTTGTTTAGAAGAAAAAAGAGCAGATGTTTTTTATAGGTTTTTTTTTTAAATAAGGTCCCCAGGTGATAAGCTAACCAGTGGAGGACAGTAGAGCAGCTGTGGGAAGCAGAGAAGCAAGGAAGGAGGAGCAAAGGATAAACTACAGCAGGATCCCCCAAACTTTGCTTGTGATCATCTCTGACAGATGGAAAAGCCAACAATCTTGGTACAGAGGTCACAATGCACCATGTCGGACTATGCCAAAGGCACTGTTCAATCCAAGATACCCTGCGTGAGTAGCAAAGTACTGTCACCACCTCAGAGCAGACTGTCAGACTCCTAAACTATGCTGGCTTCTTTTTCTAACACTTTTGAGAAACCCATGAAACCAAATGGGCCCTAGGTCCAAAAGATTATATTTTTGGAACCAAATATCAGAATTTGAGGCCTATCAAAGGTGCTCTTGTTTTGGTTTTGATTTGCATGAAAAGTTGTAGAAGACAAAATAAGTTGCACTGGTTGTGGATTTAATCACTTTTATTGACTAGAATGAAATAACATGAAGTAGATGCTGTCCCAGTAAGTTCAGGATACACCATCTTCAGGAAATCAAAATGGTAAAAATATTTCAGATTTGCCTTTCTGAAGTTCGAACTGTAAATTTCGGTAGACTATTTCTACTCCCCACAGTTATACAGTACTCAACACAGGATTATACATATTGAAGAAAAAAATATAATGTATGTCTTTCCCTGACTTATTAAAATGCAGACCCTATGAAAATAAACATATTTCTACGTCTTTGATAACTTCCAAGATTTCTTGTAATGCTTTACATAATAGATGCATTATTTGAGAGTACACCAGACTCTTTACCCCTCCCCACAAAATACACTGTTCCAACAAGTTTATATTTGAGTTACAAAAATTTTATTTATGTACAACTTTAGAAATTTCGCTTTTGTGTGAAGGGAGAGACACCTATCCATGATTCTGTGAACTCTCCTTGTCAATGTCTCAGTATCATCAGTTCCTCTGGCTTATCCAGGAAAGTAAGAAAGTCTGGGATCCCAGGGAACAAGAAACCCAAGAGAAATTCAGGTTGCCTATTGGAAGGCAAAGGGTACATAAAGAGATAACCAAGACTAGATTCACTAGACTGTGAAGTTATAGACCAGAAAAGATGCTCTCTACGTCCAAGACAATCTGTGGTACTCACACTGGAACCAAGATGCAACCTCCTTTTCAGGCATCTTTGGTAGGTAAGTTAATTTAGACGTGGAAGGGCTCCATTTCCATGGGCGCCCAGGGTTAGGAGAGCTCTAGATATGTCATGAATCTCCTTTGGGCATCCCGTCAACATAATAACCAAGCACCAGTAGAGGCAATTGGGACCATATCTGCCATAGAGAAGCTAGAGCTAGAAAGAGTCTAATACCCAAAGGAAATCTTGGTTTCTGTGGCCTTAGGAACAAGCAAGAGTTTTGTGACCTGGGAACTGGGAGGGACAATAAAGCAGAGAACTTCTTACAAACCTTCTGACACTTAGCAAGTGTTGATACTGCTAGCAAACATGCACTGTAGCACAGGCAATATTATATTAACATTTTTAATCATCATCACTACCCTGTCAGGAAGATAACCATGATTATACTTGTTTTGATAAAGTTTACCAATTTTAAATAAATTGCCCATTTCATAGAGCTGCAGTAGAACCAGAAACCCAACTCAAAAAGCCTGTCCACAGATCCCATGGTCTTATCCATAACATGGATATTTCTGTATCTATACATGTAGTATAAATGTGTGTGTTTGTATGTGTGCACGTGCATCTGTGTGTTTGGTACAATGTACAATGATACCCAATTTGTGTATTCCATTGTAGATACTAAACCGTTCTAAGATATCTGCTTTTGGCAGAAGTACTTTGGGGTCATAAAAAGAATCATAAGCATGATAGGAAATAAGAAATAACAAGGTCAAGGATTGCCAAGCCTTTAGAGTGGATTAGAGAAACTCCCCCACAGATTCAGCAGGCCTCCAGAAGATTCTGGCCAAAAAACAGAATGCTTTCCTCTAGAGAAGTCATTAATGTTAATAGCCAGGAGCATGAAGGATAATTTGCCTTGACCAGACTCTTCCCACTACATATTTCACTTAGGGCTGTGGATTAAAGTAAGGCATAAAAATGAATATCAGCTCTGTTGAAATGAGATCACCAATTTCCCTGGTAGTCAATATTTACTAAGAAGAGTTCCAACTGATGGATGTGTGAGAAGGGGCCTCAATGAAATATGTGGGCCTAGAGCCAATTGCTGAGTATTGGCGCTGCTCCTCCCTCTTGTGTACTAGTGTACCCTGCTTCAAAAACACAGAAATATGGGGCAAAAGGGCTCTAGACAAATCACCGATTCTGTTTCATGTCTTCAGGGAGAAGGATGCTTAAACCAACAAGATCAATAATTTCTTGCTGTATCTTTTACATTTTCATGGGCAGAGTTTCCACCCGTCCTCTGATATATTTCACAGAACTGGCATAAAAGAAATTCTATTTTCTGCCCAAGCATAACCTTTAGTTTAAATTAAATCCATTTCCAGGACAGCTGAGTGGCTCAGTCAGTTAAGTACTTGCCTTCAGCTCAGGTCATGATCTCAGGGTCCTAGGATGCAGCCCCGCACTGGGCTCTCTGCTCAGCGAGGAGTCTGCTTCTCCCTCTGTGCTCTCCCTCTCTCTCAAATACATAAAATCTTTTTTAAAACAACTTTTTAAAAAAAGTTAATTAAATCCATTCCTTTGAATGTTCCATGAGCACAGAGAACTGTTTGTGCCTCTTCGTAGGAATTCCCATTATTGTAGGCAACATAATATTATTCTTTTGTACTTTTCATCAGTTTTCATTTTTGCTGAGTTTCTTGGGGACTTCTCTGTCTCCTGTGCATTTTTTACTCCGTATTAAGATAATTTTAAAAATGAGATTGAGACAATACATTCTACTGGTGGACAATTCAACAAATATTGAAAAGTCCCAAAGAAGAAATTTTTTGAAATCCATCATCTCATCTCTCATGTGCCAATACACATAACGTGATTTTGCGACTATTTTCTTTTTTTTAAAGACTTTATTTATTCATGAAAGACAGAGAGAGAGAGAGAGAGAGAGAGAGAGAGAGAGAGAAAGAGGCAGGCAGAGGGAGAAGCAGGCTCCATGCAGGGAGCCCAATGCGGGACTCGATCCAGGACCCCAGGATCACGCCCTGAGCCAAAGGCGGACGCTCAACCGCTGAGCCACCCAGGCCTCCGGCAACTATTTTCCATTGTCACTAATTATTACTTTTTACTACAGAGTGGTAATCTTCAACTCAAGTCTGTGCATGGACTTCACATAGTCCATGAATTCTGTGAAATTATAAACAAAATTTTTGCCTTCTTCCCAAGAAGGTACTTGATTGTTTTCAACATATTCCCAAAAGGGTGCATGACCCAAAAAACAGTTAAAGATTCCCCTTTAGCAATAGGATTTTTAAAGGCCACACTCTACCACATAAACCAATGTTGTTCTAGATTATACTGCAATAAACACTTGTGTAACCACATCTTTTCATCCAGATACAACAATTGCTGTAGGATGGAGGAAATTCTGAAATTAGAATTGCTCCAAGAACATTCACTGTTGAAAACTTTTAATACATGTTGTCAAATTGTATTTTAGAAATGTAGTATCTTTCAAAATCCCTTCAGGAAATGTGAAAATGTCCCTTTTTCAAACAAGCAATAACATTGAATCTTTTTTTTTTTTTTTTAACTTTTCCAATTGTATTTGCTAGACTAGACTAACATACTAACGTTTGAATCATTTTAAGTTCAGAGGACAATATTATTTGTAATACGCCAGTAAGTGTTTGAGGTGCTCAGAGCATAGAGGAAGGGCTACATCCATCCTGGCTGGTCTTAGCTCTGTTCCCACAGCGACATGATGTTGCTGATTCATACACTGATCGGCTCTGGCCCACCCGTCTTTTAAAATCCTGACTGTAGCTAGCCAATCTTGTAATGATTTTTCTGGTTTTGGTTTCCTCCCACTCTTACGTGATTGTCTGCTTGTCTAGGATTGTGCTTCCTATTCAATAATATCACATTGGTCTGCTTGACACAGCATCACCTTTCATCAAGATACCATGACTCCAGGGTGATAAAATACCTTAACACACATCCCCTACATTGACACCAGCTCACTGGAAACTGCTTCTGGGACAATCTTCAAGTAAATTTTCTATGTGTCTAATTGTAGTAACTCTGGAACTAGACTCTGGCTGACCAGAACACAAAATCACACTGAAGTCCTAGAGATAAGAGTGACCTAAAGGCTCCTGTAGTGATGAAGAGGGTGAGCTCTTGCAGTTAGGGATCCTGGGCTTAAATCCCAACTCCCCTGCTTGCTGTATGACCTTGGGCAAGTGTGTCCATGTGTCTGAACCTCACCACACTCTTCGCAGATGTGTAAAGGCCCCGGCTTGGTGAGTACACAGCATCAGAACTACGCCTTCTTGTTGGTTGTGGGGAAGTTGCAGATCCCCCTCTCTATAACAGTAATCTCGTGCTGTCCTCTTCCATACACTCTGCCTCCCCTTTCATATCTAACTTTTGTCAGTCACGTATCTCATCATCTGATACACGACATATTTAGTTGTTTTTTCATCTGGCCTCTCTCACTAGAATGCAACCTCCATAAGAGCAGACTTTTTCCTTCTGTTCTCTGCGTTAGCGCTAGAGCCTTGGAAGATAGAAGATAGAGTCACAGTAAGGGTCAGATTATTCAGTGTCTATAGCAATGTATTAGTTTCCTAGGGCTGCTGTAACAAAGTGCCACAAACCAGGTGGCATAAACAACAGACACTGTCTCACAGTTCTAGAGCCCAGAAGCCCAAGGTATTGCCAGGACTGGTTCCTCCCGAGGGCTATTGCATGCCTCTCTCCTAGGTTCTAGGGGTTCTCTGGCAATCCCTTGGGTTCCTTGGCTTGTAGACACATCACCCCAGTCTCAGCCTTCTTTATCACATGGCCTTCTCCTTCTGTGTGTGTCAAATTCTGTGTCCAAATTTCCCCACTTTTTAAGAATACAATTATATTGGATTAGGGCCCACTTCAATGACCTCATCTTAACTTGATCATCTGCAAAAATCCTATTTCTAAATAAGGTTACATCCATAAGTACTGGGGGCTAGGACTTCAATAGTTTTTGGAGAGACTCCGAATAAATAGCACAATATCCAACACTCTACCGGCACTCAACAGCTATGAATTCTTCTTATAAGCTCATGTTATGGGATCATTATCTTACAGAGAAGATTAATCTGGTCTAGCATGAGAGGTTCCAGAAGTCACCGTGCCATAACTACACTCTGAGGAAATATTAACCAGACTTAAGGCCCCCTCATACTTTTGACTCTGAATAATGACCCATGGGGAGGAAAGACAGTTATGAAATCCATACCTTTGCCATCACTGCATACAAGGTATTTTATAGCCAAGAAAAGAGAGGCAAAAGGCACAAACTTATGTGAGGTCCTACAATTCGCCAAAGCCAAAACAGGAGTACAACCCCAAATTTCTCATTCCTGGCTCCTTTCCTCCTTCATACAAATCTATCCACATATTTTCAAAATAATAACTATAATAAACACATTTTTAAAAAATAGGTTGATTGTAGAATATTTTGCTTCTAGATTAGTCTGAATGATTAACACCAGATAGAAAAAAAAAAATTGACCAGAAAAACAAATTGATCCATAAATATAGTCAACTGATCTTTGGCAAAGGAGCAAAGGAAATACAATGAAGCGAAGATAGTCTCTTCAACAAATAGTGCTAGGACAACTGCATGGAAAAAAATGCAATCAATCAATCAATCAATCAATCAATACACAGACCTTACACACTTCACAAAAATTCACTGGAAATGCATTCTATTTCTAAATGTAAAATGCAAAGCTATAAAACCCCAAGAAAACATAGATGCAAACCTAGATGACCTTGGGTGTGATGATGCCTTTTTAGATACAGCCCCAAAGACACAAACCGTAGAAGAAATCATTGATAAGCTGGACTTCATTAAAATGAAAACTTCTGTTCCATGAAAGACATTATCAAGAGAATTAAAAGACAAGCCACAGACAGGGAGAAAATGTCTGCAAAAGAGGTATCTGATAAAGAGGTGTTATCCAAAATATACAAAGAACTCTTAAAACTCAACAATAAAAAAAAAAATTAAAATTAAAAAAAAAAAACACTCAACAATAAAAATACAAACCCAATTTAAAAATGGGCCAAAGACCTTAACAGACACCTCATCAAAGAAGATAAACAGATGGCAAATAAGCATATGAAAAGATGCTCCACATCATTTGTCATCAGGGAAATGCAAATGAAAACAACAATGAGATACCAGTACCCACCTATTAGAATGGCCAAAATCTGGAACACTGACAACATCAAATACTGGCGAGTCTGTGGAACAACAGGAACTCTCATTCATTGCTGATGGGCATGCAAAATGGTAACACTACTTTGGAAGACAGTTTGGTGGCTTCTTATAAAAGTAAACACACTCTTACCATTGGATACAGCAATCACACCTGCTAGTATTTACCCAAAGGAGTTGAAAACTTATGTCCATGCAAAAACCTGCGTGTGGATGTTTATAGCAATTTTATTCATAACTGCCAAAACTTGAAAGCAACCAAGAAGTCCTTCAGTAGGTGATTGGATGAACAGTACTACATCCAGACAATAGAATTTTATTCAGTGCTGTAAAGAAACGAGCTATCAAGCCGTGAAAAGACACGGAGGAAACTTAAATCCATACTACTACGTGAAAGAAGCCAATTCCAAAGGCTGCATACTGTATGAGTCCAACTATATAACTTTCTGGAAAAGGTAAAACTATGGAGGCAATAAAAAGATCATTGGTTGCACCAGGAAGGGAGGGAGGGGGATGAATAAGGTAGTAAAGGAAATGCTCTGTATATTATTATAATAATGGATAGAGTCATCATCCATTTGTCCAAACCCAAAGAATGTGCTACACCAAGAGTGAACCCTGTGATGGAAAGACAGGTGAAAATAGATTTTAAGACACTCCCCTTATTAACCTAGACCCCTCACGCGACCGAACACATCCTCTCCTCCTGAGGTTTCTATCAAAACAAACGTGTATTTTGTACCTTCAGGAACAAGAAGGAATCAGTGGGAAAGGACATTCTGAATCAAAGGGACGAGAGTAGAGAAGGAAAGAGAGCAAAGTGGACACACACAGGCAGAGGGAAGTGGGACAATGACATTTCCTTCATAGATTCTCCAAAGGAAAATTACAAGGAATTTGTCAACCAGGGTCTCGAGCTGAGACAACAGCCGTCGAGGTGTGATGAGCCCCCTGTGAGGAGTAAGAACCTGCGAGGTTTGCTCTTGCTGTCCCCAGGCTGGCACAGGACCAGAGCCGCCTCTGCCTGGTATTTGCAAAGAACTGGTGAGGGGCCAGTTGGCTGCCAGGGACTTGCTTCTGTACCATTTATCACACACAAATTGCTCTGCAGCTGGAAAAAGAGTCATGGTAGCTGCAGCCAATGCAGCCCAGCAATAGGACCAGGCTTCCCTCCCTTTGTAGTCTCAACCCCTTGCCCAAGAGCAGACTAGCAAAAGCCGGGCAGTGTCTGGGAGAAAGGAGGAGGCCCTGGGGAGTCTGGTCAAGCTGGTAGGTAACTTGCCATGATGGTCATTCCCTAAGTATTTACCCAACACCTACTGGGTTCTCTGGGTCTTGGGAATTCGGTGGTAAACAAGGGAGCAAGCACATTCTGGTGTTTTCCATTTGGCATGATTTGTGCCCTGGGCTCTTCACATCCATTTCCAGTTGCGGGGAGGGAAGCTGCCACATGCCGTCCCTTTGATCAGTCCCTTCAACCGGCTCCCGTTCCCCCACCAGCTCACATTTTCCTGACCTCCCAGCAACTTCCATGGGATCAGTCATGGGAATGCCAGCTCAGCAGAGCAGCCCAGGAAAACCAAGAGCCCAGCGAAGTGGAGAAGTCAGCATTTCATCATGACTTTGGAATACTTGGCAGTGACTCACAGAAGAAGGAAGGAGGGCAGATAAGAGGGGTATGGTTGAGGTTAACAAGAAACAGTGCGGCCTCACAGCCCCCACCACGCACTGAACAAGTCACTGCCATTTTCTTGGGAGGAGAAACACTGGGGGCCATTCAGGCGGCCGGGGGGAGCCCGACAGTTGACATTTACAACAATGCTCAATGCAAATCAAGCCACTTGCCCCCAGAAATGGAATTTCATAGATTTATCCTTTGAAAGGCCATTTCTCTGACGAGTCTGGGTCAGCAGTTAAGCTGAAAAAGAAATATTTCTATTATTTGGCAGATTTTTTCCAAAGCATCGAGTTTTCCAAAGCATCATTAGGCAAGAGAGGCCTTTAAAAAAAGTCGGATTCCGGTGTGGTCATCAGGCAAACAGAATGAGAAAACATCAAAGAACAATCCCATTTCCAGAAATGATTAAAACAAATACTTCCTCTGCGGTCCCTAGGGTTCCAAGGGTAGGGGGTGGACCTCGCAGCCCAGGTGTCCTGGCCCCCTTCCAGCTCGGCAAATATCTGCAAATAACATGCTCTGATAACTCCCGTGGCTTCACCTTGAATAAGCACAACTTGCCACGCATGCCACTGCCGCTCACTATGCCTGAAACGGTTCAAGCCCAGAGCCACTCACCAGTTGGGTGACCTTGAAAAGTCACGAAGCTTTAAGCAAAGCCTCAGTGCTTTGCACCTGCTCTTCCCTCCACCTATCGCCTTGTAAGCCCCACAACGATCAGCCAGTCCCAGATGCACTGTGTTTTACTTCCCTGAGAGCATTTGATATTTTAAGTTATCTCATTCATCTTTGCTTGTTTATTACTGTTGGCTTCCTGAGAACAGAGACTGTAACTGCCTTATTTATCTCTGAGTCCTTGATATTTAAAAAAGAATGCCTGGTCCCTAGTAGATAACAAATATCCATAAGCGGTTGTTATGTAAGTAAATGAAAGACGTTCAGATTTTTTGAGTCAGGGTTCTATAAAAATAATCATACTAATAATAATAAAAGAAAACACTTGCCTTGTAGGATTACTTTAAAGATCAAGGGAGATCACGGTAACAAAAGCAGAGCCTGACACATTGTAAGTAGATCTATAAATATGAACTTAAAAAATACAATAGCATTCCTAATTCCACGAAGGTCTCTTCTCAGGTAGCTTTCCAGAAATAAAAATTCTAAAATAGTTCATCCTTAGATATGATTAACAATAATGGCTCAATATATAATATTTATAATATTCTAAGCTACCATCTACTGAAAATGCATTATAAATTCAATAAAATTTGGGGAGGGGACACCACAATACATTCATCGATTGTAATGCAGACCAATTTCAAAAATACAAAAAAGTGATAATTAAAAAAAATTGACAATATTACTTCTCCCTGGGAAAAATAAAACTGTGTTTTAGTCCAGAGGAATAACTCTCTACTGGTACGGTTTCAAGTGGTGCAACTGGGCGGTGGGAAAGTTAGTGGTGAGGGAGCCTACCCCACCTTGAATCACACTGTAGGATGCTCTGTCCTGACCCAGCTTTGGAGTGTGAGCAGTGGTTTTGCTTTTTGACTAGAAAGTAAGCAAAATAATGAGCGGACGTATACAGCTAACTCTCAATTCACTTCAGTAACTAGGGTCAGGATATGCTTGACTAGCCAAATACCCTGAGAAATCAGATTACTGAAAGGCAGTGGCTGGAAAATAAAGAGACTAAGGGGACACCCTCCCTTTACCATGTGACAAAGATGGAGTTAAAGTCTCTTTTATTAAGTAGAATCAGATTCATCTCCTCTTTAACAGAAATGCTCACTTGTGGAGGGCTTTTTTAAACTTTATTTTATTTTTTTATAGTTATCATGCTGTATATCACATCTAGGAACTTATTTATCTTCCAACTGGAAGTTTGTGCCTTTTGACTTCCTTTTCCCTCACTGGTTTTAATTTTATCCCTTCGTCCCTCCAGCGCTCAATTCCTGGGCCACAGGGTTAATGACCAAATAACAGGTTGATAAGAAAACAAGATGCCTAGATATTCCAGGAGCTTAACAATCAAGACACAGCTGACCTGTCCCCCTCTCCCTCACGATTGTCCAATTTCTTCTGCTGAATGAAAAGCACTCTGGGCCCATTCACAGCTTTTCATGTGCCTCTTCTTTTCTCACTTTCTCACTAACCGGTCAGCAACAATGCGAGTTCAAAGGTCTTGGAATAAAGGCTGAGATCCTGGGGAGAGAAGACAGGAGGCATTTTCCTGCTAAAGCCATGTCTCTGATGTGCACACTTGAGGTGTATTGCTCCCACGATGATATGTCAGTTTATTTTTCTTTTTATATATGAACATAAAAAAGGAGTTAGACTGGCAGACAGCATATTCAAGAGGTCCAGACTGGGTCCACAGGGACACCCTATTGTTCCTTGGAGGTGGGGGTGGTTCCTAGCAAGTCCTGGCCTTCCTCTTGCATTTCTTTGTCCTGCCTCCTCAAAGAACAGGTTGGGGCGGGGAGGAGTAGGAAGGGGGAGAGGAAGATCAAGAATGAGGACAAAATTTAAAGGTCGGTTTCCAAGTGGGACATCAATATATTTCCTTAAGCCACCAGCCAGCTCCAGAGTCTGGTGAGCCATGATACCGTCCAAGTGGAAGGAGTGGGCTAGTTCTGGAATAGAATAAAGATGAAAACAGCTTCAACGAGCTTTACTCACTGACCTGACTGAAGACAGGCCCTCTGATGACAGGGAACTTCCAGAGCTGTGAATCCACACAAGAGGCACTATTTTCAGGAAGGGCAAAACCCGGGGTCAGATGGGAAAATAGCCTTAGTCTCATTGGGGTTTTGCTTTGTTTTGCTTTGCTTTGTTTTCCCTAAAAGGAGTCTATCAATCAATTGGCTCCTTTGTGCCTTCCTCTGGACAATATGGGGCAGATTGCCCAAAGGGGAAAAACCCTCCGTCCTTGTCAGACGAAAGAGCAGCCCGAGCCTGGGCAGCACACACTAGAAAAGGGACGGCCGTGTGTGGCACTCACAGCCTTTCCAACCCGGCCAGTGCCACTCGTGTGTCCTCGGCAGCAATTTGAGATGCCTCTACTGCCCTCCTTTTCAGCTGTGAACACCAGCCCCACATGCACTGCCTAGGATAGTACCTGGAGAGGCCCCATACGGATGACCAGACGACCGGAGGAGCACATCCCAGAGGCACCCACCCTGTGTCCTGCAAACAAGACAGCAAGTGACTGCAGAAGGATCATGGGACGTCATTAGGAGGTTGACTCACACTTTTAAGTTCTGTCCTGCCTTTGACCACACGTACCCAACACAACTGAAGACCCTGATCCACATAAAACCTCATTTTTTCCAAGGCTCTTTTAGGTGAGGAAAAGCCCTTTCCATCTCCATGGACCACCATTTTAATTTTTTTTAATATTTTATTTATTTATTAGAGAGCGAGCGAGCTCGAGCTGGGGGAGATGGAGAAGCAGGCTCCCCACTGAGCGGGGAGCCCGATGTGGGGCTCCATCCCAGGACCCTGGGGTCATGACCTGAGCCAAAGGCAGCCGCCTAACCGGCTGAGCCACCTGGGCGCCCCTCCACCACCATCTTACTATGTTCCCAACTCAATACCAAAGGATTTTTTAAAGCAGCAGATGACCTGTTTACAGTTAGCTGTTAGTCTGGAGCAGTAGAGAGCTGACCGTATAAACCACTAGCTCGGAGTTAATACAGTTGGTACAAATAGATATTCAAACTATGTATTTTAGTCCTATTATCTACTAAGTTTTTACTTCCAGACAGATATAGAAGTTGCTCTGGGAATGTAACCTCAGTGATTAACTGAGTGATTCAAGATCTTACAAAGACTACGTTTGCTCCTTTAAATCAAACCCAGAAAGTGTGCATGCCTTCAAGCAATAGCTTCCAACTCCAGGACCTCCTGTGAGAAAGCACTTCACTCCACGCCCCCCCATGCGCACTCCCACAGGGATGTGTGACGGAAACAGAAGTGCCATGAAACAGTGCCCGCCTTTGCTATTTTTCCACTCAATTTCTCCCTTTTAAAAAAATGCTGCTGCAGTTGAAGCCCACTCTGTCAAGTTGATGAACCAGTAATGAGTGGAGGAGCATTTTTTCAAATGCTGCTTTAAGTAAGATCCTGAAAACAATACTAACCCTCCTCTCCTTCTGCAAAACCTAATGCTTTCTCACTAAAAGCAATAAACATCCATATAGTGTCAGAAATGGATCACCCAGGGTGTGTTCAGGTGAGAGAAAGGGTAATGCACAGGGAGAATGTTTTTTAGACGGTACAAACCAGAAAGTATCAGACGAAAACTTTCAGAGCTTGAGGAAATGGCTCTGCAGCTGCATTATAAAGCCACAGCCTATCAACAGGCTCTGAGTTCCTTCCACAGACAAGGTGCCACGGGAGGCCCTTGGAGAGGAAGCCAGAGCAGGAGTAGCGGGACTCTTTGCTGCTCGTATGCTCTTTGATGGACAGCCCCCCACCCCCCATCGTCCCCACACACACAGCAAGAGGCAGAAGGAACGGCCCAGATGGAGGTGCCTCTCTGCTCTCGCCTCCAGGAGAGGCGCGCTCAGGAGTGCAAATACGTGCTCTGGGTGTGTGCTGCAGAAAGACCCGAGCCTCCTCCCCTTCCCTATACACAGGGAGGGAAGAGGGACCCCTAGAATGAAGGAACCGAAAGCCTCGTGAGATTTCTCTGGCCAAACCCTAGTTACTCGCTTGACAAAAAGCAGAGAACGGAAATTGTTTATATCCAAGAGTCTAACTTTTATTATTAATTGTTAAATATTTATATCCTGGCAGGGATAAAGAGTTTATAAGGCACATTTTCCAGCCTTAATCTTTCTCCTTCCATTTCCTCTCTTCATAGGAGAGAGGGAAGGGAGAGAGGGGACAGTAAAAGTGAAAAAGGGAGAAGAAAGGAGAGGTAGGGGAGGAAGGAAGGAAAGTAGGTAGGAAGAAGGGAGGGAGGGAGAAAAAAATACTAGAGCTAGGATCTAATCAGATCTCAATTCAATTAAACCCAGAAAATGTTTCCTTGTATCTCTACAGTGACTCTTTCAAGGCCACATGGGACCACAAGTATCTGGAGTCTTGGCTAGGTCTTTATAAAAACACCAAAGCAGGGAAAAAACCTGACGACAACAACAACAATCACACAGGTATCAGGGTGTGATGTGAAGTATGAGAAACTAATGCAATTTATAGTAAAATTCATCCTCAGTGCCTTTCTACAAGCAATAAGGAGAAATCAGGAAAGGTATCTGGGCCGCTCCACCGTTACCGATTTGTCTCAGAAGAGGTTCTATGGATTTCCTACTTCTTAAATCATTTTCATGGGTCACCCACTCCATTGGCTTAGTTTCTACTTCTTCTTTCAATCGATCCAAACGTCTGAAGCACCCACGGCTAACATCAGAGCCAATCATTGCTTTTCCAAAATGACTCTATGGTGTCTGCCGTGGGGGTAGGAGGGCCAGGAGGCAGCCAGGAGAGCAGGAATTTAGCCAGGATGGGCAAGCAAGGACTGCAAATATTTTCTAGAGAATTAAGCATAAAGTGAACTCAACCTCTCTCCATCTAATTCCGAAGGCCTTCAAACTTTCTCTTAATGACATCTTGATGCTCTCAAAGATCCCACTTCAACTGATTGCTTCTTGCTCTGTTCCTATTGCCCGCTTACGTGTTAGTGGACTCTCCCCGCCAGGCAGGCGACGTCTTCAAGCCAATCAGGAGGGAAGTGCTTAGCTGGAGAGGAGTCTTAGATAAAGCGTTGTACTCCAACCCCCCACCCCGTTTTGATCGTACAGCCATAACTTAATGTTTTATAGGTTATCAGCAGGGCCCACTTCATTGAATTTTCTTCTCTCAGCAGGAATCCAAATTTACATAAGATCACATTCAGAATTCCCTGATGTCAGCAAGCTGTGTGTGTGTGTGTGTGTGTGTGTGTGTGTGTGTGTGAAGCTTATTTAAAACTTCAGCTTGGGATGGAAATGAAACCACACAGCCCTCCCTAAGAAATAAAAAAAACACTCTCCGTAGTGGAAATTAGCTTGATAATAAGGAAAATATGTAAGGGACATCCACATGGCTATGGAAGGGCGCCACCTGCGTGGCACTTGTCACCCCCTAGAGTACCTTCCCGGGTTAGGTTTTCTCTGACAATTGCCGGTCACAAAGGTGCTACTCGGAGTCAGCAGAACTGGGCTTCCAAACACTAGCTTTGCTCCTTCCCAGCTTTGTGACCTTGAACACGTAAGCAAACCTCTGCTCCCGGGAGCCCGCACACAGGAGATCTTATTTTTACAAGTTCCAGGACTTGATTAGATGGTCTCTAAAGCTGATTCCCATCTATAGCACTCTATTCCACAGATAGGAGTCGGTTTAATCCCCGACAAATATGTATGGCCTAAAAAGTCTCCAAACTGCCCGAGGTCCCCCCACCAGAACAAGCGCCCCTCGCACTGGAAGGGCGGCTCATTGCGTGCGGGGGCCCCAAGCCGGCTCGCTCCTTCCCTCCAGCCAATGAAACGTGTTGAGCACCTGCTACAGCCAAGCACTGTCCTGAGGACCAGTGAGCCTTGGAGGGAGAGCGAGCAACCGATTTCAAACCCACGCAGCTCCCAAAAGAGGTGGGAAATGGTCGGAAGAGGAGGAAAGATAGAGAAGAAAGAGAAGAGGAATGTGTCCGCTCGCTCCTTCCAGCACAGGGGTCCCGGGTTTTCACATCAACATCTGTGAAGTGTGAGATGCTAAGTGCTGTAAGGGGACTAGAAGACATATATATATATATATATATATATATATATATATATATAAAATAGACTTTACTCTTGAGAGCATTTTCAGGTTCCCACAACATCGAGGATAAGTGTAGAGATTTCCTGCCCACATGCCTGCTGCCCCCAGGCCCGCACAGCACGTTTGTCAGTCAATGAACCTCCACTGACACGTCTTTGTACTTATTTTTTTCAACACATGAAATTCACATACAATGTTGATAATCAAAATATAAAACCACCTTTTAATCTTTAGGACCCTTGACTAATCCTCTTCTTTCTTTCTGACCCAAACCCTCAACCCTTAAAAAACCAGAGAGGATGGAAAGAAGGCCCCTCCTGCTCCGGAAAGTCTGGTGAGGGGCTGGTAAACCAGGGAGGCTCCCAATCAAGGGAAGGACACTCCCTCCGGCCCCGGAGCAACTGTCAGCAGCGAGGACCGCTACCTGGGGACATTCTTCCCACTGACTCCTTGCCCCCCTCTCTCCACCACGCACAATATTATTCTAGCTCACGGAGCCTCCATTAGCTCTTCCTTCGCCTACGAAGTTGGGGAATATTTTCTAAGGATCCTCGTAGACCCTTTATGATCCTAATCTAGGCCATGCCCCCAAGATGGGAACAAATAGTGTACAGACTCCAGACCCGGGAGGTAACGCGCCTCCCACTAAGGAATGTCATCAGCTCTCTGAGGGGAATTTTTCCAAACTACGTGGAATTGCATCGCCCTGCCTGCCACCGTGACTCCGCTTCCGATACACCTCTGGGATGTGCACATCTTCTCTTGAGAATCCCTGCCCTGGTGAAGCCTAGAAGTCAAGCAGAGTGTGCTAAGGCGGTCTGACAGGTTAAGGATCTCTGGGCTAGAGGATCTCTATCCACCACACAAATGTACGGAACTAAAGTAAGTTAGCATATCTCTCCAATTTTCTTGCTACCTGTCTTAGCCAAAATACTTCAATTAAAACCAAGTCTAGGTGTTAAACCACACACACACACACACACACACACACCCATAATCAATCATCATGTTCCAATATAACATTTAGGTCTTTTAGGTCTTTAAATGTAGGGAAAATTAGCCCCTATTCTAGGAGTCAAGAAACTTAACATGAATTTATATGATGAATAAAAAAGATTTTTTTAAATTAGATCCCGCCTACATGTAAGCACTTTGCTTTATTCAGCAAAGGGTCCTATTTATGGGCACCACTAAATTTAAAAAGAGGAAAGGGAAGGCACGACAAATTTGCCCAGGCTTCTTTCAAACACTAGGTTGTAATTCCAACCATCCCTTCTCTGCTCTGCCTTCCTTTCCTCCTCTCCACTGGGTGGGCTGCTAGGGGGACAGGAACAGGGACACCCCCGGGGATAGCAACTGCTGACTGGATCTGAACACAGACATCAGATCTGAGTTCAAGAGAGGAGAGAAGGTTCTAGTCCCAGATGGATTCAAGCTTTGTGACCCTGGCTAAGTCTTCACTCCTCTCAGTAAGGGATCCTCATCTGTAAAAAGAAAGTAATGTATGATCTCTGTGGCTCCTTTCAGCCTCACAAACCCAGGATCTGGGGGTGTTAGGGGTGGTTGCTATAATCAAGAACTGATACAACTGTCAGGGCTTTTCATAGTAAGGAATATTCTAGAAAATTACTTATAGTCAAGAAATACTAAGTATTTTTTATATAAGTATACCATCCTAAGCAACTAAGTTATAAGCATATGCTGCCTAGAGTTCTGGTTTTGAGCATTGATCCCTTCTTAGGAGCAAACAATCACTGGTCCATTTTGGAGGTAATCACTTTTTCAATCCTGTCCTGTTTCCTGGTTTGCCATTAGTTGTGTCCCTGGGTATCGGAAAGGGCATTCGGCGACTGCATTCTTCAATATCTTCCTAAAAGGGCTCCAGTAGGCCAATTGCAAGATTCCGGGAGCTCTTTTCCTTTGCTCCATGCTTTTCTTTTCCCGTCCACTTCTTCCGTATGCGCCCCCACACTTGTGCATCCTGTGCACAGCATCAAGCTCGCTGCTGCTCTGGTCCCTGCATATTTTCCCTTCTAGGAGCTTTCATGCAGTGAAGTCAGGCTCGAGACACAGCAGGGACTTTCCCTAAACCTTCCCTTCCCTGCGCTGTCCACCACTCCCACCCCTCCCCACACACTCGTATACATCTCCAGTTCCCTAAGTAGAGATCTCAGACCACCAGTTCATCACATCATGGGTCACTCCCTAACTCCCTCTCAGGAATCAAGTAAGGTCTTGAGGCTCAACCCAGTCCACAGACATGTTACATCTGCCCCCACCAGACTTTAATATCCACGAGTGCACCCACACACCTGCTCTTGAAGCTCTGGGGGCCAAGGGCATTGCAACAATCAATAGAAGCTGAAGATAAACGAGCCTGTGCCCTCCAGCTCACCCCAATGTCCAGTCCAGCAGCAGGTGCCATTTATTATCCCGTCTGGCTGCTGCCTCCCCATAGCTGGTCGCCTTTACACCCCACCTGGTCACTAAAGGTGTTTCAAGTGCCCGCCCAAGTCTCCATGAGGGAAGGGTTTTTTTTAAGTTACTTCAGAAAACTAAATGTAGTCTGGGCAGAGCAAGACTGTTTTTTTCTGGGGCAATGTCACCAGAAAGACCCTGAGGAACTTGAGACCCAAAGTTTCCAGATCTTTCAATATTTCCATAACCTTCACAAATGAAATCTAGCTTTTATTTACATTCAGAGCTTTCTGGATTTGACGAGCCGACTCTCCTATACACAGAGGTTAGGAGAGGGTAATAGCAATGGCAGCAAAGGGAGGGAAGGGGAAGAAAAGACAGTATTCGATAATTTATAATTTCATTGAAAACGACATGGAACTATGAAGTACAGCCCATTAAAAACATGGTCTCTGGGGCAGCCCGGGTGGCTCAGCGGTTTAGCGCCGCCTTCGGCCCAGGGCGTGATTCTGGGGTCCCGGGATTGAGTCTCATGTCGGGCTCCCTGCATGGAGCCTGCTTCTCCCTCTGCCTGTGTCTCTGCCTCTCTCTCTCTCTCTCTCTCTGTGTGTCTGTCATGAATAAATAAATAAAATCTTAAAAAACAAAAAAACAAAAAAACATGGTCTCTGGCCCTTAGTTTGTGACCTGAAACAAATCCAGGGTTAAATATGGGCAAATGTATTTCCCTTTCCTCACTCTCAAATCAATTTAAATGAGTGTATTTCCTAGGCACAGGATTAGCATGTATTTCTACTCTTTCCTCGTGGACTTGTGGAAGACACGGCTAATGGACGGGGACACCATCCCATGCTGAGCCTGGTAAGCCTTCCAACTCTTCTCAGTGTGAGGGGCTGGGCAGCCAAACACCTGGAGCTGGCTGGCAGGATGAAGCTGCTTCTCCATCCAGCCCTAAGAGCCTCTTGACACCTCTGGACACTAAGGAGTAACCCCCTAAGATGTGTCTTAGTAGGGAGCTGGTAGGAGGGATAATTTGAGGGAAATTAGCAAGAAATGTCAAGTGAGGAAGACACAGATAGACTCTCCCTGCATTTTTATGAGAGGAAAGCTAGATCCTTCTCCAACACAGAAGGAACAAACCTTTTTTCAGGAGTTTTTATATAAATTATCTTATTACATTCTCAAAACAACCCTATGGGCTGAGTCTTCTTACAGCCATTACTCAGAGCGAGACATTGAGGTTACCCAACAAATAAGTAGGACAAATCTCAGCATGTAGCTATGTCATTCTGAAATCAGCCTAGAATACAGGTCACCAGCTGGCTCTATCAGCCTATAGAGACACTCAGTTGGGCTCACACAATCTTTTAATGTGGTGCTACATTTAAAATCTGACATATTTCCTCTAAGATGTCAGATTTCCCATGTCTTTTGAAAACTGAGAAGACTTGGCAACATTAGGTCCACATGGCAACAATCAGCTGGAGCAAAGGTCATAGCAGACCTTATTGATTAGATGGAGACTACCTCCTTTCCAGTCTGCCTCAACTTCCAGCCCCCTAAACATGCGTGCGCGTGCACGCGCGCGCGCGCACACACACACACACACACACACACACACACACACTACACTCCATGAAATGCATGCACAGTAAATACGGTGGCTTCACTCACTATGAAAACAGCCTGACCCCTAGCCGTAGAACACTCCTTTGTTGTTTGCTTATCCTGGACCTTAATTCCATAGTGGCCACACTTTCTAGTTCATTGTCCGCCAACCTCCTACCTAAAGTAACTCTTCTCACACATTCTCACTCCGTTTCAAAGTTCTCTTTTCCTAAACTAGCATTCTTGGCTTCTATAATAGTGGACTTTCCTCCTTGATCCTTCACATAATAGCAGGTTTTCTGAGGGGCTGCCCAAAGGCCAGAAGACTCACTGTTGAACTCCTGTGAAACTAAACTCACGCATATTGACAGGAATTTAACACTTTCCTAGCACCATTAATTTCCATTTTTCCATAACCATGTTCATTATTATTTACCTATTTTATCATTTTCTACCCTCCAGACCCAGAAACTGCCAAGTAAAACAACCTACACAACAGAGGAATTCAGAATACTTTTCCCTCCTAAATAGGCAGACACAGAATATTAACTAGTTAAAACTACTTGGGCACCTGGGTGGCTCGATTGGTTAAGTGACCAACAAATTGAGCCTGTGTCTTTGGCACAGGTCATGATCTCAGGGTTGTGAGATGGACCCCCCCCTCCCCGGGTTCCTCATTGGGCATGGAGTCTGCTTAAGATTCTCTCTCCCTCTCCCTCTGTCTCTCCCACCTCCTTCTCCCTCTCCCTCTTTCTCTAAAAAAAAAAAAACAAAAAAAAAACCTACCTAAAAATAAGCCAGTGTTCAATAAAAATCTCTGCATTTATTTCCACCCCTCTGCACTTATTTCTACCTTGATTAGACTACACTATCCAGAGAGATGATCTGAAAAGTAACAGTGAAATGTATCATCCAAGACACTATCCTGGTATAAGCCTTAAAAGTACTGCTTGATATGCAAAAATACCTTAAAAAGAGAAAAAAATGTGCTGTATTAACTGACAAGAAAAGTCTTGATTGCATCAGGTATTAGTAGGAAGGAGAGCTAGAGTTGAAAAGGTCAATAGTGGGCAGAATTGTTTATGGCTAAATTCTCTGTGCAGCAGCCTTATAAAAATGATCATTTGAGTAAATTCATCAGCAAACGAGCCTCAGCCTCAAGTTGCCTTGCAAAAAATTCTGCTCATCGGCTAATAATGTTCTAGCACCGTCCTACCGTGTGTTTACTCATAAGACTCTTTTCCGTTGCATCTGGCTGAAAGTACAGGCTCTTCTAATGTCTATGACTTACATAGTGGAGGCAAG
Source organism: Canis aureus (assembly GCF_053574225.1). Classification (NCBI taxonomy): domain Eukaryota; kingdom Metazoa; phylum Chordata; class Mammalia; order Carnivora; family Canidae; genus Canis; species Canis aureus. Next base: position 25,661,593 of record NC_135623.1, read on the forward strand.
ACCATTGCTCAGACAAGTCCCAAGGACGAAATCTAAGCCATCAAGCCCCTGGGCCTCCCAGAAGCTCCACCTTTTCTTACTGTGTAGGCCTCTGCCTTTCGTTGTCACAAAACACTGCTGACTCTCTTCCCCCCTTAACTCTTATCACTTTAATGGAGTCAAACTAAACTCTCAGATAACGTGAAAGCCCTTTTCCTACCTTTGGGAATACATAAAATACTAATTTGTGCTGGATTTGGCTGTGAAATGCTGCTTTGCCTAACATTGGGTTAATGTGTTTCTCTGGGCCTGATGACACAGTGACTGACGGGAGCGTGGGGCTCAGGTCAGGCGTGGCAAAGGCACAGGAAATGATGAAAGAAATTCATTCCAGGATTTAAATGCTCCAAAAGTAACCTACAGATGCAGATAATCTACATGAAGAGTAAAGATGAACAGTTACTGAAAACAGCTAACGTCAAGTGCAGCAAACTATCAGATTCTGGTTTGCTGAAAGCTATGCTTTTGGCAACAGCGTTGGAGAAGGAAGTCGGTAGTGCTAAAGACAAAATTCACAAAAATAGTTTGGCTTGAGCTGGAACAAAAACAACATGCTCTTTTAAGGAACTGATATTGGAGAGACTTGATGATATTCTAGGAAACGAACATGAGATAATGCTTTCAAAATAGCCCCATGATAATGTCCATGAGTAATTTCAGTTCTTATCACCATATTATGTCGCTCATGAGCAGTAGTGATATTGAGGCAAGGAAAGGTGTCAGAAAGTTAAAAAAAAAAAAAAAAAAAAAAGAAGTAATAATAATAATAATGCCTCCCGCCCTCCCTCTAAGGAATATAGCTGATGAACAGCTGCTCTGGTGGACGTGACCCTAACAGTGCTCAGTCATGGAGGGAAAAAAATGTCTGAAAATGGGCTTCATTATTTCTCAGCATATACTGAGACAAATACCTCGATCCAGTGTTCATCAATGCTCAGATGCTCAGCTTCATCATCAAAGGGAAAGTTATGGAAAATAGAGCCCTAGGTCACTTAAGCTGGAAAAGGCTTTAAAAATCATCCAGCCTAGGGGGCCCGGGTGACTCAGTAGGTTAAGTGGCTGACTCTTGATTTTGGCTCAAGTCATGATGTCAGGGTCATGGGATCGAGCCCCTCTTGTGGCTCCATGCTGAGCATGCACCCTGCTTAAGGTTCTCTCTCCCTCTCCCTCCTACCCCGCTCACACTCTTTCTCTCTTCCTCTCTCTCTCAAAAAAAAAAAAAAAAAAAAATCATCTGGCTTGTGCCCAAACTGACAGATGCCCACAGATATTACATAATTTTCCTCAATTACACAGCACATGAATTGCAGAGTCCGATCTGCAGAACCAGGTCCTCTCCTTTCTCCTCCTCTTTCTATTTCTCCTCTTTTTTTGTAAAAACAATATGGGCAGGCGAGGAAACACTGCCTGCGGAAGCCCTATTGCAAATCTTTGAAAGTACAAAATGCTACACACCTGGTCCTGTTTTCTTACCTCTCATTCACTCCTAACGTACTGCAGCTCTCTCTGGGAACTTTTCCACCCTCACCTGCTTGACAGGTTTCACATCCTCTCTGACGGTTTCTCCCACCCCCAAGCAGATGGAGTTAGGGGCTCCCTCTGGCTCAGCTTCTATAGCAAGAGTAATTTATTGCCATGTTGTATTTTAACCAACTGATAACCTTTCTAACTCTTACCACACCCACAACACTATGATTTCCTGGGAGCAGTGATTTTAGCTTCCATATCTTTATAGACACTAGTATACCTAGCTCTTAGCAAAGATCAATACTTGATAATGGAATAGACAAATGTTACCAAATTTCTGCCTCTTTGAACGTTAGGAAAATGCAGACAGCCAAAGTAATGGGATAATACAAGATAATCTATTGACACTGTACAAATAGTTTTCAAATTGCAGGAGATTCATGATTTGGTGCTATGCAATTCATATGCAATTTCTATAATAAAGAAAAGAAAAGAGCCTGCTAATTCTCAGATAGATGCATAGCAAATCGTGTCCATGGTTTAAAATTCAAATTCCTCTCTGCCTTCTCTCTCATGGCCTCTCTGCATCAAATATCCTTCCCCCCCTAGAATTGTCCCTGCCTGTGTTCAAAGTTCGGCTCAAATGTTACCCCCACGTAGGGTTTTCCTCCATTCCCTTGGTGACTTCAGGGCCCTTTATCACGCCCTATTCAGAAGTCTCACAGCATTTTATCTGAGCCTCTTTATGATTGTATTCTTCTTAGTGGAGTGGATATTTTATCTCCTCTATCTCACTAAGCAACCTTAGGGAAGATTTCTATCTTCATACTCTGAGGATGTCTAACATAGAGGCTTGCCCTTGGCAGATCCTTGGTAAAACAAACAGCTTCTGAATTGCTAAAACAAGGAGATTGGATTCCCTTCTTAAAGACAGCAAGGTGCAAACAGACAAATCTTTACCTACAAAATGAGGGGGTGATTCTTTGGAGCTGGAACATACTATGACTTGGGAAGCCACCTGCATGAGCACCGGCCGAGATGGTGTGGAACAGGAAGTCTATCAAGAGACATTTCTGAAGCAGATATGCAAGAAGGATGCCTAACTTGGGCTGGGGGTCAGAGAAGCCTTCCTAGAAGAGGGGACCTCTTCATTTTTAACTGTCCTTACCTTTTAGAGTATATCATCTGGGGGTGTGATGGAAGCCAGAGGTGAAACAAGATTGGTCACGAACTAAGTAATAAACACATAGAGGTCTATAATACTATGCGACTTTTCTGTAGGTTTGAAATTTTCCACAATGACAAATTTTTTCGCAGAAAAGAAAATAAGCCTGAAGAAAAAATAAAGCAATCGTGAGGAATGAAAGAAAGATTACCAACCAGCACTGCAAGCTTGCCTCAAGTGGAAGACCATCAATTGTTGTGACAAAGTTGAATGACTAGCAGCACTTACAAGCTTGATGAAAAAGATCAAGAATAAAAAGGAAAATGGGAAAAAAAAAGTATTACAACTAAAAACAGAGTCAGAAAAACCAGAGGTAGCTAACAGAGAGATCAATGAACGAACACAAAAAGACTAAAAAGTGTTTTGTTTAGCTTTCCTGAATTATTTACTAGAGCCTATTAAAAAATAAAAATAAAAAGCCCAAAAAGTGGACCTGAAGAAGGTACACCGGTACAGGACAAGGATCTTGAAGGATACGACGGCAGGAGGAGGTGCAAGGGATGTGACAGTATTGCCTAGAGACCAAGCAAAGCATTAAGCCATCATCCTGTCTAGGCTGCACAGCAAGGACGCGAACATACATACAGCAGAGGCTGACCGGGAGGAAGAGGAGCTGGAAGTCTTAGACGAAATGCATGGCTGGAAAATGGGAGTAAAAAAGCTGGAAGGACGGGAGGCTGTCATCAGCAAGCCAGTCTAGGGAGCTGAAGATTTCAGTCCTGGGTGATGACAAGATCAAGTGTAATTGTAAATGCCCGTGAAGTGCCTATGTGGAAGGATGGCTGAAGTGGAATGGGGGTGAAAGTCAAATAGAACAAAGACAGTTATGGAATTGTGAGTGTGGGATCCTGGATGGTCCCTAATGAAGCCCTAAAATCTCCCATAAAGATGAGACTAGGGTTTAAGTTCTGTAGACAAGGAATCTCTCTCTCTCTCTCTCTCTCTCTCTCTCTCTCTCTCTCTCTGTTTTTTAGTTAATATATACACAACATCTAGTACACTGTTTCCACAGAGGACATGTTCCCAGGCGGTTGTTGAGTGGGTGAATGGAAGGACTGTGTCACTAACCCCTTCAGGTCAAGCCCTCAAGGCTCTGTTTACCACTGGTTAGTTGGTTAGTTGGGAGTGAAAGAAAGGGATCGAGAGATTAAATGAATGAATATACAACAAAGCAGGATTCATAGAGCGGAAGAAATATTTAAAAAAATAATAAAGAGTAGATTGAAACTCAAGAGTTCACTTTATTATTTTTTTTTTAAGATTTTATTTATTTATTTGATAGAGAAAGCAAGAAAGCACAAGCAGGGAGCAGCAGAGGGAGAGGGAGACACAGACCCCCCCCCCCCATGGGGCAGGGAACCCCACACAGGGCTCAATCCCAGGGCCCTGGGATCATGACCTAAGCCAGACGCTTAATCGACTGAGCCACCCAGGTGCCCAAGAGTTCACTTTATTAGTCATTTATACCTGTACTAATAAATGAACTGTGACGGAGTTAATAACTGTCTTTGAGTGTATGAAGGGTTATTTTAAGGAAGAGGAAAACAAGAGAGGATTGTTTGCCTACTGCCCTGTCCGGATGCCGTTTTGCTGGGAAGACTGGGCCAGGCCTAAAGTGGGAGTTGTTCTGGATCACACCAGCCTGAGGTCACCTCTGGTTCAGAAGCCAGTGGGCAGGGCAAGGAAACCTGGCTTCTAGGAACTCCTTTGAACTCTGTTATAGAGAAAAATCAACCCTTCACCCTGCAAACCAGTCTGCCTGCCCAGGAATCTCAAGAACAAGTTCCAGTTTTTGAGGCTTTAGTAGGTTCTTATCATTGGGAACACAAACCACTACCATTCGTTCGTCAAATTCATTTATACAACAAACACTGAGAAATAAAATAGCTAAAAATGGAGAAATTATTTAGAAAAGGCAAAAAAAAAAAAAAAGTCTAAAAATAAGAGAGAGAGAGGGGGGGCGGGGGGCTAAGTCAGGTAACAAATAAAACTCTTATTAATGACAATCTCAAATATTGGATGAGCTTACCCCTGGCCAGTTGCTAGACCACGTGCTTTACATAAAGTTTCATGACACCATCAAAGCGGTCCTGTGACCCAGCTAGTATTAGGACTCCCATTTATAGGTGAAGACATCAGCTAAGGGATTAAATGACTCGCCTGCGACCACACAATTCGTAGGAGCCAGGTGTGGCTGACGCTCATGTACACGCCCCTCACCTGCACTCTGGACTGCTTTGTTAAACCCTGGGAAAGACATCGTAGGGGGTAAATATAACTCCATCTAGACAGACAAGAAGACATGAAATACTAGCGGTGGAAGGGCTGAGCCTTTCAGGAGTTAGGAATGTAAGAGGGAGGAACTTCTCATAACACCTCTCTGGCCTGCACTCGTCCATTCATGCAATTCCTCTTTCCAACAGAGAAAGGAAAGGCCGGGGGTGGTGGGTGGGGAGAGGTGGGGGATGTGTTAGGGGCAGAGAATATCCTCCCAGAGATCCTTTGGGCTATCAAAGAACAGGAAGAAAGGAGGAGGAACTCCAAAGTCCTTGAGTCCAATTTCCTTGTGAATGAAAGAGACTAGTATGTAAATAAGAGCTTTGCATAAGCCAGACGTTCTTTCAAGTCCAGTTTATCTACAGTATGAGTCACTTCCTTTTTAAAGCAGGAATTAAAAGAGATAGAGGCACATAATCATTATCCAGTACAACCCTTCTTAATAGATCTTTTCTTCTCATTCAAATGGCAAGAAGGTAAAGGGCTCCTCCTTTTTGACAAAGCAGCAACGTCACTTTGCATACGGTATACACACACTTTGACCAGTTAATGCCTTCATTCAGCAGAATGAGATGAACGAGTGAGATCAACAGGCCCGATGAGATGATAGAAGGGAAGCCACAGGTCCAGCCGGGTTAACCTGACACCTACAAAGGAATCTGAATAATAAGAATCCTTTGAATGACTCAGGTAAGATTTATCTCCTCCAAAAGGAAGTTTAACCCCAAGTTATCCAGCAAAGATACTTACAAACCTTTGGAGGAAGTCTCAGAGCAGCCCAAGGCCAGAAAATGGAAATGGAAACAAGTTACCTGGTCATCCACAGATGGGGGACTCTGCACAGTTGTATTCTGGGATGGTCCAAAAATGAGCAGGAAAGGGACTAGCCTCTTCCCCATCCCAGGGCCTACCGTAGGTCTTATCCAGTCCCAGCACCTGCAATAGGTTTATCAGGGGTGATTCACTTCTCAGGAGTTAAAAGATTCTATTTGAAGAGTGGAGCATGGAGTAAGAAAGCAAGTCAGTAGAAGCTGAAGCACATCCCCATCGCCCGGGGAATTCCAGGGCCCTAATTCATCCTTCCCTACATGTGAGAATACGCCTGGCAAGCCAGCCCCTCCAGTGTCCACATTTACTAATGCTCAAAACTGGGCAGCCCTGGTGGCTCAGCGATTTAGCACCCTATTCGGCCCGGGGTGTCATCCTGGAGACGCGCTATCAAGTCCCACATCGGGTTCCCTGCATGGAGCCTGCTTCTCTTCTGCCTGTGTCTCTGCCTCTCTCTCTCTCTGTCTCTGTCTGTCTCTGTCATGAATAAATAAAATCTTAAAAAAAATTCTTATTACTAATGCTCAAAACTGACAGACACCAGCCCCAAAGTTTAAAGGTCATAGGATGCCCTACATAAAAAGAACAAAATATTACTGAGCATCTACTGCACACTAAGCACTGTGCTAGGGGCCAAAGTTACAAAAGGAAGCAAAACAGGTAATATTTCGGTTCTCCTGGATCTATAATGTAATGCGAGAGACTAACCAGTTGACTGTTGGTTCCAATGCAGCATGCTAAGTGCCATTAATTGGGGTGTAGAAGGTGGGAAACTTTCTTACACGGACTCAGGGAGGGAAGGGAGTCTTCTCAGAGGACACAATTTCCAAGCTGAGACCTAAAGGATAAGTAAGAGTTAAAGGGAACACGCAAGAAAAAGATGTCTCATTGATTGGGTGTACAAGGGACTGGGAAAGCCTTAGGTCTAGCTCATAAAAGGAACAAAGCCCTGTCACTTAAGAACAGAGTATTTTCTCCTTCAGTGTTTTACCAATTAATCCTCCTCGTGCATGACTAGGGAAGTCCTAGCCTTTGCTCTCTAAACAGAATTCTCACTCACTTTGCTTATCTGGTAACTTGTGAGCCTGCAGTAAACAGTACCTAGGGTGATTATATATCTGAGAATTGGAAAGGCTTCTCCATCCCTAGAATTTTTCCTGACTTACTTATTAATTCTTCTTCATGCACTGTTAGACCTAGATATGTGATTGCTACACACACAAAATAAACTTAAAAGCAAATACAGGGGGCACCTGGGTGGCTCAGTCGGTTGAGCATCCGACTCTTGATCTCAGCTCCGGTCTTGATTTCAGGGTGATGAGTCTGAGCCCCGCAGCGGGCTCCACACTGGGCATGGAGCCTACTTAAAATGAAAAAAATAGGGACGCCTCGGTGGCTCAGCGGTTGAAGCATCTGCCTCTGGCTCAAGGCATGGTCCTGGGGTCCTGGGATTGAGTCCTGCATCAGGCTCCCTGCAGGGAGCCTGCTTCTCCTGCCTGTGTCTCTGCCTCTCTCTGTGTCTTTCATGAATAAATAAAATCTTTAAAAAAAAAAAATGTGTGTAGGAAAAAGCCTGGATGGAAATATACCAAAGTCTTAACAGTTATTTACTGGATAGTTAATGATATTTAAAAAAAAAAAAAGAAAAAGGAAAAAAGAAAAGCAAAAATAAATAAAACTAGATAAAAAATAAAAGTAAATACGTAGGAACAAGTGAAATAGAGAGTCCCAGGATACCAGAGGCGGAATTATGAAAATAAACAGCCAACAGTTATCAAATGCTTACTCTGTACTGGGCAGTTTTTCTAAGTTCTATATGCACGTTAAGTCCATATATTCACTTGAGAGTAGGTTCCACCAATATCTGTATTTTACAAATGGGTTTACCGGGACACAGAGTGTTTGAGTGACTTATCACGGTCATACATCTAGCAAATGTAGAGTCCGCATTTGAACCCAGGCAGCCTGACCCCGAGGTGCAGGAGATTATCTGCAATGTTAGCCAATCAGGACAAGGATGGGAACAGACTTGCCTCGTGGCCAGTCCCGGTGGGCTGGGGCCTGAACTTCCAAGCTTTCCGCCAGACAGACAGACAGACCAAGCAACATAAACTACGCTGTGCTCCACCAGTTAAATCCCAAAGGCTGAAAATTCCTGCAACGTCCAGACCATTCCACAAATGCTCTGAGCGATGTTATTTCCTTTGGGGGCCACTATATTCTTTCATATTTTGAGCAATTTCTGGTCATGGGGACTGTTGCTTCAGGATGACCATGATTACATTAGATTCATCAAGTTCCAGACACAGCTTGTTCTTGGAAACAATCTGTCATTCCTACATCCTGGAGGAATCAAGCTGGCTGGTTGTACTGTGGGAAAGTCATCTTCAAATAATCTGTGTACGATGTGAAAGAATGACTTCAAGGAAAAGTTTAAAAAAAATTTTTTTTCATTTAGTAAAAAAATGCTCTAAGATTCATCTGCCTTTCCACAGGAAAATGCAGTCCATTGGTTTATTTTTTAAAGGTACCAGTTACAGGCCAAATGCCTTTACAGGAACAAAAATGCTGAAATTTCTGAAAGAATGAGAACTATAGTTTATCATTATTCTTCTATTGACAATTGAGTATCATTTTATTCTGTATTTTATTTTTTTATGACGATAAGTGTATTCTTTATTTATTTATGTATTTATTTATTTATTTATTTATTTTATTTATGATAGTCACACACAGAGAGAGAGAGAAGCAGAGACATAGGCAGAGGGAGAAGCAGGCTCCATGCACCGGGAGCCCGATATGGGATTCGATCCCAGGTCTCCAGGATCGCGCCCTGGGCCAAGGGCAGGCGCTAAACCGCTGCGCCACCCAGGGATCCCAAGTGTATTCTTTAATCCCCATCACCTATTTCACCCAAGTATCCTTTTATTAATTTAAAAAAAAAAAAAAAAGAATCTAGGAGGAATGGTATTAAGAATACTTACCAGTTTGGTTTTGACTACAACAGACACCCCCTCCTAGAAGCTGAACAAAAGAGATGGGGTTTTGGCTGAGTTAGCCTTGCGGATTAACTTTGAGCCCCCGTGAGTCTTTATTCTTTTCTGTTTATCTAGCCAGGAGTATATATTGCTGTTGTACTTGGTTCTTTTTAATAGTAGTTGTCAAAGACAAACAACTTGACCAGCTATTTTGTGCCTAGGGGTCACTGGTTTTCAGATCATCATTTCTAAAGTCTCCAAATTAATCAAAGCTGGATGAGAAGCCTCAGTAAGAATCACGTAAACCTCGCTTGTTTAACACAAACCAACACTAACTAACACCTGCAGAACTGGTGGCGCCTTCGTGGAGAGACAAGCAGCTCTGAAGGCTGGGGGAGAAGACAGCAGTCACCACTTACCAATTGGTTTGATAATTGATAGACAAACAAACCCAAAAACCAAAAAACAAAACAAACACCGAAGACCAAGAAAATGTGGATAGCCTGGGGGTAAAGATGGTTCTAGAAACCTATCTCCACAATTTCAAATCACAATTTTTTTTAATTAGAAGACATCTTATTAAGATCAAAGATCTCTCAAAAAAAAATCAAAATCCTTTCATTACATTAATATATCATGCCTTACTAGTCAAAAGGGAAGCAAATCATAAACATCTGTATCTTCAGGGAGTTTTTTTTTTTTTTTTTTTAAGATTTTATTTATTCATGAGAGACACACAGAGGGGGTTGGGGCAGAGACCCAGGCAAAGGGAGAAGCAGGCTCCATGCAGGGAGCCCGACGCAGGACTCGATCCCGGGACCCCGGGGTCATGGCCTGGGCCCAAGGCAGGTGCTCAACCGCTGAGCCCCCCAGGGGCCCCCAGAGAGCTTTCAACAACAGCTAAAAACAGTTTTGTAAATCTGAGAAGTTTATGTTTGTCCATCTTTAATTATTATAACATAGTTGCCTGTAAATATACCATGCCAAGAATATCGGCCTTAAAAATATGAATAACTTGGGTTAGTGAATTGTGTTTAAAAATCATATCTCAATTCTTTCTATTTTTTACCTAGCTCTAATTTATCAGTCACGGGAGTATAGAATTTCCTTCTTGCTCTTAGAGTTTTTAATATATTGACCTAAGAAAACTAAGCATTCCCTCCTGTCAAATATCGATGGGTAGTCCATCTTGTAAATAAGCTGCTGAAGGGACCTAGTCCAATGAGGAGAAGCTTTTACCCCAATTTTAAACACAGGCCATCCCATAGTTTTCTTTTTTTTTTTTTTTCCATCCCATATTTATGACCCAGACAGCAGAACGGATGATACTACTTTCTAAAACAAACACAACCCACTTGCTATTTGCTGTCATTCCCCACTGCCCCCCAGTAAGAAAGAACTTCCTGGCTAACCATTTACGCACCCCTCTAAGAATTTAAGGGCTAACTGCAGAATGAGTATTCTAAAGAACTCTTTGTCTATAAAGATCACCTGCACTTTTATTCTGATTTTAAATATTGAAATGTTAAGACTCAATATTGGGAGTTCCTTCGTCATGAGTTTTATTTCCAGCTACCAAATCGGTCCCTGTAACAAGTATTTCCTTTCTGGGTACCAGGTACTTATTTCTACAAAGGGACCTTACCTGTCTGAAAGAGAAAGATGGAGTTGCTATGGTCCCAGGTACGGGCACCTGTTTGCTTTTAAAGTGGCGCGGTTTCTCTTGCCTGTTTTTCTTTGTAAGCAGTGAAGACTCTTCAGATCAAAGACTTTTCAAAGATGCAACTCCAAAACTTCAAAGACGCAACTGTCTCACACCAAAAAGCAGTGGAATCCGAGTGGCTCATTATTCAAGGACAAGGGGTCAAATGCATGCAGGCAGTGAACAAACAATTCTGGCCTGAACTCAACTGTTTGTGAGTCAGTATATTTTCTTTTGTTAAGAGCTGGTCTTCTTGGAAACCAATTCAGTCTTTTTACCCCGAAACCGTTTACAAGGGTAGGTCCAACTCTTAGCACGAAAGCCAGCCAAGACTGCATGTATGCAAGACCTGCTCATTGACGGTACTGAACAACGTGAAACACTGATTTTTCTTTCTTTCTTTCTTTTTTTTTTTTTTTTTTATGTTAGTCACAGAGAGAGAGAGAGAGAGAGAGAGGCAGAGACACAGGCAGAGGGAGAAGCAGGCTCCATGCACCGGGAGCCCGACGTGGGACTCGATCCCGGGTCTCCAGGATCGCGCCCTGGGCCAAAGGCAGGCGCCAAACCGCTGTGCCACCCAGGGATCCCGAAACACTGATTTTTCTATTTGGATAAAGTTCCTGGAATGAAGAAGTCTCATTCACCCTAGCTTCTTTTAAGAACAGGGATAGATTTTGCATCCCAATTTAAATCAGGAACTAGTTCTGTCGGAGGTTTAAAAACACTTTTGAAGAATACAGGTGGAATTACGCACACGGCCTCAACAAAAATATGGACTCTGGGTCTCCTGAATCAAAGAACGGAGGAGACAGATGTTATAATGAGAGATCTTACTCAGAAAACCATAAGAGATCAAACTCCACTGTCAAAGAGTGACTTTTAAATAGTTAACTTTTATTTTGGAGGCGGTGGGGGTGTCGGAGGGAGAGGGAGGGAGAGAATCTTCACAGCCTGCAGGCCCAGCCTGATGCAGGGCTCCTCTCGCGATGCTGACCTCACGACCTGCACCGAAATGAAGAGTCTGACACTTAACCGACTGAGCCACCCAGGCACCCCAATTCTTAAGCAGCTAAAACATGACTCACACAAACGAATGAACACGTTAACTCACATTCAACTTGTGGATGGGGGAGCCAGCAAAACGGAAGCTGCTTCTCAGGGCTTTTGGGGACCTGGTACTTGGACAATGAAAACAAAATCTGTGGGGTCATCTTTTCTACCAGACATAGATCTATAAATCATCACGTAACCTCGCAGAGTCTAGGCCTCGTTGATGATAAATAGGTCAAACAAAAGGTATTTTTCCTTGAATGATTATATAATCCTCGGTGGCCCTTTAAACATTTCCCCAAATATGATATTGATAGAACATCTTGTCTTCTTTTTCCCTTTATTTTCAAGTTTGGGATTATTTTTCTTGACATCTCTGAAATTGTGCTTAAAACAAATAGAAATGTGCTACACAAAGAGCCATTATTGAAAGGCAATTCCCAAATCTGGGAACCTGAAATTTCTGGAAATGAACTTTAACTTTCCTCTCATCCCTGATTCGAAACCATGATTCCTGAACCCAGGAGCCACTGGGTTTCCCTCCCTTTGGTTTCTCCCTATCCTAGAAAAAACCTGCAAGTTTACCCACAAAGCCATTGGGTTCTCTTCTCTGCACAAATTGCATAAATAGCTTTCCTATTTTGGGGGAAAAAATACCACACTTTGCCATACTACCATCCATTACCTGAGAGAAAAACCCTTCTTTTAGCCTAAATTAAGCATAAGTACTGTCCCTCTTGTCTTTTCCATCTACGAGTGACCACTATTAGAAAGCCAATACTATTCACCCAAAACGATCACCATACCGTCAACATTCTCTGAGGTCTTATCTTCCAATCCCGAATTCTCTTCTAGGTGCCTTTTAAATATTCCTGAATATGGTAGATTAAAATGCTCTCCTAAAACTCTGACAAATATTGACCCTAGGGCCAAGCGTTCCCACAAATATTGAAAGAAATGAGATTGCATCTTCCTTTGCCTATTTCTACCTCCTCTCAGGGTAAATGATTAGACTTTAGCAATAAACAGGTTGAACGTAGAGGGAAGATGCAAAGAAAGACTCCAAACTGAATTTAAATGAAAAATAAGTAGTCGCAAAAACCAAATAATTGCTCTGGGCTAAGGATGTGTCATTTGCTAACTGTGTTGGATTTGGTTTGGTTTCCAAATGTGTTTTCATCAGGGCCCTGCTCCGCTGCAGGAATGTGTGACACCAAACTAGGAAGCATGAGGGCCTCGGCCTGCAGCGCACCCTCACAATGCATCCCGCAGAGACCCAGCTGAAAGGGAAGGCCTAGAATGTAAACGTCTCATTAGCCCAGGGCCTGGGCTCGCTGCCCGGCTCTGATTGGGTTCCCAGTGACTTCTTTTAGGCATGGGGCCAGGGCTTATTTTTATGTTCGATCTTGAAGAAATGTATTCAGTTCCCACAAACCCTGTGGTACCGTGAAAACTTTGGATTCATCAACACAGACTCCAAAAGGGGTGTGAGCAGAAGAGTAGCCAGAAACAGAAAGACAAAATGCCAAAAAGACACTTAATGAGGTACAGAGCGGGGCTCCTTTGGGTCAGAACAATCCAAGTTTTGATCTACCAGTCAATCTCCGGAGCTGAATTCCCACACCAGCTTGAAATAATTAGCTACCCGAGCCTCCAAAGGAGAACCTCCAGTAGAGAAGGCTGTGAAAGGGGGAAAGGGCCACAGACAAGGAGCTTCCGTGTGCCGGTCACGGGCCCCATTCCCGCCCCACACCTGGCGCTTCAGTTAATTTATTCTTCAAAACAACCCCAGGAAGAAGGATGCGAAACAAGGACACCGTGGCCACTGCGCCATCTCTTCTCAACTGCTGGCCAGACCTGAGATGAACACCAGTGACTAAATGTGTGGACTCTTACCCCCTCAGGTCATCGGACCCGTGACGGGGAGCCTCAGCTGACCTCTTGGTCAGGAACCCTCTGCATGAGAGGCAAGAGAGCACGCAGCACGAAGCCCAAAGCCCCGGAGGATCTGGAAGAGAAAGGAACTTAGGTTTTTCAACACATACTAACCAAACTCTAACCTGTGAGCCTAACAAGGCAAGGCTGTGTGAAGAACTCGATGGGGACAATCAATTCCATTGCAGGACCCATCAGTGCACCAGAGAGCAACAATGACAAAAAGGTTCATTTGTCTTCATTATTAAAAGGAATATTTGCTTATCAGAGGAAAATTACAAAAGAGAAAGAAACTAGAAGGGGAAATCACCTGAATCCTCCCAACCAGAGAGAAATACTGTTAGTTTTATGGGGTGTGTACTTCCCATAAAATTATATATATGTAATTATACATAATTAATGTATATTACAGATAATAAGATATAGAAGATAATATACTAACATGTAATATCATTATATTCTCCCTTGATTTATTTTTTATAAATTTATTTTTTATTGGTGTTCAATTTGCCAACATATAGAATAACACCCAGTGCTCATCCCATCAAGTGCCCCCCTCAGTGCCTGTCACCCAGTCACCTCCACCCCCCTTTTGATCTATTTTCAGTGTGTATGAATTTAGACTATTTTCCTAAAATGATACTCTACACTGTATGTAATATTGTCAAGACTGTTTTCCACTTGCCATATGATTAGCCATAATTCTACATGTCATAGTCTGATTAAAGGCCAATTTCTACATTTCAAAAGTAGGGCTAGGAGCATTTTTTTTTTTTTTTTTTAACGAATTCTAACCAGTGGGCTAGCCTCAGTAGATAGGAGGAAAACAAAAAGGAAGACTAATGCATCTCCAAGGGCTCCTCACCCCCAGTTGCTAGCTGGGGGGAGTAAGGGCCACAACCACCATAGATCCCGTTGACCTCAGGGAAGCAGGTGGGCAGTGTCCTGAGAGCAGCAAGCACCTACAGGCCCTAGTTCACAGCCCTGGGTTCTCCTGGGCCAGGCAGGGGAGGGACAGCAGTTCCGCCAGTGGGAGTAACAACAACACACAGTCTGGAATGTTGACCCTAGTACCGGGCTCCCTGGGACAGAAGCCAAACTGACCTGGGTGTGGGCAGGCCCCGAATGGACGACAGCAGGGCAAGTGTGGGCTACTTGGCCCATGAGAAGTGACCTGCAATTTCTCCTCCACATCATGTGTTACTAAAAGCTAATCACATCCTTACTATGCCTACACCCAATCTGATGCACTTTGGAAAAATTACAAAACCTAAGGTCTAAGTCTTGACTATAACATCCCTGCATTGAACATCTGCTTGCCAAAGGTGCGTTCACTTGCTTTATTATGGCCTTAGGATAGATTCTTTCAAGTAGGATTGTCAACTCAAAAGGTACATGCAACTTTATGACTTTTGCAGGGAAATCACCGATCTGCTCCCTCAGAGAAGTTCTAGCAACCTTTCTTCTCACTAGTCTTGTGTGGAGGGATTTACTCCCTGTAACTTCTACGGTTAGTAATACCATAGAGAATTGTCACTTTGATATGTGAAGAGATCATCTTACTGTTTTCCTTCATATTCCTTTATTGCTAACGGTGTCGAAGACATTTTTATAAGCTTGTTTGCTATGCGCTTCGTTTGTAAATTCGCCATTCACCTACTGTGTGAGTGTTCTTTTTACAGGAAGGATATTAACCCTTTGCAGATATCTACTTTGCAAAGAAGGGGCTTTTATAACATACATACTACATATGTAATAGTTTTTTTTCCTCTCTGCCCTGTAAGTATTTAAATGATTTCTTTCTTCCCTCACTGGCTGCACTTATGACTTTCCTTAAATTTTTTTTTAAATTTATTCATGAGAGAGAGAGAGAGAGAGAGAGAGAGAAGCAGACTCCATGCAGGGAGCCGGACGTGGGACTCGATCCCGGGTCTCCAGGATCTCACCCTGGGCCGAAGGGGGCACCAAGCCCCTGAGCCACCCGGGCTGCCCCAGTTAGGACTTTTCTAATCCTATTTCTAAAAGATCCCATCATTTTGAAAGAGCTCAGTGTATATATAACCTGTGACTTAGAGGAGTCACAGGTCTGCAGCAAGTATTCCTTTTCAGTTTGTGTGTTTTAGCCTCCTGCTTTTCACTTTTTTGACTACAGTTGAAATAAGATATCTTTCATTGTATTCAGTCCTCCTGTGAGTGTGAGTGTAAATATACATATATAAGTAAGTAAATGTACATAATACATGAGTATCCATGTAGGATACAAACACAAGTTCTTTGAAACGATACTACCCTTGATATCCACCTTGTGTACTGCTCTTCTTCTTTTCTTCCTTAGGGTGGTTGAGACCCAATTAAACTGATTCCATGAAACAGTAATAAGATCCAACCCACAACTGGAGAAACACTAAAATAATTGAAGATGCTCTGGATCTAGGAAGAGAGATAAACAGGAGTCTTCCCCTACAAGGCTCATTCTGATAGTTTTGGAGTCTGATTAATTAACGGTAATGACTATTATCAGAGCATTCTGGAGCGCTTACTACATGCTCATTAAGTGCTTTGCATGCAACCCCTCCCGACTATTCAATAAGGCGGGGATTATTACTGTGTCCGTTTGACAGATGGGGACAACTGAGGAGGAGAGATCAAGGAATTTGCTCAAGTTCCACGGAACCAGACATTGAACTAAGCAGCCCAATTCGAGAAACCCTGGTCTTCAAATCCTGGGGCTTTTCACTCGCTCTGCCTCAGCTAGATGGGAGTCCGGGGACACGGACTCCTAAGGGTTGCAGAAAACTTCCTGCAAAGTCTAGCACCAAAGCTACAGTCACCCTGAGGGTTCGAACAAGCTGCAGGACACTGAGACAGAAACGGGGTGGCTCTAGCCAGCGCTGGCCAGCAGGCCCGGACGGCAGGAGCCTGGGGCAGGCAGCGGGCCGTGAGCGAGGCGGGCGTCGGGGCCGCCGTGGACGGTTTGCAGAGCTGCGGAGCCCCTGGGCCTTGCCTCTCCTGCCCGAGGAAGCGTAGGCGGCAGGAGCACGAAGCCAGTAGAAACCAAGTACAGAAGGAATATTGGGGCATCAGGGAGCTTTCTCTGTCCGACACTGGCTAGAAACCAGAAAGGAAACTCCCCCCGAAAACACACAAATGCAGACATCGCTCTACCCTATTTCTTAAAAACACAGAATCTGTCATCTTTATTGCAATGTGTAGGTGAGGGCAGAGTGAGAGGGAGCTCAAGTCAGAATTCGCAAATACAGAAGAGCAGCAGAAGCTGCACAAGGACAGGGTGGCCCTCCTGATGCTGATTGAGGCGTTGGCACCTTGCTGCCCCGGTCTTCACGGAGGCCAGAATTTGGGTTTTCCCAGCTTACCCACTGCAATCCTCTTTTTCTTTCCTTCGCTATTTTGCTATTTGTGCTTCCTTCAAAGACTCCGCTTGTTCTACTACAGGAGGAGAAGGGCTTGGTTTGGTGGCAAAAGGGCACCACGGAAGCGGCAGGAAGTCCTCGTCATGCAAGTCTTTAAAAACTGACCCAGTGATTCAGGCCGGTGTCTAATAACATCACAACCAGGAAGTCCTTTTTTAGATCTAATCTGTGCCCGTCTTGCTGCAATTTATAAGTAAACTTGCCCTCCCACTTCAGCCCCAGAGTGCTGGATGCCCAAGGAAGATCTAAAACAGTAATTGAGGGCGCACCCAGCCCAGGGGAGTGCGCTAGTTTGCATGCAACACGTTGTGATCCTCAGATAGGAGATTCCCCCATTTATAGGAAGCCTATGTATTTTTAGTAATTACACTCCTTAATTAAACTCCTGCTCGTAGTAATTGCAGATCCTACATCACAAAGCCATCCCTATTCAGAAAAGAAAAGGCACAGCTCACTTGTTTTATCGCTGGGCACACAAGCACGGTGGGTTTGTATCTAGAAGCTCAGGTCCCCGAGTCCCCACTGAAATAAAGTAGGAGCGACGCTGAGGTCAGTTAGGGGCAAGGCTTTCAGACGGTCTGCCCCGGAGGACGACGGGCCTGGGCGGCCAGGTGTGTGGCCGCAGGTTAACCCCCTGACCTCCAGAGACGGCCAGGTGACAGGTGCACCGAGCCTCCTTGGAAGGGAGACGTGGTCGGGCCCTGCGAGGACCGGGCGGTGGGCACAGGTACCCGGCCACCCCGGGGTGCCAGCTGGTGGCGGGAAGCTCCAGGAGGCACCCGGGCTCCCAGTGGTTCTGCACCAGAGGCAGTGAGGTGGGTTCAAAAGCGGGGAGCGCCTACTTTGTGCCCCACCGGCCACTCACGCGACAGCACACCCCCTTGGGCTGCATCCCCAGCCACTCCATCTGCTCAGGATGGACAGTGGCCAAGTGGCCCTGACTTTCTGGGTTCCCCCCGTCAGGGAGCATGTGTGAGGACGGAGAGGGAAGAGGCCGGGGCCCAGCCCTTCACAGGGGCCTGGCAGGTGTCACCGAAGGTGGCAAGTGGCCCGAGGAACCACAGTACCACCCGGCTCACGGGTCACGCGGGGATCAGTTCCAGCCAGGAGGAGGCCTGCGAGCACACGGAGCACCTAAGGCTCCCTGCACCTGTCCCTGTGCACCCCCACCCACGATGCAGTCGAATGTATCGATGAGGCCCAGGAAGAGAGCAACAGTAATAATTGATCAGAAGATGGGACGATGACAGCAATCCACGGTAACCAAAGTTAGCTGACTGAGCTCGCACGCGCTCTCTCTTTTTCTCTCTCGGAATAGGTCACTGTGCTGCACTCGCCCCCTCCTCTTGGGATGTGGGATACTGAACGGCCCCTGGCGAGGTGCGCCCCCGGCCTGCGGGCGCCGGTGGGTGACGGGCACCCGGGGAAGGGAGGAGGGTGGCCGCCCCCCCCGACGCCCACAGCCCGCCGGACTGCAGGAGGGGAAGGGCCTAGCCCAGCAGTTGCGGCTCGCGGAGAAGGCTGTGGACGCAGGAAACAGCAGGCCCTCAGGTGGCTCCCTGCCACGGCTGGGCCGCAGACCCCACCCGGGAGGCATGGCGCAGAGCTGGAAGGTGCTGGTCCTCATCCCCACCGACTGCACGCACAGGGCTCGGCTCATGGATCAGGACAACCAGATGAGGTCGCGAATGGTGACGCCCTTAGCCAAGTGGCACCGAGCGAGGACTCAGTGTCCATAGCTCTCATTAAGAGATAGGCATTGTCTGGGGCTCCTGGGGCTCCTGGGTCGGTTAAGCACCGAACTCTTGATCTTAGCTCAGCTCTTGATCTTGGTAGGGGTCATGAGTTCAAGCCCCATGCTGGGCTCCACACTGGGTATGGAGTCTACTTAAAAAAAAAAAAAAGACATAGACATTGTCCCTGGAAGTGATTATTTTCCATCAACATATCTCCTCCTATCACTGAGCCCGTCCACATAATGAAAGATAACTGTGAAGGAAAGAAGGCCAAGGCCACCTCACATGTATTACTGAGTACTGGACAGGGCATTGGTTTGGAATTCAGATGGACCTGAGTTTGCATCCTGATTTCACAACATACTCCCCAAGTTACTTAACCTCTCTCTGTCTCAGCTTTCCCATCTATAAAATGGAAAGAAGTACTATAAAACTTAGACATAAAGTGTATACAACACCTAGACAAATGCCTGGTGTACCCTGGCTAAAAACGTGCATTCACAGCACCAAATTTCTCTATTGGTTCTTCTTTGTGCCTTTTATAGATTCCCTTTTAGCAAGTGCTTTGTAAATAGCAAAGACCACTGGGACGCCTGGGTAGCTCAGCAATTGAGCATCTGCCCTTGGCCCAGGGCGTGATCTCGGGGTCCTGGGATCGAATCCCACGTCGGGCTCCCTGCAGGGAGCCTGCTTCTCCCTCTGCCTGGGTCTCTGCCTCTGTGTGTCTCACATGAACAAATAAATAAAATCTTTAAAAAATCTAAAAACAGCAAAGGCCACAAAACTTGGCTGTAAAAGTAGCATAGGATCACACGTCACGAGTTTCCACCAGAAAGAATGAGTGCACTAAGTATTAGAGAACCCAGCGTATCAGCATATTAGCCACGCTTCCCATAGGTAAGGTCACAGGTGAGTCCAGGAATGTACCTTTTTTTTTTTTTTTTTTTTTTTTTTAAGATTTATGTAGGTACTTGAGAGACTGTGTGCATGCCTGCCCGTGTGGGGGTGGGGAGCGGCAGAGGGAATCTCACAGAGCCCAACATGGGCTTGATCCCATGACCCATGAGATCATGACTTGAGCCAAAACCAAGAGTCAGACACTCAACTGACTGAGGCACCCAGGCAGTCCAGGAATTTACTTTAACTAACACACATCCTTCCCTTTTCCCCACTACCTCCCCCCACGACTTTGTCTCCATTACCAACCAGGCAATGCCTCCCGGGCCTTGCACACATGCACACGTATATCCGCACACCTGCGTTCCTGGGTCCAGCCCACCTCTTCTTCATACACGTAGTCGTATGTGCACGTGGTGGTGGACATGGCCTCACCTTGGAGGCTAGATACATCCGCAACTTCCTCAAAACCGACCTCCCTTTCAAACCGAGCCAGTTTTTCTCAGACCCGATCCCAGGCTTCTCTACGGCCTTTGCCAAGGCCCAAACCTGTGCAGTCTCACACCTGAGCCTCTTAAAACACTCCAGTCTCCACCGCAGTGCAGTTCTCCTCTGCCGGTCCACTCAGTGGCTGCCACAGGCATCTATACCTGGTATTTTGCTTCCTCCCCCACTGGAAAAACGACCCTATGCTGGGACTATGGAAGCTAATAATATTATTGCTTCTGCTGCGATCATAAGAAAAGCTTATCTTTATTAAAGCATTGTGCTCAGGGCTACTGACACATTAGGTTTTTATTTCTTCTGGCTGTAAAGCAAGTGTTATTTTTTCCGATTTTGCAAACAAGAAAACTGAGACTGAGTTTGGATAGCCTGCCCAAGGCCGGAGAGCTAAAATATAGCAGCTCTGGGACTGCAAACAGATTATTCATTCATACATCCATCATTCACTCCCTCAACATTAAAAAAAAAAAAAAAAAAAAAAAAAAAACACAACCAAAAGCTACTGAGTATGTACTTTGTGCTCGGAACAGAGCCAGGTATATCAACAGAAGAGGTGGATGCCATTCCTGCCCCAGGGGAAGCTGTGTTCAGTGTGGCACCAAATGTATTGCCTCCCCCAAAGCAAAGACCAAAGAGTTGTCCTGGCATCGTAGAGCAAACCCAACCCCAGAAACGGACCCACAGTCCGACTTACCTGGCAACTATAGCCTGATGTTCTAAATCATCAACCACTCACGGGGAAAAGGAGGCAGTCCTGCCTAGATCTGGGGGATTTACACTGTATTCCTGGTGTGCCTCCTTAGGGGGCCGAGACCACACGGTCGAGCTCTGCTCCAGCTGAGCACAGCGTTAACGGTCACCATCTGGGACTATCGGTCACTCATGGTTGACCACTCTCCTTTTCCGGCACAGGGCTCCATCCTCCCTGACGGAAAGAAGGCATTTCTGACAGATGCTTTAGTGCATTTCTTCGCCAGGCCTCACTTCTAGAATTGATTCTATTTCTGTCTCCCCCATACCCAGCCAGGCCAGACAGGGAGGCTCCGAGTTAGTATGTTAGTGGGATTTTAGAAACACTGGGAAGCCAATATGGTCTCCTCCTCCAGGGCCTCTGCCCTGCACATCGTTAGAAACATAGAGAATATGATATGACAGGTGCCCCGAGGATGGGAGACGCCCCCACAGAACAGCAGTAATTCCTTACATACCCCAGATGCATCGGTTTTTCCTTCCACACTTAGCGAAGATATTTTAAATACAAATATTCTTCTCAAAGGCCGTATTCACACTGCGTCCTTCTTTCCCTGGTGCCCTTTGGGGTTGAGGGGCTGGATAAGGAAGTGGGGTAGGGTTCCTTGTGGCAGCCAGGCCTGAAGGAGAATGTGGAACATGGTGGTGGGCGGGGGGGGGAAGCACTGAAGACACTGAGGACCAACCTTGCCCACATCTTACTCCCTATACCAAATTTGGGCCTCATTTTCAGAATTTCAAGAACCTGGGGGGGGGCGGGGCAAGATAGTGGAAGAATAGGGTCCCCAAGTCACCTGTCCCCACCAAATTACCTAGATAACCTTCAAATCATCCTGAAAATCTATGAATTCGGCCTGAGATTTAAAGAGAACACCTGGAATGCTACAGTGAAAAGAGTTCACGTTTCTATCAAGGTAGGAAGACGCAGAATCTCAAGAACCTCAAACCAAGGGCAAAGCAATCTGAAATACAAGGTTTCTGTCCTTATGCTTCACTCACAACGTGTCCCCGTAGATAAAAGTCTGACACATTTTAGAGGAAAAATATATGATTTCCATGGTACCAAACCATCAATTATTTTCTAGTTTTCAGAAGTTTTATTACAATGTCCTGATGCGCATATCATTTTAAGGAGACAACTCGAGTTTCAGAAGAGAGGCATTCCACATCAGCATCCGTCCGTAGGAAAACATAGCCTGTCTTCCACGAATAAGAAGGGTTTCACTTAATATTCATTAAAGTGTGACTTGCTTTCAGCTCATAAATCTTGAAAACCAATTCTGGCCCCCTGCGTAAGGTTTTCATTGGCTAACTCACTTTTTCTTTCCCTCGACACTTTATAGTTTGTATTTAAATATGAGGCACAGCTGGTTTTGCCAGTGGGGGTTTCTGGTTTGGTTTTACAAGAAAACACAGAACAAAATCCTCAAAGAGTTACAACAGGTGTTCCATTTTCTCCTCGGAGTGAAATAGCACATTGTGTAGCAGTGAAAAGGGACTGGAAAAGGGAGGACGATGAGCTACCCAACCTGGCAGGACAGAAAATACGAGATCACCAATGCCGAGGGCACAGGCTGCAAAACGAGTGTCCACATTCTTAGATTGGACAGAGGGTGTGTGACGGGCTGGGGGGTGGGGGGAGTGGTAATGGCAAGGGAATTCCTCACATTCAACTTTTTTAAGGTTGTATATAGTATTTCCCGTTTTGCTCACATGCCAGGTATAGGCTAAGAATACCGTATGGGGCCTAACGACCAGCCAAGTCAAGCTCCTTTCAAGCAAGGGAGGTCAAGGAGTCGAGGGTTTGAGTATAAAGGACACTGAATGTTAGAACCAACCTTGACAGTATGTGAGTCACACTCTATGTCGTGGTTCATTCTCAGATAGTTCTTTTTGTTGTTGTTGTTTTTTCAAAGATCTTATTTATTAATGAGACACACAAAGAGAGAGGCAGAGACACAGGCAGTGGGAGAGGCAGGCTCCCTGCAGGGAGCTCGACCCCTGGGACCTCGGGGTCCCCTGAGCCAAAGGCAGGCGCTCAACTGCTGGGCCACCCGTATGTCTCAGTTCTTTATCTCTAATGATTTTTATTTATTCATTTTAGAGAGAAAGGAAGAGGAGAGCGAGGGGAGGGGGGAAACCTTCAAGCAGGCTGCCGCTGAGCACGGAGCCTGACTTGGGGCTTGATCCCATGACTCCTGAGTTTAGGACCTGAGCCAAAATCACAAGTCGGACTCAGTTCAACCAACTGAGCTACCCAGGTGCCCCCAGATAGTTCTTTAAGGGAAATAATAAAAAGAAGAGTGATGAGAACGATGATAGCTAAGATTTAGCAATTGCTTAACATGAATCAGGCACTGCTCTAAGCACTTGACTTACAGTAAGTCGTTTAATCCTGGTAACAATCCCGCGGGCAGGTAGAAGGACTCGCCGTTGTCTCTTTGAGAATCCTGAGGTCTGGGACGGAATCCTGAGGTCCGGTTCATGGTCACACAGTGAGCAAGGGGTGGGCCAGGACGAAATAGCTAAGGAGGGAAGTCTTCAGGTAAGCTTATAAATAATACCATGATGAAGATCAGCTACCCTCTTGTTCAGAGTTCTCTGCGGTCAGGTGGGAAGGGCCGCAGGTGATCCGGTCATCCAGGGAATCTTAAAAGGTCTGCAGAAATGTTTAACCTATTCCAAAATTTCCAGTTACTCTGCCCACACTAACCACTAATTATAGAAAGTGCCAATAAACTCGTTCTGTGTTCTTGTTCCTATTTCCAGAGCGCGTTACTCATGTAAGCTTCCCGTAAACCCAACCAAGTGGGGACCATCATGATCTCGTTTACAGGTGTGGAAACTGAGGAATGGCAAGGCTTAACATTTCTCCACATTTAGGCAAGTGGGAAATGGTTTTTCCAGGATTCTCACCTGGGCTTTTACGGGTCCAGAACTCAGGGGAAGAACAGACCTGTTTTGCTCGCTCCTCGTTCACATACCTGGAACACAGATGTGCAGGATGATAATCAACAATAATGCCCAGTAATGTTTGGTGAGCTGAATGGCTATTATCAGACGTGAACCTGGATACGCAAGGCCCCTCTTGCTTCCTGATTACACATAAACTGTCATTCCTTATGGAGCTGGAATGTCTCAAACCAAGAAATAATTACACCGAGAAATTCTATGCTCCTACTTAGCAAGCTTTTGTTTACTCTGTTTTCTCACTGCCTATTGGAAGCCTGCCTGTCGTTTCAAGGCCTGGCATTCCCGTCTCTGGAAGACAGCCCTGATCCCTGCAACGGACTTACTCATTCCCTCCTGTGTGCTCTACAGCCAGAGCTCAGCAAACTCTCGTGTGCATCCAAACCACACGGCGAGCCGATTATTAGACAAATTCTGATTCAGTAGTGCCAGGATGAGGGCTGAGATTCTGTATTTTTAACATCCTAGGGATGCATTTCTTGTGCAGGGACCACGCTGAGTAGAGCAAAGCTAGGCTGTGAGTTCCAGGGGGGCAACAGCCCCTTATTTGTCTTTGTTCCTTGTACAACATGCCACTCTCACTATTTCTTGAAGCCCTCCTGAAACTAGAGGTTCCTCACAGCAATCCTGTGGGATTTGGAGAAGTAATCTTACTATCCTGAGAAGGAAAACTAGGGCTTGCGGAATTTAAAGAGCTTGCCCAGAGTCAACAAGTGATCCCAAGCTCTTGCCCGTGGTCAGATTTTCAGGCTTAATCAGCTGAGGTCCTGCCTCGTGAGCCTAGCATCATTCTTCGCAGTGGGGCATGGGGAAACGGACGTGGACAGGCGTGTTAGGCGGTCGCAGTCACCGGGGGAGGACCCGGCAGTTTGCTGCACAGAGGAGCCCAGCAGAGTATTGTCTTACCCACAATGCCATGAAGGGAAACTCCCAGAAGACACTTAGTATAGAGGCAATCACTCAGATTGTGCCCAAATCCTGGTTTAAATCTTCCAGCAGCAGAGACACAGCACAGCTCGTGGGAACGAGGCTGCTCCGGGATTTAGGACCTGCCCCCACCAGCCCGTGACCACAGCCACATTCACACGCCCCTTCTCATTCCCTCCCTGTGCACAGATGCTAACGATCCGATCGTGTCTCCTGCACCAGGCGGCCGGAAGGCTGAAGTGGGAAACTGTATATCAAGCACGCGGCGAATTCGCAACGATCACTAGCCCCTTCCTTATTACCACCACCTTTTTTGTTCTGCAGGTTTTTCATTTCAAACGTAGTGATGGCTTGAACCTTGAACGCTTAGCCCTCTTCCAGCTAAACGAGGGAACAGCCGCTTCGTCAAAGCCAGCCCGGCTCACGAGGGCGTGTGCGGAAACTGAGCCCCACGACACACACACACCCTCCCTTTGTCAAGCACCAGTGTTCTGTATCTCCCACATGCCCAGGACCCCCACTTGAGCCCCCAGTAGGGGTAGAAATAGGGCTGGCACCTGACCTCCCAAAGCTGAGGGCCCTGGTCTGTTTCTCCCCCTTTAACGAGCTGCCCCACTGGTGTCGTCCTCGGCTGTTACGTGGGGGCCCTTATCCCTTCCTGGGACACTTACCTGTGCTTTGGCAGGAGCCCTATACAGACATAATATATCACTCAAAGAAAAAATTCAAAAGGTGCTGGGAGGTGGGACTGTTACCAAGGTATGAGCCCTCTTGCTGGAAAGCTCCTTTCGCCTCATTTGATGGACTCCGACTCATATTTTGATCTCATATATGGCTCCCTCTGTGCGGTTTTTATGCCTCTAGCCCCCCATTCTCACCCCATCAAAGAGCCAGACCCCCTCTCGGTGGTCCCATCACGCCCAGCACGCCCTGCACCGTATTGCTGTTGTCCGACCTCGCCACTGCGTATGCAGCAAAGCGAGCGCCGACCCTACCCCCTCGGCGTGCCCCTTCCCCGGCGGACCTGGGAAAGTCTGGAGCACAGGCTGCACCCCGCTTCCACATTCCTGCTTGTGTGCAGTTGCCTTTGAGGCATTGAGTAAGGGTCCCCAGTTCCTGCAACGTGATTGCACTGAGCACAAAGCTCTCTAAGTGTCCAGACCACAGCCCCGTTCTTGGAGGAGAGGAGGTCCACCCACTATCCAGAGGAGGAATTTGAGCCCGATTTCTGGCAAACTATGTCAACGTCCCAGCACGTGGAAATGGTGATGGTCGCTTTTTTGCTCCACGAGCAGCATTCACCTTCCCTTTGCCCTTACTTGCTCAAGCCCCGGTCTGAACAGTGCATGGGCCCACATCCAGACTCGGCCAGGAGTTCTTCAAGGCAGGGGCTGCATCACATTCATCTTTGCATCTCTAGGAACTAACATGGTGCCTGGTGCAGAAGGCAGCGGGGAGAAAGAGGATATGGGCTCCAAGCCCTTTGGACAACCTCCCTACCACACCTCTTTGGCAACCAGGTCTCTGAGTGTGGGAAATTCCAGAATTCCAGCCTGCTGGGAGCTTCCACTTGCCAGACCCCAAAGCAACCTGAAAGATGAGCTGTGCCAAATAGAAAAGAAGGCACACACATTAAAAGAGGCCTTACATTTATTTAAACTTTGAGCTCTTTTTATGCAACCCCAAGTGTGGAGATACCATGAATATTCCTACAATGTGACCACACTTTACAACGGTGGCGTTTATGCTCATAGTTTTGAGTTCCTCTCCATCAACAATGGACCAACATTGCGCTACAACCTGCATATAGAGCATGTGGTTGGGATGGCTCTGCTGCTTATTTAGAACAAATGGAGATGATTAGGAATTAAGGTCAAGGAGAATGGTTTGGCCTTTAGCTCTCTATTCAATCATTAAATCCAGAGATGGCTGTGTATTTAAAAGAATGGGATATATAAAACAATGTTTTGCACTGAGTATTTTTATCTCAAGTATCATTGGCATTTTCAGTTTGAATCTGCGTGACCTCTACTAGGCAATCTGCTCAAAGGGCAGGGGCTTTGAAATCAGGGAGTCCTGGATTCAGATGCTGACCATACTACTTTCTTTATGTATGGCTTTGTACTCAGGGTTTTCCCAGTACAGATTGCTGGGTCATACTCACCTGAAATATTCTAATTTTATAAGTCGTAGGTGGGGCCTAGCAACCTACTCTATAATCTGCTTCCTAACTTTAAATTTTGAGATAATTTTAAACTCACCAAAACGTTGTAAAAATAGTAGAGTTTCCCTATATCCTTTACTCGGCTTCCCCTAATCTTATCTTACATAACTCTAATACAAGGATCAAAAATAAGAAATGAACTGATATAATCCTATACTTACTTGGAGTGGTATTTATTTGGTTTTCACCAGTATTTCCACCGATATTCTTTTTCTCCCCCATGATTCCACACTGAGTTGAGCTGTCACGTCCCCTTAGCCTCCTCTAAACTGTGACAATTCCTCAGTCATTCCTAGACTTTCATGACTTTGACACATTTGAGGGTATTGGTAGATAATTTGTACAATGTTGTTCAACTTGTGTCTGGTATTTTCTCATGATGAGACTGGTGTTATACATTTTTTTAAAAAAGATTTTATTTATTTATTCATGAGAGACACAGAGAGGGAGGCAGAGACACAGGCAGAGGGAGACTCAGGCTCCATGCAGGGAGCCCAATGCGGGACTCGATCCCGGGACCCTGGGATCATATCATGACTTGAGCTGAAGGCAGATGCTCAACCGCTGAGCCACCCGGGCACCCCTGATGTTAGACATTTTTAACAAGAATACCACAGACACGAAGTTCCATTCTCAGTGAATCACGTCAGGGGTACAAGACATCATTAGCTCTTATTACTGGTGATGTTAACCTCGATCCCTCAGTTGAGATGGTATCTGCTAGGTTACTATTAATACTATTCAAAGTTGCTATTTTTCCTTTTTTTTTTCTTAGTAGGCTCCATGTCCAATGGGGAGCCCACCATGGCACTTGAACTTGCCACCCTGAGGTCCTGAGATCAAGACCTGCACTGAGATCAAGAGTCAGACACTTAAAAAACAATAATAATATAAAATTAAATTAAAAAAAAAAGAGTCAGACACTTAACCGACTGAGCCACCCAGGTGCCCCTATTTTTCCACTTTTCGTTAGTAAATATCTTGAGGGAGATACTTTGAAACTGTGTCCTCAAACTTTCGGGCACTGATACCTGCAGCAATTATTACTGTGGTGTTCTGATGATTTTCCATTTCCCTCATTGCTTTTACATGTATAATTGGAACCCTCTATGAGAAGGAATTATTTCTTCTCAACTTATTTAATTATTTATTGATATCATTGTGGACTCATGGATGTTTCATTCTGACTTTTAAGCTAATGCCATCATTATTTTGTTTTTCAAGATAACTTAATTTTTTTAAAAGCTGACAATGGAACCATTGGCTTGACCTTTCTAACTCTTTTTCCTCAATAATAAAATGAAAATAATAATAATGCTACTCTTAAAACATTATTGTAAAGGGGGGGCACCTGGGTGGCTCAGTCAGTTGAGTGTCCAGTTCTTGATTTTGGCTCAGTTCATGATCTTGAGGTCCTGGGATTGGGCCCCGAGGCAGAGTCTGTGTTTGGCAGGGAGTCTGCTTGGGGATTTCCCTCCCCTTCCCTCTGCTCCTCCTCCTGCTTGTGTCCTCTCCCTCCCTCTCTCTCAAATAAATAAATGAATCTTTTTTTTTTTTTTTTTTTTAAGTTGTGGGACACCTGGGTGGCTCAGCGGTTGAGCATCTTGCCTTTAGCTCAGGTCATGACCCTGGGGTCCTGGGATGGAGTCCCACGTCGGGCTCCCTGCATGGAGCCTGCTTCTCCCTCTGCCTGTGTCTCTGCCTCCCTCTCTGTGTCTCTCATGAATAAATAAATAAAATATTTATAAATAAATAAATAAATAAATAAATAAATAAATAAATAAATAAATAAATAAATAAAATTTTTTGGAATGGTTGTTGTAAAGATCAATGATGTCATGCGTAGAAGGTCATCGGCTTCTTGCTCAGCATCCAGTAGCCTCAATGTCTAGCAGCCATCTCGTCACTGTTGTCAGCACATGAAGATCCGTGTCAGATACAGACGGGAGCCAGCAGCACAGTGAAGCGTCAGTCGTCAAGCGGTTGTCAGGAAGACAAATGAGGCAGGAATTCCATTTTGGATTCAGTGGCACAGGACCAGCTGCTGCTACCCGGTCTCTGACACTGGGTGGATCACTTCCCCACCTGGGACCCCACTCCTCACGGGTGAACCCCGGGGGTCCGGCCACTTCTCACCCTGCGTGACACGAGCCTGTCCTAGATGGAAACATTTGGGAACTCCCTGTATGTCAGGAAACAAGTCAGTAAAGGACTTGGAGAAGGGACTAAATCAGAAAAACATCCTTGAAGAATTTTCTGCCGGAGTAGAAACAGAAATGAGAAAAAGCAAAGCAAATGACACGTGTGGCGATTTTCCCGTCAGGCCAGTGCTTGGATCTCCAAGGAAAACTCACAACTTCCCTGTGTCCGAGTGTCCCACGTGGCGTCGGGTTTTTTTAATTTACTTTTTTGTTTTCTCTCATGCCTTTGGATCACATGAGCAATTTTTTTCTCTTAATTACACTCGTAATTATATAATCGCGTTTTAGAAGCTTATTGAAAAAAAAAAGAAAACTTTAAAAAATGAGATAAATGGCGCCGTTCATCCGTGTCGTTCATTTGTCTGTCGCCAGGGTCTAGGCCAGGGAGGGCCCCTCGGTGTAAGCTCCAGAGATGCTTGGTGATTAAATGGATAAATCTGGAATGAACGGATCGTTCAACACACGTTCTACAAGAGAAGGATGAGTCTTTCGGGAGAAGGTAACGGCCACACGCTCGCCTCGAAGGGGTTGCGGACTCGGGCCCGTCCGGGAGGCCGCAGCTGCTCCTCACGCCCCGCGGGTTAACAGCCAGAGATGCGGGCGCGTTGGGGTGGCAGCTGCCACCACTGTCCTCTCTCCCGCTTCCTCCTCCGGAAAAAGAGCTTCTCACACTGGGCCCCAGGCCTCGGGGGATGCATGGAAGCCAGTGGCCCAAGCCCATGGCAGGGCGACAGGCTCCGGGCCTACTTCAGCTTCCACGTATTTCGTGTGGCTCGGATGTTGCTCCCTCCCAGGGTTAAGGACACGGACTTGAAGGGCTCGCAAGCACCCCTGAAAAGAACTTGGATGCGCTCTGTTAGGGCCACCCCCAGACGTGCTCGGACATCAGCCTCCCACCTTGCTTGTTTGCCCAACGCCTGCTCCTCCCCTGACCCAACTGTTCCACACAAGCATGGACCCTGCTCTCCCCTGGTGGGGGGACACCGGCCCTGGGAGGGGCTGCTGCACCCGCCCTCGGATGAGGCCCGGCGAGGCCCAGGCCAACCCCCCGTGAGGCCAAGCCTCACCTTCCCGCGCACCTGCCGCAGGTACAGCCACTACCTGTGCTATCT
Organism: Canis aureus; assembly: GCF_053574225.1. Lineage (NCBI taxonomy): Eukaryota > Metazoa > Chordata > Mammalia > Carnivora > Canidae > Canis > Canis aureus. The sequence continues at coordinate 25,691,846 of NC_135623.1, forward strand.
TGACATCACGGGCCCAGCCGCCTGCGTGACCCGGTGCCCGGTCCCCCTGGGGGAAGGGGGTCAGTAGGTTGACAATAAACAATCATCATCATCATTATCCCATAGTGTTATTAACAGTTAATTAGATGATGGACTCAAAATTAGGGGTGCACTCGATGTTGATTTTCCTTCACGCCTGAGCCAGTCAAGGACGACAGGGAGTAAAGAGGGTTAAGAGTCAGGCTTTCAATCCCGTTCCCACTTCCCTTTATTTCCAGGTCAGCAGGAACTACGACAGCCCAAGGAAGGTCGAAGAATCTTTGTGGGGAATTGCAGGGAAGAGTGTGATGAAATATTGTAAATGGCACGCGTGTTCTCAACGGGGCAGGGGGCGGGGCAGGGCCAGTGAATGGGTCCTTCCTGGCCCAGCTCCGCAGGTGCCCACTGGCCAGGCCACTCCTCCGGGTGGCAGAGCTGGGGGACAAGTGGGGGGAAGGGGGGGGTTCCCGCGCCCATCGCAGAATTGTTTCCCTTCACCTGCAGCTCAGGAAGCGCAGGACCGAGGGACAGACCGCCGAGACTCTCACCTGGGCTCGCCTCGGCACTGTCCTGACCGGAAACATGCGTCGTGGCAGGAGTATTGTGGGCTCCCGACCCAGGAAGCCCACGGAGCTGCAGATCTGGGGAGTCAGCGGGGTGAGGAGGGAGCAGGACCGGCCCAGGCATCACCCAATAGGGTAAGAGACACAGCACCACCAGCAGAAGACAGGGGACACGTCACCTGGGAAGATGGCAATCCTGCGCCCACAGGTGGCAAGAGAGTCAAGGGAGGGATTGGTGCCAGAGTCCCCAGGTGCTCGCCTCTGAGGGGGAGGGAGGGCTGTGGTCTACAAGGCCAACAAGGAGGGCTTCTGGGCCCGCCGGGCCTTGATTGAGGGGGTCCATCCTGTTCCGTGGTTCCTAGGAGGTCGCAAAAAGAAAGAAGATAATGTCCCCCCCATCGTTGAGAGGAGACGAGACCCAGTTCACTGTGGAGCTTAGCTCCAGGTCGTGGCCACCCCTTCCTCGGCCCACGTCCTCCTCCCATGGGGGGTCTCCTGGGAGAAGCAAGTGGAGGATGGACTTTGGAGGAGTCACGGGTGGGCTCCATGACTCACCGCAGGCTCCATGCTGGAGGACTGTTGGGACACGTTCTTATTTAGTTATTCTTTTAAAGATTTGGATTTCTTTGTGTGAGGGAAAGCACACGTGGGGGCAGAGCGGAGGACGGAGGAGAAGCAAGGCCTCCTGACCGAGAGCCCGAGGCCCCTCCAGGCCCCCAGGACGCAGGGCCCACGGCCGGCCCAGGGAGGCGCCCAGCCCACTGAGCCACCCGGCCGCCCGGCTCCTGGGGTGTGGCGGCCCGGGCTGGACCGACAGGCTGCGCAAGCGACCAGACGTCCCCCAAGGGGCCGGCGGGGTCCCAGGTGGAGTCAGTCACACACAAGGAGGGGACACAGATGGGCTCCGGGAGTCACCAGAAGACACATGCAGATCCCAAGGGAATACGAAGAATGCCGGGCCTCCAGCAGAGCCCGCGGCCTGCGCCTGAGGAGCCTCCCGCCTGTGGTTGGCGTCGGGGTGACTCACCCAGCACACAGCAAGGAGGAAGTGAATCATGGAGGCTGCTGCCCTTGGCCCTTGTCACCTCGGGGGGGACCCACCCCTGGGCCGTCTCCCTGGAGCTGCAGACAGGGCGCACGGACCAGGCCCTGACACAGGTGCGGATGCTGAGGCGGGAGGGAGCAAGGGGACCGGGCCGGGAGCACGGGCTGAGGGGCCGAGGACGCAGGGTGGGCCTCGGCTGTTCTGGAGACACTTGGCGGGGGAGCTGGCCTGGAGGACAGTCTGGCGGCAGCCACGGTGTGTGCGCCGGGGGCTGGGGGCTGCATCGCCAGTTATCCCAACACCCCCACCGCTGGCTGGGGCGGGGAGGAGCTGCACGGAGGGGAGCCGGGCCCGCGCCCCTCGGAAGCCCTACCCCGGGGGGAGCAAGGCCCCAGGGGGAGCCGGGCCCCGCGCCCCTCGGAAGCCCTACCCCACGTTCCATATTCGAAGAATTTGCTTGGCCTGCTTCCAGGAAGTAGAGACCAAAGTCTCGCAGGTCCGGAAGTTGGAGTGAATTGGACAGAATGCCTTCCACGCTAGCGGCCGGAGCCCGACGTCTGCGCCCGAGCTGCGGGGTCTGTAGCCGGCAGAGGAGTGGCGGCCCAGCGGGCCGAGGGCCGAGCAAGCCCCGCATCAGGTGTGGCCGTGGTCTTCAACAAAGTGCGCAGGCCCGCCCAGTGCTGATCCGAAGGTGACCGTAGCCCGAGAGCCGCGCCGAGTAGAGGCAACGGGGAGAAGGGGGAGAAGCGGCCCCTGTCGGGGCACCGAGGCCACGGGCTCCCGCAGCCGCCTCCCTGCGCACCGCGAGCTGCCAGGGCGTCGGTGGCCGCGCTGAGCTGCAGCCGGCCAGGCCCCGGGCCCCCTCTGGGGGAGGATGTCAGACAGTCGCCCCGCTGGGTGCGCCTAGGGCGCGGCGCCGTCCCAGGGGCCTTACCGGGGAAGGTACAGCATCCTGCCGAGAGACCACCCGCGCCTTGGCCGCAGAATGGGTCTGGCCAGGAGAGAGCTGAGCCTGGTACCTGAGGCCCTAGAGGACGCGGGACCCCGTGGGGCGCCCGGGAGCCCTCCCCTTTCTTCCCATCCTCCCTTCCCTCTGGCCACTCTTGTGTCCTCTCCTCTTTACCCTCGTCAACAGTGTCCCGCTTTCCTGGATTAGAGAGCGGAGTTCAGCCATCTGCGGGTAGACGGGCCGGTTTCCCGGTCGGCACCCGCTGCTGCTGAGCACTGGCCGGGGGTGCAATGGCCCCGTCGTCTCCACTGCGCGGAGCCCCGCTCCCTTTGGGCGCCTCCACTTCCGTTCCTGGCAGAGTCTGCAGCTACCGAGCGAGGACGTTTTCTGTGTCCACAGTGATAACCGTCTGTAAGCAGCTGCCATCTATTCAGTACCTACCCCATGCTCCGTCCTCTAACGGTTTTACAGACATTACTTTTTTTGATCTGCAGAGTGACCACGGCAGAGGGCTACTGTTTGCGTCCCTACCTTACAGGCGGGAAGCTCTGGGCCACGTTGTGTCACTTGCCCAAAATGAAGGCGGCAGGCGACGGGAGCGAGCTGGAGGCGCAGGTCCTCGGGTCACACGCCGTGCCCCCAGGACTGCGGGCAGGGAAGCAGCGAGCTGCCGGCCTGGCCACGCTGACCTCAGGCGCCTTCTCCTCACGCTCCGCTGTGCCGTCCTCATGGGCAGGAGGGGGAAACAAGAAAGCCTTACTTCCACGTGCGGTCCCCTCCCCCGGCACGTGCACATTTCAGTGCGTGGTGGCGGTGATGACCCCCGGGGCCCTAGGTCACCACGTGGTGGCAGCGATGACCACCCCTCCTGGGGTCGCCCCCGGGCCGAGAGACCACAGCTGGCTCAGCCCGCAGCTCCCGAGACAGGTGCGCCCCAAGGAGCCCGGCGCCGCCTTTCTGCCCATCCGGCCGCGTCTCCACCTCCCTTGTCACCCGCATCAAAGGACATGTGACCCGGTTCCGCCCCTGAAGAGACCCCTGGTGCTCACCTGACCCCTCCTCCCGGGTCCCTATCTGGCCCCCACCTGGGGCTGGATGCAGGCACCTGGACCGCCGCCCCCCCAGATTCCCCAGGGCCCCCTTCCCTCCCCAGGCTGCCGCCCCCCGGGTGGGCCCCCCCCCCCCCCCGGCCTCCATCCCCCATCCCTGGTGGAAGGCCAGCAGGTGCAGGTCCCCAGGGTGCCCAGTGTCCGCTGCAGTAGAAGCCCCGGCCCCGCGGCCTCGGTTCCCAGCACCCCGCACCCCAGGCCGCTCTCTGGCCCTTGCAGGCCTCCCCCTATGCTCAGGGCACCCAGACTTGCCAGAGTCAGCACAGCCGGGCCAGGGCACCTGGGGGTGCGGGGAGCCTGTGCCCTGGGCCCAGGTCACCACCCCAGCTCCCGGGATAGGGCCCCGTGGGGGGCTCCCTGCTTCTCCCTCTGCCCCCGCCTTTCCCTTCCACTTGTGCTCTCTCTAAGCTCTCTTTCAAATGAACAAATAAAATCTTAAAAAAATAATTAAAAATAAAAAACAGGACAGTTTAATATTTTAGTAGAAGTATCCCCCCAAATATTTCAGGGCACATCCTTCTGTTTAAACAGTACTCATTGTTTATCTGAAACTCCTGCTTCCTGCATCTTCTCTGGCAAGCACAGGGCAGGCCCACCCCAAGCCCTTAGGGCCACCTGGCCCTGCAACCTGGGGACCTCGTGGACCTACGTGGGGGTGGGGGGGCCGGCCCTGGTCACAGGGAGAACCTGCACTCCAGTTCTCCCTATCCCCTTTCTCCTTTCTGTTTTTCTCTAAAACATATTTTACTTAATTAATTGGTCTCCGCCAACTGGCCTGTATACTGTTCGAGGGCAAGGTGGGCTTTCTGTTGTCTTTCTGCTTCTGGAGCCTGGAATATCACCCGACACCAACTAGACTCTCAGGGAACGTTTGTTGAATGAATGAGCAAACCTCTCAAAGCAGAAGATCATAAAACCAACAAGTTGCCGCTCATGCGAGGGGTTTTAGACTCCCCCTTCCATCCGTGTTGAGATCGCTGAAGAAGCCCTCCCTACCCATTCCCAGTAGGGCCACACCAGAATCAATCACCTTTCGCAGCCAACCACAACGCAGACTGTCTTTTTTGATGTCGATTTGAAACATGAAAATTCCAAAACTTCGCAAAATATATATGATACACGAACGTACTCGGTGCTTTACTCAGTGCTCAGTGCTTTGCGGCTTATAAAACACCCTCACCGCGTGAACTGCTTTCGAAGGCCTGAAACGCCATAGAATCAGACTCATGAGGACCACATAGTTCCACGAGGGGACAATTGGGGTCTCATCATAGTAATTACATTTGCCAAGACAGGACCCAACCCAGCCCCAAATAATGCAGCACAATTTCTGCCGCACTCATCCTGCTGCAGATGTTCTCTTTAGAATCCAGTTGAGGCTGTTAATAGGGTGACAAATAACTTATAAAAATACATTTGCAGTAGAGACCACCTCGACTTTGTGTGTGTGTGTTGTGTATGTGGTTTTATGAAATCAATACCCTGCCTCACCTATCCTGAATAATGCTGACCCAGTTAATCATTAAACACGTTGTTTTTTTGTTGTTTTTTAAACATGTGAAGCTTTTATAATCATCGAAGTCTCTTCGGGGTTTGCATTGGAGCATGAGACAAGTAAACGTTGCTACATGATTTAGGGTGAGCAATGTGCAGCCCCCTTTTTTTTTCAGCTGCAGGGGAAAAGCCAATTAGGCACTTCTCTGATTACGTACTGCCCACCAGTTTCCTTGAGTCTTCTTGGAGAAAGCTGGAGAAGGCCGGTGGGTCTTAGCCTGAATTCAGCCGAGGTTCCTAGGACCAGCTGCACAATCAGGTCACGTGGGGAGTGCTGACCTTCTCTCACTGACCCCCATCCTGTCCCCTGTCCCGGAGCATCTGTTACCACCCACCTGGTGGGCAACCTGGGTCCTGCGAGTTTTCAAAGTGCCCTAGGTGAGTCTGAGGAACAGCTGAGGTGGAGAACTACTATTTAAAGTCCCCCCCCCAAAAAAGTAAAATAAATAAATAATAAATAAAGTCCCCAAAATAAAGTCTCACCAGAATGCACCGTGGAACTAAACCCTTTTTGGTTTTCAGTGAGAAGTCACATTTCCAGGTTTTCTGAAGCTCATCCCCAGATTATAGTGAAGTAGATGAGTCTGAAGGGTGGGGGGGCCTCAGTACTTATCTAAAATCAATGTGTGCTGTTTGAGGAAGAGAAATTATTCAGGCTTTAATATAAACAAGAGAAGTTTCAGTTCGGCAGCCCTGGGAAAGTCCCCAGTTTCACGCAGCCTCTCAACGACTCGCGTGCCAGCGCCGTGGCAGCAGAACTAACCGACAATGTGCTCGTTATTCACACCAAACACGCCAGTGGACTTCAAAAGAAAATCAACATTTACAGTTTAATTACTGTTTATTCCCTGTATTCAAATCAGCTTTCTTTGGCTGCCCCCTTCTAAATACTCAGAAGGGGATTTAATCATCTGATCTAATTCTTCCAAAGAATAGAAAGTTATCATTAGGACAGCACAATGAAAAAAAAAATCATCAAACAAATAAATGCAAAAGAAACTGTATGAAGGATAACCACATTGGGTGTTTTTTAAAGCACAAAGATAAAAGAGTTCGTTTTTTGAAAGACAATAATTTAGGGGTTAAAAAGCCTGATTTCTCTTTTGTTTCTTTTTAAAGATTTTTATTTATTTGAGAGAGCACAAGGGGGGAGGGGCAGAGGACGGGAGACAAGCAGACTCCCCATGGAGCGAGGACCCCGGATGCGTGGCTCCCTCCCAGGACCCAAGATCATGACCCGAGCTGAAGGCAGATGCTTAACTAACTGAGCCTCCCAGGTGCCCATCCCTTTCTAAAAGACAAAACAAAACAAAACAAAACAAAAAAAAAACCACTTTATTTATTTATTTATTTGAGAGAGAGAGAGAGAGTGCAAGCCTGACCCTCTTCCTTAACTGCGTTTCATCTCACACTGTCTATGCTAACAGAATGAAATGCGCCAATGAAAACTATTGGTGCTTAGAGCCACCGTGGTGCCACCTACACCAGGGCTCTCCAACAGCAATATAAGGTAAGGCACTTATGTAATTCACATTTCCTGGAAGATATATTAAAAAGTAAACCAAAAAAAAGCAAATGGGGACAGGTGACATTAATTTTTATAATTTAGTTTTACCCAAATACAGTCAAAACACTGTTATTTCAATGAAACCAATATTAAAAATCATTAATAGGGGCACCTGGGTGGCTCAGCGGTTGAGCATCTGCCTTCAGCTCAGGTCATGACCCTGGGGTCCCGGGATCGAGTTCTGTGTCGGCCTCCCTGCATGGAGCCTGCTTCACAGCCCTCTGCCTGTGTCTGCCTCTCTCTGTGTCTCTCAGGAATAAATAAATAAAATCTTTTTTAAAAAAATCATCAATAAAATACATTTTTATACTAAAAAATACAGAGCCCCGTATGTATTTTATATTCATAGCACATGTCAGTGCAGGCTAGCCACATTTCAAATGCTCAGTAGCCGCATATGAGTAGGTACTGAAGAGTCCAGGTCTACATGAGCACGATAGCCAGAAAATTAAAGTGAGTATTTTCCCTTCTGGTCCCTGCTTTTTGGCAAAGCACCTTTATTTGCGCTCAACAGAAAGCTGGGCTTCATGACAAATGACCCATGCTGAGCACTAGAACCCTTTAAATTTTTTGTGCGACTTTGCTGGAAAAGGAAACTATAGTCTGGCCCTTTTCTGCGCGGTGATAACTCATGTTAGCTTTTCATTAGCCAAAAAAGAATGAATCTGGCTGAGCCTGGTTCTCAGTTACCCCTGGAAATCAACAGCACTTGTCTCCAACAGATCACCTTCCCCTGTAGACGCGGTTGTTATGACACCTTCTTTCCCCTGGTTAGTGATACGTGTTGATCACCCTGGCATGGCTCACTCCACCTTTATTAACTGCAGCGCACTGGGATTTTGCAATTTTATTGCACGATCCTGACAAGAGAGCCTCTTAAGCAGTCCGAGGGACTCCCGTTGTGGACACGGTTTTTATGACTTAATGTTTTTACAATAAGTTAAGCTTATTCTTAACTTTCAATGACCTATGCAACAGGACTTGTTCAAATTTAACCCGAGTCACCTTCCCATCCTATCTAGAAGAGATCCAGGCAATCTTTACCTAGGCCTCTCTCCACAGACTCTTTGAAGTCACATTATTTCTTAATCACCCTTCAGCCATTGGTAAATACGAGGCCTTCTCCAAGTCAAACAAAAAGTCTCCATGTTCTCTGGATAGCAGATGATGTCAGAAGACAAAAGTGAAGGAAACGTTTATATTTATGCCACAAGTCAACACATTCTGACCCTCGCCTCAGCCTTCAAGGAAAGCAGATCAGATAACCAGCTACGGCACCGTTGGTCACAGGAATGGATTTCAAGAATTCAGTCATCACTTTTGTCATTTACTGAGATCACTGGAGTGTAGTCATTGTGCACTGTGCAAATATAATTTGCCTTCTTTGCAATGGCTTTATTTTTTCATGCACAAAGCTTTGCATTTTAAACAATCTTTGCACGTAGCAGAGCCCTTAGAAGAAGGATGAAGAATTCTGAAGGCTCAAGGACATATTTTTCCATCTTTTCTCAAGAATACAATCTCACCGCTGGAAAGGATTTCCATTCTGACATACGTAATGCACAAAAAACCGGAACAAGAACCTGTTATGGATGGGATGCGTCTTATGCAACAAGCCTGACCTCCCTCCGTAGTCTGACCTCACACAACCCATCCTTTTATCTCACTGCTTGCTTTCATATCGTCTTCCCTCCACTCAAAATGGTTTCTTTACTGCCTCTCCCCCAACCCCTTCACTCCGTTCCCCCTACCACCACGCACTTACCCCTGCCTGCCTACCACCACCCGCTGTTTTCCATATACCGGGAATACCCTCACTGCTCAGGTGAACTCCTACGCATCAGTGAAGGTCCTACACTTTAGGTTTGGGTTTGCAAGGCTAAAATCCTCAAGACTCCTCGGTCCCCCATCACGGTGCTCATTGCCTGGCTTGACCCAGTAATCTGCTTAGCTCACACTCACACAGAAAGGCTTCACCAAAGTGGAAGACACACTTCGCATTCTCAACCTTCTCAACCACACCGTATAAGGAAAAGAGCTATTTATTCAAGGAAAGACTAGTTGCATACACATGGAATTTCTTTTTTTTTTAAAGATTTTATTTATTTATTTATTTATTTATTTATTTATTTATTTATTTATTTATTTATGAGAGACACAGAGAGAGAGGCAGAGACACAGGCAGAGGGAGAAGCAGGCTCCACTCAGGGAGCCAGACGTGGGACTCGATCCTGAGTCTCCAGGATCAGGCCCTGGGCCGAAGGCAGTGCTAAACCACTGAGCCCCCCGGGCTGCCCCACATGTAATTTCTTATGAAATGTCTGAGGTCTTTAAATTGTGGTAGGATAGACCACAAAAGTAGTCTAAAGTAAGTAAAAATTTACTATTTTAACTATTTCTAAGTGTTCATTTCAGTGGCCTTAGGTACCAGCGTATCACAACCACGCTCACCATCCATCACCAGAGCTTCCTCCCCTCAGACCCGGGGCACCTGGGCAACACAGGTAAGCATCCAACTCTTGGTGTCGGCTCAGGTTGCCATCTCAGGGTCTTGAGCTCAAGCTCTGCACAGAGCCGGCTTGGGACTCTTCCCCTCACCCCTTGCCCCTCCTCCACTCCTCTCTCTCTCTCTCTCTCTCTCTCTCTCAAATAAAGAAATAAATCTTCCTTCTGTCTCCATGAATGTGATTGCTCTGGGCATCTCATAGAAGTGCCGTGTTTGTGCTTCTGCGCCTGGCGTGTTGCCCTTAGCCTGCCACCTCCAAGTTGTATCCATGCTGTGCCGTCTATCGGCCTTCCTGAAGGCTGAATAATATTCCGTTGTGTGTACAAACCACATTTTGTTTATCCAGTGATGAACAAACTATCAAAGAAAAGGGCTTATTTGCCCTCGGAGGCTTCCTCTTAACCTCTGCTTCCTAGCTTCCTCATGGCAAAGTAGAATTCCCATAATTTATTAAAAGACACACACACACACACACACACACACACACACACACACAGAAGTTTCCATAGCAACCTGCTACCAAAAGTTCACTGTCTTTTGAACAGTTGGAGCGTATTTGATTTCCCAATTCCAGCTTTCTCCTACCCTGATCAATCTTGCATCTGCTGACAATGAACCGAATTCAGTTTTCAATCCTCGCCACACTGCTAGGCCCTGCTACTGACTGTTTCTCACTCAGCTTGGGTGCAGGACTAGGATTCTCTGAAATTCCCCGTCGGTGATAGAAGTTAATTTCTTTCTTTTTTTTTTTTTTTTTTAAGATTTTGCTTATTATTTGCAAGACAGAGTGAGTGAGAGAAAGCACACAAGAGGAAGGGCAGAGGAGAGGGAAAAGGAAACCCCCTTGCCGAGCAGGGAGCCAGACACGGAGCTCGGACCTGAGCCCAAGGCAGGTGCTTAACCGACTGAGCCACCCGGGCACCTCATTAATTAATGTCTTAAGTCACATGTAAAAAGACAGTAAAGTCAAGGGGGCTCTTATACACCAGCCCTCACCACCTCTCATTCATAGTTATCTCTCCTTTAACTCACATTTATTATTATTATCATTATTAATATCAATATTTTAGGGCTTCCCGTGGCATGCAGCATTTAATTCTATTCCGTATTATGATTTCCTTGATTTGTCTCTCTTCATTTTGTCTTCTCAGCTACAGTATAAATACCTTCAAAGCAGGTTCTGGAGCTTATGTTTCTATTTCCTGTCTATACCTTAACACAGCACTCATTTGTTGGTCCAAAGAAAATATTGTCTGACTCCTTAATCGCCTGAGGTTCACGGTGTCTCACATTGTGGGTTCTCAATAAAACATTAAGCAAGAATCTCTTTCTCCATAGCTTCACATGAATCATACTTGAATTTCACACTTTCTTCAAATATCCTGACTCACTAACTCAAACATCTAACCATTGATCTGACCACACTTAGGGACAGAACCAGGGCACAGGTGAAGCCTGCTCCTTGCTGTCTTAACACCTTGGGTGTGCTGCATTCCTGAAATTACTTAAATAGATTTCACCGGGTCTTGGAAACCCCAGACAACAAGCCGGCAGCAAGTGGGCTTCAGTGGAGAGGGGAGGTACTTGAAGGTACGACAAGGCATTCTTCAGGGAGTGACCCAGTTTTAAGTGAGGAACAAGTTTTCCATAAGTTTACCCTATGAGCAAGCAAAGAGGCCGAGAATGCCGAGCACATACGAGAGCCAAGATTGGGTGCCCCTCCATGGCGTGATCTCCTTGCCCTCGGAGTGGTGAGGCAGCTCATTACAAAGGGAAAAGTTCTCTTTACTCGGAGGGAATGATGATGAGAACATGGCACTGGCAACAGGTGACAGCAGTGATCACAGCAATCACTAACACTGACTTTTACCAAGCAATTTGCTAAGTCGCTTTTTTTTAACACCTCTGCACCTCGGGGATTATAACATCTACTTTACATGGGAAGTCATTTCGATTAAATACCATATCCACTCACTTAGGAGCTGTCCTGGTCTTTAATCCTCAATCTCCTGGTCTCCAAAGTCTGTGCCCACATATTTAGACAGTCAGACTAAGCCCGACGGAGGCAGAGGATGTGCTCTAACTTCTACTTTTCCCTGGAAGAAAGGTCAGTGGGCACCTAATATCCTGGACAACTCTGCTTAATGGCCTGGTATCTCAAAAGCTTGTCTGAAGTGCCCTGAAAATACCACCCAGCCCTACCATGACCATCCAATATGACATCCAAACCAGGTTTCTGTTGTCTGGGACAAATGTTAAACCAACTGGGTCACCCGGTGAACAAGCATGAACTGGGACTGCCCAGGGAAACTGAGATCTACCTACATAGTAGGTTTTGATAGCAATGTGGTAAGTGGACAACTGTTTGAAATATTAAATAGCTAAAGTATTCTCACAGCTAGGTCAGCTGAGCTATAATTTACATACGGTAAAAATGGACTTTATTTAGGTATCCAGTTCTATGAATTTGAACAATCATAACAAGTGGTTTCACCTGCCATCACAGTCAAGTTACAGAATATTTCACCACAAAAGTCATAGTTACTCCTATCCCTGACCCTAGTCTGTCTCTGTAGTTTTGCTTTCCCAAGGGTTATATTAAAGGAATTACGTAATGTTGTTTTTGTCAGTTGGTGTAATACATTCGAGATTGATCCATGATGCTGTGTGGATCAGTGGCCCATTCTTTTTCCTCTAGTGGTTTCTGTAGTATGAACATGCTACAATTTGTTCACTATTCGTCAATGGATAGACATTTGGTTGTCCCCAGTTTGGGGCAATTATGAATAAAGCTGCCTAGGAAACACTCACATGCAGGTTTTCGTTTGGACATATGTCATCACTTGTATGAGTATCTAAGAGTAGGAATGCTGGATTATATGGTAAACAGAGGTTGATTTATAACAAACTGCCAACCAGTTTTCCAAAACGGTGATCATTTTTTGCATTCCTGCCAGCAATGGGCGATGTTTCATTAACCCCACATTCTTGACAACATGTGGTATCTTCAACTTTGGTACCTCGGTGAGGCTTTAATTTCCTTGACTATTAATGCTACTGAGTAGCTTTGATGTGCTGACCTCTTATACGTATATCTTCACTGGTGAAATGTCAGTTTAAGTCTGTAGCCCATTTTTTTTTTTTGAAGGACTTTATTGTTTGTTCTTTTATTGTTAAGTGGTGAGAGTTTGTCATATATTCTGGATAACTGAAGTATTTTTATTTTAGAGGTTAAAAAACTAGGAGTGTGATCTACTTTACAGCAATGTGAATGTACTTAACACTACAGAACTGCACACTTATAAAAGTGGCTAAGATGGTAAATTTTATGTTATGAGTTTTCTAACAACAATTTCTAAAAAGTATAACGGCTGAATGTCACTCTGGAAGTCAGATTGCAATGTGTGCTTTTCCAGGAAGCCATCCAAAAGCCAACTGTTAATACTCCCTCCTGCACTAGAAACAAACGTCTCCAATTCTAGTGAGGTCAGAGACCCTGTCCCAAGCCCAAGCAGCATGAGCCTGGGAGCCATGGAAACCTGAGGATGATGAGGGAAATTATCACTTGGGAAATTCTTGGCAAAAGGCATGCCTGGACAGCCAAGATTATTGGTGCAAGCAGCGTGTGATACACAGGACTCTTGATGGGAGGCACCGTGAGTTATCCAAATCCTCTGCTTTCAAGAAGTCCACTTCTAGCTGGATTGACAAGACATAGAAAACAAACAGTACCAAGATGCACAAAATCTGCGCTCAATGAATTTTGCCAATAATAGGCGTTCTCGAAATCCAAAGTGGCAATAGAAGGCCCAACAGGCTTTGCAGAGACTCTAAAAGTGGACGTGTTTGGGAAGAAGTGTCTAGAACAAAGTTTGCTGGGGCTCAGGGAGATCTTACTAAGTGCCAGGTGCTGCACCTGAGAAAAGTGTTGCCTACTACACAGGGTTCTCAGGATGACTCAGGGGTATGTGAAGTTCCTTCGGTCTGGCACCAGCTAAACGCCCTCAGAAGCGAGCTGTTATTTTATCACTTCTTACCACCCCGTAATGTGTATCTTATCATCTCCACTTCTTTAACATATTATTTTGAACTAATTTTAGACTCCCATGAAAGTCACAAAAATAGTACAGAAGATTTTCTCATATCCCTCACCCTGCTTCCCCTAACATCAACAGCTTACACAACTGCTGTATGATTATCAAAAACAGGAAATGAACACTGATGCAATATCATTAGCTGAAAAATAGGCCTTCTTCAAATGTCACTGTTTTTCTGGCCTGGGATCAACCCGGGATCCCACATCGCATTTCACTGTCGTGTCTCCTTGGTCTCCTGTGGCTGTTCCTCAGTCTTGCCCATCTCCCAGGACCTTGACACTTTTGAAGAGTGCTTGTCATTTTGTGGAATGTCCCTTTGTTTGGGCTTGTCTGCTGTTTTCTCATGATTAGAATGAGCTCACATATTTGGAGCAAACATGCAGGGGAAATTCTGCTGTGTTTCTTCTCAGTGCATCAGATTTGTTATTGCCTCGGTGTCCAAGGTGAGGATGCTGAGGCTCACTGGAGGGTACACAGCTGGTGAGTGGCAAGACTCAGACGTAAAAATGGGATGTATTTGACTCTGTCACTGGCTGCCTCTGTACAGGGCGAGGCTGGGAGACGTTTGGAAATGGATTTTGTGAAAGCCAGAGTGGAAGGCTTTTGGATGCCGAACACATGAGTTGGGGCTCTGTTCGCAGAGATTGGGTAACTATGAAAAGATCTTTAGCAAGGCAGTGAGATGTCAAAAGCAATGTCTGGGGGAGATTAACCTGACCGCAGTATAAAACATGGATTGGGAAAGGGCAGGGCTAGTGACAGGTGAATCAGGAAGCCTGTATCCAGTGCGATAGCCCAAACACAGGTGAGAAAGGCCCACAGGTTTTCTCCAGGTGTGGCCCAAGAAGCAGTCACATGAGAACCATCACTGGGCTCCTTAATTTTATTTTATTATTTGTTAAAAAAAAAAAAAAAACTCATTTAGTAGCTCACAGTTCTGAATGTCAGAAGTCTGGGAGGGTTTAGCTGGGTTCATTGTTTAGGGTCTCACAAGGCTACAACCCAAGATGTTGGCCAGGCTGAGATCTTAATCTGGACGCTCGGAGGGAGAGAGAATCCACTTCCAGATTCATTCAGATTGTTGGCAGGATGCAGTTCCGTATGGTTGGAGCGCTGAGGTCCCTGTTTCATTGCTGGCTGTCAGCTGAGGGGTACTGGGCTTTTCTAAAAGGTAGATACTTGGGCCACGCAAGAGACCTTGGTTGAACCAGAATCTCTGAGTATGGGCCCCAGTAATTGCATTTTAAACATGCTCTCCAGGTAATTCTTACACACATTAAATGATTTAAATAATTACAAATATAGAAAACAAGATTAGCTAAATCAAGGGTCAGCAGACTTTTCTGTAAAAGGGAAGACAGTGAATATTGGAGGCTTTTCAAGGCCATACAGTCTCCGTCACCTACAACCAGCTACATAATTTGGGGGGCCCAGTAAAAAAGGAAAATGCAGAGTCGCTTGTTCAAAAATTATTAGTGACTTCAAGATGGCCATAGCAGAGCTTTCAACCACGCTTAGGACCCTGCTAAGGCCGGGCTCTGTGTGACGCACAGGCTGCGCACTAGCCCCGTCTCTAGCAAGTCCAATGCTACAACTATTTGTCGCTGCCGTCGGTATGCAGCAGCAGCAGCTGTAGACAAGTACATGAACGGGCAGGTGGTGGCTGGATCTGCTCAAGGGCTGTCGTCTGCCCACCACTGCGAAAAGATGATCTGTTAGCCCCAAGGCCTGCTCTCTGATGTTCAGATAGCCAGTGAGGAGATAGATAGATAGATAGATAGATAGATAGATAGATAGATAGATAGATAGATAGATAGATTAATTGATTCATTAACTAAAATTAAAATTAAAAAAATTAAAATTAAAAAAACAATAAAATGAAGCTGCATATTTACTAAGCACCATTTCATCCAGGGGTTAGTGTAGCTGGGAAACTCCTCACGTGAATCCGATTTGCACTGATAGTTTCATGTAAGGCAAGGCAATGACCAGGTTGCTCTGAAGAGAGAAAGAGAGGGGGGTGCCTCGATACCGAAGAACTTCCTGCAGATCAGGATTTCTCGGGTGCAAGCCTCGTTCCTGGCTTATCTGACATCTGCGCACCATAATTCAGTGAAAATCGATTTCAAAGGCTTCTGTGATCTGTTAAATTGTACAAGATTATCCAAAAAAAAAGCAAAGACGTTTTTTGTGTTGGAGCCAGAAACCCGATTATGGCAGTACAGGCTTTTCTATCAAAGTCACCCAGGGACGATTTAGAATTCAATTGAAATTGGAAAAGGAAATAGCAAAAAAAAAAAAAAAAAAAGGAAAAGGAAATAGCAACTTCCAACTGGAAATACCTAATTAGCCCTTTCCTGATGCAGCAGCCCGACCTCAGCATCGCAGGTGTCCCGCGGTGCCTGACTTCATATCGCGTCTCCTACCCCGTGGCATTTCAGGCCCTCGGCTCTCTCTCCACTAATAAAATTAGAACCATTTTTCAAAACCAAGGTGGTATATTTAAAAGTGCTAACATTTATAAAAAGGCCTACCGCTCGGCCCCACGGGAGGTGCTCAAAACATGTTTGCTACACTCTATTGATAAAATTATACAAAACTCAGCATTAAAAGAAAAAACAGTGTTAATTCATCAGAGGAGGGCAAAAAAAAAAAAAGGCTGGCATTTTTTCCGGTCTTAATTGTTCTGGTGCCCGTGGCCATGACTGTTTGAGGAAAACATATGCTGCACAGCTGCAAATGTAAACCTGATTACCTCTAAATTAATAACATGTAGGAGGCAGCACTTGCAGCTGTGAGAGCGAGGGAGCCCACGAGAACCCCAGTGCAATACAATCTCCCTAACATTTGTAATGTTTGCTTTCTTATAAATAGCTTTAAAGAATTATAATAGAAATCTCCAGAAGAGGGGAGAAGCCCAACAAAGGCAATAAAGCTTGCCACTGCCCTTTCCTTGCTCTTGACCAGCCACTTGGAATACTTCTCCTCTGAGGCCCAGTTGGTTTTCTTGCTTGAGCTGCTGGCTCTGAGAACCTCCCCGTACCCAAGGGGATCCCC
This sequence comes from Canis aureus, assembly GCF_053574225.1. Classification (NCBI taxonomy): domain Eukaryota; kingdom Metazoa; phylum Chordata; class Mammalia; order Carnivora; family Canidae; genus Canis; species Canis aureus. The sequence continues at coordinate 25,708,311 of NC_135623.1, forward strand.
AGAGAAAGACTACAAGCACCTTTCAGAGGTCGGGGAGCTGGCTCTTCCAGTCTTTACACCTCATGTCAAACATAGGAGCCGGGCACAAAAAAATCACAGCTGTGCATTTCTGCTTCAGGTGTATTTTTCCAGAGCAAAACTCATGTGCCATGTGTTGGGGGTCCAGGGGAGCAGGGGTGGGAAAACTTTGGGCAAAGCACATGTTTACTTCCCCAGAAGGCAGCATTTTTTCCAGCATGCACTAAAGGGGAATCAAAAGAAAGAAGTTTGTAGGTAACTCAGAGTCTGAACAATCCTGGGCTTGGCCTGCAGGAAGGCTAGCATCTAAGTCAGGGGGACCCCTTGGTAAACTCATCAGTAAGACCTTTGCTACGTTCAGGTTCAAGTAATCTTGACGTGCACCCTCCTGTGCAAGAACCTTCAAGGGTCTGAAAAACCGACGGAGTCCTCAGGCTTGACCTGGAAGCTTTAACTCCATTTTTATTGGAGAAGCCAGAAGTGTTCTTATGAACGCAGGGAGCGCTGCATCCTGGTTTGATAGAGACTCTAAATGGGATGGAAGGAAGGAGAGGAGAGGGCAACCCCTGAGTGTGAGCACACGATCTCACCTCTCGGCTCATCCAGCAAACAGGTGAGCTCACCTCATAGGGTCGCCGTGAAGGTGATTACAAGAGCGCCGGGTATCTGCTAGGCCCCAGGTGTTGGCTGCCTCTGGATCTGGAGCAAAGGTAGGGGAGTCTGGTGGGTGGGACAGGAGTCTGCGTGGGGCGCCGAGGAGGCCAGGCCACGGGGCCGGAGAGATCGTGCTGGTGTGCCAGGGGCTTCAGGGCCCGTGAGGCCCTGGGACCCCCCTTGGTGTTCAGCCCGTGGGGCAGCGGGGCCCAGGGCTCCTCGCCACGGAGACCCAGCTCTGGGCTCGGGAACACCACGGGCCCAGGCTCCCGTGGAGCCAGGTGTGGCCACGGGGGTGGGACCCGGCCCAGGTGGCTTCAAGACCCAGGCTGCAGAAACCTGCTGCACGTCCTCCTGGGCCCTCAGAGCCCTACCTCCAACCTCCATGCAGCCCGGACCGTCACAGGGCGGGAAAAACTCCTTGTGCTAATCCTTCTAGGTCTTTTTGTTACCACAGTTTAAAATTATAATCCTAGTTAATCTAGTTAGAAAGCTGCATGATACAAGCAGTGTTTTAACAAAACGATGCGCCTGGGATTAAAGAAAAGATAATAAAATGAGACCTACCACTTACTGAGTACCGGCAAGGGCTTTGCATGATGCTGATCATCATCGTGACGCTGATTATGTGCCAATACACGCTCCGAGCGCTTCGTATACATGGTAGCTATTAACCACTTGTAATTCTCTGGACTCTCTCAGGCGGATACTACACTTATCCACATCACCCACATCTCACAGATGGATCAACTGAGGCATGAAGTATTGGACCCACTTGCCCAAGATCACATGACCGTACGTAAGATCTCATCCGGCTCTTTCAGCGACTGACTCTGTGAGACAGGTCTTACCTTCTCCGTTGTGCAGGTGAGAAACTGAGACTGAAAAGACCAAGGTAGGTCTGAGGACACACTGCCAGGAATTGGAGATGCTGTGCTTGGCCCCGGAGAACTTCTGGAGCCTGTGCGTATGCTGTCTAGAGTCAGGAAATCAGCTTGGCATCCTCCAGAGACCCGAAGAGGCTGGAGGGAGGACTTTACTTACCCCTTCTTGTCAGAGCCAATTAGTCAGTGGCTTAATCTACCTCTTCAGCTGGAATTTCACCAGCCCGGGTGCATCCCACTCATGTTACACTCTCCGCAAGGTCCTGAGGGGTCCTGAGGCTGTGAGAATCATCAAAGCTGGGGTGCCGGGTAGCTCAGTGGCTGAACATCTGCCTTCAGCCCAGGTCGTGACCCCGGGGTCCCAGGATCGAGTCCCATGTTGGGTTCCCTGCATGGAGCCTGCTTCTCCCTCTGCCTGTGTCCCTGCCTCTCTCTCTCTCTGTGTCTCTCATCAATCAATAAATAAAATCTTTTTTTTTTTTTTAAAAAAAGAATCATCAAAGCTATTGACTCCTGACAAACAAAATATATTAGCACATGATGTATCACAAACTAATGATTTTAGATTCTTTACAGACATGGTCTAGAACAGCAAATGTTTCCTGTGCAGTTATTTAAAGAGCCCAGAAATTTTGGATAAGTGTAAAGTGGCATAAAAGAGTTGTGTCTGTATAGAGGTAGAGTCGAGGAAGATTATGTCAGATAGTAAAATAATTAAAACAGTTGATACCTACTACTTAGGTTTCAATTAATTGACTGTTTACCTAAAAGTAGAGGTTTTTTTTTTGGGGGGGGGATAGATTCTTTCATTTACCCTTTTACTTCTAGGTTTTTAATCTAGTCCTATAGAGCCAACTGTCCCAATTCTTTTTTTTTTTTTTTAACTGTTCCAATTCTTAATGTCACATAGAAATTTAGAACCAGGATTAACTTTTGGCGAAATACAGTATCGTTTCTTGGCACAAATACAGATCACCTGTGAAATAGGCGTGAATTTCAAGCAAACAGAAATGCCACTCTATTCAACCTCCCCTTTCTGGCTGAGATTCTTATTTAGCTAAACTGATATATAACAGCACACCACAAGAATCATGGTTTGAAAAAAAAAAAAAAGTTGTGTAATGGAAGGGTGATCACAAAATGTGTGTTTTTACATTTAATCCAATACCCAGCATATGGTGAGCACTCACTGACCAGTCACTACGTTATGATACTTGTGGAAGTGCTGGAAGGGTAATAACAATAGCAATATTTGTCGGCTGTCTGCCAAGTGCTAAAACATATGTATTTATAATTTCAAAATGAGACCTATCCAGGGATCGGGAATTCTCAAATGAGATCCAGTAACCTGACCTTCTCTGCCATCATTCTCCTTCCCAAGTCCAGGCAAATCTGGCTGAAATATGGAGCCCACTGGGGAGGTGTGTTTAGGGAGCTGGAGGTGGGCCTTGGACGTGGCCATGGATAATAGACGCATGTGTTGGTGTGGCTGAAGTCAGAATGCCCTGGCATAAGGGGTGCAGTGAGTTGGCACGAGCTAGGAGGCATTGTTTTTGTTTGCTGAGTAGCCGAGTAGCTGATGTTCACGTATCCAAATCGCTCCCCTTTAAAGCCCTTCCGCTGTGTTTATGCCCCGGCCATTAGCCAACAGGGACTCGGGGGTAGAGTGTTCTGGGAATACTTGCTGTCAGGTTTTTCCCAGCCTCTCTCTGGAATGCCTCTGCAATCCACTCTGTATCTCTGGGGGTGGTCCAATGCGCCCAGAGGGTTTCTGCCCTGTATTACTCAAAAGGATTCCCAGCACTCAGCCTCAAAAATAGCTCAGGGCCTAATAAGACCTCATTGAAATAGTCTCTGTTTTTGCTTAAAAGTGCAAGTCTGGCCTGGCCTCGGCAAGTCATCCATAAAGAATGATTTTGCTACTTTTTAAGTTATATGTCACTGTAGGGTATTAATTTATATGCTTATTTTGGAAACTGTGAAATGGGACAGGCCACCAGGATTCCTCCTCTGTGTGGGGAAGCCCTGAGCCTCCCACAAAAAAAAAAAAAAAAAAAAAAATACCACCCAGAAAAGGGAGTTCAGTCTTGATAGTCAGACACCTGGTAGACTGGGATTAACACACATGAGCAAAAGCTGCCTTGATTTCCTGGACGAGCAGTGGGGAGGTAAGAAAGATGAACTGATTATTGGGGAGCACCCAGGAGGAAGGCAGCGAATGGCAGGTCCTGCGCGGGGACCTCTGCGGATGGACACTTTTCAATATCACACAAGCTAGGGTCACAAAGGACAGCTGACCGGGCCAGGGAGGCTGCCCAAAGTTCCTCTGCCGATGACGGTATACATTGAAAAAGCTGGACTCAACTCCAGGATCCCAAAGGCCCTGTGGTCACCAGAGGGACAAACCAAGACCGCCATGACAGAGGACATGTCAGCAGTCGTGCTGACAACAGCTCTGACTACACAGTCAACACCCAGCCCCCAGCAGGCGGTCTCAACCTTCTAGGGAAAACGGTGAGGAGGAAAGGGTGGGTGAGCGGGGGTCAAGCCAACACCATCAGCAGTGCTGCCCATGCATTATCTCTGTGGCTGGGGGCCTGGAGACACTTGGATTCCTTAACAATAGCATAATCCTAATGGACACTGGGTTAGTGTCCCTTCCCCACAGCTGCTGACCCCCACTTGGGGGTTCCCATAAGGCCTCACCCTTTCCTCTGTCATCTGTGATTCTGAGCCTGCCCGGAACCCCAGTGCCCTCACCAGCCTCTTTCCTGCGCTGGTGATGCGCTATCATGTACTTGGCTGCACAAGCTCGCACAGAGGATGGGGGGCTGCTCCTTTCCTGGGATCCCGACTCTCTCAGGCCCATGCAGTCCATGAGAGAAGCCTCCTTCTAGAAAGTGCTATCAGCCCCCATGTTAAGTGATCAGATGTGCACTGGGAGCAGATCCCATGGAAGGGAGCGGGCAGGGGAGGCGTGGCCTGTGGGCAGGGGTCTGAAAGCAAAGTCCCCAGCCACGTGGTGGGCTGACTGCCCAGGTGTCAAGGCCGCGGAAGAAGGGCCAGGCCACAGGCAGACCAGGCCGGGGGTGTGTGTGTGTGGGGGGGGGGAGTCCGCTGCTGCCAGCATCACACTTGCTGTTGAAGGCATGGATGGAATCAGGTAGGAACGTGAGAGCCTCATTATGCTTCCAGGCTACTCCCCCCTAGTTTTCTCCTCGTAAGGGCTGGAGCTTGCCTCTGCGCTCAGAACCTCTCCCCTTCCCACTTCCTGGAGAAGTCTGTCCTGCTGCTTCCGTGTGTGGCCTCGCTAACGTGCACACTCCTTAGGAGGCTAGGAATCCTAGGAAAATGCCTTCCACATACTCCAACTTCCCCCTAGTGGGAGACAGAGGGGGGCCCCGAGAACAAGGAGGTGCCTCTTCCACACCTGAAGAGCAAACCTGGATTCCTCGGCTTTTTCTGAGCCTTTGTTCACCCCTCTGGCTGGACAGTCCCCCGCCGAGCCGTCCCATTCACCATGATTTACGTGTCTTCCTCGGATAAGGCCAAGGGTTCAGTCTTGGCAAGGTACGGGATTGGGGGACAGGGCGGGGGGTCTCTGGGATGACAAGATGTTCCCATTAATTCCCCAGGAAGTCATCCTGTCATGCAGTTGGGAGACAAGGCTTCCATTCCATTCCTTATAAAGGCATGCATGTATTGTTTTAAATAGATGCTAAATGAAACTTGTCTTTATGTTTTTCCCCTTGACCCACAATCCCATCAGTCCATAAATAAAATAATAACTTCAAAGCTCACAGAGCACTTAGCAGGGTGGTCTGGGAAGAGAATTTGCAGGCTATGTGATGGCCTCTGGCACCACACTCTTCTCTGGAAAGTCATACTGGCATCACAGCTGCACTCTGCCAAGGCCCTCTCTCCCCCGCCCCCCAAAAAGGTGATCCCAGCTGTGCTTGGTACCCCCATCCCCCAGTGCTGCTAAGTAGGAAGGGCTGGAAGTCAGCCTCCCGTTGTGGAAGGAACAGGGCCTCTGGAGTCGCTCAGATCCACGTCATTGCCTTCTGATCTTGGGAACTTATGTAACTTCTCTAAGCTTCTATTTTCTTATCAGAAAAAAAGGGAGATAACAGTACCTACCTAATAGCACTACTAAGATAAAGGACGAGTTATAAAGCAAATGCTGGAAAGAAAATAATAACTACTATGATTACATTTTTAGTATTTCCTCAATCAATCATTACTGTCTCTGGTTACATTATTGAAGGTAAACACTGCTCACTAGAGGGTTCTGGCAATGGAAGATTCAGCTCACATAAATTTTCTGCCTGAATCAAGTCTTTCAGAAGTACCCATTTTCATTTCAGGCCGATATGCAGAAAATAATTCTAGATCATGTTAGAATCTAGTCTAGCTCTAGAGAATAATAGCTGGGCACTTGGGTCACGTAGTGTCCGTCTTCCATCATTCTGGTCAGCAGTTCTCATTGTGCAGCTGGGTTTTCATCGGATAGGAGCTGAAGGAGGTTGAGTTGCAGGCATACTGGGCTGTCAAAACAACAACAAAAACAAAGCCCTACAAAGTAAGCATGCCTTGTTGTGGATTCCTCCTTCTTCCTAAAGGAAGTACTAGGGGAAAGCACGGAATAAAGATAGCCGGTCTTGTAGGCCGGCGGAGATTCTCACTGTCTGTGGCTCCAGTGGATTGAAGTAAAGAGGTCATGAGATGGGGATGCTCTTCAGCATAGCTCTTCTCAGATGTTTGGCCTGAAGAGACACAGGCTCCTTAGTAGGGAAAGAGGCCTTTGCTGACTGTATCTAAACTTTACTAGATGAACAGAAGAGACCATATTTTGACCTATGGGTATAGCTATAAATCCTTCCTTTCCTGTGTCTCCTAATGCAGAGATGACATAAAATCTCTCTCCCTCACCCCCCTCTTAATTGGGTATAAATTGATATAACACATTAAGTACTAAAAATGAAGTGCTTAGTTGGGTAAATAACATAAACTGATCACATTTACTGGTCATGCACTACTCTACAAAGCATTTTCACAAATATTATTTATCTTCACCTGCACAATAGCTCT